>NC_135478.1:24759157-27272907 GCF_052094955.1 Ictidomys tridecemlineatus | reverse complement strand
AGCTTCTACACAGTCCAGGAAAGGGAAGTCTGCTCTGTTCCGACCTCCACTCCCTTTGGGAATAACACATCTTCTCTTTCCTCAGGTAACTGCTGTGAATATATGTTTATGTGTCTGTTCTCCTTCTAGATTCTGAGGACGAGGATCGTGCCTTGTTCTTGTCTGTAGTTTGAGGGACTAGCACAGGGCTTGGTACTTACAGGGTTACCACGTGACTCTGAATATAAGATGACACACTGAAACCTGAGTAGGGGTGACAGAAGGGCTGGTCTTTCTTGCAATCTGAACCCCAAATCGATTTGGCCACTTGGGATCATTCTCTCTCCATTTTCCCTACTTCTGTTCCTCCTAAGAAAATAGAACCAGCTTTCTTGTCTCTCCATTTGGACCATTATACTTGGTATTTGTGTAGTCCAGATGATTTTGCTTAGGAATTTGTATTTCTGGGATTAATTTCTCATATTTGGGACCGTTCTATTTTCCGCCCCTTCTGAGCCTATGGTGTGCTAATGGCATGATAGACAAAAAGAAAAATCTCCACATTTAAACTCCCCAGGACCTCTAGAAATAAAAGTTTCCAATTAGCATTCTTTCCTTGGCAGCCCAACTTTGTGATTAAAGAGCTTCACTGGCTTTGGAAAGTTTTAGAATTAAAACTGAGTACTAACAGAGACCCAGGGGCAAGACCTTGTGAATAGAGGCCAGAAAGGGAAGCAGGAAAAGCAGATGGAGCCAATGAAAAGGGGGTGGGGAGAGGGAGGGAGGACAAAAATAGCCTACCGAGATAATTTGCTCTTCCTCAAATGGAGTGTGCCTGTGAGTTCCACAGAGGCTGTGTGGTCTGAGAACCAGGAAATTCCAGGGGGCTCATCTTTGTTCCTGTTTGGTGAAATGCCATTGAATAAATCAAAGAATTTGTTTGCAACTCCTTCTTCTATGAACTCACTTTATGGCGTAGATGTACTCTGAAATATCATGTCTAAAGCAGACACATAGAGAATCAGAGATCAGTATGGAGCAACCGACTATAAAGAGGTTGGATATCATGGGGTAGGACCGAGTGCCCTGCCTGCATTCCTGGGTTTATACCAAACACACATACGCTACACCCCATAGTTCGCCCCCTCTTCTCCAAACTACCACTGTTGTGTGTTTATTGCACTGTGCTCTCTCACATCTGTGCCTTGGCACACACTATTTATTCTGCCTAGAACATCCTTCCCTCTTGGGGGTATCTCATGAAAACAAAAGGGAGACCAGGAGAATAGAGGAAGGGGGTTAGAGTGAGGGAGGAGGGAAGCAAAAGGAAAGACACTGGTGAATAAAATTGATCATATTATATTATTATATATTGTGTGTTTACAAATATGTAACAATGAATGTCATTATTATGTGCAATTATAATGCACCAATGGAGAAAAATCTGGGAAATAAAAGAATACCCTTCACCTTGACTCAGGTTGTGTTTCTGAGAAGCAGAGATGAAGAAAGGGATTCATATGATTTGTTAAGGGAGTCTCAGGAAAAGGAGAAGACAGGGCAGGGTAGGGTAAGAGCTAAGGGAGAAATGATCTCAATTGCTCCCTCAGGGAGCTCTGGAGTGTGAACTGCAATATAGAGATTGTCCCATTTTGAGTCACTGTACTGCCACATGAGTCAGCCCTTAGGGATGAGATTTCTGTAGGTGAAGGGTATGTCCTTCCAAGTGAGGTGTCCCCCATTGGCCAGAGGCAATTGTACAGGTGTGGGACAAGTGTGCACCACAGCAGCCAGCACTGGCTGCAGCTGGACAATGGGCACACTGTCCTGGTAGAGGAGACCTGTGTGGGGATCAGCAGCATCCCAGGCCCTCTTATTCTTCAACTGTGAGTGCGTCTTTCCTCTTGGGTTTGTTATGTGTTCCTCCTCTGTGTTCAATAAGTATCCTGAACTTGCTGTTTCCATTTCATGTCTCTGTACATCGATAGGAGTATCTCCTCCTTCATTCATAGTTTCTTTGGTGGTCTGGGATTCCCTTTGCAAGTTCTGTCTTGGATCCCATTGTGTGTGTTGTGTGATCCAAGTCACTTACTTAACTTTTGTGAGCCTAAATTCCCATTTCTGTGAGCATACTTGTCCATTGGTCCACTAAGAGCAGTGTTGTGTTGAGGTCACACCACATGGTACTATTTTAACCAGGAGGGATGGTGTGAAAACCAGATCTTGCATTATCTCACTCACTCTGGTGCAAGAGTCTCTTTGACAACCCCATAGGAAAGTGGTATGTAGAGTAGATGTACATGTCCCTCCTGGCCCAGTCCTGCTCTTGGCACCATGGACAGTTCTGACAGCTCTTTTTCATCTCCAGCTGAAATTTGTCTATCAGTAACTTCTTTTGAGTCTTATTTTGCCTCCTGGAGCCACTCAGGGCCAGTCTGCTCTGAGTTCCACATGACAGTCCTTATGGATTGATTATTTTGGGAGTGTTGCTGTCTCCTTGGTCGGCAGTTCTCACCTCTTGCTGACAGTCGCAGCCAAGCCTTTGAAGTCCCAGTCTTGCTTGTCTCCTTCTTTCCTCAGTTGTCATGGAGAAAGTTAGAAACTCTTTTTTTTTTTTTTAATTTTTTTTTTAAGTTCCTAGGAGAATGGTCCTCAGGAAGGTCTTCTGAGGACACATATGGAATCTTGTCTCTGTTTCTCTGACTCTGTCAACTTAAAGAAAGATGCTTAAAGGGATCTCACATCCCGTTCCTGCCCCCCATGACGTTGATAATAAATGACATGCCCCTCACTAGTTTTTAACTTTTCTGGATTGAGTGTGACTCTATTAGGGTGATAAGGAAACATCAGGTTCCTACTACTTTTTTTTTTAATTCAGTTTTTTGCTACTGGGGATTGAACTCAGGGGCACTTGACCACTGAGCCACAACCCAAGCCCTATTTTGTATTTTATTTAGAGACAGGGTCTCACTGAGCTGTTCAGAGTCTCACTAAGTTGCTGAGGCTGGCTTTGAACTCGAGATTCTCCTGCCTCAACCTCCTGGGCTGCTGGAATTACAAGCAAGTGCCACCATGCCTGGCTCTCAAGGGTCCCACTTCTAGTCACCAATAATTTGCATAATCATGCTAATTATTGTGATTTTTGGCAAATTTTCCTCTGTGTTCTGGAAGAGACTAAAGGAAGAGGCTCTTCATGGGCAAGAAGAAGAAAGATAGATGTGGACAGAATAAATAAATGCCAGTGTGCCTATATCAACAATCTGTGCTAATATTTTGGAAGAGGGTGGTGAGGGAGAGTGAGCAGTCAAGTATGACCTCTGGAGGCTGCAAGAACTCTGGCATGTTGGGAGGGGAGGAGGAGCCTGCAAAGATTAGAGGAGCAGCCCTGCAGGAAGGAGGAAAGCAAGAAGACTTGAGAGTTCAGGAATGATCCCAGGTGAAGGAAGTAGTCCTCTGCACTGCTGAGGATTCAAGTAAGATGAGTCCTGAAAATGTCCTGGGACAGCAACAGAGAGGTCTCCTGATGATCACAGTGCCTTTATAAAGCCTGTGGCAGGGGAAGACAGAGGACTGAATTGAGGAGTGAGTGGGAGGGGAGCATATGGAGCCGGTGAGGATGGATAATTTTCTGGGAAACTGGGTGTGAGGAGGAGGAGAGAGGGCTGTAGCTGCAGGAAATGTGGGGTGGAGAGGGGCTATTTTTAAGGTGGAGAAAGCTTGAATCTGCTCGAATGTTTTTTGCGGAATGAGGTGATTGAGAGGAAAGTGTTGAGTAGCTAGGAGAGAGATGGGATTGATACCCTGAAGGACGCCAGGGAAAAGATCCAGAACGCCAGAGGAGGGACTGAACTTGACAGAGAAGAGACACCATCTCAAAAGTCACATCAGGGGAGTGCATTGCTGCAGAGGTCACACTCTTTTTTTACCGAGTCAGCTACTATTTCTTGTCTCCAAAATATCTGCTACATACTTTTTCTCTAGACTTCAATTCTGAGCGGCTTAAACTTCATGCACATGTAGGACAGTAGGACAGGGGGAGAAGAAGGTTCCTACTAGACACTTCCTAAGTGATTGGGACTAAACCCACTGCCTCTTCTCATACTGTGTCTGCTCAGGCTTGGCACTCATCCCCTAAGGCCTCTGTATACCTGCTCTTTGCCAGTGTCCCTTCTCACCTGACTTCCCAAGTTCACATGCTGCTGGGCCTGGGTCATTGACTGGACAAGTTGCAATTGCAGAGTATATGATGGTCTCACTTCCCCTGGTCTATTCCAGGCTCCTCTGTGTCTGGGTCCAGAATGAGTAGGCATTCGCTAATGCTGTTAGTCAACTCTATTTTTCTTATGGGTGAAGTCACTGTCCCCCTTTGAATTTACAGAAGGGCCTAAATAGTCCATCTGCCTAGATAGCTCAGTGAAATTTAATGTCACTTCAAGATGAATAACTAGATTCTATAAGTGTTAATAAAATGCTGATCATAGTGTCACAGTAAAAAAAAAAGAAAAAATTCAAAACACCAATTAACTAAGAGCGTTAGTATGCTCTCATGTTTTTTTTTTAAAGCACTAAGAAACTGCAAGTCAATACACATTCTATTCATGTGCCACACTGTACTAATCTGACCCAATGATGATATAAAAAGTACACGGACGAGCAATAAGAAAAATAACATTATCATGGGATCAATGTCTACTGTTGGCTTCATAAATAAAGGACTTGGCTTCCCAGTGATATTTAATTTTTGTAAATGCCTTTGGAAATTTTAGTAAGAAAGCATGATCCTGAGGTAATGTTCAATTTCTCCTAACATAAGCTCTTAAACCTTGAATGGGTATAATTTTTAGTCTGGGACAAACTCAGGGGCCCAAATCTCTTTAGAACAGATGGTAGCAGATTTATCTTAAATAGGCTGGCTTTAATGCTTCAGGTCTATGGGGCAGGCTAAGGTAGAAGGTGATTGGAACATCAGAAGCAGAGAATTTTGGAAGCTTTTTTTTTTTTTTTTTTTTTTGCCTTTGGCTTCACATCTGCAAAATTGGGAAGCTCTTCCCTAACCATGTCCCATGACCGATCTACAGAATGTGTCAAGTTCAGAAGTTCTAGGGGTCCTATGTGGAGGCTCACCTGTTTCTTGGACGTCATGATGTCCTAGAATTTTCAATACTCTTTCTTGCTTTCCCACAATTGCTCCAGCATTGTGGGTCTGAGTAATCAGCACTGGGATTGAATAACAAAGGAATCCCTGGTAGCTGTACTGTATTAAAAGAACCAGAGTATTTTGAAGCCCTACAGCCATGGATATGGAATAGAAAAAGAGCTGCCACATGAGATCTTCTAATCTCATTCCATTCCTCAGTCTTTAAGCAGTTAAGCATACATAACCCATTCTTCAGAAGATGTAGCTAATTAGAAGACAAGTAAGCAAGTGGTGTTTAAATGTCTTTTTAGACTCCAGTAGTATTATTTAAACTTGAACTTACATCAAAATCACCTGGGGCCTTTTAAAACACAGAATGCTGGATCCCCACCCCCAGAGTTTCTAATTTTTGTGTGTGTGTGTGTGTGTGTGCGTTGTAAATTGAATCTAGGAGTACTCCACCACTGAGCCGCATCCCCAGCCATTTTTAGTTTTTATTTTGAGACAAGGTCTCACTAAGTTGCTTAGAGCTTCACTAGGTTGCTGAGGCTGGCTTTGAACTTGTGGTCCTCCTGCCTGAGCCTCACAAGTCCCTGGCATTACAGATATGTACCACCATGCCCAGTGAGTTTCGGATTTCTGTAGTTCCAGGGTGGGGCCCAAGAATTTGAGTTTCTAACCAATTTCATGTGGGTGCAGCTTGTCAGGAGACCACTTTTGAGAGCCACTGGACTCTCAAATCCAGAAGCTGGACTGTTTGCCCTAGGCCACATTCTAAAAGGCATTCTCTAATGCTGTTTGACAACTCTATTTTCTTTAAAGGTGCTTCTGCAGCACTACACTGGCTGAAGTGTGGTGCCACTGTGTAGATGTAAGGTCCATTTCTCCTCATGACCTTGGGATCTGGTTCTAGATACTGCAAAGCCACGCAAGTTTGGAAACACAAGCATTCCTCTCTTATCCTGGCTTCTGACCTCAAGTCTTTTTAACTTTTAAGGAGAAGAACTGTCACCTGTCTGGGAATCTGAAATAAGCAAATTTGCAGCTGGATTTGCACGTGCTGTGTTGATCACTCAGTATCATTCAGACTTGACAGTGATGGACCATGCTGGATGCCAATCAAATTCCATCAAAGCCTGCAGAGTGGAGGTGTTGGTCACTGAGCCCAAGGCCCCTCAGACCTTTCTGTCAAGGTACCTGCATCTAACAGCAAAGCGGGGAGACGGAGGAATGGAGACATCAGAGTGGGTGTGACATCTTTCAAAAATGAAACATAGGAGAATTAAGAGGAAGGATTTTTTGATTTTTGTCCAAGAACTCCCCTGGCCTTCAGAATGCAGTCCCATTGCCACCTGAGCCCAAACAGTGAGAACAATTCATCTCTGTGGGGTTATGCACTCTAAATATTCTCTCTTGCATTATATTTTATCTAAAAGTTGGAAAATACAAATGCTAACCATCTCCAAGTCATCATCCTTCATCTCCATCAGTTTCTAGTCTGCAGGCTTTGCAAGTGACTGCAGTCTTTGTTTCAGCTGCTTCCATTTTTTTTCCTTTTGTATTTACTCTCATCAGCTTCCTGTCCTTTGTTCCTTTTTGAGGAGTTCTGCTCCTCCATACACCTTTCTTTCTGGTCTTTGGTTTTTAAGAGCAGACTGTGCAGTCAGTCATGAACCACAATGTTCAGTTCCTAAAAAGGCTCCTCTCTCCCAGGCAACTTGCATCTCAAGTGAAATAGGCCCTCCTGTATTTCTGTTGGCTTAATGTGAATGTTGTAGAATTGTTAGGGCTAAGGATGTAGCTCAATGGTAGGGCACAAAGCTCTGTGTTCAATCCCTGGTTTTGCAAAACAAAAACAAATGTTATGGAAGCGTCGCAGTGCACAGTCATAATTTTCAGCTTGAGATGTTTTCACAGAGTACAAAAAGGTAGTGACCAGGACCCAGATGAAGAAATAGAATTTAACCAATACCCCAGATCTCCTAGTGCTCCTTTCAGTAATTGCCTTCCATCAGGGGGACTAATACCAGTATAGAGCAAATTTCTCTGTTTTTAAACTTTGCTTATGTCTAGTTCCATTTACATGAAATCACTCCATACATATTCTTTTGTATATGGCTACTTTTTCTCAGTATTGTTTGTATAATTTGTTCCTGTTGTTAATATGCAAGTTGTAATCTGTTCATTTTGATTATTCTTTCTCTCTCTCTGTATAATGAGTTTATCATATTGTATTCATACTCCTTCTGATGGACTTTTTTTTCAATTTGAGGTTATTACAAATTTTGTTATGATTAACATTTTTTTTAAAAGCATTTTGGAAAACATACAGCCTCTTTCTGTCAGCTTGATGCTTGGGAGTGGAATTGCTGTTTCATACATTGACATATGTTCAACTTCAGTAGATACTACTGAACTGTTTCTAAAGTTGCGTTACCAATTTATACTCCTACACAAAAAGTTCATGAGTTCTAGTTGCTCCACAGCCCTACCCACATTTGGTATTTTAATTTTAGTCATTCTGGTGGGTGTGTGTTGATAGAGGATTTTGGATTTAATTTGCATTTCTTCAGTAACCAATAAGTTGAGCACCTTTTTAATATGGTTAAAGGTCATTTACATACCCCTTTTGGTGGAGTTCTTGTTAAATATTTTGTCTTTAAAGTTAGGTTATGTGCTTTTTTTTTTCTTTGTAAGAGTTCTTTAAATGTGGATATGAGTTCTTTGCTGGACTTACTAGAGCAAATATCTTCTCCCTGGTGATGGCTTGTCTTCATCAAACTCTTTTAGAGTTGCCAAACTCATTTTTTAAACTCCACCTCAAATGACACCTGGTTGGTGAGATTTTACCTCATTTTCTTCCTTCCAGAGTTATTGCCCCCTCACCAGTTTCCCAATAGCCTCTGCTTAAAACTCTTTCACAACCATTATTGATTTCATTACAATGATCCCTTTTATTACTTCTTCCTCTCCAGTCTGTGAACAACATAGGCACAACCGCTAAATGGAAACAGCCTCTGCCATTATTGTAGAGATTTTGGGTAGTGTTTTATTTTTTTAACTTCATAATTATCTGTGTCCAAACTTTCTACCATATTTATGTATTACTTTTGAAATGATAAATACATTTTAGCCTCAAGAAAACACAGGTAACATTGTACCCTGGTCCCTTCCTTTTCTCCAATCCTATATACTGGAGATCTATCTTTTACAGAGGAATTTTCAACTCAACACATTAAAAACTGAACATCTTATTTTGTCTTTCCCTTCCAGCCATCCCAGTTCCTTTCCTGCCCTCTATGTCAGGTATCGGGTAGCAGTACTGTTGACAAGATGCTAAGGATAACAGAAAGTTTAAATTTTCTTTTATTCCTGTTGTGGTTTGGATCTTAAATGTCTTCCAGATGTTCATGCATTAAAGGCTTGGTCACCAGCCTGTAGTGCTATTAGGAGGTGGAGCCTACTGAAGTTAGATTATTTGTGTGTGTCCTTAAAGGGGTTAGTCAGACCTTTGCCCCTCTTTTCACTCTCTTTTTGTTTCATAGTTGCTATGATGTGAACAATTTCTACCATATCCTTCTTTCTGTGATGTTCTGCCTTACCAGAGGCCTCAAAGTGACAGAACCACCTGGCTATGGACTGAGACTTCTGAAACAATATGTCCAAATAAATCTTTCTTCCTTTGAAACTGATTATATCAGGTATTTTGTCACAACAGAAAATAAACTAGCAAAACTCCATTCTCCCACATCCAAGCCATGCTTTCTAGCTCTACACTGTCTTTGATTCTTTTTTTTTCTCTTAGAAAATTATAGAAACTTATAAATGGTTCCACTAGCCATCCTTGCCAAGGAAAAACTGCACGAGATAAAGTTAAACAGGCAAGGAAGACTTGATCCAAGGTTATTGAATGAGGGGAGAAAGAGTGACCTTGACATTGCTGAAACAAAAGACACTGGGGTGAGCTAGTGGAAAAGGACTGGAGCATATGGTGGGGTCACTGTGATGAGGTTAGTTATGTTTTCTTGTTGGTTCTCTTAAAAGTTAGGCTCTTATTCTCCTGCAGAGATTAGAAAATAGGGACCCTAGATTTTTTGGTGATGGCATGTAAAGGGATGGCTCCCAGGTCCTTGAAAAAGACATTTCTGAATTGTAACTGGCAAGAAAATAACTGGGAGAAGATTTTCATTGCAAAGGGGGCAGTGAAAGACTTTATTTATTTCTAAAGTAAACACTCTGAGAAAAGGAAGTTGGGGTCCATAATCAGGAAGATGTCTGTCTATAATTTAGTGAAGCTTCCTACTAACCATCAAATGAGCTTTCAGCTCAGGAATGTATTAAAGAGTCTTCATGCTCTAACCCAGACCCCCTGGACCACCACCTCCCAGTCTGTTTGCTGCCATTCTGGAGGATGGGTCAATGTGAGAATTCTGGGAATGGTTGCAGCGCAGTGTGCTGATGAGGAATCTCTTCATGAGAAGGATCATGTATGGGCTCCATTTTCTGGGACTGAGTGGAAGATCAGGGGTCTCCCCTCCTCTCAGCAGAGTCTGTCTGGGGTTGTGACCTATGGCAACATAGTTATTGTTTCTGGACCTCTCTCATCTCTTTTTGAGATGGAGGCCAAGAGGTTAGGCAGAGCCATGAGGACCATGTCATCAAAAAGAACTGTGTGTGACACTTAGTTCTTTCTGTCCTGCTTTCTGGTAAGGCGACAGTAAGGGTAATAATATAATTAGTTTGCAGTTACTGACTTTTAGTGTGAGATTATGGCCAACATTTTACATTATTTAATACTTGTATTTAGTACTCTCACGGTCTTCAGTACAATGTGTTAGACAAAACCATTCCAATTTTAAAGCTGTGGAAACAGAGGCTGAGGAAGTGTAACCCCACAGTATCATAGGATGTTAAGTATCAGAGCCTTGGGTAAAATGAATGATAGGCTGGGAGGGCATGGAGATGGAGAAATGTGGGCAGATAAATTTCAAAGTTAGTACACTGTTAAGCAGGTGTGTTTCAAGGATAACAGGTCGATGCTCGGACAGTGATCTACTTAAACATCTGAGTAACAGCCCAGCTGCCCTTCAAGGGCTTTCTAACAGTCAAATCATCCCAGGCTCTGTTTAACAAAGTCCTGATACTTTTACTCACATGTAAACCACTTACAACTTACCAAGGTCATGGAAACCACACGTGCCCATGAAGGTCAAGGTTGTGGGTCAATGAGACAATCATGTCTTGCATTCATCTTCTAAAGGTCAGGGATGTGAACAGGCTTCCCTGTAATGTCTCCCAAGTGACAAGGAAAATCTAAGCTTCCTACCTTCCTGCTCCACTGAATATACAGAACTCAATTGAAAGTCCATAATGCATTTAAGTGTCTAAAATTAAATCTGGAGTTGAGGCAACAGCATCTTATTACTTTTAATCAGTGCAGTGCATGAAAGCCCCTTTGGAGAAATCATTATTTTTACCTCTATATGTGGAAGGCAGAGCTGTCTCCTTATTTCCTCTGGTCTCTGGAAAATGACAGGGGACTCTTTGCCCTGCCTGTCCATCAGACTTGGGAGCTGACTTCAATTTCTGCCATGGCCAGAGTTGGGGACAGATTTAATTCTTAGGGTTGCTTATTTAGGCTCCTACTTGGCATGAATCTCAGATGTACTTTTCTTAATAAAGGGACAAGAAGCTGAGGGATTAGTAACTATAGTTACCATTTATTAAGGAGTTTCTTTATCAGTTAAGGTTTTTAGTAGCATATAATCAAAACTGGTTTGAACAGAAGGGCAATTTATTAAGGGATATTAGTTTGTGCACAAAATCTCTAGCAAAGCTGAAGAGCAGGGTTTGGAAGCTGTGCAGTTAAAAAATATCCCCAAATCTCACTGCAGAATTGAGGTAACAGGGAGACCACAATTGCCATCCCTGGGCACATCAACACAGATTGAACGGCTAATGCTGAGCACTGACTACCAAGTTAACTTCCCCTGCAACAACCATGCAAGGTAAATATCATTATTTTTATTATACAGATGTGATAACTGGAGTTGAGTGATTAGAAAGTTTGTCCCCAAAGCTAACTAAAAATATTGCACTGAAAGTTCTGTGACACTGAGGATTGTACTGGTTTTTCTCACTTCAGTTCAGTAGCTAGTACAGTGTCTGGTTCGTGGTAAGTGTGAAATCTAGTTATAAAATAAGTAAATGGAGAACGTGGCATGTATGTATGGAGGTTGTTGTGTTGAACACTTCTATTCCCCTCCCTCCCTTGCTCACCTACCTCTCTTTGGTACCAGACTCCATGTCTCCAGCCAAAGGGTCAGGCAAGTGACTCAGAATAAGATAGTCGTAATATAATTATTATGATTATCCTTGGATCTATAGTGATTAGTCCAAATTGGTCAGTTGTCCTACTATATAGCAAACATCAAAATGAAATATAAAGAATTAAGTCATTTTGCAGAGAAAAGCAAAGTTAGGATTTATGATTCAATTTTTACCATATTACTAAATATTGATCCTTTTATAAACAAGTGATACTGCTTTAGTCACAAAAGGCAGGTTGAAAATGGTGACCTGTCTCAGGAAAGGGGTTTTATTTTAGATGTCATCTCGGATGCCCCATCAGATGTATGTACTTCAAGAACTATTTCAGAACTGACCAAAACGTTATGTTTACTCAATCCTTCTTTCTTTCTTCTTGGCAAGCCCCCATGCATTTTAACTTATTTAAGTGGAGTCTTTTTTAAGCTGTGGTTTCTTTAGCTAAACTCTGGCTCAAAAATATCTCTGGGATACTCTTTTTTTTTGGTGGGGGGTGGGGTGGGGTGGTGTGGGGTGGGGTGGGAATTGCCAACCCAGGTGATGGTGAATGGAAAATAGTATCTTTCAAGGTAGACAATACAGGTTCTAGTGGACATTGCAGGTTTGGGCCTGGTTATCTATGAGATTCAGTTTCACTGGAAGCTGACTGTCGCAACTGTCGAATGGGGTTCTTGTGATGACTAGGAATAGAATACTCACTGAGACTATTTTCTGTAGGGTTCTTTATGAAGTTGTCAGTGAAGGACCCAAGCCTTTACAGGAGCACAGCCATAGCATGGGTCTCTGTGAATATAATTTGCAAATTAGATATGTGCTGTGTTCCGGTAGCTCTTGCCTCAGACCATCTTGTCACATCCTTACAACACCATTATAAGGACTATTTCCCCTCCCTTTGTTTCTACTCCAGCTGTAACATTTAAAGCTTGACCCTCTTCCTTATTACTTCCATGGAACACTGGCTGGCCCAGAGATTAGCATCTTGTACACTGACCACAATCCTAAATTGATCAGTTCTTGCAAGAGGGTCAATGTCACATGATGTGAGGATCATGTGGCTTATTTTCAACTAATCACTAGGGTTGTTTCCTCTATAGTGATTGTGCATAGAACTGAGAAGGAGAGGAAGGCATTCTGAAGCTTCATTGGTGCCTGACAAATGATTTGTTTATGATTCTAGTGCAAAAAAAAAATCAGCTTAGGTTACTTTGTAGAGGACATTGAGATTCATGACAACAGCAAATACTTGTCACATACTGAGGCATTTTCTCTCAAACCTCTTGATTCTTTTATGTTTCTAGCATCCCAAATGAAGCTTACAACTCCATGACTAACTACTATTCTGCTTCAGGAATTTCTCTGGCATATAATTTATCTGCCAAGAATACCAGTTAGCTTTGCTCATGTATGAAGAGAGTGGTGGAGGAATTAAGAATGTACCTCCTTAGAGCAACCCTTAGCCAATAGGCAAGAGAATCAATGGAGGAGCCCCTCATCCTTCCTGTCTTTGGAGATGTGCCCTTCATGTTTCTTTAAAGCATCCCCCAAAGAACTGAATCCCAGAGACAACCAGTGACTATTGTATCCTATGTTGGTTTCCCTCCCTTCTCTGTCTCACTTTTCCTACTCTCTAGTTTTTGCCTTGTAGGACAGTTTGATGAAAACTGTACCCAAGTTCTTGACTCAAGCTTTTGTGTTCTAACACTAATTCTCTGACACCAATCAAGAGCCCTATAATTCAATTCGGTTCTGACACTCACTACTTGACATCAACACAAACCCAGCAAGTTAAGTCCTCCACTAGACTGCCTCCACTTCACATGCCCACTGCAAGTCTCAAGGGCCATCTGCATTACTGAAATGCTGGCTGTAAATCTGGGGGATTTCATGCACCTCTCATGGTTGATGACTTGATGGAACTTAGTACAGGTATTGTACTTATGATTACAGTTTCATTATAAAGGACACAACCCAGCGATGGCCGAATGGAACAGAGGCATAGGACAAGGTCTGAGGAAGACGGGAGGGGCACACTAAGTGTCCATGCCCTCTTCCTGTGGAATCTGGGCACCTCAGTCTTCTAGCATATTAGTTTGCTCACCTACTAGGAAGCTCCACTGAGTCTCTGTGTCCAGTTTTTATTGAGCTTCCTTTCATAGACATGATAGATTAAGTCGTTGGTCATGTGATTGAACTCAATCTTTTTTTATTTGTTCCAATTAGTTATGCATCACAGTAGAACGCATTTTGACACATCATACATAAATGGAGTATGGGTTCTCATTCTTCAGGTTGTACACCATGTGGAATTACACTCGTCGTGTAATCATATATGCAAACAGAGTAATAATGTCTGATTCATTCTACTATCATTCCTACCCCCATTTCCCTTTCCCTCACTTCATTCCTCTCTGTCTAATCTAATGTACCTCTATTCTTCCCTAGCCCCACTGCTATTGTGAATTAGCATCTGCATATCAGAGAAAATATTCAGCCTTTGGTTTGGGGGGATTGGCTTGTTTTGTTTAGCATGATATTCCAAACAGCTCCATCCATTTATCTGCAAATGCCATAATTTCATTCTTCTGTAAGGCTTAGTAATATTCCATTGTGTATATATACCACATTTTCTTTATCCATTCATGTGTTAAGGGCATCGAGGTTTGTTCCACAGTCTGACGATTGTGAATTGAGCTGCTATAAACATCAATGTGGCTGCATCACTATAGTATGTCGATTTTAAGCCTTTTGGGTATAAACTGAGGAGTGGGATTACTGGGTCAAATGGTGGTTCCATTCCAAGTTTTCTGAAGAATATCCATACTGCTTTCCATAATAGTTGCACCAATTTGTAGTCCCACCAGCAATGATGAGTGTGCCTTTTCCCCACAGCCTCACCAACATGTATTATTGCTGTGTTGTTAGTAATTGCCATTTTGACCAGAGTGAGATGAAATCTTAGTTTTGATTTACATTTTTCAAATTGCTAGAGATGTTGAACATTTTTTCATATATTTGTTGGCCATTTATATTTCTTCTTCTGTGAAGTGTCTGTTTAGTTCCTTAGTCCATGTATTAATTGTCTTTTTGGTGCTGAGTTTTTTGAATTCTTTATATATCCAGGAGATTAATACTCTGAGATGCATATGGTAAAGATTTTCTTCCATTCGGTAGGATTTCTCTTCACGTTATTGTAAACTCAATATTTAGCTCCTCCTCTTTTCCCTAGATATTGGGCTGGCCCAAAGTTCCAACTCTCTAGTCATGTAACTAAACTTTCTGGTGACCAGTTCCCATCCTGAAGCTTTATAGAGTTGCCTGCCACACATCATGTCTTAGCAAACACAATACTATCACTAAGGAAGTTCCAAGGGATTTTTAAGTCTTGTGTCAGGAATTCAGGATGAAGACCAGATATATTTATCATGCCACCATTTTATTTTGGATGGAATTAAAACTTAAAGAAAAAGTTTTTACAACCACATTCAACACTTATATAAAAAAAAAGTATTCCACTGACAGGTTTCAAGCTTCCCTTATGGAGTGGGGAGAGGAAGTCATACAAGGTGATGGGAACATATCATGGAAGTCTTTAGAGGCCACATGTATACTGAAAAACAAGTGACAGTCACTTTGACTTTCTAAGCACAGAATAGTTGAATGAATCAGAACCATATGCAGAACTGAAAATCTTTGACAAGGCTTATTAGAGTGCCATGCGGTCATCTACACTTTAGGATAATTTTCAGGACTGAAATCCAGCTCTCAGGAGGTTTTGAGAGCCATGCTAATGTTAACTAGTAAAGGATCTAACCTCTGTTTATGGGGAAATTCTATGCCTATCTCACAGGACTTATAGGTTCTGCCCATTCCAGTGCATTTCTGAGCCTCTGGAATACTTGGCTCTATGCATCTGCACATCCAATGGGGTATCTAAGCCTTGCTTACTCTATATTTGGTGCACAAAGCAGCTGGTCCCACTGTCTTTCCTCTTTCACATCTACTTTCCACTTCCTACTCACCCATCCCATCTTTAAAGTTTTGAGAAATCGATTTCCATTTCCCAGACCCAAGTATACTCCCACATTTACCCGAGTATCTCTTCCACCTTCCTAGAATACTCAACCTCTGTGCCATAGCTGACCTCCCTGGGCTGCTGGCCTTGTTTCCTTCTGCATTATGAGGAAAGCAGCTTGCTGCTGCTCCACCCCATCGCTGCTTGCCTTAATGACTTGGCTTTTCATAATGAGGCTTAATTGTAAGTTTTATTGACAGACTTATGTTATGCCACAGGAACCCATCTTGAACCAATTAAAATCAATTAATCACACTGTGATTATCTTTAATTGTGGGATGTTTCCTACACCCAACAAATAACTATTCACATATGTTTCAATTAATATTTTTACCCCCCTTTGTTGACAAATGATCTATTGTACTGGAAATTAATTAAGTGTTAGCATGGTCCCAATTAACGTTGCATTACCAATAAAAGATTCCTTGGTTGTCAATATTGAGCAAAATCTGTGACGATCTACCTTTTACAATGTACAGCATATATTATTTAAAAAGAAGGTGTGTGTGTGTGTGGGGGGGTGAACTTCTAATTGCTTAGAGTGGATAACCTAGTCAAAATGTGGCCAAATTTAAGCCTGTAAAAATTCTGAGGATTTTTGACTTTTATGTGAGATAAGCAAGGGAAAAAAATCATTTCCCACTATCCATGGTTTTGTGTGTGTTTTGCTGAACCCAAATTTAAAGTCTCTAGTTTATCATTACTTCATACATAGTCTCTATTTATTTCATTCAGTATATCAGTTTTGTCTCCTTCATCCTTAATACTCACTCATTCTCCTTCTCCTCTATTTTGATTGGTTCTTCACTTATAAATGCTATTGTACTATAAATTCCAAAATGCATCCTTTGTTTTTCACCCAATCTTTTATTTTTGAGATCCATCTAATTAGGATACCTAATGTTGCAAATGTTGCTTCTCCATGCCCACATCCATAAGCATCCAGATTATTTCCAACTTTTTGCTTTTACAAGCAATGCAGGGCTGAATAGTTTTTATGAATCTGAACTTGGGTACTTGCATGAGATGTTCTCCTGGGAAAGCAACCAGTGGGTTATAGGGCAAGTGCAAACTGCATTCCAAAATTGATCATATTTTAGGTAGGAGGCAATGAAAGTCTGGGGATGGTAAGCTAGTTTTTAAGGTCAACTTTGTGTCTAAGCTTGATCTTAGATCTTCTGAATCTTAGTGAAGTATTTCTTCCACAATTGGCTACTGACTATCTCAGTTTCCTTGAGTTCACTGGAATTTTCTAAGTTTTTACTTAAAAATGTCTCTAGTATGATAATTTCACTGTGTTTAATCTTGGACTCAACTTTGTTTTGGTTACTTTATGAGTCAACTCATTAGACAAGTTGCTGCTGACATAGAAACATGTATAACTATTATCAGGCACTGGCACTGGAAAAACAGGCCTAAGCTCTTCAAAAACATCTGCCTTTGGTATTGAGCAAAGGCCTATGTAACCACACAAATATTCTGGAACGAGTGATAGAGACATTAACAGTTATCAACCTGGGATATCAGAGTTCCTCTCATAGACAGGGATATAACACTGCTTCAGTGATCAAACATCACAGCTTCCACATTAATCTTTTAAAGTAAAGCTTGCCCTGAAGGATGTGTATGTATGTGTCTTTGAAAGATATACAATGATATAAATCTTCTAAGCTTTTAAGTAGTCTTTGGAATTTTGTTTCTTTTGAGTATTTGGAGAAGGTTTAGCTGCTACAATGTCATCCCTTGAGACATTATTATCCCTCCATATCTCCTCTGCCTCAGATCACAGTAATTCGCTGAAGGTTAATTGAGCAACTGCTAAATTCAAGCGCTGGATTACAGGAACAATGCACATTACCTGTCATTGTATCCAAGACAAGGGAAGTAAGTGACAGGTTTGAGTGCTGAGCCAACTGCTCAGTGACCAGAAGAGAGAGCCACCAAAGCAGTGAGAGCGAGTGGTGAGCAGGGAGGTGAGAGTTGAGCTGGACTTTAACAGATATGCAGGAGTTGGGCAGGCAGAGAAAGGCAGAAAGGCATCTTTAGGACATGAGAGAGCGGATTCCTTCTTCCTCCTACACTCGCACCACACCCCCGTTTCCTCCTGCCCCGACAGTAGCCATATTCAGAAATAACCCAGCATTCCTGAGGGAAGAGGAACAAATGCTGAACACTGTACCGTGGGAAGCGTACCCCTCTAGTACGTGAGCCTGTGAAATGCATTTCACGCCTCATCTGTTCCCTAAATGAGATGTGAAAGCAGTTTACACCTCGTTTACATTTGTGCTGTTTTACTGAACATCGTAGATACAGCTCCATCCACAGTAATGAAATGAGGTCAGTCACCCCTTTCTCTCTTTGGACTGAAACCACACAGCTCTTCAGGGCCTCTTCTGGCTGTGGTGGCTCGGAGGCAACCAGGAATCTACAAAATGTTGAGAGAGCAGGTGCAAGGGCTGGGGGATAGATACGGTGAGCAGCTGGTATGCAGTTCCTTGTACGAGGAAGAAATGGCCTTTCTTCTAAGCCAAGAGTACTGTTCTGAGGTATAATTTACTTAAACAAATGCAGAAATCATAAGTCTACAGATAGAAGAGTTTTAACTTTTGCATACATCCATGAAACTGACACCAGATCAAGGTATATAACATTTTTCTTACCCCTGAAAATTTCCTCATGCCCCTTTCCCTTCCAGAACCCCCTTCCTAACATAAACACAATTGTGATATTTGCCACCAAAGATAAACTGTACCTAGGATCTTCACATATATGAAAACATATTGTGTATGCTCTTTCATAGCTGGCTTCTTTGGCTCAAATGATGTCTGAGGGGTCCTGCATGTTGTATGCTTCAGTACCTCCTTCCTTTGAATTGTTGCATGATATTCCTTTGCATAGATAAACCAAGGTTCACTGAATGGATATTTGGGTTTGTTCTGTTTTGGTCTATTACAAATAAAACTGCTATGAATATATTCTTGTGCAAGGGTTTATGAAGCTATGTACTCATTTCTCTTGAATTTACAGCCGGGAGTGAAAATTCTGGTTTGTAGTGTGATTGTATTTCAATTTTATCAGAAACTGCCAAACAGTTCTCCAAAGTGATTACACCATTTTACACTCCCACTGGTGGTGCATGAAAATGCCTGTTTTTTTTTTTTTTTTTTTTTTTTGCCTGCAAGTATTTTACCTTTATTTATTTTTTTTAAATTTTTTATTTTTTTTATTGGTTTTTCACAACATCTGTTGTTTTTCTTGATTAAAGGTAATAAAATTACTTTAGAAACCACTGTAAAGAAGCACAACTTATTCAAGGAATTTTGGAAGAGAATAGGAACTCCAAAGAGTTCTTATGAATGGATGCTTATTGTCCCAAATGACAACTCTAAAGTGCCCTGGTTTTGCTTAAATATCACTATATTTAAAAATGCACAAAACGCTTTGTTTCCTCCAAATTATATGCCTTTAGATTATACAAGCAGTGCACTAGGAACCCCAACCCTGTCATGACAACTTACCATCTGCCACCTTCCCCAAAGGTAGACAGAGAATGTTTCCATTTTTAGCAAAATGATAAATATTTATGCTATTTCTGTTTTTAATTCTCTTGCTTTGATAATTAATAGAGAATTTTGTTCATCTGTTTAGCGACAGTTGGTATATTTTTTCCTTAGTGCATCTTCATGTCATTTGCCCATATACTCTGGTGATTTTTTTTCCTGTTGATATTTAAATTGAGTATTATTTGTCATATGTTGCAAATATGTCTCTTATTTTGTTGTTTATCTTCCTTTTAGGAAATGATCTTTCTTATGTAAAACATGCTACTTGCTCATGATAAAACATTTAAGCAATAGAGAAAAGACCACAGAAAGATAAAAATCTTTCCAAATTCCACTTCCTAGAGATAAAAGTAAAACCAAGGACCAATCAATAAAGATCTGACTAAAATCACTTCAAATATCTTGCTATTGCATATATTTAGATAACTATGTATGTAGATAGAGCTTCAGAAGAATTGCTCTAGAAATATAATGTAAGTTGTATTTAACACAGCTACACTTAAAGTAGGTATTTCTTTTATATAAAATATATTAGTTCTAAAGGACTTTTTATTATAAAAAGTTTGGATTAATATTTGAATCACATTATTTGATTGGGCTGTGTGTTTGGAAATCTTGCTGTAAAAGGTGAACATTTATCACACTACTTTTTTTCCTATATCTTTCTCCAACACTTCTAATTTTTATTAATTATCTCAGTATTTTAATGTTAAATTTCATAATATTGAAAGACTTCTTTTCCTAAGTGTAATTCCTATAGTTGTCCATTTTTCTTCTATTTTTAAACAGATCATCAACATTTCTTTCACTTTGACATTTCCATTTCATTTCTTTATTTTGATTTATTGCTTTTTATGTATATTTTATTATTCTAATAACATTTTTCATGAAGAACTCATAGGTGTGGGGTTTCCTGAGTTCTTGCATATTTCAGAATATTTCTCAATTTCATTCATCTTTGAAAAATGGCTTGAGCAGGTATGCAATTATTGAGTCACACTTTCTTAGAACTTTAAAGATATCTCGCTCTTGTCTACTGGCATTAAATACTATTTGAGATAAAGCTTAGATCAATAGAAATCTCACCAAAACTCTCACAGTATATGTGCATGCACTTGCACATACACATTCACACACACACACACACACACACACACGGCTGTGTATTACTTTTGTCTGATCACTGTCTCAATGTCCATTTGATTATTTTTAATATATACATTTTGATGTCTCTAGATATTACTGCATATATTTTTGACCTATCAAATTGTAATGTTAAGCTTTTCCTGAACAATGTTATAAATTTAACTCCATTTAACCTCCTATAAATTTAAATTGTTATCTCATATCTTTTTTTAAATTTTTTATTGTTGGTTGTTCAAAACATTACATAGTTCTTGACATATCATATTTCACACTTTGATCCAAGTGGGTTACGAACTCCCATTTTTACCCCGTATACAGATTGCAGAATCACATCAGTTACACTTCCATTGATTTACATATTGCCATACTAGTGACTGTTGTATTCTGCTGCCCTTCCTATCCTCTACTATCCCCCTCCCCTCCCATCTTCTCTGTCTACCCCATCTACTGTAATTCATTTCACTCCCTTGAATTTTTTCCCTTTCCCCTCACATCCTCTTATATGTAATTTTGTATAACTATGAGGGTCTCCTTCCATTTCCATGCAATTTCCCTTCTCTCTCCCTTTCCCTCCCACCTCTCCTCCCTGTTTAATGTTAATCTTCTTCTCATGCTCTTCCTCCCTACTCTATTCTTAGTTGCTCTCCTTATATCAAAGAAGACATTTGGCATTTGTTTTTTAGGGATTGGCTAGCTTCATTTAGCATAATCTGCTTTAATGCCATCCATTTCCCTGCAAATTCCATGATTTTGCCATTTTTTAATGCAGAGTAATACTCCATTGTGTATAAATGCCACATTTTTTTTTATCCATTCATCTATTGAAGGGCATCTAGGTTGGTTCCACAGTCTAGCTATTGTGAATTGTGCTGCTATGAACATCGATGTAGCAGTGTCCCTGTAGTATGCTCTTTTTAGGTCTTTAGGGAATAGACCGAGAAG
This sequence comes from Ictidomys tridecemlineatus, assembly GCF_052094955.1. Taxonomy (NCBI): domain Eukaryota; kingdom Metazoa; phylum Chordata; class Mammalia; order Rodentia; family Sciuridae; genus Ictidomys; species Ictidomys tridecemlineatus. The sequence goes on along the minus strand of NC_135478.1, from coordinate 27,251,741 downwards.
GAGAATAGCTGGGTCAAATGGTGGTTCCATTCCCAGCTTTCCAAGAAATCTCCATACTGCTTTCCAGATTGGTCGCACCAAATTGCAGTCCCACCAGCAATGTACAAGGGTACCCTTTTCCCTACATCCTCGCCAGCACTTGTTGTTGTTTGACTTCATAATGGCTGCCAATCTTACTGGAGTGAGATGGTATCTTAGGGTGGTTTTGATTTGCATACCTCTCTTTATTGTTTCTCTTGCAGAGAAAAAACTTTTTAGCTTGAATTATCTCTACATTTAAAATAGCACAGAACACTATGATTACTATGGTTGTATAGAAAATTTGCATTGAGCTTGACACATGTGTTTAGTGTTTCTATTCTTCCTTTGTCATTTTCTTTCTGCCTGAAGAACTCCCTTTTATGTTCTGTTACTGATGAATTTCTTCAAATTTTTTTTAAAAAATTTCCCTTTCATTCACAAGGGGAATGTATTGCTAAGTATTGAATTCTGATCAGATATTACTGACCTTTATGTGTGTCTGCTGTCTTCTCCTGAGAAGTCAGCCACTTACCAGTCGGTTGCTCTTTGTAATGAAGAGTCTGACTCCTTTTTTTGATGTTTGACTGCCAAGCTCTCAAGTCTTACTCCTTCTTCTTCTTCCCTGTTTGCCTCAAATTTGGACAAGTTGATAAGAAAGTTTGGGTCATTCTCCTTGGGCACCAGTAGGAGATGCAAAACACATGAGTCCCAGCCCACAGGAGGGAACTCTCACTTGGCCTGCTCCTTAACACAGAACAATCTAGGCCAATCTCTTTTTCCTTGCTTTCTGAAGCCATTTCAGACTTGCTTGAGGGGCTTCCCCTCTTTACCCAGAAACTTCAATTACATAACTAACAAGACTTCTCATTCTCTCCTGATGTGTGTGTGATTTTCAGTCTTGGCATCTGAAACAAACATTGGGTGAGGGGCCATCTGACTCTGCGAGGGACCATAACATTCTTAAAGACTTCCTCTTTTTATTTATCTTTCATCAATGTCATAATGAGGTCTTTAATTACTTAATTTTTTAATGAGGTGATTATAATTACACATAATACTGGGATTCACTATTACATGTTGGTACACTCAATATAGCTGTTCAATATTTTAAAAAATAAATCTGCTTATTATTCTTGAAACAATAGTTTAAGTTTTTTGATCAGTTCTGAAAAATTCTCAGCCATAATCTATCTCTTCAGGGTTTGTTTCTGTACAACCCTCTGCAACCTCTCTTATGTTAGTTAGCCTTCCTCACTTTTGTTTTCTGAATTTATCATCTTTTTCTCTGTCCATGTTCCACTCTTAATGTTTTCTTTTGTACTTGCTCCCAGTTCACTAATTCTTTTTTCACCAGTGTCTAAATCTGCATATTATATTTTTGTTTTAGTTAATTGGATTTGTCAGTTACATGTGTTGATTAGTTTTTCTTAATTATCTTACAGAATTCTCAATTTTGTGTTTTATATATTTTAACATTTTAAGGATACATTAAGGATGAAAATTTTAAATTTCACATTTGGGAACTTCAGTATCTTAAACTTCTGTTGGCTGTTCAATTACTCTTTGTTTCTTTTGTGTTTTCTTGTTCCCTCATTTAATTCTTGAGTGCCCACTTGAGAGAATTGTCCTAAATTACCTAGTCTGATGTTATCAGAAGTAGAGGTCTGAGTCTCTAATTTGTTTCATTTTCATCCTTGATATTCAGTAACTTTACCAGGATAGAATTTGGTGAAGAACAATCTGCAGTGAATTCCTTCCACAGTAGGAAAGAGTATTTCTTTATCTCAAGCAAGTTAACTTCTATTATTGTTAATGTATGTTTTGGTTCTTTATTTCTTTCTTTCTCAGAATATGTGTGTGTACACACACACACACACACACACACACATATAGAGGAAGAAAAATTCTTCTTTGCTTTTTAATTTTATCCCCTTAAAATTTCTCTAAATATATGTGTTCTTTTTCTTACTTTTTGGGTGTTTTATTTGAACTACATCATACCTATTCAATGTATTTTTTTCTGCTTCTAATATGACTTTACTCTGCAGTGTTTTCTTTTTTCTCTTCTTTTCTTCCCCATCTCTTTCTCTCAATTTATTTATTTATTTTCCTTCCTTCTTTCCCTTCTTCCTTCCTTCCTTCCTTCTCTTCTTCCTTCCTTTCTTCCTTCCTTCATACCAGGGATTGGAATCAGGTGAGCTTAATCACTGAGCCATATCCCCAGCCCTTTTATTATTATTTTTGAGTCAATGTCTTGCAAAGTCCCTTTGGACCTCACTAAGTTGCTGAGGCTAGCTTCAAATTTGCAATACTCCTGCCTCAGCCTCCAGAATTGCTGGGATTATAGGTATGTGCCTCTGTTCCTGACTTTCTTGAATTTCTTTCTGAGTTTTCTCAGTTCATTTTGTAACCCTTCTGTAATCTCTTGAAGATTCGAACTTTTAATTCTCTTTCTGAGGTTTTTTTTTTTTCTTAAGTTTTGGGTAATTCTTTGGAACTCTGAAGAATCACTTGCATGAGCTCTTCTGTCCCTGTGCATCCTTTAAAAACATGTGTTTTCTTTTTCTCCTCCTCCTCTTTCATAATCTTCTAAATTAAAAAAAAAACTTTGGTGTTTTTGTGAATAAATATATTTTTACGTGTAAACTTAGGAAATATGACACATGAACATGCATAAATCTAAAAGTACATATTTGTATACTATTATAAAAGCAAAAGCTTATATAATCATCACTCAGTTAAAGAAAAAGAGTACTTCCAGGCCCTAGGACCTTTAGTCGTGAGCTTTCCTAGGGGAAACACTGTCCTGTGTATTCTAGCAATCTATTTCATCCTTTTCTTTATGTCTTTTACCACCAAATCATATTTTACTAACCCTATTTATATTCTAGCTTTGCTTGTCTTATACATGGAAGCAGGTACAATGTACTCCTTTTTGGTGACTGAATTCTTTTGTCCAAGATTAATTTGTGAAATTCATCAATGCTTTTGTATATAACCATAGTTCTTTTTAAAATGCATTTTAATTTAGTTATTTATCTGAAAAATTTTTAAAGTTGACAGATAACATGTTTTTATCATGTACAACATGAAGTATACCTACAACATCAAATATTAAACATACTTCATTAATGAATGCATTGTTTCTTGTAGTCATCATTTTTGTGGTGAGAATATATAACTTCCTATCTACAGTTTTCAAGAATGCAATAGATCATCATGAACTGCAGTCCCCTTGTTTTATAAGAGGTCTCCTGAAATTTATGTATACTTTAGCCACATCACATTTTTTAAAAAAATGTGTGGGTCTGAAGCTGGTTTCTTTTCCTCTGTGGATCACCCTTATGTGGGGTCAACTAGTTGTCCCATGGGAAGCAACATGGCGTGAAGATCAAGCCACGGACATTCTTGACTGAGACTCAGGACCATAGCCTTGAACACTTTGTCACTTAATGTGCATCCTGCCTGAAGCTGGGCTGAATTCTTCACTTGCTCATTGATGGCCCATGATCAGTGTGGCCCTGAGAAAGTCCCTTTAGTTATTAGCTCTTTGAGTTATCATCTGGCATTTGCTTTTTCCAAACTCTCTTTGCTTTGCCTCTGGAAGTCTCCCTTGGTTAACAACTCTCAGGAAACATATTGGTTGGACTTGAAAAGAGAAAATTATGCTGTTCCTGCAGTATTTAGGCAGGGCCTGGACATAAGCACAGTCCAAATCAAAAGACCGAGGTTTGTTTCTTGGGCTGGTATTCAGTTGCCAATGATGAGTGTTCCCTTGGAGAGGCCTTAGCCAGGGTCTCAGGATTGGGTCCACACTGGGGTTCTTCATGAGAGGAGTTGCTGCTGAGCACCAGGGCCCTAGGAAGCTCCTTTTATTTAGACATAAATTATTTTTTTTGGACTTACTTTTTCCTTGCACCAATCATATAAGGACCTACTCTGTTTTGTTTTGTTGTTGTTTTTCCTTAATAACAGCCAATTCGCATTCCAACTTTTGGGTTATCCTCTTCTAAAACCTGTGAGAGAAACTCAGCCTCTTTTTCTGGCTTTGAAACAAATACCTAAACCTCTGTGTTTGGAGACTTATTGTTTACCCCCCTGGGCAGGAGGCATTTCAAAATTAACTATGGAGGAGTGATCTAGTCTAAGGACCCATGGGGTTCTGACCCCAGGGTTATAACCTCAAACTTCCTTTTGAAGCAGATTGGTTAAGATCTTTGGTGTGATAGGTAAAAAACTGGACTCTAAGCTCCAACTCTGGTTTTACCATTTTCCTTTAGCACGATTTAAGCAATTGCTTAGCCTTGTTGTCTGTGTTAAATGGGCATGATATTAGTAAGTATCTTCTGATTATTGTGATGATTAAAAGAGCTACTCTATTATAAAGAGGCTGTGCCTGGTAATTATTATGTGTTCAATGAGCATTTGCTGTTATTAGGTCCTCAGATTTTCTTCCTAAGTATTAAAGCCAGTATCTTCATCCTCACATCCCCGACTCTGCTCAGAAAGGGTGTCATGGAGAATAGTCTTCATGGAGGAAGGGTTCTGGGAGAGGTACAGTTCTCAAAGGGACCATTCACAGCCAGGAACTCTTCCACCACAAGGACGTTTCTCTTATAGGGATTCTAAAGTCAGGTGGGCTCTCCTCCACATGGGGATCCTTTGCCATGAGGACATATCCCCAAAAGGACCTATCCCTTTGAGGACACTTTCTTTAGAAGGATTCTTCATCCATGAGGAACCTTCTCCTGTGAAGACTCCATCCTTGTAGGGACCTTTCACATGAGAAGTCTTCCCAAATGAGAACTCATCTATTGGAAGATTTTTCCTCCAGAGAACATTTTCTTCATTCAGTCTCATCTTTCTGAGGACCCTCTGCATAAGGATCCTTCCCATAAGAGACCTCTTTCTCTATCATAACTCTTATGGCCTGAGGAGATCTGGTGCAAAATTAGTCCCTAACCTTTGGAAAATTTCTCATCCTGAGACCCTGCAGCCAGGCCATTAGGCCTCAGTCCTTGGACAGGCCCATCTTCTCTTGCCATGGTGCACAGTTGATCAAGGGTCCTCTCTTTGATTTGGGTACATAACTGGTTTGGGAGAGGACTAACCTCCAACCTCATGGCATATAGCCATGGATCACAACTTTATTATAATGGTGACCCTGATTGGTTTCCTCTTCCTGGGTAAATGTGGTATATAGAGGTCACATAGGACGTCTTGACAGACTTGCTTGTGGGACATCACAGCAGCAGGGACAAAGCAGGAGGGCCATAGCTGAAAGGAAAGTGAGAAAGCGAGAGATGGGTGAGCAAGAAATGAAGGACAGAGACCAGACAGAGATCCATATCAAGGTTAATTTGTCAAAGCTGACAAATAAAGTCCATCTCTCTCTAGAGAGAGGAGAGAGGCCTCAAGATGTTTGGGTGTTCAGCTTTTGTGGGTCAGGGGTTTGGAGTTGTAGCTGTGGCGCTGTGGGATGGCACCATGGGACTTTCCAGAGTCAAGGGGTTGTGTCCTTCTGGGATTGGCTTAGGGTTATGGTACCATGGAGTAGGTCACTAATGGGGCTGGGGGGAAGTTCTGGTAAGAAGAAGTACAGGAAAGCAAAAGTTATAAGATGGCGGTTAACATTAAAGATGGCTGCTCAGATGTTAACTCAAGACCCTCTAATAGCAGCAGAGTGTTCTCCAGGAAGGAATGTGACACTGGGGTGGCTTCTCTAGTTCCTGTTTTCCATCTAGAGGAACTGGAGGCGTAAATAATGGAAACAAAGTGGAACAAATAAGTGTTGAATTCAACTATTGTTCCATTCATTCACACTCGAGTATGTATACGTTGTTTCAAACGGTGATCATTTAAAAGGAAACACATAGTCTTCCAAAAAGAGTGTATTAAGATCTGGGGCATGGGAAGTATCTGTGGCTTTTTGTTCCAGAAAATTTGGGTAGGCTCCAGGGCTGGGTGTACAGAGATGGCAAAGGGAGATATGAGAGATGAGAATCTTGTTAGGTTCAGATCCTAGGAGGCTGTGCCGAGAGTTTTTGCTGGAATTCTATAAGTACTGAGAATCCAGGAGAGATTGTTCAGGAAGGGAGTGACCCCATCCCCGAAGAGGAACATAAACTTGTTTGTAATACAAAGGGCCCTTGCCTTGTAATAGACTGATAGCCCAATAAAACCTCTGTCAGTTGAAAAATATCCCCAGTAAAAAATACAAGGAATACACCCAAAGTACTAAACATCATAATTTAGATACACAGGACACTGTAGACTATCCACTGTTTATTTGTGACAATATGGTGACTAGAAACTGGGGGTCACTGCTGCTGGCCGGCACCTCAAGGAGCACCCTACTGCATAACAGGGTTCCAGGAAAAAATGGAAATTCAGAATAAAAATATGATATCTCTTGAATGTGCATTATTCTATCACCATCAAAAAGCCAAGAAAATCATAAGTCAAACTATGGTAAGTGACCTGACTGTTGATAGAACTGGAAAAGACAGAGGAAAGGGGAGCCTCACAAGGCCTTTGCAGAATTTAGCTCTGAATACCCAAACCTGAAGGAGAAGAGCGTCTATGGGATAGGAAAGAAGGCAGACTCAAAAGCTTGCACAATACCCCCCCTCAGAGATCAGAAGTGGCTCCAAGTTTCCAGCGCAGGTGACTTGGAAATCAAGTATCAGTGTTTTGGAATGAATTGTCACTGGGGTAGCAAGATCCTCACAGAGCAAACACCTTTGGTGATAGAGAATGTGGAGGTGTGTGTTGTGATAACATGGGGCCGGGAATTAGAACAACCAGGTCCTATTCATAACTCTTCCACAAATGGGTTACCAGTTAGTGGGAATAAAGTTGTCAACCTATTTTGTCCTGAATCTCTTCACCCTTTATGGGTATGACCTACTGATCTTTTCAGCTGGGCATGGTCTAACCGGAGGTCTACACATTTCCTCCTGGAAATGGAGATTCATTTTTCTTTAGATTGTTTGAATATTCAAAACAGAGGAAAGGCACCTGGATGAAACATTTTCTCAGACTTTGCAATTCCCTTAAGAGGATCCCAGAGCCTTTTAGCTTCTCTTCAGTTTCTTTTAGGTCTTTCATCCCAGAGACTGTCACCACATGTCCTCCAACTTGTCCCACAATTTTAGCAGGTGTGTGTAGGTGGAGCTCAAAGTTAAAAATAACTCCAGTAAACTCACACATCTTTTTTTTTCATGGAAAATTGCTGTTGGGTTGAAGCTCTCTTTATCTGCCAGTATTTTTGATTAGTATTTCAACAAAACTAAAAACAAAAACAATGGCCACGACAGACCACATCATGCTTCCACTGCTCACCCTCAGATGAATCTTCCTAAACCACTTAGCAACAATATGATAAAAATTATTTATGTGAATAAGGCACGAAGAGTATAAGGATAATGTAAACCTTATTGACAGTGAACCCAATGTTAGATCACAGCCTGAGGAAAGAGTTGTAGCACAAATGAGTCTCTTAAAGAAATTCCAACTAAAAGGTCTGCAGTGTCTATACTTTAGATAAAAGAGGAGCTTAACTCCTAAGCCAGGATAGGGCTAAACAGGGAGTACCAGTACTATCACATTGGGAAAGTTAGCTCAATTATTAGAAGTTTCTATGAGTTGATCCCACGGTGGTGTAATTGCTGGTGACCTTGGAGATACCAGGCAGAGTTCTAGAGGGAGCAGTGTTTTCTTTTCTTTTCTTTTCTTCTTTGTCTTCCTTTTTAAAATTTGTTTTAGTTAGTTACACATGACAGTACAATGATCTTGACATATACAATTGAATCAGATGGGATATAATTTCTCATTTTTCTGAGTGTACAGGTTGCAGAATCACATTGGTCATGTAGTCACATATATACCCACAGCAATAATAATGTCTATTTTATTCTGTGGTCCTTCCATTCCCCCTTCCCCTCCCCTCCCCTCCCATCACTTCTCTCTACCCAATCTAATGTGGCACAATTCTTTTTTTTTTCCCTTCACATTGTCATACCTGTATTCTGTATATCGAAGGGGTCTCTTTCCCTCTTCCATGTAATTCCCCTTCTCCCTCCCTTTCCTTCCCACCTCTCTTCCCTATCAAGAGGTAATTTTCTTCTCATGCTCTTCCTCCCTACCCCATTTTGAGTCACCCCACTTATATCAGAGAAGACATTGGGCATTTGTTGTTTTGGGATTGGCTAACTTCACTTAGCATGATCTGCTCTAATGCCATCCATTTCCCTGCAAATGCCATGATCTTGTTATTTTTTGGTGCTGAGTAATATTGCATAGTGTATAAATGCCACATTTTTTTAATCCATTCATGCATTGAAGGGCATTTGGTTGGCTCCACAGTCTAGCTATTGTGAATTGTGCTGCTGTAACATTGATGTGACTGTGTGCCTGTAGTATGCCATTTTTAGGTCTTTTGAGTGTAGTCTGAGAAGAGGTATATCTGGGTCAAATGGTGGTTCCATTCCCAGTTTTCCAAGGAATCTCCATACTGCTTTCCAAATTGGCTACACCAATTTGCAGTCCCATCAGCAATGAATGAGTGTACCTTTTCCCCCCACATCCTCTCCAGCACTTGTTGTTGTTTGACTTCATAATGGCTGCCATTCTTACTGGAGTGAGATGGTATCTTAGAGTAGTTTTAATTTGCATTTCTCTGACTGCTAGTGATGGTGAGCACTTTTTTGTGTATTTGTTGATTGATTATATATATCCTCTTCTGAGAAGTGTCTGTTCAGGTCCTTGGCCCATTTGTCAATTGGGTTATTTGTTTTTTTGTTGTTTAACTTTTTGAGTTCTTTGTATATCCTAGAGATTAGAGCTCTCTGTCTGATGTGTGAGGGGTAAAAATTTGTTCCCAGGATGTAGGCTCCCTATTCACTTCGCATATTATTTCTCTTGCTGAGAAAAAACTTTTTAGTTTGAATTCGTCCCATTTGTTGATTCTTGGTTTTAATTCTTGTACTATAGGTGTCTTATTAAGGAACTTGGGGCATAATCCCATGTGATGGAGATTAGGGCCTACTTTTTCTTCTATTAGATGAAGACTGGTTTGATTCCTAGATCCTTGATCCATTTTGAGTTAACTTTTGTGCATGGTGAGAGATAGGGATTCAGTTTCATTTTGTTGCATATGGATTTCCAGTTCTCCCAGCACCATTTGTTGAAGATGCTATCCTTTCTCCATTGCATGCTTTTAGCACCTTTGTCTAATATAAGGTAGTTGTAATTTTGTGGGTTGGTCTCTGTGTCCTCTATTCTGTACCATTGGTCTACTAGCCTGTTTTGGTGCCAGTACCATGCTGTTTTTGTTACTATTGCTCTGTAGTATAGTTAAAGATCTGGTATAGCGCTACCACTTGTTTTACTCTTCCTGCTTAAAATTGCTTTAGCTGTTCTGGGTCTCTGATTTTTCCAGATGAATTTCATAATTGCTTTTTCTATTTCTGTGAGAAATGCCATTGGAATTTTGATTGGAATTGCGTTGAATCTGTAGAGTGCTTTTGGTAATATGGCCATTTTAATAATATTAATTCTGCCTATCCATGAGCAAGGTATATCTTTCCATCTTCTAATGTCTTCTTCTATTTTTCTCTTTATGGTTCTATAGTTTTCATTGTATAGATCTTTCACCTCTTTTGTCAAGTTGATACCCAAGTATTTTTTGTTTTTTGAGGATATTGTGAATAGGGTAGTTTTCCTCATTTCCATTTCAGAGGTTTGTCACTGATATTCAAGAATGCCTTTGATTTATGGATGTTGATTTTATATCCTGCCACTTTTCTGAATTCACTTACTAGTTCTAGAAGTTTCTTGGTAGAACTTTTTGGGTCTGCTAGGTATAGGATCATATCATCAGCAAATACTGCTAGTTTAAGTTCTTCTTTTCCTATATTTATGCCTTTAGTTTCTTTCATCTGTCTAATTGCTCTGGCTAGTGTTTCAAGAACTATGTTGAATAGAAGTGGTGAGAGAGGGCATCCCTGTCTTGTTCCAGATTTTAGAGGGAATGCCTTCAATTTTTCTCCATATAGAATGATGCTGGCCTGAAGTTTAGCATAGATAGTTTTTACAATGTTGAGGTAAGTTCCTGTTATTCCTAGTTTTTCTAGTGTTTTAAACATAAAGGGGTGCTGTGTTTTGTCGGATGCTTTTTCTGCATCTATCAAGATGATCATGTGGTTCTTATCTTTAAGTCTATTGATGTGGTGAATTACATTTATTGATTTCCATATGTTGAACCAGTCTTGCATCCCAGGGATGAAACCCACTTGATCATGGTGCATGATCTTTTTGATGTGTTTTTGTATCCGATTTGCCAGAATTTTATTGAGGATTTTTGCATCTATATTCATTAGAGATATTGGTCTGAAATTTTCTTTCTTTAAAGTGTCTTTGTCTGGTTTTGGAATCAGGGTGATATAGGCCTCATAGAATGAATTTGGAAGTACTCCCTCTTTTTCTATTTCCTGAAATAGATTGAAGAGTATTGGTATTAGTTCTTCTTTAAAGGTCTTGTAGACTCTGCTTATATCCATCTGGTCCTGGGCTTTTCTTGGTTGGTAATTTTTTTTGTTTTTTAAAGAGAGAATTTTTTAATATTTATTTTTTTGTTTTTAGTGGACACAACATCTTTATTTTATTTGCATGTGGTGCTGAGGATTGAACCCAGTGCCCTGCACATGCCAGGCGAGCGTGCTACCGCTTGAGCCACATCCCCAGCCCGGTTGGTAATCTTTTGATTGCTTCTTCTATTTCCTCACATGATATTGGTCTGTTTATGTTGTGTATATCTTCCTGATTCAATCTGGGAAGATCGTATAACTCAAGGATTATCAATGCCTTCGCTCTCTTCTATTTTTTTGGAGTATAAGTTTTCAAAATAATTTCTAATAATCTTCTGTATTTCTGGAGTGTCTGTTGTAATATTGCCTTCTTCATCCCTTATGCTAGTAATTTGGCTTCTCTCTCTTCTTTTCCTCATTAGCTTGGCTATCTTATTTATTTTTTCAAAGAACCAACTTTTAATTTTGTCAATTTTTTCAATTGTTTCTTTTATTTTGATTTCAGCTCTGATTTTAGTTATTTCTTGCCTTCTACTACATTTGCTGCTGATTTGTTCTTCTTTTTCTAGGGCTTTGAGATGTAGTGTGAGATTATTTATTTGTTGGCTTTTTCTTTTTTTGAGAATGAACTCCATGCAATGAATTTTTCTCTTAGTACTGCTTTCATAGTGTCCCATAGATTTCGATATGTTGTGTCTGTGTTTTTATTTATCTCCAAGAATTTTTAAATTTTCTCCTTGATGTCTTCTGTAACCCATTGTTCATTCAGTAGCATATTGTTCATTCTCCAAGTGATGTAGGGATTTTTCTTCCTTATTTTATCATTGATTTCCAATTTCATTCCATTATGATTGGATAAAATTCATGGTAATATCTCTACTCCTTTATATTTGCTAAGAGTTGCCCTATGGCATAATATATAATCTATTTTTGAGAAGGATCCATGTGCTGCTGAGAAAAAAGTGTATCAGTTTGATTTTAGTTGGTATATTCTATATATGTCAATTAAGTCTAAGTTATTAATTGTGTTATTGAGATCTATAGTTTCTTTATGCAACTTTTGTTTGGAAGATCTGTCCAGTGGTGAGAGAGGTGTGTTAAAGTCACCCATGATTATTGTGATGTGGTCTATTTGTCTCTTGAACTTGAGAAGGGTTTTTATTGATGAACATAGCTGCACCATTGTTTGGGGCATATATATTAATGATTGTTATGTCTTGTTGGTGATTGGTTCCCTAAGAAGTATGTAGTGTCCTTCTTTAACCTAATTGGTTTACTGCTAAATGTAATCTGCCTACTTTCTCTTGTAGCTTTTAAAATTCTCTTCTTGTTCTCTATGTTGGACATATTCATTATAATGTGTCTTAGTGTGGGTCTCTTGTGGTTTTGTACATTCAGCATCCTGTAGGCTTCTAGGATTTGGATTTCCATTTCATTCTTCATGTCTGGAAAGTTTTCTAAAATTTTTCATTGAACAGATTGCTCATTCCTTTGATTTTGGACCTGTATACCTTTCTGTATCCCAATAACTCTTTTATAGTATCCCAGGGTGTTATTGGGTGTTCTGCTTGTGGTTTCTTATCAGCTTTTCTGAGTTGTTTAGGCTCTTTTCGAGATGATATATTTTGTCTTCGTTGTCTGATGTTCTGACTTCTAATTGGTCTACTCTACTGGTGATACTCTCATTTGAGTTTTTAATTTGGTTTATAATTTCCTTCATTTCCGTGATTTCTGTTTTTTTTTTTTTTGTATAACTTCTATCTCCCTGTACAGTTGATCTTTTGCTTCTTGGATTTGTTTATGTAATTCATTGTCAAAGTGATCTTTCATTTTCTGCATTTGCTGTATAAGGTCTTCCTTGAGACTCCATATCAACTGAAGCATGTATATCTTGAAATCTTTATGTGACATTTTTTCCTGCTGCAGCTAACAACTCCTCTATTGTTGAGTTGTCCTTCATTGTTTGTGTTCCTTTTTTCCCTTGTTTTTTCATGATGCTCACGTTTCTTTCCAGCTCTGTGTGACTGCTGTGTTATTATTTACTCCTATAAATTTGTGTTGTTTTTGTATAGCTACAGGTCTCTCCTTTGTGATGGGAGATAATGTCAGAGATGTTGGGTTCAACTGTAATTTAAAGTAAATTCATTAGCTTCATAAAAGGCATACAGGTTTCTGGTGGCATACAGAGAACTGAGGGTTGGATGTAGGACTTTAATGTTAGGAGGAAAGATGTGAGGAAATGGGGTTTAATATATCTTAGCTACTTTGGAGGGGAGCTCTAATGAAGGAGGTTATTAACAGGAGAATAGACAGGAGTATTTTGGGGTAGCTAAGTACTTGGGAAGACTATAAGACGCATATAAACATTCACCTATTTGCATTTAGTACATTATGGGTAGTTGAAATAGTCACGCTTGGGAGGTTGGGAGAGGAAGAGAAGGGGGAAGAAAAGTAAAAAGAAAAGAAGAAAGTGAAAGAAAGAGAAAAGAAAAAAAGAAAAAGAAAAAAGAAAAAAAAAGAAAAATGCACTTTTGGAGTTCTGTTTTCTTCTTTACCAGTAGGTGGCGTTGTGCATTCCAGGTTAAGCCTCTGCCCTCAGGATGTAGGAAGCAATCCGTGGGAGGCGGCTCTCCAATCCCGGTCTCTTTGGGTTGCTCCCGGCCCCTATTCCCCACCCCTCCCCCTTCTCCTGCTCACCAGGCCCCAGTCACTGGGGCTCCTCTCCTCAGCCCTGGGATCACTCTGGGCAGGTGGCGCCCTGGTCACCCCACGCTTGCGATCGGCTGAACGCTCTTTGTTGGGCACTCACCAAGTCGTCACCATTGATCTGTCGCTAATCTCGCTGTCCAGTGAGATCCGCCTAAAGCTATGAGGTAGATTTTCCAAAATGGCAACCGCCCATTTCCACACCCAGTGTCCGGTGAGGGGGAGGGAACTGGTTTGTATCTCCACCAAGTCCAAACTTCAGTCCTCGGTGGGTGCCCCATGGAGATGCGATTTGTAGTCTGGCACGTTCTATTTGCAAAGGATCCCAAACTCCGTGTCTCTAAGCTGCCAGCACTTCGCAGCCTTCAATTCAATTCCGCACACGGAGCAACTCGGAGTTTCTTGCATTCTGGACTTCATTTGTGACCAGCCCCTGTTTATAATCCTGTCACAGGCTCCATGAAGTTTAAATTCGTGGGTGAGGGCTCCTATGAGGGGGAGCGTCTGTCCACTAACTCGGGGTCACATAAAGCGTTCCCCTCCAGCCCGCCATCTTGTCGGGTCAGCAGTCTTAAGCGCTCAGATGGGGCGCACAGCGACATCCCACGTGATGAAAGAAGGCTTTATTGTAACTTTGGATCCTACCAAGATATCTGTGCATACAGGATATTGCTGACATAATTAAAATTCTTGACATTAATTTTAAGCATTTCCAATATAATAATGGTCTTCTCCCAACTTCTGTGCCAGATAGCCACCCAAGTCCAACTTGGTATTAATTATTTTAGTTTTTCAAATTTCTATGGATGTGATCTGATAAGAAAGAGATTCCTTTAGCACAGGGTGTCATTCTAAAGATTCACGAATTGGGGGGAAGAAATTGTAGAAGAGTGAAGGAAAAGGAGCTGATTAATTCCCATTCTCTCCATAGAGATGAGTAACCTGCCTAGGAATAAAAAAAGACCCTGGAAAACAAAAGAAAATGAACAAAATCTCAGTAAATTCTTGACTGAATCACAGGGCTTGGAAATGAGATCTGTTTACTGGCAGTCACTCTGTGCCTTGGGAAAAGTATGAGCATGTTAGAGTTTTCAATGAACTGCGACACACAGGATTTATAGAAGTGAGAATCCCCAGGGAGCTCCCCACGTGGCCTGGGAGGTGGATGACGAACTGAGGGTCATGGGGACACAGGGCTGTTTTGGGGGTATGGTTCTTACCATAGTGGATTTCCTTCTGTTTGCTTAGGTAGAATGTTTGCGAAGAGCATAGAGGATTTCAGAGTTGGAAAGAATGTTTATCTCTCAATGATATTTCTGTCCAAGCATGGTTTCTGCAGCCTGCATTCATCAAACTATCCCCATAATATCATTCAAATGAACGATTACTATTTCTCAATAAATGCATAAATCTTCTATTTTCCTCACAATCTTTTCCTTAATATTTGAACATTATTATATTTAAGTCTTCAATGGTACCAGGTCCTAAAACTAAACAAGTATAAATATCCCACCCACCACTACACAAGAATAAATAAATATATTGTATATGTAGAACCTATAACTCTATATTGTATATATAGAATCTGTCTATCTATCTATCTATCCATCCATCCATCTATCTATCTACCTACCTACCTATCTATCTCTATATCTATTTGTATCTTTATCTCTTTCATCAGAACAGTAGTGAAAATTAAGAATACAATCTGGAAAATAGTCTATTTTAAACAAATTTATTGCCATTAATGGGATAAAAAAATCATAAAATTTCAGACCACAGTAGAGCATTATGAAAAATTCTCTTTCATGGAAATAGGGAAAAGTTCTTAGATATAAAAAGTATGATAGTAGGAAGCTACCGATGTTTGACTTATAGATTAAGCTGAATAGTTCACCAACTCCGTATTCAATTTCTTTTTTTATTTATTTTTTACGTACATGACAATAGTGGAATGCATTACACTCATTATTACCCATTTGCAGCACAATTTTTTGTAACTCTGTATATAAAGTATGTTCACACCAAATTATGCCATTATACATGTACTTTCTCTCTCTTTTTTCTTTTTTCATTGCAATACTTATTACACGTATATACCATAATTTATCATATCTCTGTTTGTATATAAGGTATGTTGACACAAAATTCAAATCTTCATACATTTATTTTGTATAATAAATTTATGAAGATTTGAATTCTACCATCTACCATCCCTGTCTACCATCCTTGCTACTCCCCTTCTACCATCCTTGCTATTCCCCCTCCCCTTCCCTTTCCCTCCCACCCCTCTTCCCTATCTAGAAATAATCTTCCTCCCATACTCTCCCTCCCTACCTCACTTTGAGTCAACCTACTTGTATCAGAGAAAATATTCAGCATTTGTTTTTTGGGGGATTGGCGAACCCACATACATAATCTTCTCTAATGCTATTCATTTACCTACAAATGCCATGATCTTGTTCATTTTTAGTGCTGAGTAATATTCCATTGTGTATAAATGCCACATTTTTTTTTTATCCATTCATCCACTGATGGACATCTTGGTTGGCTCCACAGTTTAGCTATTGTGAATTGTGTTGCTATAAACATTGATCCATATTCAATTTCTCAGAATTACTCTTGAAAGTTGATCTACATAGGACTCAGATAAAACAAAGTTACCAACAGAAAATGAGTTCCAACTCTTGAGTGTTGTGAATACCGAAAGACCATGTACTCCGGTCCCTGGCCAGGAGAACCGTACAGAGGGCAAACACTTTCTCTACTAGGGGATGAGGCTTAACTGTGAATCTGCTCTACAAGAACTCTGATTTTTATTGCCTACAGAGACCATGGAAGTGTGGATATATTAATCAAATGTAGCAATCCCATTATTTGTCTATAGCCCAGCCCTTTTATAACATTTCCCTTCTCTGCTCTTGTTCAACAAAACAGGTTCAGATTTGCATTAGTTTATTTTCCCCAAGAATAGGACATTGAAAGTGAGAAATGGTTTTCCAACCGCTTATATCCTCCTAAGAATATTCAGAGGAGTGAGGGTCTAATTATTCTTACCTTCTTTGTTTTTATAAGGGGACAGATGTTGACTGATTAGAGTGAGCATATAACTTATTTTCCAAACCAAGACCTTTCTGAGAGTGAGAATAAGAGCTATTAATAATTGTGCTAGGACAAAGAGCAAAATGGGATTACTGGGCCCCCTACTTATAATAAAAATAAAAACACACCTAGCCAGGTTTCACTGATTTATTGCACATTTCAAACAAAAACACACTTAATGCCTAACACAAACATGGTTATATAATTTTTATTTTAATTCCTCCTTGAGGGAAAAACATACAATAATCTTTTGAAAAATGTCCTATACAATCAGACACATGCTTTCTCCTCACCCCACCCCTGACCCTCCTATGGTAAGATAATCATAAGTAGAACTTAAATAAATCAGTTATATAAAACAATGAACAATGAGGACTTTACAGCAAATAGATTTAAGGGCCTGGTAGTTGGTAGAGAAATATTACTGGAGCTCAGAGAAAAATAAAGATATTAAAACTTTGTAAGAGAAAAAAAGGCATTTGGAGAATAAATACAGGATATCAACTCCATTTTTATCAAGACTCAGATGAAGGCAGGGAAGACTGTAAAAGGAAAAATAATGAGAAAAAAAGGTTAGAAATACATTCCCTAGGATGAAAAACAAAACAAAATCTTACCAAAACCACAAATATAGAGGTAAGGAAAAATTCACTAAGGATAAAATGATATAGAAGAAAAAGGTAAGAAATCACTTCTGTATTCAACAGTTATTAGTTCTAAACTAAGTGATGGGTTGTACTGTTGTTCCCAATTTGCTATCCCACCTTTGATAAGATTAATACATGCCTGCTTGTTGCCTTGTGAATTGCTGTGCTGTCTATATGCCACTATGAAAAATACCTAAGAAAAACAACTTGGAGGAGGAAAGCTTTCTTTGGCTCATGGGTTCAGAAGTCTCAATCCATGGTTGGGCTACTCAATTGCTTTGGTTCATGCAGGACATCATGGCAGAAAGGAGTAGCAGAGGAAATCTTCTCAATTCATGATAGCTGGGAAGATGGTGCAGGGGAGAGGATGGGAATGAGAAAATTCTCTTCAGACCATGCTCCCAGTGACCTCCTTCCTTCAGCTATTCCCCACTACCTGCAGTTTGCACAATCTCCAAGGAGTTCATTCGGCTCTCAGCGGATTAATCCACCAAAGGTGTTGCAGCCCTCATGATCCAACCACTTCCCAGCAGACCCCACCTCTGAATATTGCTTCTTTGGGGACCAAGATTTCAACACATGAACCTTTGAGGGACATTCAAGATCCAAATCATAATGTTGGCAGTGCTTCCATGTAGGAGAAATATGCACTCCCCCCATTGTTATTAGGGTTAGGCATGTGATTTCCTTTGGCCAGTGAATTGTAAGCAGAAATGTTATGTGCTAAATATGAACAGAAGACTTGAGAGTGAGTTTTATATGTAGTTCTGCCATTGTTCTTTCCATTCTGCAGGAGAAAAGATGTTCCAGACAAGATCTGCTCTATCAGCAGGGATTCTGGAATAAAAATGATGTAAGGGAAGCTTCAGCTGTGGGGAGGAGCTTCAGACTACCTTTAGCAACACTTGATGAAATAAGCACTTGTTGGTTAGAGCAACTGAGATATTAGGGTTATATATTATAGCAGTATAACCAAACAAAATCTGACAAATAAAAATGCTTATGATGTTCTTATTAATGGTGTGGTACTTGAATATTAGCCACCATTGATACCTGCCTTTACTGAAGTTATCATGTAGTAAGTCACCCTATGAAACTTATGATAAAAACAAGAGAAGCATATATCCTCTGTGTCTAATAACTTGCACAATATACTATTCATATATTCTTATGGAAAATAGAGACAATTAATAACACAACTGAAATATGGGTGAAACATGTTTTTAAGAATAGAGAAATTATACTTACATAGGGCTAATAATGAGCCTTGAAAGTATAATTTGAGAGCATAGTATTTCAAAGTACACTACATTTTGAAAAAATAGTATTCATTAGTTCAGCAAATAATTTTGAAATGTGGATATTATTTTCCTAAAGAATTCAGAAAATCAACTATACAACTATTAGAGCTAATAAAAAGAGCTTCTACCGTTAGTAGTTACAAAAATATGCAGATACAGCACCATTAGCTTTCTTATATACTTGTAGATATAATTAGGAAAAAGATCTCTGCCATCATAGCGACAAAATTATATGATACTTAGGAATGCAGTTACCAAGAAATGTGGCATTAGGAAAACTTTACTAAAGGGATATAAAATGAATGAGATCATTTAGTGCTATGAATGTAAGGAGGAAACTGAGGCTTAGAGATCCTGAATAACTTACCTAAGGTTGTAGTGCCAGCAAGAAAGATAGACACAATCTGAAACCAAATCTCTCAGACTGTGTTCTTGTCATGACTTCACACAGCACCAACTTACTAAAAAATAAATGTATGTGCTTTGGAATAACAGTAACTTTGAGCCCTAGAATTCCATGAGGATACGTGGGTTTTGTGTCCTGGCTATGTGGAGAATCCTAACCTCAACTCAGGCTTCCTGAAATGTTTCTTCTCCATCAATCTCCTTTAGTGATAACTCTCTGTACATCATTCATTCTATCTAGGCCTTGGCAACATTGCTATCTTTGATGAGAAGGATTTTTTTTTTGTACTTACATCTTTAAAAAAATTATTGTTATTTGTTATATATGACAGTAGAATGCATTACAATCCATAGTACACATATAGAACACAATTTTTCATATCTCTGGTTGTACACAAAGTAGAGTCACACCATTTGTGTCTTCATACATGTACTTAGGGTAATGATGTTCATCTCATTCCACTGTCTTTCCTACCCCCATGCAAAGTTTCAAGCAGTCTTCTCTGTACAAGGGGCAGGCTCCAGTGCCCCTTCCTTAATGGATCCCAGAGCAACAACCACATCTCTAAGAACCTTTGTTTACTTTTGCCCTGGTTCTTGGTCTTGCTGCTATTTGTAATCCTAAATCCTCTGGGGCAGCTCTTGATGCTGGTGGAAAACCATATCCTGATTCATGTGCTATTTAGGATGACTATTTTTGCTATCTCCATTTTAGTTAGCCCTTTCCCTGGCTGTGACCAAATGACCTGACAAGAACAGTTTTAGAGAAGGAAAAGTTTATTTGGAGCTCATAGTTTTGAGTTCTTAGTCCATAGATGACTACTTTGTTCTAGACTGGAGATGAGACAGAACATCATAGTGGAAGGGTGTGGAGGAGGAAAACAGCTCAGGATGTAGCCACCACAAAGCAAGAGAGAATAACTAAGCTCTGTTCACCAAGGAAAAAATATATACCCCAGCCAATTACCCCTGCTCCAGCCACACCTTACTCACCTGCCTATAGTCACCACCCATTTAACCCTTATCAGGGAATTAATTCACTCATTAGACTAAGGCTCTCATAACCCAGTCATTTCACCTCTAAACTTTCTTGTATTGTCTCACACACGAGTTTTTGGAGGATACCTAAAATATCTAAGCCATAATAATTTCCAATGTTACCTAGGCCCTTTTCGGTGCTTTTTGATACTCTGGCCCAAAAGACTAGGGCACTTGACAACTGTTGTTACAATATTCCTTATGGTTTTCCAGTAGAGCAAATGGAAAAGTTTATTTTTGTAGTTAATTTTTAAATTGCAAGTAAAAATTACATATATTTATGATATTCAACACAATGTTTTGATATGCATATTCATTGTGGAATGGTTAAGTCTATTGGTTTTAATAGATGCAGTCTCTGATATGCTTATTATTTTGCAGTGATATAATATTTTCTCTTACAAATTTTCAAGTGTGGGTTATGTTGTTATTAACTGTAGTAACCATGATATACAATAGATTCCTTAAACTTATTCCTCCAAACTGAAATTTTGGGTCCTTTGCCCCAAATCTTCGCCAATCCCTCTGCTTACTATCACTTTTCTCTTTGTTTCTGTTTGTTCTTATATTCATAGTATAAGTGAGATCATGTGGCATTTGCCTTTCTGAACTGAGTTTGTTTCACTTAGCATAATGTCCTCCAGGTTCATCCATTTTGTCACAGATATTGTATTTCCTTCTGCTATGAGAATAAATTGTATATTATTTTGTGTAAAGACCACCTCTTCTTTATAAAATTTATTCATTGATGAATACTTAGGTTGTTGCCTTATCTTGGCTATTGTGAATAATGCCCAATGATCACGGGAATGACCATGTCTCTTCAACATACTGATTTTATATTCTTTGGATATACCCAAAGTGCACTTCCTGGATCAGATGATAGTTCCATTTTTAATTTTTTTGAGAATTTCCATTAGTTCAACTTCCATAATGGCTGTGTCATTTATATTCACAGTGCCACTGAGCGAGAGTTCTCTTGGCTCCATGTCTTCACTAATATTGGTTATTTTTACCTTGTTCATAATAGCTGTTCTAAAATTTTGAAGGGATATCTCATTACTGTTTTGATTTTCATTTCCTCACTGACTACTGATGTTGAGGACATTGTCATATACTTAATGACCATTTGCATATATTTTGAGAAACACCAGTTCGGGTCCTTTGCACATTTCAAAATTTTCCTTCCTTCCTTCTTCCTTCCTTCCTTCCTTCCTTCCTTCCTTCCTTCCTTCCTTCCTTCCTTCCTTCCTTCCTTCCTTCCTTCCTTCCTTCCTTCCTTCTTTCCCTCTATTCTTTCTTTTTTTCTTTACTATTGAGTTCCTCATATATTTTGTACAGTAACTCCTTTTAAATATTTCCTGCCACCCTGAAGGTTGACTCTTCACTCTATTGCTTGTTTCCTTTGCCATGCTGAAGCTTTTAGTTTGCTGTTATCCCATTCGTCTATTTGTGCTGTTCAAGTCAAACCCAAGGATTCTTTGCTCAGACCAATCCCATAGAGCTTTTTTCCCCCTGTGTTTTCTACTAGTAATTTTACAGTTCTAGGTATTTCGCTAAGTTTTTAACATATCACGAGTTGAATTTCATATGTACTTTAAGACAGAGTCTAATTTCATTCAGCATGTGAATTTCCATTCTCCACGTCATTTTTTTGAAGAGGTGGCCTTTTTGCAACTGTATATTGAAATCCAACTGACCATAATGTATCAATTTATTTCTGGGCTCTGTATTTTGTTTCTTTGGTCTTTGTGTCTATTTTTATTCAAGTGCCATAAAGTTTTGATTAATCACATTCTGTAGTAGATTTTGAAATTACTGTGATGCCTCTGGCTTTGTTCTTTTTTTCCCCCTCAATATTTCTTTAGCTATTTGAGGTCTTTTGTGGTGCCTTGCAAATTGTAGGATTGTTGTTTCTACTGTGAGATTGAATCTGTAGATTGCTTTGGATAGTATGGACATTTTAGCAAGATTAAGTCTTCTAATCCATGACCATGAAATATCTTTCCATTTATTTGTATTGTGTTCACTTTCTTCCATCACAGTTTTGTGGTTTCCAAAGTACAGATATTTCATTTGAATGTATTCATAAGCAGTTTATTTTTTGTAGCTATTATAAATGAGAATGCATTCTTGATTTCATTTTCAGATACTCTGTTGCTAGTGCATAGAAATGCCACTGAGTTTTGTATATTGACATTATATTTCCTATCTTTACTGACTTTGGATATTAATTTGAATAGTTTTCCTGTGAAGTATTTAGGATTTTTTTATATAAAGGATCATGTCATTTGCAAAATTTAACTTCTTTCTTTCCACTTTGTATGCCCATTAGTTATTTCTCTTGCTTATTTGCTGTGATGAAGACTTCCAGTGCTATGCTGCTTAGATGTGACCAGTGTGAGCATCCTTGTCTTATTTCTGCTCTTAGAGGAAAAAACTTGACCTTTTCACTATTGAGTATGATGACAGCCGTGTACTTATCATATGTGGGCTTCATTGTCATCCTTCTATATCTAATTTGTTGAGAACATTTTTTGAAAAGTGATGTTGAACTTTCTCGAATGCTTTTTTCTGCATTTATTGAGATGATCATGTGTTATTCTTTTTAAATTCATTCTGTTAATGTAGTGTATCACATTTACAGATTTGCATATGTTTAACCATCCTTGCATTCCAGGGATAAATCCCACTTATCATGGTGAATTAGTTTTTAAATATGTTGTTGAATTTGGTTTGCAGTGTTTTACTGAGAATATTTTCAACTGTGTTCATTAAGGATATTGGCTTACTATTTTTTTTTCCATTTTCTTATAGTGTTTGTGTCTGGTTTTACTGTCAGGGTAAGCTGGGCTTATATAATGAATTTGGAAATATTTTCTTTTTCTTTTTTTGCTGGTGCTGGAGATTGATCCCAGGGTCTTGTGTGTGTGAGGCAAGTTTTCTCCCACTAAGTTATACCTTTAGCCCTTAAGAATATTTTTTTTGCTCTTCAATTTTTTTCTGAAGACTTTGAGAAGGACTGGTGTTTTTCTTTAAATATTTGGTAGAATTCAGTTGTGAAGTCATTGTGTTGTGGGCTTTATTTTGAGAGATTTTTGCATCTTCTGCTTTGATGTCTTCACTCATTATTTGTCTGTTCAGATCTTCTAGTCTTTTTTTTTTTTTAATTTTTGTTTTTGTGGCCCTGGAGATTTAACCCAGCCTCTGTAATGTAGCAAGACCCTCAACAACTTAGTGAGCCTCTGTCTCAAAATAAATTTAAAAGGACTTCAGATCTTTTAGTTCTTCTAATTCTGTCTTTGTAGGGTATATATGACTCTAGGAGATCATCCATTTCTTACAGGTTCTCTAATTTGTTGGTGTATAATCCCTGGTAGTGGTACTTATAATTCTTTGTCTTCCCGTGGTATCAGTTGTAAGTTCTCCTCTTTCATTTCTGATTTTATTTACTTGAGCATTCCCCACCCCCCATTGTGTAGCTAAAGGTTTATAAACTATTTTTTTAAAGCAACTCTTTATTTATCTTTCTCTTTTTTCTAAGCTCCATTTCACTTATATTTGTTCTGGTCATTATTAATTTCTTTCTTCTGCTGACTTTGATCTTAGATTGTACTTCCTTTATAGTTCTTTAAGATGTTACTCCAAGCCGTTTATTTGAGTTTTTTTTTTTTTTTTTTTTTTTGGTTTCTTTCCTTCTCTCTCTCTCTCACTCTGTCTTTTTTGGTACTAGGGATTGAACCCAGGGGCATTCAACTACCGAGCCACATCCCCAGCACTTCTTCTGTATTTTACTTAGAAACAGGGTCTCGCTGAGTTGCTTAGGGCCTCACTAAATTGCTGAGGCTGGCTTTGAACTAGAGATCCTCCTATCTCAACCTCTTGAGTCACTGGGATTACAGGTTTGGGTCTCCATGCCTGGCCTTGTTTCTCTTTTTTGATGTAGGCATTTATTGCTATAAATTGCCCCCTTAGAGTCATTTTTTGTTTCATTCTGAAAGTTTCAGTATGTTGTATTTCCATTTTCATTTTTTTTCATTGACCTACTGGTTGCTCAGGAACATGTTCACTAATCTCCATGTGTTTGTGCATTTTCTGAAACCCCTCCAAGTCCTGAACTTCTTGCTTCATACCATTGTGTTTCCAAAAGATAGTTTATATGATTTCAATTTTCTTAAATTTGTTAATACTTGTTCTGTGGGCTAACATGACTTATCCTGGAGAATGTTCCTTGTGTAATTGAGAACAACATGTGTTCTTCAGTTGTGGGACAGAATGTTCTGTATGTGTCTGTTGAGTCCATTCTGTTATATGTCTGTTGGGTCCATTTGTTCTACAATGTAGTTTATTTCCAAAATTTTCTCACTGATTTTTTTAGTCTAGAGTATATATATATTTAGTCTGGAATGAAAAAAAATATATGAATATATGTATGTATATATACATAGATATGTATATATAGTATTATATAAATATAATATATACATATATGAATGTGTGTGTGTGTGTGTGTGTTGGGAGAAATGAGAAATGAAGCCACTATCTCATATCTCATTCTATCATATCTTGATGATGAAAGTCTTCAAAACCTGCAAAATTATTTTTTAATCATTATTATTTGTGTCCCCTAATGGTTAATGTGCTGGAAACTTCTTCCTTAATATGGTGGTGTTGGAAGGTGGTATGCAACCTTTTAGTTATTGAGTGTGCTTCCCTAGTAAGGGATTAAGATAGTTCTTGTTGAATCCCCAGTGAGTTGGAATGAAAGACCAAGACTGGGCCCTTCCTGCTCTCTGACTTCTGGTCTTGCCATATAATCTCTTCTGCATGTGCTTTTCTCACCATGATGCCATCTTATGTGATGTGATGCACTTGGGTGGGAGAGGAAAGCTTCACTAAATCGGTGCTATGCTGTTTGGACTTTCGATCTTCAAAACTGTAAGCTAAATAGACTTTTTTTTTTTCCATTATAAAGTACCCAGTTTCAGGAGTTTTGTTATTGTAAAGGAAAATGAACTAGTTTACTCACAATCTTGCAGTTGAATAATACTTCCTCCTCACCAAATGTGGAAGCCAAGCCAAAGAAAATATAAATGTGTGTCTTCATCTCCTCTCCTTTTCTATAATTATGAATAAGGGACATTCCCCACTTCCCTTGCAACTATTTGCCCATGTGATTAAATTATGAACAATGTAGTATTAGAGATGCATGTACTTTATAGGCTATGTCCTTGAAGTGAGGGGTTTAGTACCTCTGTTTTCCTTTTTCCATCCTACTATTCATACTGTGTTCTAATGATGAGCTATTTTTTTTAAATTATGTGAATGAAACATCATAGGAATGGCATAGCAACATGGACATAGGAGCTTGCGTCACAGATGGATTTAAAAAGCATATTTCTTACTGGCTTGGACTTGTATGTATAGAAAATAATAATAAACTATGCCTGTTTTAAACCCCACGTATTTTTTTTGTTGTTTTTGTAGGAAAATTTATATCTAAACGCATCCTCTCTTTCCTGTCCACCATGTAAACTTAGTTGATTCACCCTGATATTGTTTCTTAAGGTAAGAACCTGTTCCTTATGGGACATTGCCTTGGAAATTAATGTTCTGTGTACTCGATGCTTTCATTTTGGAGAGTTAGACCCTCTGTTTTCATCCATTCATCCCCAACTGACTTGTTCATACTCAAAGATGATCATGTGCAGACCTTTCCTTTAGCATTTATTTAAAGTGTTATTCCTTAAGTGTCCACTAAATCTTCAAGTTAAATATAGAAGCTTGAGGCTTAGTCACCCTTGGACACACCTTTAATACTTAAAATTCGTGTATATGTAATTTCGAAGAGAAAAGATCCACAGCTTTTAAAGCAGATTTTAAAGGCCATTGACTTAATACAGATTAGCAATCATTATTGTGTTTACCAGAGCCATAGGTACCAGCAAAACCTTCTTCCTCTGCCTCCCTAGGGCTCACTGCTGGAGCACAGGTCTCACCTACAAGGTAGAAAATTGAAAATAGGAGTTCAGGTTATCTGATTTTCATCACTTCTGAAGTTTGCTATTTACATTAACAAGCCCTATGGAGAGAAAATGGAGCCAAACACTTTATAGGAATGCATTAGGCTAGGTTCAAGCATTTATCTTTAGGAGTTCAGGACCTCACCAATTCTCACCTGATTTATCTTGACACTCTCTAACTACTCTCTCCGCCTTCAGTTCCTTCCCTTACTCTTACCACCATGAACTTTTAAGAGGCAAACTAAAATAGATAAGGAACACAAACTACTCAATAATAAGCAAATAATCACCTGATTAAAAAATGGACAAAGGACCTGAGTATTCAGTAGACTTTTCTTTATAAAAATTATGCAGAGTGGTGTGGGGATGTAGCTCAGTGGTAGAGCACTTACTTTGTAAGTAAGAAAGATTCTGGGTTCAATCTTTCCCATACAAGAGAGAAAAAAAGGTGTAAGTGACTAATACGTGTATGAAAAAATGTTCAACATCACTAATCAGGAGGGAAATGCACATCAAATCTATATTGAGATATCATACCTGTTAGAATTGTTATTATAAAAAAATGAAAATAAAAAACGTTGGCACCTAGGCAGAGAGAAGGGAGCCTTTGCACACTTTTGGTGGTGATGTAAATTAGTCCAGCTCTTATGTAAAACAGTGTGGAGGTTCCTCAGAAAACTAAAAAAATGAAACTACCATATCATTGAGCAATTCTACTACTGAATATTGAAGTGAATATGTCAAAAAGATAGCTGTTCTCCCATGTTTATTGTGACATCATTTGCAATAGCCAAAATATCTAATAAGTGAGGTGCCCGTTGATGGACAAGTGGATTTTACAAAGATGTGAGATATACACAACGGCCTACTATTTAGCCTTAAAAAAAGAAGGAAATTCTCTGATTTGTGACAGCCTGAATGAACCTGGAGGATGTTATGCTCAATGAAATAAGCCAGGAACAGAAATACAAATATTGCACAATCTCATTTATATTTGGAATCCAAAAATGTTGAATTCATAGGAGTTGAAAGTAAAAGATTCATTATCAGAGGCCATGGTAAGAGGTGGATGAAGAAAAGGGAGATGCCAGTTCAGGGATCCAGAATTTCAACTAGTCCAAAGGAATGAATTCTTGTGATCTGTTACACAGCATAGACACTATAATTAATTGTTATTAATTATAGTCAAAATCATTAAAGGGATGGATTTTTAATGTTCTCACCACAAAGATCAGAACATGAGGTGGTGAATATATTTATTTGCCTGGTTGCTTTGATCATTCCACAACATATCAACATACCACAAATATCAAAGCATCACATTCTACTTAAGTGTATAGAGTTATTATTTGAAAATTATAAATACAATACAATACAATACAATAAACAAGTTCTCTCAAAAGGTAGTAAATAAAGAAAAAAAATAGAGGTAAAACCTAAAATATTCTGGGCTTGTCATTTGATCTTGCTTGTCTGTCGGACCCCACTTCTCCCCAGGTGCTCTAAGACAGTCCTTTAGTGTCTCCCTTCAAAGCCCCCTGCCCTTGCTTACCCTCATTTTCTCACTCATCCTTCAAGGTTCTGTACCATCTCATTTTCCAGGGATGGCTTCACAATATCCACAGACAGACTGAAGGTGCACTAGCTCAGCTCCAAGGGTGCCTCAGACATGTCTTTATTAAAGTTCTAGTCTTCTGTTATTGTTCACGTTTGATTCCCTCAGGAGGCTCTGCTGTCTGTCATTCATCATTATACCTATGGCACATGCATGAATGAAAGGGGCACTGAACAGTGAACTGTGACTTGATTATTAAGATTCCTATGATTCAAGAACATGTGATAATTTATATGACTTGACCGGACTGCAATCCTCTTGGGGGTTTGGGGCGTATTTGAGCCTTTTTCTGTTTCCCCAAGATCAATTACCATGTCTGACACATCATAGATATGCAAAGACAGCATGTGGAAATGCTTAGGTCTTTGTCAGAGTTGATAGAAGAAATAAAATCACAATGAGATTCTTGAATTACTGAAGAAAAAAAAATAAAAGTGACTTTAAGCACTGTGGAACTTCCAAGATTTTCTCAGTTAAATCAGCCTTTTGATTATATATAATGTTTAGTTCACTGAAGTGAGCTTACAGGACTGTCTAAACATTCTTTTGACCACACACAAAAAGTTTAAATTTCAGTTGTTTTTACTTGTTCAGTGTTCTTTCACCAATTCATTTAGAAATGATAAAGGCCTGTGCTCCCTTGAAAGACCTAAGATCTGTCCCAAGCTTTTTATTTACACACACACACACACACACACACACACACACACACACACACACACACACTTTTAGTTGTAGATGGACACAATACCTTTATTTTTATTTATTTATTTTTAGGTGGTGCTGAGGATCAAACCCAGCGCCTCACACGTGCTAGGTAAGTGCTCTATCAATGAGCCACAACCCCAGCCCCTGTTCTAAACTTTTATAACTACTTTTGATTAAATAATACTTTTCTCCTTTAGTAAAAGCTAGTGTTGTATGGTTATATTTTTAGAGCCCGTTTGTTCTCACCAGAGTAAATTTTGTAACCAAATTCATAGAGGGACATATGTACATACACCAGGACTTTCACTTAAACATTGTGGCATATGGAGGAGCTAAAATAACCATTTGCATTCCCTTGCCATCTTCCCCCACTTCCTCCTCATTATCATTATGAATTATGTGCATACACCTTGGAGCTGTGTCCACCAGTCTGATGCAAAATGAAAAAACCAATCATCAATCATCATTTATCCTGAATGTTCTTAATTGAAGAACTGATGACAAGTCTTAAACATCTGAATGGAAAAAAAAAAAACAGTCACACTTTTGGAAAAGATTACTTGACAGTGATGATCCATTTGAATCATGTCAGACTTGAAGTCTGTTGGTGCCTCCTCAATATGGCATCTGTTGTGCTCTTGCCAGTGGACAACCACACAGCCTCCTCTCTGCTCTCCATTTCTCTTTCTGAACTACTAGAAATTTTCTAAAACTACTAGAAATTCTCCCAAACCCCATGCTCTCTCTGCTTGGCTCTCTGTTTCAGGTTCCTTTCACCTGTCACTTCTTGGGGGAGTTTTTCTTGACTTTCCTAGCCTGGATGATGCCCATCTCCTAGGGCCACTTGCTTCCATCTGTTTTGCTATATATTGGGCATCTCTTGCTTGCCTTTTTCTTTGTGAGACTTTAACCCGATCGATGGAGGGTAACTCATTCATGTGGCATGTCTAGTCCTAGCTTAGTGTCAACTCACACTAAATGATATAAGCAATGAATGAAATGATGGGAATGGAGGTAGAGGTACTAGACAGGTACTCAGTCTGGGTGCTAGATAAACAGGACATGATTTTGGAAGTAATGGAAATGGGTGGATTAAAGAATTTGTTTGATTTTTTAGAGGTAGAGTTATAAGAGCAGCCCCAGATGTCAGAAGCAATGGAGAAGAGAACATCAAAGCTACAGAAGCTTTTGACCTGATTCAAAAGATTGGATGTGTGTGGGATGAACATATAAGGGGAACATATTTAAGATAGAAACAGTGGTTTTAAAGAAGTTAAGTTTAAGAAACAATATAGTATTGTAACCATTTAAGATAACTTTGCTATTTTCTAATATTGGATGTTTCTTCCTTCTATTTACCCTAAAGTTCGAATATGTAATTTAAACTCAGTTTGATACAAAATTTTCTTCCTTTTTAATTTTAGACTCCTGAATGAATATGTTTGTTTGAAAGGAGAAATAAATATTTGAAAAGAGTAAACAGTTGAAAAATTAAAATATGAATAATTTACAAGCTGACTGTCAGTTATTTTGTTGATTGCTAAATTATGTGTTCATTGAATGCTGATTATGTTTAAATATTTCCTTCAGTGTTGCTAAGGAAAACGTACATTCTTACCTGACTTTTGTATCTAGATGTTATTTTGGTTTATATTGTTCCCAGTTTATTTTTGAAAGGATAATTGCTACTGTTTTCATTATCATATATGTTAATTTTTAAATAAAAATGCAGTGAAATGGGGCATGCGAGGAGGAAAAATTACCAAAATTCTATTACTCAAAAACAACTGCTTTTAATATTTGTAAATATATTTTTTGAAATCTCTTTATTAATAGAAAAAAGGGGGGAGGGAAAAATACAGAGATTGGGATCACAAACCAATGCTATTTATACTGAAAATATTAAATATAGTCCTTCACTAATTTAGCAGAAATGAATTTACAGTGAGGTTAAAGGAACATAGTCTTGTAGTTGCTTAGACACAGTTTTATATTTGAATGAATATAATGCTAACTAACAGCCCTTATTGTAAGCTCCTCCTTTCCCAGTGTTTATATTTGATATATTCCTTTGCTAGGAGAATTTCCTCCTTTAGTGGGTTTTGCAAGAAAGGCACACATGTGTTGGCTTTTCTAAGTTACTGACAATGGAGAATGTCTCTTTCTTACTTTTACATTTTGAACTTGAAGGAAAACTTACGGAGTAATTTTTCCTCAGAACACTTGAAACTACTTTTCTAGCACTTTCTGGCTTTGATAGTATTGCTTTGGATACATCTAAGATCAACTCTTATTTTTTTCCCTAGTTGAATACTGGTGGAATATTTAACATGGTATTGCATAGTGTAAGACACATATGGAGGAAAACCACAAACCACAAAACATACACTTGCGTATCCCTCACCCAAGTCAAGAAATGGAATTCTTCCTGTACTCTCCACTGCCCTCTCTGGATTTGAAAAATCCCTAAGTGGAAATCGTCTTCTCATGGAGGGGTCAGCACTTGTGTTAATACGTGTTCCCAGATCTGTAATAGTAACTTTTCATTACTATTATTAGGTTTTCAGTGTCTTCCAGTACATTTAAAGAAGTATTTTATCCAGCTTTGTCATTAGTTTGGGGCGTATGAGAGTGGTTCTGAGTTACACAGTCCACCATTACTAAAAGCTGAGATTTCCAAAGGGATTCTTTTAACCTTGAATTTCAATGACTTTGGGTAGAATATGATTGTGGTATTCATTATTTATTTATTTTATTATTTTCTGAGTGGAGGAGAACTAACTCTCTCTCTCTCTCTCTCTCTCTCTCTGATTATTTGTTTTTTCCTGGAAAACTTTCTTCAGTTCAATAATTGAATTCTTGTTCTTGTTTGTTAGTTATTCAAGAACAATTTTGTGTAGGATGAATTTTCTTTATCTTTGGTATCTATCACCAGCTTTATAACCAATTTTTAAAAGAGGTCTTATTGAAGGGTGAAATGCATATAAAAATGCTCAAATTTTGAGGGTGTAGTTTAGATCTTCACCAACTGAACACATCCATGTAAGCAATATTCAGTGTTACAGTTTAGAATATGAAGTGTTGCCTGACAGCTCCCATTAATGCAGGAATCCTCAGAGGTACAGTGATTGAACTGTGAGAGCTGTAACCTCATCAGAACATCCACTTTGATTGGACGGGCTGGAAGGTAACTCTAGGCAGGTAGGGTGTGGCTAGAGGAGGTGGGTCACTGGGGGTGTGCTCTGTAAAGGTATATCTTTCCTGTGGCCCTTTTATTTACACTGGGTCACTGTTTGCTGACCTGCCATGGGCTGAGCAACTTTCCTCTGTAAGGCCCTTCCAGCATGTGCTACCTACCTCACCTTGGGTCCAGAGCAATAGTCAGTCACCTATGGACTGAGATTCTTGAAACTGTGAGCCCCAAATAGACTTTTCCTTGTCTAAGTTTTTCTTGTCAGGTATTTTGGCCACAGTCATAAAAAAGTTTAAGAAAATCAACCTTATCAGATCACCAAAAATTTCTCTGGTGACTCTGTTCAAAAATTTCCAATATTTTACTTTCTGGTACCATGGAGCAGTTATGCTTCATTTTGAAATTTATATAAGTTAAATTATACAGTGTGTAATTTTTTCTTTCAAACATCCTTTACTTAACAATATACAAATAAGTTTTGTCCATGTTGTTATGTTCAGTTGTTTATTTATTAGTATTATACACGATCTTCTGTTACATGATTATATTATAATTTATTAACCTCTGTTTGTAGACTTTGGGGTGTTTCTAGTTTTTAATAGTGATGAATGTTCTGAATATTCTAGTGCACTTCTTTCAGTGATCATGTAAACACTCTCTTGTATACTTTCCTAAAAGTGGAATTGCTGAGTCATCCAGTGAGCTCTGGCTCAACGTTAGCCATATCTTTTAACAATTTCGTGAAGTGCTTGCTTGTACTAATTTATGTTCCCACGAGCCACAAGTATGGTGGCAGCTGTAGTTTATCCACATTGCTGCCCTCAGTTGGTATTAGTTCTTTTTCATTTTAGCCATTTTGGAGGATGGCTTTTTAAATTTTTTTCTATTAGTGTATCATAGTTATACTCTATAGTGGGGTCCACTTTGACATATTCATTTATGTATGGCATATAATTGCTCAATTACAATCTTTAGTACTTCCATTTCCCCTCCCCTCCTTTCTCCCCTGCTTCCCTTCCTCTACTTGACTTCCTTCTATTAATTGGGTTTTTAACTGATGTCTAATAGATATGAGTAAACGTGGAATTCACTGTGGCCTATTCATATATATTTATATATATATAAAATTTGGTCAATTTCATTCACAGATCCTACTTTTCCCATCTCTCCTCACTTCCCCTCTTCTACTGCAATGATTTCATTTCTATTTTCATGGGATCCCCCTTTTATATTATCATTTTTCTCAAGCTTCTGCATATAAAATATTCAACCTTTGACTTTCTGAGTCTGATTTCACTCAGCATGATGTTCTCCAGTACCATCCATTTACCAGAAAATGCCATCATTTCATTCTTATTTATGGCTGAGTAAAACCCCATTGTGCGTGCGTGTGTGTGTGTGTGTGTGTGTGTGTGTGTGTGTGTGTGTGTATGTGTATAATTCCTTAGCCATTTGTCTGCTGACAGGCACCTGAGCTGGTTCCACAACTTAGCTATTGTGAATTGTACTGCTATAAACATTGCTGTGCCTGTATCTCTATAGTATACTGATTTCAGCTCCTTTGGATAAATACGGTGGTGGGGGGGCATAGCTGGATCATATGGTGGTTCTGTTCCTAGTCTTTGAGGAATCTCCATATTGCTTTCTAAAGTGGTTGTGTTCATCTGCAGTCCCACAAACAATGTATGAGTGTACCTTTCCCTCCACATCCTATTTATTATCATTATTCTTGATGATTGCAATTCTAAGTGGAATGAAATGAAGTCTCAATGTAGTTTTGATTTGTATTTTCCTGATTAAATATGTATATGTATATACGTGTGTGTATGTGTGTGTGTATATATATATATATATATATTATAGATAGACATGATATCTTTATGTTGTTTGATTATTTTTATGTGGTGCTGAAGATTGACCCCAGTGTCTCTCATGTGCAAAGCAAGTGCTCTGCCACAGTGCCACAACCCCAGCCCACATTTTCCTGGTGACTAGAGATGTTAAACAAATTTTTCATTTATTTATTGGCCATTTGTATTTCTTCTTTTGAGAAATACCTATTTAGTTCTTTTGCTCATTTATTGATTGAGTTATTTGTTTTTTAGGTGTTAAGTTTCTTGAGTTCCTTATATATTCTGGATATTAATCCCATGTCAGAAGAGTAGCTGGAAAGATTTTCTCTCATTCTGTAGATTCTTTCTTCATGCTTTTAGTTGTTTCCTTTGCTCTGAAAGAGCTTTTAAACTTCATTTTATTCCACCTATTAATCCTTGGTTCTATTTCTTGAGTTTTAGGGGTCCTGTTAAGGAAGTCAATTTTGAGACCCTGTCTCAAAATAAAGAGGATTGGGGATATATCTCCATGGTCTTGTGCCCCTGGGTTCATTCCCTGGCATAAAAAAGCAAACACAAACAAATAAAAAAGTACTAGTTTCTCCTTACCCTGAGGCCTCGTGGATGATTTCTAAATAAACATTATTTATTTATTTATTCCCACTTTGTGGGAAAGGACTTTATTTCTAATATCTTTCAGTAAAACCCCACTATTTTCTGGGTCTTAGTCCTTTCATCTCTAAATTAAGATATACTATCCTGAATGTTGAAATAGTAGCAAAAAAGTTCCTAAGCTTCTCATTATCTCTTTTCATTATACCTATACTTTTATAGGGCACTCAAATATATAAACATATATATACATAAATATTTGATATCTTATATAAATATTTTTCTATAAAGTTTAGGCATGTATATTTACATATATTTATATATATTTGAATACCCTATATATGTGTACACACATTTCATTCTTATTTCATATATATGAAATATATATATTAGCAAATATATATAGATATATATTTGCTTATATATATTAACACACATATATAATATATACATATATATTATATGTTTTATTATATTACATATATTTGCTATTGACTATCACAATGTGTTCCCCCTCCTAGGAAACTTCAAGCTAGACTTCCTGACTTCTTCTTTGAGACAACCTGGGACAGAGTGGTAAGTAGCACTTTAGAGTGTTGACACTTTGTCTGATCATTCTAGAAACACTGATTACCTAGTGTTGTTAAACAAAGTTTTAGGTAAGCCACATTCTTTGATTCAAATTTGACCTGAAAAAATTGCTAGTAAGAGCTGGGCATTGGGGTTTGTATCTACAGTGTAGCAAATGCCTCTCATTTTCTTTCTATGCCTTTGATAGCATTCAGCACTTTGATTTCCTGAATTCTGAGGTGTAATAGGGCTCAGCACAGCATCATTTTTTATTTTCTTGTTAGCTGAGGAGCTATGAAATCAAAACAAGCTATAGAGCATCCTCATTGGAGGCCACACAGACCTGAGTGATGATTATCCTTCAGCTTCCTTCTCCAACAGGAAGAATGCCCCCCGAAGGCAAGCAATCAATCCACTCTGAAGCAACCCTGGGGCCCTAGAGCTGCACAATGTCCAGAGATTGCTGCTGGATTATTCCTTGGCTGAAAATGGCTCTGGCTATTTATATTTTTCTGCATTCATGTTTGATACTTTCAGGCTTGCTCATTATTGGTGCTGCTACTGGTAATAGTAACAACAAAGAATATAAGTTTTTGTTTTCCCCTCTTCCTCTCTGCTTTTCATAACAAAACCTACACCTGAAACAAGGAATATTAGTGTCTGTAGTTACACCAGGCTTCATCAATGGACATTTCCTTTTGATAATTCAGAGTCATGGGTTTTAAAGATGGGGAGATTATAGATCAGAAATCCTCATTATCTTGTTCTTTTGAATAAAAAATAAATCTTACCATTTGAGACCAGAGAAGAGGTAAATCATTCTAGTTACTTGATTGCTAATTTCAGTTTTACTTGATATATCTATGTTTGTTCTAGCTTGGCCCCTTAACCAAGAGAGAAAAATAAACCCCATAAAAAGACTGGCATGTTAAGTACATGTAAATGTGTGGATCGACAGCACATCCATTGAGGGAACACTGAGGTTGAAATATTTGGGGTCCTCCATCCAACTCGAGAACGTTCTCCTACAGCATTTCTGCTAAGCACCCACATGAGTATTTCTCACAAGCGTCAGAGTCTTGAACCAGCATTCTCTCTTGAAATCCCTTGAAAGTGGGAATGTAGAAAGCCTTAGCCTCATTCCGCCAGGCACAGCTGGCAGAATGAGTGGCAGAAACTGTCATCTGTATTTAGTATCTAGGTCAAGATGTATCATGCAATGTGTGTATGTTGCCCCAGGATCTTGGAAACTGATCCTTGTATTTATAAACTGGGCTAAAGTTGTGTGTCAGGATTGTCCAGGGCTGAGGCTCAAGGAATTGGAGAGGGCATTGTGTAGTTCTGAATTGGCCCTTACTTTAGAAGAGGGATGAGAATACAAACATAAGGTGGCAAATCAGGCTTTGTGTGATGCACTTGGCGATCTCATGCACCTGCTCTTTTGAGATGTGGGTTCACTTTCAACAAGCTCACTGGAGAAAGCATAGTCTCTTTGGCACCATCCCTGGAAAAACACAACCCTCCTTCTGCCAGGGGCTGATAACCAGGTAGCATTAGTGAACACATCTGACTTCCAGTTATTACTGTTTCCTGAAAGTGAGTATAAGGGGAACATAAAAATCTGCTGAAGAAGAAAGTAATGCACTTAAACCTCTTTAATGGGTTGGTTTTATTGTGCTTTGGTGAGCCATTCATGGAACACCTGAATCTCATTTATTCTTTGCCTGTCATATTTATTGGTTTTCAGGTTGACTATACCCTCATACCTGAAAACAATTAAGGAGACTGGTGTATACAGGAGTTCTTGGTAGAATGGGGGCCTCTTGGAACAGGGCTAGGGCAGGATGCCAATGACTCAGGCTCCCAATAGCAGGAGATGCAGGTGAGATGGAACAGCACCAATGTGAGCCCTCTCCTAGGCCACCAGGACACCAGTCACCAAAGTCACAGTGGACTCTATGGGAGCAATTGTCTTCAGGGTGCAAGATATGCGTGTGAGGATGTCTCTTTCCTTATCATGTTCCCCTTCTGCAGTGACCATTGAGGACTGCCATATATTTAGGCATTATTTTCCCCCTGATACCTTTGACTGGAGGCTGATGGAGCAGGTGAACTGCACTTGCAGACCATAAAAAATGGAAGAAAAGATGCCTGAGAAAGATAAATACTTCTTTATGAAGTCAGCAAATCGAACTCACTTTCAAAAACCTGTCAGAACAACCCAGGTGTGTATTAAAATGTTTCTTCCTTTAGAAGAGACATATTTTTACACATTTCTGGGGAAAAGATTATATGGTTCTTTTGGATATGTTTTAAATTCGAACGAGTGAGTGGGAAGCAGGTAGGTTCTGGCTTCTAGTCTCTTCACTCTGATGAGTATTTCTGTGCAGAAAGGAGAATTTGTCAGTGGAATAGTGAATTCCCAAATAGCATGTTTCAGTAACACATTTCAGGAAGCCCACATTTCACCTCTTGTTTTTGGCAGGGCAGGATCTTGGCTATTCTTTCTAAAAACAGATTGATTCAGCCCAGTCACCAGGACCAAGCAGATGGCCAGGGCCATGTGTTGGAGAGGGTCCTTTTAGGTCTCACCTCCGATGGATTAGGTAGCTCAATTGGACTGGCTAAGTGCAGTACTTGGAGTGTAGCACTGTGTGGGGTTTGGGCAGTCCAGAATGGTAGCCAGCAGGAGTCTCTGCATGTGAAGAAAATATTCTGAGATCTTGAATGAAGTTGATAGAAATATCACAACACTGTTACAGATTTGATTATTCCAAGACTCAGGCAAGCTATGATTATTCATTCAGATACTACCAGTAGAGACCCATATGCACAAGGATACAGAGCAAAATTCTGTAGCATCTCAGTTGTTGCTCTGTCTTTAGATCTTGATTTCAGTCTTTTGTTTGAATAAAATTTCACCTGTCCTTCTGAACTGGTTTTCCCATGTAGCCCATATGCCTCTGCCTTCATAGGAAATATAGCTCTTTGTTTTCCAGGATCTGGTTAAGGTTCTTATGCTGGGCTTCAACTTTTTAAAAAATCAAGAAGCTAATGAAGAATCCCTAGGAGATAGTATTTTTCCCCCTGTCCTCATTGGTTTGGTCCCCTTTCAGTTTTTTTGGCCATTTTAGCCTGAAGACTATACCCACATCACATTGACATGCCTTGTGTGTACACACAAGTAATTGCATACAAACATGTGTACTTGTGCATATATATGTGCACACAAGGAATACGTTGTGCACATCCATTCTGATTTTAATTGACATCCCCCACATCTTAAATGGTCTTAGAGGATACTATGAAAATAACAACATGAAACCTACCTGTCAAATGTAAATGTGAAAAATCCTATTATAATATGAAATCCAAATATATGGGCTTGTATTTCCATGCAAACTTAAACAAAAAGAAGGAGGGTTAACATTAGCAAAAGTAAAATTTAATGAAAAATTAAACGTGCAAAAAGAATTCTGTTGTCATGTATAACTAAAAAGAACCTTTAAAAAAGAAATAGTCTAAAATGCAAATGGCAAAATCCAAATATAAATGTAATAGCTATAAAATCTTAGCTAATGATTAACACAGGAATGTACAAAATGAAGAACTTAAAAACTAAGAGTAATAGTATGAAATAAATATCTTTAAATATTAAGTACATAGTAGAATAAAAAGAAATTAGTAATTGGATTGATAGATTGTACTGTATTAGAATTGTGTCTATCCAAAGAAGCAGTGATTAAAAATATACACAGCAATTCATATGTTTAATTTATCATAAAAATTATAAATACTATAATTTCTATTCTTCTCTTTTTTATTTTCTAAAGAAATAGATAAAAAGCTTTTCAAAGTGATTAGGGAAAAAAACAAAAACACCTTACAAGGACTGACTAAGGAGATGTAACCAAGTAGTCATTTGCATATACTTATATAAACAGATCAGAAAAGGTAGTATGTTCTGCTGAAATATGTAAATATAGCCTACAAGGACTAAAAAATTCTGTGGGAAAATATAAAAATAATTGAATAGAGAAGAAATTGGAAAATATTTAGAATAGAACTTGAATTGTGAAAAATACTTAAAAATAATCCCTAGAAAGATGTCAGCCCCATCAGCCTTTGAGGATGAGTTCTTTCAGACCATTATGTAACACAAAATTCTTGTGCCACTTGAAATATTTGATCGTAGAAAGACAAGTTACCACTTTTTTTTGTCTTATAATTGAGATAATGATAGAGAACTGTAGACCAATCTTTCTTAGAAGTGGAAATGCAAAATTCTGCACAACTGAGGACTGAATGAAATCTAATATATTAAAGAAATTATGTGCTATGACTAAGTAGGTTTTATTCCAGGAATTTAATGATGGCTTATTAATAAAAGCATATATTATGATTATCCATTATTTTGGTAAGGGAAAAGTGTCTGCCTATTCCTGAATTAAGTAAATTATAAGTAAAATAGGGCTAGCATAGTTTCTGCATGTAACAAAAACAAATCAGATCACTTGACATCTTAGTTTAAATGC
Organism: Ictidomys tridecemlineatus; assembly: GCF_052094955.1. Lineage (NCBI taxonomy): Eukaryota > Metazoa > Chordata > Mammalia > Rodentia > Sciuridae > Ictidomys > Ictidomys tridecemlineatus. Next base: position 27,212,844 of record NC_135478.1, on the reverse strand, counting down.
AAATACTAGAGTCACTTTCATTACAAGTCTAGATTGTCTGCTCTCCCTGCCATACCACGATTGATCCAGTGTATAGTAAAGATAGTGTTTCAAATTAATAGGATAAAGTACAGATATTCACTAATATCTGTTGGAAAACTACTTATGAGAAATAAACACCACAGGAAACAAAAGAATGACCTAAAGCCTTTATGTAAACATGACTCTACAGTAGACAAAGGATGTAAAGGTAAAATTTAAACTATTAGCATGTATATAGAACATGTAAGTTTGGTCAACAAGCACTTTACCACCATGTTGAATATCATAAAGAAAAAGTTGAAGGAAATAAAATAAAGGAAAATCACCAGAAATTAAATGAAAAGAAAACCAAGAAAAAATGCTTTTGAACAAATGTGGGAATTAAAGGTCAATGTCATAAATTTCAAAAGATCTTTTACAAACCAATAAATAGATGTTATTAAAGAAAATTGACAGTGCAATGCCAAAGGTAGTGCAAGTTATCAGGAAATAGTTAAGAAACAGCAGTGATCCATCACTTATTGTACGAGTTAATCAACAATTGCTTTTGGTAAATTTGGCTGAGTGAGTGAGATGATCAATGAACTTGAGGCAGTAGAGAGGGCTGGTTCACATGAGGCTTTGGGCAGGAGCAGGAGTTAAAACACTCTCCTATTGTTCATCAGCTGCTAATATTAATTTACTCCTCAGTATTCATTATCAACAATTAATAGGAGTGACCTTTATGTCAACTGTTAAAGGTGAAAACCATGCCCCCGCCCATGACATTTTCAGAAGCAGTATGTCTGTCTGCTTCTCTATTATCTATTTATTATATGTGGCATCCACCACTTATCTTTCTTTCTAATTGTATTTATACTTCCCTAATAAGGGGAAAGGGAGCGAAAACAGAGTGCAGAGAGAGCAAGAGAGAGAAAAAAAAATGTACTGCATTTACAGAAGTACACATTTAAGGAGTTCACCTTAGGAGTTTTTGTTTTTACTTTTACAAAAGTTTTTAAACCAAAATTATATAATGTCCATAATAAAATTAATAAAACATGATTTAAAAAATGGCAAATAGTGTGGTGAGGGCCGATTGTTGGCCAGGGTATTATCAGTCATCTGGGTAATGCTCATTCTCACACTAGGCAAACCCTGAAGTCTCAGTGGTTTAGCATAATTAAAATTTATTTCTTGCTCACATCACAGCTGGATGTAGCCACCCCACATGGAACATATGGCCTCTACAGTTGCCATATCAAGGGAGGAAAGCAAACTGGAGGGTCACTTTGGATTTTTTAAGAGATTACATCATTTTTGCCCACATTCCTTCGGTTAGAATGTAGTCATCTGGTCCAAATCTAACTAAGCAAAGCAAGTTGAGAGATGTAGCAAGGTCATGAAAGTTTGATTTGCAGTAACATCCTCTGCCTTTGCCAGAACTTAAGTGGGACCAAGTTCTCCACAGTGAAGGAATTGCACTGTGAACTCCTCGGGACCATCTCAGTTGTTTGCCCCATTGCCTTGGCAGTAACACCATCACCTGGAACCCTGATGGAGAGTCTTAGACTTGCCCTCCATTTTCATAAAAGCCTGTTAGTCTGTGTGCCACTATCGTCATCATATCCAGAGTAGATCAAAGAATGAGAAAACCATCTATACCAACTGCTTTCCAGTGGTTATTTGAAATCAGTGACATTTGGAAGTGTGTGGGAGTTCTCCTTGCAAATGTTAATAATCCTTGGATCAAGCAGGACAAATTGAAATGTTCTGTAGATCCTCTGTATTATTTCCTTCTTCTCCCGTTCATCATCTACCTCTCCTTACCCTCAGGGCTGTTTTTTTTTTTAAATTATGTATTCATTCTCATTTGTTATACATGACAGCAGAATGCATTTCAATTCATAGTACACATATAGAGCACAATTTTTTATTTCTCTGTTTTTTAAAAAATTTATTTATTTATTTATTTATTTATTGGTTGTTCGCAACATCACAAAGCTCTTGACATATCATATTTCACACATTAGATTGAAGTGGGTTATGAACTCCCAACTTTACCCCAAATGCAGATTGCAGAATCACATCGGTCACACATCCACAATTTTACATAATGCCCTATTAGTAATTGTTGTATTCTGCTACCTTTCCTATCCTCTATTATACCCCCTCCCCTTCCCTCACATCTTCTCTCTCTATCCCATTTACTGTAATTCATTTCTCTCCTTGTTTATTTTCCCATTCCCCTCACAACCTCTTATATGTAATTTTGTATAGCAATGAGGGTCTTCCTTCATTTCCATGCAATTTCCCTTTTCTCTCCCTTTCCCTCCCTTCTCATGTCTCTGTTTAATGTTAATCTTTTCTTCTTGCTCTTCCTCCATGCTCTGTTCATAGTTGCTCTCATTATATCAAAGAAGACATTTGGTATTTGTTTTTTAGGGATTGGGTAGCTTCACTAAGCATAATCTGCTCTAGTGCCATCCATTTCCCTGCAAATTCCATGATTTTGTCATTTTTTAGTGCTGCGTAATATTCCATGGTGTATAAATGCCACATTTTTTTTATCCATTCATCTATTGAAGGGCATCTGGGTTGGTTCCACAGTCTAGCTATTGTGAATTGTGCTGTTATGAACATCGATGTGGCAGTATCCCTGTAGCATGCTCTTTTAAGGCCTTCAGGGAATAGTCCGAGAAGGACAATAGCAGGGTCAAATGGTGGTTCCATTCCCAGCTTTCCCAGGAATCTCCATACTGCTTTCCAAATTGGCTGCACCAATTTGCAGTCCCACCAGCAATGTACAAGTGTACCCTTTTCTCCACATCCTTGCCAGTACTTGTTGTTGTTTGACTTCATAGTGGCTGCCAATCTTACTGGAGTGAGATGGTATCTTAGGGTGGTTTTGATTTGCATTTCTCTGACTGCTAGAGAAAGTAGAGTCACACCATTTGTGTCTTCATACATGTGTACTCAGGACTGTTTTTATAGATTTCTGTTTTGGTTTCACCTTGGTTTCACCGGGAGGTGTTAAGGGAACACCTGCAATAGAGTTGTTATACACCATATCTCTGAATGGTCCATCTATGAACCTCCAAGGGAGAAGCAATATTATGTCCTAGGATGAGTTTTTCTTCTTTGAAGGGAACTATACTTTATTCATTTATTTATTTTTCGTCATGTTTTTCTTTTGCTTTGACTGCCAGAAAGCACAGTCAAAAGGTTGGTTCAATGAGCAAAGCTTTAACAATTAAGAGCTACATATGTGTATTGCACCACCCTTGTTCTCATGCCGATATTTCATTAAGATTTGTATTTTTCAGAGCCTGAACTTTTCTTTTTAGTTATAGTTCAGTATTTTAATATACATTTAAAGTCACCTCATGTCCTGGATGCCAAAGGAAGAGTTACAAATAGGCTCACCCCAGTGAATCAGCCAGTTGAGAAACTTTCAGGGATGATTACTTGAAGGGCTCTTTTGAAGCAGACAGTTGGAGTCCATTTGGTTTGAAGCCAACATTACATATATGCATCTATTTCTTGGATATTCTAGTGAGCGTGTTTTACTAAAGAGCAGGCTTGGAAGATAAGATGTTTATGGGCAGCAAAGCAAAATGTGACAGTCAATTTAATAAGGAATAAAAGTAAATCATGGAGTCCTTTTAGCATTCACAAAGAGTTTTTACATCTTTCTATTCCAGAGGGCATGTTTTATATCTCACTTATGTATTGCTTCACTAATGGGTGGAGAAATGAAGTACTCTGACCAGACTGTTAATATCTCTATAAAGATAATATTCATGAAGAAAAAAAACAAAAGGATTTGCCCATTTCTCAGAATATAGAAAGTTAGAGATAGAGCCATATTAGATTATAGACTGTGACCTGGTTTCCATGGAAACACATTCATTATCTTATCTCATTCTTTTCTAAGTTACCCAATTTAACTGCCCTATCTCTTTCATCACACCTCCCCCTCATTAAACACTTACCCGATCCTTTTCTGTGGCTATGTAGGCAGTATAACAGCTTTCACAGCTGCTTGCTGAATGGAATGAGAAACACACACACACACACACACACACACACACACACACACACACATACACACACACACTTCAGGAGTATGTGCAATGTGCAAGGAGAGGAATTTCAGCAGCATTTCTGGATCCAGGGATGTAAATGGCAGGTATGTGTTCTATATATATGCAGACACACAGAGTGCATCCTCCTGACATGTTTTGCACAAAAATGTGCCCTGCCTTAATGCACAGTGCAGCCATATACTGATTTGATGGAGCTGGGGATCTCCTGACAGTGTGACAGGCTATTAATCACATGTGATCAAAATAGCACACAAAGAAGAAGGCACTCTTATTTTTCTCCTTCCCTGGGTGGGCATGGGTGATTTGGTGAAACTCCCCTCTTTGCATCATTTCTCATTTCATTCTTCAGTTTTTCTCTTTGTGTCATCCTTAACCCTTATTAGAAGACTTCTTATTTAGAACTGAGAATTAGGTGTGGGGTCCTGGGTAGGTGAGGTCATGTGAATGAAGTCAGCAGAACTGGGATTAAGTAATGGTCACATCGACTTATTTCATCCTAAGACTCAATGCAAGAATAATATGATTTCTAATATTTACTTTAATGGCTTTGTCTTACTTTGGGGATAAAGCAGGTAATAGTCTATATTTAAAACATTTTTAATGAGTAAGGCATGCTGACAGTGAATACTTATCTTTGCATGTATTTGCAGATACACAGATAGATACAGTTGGCATGTTATTATGTGTTTCAGTGTTCTGAAATTATTTCAGAGTGAAGCAGTCACATGATCTCCTACTGGGAATTTCTGGTAGAAAGCAATGAGACCCGAGTGGCCATAGTTGGCGATCACATTCGTTGCTTTGGTCAGTAATGGCTTGGTCACTCAATATGTCCTTTCTTCTACCCATGGTGGGAGATGGCCAAGAGAGTGGAATTGATTTCATGGTCTTTCTACCCCAAGGACAAAATATTGTATTGGCTTCATTAGTCGATGTTCCTGAGGATGGGATGTAGGTATCTGGAATTGGGCCTGTAGTAGGAAGATCATGGGAGGGGAGCAAGATCAAAGCTGGAAGAGCAGAGTTCCATCATATTCTTAAGAAGGAGTTAGTAGCATTTTCTGTAAAGGGCCAGGTAAGATTTGCTGGTTATATGGTCTCTGTTGCAACCACTCAACTCTGTTGTTATGTCATGAAAGCAGTGACAATATAGGTGTGAATGGACATGACTGTGTTCCAGTATAATTTTATTTCAGAAACAGGCAGTGGTTTTGGCTTCCAGACCATAGTTCAACAAATCATGGGCCCAGTTATTACTGAAATGTGGGATCAAATAAGAAGGATGGAGTGATTGATAAGTTTGGCAAGAGGAAAAGTAAGATGTAGTAGTGAAATTTGACAATCAAGTGATGGTAACCACATGTCAGTCAATCCTCTAAGTGTTTTACATGCACCAGATTACTGCATTTTTATTTAAAAAAATGCCATAAAGTACTGTTTTACTGGCTGGAGACATAGAGGTTATCTAATGTTTCCAACAGCATGCAGCTTGTGAGCGGCAGGGCTGGGATTCAAACCTAGTTTCCAAAATTCATGCTTAACTACTCTGATTTATTATTCCACATCATGAAACTGGCGAGTGAGAGGTAATTAGGTGAAATTCTGGGGAGGGATTGTGTATATCTGCAGTAAACTTTATATCATCTCAGAGTCAGCTGATTTAGAAAGCCAGAAGGGGACGGATGGGCTGTACATTGACTGCTCCCAAACTGTAAATTGGATGAGACTATAGAAGGGCAGAGACTGACAGAAAATCTCCAGAATGACCTTAACATTTATTGCATGTAAAATACACACATAAAAGAGCATATATAAGCATAGTAAATGGAAAAAATAATAAATATCCTTGAATCATTTCACTTAGAAAGAAATCATTATCAAGACCACAGACATCCCACTCTAAGCCCCCTCCCTGGTTCTATTGCATTCTTGTCCTCCTAAAGTAACCGAATATTTCTCATATTTAACTAGTATTTACCTTGCTTTCTTATGTACGTATGAGTATTCAGTCTTATTTTGTTGTTGTTTTTGATGGTACTGGGAATTGAACCCAGGTCCTTGCATGTGCTCAATAAGTACTCTACCCCTGAGTTACATCCTTAACCCTTTTTATTTTGAGACCGGGTTTAACTAATGTACTGAGGCTGACCTTGAGCTTGCAATTCTCCTGCCTTGGTCTCCCAAGGAGACTACCCATAGAGGTGTGCACCACAACACCTGGCTAACAATATGATTTTTAGGATTATCTATTTTTTTCATTTTATATGGATAGATTAGTACTGATTTACTGCCTTTTTCACTTAGCATTAAATTTTTAATTTCATAATATCTTTTAATATCTCGTATAGTAATTCATTTATTTCCATGACTATATAATATATGAATATACTCTATTTATTTATTTATCCTGTTAATAGATATTGGGTTTATTTTAAATTTCAATATATTGTGGATAATGCTATCATAAACATTTCTATATGCACTTCAGTGTATGATATGCAAGTATAAGAATTTCTGTAGGCAATATTCTTATGAGTGGAATGCCTTGCTCACTCATTATGAGCACATTTAACTTTAAGAGGCAATGCCAAATTGTTTTCAAATGTGGTTACACCAGTTCATATGTCTATTAGTAGTGTCTGAGAGTTGGTGTTGCTCTTCATCCTTGTTAACTAATTTTTGCTAGACTTGTGGATGTGAAAGAGTATCTCATTATGGTTTTACTTTTTATTTTCCTGGTTACATGTCAAGATTTTTTTTTCTTTCAGGATTTAATATTATTGCCTTCAGCTTGTTCTTAATTACTAAAAACAAACATCAAATAGATTCTTGCATAAATGACAGGGAAACCTTCTTTAATTATCACCCTAATCCTTGCAGCATTGGTAGATGAGCAGCAATGAGCAGAAATGTCCTCTCTGGATCTAGACAGGCAGATTTCTGTTAGAAGGCAGTAAGATCTTAGTGGCACAGTCTGCTGTCACATGCATTGCTTTGGTCAGTAATGTTGGTCACTAAATAGGTCCACTAAATATGTTTCTATGTCAATTAAAATTTCATCCATTTTCTTGGTTTTTAGAGGAAGAAGGACCTAGGTTTATTGATATTCCATCTGCTATGTTTTTGTCCTCTGCAAAACTCATGTTGAAAGTTGATCACCAGTATTGGAAAATAGTCTCAATTAAGGTGTACTTAGATCATGATAACTCTATCCTCATGAATGGGTTAAGGCTAGTATATGAAGGGCTTATGGTGGTGGTGTGGCTCTTTTCTGCCATATGAGGAACACTGTCCCATCCTCTGGAGGATGCAGCATTCAAGTCACCATATTGGAAGTAGAGACTGGGCACTCACCCAACCCAACCTTGACAGCACCTTTATTTTGAACTTCATAGCCTGTATAACTGTGAGAAATAAACTTCCATTGTCTATAAATTACCCAGGATCAGGCATAAGAGAAGAAAATGGTCTAAGACACTGTTTCCATTACTAACTAGCAGAGAGAATTTTTGAGACATGTCATTTAACTTCTTAGAAGTTCAGTTGCTTTGATATTAGGATGAACACAATAGTATTCCTCTACATTGGATATTGGCTGCAGACTCTAAGTTTTTCTTTATCTTATTATAGGGGTTGGAAGAATGAAAACTCCATTATTTCAGGACCCCTGATCAATAAGTTTCTGGTTTAGATTCTGCTAACATGAAACACTTAAGTAGAATTGGAAAAAAGAAAAACAATACAAGGTAGAACATTTTATTTTCCTCTCGTAATATTGAGTATCATGTGGATGCATAATGAACATGACGTGGCTTTCTGGTGATCGTCTAGGAACCTGCACCTCTTTGTGGCATGCAGATGAAATCCTTGGTGAGGGATTCCTCTGAGTCAAGTTTTTTTTTTTTTTCCTGATTTCTTCCAATCTAGGAGTGGCTTACTGGCCTTAATTCCCCTGCCCTCTCTTTAATAATTTCTATATTAAATCCATTTCTGGAGAAATACCTATAGTGATTTCTATTCCTCTGATGGAGCTCTGACTTATGTACATTCCTTTATACTACCTAAATACTTCAGGCTGTTGTGGAGATTAAGTAGAATAACTCACGTTGGGCATCTGATAGGTCACTGGTGCATACAGCATTCTCTAAAAGCACCCAGTTTTCTCATCTTTCTAAAGAAAAAAAAACTCCTACTTTGAAATCTAGAAATGGAAACAGATGGAGAAAATTGAAGAAGCTTGCTTCAGACAGTAGAGTAGAAGACCTTGGATGAACTTTTACATGAAACTCGATATTTGTGATACCCAAGCCTGGGTTCAAACACAGGTGTTATAGCACTTCCAAATCTGGGGTGGGACTCTGTATTTCATGATTCTGTCCAGGTGACAGGTTCTTTCATCACCAGATGTGTTAAAATACCACCATCCCCTCATACCTGTGATGCTGACTTTTCTACAGTGTCTACTCTGAGTCTTACAAAAACATCCGTACCCAGACTTATCACTTTATCAAGTTCCAACTAATACCTACCAATTGTTTTTCAAGCAATTTTCTTATTTGAGTGAACAAATGGAAACTACATCATTCCACACTGTGGAAGCTTCATCTGGGAGATAACTGGTACAGATATAGCCTTCTGTTCATTTCTCCATTGGCTTCCAAGAGGCTTGAAATAAACCACAAAGTGTGAATAGTTGACAATCAGAAACACTCCTAGTCTTGACCTTGTTTCCCAAGACTCCTTTGCTATCATATCTTGATATTTTCAGAGTTTGTCATGAACAATCTCAGGAAAGCTAGGCTGCAAATCACCTTCTGCATAACTTCAGAGTTTTTAAACTATTATTATAGAAAGAAAAAATTCCAATGAGAGAGGATGATGTCCTCTCACCTTCTCAGTATCACCCATTTAGATTCTATTTTTTGCCACCCTCTTCCTTTAGAAAACTTGAGAATTAAGAAAACCATGTTTGTTGTTTTCAGCTTTTTCCTTTACGAACCACCTCTCCTTTTGTAGAAGTCCTGAATAAACTTATTATCATCATGTTCTCTTCAAGAGATATATGCATTTTAGGGCTTATGGCCCCCTGATACAGAAAGCTCTGCTTACTCGTGTATTCAACATGTATGTAACTGGAACTATAATAAATGGTGGGAGTGGGGTTGAACAAAGCTTCCCTGTTCTCAAGGTCCCCAGTACCATAATACGTCAGCTTGGTTGTAGGAGCTCAGACTTGAGAAGGGTTATGGGTATTAGGCAATGGGTCTAAAGGGTGGTGGTCCAGGCAAATCCAGGTGAAGTGAGCAGCAGTGGGGATTCCTGGCTGCTCCAGCATATTCTAAGTTAATCATGAGACCTTTCCAGCTCACTTAGTAGGCTGGAAGAATATAGGGTGGTTTTGTTTGAGAGTCCAGCCTTAGGACAGCTTCATCCTAAGGAAATTGAGGAATGTTTTATTTAGAAATATGTAGAGACATTATGGGGAGAAAGACTCATGCAGGGAGGCTATGAGAAGAGGAGCTGGGAAAGGGTAGGAGTGATGGAGATGGTTGGGAGTGGTGGAGATGTTTTTGCACATCTTATGGTTATAACTACATTTGAGTTATGTGAATCCTCAGCAAAAAAATACTAACCTAATCTCTTTCCTCCAGAACAAGGCAGGCTCTTCTTAGGCACACTTCATCTGGCAGCACAAGGCACCAGTGGCCAGAAGCCTGTCCATTTGTCCACCCATGCATCTGGAATTATAGTTAAGTATACTACCAGAGCTCATTAGAGTTTTCCATGCAGCTCCTGGACCCCAGGCTCAACACCTCTGCAAGGCTTTAAGTAGCTCCTTGATATTGTCTCCAAGGCTGCAGAACCAGGCTGAAGGTGTTAGAGTTGTGCATGTGCTGGGAAGAGAGGAAGAATCAGAAGTTTTATCAGTTGTTTATTGAACAGCTACTGGCTACTTTGTTCTAATAAAACACTAGACACATGGTTAAATTCTTGCCATGTAATAATACAGGAGAGAGGAAGTAAATCTGCACAGCATAGAGGAGGGATCATTTCCCTTGGAACTGGCTGGTCCAGGGGATTTAGTGTGAGAGATGGTGCTTTGAGGGGTTGGAGGTCTGGTTTGAAGGATTTAGGATTAGAAAACTTGTGTAGTTTTAGTCTCCTCCATGCACACTCTGAAACTTGGATTTGAGAAAATAGTTCATTTGGGCAGTGCTTTTAGGCAGCTCAATAAGGGAGCTGGGAAGTGATGCAGGGGTGGGGAGGGAAGGTCAATAAAGGGAGTTTATTAGTCAGCTTTTTATTGCTGTGACCAAAATACCTGACAAGAACAATTTCGAGGAAGAAAAGTTCATTTGGCTCACAGTTTCAGATGTCCAGCTTACTGCATTGCTCTGGGCCCAAGGTGAGGTGGAAGCATCATGGTGGAAGGGTATGGCAGAGGAGCATTGCTCTGCTCATGGCAGCCAGGAAGCAGTGAGACAGGAACAGGAAAACGGCAGAGAAGGGCATGTCCCCAGTGACCCACCTCCTCCAGCCATGTCCCACCTGCCTACAGTTACCATCCAGTTAGTCCATTCAAACTAGAATAGATTAGGTTAGAGCTCTCATAATCTAATCATGTTACCTCTGAATATTCCTGCATTCACACAGGAACTCAGATCCCAAATATAACAGGGTGCAATGCTTAATAGCTCACTACATGTAACACAGGTTCTATTCTGATGGGTACCTTATAAGAGACTGTGCAGAGTATACTTAAGATTGTGTCCTACTGGGAAATGGGAACACTAGGGTATTTATCCACCAGCTTGGCCACATCTCAATGTTGAGGGATGTTAACTCCCTGCCCCTTCTAGGCTGTTCTGGGTTAAAGATAAGCTCACAACCAGGACCAGAGTGGCATATACTAGAAAACTCTGCAGGTAGTCTTTAAGGTGGGCTAAAAGGACATAGGTGGACCCTGACTCTTTTCACTATGGGAATCAATAGAAAAAATAAAGAGCATCATATGGCTCCTTGATTCAGAGTTTTGGGCCACGAAATGCTGTGTACTCTAGGCCTCATCTCACTTTTCCATTCAGGTTTACTTTCTTTTATGCAGGGAGGGAAGGTCAATTTACCTAAAGTGACATCTTCCCCAGTTTTTACTATGGTAATTCATGTCAGAGTAAAAAAAATAAAAAAAATGTATATGAACTGTTTCTTTTGTTAATTGAGCTATATATGTGTATAAATGTAAATGTTTATGTGCTTATAAAATTGTGGGTATGTATATTTGCACATCTTATGGTTATAACTACATTTGAGTTATGTGAATCCTCAGCAAAACAATACTAACCCCAAAGGAGGAGAGTAATACTTACACTACGGTCCTGCTATTTGACTTGGCGATTCTGTGCCCAGTTTATTTTCATTCAGTACAAGTCAAAAGCAACAATATTAGTAATGCCTCCTCTATTTTATCTCTGGAGTAAGGTGTTTATTGCTTAGTGCTCTGAGAGTACTTACTTTACTGGGGAAACTAGTTACGCAAATTGTCATTTTAGAGGCATCTCATTTCCTGGCAAAATATATCTTAATCTTTTTCTACTATCTTTGAAGGCCAGAATCAAGGTTCCCCCGCCAACTTTTATACCAAGGAGAATGTTAGGCAATTCTATTAAAGTAAATGGGATACATTTGCCTTTATCTTTCAAATCCCTTTGTGGTTTTCCTCATTTGTAAAATGGGAGTGATGCTGTCTATTTCAGAGGATGATTGTCAATATGTAATACAATAATGGATCTGAGAAGACTTCTAGACTCCAGGGTCAAGCTGGTTTCCCAAAGAGGCTGAGAGGTCCAGGAACATGTAAGGGCTGTGCCCAGCGAATGTGTTGGAACATGGGTTTAAGAAAGGAAGTAGCTTTACTTCAACTGACACAGAGTTCAAGGGCACCACTATGAAAAAAAAAAAAGGAGGGATCAGCAAGCAATCTAAGCCTATCAAAGTACCAGCATTATTCTTGTGTTAGAAAGTGGGCGAGAGAGGGGTGTGTCAGAGAGTGGGAAATGCTGACAACAGAGGCCCTTTATCAAAATGCTCAGGGCCAGAAGTGTCTCTGATTTCTGATTTTTAGAATATTTTCACATAATGAGACATCTTGGGGATGAGACCCAAGTCTAAACATGAAATGCTTTTAAGTCCATAAATATCTTATACACATAGCCTGAAGGTAATTTTATGCAGTAGTTCTAGTGGCCTGTCACATGAGGACAGGTGTAGAATTTTCTACTCGTGGCATCACGTTGATGTTCAAGTCTCATATTTTGAAGCATTTGAAATTTTGGATTTTCAGATTAGGGATGTTGAAACTGTATATTTGGAAGGCCTATTCTGCTGTATGCCATCCGTATAGCTCTGCAAGCATTTCTTTCATCTGCATGCTATTTTTCTATGAGAGGCATTGCTATTCTCATTCTAGAGAACATGTGAGTTTAAGAGTACCTTGTCCCAAATAACAATGGTGGAATAAGCATGTTAGTATAGATCTGTCTGACATTCAGGCCTGCCCTCCTCCTTCTGTGTGGTATTATAATGAAAGAAAATGTCCTTGAATTGCTAGTTAAAGCAGCCGGCAGTCAGTGTTGTTACTGTAGTGACCTTTTGATGTGAGAGCAGGAATCAGCTTATTGTCTGACATTCTACAAGTACCCGATTCACATATCTTTCCACACCTTGTTTACATTCTCCTGATGCTTACTAATGACTCTAGGTTCAAATACATTTTTAACAGTACCCCTGAAAATTTTCTCCTAATCTCAGAATTAAGTCTCTCTGACATCTCTAGTTTCTACTCCATGTATTCTCTGTGCATAGTATTCCAGACATGCCACATTTGGCATAGTCCCTAAACCTGATCATCTGTCTTGAATTGTGTAACTTACAGGATGAAGGCATGTTACCCAGTTTGTATTCACATATGATGCAAGCAAGAAACAAACTTATATTAAACCACAGAAATGTTAGGTCTGTTAAAGTAGTGGGTATTGATTATGTGATTAACATAGTGTTTATTTTTTCTGTTACTTGTGAGTTCTTTATGGATAAAAACATTTACTATTCATGTGGGCATTCTTAATACCTAGCATAGCTGCAGTAACTAAAAAGGACAAGTGAGACAATTTCATGTGAGGCAACAGCTAGTTTTCAATGTTCACTGGCTCATTCTCATCTTGGATGACAAGGAGTGAAATGATCTTTATATGACTACTACTACTTTATCAGCCCAGCTCAGGTAGGCCTCAAAGTTATTTGCAGAGAGATTGGTTGCCAATAGGTATCTTGTGTTTTTCTGCTTCTTTCTCTCTCCTTTCTTAGAAGGTTTTTTTTTTTTTTTTTTTTTTTTAGCTGTGGAATCGTATTAGCAGAGCACTCAGCTTTTATGTTCAAGGTTAAAATGCAATTATTCCTGCTTCATATTCCTTTATTAACTCCTCCACTTTGATTCTGAGAAAGAGGGAGGGAGTAGGCAGGTCTACCTTCTCTCTGTAATATGGGGTATGACGGCAAGCCCAAGGACAGGTTTAGAGCACAATCTATATTGGTGAATTTTTTTTCTAGATAGAATTAAAAAGTTCATGGATGGAGGAAGCCTATGTTGTATGGTTGGATATTCTCACTGATTACAAATATAATTGACCCTGATTGTAGTTTCTATTCAAATCTTGAGAAATTTTCTAAAAATTCCCATTTTGTAGGACAATGGCCAAAAGAGATAGTATGGGTTGGAGAGAGAACCAAAAAATCAAGTCAACTTAGTGTCAAGTGCTCTGAATATGTCATTCCATATCATCCGACAGAGCAATCATAGGAAATTGCATGCCCATTTATCAGATGAAGGGAAGAGATTCAGTTAGTCTTGCAAAGTATGTCCCAAATCCCAAAGTTGCATGCACATCGGCTGTCTAGCTCCCAGGTCCCTGGTCTACTATACTCTGTAAGCTCACTCTTCAGTTTCCTCATCAAACCCTAATTAGCTGCATGTTGGCCTCAGGCTGGGCATGATTCTGACTCCTCAGTTCCTGCTGGAAGGGGCTGGCAGATATTATTTTCCTTCTCTAACATTTATTTCCTGTCTCAAAAAATACTTAGGACTGAAGGAGAGACACTGGCCAAGAAAATGGACTTTCTTGTCCTTCTTCTCTCTCCTCTTTTAATGCAATGGGGTGTGGTCAGCCCAGGTAGGTTACTTACTGTCCTGGCTGGAAGGTGGAAACTGGAGACCATTGCATATTTTTCTTTCCAGTAAGACTAAGAAAGAGTTATCTCAAGTTACCTAACTGTTTTGGTTTAGCTATGAAGTGTCCCTCCAAAGCTGCCGTGCTTACGCAAAAATATTCAGAAGTGAAATACTGGATTATGAGAGCTGTGACCTAATACTCAGTTCATTCTACTTTGAATGGATTAACTGGATGGTAACTGTAGGTAGGTGGGGCATGGCTGAAGGAGTCAGGTAACTGGGGTATTCTCTGGAGGGGTATATCTTCTCTCCAGCCCTTTCCCCCTCTTTCTGGCTATGATGAATAAAATAACACTCTTCTTCCTGCTATGATGCTCTGTCTCACCTTGGGCCCAGGTCTATGTGCTGACCATATAATGATCTTCTGTAACCATGAGGTAAAATAAACTTTCCCACTTTACAGCAATGGAAAACTAACACAGAATGTGGTACTGAGACATGGGATTGTTGCTGTGACTCACCTGGCATGGGGTTCAAAAGACTTTGGAAATGGTTTATGAGGAAAAGTTTGGAAAATTCTGGAGATACAGGCTGAAGAAGCTTCAGAATGTTCTAAGTGAAGCTTAATGGATGATTCTGGTGGGAACACAGAAGACAAGAATGGGCTAGGAATGTGAATAATAAAGACTGTGCTTATGAGGTTTGAAAGGTGAAATGATTCAATTCTGAAAGCTCTAACCTGATCAGGTGACCTAAGGTTGAATGAACTAACTGGGTTGTACTGTAGGCAAGTGGGGCAAGGCTAGAAGAGGTCCTCACTGGGGGTGTGCCCTGGAGGTGTGAATTTTCTCTGCAGCTCCTTCTCCCCTCCTGTGTGTCTACTTCCTGGTCACTATGAGTGGAGCAGTGTTCCTCCACTAAGCCCTTCTGCCATGATGTTCTGCCTCATCTTGGCCGTAGAGGACTGGAGTTGGCCATCTATGGATTGAAACTCTGAAACAATGAGCCAAAATAAATTTTTCTTCTAAGTTTTTCTTGTCAGGTATTTGGTCACAGTGACAAAAAACTAACACACTACCCCTCTCTGTCACATGTCCCAAGTCATGAACAAACCACAGTGATTGATTATCCAGGAAGTACTAGATTCTCCTTAGAACAAAGAGTCCTTAACTCTTATCCTTGGAAAAGAAAGTCTGAATCTCTAAAGTTTTATCTAGGAATAACAGTGAAGGCTACCTTAGGGTATGGAGATGTTCTAGTAAAAGGTCATGTTGGATCCTGAGGCCTGAACAGGACCCATGTTCAGGAAAAGGGTATGGTAAAAACCCACTCAGTGGCAATGGGATTGCATCTTCATAGAGTTACTCACTTTGTGTTCACAAAAAGTCATGATATTTTTCTATGATCAACATTCCTACTTAACATGGCAGAGAAGTAAAAGAATCAATATTAATGTTAGTAAGAATTAATTTCCAGTCATAGGACAGTTACTCAGGAGCTTATGCCTTGTGTACCTTGGGCAAGTCACTTTATTTTTTATGGTCTCAGTTGCCTCATGTGTAGATTATCAATAATTTGAGCAACCATCATGCCTGGGATGTGTTTAAGATGCAGCAGCAGAAGTTTCTCTTTCTCTTCTTCCCTCCACTTCTTCATTATTCCTTTTCCTCTTCTGTGTTTCTCCTCCTCCTTTTGTCCTCTTTTTTTCCCTCTCCTTCTCCCTCTTCCTCTTGTTTCTAATTACCTTTTTGGATTTTATTCATTGGAGAAAGGCTTTTCCTTACTACTGAATAAAAGCTCAGAAGTTCTCCTTTCATCCTGTTCACTCTTAGCAATCCTAAAATTATTTTAAATAAAGGAATAAAAATAAGTAAACAAAACAAAACAAAACAACATCAACACAGTTGCAATTCTGGGGAAAAAAGTCTAGCCCTAGATTTTGAATCAATACTTCAATCTTCATTCAAATATAAGACCCCCCTCCCAGCAAAGGCCTATGTTTTTCAGCTACCTACCTTTGGGGAAGAGAGTGTGATGAATTTATTTTTCCATTTTTTGCCAGCATTTATCCCATTTTCTAGCTTACTAGTGCATTTTGCCCTCTCCAGGGTGAATGTGGATAGAGAGTGGAGGGGGAAGGGGATTACAAGGGAGTTCTCATGTAATTGACAAGTTGATGTGGACTTTCCCTGAATTCTTGCCCTTTGGTTGAAGAGTTTAGAGTCCATGCTATGTTCTTCTCAGAGGACACTTCCATGAGCTCTTTGGAAATTTCCTTTGCTTGGATCCCTGTTTTCGAAAATTCTTGACCTCCAAATGATGATCCCTTGTTATCTACTACTTACTGGCATTCTCTTTTCCCTCTTGTTTTGGAAAGGGTCTATGATAGGCACAATTGTAAAATGGCCACCAATAATACTCTCCCTTGAACAATTCCCTGCTCTTGATTGTGAGTGGAATTTGAGAAAACAATGGGATATGATTTCTGAGTGTTATATTAAATGGGAAGAAAGATTTTGTAATGGTTTAGATGTGGTATCCCCCAAAACTCACATGTGAGACAATGTGAGAGGTTTGGAGGGTAACTGATTGGGTCATAGCCTTAACATAATCATGGAATCAATCCCTGATGGGATTAACTAAGTGGTAACTGGAAGCAGGTGGGGTATGACTGGAGGAAGAAGTTCTCAACCTTGGGCCTTCATCAGAAATTAGTTGAAGGGTTGTCAAAACAAAAACCACTGAGCTCCATCCTCTGAGTTTCTGATTCAATGGGTCTAGAGTAGGACTGGATAATTTTACATTTCTAAAATGTTCCTACATTGCTGATGCTGCTGGTCTGGATATTATGTTTTAATATCATTGTTCTATAGATCTATTTCTCATGAAATAATCTTTTTTTTCCACATCCTAGCATCCTTTCACAGCTGTGATTTTCCTGCAGGAGCTAAGCAATGTGGACATTGTTCTCAAACAATTCTTTTTAAAATCCAGTATTTTATCTGGTATCTAACTGTGGTATATACACCTTTTGTATTTTGATACTTTACTCAAATCTTCAATTTTTGACATTTTGTTCATGTTAGAAAAGTGGATGGTGATGGTTTTATAGCTCAGTGGTGGAGCATTTGGCTAGAACATGTGAGGTACTGGGTTCAATCCTCAGCACTACATAAGAGTAAATAAATAAAATAAAGGCATCATGTCTATCACAACAAAAAGGATATTTTTTAAAAAGTGGAAAGTATTAGCTCTGAAGTGATATTGTGATCATTGAATAAGTTGGTGCATGCAGAATAAATACATGTTGGTGTTCTTCTCTGTGTTTTCTAGCCCCACCACTTGCTATTTTTTCAGTAGTACCTGACAATTTAAAGACCACTGGACATCACAATTAAGATGAATTTTCGAAAGATTTGATCCTGGTAAAGTGAGGTAGATGATCAACTCCTTTGAAAAGGCAATAGATGTCTCACTAAGGTCTCCATGGCACGTAGCCTGTGAAATAACCAACCTGATTCTGAGAAATGACTACAAAGTTCTGGAAGGTTTTTTTGAATAATACCTCCTTATACTCCTTGAGGGTCCTAGATAGAACTCCCAGGAGTCTCTCAGAGGGCTCTGCTTAACACTTGCACTGTCTTCTCTGAGCTCACAGGCTTCCCACATAGTGATGAAAGTCAAGCACCCAGCCTCAGCAACCATCGTATGTATGACTTCAAGGCAGAGAGCCATCTGCACAATGTCTAGAAAGGCTAGTGAGCACTGTCTTCTTTCTTCCCGGCCTCTAATTTATTGGCAGAGAAATGTTAAGTGGATTTTTAAAAAAGAGTCACCATATTGCAGAAACAGATTGGAGGAAGATGGATTTGGGAGAATAGAATTTGCTGTAGGAGAGAATCCAGGTCCTGAAAGGGAAGGCACGTGGCTGATGTCACAGCCCGTGCTGCCTGCCTAGGTAAAGGGAAGACTCCTAAATCACAAAGAGCCTCATACTAGCAGCATTTCCTGAGCAATTACTTTGCAAAATCTTGTGCTACTTGCTGTTTATGAATTGTTTGATAAGTTTTAACACATTATGTAAGTTATTTACTATTATAATTTTATTCATAGGGAAATAAAGGTAATCTTTCTAAGGTTGGACTGCTGTTAAATAGTAGAGTCAGAATTTGAAACTGTCATCTACTCCAAGTAGAAAAAAGTAGAGACCAAGCATTATTGTTTGGAAAAATTCACTAACATCATATTAGAGATTGAATTATGTTCCCCCAAATGTATGTGTTGAAGCCCTAACCCACAATGTGTCCGTGATTGGAGGCAGGCCCTTTAAAGAGGCAATTAAGATTAAAGAGGTCATAAGTGTTGTACTCTAATAAAATATGACTGCTGTCCTTATAAATAAACAAAAAATACCAGGGATTTGCAGGCAGGGAGAAAAGGTCATCTGAGGACACAAATGAAAATGGTCTTCTGCAATCCAGGAAAAGAGGCTCAGAGGAAACCAAACCTACTATCACCTTGATTTTAGATTTCCAGTTTTGGAAAATATGAGAAAATAAACTTCTATTGTTTAAGACAGCCAGTCTCTGGTATTTTGCTATGGTAGCCCTAGTAACTAGTATATTCTGCCACCTTTATAGGTGGGATGTACTCTGCTGTCCCTTGACTTTACATTCAGTCACATAATATGTGTTGGTTTATGGATTCTCAGCAGACCCTATCTTAGTGGAGATTTAAAAACATCTGGGTGATTCATCTTGGTTTGTTGTTCCTGTACCAGTGCTATGAGAAAGGTGTGCTGCACAGAGAAAGATGAGAGGCATAGGGAGTGGAGCTTTGCAGCTTAAAGCACAAGCACTTGGCTGCGCATAATCCGAGTTAGAGGCAGCAGCATAGAGCCACGGCCCCTCTCTCCTCCTGCAACTGACTTCTGTGCCCCGAAAATAAATAATCATTGTCTTAAGTTCCTGAGTTTTGGGGTATCTTGTTAGGCAGCATTACTGTGGCAATAGCTGTTATATCAATCAAATATTAGAAGAGGTAACTTTACAAAGTTTGGTGCAATAATTTTTTCTGGATATTCATTGGGGTGGGAATGGAAAGATATTTGGATAAAAGATGGATAATTGGTAGTTCTAATAATTTTTCCAAAAATTCAAGTAAGGAGGACAGGCTATACTCCTCTAAAATGAGTAAAATGGAATTGAACTATGATTTCTACTTAATCTAGGACTCTATTTTGGAGGAAGAGAGTAAAGAAAAAGAAGGAGAAGGAAGAGAAAGAGGATAAGGAGGAGGAGAAAGTAGGCAGGAAGAGGAGGAGGAAGAGCAGGAATTTTTTGGACTCAGTTATGCTTAGTGCAGATGTCTTAGCTTTGTCACTTATTAGCTGTGGGTGACCTGACACAAACTACATAAACTCCTTAAGCTTTGAGTTTCAGTTTTTTAAATCTATAAAATGGGGATGCTAATATTATCCTTCCCACCCACATTAGTCCTACCCCCCTAGGAAGAAAGGACTTACTCAGAGTGTATACTGCTTCCTTATGGTCAGAGTCACGAAGGCACAGGGGTATAGTGGGGAATGTTTGAGAATCATGAGCCTTTAAGGATTTGCTTTGGTATCTAGATATGTGGAGATATTTAGCCTAGAGGGATCAGCAGGAAAGGATAAGGCTGCTTTTCTTGCTGCCTAGGTTGACTATAAAGTCTTAGGATATATCCTAAGTATATAGCCTGAGGGGTGAGGTATGGAATCTTGTACCCTCAAAGCTTGAAGAGCCCACCAAGGTATTATAGAGTTCAGGAATTTTTTCTAAACCTTGAATAATACATAAGCTCTAGCTTGACAAGTTGGAGTCCTGATTAATGGCACAGATTCCAAGCTCCAGAATTTCTTTGACCTAGGAAAATATGACTTAACCTTCTTGAGTGTTTGTTTCTTGGCCTGTAAAAGGAAGGTATAGTGTGTCCTATATATTGTACAGCTTTCTGTAATTCTGAAATTCACATTAAACCAACATCCCTTAGTACAGCATCATGTCACAGATGAGGACTTACAAATATAATTTTGGATATTTAGTTTACCTACCCAATCCTCTTCTGTTGCAGGTAAATAAACTGAGGCTCCCCAGGGTAATCTGACTTTCCCAAAGTTACAGGAATATAAGTGTCAAAGCTAGGACTAGACAGAAGAAAATCTTTCCAAGTGACAGATATATAAAGAAGAGACATCCCCACCTGTTCAGGTTTTAACATGTGTATGTAGGCTAGAGGCCCAGGAGAGAAAGCTGGAATTGTACATTCTCAATATTGAAAACAGTCGAGCATCTATCTTGTCATTGTTGTAAGAATGTTCTCTATAGTTTCCTCTGGTAGTTTAGGTTAACGTATGACACTACCAGTGATAGGAAGCCCGTCACTGTGTCCACTCATCCCATCATGTACAGCTTTTAGGAAGCTTTTCCTTATACAGAGTCTCGATATAATTTTGCCTTCTGGGACCACACAGCATGACTCCCATGCTCTTTTCACTGCATAGACTTTGAAGGCACTTCTTATGTCTCACAGATTCTTCCATGCACATGTTTGTTTAGCAAGCATGTATTGAGCAGTGTATCAGAATTCTGTTAGTGGTAATAAGTGGAAAACTCATCTTAAACTGAACTCCACAACCCACCTATTCACTCATGTATTTGAAAAATCTTTATATTTTATGTTCCAGACACTGCTCCAGATGCTAAAGATAGAGCAGTAAAGAAAACAGAGTCTCTGCCTGCAAGGAGCTCAAGTTCTAGTATAAGAATATACATGGTCAACAATGAAGTAAATAAACATGTTCATCTTAATAAACAAATATGTAATAATTCAGGTGAAGACTTCTATGGAAAAACATGAAGCAGAATGAAGAGAATAGATAATGCCAAGGATGGTATGGGAATATGAGACCCTTTAGTAAAAAACTTCAGAGGCAGGGTCCAGTCAAGGTCTCCATTTTCTCTCCTCTGTGACTCCCTTGGGTTTGCCTTGGGCTGGACTGGCTTCCTTTATGATAGCAGTTTGGCTGCTGATGAACTAGACCTGTGTGTCTTCTTGTTTAAATTCAGGAGATTGGGCATTAGTTTCTATAACAAGCCAACAGATGTTCTGAGCTTCACTTTGATAGAACCATCTTTGATCCCTGGGTCCAGGGGAATACTGTTCACTGATTAGCTTTGTGCTTGGTATAGTCCCACATGGACTTTTAGAGGGATGTTCATGTTTAAAGTTAGAAGTGTTTTTCAATGTCACCTAAAGTGTATGGCTTCTGTGCAATAGGGAGAATGAGCTCTGTGATGGGAGGCAACTGTGGAATGCACTGCAAATACTCTATCTGGGCACTCAGAGCTTACAAAGATAAATAGAATATGGTCCCTGATCGCATGCAGGTCACAGCTTAGTGAAGAGAAATGGATGGATAGATAATTCTGTAACAGAATTAATAATCCAAGTTGGCCCAAAATGGTCATCAGCTTCCTGGTCAGGGTATAGGAAAAGAGGTCCTAGAGAAGATATTTTAAAACAGCTAAAATTTAGTATTTTCATGTTTATATTATTTCTCCCTCATCAGTAACAACCCTTGTAATTTGCAGTGCTCTCTTGTTTGAGGGGAGGCTATTTCTCTACCTTAGTTCCCTTCTTTGGACCAATGGGGTATCAGCAGACTTGAAGCCAATGAAGTCTGGAAATATGCCTATGTATTTGGGCTTCTTCCTTCTCCTTGCCCAGGATCCTAAGAATAATGTGCCTGGGCTACTCTATTTGTGTGATACTCTCCGTGGGGAGAGAAGAGAAATAAGTAGACCAGAATCACCCCAGCTGAGCCAACCCAGTGGCACCTAGCCTCAATCAGCCTAGGGCAGTCAATCTCCAGACAGTCCTGGGAGCTAAATAAATGCTTATTTAGAGTGCACGGAGTTTTGTAGTTGTTGGATATGCTGCATCATGGGGGTGAAAGATGACAGACATGGGCTTGAAAAATAGTTATTGTTGAGATAGAAAGTGTTCTAAGTTATTTTAGTTTCTACAAAACATAGAAAGTTATAGGTGTGGTGAACTTGGCCATAGAATTTTATGTATGGGAGGTCATTGTAAACTAGGAAGAGATAGGGAGAAGGGACAGCTTTTTGGGTCCTTGGAGATGTGGGATGGAGAAGGGAGATGGAAATTGGGCTAGAGTAGATAAATGGTCAGAGCACTGGATGGGATGGAGTTGGCCTGCCCAGATGGCCTTTGGTTGTTCAGTGGCATGAATGGAAGTGAGGAGTGGAGAATAATATGTTGAGTATGGAGCCTGCCATGGGGGAAGGAGCCCTGTGAAGAGAGTTGTGGTAACCCTGCAGAGAGGTGCAGTTAGATATGACAGAGACTAGGGGAGTCTGTGCAGGGACAGGAAAAACCCAGGAGAGGACCATTCTCCAGGTGAGCAATGTCAGGTCTTCAGGGAACAGATAGAGGGAAGCTAGCCAGAGCCTCACCAGCTAGAGATATCACAGAGAGTCCTGGCAGGAGACCAGAGGTGGGACTATCTTCTTTCAAGGGACATCACTATGTGTACAGTCTAGCAATGTGTCTTCAGAGCCTGCAAAGAGGAGAGACTCAGAGAGCATTATTAAGGGCACTTCATTCCCATGGCACCTACCAACAGTACATTTAGAGGGGATGGGATGGAGCCTGTGAGAGGGACTTCAGAAATCCAAACAGACTGAGTAATTCAATGGAGTCTTTAAATTTAGAATCAGACTCAAAAAGTCACAGCTTAAGCTAAATTTAGTTTTCTTTTCCTGCTTACCAATTGGGAGGAGGCTTATGAAACAGAATATACCAGTCACAGACAAAGAAACACAATTTTATTTATACCCAGAAAAGTAATGTGGATGGATTTTCTATCCTGCCATGATTACAGTCCAGTATGGTGAAGTTTGAAGTGATGGTAAGATCCAGGGTCAAGAGGAAGACACAGAGGCAGTCCCTGACACAGAATGAAGAGAAAGGATGGGATGGGTGTTCTGAAAATTAATCACACATAATAAGCTGAATCTTACAGGACTATTTCAGGTGCAAGAACCAAGGCAGAGGAGATTTTTGATATGGGAGAAAAGAGGCTTGGGCAAAGGCCCGAGACAGAGAGAAGACCTTGTGCGTCTTCCACCCGACTGTGTACGATTTTGGTTTCCTTCTAGCCAGGTGCTTTAGGGTACAGAGGAGTCAGGCAACCTGGGAACAGAGAAGTCCCAAGACTGTATTTTCTAAAGCAGAGACTCTCTTTATCTCCTTTCTTTTCCCTTCTCTCATATCAACAGATCACGTGAGTTCTCAGGGATTTTGTTTTCTTTGGAAAAAATAGGAGGGTGGAGCAGAGGTGGGCTGGCAAATCACATTCTTTGAGAATCTGACAATATGTAAGACTTTTGCAAAACTACTTTGTTTTCCTCATAACAGCCTCCTCATATTGATACTATTATCTCTAAATCTATAAACACATTCTCTCAGCTATTATATTTAAAATATAACCATGATCAACATGTTTCTTATTATCTCCATCATCTTCCTACTTGTCTATTGGTGTAGCAATGAATATCTCTTACTTGGACTATTTTAAAAGTTTTTTAACTTGCCTCCCTGGTTATTCTCTTGCTTCTTTATTTTCCATCCAGTAACCAGAATGATCTATAAAAATCATGTCAGTCTGACCATATCAACTCTCTGCCCAACCCCATCCATGGTCTTTGAGGCTTCCATGATCTGGTTACCCTTCCACCTCCCAATCTCTCTTCCACCTTTAGCTCTATTCCATCTACTTGAATCACTGTCATGGTTCCTTCCCATGTTGCTTAAACCTGATAAGCACTGTAGAGCACAGCCTTTTGCATCTGTTTTCTTGTTGTAGAGTGTTCCTTCCTCAGATACCCATGTGACTCCTTCCCTTCTTTCCTTCAGATCCTAATAAGATAGATCTTCCCTGATCCGCGTCACCTACTCCCATTATGATTTTGTTATATTTTTCCTATATTATTTTATCTTCATACTTCTCATCACCTTAACGTGATCTGCTTTTGTTTATTCTCCCTTCGACTGTGTGTACTCATGGAGACAGGAACTTTGTGCTCTAATGTCATTTGCTTGTTACTTGAGTTTGTCTTTAGTGCTTAAAACATCACCTGACTTGAACAGGTATTCAATAAATATTTGTTGAGGGCTCTGAGAGTTTAAGCAGCTTTCCACCTGGTTACATAATTAGTAAAATGTAAAACTAGTATTTGGACCAAGCCCTGCTAGTACTGTGGATCATGCACTTTCTAATCCTTTTTCTCTAAGAATGATCCAATATCTCGATAGGAATGATCAAGTAGATCTTTATGGCTATGACTTCTTTAGAGAAATTTACTCAGTAAAGAACCGTGAGAGTACTGTCATGATAACTAATTAGAACAAATTTTTAAAATCCCCCCCAAAGAAGAGAGTTAATGAAAAATTTTCTATTGTGTAATCCTAGAATTAAAAATAATGCCTCTCTAATAAGACATCACAGTGCCTTTTAATTTCCTTTTCTATGTTTTTCTTCTTTATTTCTCTCTCTCTGGGTGTGCATGTGCATGGGCATGCGCGTGTGTGCGTTTGTGTGTGTATGTGTGTTGCTGAGGACCCAACAAAGGACTTCACACAGGCTAAGCAAGCACTGTACCACTGAGCTACATCTCAAGGCCTCCTTTTCTGCTTATATCTGTTCAAGAATCCTTAATTATATTTCATTTCACATTATTTGCCCTATTCCTAAAAAAATATTAGAATCAACTGCAAAATGAACCTTAGTGACTCCCATAGTTTCTTCTTATATTGGGAAAGCAGAGAGAAAGTAGCTTGTGATGAACACAACCATAAGGTACTGTGTTCTCCAAGGTGTTATGAAAATGACCATCCCTTTGGCCCTCTGCTTGAGTTTAAGCAGGCTGAGTATATTTGTGCCAGAGTACCCTGGGCTTATGTCACCATTTGCTTTCTGGTTCATATGCACATAGCTGTGTGACAATGGCTCTAAAGGTCCACCTGCTTTGGGTGCACCTCTTGTTTTTTTGTTAAATATTATATTTTATGGAGTTGGCTTCATTAATAGATACCCTATCTCACATGATATTTCACAATGTGACATGGACATGCCTCCATTGAGCAGTGGCATTTATGTTACTTTTCTTTGAATCTGGGTTGTCCAGTGACTTTGGGGGAGTGATAGTATAAGATTCTGAGACTTCCCGAAGTGGAGATGCACATTCTGCTTTGTCCTCATGGAACTCCCAGCCACTGTACTATAAGGAAGCTTACCAGACACATGAAAGTCTAGATGTAATCACAGAGGAGGGCTCAGTTGGCAGCCAGCACAAACTGCAGATTGTGGAGAAGAAACTGCTCCTGACCCTAGATCCCAGTCTTTGGGCTTCTTCGGCTGATATCAAGTAGAGCAAAAATGAGCTGTCCTCATGAAAGTCTGTCCAAATTTCAGATTCATGAGAAAAAAAGAATAGATGTGTCCATTGTATTAAGCCACTAAGTTTGGGGGTGGTTTGTCACTCCTCAATAGATAAATAGAATACTCTTTAAAAATGTTGAGGTCAACAACCATGTGCTATTCCTGCTGTCTTGCATTGAGCCCTACAGAATGAGCAATCTTAATGAATACATGGTGAAGATAGAGAAGTAAATTAATCGTTCTTCTAAAGTAAATTCAGGATGATCCATATCTTTTCTTCCAGTTCTCACAAATAGCATGGCCGCTACCACAGCCATTATTTTGTAGAAAAATATTATAGGAGGCAAAGAACTGGCCTGAAGGAAATAGCTTGCCTTAGGCAGGGGAAAAGTTATCCATACCACCTTATGGTGAGTTATTGACTGTAGACCAGGTGGGAGCAAGTCAGCTGTGGTCAGCCCATAGCAATTCCTCAAGGGAGTGGGCCGTGGTCAGTGAGTTGTAAGCAGGCCATACTCACATCAACTGGGAATGAGTGACCCAGCTTGGTGAAGGATAGGGAGGAATCTCAACAGCACACATTGTAATGAATTAACCCATTGGATATCTTTCATTCCTCCTTCCAACTTTCTCATTTTCCTTCCCACCAGGAATGGAGTTCCTCTCTCTTATTTTCACTCATGGAAATGGGCTGTGAGTTAAAAGTTTCTATCCAACTATCATTGAGATTAAGGAGGTCCAAAAGACTATATTTTAGAAAGAAAAGAATTGTTTATATTTATAATATTATTTATTTTTACGGGTAATATATTATTTGAAGAAACAAAAATTAACTACCCAGAGGGAATTAGAGGAATTTGAAAAGCCAAGATTCATGGTCGGATATTAAAATGCACACACAGATAGCAGTGACAAAGATGAGGCACTTTATTGCAAGCTGGCGCTAGCTTATATAGAAAATGAAAGTCAGTTATCTTAAAACAGGAAGCCCCCGGGACCAATCATGGTAAAGGTCAGGTCATCACCTATGGTGCACACATGTCCGCCCTGCATGAGATTCATGGGGGGCACGAGCTGTCCACGAGCACAGAAGATGGGAGGACCAATTGGAAGAGTTTCAAAACAACTTGTTATCTGCCCACTGGCAATTTGTCCACTGCCATGTTACAATAGAGGTCCCTTATCTGAAACGTCCTGGGAGTTCTTAGGGAAACTCCCAACAGAATTGACAATTATTATTATTATTTTTTTAAATAGCTGCAGGACAAGTATAGCCTTTTAGAGTTCAGGCCCCTGTTCATGTAGCTAGAAACCAATGAGTGTTGAGGTTAGACCATTAGTCTGAAATATGATCCTTAGTAAAGTAATTTCTCTTTTGGTAAACAAAGTCGATGTTGCCTTTGAAAATTGTATCTTCTCCCTCCAATTTTGGACTCCAATTGATGAATGTATAGTAATAAACAGAATAAAATTATCATCAAATAAGCAGAGTGAAAATATCACCAAAAACAAAAAGGAGAATAAAAATCTCTGGTGAGCACAGAGAAGTGGCATGAACCCAGTAGAGACCTCTGTGAGTTGGATTCTTCCAGAAGCAGGTGCTGAGATGGTTGGGTCAGAGTGTAAATCTTGTAAGGGGGTAGGGAGTTGCAGGGGTTAGAGGAGGGAGGGGAATTCTGACTCTAGTGTAGGTCTCATAAAGTCTTGACCAGGGGCTGGGGCTGGGGCTCAGTGGTGGAGTGTACGCCTTGTGCATGTGGGGCGCTACGTTTGATTCTCAACACCACATAGAAATAAATAAAGGTATTGTTTCCATCTGCAATTTAAGAAAAAAAAAAAGTCTTGACCAATCCAAACATAGCTCTAGAGCATGAACTGCCACTACCAAGTCCTATATTGTATTGAAATGCCAGAGTTCTAGAACACCAGCCATGTCTGAGCTGCCCTGGAAGAGCATGCTCTTAGCTGGAACTTGGAGTGAAGGTATTAGACTTTGCAGCAGCGGGAGGCTGTCAGTTATCTCCACTGCTAGTAGCTGGAAGGCAAGCTCTGCCTTCAACAGAGAGCTGAGCGGTGGACTGCTGCCGCTGTCACAACCTCTAAACCGGTAATTTTTCCTAACTGGAGGAGCCTTGTGGGAGGAGAAAACTCCCTCAGTACTAAGCTTGGAGAAAGTCTTTGCTCCCTGGCAGTCCCTAGCTGTGTTGTTCCCGTTCGCTTCTAGTCCCTTCCCAATAAATAGGTAAGTTTCCCAGTCAGAACTCTGAGCATCAAGGGGCTGGGTTTGTTGAGGCTCCTGGCTAAGTTTCAGTTGACACATATGCACACTGGAAAAAGGAGAATAAAAATCTCTGGTGAGCACAGAGAAGTGACATGAACCCAGTAGAAACCTCTGTGAGTTGGATTCTTCCAGAAGCAGGTGCTGAGACGGTTGGGTCAGAGTGCAAATCTTGTAAGGGGGTATGGAGTTGCAGGGGTCAGAGGAGGATTAGAGGAGGAGGCATTCTTATGAGGAATGAGGACAAACTGGGCCCTCATCTCTCCCTGCCCACATCCACATCCTCTTGGGCTAACTCACTATCAAGGGAAGTACTGATGGACAAAAGCTGTCAGTACCTTCCTTTTGCCTATTGGGTTTAGTTACTTGGCAGCCATTAGATGAGTGCTTCCACAAGACAGAGGATCAAGGTGCTCAGAACACTCTAAAAGCAGGAAAAAGTGACTGCAATGTCAAGGATGGTAGTGGCAAAAGTGAGCCATGTTCATGACCCTTTTTCCATGATAAATTCACTTGGGAAACAGTGCTGCGAAACGGTTTCTGGATTGGATGTGTTTGGACACCTGTGATCCTCTGTGATTTGTTTGAGAAATGCTTTGATGACATCCTGCTAAACAGTGAGGTCAACATACATTTTGCCTCTTAAGTTGTAGGAGCATAGGGAGAAGCTGGGTGGAGAACCCTGTCCCAGTTGTGGGTCAACAGAATTATCCTTCTTGGTTTATCTTTTAACAAATTCTCATGCCATTTCCAGCAAAAACAGAAGGAAAAGTGGCAGCTGAGGCTCCTGTGGTGTAGGAGGAGAGTGAAATAGAAGAGTTCATCCAAGCCTGGGAATTGCAGTTTCTAGCTGTAGTACCTGGGCTAGTTTTAAAATTTCCTTGAATATGTTTTTTTTTCCCTCCTCATATGTAAGACCAGGATTTCTCTCTCCCTCCCTGCTTACTTCTCTCCTTCCTTCTAATTCAATACACATTTATTGAGCTGTAGCACTAGACACTGGGGAAACACCGATCAACAAAACCATTGATGACTTCAAAGATTCTAGTGCAAGAAATATGACAGCCAAGTGTACATGTGCTGTAATAGGTGTTAGTCATAGCATAGTGCAGAGTTATTGGCTGCAGCAATAGTAAAAGGAGAAATTGATGATTTCTTGGGAAGTATCACAGAGAACCATGATGTCTGAGCAAGTCTGAGTAGAGAATAGCTTATGAACAGCAAACGAGTTGGGGGTTGGTCACAGCAGGGATGAGGGAAAGAAAGCCAATACTGAATATCCTGTGCAAAGGTCTTGGATACTGTTTTGTTATTCAGTTGTTGATTTTGAGGCACGTGGAAAAACACTAAGGTCTTTCTAACAATTGGACACTCAGAGCCAGATCAATGGGGAATGAGTGGGCAGGATTGGAGGCCATGTTTGAGGACCCTTGACACATGCATAGCAGCAGAGTTAATAAAAGGATCAGAGATCTCACAATGAAGAGGACTAGAACAGAACTCAGGACAACATCAGAATGGAAACGTGTTGAAAAAGAGATGTCCATGCACGAGGCCTAGCAAAGAGAGCAACAGGAAGAAACAGGGTGGAATCACACCTCTGAGAGGACAGAGAGAATGCTCCTGGGCTCCAACTATTTCATGGAATCCAAGATCAAGTAACATCTGGATGATTCGTGGAATTTAGCAAGTATGAGGTCAATGGTGAGGAAGAGAAGCATGAAATGATAAATTAAGGCATTGAAAGAGCTTTGAGAACTGTGAAGAGCCATGGAAAAGAAATGTCAGTTCCTGATGGAGGAATAAGCCACTGTAGGCTGATCAATTCAGAATGTGGAGTGAGAATGACACG
Organism: Ictidomys tridecemlineatus; assembly: GCF_052094955.1. Classification (NCBI taxonomy): domain Eukaryota; kingdom Metazoa; phylum Chordata; class Mammalia; order Rodentia; family Sciuridae; genus Ictidomys; species Ictidomys tridecemlineatus. Next base: position 27,182,877 of record NC_135478.1, on the reverse strand, counting down.
AAATTCTCCACTCCAGAGTGACAGCTTCTCAATGGCATGAGGTGGATAAAAGAATATCAGCATTTTAACCAGACACCCATGTGCTCATAATGAGTGGCTTAAAAAATGCTTTTATGTCTTTATCTCAAAGTTACCTTGTTGGCTCTAAAAGACGGTCTGAAATTTGTCACTTAGGAGCCAAAATAAAATCGGGGGCATAAGAAAGAATGTGAGAAAGAAATTGTGAGTTATGTGGTCATTGCTATGTAGGAATAAATACTTCTGGTGACTGGGTGGCAGTGCTGAGTTGTAGAATTCATCCTCCCAAGGAAGAAGCTTTAATCTTAAAGTCTGTTTTAGATAGCGCCAATAGGGATAGGGCTTCCAGCAGAACAAAATAGATTTCACAACTAATAGTTTTACCCTGTAAAAAGAAAAGGAAACTAATAAAATATAATAAGAGAAGTATGGTTGCTGGGGAAACCATATCTGGAGGCTGTGTGAGCTTTCAATAATTCATTGTAGATATCATGGTGTATTGCGTGTGACCCATGGATGTGTGCAGCAAGGGGACAGCAGGAGTAAGCGGCATGGAACTCTGAATCCACTGGTCTACAATATGCACTTACAATATGAACTCAGCACTATGCAAATATCTAGAATTGAGTCTTATATAACATTGTGTATTATGGTCATGACAAGAATTATTCCCAAACTTGGGCTTGAACATTCTTGGCACATTCCTGCTTTGACCCTTAACTGTTTCCTGTTGAGTTCGCTTTTCTCCAAATGTCCACATGGTGATGGCCCTCATGATTCTTAGGCCTCTTGAAAATTCTATTTAAACGTGCATCTGCATCTATGCACCATCTCTTCCTCTCCCCTTCCTTGCTTTATTTTTTTCTCTATAGCACTTATTACCATATGATATATATATATATATATATATATATATATATTTTTTTTTTAACTAGAATTTTAGCTCCCCAGAGCAATGATTTTGCTTGCTTTGATTACTGACGTACTCCTGATATCTAGCAGAGTGCTTGGCATATAAGCATTTAGTAAATATTTTCTCAATGAGTGGAGGAATGAGCTTTGGTTGCTTGTTGGGTTTCTAGCTCTGGAGAGAGACTCTAAAATTTCTGGAAAAATTCTTCACTCAGAAAAGTCACCATCAAGTTACTACATAGTGTTTTTTTGTTCACCAGGCTCTTCATTTAAAGCCTGAACAGAACACTGTTCAAGATTGCAAGGGGCTTCCAGGATATCCACTCCAGGTCTTCTCTGTGCCATCATATTAAACTTGTCCTTCAAAATCTTGGCAAGACGTAGGCTGGAGCCATTCCTGAGACCTATAGTATTTGGAACACTATCGTGTTTGGAACACTATTTAGCTCAAAGGAGCCTAAAGCAGTCCATTAATCTGGCTTGCATTTCTATAGATGGAGAAAATAAAGCTCAGAAAAGTGTAATTTGCCCAATGCCATGCAACCCATTTTGTGAGCGGGTCTTGCAGAGGTGAGGAGATAACTGAAGCTATATGTTAAGTCTTCAAACATGTTCTCACATAGGTGGGTCTGATGTTGGTCTGGTATCATGATTTTAGTATGGATTAACGAGTAGATGGTCATAAATGTTAAATTACCTCAGACTGCACAATTAATGAGTGTAAAAGTCAGGATTAGGCCTCAGGTTTGTTTGAACTCCATTGACTAAACCCTCTTTTTGCTCTAACTTGTAGGAAAAGCCACACATTTGACAGTGTGAAAGTATATATGCAGCAACATCTGTCTTTGCTTTTAGTCACCTTTATATTTCTGAAAGATGGTTTCACCTTTCCTCTTGATACAGCAAAAGAGGCGTTCCTCTTCTCTCTAAGGGTCAGTCTTTTATCATTTTTATTTCCTTCTTTCCTGCATCTGCATTTGCCCTTCCTCTCCTTTGCCCTCTCCTGACAGCTTTTAAATGTGTTTAGCGTTATGTATGTCTCATAGTAAAAAGGAGCAAAACTATCTAGATGTCCCACATTCTCTAGCTACTATAGTCCTCACTTCTCTCTTTTCCTCAAGACCAGGCTTCCTAAAGTCTCAAGCCTTCCCTCTGCATTTACCCTCTTCCCATTTCTCCTCAACCACTTGTAGTTTGGCCCTTACCACTTAACACTTTCAAAACTGGTCCTGCAAATGTGGGCCAGAGGATGCAGGCAGGAGGCAGAGAGGAAGGGTTCACAATGGGCCAAGAAAAAAATTTATGGATGAAGGATCTTTTCATATTGCTCACCATGATGGTTCAATGAGTGTAAATGAGGAATTTGTTCATTATGCCTCAATGATTTTTATAGTATAAAATATGTGGCTTAAAGAAAAACTAAAAAGATGGCAATCTCTTTGTTGATAAATTCAGTGACTTTTGTTTAGATTTATCTCACTTCAGCCTTCTATATTTTTTGACTCAGAGAATCACTCAATCATTCTCCAAACTCAATTTCCTTGGATTTTGCATACTTTTGGGCTTTCTGCATGCAACTTGCCAACTTAGTTGTTCCTTGATGGATCACTGTGATAGTTGCAAAGATGACTTCAATTATATCTCCCACCCATGGGTGCATATTTCTATGCAGTGAAACTACAATCAAGATTTCTGCATTTATTGAATCTGAGAATGGTCATATAATTGGCTTTAATGGAAATGGGAAATGGGATTTTTTCTAAATTTCTGTTAAATGACATGCAAGCCAGAATTCGGAAGTGGTTGCACAATGGGGCTTGACTTATTCTGACTGTATTGGAATTCTGAGCCTTCAGTATGAATGAGTGGCATTCAGCTAGCTTGTTTGAGAAGCCATAAAGAAGAAACTAGGATGTTCTGGCTTGCCACTTAAAAGATAGGTGAATGAGATAATTTTAGATCAATCATTCTATTTCAGTCACTGTTCCCACTGGTCCTCTCGCCATATGAATGACTATGGGTGAAACCAGGTTCTTTTGCATGAACCCAGCCCAGAATGCTGAACTGCACTCTGTGAGCAAATAAAAGCCACTAAGTTGTAGGCCATTTGTTAGACAGCAATAGATAACTGATTCAGTCTTCTATTCTGCACTCCCCTTCAATTTAGTGTTTTCTTCTCAGTTCTCACATGTTGATGTGCCATTTACTTTTTTTCAAATATTTTTATTACTGTCAATCTTCTAATAGTTCCTAAAACAGTAGGTCCAAAGCAAATATTTTTCTTTCTGATTTTTTTTATCATGAAACTTACTGTTGAATCTTAACTATACTTCATGGATCCCCAAATTATAATATCCCATAGAGAATTTACCCCCGTCACTCCATTTACCCCCATCAATGCATCTACCATTTTCTTTAAGTCCAAGAAGATATAAATCTGCACATTGTTTTGATTTATTAATTTAGAGAGTCCATCTCTTCCTTGCCTTTTCTTGCCTCTCATGCACAACATTTAATCAATCACCATGCTTTATGAATATTCCTCCTCTTTCTCTTTTAAAGTTGTTTACTTTTACTTGTTCACATTTTTATTACTTTAACTCTGGCCACCATAATTTTCTGCCAGAACTACTTTCAACACTTATAATATCTTAAATGGGTGTACTCTTACCATGTAGCTGCCAACTTATTCTTTATTTTATTTTATTTTTTTAGGTATTGAAGTCATGGGCACTCAACCACTCTATTTCTTTGTCTCTTAACCTCTGGTTATGCTTGTTATCTCTGCTCTACGGCTGGAGACTATTTGTATCCATATTCTAATTGAGTAATTGTGTTTTCATTCTGGATTGATTTCTGGTTCAATAATTTTTGCTTCAACTGTGTCCAATATGTTATTCAACCTACATTTTGAGTTTTTATTTTCACTTATTACATATTTTTTTTTGTTTTTCTAAGTTGTCTTTGAATCTTTCAAATATGCTCAGACATTTGTGAGGCTCAATTTTGATGACTATTATAAATGTGATATATATGACAATTATGTATCTTATTCTATAATATATATTACATTTAAAGAATCTGTAGAATTATCTGTCTATATGTCTATCTATCTATCTGAATGTAACCATCCTAAAATCTGAAGATGCAGTGCTTTACTTTCCTTGTTTGTCAACTGGAGATAAAGTAATTGCTACTTGCTGGAGTATTTTGAGGATTAAATGATTTAATGCCTATACAGTCCTTAGAAGAGTAGAATATCAACTAAACTATACAAAGTTTATTGTTATTGCTGTTGTTATTTGTAGATCTGATTTTGTTGTTTATTGACTCCCACGTCTTAAGTAACTTCTTGCTGTGAGATTCTGCTCCTTGAAACACTCGCAGTGAATATTTCTTGAGGCATTTCTGTTGGATACATTCCTTCAAAGAAGACTCACATGGCTTTTGATGGGCAATCCAGACCCTACCAGTCCCAGTGAGATTAAATTGAATCCTTGGCTTGGTGTTTTTATGCCACATATATAGTATATATTTAAAACCCCAATTTTGGGGGTAGGGTACCAGGGATTTAACTCAGGGGCATGTGGCCACTGAGCCATATCCCCAGCCTTATTTTATATTTTATTTATAGACAGGGTCTCACTGAGTTGCCTAGCACCTTGCTTTTGCTCAAGTTGTCTTTGAACTCGGGATTCTCCTGTCTCATCCTCCCAAGCTGCTGGGTTAACAGGCATGTAGACAGGAGGATTGTGAGTTCAAGGCCAACCTCAGCAAAAGCAAGATGCTAAGTAACTCATCAAGACCCTGTCTCTAAATAAAATACAAAATAGGGCTCTAAATAGAATACAAACTGTGGCTCAGTGGTACTCCCCCTAAAAATTAAACGGCATATTTGCCTGAGGGTGGAATTGTGCCTTTGAATTCTTAGAGGAGACTTCTTTTCCTTTTTCTTATAGACAAAGTAAGGCAAACTTCTTTAGTATCACTGTTCACAAGGTAAGTTCTTTCCTTATTCCATCTGGTGAAATTGTCACACTTTAGGATCCCAGCTGTTGTGGGAGTCTCTGATTGTAGGTGTGTTGTATGAAGACCCTTATATCTTCAAAAGGTTACCCACCAGATTAAGGGATTTCTGACTTTTATGAGTCCATTTATTCTGGTTAACCAATCTTCTTTTCATCTGAGCCCTTTCTTAAATATGTGTTTTGATTATTTTATCCAGAATTTGTAGATGCTTTGAATCCAGATGTTTTTCCTGTAAGGGGCCAGTTAGTAAATATTTCAGGCTTTGCCATCCGTAGGGTCTTTGTTGTGACTTCTAGGGTTGCAGTTGTAGCCTCACCATGTCCATAGACCATATGTGAACATATGGGTGTGACTGCATTTCCCTTAAACTTTATTTACAACAATAAGTGATTGACTGGATATAAACCACGGGGCTTTGGGTTTTCCACTACTGTTCTATAAGAGCTGACAATAAAAAAAAATAACAATAATCTTTCTGAAAATGTTGTCTTTAAGGTTTCTGGCAGTGATGGTAAATAGAGAACCAAAGCTCTTGCTTGATTAAACCCTAAAGCTTTCCTTTCTGTTTGGAACTTAAAGTCCCATGGGATAAAGTCTGACACAGGTTCCCAGGGAGATACTCCATGGTGGGAAAGACACAAGAGTTGAGCTTAAGATAGAGTTAGGATATGGGGGAGCTTCTGAAAAAAAAATTTCCAGGTTCTTTTCAAGGGTGTCACCTCTCTAGTATTTGGATTCAATCCTGATGGAGTGTAGGTACGAGGAGATCTTGAAATATCTCCCATCCTGTCTATTGCTCATTAATGTCTGTAGAACCTCAAAACTGCCTGCCCTTCCTCTTCTGAGGTACCATCTTTCTGTACCTTCAGTGACAGGATAGGGCCAGGATAATTGCCTTTTGTCCCCTTAAATTGACTTAGGTACTCACCATAAATTAACGCTATGTTTGGACTGACTTACTAGGCCTGAAAAATAATGTTATTTGTCCCAGTGAACTGAAAGGGGTAAAAAAAATGGGGAAATGTGTATATTTCATCATTTCTTGAAATCTGAGCGGTGAATCCTTACCTTTACAACAAAGGCAACTTTGATAACAGTTTTTGAAAACAGCAATATTTCTGAGGAGATGATTGTGATGGAGAGAATTCAAGCACATTTTATTGGGCAAGCGGCTGGTCATCATAGGTAGAGGGGTAGGAGCAGAGTCTGTGGCAATATGAGTAAAAAAGATTTTTATTGAGACCCCCAGCTCTAAATGTAGTTGCTCAAAAGCTAGGTTTGCCATTCTCTTATCTGAGGCCCTTTGAAAATCTGGCATTTCCATGGGCATGTTGTTAGAGCAAGCCAGGGGCCATGTCAGCTCAGAGGTTAATCGTGCTAATTAACAGAAAGGACAGAGTCCTCTGAAAGTGCCCCCAATGGGCTGGCAGATTTTCTCTGTGTTTCATTAGGGTGACTTTGAAAAGGTTGCAGGCAAGTGGCACCTTTCAGTTTAAAAAAATCGAAACTGTGGCTTTTCAGCCCTTTTGGAAGTTTGAGTTTGAGACGTCCACAGCTGCAAGGGTGCAGCCACAAACCCGGAGGAAAGAAAAAGCTGCATTTTTAAGTGCTTCGTTCTTTTCGTTCTTGCTCTTCGTCCCTTTATGCCTAGCCATCTCCTTCTTGACACTTATTTAAAAAACCCTCCTCCCTCCTCCTTCCAGCGAAAACCCACGCCGTATCCCTGAGTCTGTTGAGGAAGAACAGACTGGAAGACATCTGCCTCTTGCCTTATTTTTTAAAATTCCTCTAAATGATAGAGCCAAGTCTCCACACCAGAGCTCCCGCTCCCTGAACAAACCAAATGGCGGCTGTTGGCAGCATATTGACAGCTTGTTAATGAAGGAATCCTTGACAGTGTGACAACCTGCCCGGGCTGCCGCAGGAAGCCAAGCCCGCCCCCACACCAACCCCAAGTAATTAACAGGTGGGGAAAAATAGCAACTAACTGCTGCCGAGGAGAAGAAAAATACTCAACCAAATGAATTATGTATATTAAAAAATAATTCTGCAATTCCTTTCCTAGTTCTTGCTAGCAAGCTCTACTGGAAAGTGTTATGATACTGTGGCTGGATGAGCCTGGATTTCATGCTAAGCGTGGCCACCTACTGACTATGACTTGGGGAAAATTCTCTCACCCAATCTGAATTTGTGATGAGTAACGTGGGTCAGATACTATTTGTGAAAGCCCAATAACAGATGTCACGTATCAGTGTTCAGTTGTTTAAAATCTCTCTTTACAATGTTGGATTTGCCAAATAGTTTTGTCAAATTTTTATATGGTGAGGCTATGCTTTTAATTATTTTTATGTGTGCACGAAGCTTCAAATTGTTACATCTTCCTGGTGAATTGAGGTTTTCATCTTTAGAAAGGGACCCCCTGCATCTCCAGTCATGTTTTTTGTCTTAAAAGTATTTTTGTGATATTATTTTATGGGTTGAGAGCTCAGTGTGTGTGTGTGTGTGTGTGTGTGTGTGTGTGTGTGTATGTGTGTGTGTGTGTGTGTAGTCAGTTTATTTTACATTTCTGTGCTCTCAGGATTCATAGGACTAGAGGCGAAGGATGAGAAGGAACTGGCTCAGATTGGCGGTTGGTATAGATAAGGTGTGCGCACTGATCTTGTTGCCAATCCTCTTCTTCACTTCCAAGAACTCAAAATATATTCACATGTATTTGAATAAAGAAAGCCTCTTGAAGTTGCTTGTGCTGGCACCACTCACAGGAGTCAGAACACTTCCATCCCAGCTCTAACCTACACCAGGAAAGATATGGAGGAAAGTTTTCAAAACTTAAATCCATAGCTCTTGATATACTACCAAGGGCTCAAGTTAGTTTGAGAGGCCTTTAAGATGATTTCAAATACTTGTTTTCAAACTTTCTTGAGTCTTAGAGGCCTTTGTGGAAATGAAATATATGGGTCCTCTTCTGGGAAAACATGCACAAACACAAGATTTAAAAAACCATTTCAGCTTATCCTGTGCATCTGTTAAAATTCCAGAGGCTTCAGGGGGAAGGATCATTAAATATGCATGCTATGAACATTAAGGAATAAAGGGTAGGATGCACACTACATGCAAACTTTATGTGAATTCAAATTTAATTGTCAGATGTAGATGTTGTAGTTCTGGCAGAAAGGTCTAGGGTGGGATCAGGTTTACCAGTAAGACTGTATGCCTGAGCCCTGGAGACCTGAGCTGTTTAGCCTAAATAAAAATGTCTTAGGCCAGTGAACTCATAGGGTCCAGTTGAAGCACCCAGGGAACATCTCCATAACTCAGGGCATGCCTCAGCCTTTCACTGAAGAAAAGCCAAGGAGAAGACATCATAGAACACTGAAGAACCAACCCTACAATGTGAGATGGATATAACAGATGGAACATTCATACTCAAGAAAGTAGAATAATAAAATGAGCTGAAAAAACACTTTAACCTAAGTGGTTGAAAATATCTAAAGTTTTAAATATGTAGATAATGAAAGATGACAGGCTAATTAGAAAATAATTAACTAGCTTCAGAAGTATATATATAAATGTGTGTGTGTGTGTGTGTATTTATTGCTACAGATGTGGGAGAATCTTTAAGGATGCTTTAAATAATAGTCTAGATGTGACTGAAGAGTGACTGAGTAAAATGTAAAAATTATCAGAGAAAATCATGCTGAATGCAGTGAAAAGAGACAAAAACGTTAGGAACCATGAAACAGAAGTCGAAGAATGGAGGAGAGAATGTGAAATTTCACTCTAGACACACTGCTATGAGACTACAACATTCATGAAGGGAAAATTCTAAACATTACCAGGCAGAAAAGACAGATTATCAAAAAATTCTCTGTCAGACAAAAGACAGACTCATCCTCACTAATAGTGTTATTTATATCTTAATATTTCTGTATTATACACATTTCTTAGAGCAAACATGATTTCCTTATTTAATAAAAATAAATACTATTCAGCCAAAAAAGTAGGCTGAAAGACATATCTGTGCTGGTTCAAGTCAAGCTCATCCTGCTTTAAGGCTTAGCTGCACCCCCATTTTGTCCTGTGGGCTTCATCCTCTTACCCCTTCTCTTCAGGGAAGACTAGTCCACTAGGCACAGAAAGTGCAGTGTCTAGGGCCCATGCTAGTTTCTAGGGCCCAAGAAAATGTTTAATTTTACAAATCAGAAGAGAAAGATGAATATAATAGTAATAATGATTACGTAGTAATGAAATCATCTGGATTTCCTTGGTCTTTATGTCAATGCAATGGTAAAATATTATGTGCAGATAGTGTCTGGTACTAATTAAGGAAGGGGTCCACCGGGGGAAAGTTCCCAGGGCCTATGAAATCATAAAGCAGTCTTGCACCTCAAGACTTCCTTCTGTTTTAATTTTTGTTTCCTTAAAGCCCATCCAGAGACAAACTTCTATAGGCAGATTATTTAGAAAGTGATCATAGAAATCAGATGCAAGGGTTCAGGGAGAGATTCAGGGAAGGAGGAAAAAGCCCATAAAATTGTGTGTTCTCAAGATTGTGGTTGTGGGCAACAGGGTTCAGTTTCCTATAGGACTTCCATTACTAGAGAAGGGTGATTGCTTCCTAGTATCCTCCATGAAGGACAGAAGGATAGAAGAATTCGCCCAGGGACTACCTTCTCCATTTGTTGAGCTCCCAGAGATGCCCTTCTGTAGGGCTTGTAGAAATGCTGTGTGGCTTCCAAATCCTGGCACTGGAGCAGTACCTAAAGCAGAAAATACAAAGTGCTTGTTCAAGGTGACATGTTGTTAGTGTGAAAGTGAGATTGCATGGCTGGGCACAGCTGAAGCTGAAACCAGAGGGGGGCCAAAGGGATGACTCAAAACATGAAAACTGATACAGTTTTCCTGGAGTGGATCACACTTTATCTCCTATCTCTTATACAGTTTCATATCTACATCTGCAAGACCTTGTTTTTTCATTTGGTCACATCTCACATATCCTATAGTTCTTTTGTTATTGAGACATAAATTCCTTGACTTTATGAGCATATGCATTCTGCAGAACCTTACATATAGTCAGTGCTTACTATGTACTGTTGATGTAATTTAAGTTTGAAATTCCTGGGCTAGAATTTAGGAAAACTGAATCCTAATCTTCATCATTAACAAACATGCTGTACGATGTTGGGCCACATAGAGGTAGAACTTACATCTGCCATTTTGCTATTTGTTTTCTACATTATTATCATCTTCTGGGTTAGGAATTTCCTAGGGTCCCATTTTAATTTCCTTTCACTCTCAGGCTACTTTGAATTTCATACCTGTATTTACAAAAAGAGGAACTTGTACAAGATCCTCTCCAAAGACCCCTCTGGATCTGCCAGTTGGTTGATCCCATCCTGGCTGCATTCAGCACTGCAGAGCTTGACTCCAATCCCAGTGCTAGTTATTGGGATTACAGAAATAAACGCAGAGCAATCTTGTTGTACAGGAATGGAGCATGTCTTTGTGGAGAGAGATATATGAAGAATTATAGCACAGAAATAAGCACAGGAGATCAGGGACATACAAAATGATATTTGTAATCAAACCTGGGGTGTGTTAGGAAGGGTTCTTGGAGACATGCCAACTGACATGATTCCTAGAGTGTAAGTGCAAGCAATGGGAGTAACATGGGGAGCACGGGCCATACAGAGCTTGTGCAGGAAAGGGAGGCATCTTGAGACTGAAGGTATCTGGCCAAGGAAAAGGGTTGTTCCTGGGCCCTCTGACTTTGGGGCCTGTGCTGTTCCTTTCCCTTGTTGTCTTTCTCAGGACAGCTGTTTGATACTCACATGAAAGTCTTAATGTGTGTGACAGCCCTAAGATTAGAAAACCAGAAGTGTTGGGTGGACAATCTGTGCCTTCCAAGGTGGGAGACAAGACATGTTTTCCTGTGTTTGCTGGGAAAGGAGAACCATTTTCACATTATTTTGTATTTATTGTTAAGCAGCACTGTGGAAATAGACTTAAAAAAGAGACCCAATAGCCACTGATTAATAGAGAAAAGACGATACCTCAGCCACGAGACAGATCTTCAGTCAATCTATATATCTTCAATCACTCCAGTGTTTCTCTTTTTGATAGTAACGAGCACATTTCTTTCCAAAATCAAAGTCCCTGTTATTTTCTCCCTATTTATAGTGATAAGGTATTTGCGTTACTCCAAGCAAAATACTCCAGAAATGGCTTGAAGAAGCAGCTCTTCCTCCTAAGTGCACAGTGGGAAGGACACGTAACAGGAATCTCAGTCCTCTGGATATAAATGCTGACATTTCCCCTTCTCATCTGGCATGAGTAAGAGATAATCTCACAATTTTATCTCATGAAGTCATTTTCTACTTTAGGAAGAAATGTTCTTTGCTGATAAACATCTTACTAACACATAAATGTCCTGCTGAAAAGATTTCTCTCTCTCTCTCTCTCTCTCTCTCTCTCTCTCTTTTTTTGAAATGGCCAAGAGTCCTCTATTTCAATAGCTTGCTTTATTATAGAAGAATAATAAGTGACAAAACTTGACAAAATTGTGGCTGGAACACAGTATTCTCAACATTTCCCTGGGGGAGGAAGCAAGAGAATGCTGGAAGAACACTTGATTACTTATGGAGAATCTTGTTTCTTAGAAAAGTTTGCCCCAAATCTAGAATTTGGTGTTGGCTATAGGTATAGATTCTTTGTTGCTGATGCCAGTTTTGGGTGTGTAGTAACTACTCAAAGCTGAATCTGGATGCCACTGTTTTTTAATTATATTGTGGATATTTCAGTCTTAGTTCACATTGACTCCTGACTCCTTGACCTTACAATAGAGGGGAACAGAATGAAAGAAATAATGCATTTACTGAGACTCTACTAATTGCATTGGCTGTTTTATTACTTCTTTTACGAATGACTGAACTAAAAGAAATATATACATACACACTGAAGATTGAACCCAGGAGTGCTTAACCACTAAGTCACATCCCCAGCCCTTTATTTTATTTTTAGACAGGGTCTCACTAAGTTGTATAGGGCCTCTCTAAGTTGCTGAAGCTGGCTTTGAACTTGAGATCCTCCTATCTTAGCCTCCTGAGCCCCTGAGATTGTAGGCATGCACCATTGTGTATGGCATGGACTAAGTATTTTTTTAAAATTTATTTTTAGTGACTATAGATATGTATAATAGCAGGGATCATTTTGAAATACTCATAAATGCAAATAACATAGTTGGACTTAGTATTTTTCGTATACTACCAACTCAATTAACACATTAAATACCGAATGAGTCATTCAGATATATTTCGGATTTATCTATGGCTGAGTAATAACCATCCCAAAATTTAGTGTCTCAAAACAACAGTTTTATCCTCTGTCATGTTTCTTGGGATGTTAAACTCCATTGAACCAAATGAGGTGGACACCATGGTCATCTCAAGGCTTTTTTTTTTACTCAGGTACCTGGTTCCTGGGATGCCTAAAGAAAAGAAGGACTATTCTGACAGATTTATTTCTTTGCATGAATTGTCCAGTTGTCTAGCTTAGATCCCTCATAAGCATGACAGCCTTATATAAATGGATTTCTTCCTAATATCTGACTTTCCTTCAACTGTGTGAAAAATAAATTTGGGAACTTCAAGTAATTTCCTGACTAAGTGTCAGAATGGTCACTTCAACTCCATTCTATTTGATTACAGATAAGTCCAAGTCCAGCCCAGATCCAAAAGGTGGGGTCACATGAAAGCACAAATACAAGAAGCATAGTTCACTGGGGACCATCTTGAAAGCCTACCTCCCATGGGTACATGCCAAGTATTTGAAGAGCTTCATAAAGTGACAGGCCAACTTTAGGGCAAAAGAAGTTTTTCCTGAGAAGACTATTGACAAAGTTGAGGGAGCTGTATAAAGTCGAGAGGTTAAATGAGGTAGAGAGCATCCATACAGAGATTAGCAACATTTCCTTCCTGGCTGTTTGGGGAATATGAGTTTTAACAAGTAAAAGAGTCAGTGAAAGATTTCAAATGAAAGATTTAAAGTACCAAGATGAGATTTGCATATGAGAAATAATAACTCTGGCTGTAATGGGAAAGAGAGGTCTGAGAGGCATTAGGGGATCAGGGAAACAAAGACAAGGGTGAGAGGGAATATATTGATCTAATGCAGGAGAGTTGAGGGCTCTCCAGTTACTGAAATCTACCTTCCTTCAAAAGAAACAGCCCCTCAGGGGTTGTTTTACACTGTGTAGCTGAAGAAGGGAGACAGGAGAGCCAAGAATTTGGAATCTTCCTCATTAGACCACTCTGTGTGGTGGTGGCATGTGATGTGGTAGAGAACACAGGAACAGGGAGTGGTGAGGCAGCCTGCTTGAACTTTCGCCGTACCTGCAGGAACCTCAGATGGAGATGCCCAATAGCATGGTAGTGCACACCAGGGATGCTCTGCCCAGAACGTCTTTAGTGGGCCAGTTTACAGGATCCGTCCTCAGCTGTGATGATAACTGATTTACACAGCTCACATCTGCTGTTTTCTGGGAATTTCCCTCACCTTGAATTGCCTGGGAGATTATGGCCACTCCCTGGAGGCAGCCCACAGGCAATGAACAACCAATATGGTGATGCAAATGGTCTTCCCCTTTGCTACCAGGGTGACAACTCTGTGATGCCATTTATGCTCCAGAGCTATCCATGAGCTCAGGCTGAAGCTACAGTTCAGCTGAAATAAAATCTCTGGGCAGCTTATTCCTTTGCCCCACTTTCATGGTTTTTTTTTTAATTGTTCTGAAAAAGTGTGGGGTCTTCTTTTAAGATTGAGTAGAATGGTGGTGAAAATCTTAGAGGTTACCAAAACAGGATGCAGTAAAATACATGAATTTTGAAATCTGGAATAAGGCCACTTGTTTTGACCTCAGCTTCCTTCCTTAATAATTATATTATCTTGGGCATGTTACTTCAACTTTCTGCAATTCAGTTTCCTCATTTATAAAATGGGGAGAATAATAGTCCCTATTCAACAGTTATTTAAAAGACTAAATGAGTTATTATTACTAAAATGTAAAAATATCACTACAGCAATATGTCCACTATGTTCACTACTGTATTATTGGCACCTCGAAGAGGGCTCAACCCAGACTAGATTCCTAATAAATATTTTTGAATAAAAGCATTTGAACAATTAGAATAGCACCTGTACAATTTCACTTCTAGGTACTTATCCAAAAGATATAATATAAGTCCACAGAAGTGAAACATTTTAAATTACAGAAACAGCAATAGCTTGTTTAAAATAGAAAAGGATGAAAAACATAGATACCTATATATAAACACTTATCAAAAGGATACTGTATGCATAGATTAGGGTTATTTCATATGATGGAATGCTATTCAGTCACCAAAAACATGAGGCAACTAGAAACTTACAGATTTGGAATGATCTTTGACATGTGTGAAAAAATTAAGGGGCAGAAAATAGCAAGGAGCAGAAAGATCAAATTGCAGTGCATGAAGTGTAATGTCATTTGTGAAAGAATGCACATGTGTATTTGTAAACATTTGTGTATATGCATACGCATACACACACACACACACACACACACACACACACACACACACACACACACACACCATCTCTTGTAGGAGTCATAGGAATTCAGCAACATATTTTGCCTCTGAGGAAGGATCTGGCTTTCTGGGTTGGGAAGTAGGTAGAGAACTAATGGTGGATGATTTTTGTTTTGTGTGCAGGACAAGTCTATTAAGTAACTAATCAAACATTTCATAATTTTAAAAGTCAAAAACTGATGCTAAGCAAGAGTTAGCAGCACAGGATCAGAGGAGAGGGTGGGTTTATTTCCAGTTTTCTGAGAGAGTCACAGGGTATTATGCAGAAGGCTGAGAAGTGCCACATTTTTCTTCACAAGGTGGCGCCAGGCCCTTTACCTGGTAAATCCCCTGTGAACTGACCTCTAAAGATTGATTACAGCTTAGCCTTACACTCCTTTGGCTTGGAAAATTAGATTGAATACCATTATTAATTTTGATTACAAGACCTGAATTTTCTGTAAGCTCATTTAGCAGGCAGACAGCCTCTAGCCTTTCATTAATAATGCCCTGGAAGTCTGCCTTTTTAAGAGGATGAAGGGTATGAAGGGTAGACCAGAAGTGCCTGCTATGTGCCAGGACCTGTGCTAACCCTCTCATCATGTCTCTGAGAAGATATCACCATCTCCATTAAACAGGAAGCTGACTCAGGTGATTAAATGACAGCCATAGGCACACAAGAATAAATGACATCAAAAGAGGCACAAGACAGGTGCCATGGACCACACTTGAGATCAGGAATGATTACTATTTGTTTTTCATGGCATTTTTCTTTTGAGGGGGATAAACCTTTAGACATCATCTCAACTTGGGCAGGTTGCTTTCATTTTGCAGGTAATGATCTTGTGGCTAATAGAAGGAGAGAGATATTTGGGAGTTGAACTAGGGAGTTACATCCCTAGCCCTAGTTTGTATTTTATTTAGAGACAGGGTCTCACTGCTTAGTGCCTCGCTTTTTGCAGAGGCTGGCTTTGAACTTGAGATCCTCCTGTCTCAGCCTCCCGAGCCACTGGGATTACAGGCTTGCACCACCACTCCCAGCTCTTTGGGTTTTATATTTTTAGTTTTTCCTAAATCTAGATCTCAATAAAGCCTTACAAAAGCTCTGGTATTCTTGAATCTAGTTTTATCGACCTTAGAATAGCCTTTCTTTTTATTCTGGGTCCCCTCCTTTCCTTGTAGGGTCCCCGTGTTTGTCATTGATAACTTAATCTGTTGAGTGAGGCAGTACCATAATAATTCCCATCAGCTAAAAAATATTATAAATAATAATGTCCAAAGTGGATTAGAAATATCTTCTGAGAAACAATTAAGTCTTTTATTAGCTTTGGACTTTCTAGATTTCTTTGTTTTGTGCCAGACATGACAGTAGGCACCTGTTCTGGTTTACCTAATTGAGTAGTGATCTAGCATTCATTTAAAAGACCTACACAGAACCCAGGGATTCCATCACACTGTTGTGTGGATTGCCAACAGAATATCAAGCACAAATCTGAGAGCTACAAGTTGGAAAGGGCAATTGCTTCTGTGGCAGTTAGAGCATAGTACATGTTAATCCCTTCCCTTTGATTGTGAGCAGGACCTATCAATATTATAGATGTCACTCCCACAATTATATTATATGGGAAATATATTTTATAGATGTACTTAAGGTTTCTAATTAGTTTGATTTTGAGTTAATAAAAAGGAGATTATTTGAGTAGACTGGACTTAATCAGGTAAGCCCCATAAAATATGGCTTAGGACTTCTCTGAGGTTAGAGAGCATCTCTTGTGGGTCCTGGGTTGTACAGTCATGAAGAAATAAATCCTTCCAACAATCAAGTGACTATGGAAGAAAAAAAAAAAACTTCCTGTGAGACCTCAGCCTGTCTGCTGTCTTAATTACAGCCTTCTGAGATTAACTAGAGGAACCAGCTAAGGCCTGCTTAGACTTCTATCCTAGAAGACACTGTGGGGGTAATGAGTGGTTTAAAAGATGCTATGCTTGTGGGTATGTGTTATTCAGCCTAGAAAACTAATAGAGCTCTTTGTAGAAGGAATTTAGACCCTGGCATGTGTGGTTGACTGATGTTTCTACATGCGATTCCTCCTATTTTTATTCCTCTATTAAAATTGAATATATATATATATATATATATATATATATATATATTATTTTGTGTGTAAGAATTTTCAAGGACAAGAACCTATGTAACTTCAGGTGCCTTTGTATGATATTTCTGAAATCACTTGATTTCCTATGCTTCTATTCATCTGTGATACATGAGTAACAGTGATTGGCATGCTAATAAGCTCTTGAAGAGGTACTAACTGGAAAGCTGGGCTGGCAGAGGCTTTGACAAACAGAACAATAATCTGTGGGGCTTATGGTGGATTGGAGAACTGAATTTGGAGTCTAGAGAGTTACATTCGCTTTCTAATTCTACTATTTAAGAGCTATGTGACCTTAGGCAAACCATTTAACTTTTCTGAGTCTCAGTTTTTCATCTGCAGACTGAAGGATAATAATAGGCTAGTGGTGAAGACTAAAGAAGCTATTGTATATGACTCATGTTGTCACCTTCAGCTTGCTCTCATCTTGTCTAAGTCAGTCTCTCTCTTATAAACTTTGGAATGCCCTCGCCCACTTGATCACTGGAATTCTTGTAACTCTGCGGGGCAGGGGGGACTCTGCAAACAGGATTTCATTGGGAATGGAGAATTTTCAGGTGACAAAGACATGGAAAAATTTTTACTTCCTTTCAAGAGCAAAATGTCACCCAATTCTGCTTCAATGAAGAAGAAAGAAATTTGAATAAAATGTCAGTTTCCTTCTGAACTAATTTGGGAATCATAATGACATGCACAGTCTCAGCTGAACACATGAATATGTATAATTAAAAAATGAAATTGTCCTTTTTTCAGATTGTGAAATGAACAGAAATTCCCAGGGGTGTCCTGGGCCAAAAGAGCTGTTCATTTTAAGAAATATTCCAAGATGGAGAAGCGAACATAAACAAAACTAAGACAAAACAAAACAATACAATGGATGGAAGCTGAGGGTTGGTGAAGACTGGTGGTGTCTCTTCCAGCCACTCCATCTGGTTCACTGTCAGAGAACACCACAGGAGTATTCATGCAGGGATGGAAGGAGCTTCAAAGACAAGACCTGGCTATTTTCTTCCCTTCTCCCTGTCCTGCTTTCAGCCAATTTTGCTCTCACATATATTTTGTTTTCCAAATACACTGAACTTCTTCTTTCCAGATGTACTGAGATCCATACAGTGGAAGGCATGCATTAAATGCACAAAGTAGCACAGCAAGATATATGCAAAGCGGGAAGACGAAGTGTTTTATGGCGGCTTTAGCTAGTGGTTCCTATGTCCATGTTATGATATATGAGAACACTGGTATTGAAAGATATTGTGTATGTCTGCACTTGGTGACAGAAGATTTATTACCTCAACTAAATTTTTTAATGTTTATTTTTTTAAAAATGTCTCTTCAGCTTACTTCTTTATGCTCGGCACCAATTGAAACCCACTTTATTGTGGAGGGACAAATGAACAGGCTGTAGATTTGAGGTCTGGACTCTTTGTCCCTGGACAGTGCTCTAATTTCTGGATCCTATTTTTTTGTTTGACAACTTTGTAGTAGAACTCAATGACTATCAAGAAGAATTTTCTAGCACTAAATTTTGTGGCTATGATTCGTCTCTCTTTATGTCCCAGTTTTCCAAACACTATGAGGCTGCTATTGCTCATTTCTCTAGGCCCAGCAGAGGAAATCACTGTTGGGAGAAAAGCCAAGGCTTGTGTCAATTGAGAACCTTACACCCAAAATGATGTCTGCTTTTCCCTCACACCCAGGGATACAATTGCTTTGCTTTGTCTTAGTGAAGTGAGAGAACTATTGAAGTAACCTGTGCTAGATGACTGAGCTTCATCACAATGTATCTTCCTTTATTGATAAAGTAGAAAAATTTAATAGCTTAGTAGGTTCTTCCAGAAACCTCAAGAAGCATGGATTTCTTTTCTTTTTCTTTGGAGTTAACAGTTTCTTCCTGTAACAGTGCCATGATCGACTTTCCTGGACGCCACCCACATCCATTATCTTGGTGACAGTGCCTTAATTGAAATGACATCTTAGAATTATTTCTTTAAAATTCATTGTTTCATTCAGTAAATTTAGTATTAATTAATGCCAACTGCCCTGGTGCTTTGGTCTCCCATTTGTCACTCTCTCAGCTCATGGAGCTGTATGGAAAATTATAAGTCTATTTAATTTTATAGAACTTCTTTTACTTTACAATTCAGATTTGCTATTGTAGGGGAAAAATGAGCATTCAAGATAGCTTGGTATTTTTCCATGATCATGCACTTGGAAAAGAGAAAGTGAAGGAGGAGAGGAGAAGGAGGAGAAAGAGGAGTAGCAGGAACAGCACTAGTTATTAGATTTCACTTAGCAGTGGAGGAACTTGCTGCTGGGGGAGGCACCAGAAGACAAGGAGGGAGTATGCAAGAGTCAGTCAGGGCTCCATGGGTAGCATCGGATTGCTATATGCTTCACAAACTTTGTTTCATTTGTATAATATTCAAAGTGAGACTGTGTGTGTGCACAGTATCTGCACATGCATGCAAATACAGTTAACTCTATTTTGCAGCCATGTAGGAAAATGGTAGATTGTAGTTAATCAAATAATGTCATAACAAACAGTCATCATGCATCTTGTTAATACAATACAAAAGTTTGGAAGAATTAGGTTATTCAAGAAATGTAGACACTAAGTCTTAAATGGTTGAATATGGTGTTAGGTTGGGTTTCCCCAGAAGACTTAGTAAAGATATGAGAGTGAGAGCAGATAGCTTATTTGGGACATGCCTTAGTTTGTTTTCTGTTGCTTATAAGATGATTCATGGTTCACAGAATGGTTCATGGTTCTGGCCTGAGTTTGAGGAGCCTCCTTTGGTAATGACTTCTTGCCTATGACATTCTGAGAAGGTGCAGGGTATCTTATGAGATGGGCAGCACATGACATCTGTCCCTCTTCTTGTAAAGCCACTACTATTCATTCATTGAGGTCCCAACCTCATGACCTTATCCAATCCTAATCACCTCTCAGAAACTCTTCCTCTAAGCACCATTATTGGATTGTTTCCATCCTTTTAAAACCAAACATGGGGGTGAAACTCCAACATGAATTTTAGAGGAGAAAAAAATGTATTTGAACCATAGTGAAAGGAGTTCAAAAGAAACATCCAAAGGGGGAGCATGAAAGGAAAGAGTTTCTAAAGTGTAATCTTTTTAAGTCTGTTACCATCTCCCTACTGGGGAGCTCTGGGAGGTGCTACAAAAACACAATTGAGGCCAACTGAGGGTGGGGGAAGCTGGTACTCCCATCTATGATCACTGAGAGCTGCTCCCCAGAATATTAACTCGCTGGCACTGCTGACCTGCCCAATGAGACAAATCAAAGGGCTTGCATTAGTTTGCAATGGGTATGTCCTGGAAAGAGGAGATACAAAGGAATATGGATGCATAATAATGGCATCTACATATGCTTAATAGTTTATAGATAGTCAGGCTTTAGTATCATCTAAAGTTAGAGTGGGGACCATCAGATTCTGGGATGTACTGCTTTAGGGTCAGGGTTATATGGGGGGTACATATAATCATCTTACTTTAACATATCATGGCCTATAGTTATCCCACTTCTGCAAAAATGCATCTTTGGCCAATAAGAGCTACCTGGCCAGGGAGATTATGGTCCTGCAAGAATACCCAGAGCCAAAGGATATTAAGTCCCAAAATAAACATTTTCCCCCTTAATTGTGCTTGTCAGAGGGCTGTTATGCATCATGTATGAGGGGTCCTTGCTCTATTTATAATAGCAACCATCCACATTTACCCTTAGTGGTACTAATGTCCTCTGTTATAGTTTAGCTATTAGGTGTCCCACAAAAGCTCATGTGTGAGACAATGCAAGAAGGTTTAGAGGTGAAATGATTGTGTTATAAGAACCTTAGTGAATTAATCCCCTGACAGGGATTAACACTATAGGTTAATTATCAACTGGTAGGGTGTACCTGGAGGAGGTAGTTCATTGTGGGGTGTGCCTTTGGGTATGTTCTTGGTGGGATGTCTTGAGCTGCTTCCCTCCATCACACTCTTCTGCCAAGAGCCTTTACCTTGAGCCTGGAGGTATGGAGCCAACTGTCTATGGACTCAGACCTCTGAGACCATGAGTCCCAAAGTAAACCTTTCCCCCCCTTAATTGTGCTTGTCAGGTCTTTTGATCATAGCAGTAAAAAAGCTGACTAAAACAGAAATTGGTGCGGAGAAATAGGGTTATTCCTGTGACTAACCTGACCATGTGTTTCAGAAGCTTTGGTAGCTTTGCGGAATTTGTGGGAGGAATTTTGGAAAGTTTAGCAATGCACATTGGAAAAGTTCTGGACTATTGTAAGCAGAGCTAAATGGGTGCATCTGGTGGGAGCTCAGAAGAACAGAATGCTGATAGGACTGTGCACAGTAAAGAGCAAACTCATGAGATTTCAGAGGAGATGGAGAACTCTATTGGAAATTGGACTAGAGGCCATTCATATTATGTTCTGGCTGAGAAGTTGTCTACATTTTGTCCAAGTCCTGAGATTTTCTGTGAGGCTGATTTTAAAAGTGATGGACTTCTTGCTGGGTGTGGTGGTGCACACCTGTAATCCCAGTGGTTTGGTATGCTGAGGCAGGAGGATAGCAAGTTCAAAGCCAGCCTCAGCAAAAGTGAGGTGCTAAGCAAGTCAGTGATACAAAATAGGGCTGGGGATGTGGCTTAGTGGTTGAGTGTCCCTGAGTTCAATCCCCAGTACCATAAAAAATAAAATAAAACAAAACAAACTGATGGTCTTCTTAACCTGTTTGGAGAAATTTCTAAGCAGCATAGTACTCAGGTGATGGCATGATATTGTTGGCAGCTTTTAGCCAAGTTTATTGTGTTATTCAGGAGCAGAAAGTAGAGCAGAAAGATTTGAAAAACTTGGACTTTAAAGGGGGGAATAAACCTGGGGCTAAGGAAGTCGCAGATGTTAAGTACATTTCAGCCACTAAAGAAATGCTAAAGAAATTACCCAGAAACAATAAGAAAGATGGCTTGAGAGCATCTCAAGAATTGGCAAGACCAGGTGGTCCAAGATCAGACTCAAAGGAGTAAAAGTAAAAATTCTATCCAGAAAAGAGACCAGTGGGGCACACTTCATGTGCAAAGTGGCCTACCAAATCATTTCACAGTGCCCAGCCACTCAGAGGCTGCTATAGCCTTAGTCCCTGGAGGCTTGGCTACTGCTCTAGATGGTGGCATACCTTGGCTTTAACCATGTAGATGCTAGAGTTAGGGGTTCATGGAGGCTTCTGCCTAGATTTCAAAGAAAGGCCTGGAAGGCCAGGCAAAGTGCAGCAGGTTTGGAGTCCCTGCAGGTAGCCTCTCAGAGGGTGATGTGTTGAGGAAGCCAAAGCTGCAGTGGAGACCCTTAAGGTCTGTTACCATACGAACTGTTGAACACGCACTGTCAGATAAGAAACATGGTCTCCACATGGTCTCCATGTATCTGAACCATGAGGGTTCTAACAACATGGGGTCATCAAATAATTGTGTTTTCGCTATATACCTTTCACTCAACTTTCATTGAAATTCCACTAGCATTTGCTGAACACCTACCAAGTGCCAGTCACCACAGTAGGCCCTGGGGAAACTACATAGATAAAGATGCTGTCCTGTCTTCATTTTGTAGAAGAGCCCCACATATAAACAGCCAAGTGTTACAGGCTGCAGAAAGAATTAGGGCTAATTAGTCATTCCTGTATCCAGCTGTGGGAGCCAAGAAAGACAAGTGGTTAATTCTGACTGCAGGGGACATGGAAATGACATTGAAAGATGAAAGCAATGTTGATAGGCAAGGAAAGGGACTAGATGTGTTTATCTTTTAGGCAATAATAGAACACTGGAAGCAGCAGTTTTTAACTATTTTCCTACAGCAGAAATTTATCTGAAAGCTAATATACAAAGGTGTGTGTGTGTGTAAGAAAGATGCAAAGAGAGAAGTATCTCGCACTTGGTAGGCCTCAAGCCACAGAATGAATTATTGTGTCTATCACTAGTTTTCCATGACTTAAAGGGCCAGCGTTCCACTTTATGACAGATAACGCCACGTTGGCATCTTGGTGTTAGTATTTCTGATCATCTGCATAGCTTATCATGTGGCAATCATCTGGACTGAATATGTTGTGATTTAATTTGGTGGTTAGGGCCGCTGAAATAAACTGCTGGCATTTGACTGTTAGTCTAACAGACACAGGCTGTGTTTATGTTGAGTAGAGAAATAATTTTTTCCCATTAAAATGATTTACAAAAACTGTCACTCTTCACTGGTGCAGGTTCATTTTAAAGGGATTTGGTAGGATTCTGTTTGTTAGCAGGGAAGGAAGAGAACAATATTGCCCCAGTTTTTACTGCAAAGAGTAATGGGGAGTGACAGCCCGGAGGCGGGCTGAAATGGTGACAGCAGGAAGAGTTCAATGGTAAATGAGGAGGAGAAGGATATTTATTGAACACCTGCTTTGTTCTTTGCACAATCCTAAGCATGTTTTATGTATTGTTTCATCAAGTCTGTAAAGATAAAGTGGAATTATGCATGTGAAAGTGCTTTATAATGTGCTCTACCAATGTTAGGCATGATTAATATTTTTCTTTATTTTAAAGCCTTGTAAGTTTCATTCAAAATCAACTCCTGCTTCCTGTGACCAGATGTTAATTTGCTTGGAAGCAGCAGCAGGTCAGCTTTCTCTTTCCCATAACTTCTAAATAAGAAAAGGTGATGGGAGCAGCGGACAGATTGATTCACGGGATAAGAAAATGAGAAAGTATGCCAGAAGAGGTCTTTTGTTTAGACTTTTGTTTTCATCTTATGAGCTGCTGGTGTAGTATTGGCCTCTGTTGGTATTCACATTTCAGTTTTCTGACTGATGATCAATGTCTTATTCTTGGGACTCAGTCCATCTGCTTCTAGTGGGATTGGACTTTGTCCATGGTGCTGAATGGACATTCATATCAGCACCAGTTGTGATAACAACTGGTCGAGTAATTGTATTTAAAATGTACATGCATAGCAGTGGAAGGGTAGACCATTTTAGTAAGATGTTTGCTTAAGATAAAGGAGGGTTTCTAGAACTCTGTGAACATCTATTCATAAATCTTTCACTCACATCTTTACTGAGTTGTCCTGTGTACCAGGCACTTTGCTGGTACATGTCTTTCTTCATTTATTCTTTTATTTGCTCCTTCATTCAACATTAATTGCCCTTTAAAGTAGAAAGTTTTCTGTCCTGTAGGTGATAGAGCCTCAGTAGCCAGATGGCCTCTCTGTGGTGGTTGGAGGTTTGACATCAATGGGAACTCATTTCCTTATAGTTAAAAACTGTAGATTTCCATAAAGTGAAAGAAATGGAAAAAAGAAGGCAAAAGAAGAAAAGGAAATTTACATTTATTGCGAAATTCCAGATCCTTTGTTAATAGCATTTAACCTAATTACCCCAATGAGTCTATGGAATCTGATAGTATTATCTGATTTTATGTGTAAGTCAGAAGATGTTAAAGAAGATCAAATAGTTTTCCGAAGGTTACATAGCTTGCAAATGGAGGAATTGAGAATCCAACGCTGTCTGCCTGAAGTCAGAGCATGAAGATACCCTAAAAATTTCCCATATGATGAATCTGGCTTGAATTTTATGTATTGTATGTATTTTATGTATTCTTATGCTTTCATTACCAAGCTCCATTGATTTGTGTACAAGAGAATGCCGTCATGAGCTACAGCATACTGAGACCACAGTAGATGCTGTCATACCACACAAATGTCCAAATGCTTGTCAGTCATAGGTTGGGGGGAGGATTGACTATTAGCTTTTTCTCTGGGAGAGGACCTGGTATTAATCTCTAGGTAGGACTGAGATCAGTGACAGCTGTCCTAAGTTGTAACTCTTTTTGGTTTTTACTGAAATAACTCATCATGATGCTCTATTTGTCACTTGTCAAGGAAATCAATATAGTCTAGACTTGTTACCTTGCCAAGATCTGTATCGAACAATTTATGATCAAGGCAAGTTTAGCAACAAAGCTGGAGGAGGAGGGCAGATAAGGGATCTGGATTTCTGTGGAAAACATTGAGCTTCAGGTCCTTTGTTCAAGAGGGGTGGGTTGGGCATCCTGGGTGAGACTGGGACAGGGATGGCAATAACAAAAGGCGGGTGGGAAGAGGAAAAGGAAGGTGTTCTTCAAAATAGAGATGATCATATTTGTTTGATAATGTTGTGAGAATGAAATAAAAGACCATGCGTAGCGTCTGACACAAAACTGATAGGAATGAAGGATAGCCATTGTAGGCAAAGGAGGAAAAGAAAGAGAGGAAAAGACCATGAGCAAACAGCATCTGTGTACATGAAAAGCACAGGACTCTTCAGTGCCAGGAGTGAAAAGGAGGTTGTCAGCATGATGGGTAGACACGAGCTCTCTCATATTCTTTGGTCACTAAGTTGTTCTACTCATCTCAACATTTATCAAGCAGGAAACACTGTGCTAGGTGCTGCAGAAATGGAGACAAATAAAAAATGGGGTTGCCCTGCAGGACTTCAGAGTCTAGTTGAGGAGACAGATGTAAACACATAATTGCATTGTAGGTTGCCAGATGCTGAAAGAGGGATGAGCAAGACACAGTCATGATGATATTCTACACTCCATGAGTACAGGATCCATATGGTTTTGTTTGCAATTTTTTTTTGTCTTGTGCTCATCACAGCAGCAGACATACAAAAACCTACTGTAAGTATCAAATAAGAGGGTAAATACTGAATAAAAGAATGAAGGGATCTTCTGGGAAGGCTTTGATAAGATAGAAATGTTTGTGCTAAGACACTTGATGTTTGAAGGTTGAGTAAGAGTCTTTGTGGTGGATGATGATGAGGAGGAGGAGGAGGAGTGTGTGTATGTATATATATGTGTGTGTGTGTGTGTGTGTGTGTGTGTGTGTGTGTGTGTTAGTATAAGAAAAAAAATGCCAAATCAGAGGATAAAGTGAAAGATGCAGGGACAGAAAACAGTAGGGAGCATTTGGATGTGACTGGAGCAGGAGGAATACTGGGAAGGAGGCTGGAATGGCAGGCAGTGGTGGATTACAGTATAAGAAGTCACTTCTACTGATTCACTAAATTTTTCATTTAGAAGGTATCTACCCAGGGCTTACCAAATGCCAAGGACTTAACTATCGCTTTGATAATACCACATTGACCTAATTAGTCAAAAACTCCTCATCCCATGGAGATAGAAAGCAAAAGCACTTAATAAAATATAAGACATTCAATTATAATTAGAAATATTGAGAAAAGTAACTCCTGGAAGTAGGGTGTGAGACCAGGGAAGAAGGTGTATGGAGGAAGTACAGCACATGGATCCAAGTGGTTTCATACCCTGCAGTTTTAGGATTTGAGTTTGTAATGTTGGATTATATCTCTTCCCAGTTACCATGGCTTCCCTTGAGCTGTGACCTGCATCTGAAGTCTGGTGCCTATGTTTTAGATTGCAATGGTGACATTTTTTGCCATTCTATATATAAAATCTACTGTATGTCTTTTTTAAAAAAGAGTATTATATGATGTTAAAAAAGAATAATCATGGGCTGGGGATGTGGCTCAAGTGGTAGCATGCTTGCCTGGCATGCACAGGGTGCTGGGTTCAATCCTCAGCACCACATACAAATAAAATAAAGATGTTGTGTCCACTGAAAACTAAAAAAAATAAATATTAAATAAAAATTCTCTCTCTCTTTCTCTCTCTGTCTCTCTCTATCTATCTCTCTCTCTTTAAAAAAAATCATTGATTTTTCCCTAATTATGATTTACCTTATCATTCACATTGTGGAACTACATTTCAATACACAGAAGCACTTCTAAATTTTTTACATCAACTTAAATGAGGACAGATTTTTTTTATATTCCTTGAAAACTAAGTGGCATTTATTCTGCTTCCTACTTCAGACACAGAAAAGCTTGGGTCTTGGTCTCCATAGAGCTTTCTGGTGGCTGGCTTTTGAGGAGGGTGCCATAGCTCTGCACTCCTTGCTTGCTGTATGTAATCTCTCTGGCACTAAATCTTTATCTGAAGGAAGGAGTAAAATAAGTGGGTGAAATTTGAAAAAAAAATTGTTCACCTTAAATCCTTTTAGATCTAAGTAGATAGAAATAAATGAAAGAACATCCTAATTAGAATTGTGATCTTTTCTCTGTTGTACAGTGAGAGGTGTTAGGTTATTGAGTAGAAATACAAGTTGCATTGTGTTTAGGCAGAATCTGAACTGGACCATTTGCCCATTTTCATAATTACTGGTAGTGATGCCACGTGACATAAATTCAAGTCTCTCTGTCCCTCAAAGGGCTTCTTCCTCCTTTCACATTACAAAGTATGCTTAGCAACATTTCATTTGCAACACACTGTATAGAGATTGTTCCTGGCAGAGGTATCAGTGATCTCCCAGTTTCTTGTGCTGGACCATTGTCATTTTACTTCTTGGTAGCATTGACACCCATGACAAATTTTCTTCTCCTTTGCATTAGTTCCACTTCCACTGTCCTCTTCTGCTTCCTTTCTAATGGCTCCTTCTCCTTGTGGTTTCCTTTCCTTAGGTTCTTCCTGGGTCCAATTATGGTTCTACTTGTATTTATACCCTTTCTTGGCTTAAAATATCACCTACATACCAGCAATAAATAGATACACCTCTAGAGGCCAAACCTGTCTCTGAACCCAAGATTTGCTTATTTGATTGCTTGCTGGCTGTCCCCATAGTGGCACTTGCTTCATTCAGAAATCATGTGGCTATGCTCACTTTGGAACCTTTGCTCTCACATCGCCAGTCCAAGTTGCCAGCTCATCAAAAGGAATGTGTAGTTGTGACTGTACAGAACTCTCATCCCAACCTTTTTTCTCCTCATGAAGATTTTTTTTTCACATGGTTACCATGATGTTCCTTGGTTTGAATGGCTCATCTGCTTTCCAACAGGGCCAGGATTCCCTGGAACTTCACCCCCCATGATGATTCCATGGTTCTCTTTGTTAGAGGCTGCCTAATTCTTCAAGAAATACATTTTTTGTTTTTTATTTTGGAAACATAGACCACAGTTCTCAACCTGTTTTGAAGTTACTGAATACAATGCAATGTAATTAATGTGTAGACCTGATCTATAAAAACCTTCTTTGAGATGTTCCATTTCTTCTACTTATCTCCGTGTGGCTGGCTGTCCCCATAGTGGCATAGTGGCTGAGTAGAGAGGATTCAGAAGCCCCAGGGAAGGGTGGAAACAAAAATAATTTCATGGTGCAAAGCCTATGCCTTCTGTTCTGACTTTACACTTTTCATAGCAAGAAATGTGTATATAGTATCAGACCATCAAAATTTGGAGATTTGTGTTTTATAGGAGGTAGCCTATATTAGCTAATATACTTCTACTTCTTGATAGTTAGGAATTATAACTATTATCTAGCACTTAACATATCCAAATGACTTTATGTTTATTAATTCATTCTCATAAACTGTATAAGGTATATATGGATTTTCAACGTTTTCTTAAAGATGAATAAACTGAGGCCAGAGAGATTAGATCACTTGCGGATGATCATACAGCTGGTAATTGAGGAAGCTGGGATTTGATTTTATATGGTTTGCCTCGAGAGTGTCTGTGTGCTCTTTACTACAGATTCATAAAAGATATAGTAGGCAAATCATGGGTCCTCAAAGACATCTATGTCTGAATTTCTATAATCTGTTACTTTATATGGTAGAAGAGATTCTGCAGATATGATAACATTAAGGGCCTTGAGAAGGCTAGATTATCCTGAATTATTTGAAAGAACTCAATGAAGAAAATAGGACCCTTAAAAGTGGAAGATGGAACAGAAAGGTTAACAAGGATGCATTGTGAGAAGGACCCCGCCCATCATTGCTGGCTCTGGAGACAAACGGGGATGCCGAGGAACATGTGCATCCTCTTCAAGCTACAAGGGGTGGGGAGACACTCTCCTCTCAGCCTCCAGAAGAAGTGCAGCCCTGCCAACACATGGTTTTAGTTCAATGAGATTGATGTCAGGTTTCTGACCTATACAACTGCAAAATAATAGATATTTGTTATTTTAAGCCACCAAGTTTGTGATAAATTATTAAAGTAGCAATAGGTAAGTTGTATAAGATGTATTAGAGAGAAACATTTTCTCACCATGGGTAGTGCTCAGATTTCTCACAAGTTTCTTTAAAGCAAGCTGATTGTTAGATAATCCTGCTAAATCACTTCACCATCAATACCTACTGTGCTTGATTTATTTCTTTTTGTTCAGTTGTTTCTAGTTTGAAGCAAGAGTGTTTTTCCATTTGATTATTCATAAAAATTTACATGTGAGGAATGAATAATCATGAGCGACTATTTTGGTTAAAAACTTTCAGATAGTGATTTTTATCCTAAATAAATATACCCACTGTATAAACTTTATTTTAATATTCTGCCCATTGAGTGACTCTCTTATCAACCAATTGTTACCTTCTATTGAAATGCTTATAGGATATTTCATAAATAACCAGAGAAAAGAGGTCACAGGGAAAATACCATTTAAAAAAAAAACATTGTTAATAGTGTTAAGAAATGTGAGCAGATAAAACTGGAATCCACATAGAAAACATCCCCCAAAATTTAAATGCAAAGTTCATCATAGTTCTTCTTGCTCCATGACCACCAAATGCCTTCCTCTTTTATCCCACCACACAAAACAAATATCTATTTTTACCCCTGTTTTTTTGTATGTGTGCACATTATAGCAGTCCTTTCTAATATCCATAGTAATGATGTTTTCTTTGTGGATATGTAACGTACAGTTTTGAGAAATTAGAGACAAATATTGATCATGATGAGAGAGGTGAAGCAGTCTGCCAAGATCACATGGTTAGTTTGAGCTGGAGCTGGCATCTGAATCCAGACAGCCTGGCTCTGGTGCCATGTCTCACCACTGCATGGCACTGCCTTGTGACTGCACACCCCAGTGGGTTCCATAATTACCCACTCCAGATGTCTTCTGAGATCAGAGATCATTGCCCACGTCAATTCATTTTTCAGCTGATGAGGCCCATATTGTACAATATCACTTACCCAAAGCCATATCCTACAGTCCAAGGGCATAGAATCTCTTTCTAGGGCACTGCACTTAGTGTAGAAATTTTGTTTAGGAAAGCATCAATTCCAAAGGAAGCTGGCTCATAGCTGTATTCACATTTTGGTGCAAAATGAAGAACACAATAGCAGCACCTGGAGGTTCTTGTTTAACCTTGCCTTTAAGAGGCTATGTCTTTATGGTTGTTCTCTTCACAGCAATCCTCAGGTAAGGTTGACTGCTGCTATCAGCCTTGTCCATACTTTTGAATCACAAGGAAGCCACTAGTTGCTTTGAATGTGCTAGTTGAATTGAACGAATTGAACACATTTTATGTTACTTACATTCTATTATTTACATTTCATTGTCATTCATTAAGTGCCCAGCTTAAATCAATGAAATACTCAGCTGCTGAGGCCACAAGAGTGAGTACATCACGACTCTGCTCTCAAAAATCAGCCTGAAACATTTATACACAATGGGGTATTACTCTGCATTAAAAAATGACAAAATCATAGAATTTGGAGGGAAATGGATGGCATTAGAGCAGATTATGCTAAGTGAAGCTAGCCAAGCCCTAAAAAACAAATGCCAAATGTCTTCTTTGATATAAAGAGAGTAACTAAGAACAGACTATGGAAGAAGACCACCAGAAGAAGACCAACATTAAACAAGGATGAGAGGTGGGAGGGAAAGGGAGAGAGAAGGGAAATTGCATGGAAATGGAAGGAGACCCTCAGGGTTATACAAAATTACATACAAGAGGAAGTGAGGGGAAAGGGAAAAAATAATACAAGGGGGAGGAATGAATTACAGTAGAGGGGGTAGAGAGAGAAGAGGGGAGGGGAGGGGAGGGGAGGGGGGATAGTAGAGGATAGGAAAGGCAGCAGAATACAACAGACATGAGTATCTCAATATGTAAATCAATGGAAGTGTAACTGATGTGATTCTGCAAGCTGTATACGGGGTAAAAATGGGGGTTTATAACCCACTTGAATCAATATGTGAAATATGATATATCAATAACTATGTAATGTTTTGAACAACCAACAATAAAAAAAATTAAAAAAATGAGAGGATATTAAAAAAAAAAAGAATCAATATAAGGGGCTAGGGTTGTGGCTCAGCAGTAGAGCGCTTGCCTAGAATGTGTAAGGCCCTGGATTGGATCCTTAGCACCAAATATAAATAAAAAAATAAAGGTATTAGCAACTACAACTAAAAAAATAAATATTAAAATAAAAAAGAATAAACATAAGCCAGGCATGGTGGCACATGCCTAAAATCCCAACGTCTTGGGAGACTGAGACAGGAGGATCGTGAGTTCAAAGCCAGCCTCAGCAATAGTGAGGCACTAAGCAAGTCAGTGAGACCTTGTCTCTAAATAAATACAAAAAAGGGCTGGGGATGTGGCTCAGTGTTTGAGGGCCCCTGAGTTCAATTCCTGGTGCCAAAAAATAATAAACATAAATGTTAAAAAAAAATCAGCCTGAAAATAAAACTTTTTTTTTTTTTTGTCTGTTTGGCAAAAACCCAACTGGGGAGAATGTGGGTTTATGTTCTGATTCTGTTGCTCATTAGAAGAATCAACCTGGTTGAAGTTACAAAAAAATCTAAAATTTTGGATTCCTTTTATTATAAGAGTATAACGATCTAATTGGATTGTTGGGAGACTTAAATGAAATGTGACATCTGAAGAATGTACTTGGAATTCATTAAGGGGTCAACAGGTGTATTGAAACCTGGATAT
Organism: Ictidomys tridecemlineatus; assembly: GCF_052094955.1. Classification (NCBI taxonomy): domain Eukaryota; kingdom Metazoa; phylum Chordata; class Mammalia; order Rodentia; family Sciuridae; genus Ictidomys; species Ictidomys tridecemlineatus. The sequence goes on along the minus strand of NC_135478.1, from coordinate 27,151,356 downwards.
GGCATGTTCTGTAACAGAGGAAAGACACTGAAAATTGTACTTGGTCTGGGAGTTTAAGTAACAAGAATCTTCCGAGTTAATCAGTCTTAGCATTTTTCAAGGATTTTTTTTTTAGATTAAATGTCAAATTTTTGACATATGTATTTGTGATTGAATTATGTTTGGTGCTGTCCCAGAGAAAATCTGAGTCTACATATTTCTGAGAAGTCCTAGATCTCTGCATTTCTGTCCAATTCCTGCTGATGTAGTTGGAAAGCATTTCTCTCCTTGACACTTGTCTCTTGTTCACTCATGGGCTCAGTGTTTTCCATGCTTTTTGGAATATTTTATTTAATTCTCACAACTCTAAAAAAATGGAGATTATGCTGAATTTTATAGATGATGACCAGTGAGTGAATCACTTGTTTGAGCTCAAGGCTATGGCCTGTCCATAATGATGAAAGTTAAATTCAACTGCATTTCTTTAGTAGATTTTTGCTGTTTCCAGGGCAGCAGGGATGGCCATAATGGATCTGGCTCCATGTTGGGGCACTGATAATCTTGATCTTCTATTGTACAGTCTCTGTTTAACACAGGGAAGATTAGAGCCCTGATTCTGGAGCATATATGAGCAGTGGTGTGTTCTTGAGCTTGGAAGTGTGAGGATCTCTGGGGATGTACAAAGGTCTTCACCAGTCAGGCATCCCATACTCTCTTCTCACCTAAGCATGAAGTAGCCTGCAGATAAAATATACTTTTCTATTCATGGGTCCTATGGCAACCAACATATGCAACTATTTTTCCCCTTGTAGTAGGACTTATCACCAAAAAAAAAAAAAAAAAAAACTGTTATAAGCTGGTATGGTCAGTGATTTGGAGTCCAATGAAAATGATACATGATACACATTTTATGTTGTTTGCATTCTGTTATTTACATTGTACAGTCATTCATTAAGTGCTCATTTTGTGCCAGGCTCTCATAGTGTGTTCAAGTGAAGAAAATATAATCCCTTTCCTCAAAATCTCAGCCTCTTTCTCAATTAGGCTGATATAGAATTGCTGGCATCTGATGATTTTTTTTTTTACTTGCAAAAGTAAGCAGGCATTTCTTGCAATTCAACGTAGTACCTCTAAGAGTCAAGGTAAGGAAATTATTACAGGGCTCACAGTAGTAACACCGAGTCCTGGGCATATGCTGGGAGCTTTTAGGCAAAAGATTTCATTAAATCTGTACAAGAAGAAGTAGGGACAGGCACTAGAGTTATTCTCATTTTTTAAATGAGCAAACTGAGGCTTAGAAAGAGCAAGTTCTACAAATGATAAGTATCAGAATTCCACAATCTATTTTGCTCTAAATCATCTTAGCTCTCTCGGCCTCAGTCTTCCTACCTATAAAATGAGAAAGAGAAGAATGCAATTTATTCTTCCACCATTTTGCAGTTAAATTAAACTTTACTGTGAAATGACATCTATTTAAAAGGCACATCTAAATCCTCAAATATATGTAGGTAATTGAGGCACAGGAAAAGTATACTCTTTGTGAAAATTAATACTGCACTTGTAGGAAAAATCATTGTGTACATGCAAAGCCTAATTTAATTTTGGTTCATTATAGGAGGAGTGATTCACAGCATTAAGTAGGGCAAAAAACTCAGAGGCCTCACAATGTAGAGCAAGATTGCTAACAATAGCAAATGGAACGATCAATAGAGAATCCATTTTAGAGAGCTCGCTTGTGGAGAATATTGATATCTAACTTGGTCAGTCCTCCTGTGAGATAAACAGGCTCCTCGCCTATCTGTGAGAAAAACCATACACAAGAGCTAGGATAATGTTTCTAAACAATTAATTGGATTATCATCAAGGCTTAATGGATTGGTTCAATATATTCACACAAAACCATCAAGATAATTGTACTAGCAATTTCCTTATTGTTGCCCTCAAAATATATGACAAAATGTAGGAGCTTTAAACCATTATTAGTTTTTATAACATTCTCTGTGCATCATTTACATTACCTAGCAGGTGTATTTAAAAGCCATTGACTGGGTCTTTGGCTTTGTTACAATGAGTAGCTAGAATAGACCCTGTAGCATCTGTTTCCTAGGGAATATGATAAAGCCAGCTGAATTGTAAATGAAAATATCAAAACTGCTCGATACTTATATTTATGACAAAAATTTATAATGCCAGGATTTATGCCATAGGTCTGAGAAGGGCCCCATACTACAGGTGTCAGTTCAACATGGCCACTTGAAAAAAAATAGATATTTTCTTTATGGGAGAGGAATGAAAGAAGAAAAATAAATCACAATATTTGATTCACCCATGGAGATAATTCGTGCTAGATATAAACCCTTCCAAATTACCTAAGTAAAAATACTTCTTTCTTTGAGAAGCCACAAACAGATGTAGGGGGGAAGATTATGATTCAATGAAAAATTATTTATTACTTAGCATACAATCAATAATTACCTCATTAATACTTAAAGCATGTATTATGGAGAGTTACTAAATTTGTTAATTAGCCATAAAAATTTGTGGTAGGTTTTTTAGAGTTTTCTTCTTATAAGATCTTATGAAAATAGTTAATTTAACTTCTTTCTTCCAATTTGGATGGCTTTTATTTCTTCCCCCAGCCTCACAGTTCTGGAAGTCCTGGTCAGAGCCAAATTGCTCCCATATTATTTAAATATAAATGGTGAACGTTGGCATTCTTGTCTCATTCATGATCTTAAGGGAAAAACTGTCAGCTTTTCACTGTTGATTATGATGTTATTTATGGGTTTGTCAAATGTGGTCTTTATTTTATTGAGGCTCATTCTTTCCATACCTAGTTTGTGCAGAGAGTTTATTACAAAAGATGCTGAATTTTACTAAATCCTTTTTCTGTATCTATTGAGATAATCATATGATTTCTATCCATCATTCTTCTAATGTGGTCTCCCTCATTTATTGATTTGTGTCTGTTGAGTTATCATTACACCCCAGGGATAAATCCCACTTGATTTTGGTAAGTGATCTTTGTAATGTACCATTGAATTCCATTTGCTGACATTTTGTTGAGAATTTTTGCATCTGAATTCTTCAGGCATGTTGGTTTGTAATTTCTTTTCTTCCAGCGTCCATGTTCAGCTTTTATGTGAGGGTAATTCATGCCTTAGAGTGAACTTCAAAGTGTTTCCTCCTATTTAAATTTTTAAAAGAATTTGAGAAGCATTGGTGTTATTTCTGTAAATATTTGTTGGCAAAACCATAAAGGCATTTGGTCTTGGTTTTTTTTTTACTTATCAATTTGGATTTTCTATTTCTTTATTATTCAGTCTTGGTAAATTGTAGATTTCTAGGAATTTATCATTTTCTTATATCACCCTCTATCTATTTTTTGTGGTATTTAAATTTTATTTCTATGTATTTATTTAGGTACTGGGGATTGAACCCAGGAGTGCTTAACCACTGAGCCACAACCTAGGCTCTTTTTATTTTGAGATAGGATTTCCCTAAGTTGCTTAGACTTTGCTAAGTTCTGAAGTTGGCTTTGAACTTGCCACCCTCCTGCTTCAGCCTTGAATCACTGGGATTATAGGCATGTGGCACTGTACCCAGGCTATGTATTTTTTAACTTAGTATAATTAATTACTGTCATTGATAGTTTTTTTTTTTTTGCTTGTAGAATTTAGTCCATTTACATTTAAAGTAATTATTGATAGGGAAGGATTTATGATTGCCATTTTTAAATTGTGTCCTGTTTTGTAGTTATTTTGTTATTTTCTTCCTCCTGTCTTCTTCATTTGTGACTTGTTGATTTCTTTTGTAGCAATATATTTTGACTTCACTTTTTTGTGATCTTCTGTTTGCCTATCATCGTGTTTTGGTTGTTTTTGTCACCTTCAGGCTTACATAAAACATTTTGTAGGAGTAACTTTTTATTTTAGGGTCACAAAATCTTGATTCGATTAAAAAAATCTGTCTAAAAATTCTACATTGATGATCTTTCTCTCTATTTTATACTATTTATGTCATACTTAACTTTTTTTCTATGTTATATATCCATTGATATATTATTATTGTAGTTTGGAATTTGAATGACTCCTAAAGGCCGTGTATTGAAGAGTTGGTCCCCAGCCTGTGGTGGTATTGAGAGATGATAGAACCTTTAGCAAGTGGGGCATAATGGAAGTGGGTTAGGTCATTGGGGATGTGCCCTTGAAGGGGATATTTAGATTTTAGCTCCTTCCTCTCTCACTTTCCTTGCTTTCTGGCCACTAGGAAGTAAATATCTTCCTTTGCTAAATGCTCCAAACATAGTGTGTTGCCTCACCACAGGTCTGCAAGGAACAGAAATAACTACCCATGAACTGGAAGCTCTGAAATTGTGAACCAAAGTAAACTTTTAATATGTTTGAATTGATTCATTTCAGGTGTCTATCATGGTGACAGAAAACTGATTAAAACTGACTGGCTGTTATGTAATACTTCTGTATTTTAACCTTTATACTACTAATAAAATTGACTATACCACACCTGCACCATTATAATATTAGCATATTCTGAATTTGGATTTTAAAATTTTATATTTTCATGTTATTTAGCGTCCTTCTATGTCAACTTGGAAAGCTCCCTTGTGCATTTCTTTTAAGGCAGATCTAGTGGTAAGAAAATTACTCAGATTTTTTTCCATCTAGGAATGTCTTTATTACTCATTCATTTAGTTGGGTATGATGGTTTTGGTTGACTGTTTTTTTTTTTCCCCCTTTCAGCACTTGGAATACATCATCCCAATCCCTGCTGACCTGTGAGATTTCTTTGAGAAATCTTATGATAGTCTTATGTGGGATCTTTTCCTTGTGTGTGACATAATTTTTCCTTTGCTGTTTTAAAAGCTCTCTGTTAGCTATATAGTTGTTTTTTTTAAAATTGATTATAATGTGTCTGAGGTAAACTTTGATTTGATCTTTCCTGGGAACTTTTGAGTTTCATGAATGTGGACGTTTGTTTTCCTCTCACTATTTGGAAATTTATCAGCCATTAAGTATTTAAATAATCTTCTGTTCTTTTCTGTCTTTATTTCTCCCAACATATCCATAATGAATATTTTCATTCACTTGATGGAGTCCCACAGGTGCTGTATGCTTTCTTGACTCTTTTTGTTCCTTTAACTGGGCAATTTCAAGTGACCTGTCTTTTAGTTTGATGATTCTTTCTTCTGCATAATTAAGCCTACTGTTGAAGTTCTTTAATTAATTTTTTAGTTCTATTATTCTATTCTTTAGCTCTGGGATTTCTATTTGATTCTTTTTTAAGGTTTCTATTTCTTTATTAAATTCCTAATTCTATTCATATATTATTTGAGTTCATTAGTTATCTTTCTGTGTTGTCTTGCCTCTCATTGTTCATTTTGACATCATCATGAAAGCATGGAATATAATTTTTTTCACTTTAATCCCCAGTACTTCCTCTTTCCTTTCTTTTCTCCTTCCTCCATATTTCCCTTCCTCCTTCTACTTATTTATAAATGGGTCACATGATCTGCCTTCTATTTATTTATGATTTTTAAATTAGTTCTTTATAGATATACATTAAAGTGAAATTCACTGAGATATATTAGTTACATGTATATAGTATATGTACATAGTTTGGTCATTGAGCTTCTTTAACAAGACTGTTTTGAATTCTTTGTCTGGCAATATGTAGATCTCCATTTCTTTAGAATTGGTTAATCCATCCCTCTTAGTTTTCATTCAAAGTGTCACTCGTGCCTGATTCTTTGTGATATGTGTAGTTTTGCACCGGTGTCTATGCATTTGAAGTAGAAAATTGTTCTTCCAGTCTTTGCACATTGGTGTTTGGAAGGTAAAGACCATTTCCTCTTGTGTCCCTGGGCTGGTGGAAGACCTCCTAGATTCCAGTCAAGTGTGTTGAAGTGAAATTTAGTGGCTAGTTTTAGATCTACAATTGGATTCATGGTTGGTGGGACATTATCAGGAAAATGGGTAGGTACAGATCTTGCCTAGTCCCATAATAGACAAGAATGCTTCTAAGACCCTGAGGCACCATCCTGGTGTTGGGATGGAGGCACAGTAGTGCACACCTGTAATCCTAGCAACTCAGAAGGCTGAGGAGGCTGGGGCACAGGAAGACTGTGAGTTCACAGCCAGCCTGAGAAGATTAGCAAGGCATTTAGCAACTCAGCAAGATCCTGTCTCTAAATAAAAATATAAAATATAGAGGGCTAGGGACTTAGGTCAGTGTTTAAGTGCCCTGGGGTTCAATTCCTGGTACCAAAAAAAAAAAAAAAAAAAAAAAAGCTCAGGCCCACTGTGTCCTGACAGCAGACTCAATGTCTTTTTCTTTAGTGTTCTGTAGTTTTCATTGTAGAGGTCTTTCACCTCTTTTGTTAGCTTGATTCCCAGTTTTTTCCCCCTTGAGGCTATTGTGAATGGGGTAGTTTTCATAATTTCTCTTCCAGTGGATTCATTGCTGATGTATAGGAATGTATTTGATTTATGGCTGTTGATTTTATATCCTGCTACTTTGCTGAATTCATTTAATTGTTCTAGAAGTTTTCAGGTGGAATATTTTGGATCTTCTAGATAAAGAATCATGTCAATGGCAAATAGTGAAAATTTGAGTTCTTCTTTACCTGATTGTATCCCTTTAATTTTTTTCTTTTGACTACTTGCTCTGGGTAGAGTATTGATGAAATAGTCTTACCTAGTAATTGAAACCAAAATCCAATCAGATCTCTTATCTAACTACCAGGTTATAGAACATATGGGGGATAGATAAATAATCTAAAATAGAGCAGAAAAATATAAAATTCTTTAGAATAGATGGCTTTATTTCTCCACAAACTAATGTCATAAAAAGGAAGCCTAAATATTGGTAGAGAATAAAGAATATATAAGAAAATATGCTAGACAGTTTGAAAAAATGATCATTTTTTGTGATGTGATTCTGCTTTTTATTCTATCAAGAAGTAGAGTTTATTGTTCTGCCTATGCTATCTACATGGTTATATAACTTGCCTGGACAAATAGAATGTGGTAAAATTGGCATTGTGTAAGTTGTAGAACTTACAAAGAAGGCTGGTAGATTGTGTTCTTGAACCCTTAGAGTCTTGAGACTGCTTTGTGATGAATCCCAGACTGTCTTCCTTAAGAACAAGAGACTCATAGAGGGAGAGTGACCTAGGATTCAGACAGAACCAATTGCTAGATGTATGATGAGGCTACTTTGCAGTACCTGATCTTTGTAAGGTCACCAGCTGACTGCTACCATGTGACAGACTTCAGAACGACCTGCAGAAGATCACTTATCTGATCTCAGACCAAATTGTTGACATAGAGAATGCAGAGTGAATAAATTATTCTTGTTTTTAAGCCACTAAATTTAGGGATGGTTGTTATGCAGGAAGAGGTTGCTGAAGCCAAGTCTTAGTATTGAAATGTAATGTGTGGAGCCACATTCAAACAAATAAAATGTAAAAAGCATCCTTTGAGATAAATAAGGAAGTTTGATCATAGATTGCATTTGAGATGATATCAGAGAATTATTATAAATGCTGTTGGTCGTTTTATAATGTAAATAAATTTAAAAAGTGATATAGAGATGCTTACCATAGATTTGTGAGAGTAATGTCCTGATATATGAGATTTCCTTTAAAAATAACTAAGCAAAAAAACAAAACAAAGCAAAACAGTGGAGTACATGGATGAAACAAAAGAAAATGTTGATAATTATATTAGTCCATTCTTCATAGCTATAGTAGAGTACCTGAGGCTGGTTAACTTTACAAATAAAAGACGTTTACTAATTCATAGTTTTGAAGACTGAAATTTCAAGATTGGGTGACCCCACTGGCTTGGCCTCTGGAAAGGGCTGCCTGTTGGATGGCATAATGGTAGGAGTGTGCATGACATCAAGAGATCACATGGTGAGACAGGAAGCTGGGAGTGGAGAGAGGCATCTTGCTCTTTTATAACAACTCACTTTCACAAGAACTCACTCATTCTGCGAGGCCAGCATTAATTCCTTCCCAAGGTAGTGCTCCTGATGACCTACTCCCCTTCCACGAGGCCCTGGTGCCCAAAGGTTCCACCTCACCTCCCAACACTGCAAGCTAGGGACCAAACTTCAATTCAGAAACCTTTGTTATGTACACTTAAATCTATGTCCAAACTGCAGCAACAATTATTGGAGTTGATTGACATGTTCGTGGTGATTTTTATATTATACCTGAACTTCTGATTTTGTTTTAAATGCTGCTTTGTGTTAAAAAAATTTTTTAGGGCTGGGGATGTGGCTCAAGCGGTAGCGCGCTCGCCTGGCATGCGTGCGACCCGGGTTCGATCCTCAGCACCACATACCAACAAAGATGTTGTGTCCGCCGAGAACTGAAAAATAAATATTAAAAATTCTCTCTCTCTCTCTCTCTCTCTCTCTCTCTCTCTCTCTCTTCTCTCACTCTCTTAAAAAAAATTTTTAAAGAAAATATCTGTTATTTTCAATGACTTCTAAACAAGCTTTCATTTTCCACGTGTAGATCCCTTCTCTGCTTTTTCCTAATTAGGGAGGATTGGCTCATCTGGAAAGATCTCTGGCAGAGCTCCTTATGGGCCGTTAATTGTTATATTAATGGGGTTTGAGAACCATTAAGACTGTCACACAGTAGGAGCTGCCAGTTCCTTATTGACTTCCGCAGTGTTGCTGGGGACCTTTATATGGGAACTGTCCTGAAACCCAGCAGCCCCATTATTCACATCCTTTTTATTTAAAAAGAGATTCTTTTTGACATTGTAGGGGGGAAAAATGAATGTGACCCATCTGCCGCCTAATTTTTATAGAGAATCTAGTTGTTAGCTAAGTAACAGTCTAGCTGTCCCAGGTGGTTAGAGGCCCTATACCTGCTAATTTATCTGAGGAAGAGATAGCCACAGCAAACTCCTTTCTAGGGGTTCACACCTGTGAGTCCAGATCATGTCATCTAAGCAAAAGCAGTTTTGAAAATTCCATTAAGAGGTGATTTGTTTGTGTGGAAGGTGGCTGCTCGGGTATATAGATGCACTCTGGTGTTGATGGATTCTCTGGTACAGAAGTGGTGTGTCTGATCATCATGTCCAAAGGAGTGTGTCCAGGGAGGGATTAACCCACCCTAGGAAATAAGCTACCCGGAAACTGGGTTTTCATTAAAAAAAAAAAGTGAAGCAAATAAATCTACAAGTCACTTTAATTCCCCATCCCTCCACTGTTTAGAAATTTTAAACAGATTGGCTACAACTTACTTTGGGCCTGCTGCTGGCCATATTCTATATTAAGCACTTCACATGCTTATCTTATTTAGTACATTCTGAATCCTGCACTGTTTGCATTGTTTTGTTGTAATTTAAAGACAAACAACAACAACAACAACAACAACAACAACAACAACAACACCCCTAAGGGCAGAGAGAATATGTAATTGTCCCAAATCTTCTGTAGTACACGATGACCACCTTGTAAATAAATACAAAAATAGTCTCTGAGCCAAGCCACGCTGAAGAAATCACAGACCATATTTATTTGATTAAAAATCATAAAATCAAGGGCTGTTTGGGTTATCTCAAAATCAAGAAAATTATTATTAGCTTAAATGAAGATTGTTAATTTGATTTTAAGGTATAAACAAATGCTTATTGTATTTAGAAATCATGTGCTATCATATTTAAGTTTTTGAAAATGCTACCACTTTCAACACATACTCATGTATATAACAATGCAACAGAGATAAAAAATATTTTACAGTTGGTTGCCTTTATTATTAATCCAGTCCTCGAAATAATTGCTTAACACTTTAAGTAAAATGCTTTTACTTTTGCTCACCTATGGGTCAGGATGTTGTAGGAGAAAGAGTGGCTTTTGAACCACAGAACTTGAGATTTAGTTCTAGACTGCCCCTTATGACCATGCTACTTTAAGAAATCAACATCTGTGAGCCTTGGTTTTCTTACCTGTCAGATAAAAATAATGATGCCTGTAAACCATGAAGGAAGAAATGAGATGAAACAAGACTTCCATTGCAGTATCTGACAAAGAATTTTCCTCCTTTCAAATGAAAGTATTGGCTTTTGTACACATTTAACTTTGTCTCTATCCCTTGATCCTTGATCTTTTTTAAAAATATTTATTTCTTAGTTATAGGTGGACACAATATCTTTATTTTTTATTTTTATGTGGTGCTGAGGATCGAACCCGGTGCCTCAGACATGGTAGGTGAGTGCTCTACCTCTGAGCCACAAAGCCCAGCCCCATATCCCATGATCTTATGTTTCTGGACTATTTTGTACAATTTAATGACTATTAGTGAAAACAAGGCCATGACCAATGATGGTATGTGCCATTAATGTTAGTAAAATAGGATTTCATGAAATGCATTGACTCCCATGACTGGTGTGATGATAAAGAGAGTGGAAATTATCCAAGGAGGAGGTTGTTCATGATATTCCACGTTGTAGTCAAATTTTAAGCAAAAGAAAGTGGATGTCTCTCTTTCCCCCGTCCAGAATTTCTTTAAGATAACTGTGTGGACAGAGAAGCAGGTGAGGCAGTATGGATGGACAGGTGCACAAACTGTCACCTGCATTGATTCGAGCAGTCAGGTGGAGAAGCACAGTCATTAGAGTGTCTCTGATGTATGTTACATTCTTCCCCTTATTGATGTCACCTTCTCAGTAACTATTTTCTAAACCTTCTTCTAAGAGGGAGCCAAGTCGAATCTTTAGAGGCCTGGGCTCTATTTGGCAATTTTTTCTTTTTCTTTTGTTACATTTTATTTTTATGTGGCAGTTCTTAGAATGCCATAGAATTTTGACTAAGACCCTAGTTCATTTTAGATAGTCCTTAAGAGCTTTGATTTAAGATACTGCAGACCTTCCCATATTGCTGTATGATTTCCATCCTATTCGTCTTTGTCTCCTACAAGGTCCAACTCCCCCTTCCATGATAACCAGATCAGCAGTTTCTTTCTTTCTTTATATTTTTATTGTTCAATTTTTTTTTCTTTTTAAAAATTTGTTCTAATTTGTTAATCGTGACAGTGGAAAGCATTTTGACACATCATAAATAAATGGAGTATAACTTCTCATTCTTCTGGTTGTCCATGATGTAGAATCACACCAGTTGTGTAGACATATATGCACATGGGTAATAATCTCTGATTCATTCCACTATCCTTCCTACGCCCATAACCCTCCCCTCCCTTCACTCTCCTCTGCCTCCTAGTTCAAAGTACCTCTATTCTTCCCTAGCTCCCCCCACCTCTATTAGGGTGAATTTGCATCCACATATCAGAGAAAATATTTGGCCTTTGGTTTTTATGGGATTGGTTTATTTCAAGATCAGCAGGTTTTTTTTTTCTGTGTATTCTGGATAATCTTTTGAATTTTGTTCAACCTTTACCACTCAAAATTATCAGACCCTCCTTACCCCCAGCTGCCCTCATTTACTATGAAATTTTAAAAAAGACCCTTGTAAAACTTAGGCAAAGCAAAGGGAAAGATAGCTTTATTGTTATCTGAGGCCATGATTCTATAGCTCACTCCAGAGGAGGCAGGGGGCAGGCACGACCTTGCCCTGCCCATGCACATGCCTTCAGTGCTTGGGCTCAACCAGATCACAACTCCGGGGAAAATTCTGAGATGACTTAGATAGAGGCAGCACCAGAAGAAAAAGAGAAAGACAAGAAGAGGAAGAATTTCCCCATTTCCTTTGGGGAAGTCAGCCTAGAACAATTACTCAGATCACCCCAGGGGCGGATGGGGGTAGAAGAGGCCAGACCCTGTCTCTCCAGCCCTGTGGAGCCGGGAAAGCATCAGCACTCAGACCTACAGATGAGTTGCTGTCATATCCCCCAATCCTCCTCTGTAAGCAAACATGGTGCACCATCCTACCTACACTGCCCTGGCTGATGGTGTGTAAAGGAGGGAATGGGCAGGCAGAAGGAATCTTTCAGCTTCTTAGAGGCAAATAACTACTGTAGAATGGGGATCCCTGCTGAACTGCAATCTGATTTCGAGCTTTTGAATAATATAACCTTTCATTGCAATCAATGGTCTAGTCACAGAACCTCAACTTTACTTTCTGGCTTCATGGTTAAGCGGGAATCTTAGAAACTTTCAATTTGTGTCTGGAAAGTCTTAAGGCAAATGGCTGAGTGGTTTTGAGATTCATTTGTGAATACTAAATAGGATGTTTCTTTGATAGGTTCAGATTAATAATTTGTGTTGTGTATAGTACAGTCTACCTTTCAGAGCATTTCCTTCATGAAGTATTTATGCAATGAGCACATTTTTGAGGAACTGTTACATACCAAGACAGGTTACCAGGAGCTGGAAATAGAAGTATGCTTGATGCTTATTGCACTGTTGGTCCTCTCAGTAACCCTGGGAATTAGGGGGGCAACTGCCAATGAAGTCAGTAAATGAAGAAGCAGAGTCTTATGGGAGGTTTTTTTTTTAACCCCCAAGCTCCCAGACATAAAGTTATGGAGCTGGGACTTGAATCTATAACTTCTGTCATTCATCATACTGCTTTAATATCAACGACCCCCCCTTTCAGTGTCCTCAATACAGTATCATAGCTGAACTGTGACTAAAAGTCTACAGTTTGTCTTTCTTGAAATGAATCTTCATTAGAGTCCATCATGGTATGTGAGACCAAGATACCTCTTGTTCTCTTTTCTGTAAGAGCCAGCTGAAAATAATGACTAAAGTAATTCAGATTTCTGCAAAATGACTCTTCCTCTTTGTTTTTCTACAACCTGGGCTGTGGAAGAAAAAGAGGAGAGGAAATGAGAAGCGAGGAATGAAAACAAAAGGGAACACCTGAGCTCTGCCTTCTAACCTGGTTTACATGTTGGCTTACCTGTCTGGTGCTGACCATGCCATTTCATCCTGGCTGAGCTCCTTTAAAGTGGTGGGACTACAACATTTTTTTGGTTTTTTGGTACCAGGGATTGAACTCAGGGGTGCTTAACCACTGATCCACATCCCCAGCCCATCCCTTATTTTAAATATACTTTATCAGAGATAAGATCTTGCTGAGTTGCTTAGGGCATTGTTAAGTTTCTGAGCCACTGGGATTACAGGCATGCACCACCATGCCTACTGGGACCACAACATTTTAAGGTCTCTCCAGCCCCGTGACTCTGTGACATGAAAATAAAGTAAGGAAGGATAGAAAGGAAAGACTGGAGGGTTGGGCCTTCAGAAAAGCACAGGGAAACAATTCTTTTGTTGCCACTTTCCTATATCCAGAGAATCTCTTGTGCTTTACCCTAAGCTGTGCGACTCCAAATAACCTCTAGGAAAGCAGTTTGACACTGTCTTCAAAGCTGAACAGACTTTAAGATCTAGGAGTTTCCTTTCCAAGGGAACCATTCACATATACACCAGAAGACATTGCAAGAATGTTCACAGAAGCACTGGAGTGGAAGGACAAAACCTGCAAACCACCCAAAGCCAGTCAGGAAGAACAGATGAAGAAATTGTTCCTAAGGAAACAGTAATCATGACTTCTTCCAGCTCTTGCAGCTTAATTGGCTGGACTTGTTCACAAGCATGTATGGGTATATTCTCTTCCCTTGCCACTGTGTCAACTTTAGGTGTGGAACATAGTCTCCTGGCTAATGCACATTCCCTGCCTTTATAGAATTCCAATATCCTTTTGCTTTCTCTCACTATATTGACACACTAGTTCAATTAGTCAATGTTCATCTTTAATTGTGGAAATACATAGTAGTATGTCAATAGATGACCTGAGAAGTCTTCATGACTCCTTTGCTAAAACTACAAAATGTATTACTTGTTTTTTTGGCAGATTAAAAAATTATTTTTTTCTTTTAATCTAATTTTTACTTCTACATATTTACCTAATCTGGAAGTATCATATAAATGGAGTTATATAATTTGTGATTAGACTCTTTCACTTAGCATAATCTTTGCAAGGTTCATTCATGTTGTTTCATATATCAGTTCATTCCTTTTTATGACTGGGTAATATTTCATAGCATGGATATACCTCATTTTGTTAATGTGATTTATACTGTATTTTGTTAATCTATTAATATATTATTTTCAATTTTTTGGCTGTTATGAGCCCATATGGGAAAAGTGCTGCTATAAACATTTATGTAAAAATTTTCTGCAAACATGTTTTTAGTATGCTTGGGTATAGACTTAAGTGTACAAGAATGAGATCATTTGTGACATGATGTTTAATTTTTTAGGAATTATTTTATTGTTTTCTAAAGCAAATAAACCATTTTATAGCTCTACCTACAATTTATAAGGGTTCTAATTTTTCCATTTCTTCTCAAACACTTGTTATCATTTGTCATTGTTTTAACCAGCCTAGTGGCTATGAAATGGCATTTTATAATGGTTTTGATTTGCATTTTCCTAATCATTAATGATTTTTGAACATCCTTTTAGAAACTTTTTGAGCATTTTAAAAACTTCTTTGAAAAAATATCTTTTGAAGTCTTTTATTCATCTTTATTGGCTCTTATTGTTTAATTATAGGATCTCTCTCTCTCTCTCTCTCTCTCTCTCTCTCTATATATATATATATATATATATATACATACATACATGCTGATTATAAACTAATCACATATATAAAACTTCCAAATATGTTCTCTTATACTGTGAGTTGCCTTTTCACTTCCTTGAAGCACAAAAGAATTATTTTTAATTAACTCCAATTTATCTGATTTTTCTTTTGTGCTTTTGGTATCATATTTAAGAAACATTGTCTAATCCAAGATCATTCCTAAGTTTTCTTTTTTTAAAATATTTTTTTAGTTGTAGTTAGACACAATACCTTTATTTTATTTATTTTTATGTGGTGCTGAGGATCAAACCCAGCATTTTGTATGTGCTAGGCGAGCACTCTACCATTGAGCCACAACTCCAGCCCCTCCTGAGTTTTCTTATAAAAGTTTATCATCTTAGTTCTTACATTTAGTCTATGATCCATTGGAATTATTTTTTGCATGTAGTGTGAAGTAAAGAAACAACTTCAATCTTTTGATATTCATTTGTGTAACATCATTTGTTAAAAAGATTATTCTGTTCCTCCTTAAATTGTTTTGGCTCCCTTGTTGAGAATTTTCATTGTTCAAAAACATGAAGGCTTATTTCTGGATTCTTAATTCTATTCAGCTGATCTATATGTCTGTACTTATGCCTTTACCACACTGTCTTGATTACTGATACTTTGTAATGAGTTTTGACATCAGAAAGTGTGAGTTCCCCTACTTTGTTCTACTTTATCAATTTTTTGCTATTCTGAATCCCTTACATTTTCATATATGTTTTAAAATCAACTTGTTAATTTCTGCAGAGAAGGAATTTGGAATTTTAATAGGAATTGCATTAAATCTGTAGATAAATTTGGGGGAGTATTGGGATTATGATCAAATTAAGTCTTCCAATCTTAGGCTTAATTTCTTTCAATCTTTTTAAACATTTTCATGTATAAATCTTGTACTTCTTTTGTTAAATTGATTCCAATGTATTTTCTTTTTATTATACTACAATAAATAGAATTATTTTGTTAACTTCATATTGCTTTGCTATTAAAAAATTAGTATGTTGATCTTCCATCTTTAAACCTTGCTCCACTCATTTATTCATTCTGATATCTTTAAAATTTATTTTTATTTTTTAACTTTTTTATTGGCCCACTATAATTATACATAATAGTGGGATTCATTATTATATATTCCTACATGCACATACTTTGGTTTATTATTTTTATTTTAGGATCTCTTAGGATTTTTATTTTTCCTTACTGGGATCTGAACCTAGGTTTCTTATGCCATAGAACTACATTCCCCACTCTGTTTTATTTTGGGATATTGATTGTCCTTGAACTTGTGATATTCCTCCTTCAACCTCCTCAATAACTGGTATTATACCTGTGTATGTATGTGCTGTGCTCTTAAGAATTTTTAAATATAAAATTATGCCATCTGTAAATAGACAAAGTTTTACTTCTTCCTATTGAATCTCGATGCCATTTTTGCCTTTCTTTTTGTCAATTTGCTCTAGAAAAAAAAACCTTTAGGACAATGTTGGACAAAGGTGGAAAGAATGGACATCTGTTTTTCAGATCTGAGGGGAAACATTTTCACTTTTTCGTTGTGCTACCATTGTGTTTTTCATGGATGGCCTATATTAGGTTAAGGGAATTCCCAATCCTTCCTAGTTTGCTGAATATCCTTTATCATGACAGAGTGTTGTATCTTGTAAATTCTTTTTCTCCACTGACTGAGATAATCATGTAGTTTTTGTTCTATATTCTATCCACCGGTGTTTTACACTAATTTTCAGATGTTAAATCAATTTTGCACTCCTGGAATAAATATTTCTGCATTCCACTTGCTAGTATTTAGTGGAAAAATTTTGCACCTATATTGATAAGTAACAGATGTCTGTAGTTTTCTTGTGATGCCTTTCTTTGATTTTATATTGGTTAACAATTTACTCATAGAATAATTGGAGAAGTATTGCCAGTTCTTCTATTTCTTGGAAAGTTCTTTAAGGATCAATGTTAATTCTTCTTTAAACATTTGGTAGAATTCACCAATGAAATCATACAGGGCTTGGTTTTTCTTTGTGGGAAATTGCCTAATTGATTGCTAATTCAATCTCTACTTCCTATAAATTGAATCCTTCTTTTTTCCTCTTTTCTTCTTCCCTCCCTATCACAAATATTTATTGGTGTTTTCCATGTACCTGTATGTATTTTGAGAATTGAGAATATGGTGATAAACAAAGCTACCGCATTCTTTGTCTTAAAAATTTTTTGCATTATCTATGGAGATACTGGAAAAGAAATGAATGCCTTGCATACAACACACACACACACACACACACACACACACACACACACACACACTCACCAACACCAGGCCTTGGCAAGTACAATAATATAAAAGAAGTCAGAATAAAGAGACAAACAGTGCAGGGGGTAATGGTGGGGAAGTTGTTCCCATGCAAATTCACCTAATAGGTCACAGACACAGAAGTGGGAGGAAAGAGAGGTAAATCAGTGAACTGTTCATACATGAGTACTGATGGATTGTTTGTTGGTTTGAAGGAAGAAACTTACTTTATTCATGGTTTGGACCAATTTGTTAAGTCATTTAAAAAGATTGTAAACAAAATTACATTGTATATACACTTACTAGACATTAATTCATATAGAAATTTTTTAAAGTACAGAGGAAGAACAGAGGCTTCCTCAACACTGCATCTAGTGATCCCACTGTGTGCTGAGATGAGAGCAATGAATCTTAGATCCCATTCTCATTTCCCGTGGGCTTCTCAAAGTTTAAGCCCTTCACCAAGATGGGTGCCTTTCATACTTGAGGTTGCAGGAAGGTAATGTTCTCAGGATTTATTCTGAAGATACAAAATTTGTACCACGTGTTCTTACTTTGGAACCTAACTCCTACTAAATAAGGTCTCTTCCTTAAGTTCCTTGAAGGCAAAGATTGTGCTGTTAATGCTGTTTATAGGCTATCAGATTACATAGAAGCGTTGTGGCCACTGGGATAGCCTCCTACTTTTAGTCTTTTTGTATTTAGACACTCTTTGATTTTTAGGATTAAGTCCAGGTTGCTATCATCCAATGGTCAGTATCTCCAACGGTAAATGAAGACGCATGGTTGGGAGAGAAGGATCTCATTTGAAGTCCCTGAAGTAACTAAAAAAAGTAATGAGGAAGAAAGAAAATTCAATGATGAATTATATTGGTGAGACCCAGCAGGACAATACTTGGAATGAAGGAAAGGTTGGGGGTTGGTTGGATGACAACCTGTGAACTAGTTCTATTTAAATTCTAGTTTTAAGCATATTCTGGGACATATGGTTTGCTTCAGGCATGGAAACACTTGGAGTTAAATGATTTGTCAGTAAAACACAAAGTAGGTTCCAAAGTATTTTTTTTCGAAACTTTTTTCTTACTTATTTTATACCAAACTGATATTGATAAGTCAGAAAGGAGTAGCAACCAAGTACTTACTGCCAACATATAGAATACTTTCAAGGATTTATCAAAAATATTGACATATCACCAAAGGCAGGTGACATAGCAGCTCCTTTGTGAACAAGACTGCAACCTGAAAATTAGGTCTCTATAAAAAGGCAAAGTGTGTGTTTTTCTAAATTCTATATTTAAAACACTACATAATTTTCTATGCAGACTTATTATAAAAAAAAGAAAATGCTTAGACTTTCAACCTCATTTGCCTTAATTATTACAGGGGGAAAAAATCAATATTTGAAAATAGCCCAGTTAGTTGTTAGATCCTTTGCTTAGATTTTGGGTCACTCTATGGTATACCTGCTCCTTTAAACCTGGAATTGTAGAATTCGGTAGTGAACAACTTACTAACTACCCAAGCCGTGCATTTTACTTCTAAAGAATTCTACATAACCAACAAAAATATATCTCGAAGCAACATTCAGTCATTAGTTTATTTCTATTCTCTAAATATTTGTTTTTCTGATATTCAAGATAGTATTCATTTTCTCCTCAGGTCTCATTTTTTTCCTTTTAATAGAGAACTATAGGTATACATAGTTGGGTTCATTTTGACAAAATCACACATGCATGAAATTTGATCTCAGTTCCTGTTCCCCCTTTTCCCCTCTCGCTTCCCCCCCATTCTGTGTCTTCTAGTGTCCTGATATTACTTGTGCTCATTTATTTATTTTTGATTAGTTCTTTCTACTTATTCATGGAGGTGAAATTCCCTGGGGTATGTTTATATATTTACATTAATTGATTTTATTAATTTCATTCTGCCTTTTCTCCCCTTTCTTGCCCATCCTCCTTTCAATCTCCTTTTTCTACTCTAATCATCTTTCCTATATCTCTGCGATATCCAATGCTTCTCTCCTTCTTTCAATTATTTTATTCTAGCTTCCATATAGGAGAGAAACCCTCAACCCTATTTTTCTGAGACTGGCTTTTTCACTTAGCATAATGTTCTCCATTTCCATCCATTTAGAGTAAATGCCATAATTTCATTCATCTTTATGGGTGAATAAAACTCCATTGTGTATACATACCACATTTTATTCATCTACTCATCTACTGATGAGCATCTGGGATGATTCCATAATTTGGCTATTGCAAATTGTGCTGATACGAATACTGAGGTGTCTCTATCACTTTAGTTTGCTCATCTTAGTTCCATTGGATAAATACCAAGGAGTGGGATAGGTAGGTCATATGGTGCTTCCATTTCTAGCTCTTTGAGGAATCTCTGTACTGCTTTCCAGAATGGTTGTACTCATTTGCAGTCCCACCAACAATGTATTAGTGAACCCTTTTTCCCGATCTTCACCAGCATTTATTATTATTTGTGTTCTTGATAATTGCCATTCTGACTGGAATGACTGGAATGAGATGAAGTCTTTGTGTAGTTTTAATTTGTAGTTCTCTGTTTGCAAGAGATATTGAACATTTTTTTCATATATTTCTTTCTTGGAGAAAGGTCTGTTTAGTTATTTTTCCTACTTATCAATTAGGCTATCTGTTGGGTTATTTTGTTTGTTTGTTTTGCTTTTTTGGTGTAAAATTTTGGTGGAGGTCTCATTTTATTCCTAGGGAAATGTCACCATTTTGAAAAGCAGAAGTAGCTCCTTATTACTGGAACCCAAATCATCTTTACCCTGTGGATAATATTGTTCAGTCCTTCACACACAATGTTGTGACTCCATCTGAAAGATGCACTCAGGTGCTCAGGTGACCCAGGCCAGTCATTCTCATGCTTTGTCAATAGTTTGCAGTGCTTCATTGATTTTCTGATGTGACAGAATGTGACTTCTTTTCAACTGTGGGGCATGGAGGGAATTGGCTAAGGGAGAGTCCTGGCTTCTGGAGCTTCATTCACAGGGAATAGAAGGTTTCACTTTTATTAATCCAGATATAGGTTGTTTGACCCAAGTCCAATCTAATTCTCCACAGGGAAATAAGAGATGTCAGATATATAATGCACTGATCATCTAGAAAGGACAGGAGAAACATCTGGGTCTGTAAATCCTATTCCTCACTAAGCTACCTTTTAAAGGAATTTTTCAGCTCATTTAGCCTTCTAGCATGTGTGCACATTGTAGTTACCCAATTATAAGAGCTAAAGCAACACAACAATTAAGAAGCTATATTATAGCAAAGCAACTCAAGAGCTCAGTGACTCTATTAGAATTTTAAGGGAGTTAATCCTCTGGGAAGTGTTCTTATTAATAGAACAAAAGTGGAAGAAAAAATAAGTTTTACACTTATTCTCAGCAAGGAATAAGGTCAGCCATAGTCAGAATGCAAAGGAGCTGTGTGAATGCACCACTTCCTCACATTCCTGGAGGGTCCCAGGGTCAGGTCACTTACTTGCAAGGCCATCTGGGCCAATTTTTGTTCATTCTTTCCCGGAGAAGTTTTCCTTCATAGGTGTTTTCTATAAATCTGTAGGGGTTAACCCCTACAGAACCAGGCTGCTGCACCAGCAGCAAGATGTTGAGTTTGAGTTGATGCCGAGTTCAGTAATGGCTCATCATGGAATATACTCACAAGTGGACAATTATCTGCTTTTGCAAAGGTGTACTATATACAGACCATGATTCCTGGGAAAGCTGGGAATGGAACCACCATTTGACCCTGCTATTGCCCTTCTCGGACTATTCCCTGAAGACCCTAAAAGAGCATGCTACAGGGATGCTGCCATATCGATGTTCACAGCAGCACAATTCACAATAGCTAGACTGTGGAACCAACCCAGATGCCCTTCAATAGATGAATGGATAAAAAAAATGTGGCATCTATACACAATGGAGTACTATGCAGCAATAAAAATGACAAAATCATAGAATTTGCAGGGAAATGGATGGCACTAGAGCAGATTATGCTTAGTGAAGCTAGTCAATCCCTAAAAAACAAATACCAAATGTCTTCTTTGATATAATGAGAACAACTATGAACAGAGCAAGGAGGAAGAGCAGGAAGAAAAGACTAACACTTAACAGAGTCATGAGATGGGAGGGAAAGGGAGAGAAAAGGGAAATTGCATGGAAATGAAGGGAGACCCTCATTGCTATACAAAATTACATATAAGAGGTTGTGAGGGGAATGGGAAAATAAACAAGGAGAGTAATGAAATACAGTAGATGGGGTAGAGAGAGAAGATGGGAGGGGAGGGGAGGGGGGATAGTAGGGGATAGGAAAGGTAGCAGAATACAACAATTACTAATAGGGCATTATGTAAAATTGTGGATGTGTAACCGACATGATTCTGCAATCTGCATTTGGGGTAAAATTGGGAGTTCATAACCCACTTCAATCTAATGTATGTGTTGAGAGCCACAGCCAAAGGGGCCCCAGCAAACTTCCAGCTGCCGGCTGATGATCCAGCTGCCAGCAAACTTCCAGTTGCCGGCTGATGATTGGCTCACAGTGGCCCCAGCAACATCTAGCTGATTGGCTCCTCTGCGGTGATGTTCATTGGGCTGTTTCCCTGCCCTTCAGACTGCCAGCTGATGATTGGCTCACAGCGGCCCCAGCAACATCTAGCTGATTGGCTCCTCCACGGAGCTGCTCATTGGGTGACTTCTTTGGCTCTGCCCACGCAACCCAGCCAATCGGCCTCAAGAGCGGGAGGATTGTGGGAGGTTGAGAGGCTGGTGTGGGGGAGAGAGGCTTGTGGAAGCTGGTGGTGGCAGTTGGGCTCTGAGGGTTTTTCCCTGGAGCTGTTTTGTTTGGCGTTTGTAGTTCTAAAAATAAAGTTAGTTTCTTTTTGACAAGTGGCTCCTGAATTGTGCCCAGCGAGACTGCGGCATTTGGTGGCTCGCAAGGGGAGCAACTGAGGGTAAGTAAACTGCTTGCCCCTGAGGGCAGGGCGAGAGGATGGGTAGCCATTCTAAGTTTCCTCTTTTGTTTTGCTTCATTTTTGTTTTAAGTTGCCTGTCCCTGGAGATGAGTGAGAGGGAAGAAAAACCACTCACATCTGAGGAAAAACTATTTGCGTCTGAGGAACAGATAGGGAGAAAGGACGGATGCATATGTCAGGAGGATAGAAAGACTGTTATAATGATTTTGTGTGGTTCCCTTTTTATTGGATTCTGTCTCGGTTTTGTTTGGCGTCATCTTGTTGGGTTGTATTATAGTAGAAATACGGGATCAGCAATTAGTAAAAAACAAACCGAAAGAGTGTTAAGTAAATTGTTAGAGGAAGGAGGCATCCCAGTAAAATCAAGAACAGTCAGGGCATACGTTGATACAATACAAAAATGTAGCCCATGGCTTTTTAAGGAGGAGTTGTTAGATATATCACAATGGAACCATCATGGTGAAGATTTAAAAAGAATAGAAAAGAACAACCCAGGGACTCTGCCAGTTGGCACATTGCCATTGTGGACATTGGTATCTTGTTTGCTTAGTCCAAAGCCTTCAATTCAGACAAAGGTAGAGGAAGGAGAAGACATATTGATTCAAGTAAAAGAGAAGGTCTCTCAAATTAGTCAGAAAGAGGAAAAGATTCAAGTAAAAGAGAAGGTCTTTCGAACTAGTCAGACAGAGGAAGAAAGTGTAAAGCAGAAAAAACCATCAGGGGAAAAGTTACAACAGGACACTGCTACTAACACCTTTCTATCAGAGGGCATAAGTGTCCAACCAACAGCACCACCTCCATATGCTAGGAGGCTCCCAACCCCCGTAGTTGATAGTTCGGATCCAGATATTTGGATATTTGGATTCCAGAGAGATTAACCAAGGTCCTGACCCAGTAATTGTCTGGAGTTGGGGGTCTGTTTGTGTGTTTCCACAGGAAGAACAGCAGCCGATTTGGATTCCAGAGAGATTAACTAAAGTCCTGACCCAGTGATTGTCTGGAGTCGGGGGCCTGTTTGTGTGTTTCCACAGGGAGAATAGCAGCCAATTTGGATTCCAGAGAGATTAACTAAAGCGATTTCTGAAGACCAAAAAGAAGATGATTTGGCTCAAATCCATAACAGCTGATATCCAAAACTCCAATTTGGCTATCCTTACATCTGCGACAGAACCAGGATGCTTTTTTCAATATCTATTGTATTATTGCCCTTTCCCATATCATGAAGTTCTATTTTGTTTTTTGAGCTCATACAGACCTAGGTTAATATTTTGCTGATCAGTTCTATTTTTTTTGACTATAGAGTTTTTAAACAGTGCAATGGAGATTTCACCTGTAAAAAGTTATAAGGCTTTTACTATTATGTTATGTGTTGTATGTATTATATTATGTGTGCACACTTGTGTTTTGTGTTATATGTTTGAATGTACGTATGTCCATATATCATATATGATGAGCGCTCAAGAAAAAATGGATCCAATTTTTTTTTATTCACGTGATTTAAATGATTTAATTTAAATTGGGTAAATAACTGTTAAGAATTGTTTTAATATGTAAACAAAAAAGGAGGTTAACAGATCTGTTTGTTTACTCTCACCTTTTGTTTTCATTATATTTAATAATTCTCTTCACTATAATGTAAATTGTTTTGAAAATTGTTTTCTTTTAGAGCCTTCTGGAATGTTACCTAATTTTTTCTTTAGCCATTATTGCCAGAATTTCTATCTTCATCCCAGTGCCGATGAAGATAATATAAATTGTTAAGAAAATTGTTTTCTTTTAGTGTCTTCTGGAATGTTACCTAATTTTTTCTTTAGTCATTATTGCCAGAATTCCTATCTTCATCCCTGTGCCGGTGAAGACAAAGATAAAACTAATCTACAGTTTCTGCAATAGCCATCACTGAACTGCTTACAGAACTTGCACTGAACTGCTTACAGAACTATGTGTCACTTGTATGCATTGTGAACTATCTGTTGGTGCAGCGACTTGTGGTAGTGTTGGGGTATTTTTGCTGATGATATCATCGGTGGTACAATTTTCCCAAAAGGAGCCGTCAATTGACTTGGTATATCTTCCTCCCTTCTGCTTGTCATGATCATTCAGCTAAAATTTAGGGGTCAACAGAGGTGAGGCAAAGAACCTCACCCCCCCCCCCCCCCGCTGAGACCTCTCCACAGGTGTGGCTGTATACTGGACCGGTAGTCAATGACGGGTAAGATCCAATTACAATGGTACCAACCTAAGACAGGAGGCTGACTGACGCTCTGAGGTCAGCTCATCCGAAGACGGGTAAGGACCATATGTAGTATTGGACAACCTAAGGCAGGCACGGTCCATAAGCCACATGCTTGTTGTTTAAACAGAGAGGGGGAGATGTTGAGAGCCACAGCCAAAGGGGCCCCAGCAAACTTCCAGCTGCCGGCTGATGATCCAGCTGCCAGCAAACTTCCAGTTGCCGGCTGATGATTGGCTCACAGTGGCCCCAGCAACATCTAGCTGATTGGCTCCTCTGCAGTGATGTTCATTGGGCTGTTTCCCTGCCCTTCAGACTGCCAGCTGATGATTGGCTCACAGTGGCCCCAGCAACATCTAGCTGATTGGCTCCTCTGCGGTGATGTTCATTGGGCTGTTTCCCTGCCCTTCAGACTGCCAGCTGATGATTGGCTCACAGCGGCCCCAGCAACATCTACTGATTGGCTCCTCCACGGAGCTGCTCATTGGGTGACTTCTTTGGCTCTGCCCACGCAACCCAGCCAATCGGCCTCAAGAGCGGGAGGATTGTGGGAGGTTGAGAGGCTGGTGTGGGGGAGAGAGGCTTGTGGAAGCTGGTGGTGGCAGTTGGGCTCTGAGGGTTTTTCCCTGGAGCTGTTTTGTTTGGCGTTTGTAGTTCTAAAAATAAAGTTAGTTTCTTTTTGACAAGTGGCTCCTGAATTGTGCCCAGCGAGACTGCGGCAGTATGAAATATGATATGTCAAGAGCTTTGTAACGTTGTGAACAACCAATAAAAAAAATTAAAAATTAAAAAAAAAAGAAGCAACAAAGAAGGTCAAGCCACATGGCACGCAGATTGTCTTCTTCCTACTGGCCAATGTGAACAAGGGACCTTATGAATAGCCAATAAATGTTGACAAATTTAGATTTCAAGAACGGTTTTGGTTTTTAGGCTAATTATGTCTTTTGTTAATTAAAATTTCTGAATTTGCTGTCAATCAGGATTAACTCACTTGCTAAAACTGGGACACTATAGAGGTGGCTAGAAACTACAGAAAGGTTTCAAAGAGAGAGAGAGAGAGCTTCCAAAAAAAAAAAAAAAGATCTATTTTTATATTTACGTTGGTCTCTGTAGATTGGAATTTTGTGTCCTATCAGTGGTAAGGTCAGTGAAAGGTCAAAGGAAACTTGGAAAGTGAAGGGGAAATGTTTATGAATGAGAAAAGTTGATGGAATGTGTGGTAGTCCAGGTTCATGAGAAAGGGTAAGAGACAGGGGTTTTTATACAGTTGATTTATTGAGGTAGTAACTTTTGGGTAAAACTTGTAAGGAAATAAAGGAAGAAGGATTTGATGAGGAAGAAGGTAGGCAGAGATGTGGGTGTAACTGAAATGTGGCCTCAACCTGATCCAGGGGAAGGCCAGGGTGTGATTTTACCACAGAACTGGTCCACCCTGAGGCGAGGACACTGGCCTTTCACTCCTCTGTCCTGAGCTGCAGGCTGCCCCTCAGGGGGTCCTTCAACTCCCAGGCCTGGACTCTTAGCATCTTCCCCATTACAAGATTCATCGTGAGCATCTGAGCAGGGACAAGTTTGCCTGGATGAATTAAGGATAAGAAAATGTGAGGGTTGAGAGTGGCATGTATCTACCTGGAGAAGAAAGTTGTAATGCATGTTGGTAGAAATCAACCGAAAGCTCAAAGAGACTCTGTGAAGGGTGGGTTTAGGCCTGCCTCTGAGGGCTTTATAAGAGGCTAAGCCACTCTCCCTCTGTTTTAAAATCAGACCAAAGCAATGAATTTGGGTGGATTGTCTCTACTTCACGCCATCTGTTGGATGACCTTAGTTAGGATGCAGGATGGAGAATTCATCAGTAGGTCTTAATGCTTCTCACACAGCAAAGAAACTAAACATTGATTCCAGTGAAAAGATCTCCTGGTAGTAAAGGCTGAATCAAGTGGTGGGAGCCTAAAGGAATGACTGTATGCTAACATCCTTTTGGAGCATTATAGGGTAGAAGGTTCTAGAATGTAGGAAGAGTCAAGCAACAAAGGGACAATTCTGATCCTTCTACAAGAAAGTTATAGAAGTCCTGTTTAAAATCCCTTGCCATCCAGAGCACATAAGGAAGAATTTAAGGCTTTCTAATATAAACTTAAGAATATTAAGTTTATATTCTAACATAAACTTGGTTCCATCCAGGTGTCCTCATTCAAGCTCTGAGTCAGACACCCAAGACCTCTTGAGGGGAAAACTGTGCCCCTCACTGTCATTTGCTTTTAGCACTGCAACAAGAAGTGGATTCCTCACTGTTATGCAGTTTTAACCAAATGAACAGTCACAAACTAGATAAGTAATTATAGGATTTCTGCAAAGAAGTGTGGATATGGAAGAGGTTTCTAATAATGCTGAAAGGTTAATAAAATAGGTACTTAACTCTGTTTTTCTATATGCTTAACAAAACACTGTTGAAATCTTGTTCCCAGAATGTGCTGTCCCCAACTGTGAACTGTTTGCTAATCTTGTTCCCAGAATGTGCTGTCCCCAACTGCCAAACTGCAGGATGCACTCCCTCACTCGGTTTCAGGCAAACTGCCCACTTGCCCTGACCCGTCAATGAACTTCCCTTTCTGCCCTCTCCAAGGAAAGTATATAAGCTCTGCTTAAGCTGTTCTCAGGGCTCTCTCTCTTTGCTCTAGTGAGCTCTGAGCCCCAGCATGCTGTTCCCCAAATAAACCCTTTTGCTGTTGCATGAGGCAGTCTCTTGTGATCTCTTCCTCCGACGTTTTGCCGGTCCCTTACAATGCAAATAATAAACAATAAAAAAAATGGTTAGATAAAATCAGTTCACATTTAAAGTGATCTAAAGTAACTGGAACTTTATATATTGGATATGAAAATTAACAACAGGGATGAGCAATCAAAGTTTGTTAATCACTGGTGGAGTAATATTTATGTAGATGCATGCCTGCTTCAGATTCAGAGGAAGACCTAGGATAAAACTGAGCTTTTGTCAACCTCAGTTTTCTCATCTGTAAATTAGAGATTCAGGGTTAAATGAGACAGTTATTAAAGGACTTAGCTGTGTTCCTGTAATAATTGGCATGAAAAAAAATATTAACTCTTTGCTTTCGTCTCTAGCTGGTCCAATTTTGAACTTTATCAGGTCTTTGCTTTTCTAACTCAGTAACAGAGGTAGATAATATAAAATAAACCCTGGGAAAACATTTATAATTTTTTTCCATTTTATTTGAAAGCAGAAAGGAAGTTACGAGTCATCATGAAATATATCCTTTATACAGGAGTTAGGCATAAATAAAATAGTTAATAAGCCTGTGTCCTCACAGACATGTATAATTGCTGATAGGGCATTGCAACTTTATTATTATTATTATTATTATTATTATTATTATTATTATTAATACATGCATACCACTGACCTGTGGAAAGACTTAAAAATCTAGATCTCATTAGGTCTCAGGCTGGGTTCTCTAGAGGCTAAGTCTGACACAAGGATTTAGGGACCTATGGTTTAATGAATGCATTGTCACAAAACAAAACAAAAACCAACCAGCAAAACAAACAACATGAGGGTGAGTGTCCAGGCCTGCCTATTCAAGGAGGTGTGAGCTGGGCACACAGTCATTTACCCACCATGAGGTGGACAAACTGGATGTTTCTGGAGAACCTTCTTCTTGTTTTATGTCATGAACCAGAAATACCACCAGAAGGACCTATAAAAACACAACATGGAAACATAAGTAATTAAAAAATATCTAGTGGCCCCATAAAAAGAAAAATGAAACAGGTATACTTAAGAAAAAAGAATATATTTCATTTGAATCCAATATATCCGAATATGTCATACTACGTGATTAATATAAAATTATTATTATCATCATTATTTTGGTACTGAGTATTAAACCCAAGGGTACTTAACCACTGAGCCACATTCTCAACCCTTTTTATTCTTTTAAATTTTGAGACAGGGTCTCACTGGGATGCTTGGGGCCTCCCTAAGTTAGTGAGGCTGATCTTGAACTTTTGATACTCCTATCTCAGCCTCCTGAGTCACTGGGGTAATAGGTGTGCACCACCACACCTGGCAATAAAAAGTTATTAATGATATTGCACATTTTATTTTTATGCTATGTCTTCAAAATCTGGGTCTATTTATTTAGTTTTTATATGTGATTGGTGGTTACTACATTGGAAATCATGAGATCCCTGTAGAGAGGTGGCTGACTTCAAAGGAGCTGCCTTATTGTCAGATCCTAATCAACCAGTAGATCCTGATTTTAACCTTCAGGTATAGCATGCCCTTGAGGAAGTAGGGGGAAGACATAGACGTGGAGTTAGAGATAAACTTTGGAGTTGTGTAAACTTGAATTTGAATATTTATTCTACACCTTCGTAATGTATTTAACTTCAATTGACATAAATGTCAGTTTCTTCAAATGAGAAATGGTCAGGCTAAGAATTGAGAACATCCTGAGCTGTCAAAATCCTGATACTAAGTTGCATCTCCTCTTTTAGCCCAGTTTCCTCTAATTATAATGGGAATTCTGCTCTATGTGCAGAAAACACTCCTGGCCTGGAAGAGAAGCTGTTATTTTTCCTTTCTTTACCATTAGAGTGTGTGTCCCATGTGGAGAAGACCTGCTAGTGGTCACGTTCTCTTTTCTGTCTTCTCCTCCCCTTTTCTTTCTTTTCATTATTAATTTTTTTCTTATTTTACTTTCTTTCCTACTGTTTACCTCTCCATTCACAAATTTGAATGAAACCTTTTTGAAAGCATTGTTTTGAGGCTAAGTGATTTCCCAAAACAAAACTAACAAACAAAAAGAAAAAAAAACAAGAAACAAAACAATGTATTAAAAGATAAGGCTTTCTTAGAAGTCTAGTTCATGTTCTACCTTCCTTTATAGCTAGAGACACTTGTTGAAATATTTTCTCTTTCCCTTTTTCCTGGTTTTCCTTCATTAAAAAAAAAATCCGCTAGCTAGTTAAAATTAAAACTCTATCTTCCTGAATTTGGTGTGGGTTATATTTGCAGGATAGAACCACTGGAGCCTTAGGTTAACAAAGGAAAGTTCAGTTTCAGCTCCACTTTACACCAAAGATAGCTTTGTGTATTAGAACACATCAACATCAGTTCTCTGATTAATTTGATAGGAAGAATTATTTTTTTTTGCTTTTTTTCCCTTCACTGTCCCACATTGTTACCACCCAGTAGATGGTATTGTGATTGTATAATCACTATAATGGATATTATTAATAATGGAGCTATGATCTCACCCTTAGTTCCTTTACTAACACTGAAAGTCTTGGAATACTTCCAATTTAGTTCACAGGCTTATTTTTAAGTTAGTAGATTTGCCACATGACTAACCATGCTAGGGACAAATTTCTGAGTGGTTATTAAACCTGTAAACAGAAACCTTTGTATATATTTTAAATGTGCCCATAGTTTACAGAAAATCTTAAATAATAAGTGTTCTGTCTTTCTAGAGAGTATTTAAGTGTTCTTTGTGAATCGTAGGCACATTTGCAACAGTGAACAACCATGCCCAATAGAAATATAGCATGGAACACATATGAAATTTAAAATTTTCTCATACCCACAAAAAAGTAAAAAGAAAAAAATTGAAATTAACTTAAAAATATTTTGTCTTTGACACAATAAAGGAACTCTTTTCTCAATACATCTATAACCCACCCACCTTGGTTTTCTCTTAAACCAAATGAAAATTGCACATTGCAAAGGATGACAGAAGTCAAGCCCCATTACAGTGAGTAACTCTTGATAGACAACTTCTCTAACTCCGGACATGAGATAGTCAAAGTAAAACTTGGCCTATGCTAATTAGGGCAGTCAGACTCTGAGACGTCTAACATCTGGAGTTTGTATAGAAGGGCAGAAAGTCATGCTTGGACAAGGAAAGAGCTAGTTAATGATCATATTTAAAGGTCATCCATTTACTCTTCCAATAGCCTAGTGACATTTATTCTAAGCCACCTAAAAATGTTACAAAATGTCACAGATCCATGTAGCATTGCCATATGGGGGACCTGGATCTGAAGATTGGTCTGCTCAGGACTGCAGCTCCATATTGATACTGATAATATAATTAGAGGAAACTGTTTGGGCTAGACGAGGAGATGCAAGCTAGTATCAGGATCTTGACAGCTCAGTTTTATTCAATACTCTACTCCTCTGGAGTAGAGTAAGCATTCCCACAATGATTTGTTAGGGCATTTTAGCATATATTTTTTCTGTTGCACTAAGAGAGGGGAGCACAACCATTGGCCTTCTATGATCTCATATCAGAGAATGCCACAGATACAAGACATGGAGTGACAAAATGTTAATGAATCCACATTCTTAATATAAACTTGGCAGGTTTATAAAATAAAAAAGATGAGTTTTTTTGTTTAGTAAATTAGTTGTATTACCTAATAGATAAACTCCCTCAAGTTTTATCTTCACCTTTCTGGTAAAGATTCTGAAGAATGTTGAGATTAAAGAAGGTTTCAATGTTCAGAAGAAAAAAAATCAATGACCAGATGGCCAGTTGGAAAACATGGCTATTAAGTTGGACCCAACAAAACAGAAGATTAACAAAGTGGCCGACCAACAAATGTGGTAGACAAATTTGTGGTCACACATCATCCAGTTCTTTTCTTTTGTCAATATCACCCTGAATTTCATAGGGAAAAAATCTTCTTCCAATTGCATGTGATCTGATAGGATTTCAATCAACTGCTCTTGCACTGCAGACCCCAGGCAAGGAGTTGACTCATGACCCAAGCATGCTGATTGGTGTCTCCATCCTGATTCTCTGAGTTCTGAGTGGAAAGGTTACTGGTAGAAAAATCAGTTATAACTGATTAATTCTGGAGTCATAGTCTGAAGAAATCATCATCATATATTTTGCAAATAGTTATATTGGAGCACATCAATGCTCATTTTTTGGGTTATTGTCTATGATTGCTTTTATGATTCAACAGTAGAATTGAGTGGCTGTCACAAAATGACCTATAAAGCAGAGATATTTAATATCTGGTATTTTAAGGAAAAAAATTGAAGACTTATGGTGTATCAAATGTCTTAGATCGAGTCCTCTCAAAAGCAGACTCTGTGACAAACATTGAATTGCAATGGGGTTTTTGAGGTGATCCCAGGAACAAGAATGAGGAAGTAAAACAGGGAAGGGAACAGAGTCATAAAGGCTACATTTATAAGTAGGTTCCTGCTGTGTGCAGTGAACTCATTTCACTGAGAACACTAGGTAACAGTGTAGAACATGCTTCAGAGCTTTCCCACTGGTGGGTTGAGTACTTACATAGTAACTCTCAAAGCTGGCTTGCAGAGTCATTAACTCCCTTGTACTTCTGGTCTTCCTGGAAACTAGTAGAATGAGATCTAGCATACAGGGGGAAAGCACTGTGGTGCATAAATCCCATTGCATCCAATTAGAAGCCTTTGGGTTAGGATGTCCAGAAAGGGTTAGTGCTGAGGGAAACTAACAACATCTACTACTCAAGAATTTCAGTTGGTAAAAAATTATATGACAATCCTTGGTTAGAGTAAATGCCTGCTTCTCTTTCCTAGTGAACATAGTCCTGTTGGTTCTATTATGATGAATGTGCCTTACTTTGAGGGGAAGATGGAGTTGAGGGGTACACACATTGGTGAAAGCACTACCATTAGACCCTGGAGAGTTAAGAGTTTGGTTTTGCTTTGGATTCCATTACTCAATGGCTCCATTGGTTCTACAAAATGTAGCTGGACAAAATAAGACACAGGACCAACTCAGATTAAAGGGGGAAATGGGATATGCCACATTGCTTACAATTATATTACAATTATCCTACAATACAAAGAAGGGTAGGCACAGAGAAGGATGGAGAATTGCAGCTATTTTGCAATTGCCACACAAACCAGGGTAGCCTGGGACCAAATGGATTGGACTACCATAAACCCTAATATGTGAACATACTTTCTTCCTAAGTTACTCTCTGGATGTGGACTCCTGTCTTAATTTTGGGGATGTTAGAAACAAGAAGCAGTTTAATGGAGCTCTCAGCAGGGCAGAAAATGTTTCATTAATTCCTCCAACTGTCCCCTGGACGAGGATCACAAAAACCTAGTCATGGGATCAAAAGAACAAGTATTTTATCTTTGAATCCTCTAGCAGAGAGATCATGTCAAAACTGCTTTCTTCTCAGGGATATGTCACCTGGGTGCCAGAGATTAGGACCAGAAACCACAAGTTTTCTGTCTTCTGCCACAGCTATGCCTATAATAAGAAGTCCAGAGTTCATTATTTTTACTTTTTGGATATCATTTTTGTTTTGGGCATGCACCTCCAAGGAAAGGGGCAGCCTGTCAAGGAAGAGGGAGAAGGTACACACAGTTGAGTCCAACAGGCAGGCTCCACCTCCCTCGCTGGCTGTACATTTTGTAGTCAGGGAGCATTTGATCTTGAGACACAGGCAGGCTGACATTTTAGCATGTATTGGGGAATGAAGGTAGAGCAATTGCATCCCACAGGCATCTCTGTGAGAAAAACTCATCCTAAGGGCACTGAAATTCAGGCCCATAGGCTTTGTCTTTAGCAATAACTTTGTGTTAGGAGGCAGTTAGTCTTGAGTAGAAAAAGCTCTTTCCATTCTTAGACTTGCCCTCCTTTCTAGCACTGATGGACTTGGAGTTAAATCCCAGGGAGAGGAGATTTCAAGTAATAACTTGTGAGCTGTTCTCCCTCACCAGGGAGTCAGTAGAGTTCCTAGTAGCAATGCTGTTATTTCTTCCATAGGAGAGCTCAAAAGGAAGTTGAGCACAGTACAGCTTCCATGTTTAGATTGGCTCCAGGAAGCAAGACAGAGCAAGAGTGAGCAGTACTCTGGAGGACTGGAGAACATTTGGTCCCAGTGCTTTCCAAGGGAATGGCAGCAGCAGAGGGTCAGGAACCTAGTCCACCAAAGTGAATAAGGCAGCACCCAGGAGATACTCTCTGGGAGTTAATTGTTAGGACAGGCCATCCTTCACTGGCTTCTGGTGTGACTGGTGTCAAAGCCAGAGAAATATCAATTCTGGCTGAATATGTCACACTAGAGGGTTTGGAACTCCTACCATAGGCATAGTACCTGCCAGGCCTGGGAGGTGCTTACAGTCCAGGGTGAGAGAAGACTTGAGTTCATAATGTCCATAGAAGAGAAAGTAGTAGAAGGTTGAGGAGCCAGACAAACTTTAGAAGAGTTTTCTATAACAGGAGGGTGGAAAAGGGGTCAAGGTAAACTTCACACAGCTGGAGCAGGGATGGTCAAGCAGAGTTTTGATGTGCAGTGTAGGTACAGGGCTTGAAGGGTGAATGGTCTGTCAAACAGACAGTCTCTGCTTATGTGTGCATGCACAAGTGTGCAAATGTGTGTGCTGATTTTTACTTCCATGTATCTTGGTCTCATCTCTAACATGGGGTTGTTCATGAATCATGGGGTGGTTATGAGAATGGAGTATAACCATATTGCCTAGCATGTACAAGGCTGTGGGTTCCATCCCCAGAAATGAAAAAAAAATCTTTTGCAAATGATAAAGTGCTAAAATATTATTTAATGATAACAAAAGTAGTATAATGTAAGCTTTATTATTAGTCTATTATTTAAAAAAGTCCATTGCTTCAGAGCTTAATATATAATAGGTCCTGTTCTGAGTTCTTTACATTCATTAGTTCATTTTGGTCTACACAGTATTCTTTTGATTTGAGCACTAATATTATTTCCATTTTTTTAGGTAGGAAAATTGGGTACAAGCAGCCTTATAAGATCACATTCCTGGTAAATTGTAGATTCAGAATTCAAATTTAGCATTTTGACCTTGGTTTATAATCTTAGCCAAGATGACACACTGTCCCTCTATGGATTGTCATTTCTATGTTACCTGATACAAGCATTTTAATTAGTATCTAGTAAAAATTCACTGATAATTTCTACATGCCTAGAGTTTTGATTACTGCAGATATTGCATGGAGCAAAACAAAAATCTCTCCCCCAAAAGGAGCTGACTCCATTCTCTGTCCTAATGGAGGATATAGATAACAAGCAGGTAAATAACATGTCATTCCACGAGAAATGCCAAAGAGCAAAAGCTAAGAAGGCAAAGGGCAGTTAGAGAGTTAGTTTTAGCTGGAGCAAATAGAACAAATCTCTTTTGTAACATGGCAGTGAAGACTATGAAAGGTTGAGCCACTTCTGTGTGGAAGAAGAGCATTCCAGCAGTTGGATGGATGTAAAAGTCCAGTCTTCAAGGGTCCTACGATGTTCAATGTGGATAAGAAGGAGTGAGCAAGGACAAGATTGGTAGGAGATTGGAGACAAAGCAGAAACAAGATTATGAATGAGTTTTCAATGGGTTATTTTATTTTTATTTTGCATGAAACAGGAAGCCAGGCAGGTTACATGACCCAACATGCATTTACTTTTTAAAGAATTATTTGGGTTTATATTTAGAGGAATACTATAGGATACCAACATGGACCAGGGAGATTAGTTAAGAGGCTTTTACAAAAGCATAGAGGAGAGACGATGGTTCATATTCAGAGAAATATTGGTAGAGGTTCAGAGAAATAAGCAGATTGAAGATGTATCTTTATAATAGAGATAGCAACTAGATAAGGAACAGAGGGAAGGAAAGGAATTAAGGATGTCTTTAAGTGCTTTTGATGAGAGAAATCCGATGAAGCATTTACTGAGGTTTGGCTGATAGAAGAGCAGTTTGGGAATATAGAATTAGCTCTTGTACAAGCTCAATGTAAGCTGTTTCTGAGCTCTGGAAGTGGTGATGGCAGGTAGGCAGCCAGAAATAAGGGTTTGTACTTCAGGGATAAATTGGTGTTGAATTTCTAAATGCATGTGTCAGTTGCTTGTAGAAACCATTAAAGTAATGAGACTAAATGAAATAGCTAGAAAAAAAACGAAGAAACCCAAAGTCAGAGCTCTGAGTCATTTTGGGTATTTAGAAATCTAGAGAATAAGAAAGAGCCAACTGATGAGACTGGGAAGGGGCATCTAGGGAAGAAGAAGAAGAACCAAGAGTAATGCTGTGGAGACAAGAAGAGCGTGTCCGCAGGGGAGGGCTGACTAATCGACTGTGTGAAATGTTGCGGACGAGGTAAGAGGATGTCTTCTAGACCTGGCAATGTGGAGGTCAGAAGTAGCTTGGCAAGAGGAGTTTGTTGTAAAAGAAAGAAGACCATGAGTCAGAAATTGGAGAATACTTTAGTGCTGCTGAGAATTGAGAGAGAGAGAGAGAGAGAGAGAGAGAGAGAGAGAGAGAGATTGAGATTGAGATTTATAAGTGGAGAAAAAAAGAATTCCTTGAGTGGGTAAGAGGAAATGGAATCTGGGAGAGGAATGGAGAACTGGTCTCAAAATCACAAACTTCTTTTCTATTACAGCAGAAGCAAGAAAGGGTATATAAAGGGTATATAAATACCATCCATAAAATATGGATGGATAAAATGGCAGGTATGGTTGTAGGAAGTGGAAGTTCTTCTGTTCATTCTGTTATTTCAATGGATTAATCATTGGCTGACATGGAAGTAAGTCAGAGGCTAGTGGGGAAGTAATGAGTGAAATAGAATTTGAGGAGTATAGAAAATTGTGTAATTTTAGAGCCTAATATTAACATTTTGTCTAGCAAGTGTTGGTTGGTGGGAGGTGACAGAGAGTCCTTTTCTTCACTTAAAAGATTTTACACTATGGACTAACTAGTCTATTTTCTACTGTTATAACATAAGTCCTGATGTTGACTATTTTACCAAGAAAAAAGTTTAAATTAGCTCACAGTCCTGCCTGGAGGTACACGAGTCATATTCCAGCCTCTTCCTCGCTCTACTGGAGGCCCTCTGACTATTTCAAAACATGGTGGATGGCAACATGATGGTAATTAAGTATGGAAAGGATTACATGATGAAACAGGAAGCCAGAAGTTTTAAAGGGCTAAGCTTGCTCTTTTTATAATAACTTGCCTTTATGGGAACTCATCTGGATGTCAAGAGAACTCCATTAATCCCTTCTGAGAGCAGAAACCTATGACCTAATTACCTTCCAATAGGATTCACCTCTTAAAGATTCCTCCGCCTGTTAACACCACTGCACTGGCGACTAAGATTCCTACCAATGAAGCTTTGAGGGACAAATCACAGGCAAACCATAACATATACCAATATAATTACATCCTAATGATGGATGTGCCTTATGTTCCCTAGTATTTATTGATTACTTCTATAGGCCAGATACTCTCCTAGGTACTGGAGGCACCAATGGATAAAATATTTAATAAATGAGGTAAAATAGGTTTGTAACAATCACCTGGAGGGGTTGTGTGAAGGGGCCTTCTGATGGAAACTGACAGAGGGGATTTAGGCATTTCTGAAGAGGCAGAAGATCTGCTGGCACATTAATTATAGAGTAGGAGTAGGAGATAACCAAGTGAGGCACAGAGGCATTGACAACAATCCCTGTCCTGAGGAATGACTCCTTTCAAGAGTGAAGACTTGTGTGAATGAAGTCAGTTAAGGGAATTCAAAGTATAGTGGTTTGGTGGCTGGAAAACCCAGTACCATAAGTGAGTGATGACTTGTTAGACCAAAGAATAAATGGGGTCCAAACAATGAAGGGCCTCCCTGTTAAAGAGGTGAGTCTGAATGACTGTAAGGACAGTGATCCGTCACTAAGGGAACTTAAACAGGTCAGACAGTTGTGCACTTTAGAGACTACACTTGGTGCTATGTGGAAATGACACAGAAGATGAAGGGGTAAGACTCTCAGTTAAGATAGTTCCCGAAGCTTTTGAAACATTCCATAAAGGACATGGATTGCTCAAAGGGTTTTTAAAAGGGGTAAAAGGAAAGGTAGGTTGAACAGATGTCTAGTAAGAAGGATCAACAAGTTTATGCATGTAGTAGAAGATTGGAAGAGAGGGTAGCCATCAGGTTCTAGTACAGGTTTGCTGGGCTAGAGATCCATTAAAAAGCAGATAGTGTATCCACTACAAAGCAGATAGTGCAAGGATGAGCTCCATTTTGGTAACACAGTGTGACCCAAGCTCCTATGTGTTCCCCAAAGCTCTTTCCTTTTCTTCCCGGTCACACTGAAGCTCCATTTCTCATTCTTTCTTGTATTGGCAGAGCCATGTTACTGAATCTAGGTCAATGGAACACAGCTAGAAGTGATTTATGCCACTTGCAGATCTGGTCTCTTAGATGTAATTCTCCATGCACATTCTTGTCTTTATTGCTCATTAGATGCAATGAGTTCATCAGGAGATTACCCTGGTGATAATAGAACCACTGAATGGAAGAAATCTGGGCCCTTGAAGGACTGTATGGATCAGAGGTTCTCACCTTCCCACTAGACCTATATCAGTCTATAATATGAATAAGAAAAAGAAGTAACCTTCATTGTAAACAAACAAACAAACAAACAAACAACAACAACAACAAAACACACATTGATATTGGGGGCTACCTGTTTAGCAGTAAACCTATCATAGTCACCATGACTAATAAACTTGGGTTCAAGTAGTTAGAACATCTGGCTTTGGAAATCATAAGGCTGAGACTCAGTAGCTTTTTTCCTCTTCACCCTTGAACTACAGGTCACCCTGATTGAGTTCTTTTTCTTGGTGGACTATACAACTTTCTAGTTAGTCACTAAAGTCAGAGACCTGGCTGAAATTCTCTATAAGCTATAGGACCCATATCTGCAGTGACTACCTCTGCTAGTTTCCCTCCTTTGCATCCTCTGTATCTATTTCTAATGTCTCTTCATGAGCAAGTTCCTTCTCCCATCACTTTTTACAAGAAGTAGCTAAACTTCAGTTGGTTGAGGCATGGAAGTGAGAAAGGAAATGAAGATACCAAAGAAAACATGTCTTTTAGAATCTAAGGAAGAAGAGAAGGGGCTATA
The DNA here is from genome assembly GCF_052094955.1 of Ictidomys tridecemlineatus. Classification (NCBI taxonomy): domain Eukaryota; kingdom Metazoa; phylum Chordata; class Mammalia; order Rodentia; family Sciuridae; genus Ictidomys; species Ictidomys tridecemlineatus. Next base: position 27,113,260 of record NC_135478.1, on the reverse strand, counting down.
AGTGAAAGAGAATGGAATTCTAAGAGAGCTTGAATTATAAGGTTGAAGACACATAAACATTCACCAGTTTGCAGGACACTAACAATGTGGGCGTGGAGAGTGTAATATATGAGTGAAATGGGTCCTCAGCTGGGCTGACCAGTAAGAAGGTGGAAAATACAGGCTCAGAAGTACAAAGTTGTAGGTATCCATGGAAGAAAAACACTTTAGTAAGTTTCTCTTTGAAGGGGGAATACAGTTTATTTGCTGTGACTGAGAATTTGAGGATGAAGAGTAAGGATTTGAATATGATTGTCCCTTGGTAACCACAGGGGTTTGGTTCCAGGACCCTCTGTAGGTAAGTGCACAGATGCTCAAGTCTCATATATAAAGTGGCATAGTAGTATTTGCATATAACACCCATAATCCTCCTGTGTATATTAAATCATCTTTAGATTACTTCCAATACCTACTACAATGTAAATGTTGTCTAGGTATTTGCTATACTGTACTGTTTAGGAAAAATGACAAGAAAATAAAGTCTCCACATTTTCAGTACAAATATAATTTTCAATCCATAGATGGTTGAATTCATAGATGTGGAATCCTTTGGTATAGAGGTTAACTAATTATTTATACAAGCCTGAGAGAGAGAGAGAGAGAGAGAGAGAGAGAGAGAGAGAGAGAGAGAACAGGATGAATTAATATATACTCCTCTTGCAATTGTCAATATTTTTGTTTGCAAGATTCTTCTCCAGCATTGGGTAAAGTAAAAAATTGGGCTTATCCAGATCTATTAAATGGGTGTGCTAAAGGTGAGAGAAAGGTTTAATAGAAAGGAATATGCAAAATGATTCACTGTGGTTTTATCCAAGTAGGAAACCAAAAGGTGAGGGGAAAAGTTGACGGGTGTTAAAGGATAAAGATAAAAATTAAGTAAAGAGTAAATGTCCTGAGACTCACAGAGATGAATCTTGGGATCAGGGATTTTGTCTAGGATGCTGGAGTAGATTAAGGGATGAGATGGCTGAGTTGAAGCATAGAAGAACAGACTTGGCTTGAGTAGCTATTGACTGTTCCAGAGATTAAATCTAGACTTTCAGCAGAGTTTCTCAACAGTAGCCTATTGACATTTTGGGTCAGACAATTTTTTGTTGGGGGGCTGGTTTCAATCTCTTGTTTTGTGCGATATTTAGCAGCATTGCTGGCCTTGCTGGATGTCAGTAGCATCTCCCTTCTAGTATGACAATGAGAAATTTGCTCTCTGAAAGACATTTGGTAATATTATCAAATGTCTTTCAAAGAGCAAAATCACTCTCAGTTCTGACTTAAAAGATGAGAGATTTTTCATTCTTGTGGCATGCAGTAGGATTCTTCAGCTCTTGTAGCAGACCAGTGTCAACAACGAAGTAAAAGAAAAAGTTATCAGCATGCTTGATATACAGAAAGCTCTGGAATAAGTGTATTTTTTAAAAGTAATCTTGCATGACAATTATTTTCCTGGATATAACACTCATAGGATGTATGCATTCAGAAATATTTGTCAAAATATTCTTCTTTAATGTGCACCCCACATTCCCACCTGTATTTCCTGGCAATCTGAGCTATAGGAAGTACAGAGTAGCTTCAGTATTGGAATAATTACCAAGTTCAGCTCAGGACAGCAGTAACTGAGCCCTGAAATAGTAATTGTGATCTCATAAGGTTTGCCCACATGCCTGGTATTGGACACCCTCTGTCTTTTATACCTCTGAAAAATCTTATTTTCTTGAATTTCTGTTGACCTTGTGGGGAGGAGATTACTTTGGATAAGAAAAGAAGCTAAAACTCTGTGGAGTTAATTAACTAGCACTGAAGTCGGAGCTCAGTGTGGAGAAGTAATCCTACCCACCTTACTTCACCTGGACTGCCCTCTAATTGCCTTCCTGTGCCTTCAATTTCCTCATTTAATTGAAGTTTGAGTCAATTTGTTAGGCACACCAGTAAAGAAATATTGCCAGGTGGAGCTGAAAGGGATCATCAAGTTGAACTCTGTAGAATAATTTCTGGAATAAAATTTGGGCAAAGCTGGGGGCACTAACTTTCTTGTGTTTTTTGTTGGTTGTCAAATCTATGAGTAGAGCACAAGGAAAGTGCCTTTAATAATTGCCTCTCCTGGGTTCTATAGAAAATAGCCCCAGCCTAGCCCCTTAGCAACATCTCCTGACATCACCCTGGGCCTTAGTCACACCATGTTCCCAAGATCTCCTAGAATGCACTGCACCTCTTCCCATGTTGTGATTGCTTCTTCCCAGAACGCCCATTCTCCCTATCTTCCTGGTGAATTTCGCTCATCATCCAAAAGACTTCTCCTGTGTTTCCTGCTCAGTGAAGAACTATGGACTGTGTAATTGCTTTCTTTTCTGGTTTCCCACAGCACACAACTTGGTAATGTACCACACATGGTCTTGAACTTATTATTTATCTATTTCTAGTATTGGAATGTGAACCCTGGACGTGGGTACCATATTTTGTTTCCCTTTACATTTCTGTCTAGGGCTATATCCTCATGTGGGATGGAAATAAATGACCCAGTGACATGGCTGGGGATGTGCTCAATGGGATCAATTCCCAACAACACTCTCTCTCTCTCTCTCTCTCTCTCTCTCTCTCTCTCTCTCTCTCACACACACACACACACACACACACACACACACACACAGTGACAAAACAGGTAAGAAATTCTATACCTATCTTGAATTTTCTTCTAGACAAGAAGGTAGTTGGGTAGTTGCCATATCCCTCTATTAACTCAACCACTGGGTGATACAATTATTGGCTGGCTTAGCAATTTCCACACATACAGTATCAAACTGAACCAATTCTATCATGACCTTATTCAGCAGGTTTGAGTTTGCTCTTGGGACTTTGTCATTAATTTTAACCATGCAGTAGTTGCTGGAGAACACAGGAACAGGTAGAGGAAAGGAAGCCAAGGATTATATCGACTTGAGGGGGATATTTAAGGTGATACCTTGACTTTTTCAATGCTTTTTTTTTTTTTAAGATGACATTAGGAGAGTTCTTACTCGAGACTAGCTGGGTGAAAATGGCATGAGCATGCTTACATGTGCTTGAGTGGGCCCACAAACTTCATAAATGCCAGCGTCCCCCCTCGATTCATTCTGGCAGCTGTCTTCCTTCCCCGGGGTCAGGAGTCATTCTGCCAGGTATGACAGAACACTGCTGCTGATAAATGCAGCCCTGGGCCAGTGACCTTTCCTAGGAATGATCTGTCACCATGACACAAGCCAGCATCTGTGGAAAAGTCTGCATATGAATGTGTTGGGGAGAATGGAACAGAACTGGGAGAGTACCAAGACCCCTCAAGAACACAGTCAGGGTGAGGTAATTGCTCCTTGGTTCCAGCTCTGATTTCAGGCACCAATGTTCTATACCAGAGGATGTGGGGGAATCAAAAAAGGGTCAAAAGGACAGTGTACTACCCTGTCCACTCCCTACTCCATCACTGGCCAACCTCAGCCCCTAGCACACTCTTTGGTCTTTTGCTATCAACAAACTGTGAATCATTTGATATCAGAGGCAAGAGGAACCACCACAACAACAAAATCAAAGGATATACTATTTATAAAATCCTTAGCCCTCTGAGCTCAAGGTTGGATTTAGCCTTTGCAGGGTTTGATGCTTATATGATTTGTGTGTGTCTCAAAAAACCAAAACATTTTCAATACAAAATTAGGAGTAAAATAGTTACTTTTGAGAAAAATAATGTGAACTGTAACTTTCAAATTGCTTAAAAATACCATAAAACCTGGAAAGTATAAATTTTGATTACTTGTTTATTAACTAACATTTGTAATAATTAATACAAAATTAGGAATAAAATAGTTACTTTTGAGAAAAATAATGTGAACTGTAACTTTCAAATTGCTTAAAAATACCATAAAACCTGGAAAGTATAAATTTTGATTACTTGTTTATTAACTAACATTTGTAATAATTAACCACCATTATGTTCTTGCATATACCTATGTAGATATATGTTTAAATATTTGTGTTCTTTTGTAAAATTATACAAAATTATTTTGAAATTAGGCATAAATAATTCCAAATAAATATTTTAAAAATTGTTGCCACTTTGTATTGGTATCTCTAATATATAACCAAACAGCTCTCACACTGTATTCATTGACATACTAGTAAAAATGTGTGGGAGGTTTGTACTTAGAACCTTTGTTTCTTCAGGTGGATTTGCTGTTTCAGAGCCTGTTTTGTGTGCCTTACTGTTGAGGATCACTAGACTTGGTCCCATGTATCAGATATTGATATGTTGGCACACATAAAACATGCAGCTTGACTTAGTGATATGTCCGCTGTCTGCATCTTGTGTTCGTGCTTTATACACCCAGGGATTTGGTGTGATGCTTTCTATTTTACATGGATATCGTAAGAAGAGAACACATTTATAATTGCTTAGGGTGCATTGTCAACTATATTCCTGACAGAATTTTTTTTCCATTTAGACTTGGGATTGATGAAAGAAATCCTCTGCTTACAAATTTACTTCACTGTTGGTTAGATGTTCCTACAACCTACCTTCTGACTCCACATACTTCCAACCTATTGCTACTCTATTGCCTGCATACTCTGGTGCCAAAAGCTTTGGGACATGTTTGCATTGTGCTTCTTCTACCTCAAACTCTGTGTCATGGTGCAGCTGAGTCAGCATAGTGGGTGGTAAGGGTATTCTTGGAAGATTTTCTTACCTTATTACAGCAATAACTTAACCACTGTGAGCCACATAAATATGTCTCACTGAACCCAAACTAAATATATACCCAGTCTAACCTCTTTCTTAGCTGATCTAAAAATACACATGGCAATGCTAATGTCACCTCACATATGGGAGCAGAGACAGCAGATTTAACTAGTTGTGGTTTAACTATCTTTGCAAATTTTACAAAATCTTAAGATCTTGTGAACATATTGCTGTAGTTCATCCCAGGGCCTAGAAAGAAGCCTGTGCATGTAAATGTTCAGAAATTTAAGTTTCATTATAACCATTATAGACCCTGACTGATTTGATCTAAAATTCCATGGACTATCTGACTTCTGGTTATAGATTTGGGTGAGTTTTCATTTACCCATTCTTTCAGGTATACGTTTTTTCATTCATGTATTTATTCATTTGATTATGTTGTGTTTATAGGCTATTTTAGTAGATGCCAGTGCCCATGTGTTATGGACAAAGACCTAAAACAAAGTTCAGAGAGTTAGTACTCTTCTCCAGTTCCCATTACTTGGCTTTATTCTTGTTAGAAACAAAAGAAATAATTGGTTGCTTCCTCTGTATTGGCAGCCATTTTCTAATGGACCACAAAGTACAAAACCCCTCTGGCTGTTTATTTATTTGTGAGACTCACAAATCATGCATTCAGGATATAAAATTAACATCCATAAATCAATTGCATTCTTATAATCAGTGATGAATCAATTGAAAGAGAAATCAGGAAAACTATCTAATTCACAATAGCCTCAAAAATATTTGGGAATCAACCTAACAAAAGAAGTGAAAGACCTCTACAATGAAAACTATAGAACACAAAATAAAGGAACCGAAGAAGACCTTAGAAGATGGAAAGATCACCCATGTTCTTGGATAGGCAGAATTAATATGTCAAAATGGCCATAATACCAAAAGTTCTATACAGATTTAATGCAACTCATACTAAATTTCAATGATGTTTTTCATAGAAATTAAAAAAAAGCCATCATGAAGTTCATTTGGAAAAATAAGGAACCCAGAATAGCCAAAGCAATCCTCAGCAAGAAAAATGAAACAGGAGGCATCACAATACCAGACCTTACATTATACTACAGAGGTATAGTAATAAAACTGGCATAGTATTGGCATCAGAACAGACATGAAGACCAATGTTACAGAATAGAAGACACAGAGACAAACCCACTTAAATACAGTTATTTCTTACTAGACAAAGGCACCATAAACATACATTGGAGAAAAGACTGCTTCAACAAATGGTGCTGGGAAAACTGGAAATCCATATGTAGCAAAATGAAATTAAATCCCTGTCTCTCACACTTCATAAAATTTAATTCAAAGATCAAGGACCTAGGGATTAGACCAGAGACCCTGCACCTCCTAGAAGGAAAAGTAGGCCCAAATTTCTATCATGTTGGTTTAGGAATCAAATTCCTCAATAAGACTCCTAAAGTGCAAGAAGTAAAATTAAGATCAATAAGTGAGATGATATCAAACTTAAAAGCCTCTTTACAGCAAATGAAACAATCAAGAATGTGAAGCTAAAGCCAGAATGGGAAAAAATCTTTGCCACTTGTACCTCAGATAGAGCACTAATCTCCAGGGTATATAAAGAACTGAAAAAACTTAACAACAAAAACCAAAATAACCCAACTAATAAATGGGCAAGGAACTGAATAGACACTTCACAGAAGAAAAAAATATGAATGGTCAAGAAATATATGAAAAAATGTTCAGTGTCTCTAGCAATTAGAGAAATGCAAATCAAAACTACACTGAGATTTCATCTCACTCCAGTCAGAATTGAAATTATCAAGAATATAAGCAATAATAAATGTTGGCGAGGTTGTGTGGGAAAAGTTAAACTCGTACATTGCTGGTGGGAGTGCAATTTGGTGCAACCACTCTGGAAAGCAGTGTGAAGGTTACTCAGAAAACTCAGAATGGAATCATCATTTGATGTATTAATCAAAATGGTATATACCTAAAGGACTTAAAATCAGCATACTATAATATCGCAGCCACATCAGTGTTTATAGCAGCTCAATTCGCAATAGCTAAACTATGGAACCAATCTAGGTGCCCTTCAAAAGATAAGTGGATAAAGAAAATGTGGTAGATATACACTAGAATTTTACTCAGTCAAAAAGAACAATGAAATTGTGGCACTTGCCAGTAAATGGATGGAGCTGGAGACTATCATGCTAAGTGAAATAAGCCAATCCCCAAAAACCAAAGGCTGAATTTTCTCTCTGATATATGGATGCTAATAATGGGGGGTAGTGGAGATAATTGAAATACTTTTTATTAGACAAAGGGAAATGAAGGGAAGGGAGAGAGGATGGGAATAGGAAAAAAATAGTATGAATTGGACATAACTTTCCTAAGTTCATATGTGAATACATGACCAATATAACTCTATATCACATATAACCACAAGAATAGGAAGTTATATTCCATGTATTATAATATGCCAAAATACACTCTACTCTCATGTATAACCAAAAAATAAAAAAATTAAAAATTATTTAAAAATACATTCATTTAGTCTTCTTCCCTGAGGGTGGCTTCTACTAGATCAGCCTATTTTAATCCTCCAAGTACCAATAAAATCAGAATCATATGTTAGGAAGACTCAGGTTCTGTAATAGAAACAGCAGGAACTTTGCACTCACTTGAGAATCTCCAAGTAAGGACTCATAGTTACAAATGGACTTCCATCCATCCTCTCCATGTCCTGGTACATGAAACTTCCCATGAAGGATTCATTTGAATCCTAAAGGCCTATACTCTTCTTTACAGGGGAGTTGTCTTTTTCCTCCTGTGAGTTTGGATCAATTATTTATCTTGATGAATGTTGAATATTGCAACTATAAGACCTCAATATGATGAAAAGAATGTGACAGAGCATTTGTCATTTGCTTGGCCAGCAGAGGCGCTATAATAAAGGTAATTTCCTTTCATTAGGACTTAGGGGTTCAGGAGAGGAGCATTATGAAAACAAAGCTTTTTATTCTCAGTGTTATGCCTCACTTGAGGACATAAAAGCTGTATGTTGGACTAGGGGTATAGCTCAGTTTTAGAGTACTTGCCTAACATGAACAGACCCTGGGTTTAATCTCTAATACCATGTATATTTTTAAAAGGCTATAAATTCAAAATCCCCTTCTAGCTTGTTATTTGGCATGTGAAAGTTGTCGATGATTTTGTTATTTTAAGAGATCTTGCTGGAAATTAAAAATTCTCTGAGGAAAAGAAAACTTGGAAATTTTCTCGATACCTGTACCATCCCAGGCACACTGGTTTGTTCATATATCTGAAATGCAGAAAGAACAGTTATACAGTTTAAAGTCTTTATTGTACACCAAGTCAATCATAATGCTATTAGACAGGTTATATAATTTGTGATCCATATTGCACCAAAGGGAGGGATATTAATTTTCACTTGAGTTGTATCTGAAAACTGCTATGTGCACACTGAGTGACATCTCCTTTTTCTTGATAATGATGTTGATATGTCTCTGGAATACCCATATGCTCAGCATATGCTGATTCAAACTTGTTCTTTATTAATTATGGCCATACAGAAGTAGACAAAAATTAAGTTCTATGGAAGATTTTGAGCTCAGAAAGGGCAGGGTTTTTATACAGATGTAGAAGACTAAAAAGAGGTGAAGTTTCCACAACCAAGAAGTTGCATCTTCTGTTTCCTTTTTCTTATTTGTCTTTCTCTCCCTCCTTTGTCCCTTCTTTCATCTTCCAGCTTCTCTTCCTTCTTTCTATTCTCTACAACCCTTTAAAAAATATAAATAGACTCTTTAGTTTATCTTTTGGCCACAGGATGGCCACCAGATGAATTTGCTTCATATTTCATATAGAGCTCACCCCGGCATTATTCCATCTATTTCTTATAGCCTTTGGCTTTAGTAAGGCACAATTTCTAGTTACAAATGAGGAAAATGTAGAATGAATAAAAGCAACAAACACTGCTCTGTACTGAACAGAACTAAACTCTATGGTTATACTTCATTCTGCAGAGAAACCTTGCAAATAGGTACTTGTCCTTCAGAGGTGAAGAAATAGAGATCAAGAGGAGTTAAGATATTAACAGACTTTCCTACATTTTCAGCCTCTTCATGAGTGTTTGTTTTATTCCAGAAGGTCTTTGAATCCAATTCTGCTGATTGCACCTCACAGAGGGAGTGCTAAGTAGCTGGGATCTGAAGGAACCATAGGAGTCATTTAGATAGTGAGCGTTCCAGGTAGGTGAGATGACAAGTACAAACACTCTATGGTGCAATGGAACATGAAACATTTGACAAATTAAGAGAAAAACCAGTGGAGCAGAGCCCAAACAATGAAGAGCTCTGTTCAAGATGGACAGGAATGTTGGGGCCAGAGCATCTTATGAGTGTCTTCTGAAAGATTCTAAGTGTTGATAGGTCTGTATCCCCAAAGCAATTGAAGACTACTTAAATATTTTGAAGAGGTGAGCAGCATGACCCAAAATTGCCCTTTGAAAAGTTATCTCTGGTTATAGAATAGATAATAGATTAAAAATTCAAGAGTATGCATGGGAAGATCAGTTAGAAGGCTATTATACCAGCCTAGGTAGAAGGTACCCATAGTTTGGAATAGATTAGTGATGTTGAGATGGAGAAAAATAGATAAATTTAAGAAATATTGACTTGGAGGTAAAAACACAGAATTTGGTCTTGGGTGTATGGGCTGTGGGCCCTGGATGCAAGGAGGCATCAGGGTGGCTCTTAGTTTTCTGATTTGGAGAGAATGATGCTGGCTTTTACTGACAGGCACAACATAAATACAATACCTGGAAGGATATGCAATAAATTGTGATTAGTGGTTGCCCCTGAAGAGAGAGAGAGGAATGGATAATTAGGTGTCAGGGGAGGAAAGGAAATTTGAATTTGTTTGTACTTCCCTTTTATAGTTTTGTGCCAGTGTTCTCTTCACAGTGCTATGATATAGATCAAAATCTGTGGTAGGGTATTAAACATTTAAAATGTATAAGTTTGCCTCATCCTTGGTCCCTTCCTCTTTTCTCTTTGCTTTTTTCCCCCTAGTGTTTAAGAGTCCTATTTTGAGAGTAAAAATCCTGCATTCAGTTGGGTGATGTTGGGTCAGTTTCTTAATCTCCTTATCTGAAAAACTGAAATTGTAACAGTGGCCTACACAGGGTTCTTAAGAGTATCAGATAGGTTAATGCATGAAAACTATGTACAGCCCTGATTCAAGACATTCCATAGAGTCCCAACTCCCTTCTCCTCCTCTTTGGGCCCTCCCTTTCTTCTTTCTCTTCCTTCCTTTTCTTCTTCTTCCTCCTCTTCTTCCTTTTCTTCATTACATAAAGAGTTCTCCAGATACAATTTCTAGTTCTATTTTTTTTCTAAACCAGAGGGCTTTGCATCCTTAGAGAATTAGTGCATATCTTAGTAATATTTTCCCAAGGGCTGAGTTTTTTCCACAATCTGTGTACTAAGTGTTTATGGCCCATCTATGCACAATGCCACGTGTCTAAGTTCTTGCTCAAGGATAGAGGCCTCTGAACGGCATGTATCTTTAGGCCTTGACACAGTGCTCTGGACAAAGGCTGTCTTGGATACTGTTATCTCTCAAACATCCTTTTATTAATGAGCCATGCATACTGAATCTCTGCAGTACTTAAACCAGTTTTTTAATTCAAAAAGTATTTAGTACACCTACTATCACAGTGGTTCATTAACGTTACAACAACAACAACAAAAATTGCATAAGATTGCTTTATCCTTATGTGATTGAGAACAGACTTCTTTAAGAATTTTTTTTATTTAAAGCAATGTTGTTGTTGGTGGTGTTAGTGGTACAGAGAACATGCATGAAATAATGGGCCCAGAAAGCTTCAAAGGAGAGACTGATTCCTTGCAGCAGAGTTTGTGAAAGCTTCTCCATAGCCTTCCAGGGAAAGCCCTCCAGCTACCAACCAACCATGCTCCTACCTTTCAGGACCGGCCTTTCATCTGATCTCCACTGTGACACATGAAGACAGAAGGGCAAGCAGAAGGGAATGTTCACACACAAATAAGAGCACCAGGGAGGTTGGCAGGCTCATCCTGCCCCTCCCGCAGCTCCTGCTTCTGTCTTTAACACATTGATTCCATGTAGCTTGCATCTTTCTCTGATCCTCTTGACACCTGCTTACTATTGTTTATTTAGCTTATGATTCTCCTGCCTTGAAGGTAAATCTTCATACTGCATGGATCAATAGGCTGTGGGGGCCTTAATTAAAGCTGCAGGATTAAATTGATAGTAGAAACTAAATTCCTCTAGTGTCTGGAAGAGAAGGAAATGCTGTTTCTCATGGTGGTCTGTGCCTTATTATTAATTTTTTTTATTTAAAAAATTTTTGACTTGTACCTAAAATTCATACACATTTATGGGGTACCGTGTGCTGTTTTAATACATTACATATATTTAATACATTATATATATTATATATATATATACATTATATACGTACTATGTTCAAATCATAGTACATATAGTTATCCTCTCAAACATTTCTTTATGGTGAAAAACTTTCAAATTCTCTATCTATCTATCTATTTATCTATCTGTCTATCATACATTATCATTATCTATAGTCACTTATAAAATAGCAGAACTTCTTTCTTCTAAGTATAACTCAATGCCTGTTGTTCAATGTTTGCCATCTCTTCTTACTCCCATTCCCCACAGTCTCTGGTAACCACCATCCTACCCTCAACTGCTACGAAATCAACTGTTTTAGATGTCAGCAAGAATGAGGTTGCATGGTACTTGTCTTTCTGTGCCTGCCTTATTTCACTTAGTGTGATGATCTCCACTTCCATCCATGTTGTCACAAAGTGTCCATCCACTGATGAATAAGTAAAGTGAATATGGAACATACACACAGCGAAACATTATTCAGCTGAGAAAAGATGTAACCCTGGTATTTGCAATACCAAGGAGGCCCCTCTGTTGCCTCACATGGTCAATGTGAAACACTGGTGCAACACTGGGTATCCCATGAGAGATTCCAGGGCCACATATTAGAGCATGGTGCATGTGTGAAGAAAAATGTTATCTTTGGCATGACTTCTGGATACGTAAGTGTCTCCCTGGAGAATCAATATCCCACTTGTTAATGGGTATTCATATAAAGTCTAAATGCTTACTTGAACTGCAGAAGAAATCACACATCTGGATTTGAGGTCCTCTTAGAATAGTTTAATTGCAGGGACATCTAGAAGCATACTGCATAAGGCTTTTTCATTTCACTAATTTATCTCTTTTAATTTTTTGCTGAAGTCTCTTGAATGAGCTCTTTGTCTTCTGTACTAGTAAAGGAAGTTATCCTCAGTCATGGCACTGAAACAATTATAATGAAAAGCACCAAACCATCAAGTTTCCAAGGCTCCTAGAAAATGATCAAAGCCGTGAGGGTAACTAGGGAATTCAGGAGAGTTACTAACAGGAATTGAAGTTAGAAATTGCTGTCGTTATTGGGACCCATTGCTGTAGCAGACTTAAATTTTGGTTCTCCCATTCATTAGCTCTGTAATAAAAAAAATTGTTTAGTTTTTAATGAGCCATTTTTTGTTCATTCATAAAATTTGGTCAATATGAGCATCTAACAAGATTTTTATGTGAAAATTCCTAGCACCATATCTGGAATATTTTACATGTTTATTGGATACTGGTTACCACCCCTGATCTTTAGATATTGGAGCCGGATATTCCTGTGGAATTGCCTCTCTGCCTGATGCCAATGGGGACTCAGTATATCAGGGACACCTAATTGACTATTAAAGAGTGTCCAGTGCTTTGTGTAAACCTCCCATATCTGTGAGGTTCAGTATCTTATAGGGGGAAGACATTGTTGATCCATGACTTTTGGATGTGATACATGGAGTAGGGTGAGAATAACAATTTTATTTCCATGAACCTGATGGAATTAGTATCACTGAACCCCAGGATGGGGAAATAGAGATATCCAAAGGGAAGTGATAAAATCAGAGGACATATAAGGGAGTGAATAGAAATTTAGGTAATCAAAAGTTGAGGGTTTAGGAACCTTGAAGTGTTCTTATCTCTAGATTTAGTTAAATGCTTATTTACATAAATAAATTGCCAATGATAGTATCAGAGAAACAAGATTATAAAAAGATATTTGGGGTGCATTTTAAATCTATATATTCACCTGCGTTCTTCCAGTTATCAAATAGGATCACATTGAAACACTCTTACTTCTATTCTTTACTGTATAGGAGGGTTGATCTACCATTCTAAAATGCAAAATAAAAATACTTATGAAAATGTGGAATGTTTTTGTGTGAGTTTTAAATTCAGAAAGAGAGAGGTGTTCAGTCCTATGTGAAATTGATAAGAGTATAGAACATTTATTACAGAATTGGAAGCACTCAGACACAGATACAAATGGACCTTGCATAGTTCCACTGTGTGGCCTTAGTTTCTGAAGGTGTAGGAAGAAGGATCCCAGTCCTCATCTAAGGCTGAAATAAGGTTAGAATTGGGGCTGAAAAATAATTTTCAATTTTTATTTTATCTTTAGCAAAAGTAGTACTTATTGGGCTGGGGATGTGGCTCAAGCAGTAACATGATCACCTGGCATGTGCGGGGCGCTGGGTTCGATCCTCAGCACCACATAAAAATAAAATAAAGATGTTGTGTCTACCGAAAACTGAAAAATAAACATTAAAAAATTCTCTCTCTCTCTCTCTCTCTCTCTCTCTCTCTCTCTCAAAAGAAAGTAGTACTTATTCCTGGTTAAAATTAATCATGATGAATGTGTAAAGGATTCACATTATTTTTGGTGTCTGTGTTATACTTATGGACATATGTTGAATGTTTCTTTTATTGTATGTGAAAATATAACATCATGAAAGAGCACCAAACTAAGAAGCAGAATCTTGGGCTTTTAGTCATAGCTTTTACCTATTGATTATGTGACTTTGGGCAAATCACTTAATTTTTCTGACTCTCATGTTCTTCAACTATAAATTTATGATAACAAGATTCCTGTTCATCTCTCCAGGTTAATGTAAAGATTAAAAAAAATGTACTGGCTCTATAACAAAGTTCTTTAGTTATGTGCAGGCGTTCATGCCTGTAATCCCAGTTACTCAGGAGGCTAATGCAGGAGAATCACAAGTTTAAGGACAGTCTTGACAACTTAATGAGACTATGTCACACACCAACCAACAAACAGAAAGTTCTTCGTAGGTTATAAGTATCAAACAAATTTAAAGCATTGTATAGTAGTGGGTACATTTGTACACATCAAAAATATAAAACTGCATTAATCTTTTAACACAATACCCAATGTGTTTTTTAATATCTGTAATTCAGAAAATCTGTAGTTCACGAATAACATCTCCTGGATAGTTTCAGTCCCCAAGTCTGGCTGTGATTAGCAGATTGAGAAATATGCCTAACCATGGCAATTAAGAATACATTTGGAAATGCCAAGGCTGGTCATCAAGAACACTCAAGCCCAGGCTACTTATAGGCCCACGCATGTGCACAACCTTCCCCTGAGCTGCAGAATTGCCATCGCTCTTTATTGTGCTTGGGGCATGGAGGAATGAGTAGGGCACTGAACACATTGAAGAAGAGCAGATTAATGGTCACACAGACAATAACCTTCTCTTACTCTTTCTGAACCTGTTGATTGGTTTTGTCTATTTGGTCTTGGCTCACAAAAGGATGCTTTAAATAAACATAAGCCTGGGGGAAGTAAATGAATCCCACACCAGAAGAAAGCATTGAGCTATGACTTCATTTATTGACTTTCAAATTAAAATGAGAAAATGCTACCTCTTTCTCTTAAGAAAAAAAATATGATTACTGGTTAGTAGAATATAAAGTAATATAATGAATTTCGATGGAAGAACTTATCTCTAGCTCTGACCCTCACTGGACCATGAACATGCTATTTATGCATGCTTGAACCTTAGTTTCCTCATCTGTAAACAGGGGTATCACATATAAAATAGAAGGTCAACATTTCTGTGATGCTGAGAACGTAGACTTCACTTCTGGAAGACTAATCAAAAGTATTTTGCCCTCTTTCTCACATCTCTAATAAAGAGAGGATGTCAGAGTGGTATTTTCTAATGTTTCTTTGAACTGAAGTTTTATGTGAGTTTATAAACAGTGGAGTGGTGTCAGGTCTTAGATGTTATCAACAATCCCACAAAAGACAAAATTTCATAAAATGCATTATCTGACTACTTACTGCATCTTTGTCACTTTAATATGGTGTCAACAGTAGGATAGCAATGTGGTCCATAACAAAAGGAGGACTTTACTGAGTTCCAAGGGATATGGAGGCCCTTTGGGAAATAGGTAGGGGCAGCTGCTCTCAGAACGATGTGATTCATCTGAACACTCAGTGTCTGCATTCTGTGTAGTCCTGCAGGAGAGACCCGGAGGATTCAGACCCCATTGACCAAGAAGAAGTATAACCGATTGGGAATTGATATGAGAGTAATGAACCTTCTGTCTCATCTGGCACTTTCAAAAGAGTTTGAAGAGTCAATAGGTGATGGAGTCTTTAATTAAAAATGAAAGGGGAAATTAAAGCCTGACTACAGTATCCTAAAGGAAAGACAACCTCAGAGATTGGGAAAAATATTGTCAGAATCACAAGACAAAAAACATTGTTCCTCTTCAATTTGAACAATATAAGTACACAACAACTGGGGGTAAAGCTCATATGCATATTCACATACTCTCATCCAACCATTATGTTTCTTATATCTAGAAGAGATCTAAATTTTTAGACCTGGCTTGTATGTAAAGATACTGTGAGGGGAGATAAATGTATGCATCTGTAGGTTCTTATCTCTGGCATCTTAGTGAAAGTGTGGTGGGTACATGCCATAGCAGGCCCTGAGCTTGATGCTACTTGAGATTATTTAATTTCCATCTTAGTATAAGATGTCTGGGTCTGTTCAGAAGAATCATTGAACTTAGATCTATTTTTGGTCTTCGTTTATTCATTGATTTATTTTTTGAACATTTAATATGCATGAGTGATGGGCAATTTTCTACCCTAGAGATACTGGGAAGATAACACAAATTAAAAAGACAGTGTCTCTTCTCCTGAAAGAGTTTACAATGCATCAGGGAAAAAGACATTGGATGACTTAGTTATGCTGCAAGGTGGAATGAATGAGGTAGAGGCACACATGAGGTGCTCTAGAAGAGAGAGGTGATGTAGAGAAATAAAGGATATCCTTTGAGCATTTACTCTGTGCCTGGGACCATGACAGATATGTTACTTGCACAGTCATGAATAATGCAGGCAGCTTTATTTTACTGTTAACTGAGGCCCATTAGTCCAAGAAGTTTAAAGGATAAGGAGGTTCAAGGACATACAGTAGAAGCCCTCCTAGGCAGACCTGTGGCTTATAACCCTGAAGCCATTCTCCTATGACTGAGTGGGAACAATGGTTGATCTGATTCTCCATTTCACCGGAGATTGTTAGGCAAAGGATTTGTTGATGTCAGTCACAGTAGGCTAGTAGACTCTAGGGGTGTTTCCATTTGACTCTCACATCCTTTCAGACACTGACTGTGTATGTCTCCCAAACTTCCACCTCCTCAACATGGCCTTGGGGGCACTCAGAAGAAGACAGGGAGTGTGGCTCGTGAAAGACCATTGCTTTTCTGACTTCAGATTCTGTGACCTCCCCAAGCTGATTACCATTTCTACTTGTCCTTGTGACTGTCTAAAAGACCTGAGGTGAAAACTGCTGGGAAGTATATTGGGGGGGAGGGGTCTTCATGTTTGATACAGATATCCATCCTCACCCCAGTTAGGTTCCAGGATCTACGTTAACATTTTCCCCTTATTCTCCAATTGGTGTGGACACTGAACACACATCTGGGAGGACCCCGTCCTTCCATTTCACAGTACTTTGGAAGCACATCTCTTTGGCTGTACCTTTTTAATCTGTGTCCTCTACAACACCTCTGACTACTAACGCACAATTTTATTTTCAAGACTGAGTTTCATTTTCAGATCCTCTGGACAATAAGAGTTATCTTAAATATTATTTTCAAAATTAAAAGGATCATTTAAAAATATTCTGGAATATGTAAGTTTATGAGAACGGGTTGAGAATGAGGGCTTAGAAAAGGGGTGGTGGTGACCTCTTTCTCAGTTTTTATTCAGTAAGATCTTGAGTTTTGTTCCAGATAAAGCTCCCTGATATGAGCATTCAAATCCAGTTTTATATTTTCCTAATATTAAGAAGTATTCATTTGGACTGAAGTTGTAGCTCAGCGGTAGAGCGCTTGCCTAGCACATGTGTGGCATTGGGTTCAATCCTTAGCGCCACATTAAAAAAAATAAACAATTAAAAAAAGGTATTGTGTCCATCTACAACTAAGAAAAAATTACAAAAAAGAAGTATTCATGGGGCTGGGGATGTGGCTCAAGCGGTAGTGCGCCCGTCTAGCATATGCGCGGCCCGAGTTCGATCCTCAGCACCACATACCAACAAAGATGTTATGTCCACTGAAAAACTAAGAAATAAAATATTAAAATTCTCTCTCTCTCTCTCCTCTCTCTCTCTCTCACTCTCTCTTAAAAAAAAAGAAGTATTCATTCATCATCTATTATTAGGTTGTATTCTCTTGCAACCTGGACTCGAGATTTTCTGTCTAAATATTTGCTCAGCATCTCCACTTGGATTTCTTCAGACACCATGAAGTCAACACACACAGAACAGAATTCTGATCCCCATCTCCACACACCCTTCCTGCAGTATGATTCTCCCTGTTTCCCTTACCTCAGTAGAAGGCATCTGACTTCCTTTTTGAACTCTAACACTGAGTTTATTCCTGACCCAGAGTCTTTACATTTCTGTTTCAGTTTACATGGGAAGCTCCTCCACCATAATTGTGCACACAGCCTCTATCTCGTCTTGCAGCCTCTGTTCTGAAGCCTCTTCTGAAAGCTCTTCTAAAGTGGTGAAAACCAGAGTGTCACTCTCCCTCCCCATCATACTTCCCATTCCCTACAACCTGAAGTTATTTGTTTTGATAAACTTGTTTACATGTTTGCTATCTATTTCTTCTATCAGAATCTAAGTTTCTTGAGGGAAGAGACAGTGTCACACTAGTTTATTGCCGAATTTCCATATCAACCAGCTAGGGTAACCTGTGTTAATTAGTTGGATGGTTTTACTTTCATTATCTCATTTAATTCAGGCAGTAATTGCTTGTTTTAATCACCTTCATTTAATCCTCAATTTAATCTTCACAAAAATATACAAAATACTTTTTGTTATTTACATTTTTATTAATTAGGGTTATGGTGCAAGAGAGCGTTTTCAAGGTGTTTAGCTTGTTCAAGGTGTGCTGGCTCATGAAGGAGCTTTGACTAAGAGCCAGATTTGTCTGCACATAGGGCAGTGTTCTCTTTGTCTACAACCTTCATTGAGTCTCAGTGATCCAGAGAGACATGAACAGAGCCGAGTTGGATTCTTCAGGCTGGTGGGTTATGGGAGTAGGAATGAAGAAAGCCTATATCATGGCATATGCCACTGATGAAGTGAAATTCGATTCACATTTTTAAGGGGCAATAAAATTCAATTCAAACATAATCACCAAAGAAATAGAAGCATATAGCCTACAGGCAAGAAAAAAATTCAGTCTAAAGAAGACCCAGAAGTGAACCATTTGTTTGAATTAGGAGATAAGGAGTTCAAAATAATTATCACAGTTATATTAGACAATTTCTGTGAATAGAAGAAGATAATAGGTAAAGAGGTTGAAAATTTTAAAAGATATAGAAAACCATAAACATTTACAAAACAGAAGATTTAGAATTAAAAGTATACAAGATTTAAAGTAAAATGGAATGGGATTAATAGATGATTGAGAACAGCAGCAAAAGAGATCAATTAAATTAAATACATGTTAAAAGAAATATTACAAATTAATGCACAAAGAGAGAAAAAAATAAGGAAACAAAACCCCAAAACTTTTGTGACCTGGCAGAAAGAATCAAGTTGTTTGCTATATGTGTGTTTTGTAAAAAGTGTAATAAATAGGACAGAAAAATATTTGGTGACATATTGGCCAAAACTTTTCCAATATAGGAAAAATTAATGAGCAACCCATATGTGTAGTATGTTCATTAAACCTTGATTGGGGTAATATAAAAGCAATTCCACATAGGCACATACTATTTCAAATGCTGAAAAGCAAAAATAAAGGCAATCACCTTAAAAACAATAAAGAAGTTAGAATGTTCTACCTGCAAGGGGAAATGACAGAAATGACAGATTTTTTTTATAGCTGATGTATTAGTTTTGCTGTTAAACCTAGTCTGTAAACTTTGAGGCTTAACACAATTCTTATTTACTAGCCACATGTTCCACAGATCATAACTAGGATAGTGTGGCATGACATGGCTGAGTTTTCAGGCTGGAATGGAGGTGATAGCAGCTATATTTTCATCTGGTGTTGACAATGCTCCTCTAGGTTTATTCTCGTTATCCACAGAACTCAGATTCTTGTGGTTCTAAGACTGAAGTCCATTGATGGCTATCATCTGGGGACTGCTTTTGGCTTCCAGGGCCACTTGCATTCCTTATCATGAAATCTCTGCCATCTGATCAGCAATGGCTTGCTGAATCCTTCTAATGTTTCATATCTCCTGGAATTCCTCTTTAGATACCAGCTTGAGAAAACTCTCTGCTGTGATAAGATTCATCTGACTGATATATATTGGATAAATGTTGGATATATATATTGGATATATATTGGATATATATATTGGATAAATCTCATATCTTAAGATTTAGGACTTTAATTCTCTTCACAACTCCACCTAGATTAGTGTGTGATAGAATAACCAGGGGATAAGATTCTTAGGTGAGGGAATCTCAATATGTCTGCTTGCCCTAGTGTTCTTCTTATCAGAAACAATGTTCATTCAGAAGACAATGGGACAACATAGAGAGGTTTTGTTTATAATAGCCTCCAATTCATAACAATTCAATAAGAAAATGGATAGAAATTCATGGTGGATGTATTCACTATGCTTTGATTCAACCATGAAAATAAATATTTCCAAGGTCTAAAGTACAACAAGGGCCCTATATAATAGAAGTGGGATGAATAATAAGATCGTTGGGTGACAGGAGGTCAAGGAATTGAATTTTATCTCCAAGAAATAAGTGGCTTATCAAGAGTTACTATATGAGCATTGGTGGAGATAAGACTGAAAATCATCAATAAATGGAGTGTTTGGCTCAGGAATCTTTGTAGATGACAAAAATAAGGAAGGGAAGTTGGTACTGTACTGGGATAACAGGAGAATCTCCTTTCATTGCTAAATATAGATTTAAATCCTGGGTCTCTGTATCTAGTCACTGAAGATTATTTCATGGACAACTCTCTTTGAAATGTTCCATGGTTTGGCACATTGCTCTCATAAGTTTTAATATGTCTTTCTGGAGAAGAGTAAGTGAAATAAATCTCTCATTTTGGAAAGGGGAGGATGAGGAATGAAATCAGTAGAAAGCTGCACATAGAAAACATATCATGCTGCCTGGAATATCAAAGATTCATGGCCAGGTACTGGACTAAGCCAGTTGGCCTTCCTTCACTTCCCCCAGGAGGGAAGATCTTCCTCATTCATTGACTCCATGGCCACATCTGTGAGGGTGATTTGGGAGGATTCCTCTTCTAGGAGTAGTGAAGCTTTCAAGCATCTTGTGTCTAGGGATTCCTTCTCATTTTGAGCAATCCAAACTGTAAAAATGTTTTGTAAATGGAAAACTCTCAAGAACTTAGTTCAATTTCTACTGAATTCTGTTAGCTTAACTCCAGGAGCTGGTAACCAAAGTGAGATATCCCCCTGAGCTGTCACCTTGGTATCTGGAATAGGGTTGTGCTCTGCTTGCTTCCTGGCTTCCATTGTGGCAAAATTCAAAGTGAAAGGATGGGCTGCAGAGGCATTGTTAGCTCTCCCATGCTCCTTAGGGGCATCAGCTTTTCTCCACAGTGGATGTATATGCTTCTCTCCTCGGCTGTGTCTGCCTAACCTGTAGTACATGAGCCGTGTTGATGTGGGGCTGATCTGAGTCTCCAAGCTCTTCTTTTGTTCTGGCCTCCTTTTCTTTGTGGTCATTAATTCTAGGCTTGGGCAGTAAAGTCATCTTTTCCAATTTTACTTAGCTTCAAATGACCAGAATCATAATCATCTTGAATGGCCATCATGGAGCCTCAAGGATCTCTGTTATAAAAACAGTATGATTCTTCCCTACCTTATGCTTTCAGATATCTTAAATCCAAAACCTCGGGCTGCAGAGAACTGATCAGTCTTCAGGAAACAAGCAACACATTTGAACATGCCAAACTTCACTCACCAAATTTCCTAAAGCCCTAGGAGTCCCTGGAGTCTGAGCCCTGAGATTTACCAGAAGGACACTTAATGTACTCTTCATGAAATCCTTTCAGAGGTGGCCTACCTTGCATGCTAGCTGTGTTGTCTGGCTGTCCCTCATGATCTTGGGTCCCAGGTTCCTTCTCACCCACCTTTCTCATGTCATAGAGTAGAAGCCTGTGTCTTAACCCCAATTTATAAGTTCAAGCATCCTGTGTCTAGGATTCCTTCTCATTTTGAGCAATCCAAACTGTTAAAACATTCTGGAAATGAAATACTCTTAAGAACTTGGTTGAATTTCCACTCAATTCTGTTAGCTTAGTTCTAGGAGCTGGTAACCAAAGCTACATATCCCCCTGAGCTATCACCTTGGTACCTGGAATAGGGTTATGCTCTGCTTGCTTCTGTACCAGGCTTCTCTGCTGCTGAAACCTCTCAGGATCTCTGGCTGGTTTTGTTTTTCTCTATTTGCCTAATAGGACACCATCACTGGGTAGGGACAACCTCACTGCCTTCATAGCCATGGGCTCCACATGACCTTCAGACCCTGCTTCTTCCTGCTGCAGATCATAGCCTAACCCCACTGATGATTTCCCTATTCCTATCCCCACCTAGGCGGACCCTGCCAATCTCTTCTCTCTGGAAGTATCTCTGTCTCAAAGCCTCTCCCTTGTTATGTCCTAATTCTGCCTACCACACCTATGCCTATCTTCCCCAAACAAGGTTTATTTCATGAATAATAGAAGCCAACAATACATAAGAGAAAAATTAATGCATGAATAAAAATTGACATTGATAAGTAGTAGATAACATGGGTAAAAGAAGGAATTAACAAATAAGGGGACAAGAGTCAACATTTGTCTCTCAGTATCTAATTTTATTTGGCCCCATCTTGCTTTGAAAGCTAGGTTGATGGTGTGTTATGCACAGTCTTAGTGTTTTATTCAGCTTTTTCAATGCTGCGACTCAAGGATCTGACCAACACAGTTAAAGAGAAGGAATGTTCATTTTAGGGGTGACAGTTTAAAGGTCTTAGTTCTTAGAAGACTGGCTCCATTTCTCTGGGCTCAAGATGAGGCTGAACATCATGGTGGGACAGGGTGGCAGAGGGAAGCAGCTTACATCATGGTGATCAAGAAGCAGAGAGAGAGAGAGAGAGAGAGAGAGAGAGAGAGAGAGAGAGAGAGAGAGAGATACAGCAAAGACATGCCCCAGTTCCCACAGCCACACCCTATCAATCCAGTTAATCCCATCAGGGATTAACTCACTGGTTAGGCTAAGGCTATAACCCAATCATTTCTCCTCTGAACCTTCTTGCATTGTCTCACATGTGAGCTTTCCAGGGATACTTCATGTCCAAACCATAACACTAAGTCTCCACAATTTTATTTTTCATGCAACAGTTTCCTTTTTCCTGGTGTAACCATCAACACTTCTATTGTGTTTTCTCATGTTACTCTCTCTCAATCTTCTATTCTCAGGCTTCCAGAATCTCTTTTGTTCAGGCCTTCCCAAAACTTTCTCATCCTTCAGGACCTTTTACAAACCTTTCTCCTTCAAGTATTTTCCCCATATATACAAGTTTTTTTCTCCTTTAACCTGAGAGATTACTTCCCCTTTTCACATCTGATTATATCAATAAAGAACACTATTTCTAGAACTGGATTTAAAAATCTGTATTTTTTTTTTTAAAAAACAAACCAAACACTGAAGTGGAAAAATGAAATTTCAGAAATAAAGTTGGACTGAAACTTTTGGTGCATCATTACTTAAAATATCTCATAAGACCTAGCATATTCACAGAAGCAGGGCTCCTTATTTGCCCTCAAATGCTGAGCTGAGAACACACACTGACAGTCCTTCAATTACTTCCTGCTTATTTCTATTTTATACATCTCAGCAGAATTCCAAAAGTCACTCATGAGAAGAAACCTCCAGAGTGGAGTTTTATTTTAGCAAATTCTCATGAAGACCTTACGGGTTCCAAATCAATATAGTAGTAAAATGCCAGCAGGAAGTGTATTAGTGGTATATTTAGAAGCCGTATGTGAAGCTGGATAATGAGATCCTGAACTTACACCTGCCCCCTTAGCTTCATTAGGAAAGCAACACCTCAGCCCTGCTTGTAATTAGGTGTAATTGTTTCCTTACAGAAACAATCAGAGTAATTTCACTAGTGATCTGTTTTTGTTTTTGATGATTCAGAGTGCTGCTCCTATGTGGTGAGGTCTGCCAAGCAGTAGGACTAGAAAGTTGATGCTTTTAGTTTCTTGAATCTCTTTCATTTCTATGGACCTCATTCTTTTCTCCTTATTTAGTTTCATAACCCCCCCCCCCGCCCATTCCACTGCAATTCCTAGCAATGTTTTTCTTCAGAAGAAAACTCTATCTGGCTGAAGGCTTAGCAGTTCACCAGAGATGGGAGAGCTCAGCACCATCTAATCATGACCTGTTGGGGCCAGCCCAGCCTAGCACCCTAGGAAATGACACTGGTACAGGAAGTGAAGAAACTTTCTGATAATGGGCAGCATACAAAGCTAAGGTGCCAAACACATATGTAGTAGCTAAGGCATGGAGGTCACAGGAGCAAATGGCAGGATGTGGGGCCCATAAAGCCTGGTTCCTATTTGTTACAGTCAGGTTTTTCACTGCTGTGACCAAAAGACCTGACAAGAACAACTTTAGAAGAGAAAAAATGTATTTGGTGTTCACAATTGCAGAGGTCTCAATCCATAGATGACTGGCTCCATAGCTCTGGGACTGAAGTGAGGAAGAACATTATGGCATAAGGGTTTGGCAGAGGAAAGCATCTCTGGACACATCAGCCAGGAAGCAGAGAGACCTCCACTCACCAGGGACAAAATATAAACCAGAAATCATACTGTCAGTGACCTACTTCCTCCAGCCAAACTCTAAATGCCTACAGTTACCTCCCAATGTAAGTGGATTAATCCATTGATTTGGTTAAGGTTCTCATAACCCAATCATCTCACCTCTGACATATAAGTTTTGGGGGGGACACTCATATATAAACCATAATACTGTCTGAGTTCTGTCCCTCCTGGTTTTGTGACGTTACATATATTTCTTAACCTCTCTGAGCCTCAGATTTCTCACTTTTAATAAGGGATGTATGATTCTTAGTGGAATTGGATAGTTTTCAAACTGTGCAGTGAAATCTGCAAGTACAAGTTATCATTATTAATTGACTAACTTCTCAACACATGTCTCAACTTCAGTGGACGTGTCACTGGGCAGACAGGAAGGGGAGAACTTTCTCTTATAATGAACCAGTTCCTCTTGTCTGGTTTAGGAATATTTGCAAATCCTGCCCTCCAAAATCTCCAAAGGGACATTCCAAAACCTTATAAAATAGATCTTATAACAGCTCTGTCATTAGTCAACTGAGATATCCTGAAGGAGAATGCAAATAAGAAACAGAAAAATAAGCTCATATTTATTGATAAGAATTCTAGGCACTAAAATAGGTATTTTACATATTTTATATAATCCTTATAACTGCTCAGACAACTACATTTAAAATCCTCTTTTAATCTGTTTGTGAATCAGAGAGATAAATCATCTTGCTCAAAGTCACACAGCATAACTGTGGCATAGACATAAATTTACCCCCATCTGTATAAGTTTTAATTTTTTTTTTACTAAACAACACTGCCTCTAGCTTCAAGAACTTGGAACCTTCCTAACAGTCAAGTGAAAATCAATCATAAAGATTTAGTTTACAATAATGAACAAGAAAGATTATCTTCTAAGTGGGAAACACTGGTACAAGGAAGTGAGGAAACTTTCTGATAATGGACAACATACAAAGCCAAACATATGCAGTAGCTAAGGCATGGAGGTCGCAGGAGCAAATGGCAGGATGTGGGGCCCATAAAGCCTGGTTCTTATTTGTATACACTACCAATATCAGAGATAAGAGAAAAATAGAAAAAAAATTAAAGCTTACAGCAATGACTTAAAGGGGAGTTTGAAACAAGTCTCTAGGTAATTGCAGATCAAACTGGATTTTGGTTAAATAAAATATCATTGAACATACAATGGTTATTCTGGAAACATGGAGATTCAAGAAGCATTTTTTGAGCATGTTGTTATTTGACAATGCCAAGAGGCTGTTTGAAGACAAAACTATTCAGTCTACTTTTGGGATGTTTTCAAAATGAAAATTTGATTTAATATAATAAATGACTCAGCAATTACACAGACCAAATTGTGTGCTTTGAAATAAAAATCTCATTCTAAGAGCAGGTGGTTCATTGATTCCTGCCAAACCAGGATGGTAGCCCTCTATCTTTACAGACCAGAGGTGTTTCCACATGGCCAGCATACCCTCGTGCTTTGTTCCCTGTTCCAATTAAAGCAAACAATGGGAAAAATGATTGGGTGGTGAACTAACTCAGAATGTAACAGTGACCTGTTGCTGGTATTGCTATTACTGTAAGACAAAGCACATGAAAGACCAATAATACCATCCCTGTTCCCAGCATCGAAGGGCTGCCAGGTGATGGAGTGATGTGAGAGTGACTATGTATAAGTGCTCTTCTCACTCCTTTATAGCAAAAAAAAAAAAAAAAAAAATTCAAATTCAAATCAATCAAGCACAGAGTTAAGTATAAAAATAATGGCTTTAAGCAGTTTTAAATCTTTATGCCAATGTCAAAAATAATTCTTGAAGAGATAAAGCATAATGTAAATATAATTATATAATAAAAATCTATATTCTCAAATTAAATCATAAAACTCAGGAAGCTAATAGAAGCAGTGAGGAAAGGAATTGTTTTTTAAATTCTTCCTTTTGCATGGGTGAACTCAATAGATGGTAGTTCATTCTTTATATAGATATTAGGAAATTGTAGGTTCAATGATATTTTATAAACCTTAAACATAGTGAGGTGCTGAAGCCAGCTGGAACTGGCTTTTCAGGGCCAATTGTGCAATCCTTTCCCAGCTCTGTGTTCAGTGATATTATGTTGGTAGCTTGAAATTGGGTATATGCTAATATCTGTGCCATCAAATTGGCAAACGATTTAAAATCGGGCCTTTTATTTTTTTAAATTTCAGAGAGCCTGTTAAACCCATCACTGCCCAAAGGTTATTATCAGTAGAAACGTACCTTTCCAATCACTAGAAAAAATATTCTAAACAACACAAAGCCTATGATGACAGCCACACATAAAAAGGAGAAAAAAAGAACACACAGAAACTGAAAGAATAAGACCAGAAAATAGCAGTAAAACAAAATATATCACTATAACATGAGCAGAAAAGAAGAGGGAGGAGCAAGTGTCCCTTCAGAGGGAGAGAATGAGACACACTGGACATCATAAAAGCATCCTGGTATTAAAAGGGCAAGAATGAAAAGACAGAGAGAGAATATGAATATGAATATATGAATATGAATCAAAACAACCAGCTTAAGATGGTCTTTTATGCCACATTGTCAGGTTCAGTTTGAGCAAATGGGTGGAAGGTCTTCAAATGCTTTGGGCAGGGAAAAGAAATGATTAGATTTGGGTTAAGTGAAGGTTTTCTTGACTAGAAAATGAGAGACAGAATTAGGACAGAAAGTTGTGAAAGAATAGAGTTACAGAGCCCAGGGAGTAGGCTGGTGTGTACTTCTGGAAAAGTCACGGAGTTCGGCTAAATAGAGATTTGCACTTTGGTGGTTACATGTGGAGCATCATGGCACAGAGGTGGTTTGGGGATGATGCCAAAGTTTATGGTTTGGAAACTGGGTGATGGAGGCATTATTAAAAAGGGACACATAATGCATAACCAAAAAGAAAAAAAGTTTTAGAAAAAGGATAAATGTATTGTAGTGGGCTTCGGATATGTTTAATATGACCAGTCTGTGATATCCCAGTATTCATGCACAGAAAAGAGTAGAATATATAGGTCTCAAATGTCTGGGATATAGAAACCTGAGAACCATTAGCACAGCATGTATGCAGTTGGAATGGAGATAACAGATTTGAAAGTCGTCAGTATAGAGAGAATATGTGGATAGTTATGAAAGTGGACGAGATTTTCCATAAACTGTAGAGTAAGTACAGAAGCAAATGCAGGACAGTGCCCTTCCTCACAGGCACCAAAGCTTAAAGATTGAGTAGAGTAAGGAACTTCTGCAAAAAGGATTCAGTATACACAACACCAAATGCAGTACTCTATTCAAAGTTAGCAGTCAATTAAATACCTAGTGAATGAGTGGATGAAAAAGAAAGTGTGGGGAAAAGAAAGTCTAAGACAAAGGAAGATGGGTGCAGAATATAAATCATAGAAGCAGAGGCAGATTTAGCATGAAGTTAAGAGAGATGAATTATTAGCACCCATGTTACAGGTGCATTTCAAGGCTTTTAAATGAAATGTACACTTAAAACTGAGTACTTTCAAACTTTTCTAAAGAGGGTCCTCTAATCCATAGAAGCAGCAGGTCCTTCTAAATCTGATTCCAACTCTGTGTAGAACCAGGAGGAAAAAAGTATCAAGTGAGTTAGATAGGCATATTTGCAAATAAAATCTCATGTATCTTTAGGCACTGAGTTACTAAGTTTCAAAAACATAAAGTTCAACTTCTAGGAAATTGAGAAGCAACAACTAGAAACGGGGTGTGGTACTAGGAAAATTCTGGTACTAGGAAAGTTTAACTCTCAGACCAGGACTAATAAAATGCAAAACTAGGGAAGCTATGGAGAATCTGAAAAATAGAATAAGTATCTATTTTAAGTATGGTTGATGTAGTAGAGATATAGCTATTGTATCCCAAATAAATTTCATGGTTGATAATAGTACAAAATGTTCTCTTCACCCAGAAGATGGTACAAATTGAAATGAGTTCTAAAACAAAAACAAATAAAAATATTACTTTAAAAATTTAAAAGATTTGTTTTTGCCTCAAAGGTAATAAAATGATATTTTGGTTACACTCATGCATAATAACAAAAATAACAGCCACAATAATAATGATAGCACTGTGTATTAAAAGCCATGTAAAACAGCTTGCTTACATTAAGAAACAGAAATAAATGATTATAAATATACAATCATCTACATCAAGAAATTAGCAATCAGGAGAGCAAGTCACTTTGATAAGAGCATAAGGAAATAATCAAATTAACCCAGAAATGGATTATGTAGAATATAGGGAAAAGGCTGAATTAGTAAGCAAACCCAAATCTTCTATGAAAAACCAAGTGGAACACTAGGTAACCCCAAGCTTGTGTAGTTAAAGTATGTCAAAAAGTAGGATGGGTGAAGAAATGAAGTGTGCATACATAGAAATGAGAATGGGCCATGAATACAGAGGAGATTGTGAGAACCTTAAAGGAATAGTTCAAAAACTTTCTTCCTATAGAAAAACAAACAAAAAACTCTTTGAAGGGGATATAGCTCAGTTGCTAGAGTGCTTGCCTTACATGTACAAGGCCCTCAGTTCTAATCTCCAGCACCACAAACAAACAAACAAAACCCCTGTCTTCAAATAGATTTCAAATGGATAACTTTTGAGGGAAATACAAATTTCTGCAATTATTCCTGAAGAAACAGTAGACTTCTGCCTGGGCAAACATGTAAGATATTGAGAAAGTCTGAAAGAGTTCTCCCTCAGTGCCAAGCCCAGATGGTTTCTCAGGTGAATTCTCTCATCCTTCAAGGAACAGAAACTTCAAAACTATTTAAATTGTTCTCAAGCAGAAAGATAAAAGGAAATCTTCCAAATTGTTTTTCCAAAGCCAACATAACATTGACTCCAAAAACCTTAAAACAAGAACTCAAAGTGAATCTCAGTTATAAACTTCAGAGTTCTGGGTAAGAATTACCATGAGTCTCCTTTAAATATGAGGACTCAACCTCAGCGAGGGGACTTCATGGCTGGATAGTGGGGCAACATGATTTTACACTAAGTGGTATGGCTGAAGGCTCTCCTAATTTTTCAAATTTTAGATGATAAAATTACCATAATTGCCCACCCTAATAGAACTATGTGTTGTACAAAACCCCAGGCACTGGAGAAAACCATTTATAAGATCTAGGGTTGCTATTTATATTCCCATTTACTAAGTGTGTTTTAGTCACCCTTTTTTTTGGTTGTTGTTGTTGCTGCTGTGACCAAAAGATCTAAAGACCTAACAAGAATGCCTTAGAAGAGGAAAAGTTCATTTTGGCTCACGGTTTTCGAGGTTCAGTCCATGGCCAGCCAACTCCATAGGGCTTGAGATGAAGTAGAATATGATGGTGGGAAGGTGAGGTGCAAGAAGTTAGCTTAGGATATGATGCCAGCAGGGAGAGAGATAGAGAGAGAGGTATATAGATGGGGATGCACACAGTGACCCAATTCTTCCAGCTACACCCAACCTGCCTACAGTTAGTGACCAGTTAATCAATTAGTAAATCAATCCACTGATTAGGTTATACCTCTCATAATCTGAAAATTCTTGCATTGTATCACACTTGAACTTTGGGGGGGGGGGCTCCTCATATCTAAAACATAACATTGTGCCCCTGGCCCACAAAACTAATGCATCTCACAATTCAAAATCCATTTAGTCTGTTTGCGGGAGTCCCCATAGTCTTAGTAGTTACAAGATGGCCCAAAAGTTCAAGTCCAAAATCTCATCAGAGACTCAAGGCAAACTCATGGATGTTTTCCCCCATAAAGAACAAAAGCAAGTCACATATATTCAATATATAATGACACAGAGTCACTTCACAAGGGAGAAATAGGGCATAGAAAGAAGGCATGGGACCAAAACAAGACTGTAATTTTAGAGCCCCACGTCCAGCATCTGGAGCACATAGGATTGTGATGTGCCTCTAAAGGGCTTATGTAGCTCTGTCCCTATGACCTAGCTGGTTGCATCCCACATGGCTTCTCTCTCAGCTTGTTTCTGCTCAATTCCTGCAGCTTTCCTCAGCAGATATCCTATATTACTGTCATCTCTTCATCCCAGGGGTCTCTACTGCAGTTTTTGGCTTCCTTCTGAATCTTCATGCAAAGTCCTCTCATGGACTGCCTGCAGGGATTGAAGCCTTCTACACTTTGCCTAGACTTGCAGGCCTTCATTTGAAATCTTGGTGGAAGCCTCCCTAACCCTGTAACTCTAGCATCCTGCATTTCTGCAGAACCAGCACCATGTGTTTGATGCCAAGGTGGGTAGTAGCCAAACCTCCTGGGACCATAGTTGTAGCAACTTCTGAGTGTCTAAGCTGTGCCAGCCTAGGGGGAGGGTCCATGAATCTATCCTCTTCTTCTCTCCATCCCCAGGGGGCCCCTGCCTCAGGTCTTGGTCTTTCTGCTCTCTACTACCTATTCTGGGGATGCGGCATGTGGCAAGAAGGTACCCTGTTCCTGTGAGTATTTAAGCCTTTATGCTTATGCTAATGTGTTTGTGTATTGTAGGTGTGTTTGTTATTGTAGAGGTGAGTGTGTGTGTGTGTGTGTGTATGTGTGTGTGTTTGTGTGTGTGTATGTGTTTCTGTAAGGAGAATTTTCAAGGAACCTGTATCACACAAGGTTCTGTTAGTTCCTAGCCTGGTCCTGAGTCACAGAGCAAAATTGATCAGATGAACAAAGAGCAGAAAAAGAAAAAAAAAATAGACAGGTGGGAAGTTTACTGTTTAAAACTGGGTGGGGCAGATGCAGGGACCCAGTGGGTGTAAAGGGTGGGTATGCACTTTCTTCCCCAAATTTAAAATCCCAGAGCTTGTCTTCTTGACCTGTGTGATGTCAGGACTAACTATTCATTTTATGTTTTCACGCTTGGACTTAGTGCTTTGAAGCCACCATTATTGATGTTAAAAGAAGAAAAAAAAAAGAAAACTTGTATTTTCTCCTTGATGTGAATTCTAGATTGAAGGAAAAAAAAAGCAAAACTGATGAGTGTGGATGGATGCTCACAAGAGTTATCATGTAGGGTGGGTCATTGGGTAGAAAATTATCTCTTACTGAGGAAAATTTTCTTTTCAAACATCCTCAGTGTGAAGCTTGATAGGCACAGCAAGAAAATGAGTACTGTGCCACTAATACAACTAAAACTAACCCTCGGAGGTGGGGCGTACAGGGTCTGTATTTTATTCGATGCCATATTCTACTCAGAAATAATGGAGCTGAGAGCAGGAGAGAGAGAGGGTGGTGCAAAAGCAACAGGAGAAAAGAATACAAGAAAAAAACTAAATTGCGTACAGTAGGAGAATAAATAAAAAACCATAGGAATTACTTATTTGGTGTAGTCTCAAAGGTCTCATAAAAAGTAGCTCTTTGATTTACCTTCCTTGTCTCCCGTAGTGGCTGCCAGACCAAATTAAAAATGGGCCCATGAAACTAGTGAGACTGAGAAAGACATAAAGAATGCTTCAGAGGCTCCAGCTTTTAAGTGTCTTTCCACTTAATTGTCTTTGGTTGCCAGCTAAGGAGGTAAGGAGGAATGGAGAGAGAGAAGGAGAGGGAGAGATGGAGAGAAGGAGAGGGAGGGAGAAAGAGAGAGAGAGAGAGAGAGAGAGAGAGAGAGAGAGAGAGAGAGAGAGAGAGAGAGAGAGAGAGAGAGAGGATGCAGAGCTGGCTAGAAACACTTGCAGAATATCTCAAGACTAAACACTGTGCAGCGTGCATACTGATGGCTACCTTCTTGTATTTCTTATCTACACCAACACTGTTATCCTCCTTCCAACTGGGCTTTTGCCAAGATTCAGGTGTTTCAGATTGCTAAAGCAGGGAACATTTTGCAGAAATATATATCAATGTAATTTCCTCCAGCAATATAATTCCATGATTCTCAAGATTTTTTTGACAAGGTCTGGGTTAGACATATTTCTGCTAGTGGGAATGGAGAATTAAATCTATCCTATCTGCCTCAGTCCAATTCTTCCATGATAGTGTAGTTCTCTGTCCCTTTGATGACTTCGAAACACACTGATTCATATGTAATAAATATTTATTGCTTGCCCACTGTAACCATGATCTCTTGTCACAAGAATAAACAAATGACTGCAAATCAGTAGTGTGCAAGAATAAGTGATTATTGTGTCTGAAGTAAGTGGGAGGACAGTAAATTACTCTGCTGATCTTGGCTGGGCTCACTTATGAGTCTGCAGATTGGTTGGCTGGCTGTTGGTTGATCTAGAATGGCCTTGGTTGGGACATCTGTGATGAATTGGCTGTCCTCCATGGTGTGCCTTTCATTCTCCACTGGATTAGTCTGGACATCCTTTTTTGTTTTTGTGATGATGGCAGAAGCTCAAGAGAACAGGCAGAAACGCAAAAATCCTCTTGAGATTCAGTCCTAGAACTAGAATACTGACATGTCTGCCATATTCTCTTAACCAAGGCAAGACACAGATTAGTCCAAATATGATATGTCAAGAGTTTTGTAATGTTGTGAACAACCAATAAAAAAAAAGAAAGGCACTAAAAATAAAATAAAATAAAATAAATTAAAATAAAATAAAATCTGTTACAGAGCTGAAATTAAAAAAAAATCAAAGGATAGCTAAATAGACTCCCTCTAGTTAGTGGAGAAATCTGCACAGTCATGTGGAACATAATGAGGACACAGGAGAAGAGCAAAAATGGGTCATCACGGCAATCTACCAAACACACTATGTGTCATGTCTGCAAGGAAAAAAATTGAAGAAACACATGCTTCTTTGACTGCAAATCTCTGTTTCATTCTACCAGGCAATGCCCATGCCACCATCGGCCCATCCTTGCTACTAGGGAGAAAGCACAATCCCAATTATTTTACTCTGTGTCATTCCCACAGGGGAATGATACTCTATGTCATTCCTCAGCTCTTTGTGGAAAGCAGGGGTGAATACAGGAGAAAATCTTTCATTAATCCTTGTAACCTGGACTGCAGGCAGAGTCCTGCACACGCTGCATAGAGTGAGGATGCACCTGGAGCCCCACTTACATCCCCTTTACTCATCTGGGGACTCGTTCCCCAGCTTTTGTGAATGTTGGCTCTTCATGGCTCACAACTACCTTCTCCAGAAAATTACCTTCATTCGGAGGCTACCTGGCTCTTGAGGCTATGCACACATCTCTCCCTAACTCATCAGCCATTAGCCAATGATTGGATGAAGCAGGAGCACAAGATGCTGCCTCCCTACCTTACATGAGAGCCAATTCTGTGGTGCTCCAGAGCACACCATCTAATGAGCCGGAAGCTGATCTTTAGCTGAAGCTACATTTTTACTCAGCTGCTTCTTCTACCCCATCTTGAAAGTATTCTACTAATATATACTAGATTCTACTAAGCCCAGATTTTTAGTGCTCTCATTATAAAACGATGATAAATTTGGTGAGGTGATGAATTTGTTAATTAGCTTGATTGAATCTTTCTATAATGTATGCATAGATCAAAATATCATATTATACTCCATACATATATGTATTTTTATATTAAAAATAAGTAAATTAATTTAAAACATTCTTTCCTCACCATTGACTACAACTTAAAACTGCATAAATGGCATTTTATGTCACTGTCCCCAATGCCTTTCTAGACTATTTCTTTTTCTGCTTTTGCTGGGTGTGGACTGCCTGCAAGCTGTTTGCTGAGAAGGCCAGGAATCTTGCCCTAATGGGCCTGTAAACATGGTTTTCCTTGACTTGGTGTGTCCTTCGTATTCTATGGCTGGTAAACTTCTAATCATCTTTCATGATTTACCGTCACCCTCACCTTTTTGTAGAGAGTCTCCTGATCATATTAATTTCATTCATACCTCAGGTTATATTATATACTCATTATATTCATTCTGGGTACCCAGGGCACACTGAAAATACATCTATCATAGGAATTGTTTGATGGATGAATGAATTAGAATGCATAACTCTTTTAGAAAAACTGCCTAAAGTCTGAAAGCCAGTACCACAAGCAAGCAAAAAAATACACAAAATAGTTCAAGAGCATTGAGTGAAACAGTTTCCACTAACTTCGGTCCACATTTTTATTCATGAAAGAGTTGGATGTTATTATTCCTTTTCAGGACCATTGCTCATCTAGTATGCCTCCTTCCTGGTCTTACAATATAAATCTGAGGTACAGAATTTAGACAAGTTTCTTTTGAGCAATGTACTATATAAAATCAGTTTAAAGGATAAACCAGTTACCTTTTCTTTGTTAATTGATATATTTTCTTCTCCTCTCCTTTTAGGGCAAAGATACAATAGTTGTTTCTACATAGGGTTCAAGAATAGTTTCTGTGTGTGTGGCAAGGGGACTCTTGAGACCCAACCTGTGGTCATCAATCCTACTTAAAGTCTTCAAATGGCTCTGAAGATGGAAATATCTTAAAACAAAAGATATTGCCTATATATATCCAGCATCAAATCAACAAGGTTGGATTACACCAAAGAATAAGTAGAGAAGGTGAAGGATCACACTTCTAATTATCTCCATGGCTCTCTAGTTTTAGTATGCACAAGAGTCACTTGGGGACCTTGATACAAATGTTTGCACCTGAGTTTAAGCACTCAGAAAATTCAGATTAAGTATAATGGAGTAGAGTAAAGGAATCTGCATTTAAAATAAGTACCCCATTTGATTATCATACAGGAGGAACTTTAACCACACTGTAAGTTCTTACTGCTCTAACTATTCTCTAATCTGCATATTCACATGCAAAAGAATAAAACAGGACTCTTATCTTAACCATGCAAAAAAATCAAATTGAAATGAGTTAAATACTTAAATGTAAAACATGGAACTAAGGAACTCCTAAAATAAACTGTAAGGGAAAATTCCATGACCATTGGACTTCAAAATTATTATTATCACTATTATTTTGATGTGGTGGGATGTCAAAAACACTGGCAACAAAAGCAAAAATAAACAATTGGGACTAAATCAGACTAAAGTTTCTACATAGCAAAAAAAATATATTCAACTAGATAAAAAATTAGCCTATTGATTGGGAGAAAAATAAAAGAAAAACCTAGTTAAAAAGTAGGCAAATGACCTGAAAAGATATTTATACAAAGACACAGCCAGGTGATAGCACATACCTGTAATCCCTGTGACATGGGAGGCTTAGGTGGGAGGATCACAAGTTCAAGTCTAGCCTGGGTAACATAGTGAGACCCTGTCTCAAAATTAAAATAATAATAAAATAGCTGGGGTTGTCACTCAGTGGCAGAGTGCTCTGGGTTCAATACCTGGTATTACAAGAAAAAAAAAGATAAGAAAAGAAAAAAGAAGAATATGAATGACCTACAAATATACAAAAGAGTGCTCCCTATCACAAATCATCACCAGAGGAATGCAAATCAAAGCCACAATATTACCTCATACCTGTAAGGATGGTTGTTATCAAAAAGACAAAAGATATGTGTTGGCAAGGGTAGAGAAACAGGAATTTTTGTACACTGTTGGTAGAAATGTAGATTGCTACATCTGTTGTGTAAGACAGTATAGTGGCTCCTAAAAAAATTTAAAAAGAACCACCATATGACCCAGTCCTCTTTCTTTTGGATAGATACCCATAAGAAATGAAGACCCCACGTTATAGAGATATGTGTATTTCTATGTTCATTGCAGCATTAGTCACAATAGCCATGATACAGAAACAAAGTGTCCATTAACAGACAATGGATAAAGAAAATGTCAGTAGAATATTATTTGGCTTTAAAAAACAGGATCTTGCGAAAGCTTGTGTGAAACCAAAGAAAATATATTAAGTGCAATAAGCCAGACATAGAAGGCAAAAACCTACATGATCTCACTTCCATCTGTTATCTAAAATAAAGTCCAACTAAAGGAAGCAGAGAGTAGAATGGTGCTGCTTAGGGCAAAGGGGTATGCAAAATGGGGAGATGTTGGTCCATGAGTAGAAAGTTGTAATTATAAGGGATGAAGAAATATAGAGGTATAGCATGAGGGGTATAGTTAGTAATATTGTAGTGCATACTGGGAATTTGTTAAGATAGTAGATTTTAGGTGCTCTTATCATATATAGAGAAGAAGTAAAAAGAGAGGTAACTATGTAAAATGATGTATTAAGTTAATTTTCTTAACTATGGTAACTCATTCATCATGTGTACCGAAACATCATGTTGACCAAATTATATTGTGTGCATGTATTAATATGTAATCATACATTCCATTATTCTGTATAAAGATAATGTACCAATAAAATAAACAAATAAAAACGTCATGTTGTACATCTTAAATTTATAGGAGGCAAGTTGATAGCAAACAAGTAAAAGGTTTGGAGGCTTTAGATTATAACCAATTTAGGTAGGACTAGAGGGGCTATGCTCATTGAAAGAAGGGAAGTGGTAATGAGTTTCCCACTGAATGTATTATTTAATTTGTTGTATGGAGAAACAGAGTTCAAGATGAAGAGGTGACCCTGCTGGGCTACTGGAGTATATGTTGGAACTCAGAACTTTAAAGACTG
The DNA here is from genome assembly GCF_052094955.1 of Ictidomys tridecemlineatus. NCBI lineage: Eukaryota > Metazoa > Chordata > Mammalia > Rodentia > Sciuridae > Ictidomys > Ictidomys tridecemlineatus. Next base: position 27,076,634 of record NC_135478.1, on the reverse strand, counting down.
TGGGAACTGAACAGTTCAAATCCAGAGAGAGCATTGTTATTTTTCTTTAAAAAAAATCTCCTTGACCCTACTTAACCTAAATGGCATTGGTGAGGTGCAGAGTTGGATCTTCATTCAGGAAAGTGCTTTGAGGAGAGTATTTAGTCTGCATCCTTCAACCACAGCACATTCAGGATCTTCCCTGGTTGTTTATCATCTCTTCTTTGATTTTTTAAAAATATTTATTCTTTTGGTGTAGATGGACACAACACAATGCCTTTATTTTTATGTGGTGCTGAGGATCGAACCCAGGCCCCACCGGTGCTAGACAAGCACACTACCGCTGAGCCACAATCCTAGCCCACTTCTTAGATTTGATTTTTGAGCCCAGGGTCTGCTCTTCTCAGGCAGACTTTGGGCAGTGACTTAGCATGGCAAGGGGACTAAAACCTGGCCATTTCTGTGTAGCAGGACTTCTGTAAGGGAAGTCATTTCACCAGAGCTCCCAGATGGGTTGCCTGGGACCTCCTAAATGGCATGCAATCTGTGGCTCATGTTACCCAACTCTCCTTTCTTCTGCTCTGCTTTAGTAGGTCTCAGACCTACACTGTGGCATGAAGATTCTCTCTGTCTACTTGTGCTTATTTTCCCTTCTATATTTCACAGGCTTCCCCCTTCCCTGCAAGTCCATTTCCTTTCTAATTCTATCCTGTTTCATGAAGACCCAGTCAACACGATGCTCTGGCTTCTGCCTCCATTCTTTGATTCCTCTTATAGCAAAACTTTTCAAAGTATTTGTTAAACTCATTGTCTATAATTCTCCTCCTCCCACTGGCTTTTAACTCACTCCAGCTGCACTTTGACAAGGTCACTACCATGTACCACACATACTCATTGAGATACTCATTGAAAACTGCTCTCACTGAAATCATTAATGATCACATTGCTCAATCCAAGGATCAATGCTCAGCCATCAGCTGATCTGATTGGTTCCTAGAATACTATTATATCATTCTATCTCCTTTCACGGTCGTTTTTGCTCTACTCTGGTGTTTTTGTATCTCAGTAGCAACCCTGTAAAGGTTAGAGTGCTCCAGAGCTCAGTCCTTGGATATCTTTTCTTATATATCTATTGGTATTTTCTAAGTGATCTCAGTCCAGTGAGTTTAAATGGCTTTTGACTCTTTTGTTCTTTCATGGCTTCAGTGTCTGGTACATAGAAGATGCTCAATAAATATTTGCTTAATGAATGAAAGTTTGTTAACCTAAAGGTTCTAATCAAGATGGCTAAAGAATAGATGAAAATGGCCCGGGGAGCCTACCACTTGTGTTAAGGTCATCTTTTTGTCCATTCCATTTAGTTTTCATACCTCTTGCTAAATCCTCAGCGGGCAACCTCTGTTTTTCTCTCTCACTTTTTCAAACGTGATTTCTGGCTATATTACCAATGTAGCACTGCACTTTGGAGCTTGTAAATAAAGCCATATGGGATTTTAGTTGGATCTACAGGTATTCAGGAAATAGTAACTTTCCCCCATTACTGTCAGAAACATGCAGCTTGCCAAGAGTGAAGATATCAAAGCTCAACCCAACCCATGCTCTTCTCTTCAGGGGGTTTCTTGGGATGGTGATGTGTTTTACTGGACGTGTCTTTCCCTTTGGGAGATCTCTGCAGATGATTAAATGCTTTTTTTCACTCCTCTCTGCTGATTAGATTTCCTCTAAATTTTATGCTTGGAGTCTGCGGCAAGCTTCTGTTGGTTTTCTCTGTTTCCTTTCTTTGAACTTGGTATCACAACAGGCCCTCTTTGTTTATTTGTTTATTTGTTCAGTCAGTCCTTGTGACTCTGTGCCAGACTTAGGGATAAAAGATGCAAAGATAGAGTTCCTGAGTTCCAGCACTTTCTAGTCTAGGGGAAGAAAAAGCAAAATATTAGACACAGGGGAATTATGAAAACCTCAGGAGATTTAAAAACAAAAAATGAAAATGCCCAATTCATTCTGGGGCAGTCATGGAGTGATATCAGAGAAAGCCTGATTGAAAGTACAATTTGATGGACTGATGGTGATCTGCTACAGTGACCAAATATCAGAGTGTTGGCAGGGTGAGAAAAATAAAGGCAAAATTATGTTAAGGTGAACAACCCAGCTGATTAGGAATTCTGCAAGTAAATCAATGTGGTTAAAATTTAGGAACTATATAGGGGGCCTGGACAGGTCTTGGAGGCTCTGAATACCACCCAGCATTCTTGCTTTAATCTATGGCATTAGGAGCCATTGACAGAAGAGTCTCTGAACTGTTGCTTTGGTTATTTGTGACAGGAACTTAATCCTTGATTTTATCTTGCAAGGCATGTTACAAATATATGTCTACTTGTGCTACATAGCAGGGACAATGATAAAGGACTTGTAAAGACACAGAAAGGCAGATTAGTGATAAGAATGTAAGAAAGCAACACTGAACATAAGCCTCTGCTTTGGGTTTCTTAGTTTCACAGATAAAGGAACACCTCACAACTTGATGGGTTACTTCTCTCTAACACAAGCAACTATTTCTCCTTCATGAGAAGATGCGATGCTTTCTTCAATTTGAGCTTAGAAAAATCACTCCCTTGTGGGTCTCTGCATAAAAAGTAATTGAATAATGGTTAGAGGCATTGTCTTTGAATGTGTTTTATAGATATGCAGAAGTTTGCACTTTGAACTGCTCCTTTTATGTTCAGCCTTTTAGTGAAAGATGAAGAAAATGGGACTGACATTTTTTTTTTTAATGGCAAAATCCAGGGGACCAAACTTATAAGAAAATTCTGTAAAAAAGACAAGTGTGTGTGTGTGTGTGTGTGTGTGTGTGTGTGTGCATGTGTGTGTGTGTGTGTGTTTCTCTTGCATTTCTTATGGTGCCTAGCACAGAGTTATAGACTTAAGACAAATATTCTTATATGATTTTACTCTCATAAAAGCAACTTTGAATTTGGCTTAGATATTCAGAGGTATTTTCAAGGTAAAATATTTATTTGTTCTACTCTCAAACCATGCTCTGAGCTGAGAATTATAAAATAAAGGAGAAAACAACGACAAGCAAATAATTGCTGAGGCTCCTACTGAGACTTCTCATTAGAGTTGGATTTGGTGACTTGCTGAGTTGTTTGTCAGTGGCAAATTCAGGATTCGCAGGTCAGTCCTAGAATCATGTTAGGTACTCAGCACCCTCATGTAGAGACAGCCCAGAAATCAGAAGAGTACCAAAGATAGAACTTCTGTTAGGGACAGAAGATTTTATCGCCTAAGAAGCTGGAAATAACTATTTTTGAAAGATTCTGAACATTTTAAACCAATGAGTTCTTTGATTTCTGTGGATTTATATTGCAAAAGTGAAGTGTGGTTGGAGAAAATAGGAACCCCCATCTTTAGAATTGGCAAAGCACCATTCCCACAGTGAAAATAATCTCATTTAACACTTATGACTTCCCTAATGCAGTAAGCCAGTGTGAGATTATGATTTCTTCTTCTACAGATGAAGAAAGTAAGGTGCAGAGAGATGATATTGACCTCAATTCACTCCACGAACCCATAACTGCTAAATCCCAGTTCTTTGTTCATTTTATTGGGTCATAGCTGTTCACATAAAGATGCTGGGGATGAAGATCTCTGATAGGTCTCTTAGAAATAGTAATCTTGGCTTTCTCAAATGAGATTACATGTGTGAAAAAATCCAGGACATGGACAGTGCGATTTCTTAATATGTTTTCCCCTCCTTTAGTTGTCTGGCTCTTCATTATAAGTTACTGACCCTGACACTGGGTTAACTTTGATGGTGGTACGGGTGGTGGTGGGTAGTGAGAGCATCGATGGTACTTACATCTTTGGTGCATATAGTGGCTTTCTCTGGTAGCTGCCTGACTGCCTACCTTATCCTTGTGTTTCCAAGGAGGGGACAACTATTTCATTTTGGAGAAACTGGACTCTATTCCAAAGTGGGCCTGAAGTCTGAGCTGCATATTAATCTCTATCAGTGATAGAAAAGTGCTTTGTTCTTCAAAGTCCATTTGTTCCTTCTTCTTGCCCTTGAAAACTTCCTATTTGAAGCAGCAGGGAACAGAGGAAAGCTAACATGGTTTATTCTTTGGATTTCTACCAGTCCAATTTTCTAAGTGTTAGTTCTTAAAATAAGTGTTTCTGTAAAAGACCACGAAGGAACTCTGATTTTTGTCGCTCCATCCATATGCAGAGTTATAATGTCTGCAAGAGCTGGACTATTAAGGTATGCTGACCAGAATTATCTTGGCTTGCTGTCACATGAATGTCACAATCATCAGCAGTCACAAAATCTTGAATAAATGACACCACAAATAGGAATTCTTCTTAAGAATCTGAGGTGATGAATCCCCTTTTTCCACTCCAGTTTCCCTCTCAGGGTCTCTGCTTCTTCCATTGTGTCTGATCTCTCCCTTTCTTTCACAAGTCTCACTTGTCTCCCACAAGTGTTACTTGCTTGGATGAAAAAATATAGAGATATTGACTTTCATACTGTGAACCATACAAAAAACAAAGAGTAATTAACTTATATCTGTGACAAATCTACTCTCCTCCCATACTGACAGCCCTTTTAAACATGTATTCTATGTGAGATCCACATCATATTTTGTTTTTATTTAGGTGTGCAACAACATTTAACTCAAAATTAGGTTAAAATTCCCCTGAGGAGAGGCTTTAATTGTTTTCAGAAAAAAACAAAAAGCAAATATGTTCATTTAAAGTATTTGAAAGGCCTTTTTATTTCCAAGTGTATTTATATTTGTTCTGTATTTTTTTATTATCTTAATCTAGTTTATTTACATCTGCTTAAATAGAGGTAAAATGATATGTTTTAGGGTGTTTTCACTGGATAAAGTTGCCGTTTAGTGAAAGCCAATATTGTGACTTGTCATCCCTTGGAACTATCCAAGGACAGACAAACATGTACTTCTCATATGCTTGCCTCTTCTTTGCAAATTTCCTTTGCAGCATATCTCTGTCTTGGGCTCATCCTGAGCTAGCAGAGGGAGTTTTGCAATCTTCCAGCCAGTGAAGGTGGAATAAGCTGGGTAGCTATACACAGGTACAGTGCATGGTAGATGTGAAGTTAGCATTTGGTGCTCAGGCAGCAGCAATATGGCCAGGTATTTTTTTCCCCCATTCAGTCTGGAGCCCTTCTCTGAGAAACAATTCATTCATTTTATGCCAATCATATGATGTGCTCATTCTAGAATGTTCTATTTTGGAACAAGAAACTGTCCCCTATTCTTGGTTTTGGTTCACTGCTTTCACAGGTCTGCCTGGTTCTGCTTTCCCACAGATAAGGTTGACCAGGCCCATTATACTTTCCATTTCTCATCTTCATGGCCATCTTTAATTCCATCTATACCACCTTCTTCAACTGCATCTACCATGTCAGTTTTAAGCTCCTGTGCCCCAACATCTTCAGTCATAGACTGATCAGTGTGACAACCAGTTCCAAAATCCCACATCAAACTACATAGCATTCACTTTTATAAATCAGCTATAGAGCCAGCCAAATAATATAAAACATATTATTTAAGCGGGTTGAGCAATAATCAGAAAGCAGATTGGATTCTACTCCAGCTTCTGTAGTTGCACTTCTCTGTCAAATCCTGGGCCCTTTCCTGTCACCTTTAGTTTCCCTCACTTGTACCTTCTTTTCCTATATTGAAGTTTCATTACTCTTAGCCCAGGCCCAAGGTTACACAGGAAATATACTTCTAACAAGTTCCTTGTGCCAAGAATTTAACTCATCAAGCCTAAAGATGAGTTTAGGGGAAATATCGAGATCTCTTCCTAAGCCAAGGATTTGGGGATAAAAGGAGGATCAAGAATATCTGATCATATTTATTAGTTCCCAGGTGTGTACACCTTTCACATCTCCACACCAGTTAGTGTTTGCTATTAATAAGAAAGTTTCTGAAAGCTGTGTAGAAAAATCTTAAAAAGTAATAATAAATTTTGTTATAATAGAATCTGCTCAAGATAGAGCATTGAGATTAGCTGGCAGACAAAGAGATAAAGAGATTTGCTAAAAAGTCATTTAGCAGATAATAAATCTAACCCAAACGAGGCCTCTGGGTCCCACCCCAATGCATCAGATACCCTAATTTCAGAAATGCAAATGTTATAAGATTAATGCAAAATGAAATATTGAGAAGAGGTTGTGCATAATCTGATGCACTATTAATCTTAACATTCCTCTGAGAGTTATATTTCAGAGGAGGTGGAAGAGAATTCCCCAAAGGGAGCATTTAAGTCTTGGGAACCTATTGCAGAAGCAAACAAGCTTTGCTTAATATGTAGGTGTCATAAAAGGGAGGCTTCTGTCTTCACCCTCTCTGGCTTTTTAGAAGAATCATTGACCTGTGCCATAACCAGAATATATCAATGTTGTTTGTAATCACAGCTCCCTCCATGCTACTGACACTGCAGCACCTGTAAATTGAACTTAGAAACACAAGATAAATTATGCAATTTGTGAGGTGCCCAGAAACAGCTATTGTGGAAAGTTAACATTAATAACAGTCTCATTACAAGTTTAACTTATTCTAAGCAACACTGAATCTCGACTTTCTTACTGATGCATTGTATTCTTTATTATGAAAATTATTTAAAATTATTGGAAAGAAGAGGGCTTTTTCAATCACAAAATATACCAAATAAAATAGTGACAAGAATTGCACTGTACAGAATCCCACAATAAGGAATCATCAATATTTGTCAAAACTGCACTGGAATTTCCAATGACTAAAAACTATAAATTCCAGCTGTCCCACTTCTCGTCAACAAAAAGGCTTGTCTAAATTCAACCCTTTGACATAAAAACAACTTGAAATTTATTGAACTCCTTTAAGCTGGCAGTTTAGACTTGTCAGATACCTGTAGAGCACAATTGGACTGAGAAAATCTAACTCCTGTCTTATATAAGGATTACAATCAACCAAATTTTCTTTTTTAGGCCTCCCAATCAGGTTCCTATTCAGTGTATTCTTTACTTCTTGACATTACTTAGATTTGTAGGACTCCATTTTCATGCTACAGTGGGATAATTTCTTTCTTTCTTTTTTTTTTTTAGTACAACCTAGAATAACCTTATTTGTAAAGCTTATCAAGGCCCAAGTGGAGCCAGAAAGTAAGAGCGTTCCAATCATTCTCTGTCTTTTGGAGGATAAAAATATTATGGACATGCTAAAATTGTATAGACATTGAGTTATTGAGCAAAATCTGAACTTCCATTTATTGAGAAAATTTAAGTCTTGCTAAATTATCATGGTTTTATCCTTACTAATTCTCTTGATTTTGTAGGTTCTTGGCTTCTTCTTGACTTCTGAATCATCCTCTAGAATAGGAATCTTTCTTTCTTTTTTTTTAATGAGAGAGAGAGAGAGAGAGAGAGAGAGAGAGAGAGAGAGAGAGAGAGAGAGAATTTTAATATTTATTTTTTAGTTTTCGGCAGACACAACATCTTTGTTTGTATGTGGTGCTGAGAATCAAACCCAGGCCACACGCATGCCAGGCGAGCGCGCTACCGCTTGAGCCACATCCCCAGTCAAGAATAGAAATCTTTCTAAAAAATATTTTTTATATTATGTTCTGCCCAATAAACATATTCTTAGTACTACTTGGGACAAGACCCTGAGTTAGGCTTGACAATACAAAGATGAAGCAATCCCTATCATGAGATCCATAATTTGATCAAAGAGCTGAAATGATAACCTGGGAACATGAAGCTTCTAGAGAGGGGAAAGGGAAGCTGCCCAAGAATGGGTTTGGTACCTCTTGGCATGATATATTAATGTTTTCTCCAAATCCTTTATTGTTTAAGGTGGAAACTATCATGATTCCTTTGTTTGAAGAAGGAGGGAGAGAAGCTTTGACAGGTGAATAAATATCCCCAAATTTCATCTTACTCAATCAAGACCTCATTTCTTTACCTCTTCATTGACCAATCCCCTGATTTGTACATGCATGGCATGTGCTACCTGTTCTAAATTTTTAATGGCCTTCAATGGCCATGAAGACTCAAGTGTGTACATGAGCTATAGAGTGTACCAGGGGCAGAGTATAGACATGGGGCTTGCTCTTGTGAAGTTCACTATTTGGTGGGGAAGATAGAACACAAACAAGTATAGCAAGAACAATGTAATTCTTTTTAAATTGGTTCTATGAAGGAAACAACAAAAGGATAAGCAACAGAAGATGACTCCTCTGAGGTAGTAATGCTTTAAGTGAGACTTTGCAGATGAGGAGCAAGCACATAATAACTATAGGGGAGAAAGTTTCTGACAATGGGAATGAAGCCAAAGTAGGGGGAGGACAGTGAATATGGAAGACTGAGGTGACAGAAAAGGTTTAGTTAGGGTGTTGACAAGCTTCTTGGGGACATGAAAAAAGTTAGGTCTTATTCAAGTCCAATATGAAGACATAAGATGTTTATAAATTTATCATATGCCACATCAGACAATTGGTGCTTTTAAAACAATTTCTGGTTGCTTCATAGAGAAGGGATCTGTGCCAGTGGGGTGGAAAGAACAAAAGCAGTTCATTATTTTGGGGTGTTGCAATAATAGACATGAAAGATGTCAGTTGCTTAGCCCTGATCAAGGGTCCTGGAAATGCCAATCCTAGGAAACAAGAATAACTTGGTCTATGTGCTCTGTGTTTAAAACATCAAAATATTCTCCAACTCCATTCACCTGTTCATTCATTCAGAATATATGCTTGGCCCTATGGTAGATGTGGAGGTAGAGAATTAAAATGTCTCAGTCATTGAACTATTAAAACTCATACTAAAATGGGAGAAGATACAGACTTAAACTTGACCATGGACTAACAAGTACAGCAAAGCAAACTTATACAAAATGAAGCAATTGTGTGGAGAAGAGGGTGAAACACACAGAGAGACATGAATCATGCATGGCAGGCATTTCCCTTCAGGAAAGCACCTTGTAGGTCATCAAATATCTAACATTCCCAGAATCTTAGGAGCTCTCGGTATGTGGATGGCCTCCACCATCAACACTTTCGCCCCTTGTGCTTAGAATCCCAGTTGGTATAGCTGTGGATTAGAGGATTATAGGGTTGTACTTATAGTTATGGAACAGAAGCAATGCACTAAAATGTTTCATGGTGGGTGTTCAAACAGAATGCTCAGAATTTAAGAGATTCTTGGCCCAATTATATTATTGAAAATTTTATTTTATAAACAAATGCAGATATGTGATCCAGTGATTGATACCAAGAAGTTTCTAGCTTGTCAGAGAAAAACATTGAAATATAATGAGTGAACTAGTACTTGCGCCTGGCATAGATTCAATGACCTTGACCCTTGACTCTTCCTAGAGTGATGAGAGTGCTAATGATTGTGGCAACCCATTCTAGGCCTACAAAGTGCTACAGATGATCTCAGTCCATGGGGCACCCTACTTCCTGATAAGGAGTACAAAGGCTTCAATATAACTTGAGAAACCATCACTCTACCTATATAATCCTGAGAACTGGGACCTAAAATATTTTTTAAGTCCAGGTAACCAGAATCAGTCTTCTCCTCCTTGACTTCTTGCCTTCTCATTCTAGTTCCTCTCTCTTTTTTTTCTCTCTCTCTCATTATTTCATCTCTATCTCTTTTATAATCAAGGCCCAATTTTTTTCTCATTTGCTGCTGATTTTAATGGAGAAAGAATTACTATTAAAGCTAAATTAACAAGAGGAAATTAGCATGGACTTTGTATCTAGACAGATTTGGGTTTACATCCCAAGTCTGCTACTTAATAGCTGCATAAGTTTAACCAAATGATTTGCATTCTATCAGCTTCTCTTTGTCTTTTATTAACCAAAAAGGAAGTAATAATTCTGTTTTCAGGCACATTGTGAAAATTACTTCAGATAATGAATGTGAAGTGTCTAGTTTGAAGTTCAATATGTCGTTAACACCTAACAAACACTAGATAGACAGAACAATGTGATTGGATTTGGCTTGATTCTGGGCACAATATGTGACATTTAGTACTCTGTGCACTCCATTTCTCTGGGCTTTCATTCCCTTTGGAGCTTTTTCTTTTGTAGATCTTGGCTCTTCTGAAGTCTATTATTGTTCTCCCATGACTCAGAGTTTCATTTTTAATGTTTTTTAAAATAGAGAGAAGTTTGAAAATAAAACAACGACCATCTGTATGCTCTCTAGGGTTATTAGTTAACTAAAATTTTGTCACATTTGGCTTAATTCTATGTATATTTTTAGTTTTGCCTTTTTTCCCCCTAAGCATTTGATAGTTGTAGACACCATGAGATTCTCATGACTTCATGTAGCATTGTCCAACAATAAGGACATTCTCCTTCAACACCACAGTGACATTATCACTATTAAAAATAATAATCTGAGCCTGGCATAGTGACTCACACCTGTAATCCCGTGGCTGGGGAGGCTGAGGCAGGAGGATCACAAGTTCAAAGCTAGCCTCAGCAATGGCCAGGGGCACTAAGCAAGGTGCCCAGAGAGAGCAACTCAGTGAGATCTTATCTCTAAATAAAACACACACACACACAAAAAAAAGGCTGGGGATGGAGCTCAGAGGTTGAGTGCCTCTGTTCAATCCCTGGTACAATAATAATAACAACAGCAATTAAAACAACATGGCTTCTACACCATCACATTATAACCAGTCCACAATCAACTTTTCTTAGTTGTTCCAAATGATCTTTTATAGCTGTTTTTCTTTCATCTTTGAAGCAGCATCCAACTCAAAACATATACATTTTATTTGGTATCTTTCTTTTATCTTGAATATCCTCAGGGCATTGATGATTTCAAGAGTGCAGGCTAATTTTCTTGAACAATGTGCTAGCTTTGTGATTTGTCTGATTAAAATCCATTCCTCTGACCTTACCATACATTTCTTTCTAATTGAGGAGTTTTTGAAGTTTTCACCTTATTGATATTTTACACTCTAACACCTAGAATCCTTCTAGCCTGTAGTAAAACCATGAATGATCCTTTAATACTTGTATTTTGATATTAATTTGATTGGGGAAAGAATGTCCAGAGGAGAAAAGATAGAATTTTAGGTGACACATAAAGAGAGCTCTTTTACCCTTTTCATCAAGAGAATTGAACCCAGGAAAGTCTCGCCTGCTAGGCATAATGGAAATGTCATCCTGAAAGAGGGTAAATGGTTAAGGTGACCTGTGGAGGGCCCCTTCAGGTTAAAGAGCCCACTGAAAAATGGCTTCCTTGCCAATAGCTCCTTCATCAATTACCTGGCAACTAGGATCTTGCCTTGTGGTGTCTTGATTGAGGGATGCAAAATCTGTCATACAGGTCAAAAGAGGTTAGTTTTCCAACAGTTCTAATTGAATCCCTGTGGGCCTTTCATAGTCTTAGACCATACAAGAACCAAGAGTCTTGCAGAAGAAACCAAGAAAACTTGTCTGGCTAAAATAATTAATATGTTTTCTTTCTATATTTTCACTATGAACCAGGAATGTCCAACAGAGCTTTCTGCAATGATGAAACTCATGTTCCTTTTCTTTTGCCGTTGTGCCCAATAAGCATCAACTAGCTACAAATGACAACTGAAAATTTGAAATGGGCTAGGGTGACTGAGGAATTGATCTTCAAATTCAATTTAATTTAAATTAATTTATATATATATATATATATATATATATAGCTACCTGTGGCTAGTGTCTACTGTATTTACAGCACACTGCTGTAGACAGGGTTACCCCTAGAACCTGGTTTCTGGATTTGAAATCATTTTCTATGAGTCTATTCTTTTCCTCCTCCCCTCCTTTTTGGTACCATGGAGGAACACACATCTATTTCAGTTCTTCAGGCCTTCCTTTCTCCTTTCCCCAAATAGCCACATGATGTCGAGGAGGCGGCAGAGAGGCCAGCCATGCTGCAGTTTATGCCAATAAAGGAAGCCTGTGTCATGGTGGTACCATCTGCAACTCATGCCTTGCTCTCTGAGGCTTGATCTTTCCATGTGCTAACTCACTTAGCATTTCACCCTCTCAGCATTTGAGCTGAGTCCCAGGAAGCACAGCTTGGAGGGATTCTGCTTCAGAGTTGATGGAGTTTTAATCTCCAGAATCAAATTTCTCTGAGAAGTTTACCAGTGCTCTGGATTTTGTCTTAACAAGCTTTAGTTTGTGACGTGCATGCTGGATAGGACAAGAGCATTATCAGATGAGAATATTAATAAAAATAACTTTAAAATGGCAAGGACAGCTGTGGTGACATTTTATTGTGTGTGAAGTACTTGGCACTTATACTAAGTATTTTGCCTATACTTAATCTTTCTAATAACCCTATGATATTATTATGAGTTTCTGTATTATAGATGTGAAGACTTAGTGTTCAGGAAATATACGACTTGCCCAAGAGCAAAGGGCTAGGAATAAGGATGCAATCTGCCTAATTCTCCAGCTCATTCTAAGATTTCCGGTGTGACGTTAATATTCTGTTCTAGTCTAGCCTCTCTCTCTCTCTCTCTCTCTTTCTCTACTTCCCTTTCTTGCTCTTTGTCTTGTAAACTTTTCAAGGCATCTGAAATATAGTCCTTCAACTTCCAAACTCTTAAAAGGAAAATAATTAAGCTAGACACATGTGCTAAATATATATTGTACATGCTCTACTCAAAGAATAACCCTTTCTTTTGCACATTAATTATTGTAGAACGGCACCACTATATATGCAAGTTCTAGGGAGGCCAGTGGAAAAGTTTGCCTTATATAAATATCAACTTAATATTACTACGCCTGATTTTATTGTGGTAAACTTATATATAATATAAAAGTTACTCTTCTAACAATGTTTATGTGTACAGTTGAGTGGTATTAAGCACATTCACATTGCTGTACAAGCATCACTACCACCCATCTCCAGAACTTTCTTATATACCCAACTAAAATTCTGTACCTGTTGAGTAATCCTCCATTCTCCCTTCTCACTAGTTCCTGGTAAGCACTGTTCCTCTTTCTGAATGAATTTGACTTTTCTATCTAGGGCTTGGAGCCTCCTAGTTTACCTTTCAGTGATGTTGCTTCTCAAGTCATTGAGACATTAGGATAGATGTACTTCTTGTCCACAGTGGTCGAGATGGAACATGAACTTGGTATGTGTGTTTGTGTTTGTTGAGGAGGGGGCAGGTGTGGGGTGTGTAGAGTTTGAATAGAAGGAGATTTAAAATACTTCATGGATTTAGTTCCAATTTGTCAAAGAACAAAGTGGGAGACAAGTTGCCAGCTACACCACTCCTCCCCCTTGCCGCCCTCTCTCTATTCCTTCTTCTCTCCCTCCCTTTCTCCCCAAAAGTAAATTCTGGTAGTCTCAAAGAGTAGAAACACAAATTATTCAAGAGTCAGATCATTTTTATTAATGGAGAGAATCGAGATTTGAACATCATGTTCATCCAATTTCCCTTCTACCTCTCTACTGGTGAGGAATGGGATTTTGGAGACATCTGTGTATACCAACCTGTGAAACCAGCTTCGCTGTACTTAAACCCAGAGACTCATTTATTCATTTCAATATTTTCTGAGTTCTGTGTCCTCCCCTTTTCTCAAGGAATGAAGAAGGTTAAAAACAGAGTCTTGTCCCTGAGGTAAGAAGCTGAATTCATAAATTTTTGATTTGGTACATTATTGAATATTTTAGGATCTGATGTACTTTCAGTGAAAACAAGGCTTTCTTAAAGTAATTTAGAGATATATAAAATTCCCATTACCACAAGAGAAATGTTGAACCCTTCAAGTTATACAGGGAAGAATAAATATCTAATTATTTTAACCTAATCATTGTCTTCCCTTTTCATTCCCAACACCCTCCTCATTTCTTTTTGTACTTTTTTCTCCCTACCCCTATCGGCTCTTTTATAAAACAATCCTTCTGCATTTATCAGAGATAAAAAAGGCTTAAAGATAAGAAATGACAGAAGTCCCCACTCTTCATGGGGATTACAAGTAGAATTAAGATGGCTATACAAAATGAAGCCACAGCTTGGGGGTTAGAAACGACAGGGTTGTATGTTCTCCCAAATCCTGGACACTGGTTAAGTTGTTATTAATCACAGAAATTCATCGCAGAGCATAAGAAACTTCATTTATAGCTGGCAGACTTGTGAGATTTTGAGTCTCCATTATAGTCTTCTTTTTAAAAGCAACGTCTAACCACAGGGAAAATCTAGTTGTTGAAAGTCATCTAAAATGAAGTTATAAAAGTATCAATCTTTCCTCCACCTCCAGCACCACATCCCAGAAATAAATACCTTTTAAGCATTCTCTTTTAATTTGTTTGGAAGTTCCCATTAAAATTTTAAATGTTTTCATTTCTGCTTCAATTTCTTGAATTACCAAGTTTAGACAGCACCAATCTACTCTATGCATGAAACGGTGAAGAGCTTAGAAACATCTTTTATCATACTGTGCCTCTATGCTTCAATTTTTTCAGTTATACTATTAACTCTTCATATAATTAAACTTCATAATGATAAAATATATATTTATATTTGTATTTCTGGATTTAACAACTTTATAGAATACATTAGAAGGGATATTTTAAAGTTCTTATCATTAAGAAATTAAAAGTGAGGTGATGAATAGGCTAATTATCTTAATTCATTATTATACATTGTATAAATGCATCAAAATTTCACATTATACTCCATAAATATGGACAATTATTATGCATCAACTATAAATTAGAATAGACTAAACATTAAAGAAATTTAAAATTGTTTTAATTTCTTTTCATTTTATTACCTAATAACCTTTGGAGTTTTTTAAAATTATTTTTTTTTCTGGGGATGGGTATCAGGGATTGAACTCAGGGGCACTTGGTCACTGAGCCACAACCCGAACCCTATCTTGTATTTTATTTAGAGACAATGTCTCACGGAGTTGCTTAGTGCCTCACTTTTGCTGAGGCTGGCTTTGAACTTGCTCTCCTCCTGCCTGAGCCTCCTGAGCTACTGGAATTTCAGGCGTGTGCTACTAGACTTGGCAAAAAATCAGCTTTTATATTGTCAGAGCTAATGACATTTGTTCTCCTAGTACATAGTATTGATTTTCATATAGGTTGATTTTCAAAATTGAAATTACCTCAAATAGTATTTCCAGAGTCATGATGATATGGTTATTACTCATTTTTAACCAAGTGATTGTTCTCATACAGGGGACTTTAAACTTCCTGTCATTATGCCCTGCTGCCTACACTCCTAGAATACTCAAATATCAGGACCCAATGTTTTCTGGTTTTGCTTATCTCTTTATTTATTTGTTGGAGTTTTTAAAGGTTCTACTGAATGTCATTGTTTCTTGTGGCTCATGTTATCTTCTGCTTTTTATGTTACTCTTTTTTCTGAAGTAATTCTTTTTCTTTATTTTTTTATTTTTTTTAAATCACAATGATGTTTTTTTTTAAATTCTACTTAGTTATACACAACAGCAGGATGCATTTCAATTCATTGTACACAAATGGAACACAGCTGTTCAATTTTCTGCTTGTACACGATGTAGAGACACATCATTTGTGCAATCATACACATACCTAGAGTAATGATGTCAATCTCATTCTACCCTCTTTCCTACCCTTGTTACCCCTCCCCTCTGCACCCTCCCCTTTGCCCAATCCAAAGTTCCTCCATTTTTCCTATGCCCCCTATCTCCCATTATGGATCAGCATCCACTAATCAGAGAAAACATTCAGCCTTTGGTTTTTTGGGATTCACTTACTTTACTTAGCATGATATTCTCCATCTACAACCCTTTACCTGCAAATGCCATAATTTTATTCTCTTTTAATGCTGACTAATATTGTATCTATCTATCTATCACATTTTCTTTATCTATTCATCTATTGATGGGCATTTATGTGGGTTCCACAGTTTAGCTATTGTGAATTGAACTGATATAAACATTGATGTTCACTATTCCTGGAGTAATTCTTGGAGAGGTCTCTTTTAAAACATGGTGTTTTAGATAAACCCATCCCACTATATGAGAACTGGTTGTAAAGTCTCCTGAGACCAAAGAAGCAGACAGATCTAAGATTGTAGAGAAACCTCTTTTATATATCCTAGACTTTCTTTGTTCTTCTGCCTTCTTCCCTCTTACCTCTCTTCTTCTTGCCTGAAGAACCAGGAGATGGCTCAGGTGGAAATTGCTAAAAAGGTGAGAAGCAGATGGGCAGGGGAAAGGGCCAAATGGAGTGATCCAGTCAGGAAGCAGTCCAGGAGACATAAATTAACAACTTCTACAACTCCCTGTGGGGAAAGGCAATTCCTGGGACAGATTACTTTAGCAACAGGTTGGAGTAGGGGCAAGTTATCTTGATAAAGGTGGTGGAAGGACTCTAAAGCCATTAACATTTTAATACCTCAGTGGTTGTCTTCAACTTCTTGGACTCAAACTGGCCTCCATTCTTTCCATCCTATCCAACCCAATTACCTATCTACACTGACTGCCTGTCTTTAATTCTGGTTTCAATAGTATGCTGGAAGGAATGGGAAAAACAGACCAGGGTTACTCAGAATCAATCATGGCAGTTACAATTCAAGATGGCTGCAGTCAAGTTAAGCTAAACCCCTATAATGTGATTCTTATGTTTTAGGAGAGCTTGCATAACTTAAAAAATGCATAAAATACCTCTTTAATGGTTACTTCTTGAATGGTTTGGCTGCATATTTATTACAAGGTTGAAGAATCAGAAATTTAAAAATAATACTGCTTTGTCTTTTAGCATCCATTCTTGCTGATACGAAATTTGGTTAGATTGACTCTCTACCTCTAGAAGCTTTTATAATGTTTTCTTTGTTCTAGGACTTCTGAAATTGCCTGAGTTATTACAATGTGAAAATTCCCCTTACTCTCTCACCCATGTTGCTAGATTTTTTAGTTTTCCTGAAATGTGTTATTTTTTAAGCTTGAGGAAATGTTTTTCTTGTTTAGTCTTGCTATGAAGCACTATCTCTTCTTTTACTATAACTTTTTTTTTGGTAAAACTATAATATTTTTTATAATAGCATGTATAATTTTTGAAAGTTTTGTTTGCTTCCTTTTCCCAAAGACGTTTTTTATTTTTATATTTTTATTTTAAGAAATAGTTTTTCATTTTTTTCTGGAAATACTTATTAGATTAATTAAATTTTTTCTTTCTTGATCAACTTTCATATTTCTAGGGTCAGGTATTCTTTCTTTTTTTAATTTTGGACTTTCTTTTTCATCCTATATTTTTCTTTCACTATCTCAGGATCCTTTCTATGATCAGTTGGTTCTTTTTTGAATGACAATAGCAGACACTTTGTTTGTCCCTTGCCATGTCCAGTGACTCCCTTTGGGTTTTAGTTGCTCTGGTGAACAAGGCTGGAGGGAGAGTCCTGAATAAATGCCAGAGCCTTCCATCTTCAAAGGGGAAAATCATGTTGTATATTACATGGTTCATCCCAGCAGGATGGAGTCCTTGCTGCCTATAATGGCAACCTCAATTCTCCCCTTCTTTATTGAATTGTATTGCTCCTGTCCTGTTCCACTCTCACTATTCTTCACACCTGCTTTCTAGGACTACCTCCTATATAAACTACCTGGTACTCACGTTCTTCAGTCTGATTTTGTGGATACCTAGATGAAGACAGAGTAATTAGTATACCCAGGAGGCTTGGATTTTCTGTGTAAATCCCTCTCTCCAACACCACTTTTCCTTGGATGGGAGAATTGATTGACTTCTGATTGACATTTCTTTTAAATAAAACTCTTATTCAATGGAGTGTTTTAGTAAGCAACTTCCCTAGAAGGTGCCCAGGTACAGATCTTTGACAGATCTATGATTTGGGGACCACAATAACCCAAATAAGAAGATTTTTACTCTGGAGATCAGATTTTAAGTGTGTGTGTGTGTGTGTGTGTGTGTGTGTGTGTGTGTGTGTGTTTTAACTCTGATAGAAGCACTTTATATTTTTCTTTTGTTTGAGTGTAGTTCCTCAGTTGTGTCTGTCTTTCCATACTTCTCTCACAAATTCCAGAAGTCATGCAAATCGTCTACTTTATTTAGAAGAAAGCTCATCCTGGTGTTATTGATGTCTTCTTGCTGCACAGGCTCTTTAAACACGGAGTGTGAGGGGCCTGAGAAGACCTTTGCTCTTCTGTCCAAGAAGCTACTTAATTATTCTGATTATTGGCTCCAGTATGTTTCCCCTTTGCTGTTTCTGAAGCATTTTTGAGGCTGTCTCTTACTTGTGGTGTTTTAAGTTGTGGTTTTCTCTCTTCCATTTGCCCTGTTAACATGTTTTATATGGTTTTTACCCACTGGAATTTTCTGGTGCATTGATTGCATCCTTTCTTGTTTTCTATGTGAATATATCCCAGAACTATTTTCCATTTTAAAAGACATTTTAATAAGGAAACATAAATGTGCTGGGTCTGTCATCTTGAACAGATTCTCTTATTTTAGATGATGAAATTGAAGCTGACACAAGTGATTTGTCTGGTCACACTGACATGGAGACTCAGAATCTAGACCTTATAAACTCACTTCTGCGGATTCTAAATATTATGCTCTTCTGTTTCACAATTTTACTCAGCATTCTGATTGCAGCTGAGGCAAGCTTTAGACAGACAGGAAGCCATATTTTTAAAGAACACTGTATGGTATGAAGGGGACCTCAGAAGGGAAATCATAGGTATAAAGAAACAAAGTCCCTAATTGCAGAGGTCTTAGAGGAATGGATGGATTACCCCCTTAATCTTATCATTTCTTTTAAATAAAACTCTTACTATCAGGAGACATTCTGAATGCATTTGACTTTGGTGGCAGCTGAAAGTCAAGAATCCCGGATTGTGTTAGTAGACTAGGACAACATAATAATATGGGTAGAGAATTACAAAATCAGGAAAATGTCACTCTTCTCATCTAATTGACTATGGAGATTTGGGCAGATTATTTTGTCCCTGAACCAGTCTTAATTTCCTTATCAATATGTAATGTGACAAGAGAATCAATGACTTTTAATGTTCTCTGTTTCAAAATATAAACAATCTAGTGTGGGTCCTCCTTGCAGCCTGTGCTACTGGCCCCCATGTCCTCCCACCATGGGTGTTGTGACAAAAGAGGGCCTCCCTTTTCTTGAAGAAACTTGTAATTCTTAGAGAAATCTAATGTCAAGTTTTTGTGTTTCTGTTTCATATTTGACCCACCAACAGGTTTTTTTTTTCTTTAATAAAAATCTTTCTGTAAATCCCCAAACAATCAGAATATAAGCAAAGAGAAGGAGGCAAATGGGAAGACAACTGATTGATTTAAAAGGTTATCCTTGATAAAGAGCTGACACTGACACTTTACAGGTAGTGACAGATATTCATTTTGACCCAGTAGAGTAGCTATAGTAAACATTATGGGTTATGTCAAGTTCTACAAGGGAATTCATTTAAGGGTTGATCTTCATCGGTGCCCACTTGGGGAATGCAGATGTATATAGAGGTAAACCATTCAGTTGAAGAGCAGCAGGCCTTGTCCCTAAGCAGAAATCAAAGACATTCTAGCAGCCAATTTTTCACTTTTCTTGAAGTTATCATCCATATGTCCCCATGGTTGTACTTTCAAAGAGAAGCTGTTATGATAGCCACTCAAACAGAACAACCTCAGCCTCAAGAGACACAACTTTATTATTTACCAAATAACTGGGTTCAGAATATAGCTTGAGATACTGGAGGAAACTTCAAGTTATTATAGACCATTGTGATAGTTGGCTTAGAAATGGATTCTGTCTTGGTTTTCCTGCATAGAACTTCTGACTCTTATTCATTTGATGACTCCCCAAAATTTCTATTCTGAGGGACTTAGTGTTAGCTGTGCACTTCAAAGGCAGAGCTCTGGGTCTTGATTGGAAGCCTGTATTTCAAGCCAACTATATTGATTTTTATTTTGTTAAAGGAGTTCAGCTAATTTATCTTGACCTTTGTTGGCTTCATCCTTCAGAGACTAGACGTGTTCAATCTCTATATTGGATTCTGCTGGGAATAGAGAGTTATCCAGAACCATCATATCATAGCAACCTTCATGAACTGATGTAGAATCTGACCTCCCTCATCTAGCTATCTCCAACCATATTCCTGCTCATGCTTGTCTCAGCTACAACCCATAATTTTAATATCTCCAACCTTTGTCCCACTTATTTCTGGCTTCTCCACAGTCCCAATGACACCCATGCAGAGTCTTGTACCTTCCTGGGTTCACTAGATGGATATTTATGTCTGCAGATCTCTTTCAAGAGGAAGGATGTACCTCTGTGAATCTAGTTAATGGGTATCTCCTATGTGCCAGGAATCTCTCAAAGCCCTACTCTTAAGATCCTTATCTGGATCTCTTTCTAGTTCCATTTCATACTCCAATGAGACTTCCATCAGAGACAGAAGTTGTTACCACCTTTCACGTATCATTAAGAGAAGAAAACAGAAGAGTGGAAAGGCTGGCAGTCACAATGACAATAGGTTATTATGAGCAGGTTGAGAGCCTTCCTCTTTATTATTTTCCTTACCCCCAATTGCTGTTCAAATAATCAAAAAGGGGTCCTCCCTGAAACTAATTTAATTCTCGGGTGGAATGAAAAGACATTTAAAGGGCAAGCCAACTTCATAAAATGACATTAAAAGGTTTTAAAATAGTGTTTTGATTCTAAAGGGTGCTTGCAAATGTCAGAGGTAACATATTGATTATAGTCCCAGCAGTTCTTGCTCAGAGCTTAACTGTCTCTGGCTTAGTTAATGTTATTGACTCATGCACATAATATGAAATATCTTGACCACCTCACTTTGTTTGCTTAAACTTTTTTTGACTCACTGGACTTTAGCCATGTATGAATAAAAGTGATGTTTGTAATTCTTATGCTGTTTGACTTCTCATGTGAATTACATAGGGATAAGTCTTTTTAATGGCTGTGGGACTTGGCATACAAATTCTTGAGATGTCCTACAAGCCATTAGAAAATATTAAAAATTAGTTGCTTCATCTTAGGGTAGGATTCTGAATGTGTAAACAAAGAAAAATAAGCTTGACAGGGGACACATAATCCCCTTTAAATCCAGATGAGGAATTTAACCTTTCCCACATTACTTGGCCTCTGATCTCCATGATGAAAATAGCTCTAATATTCTTATTTGTTGATTCCATTGTGGGAGCTAAGAACACTGAAGAAAAATTTGATACCATCATCATGAACCCAGTATTGGACAAGTCTCTTGCTTTCTCTGAATTTGTCTTCCTAATTTGTAAATAATGGAGATTATAATAATTGCTCTGGCTATAGGATTATACTAAGACTCCAAGGAAATGAAAATAATACACATGTGGGCTAAGATTTGCAGTCTACAAAGGCTTTTCAATAATTGGTAAAGGTGAAATCAATGCTTTCTTTTCAAATTTTTTAAGACCTGCAGAATCTAGACATAAAATGTGTTCATGACATTTAATCTCATCAGACAGTAGATATGGCTCAATATCATGGTCCATTCATATGCATCAACTTTTAACAACATACCAACTGTAACCACACCTGTCCTTGACTCTACAGAGCTTGCCCAAAACCAAAGCCTGCCTAATGCATCAGTAAAACAAAACAACTAGTAAAGAATAGCTATGGTTTTACTTTTATTGTTTTAAGAATTTTATACAGTTGAGTAAGACCTTACACTTTTTGAGTGGGAGGAAGTAGAGACATTTTTATTATCACAGTGATAATATGCTCACAGTAAACAAATTTATAACAGTAATGAAATATGAAATGTGAAAATTAAAATTCTTTTCTGGACCCCTATCTCATTCTCCAGGGGAAATCACTATAAATAATTTCTTGTATATTCTTCCCCAAACAGTGTATTATAACAGGAATAATGATTACCATCCACACTCTTCTGCACTCAAATTTATTTATTTACTCTTTTTTCCTCCCCCCATACATCATATATGACATTCCATCAATAGATAAAGATTTACTTCACATTTTCATGGCTACTTATATCATCACATGACTATGACATAATGTATTCTATTACTTTCCTGATGAATTGTATGTAAGCTTTATAAAGTTTTCTTTTTGATATTAAAATGCTCTAGAACATAAAAATTATATTATTTTACAAATGGTATAAAAA
The DNA here is from genome assembly GCF_052094955.1 of Ictidomys tridecemlineatus. Taxonomy (NCBI): domain Eukaryota; kingdom Metazoa; phylum Chordata; class Mammalia; order Rodentia; family Sciuridae; genus Ictidomys; species Ictidomys tridecemlineatus. The sequence continues at coordinate 27,054,470 of NC_135478.1, read as the reverse complement.
GCCTACTTCCTTTTGATCCCATTTAAAATTTTTCAAACCGACAATGAAGTTTAAAAAAATACACAAAGAATCCCTAGATTTACTTTATCTGGAGTTACTGCTAGTGACTCTAATATTTCACCACTGTTCCTTTTCTTTCTATAAATATATATCGATACTTATACATATTGCAAAATTGTTTGGATATAATTGAATACATCCCGATGCATAATCTCTAGGTAATTCAGCATATATCTTATGAGGACTAGACCACTTTCCTAATTAGCCACAATATCATTGGTTTACACAGAAAATTTAAAACCCACTCCATAATCTTTTCTAGTATGTGGGCAATATTCAAGATTTCTCATTTTCCCCCAAAATGTTATATATAAATGTTACTCTTGGTGCTCATATCAGTTCCAAGCAAATAGCCATTGTATTTCATCATGAAATCTTATTCTATTTTCCTCTATTCTAGTACAGTCTTGCCATTTCATGCTGCTGTTGTGAAATTGACTTGATTTAAATGTTTGGGTCAGTTATCTTATATAATGTTGCATCTGTGCCTTATCTCTTTGTCCTCTTGTGATTAGATTCAGGTTCAACACTTGGTTAAAAAAATAAAAGATGCTTTGTATTTCCCATCCCATCCCATCCCATCAGAAGACTATGGGATTCAAGTTTGTTGGATTGCTGATGATTATTTAGTTAAGGTTGTTTCTTTATGGACCTTTCCATAGCAGTTTTATTTTCTTTTTATTAATATATTACTAAGGAGTCTGGTTACTTTGAAACAATATGACTACATTATTCTTTAATAGATTTTTAACAGTTACATTGGAGTCTTTTTCTGTATTTTATTATTGCATTGTAATTATACATAATGGTGGGATGCATTATTGCATATTTGTACATGCACACAATATAACAAGATAATTTAGCCCATATCATTCCCCAGTATTTCCCCTTTGCTCCCTGCCTCCCTCTTCCTTGTTCCTATACACTGTTATATTGATCTCCCTTAGGTTTTCATGATATCCCCCCCTACCTTTTTTTCTCTTTTCCCCCTGTAGCTTCTATATATACAAGAAAACATATGACCCTTGACTTTCTGACTATGGCTTATTTTGCTTAACACGATATTCTCTAAGTTCATCTGTTTTCCTGATAAATGACATAATTCCCTTCTTCTTTAGGGCTAAATAGAATTCCATTGTGTGTATATACCACATTTTCTTTATCAATCATTTATTAACAGACACCTAAGCTGGTTCCATAGTTTGGCTATTTTGAATTGTGCTGCTAAAAATATGCTTATGTATGTATCATTATAATATGCTGACTTAATTTTGTTAAGATAAGTACTGAGGAGTAGTATAGTTGGGTCATATGGTAGTTCTATTCCTAGTCTTTTGAGAAAACCCATGCTGATTTTCAGAGTGGTTACACTAATTTACAATCTCATCAACACTGTAAAAGTGTTACCTTTCCCTCACATCCTCTCCAATATTTTTCATGATTTGAATTCTTGATGACTGCCATTCTGACTGCAGTGAGATGAAATCTTAGTGAAATTTGGATTTTCATTTCTGTAATCACTAATGATGTTGAATATTTTTTCATATATTTGTTGGCCACTTATATTTCTTCTTTTAAGAAGGGTCTGTTTAGTACATTTTCCCATTTATTAATTGTGTTATTTGTCTTTTTGATGTTGAGTTTTTTGAGTTCTTTTTATATTCTTCTTATATATTCTGTTTGGTTCTTTTTCAATATCTCTATCTCCTTACTGAATTTCTCATTTATAACTGTACTTACTGACTTAGTTCATTCAGTTATTTTTCAGTGTTTTCTTGGCAATTCATTGATTGTTTATATTATTATTCTTTTAAATTCTTCATCTGATATTTCAACCATTTCAATCAATATATTTGGAATCAATTTCTTTTGAATTAGGATCCTTAGGATGCCTAACGTAACTTTGTTTTTTCATATTTAATGTATTGGGATTTATGCATCTGTTGGTATGAATTTATTTTTGTCCACTCTTATGAGTGGGCTGTTTTAGTGCACAGCTTCTCTTGCCAGAGAATCCCACAGCAATCTATATTGAGACCCTTCATAGGTGTGATATCTACAACCTTTGTGTTAATTCTCTCTGTTTTTGCTGGTTGGAATTGATGTCCATGAAATAAGCCCCACTTCCACTGTCCATGCCTACTTACTGCTTGTTCCTAATTTGGAGTTGTTATTTCTCCCATTCTTTGTGTTTAAGTATAGCTGGTGTTTGTTGAGCAAGGTGCACTGTCTCTTGGCTGTTTAGCTGGGAAACAGAATCTTTACGTTGTGACTTGTAGTGTCTACTAGATTTCACAGCACCTTGCTGAGAAACGGTATTCTTCCTGCTTGAATTCCAAGCCATGGAGCAGCTGAAAATGCAGTCTTCTTCTAATCTGCAGTCCTTCCAATCTCTGTAGGATAACATTCCTGATAAATATTCACTTTATGCTTATGGGAGTTATGATTTTTCTTGGAAGATTATACTTGGCTTCCTCAACAAACTTAAATTAGTTGTTTGTTTGCTAATGATGATCACAGCCTGAATTAATAATCACATTTTAATAGCCAAATGGTAATTGTGTAATGCTACCATTTCTCTTTTGATTCTCCTTCTATGCTCCCCCGCCACCACCTGTCCAGTGTGTTATGATATATCACCATGCTCAAACTGTATTAAATGTGGCTCTTTTGTCTGTCTTTGGTGATTTCTTTTTCTTTTTGAATGAGATATCCTCATGGTTATCTGTCCTTGACCTGGATTTATTTGTTTCTCTAAAGAGGCTTGATGCTTTAAGGTATGAATAGTACTTAGAAACCAAGAACTGAGGGCTAAGTATGCCCGTTGTTATTGCTGTGTCTTTGCTTCTAGGCAGCAATTACTAATGATGTTGAATATTTTTTCATATATTTGTTGGCCACTTATATTTCTTCACCTAAAGACAATATCCTGCCTGTGGTTTGTTTTTGTACAGCTCAGGAACAGAAATTATTTTAAAAAGTTTAATGGGTTGGTTAAAAAAATACCAACAATAATGAAAAACATGCAAGCAAACAAAAAATAAAAACTCTAAAGAGACAATTAATAAATAATCCAAAACATCTACAAAGACTATGCAACAGACACCATATATTGCAAACAAAGCCCTAAGTTTTCATAATGTGTCTTTTTGTTGAAAAAAAAGTTTATCAATCTCTATTCTAGGCTTTTATACAAAGGTAGGAAAAATATTATGTGAATTATTTGGGGTTTATAAACATACCTAAAATTCAATTCTAATATCAAAACTTTTTCCTGACCTTCTTCCATCTATTCCATGTTCATAACTCCATGCTCTAAATAATAACTAGGTTTGCTACAATATATTATTTGTTTGATCTTATCTATAATACATTCCACTTTTAGAAATACTACATCAATACCAATGCTAAAAAATAGATGTTAATTCAAGGTCAAGATTTTTCTGTGATTTGTTATTGTTGTTTTTAAGAATATATTCTACTGGAGTTGTAAATCAAGTTACTATGTTCAAAAGTTATTCAATTAATTATTCTCCCCATGTATTTATTTTTATTAATGTAATAGATATTAAGTTCATTGGTTTCTGTGTGTATTCAAATTTATTGTGCTCCTTTTTCATATTCTCAAATAAGTTTTATTTTTGAATATGAAAAAATATCTATGTGATTCAAACATTAAGTATATATCAGATTAAAGTCAGAGTTATCCATTCCCAGAATCATCCTTTACAACCTATTCCCACATGTAACTGTTTTCATTAGATTTTGGGTTAGCCTTCTATGTTCACTTTTGAAAAATCTATAAAAGAGAATATATACATTCATATATGTAACATATAATTTTAATTTTGTATTTTAATCAAATTGATATAATAAAGAAGGAATATAAATCATATAAATAAGTATGTAAATCAACTATATATCTTTTTAAAAATATTTTTAATTGTAGATGGACACAATACCTTTATTTCATTTATTTATTTTTATGTGGTGCTGAGGATCAGATCCAGTGCCTCACATGCGAGGCAAGAGCTCTACCACTGAGCTATAATCCCAGACCCAATTATATACTTTTGAGTAAATGTTTATCTTTCCTTTGTCATGATTCTTAAACAAGAGATAGTGTACTTTATGTATTCCTTTATACTTTAATCTTTTCACTTAAAAATAACACTGCGGATACAAACCCATATCAATTTCTAATGGTACTTTTTATTCTTAATGGCTGTGAAGTACTCCACTACTTGGGTGCATCATGATTTATTAAAACCAGTTTACTTAAGGATAGGTTGTTATATTTTGTTTGCTTCCCACATTTTAACTATTATGGTGAATTCCATCTTGTATATGTTGTTATTGATTGTAGAGGTGAAACTTCAAGGTAGAATTTCTAGAATTGGGATAACAGTGCCAAAGGGTAAATATAAAAGTTTATAGTTTTACCCTTTTTGTACAGATATATGGCAAACATTGTCAATTTCCTCTTGAAACAACACTGAAGTTGTTGCATTTTTTTTTTACAACCAACAGTGGTGTGTGAATATATCCATTTGCCCAAGTCACCACCAACAAAATCACTTGTGCTTGTTAATTATTTGAATTTTTGCCAGTTTGATAGGTGAGAATGCTATCTCAGTTTTGGTTTGATTTATATTCCTTTTTATTGTAAATTGGACAACTTTTTAGTTGTAGAAGGGAAAATTGTATTTCTCTTTTTATGTAATGAGTGCCTCTGATTTTAACTTATTTTTCTACCAGATTTTAGGTAAGACAACTTACTTCTTAATTAATGACTACATGAGGAAGCTTAATTGAATCTGGCTCCATGCACTAAAATAAATACACGTTTTAATTACTCCTGGGCACCAGGCTCAGATGAAAACCAGTCTCCCTACAGCAAACAAATGATTACTCCAGCAGATAGAGTTTTGGCTCTGAGCCACTCATCTAAGACTCATAATGCACTTGATGGTGATTGTGAACTGGGTGCATGGTTGCTAAGTGGAGATCTTTTGACAGTACAAAAGGAGACAATGAGAATGATCTCATGATGTGGAAAGTAGAAGATGAGAATTTAGTTGAACTTAACTTGGGCCCCCCATAGAGTAGGGCCAATGTTGCTGAGTCTCTTGAGGTTTGACAGCTGCCCATTTCCTTTAGAAATGCCTCAATTCCAGTGGCAAATAACTGCAACTGAGCCTTACAGAATCCATTCACAATGCAGTGGAGGAAATACATGAATGGACAAAGAACTCAAAACCAGGCAAGAATAAAAGCAATCTACAAATTGTAACTAACAAGACAATAGAAAAATTGGGGTTAAAGTGTCTGAAAAATGCACTTAAAAGTGTTCTACCTTTTTAGTCATGTCAAAGAAAAATGGCATTAAATGGAGACAAATAGGCAGGACTTTTTTTCAGGAGAATTGCAGTGGGGGAGGGAGATTAAACTCAACTCCAATGAAATGGAAGGCAGGGGAGTTTTTAGCACTGGGGTGAGCCAATGGAAAAGAATCAGAGAACACAGAGGGAGAGGATGGTTAGTGTGATTAGGCATTCCGTGTGGGCTAAGCAGCAATCATAGAACTCAGGTTCCTACCTCCCACATAGACTGTGGAGTCTATCCTTCTTGACCATTATAGTGTCAAGAATGGCCCTCAGGTTTTGGGGAAAGATATTTCTGGACTGTAAACCTGGAAAGAGACTGGAAGTAGATCTGAAGCAATAGAAATACTCCAAGCAATAGGAGTTCTATGGTCTATCATCAGGAAGAAACCAGTCTACAATTTAATCAAGCTGAGGGCCAAGTTGTAACATCTTGGTCAGTCTTCATGGGTTAAAATTAAAACTGTATCAAGATTTGCTAGGATCCCACTGGAAAAGTTAAAATTTATTTCACCAAATAAACTAAAGGACTGAAAACATCAAGTGTTGGTTAGAATATGAAGTAACTGGAACACTCTTAAATTTTTGGCTAGACTGTAAGAAGATATTTGCACTTTGGGAAAGTTCTTGAAGTATTTACTAAAGATTAGCATCCACATGAATATGAATCAGCAATCCCACTCCTGGTTGTATACACAGAAGCATGTGTGCAACAGTTATAGGTTCAAATACACACGTTTAACCTTTTTGCATGATCTTTTGAATAACACGTGTGTTTACAGTGGGTTTTTCATAATAGCCAAGTACTTGAATAACCCATATATTTAACAATAGTAGAGTATATAGATACACTCTGGTATATTGCTAGCAGGAAACATAATTAGGAATGCAAATGGACGAATTATCCATATATGGCAATTGAATGAAATAAATCAAGAGGCAGGAAAGTAAAATGCTGTGTGAGTTCACTTACATGAAGTTCATACCAGTTAAAATTAATCTACGGTGGGAGAATTAACAATAGTGGTTCACTTTAATGAGGATGAGAGGTCATGAGAGATACTGGTCTCAGGGAGGGCTTTAAGTTGCTTCTAATACTCTTCTTGATCTGGCTGGTTTTTCCTAATAGGCAAAAGTGTTTGCAGTTTTTGAAAATTTACCCTTGTGATTTGTGTAATTTTCCGTTCATAGGTGATACCACAAAAATTAAGCTAGAAAGAAGTGTAAACAAGCTACTGAAGATTGGTAAGAAGTTGCTGAGTCTTAAAGAATTCGATTCATACACTGGAAAAAAAAATGCATCTGGGCTAAAAGTAGAGAGGCCTGTCTTTAACTAGGGACATTCTGGTCCTGAATTTTATGTGAAAACAGCCAAAGGCTGTCAGCTCATTTTTATCACAAACAGGCAGGCAATTTGTGCATAAAAAGCACAGTCCTTGAATAATCATCACATTTCCTTGTTTTACAAATGTGGAGCCATCACTCCAACAGTGCAGGTGATGACAGCAGTCACTTTTGTTGTTACTGTTGTTGTTTTATTGTAGGCATTCTAAAATTAGAGGCAAATAGCTTGGTGGAGTTGGTGTTTATTGAATTTTCCCACTTTATTTTAAGCTATAAAATTACAGTGGGCATGGAGCACTTCCTAATTTTTCTTGCAAATGCCCCCAGAAAAATAGCACTGGAGATGTTTTCTGCTATTCGCAAAGAAAGAACATTGGCTCAAAGTCAGACAGTTATAGGTTCAAATACACGTTTAACCTTTTTTGCATGATCTTTAGTAACTATTGTAATATCTTGAACAACGGTTTCTTTACTAATATGGGAATAAAGGCATCTCTTTTTAAGATCAATGTGAATTTTAAAATAATACATTTTAACCATCATGGCCAGGACCCCATCTGTACCTTGGAAATGATGAATTGATTGGGGAGAAGAAAAAGGTGGGAGTAGCCTGGTGTGATAGCACATGCCTGTAATCCCAATGGCCTGGGAGGCTGAGGCAGGAGGGTTACAAGTTGAAGGACAGCCTTAGAAATTATCAAGGCCCTAAGCATTGGCAAGACCCTGTCTTAAAATTTAAAAATATATAAATAAAAAGGGCTGGGGATGTAGTTCAGTGGTTGAGTACCTCTGGGTTTGATATCTGATACCCCACCCCACCCCGCCCCCCCAAAAAGAGAGAAAGGGGGGAGTATTTTTTTTATTATCTTTACTAGACAAGATGTCCATTGCTAGATATGCCTTTTCAAATGTGTGCTTCATCATTATTCCAAATTGGTATTTATAATCCATATGAATCTGTCATCCCAACTAAATCTCTGCTTTCCTTCTGCGCTGCACTTCAAACCACTTAATTTTTAATTTTTTAACTTTCTTTTTAATACTACTGTTTGATTTAATGGCGTCTCACCTTGGCTGATATTTTTTATAAGTTAATTCTAATTAAAAACAATTTTAAGGCTGAGAGTGTAGTTCAATGGTAGAGAACTTGCTTGTCATGCAAAAGACCATGGGTTTGATCCCAGTACTGCAGAAAAGAAAAAAGAATAACATCATTTGAGCGTTGAGCTATGTCACAGTATCACAATTTGCAGAGATGATGACTGAAATCATGGGGTTAATTCAGTGCAAGGCCAAGGACCAATAGCCTTTGGGTGATATCCTAGTTGTTCAGTAGTTTCATGTATGACTAAAGGGATTACCCATGCCAACTCGCCTCTGTGATGCTACTCTCCTGATGCCCTTTCTTGCTCTTCATTATTTTCCAGAGTATTGGTGTTCCTTTATTTTAACTGTTCCAAGGAAAAGTTTTCCCTTAGGAAATTCACTGTAGCTACTTTATTTAGCCCAAGAAAGTTCAAGTTTCTATACAAACAAAGTAGTTCACATGTGTAGTTTCAATTTTCTTTGATTCTTTCTCTTTTCCCCAGTCAGATATCTTAAGGCAAAACCTTTAGACCAGGTCCAGTGCAACAAAGGAGTCCTTTGTGGCATAGACTAGAAAGAACTGGATTCAGGAGTCTTATTTAACCCTAATTGAGATTTTATTTAACTAAAGAAATTTGGCGATGGAGAAAGGAAGGTAGTAACTTGCCTTGTGTTTCTACTTTTAAAATTGTGAGCTGCTCTTCTTTCCCTTCCCCTTTACCCCTTGCCAGTGGCTCTTTTGAAATTCAGTGTAACCTCATGCTGCCCATTTCTGATGGGCTGCTCACTCCTTTCTGTCCAGTAAATGACCAACACAAATGGCAGGGACTGATGTTCTTGAAAACCTTAAGGTGCTGTTAGGGAAGAGTTCTTATTTAGAAAATCCCATTGAGTCATTTCATTTGTGTTCTCTTCATTTATTCCTTCCTTTCATTTTTGCAAATGCTGGGTTAGAATTCCAGAAGTCAGAACTATCTAAGTGAATAATGAATTTTTAGAGAAAAGCACAATCCAGTGCCTTCAACGTGGAATAGAGGACCTCACTTCCTTGTACCTGGTACCCTATAAGTATCTGAAGTAACTGGGATATGAAGATAATCCGGAATGCCCTCATGTACTTTGGTGTATGACCTGCCTTTCCTTAGGAGAAAGCACTCATGCCAAGCATTTATAAAGTATGTTTTCCACTCACATCACTTAAAATAGTTCTCATTTCTTGATTTTTCTGCCCCTGTTGATTGTGTTTTTCATTTTAATTCCTACCCTATATTGCAGCTACTGCTCCTCGTTTTGCAGAGGTGGGCCAAGGAAGAAGAAGCTCACACACAGTAGAAGGAGTCAGGGAAACTGCTTAGGAAATATTAGCCTAGAGCACTATTCCATTCCTTCTGCACCACTGACAGGCACTAACAATACTGCAGAGGGAATATTTTGCAATGTGCAAAAATGAGGATTGCCTATAGAAAAGACTCATGGTATATAATCACCATTGTTTAAAACATTTAATCTATAATGTTAATCTCCCTCTCTACCTACCTCCCTGGCTCCCTTTCCCTGGCTTAATAGTACTCTTCTATTTCCAGGCCACCTCCCCCCCCCCACATAATGTGAGAAAACATGCAATACTTGTAGTTCTGTGTATGGTTTATTTTTTTTAACACAACACCCCAGTACTATCTACTTTCCTACAAATGACTCAATTTTGTCCACCATTATATCTGAGTAATACTTCATTTTGTATTTGTACTATATTTTCTTCACCCGTTTTAATCTGTTGTTGGGAACCAGGCTGAATCCACATCTTGGCTGTTGTTATCAGTGTTGCAGTAAACATGGCTATACAGGTAACTCTTGCATGCTGACTTCAGTTTCTTTATATAATTACCCAGGAGTTATGTATCAGGATTATATGATTGTTCTATTCTTAGTGCTTTGAGGAACCTCTATGCTGTTTTCCATAGTTGTAGTACTAATTTATATTCGTACCAAGTGTAGAGAGTACCTTTTTTCCCACATCCTTGCTGGCATTTGTTATTTAATTAATTAATGTATAGTAGTAATTCTGAGGTGAGATGGCATCTCAATGTAGTTTTGACTTCCGTTTCCCTGATGCATACAGATACTAAGTATCTTTCTTATAGTTATTAGCATTTGTATGTCTTTGATAATTAACTTATTTTTGGATTGGAATAGTGTTGGTTCAAATATGTGTGTTTTTTAAAAAGATCAATTTAGTAGTTTCTCATACTGTTGACTTGTAGATTTAGTCCATTATGATCTGAGAAGATGTAAGAAATTATTTCATATTTTTGAATTTAAGATTTGCTTTATAGCCTAACATAAGATATGTTTTGAAAAAAGTGCCATTTGCTGATGAAAAGGATAAGTATTCTGCAGCTGTTCGGTGGAATGCAGTGTAGATGTCTGTTAAGTCCATTTGATTGATAGTGTAACTTAACTCTGACATTTCTTTGTTGAATTTTGGTCTGCATGATCTATCTATTGGTAAGAGCAGGGTATTACAGTTGCCAACTATTATTATATTGGGGCAATTATCTCCCTTTTATGTCTGGTAGTATTTGTTTTATAAAATTGGTTGCTTCAATATTTGGGAATATATATATATATATATATATATATATATATATATATATGTATATATATATAATATAAATAAAATCATTTAATGAATTATCCCATTTATTAATTTTTCTGTTTTGTCAAATATAAGTATAGCTATTCCTGGTTGTTTTAAGATTCCATTTCCTTAGAGTATAATTTTCCCTCCTTTTGCGTTCAGTCTGTGTATAGCTTTGCAGATAAAGTGAATTTGTTTCTGTCAGAATTTTTTTGGAACTTGTTTTTTTTTAATTAGACAGTCTGCATCTTTTAATTGGAGAATTAATTATTATTGAAAAGTACGCATTTGTTACTGTCATTTATTGTTTTTCTTCTGTTTGCTTTGAATATTCTCTATTCTTCTGTTATGGCTTTTTCTATTAATGATGTTTGATTTTTCCTAATCTCATTTGCTTATCTACTCTTCTACTGAACTCATGATTTTGTTGATCTTTTTTTTTCTTCTGAGTGTTGGATTCTTCTAAGTATCTTATGTAATGTTGTTTCAGTGGTCATGAGTTCTCTTAGTTTATGCTAATCATAATAGTCTTTTATTTCTTCTTGAAGTCTCAAGGATTAATTTTACTGGGAATGATGATCTTGGTTTGCAGTAATGAGAAAAAAGAAGAAGAAAGATTGTTAAATATTAAAAGAACAAAATAGAAAGAAATAATGAGAAAAATATATATCCAAGTGAAAAAGCAGCAATAAGAAAAAGTATAAATAAAAAAAAAGTAAAGCTCCTCTCTTCCTAGGTGCTTTATCATGTGGGCAAGAATAGAGGATTTGTCTTCTTGGGTCACATGTCCCATCCCTTGGAGAGAGTAAAAGTTGGAATTTCCCATTCCTTTCTTCTTTGCTTTGTTGGTTTGTAAACTACCAGAGGGAGAGGTTTGTAGCCAACTCTCAGCTGTTCTGCATGCCATAATTGAGGAAGGGTGGAATTCAAAGCTCCCTAGGCAAAAATTTACTGTGGAGACTTTTGGTCTGCACACTCTGAGAGCAGGGCAGGTGTGGAAGTTGCAGCATATTACCGAGGTAATGTGGAATTTGTTTGGAACAGGTTCTCTCTGATAACCTTTGTACTGCACACCCCAAGAGTAAGGCTAACAATTAAGTGCCGCAGCATGTCAAGGACTCAGGCACATTTTGTGCTGCAAACTCTGAGTTTGAGGAGAGGCTACAGAGATGTCACTATCTATGCTTGGGGGAGGGGTGGCTAGCCCCATGGCTGTGGTGTTCCAAGGGGTAACTCCCATGCAAAATCACATGTGACTGCTCATCCTCTCAGATTCCTGCCACTGGCTTCCCTAATAATCATTCTCAAGGGGAAGCATCCTCTGTTTCTGTGTACATAGCAGTCTGGTTCCCCACCACATATAATTCTCTGTGGGTTTGTGCTTTTCCATGGGAACCAAATTGCCTTTCATGGCAGTTGCCCACTAAACCAATGTAGCAATATTGCCATAGGGAGCTGTGGACAGGAAAATGTAGGGGTCTTTGACTCCCGGAACAATAAGGTCACAAAAGACCTTCTCAAGATTGCTCCCTTTTACAGTGTCATGAGAATATGCTGGGATGTGCAGAGAACTTCTCTAAAGCCAGTTTGCTATGTAGGTCCCATGTCTATTATCTGGTTAGACTGTATTCCTGCAAGATGTCTAATCTCATGCCAGTGGCCCTCACTAGGAATCTTCTTTTTTCATGTCTGTCCCTGCCCTGTGCTGCACTAGTGCTGAGGTGCACAGTTTCACCCTCTGTTCCACTATTTAACGTCTCTGGGTTCCAAGTCTTTGTCTGCCCACTTCAGTATTTCACCACAATCATCCACCTTGGTATGAAGCTGCTCTTCAGTTATTTGGATTCTATGTCCTGAAGTGGAGGTGCCAGTACCTGTCATTCATTATGTTTAATTCTTCCCTGATATATATTTTATAAGGAGGATATCATTTCACACTTGCAGATAGAGGATTAATGAACAGACCCAATTTTTATCCAATGATTAACATACCCAGTTTTAATCCAGTGACTCATTCATTTCATTCAACACTCATGTTTACATGGACCAGATATTTTGGGGGACATTTTGACCTGTTTAATTCACTTAGATTTTTGACTACCAACTGTAGAAATTCATCAGTGGTTTTAAAGTAAAATGATAAAAATATGCTAAAAATTAGTGAAAATTTTGAGAAAGACCAAAATGCTATTAACATTCTGTTAGAAGAGAATGCTCAAAGAAATCCCTTGAGACAGAATCTCATGTTTAGAAAGCAGAGTTTATTGACAGGTAAAGCTTCCCAGGCTTCCCAGTAGAGTGGTGCAGAAGACAGAGTTATTTGAATAATGTTTTTATATCTTTTTTACCAAGGAACAAGAGCAATCTGGAAATGGCCTTAAGTGTAGTAAGCTAGAGTTGACCACAAGTGCAAATGGTCAAGTAACAACAGATTCCTGTATTTAGGAACCTTGTTGGGGGAGGGGCATGGGAATAGGATATCCCAGGTTTTTTTTTCTTGGCAGCTCATAAGCCCTGGCCCTGGGCCAAGATGTGGTTCCAGAACCAAAATGGAGTCACTGATGTCTAGGATATCCCATTATATTCCCTTTAACTTGATTAAACTTAAGGCAGGTTTCTTCTAGACTGTTAGCCACAGAACTTCTCTGGCTTGGAGCATTGTCCTGTTTTTAGGTTGCACATCTTCTTCCAGTCTCATTCCAGTTTTACAACCCAGAAATGTCTTTCTCAAGGACTAGGGAGCCATCCTTTGCAATAGAATGACCGAGAAGGATAGATCCCAGTCACTGTTGGAGGTAGGAGTCTGACTTCCATAAATGCCGATTAGCAAACACAGATGGCATAATCACACTGACCATCCTCTCCCTCTAATATCCTCCAATTTTTTCCCACTAGCTCACCTCAGTGCTTACAACCTCCCTGTCTTCTTCAGTGAAGTTGAGATTAATCTCTCTCCTCCATTGCAATTGACTTGAAAGAAGTCTTCCTTGCCTGCTTATCTCCTTCCAGTGTAACATTTCTTTGATATGACTTTAGAGTTGAAACACTTCTATAGTAAGTACTGAACATTCTTAGATATCTTCTTATTTTTAAAGCGTATTTTAAAAACTTTCCTCTTGGGCTGCAGTTGTGGCTCAGTGGCAGATCGCTTGCCTCATACATGTGAGGCGCTGGGTTCTATCCTTAGCACCACATAAAATGAATAAATAAAATAGTAATAAAAAAAACTTTCCTCTGTTTCTATTGTAGTTTGTCTTTTTATTATGATTTGTAAATGTTCTTTTTATTTCCTGGACTTTGATCCTTGTTGGATATTAAGCCCCACCTCCTAGCTTCATTGCAGAGTCACTTTTTACATTAATGAAGTGACCCTGTTTGTGTGGTCTGTTTCTGATATCTCTTTTGTCTTCTGTTCTTTTTTTTTTTTTTTTTGGTACTGGGGATTGTTGAACTCAGGGGCACCTGAGCTGCATCCCTTGCCCTATTTTGTATTTTATTTAGATACAGAGTTTCACTGAATTGCTTAGAGCCTTGCTTTTTGCTAAGGTTGGCTTTGAGCTCAAGATCCTCCTGTCTCAGCCCCCTGAGCTGGAATTATAGGCGGGCACCATCGTGCCCTCCTCTGTTCTGTACTTTTCAACTTGTCTAATCATATATCATAGCTGTTGTAGTCTAATTAGTCAAACTTCTTAAGACATGATGTTTGTTAGAGTCAGTTTTCTAAATTTGATTCTTTCTTCCAAGATTATCTTGGCTTTTCTGGGTCCTTTACATTTCCATATAAATTTTGGAATTAGCATGTAAATTTATACAAGCACATGTGCTGAATTTTTTTTATTGGATTGAATTAAATCTATAGGTCCATTTGGGGAGTTGTTACATATTCAAATATTTCACCTTCCAATTCATAAATATAGCATAATTCTCTTTTATTTTGGACATTTTCAATTTATTATAAAAGTGATTTAATTTTTCTATAGAAAGAGACTGAATGCATTTTTATAGCCTAGGCCTCAGATATTTGTTATTTTTGATCTTAAAAATTAAAAATTTTTAGATTTGATTTTTTTCTTTTCTAATCATCTACTGCTGGTATATATAAATATACATTTTATATTATTTCTGCAAACATTGACCTGCTAACTACACTTACATATTTCCAAATTTGTTCATATATATGTAAATATTTTCCATGCATATAATTGTATCATATTAAAATGGCAATTTTATTCAACACCCACATATATTTTGCCTTTTAGAATGTTGATTAGGACCTCCAGGAAAATATTGAATGGAAATAGTTAGAAAAGATATTTTTGTCTCTTTTCCATTAGAAGGAATTATTAGATATTTCAATAACAAGCATAGTTTCATTTTGATTGTTTTTCTACAAATTGTAGAAATTCATCAATAAGATAGATACCTCTTATCATATTAAATAATTTTTCCCCTTCCCTGGCTCTTTTGCTAAGGGGTTTTATTATGAACTAATTCAAAGGCAAAGACTTATCTCTGCAATTTATTTTTGCTTTTGTGATATAAACACTTGATAAGCTCTGACTAAAATTCTGCAGCACGTACCAAGGCCTCTCTTCATGAACATACCCTGAACTCCATTTTGTAAATGTTCTTGATATTTTGAGACCATTGAAGATTATGCATAGTATCTCATCCATTTAGCTGCAACAATCTTCTGGGCTTCTTAGATTCTTATTTTGTCAAGTAAGAACCACTAAAGGAGAATTTCTAGGGCAAACAGTGGAAAGAATTTTAGGCTCACAGTGATGGTTCCCTCCTTCAACCTGTTGACTCTTTCAAATCTTAGCTTCCACGATTATTCTCCTACCCCATTAAGAATTGCTCCCGTGGCTCAATTGTTTCGAGGCTTGAGCTAGAAGCAAACTACACCATAGTATTTAATGGAGAGTTATATCTGTTTCTACTGTAAATACACCACTGTGCTACAGTGACTATTTAAAGTCTAAGAAATTCTTCCCTTCTCAAAGAAGAAAATTATTAACAGTATGGGTGTAAAAGACGTAAGAACACACATTATATGCCAATAGTAGAGATTATAAGATTGAGTCACCCTTCTGGGAGCATTTGTTGGGACATATGATTATTGCAATTATATTTCTTTGCACACTGGACATTTATGGTTGCCTAGCTCAATGAATGTCCTGGGATAGAAACACAGATGCCGTGAGTCCTGATCCTAAATCTCACAAAAGTAAGTTTTTGAGATCATAAACAAATAGAATCACATACTAATAAGTGTAGTAAGAAAACAAACGATCATACTGAACAGTTCAGATGCAACAGATGATCTCCTCATTAGTGTCAGAGAGACTGAAAGTGTTGCTTAGGTTCACATAGCTAGCTGGACAGGAGGGGTAGGAACCTGAACCCAGATTTAGCTTTCTTATGTTGTGTCACCTGAATATAATAGGTATGTGGAAACAATGACTGTGTGAATATCAAAGGGGAAATGCACATTTAAATGTGGACTAAAGTTTTATGTTTTGGAATCTGTGGATTGATAGTCTCCAAAACATAATAGTCTTGCAAATTGAAGCACTTTAAAGCTGGTGTTGGATTGGAAAACAAAACAAAACAACAAAACAAAACTACACCTTGAAAGTAAAGTGTTTCCTCTAATTTAATTAAAAGCAAACAAGATAAAAACACTTTTTCAGATTTCAATACGGTGAACACTTTCTTATAATTCTCCCTACCAGCATACTTGTTTCTCCAATTTCAGTCTCTTATTTTCAGTCACTTGTCATCTATATTATGAAATAAAATTTACATTTTAGTGAACCATTTATATGCACACACACAAACTTGCAATACATGCTGAAATGAACTTTTACAAAATAATATTTAAGCCCATAATGTATGATTCAGTTTGATACATTTTATCTCATTCTATTCATTTAAAAATGATTCTGGTGAGAATCTATCTACTACATTGATCTGTTATAACTGGATATTTGCCTTCTTAATGCAGTTGGGGATCCATGTTTTTTTTTTCTTTTTTCTGATAAGCTCATGACCACAGCATTCTCAGGTGTTACAAAGATCTCTGTCCCTGTCCATATCTGCCATCTCATTCTGCATTCACTCGGTTGTCAAGTTATGTCAGATCCACCATTTGGAAACTACTGCTCTACATTTTAGCCAGTTATCTTTTCCAAATGTCAAACAGTAGGTCATCATCAGCTCTCAGTTAAGACTTCCACATTCTATCTCATCTTTCCAAATCATTGTACACATTATAAAGTCAGAATCTTCTGGCACACCAGGTTTTGTATGATCTGGCTCCACCTCCCAAGCTATTTTTTGGAGGCAAAGCCACAAAACCTACATACTTTTATCAGTTTCCTTTTCCAATACCTGGTCCTCTTCATGGGTATTCTCCTCATGTTGGCTGCTATAACTGGATATTTGCCTTCTTAATGCAGTTGGGGATCCATAGATTTTTTTTTTTTCTGATAAGCTCATGACCACAGCATTCTCAGGTGTTGCAAAGGTCTCTGTCCCTGTTCATATCTGCCATCTCATTCTGCATTCACTCTGTTGTTAAGTTATGTCACAACATGAAGCCACTGACTTTTGGCTGTGATACTGTCTGCTTTATCATGTACCACACAGGAGCTTCTCAGGATTTGTGAACTGCATGAAAGCTACGGGAGGCCTCAAGACCTTGCAAGACCTTTCTTTTTTACACAGCTAGTTTATATATCTCAAAAATAGTTGCCCACTCCAGAGTTGAAAAGATATTTTCCTGTTTTTTTTGTAGACATTTTAGAGTTTCAACATTTATATCTGGATCTGTGGTCTATTTCTTTCCTCCTGTCTTTCATAATTCTTCAAGCAAGAAAAGCCAGGTTTAGGGCTTCCCTCTTCTTCAACTTTCCTATCCTTTGTTTCCCTACTTGAAGAGAAAAAGAAAGAAAGGATATTTTGGAGACAAATTATTGTATGCATTATAACAGGTATATTATTATATATTTTTGCTACCTTTAGCAAAACTTTTTATTATATTTTCCTCTAAGATGCTCTCTGAATATGTTTATAAGACAGATAAAGGAACATAGAAATTTCTTCTCTCTTGCAGTAAAACCTGGGTATCCATTAATTCTGTTACTATAAAATCTTATGCCTATGTTATATAATAAAATCTGTTTTTAAATTATCTTTAAAAATGTCTTGGTGACTTGCTCATGCAATCATTTGTTCAGGGAAAAGATAATGTATACAAAAGTTAAAAGAAATGTTCACAAAATTCAAATTTTATTTGTGTACCTGGAAGGGTACAATTTCCATCACACAGAGGTCCCCCAGCAGTTGTGTAACAAATGATCTGAAGGAACATATGAAAACTTGGCTGTGCAGACCAGGGAGGGGATGGTCTGTGTGAATGGAAACCTCATGGTGGAGGTGGAAACAACAGCTGAGAGAATTACAGTTGCCCTGAAAGGAATGAGAAAAGATCAGTACTGATGGGTAGAAAATGGAAGATAACGGTTTAAAGCTCATGTGATTATGACATAGAAAAAGAACAGAACAAACTAAGATCAGAAAGCTTACTTGTTCTCTAAAACCAATCTAAATGTTTCTGATACACAAATATAGATGATATTGAATTTATAATCATTTATGCCTCATATTTATTTGTACCACTGCAGTATAATGACATAAAAGAATTTATATTCATACCATTTATATTATTTATACCTCTGAATTATTATGACATAAAATTATTTATTTATGAAGAAGATAAATTTATTAAGGTCTTAAACAACATATTTTACTCTTTTCATTAAATAAAATTTAAGTTTTCTTTATCAATTCTTTCCAGAGATACTTGTCTACTTATTGGGCACCTTATATGTGCTTGACCTGTGGGATATAAAGAGCAATAAGAAACTGTTTCTTACTTCAAAAAGTTTACAGTTTAGTGATGAGACCTGTAGCATAACTGGAGAAGAATTAAGTGCTACCCCAAGAGATAAGCAGATACATCTGCAGAATCCTATAACAGATTCCAGAAGGACAGTGTGAATGAGTAGAGTATTATAGAATGCCTGTGGGTGCATGGGGCTTCTCCTCAAGGGCGTTTGAGATGCTTGGTCCTCCTGTTCCTATGATGATGCAGCAGTTTGAATTCAGTTGTTGCTATTTAGGTCTATTTCATCATTGGCCAAATGGAGGTGCCTTATAGTAGAGGACCTTGGAAAGAGGGTGCAGATAAATAAACTTGTCTTCTTGGGGAAGCAATTCAGACACCTTATTTGGAAGTATAAGGTAATTGGATTTTATTACTGCAATTAATTGAAATAGATGCTGACAAGTACACCTTGTGATAACTCCTTAGGGCAGGAGATGTTATGTGATAGGTATCCTAGAGTAATATATATATATAATAGAGTAATAAATAAATATATATGTATATTCTATGATATTATTTATATATCTGTTATCATATATATAATAACTTATTCTCCAACATATCCTTTCTTTCTGCTCTGTGTGTGTGTGTGCGCACATGTATGCATGTACATACACACATACTCATATTACACCTATACCAAGACACTGTGGAATTCTGAGCCTGTGAGGAATGATAACTACAATGAAAGATACTATTCTCTGTGGATACCTTAAAATCAAATCGAAAATTAAATTTATTTCTTCATTTTTTTGAATTGCGACAATAGAATTTCGTGGTGGTTCAGAAATATTTCAAAAGAACAATTACAAAGAATTTAATTCCCAAGTGCTTGCTTACCAAGCACCATGCCAGTTAAGCACTGTTCTTGTGTTGTTGTGTAGATCCCCAGTGGACCTGAAAAGAAACTTCTTAATTAGATTTCAATGGTCCTTGTTTGCCAAGGTGTGTTGTTCAGGGATATCTGGTGACTGGTTGACTAAGCATTTGTTCCAGTTTTTACCTCTTTTCTATAGGATTCTGCTGAGATGTGACTCTCTTGTTACTTTGCTGTTTCTTCTGACAACAGGTTAAGTTACTCTGCCCCTGTCATTTGTGGAACCTGATGGATATCTAGAGATAAGGTCAAATTAATTCAACAGGTGGCAGAAAACCCTGGGGAAAGAGAAGCCTGCTCCACGTGGATATGTTAATACAGTTTTCAGTGCATGATTATCATTCTGCAGTTCACGAATAATTGAATTTGCATATCCCCAACGTTTAAGAATTGATTTCCTAAATGAGGAAATCTGGGGCATAATGACCATGTGCCTATGCATCACTACACATTATTTCAGGATCCGAAGGAATCTGCAGAGAGTAAATTACATAGTCCCCTTGGATAGATGGAATTTTCATGTTATCTTAGGAAAGCTGTGGGCATTTTTTTTCTCTTAATCAAATGGAATCATTCTCTGTTCTAAACATAGGATCAGAAGTGCCTTAGAGGCTGCTGGGAGGGTAAATAATTATCTACCCTACTGCCTAGAGAAATAGCTTAGAGGTTTTTAGAGACAGCACAAATGGACTGGGATATTATGCAAAATTAGTTTTGGTTAGACTTTAATTTATCTAATTTAATATAGTTATTGAGAAAAGCAAACTATGGACAGTTAGGAGCAAGGAATCAAGAGCCTGTGCAAAGGAGATGGGATATAATAGTCTTGCTAAAGAGATAATGACAATTAGGTATGACTGCATTTGGTGCATTCTTTTTATGCTTGCACCTATAGAATTTGCCTCAGATCTACCTAGATGGAGCTTCAATTGTATCTTTATTATTCATTTAACTTCATCTTTACCGAGATCAAAATCCTATGAATAAAAATAAATTATTAGGTAAAGTTTATCATACTTTTCCAGCAATAAGGCAAAATTTGATTTTGAAACTATTTTTTTTTAATCTTCTGGCCATAGGCAGGAAATAACAAAACCGAAACCTTGAGACAAGACAGTTTTACGCTATAGAAAGACATACGTGGAAGGGATAGAAATGTCAGAGGGATATTCATATTCATAAGCACTTTCTCCTCAAATCTGGTTCAGCTGACTCAACAGCAATGTAAATAAACAAGGTAAGAGACCAGGGGTGGTGCAGCACTCTAGTAATCCCAGTGGCTTGGGAGGCTGAGCCAGGAGAATCGCAAGTTGACAGCCAGTCTCAGCAATTCGGCCAGGCCCTAAGCAACTTAGTGAGACCCTGTCTCATGATAAAAGTTTTTTTTTTTTTCTTAAAAAGGACTGGGAATATGACTCAGTGGTTAGGCCTCCCTAGGTTCAAACACTGGTACCAAGAAAATTAAAAAAGAAGAAACAAGGTAGGAGTTGGGTCTGGTGTACTCCTATAATTACAGTGACATGGGAGGACCACAAGTTCAAGGCCAGCCTTAGCAAATTTGTAAGACCCTTAGCAGCTTAGTGAGACCCTATCTTAAAATTAAAAATAAATAAATAAATAAAATTTTAAAAAGCTGAAAATATGGGAATGTGACTCAGGGTTCAATCCCTAGTACCAAAACAAAACAAAAACCCAAACAAGATAAGGTATATTATGGGCTGTGGTAGGATACTTAGATCCATCTGATGTCTCTGATAACTTTCAAATTTGTTAGGGAAGTTGAGTCAAAGGCCTCTGTTGTAAGAGCCATAGAAAGGTTTTGAATGAGATCGGAAATGATAAGGACTAACAGAGATGTAGCATATGATTTAGTCATAAGCGAGCAGAAAACGGCCCTTGAGACTAGCTCATGAGAAGGTAATTGAGGTTGGGTGAAGCTCTAATGGAGTTCAGTAATTAATATTTCAATTGAGCTTTAGTCACATCAGCACTGTCATCTGTCTTCTCTCTTATGAACCAGGAAAAGAAGTAGCAGAAGGACCCTGTCGGAGAGAGCTGTGGTCTGGCTGAGAGCCCAACATGTAGCAGGGCTTTATGGCCTAATCTTTTTCAAGGAGTTCAAACTGCCATCAAAGCTGATAGAACCTGATGAAGAGGCCAACTATCTTGGGAAAGGTGTGAAAGGGGTGCAGAGTCTGAAGGCATGTCCAAGACACTTGAATGAGGAAAGAAAGATCTGGGAGTAGAGAAAGGCTAAAATTTTGACAAATGATCTGTAGTTGAAACTGGAAAATTCAACTCAGAATGACTGACTGCCTCAGTGTCTTAGAAAAGTTCCTCAAACAGCCCCCACATGATAAATTCCATTCTTATTTGTCTTGCTTACTATTTTTCAAGCCTAGATGAGAGGGGTGACACAAATGAGTTATAACTAAAATCCTTTTTTGACTCTAGCCCCACCATTTTTTTGCTCTTCTTCCTACACAAAGATCTAGAAAGAACAAGTAACTACACCTGATTCTCTGATACCCAATATGCTAGTCATATTATTCCAAATTGTTTGCTTCTGTCATGGCTCAACTGAAACTCATTTTGAACTCTGATTCCAAACCCCCAGAGAATGTTTCTTGATTCTTATCTTAGTTGAAATTTAAGCCATATTTAATACATTGGACTACAACTTGGTTGAGACACTTCCTTTTCTTGGGATAACATGTTAAACTCATTTGAGCCTCACTACTTCTCTACCACCTATGAAGTCTCAGGGCTTTCTGAATTCTCACTCTCCAGGGGATTTGATTCATTCCCTGGATGCCAATTCCTCTGATTGTTACCAATTCCCAAACGTACACATTAAGCTTGGATGGATCCTCTCAGTTTGAGACTTGGGTACTTCAATTTCCATTGCATCTCCATTTGAATATTTTAAACGCATTTCAGACTTGAGATATACAACTTTGAATTCCTCTTAAAACCTATTTTATCAAATATGCAGTCATTTTAGTAGGTGACAATACACTCATCTTGTCCAAGAGTGTTTCCTCCAATTCATCAGTGAATATCATCATTTCTCACCTGGCACAGCTGACCAAATGGCCATTCTTCTCTTCTTTGATCCATTCTCTAAAAATAATAACATTGATCCTTCATAAAAATTATATGTCATATAATTATTCTATTAAAAATATCCTTAAAGCTTTCTTTTGCATTATACTTAACTTCCTACCTTATTGCTTTGGTGCACTCATGTCTGGTCTGCCTTTTGTCCTTTCATAGTTCTGCATCCTTGCAGGGAGCTTTTCTCTTCCTCATTCACTGTATTCTAGGCTCAGTGGTCTTCCAGTTTGTAACTGAGCCAACAGATTTCTGATCTCAAATGACTTTGCACATGAAGTTTATTTTTTCTCTGTGTAGACTGTTCTTTCTTCTACTTCTCACTTAGCTACCTACTTACTCCCCTTATATCCATGGCAGAGATAAGTCCTATGCTCCCTTACCTTTACTCAATCCTATGAATCTAGGATTGAGTAAAACAGGTGATACATCTTCACCTACAGAACACAATAGCAGTAATAAGTCACTTCTGGTCTATAGGAGCTCAGAACTGGAATGTCTTCTCTGCATGCATGAATACAAAGAACCTGTGATATTGAAGTTTCATCATGGAAACCATATAGGTCTCCAAGTCATAATTTGGAAGAGAGCTTTAGAAAACTGCATAATAACATTGGCTAATATTTGTGAATACACAGGAAGAAAACGCATAAATAACGTATCTGGGTTCCACTGTATGTCTGTAGCCAAAGAGGGAGGAAAATTGATATCATCTTTCAAGTAGGATAAAAATTTTACCTCTGTGTTTCTTTCCCATAACATGAGCAGGAATAAATTCATTTATTTTCCAAAATCTGTGTATTTAATACTTTAGCATAGCTTGTTATTTTTTAATAATATCTCACTTTAATTACTTTTTTTATCATTCCTTCTTATTCCATTCTCATTGAGCTTTGTATAACCAAAAATTGATGGCATGTAGCATGTACTCAATAAACATTTGTTGAATGAATAAATAACTCTAGATAGAGTACCACTATTTACAGATAGGTAATTCTTTGAAGTTAATCATAGTGGACTTGAGATTATTTCTTATGAAATCCTGGTGTGCTTTCTTGATTTAATAATTACTGAAATTATCATCTGAATCCAGAGAGGAATGCATTACCTTGGCCATGTGGATTGGAGCATATTGCCGATTTAAACCTTAATTTTTTAAAATTAATTAATTTATTTTTTTAAATATACAACAACAGTGGAATGCATTACAATCCTTATTACACATATAGAGCACAATTTTTCGTATCTCTTAATCCTTAATTGTTAAACTAGGAATACTCTCAGACAACCTCTGCTGTAAGATGGACATATTGGGATAACTTATAGCTCTTTCTGAATCGTCTTATCCCTCTAGTTATGAGTCTTTGCTCATTCAGCAATCTTTAATTAAATGTTGACTTGATACTTAGATCTATCCATAAGAATAGAATAAGCAGGCTTTGCCGCATCTACTTCGAGAATGAAGATCATTCTCAGCACTTAGACTGTCGACATTCCAGAACATGTTGATACTACTCTGAAGGGATGTACAGTTATTGTGAAGGGCCCAAGATGAACCTTCCAGAGGGATTTCAATCATATCAATGTGGAACTCAGCATCCTTGGAAAGAAAAACAAAAGGCTATGGGTTGACAAATGGTGGGGAAATAGAAAGGAACTGGCCACTGTTCGCACCATCTGTAGTCATGCACAGAACATGATCAAGGGTGTTAAAGTGGACTTCCGGTACAAGATGAGGTCTGTGTATGCTCACGTCCCCATCAATGTTGTTATTCAGGAGAATGAGTCTCTTGTTGAAATCCAAATTTTTTTGGGTGAAAAATATATCTGCAGGGTTCAGATGAGGACAAGTATTGCTTGTTCAGTGTCTCAAGCTCAGAAAGATGAATTAATCCTTCAAGGAAATGATATTGAACTTGTTTCAAATTCAGCTGCTTTAATTTAGCAAGCCACAGCAGTAAAAAACAAAGATATCAGAAAATTTTTGGATGGTCTTTATGTTTCTGAAAAAGGAACTGTTCAGTTGTCTAGTCACAGAAACATGTCCTGGAGTCAATTTGATATTTCAATGATGTGATAAAAGATCTCTATTGACTTTGGACTTAATCCTTTCCAACAGATTAAATAAACTTTAGTGTTCTTTCAAAGGAACAGAACAGGAAAAAAAAAAGAATAGAATGAGCAGGCCATATAGAAATTGGACATTTTTGCTTAATTTGTTTAGCGAAAGACTGATATTAATTTTATTGTAAGTGCATTTTAAATACTGTTGTTTTGTCTCTTAGGGTAAACTCAGAGATGGGGGATTACAGGGGAAAACCTGGGCATGTAGGCCCACATTCTGGAGGTATTCTTTGTGCGGTCATCCAATGCTTATGGATGACATTAGGAATCCATTCTATGGTCTTCAAAGTAGAAAAAATATATATAGCTTGGCACAATGAACTGGTTGTCTGAGGTTTAGATCAGTGTCTTCTGTTTGAGCTGCTGTAATGTAATGCATTCATGTAGTGTATAGTGCCATTTGGGTTAGTGATGAATTATGTGTATGACAGTGGTTATTCCTTGTAATTCTAGGTGTGTAGTGGGCTATAACACTATGTTTGTGTAGGTACAGTTGATGTTGTTCACACAATGATGAAATAACCTAATGATGCATTTTTTAGCTGTATGCCCATTCTTCAATGATGTATGACTGATTGTAGACTGGATGGCTTTATAGAAAATTATTTCAAATAATTCTAGAGGCTAGGAAGTATCAATTAAGGTGTAAATGGATTTGGCTCCTGGTGAAAGATTTTGTTCTGGTTGCAAACTACTGCATTCTTTCTGTATCCTCATATGATTAAGAGAAACAGAGTATGCTCTCTAGACTTTTTTTTTCCTTAAATAGGGATTAGAATCCCACCATTAGTAACCTACCTTTGTGAAGTCATCAAAATTTAATAAGCTTTTCAAGTTCCCCTCTGTAAATAGCATTGCACTGGGGGTTAGAAACATATGCATTTTGGAGGGATACAAACATTCCACTCACAACAGCAGGGTAGCTCAGACACAGGTACAACACTGATAATAAGATAGCAAAACTGTTAGATGAAAATTAAAGAAAGATTCCAGCCTCTTTATTTAGTTTGGGAATATTTCTTATCAGAGTGAGAGTTTGAGAAAGGGAGTAAAGTGTCAAAGAAAAGACACATGCCCAAAATTGATTTAGGATTTGGGGTAGTTAGATTGAGAGGACACCAAAAGCAGGCATTGTTTTTACTCTTAAAACATGCTTTCCTCCAGATAAATTAACCATTGCTGTTTCTCCATGTCTTTCTTTAACTTTAATCCCATTATTTATCTTTGTAATTCCTATGTGTTGCACAGAGTGTGGATATTGCTGTTTCTATTTTATAACATTGAAACACATACAGAGAAAAGGTGTAAATAACTTATTTGGGCTTTAGTATATGTCTGTGACCAAGATGGGAGGAGAATTGATACAGACTTGCAAGTAAGACTTAGATTTTAACACTGTGTTTCTAACCCATAATCCTTGGCCACCCTATGTTCACATGACTTTCAATCATTGTTTCTGCAGTGGTATGTCCAGTGTGTCCAGTGTTTCACTTGCTCTATCCAGTGCTCTGCACCTGACTTCTCCCTGTGAGGATGAAAAAGCTTTCATTATTTCTGTGTGATCTTACATAAGAAATTGACTGCATTTAGCCTTAATTTCTTCATCTGCAAAGTTAATGACCTCATAATACTATTACTGGTGCCTAGTTTTCTATGTTGCTGAAAAAGAAAATGGGAGAGAAAAAGTGTTATATGTTAAATTTATTATATGATAACATCAGTGGTTGACATTAATGTCAACATTTATGGCAATGAATTTACATCAATAACAATTTAATTGATACCTACTCTATGCAGAAGACTAGGAAGGTGAGAAGACTAAGTGAAATATATTGCCTCTCTAAATTGGGAAAATGCTGTTGCTTTTAACAGAGGTGCTGGCATTGCAGCTCCTCCTTGAAGGACAAATAGAAGACTCATTTCTAGAGTATTTCAGATTGAGAATATAGTTTGAACAGAGACTTGGTTTAGGAAACCTCCTGACATTTTCATGGGCCATGGATGAAGGAATAGGAACAAATGACTGTTTTGAGGTGATTTCATAATGATAGAGAACAGGATCTGTTTCCCAGGGTCTTCCCATCATGCTAAAAGTTTGAAGAGTTATCCATGGGTGTGTGCCTCTCAAACTGGGACAAAAGTAACATGTCAGAGAATCTGGAAAACTGTAGTATCTACCAGTCACATTCTCTCAAAGAAGTAATTTTACTTCATGGTGAATAATTGAAAAGACTATTTCCAAAATGAAGAATAATGTTTTGGAGAAAAATACAAACTTTTGTGAGCTACTGTTGCAGTGCGGATGAAATGCCAAAATATTGTTGGAAATATTGGGAAATCAATTTAAGCTCTAGCCTGAGAAATGCTGACCCAAATTCTTCCCTATCACTTGGGTGATTTTGATGAACATTATGGGAAGTTTTCCAGGACAACAGGAGATGATGTAGGATTTAGAAATGAATCTATTTCTTTTTAAAAGGAAATGAATGTTGCATTATGGATGATCTGGGAGTGAAGGAATTTGCTGGCAACATAAAGACTATAAGAAGGTGCTATAGAATCTTTGCAGAGGGCCTAAGAGTCTAGATTGGGTCCTGGCAATTCAGGTGGAGAGGGGAGGCTGGAAGAGTAGGATGACACAGAGGTGGTATTCATGAGTTGACCAAACAGCTGGCTTTGGGGAATGGGGGAGGGGTTATATAGGGATGAAAATGGTTTAGATGATGCTAGACTGTATGGTTGGCAGAACAGTTCATTGGAGTAAAAGAGGGTAAAAAGAAAAAAAATGTTAATGAATTCTAAGTAATCAAAACTACTAATTAGGGAAGTATCACTGAATGACAGAATAAGTAAATAATGGACATTCAGAGGGCAGCTGAAGTAATGTGTTTGACCCTATACATGTAATAAGCTTGGCTCTGCTTTCAACCTTTGAACCTTCTTTAGTCTCAGTAAGAACAGAAGTCCCTGGTCTCATTTCTTTTTTATCTACCCTATCCTTCTGTTATGGTTTAGATATGAAGCATCCCTCCAAAGCTCCTGTGTCAATGCAGAAATGTTCAGAGGTAAAATGATTGATTGGACTGAGAGTGCTATAGCCTATCCAGTCCATTCTAGTTTGACTTAACTGACTGGTTGGTAACTGTAGATAGGTGGACCATGGTTAGAGGAGGTGGGTCACCAGGGGCATGCTCTGGAAAGGAGAATTTTCCCTGGGACCCCTTCTGCCTTCCTTCTCTCTATCTCTGCTATCTGATCCCATATGAGCTGAGCAACTTTCCTGTGAACACTTGCCTCATGCTGTGCTGCCTCTCCTTGGACTCAAAACAATGGAGTCAGCAGTCTACGGACTGAGACCTCTGAAAAGATGGGCCCTAAATCAACATTCCCTCTAAGTTGTTCTTGTCAGGTAATTTGGTCTCAGCAACACAAATATAACTAAAACACTTTCCAATTCAGGGTCTAGCTTGACCCCAGAAGAGACTGATTGCCACAGTCTGGCTGGGCAAAATAACTGGGAGGTGACAAGCAACTTGTGAAGATTGAAACAGTGGGAGCCACTTTATTACGGGACAGCAGAGGTATATATACCTAACTGATTATACACAGTTTGTTTCAATTAATGTCATCTAGATACAGCAATCAGCCAATGAGGAATCTCCATCATCTTAATGGTTCCATGGCGTTAGCTCACAAACCATTCCTCCTGGCAAAGTGCCAGGCGCCCTCTTGACTTGGTTGCTAATTTCCCTCCATAATGAAGCCAGCAGCAAGGCTACATGCTAGCAAGGGACCTGTCTGCAGTTCCTTGCTTGTCAAATGGAAACCATGCTAACAGCCTCTACAAAACAGCAATTTTCCAAATGCCTACTGTGTACGTTGAACTATACCAAATCTTTGATACATTAGCTCCATTCACTTAAATGGGAATTACCCTACTCTTTTCACAGAGTAAGACAAGCTAAGTATTTGGTTGAGTTTTAATGGTTAGCAAGTTGCCCCAACAAAATCTGGGGCAAATAATAGTGATTCAATAAATATATATTGACTAACTGAATTAGGAAAAAGATAGATGTGTACATGCATGTACATAAGTGAAATGAGACAAAAATTCAATTCTATCCAAAATAAACATACATTTTCCTATATCACATGACCTTCATTTCAGAATTATTAAATGAATGGGTCAATCAATTAATTAAACTTGCAAATATGCATTTCAGTTGCAAAAACCTTGAATTTGAAACCAAGTAGCCTATGTTTGCAATATTAGTGGAGTCAGCAATTAGCTATGTGAGTGACAGTGTATAATTTATTTGAATTCGGAAAGTGTCGGTTTGATAATAAATAAAATACATTAATAATTCTTACTTGGAAGAACATTTGTGAAAGTGACATGGGATTCTGGATGTCAAAGCACTTCACATTTCCTGGCACACAGTAGGAGCCTAAGTAATCTTCATTTCATCCCCTGTCTTCCTCCAGCAGGACTGATACTTCATCCTTACTCAACTATACTGTACATTTTTCTGGGTGAAGTCCAGATAGCTTGATGCATGGGGGACAAACAAAAATGTGGAGGAAAAGCAGGATATTGGGATCTTCCTTTGTCTTTAATAACACAAGTCTGTCCTTGGAATATTCTGGTATCTCTACCCAGACCTCAGGTTCCCTTTGTTTCTAATGGGACAAGCTTCAGCCATGGCAATGGTGATGTGTGAGGTGTGGTATAGCAAACCTCTGAAGTAGGTTATATATTCATTTTTTCAAATGAGGAAACCAAGGACCTTGGAGCTGTTAGTAAGTAACAGAAATCACACTGAACTAAATAAATGGTAGATTCAGTATTTGAATCTAGCTCTACCCAACTGTTAATCTTGGGCTCTTCCATTTTAATTCAATGCTTTACTAAAATCATAAGGGTCCATCAAGAATAAAGCTCTGCCATCAACATGAGCACCTTTCAGGACTTGTGTGTCTCTTAATCTGGTGGGAAAGAGTCATCCTAGGGTAAGTTTCATTCCTGTGAACAGTGTTCCTCAGACCTAGATTTAGCTAAAAGAGGAAGTTCTCAGTACTCAACATCTGTAACTACCAGGTGTTAATTTCTTAGTATCTTTTGATGAGTAGCCAAGTTGAAACTTTGAGCACATGAGAAAACAGAAAGTTTAAGTGACTTGCCTAAGTCTGCATAATGTCACTGGTTTATAAAAAAGTCATTCTCAAGTTTAAAATATTATACCATGTCTCTTTCTTTACCCTCAAATTTATGGAGAGTGTCTCACTGATTATACTAATTATAACAATAAAAGTACTAATGCTTATTACTTAAAGATGATGAAAATAAACCTTAGAAATTATAGAAGAGACTGACCTAGTGGCAGGCACAGTATTCTAACCAAGATAGCCTGAGTCCAGGGTCAAAACGTCCACTATTGCACTTTACTGCTTATGGTAATATTTGAACTTCTATATATTAGGTATTAATTATATATATACTTTGTCATGAATGAACTCACTTACTTTATCTTCATGGTAATCAAAAGTGTTAAGTATTAATCATCATTCCTATTTAAATAGAAGCATATGGAAGATCTTAGAGGTTAAATATCTTGTCCAAGGTCAAACATTTGGTTTCTTATTATCAACTCTATATTCTACTTGCTAATTATTTAAGAGGGAGCTCCTTCTCTATTGCTAGTCATTGAATGGCAGTCATGCTCTGTAAATCAGTTGGCTCTTCCTCTGGACACTGGAGCAGTAGATTGCACTAACAACCATAGTCCTCAACCCCTGCCTGCAGCCATGACCTTTGCAATAAGACTTTTCAGTTGCTCCCATCAAGAGGTGGAATCTATCTCTTTTTCTGAGTATGATTATGTGACTTGTTTTGGTCAATGCAACACCATAAAATAATGTTGTGACTGTTTCAAGCCTGGGCCTTAAGAGGGCCTAGAGATTAGGCTTGTGATACCTCTCTTGGAACTCTTTCCAGTTTCCTTGTGAACAAGGGTGGGATATTCTGCTGAAGGACTTCCAAAGGCATTCTACTGAGTGCTTCCTAGGTTAGCTAGTAAATAGTAACATGGCCATGGATTGCGATTTCATGATTGCATCCAACAAAGTCCAGGGGAAGCACCCGGATGAACTCAGCCCAAATTCTGAACCATAAAAGGATTAGTGAAATAAAGAGTTGTATTTTTAAACCGATTAAGTTTTGAAGAGATTCATTTTACATGAAATATTCGCTAAGTTACTGCATATTGACTCTTGGCTTTCTTGGCACCTCTATGTCCAATACCTCTTCTATCATTCACTATAATCACTGAAAAAAATTCTGTGCTTTCACTTCCATTTAAAAAGTGATCTTAGTTCAAATACATGTTCAAATCATCTTGTTAAAACAATTTTGGAGCACAGGAATGTGTAAGTCTTGCATTTTTAAAAATTTGAAGCCTTGCTCAGCCAAAGACAAGGCAGAACACAATTTCTCTATTTTGGTTTGCCAGCCATGTTAGACTGAAGTGGCAAAGTGATATTTTTAAAGGAAGAGAGGCCATGGAGGAAGGCAACAGTGCCTCTGGTCTTACAGATTGTTTTTGGAAGTGATATTATGTGATTACTATTTCTTTGTGCTGATTGTTACTTAAGCTAGACAGATGATAGATTGATGGATGGAAAGCCCAAGGGATGGATGAAGAGACGATAAACAGATAAAACGGTGTAACTCCAAGTGCTGTTAATTACATTCTAATTGTCTTACAATCATGAATTGTACAATCATTAGCATTCTGACTGTATTAAAATATTTTAGATTTTTATCCAACAGCAAATAACAGTGGAAGGTGGTATGATTAAAACATCAACAGTACAATTTCATTTTTCTTTTGTTACTCCAAAAGTAGATATTAAAATCATTAAAAGCAAGTGACTATATACTTTACTTCATAATGCTCCTAGCATTAAGTCATGCCTGGCTCAAATAATAACATTCCAAAATAAAAGCAAATTTCCTATGAGGCCATGTAAAAATTAGAAGTATCGGTTTTGTTTTATTTATTAATTTATTAATGATTGACTTATTTTTTATATGTTGATGCATTTATTAAATGCATCAACATATAAATATGTACTGAGTACCTCTCACATACTTTTAAGTACTGGGAAGACAAAGAAAAGTGAGATATAGTGCCCAATAGAAAGCCATTTAAAGAATAGTGTGGCATATAATATTATATATGGTAAATACGATAAGAAACAGTCAAATATTGTATGATTAAGAGGTTAGCTGACTTTGAAAAGTATTATAACATAATATTGGATATAATATTTTGAATTGCCAGTTCTTCTTCAACTCTCTTATTAATTTATTGTTTATTCTGGCTTTATGAAAAAAAATCACCATATGTTTATCTTTAGCTTTGAATAGAAACCATTTCCTCTGGAGCAATACTTCAAATTTGCAAAGTACTGTTACTCAGCTGGTTTTGAAATAGACTTTTCCATATTCTACTTCACCATTCTGTGAGGCAGGTTATTTCTGGAAGCTGGGGTATATTGAAGAAAAAAAAATCCTATGGGCATCAGTCTTTAAAATTTCATTTAATTATAAGTTTTTTATTGGAAGTATCATTTTGTATGATATCAGAATAATGTTCTAAGATTTTTGAATGGTCCTTGCATAAGCATGTTTAGCAGAAAAGAGAATTTGACTCTAATATGTGTCATTTAGAATAAGGACAAATGACTTTTCCTTCCATAATTGAAGAAATCCAATGTAATTACCACTGGACCAATCTATACTTAGCATACCAGCTTGGTCAGTGTACCCAAAAAGAGTGATAGGCAGATGAGCATTGGCAAAAGACAACCTTTTTTTACTTATATTTTTTTTCAGTGTATGTATAGTTGCTATCTCTGCTACTATGGCCACATTTTTATATGGTCAGTGGGAAACTTGAGAGAGGAGGGAAATGGAAAGACTCAGAGTGACCTTCTTGTTAATTAAGACTCTCTTCATCAATGAGTTCTTGAGGCTAATTTATAAGCAATACATCTATATTCATTTTCCCCAAATCTCATCAGTCATCTTCCAATGTTGCTCCTTGCAAGGACATGACCATGGGGTCATAGATATATAGGGATCATTACTTCAGCACATCTTTCCTCCAATCCAATTGGAAAATGAGTTGTAACAGTTAAATTTAGGTCTACTAGGAAAAGTTCCCAGTGCTAAATTCTTTTGCATCCAGTCCATTGCTGCAGCTGATGTGACAGCTGTCCACTTTCACATGTTGTAGGGCTAACATGCAGAATTTTCCATGAATTGATTTCCCCCCTTAAGTTATTATGAAAAAAGTATAACAACCTCAGCACTATTGATGTGGTAAGTTGGATAATTCTATGTTGTAGGGGAATTTTTCTGTGCATTTAGGATGTTTTTGAGAGACCTAGACCTTTACCCTCTAGATGTTGATAGCATACCTCCCCGCACTTGTAACAACAAAAATGCCTCTGGACATTGCCACATGCTTTGGGGGGGAGTAGAAAATGATCACTCCCAGTTGAAAACCCATTGAATTGTTGGTAGGTGACAATGCACACTGATTTGGCTGGGACAGTACCATTTTAGGCTTATTATCCTAGCCTAATTTCTAGCTCAAAATGTCTCTGCTTGTATGATAAATTATTGTTGCTCTAGTCATAAGGGACTCCCCATGAGATCAAAAGTGTGGGTTGATAGTGGGATGGTGGTGCGCCAAGAGAAAACATGCTGTGTTCATGAGCCATCTGCTCATGCAACTTTCTTCTGCTCTAGGAGCCGCTTGGGCCCAGTCCCATATACGTTTATTCTATTTGATAAAGGTGTGCTGCTGTGTGCATCTGACTTTATGGCGTGGTGTTCCTAGGTAATTCCAATCCATGATTTCTAACTCAGTTTGAATGGGCACATAGATAAACAACAGTATATAGGATGAGGCAAGAGCATTTTCCAAAATGATATTTACTTTGTAAAGAATGCACAGGCTCTTATCCATAAATCCTAAGAACTGTGATTTTTTCCCATCAGGGTTGTCACAGGCTCCAGGCAGCATACTCATCCACCACAGATTTTAAGCATCACGAAATCAGCTGGGTTGTGAGAGCCAAGTGACAGAACTGCTGGCACTGCAACCTGGACCAGCTGGGTAACTTCCTCTTGTTCTTGAACTCACTTGAAGCTGAAAACATTTTTAATAACCTGATAAATAGATTGGAAAAACACAAGCAAATATGGTATAATTTGCTTGTAAAAATCCCCAAAGGCCACTTTGCATCTTTCTTAGGGAGAGGGTATAAGATCCAGGAATCTGTCTTTCATTTAGGAAAGGATAGGCCAACATGTTCCAGATTACTGGATCCCCAGAATTTGAAAGCAGTCTGTTTTTGTAAGGGATTTATATCCTAACCACTATCATGCAAATGTGTCCAAGACATTTGATTATTTGCTGCTTTTGGGCTCTTAGTCTTACTAACGTAATGAACTAATATGATGCATTTGGGGATGGTCAGATCAAGGTCGTTGAACACCAAATTCTAAAACACAAACAGAAGCACTGAGATGAGGTAAGTCTACGTGGTAAAGTTGTATGATTGTTTCTGTGAGGTGGAAGCAATGGGTTTTAGTGTCTCTTTGTGGAGGGGAGCGGGTAAGGAAAACTTCTTGATAAGATGAACAAGCATTACTTTCTGCCAATTATTAATTTCCTCTAGTAAACAGGTAAAATCTAGCAAACCTGCTGCAAATGGAATCATTATCTGAAACATATGACCATGAATTGTCATGTTCTTGAGGACTCTTCCATCTTCTCCACCAGCTTAACCGCTGAGTTAAATGGCTATGTGAGAAGAGTGAACATGCTGCAACTCTTGAGTCCAGAAGAGTGGAACCTAACTCTGAGATTTCCACAGGGATGACATTATATTTTGGTTCAGTGTTTGGGTATAGAAACGGAGTTCTAGAACCTTTTTCAACCAAAATAAAACTTACTCCATGGGATAGGTTGCAGTTGTGATTGTGCTAGTTGCTGAGGATAGCTGGTCTAAAATATACTTGTGAACTGAGGAAATATACATGATATATGTTTAAGAACCAACTGGGACACTATGAGAGAGACTCAAGACACAATCTATTTAAAAATACTTGACCTCTATAAAACTCTCATTATTTTCTATACATCATGAAGACATTCTAGGTCCCAAGGGATAAGCTTTCCTTTAAATTTAACTTTTAGTAACTTTGCAATGCCTGGATGAATCTATTTGTCCAGTGCCTACTTAGCCTGATAAATGACCCCAAGTCCCTTTGGGAAAGACAAGGAGAAATATTCATGGTAAGTATCTGTGATAATACTTCTGAGGCATTACTCAAGGTTGTCTGGTTTTTCTTGGTTCAAAAGGGCCTGAATCTAGGAGGTAACTCAAATATAAAGGGGTCTATCATGAAGGCTGAGGTATTGTCTCTGCTAGGCATAAAATGTTTGAGGTGAAAAATTTCAAGCAGAATCTTAATGAGCTTTGCATTATTTCCTATCATGTAGAACTCCTTTATTAGCTAGCAATAGCCATATATTCCAATGCCTAGGCATGTATTCCAGGGGACCACCACTGTGATCAGCATTTGAGCCATGTACAATTTTTCTTGGACAGTTAAGCATTGTTACATGGTCATGCCATCCCGGTATACAACAGCCCCACTGGCGAGGGGAACGGGTAAATAAACAAGGAGAGAAATGAAATACAGTAGATGGGGTAGAGAGAGAAGATGGGATGGGAGGGGAGGGGAGGGGGGATAGTAGAGGATAGGAAAGGTAGCAGAATACAACAGTTACTAATAGGGCATTATGTAAAAATGTGGATGTGTAACAGATGTGATTCTGCAATCTGTATTTGGGGTAAAAATGGGGGTTCATAACCAACTTGAATCTAATGTATGAAACATGATATGTCAAGAGCTTTGTAATGTTTTGAACAACCAATAAAAAAAAAAAAACAAGCGGTGGATTTCAAATTCAGCATCTTTTACCAACAACTCCAGGAATGTCCAGCAGTGATGTTGGTTCTCTCTGGTTTTCTTATATTTGATGAGGAGGCATTTCTTCTCATCCCTTTGGTAGAAAAGGGAATTTATAGAAAAGGTTAGGAGTGAGTACATAAAATTTATTCACTCCAGAATTCCTATTTGATAAAATATTTTTAATCCTTGAACACCCAGATAATAAAATAAAGCTTATGAAAATTAGTTAGATGTTTCCTGCATTGACTTCCATACTCTATATTCCATCTCTTTTTAGAATCTGTGAGAAGGCTGATGAAGTAGATATGGGAAGGATGTAATGGAGACAAAGCTCCACCACCACCCCTGAACAGGAATGTTCTGTTCACAAGGCCGTGTTGGACCATTTGCCCCTGGAGAGATATCATCACTAGTGGAAGCACTATAGGGACTTCCTTGGTTCCAGAATTCATGCCCTGCTGAGTTCTGCTGATCTAAGATAATCACTGCCTTGCCATCTGACTTTCACCCACATATGGCAGTGTAGATTACTAATCTCTGAAGAACCTTCTGTGCCTTTACATCCTATCCTGGAGATTCAGATTCATAGGCTAGTGCATTGGACAGGTTAGATTTAGACCATTTGTTCACCCTTCAGACACTAGATATTGCTGAACAGGATATTAACTGCATTTTCTGGGTGGAGCACCCTGCCTTGAATTTATCTTGAGATTCTAGCTGCAAAGCAATAATGATGTATGACCTCAGTAAGAAAATAACTGTCTACCCCTCCTTTTTTCCAGAGTTGTAGAGTCAGACTCAGTTTTCCCCCTGAGCAGATGGAAATGTGAAAAAAGTTTAATGAGTGTTGGTGGCCATTTGTCCCTTTCCTTTGTGCTATAGCATAAGTGTGAGTAGAGAGGATGTGGGACCATAATTCCTGAAATCCAAGCTATGTTGCAATCTTAGAGTTGGGGTCTCAGTTTTTGGTGATAGTTTCATATTTACTGCCTAGAACAACTTGATACTACTGACTTCAAACTTATATCTTGAGAGGAAATGGTTTTGCTTCTAGTTATCCACACTCTGTAAAGAAAGTCTCTGGCCAGGGCAGATCTGAGATCAATGGCTGTGAACTGCCTGTGCAAAATTTGAAAACATTTTTGGCCTTAAATTACTTTATGCTCACCAAAATGTTGACCTCCTTCATGCAGCTAGACCCAGGAAGGGAAGAATCTGGACTGGCTTTGTCTCCTGCTTCTATTATGCTCACCACTGAGGCAAATAAAGAAACAAAAACAGCCCAAGTGAGTCTAAGGGCTGTTTGACTTTAAACATTTTTTATTTTCTAATTGAATAAGAGTAAAAACAGTAGTTAAAATATACCCTTGGCTGTTGTCATGAAAATCACTGTAACAAATAAGACCCAAATAGCCAATTTTCTGTGGTTTCCAAGGATACAGCCACAATTAGAATTGTCATTTGCCAATCTTTTTTTTTTTTTTTTTTAATTTCAAGGGACATTAAAACAAGACAATGGAAAGGGAAGGGCCAGAGGGAAAGTTTTTCTTGCTAAATAAAGGTTAGGGGGAAAGAGGGGAAGGGCTCTAAAGGAGCTTGTGTTGATTCTTTTCTGATAGGTTTAAAGCAAATGGCTGAACTGACTCTAGCTCCTTTGAAGTGCATTAATTGAAAACAAAACAGGATGGGTCATGTTTCTGGTCTGAAAGTTCAGGATGGCCAAGTCCTCTAAGCACCAGATGGTAAGATGTTCCTACCTGCCTTGTTTGAATTTAGCTTTCATTTACTAAGTGCTCTACTGAAAGTCTCTTATTTAATCTCCATAACAACCTTTTGAGGATGTGTGCTAGACACTTATGTTGGCCTACTAAATATCCATTCCACTGTTTTATGTCAATAGAACTGTGATGTCTTTTTAGCAAATTACTTTCCCCCATCTTACTGTGTCCATTTAGATAGTAAATTAAGATGCCCTAGCCATGGTGAGGATATGAAACAATCACACCATTTAGAGTTAATTTGGGGAGGGGGGTCAAATAAATCTTGAACTGAGCTTTAAAATTGCTGAAAATCATTGCCACTTATTTGCTTTGTGAAAGTCCTCTCTGAGACTACAATGGTCCTGCTTGCCCACGCATTTTCTTGATTCTGTGTTTTGCTTCTCTGTTAATCCAGCAAATTGCTAGAATCCTTTTTAACAAATGACCATTTTTGCTTATGCTAGCTAAATTTAAAAAAATAGTACAAAAAAT
Source organism: Ictidomys tridecemlineatus (assembly GCF_052094955.1). Classification (NCBI taxonomy): domain Eukaryota; kingdom Metazoa; phylum Chordata; class Mammalia; order Rodentia; family Sciuridae; genus Ictidomys; species Ictidomys tridecemlineatus. Next base: position 27,016,581 of record NC_135478.1, on the reverse strand, counting down.
AATACCCAGTGTCATTCTTATATTTTAAAATTTCTTTGCCGTAATGGCTATTGAACTCGGGGGTTCTCTATCCCGAGGCTGCAGCCCCAGACTTTTTATTTTTTTTTATTATGACATAGAGTCTAAATTGCACAGGCTTGCCTTGAACTTGTGATCTCCCTACCTCAGTCTCCTAAGTTTTCGGGATTGCTGAGGCACACTACCACGTCCAGCAATTCCCATTTTTTTTTTTAATTTAAGAAAACTGAAATTCAGTTAAAGTAAATCCTTTGTTCAGCATGAGTCAGTTAACGATGGAAACAGGATTCAAATTCGCACCTGCTTCCCACCCCATCTCCACCTCCACTGTTTTCTTTTATGTGAATAAGTAAGTTGTCTTACTGGCTACACTCCAAGTCAGGGACTCCCTTTTCAAAAGTGGAATCAAAGGTTGATTCTGGCAGAGAAAAATCTCATTGTTCACACTACCTGTTTTGTGACATGGTAAGTCTTTTAATACATTTGATGATTTTTCTCTGTTTATTTTTTCCTCCTGAGTAGGAGAAGGTGACCATGGTTGTCAAGAAATGGGATCAGATACTCTTTCTTTCAGATGGTACCCAAATCCCTCCCCATCTTCCCCTTCTCTTTACTTCCTTTCTCCTAGTGTTCTTACTCAGGGTGTGATCCTCAGAAGAGAACTGAAATACAGATGCTCAAAAAGGTTATTAGAAAGAACCAGCTCTAAATTCTAGCACCACCAATTTTTAGCTTGTTATTGAGTGAGTTTTCTTTTCATTTGTGAAAATGGTAGATGGATGGTAATTTTTCGGTTGCCAGCTTAGAGATCCAGAAAGATAGCTGCATTTGGAGGAAGGCAGCTCAACTGTCCAACTGCTACATCTGTCTGTTTTGACATCTCAGAGCTCCCTGGGTCTCTTATTGCCTTTCCAAATGTCCTCTATAACTTGGAAAAAGCCAAAATTCCAAAGTGTAGCCTCTTTTCTGCCTCAGGCAGCCTGTGAATAAACACAGAGAATACTGGAGGGTTTTTTTTTTTTTTTTTTTGGCCAAGTGAATCTTGACACCTAGATTGAAGGGTATAAAGGATTCTAAATTGCCACAGTCACTTCTTTGTAGTTTCCAGGGTGCTGAGTCAGGAGTGTTAGTGTACATTTCTTGGGGTTCCATTATGCACTATGTACTCACCTCCTTAGCCATGCCTGAATGAAAACCTGGCAGAGATTCCCTTCTACTTTTCATGCTAGCCACTTTCTGCTGAAATTCACTTAGGCTTTAGGTGAGTGGATAATGCCTTTTATTAATTCTGTAACAATATACAATACATTGGATTTATTTCAGGAGTTTTGGGAGCCGTGGGTTAAAAATTCAGGTTGGCATTACTCGTACTGATGGTGAACCCAGGGTCCTCATGTACTGAAGTTGCTGTCTTCAGTTATACCAGTGGATTACATTATACACCTTTGAAAGAAAACTCTCAACGAGCCCTAGTTTTTCTTCTTTTTATTTAGCTGACTTTCTGAGTACTTCCTTCCTTCTTTGTTTCCCTTTTTTCCTTTTTAGATACCTTTACTCTGAGTTACATCTGGCTTCACTCCTGAAGAACTATGCTCTATTGATTAAAATACAATTATAGTGTTCTAAAAACAGCTTTGCTGAAGAATAATTCATTACAATCAGTTTAATAAATAATAAATATTTAATTTGAATTAGATTTAACATATGCCTAAACTCATGACACCATATATATATATATATATATATATATATATATATATATATATATATTTATCTCCAGAAGTTTCTTCCTGCCTCTTAGCAATAGCTCCCTAATGTTCTCCCATCTCCAGATGATCACTGAGGTACTTTATGTCACTGCTTATTAGTTTGAATTTTAAAAAATTTTATATAAATATATACAGTGCAAACTTTGTTATGTAAGGGAAGAGGAGGTGATATTTAATGATAAAAGAATCAATTCTCCAAGAACATACAACAATATTAAATGCACACATATCTTACAGTAGCTCTTTAATAATGTGAAGTAGAATTTGATTGGCCTGAAGGAATAAATAGATCTCTAGTTATGCTTGAAGACTTCAACACTCTTCTTTCAATAACTGAGGAAACAGCTAGACAGAAAAGTCATCAAGGATGTAGAATAATACTGCCAAACAACTTGACCAAACTCATATTTATAGAATCAAATAAATCAAAATATACATTCTTCTAATGGGCATATGGAACATTCTCATAGATAGAACATATCTTGGGTTATGAAACAATCTCACATTTAAGATAATTGTGAATACTATTTCTTTATTAGTGAGGACACTATAGCTGTGGAGTCAACAGCCTAGATAAAATGGATCAAATCCTCAAAAGACACACATATTAAAACTCACACAAGAAGGCATAGATAACCTGAATAGTCCTATACATCTTAATGTAATTGGGCTCATAGTTGAAAACATTCCAACAAAGAAATTTCACTGGCAAATTCTATCAAACATTAAAAAAGATATATCAATTCTCCAAAATTTCTTTCAGGAAATTAAAAAAGGAGAAGAATTCCCAATTCATTTTACAAAGTTAGAATTACCTTAAGAGTAAAAACAAAGATACAACTATCTTATATTTGATAAAGGAGCTAAAAGCATGCAATGGAGGAAGGATAGCATCTTCAACAAATGGTGCTGGGAAAACTGGAAATCCACATGAAACAAAATGAAACTGAATCCCCTTCTCTCGCCAGCCACAAAAGTTAACTCAAAATGGATCAAGGAGCTTGATATCAAATCAGAGACTCTGCGTCTGATAGAAGAAAAAGTTGGCTCCAATTCCTTAATAGGACACCTATAGCACAAGAGTTAATAACAAGAATCAACAAATGGGACTTACTCAAACTAAAAAGCTTTTTTTCTCAGCAAGAGAAACAACAAGAGAGGTAAATAGGGAGCCTACATCATGGGAACAAATTTTTACTCCTCACACTTAAGATAGAGCCCTAATATCCAGAGTATACAAATAACTCAAAAAATTAAACAATAAGATAACAAATAACCCAACCAACAAATGGGCCAAGGACCTGAACAGACACTTCTCAGAGGAGGACATACAATCAATCAACAAGTACATGAAAAATGCTCACCATCTCTAGCAGTCAGAGACATGCAAATCAAAACCACCCTAAGATACCATCTCACTCCAGTAAGATTGGCAGCCATTATGAAGTCAAACAACAACAATTGCTGGCGAGGATGTGGGGAAAAGGGTACTCTTGTACATTGCTGGTGGGATTGCAAATTGGTGCGGCCAATTTGGAAAGCAGTACGGAGATTCCTGGGAAAGCTGGGAATGGAACCACCATTTGACCCAGCTATTGCCCTTCTTGGTCTATTCCCTAAAGACCTTAAAAGAGTGTACTATAGGCATACTGCCACATCGATGTTCATAGCAGCACAATTCACAATAGCTAGACTGTGGAACCAACCCAGATGCCCTTCAATAGATGAATGGATAAGAAAAATGTGGCATTTATACACCATGGAGTATTACAAAGCACTAAAAAATGACAAAATCATGGAATTTGCAGGGAAATGGATGGCATTAGAGCAGATTATGCTTAGTGAAGCTAGCCAATCCCTAAAAAACAAATGCCAAATGTCTTCTTTGATATAATGAGAGCAATTAAGAACAGAGCAGGGAGGAAGAGCAGGAAGAAAAGATTAACATTAAACAGACATGAGGTGGGAGGGAAAGGGAGAGAAAAGGGAAATTGCATGGAAATGGAAGGAGACCCTCATTGTTATGCAAAATTACATATAAGAGGTTGTGAGGGGAATGGGAAAAAAATGAGGAGAGAAATGAATGACAATAGATGGGGTAGAGAGAGAAGATGGGAGGGGAGGGGAGGGGGGATAGTAGAGGATAGGAAAGGTAGCAGAATACAACAGTTACTAATATGACATTATGTAAAAAATGTGGATGTGTAACCGATGTTATTCTGCAATGTGTATTTGGGGTAAAAATGGGAGTTTATAACCCACTTGAATCTAATGTATGAAAGATGATTTGTCAAGAGCTTTGTAATGTTTTGAACAACCAATAAAAAAAGAGTAAAAACAGAAAAAATACATGCAGAAAAGAAAACTGATGACCAATATCTGTTATGACATGAATACAAAAGTCCTCATTAACATATTAGCAATTTGAATCAAGCAATTCATCAGGTAGAGTTCATTGTGAAAAGCGACAGTTCTAATATTTACAAATCAATCACTCTAATCAACTGTATAAGTGATCTAAAAATAAGAACTAAATAATCATATCAATATATGCAATAAAAGGTCTTCAACAAAAGTTACATTTCTAAAATTGTAAAACCTCTCAACAAACTAGAAATAGAAGAGGACTTCCTCATACTAATAAAGGATATCCACAACAAGCTACCATCATCTTAATTAAATGTATCCTCATACTGAGTGTCATCTCTTGCCACTCTGATTCAACATTATACTGAAAATTCTAGATTGTACAATAAATAAAGAAAATGAAGTAAAAGAGATCTATTTGGAAATAAATAAATAAAACCATCTCTATTCTCAGAACATTATTTTCTGTGTAAAAAATGTCCAAGACTCTGCAGAAAAGTCCCTAGAAGTAAGTAATAAGTCCAGCAAAGTCATAAATACATGGTCAGTACACCAAAATCAATAATTCCTTTATCTGATGGCAATGAACAAGTAGAAACTGAAATTTAAGAAGTAGTATTATATGTAATAGTTTTCTCCACAACTGAAACATCTAGGCATAAACTTAATGAAATATATACAGGATCTCTATACTAAATTGTTAATGCCAAAGGAAAACAATCAAAGAAGATAATAAACCAATAGAAAGATATACTATTCATGGATTATAAAATTTAATATTTTTAAGGTGTCAATACTCGAAAAATTAATTTATAAATTCAATACAATACAGATAAAATACCAGCAGTATAAAATGATTCTAACATGTATATAGAATAAATTTACAAGAGAATTCAGAAAACTCATATTGTCTTCTCTTAATATTTAATTTTAGTGTTTCTATAACCAAATCAGTTATATTTTCAAAAAGTTAGGTGCATAGTCTAATGGACCAGATTTTCAAATTCAGATATTGACTGACAAATACAGATCATTGATTTTTGACCAAGGTGTGAAGGCGATTCAGTGGAGAAAGGATGGCATTTTCAACAAATGGTGATGGAATGATTAGATATCCTTATTAAAAATAATAAATGTTGATCTATTCCTGACACCCTAGACAATAATTAAGTCAAAATGTATCATGGACTAAGTATATCCTAATGGTACTGAATTTTTTAGAAAAAAAAAATTTCATGATTGTTTGGCAAAAATTTCTTAAGTCTTACACCAAAAAGCACAATGTCTACATTTTGATAAATTGGGCCACATCAGAATTTTGAATATTTGCTCTATGAAAGACACTGTTAATGACACAAAAAGACCAGATGCAGGTAGGAAAACAATGCTCCCAAGTCAGTTACCTGAAATAGGACACGTTATATGACAAATTCTCAAAACTCTATAATAATAATAAAAAAATGAAAAGTACAGGCAATCATTTTTACAGGCATTCTATAAAAAAATAGAAACATGGCAAATAAACATATGAAAAGAAACTCTTTTTTAGTCATTTGGAATTGCAAATCAAAGACAATGAGAGGCCATTGCACACCTATTCAAAAGGCAAAAAGGAAAATAATTCATCAATGAAACAAGCAAAAACTGAAAAAGTATCATGTTGTTAAAGATATAAAGCAACTGTTAGTTTCCTACATTTCAGGTGGTAAAATAAAATGAGACAGCCATAATGGAAAACTATTTTTTAAAATTTATTAGTTCTAATCAATTATACATGACAATAGAAAGCTCTTGGATTCAATGTACACAAAGGGAGCAGAAGTTTTTACTTCTCCGTGGCACATGAAGTAGAGTGACACCATTTGTGCAATCATACATGTAACTAGTTAATGATGTCCATCTCATTCCACTGTCTTTCCTATTCCTTTGCCTTTTCTCCTCTCCCCTTTGCCCCATCTAAAGTTCTTCTACTCATCCCATGCCCCACCCCTACATGGATTAGACATCTACTAAAAAGAGAAAACATCCGGCCCCTGTTTTTCTAGATGGCTTATTTTGCTTAGCATGATATTCTTCTACTCCATCCATTTACTTGCAAATGCCATAATTTTATTCAGTTTTAATGGAATGAAATATTTATTCTGTAAATGTACCACAGTTTCTTCATCCATGCATCTATTGAAGGGCATCTAGGTTGCTTCCACAGTTTAACAATTGTGAATTTGCTGCTATAAACAATGATGTGGCTGCGTCACTGTAGTATGCAGTTTTTAAGTCTTTAGAGTATTTTATAATTTTTTATGGAGGAAAATACATATTTACTATATAATTCCACTTCTAGATACTCACTGTAGAGACATAAATATTTGAATTCACATTATAAAAAATGATTGTTTGGAGCTATGTTTCATAATCCTCCAAACTGAAAATAACCCATGTTGCTTTCAGTGGGTGACTAGCCAAACATTCTATGGTACTTGGCCTATCCATACAACAGGACACTACTATTCAGCAAAACAAACAAGAAAACTGATATACACCACAAAATAAACAAACCTAAAGTACATTATGCCAACTCAAAGTTATATGTTGCATAGTTTTGTTAAATGATATCTAAAAAAGACAAAACTATCAGGGGAAAAAAAAGCCCACAACAGTGGTTGTACAATTGAGGTAGAAGGAGCTTATGACATCAAATGAGTACCCTGAAGAAATTTTGGTCTGAGAATTAGTCTGTCTCCTGATTGAGGAGATGGTTACAGAACTCTGTGAACTCTATATACTTGTTAAAACTCAGTACTGCACAACTACCACATCAAAATGAACTTAACAGCATATCACTAAAACTTTTTTTTTTTAAGTTTCAGAACTGGATCTTGTATAGTAGATTCCTTAAAGGGATTTTTTTTTTTTTAAAGAGCAAGCTTCCACCTCATTGGATGTTAGAATGTTAGAAGAGTTATTACCCAGTGAGTTACATATTGCTTCCAACAGTCATGGGGGCCTCTACCCATTCTAATTTCCTTCAAATGTAGACAAGACTCACCAATGTGATAATTAGAAAAGAATAGATGCTTCTTTGTTAGAGAAGGATCTCCCCCCCCCCTGAAAACTGATGGACACAGTCTGCCCTTTCAGGCCATAAGCACAGTTTAGCAGGAGAATAATAATTTGTACTGAGAGATCAAGTAAACTTAAATAACAGAAACCCACCTAATGCCCATAAACATGTCATAATCAGAGGACATTCAAGGAATAGTGGGAGTAGCTGGGCGTTTGGGACCTGCTGGCAACAGCATGTTGGGGCTATTAAATCTAGCTTTGCAGCCCTGATGGAGCTCATTAGCTGCATTACTGGAGATTGGTATGTTTTATTTTTTCCTAAAGCTATCAGCAATGTTCAGTCCAAAAGCTAATATGTGTATTATTGCTTTGCTGGATTTCAAGCCCTTTCTCATTAGAAGCATTGATATGGATTAAAAATTGTTCACCAAATATCAGGTCCTGTTGCCATGGAATAATTCTTGGCCTCTCTACTGGTAACTAAAGAGTCCAAGACTATCACTCAGATTAATTGGAGTAATATGGAATGGAAAAGTTAATGGGGAAGCCAGGTTGTTTGAGGTGTCAAAGTAAGCTATTATCACCATTCTATTTTCCTTCCTGACTCTTCTTTCCTCCAGAAAAGGCAGTGACTACAAGCAGAAGTGAGAAATACTCCCTGAGGCTGGCGAGTGCATAGATTATTTCCATGAATCACGACCTCTGCCCACCTACACCTCATTTTTAAGTTAGAAGAAAAGCGGCCAAATGTGCTCAGGCTGGTGCTGCCAATGGTACTTTCCGTACTTTGGCTCTGCTTCAGCCTCGATGTGGCACAGACTTTGTTGCCACTAAAATTGAACCTGGGGTGTACTCTCTTCTCAAGGAGAGTTCTAGACGGTTACTCTCTTTCCCTGGCTTCTGATTCTTGTCTATTTTGTGATTAGGGTTCAGTCCCACTATGTACCGTTCTGTCTTCTTATGATGCCTAGCCTACCAATCTTATGTGATCTTAGAATCATTTTCTGTTTTTATCCAGTAAGGCTTCTCCTACTCTGTCTCATGGACAATTTGTCTTTTTCAGGAATCATGAAAATATTATCTGGTTTCTAGTCCATGCGCTTACATGTTCCCAAGAGGGTTCTGCTATAGGCTGCCTGCTGTTTGGGCCAACTTGAAGAATCCCTAAAAATGGTCTTTGGAGGAGGAGAGAGAGACATATGCTATTTCATTTACTTAAGGATTGCCACGAGAATGCAAGGTCTTCCAAGGCTTTCAGTTGAGGACATTTTGATTTCTCATGCGGACGTGATCTGGAAAAGTACCAGATCCTCTAAGCAGGAAAAGTACCAAATCCTCCAGCTGTGTGAATGTAGGCTGCTATCAACTCACAGCTCTGCTTTCTTGGTGGACAATTACTAATGGCATATGGAAAGTTACGTTCCCCTGAAGGTTGGCTGCTTTCCTCCGAAGCCAAGTCAGATAGTGAGCAAGGACTGAGTAATAATGGGGGGGGGTGCACAATCCAAGTCCATTGATCTCAGGTGTGAGTAACTCCGTCTTGAGATATATGTTCCAGAACCCTTTGTGGATAAGATTTTTTTTACCTGAGAACACCGTGTGATGATCCATTTTACATGTCAATTTGTTAGAAATTCTTTCTGGGTGTGTCTGTGGACCATTTGCAGAAGAGAATAGCATTTCAACTTGTCGATTGAGCAAAACAGATGTCCTTCCTCTTTATGGGTGAGCATTTTTCAATCTATTGAGCGTCTGTATGAAACAAGAAGGCAGAGGAAGGTTGAATTCACTGTTTTCCTGACTGCCGGGATGTGTCATTGTCTTCTCCTGCCTTTGGCACTCCCAGTTCTCAGGCCTTGGATTGAAATCTGTACCTTTGACTCTTTGGTCTTCAAGTCACACCACTCACTAGCCTTCTTGGATCTCTAGCTGGCAGATGATAGATCATGGGACCTCAGCCTGCATGAACTCATGAGCTAATAACATAATAAATCTCTAGACATAGATGACATATATGTCTTTATATTTGCCTATATCTTCATATATATGTATCTAATTCTAATCTATTATCTCTCTCCCTACACACATGCATGCACACACACAAGTGCGCCCCCCCTCCCCCCCCCCCCCACACAGACACACCCTATTGCTTCTGTTTATCTGGAGAACCGGAATTATTTTTTTCCTCTCATAGTTCTTCTTCTCTGACTTTATTACAGGGTTATCCTGAAGAATACTCCCTTAATAAGTCCTGTACATTCAATTTTTAAAAAAAAATCTCAGGCTCTGCTTTCCGAACATCTTGCTTAATGCCCAGCTTTTTGGAACTGTTGGTATTTATCTGGCTCTGACTCTCACCTCTTTTCTTCTAGGCCAGTCTTTAGCATCTCCTTACTCCTAGAGGTGGTCTGAGGGTTGTGGTCTCTTCATTTCTGTTACATGGAGTCTGTTTAGGAGACAGTTGAATTGGACTGACTCAAACTCATGTACAAGGCAATGTGCACATGCAACATGGACTGTTCAGGAAAGAGATGAAGGAGGTATTCTTGGAATAAGAAATGCAGCAATTTTTTTTTGGTAAATAAATCCAGAGAACAATTAATGCAAGTAGGAGCTGTCCTGGAATATGACAGTTCTCAGAGTATAAGAGCCTAAAGTGATTTCTAGTGAAAGGCACTTTATAGGCAAGGAAGAGGTATAGCTTCATACAGACAGAATTACATAAGAATTAATTTTACACAGGGTAGCCAAGGTAACTCTTTGTTATTATTTGTTGTGGATCCTTTTATATTTCCACACATTAGCTCAGATGTTTTCAGATAGACAGACGTCTCTATTAGATTTTTATTTATCACTCTCCTTTGTCATTCTTTGCTTCAGAAAAAAAAAGTGCTCATTTTTATCCTTTGCATCTTGAATGTGGCATTTTAAGCCCTTTCTACAAAATTATTTGAGTCCCATCTCCCCTGCCTTTGTATTTATTTGAACATTTCTGAATGTGTTGTATTGACAAGCAGTATTCAAAAATTTTGGGGCTAATTTTAACTCAAGAGGTCATTGGGAATCTACTTAATGAATCATACATGACAGTAAGAGCACAAGTTAGCCCAGAATTCTTAGGCCTATCTTCATGAAACCTTGTCTAATAGAGGACAGTGGGAAGAACAGGGTAAAATTGTATGAGGAAAAGACGCTATCTCTGGAGGACAGTACATACATGGTACAGGAAAAGAAGGTTCAAAAGAGGTTCAGATCCTGGAAGACTAGCAAGCAGCAATCAGAAAGATCTCAGTGGTTACTTAGCCCAGTGATCAATACCCAACAACTAAAATAAATGCATTGTTCTAAGTTTTCTTTTTCTAACTGCTAACATGGTGTCTAGACCACATTTTATCATTTTCCCTTCACAGTCAACACGATTGTGGATGTGTAAGTATGATTTTATGATCACCAAGCCTTCATAATACTTTTAAAATTACTCAAATCACATTAACTTTCAGAAGATTTACAAATGTCAGAGTGTTATTCCTGCAAAATTATTCAAAATGATTACATTGCATTATTAAACAGGTATCCCAATTTCAAAAGCACAGAAATGCTTAGGATGCAGTAGCAGACATCTCTGGGAGCCTTCCTAACTCTTGGAATTATCTCTGATTTCAGATGTCTTCCAGTGGCTAGTCCTTTGGAACTATATGTGTGTGTGTGCACGTGCAGATGTACACACACATGTGCACTCACTGGGGATTTAATCCAGGGCCTTGCTTTTGCTAGACAAGTGCTCTACCACTAAGGTACACTCCAGCCCCTTCTTTTGGACTTTGATGGACTGCATTTGAGCATTTCATCCTTCAGCTTAGGCCCCCTATCTTCCCCTTTGTGTTAGATTTCTCTAACACTTTCAGGAACCTGTGAGACAGGCATGGGTGCATATTCTTAAAAAGAAGGGAGTTCGTGATCCTAGGGGCCGTCCTCCACAAATAAGTAATGGAATGGGCTGATGGTTGAACACTTCTGGTCAATTCTTATGGTGAAAATTATTACAGGTGAGCTCTATATGTTTCTTAGAAGGTTACAGAGAGATTCTTGCCCATTACTATCAGTAGTAGTCTTCAGAGTATCTCTTTATATTAAAGCATTCTCTTTCCCTCTGACTCTTGGGTTCCTCATTCCTGCAACCCAGAATAACTCTAAAATTAAAAACTTGCCCATAGATCTTTACCTCTGACTCTGCTTTTTTGGGGGGAACCCACATTAAGATAGCATTAGGTGTGGCCTTAGAAACCAAAAGCTCACAGTGGATTGAGCCCAGATGCCCACAGCAGTGAACTAGATAACACAACCTTTTGTTGCTTTTTACTCTCTCCTTTTTTCTCCTCCTTCTTAGATCACCTCCCAAGTAAATTCAAGATACCAGTTCTTTCTCAGGTCCTACTACTGGGAGAACCAAAACACAGACAGAATAGAGCGGAAGTGATAAGAGAAATGGCAAAAATGTTTTAAAGAAGACAAAGGGTAGAGAAACTTCAAGAATAGGGATCAATACCATCAAGAGCTATAGAAAGGTCAAATAAGATGAAAATCAAAAAGCAAAGAAAAAAAGAAATTTAGAATTGGAAGGATATAGGAAACCTTAGAATAGAGTTGTCAATGCAATAAAGAAAGTAGATTTCCCCCTATATTGTGGAAATTATTTCAGAGCCTCTTTCTCTGGTTTTGAGCTTCAAACTTCTTCATCTTCTTGAATATCCAGGCTATAAACTTTAACCTTTCCAATCTACCAGGAGAAATAATCTGTGCTAAAACATACAATTTAGCACTGTCCCTTTTGTCTCTTCCAATTTGCTTTGCATTATATTTTTTATGACAAAAAAAATATTACCACTTCCTTTGGATTTGCACCAGTCCAATTTGCCGACCTTTTCTTGTACTTCATTGCCTGACATTTTCATTTTTCTGTCACCCCTCTAATTGTTTGGTTTCCCTAATTTGCATGATTGTCAATGATTCACTTCCTTCTTCATCAAATTGGTCTTTATGCTTTTAGACTTGTGAATCAGACTTATCTTTAAAGTCTTATCATTAAGAGTCTCTAAGCTATGGAGTTTGCTGTGTATGTTAGAGGGATATTAAAGAAAAATACATTGTTATGTGTTTTGGCTCATTTTTTGATACAAAGTAACGAGGATGAGAAGATTCTTGCTATTCATTAAAGAAGAGGATTCAGAAATGGCACATTTAGTGATAATGAAAATTACCTTGCAGAGCTGAGGAAAGCAGTTTCTTCAGAATTTTATTTTAATCTTTAATTTGAAATAGTTTCTTTCCTCTCAATGTTTCACGCATCTTTGTCAATGTCTAATTCATCTATACTTCTCTACTATACACTGCACACCATCCTTTGTGTGCACAAAACAATTCTCCTGGCAATATGAGTAATTGTTCTGATTATCGTAAGTGGATATGCTTAATCAGCAATTATGCAGCACTGAACATTTTCTGTGCACACTGGGAACAAATAGGCTAAGAAGTTCTGCAAGGAATCCATGCTAAGGGTCTCAAAGGTCAGGATAATCTTTAACCTTGCAGAAGTGGGTGATTGGGAATGAATGAGGGAATTTCTGGTGTCTTGTTAATGTTCTGTTTCATGATGTGGATGTTGACTACACAGGTGTATATAATTTAGAAAATTCAATCAATTTTACATTTATGGTTTACATTTATTTATGTATATGTATATATTTTTTATACTTCAATAAAAACTTCAAAAACAAACACAAAGATGAAACCACAAAGTTATTAGATGTGAACATAGAATAATTATTTTATAACTTCAGAATGGCAAAGTCCTCTCACTCTATGACTCATAAATCAAAAGTCAACACAGAAATGACTCACTAAATTGGCTAAAAAAGAGAAAACATTCCAAACAAGGTCAAATGATAAATGTCAAATTAGGAAATATATTTGCAGCTCACATTACCACAAAGGGCTAAATCTCCTCGTATACAAACAGCTTCTAGAAATCAGTAAGTAAAAGAAGTACCTAATTGAAAGTGCATTTGAATAAATCTTTCATATTACCCAAATGAGATAGAAATGGCTCTTAAATATAGGCTAAGATGCTCAGCATCTGTTACAGTAAGAGAAATGCAAATGAAAACTCCAAGAAAATATCACTTTTAACTCATTATATCAGAAAAGATGTTCAAAGAAGTTTGGTAACTTTATAAAAACAAATGATCCTATCCATTGCTGGTGAAATTACCTTTCTTGTACTTGTGTCAATTGACTTAGGTACAAGGGTATTGAGGTAAGAAGTGCTCATAATAGCAAAAATATTGTAAATAGAGGTAAATTTGTTTTTGTTTCTGTGTGTATAAACATCTTTCAAGATGTACACAATCTGAAAGAGTTCTTTGAGAATTAGATGGCTAAAGGATGAAGGGAAAGATGTCACTGTCTACATTAAAGTTTAGTTGAAAATTTCTCCATAGAAAATTAATTAATGGAAGAATTAAAGTAAACAGCAACAAGAACAAAACAAAACTAAAATCCAACATAAATTACATTAAATGGCAGATAATAATCTTGTAAATGTATTAATTACATATGCTAAACACATATGTAATTAATACATATGATAAATTACATATGATAAATACCACTAATTCCAGGAGGGCATGGCAATAGTTATAAAATTATAAAAATATAACATATACAATTATAATGTATAATTATAAAAATAATAGAAAAACAGAAGAATGTAAAAAATAGGCTACCACTATATGTCATCTATTCTTGGCAAGAGTTTAGGAAAATGTCTATTCTAATGTACCATGCTTGTTGGTCTGTGAATTGACACAATATTGACAGACAATTTGGCTGTAGGTATCAACATATGAAGTTATTCTACTTTAAGCAATTTATCTCTAGAATATAGTGGAAAAGTCACATACTAGTATGAACAACACTATTACTTACACTGTTATTTTATTAGTATTAAACAATAAGTAATCAACAAGGAAGTGAAAGTAAATTAGCATATATTTATATGATGAACTATGACAAAGTTATTGAAAAAATCCTGCTCATAGAAGCTACTTAAAGGCATGAATATACACTTAAATATATGGTAATTATTTAAAAGATATCAAATATTACATCATATAATCACAATTTGGTAAACCTTTGTAGAAAGTTCTGGAAGCAAATATCTTTAATTGGTGGAAAGATAAGCAATTTTAATTTTCTTTAAATGTTTTAAAAATGTTGCATATTGGGCACATTTTACATTGTAATCAGGAAGAAGAACAAAACAAACATGAAATATTTCAATGTCTGGAAAGACTACAGTCATTCGATGTCTTTCATTGGTGCTGGCTTCCCACAGGTAATATGTGGATCATTTTGGATGGACAGCCTTGTTCCATTCTGAAGGGTCCCTGGTAGTCATTCTCATGGAGAGAAATGTTGAAAGATCTATCTCAGAAAAGCTTTTTTTTTGTCATCTGTCCAGTGGAGCACTTAGATTGATTCTTGGCTCAGTTTCCAGGAGGGCAGAAGCAAATTGCTTCTTCTGATATTTCCCAAACTTACTCACAAGTGCAGTTGATAAAAGCAGCTGGTCTCAGGAATGCAGGAAGTTACTTGCTGTCCCAGGATCATGTTGGCTGAACAGATCCCACCCTGGCATTTGGGCCCCTCCTTCAAGCTGATCCTGAGAGAGGTGTGTAGTGTTTCCTCCCATGAGTCAAATGCTGCAATAGACATCTCCCAGAAAATGGCCTAGTTTAATTAAAAAAAAATTGTGTAGAGTTTCAACAAAGTACTTATATGTATCTACTAGTGGACTGATATAGGAATGATGTTCTATTTTTCAATAAAAAAGAGGAAAAACTTTGAAGGTAGAAGAGCCTATTAGTGAATTTTTATTCTGTGCCTTGCACATTATTCAACCTAGCTCATCCATCTTCCTTCCTTCCTTCCTTCCTTCCTTCCTTCCTTCCTTCCTTCCTTCCTTCCTTCCTTCCTTCCTTCCTTCCTTTCTTTCTTTCTTTTCAGTGGGGGTTACCAGGGATTGAACTCAGGGGCACTCGGCCACTGAGCCACATCCCCAGCCCTATTTTTGTATTTTATTTAGAGACAGGGTCTCACTGAGTTGCTTAGCGTCTTGCTTTTGTTGAGGCTGGCTTTGAACTCTCAATCCTCCTGCCTCAGCCTCCTGGGCCACTTGGATTACAGGTGTGTACCACTATGCCAGCCCTAGTTTATCTTTCTGAGCCTCCATTTCTTCATTTGTAAAAATAGATCTTCAGTATCTAGCATGCTGGGTTGTCTTCCTTCCTTCTTTCCTTCCTTCCTTCCTTTCTGTAATGGGAATTGAATGCAGGGTGGTCTACCACTGAGATACATCCCCAGCCCGTTTTTTATTTATTTTTTATTTTTTAATCTTTTATTTTGAGACAGGGTCTTGCTAAGTTTTCAAGGCTGGCCTTGAACCCTCCTGCCTTAGCCTCCCGAGTCATTGGGATTACAGGCAAGTGCTACTATGTCCAGTTGGTTCATATTTTTTCTTTTTTTTTTCATTTAATAATCACTTCCTGAACATCTTCCATACCACTGCATCTTAATCTTAGACATTAATTTTTCTAAAGTTATCAATTTGATGAAAAGTTGATTTGTATTGTAGAGAAAGATGAGAATAAAATCCTCAAGGTTATGTGTTGACAAGCTAAGACATAATTTAGTAATACATTAAAATTCAAAAGACAGTAATTAACTTAAAATCATTTTTGAAATGACATAAAATAAACACATATATATGTTTATATTTCAGTATTACTTTTAAGTTAACTTATAGAAAAATTAACTTTTGGTGTAGAGTTCTATGAACAGTTAAACATTCAAATATTTGAATAACCTACAATCAGGGTTATAGGATGTTTTCATCTTACTTGAACAATTCCCTGTGCTGTTCTTTTGGAGTCAAACTGTCTCTCCAACCTTAACCTATGGTAACCATTGATCTATTATTCATCTTATGAAACCGTGGTTTGGGCTTTTTCAAGAACATCATATAAGTGGAATTGTACAGTATGCAACATCTTGAGATGGTCTATTACAAGATCCATCTAAATTGTTGCAATGGTTTCTTATTTCTTTTTGAATCATATTCTACCATGTGTTTGTACAATGGTCTCTTCAGTCACTTATCTGTTAAGGGACATCAGGACTGTGTACAGGCTTGGGTACTTATGACTAGAGCTGCAGTAAGCCATCATGATCAGGCCATGGTTTTATTTTATCATTTCTAAAATTTCAATTTCATTTAGCCTGACAATATGTTATTTTTTAAGGTACATGCCTAGGATCGGGATCGCTGGATCACATACTAAGTGTATATTTAATTTTACATGAAACTTCCAAACTATTTTCTGGAGTGGCTGTCTCATTTTTCATTGCTGTCAGCAATAGGAAAGATCTGATTATTTCTTACCCTTACCTGCACCAGTATTTGTATTTTTTTTTGTCTTTGGTCTGTGTGTTTACAAACATACAAAGAAAATTCAACAGAGAAGGGAGATATGTTTTAAAGGTCCATATACATATACTTTTAGGATTGTTATAGTTTTGTGGTCAATTAAAACTTTTATCATTATGTAATAAATGTCTTTGCACCTGGTAAATTTTTATGTTCTGATACTTCCTTGTCTGAGATTGATATAGCCATCCCAGCTTTGTTTGGATACACGTTTGAACCGTGTGTGGTGTGTGTGTGTGTGTGTGTGTGTGTGTGTGTGTGTGTTTTGAGAGATCATTTACTTAAGGCCTGTCATTTTACTCTCTCCAGCAATCTCTTGTTTTTGTGTTGGACCATTTATACTTACTATACTTATTGATATTTAGAGTTACCATTTTGTTCTTTGATTTCTGCATATGACATTTTTTTTATATCTCTGCCTCCTCCCTCTCCCATTTTTTTGGGGGGGGATTATTTGAACAACACGTTTTGTTAATAAATTTTCATTTATATATTGTAGTTATGTCCAGGCCTTTTTGTATTGGTTTTGCTTTTGAATTTTTTCTTGCTATCTCTGAGAATTACAAGATACACACTTAGTTTTACACAGTCTACTTAGAATCAATATACATTACTTCAGGTGGAGGGTAGAAATCTTACAACTACATAGTCCTTTCACCTTTCACTCTTTATAGAGTTTTGTTTCCATTTTAAACCCTGTAAGACAGTGTCATTTAAAAAAAATCTCAACTGCCATATATCTTTTAAAGAACCACAGGAGAGTTGTTTACTACATTTACTATTTTATTACTGATGTTCCTAGCCTCCTTCTGATGTCATTTCCTTTCTGCTTCATGAAATACCTTTAATCTTTCCTTGAGGCTATGTCTACAGCAATAACTTATGTTTTTTTTCCTTTCATCTAAGACTGTATTTTTATGAATTTGATTCCTAAAGGATATTTTTCTGGCATATAGAACTGTGGATTGGCAATTCTTCTCCTTTACTACCTTAAAATATTATTTAACTTTGTTCTTGACTGCATCATTTAATAAGAATTCTGCTGTAACTTGAATAAATGTTCCTCTCTAACAGAGACCTAATTTTTTTCTGGCATATTTCATGACTTTTTCATTGTCTCAGGCATTTGTTGATGATATGCCTGGATTTGAATTTCTTTCTATTTCTCCTATTTGAATTTTGCTATGCTTCTTGAATCTGTAGGTTTATATCTTTCAAAAATTGGGAGATTTTAATCATTATTTCTTCAAACAGTTTTCAGTTCTCCCCTTTTGGGCTAACAGTGATATGAATGCTTATCAATGAATAAAGGTTCCTAAGAATCTGTTCAGTTTTTTCAAACTTTGTTTTTTATCATTTGTTCATATGTAATAATTCTTTTACATATCTTCATATCTTTACTGGTTATTTTCTCTCTCATTTCTTTTTTTAAAAAATACTTATTTTTAAATTTTAAGTGGACAAAATATCTTTATTTTATTTCTATGTGGTGCTGAGTATGCTAGGCGAGCACACTACCACTTGAGCCACATCCCCAGCCCCATATTTCATTTCTTTTATGTTGTTGAGTCCATTCAGCAAGTTTCAATTTTAGGCCATGGCTTTATTTTATCATTTCTAAAATTTCAATTTCATTATACTTTATGCATTTTATTTCTGGGATTTTCTAAATTTCTCTTTGCTCAAAGAGAACTTACTAATGTTTATTTGGGATATTGTATGATAGTGTTTTGATGTGTTTGTTGAATGATTTCAACATCTAGTCATTTTCTTGATTCTATCTTGATTGACTTTTTCCAAACAAGTTAAATTTTCTTCTCTTGATTCTTCCCATGGAAAATAATTTTGAAATGTATTCTGTACCTTTGGAATATTGTATTGTAAAACTAGGAGTCCAATTGAAATACTATGAAAAAAAATTGTGTATATCTTTAAGAGGTAATTTATCTGGCTGGATCAAACAACAAATTTTAATCAAACTTATTAAGTTCCCTTTGCAGAGAGCTCCTTGCATCTACCTCATATCTGTGCCCCCATCTGCCAGTCAGGAACTTAGTTGGCAACTGCTATCTTTGTTCGGTTTTCAAAGTCTTTGGTTTGTTTCTTTAGAATTAGAGCCATACATGTGTAGTTTGGAAGTGGGTCCAAGAGTTTTTAGCACCATAGTTTGCTTTCTTTAAGCTCCAGCCTTGCTGTGATCTTTTCCTGGATGTTTTCTGGTCTTCTGGGGGCTCTTTTCTTCAGTTCTTCAGCCAGAAATCTGGGTATACAGTTAGCCTGCTGTGTCATGAATTTCCCACGCTGGAACCATTCCATAACCAGAAGGTGGGAGGTGAGAGAGGTGGTGGGGGAAAGCGATGGCTGTTTTCCTCATTTTCTTGAGATCACAGATTCTCTTATTGCCAAGGAAGTTTCCCCTCCTTGACAGTGTTAGGTGCTTGCTGTCCCAACTGTGTCATGTCTTAAATCCTGGTTAAGTGTCATTGCCTTGTCTTACCTGGAATTGACATTAATCAGACTCTCTAAAATGTATCCCATTTCCCTCCTTGAGCCATGATTCTTTCTTCAAAGCATACCATGAACAAAGTTCTCCTTGTTTCTTCTTCTTCTTCTTTTTTTTTTTTTTGTAAATGGATACACACACATACTCTAAATTCTTAAAGTTGAATTTCCAAGGACTTGTCAAAATGTTCATTCCATAACATCAACTTTCAGCTGTTCTTACACATACTCGGAATCCAGGAGACTCAAACTCTTTGGGATCTTATCACTTCTTTATTTATAAAACAGTCATATAGAGGAAGAGAATCAATCCTGTGTGAGGGTCTGCTCACTTACATGCCTTGTCTCACAAAATTGTTCTTACCTGCTTACCTATGTCAGAGGGAATGTCACAGGAGGTATATTATTAAGTGCTGTCGGATGAAGAATCTCTCCTTTATACACACTTAGTGAAGTTATCTTATGCAATATGGTGTGCTAAGGAATTTATCCAAGTTTTCCAAAACCAGAAAACAAAAACAAGTTGGAGAAGAGAAAAATCAACTTTCCCTACTTCATACTCAAATAGAATTGCAATTGGCCCTCTTATAAAGATAATTACACATATAATTGGGTTTGTCTTCCCCTTCTGACTCACATATATTATAAATACAATACAAATTCTTCATCTGCCCTTCATCTATGCCCTTACTTAGTGACATTATAACTCCTCACAAGATGGAGTCTGTTTCCCACTCTCTAAATCTGGACTGGCTCTGGGACTTGCTTTGGCCATTAGAATGTGGTAGACAGGATGCTGTGTCTGGTCCAAATCTAGGCCAAGAAGCTTTATGTACTTCTGTTCACTCCCCAGAGACCCTGCTGGGCCACCAGGCACTAAGCTCAGGGTAGCCATGGGAGGATGGAAGACCATATGGACCACAGATGAACCCTCTGAGCTGAGCCCAGTCTCCCCGCTACCCACTCTGTTTCTGCAAAATAGAGTGCACCTAGTTTAGATATCTAAGCCAGACCCAGATTTGCAGAACTTTCCAGATAAAAGAGCATTGATAAAATATTGTTTGAAGCCAACACATTTTGAGCACTCTGTTATGCAGGAAAATCTGACACATGAAATAAAAATGATTTTATCTACTGACAAATCCTTCCCTTCCTCCCCTGCATACACACACACACACACACACACACACACACACACACACACACACACACACACGGAGAGAGATAAGGAGAGGGAGAGAGAAGACAGAACATCTCTAACTGAGCTGCATGTAGAAACCCCACTCTGAAGTTCCTGGGTGATACTTCTGGCACCTTTAAGAACCTGACAGTCACCATCAGCACAGCTCTAGGAAGCTGACAATTGTTTTTTTTTCAAACACTTCATGGTCCACATTCTGCCACTTCAGCCATCATTGCCATCAGAATGCCACAGTGCATGGATCACCATCTTTTGCATCTATTTTCCTTCTGAGAAGCAAATGAGATTGACTTGCACAGAATGACTCTGTTTCTGATTTGAAGGAGAAAAAGAAGGCTGTAATTGAGACTCTGCAGACAGTGCCGTCCAGACTCACATTTTATATTCTCAGCTCTAATTAGCTCTTTTGGAGCAGATTGTTTGCAATGAGCTCCAGAAAATTGAGTATGATTTACTCAAGGCAAACAGGGTTCAGTTGTTAACCTTTCAGTATTTAATGAGGCAACATCTTAAGGATGAACAACAGTAAACAAGGAATCTCGTCAATAAGAATCAAGACTGTGCCAGAATCCAATTTTATACCAAAAAAAAAGAAAAAAAAATTAAGTCTCTGGAGAAAAATAACTTCTCTGGCATGAAGTGATTCTGTGGGAAGTGCTATAAAAGAGGATCATCCTAACTTTAATTTGGGGGTGTCTACTATTCAGAGGCAAATATAAAGCAGGCAATGTTTCCATTCTGTGGTAGAAGGTAAAGAAAAAATGGTAAATAGAAAAAAAAGTGACTTCATAGTAATATAATAGTGTTCCACAAGAATGAAATTTTGTAATTTTTTCTCTTCTGCTTTTTTTTTTTAAATTTTGTGCCAGAGATTGAGCCCAGGGCCACTTAACCACTGAGTTATATCACCATCCCTTTTTATTTATTCATTTTTTATTTTGAGACAGTCTCACTAAGTTGCTTAGGGCCTTGCTAAGTTGCTAAAGCTGGCCTTGAACTTTCAATCCTCCTGCCTCAATTTCCCAAGCTGCTGGGATTACAGGCATATGCCATCTTTCCTGGATCTTTCCACGTTTTATTGGTGCATTATACTTGTACATAATGATGGGATTTGTTGTTACATATTTGTACATGTATACAATATAATAATAAAATTTAGCCAATATCACTCCCCAGAATTTCTCAGGAATTATGAGTTTTAAATATAGTCTTAGGCATTAATTATGTCACTAATAAAACAGGGATCAAAGGGAAGAGTGGGAGCCTAATTGCATGCTTTTGCATATAGTGAGTAGATTCCCGTGCTTTGGCCCATATAAGAATCTACATCCAACTGAATCCTCACAACTCCTTCCACTCTTCAAACTGAGTCCTGCACAGAGGAAACTTACACTTTTCTGAGCATGCTTTGTATTGCCCTTCTTCCTTTTCTTTAATCATTTTGTCCTCTCAACTTGGACTAACTTTCCTGATGTTTATAGCCTGACAGGTTTCTGTTGATCTTTAAACTCCTAAATAAATCATCTCCTTATCAAAGGTGAAAAAAATCCTTCATTTGTGTTTCTCAGACATATTTTACATCTGGGCTTCCTAATAGACCCTAAACCACTAAAAAGCAAAAACAGAACTATTGTTTCTACATCTTGAAAAATGGTTGTTTGGAAAAAAATAAGTGGATTGAAAAACTTCTGAAAATCTCAGAACATTTTTTTTTTTACATAGGTACATAGAAATTTTCACAGAGAACATGTAGACAAGGTAAACAATGAACAATGATGGGAATTTTATTGAAGTTTTTAGGACATTTTTGGATCCAGAATGTAAGTTCAGTTTCTGCTTCTTGATTGGCTGATAAAATAGGGTAGTAAATTGCTTGCAAAAATGACTAGGGTTATTTTTCTTCCATATCAACATCACTTTGTAATGTTATTTTTCAGCTTCTCTCAGCAAGAGGTAAAGTCTATGTCCTAATACTTTGAATGTGGGCTGACCTTGGAACTTGCTTTGCCAAAAAATGCTGTAGAAGTCAGGCTGTGCCAGTCTCAAATTTTAAGAAGCCTTGAGGTGTTCTTGTTTTCTTGGGAAGTCGCCCGGGTACGTGAAATGTCTTGTGCTAGCTTTCTGGAAAATGAGAGATCACATAGAACAGAAACAAGTCATCATGGCTGGGACCACTTTAACCCAATTTGATCTGACATCTGACCACAGATGCATGAATTAATGTCAATAAAATCAGAGAAACCATCTAGCCAAACCTAGTCCAAATTGCTAATCCACAAATTATGAATTAAATAAATGATTGTTTTAAGTTGTCATGTTTTGAGAAGGCTTATATTCAGGGAAAAAAATTAACTGATAAGATAGTTAAATGCACAAATATAGGTATGGTCCTACATAAAGACTGGCCCTGAGGATTTTTCTTCTCAATTCTTTGTCTATTAAAACATCTTCTCAGATCCTAGACTTTCTAAAATTTTCTCTCATTTTTTCTCTCACAGAGGACATTTGGTCTCTTAAACCCCTCAGCTATTTCTCCACTCTTCCTCCTACACCGTTTCTCTTTAGATCCTCTATTGTGTTTTTTTATTTTTTATTTATTTTATTTTTTTATTGGTTGTTCAAAACATTACAAAGCTCATGACATATCATCTTCCATAAGGGAGAGAGAAGGGAAATTGTATGGAAATGGAAGGAGACCCTCTATTGTGTTTTGAATTCTTGATGTTTTTTCTCTTTGCACATTGTCATTAAACATTTCTAATTTTTTAGAATACAGGAGAGGGATAAATGAAAACTGTTTATACTAAACCAAAAATAATCATGTGACTATCTTTTCTACTACTTGAGTATTTTATTCTGAAAACAAACAAAAACCTAAAAAAAAAAAACCAAAAAAACCCAACAACAACAACTTCTCAATTCTTGGTTTTCACATTGCAACTCTTATACTGGCTTCATTTCTGTATTTTGCTCCAGCAGGGAATTATGGAATATGCTTGAAATAAAGCAACAGATGGTGATGAGGCAAAAGATAAACAAAAATTCTACCTGCAACATTCCAACCCCAGTATAACATTCTGAGCCACTGAAAGAGAGTATTTTTTTTTTTCATTTAATAGTATCCCTCTTCTTTGCTACCCTCAAAACCAACCAGTATGTTGGAAGGGGTTTTGTTGAACCACTGAACTTTCCACTCAGGGCTATGCTTGGTATGAAGTAGCATGGTATGTTTCAGGTTCTAAAAATCCATTGGAAAAAAGAAGAAAAATACATTAGTCTATCCACAAGTATTTCAAATTGTAATCCTACCAGTTTTTTTCCAAGAAGTATAATTTTACTTCCTATGTGTAAGTATTAATATTCTTGTCTAACTAAAGCATTATTTCTATTGTCACGTGTTTGTTGCTATTTTAACTCTTTTACATGTATAGTTCAATGGCATTAGTATATGCAAAATGTTGTTCAACTATTATGATTATCTGTTTCCAAAAATTTTTATCAAGCCAAAGAGAAACTTTAACCCTTAAGCAATAACCTCCATTCCCACCTCATCTTAGTCCCCATAACCTCTTATATACTTTCTTATGGTTTTGTGTATTTTAGCTAATTCATATATGTAGATTATACAATATTTAGAAAATACAATTTGGAGTTGAGCACTTTTCACTTGGCATAACATTCTCGGGATTCCTTGATGTTGTAACATGTATGACAACTTTATGTCTCAATAATATTCTGCAGTGTTTATATATAAAATATTGTTCATTTATTGATGGACTCTTAGGTATTTTGGCTTATGGCTACTGTAAATAGCATTACAATGAATTCATATGCTGTTTGAATATCTAATTTCAATTTGGGAGGGTATATACTTGGGAGTGAAATTTCTGGATTAAATGCTAATACAATGTTTAACTTTTTAAGAAATTACCAAACTATTTTCTGCAGTAGTTGATCTATTTTGCTTTCCTTTCAGCAATGTGCACAGGTTCTAATTTCTCTGCATCCTAATATAAGTTATTTTCTGTTTTTTCTTTTTTTTCTGGTGTGTGAGTGTGTGTGTGTGTGTGTGTGTGTGTATGTATGTGTGTGTAGTCATTCTAGTGGGTGTGAATTGGTGTGTCATTATGGTTTTGATTTGTATTTCCCTAATGACTAATGGTTTGGAACATCTTTTCATGTTCCATTTGTAAAAGTTCTTTGGAGAAATATTTATTCATGTTCTTTGCCTACTTTTTAATTGGTTTGTTTCATTGTCTTTTTGTTATTGAGTTTTGTTTTGTTCTTTATATATTCTGAATAATAAATCCTTACCAGATCTATGACTGGCAAATATTGTCTCTCAATCTGTAGGTTGGTTTTCACTTTCTTGACAACATTCTTTGTGAGGAAAGTTTTAAATTTTGATGAAGTCTTAAATTGGACTATCATCTACCTATCTACCTTTGTTGTTGTTGCTTTTATTTTTGGTAACTGTATTCAAGAATCCATTGCCAAATCCATGATGATTTAACCTTGTTTCTTCTAATTTTTTTTAAATTCTAATATTTTAAATTTTAATATTTAAATGCAAACTTGTTAAGTTATTTTAAATAAATTTTATATATGGTATGAGATAAGGGTTCAACTTTAATATATTTGCTCTCACACCCCACATCATTTGTTGAAAACACTCTTCTTTTCCTATTAAAAATGCTTTGTCACTCTTGCTGAAAATCAATTGGCCGTAGGTATGAGTTTCTTACTAAACTCTTGATTTTTTTTTTTAACCAGCCTACATAACTCTCCTTAATGGCAGTACCACTCTGTTTTAACTGTTGTAGCTTTGTGATGACTTTTAAAGTTGAGAAGTGTGAATCTCCCAACTTTGTTCTTCATTTTCAAGATTGTTTTAGATACTTTTGACCCCTAGCCATTTCATACAAATGTCACAACTGATTTTTCCATTTCTGCAAAAAAAAAGACTATTGAAATTTTGAGTGATATTGCATTGAATTGATAGATCACTCAGGTAGTACTGGCTTCATATATTTTGGAATTCTGTTGCAGGGTATGTATATGTTTATAATTGTCACATCTTCTTGATGAATTGATCCTTTTAATAATGTTTAATATAGTTCTATCTTGCCTCAGTTTAATTTAGTTTATTTTGTCTGATATTGGTACAGTCACCCTAGCATTCTTTTTATTACTACTCGTGTAAAATACCTTTTTCTACTTTCAATCTATTTGTGTCTTTGCATATAAAGCCAGTTTCTTATAGATAGCACATAGATGGATCTCCGCCCCCCCCCCCAATGTATGTGTGTTAGTTGGGAAGTTTAATGTACTTCTATTTAAAAAATTGCTAATAATGAAGGATTTCTGACATTTTTCTATTTCTTGTAATTTTTTGCCTTTTATTTTCTCTGTTACTGCTTTATTTGTGTTTAATTGTTCCTAGTGAATTTTAAATATATTCTATTTTTGTTTGGCATCCATTTTACAAAGTTTTTCTTTCATGGTGATCATATGAGTTACATTTAATATGCTAAGTTTACATATACTGATGTAAGTTCTATGGTACATGAAAGCACTGCTCCTGTACAATTCTGCCTCTTCTTTGTTATGTTTTAGTTTCAAAAATTACATATTATTCACTGTGTGCCAAACAATATAGATTTATCATTATTTTATGCATTTACATTTTAAATCATTTAGAAAATAAAAGTAGGACTATAAAATACAACAATACTGGCTTTTATATGTTCCCCTTCCGTTACCATTTTTTGGGCTTCTTGATTTCTTCATAGAGAATCAAGTTATTTTCAAGAGTTCTTTCATTTGAACCTAAAGAATTACTTTCTTAATTTCTTTCCCAGCTCTTGTTTTTCTGGGAAGATCTTTATTTCCCCCTGGTTTTTAAAGGAAAACTTCAATTAATTCAGCTATGCTGAATACAGAATTCTTTATTGATCACTTTCTGTTTCTTTTTGCACTTTAAACATGTCATCCCCCTGCCTCTATATTCCATGATTTCTGTTGGGAAATCAACTTTTAATATTATGGAGGATCCCTTGTATGTGACCAAGTCAATTCTCCCTTGCTGTTTTCAAGAATTTTCTTGTGTTATAGTATGGATATCTTTAAGTTCATTACACTTACAGTGACTTGAATTTATAGATTCATGTCTTTTATCAAAATTGGAAAGTTTGTGGCCATTCCTTTGAATAGTCATTCTGTGTCTTTTTTCTTCTCTTCTGTTTTGCAGATATTAGTCTGTTTGGTGAATGCCCCATAAGTCTCTTCACTTTTATTCTTTCTTTTCTCTTTTTGTTTCTTAGATGGTACCAATTAATTATCCTATTTTCAAGTTCATGATTATTTCTGTAGACTGCTCAAATCTACCTGTTTGAATTATCTCATTTTGGTTATAATAATTTTTAGTTCCAATATTTCTCACTTTTCTTTTAATTGTTAGTTCCTTATTGATATTCTCATTTTAATACATCTCTTTTTTTTCTGATTTCCTTTAGTTTTTGTATCCTTTCTACTTAGCTCTTTGAATATAATTTAAGATAGTCAATTAAAAGTCTTTATGTGTTAATCTCAATATCTTTGTTTTCTCAGGGCCAATTCTTGTCCTTTGAAGAGGTTATTACTCTCTATTTCTTTGTATAACTGGCGATCTTTTTGTTGTTTGACTATTACAATGTGGTAGCTTGGGAAACCATATGTTTTACCTTCTTCAAGCCTTGCAGAATGGGGATATTTGATGACTATAATTGTGGGAAGCCACTCTGAATGAACACAACTTCAAGTCCTGACACAGGGGGCTCTGACCAATCACTATCTTTCCTAATGACTTGAGTGTTGTTCCAGCTTAAATAGCAAGGCATGGCTTCAGGTGTAGATGTACCCCTAGGGTTGAATTACACACATCTGTTCCCTTGTAATCCTACCTCTTCCGCCTTCTCTTTTTGGATAGAATATTCTAAGAAACAGCATCCCCCCAAATAAAAGCCCACTGCCGAACATGCTTGTGCTCTCATGCTCTCTCTCTCTTTCTCTCTCTCTCTCTCTCTCTCTCTCTGTCCCTCGCCAGCCTCTTATGACTTTCTGTTGCTCTCCTTTTCTGGGAGCTTGAGGCTGGGAGCTGGGGAAAGCCATCCTGAAGCTTGTGTAAAGGTATTTTGTGTCTGTGTTTTATTTTGCATCATTCCAAATTCACATGAGTGACTCCTTAGTTTAGCCTCCCGTGCTGGATGCGGGTGGCATGTAATCATTCATTTCTTGATTGGTTTTGCCAAACTTTTTTTTTTTTTCAGTTCTGTGTATCCAATGCAGGGGTCTTGTGCATACTAGGCAAATGCTCTACCACTGAGCTACATCCCAACCCTACTAAACTATGTTTGCAAAGACAACATTCTTTGTCATTTGGAGATTACTGATGTCTCCATTATGTTAGCTAGTGTTTACATAGTGTTTTGACAAAGACATTCTTGAAGAAGAGAATCCAAACAAATAAAAATACTCCTAATCTTTGTAGATTGACTGCATGGGGCATTCTTTTGAACTTATCCAGACTTACACTGAACTTATATAACAGCCAGAGTTAAAAGCTTAGGATTTTTCAGGTCATGAGGTCTCATCCTGAATATGTCTGTGGCTTTTTTTAAATTCCTCTGTGTACCCAGGTGTTTTTCAGTGCC
The DNA here is from genome assembly GCF_052094955.1 of Ictidomys tridecemlineatus. Lineage (NCBI taxonomy): Eukaryota > Metazoa > Chordata > Mammalia > Rodentia > Sciuridae > Ictidomys > Ictidomys tridecemlineatus. The sequence goes on along the minus strand of NC_135478.1, from coordinate 26,988,426 downwards.
TGAACGTTTCAAACCTTTCTTCTCATATTTTTTGATAATCTATCATTTGTCCCAACTATATCTTTTGCCCCAGGCCACAGCTACTTCTTATTCATTAGCCCTATACTGTTTCCAAACAATGCCCACTACTGTTTCTCTCAGAGGGACACCTTAGACAAAAAGAGATGATAACTTTGGACAGTTCTTTCTGAATCTCCCCAGACAAGTTTAGAACAGACACAATAATCAAGTTGAATAAGGTCTTATCTGCTCACTCTGGAACCATGAACCAAGATTCTCCCACTGGGAATGTGAGATCTAGTCTTCAAATCCACTGCTGAGCTGGAGAGGGCATAGAGCAAGAATAAGTAAGAATGCACAAAGTTTTCCTAACAATCTAAAAACACATTTATTTATCATTAGATTAGTTGCTATAAACATTTGTTTCATAGAGTTCTAACAAAATTAATTTTAATAATGTGTTTGATTTTCAGTGTTTCTTTGAGAGATAGGAGCTTTGAGTTGCCTACTCTGACATGTGTTAATGTTAACTTTGCATATGTTTTCCCCCATCCACTTGTGATTGTTGCTAGCATATAGGGTCAAAAATATTTTTTTCTCTCTATTAATATTGTTCCCCTGATAATTTATGAGTGAGTATCTATCTTAAGTTTCTTAAGCACTTTTCTAGAGATTTAACTTTTGTTTTTATTTCTTATTGATATATTGAATTTCATAGATAGGTAACAGATACCATAAGTGGGACTATACAGTTAAGAGGGAATTCTATAAACTGGGCCAGCTATGCTGAACCGCACATACTTTCTTCTCAAAAAACAATTTACTGCAGCCCTCTCTGGCTTAAGTCAATAGGATATGCTATATTACTCAGCAAAAAAAAAAAAAAAAAAAAAAAGAAAAAGAAAAGAAAAACAACAACAACAAAAAACCCTGTTATCTGTAAGAGAAATGTAGGTCCTAAAGACTCCTCCTTGCCAATAAGAAGACGACAAGTTATCACAAAGTGGAGACTTTTGTGACCTTTATATGGACCAGATTTCTGAACTCAGGAGACAGGATAACTAGAAGCAAAGCCCCCTAACCATAAAATTTGGGAGAAAAAGTCCCAACTCAAATTAGTCAGCATGGATCAAAGTGACATAGAGTTGTCTTGGATCTGTAGCATGCCATTATAATAGTAAAATTTCCCCTTTATTGCATAAGATCATATGTAGTGGGGACTTGGAAGTTAAATGCAATCCTACTGTCAGTAAAATGTCAAGAGATGGACCTGGGTGGGATTATCTGGAGACTTCCTTGGGACCTTCATAAAACTGGAGGGCAGGAAAGGCATGATGAACTCCTCTCTGAGAGGGTTGACCCTCTACCTTGAGAGTATTCCCTCTTCCCCTTTTCTTACCACTTCTGATAAAACTCATGCCTGCTACTCAGAGTACCTTATCTAAAATCTTTCTAGTAGGTCACAAGAACTGGGAACATCCATGGTCACTTAATTTCCACGACAAATTTCATTCGTCCTCATATAAATTGTTTTTCATCTGTGTTGCAAATATTTTTCCCATATGTCAATTTTATTTATTTATTTGTCTGTTTAGAATTGGGGATTGAACCCAGGGGTGCTTAAACACTGAGCCACATTGCTAGCCCATTTTTTTTTTTTTAAATTTTGAGACAGGGTCTTACTAAGTTATTCAGGGTCTCACTAAGTTGTAGAGGCTGGCTTTGAACTTGAGATCCTCCTGCTTCAGCCTCCTGAGCTGCTGGGATTACACAGGTGTGTGTCTCTGGCCTGGCCTGCCAATTCCATTTTAATAATGTTTATGATGTCTATGTTAGAAAGAAACATGTAATTTTTAAGTAATTAAACTTAAGAATATTTTTTATTATGACATTTTTGTTTTATACCTTATTTAGTAAGACATTTAAAAAATATTTTCTATTGTAAATTTAATGTCTGTGTATTAAATATTTAATTCTTATTAAATAGATGCTATTTAAATAACATTTATTTTTAAATACTTGAAAAATTTTAAGAAAAGATTTTATACCCATGCTTTGATTTTCTTTAATTATCATTTTGATTTTGATTCTTTTTCAGAAGCTTTGGCTTTGTTTTAACCTTCTTTCTGGGATTCTACCTCTCTCTGTACACCATGGCTTGCTTGCACTCATTGTGGAGACAGGGTAGGACAAGCAGCTTACCTGTGTGGTTCACAGTGGCTTGTGTTAGAGGGAGCATGTTCTCTGTTCCTTCTGATGTCATCACCACTTTGAAATTTCTTAGTCTCTCACCAAAATATAAAAGTTTCAATGGTGTGACTCTAATGCTACTAAAAGTCACTGGGATAATTGTCAACTACCACCTATTTCTTGCATCTTTGGCATTTGGAGAACCCCTAGAAGTGTTCCTGCTTCAAGCAGCTTTCCTTCTCCTTATTGAAGGAAAATATGTGCATTGATCCGTGGCCTCTTGCCAAGCTGATTCTTTTCTGTATTTCCTCCAATGGATTCTTCAAGTTTGATTCACTGAAGAGAATATTTCTTGTTTACTGCTAATGTTGTAATTTTGTTTTCTCTAACGCGATTTTTTACATCTTCTCTAGGGAAGAAAAAGATGTAGGCACTTGTTGTCAGACTAATATCCTGATCTAATTTCTTATGTATGTTTTTATTCTTACCACACATTTTTGTAATAGAATTTGAGGCTCCTTGAAAGATGGCATTTAGTAAAATATGATAAAACATCCTTGAGGGAATGGGGAAACACAAATAGGTAAAAATGAAAACAGCAAGACATTAGTTTCTTTGGCAGCCTTGGCACCTGTAGGAATTCAGACCTTCAGCAGATGATGGTGTCCTAGGAAACCTACCTTTGAATTGCCTAGAGGTATGTTTTCTGAGGTTGGTTTTTATAGTCAGTGGAATTTAGTGAGGAGGAAGGTGCTTAGAGTTTCCAGAATTTTATAAAATTAGCACTAGAATTGGAAAGTGGTGACTCTGTCAGAACCACAAGGATGGAATCATTAGCAATAGGCATCTTGGAGAAGACTTTGGGAATCCTTGGAAACTTTTTTTCCAATTGGAGTGTACATCAAGGTGTCCACATCAGTAGGTGTCTGTATCTTTTGCTGGCCAACAAGATGCACAGCCACTGTGATCTACGGTCATCTGTCAGTATTTCTACTACTGTCTCAAGATCAGAGAAGCTAAGCCACTGGACATAAGACCCTCTGTCCTTTGCAATAGAAGAGTTGAAAATATTGATCTGGTTTTCCTTTCATTAAGAGAAATAAGTCCCATGATTATAAGTGTAAGATGTAAATAAACTAAAAAATTCCAAGTCTTGACATTTTCTGGTAAGCAAGCAAATAAACAAACAAATAAAAACTGGATGCTGTGGAGGCAAAATCCAACCTTGCAGATGATTTTTGTAGTTGATAAAGTGCAAACAATTAGATGTCTTCCTGTATCTTGGTCCTGAGTCATGCCTGCCATTTTTGGTATGTCTCTACACACATTCCATGTTGGTAGCTCTATAGCTAGAGTCTCTGTATAACTTCAGTCTCCACGTCAGATGAAAGGTTCTATGAGAGAAGACCATGTGGCAAACTTTCTGTCAATTATTTGGGACCAGACTATAATAATACCAGTGCTCACGGACTGATCAATAAATAACCACTAATTTTCTTGCCAAAAAATGAGTGGCTGACTGTCATCTTTTGTGAGCATTGTGGTGATGTTTCCCAGCTGCCTGTCTTTGCCCTAGGGCTTTAGACCTGGCCTTTTATAAAAGCAGCCAAATGCAGTTTATCAGAAGCTGCAGGGGCCTGGAAAGATGGAGAGAGAACAAGAAAAATGCCCAGGACAACTTCAGATTTGCAGTCTCCTCTTAGTAAGGCATGATAAAATGCAATCATCAACCAAGGAATTAAAGAATCCTTCAATTAGGAATTATCAATTTTAATTGCAGCTTTAGTTATCCTCTGAATAGCTCCTGGAAAATTTAATTATGCTTTTATTTATTCATCTATAGAAGGGAGTGAAAGAAGATGCTAATGTTTCCTCTAATAGGGTTAAGAAGAGTTAAGGGAAAAATCAGAGGCTAAATGGAACTTTTGAAATGGCAATTAATTCAGATGCAATTCTTGACATATTCGTGTTCATTTTAACAGTCGCTCACCCTGTTCCAATCTCAATCTACTTTCAAGTGCGGCTCTGTTTCCAAGACTCGGTAGCTTTATCGTTTATTATTTTTTTTCCTAAGTTCTAATCCACATCATATCCCTGAGTTATTTCTAAGTAACGTCTTTTCTGTTCTGTACTTCAATAAATCCCGCCACAGAATTGGGTTTGCAGTAGAAACTGCTTGAAAGAAGAAATGAGTTCAAAACTTGAATTAAGTTTCCTCAGGTAAAAACAAGTTATTTCTTCCCCAAAGAACCTTGTTGAGCATCTGCCCACTCTTAAGGAAAATAGTTTGGACTTGAAAATAATTGACCCAGCTGTACATGAGGAACAGCCTAGCCCCCAGAGGGATATCAGTTTGGTGGTTGTGTGAGGCTGTTATGTGGGGTGTGGAGGGGACTTCCTAAGTCATGGTGGGAGATCAATTTTTTTGTTCATCTCTTTTAGTGCTGACTCTTTGGAGTATGTACATTACATCTTCACCCTCCCTGAGCATAACTGATTGATCCTTCTGCCACATCTACCCAGAATTTTGTGTAGCCCTGATTTCAAACTTCTTGAGATTTGAAGAGATGTAGCCATTGGCATGAGCTTTGGAGACAGATGTGGTTTCAAGAACTGTCTGTTGCCCATTAACTATATAACTTAAAAAAATGTTGTCTTCTAAGTTTCTTCAGTAGAATAGTGATAATATGAACCTTCTCTTAGGCTTGGTGTGGAAATTCAATGTGATACCTAATGTAAATCTCTCAGTGCAGTGTCTGGCACCTGGAAGGCACACAAGCCATAGCAAGGGGTATTTCTGGAGTAGGATGGAACAGAGACATATTGGATATCAACTTCCATCTGTGTAGACTAGAAGTTTTGGACAAAAGTAATTATCATATTACTGTAGTAGGCATAGCCAAACACATGGAATGGCACAGCCTCCCCCAGCAACCTTTGAGAAGTGTAAGACAGAGAAAGAATGCAAAACACCCAAAGCTTGGCAGGGTTTAGTGATGCTCCTGATAATATTTCCACCCTATAAGTAATGCAAGGGGAAAGAAACTGGGCAAGACAAAACCTGAAAAATGTTCATTCAATGCTCTACATAAAAAGTAGTTAAAATGAAGAAAATGTCAAGGAGGACAATCATCATACCTCTGAAAGTCTGAGCCAGAGCAGTTACATGGGAGACAGGGAGAAAAAAGAACTATAAAAGTGAGAATGAAGGACATTAAATTATTGTTATTTGCAGATGATATGATTGTGCACCATTAGAACTCAGGAGAATTGTCTGAAAAACTATTAGAAATAAAAAAGAGAGTTCAGAAAATTCCCTGGTTGCAAAATTTATATCAAAATCATTAGTTTTCTCATATGCCAACTATAAACAGAAACTTTAATGAAGAAAACATCCCATTTACCATAGCAAGAAAAAAAGATGTTAAAAAAAGCTAGTAAGAAGAAATATTCAGGGTTTATGTGAAGTAAACTTTAAAACTCTTCTGAGGGTTATAAAGGAAGACTTGGAATAAAAGTCATAACTTACTCTTAGAAAGACTCAATATCATAAAGATGTTAGTTTTCAAAATTAATCTATGAAGCCTGTGCCATCTAAATTAGAATACCAATGAGATGTTGGAGGAAAATATTGCAGAAAATTTTCTAAAGAATATGTGTACAAAATAGCTATGATGATTCTGAAAAATAAGAAAAAAATAGGTGAAATGGAACAAAATCTAGACTCTAGAAAATGTTCATCCGGAAATATAAGAACATGTTAGTATTTTGTTCAGTGTGGGCAGGATTGTTAATTGAGGAATGGCATTGTGACAATTGATATTTTTGAAGTAAACTTAGATGGCTACAGCTACTTCTGTCCCAAATTGAATTTGAGATGTCTTAATTGTGTAGATATAAAAAATAAACAAAAAACCTTAAAGATATTACAAGAAAACAAGAATAATAAAAGTCACTGAGGTTACAAAAGAAATATTGTTAAATTACTGAAAATTTAAAAAAATAGAGTATGGCATTAGCCTAGTAATAAATATGCAAAATTAAAACAAAGTATACAAAATATTTATAATATATATGATGCTCTTGTAAAATTATTAATAAACAAATGCTGCACTTTTAAAGGATAGTTTTTTATAGAAAATAAGGCAAAATACTGATAAGCATAAAAATCCTTACTGCCACTATATTTTTTCCTCCTTTTTATTGGTACATGAGAGCTGTACATAATGATGGGATTTGTTATTACATATTTGTACATGCATAGAGTATAAAAATATAATTAAGTCAATATCACTCCTGTGCATTTCCCTGCTCCCTCCTTACATCTTATGCCTTATTCTCTTTCTTCTACTGATCTGCCTTTGGTTTTTATGAAATCTACCTGCACCTTTCTTTTCCTTTATCTGTTCTAGCTTCTGCATTATGAGAGAAAACATGTGACCCTTGACCTTCTGAGTTTGACTTATTTTGCCTAACATAATAGTCTCTAGTTTCATCCATTTTCCTGCAAATATCATGATTTTATTTTTATTTATGGCTAACTAAAACTCCATTGTGTATATATAACATATTTTCTTTATTCATTGATCTATTGATGGACATCTTGGCTGGTTCTACAGTTTGGCAGTTGTGGTTTGTGCTGCTGTAAACATGGGTATACATGTAACACTGTACTGTCATGACTTTAATTTTTCAGAATAAATACCGAGGAGTGGTATAGCTAGGTAATATCTCATTTGAGGAAACTCCGTACTGTTTCCACAGTGGATGTACTAATTTACAATCCTACTAACAGTATAAAAGTGTTCCTTTTCTTCCACATCCTCTCCAGCATTTATTATTGTTTTCATTCTTGATGACTACCATTCTGCCTGGTGTGAGGTGGAATCTCAGTATGGTTTTGATTTATATTTCCATAATTGCTAAATATGCTGAGCATTTTTTTCATATATTTGTTGGTCATTTGTATTTCTTATTTTGAGAAGTGTCTGCTTAGTTAATTTTCCCATTTATTAATTAGGTTAGTTATTTTTTTGGTGTAAAAGTTTTTGAGTTCTTTATATATTCCAGATATTAATCTTTTGTTAGAAGAATAGTTAGCAAAGATTTTCTCCCATCCTGTAGATTCTCTCTTCATATTCCTAATAGTTCCCTTTGCTATGGAGAAGGTTTTTAATTTGATGCCATCCCATATATTAATATTTGATGCCATATATTAACTCTTGGCATTATTTCCTGAGCTTTAGGTGTCCTATTGATACACCACATTTGAATAGACAAAAATAAAATGAAAAAGCATTTCCACCCACCTAATTGGTAAAATTGAATATAAATTATAATACTAACTCAACATTCTCATTTTTTTGAAATGTGAACTCATGCTACTTTGAAGAATAATTTGTTAAAATTTAATAAGGGTTCAAGTGCACACATACACTTTCACTTGACAATTATAATACCAGAGTGTTGTTTTAACAATATTCTTGAAAAATCTTACAACATGGGATACAATTTGAATATTTTAGAAAATCCTAGTAAATATAATGTATGGGGAGTTATATAAAACAGAATATGTTGCCCAAGCAAAATTAGACATTTTAAAATGTGTGATATTTTGGTATTTACTGTTAAAAATATATTAAATCTGCAAAATATATTATAAAAGAATAAAAGCCAGACATAATTTAATCACATTGACTAATTCCTTTTGCATAGATAAACTTAGTATGCAGGTGTGTATATGTGTGTGTGTATCATGTTACTTGCATATCTTAACCAGAAGAGACAAACTTTTGGTACTCTTTGTTATTGGATATTGGGTAAATAAGAGACTAACTACTTCAAAAGTGCAGACTTTATCTTTTGAAGAAGTTTTAGGTTAACAGCAAAACAGAGTGGATTATATAAAGGTGCCCCACATATTTGCTGTTCCCAAATATGCAGCTTCTTCCCGCATTCTCACCCTCTGTCAGAGTGATACATTTGTTAAAATAAGCCAGGGAACATTGACACATCATTATCCCACCAAAACCATAGTTCATATTCAGTTTCATTCTTGGTATTTGATGTTATATTGATTTTTAAAATCTATAATCATAGTTATCCAAACCTCGTAGTATGATATAGAGTAGTTTCGGTATTCTACAAATACCTTGTTTTCTGCCCTGCCTGTTCTTTTAATCTTCCCAAAGGCCTTGGTGACCAATGATCTTTTTTTACTGTCTCCATAGTTTTGCATCTTCCAGAATCCTATATTTGTGTAAGGGCACAACAGATAGCCTTTTAAAATGCATTTCTTTCACTTAACAATATTTAAGTTCCTCCTTGTCTTTTCATGGTCTTGATGCTACATTTCTTTTGAGCAATGAGCAATGCTTCACTGTATAGAATTCCATAGTTTGTACATGCATCTATGAAAGAACATCTTGGTTGCTGCCAAGTTTTGACAATTTTGAATGAAGGTGCTACAAACACCTGTGTACTTGTTTTCATCAGGATATAAATTTTCAACTCATTTGGGTAAATAGCAAGGAGTAAAATTGCTCAATCATATAGTAGGAACATTTTTTAGTTTGTGAGAAACTGCCAGACTGTCTTAAAATGTTAGCTGCTCCATTTTCAATTCCCAGCAGGAGTGAAGGAGAATTTTTGTTGCTTTACCTTTTTGCTAGCATTTGCTGTTTTTAGTGTTTTTGATTTTAGCTATTCTAATAGGTATCTGGTGGCAACTTCTTGTTTAAATTTGTGATTCCCTAATGGTGTATGATATTGAATGCATTTTAATATGCTTATTTGTTATCTGTGCACCTTCTTTGGTAGCATCAGTACAGATTTTTAGCTCACTTTAAAATCAAGTTTTTTATTTTCTTATTTTTGAGTTTAAGAGTTTTTAAATTCATGTTAGATAATAGTCCTTTATTAAGTATATCTTCTTTAAATACTTTTTCCCCCCAATCTGTAGTTTTTCCTCTGCATTCTCTAGAGAGTCTATCACAGACCAGAACTTTCATATTTTATTTTATTTTTAATTAAAATTAAATTTTTAAAAAATTATTTTAACTGATGTGTCAAAACATAAAATTGTGCACATTAATGGGATACCATATAACATTCTGACACATGATTACATTGTATAATGTCCAAATTAGTTTAAACTTATTTGTCTTATCAAACATCATTTCCTTATGGTACAAACTTTCAATGAATTCTTTATTCCGCCTTTTGGGTTATAAAAATGTATTATTATCTATAGTAACTCTACTCTGCATTAGCACACTATAATGTTTTTTTTGCTATATAACTGCATCTTAGTGCTCATTGGTCAATGTTTCTCCATCCTTCCTTCTCCTCTCTTCTCTTTAGCCACTGGTAACCACTATTCTACACTCAACTTCTGCAAGATCAGCTTTTTTAGACTCTACATATATACAGTACTTACCTTTCTGTGGCTGGCTTATTTCATTTTATATAATGATCTTTAGTTTCACTCATGTCGTTGCAAATGGTAGGATTCCATTTTGTTTTGTGGGTGATTAGTCTTCCATGGTGCATATGTACATTTTTTTTATCAGTTCATCAGGAGATGGACACTTACGTTGTTTCCATTTCTTGGTTAATGTGAGTAATGATGCAACAGACATGGGAGTGCTGATGTCTCTTTGATATACTAACTTCATTTCTTTGGCTTTGTACCCAGAAGTGGAATTGAGATCATATGGTAATTCTGGTTTTAATATTTTGAGGATTCTCCATACTGTTTTTCATAATTGAAATACTAATTTATATTCCTAATAACAGCATATCCATTCTTTTTTCTCCATACTCTCACTAATACTTGTTCTCTTTAGTTTTCTTGATAATTGCCATTCAGTCCTCATTCTGGGATGATATGATATCTCATTGTGGCTTTGATTAGTATTTCCCTGATAATCAATGATATTAAGTTATTTTTTATATGCCTGATGGCCACTTATGTTTTTTTTCTTTTAAACATATTCATACCTATTCCCTATTTAGTTTCCTTTTTTCTTATTTTTGTTTTTTAGATAAGTTTTTGGAGTTCCTTATATATTCTGAATATTAGTCCCTTATCAGAAGAATAGTTCACAAGTATTTATCTCCCATTCCATAGGTTGTCTCTTCACCCTGTTATTTACTTTGCTATGCAGAAGCTGTATTAGTATTGTGTAATCTAATTTGTCTATTTTTGCATTTGAAAATGGTGAATGCATGTTACAGATCTTATAGATAAAACTTTCAGTTTCTTCTATTTAGTATAGTGTTAGCAGTTGGCTTACTACAGATGGCCTTCATTATATTGAGATACAGTCCTCCTATATTTGTTCAGCATTTTTATCATGAAGTATGTTGAATTTTATCAGATGCCTCTTCTGCATCTGTTAAGATAATCACATGGTTTTTGTCCCTCACTTATTTGACAAGGCATATTGTATTATTGTTTTGTGTATATGGGTCCATTCCTGCATCCCTGGAATAAATCCCAATTGAGCATGGTGAATAATCATTTTAATGTCCTATTAAGTATTTTGTTGAAGATTTTTGCATCTGTGTCCAATAATGATACTTGCCTGTAATTTTCTTTTTATGTTGTATCCTTGTCTGGTTTGGGGATCAGGGTAATGTTGGCTTTGTAGAATGTGTTTGGAAGAATTCTTTCCTTTTCTATTTATTGAAATAACTTAGGAGTAATTAGTATTAGATCTTCTTTAAATGTTTGGTAGAATTCAGCAGAGAAGCCATCTGGTCTTGGGCTTTTCATTGATAGGAGGCTTTTTCTAGGTTATTAAATTTGTTGGCATGTTATCATTTGGATTAACCTATAGTGTCCGTTGTAATATCTCCTTTAACTTCTGAATTTATTTAATTTTTTTCACTTTTCATAGTTAGTCTAGCTAAAGGTCTGTTTGTATTTGAAGAACCAGCTTTTTTGTTGCATTGAGCTTTTGTATTGTTTCTTAGTGTCTCATTTATGCTATACACTTTTTATTTCTTTAATTCTACTAATTTTGATTTGTTCTTGTTTCTTCAGTTCCTTGAGATGCAGTGATAGATTATTTGAGGCCTTTCTGCTTTTTGATGCAGGGTTTGATTGCTGTGAACTTCACTCTTGGTTCTGCTTTTGATATGTCCCATAGGGTTTGGTATGCTTTGTTTCCATTCAGTCCTTCACTTTAATTAAATGCAACTTAACCTTTTTTCTTTCATTTATCATGTTTTTGGTGTTGTGTCCAAGAGGTCGTTGCCAAAACCAAGAACAGCTATTTATGTTCATAATTTTGCACTTTACATTTAAATTTATGATCCAGTTTGGGTTAACTTTTGTAAAGGAAATAAAGTTTATTATTATTTTTTTTGTATATGGATTTTCAGTTTTTCCAGTATTCTCTTCCACCAAAAGACTGTATTTTCTGTTTTTGAATTGCCTTTGATCAAAGATTATTTTATTATTCCTATGTGTCTGTATTTGGGGGTTATTTTCTTCTATTAATCTATCTGTGTATTCTTTTTCAGTATCATGCTGCCTTGACTTAATTTTTAAATATATCTTGAAGTCAGGAAGAATCACTCCTCTGACTTTGTTTTCCTCCTTCAATATTGTATAGGCTATTATATTCATTTGCTGTGGTTTTCATAATGAATTATGAGAGACTGGGTGGCTTAAGCCAGAGAAACTTATTTTTCCACGGTTCTGGAGGCTGGAAGTTCCAGATCAAGGTGCTGAAAGAGTTGGCTTCCACTGTGAAGATGATCACCCTCTGGTTGCCTCTTCATGTGTCTTTCCCTCCAGGCACACACATTCCTGGTATCTCTAAGTACATTCTGTTCTCTTCTTATACCTACACTAATGAGATTTGATAAAGCACTATCCTGGGCCTATTTTAATGTAGACAACTTGTTAAATCTGTATCTCCAAGTATCGTCACATTCTGAGGTACCGAAGGTTATTTCTGAGGTGCTAAGGGTTACAGCTTCAATATAAAAAAATTGGGAACAGTACAATTCAGCTTATGAAAGCTATTCTGAGTCTTCTGCCTCTCCACAAACATAGAGTCAGTAGCCACAAAATAACTTGCTGATTTTCCCTTTTCTTTCTTTCTTTTTGATTGGGTTAAATACCAAGTTCGGAAGAATTGACATCTGGAAAATATTGAGACTTTCTTTCCACAAACATGGCACATCTATCCATTGTTTAGTTCATTTGGATTTATTTTTTTTCTTTTTGATTAGAACATATTAGTTGTACACATTAATGGTGTTCAGTGTGAGTTTTCCACATGTGTACAGCACACACTGATGAAGTCCAACTTCACTTTATTCATCCTTCCCACCCTTCTCAACTCTATTAATCACTGTTTTATACTCAGGTCAACACATTTTAGCTTTTTACATATAAGAGACATACAATACTTGTCTTTGTGAGTTTGGCTTATTTTACTTAACATTATATTTTTTAGTTCCGTCCATTTTGCTGCAAATGACAGGATTTCATTCTTTAACGGATAAATACTATTTTATTGTATATTTATACCACATTTTCTTTATTCATCTGTTGATGCATACTTAGGCTGATTTCATAAGTTAGCTATTGTGAACAGTTTCACAATAAATACAGGCATGCAAGTATCTCTTTTGTATACTGGTTTCAATTCCTTTAGCTTATATGGAGGAGTGAGGTATCTGAATCATATGTTAGAACTTGTTGTTCTAGGTTTCTGAGGAAGCTCCATACTGTTTTCCATTACTAATACATACTCCCACAAAACTGAATGTGTTATTTTTTCTCCACATACTTGCCAACATTATTTTTATCTTTTTTTTTAAATAACAGTCATTCTAACTGGTGTGAGATGGGTTCTCATTATGGTTTTGATCTGTAATTCTCTGAAAGTGATACTGGGCATTTTTCACGTGTTTGTTGAACATTTGTCTTTATTAGAATTTTGTGGTTCTTCTTATTTATATATTATATTTTTTTAGATTTATACTCAATTATTTCCTTTTTGGTGGGAAAATAAATGATATTATGTTTTTAACTTTAAGTTTTAATTCTTTACTGCTAATTATATAGAAAACAATTGACATATATATAGTAACTTTCTGTTATAGATGGATTGTGCCCCTTCCCCCAAATTCATATGTTGAAACCCTGATTCTCAGAACCTAACAATGTGACTTTTTTTTTGAGAAAAAGTCAATCAGTAGCAGCAACAGCTTTTCCAGGTTCTGTAGTTATTGGAACAAAACTGATATCCAGTACACTCCATTTAAAGTGGGGGTAGGGGTTTAAAAAAAAAACAAAGCAAACACAAGAGAACATCAAAAATTTTTGCTGTTGTGATCCCTGGCACCATTTCTTTTATTAACTTCTCAATCATCAACTGAAAAGAAAACATTCTACTGTATTACCAATGTGATCCTACAACATGTATAATCAGAAAAATGAGAAATTATACCTCATTAAGGTATGGTAGGTCAAAGTGCTTAAATGCATTCTACTGTCCTGTATAACCAATTAGAACAAATAAAAAGAATTATGAAGATAATTTAAAAAATCATTCTAGGTAACTTCATTAAAAATAGCTCTGATAAAGCATGGTAACTATTATGTATCATAAAACAGGTACAAGAGGTTTTACATTCACAGCATATGATACAGTACTATCCTACATCTATAATACTAGGGGATACAATTAAAAAGATATTATTTGAGACTTGATTCTACTTTTCCAACAGAAAGTCTGAAGGATGGTAAGACATATCTCTGTAAAGAAATGTACTTCCATAGGATTTCCATTTTGGCAGCAGAGTTCCAAGTACTCTCTTTATGAACATCAGCTAAAAACTGTAATAAATAAATAAATAATACATAAATACCAGGAAAACAAAAACAAAAACAAAAACAACCATTGGATTCACACAAAGGTGTTCAAGGGGAGGCAAGCAAGACTCAACCAAAGTAGCATTTTAATAAATCTGTCATGTTTGAGTGATGAGCACTGCAAGGAAGAAAGGAAATGCCAAGTAGTGCTTCAAAGCTTCTGACCAAAACCAAAACACTGCATAGTTTCCAACGGAAGCAGTTGCCAAACACTGCTCATGCAGATATGTTCAAGGATGCTGATACCTATATTTGATCATCTGCTCACTCATTGAGGAATAAAGGGAGATCTGTTACTATTCCACCTTGTGTTTGACTCAATGGAGACAGGGTTGCTTAATTGAAAATGAGACTGTTAGGATTGGGCTCTAGTTTAATATGACTGGTATCCTTAGAAGAAGAGGAAAATAGAAGAAAGACTATGAGGACACAGCCAGAAGGCAGCCCAATTGAAAAATTGATAAATAGTAGATGAAGTCAAAGAAAGAGGCCTCAGAAGAAACCAAGCTCCTGACACCTTCATCTTGCACTTCCAGCCTCCAGAACTGGGAAAACATTAATTTCTATTGTGTTAACCCATGAAACCTGTGGTATTTTGTTTTGGAAGTACTAGCAAACGAATAGACTTGAAATCTTTCAACCTTGATGTAATTTCTTATTAATTTAGGAGGTTTGGGGTGTTTGTGTGTGTGTGTGTGATAGAAGTTTTTGAATTTTCTACTTTTGCTTTGAATACTTCCTGAATTACAAAATGAAAGAAAAATAATCTATTATAGATTTAAAAATTGATAACTAGTAGACAATTATTTTGCTTCCCTAAATTTCAGTTATGTATTTCCTTCAGATAAATATGTTTATTTAGGCAGCATATGACTAGGCCTTAATCTAGTTCATGGGATGACACTGTGCATGCAGTATGTTTAATGAACACATGAGGATTCAAATAAACTGCTTGCTCCTTTAGTTTTCTAACAAGTTTTTAGGAAAAATGACCCTTATAGAGATGCAAAAGAATTGCTGAGATAAGAAGACAATGAAAGAATAAAGGCATTTCACAGAAGACCCCATCTTCTGCCAATTGATTCTGGAGAGAAATTCATCCTGGCTCTCCATCTCTCAGCTGAAAGGCCTCTGTTGTATTGGACTAAAAAATGGAGGCTCCACTTTATGACCCCAGATTTACTTCCTTAATCCTCTGTTTCTCCAGTTTTCTAGTGTGTTCCTAACCTGGGAGACTTCAGCTGAAGAGTGCAAGTGCTTGCAAGATTTCCTCTGTGGTCAAAGAGGAAAATGAAACTTTATGGGGTGCATACACAGTTAGAAGGTCATATTAGAGGTCTAACTCTTTTCTCACTTGGTTAAATTGTTTCTGTTAGAGCTAGATTATATAGATCCTTATGCCCAAATACTAATCATTCATTGGAAAGTATGTGATACATAGTAGGTGATCAAAACGTATGAATTTACCTGAAAGTCAGTTGCCTAATGCAGAAGCAATGCACAGTAGGTCTGCGCTTTTAAAAAATACTTTAAAGCCATTGTAGTTTTGTTGCCTCTAGGACTGAACTGTTTTAATCCGCTGATGTAGCGGACGTCTCATAGTTTGTCATGAATGACTAAAATAAATGTCTGCCTTAATAAAAAGAGAAATTATTTATATGGCTAAAAATAATCTATAAGCTACAAAATTACTTCCTGGTGAAGAAAGACCTTATGAATCATTTTTAATTTGAAGTGTCTTTACTATATAGCCCCTTCCTTGCTTTTTAAGAGAACAAGAAAATAAAAAGTGTATGGCAGATTTAATGGCAGTCCTGAGCTAGTGGGCTGACAAATAGTGTTTCTGAAATATAATTCCCTACATTTTAAAGGTAATGCAAATAAAAAGAGAAGCTTGGTTGGAACTTTTCTTGATAAAGCAAATTGTAGCCATACAAAAGGAACATACATCTGCAGAATACTGAAAATAGCACCGTTCATTTATGTAGCCCCAGACATCTAAGTATATGCCTTTTAAGAGGCCAGGACCAGCTGAACTCTTGAAGAGTTTGAGACTTTTTTTCTATGTTCCATCCTCTTGTCTATCAATGTAATGTGAATATATATTTGAAATCTCTTATTAATGAAACTGAGTGCTAATTAGGTACAAGTATCCTTAATAGGTATTTCAAGGCTAAGAAAATCAAGATAAAATGAGGCCCCCTCCTCCCAAGAATCTTGCGGTCTAGTTGTAGACTCAATTTATTACACCTCTTTCTGGTAGCAAGTACTAGAGGAAAGAACCTCTTCTCCAGGGGATTGTGAAATTCTCTGGAAGGATATGATGAGAAAATATTAATTCCTATTGATCTTTATTGCTAACTGATTTTCAAATTTTCCCTTTTGTTTTTAGAAATGTATGTGTTATATTAATTTATTAGAAAATCTTAATTATTTACAATAAACATCAATTGGGAGTATGGGCTTATTTTGTGGGGGAGTTGTTTCATTTTTAAAGAGACATGTTAAAATAATTTTGGAGACTACTGGAAAACCTGGTACTGTCTTTAGTACCATTTTAAAAAGTATCATGGTTTAGTAGAAGGCTTGGGCCAGTGTAATACTCTAAAAGGAAAGTAGATTGAGGAGCAATACTGGTAGAAAGAGATTGTTGAGGTTTGTTTCCAGAGATATTAGATAAAACTATCCAAATCTGGTACTAATAGGAGAGTCAAATTTCAATCTGCGATCACAATTCTATCTATTGATAGAAGTGTCATGTGCAAAGCAATCTTTAAATCTGACACTGGATATCCCTGCCTTGTTTCATTTACTTGGCCTTGATTTCAAAACTTTAGGAACCTACTAGTGGGTATATACTGTTTGGCTTGGAGGTTTTGTAACCTTAATTTTTTATTCTGATTCCAAATACAAAGATTAATAAAATGTGTCTTATTGAGAGAGAGAGAGAGAGAGAGAGAGAGAGAGAGAGAGAGAGAGAGAGATATTGGGAATTGTGGGTACCAACATTAGTCCTATAGCTCATTTATGAGATTTCTTCACAGAATTATTAGCAGCACCATTTTTCCTGGTGGATACCATGTAACATTGGAAAAATATGGCAATGTAATCTAATGAAGTGGAAAAAAATCACCTTGCTCTTGTTTAAAGAATTTCTAAAAGATGTGTTCTTTTCTTCTTCTGTAATTTAATGCCTATGTCACTTGTTTATTCTTTCTCAAAATTCACACCCTCCTCTGTAAAACATAAAAATTGTGGTGGAGCTGAACTCTGTATCCTTGATTTCTGGAGTGCTATAATTTTATGACAACGCTTAGATATCTGTTTCAGATATATAGCAGTATTATTTTTAGCTCTACCCCAATTTATATCTACTAAACTTTTAATTGAAAATAATATCTCTTAACTCAGTTTTTAAATTTTTCAGATATTTAGAGAATAATAGCACCATCCTCCTACTCTAGATAGCATTTGACTGATAAAACCATTTCTTTTAAAATAAACAATTTTTAATTTTGTTTGATCAAAACTCTGTAAGCCAGGGACAACACAAATTTATGTTAGTGTTGACTGCCTGGTCTTATTGGAAATATGTGTTTGCTGATATCCTTAGATTTTAAAAATTATACACTCGTGCCTCAACAGATGCTGAGATAATACAATCCATAACTATTTCAGTGACTTACCACAGTACTGAGTACTGAGGTTTATCTTAGCAGGTTTTGAAGTGTGTCATAGTTGACTGATGATAAAATACTTTGTAGTACTATAACACAGTTTCTATGTTTTTCCTCTATGGGCACATTTTCCCTCAAATGCACTCTCATTATTTTAGGACTGGGATTATATCTGTTGGTGGGATTTGGAGATAACACCTGTTGGAAGACATGGGTCTGAATCTGTACCTTATTTCTAGATGGGTTACCCATCTGTATAGACGAGGGGTGTGGAGAATTGAAAATCAATGTTTCATATAATCTAATAAAGCTAGATAATCAAGTTCGTGTCACTGGTATTTCCCTAATAGCTTCCTCACTCATTTCCCTGACCCTGCTGTCCACTTGCATGCTGTTTTCCACATAGGAACCAGAGCAATCTTTTAAAAATGTAAATTGCCACTTTCAAGTTTAAAAAGTGTGCAGAAACTCATCATTGCACTTAGGATAGAATACCCTCTTGTCATTATCTTGGCTCTTCCTGCTTTCTTCTCAGATTTTATCTCTACTAGTATCTGACAAAGAACTTATATCTAGAACATATAAAGAACTCCCCAAACTGAGCATTAAAGTATAAAACAAATCAGAAATGGGAAAAATACAGGAAGAAAGATTAAACTTACAGGCACATATAAAGGCATATTATGGGCTGTCCAGATTCACCAACCACTGGGGAAATACAAACTAAAACTGAGGAGTTACCACTACACACCAATTAGATCAGCTAAAAAATAGTAATAATAGCAAATGTGGGTGAAGATGCAGAGACCCTGGATCATGCATGCATTTCTGTTGGCCTTCCTGAAAAAATATTTTTGTAGCTTTTTACAAAGCTCAACAAGCAAAGCAAAACAAAGAGACGAATAAGAAAAACCCAGATCAACAATGACATTAACCAAAAAGTTAAACGTGCAAATACCGTATGGCCAGCACAATTAACTTCTGGATATTTATCCAAAATAAATGAAAAGTTGTGTCTGTGCAAAGACTTGTATATGTTTGTTTAATCAACTATATTAATAATAGCCCTAACTGGAGATAATATAAGCACTTCTCTATAGGTGAAGTGTTTAAATAAACTGCAATACATTGTAACAATGAATAGGACTCAGGAATATATAGTACAAGCCCTTCCTACACACAGAACATGGACAGATCACAAAATATCATATGCGGTATTATTTCCCTTGTATAACATTTTCAAAATGACAAAATTTCATAGATAGAAAAAATATTAGGGGTCATTAGCAATGAGGGATGTGGGAAGGAGGAATGGGTGTAACTAGGACAGGGAACATGGGAAATCTTTGTGGGATGGGACAGCTGAGAGTCTTAGTTGGATGATTACACAAATGTACCCATGATTATACCACACAGACCTCTACCACAAAGTTCCAGTTGTAGAACTCCTGTTTTTGATAATTGTACTATAATTATGTAAGCTGTAACTATTGGCAACATGAGAGAGAAGGACATAAAACCTCTCTGCTCTATCTTTGCAACTTCCTATGAATTTTTAATTACTTTAAGACAGTTTTCAAGTGTTTTAGTTTGGTTATTATTGTAGTAGTTGTTTTAAAAGAGTTTCTTTTATATAATCAATGCCCATGCTTTAAATAAGTTTATTCTGGAGGTTCTACATAAGAGGAACTAGAAATAAACATCACTTTTTTTTTGCATTTGTAAGCAAATATCTACATTTTATCTGTAAATGTCCATATGATACTGCCTGTTGTGGGTGATGAGTTCTGCTCCCTCACATGTTGAAGTATAACATTAGAGAAGCACACCAGACAAGCATGTAAAACAGGGTTTATTTAAAAAGGGGTAACATAGACTTCTGGGAAAGAGAATGGGGCCATAACTGGTATGCTGGTATTCCAAGAAGTGAGGGCATTCTGCCTTTTTAAAATATGTCCTGAGCTTCCTCTGTTTTCCTGCTCTCTTCCCCTTATCTCTGTGAATGCCATTGTATGTGAAGCTGTAGCCACACACACTGCTACCAAAACTATGTTTTATGACATTACATAACTATATACTTTAAAACAATGGGTTAGAAATTTTGTGCACATATTTTTGCAGACATATTAATGAACATACACATGCACGTGCGAATCCAGAATTAGACAGGCAGTAAGCAAAGATAGGTGAATCAGATAGGATCAAAGAAATGGAGGCCAATTTGGGTCTGGGAAGTTGGAGAGAGATTGAAATATTAATGTCTTCAGAGCCCTTCCTCCACCCTTGTCAAGATAACCTGCCCCTGTTCCAATCTGTTGCTAAGGTAACCTATCCCAGGGATTGTCCCTCCCTACAGGGAGTTGTAAAAGTTGTTAATTACTGATAGATGGCACATAATTACTAGTAGATGGCTGTTAGATATGATGTTACACTATCATAAATTTCATTTAATTGTACAAATGAAAATAAATTTAAGTACAGAAAATATTTTAAATATTTCTTAGAGAAATCAGTAAATCCACAATAACACTGCATATATTAAGTAGAATTAAGCCTCATTTTTTTCCTTTTAAAACTTTTAATTATGTTAAAGTGCACATAACACCACATACCATCGTAACCATTTCAGAACCAGTTTAGAATAAACGTTTTAAAATTATTTGTATTGTATTAAGTATGCCATCGACTCCAAAAGTAACATCAAGTATATCTGATACTGTGGTCTGAAATGGAGTTAAACTCTTTATAAAATTAAATAATTTTTAAAGGGGATGTACTGGTGGGAAAGATGAAAAGAGCAAGGGAAAAAATATTCTCGTATAGATAGGGACAATTTTTTTCATTGTCCATAAGAGCGATGTGCATAAACTCAAAACACAAATGGTGAGAGCTAAGAAACAGAAGGTCACTGGAAATAAAACCACAAAAACAATTGCAACAAAGAATTGACCTGCTGTTCTCTCACTCCAACAAAGTTTGCAGATTTAATCATTGTGCCCTTTGACAAAACAGATCCCTCATGCAGAAATACAATCAACTCATATAAAGTGTTCAACATATAGTACTTCATCAATATATATATATTTTTCAATTTCTTTAAATGCAGTAATTTTTTTTCTTTTTTCTTAATTCTTTTTTGTTGTAATATATACCATGTAGATAGATTTATTAGAAGGTCTGGTTAAAAAAAACACAGGGATATAAGGCAATTCAATCAATCTACTGGTTTCCTTTGAAATTGGGTTCCCACATAGCTGTTTATCTCGGGGCTTAACATATTAACTTTGAATAGGTGACACCAGCTTTCATCCAGAGGGTGAGCAAACCAAGATGATACACAGAAACAAAGGAAGTATCCCCCAGGGACAGACTTCAAAGTGTCCTCCACTGCTAGCACCCATTCCCTTGTTCTAGAGTTCATTTCCCTTCTCTAAGTACAGATCAACTGAGCAAAACATGATTTGGTAAGGGAGCCTGAAGCTAATGTTAAGATGAGGAAGATAGAAGCTCACAATCTTCTAAGCTGTGGTTGTTCACTGTGGGAATTATTTATGATAATTATTTTCATCTCTCATCCACCCTTAAAATGCCTTCTGACCACTAAGAAGTCTTGAGGTGTCACTCAGACTCCATTTCTGGCCATTAGTGGCTGTGTAATTATTTATTGCTAGATAACAAATCATTCAAATATAGTGACTTAAAATAAAAACCATTGAGTTGGTGATTCTAGCAATTAAAACCGGGATCATCTGGGAATTTCTTAAAGTCTCCACTGGGCACAGCTGATCTCTGCTGAACTTGTGTCTGTATGATCACCCAGTGATCCACTGTTTTACAATGGCCTTGGCTGAGATGGTTGGGGTGATGGGTGCCTCCATCCATGCCTCCAGCAGGCTTGTTTCTCAGTGGTCACAGAGTTCCAAATGCGGAATAGAAGGCAAATCACAAAGCATAAGAGCTTTTCAAGTATCACATTGGCTGAAGCAAGTCCTATGATAAACCCAGAGAAAATGGATGGACTAAAAGAGGGATGGAGTAAAAGATGAAGGCAGAATGGTGAAAGGTGATAAAGTTATAAACGAGAAGACAATTTGAACAGCATCTACTTCATCCCACTGTTTATATATGTTGGGCATATTAGTTCTCTTCAGCTACCCCTCCTTTAGTCCTAGGTCCAGTAAAGTATACTGTCCATCTCCAGAACTGAGAACTCAGATCTCTGACTTTCACTGGCAGAAGGCTGCTTTGAATTTGGAATGAACAAGGCACCTTCTCAAAAGTTGGCCTAGAGGACTAGCTGCAGAGGTGGTAGAACACTGATAACAGATGGGAACCGGCCAAGAAACCCTGCTCCTGAGTTGGATTTTCTGTGCCAGGACCTGGAATAAAATAAGGTGCACTTTTTGGAAGCCATCATCTTTTCCTGGGCTGACTCCATCTGACATAGTCACATGGATCTGAGAAGTTCAGGCACAATTCCCTTGCAGATGCAGACTAAGCCAGGTTTCCTTTCCTTCAGGGTCTCCCATGGAGTCCCACAATCTCTACTTTAAAGTACTTTATTCTAAAATACTATTGTCTTTCTCAGTAAGAAAAAAGCAAACAAATTACCTTTTAAGAACTCAATATTCATTTCCTAAAAATTCTAGAAAAGAGAAATTGATACTTTACCTGGCATCTTTGAAACTTCTAATATTAACACAAAAGCCTAATTATTCCTTATTCTCTCTCCCATGAAACTCAATTACCTAAAGGAAAATTTCCTAACACAGACATGCCAAAGGGTTCTATAAAAAATATATTTTGTTAACATATAGTACATATATAGAATAATGCTAAAACATAAACACACGGATTGAAGAATTATTATATATCCATGTATACTGGCATATAGGTCAAGACAACAGAGCAGAAACTCTCTCAGTGCCCATCATAATCACAATTTCATCACCTAATTGTCTCTTTCAAAATTGGGAATTGCCACCAGAGGAAAGTCAGGGTTCCATACTCTAAACTTGGCAATGCTGTGTTATCATGAGAAGGTACTCAGATGTCATCAAGCAGGTTTTGATCCCATTTTTAAGCTGTTCACAATGGTTAATTTTGTTCAAATGATCTAAAGCCTTGTTACTGAAATGAAACCCACACAAGTATTTTCTTGGTATTTCATCTTCTTGGTATTTGGTTCTACTTCCCAAAGGTGATCAAGTTTTCTCTCTCACTTTTTTTCTGCTAGACAGTAACAATTATACACAGTTTATAGGAGAGTTTTCTATCACCTAGAGAAGAGAAATCTTATGGATATAAAGATATGATAATGTGTCTGTTTTTAATAGAAACTCATATTTCCTCATTTCTCTGAACTTCCTGACACTGTGAAAATAAGTTAGAATTTGAAAAGTAAGATGAAATTTCTGAAGTAATTTAAATGGTATTCTTAGCCAGCTTCAAGTTCCTCTCTCTGGGAAAGTCTAAACATACTGTTGGTCAGGCATATCAAGGATTTCTGTATTCCATGTCCTATTGTGATAAGAACTCTGAGAGCAGTTAGGGTAGGATGAAAGATGAGAGACTGAGTCATACAGGGTTCCCCTAGATAAGAGTTTAAATAGTAGCCTTCTTATGATTTTGTGAGGGAAAAAAAGCCATGTGTATTAACCTGTTCTCTATTACTACAGTAGAATACTTGAGGCTTGGTACTTTATAAAGGAAAAAGATTTTTTTTTTTAGTTCAGTTTTGTGGCCTGCAAGTCCAAACACCATAGCAGTTGCTCTGGTGAAGGCCCCTGGCTGGGTTACACCTTAGTAGATGGCATCATGGTAGGGGTACAGGCAAGAGGGAGATATCATAGAGTGAGATGGGAAGATAGAAATGGGAATAATCAGGTTTTCAATTTTAATTTTTATTGATTTTTAAAAAAAATACATGACAGCAGAATGCATTATAATTCTTATTACACATATACAGCACAATTTTTTATATCTCTGGTTGTATATAAAGTATGTTGACACCAATTAGTGTCTTCATACATGTACTTTGGATAATGATGTCCATCACATTCCACCATCCTTGCTAACCCCTCCTCTCTCCCTTACCTTCCTCCCCTCTGCCCTATCTAGAGTTCATCTATTCCTCCCATGCTCCCCCTTCCTACCCCACTATGAATCAGCCTCCTTATATCAGAGAAAACACTCGGCATTTTTTTTTTTTTTTTTTTTTGGATTGGCTAACTTCACTTAGCATTATCTTCTCCAACACTATCCATTTACTTGCAAATCCAGTCTTTCCCACACTGGTTACCTACACCATCTTGGGAGCAGAGATACCAGCTTAAAACAGACAATCCCACCTATTGGAAGGTTTGCACTTTTAGAACAATACTCTCAAAAGAACGAATCAGGGCCCCATGAGAATTATGTAATCCCTATCAAGGGCGATCTTCCATCGCCCCATCTCTTAACCATCCCACCACTTCTTAACTTTGCCATACTGAAGTCCAAGCTTCTAACACAGGAGCCCTTGGGGGGACAAATTTTAACCATATTTGAGACACAGCACAATGTTTCTTGTAATGCTTCTTTTGTGACTAAGCTAATGGGATTTAAAAGACTGAGAATTCCCTCTGAGCAGGCTGCTGAACTGTGGAGATATTTGAATGTTTGGTGATGGCCTCCCTTGATCCACACACAGGATGGTGATGGGATCAGGTCCTAGGCAACACACCATTGCAGATGCAAAATCAACTGCAGCTTCTTTTTTTTTTCTGAGTTTGTTCTTTATGGTTCTACCATCTTTACTCACAAGTTTTTGACCCTAAAATGAGTAATCCGTTTTTTTCTCAGAATTAATACATAAGAAAGATTAGCTTTTAAAAGGCTTGATATAAGCAGTACAAAAACTCCAGAAGAAAACTAAAGAGGGTCTGGACAAGTGCTTTTAGGAGCGGTTGTGGATTGATATGCTTTTTTCAAAGAAAAGCATGGATCCACAAACCAGCTCGATCACATCTATAAACTCAACACTGCAAACTCTGCAAGGTGAAGCAGAGGCAAGGATCATCCATAGGTATAACTGTTGGAGAGTATGGCAAGTCCCTACAGAAGTCCTGAAGATTTTTAAACTTTGCTTTCACAAGGAATACAAGTGATTTTGCCACACATATATATTAAATTGAAAAAAAAAGATCAAATATTTAATTTTGTTTCTGTTAAAGCAAGAATTAATTCAAAAGTGTTGGGCAGGCCCAGCATGGATATAGTTAGGCTCCCTCACGGAGGCTTTTGTCAGGCTATGTTTTTATTATGTAGCCAAGTTCATGAACACCCTGATTCAGTGTATGCACTCAAGGTCATAAACAGTTGCTTGTGAGCAATGCCCACAATGAAACCTATTGGCAAGTGCTTTCTTTGTCTGGCCTGCATATAAAAAAAGGCCTATGGAAATGGCTCAGGGGATTAAATGGGGATAAATGGAAATAGCTGAGGTCTGAAGCTGAAGCTGGAGCTGGGGGCTGGCGAGGGCCTTTTGCCATCTCCAAATAGAGCATGTCTGTTATCCCAACTGAGGTTTGCCTCTTCTTCCACCTGATGGGATCCTGAATCTGTTTCCCTGGGTCTGAGCTCCCATTCAGATCAAAGATGATCTGCTGTGAACTGTGTTAATGTCTTATAACTTCCATATCTATCTTATTCTCTTTTTTTATTTGGGTATTTAAAATGTCCTAATTCTTATGTGTGCAAATATATTGTTTTTATAATCTATACAGCTCCTCACATATTTTAAAATTGATCATAGCATGGATAAATAAAAAAAATCACAAGTTCAGGATAAAATGGGTATAAGGGACAGGTTTTTAAAAATTAAGAAACACTGGAAGACAATCTAAAGTCTGAGAAGAGGAAGTAAGAAGGAAAGCTAGACAATTGTAAGAAATTTTACAGGTGCACCTTGGCATCTGAGCTGCGGTTTCATAAAAGATGAGATTAGAGGGAGGAACTGGTGCTTTTGTAGGATTTGGGGGGCAACAAAAGTCCATATACAGGAACCAGTAAAATTAGAGTTTTGGAGAGAGAAAGACTACACTGTAGTTGGAGAACTATCTATCATATGGAGTCGAAAAGGGGAGAGGTTTTTTTTTTTTTTTTAATTAGAATTGCAGAAGTGAGAATCTCTGTCATATCCTATAGAAAAACAAGACTATTGAGCTTTAAAAGAAAAGACAGATCTAGTTTGTGTTTAAGGAATGGTAAGAAAGCACTACAGGGAACTCTTAGGACTCAAGGGTATTTCCACTTATGTATCATAGTCTCAAGGTCATACTCTCTTAATATTGGAATTAAGAAACCCAAGGGACAATTGTTTAATATTTTGCATGATTTCAATCACTTCTGTCCTATTTATAGATGTTTGCTTTTCATTTTTGGCTTCTCATTCACTTGCTGCTCTCATTACTGTGTATTGTTTTATGGCACACAGCTGGAATAATCAAAACATCTGTTTTGAGAAAATCTGTTGAAACAACCTAAATACTCACTCACTGGTTGATGTTTAAATAAATTAGGGTAGATCATGAGGCAATTAGTATGATAAGAATTTGTATTTATAAACACACAAATGAGTTACTTATGTACAAAAAATATTCATGTTAGAAATACTCATACATCCCATAGAAGCATGCACACACATATCTGATCAATGTTGATATGAATATATATATATATATATATATATATATATATATATATATATATGAGAGAGAGAGAGAGAGAGAGAGAGACTCATTTAGGCATAAAGAATTATGGATGTTTAAATTTTGATCAATATACAAAGCATTCTCTGTTCACTGGACTGGGAATTAGGTACCTACACCACCCACCTCCAGCACCAATACCCGGACCTCCCTTTCTAGCTTTGTGAATTTTTCTCTTCAGGGCTTCATACCTGTTAGATAGTGTGAAGCACTGAAGAGAACATAAAAAGATGTTTAATACATTCCTTTGCAGTCTTATACAGAAAAACTTCACACAGAAAAATCCCTTGGGCTGGACCTTGATCTGCCCAGCAACTAGTCTCCCTAGTTTTGCCCTTCCAAAATGTTTTGGGTTTGGAATCACACAGTGATTTCTCAGATAGGCTTCTTTCACTCAACATTAGGCATTTAAAGTTTCTCCATGTCTTTTTTTTGGTAGCTCTTTTTGTTTTTTAACCTGTTTGAACAACACTTCATTGTCTAGATGTACCCACTTTATCTACCTACTAAAGAGCATCTTGGTTGCTTATAATATGCTTTGGTAAGTATGAAGAAAATTGCCATAAATCTCCATGTGCTGATTTTTGTATGGACATATATTTTCATCTCATTTGAATAAATACCAATGAGTTTAATTGTTAGATTATATGGTAAGAGCATATTAGGTTTTATAAAAAGTTGCCAGACTGTTTCCCAAATGGGCTGACATGTTAATCACAGCTTACACAGTATTATGTGAATTTCAAAATTGATGTATTTATTCTTACACTGATGGGAGATTAGGGGGTCTCTAGTCCAATTTGTATTTTTATATATATCTTTTTAATACATTAAGATTTTTTTCTGAAGTATAGGCAAAGACCTAGAATCTTGGGGTAGTTAATTTAATAGTACACATATCTAATCTTGTGTGTTTGAGAGAAAGGAAAAAAAATATACATATAACTTCAGAATGATCTCCAATATCCAAAGACATGCCACTTTACATGGACCCAGTCAATAAATGAAAGTTTTTAATTTTGTGAATTTCGAACAAGCACATGGTCTTGTCAGGCTTAATTTTTAAATTCAAAGAGTTATAAGCTGAAAATCCAATGTTATTTCATCTTGCATTTATCTGATTATGGAAAATTGAACATATTTTGATGTGTATTAGCCATTTGATGTTTATCTTTTGTGAATTTCATGTTTATATCCTTTGGCCATGTTAAAATTATGACTGTTCATCATTTTGTAATTACAAGAATTCTTTATACATTCTGGGTAAAACAATAATAGAAGTTAACCCCTGTTGAACTTTGTTCCTTGTACTTTCTGAGCACCTCAGATATGCTCTATGAATATAATAATTACCTCGAGAACCTTTTTAGCTGGGCAATACCTCCATCTCATAGAAGAGAACCCTGGTATTGTGTCCATTTACAACTGAATTTTTTTTAAATATCAACACAAATAACAAAATGGATGGATTTATTTTTTTAAATATCAACACAAAAAACAAAATTATGGATTTATTACTTAAAACTTATCTTCAGCATTAAGTTATTTGCTGAAGATAAGTTTTAAGTAATAAATCCATATTTTTTAACCAGTCCAGTAGCTCCAGAAAGGTTTATACTGGAATAAATATTGATCTTTTATATGAAAAGCCATAATCAGCAGCTTTTCACTTCACTCATTTTATGGTATTTCATTGTATTCCTTTTTTCTTTATGATTACTTTCCATGTTTTGTTAAATGCTTCTTACAGGATATCACACATAAAGGTAGTTCCTTATATTGCCTTCTAAAAGTTTTAAAGTTAAATAAAGAAATTTAATCTCCTTGAGTTCTATGTGAAGTATTTATTTTATTTTACTTTACTTTTCTTGTGGATATAGAATTATGTTTGCACAGTAGGCCAAAGAGTTTACTTTATTCATAATTTGCAAAGGTGGCTTTCATATATCCATTTACCACAGGTCTCATTCTGGATTCTCTATCCTATGCTACTGATCACTTTATTTATTTATGGACTTTTATTATTCTGAATTCTTATTATAGCTTTGTAATAACTCTTTATAGCTGGGATGAAAAGTTCCCTTCCTCTTCTCTTTTTTCAAAAATATCTTTGTCTTTTATGATCTCATTTTTTTATATGAACTTTAGGTTGAATTTAAGTTTCATGAAAACACCTATGAAACACTCTGGCCTTTCACCACCACTAATCTATGTTGTGTCTATACAGATTTGACCCTTCTGGATATTTCTGTGGGGTCTTTTGTGACTGGTTTCCTTATGTTAGCATGATCATTTTTTAAGGATCATACATTTTGTTATTTGTGTTGATATTTTAAAAAAATTTAGTTGTAAATGGACACAATACCTTTATTTTATTTATTTATTTTTATTTAATGCTGAAGATTAAACTCAGTACCTCACATGAGCAAGGCAAGTTGCTCTATAAGCTTTGGTAAGTGCTCTATCTCTGAGTCACAACCCCAGCCCCTGTTGATATTTTGTTTTATTATCAAATAACTTTTCATTGCATGGATATACCTAACTTAATTGTGCATTGGTCAGCTGATGGATATTTGGATTCTTTCTAGTTTTTAATTTATTATAAATAATGATATGAACATTTGTAAACAATTTTGCTTTTATTTTTCTTGGGCATATACATAGGAGTGGAATTGGTGAGTTGTATATGGTAACCTTTTGGGGAATCACAGAACTGTTTTCTAAAGCACCTGTATCACAAAATACAGTCATACTTGTAATATATGAGGTTTCCAATTTCTCCACATTTTTGCTAATATTTATTATTGTCTGTATTGTATGTTCAACAGGTGAAATGGTATCTTACAATGGTTTTGATTTGCATTTTCCTGATGGTTAACAGTGTTGAGCCTCTTCTCCTCTATTGGCACTTTATGTTTTTCCTTTGGAGAGATGCTTACACAGATTTTTTCCCATTTTTATTTTTTATATTTTTGGTGCCAGGTTTGTACCCATGAGTGATTAACCATTGAGCCATATCCCCAGCCATTTTTATTTTTTTGAAATTGGATCTTGCTAAGTTACCCAAGCTGGCCTTGAATTTGTGATCTTCCTGCCTCATCCTCCTGAATAGCTGAGACTATAGGTATGCACCATCACATGTGGAATCTTTTCACTTTTATGATGTACTATTTGAAACACAATTGTTTTAAATTGACCAAGTCTAGTTAATTTTTCTTTTCCTTTCCTTTTATTGTTTAGAACTTTTGTGTCATTTGTAGAAGACTTTGTCTAACTAAGGGTCATGAAGATCTTCTTCTACATTTTCCTCTAAGAGTTTTACAATGTTAAGCTTTACATTTAGGGCTATGATTAATTTTGTGTTAGTTTTCATGTTTGATGTAGGGCTGGCGTCTTAATTCGTTGTTTTGAATGTGGATATCCAGTTTTGGACACCATTTGTCAAAAAATACTACTTTTTTCCATTGCATTTTCTTAACACCCTGGTTGAAAATTAATTTAATATTAATGTTTTATGTTTAAAATTAATGTTTTAATGTTATCTCTTAATTTTATTCCACTGATCTGTATACCTATCCCTATGCCAGGGCCACACAGTCTTAATTACTATAAGTTTGCAGTAAGCTTGATATCAGCAAATATGAGTCCTACCACTTTGTCTTTCTTTTTCAATATTATTTTGGCTATCCTGGGATCTTAAACTTCCAAACTTAAGATCAGTTTGTCCGTTTCTGCAAAAATACCTGCTGAGATTTTTATATTGCCATCTGAGCAAAAGTTTTAGATGCATGACCATAGGATTTCTTTTCATCTGTTTAGATTATTTAATTCTTTTTCAATCATGTTTTGTAATTTTTAACAAATAAGTATAATATTTTAATTCCTTTAATGCCTCATTTCTTGTCTCTTTCCCTCTCTTTCCATACAGAAAGATGGTGTGTATGATAAGATGTATATAGATCTTATCAGAAGTATATTATATACATCTTATCAGAATCTATCTGTGATCTATACTAACCTAATGTAATGAGACATATAAACATTTCTATATGTAGTTTTATGCCCTTTTCTGTTTTATGCTGTTTTTGTACATATTACATTTATACATGTTATATACCCAATGGCATATTAAAATAATTATCATTTTATAGTTTAGTTAAAGTTGAAAGAAGAAAGGAGAGCCACTATATATTTATTGCATAATTTTTATTTATAACTTCTAGTTTTTTAATTTGCTCCTATAGAATTGAGTTATCTAGTTAACTTCCTTACTCCAATAGAGCTTTCTATATACCCACTTCCAGGTTTCTATTATTGTTAAATATGTTGACTTTCTATGTGTTGTGGGGCTAGCATATATGATTTTATTCTATTGATTTCCAAGTAAGTTATGAAAAGAAAGGATAAGAAACCTGCATTTATAGTGTCTTTAAAATTTAGACTATTTTTCCCAAATTCCTGCCTTTAGTAGATGTCTTCTTGTGGTTCATTGATCTGTAACTGATCACATGGTGACCTTTGTCTAGAAGGAGCAGATTTAGCAATATTGGTTTAAACAGATCATAATTCATCATTACCTGGTTCTGTGCATTTTGGCACCAGCAATACTCTCATGTCCCACAAGCTGTAGTTTTGTTACCTAGGAAGAAAGAAACAATGTATATTAGGTAGAAGGGAAGAGTGCTGGGTGTATTGCTGTTTATTCCTTCTGCATACACCCGTTACATAAACTTAGCACATAGACTACTGTCTACCTTGCAAACTTAGCTTTAAGAAACACAATAATTTTTTGTTATCCTACTAAAAGAAGCTTACATCTTCATATCCAGTAACTCTTGCTCAATTCATAGTCAATCATTCAAAACATACCACTAGTTTCTCTGTTAAAACACAACTACTATTTGGAGCTGTTTATTGAATTACTGAGAACATTTTTGACCAGCATATGGAAGATCTATAGTGTGCTTGTACTTTTCTTAAGAGAAAAAAGAGATTGCTGTTGGTCTTGCTTGGCGTGTTTTATATTAAAGGCATAGTGGACTGGGATTTTCCTGAGCATTATTTTTTAAAGAGAAACAAAAGTGTAATATTTTCATAAAAGTGTGGAAATGAGGATGCAAAAGATGAATTTTAATTAGGCCATTAGAGGTTTTATACCTTAAGTATTCATACAGGACACTGTGTCCCTCTACATGGTGAGTGTGTTTGTACATGGCCATAATGATCCCGGTATTTTAATGCTTGAATGCCTGAAGTCTGACTCTGTGGGAATTTGGGTTCCATATTTATGAATGCAAACATGGTTTATCATTAATCTGTTTCAGTGATAACTCCAATTTAAAAAAAAAATTTGTGTCCATCGCAGTGCAGTAGAATTTGTTGCTCCCACCATTAAGAGGCAAAGTCTCTTTTCTCACCTATTGAATCTGTCCTCTCCTGTTGACTTATATTGAACGAAGAAATGGAGCAGAAGTGATGTGACGATGTGTCAGCTGGAAGCTTGGACTTCCTTCCCTTGGGACTCCTGCAAAAACCACTTGAGCAAATCCAGGCTAGTGTGCTGTAGGAAAGGAGACTGTGACATGTCACTCCTCCCTAACCAACAACCTGTCAATCCCCAGATATGTGAGAGACCATCCTAGACTTCTTGCCCACCTGGTGACCACAGGTACATCAGAGAGCCTTGTTGAGTTCAGCTGAATGTGGCCCAGACCAGAAGATATACCCAGCAGACTGACAGATCTATGAATTAAACATGTTCTTGAATCTGAAAAACCACTAAATGATTTAATGAGTGGTGAAGCATTCAGGGTTTAAACTATCCTGTTTTGAAGAAGCAAAGTAAACCAACTTTCTCTGAGTAGAACTCAAGATAACACATAGTTTAATGAAAAATATCTGTTCTAAGGGAAAGATTTGTTATGCAATTCAAGGTGAATGTACTGGTCTAAATAATCATTTTCTTCAGTTCAGGGAAAGCGTCTATCTGCATTTCAAGTTCATCTAGTCAAATTCTCAATGTCATCAGCAGTGTCTCAAAAATACTTGCAACTATTAACATAATTTTGTTTAATTGATTAACTAATATCAGAAATCACTAAATTCCTACAAAGGTTAAAATTCGTGTGCTAATAATTTTCATTTTAAAGTAAAACTGACTCTGTTTTTAAAAGTATTATATGTTCATTAAAGAAGAGAAATGGAAAAAAATCTGAAGAAGAAATTTTTAAGATGAGCTTATAATCTCATCAACCCAGAAAGAATTGACATTTAAGCTGACTTACAGTTTCCCTAAATGGTTTCCCTAAATTCAGACGAGGTCCAATTGGCCTCCTGCAGATAGAAATATACTTTATATGCAAATGAGAAAACTTTTGAATATGGTCTAAAAATATGGCTATGTGTTACACACACATATTTATCTTATCATAGGCATTTCTTGCAGACTATTTTTTTTGGGGGGGGGGCAGATGTTTGTTAAATAAATGTGCATGCAAAGCAATAGCAATAAAAAGAAGAGCTATATCATTGTCACCAGAGTATTCAGCCAGAAGCCTGACTCCTAGGATCCCAACAGACCAGATTTGGCCACATGCTGCCTTGAAAAGTCCTATCAAAGAGATAAATGGTGATAACAAAAACAGGAAAGGGATTTATTTTTACTGTGGCCACATTGGAAAAACAGCATGTCTAATGACCTCCTAGGAAAACTACTTTAGAGATGCTAACAGTAGCTCCAGGATTATATAGGGAAAGAACAAAAGCAGGGGTCAAGTGGTAAACATAGTCAAGAAATCTTGGTCAAAGGGTGATTTGGTTGATCATTATTTCAGATCGGTTCTGTGGGGTATTCTTGAAGGCATCAGGGGAGGAGATTGCCTGAAAGGGTCATTGTTCCAGAACTTGAGATAAGCTAGAAAGGAGAAATGACTCAAAGAGAAAATAGGTTACAGTGACAAAAATGGGGTTAGTTAGAATAATGATTAGGTCATCTGTCTTGCCTAGTAGACTTCTAGGCACTGGTCTGGAAAGATATCCTGCAATAGCTGTTAGTCGACCATCCTTCTCTTATGGTTTCCCTGCAAATCTTGAAAATAACTTAGTTACGCTTATCTTAATGCCTTCAATGTTAAAGGGGAGACATTGGGTAAATTTTATTAATCAACTTAGATGAACATTCCTTAAATGATCAACATGTCTTTGTGCAGTGTGGAGTAGGAACCTGACCCAACGTTTAAGGTAGCAGAGGAGATAGATGCATGATGAAGGTGAAGATGCCAAGATTTTATCCTGTTTTTAGTTACATACTTCCATAGGCCCAAGTGAAGTGTTAGTGTTTTTAGCAAAAGCAAACTTTTAGTCCCTCTTAGAATCTGATGAGATGTGTGTTCCAGAAATAATTTTCTCAACTCTTGCATAATTGTAATGTGTGGAATTTTAGTCACAAGCTGACCCACATGTTTTAGAATAAAATAATTTTAACAGCAATGCTATTTTTGTTTTCAGTGTGTAGTACATGCTAGGCCTTACTTCAAAGTTCTTCCATTTTTAAAAAAATTTACTTTATCCTTCTAAATAACACTCTGAAGTAGAGAATATTTCCTGTTTACCTTAGAGATAAAGGGGATGGAGCTTAGGGAGACTAAGACCCCAGTCAGGGTCCTGTCATTGGTAAATACAGGAGCAGGGATGTAACCCACCACAGCTCTTCATAAGTCTCATTTGGGAATCCACTCTGCTATGGAATTTCCAAGTTCTGGTGATGCTGGAAGGGTATAATTGTTGACCTTTGTGTGATTCATTTTAGCTAAGACTCTGAGAATAATGCAAACTGTTCCTTTTCCATCTTAGTAAGAAAGATCTTCTGCTCAGTTAATGTAGCAATTAAATCATTTGTTCCTAACAGGACCTAAAATTTTATATTCCTATGAAATAATCGTGTTTTGAAGCTTCATCTTAAAATAATAGTAGGTGGGTTTGGAAGAGTGGCACACGCTTGTAATCCCAGTGTTTTGGGAAGCTGAACCAGGAAGATTGCAAGTTCAAAGCCAGACTCAGCAACTAAGTGAGGTCCTGAGCAACTTAGCAAAACCTGTTTCAAAACCAAAAAAAAAAAAAAAACCCAACAAAAAAACATAAAAATAAAAACAAAATGGTCTGGGGATGTGGCTCAGTGGTTAATAGGACCTGGGTTCAATCCCTAGAACCCCACCTCTGCAAAAGAAAAGTAGGTTAGTAGGTAAATCTTATCTCTATAATCTAAGACTCAACATGTCCTAGTGGGAATGATATTGAATATGGAATAACATGGACCTAGGCTAATTTTTAATTTCTACCATGCAATGAAACATGTGCGTGTGAGTTTATTAACTTTCGTAGAGATGTGACCAAACAATATTCAGACACTCGTCTTAGGAGCCTAGACATCAATGGTCAGACACAATATTGCCTACATGGGAAGTCACAGCCCAATTGGACAAAACCTACAAAATGGTTGGTTTCAGCATTTAATATTGGCACATTTGATGCTAACCAACAACAGGGGGAAAAAAAAGTAAGCAAGAAAGAATGGAAGAAGAAAGGAAGGAAGAGAGAAAGACAAGAAGGAGAGAAGGTGGGAAGAAAAAAGGAACTAGAGAGAGAGAGAGACAGGGAGAGATAAGGGGAGAGAGAGAAGAGAGACAGGAAGGGGAGGGATTGAGTTTCTTGAACACACATGAAAATCCAGAGACTTCATTTAATCCTCTGTGTGTCCAGGTTCTCTTTAAAAGCAGAGCATCAAGCAACATAATTCCTGTGTCAAAATTAGACTAGAAAAGAGGTTAGTTCCCTCTATTAGGCATGTGATCCCTATTTGGCCACACTCCCCCCATCCCATCTCCCAGGCCCTAAGGTGGTGTCAAAAGTCATCTATTGCCCCAGGTGCTGGCGTGTGTGTGTGTGTGTGTGTGTGTGTGTGTGTGTGTGTGTGTGTGTTGTTTAACACTTCTCCTTGCATTCCCAGCCCCATGGTTTAGAAACTAAATCCTGGTTCTAATCTATTCTGAGTAAACAAAGAGGTATTTAACTTTCTGATACATGGTATTTCTTCCTTTCCTTTGAATTATTAATCCCCATTATTATTGATAGAGGTGATCAACCTCTTTTATTTCCTTCTATTTTTGCCAACTCTTCCTCATCCAGATCCACTAGAGTACAAATTATAAAATTTTCCTTAAGGACTGATTCTTGATTTCACAGAAATACTGTCCAGTCTAAAAAATCCTCATTTAAACTACAAATTTGTTATTCTTTTATTTAATTGATTCATTCTGTTCCAAGTTCGTGCCATTGGATCATTGGGGAATAGTATATTTTAGTCTAATCAAGTGAGCGTCTTCTGATACAATAGTTCAAACTTATTAATGCCTATGCTTTCAGAATTAAAATCCTTCCCACCTTTTTTCTCCAAGACGCAGTATTTGGGCCTGCAGGTGGAGGGTGTGGATGGGACATACCTGATTATTCTCTCCTAGCTCTTCTTCTCTGTTAGCAGTGATCCTTATCTTCTTGCTCCTTGGTCTCCCCTAAGTGCCTTTCATGGCACAAGTTTCCATACTGTGAGGTGCTAGAGCCAAGCATGAACTGGCTCATGGCAGCCAATTTTGTATCTCTCTTCCCAGTGCCACATTTTGTCATTTTGGCTTGTCACTTTGAAAGATTTAAACAGGCCTTATTGGGAGTATTGGTATCCTAAAATTAACAAATGCTACAAATCAGAGCTGTTTCTCTTGAAGAATTGACTATTAGCTATTTACTAACATACCAGGGTTTCCAGATAACAAAGGTGGAATTTATAGCAGGCATCCTCCCTTTCTACCTTGACAGGGGGATTGGTCATAAATAACTTGCTTTGGCTGGGTTGACGTTAGTGAGTATAATGCCAGCAGATTCTGACTAAGCCCTGAACAATGGGGTTAGTCCTCTTTGGAATTTTGTAACCTCTATGCAGTGAACAAATACGAGTGACATGGAAAAACTACGCAGAAGTGAACTCAGGAACAAAACTCAGAACTCAAAGGACACCTCAGACCTGCCACTCCTGGGCAGTCATCCAGTGAGCCCCCATCTCTTTAACACATCTGGGCCAAGGTTACAGACACTGGGGCATGGAGCTGTCCCTATTTAACTTTTTCTGATTTTCTAACTCACAGACTGGTGAGAAAATAAGCTTCTAATTTTTCATGTGGTGTCCTAGACAATAATAAATGTTTGGAAGAAAAGAAATTTCCAGTTTCTCAGCATTCTTAAAATCTCATGGATCTCTGTACCTGACTCAGATTCACTTCCTATTTTGTTCATCTTACATGTGTGTCTGAGAATCTTCCATAGTTTCCATTTTGTATTGCCCTAGATGGGTTATTCTATTTTTGTGTCTCTGGCTTGCTGGCAGTTAATTATTTCTCAGTTCATCTCCAACAAAATCAAGAACACCCCAGAGAAACTAACCTCTGGTCTTCTGAGATCTGACCACTCTTACCCACAGATTCCTTTGGTGGTTGATGTGGGAACGAATTAGAAGATGATCTGTTTCCTACATCCCCAGAGTGATTTGGGTAAATGATTCCCTGCCCCAAATATCTCATTTTCAAAATAAACAATATAATTTCTGGGCTACGGTTTGAAAAACTCCCACTGAATGTCAAAATGCATGAGAAAAGATTAGGAAACTCTTTATGACGTGAATATGGTTTTGAGTGTGTTTCCCAAGGATTCAGGTGTTAAAAGCCAGGTCTCCAGGGTGTGGTGTTCAAAGATGGGGGCACCTTTAAGAGACAGAACCCACTGGAGGATGGTTACTAGCCCTCCTCTCTTCCTGGCTTCCTGACTCAGTATGTACTTTGTCCCTCTTGCACATTGTAAGGCCGTCTGCCATGAGGTGATATAGCAATGGGGCCCTCACCAGAGGTAGGGTGATGCTGTTTGGACCTTCTGCCTCCAAAACTATGAGCTAAATAAAGTTTTTTTTTTCTTTTATATTTTTCTTTTTTCTCCGATTTAGGTACTTCATTGTAGTAACAGAAAAACAGACTAATAAAGAAATCGATCATTTTTCCAAATGAAAATATTATTATCATAGTACATAAACATAATTTGTAGACTCTAATTGAGACTGATAACCTAATTTATTATGCTAATTATAAAGAGAAGCATATTCTACACTACTTTGCATTTGGCATGTAGTTCCTCTGCTCACTTGATAAATAATTTAGCTGTCAAACAGTTGGATCCATTATCTTACTTTGATCCCAAGAATCAGATCATAATTAGCTCCATGAGTAAGACCAGTTTAAACATGGATTTCATGGTGCTATTTTAAATTTAACATTTGAATCAGAATTATTGGACATGATTTTTCTAATACAAAGATTGAAATATAATATACTTTTTAAAAAATTCTTTGGGTTAATGATTTTAAAATATACTAGAAAGAAAAATCCAGAAAGAAATATGAAGGAAGTCAAGTTTTCAAGGAAGCTTGGAGAGTTTGAGAGACATTATTTTTGTTATTGTGTTTATTTTAGTCTTTTTTTTTTGGTGACTATTTAATGATATCTCACTGTGGCTGAAGTTTGCTTTTTCCTGATGACTTACAAAGCTTAGCATATTTTCACATATTTGTAGATGTACTACAAATATTTTTCTTTGTCTGTGGCTTGCCTTCTTTCTATCCTCATAATATCTGTGGATGGAAATGAAACCATAATGCTCACAGTAACATCCAATGTATGATTTTTTTATGGTTTGTGGAGCTTTGCTCTATTTTGAAACATCGTTGCATGGTACAAAGATTTAATGATATTCTCTCATTATTTTTCCTAAAAATTTTTATTCTTTACCTTATATATTTTTTATCAAATGTATGTTCATTTGTTTTTTTAAATTGTTCCTTTTAATTTATTTGTTCTTTCTAGATATATAAGATAGTAGAGTGTATATTGACATTATACATACATAGAATAAGTATAACTGGTTCTAATTAGGATCCCATTATTGTGGTTTTATGGGATGTGAAGTTACATTGCTCATGTATTCACACATAAGGATAGGAAAGATATGTCTGATTCATTCTACTCTCCTTTCTATTCCCCTCTTCCCTCCCTTCCCTTCATTCCCCTTTCTCTAGTTCAATGAACTCCTAGACTTCCCCTCCCTTGTTGTGGATTAGCATCCACATATCAGAGAAAACATTCTGCCTTTGGTTTTTTGACTTATTTCATTTAGCATGATATTCTCCAGTTCCACCCTTTTATTGGCAAATGTCACAATTTTACTCTTCTTTATTGCTGAGTAATATTCCATTGTGTATATATACCACATTTTCTTTACCCACTCATCTGATGTAGGACACCTAGTTTTGTTCCATAACTTGGCTATAGAATGGAAGACAATCTTTATCACTAGCATCTCAGCATATTAATCTCTAGGATATATAAAGTACTCAAAAAATTTAACTCCAACAAAACAAAACAAAAAATTACAAATAACCCAACCAATAAATAGGCTAAGGAACTAAACAGGTACTTCACAGAAGAAGAAATACAATTGGTTAACAAATATATTAAAAAGATGTTCAAAATTTCTAA
Organism: Ictidomys tridecemlineatus; assembly: GCF_052094955.1. Lineage (NCBI taxonomy): Eukaryota > Metazoa > Chordata > Mammalia > Rodentia > Sciuridae > Ictidomys > Ictidomys tridecemlineatus. The sequence continues at coordinate 26,949,284 of NC_135478.1, read as the reverse complement.
CAATTAGAGAAATGCAAATAGAACTACACTGAGATTCCATCTCACCCCAGTCAGAATGGCAATTATCAAGAATACAAGTAACACTAAATGTTGGAGAGGATTTGGGGAAAAAGGTTCACTTACAATTGCTGATGGGTGCAACCACTCTGGAAAGCAGTAGGGAGTATTCCTTAGGAAACTTGGAAACAAACAATCATTTGAGCCAGTTATCCTACTCCTTGGTTTGTAATCCACAGGACTTAAAATCAGCATACCACAGTGATGCACACACATCAATTTTTATAGCAGCTAAATTCATAATACGATTCATATTTTGGACTGCAATCCATCTGAAAAACTTTTATTTATAGAATCATGTAGGGATCAAATGCATTTTTTTTCCGAGATATCCAGTTCACTTAGTATCATGCATTGGAAAGGCCATGTTAATACCCTGGAACTGCAATTTGTCATTAACCAGTTGACCATATAAGTTTGGCTTCCTAGGTTCCAATTTTTATTCCTGTACACCAACACCACACTGTCATGCTTCTACATAACAGGCCTTGGTATCTGGTTGCAGCTTCATCATTTTGGCATATATATTTTTCAACCAATACTGCTAAACATTTTTCAGATATGGTCTATAGAAATCTTTTATTAATGAATTATTTATTCATTTCACTTTATACATTTCTATTGTGGTACTTTTATTCTTAGCAGTCTGCAAAAGTTTCTATTTAATAATCATATAATCTTTTTGGTTATCATGGATGTATTGAATATTATGCATAGTTTGTGGTTTCCTTATTTCTTTATATTATTTTGGTTTTACATAAAATAAGTCAGAAAATTAATATATTTTTCCTTTTCCATTTTATATTTAGAGATATATTTTATATTTGGAAAATTCTTTTCTACTATGTAATAAGGCAACACATCTTTTAGCTTAACTGGCAATTATTTTATAAACTGCATGAGATAGAAAGCTAATTTTTTTTTCTAAGTAGGGAAACATCTAATTCCACATTAATTATTTTGTACTAATTTCCTTTCCTTACCCTTTTACTAATGTTAGATGTGCTAAGCAACTCAGTGAGACCATGTCTGTAATAAATACAAAAACAGGGCTGGGGATGTGGCTCAGAGGCCAAGTGCCCCTGAGTTCAATACCTGGTACCAAAAAAAAAAAAAAAAAATCCACGAATGACTATTTCTGGGCTTTGCATTCTAGTCTATATGTCAGTCACTATGTTTCTCTATTATGTATATATTGCTTTATTTATTGGAGCATTATCATTGTTATAAGCTGAATTCTGTCCCTTTTCAGTCCCTAGGTTGAAGTTCTAACTCCCATTTCTCAGATTGTGTTTACAGAGTCTTTACAGAGATAATTAAGTTAAAATTAGGCTATTAATGTGGGCATGAATCCAATGTAACTAATATTCTTAACAGAAAAGACCAGGTCACAGGCCACAGAAGACACAGGGATAATATGGCCACTTGCAAGCTAAGGGCAGAGACTTCCCAAGACAGCCCTGTGGACACCTTGATCCCCAGAACCCCAAGGTAACAAATATCTGTTGTGTGAGCCTCTCAGGTTGTGGGATCTTACTACAACAGCTCTAAGAAAGTAGTACCATCATTATTTTCTCGTTCAATAATTCCCCTAGAAATATATATTTTTTTCTAAAATAATTATCTTTAACTTCTTGACATATTGGTCTCATATTTTGGTCATTGTGTTATTATTTTATCATTTCATTTTATTACTTCACCTTTATTCAGTATGTCACTCTTAAGTTGTCAGTGAGAATTCTGACACACCTATTTAAGAAAAGGGTATAATAAGAGAGGAAGGGGAACCAAAAGAAGAAGTCTGGGAAGAGTAGAACAAAGATATGAGTTTTTAAGTCCGTAGATACTGAATGGCAGAAAACAGCATCAGCTCAGGTGACCTTGCACAGGAATCGGATGGCTAGAACTGCATTTCTCAAACTGTAATGCACATTTTCATCACTTGGGAATATGGTTAGATGGAGACTGATCCTGAATCAGTAGCTCTGGGTGGGCTCAGGATTTGGCATATGTAACATGTTTCCAGGTGATGCTGCCGCTGATCAATGGACTTTGTCCTGACTTGTAAGAGACTAGAGTTGTTTGTGCCTTCATACTTCCCTTACTTTTGGTCCTGCTCAGGTGTGGACCTGTTCCTAATACCTGTCTCACACTCACAAATTCACTTCTGTAGGTCTTACTGGCAGACTCTCCCTGCATAGTTGAAATTACTCAGCATTTTGCCCTCATCTTAATGGTTGAACCAGAATTGATATATTCTTTTATCTTTTCTGACCTAGGTGGAATTATTTTGCCAACCTAAGCCAGTTTGATGCTATATCCTGGCCCTTTCTCCAGTACCATTCCATGCCACCAGTCCTCTTCAATGAAATCAGAAATCACTTTTTGTTTATTTTCAATAAAATTGAGGTGCACTTAATAGAAGTTGCATTTTAAAGAAGTTTGCCTTTTTTTAAGGTGGAAGTCTATAAATACAGACTTGAACTTAAATAAAAACTTGAACTTATAGAAAAAAACTTGTAGAAAAAGCTCAAAGTTCTTAGAAATGGAAAATGTTAGGTACTCAAGTAGAACGAAACAAGTTTATTATCATTTAACAATGAGCCTCCTAGTTTTCCTGTTGCCCTTAAAGTGACTCTTATATAATATGTTCCTAACATTTTGTTGTCTACCATTAAAAACTTGCTTAAAAATCCATTGAATTGATATTTTGTAAAGAGATTTAGAGTTCTCTGCATGAAAGTAAGAATATCTTTCAAAATTAATGTTTATTGATACACATCAATAAATACACAACCAACTGAATGTTTGTTACCTGAATCCTTACTGGAGATTAAAATGAAAATAATAACTGACATTTTAACTAACTAGTTATTTTTATTTTTAATTTTTTTACATGAAACAGAAAATTCATTTTGATACTTGCTTTATCAGAGAGAATATCTTTTTTTTTTTTGGTGCTGGGGATTTAACCCAGGGCCTTGTGCATGCAAGGCAAGCACTCTACCAACTGAGCTATACCCCCAGCCCAGAGAGAGAATATATTTTGACAATTTAAAAAGTCCAGGCTGTTTTGACACAGCTAAACCAGATTTTCAATCTGATAACTTTTATTTCAAACTTGGCAAAGATGGATATGGTAATGAGACTAAGTGTGGTAGTGATTGAATAGAATAAACCAGATAATATTTCTCTAAATCAGATCACTATCTTTATCAGAATTAGAGCAAGGGGAATCAAGACAGAAATGCCAAGAGCCTAAATGGTATCTGAGTTGGAAGATGTAGAACAATTACTCTTAGGATCAGTGAAAATATAAGTCACAAGAGCTGAGTGAAATTGTCCCTATTTGCTTCTTGTGAATCATTTCACGAACATGCATGGATTGCACAGACATTGATTGTGTGAGTGAGGCTGAGTAGATGGTTGTTTCCTTCTGATCCTAAGGTGCTACCTAGATGAGGGCCAGAAGTCCAATTGAGTTTATCCTGCAGGTGCAGCTCAGGTTCTGATAACAGATTCATCTAATGCACAAATCTAAAACTGTTGTTGTTTTTGCAGAAATCCTTCTTGCAGGAGCTCTATTTAGCAACCAATTCCTCTTCTACAGGGAAGACCAGCTATATAATTTGCAGGGTCCAGTGTAAAATGAAAACATAGGGCTCCTTGTTATGAAGCCATTAAGAATTACAAGTCAATGATAGAAGAGTATTAAACCAAACTTGGGCCCTTCTGAACACAGGGCAGAAGCTTTATGTTCATGAAGCCGGCCAGTCCTCTTTATGGACACTTCTTTCAGTACAAATCATATGGAGCAGATTCAAAGTTTTTAGTAAACTGCAAAGAAGCCTCAAGATGACTCAGTTTGTATTATGGACTGAATATTTATGTTCTCCTAAAATCCATATGTTGAGGCCCTAACTTTTAAAGTGAAGGTAATGGAGATGAGGCCATTGGTAGATAATTAGATTTAGATGTAGTTATCAGGGTAGGATCTCCTTGATGAGATTAGTGATTAGTGTCATTACACAGAAGAGACCAGAACATGCTCTTTCTCTCTCTCAAGATCCCTCTCTTGCTTTCTCATGTTGCCATGTCATACATGATATAACAAGAAGGCAGCAGTTTGCAGGCCCGAAGAGAACCTCACCAAGAAGCAAGTCTTCTACTGCCTCTTTTATCTTGGAATCCCAGTCTCCATAATTGTGAAAAATCTTTTGTGTAAGGCATGCAATCTATGGTCCACTATTCCTCTCTTATCAACAGTGTTTATGTTCCAAGCCTCTCCAGTGGATGCCTGAATGCTGTATATTCTGATCTTTTATCTTTTTAAACTGTACAAGCATCCCTATAATAAATTTTCATGTTTTTACTTCAAGGAAGCACTTTATGACTTCTATTTGGCACCTCTGAATTGCCAGCATCACTAATCTTGCACTTTGGGGCCATTACTGAATAAAATAGGATTGATTTATTACAAGAATAGTGATACTACCCCAATCAATCTGATAACTGCGATGGATTCTGGATGACTAACAGATAGGTAGCACATATGGCATGAATATACAGGACAAAGAGATGATTCACAGCCCAGGTGGGATGGAGCAGGACAGCACATGATTTCATTGTGTTGCTCAGAATGACATGCAGTTTTAAACTTATGAGTGATTTATTTCTGAGATTTTTCATTTAATATTTTCACACCACAGTTGACTGTAGGTAAATGAAATCATGGAGAGAAAAACAATGGTATAACAAAATTTTTTTAGAGCAGCTTTAGCTGACTAACACAAATTGGTACCAGGAATGAGGTGTTGCTCTAACCAATACCTAGAACTTTGGGAACATCTTGGGAACTGAGTAATGGTGATAGGCTGAAATAGTTTTGAGGTGCATGCTAGAAATACAGCAAATTTCCATAAAGACAGTTCTTGGGGGAGCTCAGAAAGAAAAGAGAAGAGCTGTGGAAAATGACTACATCTTCTTAGAGAAGACATAAATTATCAAAAACAAAATATTGTTAGAAATATCAATAATGAATGCCATCCGGTAAGGCCTCACATGAAAATGAGGAAAATTTTATTGGAAAATTGACAAAAGGCAATTCTTACTATAAACTAGAAAGGAATAGGAACAAATTGTTTTTGTGCTCTATGGCTCTATAGGAAGTAGAACTTGCAAGCAATGAAGTTGGTATTTAGCTGAGGAGATTTCTAACCAAAGCATTAAAGAAGTGACTTGGTTCTTTCTGTCTAAGTGCTCTGAGTAAATACAAGGAGAGAAAAAAAATAATCAAAGAAGATTGTTAAACAAAAAAGAACCAGATTTTAAAGATTTGGAAAATTCTCAGCCTGTTTGTATTGCAAAAATGAGAAAGCATGGTCAGAAAAGAATGTCAAAGGTGTGGCTGACAAACTATTTGATAAGGAAATTAGTATAAATGTGAACAATGAACTTATTTAGCTATCTCAATAGAAATTGAAAAAAGGGCTTTTACCAGAATCCAATCTTGCTGGCTGGCACCCTGATCTATGAGAAATACGTTTCTGTTATTTAAGCTACCCAGTTTGTGGTATTTTGTTATGGCAGCTCCTGCTAATGAAGATGGTTTTAGGTTTTTTTTTTTTTTTTTTTTTTTTTGTTGCCTAATTCCTGTTTTCTGGGAAGGGAGTACAAAGTGCAAAACATTCTGCAGATGACTTTTTACAGGACTATGCATGAATCTCTAGTCAGGTTCTTCCCTAGAAAGAAATATTTTCTAAATGGTTGCAAAGCTTCAAGACTTTTTGGTTCTATCTCTGAGGAAATTTGGCTTTTTTTTCATTTCTTAATGTTTGCAATACATTTTTTTTTGCATTTTTATGAGTATTCTGGAGATCCCAAGACATTCAAGCTTTGATAATATCATAAATATATAATGGAGAATTTTCAGTAATCCTCTCCCTAATTTCAAAAAGAATTCCTGCTCCTTCAACATGGAGACTAGAGTTGCTTTCTTCAGCCATTTTTTTTGAAGTATGCACACAGAGATCAGTGCAATATTTTCTTCTAACTGGCTCCATTCAGTGTTGTCAGTTTTCAGTAGCAACAATAATTGCTTTTCAATGAGCAGTGTGTCAGTGCCCCTCCAATTATTACTGCATATTAATTTTGATTAGACAGAGGGGGCCCTGTGAGTCTTGACTTCCTGCCAGTACAATCAAATGTGAGATGTGGGAATGGAAAGTAAATGTTACTTTCAATACCCTGGGGAGAAATGTATTACTTATAACTTATTTAAAAATTTAGTTATATTTTAGTTTTAAAGTTTAAAAATCTTAAGTGGATTGAGGGCCCGAAATGGACACCCAATTAATATTTTACTCCTTCCTGGTCCATGTACAACACAATTTTGAAATTTCATTTTTTTAACAGCCCCATTGATCTAGACTGAATTGACACTACCTTGAATTTCATTTTGAAGCCTTAATCGCCAATATACTCTAAATGGAGATAGGGCCTTTTACGAGTTAGTTAACATTAACTTAGGTCATAAAGTGGGGTCCTAATCCAACAGAAATGGTATCCTTATAAGAAGAGGAATAGACAAGGAGGGCTCTCTCTCTTTCTTTGTGCACATACAAGAAATCCAACAATAGAGTTATGTTCCATGGAACCTGAATAATTTAGAGGGGCCACTCTGACATATGTTGTAACTTGCCACTGTTATACGCAATACTCATACTGAAATGGTCTTGAATAGTAAATCTCCAAAAATTATCTTATCAAAGGTTGGATAATTTACATATGCTCCAGCCATGTTCAAATAATAAATCCTTGTTGTTTGGATAATATTGGCCTCAAATCAAACAATTTAGCCTGCCAAATAGATCCCTGTCATTCAAGATCCTAAGTTCATCCCCAAATATTTATAAATTGTTGGTGGTACATGGAATAAACATCAGTTGTAGGGGTTTCTATCTTTACTTCTCCTTGCTACTGTCTGTCTGTCTCTGCCTTTCTGAATCTTTCTCTTAAACAGAAAACTTTGAAGAGGCTGTCAAAGGAAATGATTCCACTTCTTGTAGCCAGAAGAGTATTGCTATGTTAGCTGCAGATCATATTAGGACTAGGCCATCAACAGAAATCCATCTCTTTTTTCTTCTTTATGACTGTAATGTATGATAAATCTTTGCATTTTTCTTTTTGCTTCAATGAAATAAGTACTTAGGCTTGTGAGGGGGATCCCCTTCATCCTGTAAAGATGTACTCATTTTAGTTCTCTTCCAAATGAGAGAAGGCAGTCATAAATTTTTGATAAGGGAAATGTTGACTATAGGATTAGATGATATTAATTTTTTTTGTCTATCTGCAATGTCTTTTGTGGAATACAACAGTAAAATAATAGTCTAAAGAAATGAGTCTGTTTTATAGAGCTCCAGTTCTAGGCACTATGGTAGATTTTTATTACATATGGGAAATCATTTAATCCTTATACCCAATGTGGCAAATTGGGTGTGATCATCTCTGATTCACAGATAAGAGACTAACTTTGAAATAAGTATGCACGCAGTTACCCAGGCAGAAAATGAGAGAGCTGGTGTTACTGTGTAGGTCTATCTGGCATCCTTTTCAATTCAAAAACATGAAAGGAAGTATTTCAAAAGGATACAATGAAGTGTCATTGATGTATTAGGTGTAGTAATATTTAGATTTCCAAGGAAATGGTACCCTCTTTGCTAAATCCCACTTAAAATTTGAGGAGTTTTCATGGATCACTGTCACAAATTGGCCATTCACTGAGCATATTTTCTGTGTCAGCCAAATGACTTAAGTACCTCGTCGTCGTATGCATTATTTGTGTGATTCTCCCAAGAAATAATATAAAGGATATTATCTGTATTTTACAGATGAGGTAGGTGCAACTCAGAGAATTTTATTAATTCTCTGAGATTTAAGAGAATTTAGTTTCATTAACTCACATAGATCTAGGTAGCAAAGTTAGGACTCAAACCAGTTCTTAAGATTTCTGATCCACATTCTTAACCATACCCTCTTCTGTCATACAGGTACAGACTCTACTTCAGGACAAGCTTTTACAGGTTTAATCGGGGAATAGGATCAGCCCTGGAAATGGAGATCATGTGGGACTGGGTCTGAGAGTAAGTCTGAGACAGTCTTGTGTTTCCACTAAACATGCAAAATGGCAAGAGTCTCTGAACAGGATCTTGGCAGTAGTATGTATCCACAATGAACAGAAGCCTTCAAGCATTTATGCTCAATTTGTGTGCAATTAGTGTGGATTGGGAAGCCTGTTTCCATGGGGGCATGCATGCAAGCAAAGAACTGGTAAAATAAAGGGCTATGTGGCCTATTGAAATTCATTTTTGACTGAATAGACATCAGAAATTCCATATCATAGGCCTCACTCTCATGATTGCTTTTGGAGAAATCTATACTTGTTCTGCATTCCAGGAGCACAAGATAATTTTTCATAATTTAAAAATTATTTTATGGGGTCACATTAACATTTCGCAATGTCACATCAACATTTTTCTTTCAGCGTTCTGTAATTAACCTGGTATCTTTATAGAGGCACTCATCAAGAGCAAATTTTGCTTCATCACTGAACTCTTGTCACCTTCTTGGGTGACATCACTACCCCTGCCACCATCATTGTATCCTCCCTCAACCATCACTATCATAATGATTTTACTTACCGCTTGGAAGTCACCTTGGTTCCTTTAAATCTAAAGTTTAGAGTAAAACTGTCTGATACAGCTACTGCTACTCACGTGTGACTTTTAAAATTTAAACGAATTTAAATTATAGGAAATTAAAAATTCAGTTTCTCAATTTACTATCCATGTTTAAGGTACATAATAGCCATATGTGGCTATTTGCTATACTATAATATTGAACATTGCCAATTTGAAACATTTCCATCACTGCTGGAGATATTACTGGATTAGAGATTGGATTTTCTATAGAATATATCTCTTAATATTGTGGGAAATTAAATTAAATTTCATCATGTACCTTTCCCCCTACATTGCATTGTATCTAAGAGGTCCTTAAAATATAATAATCATCTTGCAAGGTGGTACTCCTTGCAAGATGATTATGTATACATTTGCTCTACTGCCGTCAAACTTGGACATATGACTTGTCTAATGAATTGTGAGCACAGTCAATTAACTACTAAGAGGGAACATAAATAGCTCGTGTGCACCTCGCCATGATGGCTTTTCCTTTTGTCATGAGACCAGCAATGTTTGAAACTGGGACTGCTTCTAGGTTGCTAAATGCCAGTGACATAATAAAGCTGAACACATCCATAATCAATATTTAAGGTAAAGAAAAATACCATTTTATTGTTGCAATTATTGCCTTCAGTATCATTTTTGATCACATGATAACTTGACCTAAGCAGACTGATACAAATTCCCTTCCATATTCTAGAAATACAACCAGAGATACCAAGTTATTTTCATCAGTGGTATTTTGCACGGGGCTGGGCAGGAAGCCAAGATAACAAGAACAGACCATAAAGATGACACAATTGACAATCAGGTTCACATATCGTCCAGAGAACAAAAGGTTTGCCCCTGGGTGAATTGGTTAAACCATGTAATAGACAAGAGCTGGTATTTTTGGATTTCATTCTATTATCGAGTGCCTAGAATCTGAGTGGTTTTATCCCTAGGGTGTGAACAGCCCTCAGTTGAAGAGCCTTCTGTGTGAAAGGATGTGCTTTCTGCAGTCAAGTGACTCTTTCCATTTATACTAATAACCTCTTTGATGACAGCATGAGCGATTTTTCTCTTTTCATTTCTAGAGTATTTTTCTTCCATTCCAACACTATCTTTATGATTTTCCATCTTAGTAGAGTCATAATAAATAGGAATATGCAGCAAGGGATTGAAAAGTTGAAGGTAAAGTTTGTAATCAATTATGACTTGTTCCACATGAGGAGATGTGGGAGACAAAGGGGAATGAGGTCTTCAGGTTGGCATTTTAGTTTATTTTTATACTTTGAGTCTTGTATTTATTAAACGAAGAGGAACTGAAAATCATCATTTCCTCACAGGATGGAAACTTGCTACTCAGGTAATGTTCAAATGAAGGAAGAAGGCACTGTAGAGGCATTTAAAACTCTTGCATGTCCTGGGGAGAATTTTGAGATAAGTAATATAATGAGTCCTGGAATTAAAATACTAAAATGAAAGGACAGGTGATTGAAGGGCCATAAGGTGTCCTAGAACTGATACTAAGACCATGTGAAGATGAGCAGATTCCTCCATCTGGTCTCTGCTGTATTAAATTTATAAATTTATAAAATTAATGCTTTGCCTACATGAGCTTAGTGGCTCTAACTTTTGAGTGAATTTTAACAAAATCATCTACCCAGTTTACAAACATACATCATGTGCTTAGGTTTGAAGAAAAATATATGTAAGTTTTTTCTCGGAAATTCTAAATGCTCATTAATATATTGGGGAAAACTGTATACTAGTGAAATTATGATAGTATTAGTCCAAAGCAGAATTTTAGGTTTTACTGCTTCTTTTATCCACCAAGAAAGTACTCAGAAAACAACTCACAAATACAGTGAAAGAAAAAGCAAAGAAAATTAAAATGGGATCCTAGAAAATACCTAACACAAAAGATGGCAATAACACAGAAATAGAGGGGAAAAGACATAATAATTTATGTAGAAAACAAACAGCAAAATGGCAGAGGTAAGTACTATCTTCTAATTGTATTTATGTTTCCATTAAATGTAAATTGATCAAACATTCTATCAAAATGTAGAAACTGGCAATATGGAGACAGACATATCCCAAATACGTACTGCTTATAGGAGATATACTATTTTCAAAGACACAAATGAATTTGAAAGTACATGAGTGGAAAATGTTTACCATGTAAAACAGCTATAAAAATAGAGATACTAGTACCAGACAAAAATCAACGTTAAGATAAAGAGACTACTAGGAAAAATGTGATGCTTATGTTGATAAAAGTGTCAGGCAACAAAAGGGAAGATGTGATGATTATAAATAATATATATAGACACCTAAAAACCAAGTCCTAATTTTATGAAGTAAAATCAAACAGAATTAAAGGAAGGAAAAGACAAATCAACAATAGTGGCTGATGATTTCACTATTCTTTTGATACTTTGATTTATTATTTTTCCCACAATATCATTAGTGCATACTAGTTGTACATATTAATGAGATTTGCTGTTATATATTTATACATGTATACAATATGACAATATAATTTGGCCCAGTATTTTCAACATGTAATAGGCTAAGTATACAGAAAACCAGCAGGGAAATAGGAGTTTTGAATAACACTATAAACTCCCTAGATCTAATGGGTATCTATAGATCACTCCATCCAGGAATAGCAGAATATGCATTTTTGTATATGAGTGAAGATGAGATCAGTTGCTTGTTCTATCAAAAGCACATAGAGATTCTGCCAGATAGTCTATAGGCTAGGCCACGAAAAAAGTCTCAATCAATTTAAAGTAATCTGAAATCTAAAAACTATGTATTTTTTCTGACCATATGGCATTAAATTATCAATCAATTACAGACAAATTTTAGATTTGGATTCAGATAATTAAATAAGGAACTCTTTGCATGGGTTATTCTTATGGTCAACAGTCTCCTAATTTGTTCTGCCTGCTTCTTAACTTAAATATTATATGTATACACACATATATAATTTGTTGATTGACTTTACTAATGAGCTCAGATCATAAGTCATGTGTTTAAAGCATTTCAAAGAAGCATTTCCACAAATTTCATTTTTCTGGGTTTTAAATGACTTCTCTGGTTAATGTTCTACTGAGTTTTAAATGGACTCTTTGGCTAATGTTCTACTTAATGTTGATCATTAGCTATAACAACTGGATACCAAATGCTCTCCTAATAGTCAGAGGCAGAAGGAAAGACAACTTGTTCAAAATAGCTGTATAGAGTTAGCACAGTTATGAACTAAGGGAAGGAGTGAGAAATAAAGCAATAAAGCACAATTAATACAGTAGTCAAAAATTATTTTGGGTTAGGGCCATGAATATAATAAAGATAAACATTTTGGGGGATGGGAAAGGGATATTCATAATCAATTTTTTCTAGAGGAAGGTACTGGATCCAGTGATTATTATGTTGTACAACAGACCTGCTTTATCCACAGGAATGAGGACTGGGGACTGGATGAGACATTTTACATCATTTCTCTTCATTTCTTTCTTTCCATTATCATTAATGAGGGAATGCTCATAGTTTGAGGCAAAGGTTTGTTACTGAGTCTGTACTTCTAGTCTTATTCTTTGATCCTCTTAATAGTTCCTGTATACTTTAGGAATTCAAATTAGAAGTAAAGGGAATTGAATTCTGTCTGTGACCTTTTACATAATGAAGTGTCCCCAACTTCTGTGCCAGTGTTTTCAGTTTAAGAAAAATTCTATCTGCTCTTAGTGTTCTTTCTCACATCCACCACATTTCCCCAGAATATATTTAGGAGAGATTTTCAATAGTTTCTCCAAACTCAAGAATCCAGTTCATTCTTGGAGTGTTGGCACATGGAAGACATGGTATTATAGGGCGCTCTCTTTCAAATTTGTGAAGTAAACATTTCTCCTTCCCCTTTTATATTCTTGAGGTTATTGTTTAAAATTGAAGTGAAATGTAACCTAGAAATAAAAATAAGTGTTAAAGCAACTAAAGAGAGATACTAATGCCAGACAAAATTAATTTGAAGACAAAAATATTATTAGAAAAATATGAGACTTATGATGATAAGAGTAATATTTATAAATATATATGACTCATATATGAAATATATATATAGTTTTATTTAGAGCACATGACTTCATCCATGTGGTCTCTGATTCTTTAGATTTACCATATGCTCCCTTATAGGTTTTTCATTTCTACTCCATAAATATTTGTGATAATTAATACTGTTTGGATGTCTGTCTTGTGGCAATTTTCACATTTTATTTCTAATAACTCCCAGAGTCCTGCTATTTATATATTATGGTCTTCACTGAACACAGGAAGGATGTTGGCTTTGAAATCTTGGCTAGTTAGTGTAAGTGCTATAGTGGAGTAATCCCTGGGCTGGCCAAAATGCTGGTATTTTCTCCCACTCTTTGGTGCATGGTGCCCTCACTTCCAGATTCTCAGAATAGATGATTTCCCATCTAATAAATGTGTCATGAAAATCTCCTTTCTCTATGAATTTTATTTTTTAAGTTGCCAATGTGTTCCTTCTATTCCTTCCTCTACACAATCTTGATTGTTGTTTTGTGTTTTTCAACTAGATTGAACACACCTAAAAATTAAGCGTGTTTTAGAATTTTTTAAGAGGCTGAGATGAAGCTTTGTGTACATAAATTTTGTAGTAAATGTCTTTAAGATATATACCGTCAAAGGAGTAAGAAAGCCGAATGTCAGAGGGAGAAGATAAACAGGCCTTAGATGATGATGTAAGAATGTCCAAAGATAGGATGAGCATTCAGTGTTCTATGCAATTGTTGCCAGAAGCACAACTGTGATACACATCTGATATAGAAGGTGGGGAATGGATGTAGAGTCCTAAAGACAGATGTGAATGGAGCACCAAGGTATCAGGCAGGAAGCATTTAATTAAGTAAACATTTTGGAGTATGATTATATTCTAGAAGCTTCCTTATGTTTCTGAACCTCAGCTGTTTTCTCATGAACGCTGCAGCCTCATAGAGGATGAGGTAAGTCACATGGGAAAATGGAGTGACCAGTTCTTAAGAGAAGTGTGCTGAGTATTCCATGAAATATCTGGAGCAGAAGTAATCCCAGCCTGAGTAGAGAAGACAAGATCACTGAGGTGCTGGTGCCTGAACAGAGTCTTGATAGATACATAGCAGTATGCTGAGCAAAAGCCCCTAGAATGATTCATGGAATGAAGTAAAAGTTGGACTACAAACATATTTCTGAAATTTTGTACTTGAAAGAATTTACCTTGGCACCAGCTAGTTTCTCAAATAAGAATTTTTGTGTAATAAACACATAGCACATAGTTAATACTTAAAATTTTCTACAGGGGCCAGTGTTGTGGCTCAGTAGTAGAGTGCTCACCTAGCACAGGTAAGGCCCTGGGTTCCGTCCTCAGCACCACATAAAAATTAATTAATTAACTAATTAAAGATATTGTGTCCAACTACAACTAAAAAAATAAATATTTAAAAAAATTTCTAGAATAAATGTGAGAAATGAGATCAACAGGAGAATGTTAATAATTGTGAAACTAGACTCCTTCAGCATGAAGTAAATGGGAATATACAATCTGGGGCTTAGTAAATACCTTAGATTGGATGTTGTGTGTCCCCAAAGTCTCATGTGTTGAGTGCTTGGTCCTCAGTATGGCAATGGGGAGGGGGGCTGGTGGGGCCTAGTGGGAGGTCCTTAGGTCAATTGTAGGTTTGGCTCCCATTTACATGTGCTTCCTCCATTACCATCCAGAACCAAGGTGAAGCAGCCAAAGAGGGGTGTTGCCAAAATCTGTGTCCTGTTGTTTGGACTTTTAGCCTTCAAAACTGAGCTAAATAGTTCTCTTTTCTTTATAAAGTTAGCCTATTCTTATTTTTGTTCCAGGAATAAAAATTGACCAATATATTAAGAATCTTGTTTTCTACTGACATCCCATATAAATCTAATTATAGAACATACATTGTGACTCAGCTAGTTTTTTTTTTATTTAGAAACTATTATACACATTTTTTTTTCTTTGAGACAGGGTCTCACTAAGGTTTTTAGGGCCTTGCTAAATTGTTGAGGCTGGCCTTGAACTTGCAATCCTCCTGAGTCTCTGGGATTACAGGAGTGCACCACCATGTCCAGCTATGAATTGTTCCTGTTGACCTGAATAAAACCTATATATATATATTCAGTGCCTTTCATGTCTCTATAATAAAGTAATCCACAAGAGGCTTTAAAAATAACAAAGGGTTCTGTTTAGATTGTTTTTATTTTTTGTGACATATTTATGAAGTGTATGTACAAAGTATGTGTACTTTTATTGTGCTCAGAGCATAATAAAAGAATATGCATTTTCCATCCTCAAGAACTAACCCATCTTAAATATGATAGGTTTTAATGAAATAAATATTTTGGCAAAGTTCTGTATTAAACAAACAGTGGAATTGAGTAGGGATGAGAATAGAATGGTTGGGAGGAAACCCAGGATAACAGGTAACTCATAAAGCAAGGGAGTATTGAGTTGCACAAAAGAGACTATAGTTGGCAAAATTGGTATTTTCAGAAAAGGTCAACTCCATTAGATTTGCCTGCTAGGAGTTAAGTGTGTCATGAACCATTTGTTCAGGATAGTTTCAGTTGATGTTGAATTACTAGCCTTTTTTCACTTGCAAAAGTATCCTCATTTGAATGATCAGCTGTATGGTCACCTTAATCATAGGAATCATTAGGAAACATAGATTCACTGGTAGATGAAATCAGTTTGCAGTAGGTTGAGAAGTTAATGGGTGAGAAGGTGAGGAGGAAGAGCCTTCATAAGCTTACTGGTGAAGAGAATAGTTTAGGACTGGGGGGATCTCTGTTTGTTTGCTAATTTTTACTTTCAAGTTAGGAGAAACATGAAGATGTTTTCTGCTGAGAAAGTAAGAAAACTGTAGATAGAGAAACCTGTCAGAATTCCTGGTAATAAAGAGTTCCTAGATTAGTTCTAAGTGAGATGGTATGATTAAATATCACTACCTCATCTCCTTTATTAGTCTTTGAGCTCCTGACTGCCACTCAGGGTCACAGATATTTCAGGTTTTAGGCTTTCACAATGAGTGACAACTTCTGAAAAATGAGGGCTGTGTTTTGACAAGGGCAACTATATTTGTGGTCATGCAAAGGACTTGCATCTTCTTCAATTTTAATATGTGTTTAAATGATTTGCCATTATTTTTACACACCTTGTAATCAAATCATGGTCTATGATGCTAACACATTTCATTTAATACCTGAAGTAAAATGAGGAGCCTGTTTATTAACAAAACATCTTTTTCATCTCTCTTGGGGATTGTAATCACTGTTTTGTGTTTTGGTGCATATTAATGCTCTCAGAAGTCTGTAAATCTTCACAATGTAGAAGTAAAGAATCACCTATCCACACAATGCTACTAAATAATATTAACTGTACTACATATATAAAAAGGGTCAGAATTAAAATGGTAAGATAAAGCCAGACTCATCACAATTAGGATTCTTATCTATTCAGAAGCATGAAGAAATATAACCTTCAATATCATTCAATCATGCATCTCTAATTGGATATTTTGTTTAGCAGAGAATTTTATTGCAATAAGAACTATTTTTAATGAAAGAAATCCTTCTATTATGAAAAAAAATGAAACTACTTTGAAACAAATTAGATTTTTGTTTAAAGTTTGAAAAAGTAATACTGATGAATTGGTGACAGGCTTATGGGCAAAGCTGGCACTAGCTCAGTGGTTCATGTATAATTGCAGTCCAGGAGACTTAGTTGGAAAGTTGAAGTCGAGGTCTCATTATAAGAAAGAACTTACTGCTATTGAAGATCTGTGCCACTAGAGTTAATATTCAGCCCAAGAGAAGCCATTTTTCAGAGAAATGTCAATGGTAATTGTGATTTTCCCAAAGAAGTAACATTCTATATAAATGATCATGTCTCATTCCCACTTTGAGTCTGCCATATTAAACATATTTTAGTTTAAGAGCTGTGTGAGTCATTTACTTCAACAGGCAGCCAATACTTGCCTTGGACTTTGCTGACTTTTTTGTCCTCAGGTCTCTGAAAATTTAGACTTGTTGGAAAGTAGTTATCCATTTTCTCATGGAAATAAGCAAAACTTTAGAAAGGAGAGATAGCCTTAGAAAAACTAATAGTAAATAGCATTGGGTAAGATGGCAAAGTTTGAATTAAGTAGACAGGAATCTATAAGTTAGCATATTCAGAGAGTCGCTCTTGGCTATGCTGAGATGATAAATGAGGAAATCTAGAATAAGAAAACAACTACTTCACCTATATTAAAAGAGTTGCCATTAGAATTGCAGGATGTTTGAGTGGAGCATCAGATTCAATGTGAAAATGGTGGGGCTCTGTTTGATCTCAAGCTTTTATTGTGAGTAGGTGGTACCTTATAAATCCTTTAAGCCAACTTGGTATGTCCACTGCATTTGTCTTTTCTCAGTCTAGTTCATCTCACTGAATGACTACCTATATTCCAAGAAAATAAAACAAAACAAAACAGAAGTCATTCTTAATTTTTCTCTGCTCCTTTCCTCCTTTCTCTTTCATAGACAACCAATTCCCAAATCAGGTAAATTCCATTTCTATGGGTATTTTAAATCTATGCCCATCTTACCTTCATTGTTATAACTATAATCTATGATCTATATTATCCCTTAACTGGACCTCTGTAATTCTTCCTTCACTTTAACTACTATCATCTACAAAACATTCTCTGTGTATTGCTTATTTATTCTCTATACAACAGAAAAAAAATTGAGCAATACAAATATAATCATGTAAACTCTCATCCTAAAATTCTTCATTTCCTATTTTTGTTTCACAAAATTTTCTAACGTTCTTAATTACATGGACTTTCCATGTTCTCTCTCACTCTCTGGAACATTTTCCCTGCTCTATGTAACCCTATTACCCAATTTATCATCACCTTTCTGGCTTTAATTTAAATGCCACACATAGAGGGGAAGTTTTCCCTGATGTTACTCAAGCTAAATAACAAATTATATTTAATATTTTTATAATATCATGTCCATATCATACATTATATTGTAATTAGCTGTGACTTTATTTGTGTAATAATTGGATTAGTACTTCTCTTCTTGTCAGGGTATACAATCTATGAAGACAGGAAATATGCAATGTTGGATTTCCCATTAACTAAGTTCTTAGAATGTGGTAGACAGTCATTATTTAAAGACTAACTCATTTAATACTTGAAAAAATTAAAATTAACATGTCTTTGTGATCCTGAAATTTGTTTACACAACAAGAGTTATTTTAACAAGGATGCAAGACTAATTTATATTTTAAAATTGTCCTTCAGTAGTTCTGTTCTGTTGTATTTCCAACTGATCAGTATGAAATTTTTTTTTTTTCGAGAGAGAGAGAGAGAGAGAGAGAGAGAGAGAGAGAGAGAGAGAGAGAGAGAGAGAATTTTTTAATATTTATTTTTTAGTTTTCGGTGGACACAAAATCTTCATTTTTTGTGGTGCTGAGGATCGAACCCAGTGCCCCGTGCTTGCCAGGCGAGTACACTACCGCTTAAGCTACATCCCCAGCCCCTTCAACCTCTTTTTGACTCTTGGTTAACTTGCTTGCTCACAGGTTAGTCAGTGTGTGTATGAATGCTAATGGAGGTTTTATTGTATTTCCCCAGGGTTCTGTCTTTGGATATAAAGATATTTTAGAAGAGACAGACCAGGAGAGCATCTCTTCAAATCCAATCACTTTCCGTTTGAGAAATTACTTGCTCAAAGCCATAAAAGACAGTGAGTTATAGGCAAGACTTACTACTCCAAACCTAGTGAGTGCTCTCTATGGCAACATCCAGACCTTCTCAGGACTGTCTTATGAATATGGATACATACAGATGTTGTAGATGCATGGGATAATAATCCTGATAGCCAGAGAAATGTCAAGTGGTGACAGCTTTAGAATCCATCGTACATTGCAAAATCTCTTAGCAAATTATCTTGTTAAAATGGAAAGGACTGTAGGCTTAACATTTAGAACAAACTAGGCTCATGTCCTGAATTGACCACTTGCTTTATTTTTTCTCTGTTTTGGAGACTCAGGTACAGAGAGGTGTTTCTCATTCTTCTTATTTCATATCACATCAGTATTCCTTGTCAAGATTCCTCTATTAGAGGCTCAGTGGTAAAGTGTATATATCCGGGCTCCCCCCCCCCCGCCCCCTACCAAACACACACACACACACACACACACACACACACACACACACACACACAATTCCTCTTTTTTTTTGTAGTTCTTTTCACTTTTTCATCTCCATTCCTATTCCCTACCAAAGCATCAACTCCGACTTGTTTGATATTTGTCCTTGAATACGGACAAATCTCAAGATGAACATTGTTTTGTGCTCTTTTGATAGTTTATTGTGATATTGTACTATAAATCATCCTTGATATAGTTTGTTAATCAAGAAAAGTTCCTAAAACAAAAAGTTGTTAGTGCTGTGGTTGATAAACCCTTACCTAGAACATAATTAAAATTACACATAACATGCAATGTGATTTTAAATATAGCCAAAGCCTTAGTAGCATTGTAACCTTGGAAAACATATTTCTCCTTTATGATTATCAGTTTTCCCAGAATGGGAACTTATACTGTTTACTTCAAAGAATAAGAAATAATAAATCAAAAGTGATGGGAAGTGACTGTTCAGGAAAAGGCACCTGTCCATGCGTTGCTCTTTGGTCTTTCAATGAATATATAGAAAACAGTCATATGAAAAATAATTTTGCATATTCTGTGAACATATTATGGAGTACAGTGTCCACCATGTCACTTTTATCCATATTTATGTAAGATTTCATATGATGAATTTTTTCCTAAAATTGGGGGATTTCAATCTGACCTTAAGCATTTTCTATGACTGATTCAGATTTTTCATTGATAGTAACCTCTTAATAATTATAATAATTTTTATTTATTTTAATAATTATTATAATAATTTTTTATTATAATAATTTTTCTTGAATATGTCTCCCTTATCCTTTTAACTTGGTAGGGTTAAAACATATTGAATTAAATTTTTAAAACAGACTTCTTTATTTCATTTGCTCTATCATCTCATAGCTTTTAAGTTGAATCTTGTCTAGGCATAGTATTATCCTTTATTGTAACTTACCTGATCATTTTTCTATTTTATACTGAAGTATGTGAGTTCACTGAATGACTTATTCATTTTTGCTTCCCTGGCAACTAACACATGGAGGGAGACAGAGTCAATGCTACAGGGAAAGGCTCAGATGGTATGTTTAGGGGTGGAGGCATAGGTGTGTTTGAAAGTAACAGAGATCTTCTGTAGGGAACTTGTGGAATATAATACTGGGAAAGTTAGTTGTCCACAGATAACAAAAAGATATGAATATCAGGTAGACTAAAGAGTCTGAAATACTCCTGATCCGTTAGTGAATTAATAATGAGTCTGATCAAGGGATAGACATGCTAGAAAAGTAGACATTTGGAAAGACTAAAGTTTTGCAGCATGCAAGCTAGGAAAGGGAAGAAATGGAAAGAGAGAAAACAATGAAATTCTAGTAGAAGTCACAGAGAAGGCTGTGAATTCAGGGGAGTCTTAGGACAATGAAAAATGTAATAGGACCTGGTGACTGCTAATATGGCAAAAGGAGAAATTCTATTATCTGTATTTGTGTCTTTTCTATAGGACTTTATAATTTTATTTCTGAGAATAGTGATGCTGATGACAGAAGTATGGAAACAAAGGGATAAAGATAGTTTTGATATAGAAGTTAAAAAAATGAACTGAAATCTATTAATTGAATGAATATAGTGCTATGTTCTATATTTTAGGCACTGGAGGAGGGAATTTATATTATATACTTTGACCTGGAAAGATTTTCTACTTTAAAAATTTTGAATTTCAAGTATTGAAAAGTTATCTATGTGAAAATTTATAGAAGACAAATAGAAATGAGGTCTGGATAGTAGGATGGATCTGAATCACTCAGCACAGAAATGACAGCTATAGCCTTGGGGATAAATAAAATTTTTCGATGTACAAAACAAGAAAAAAAAATCACCATAATTACATTGGACATTGAGAAAGTCCACAACTGAAAGGGGCAGGTAGATTTTATTAAATATTTACTCTGTATAAAACTTTGAACTTGAATCTTATATTAGCACTTTTAATGTGCCTCAGCACAGAATAAATATTTCTTTTAAGAATTAATGAATTTCCATGATAGCAATGATTGGAAGTTGGTATTATTTTTGCTACATTATTGATAGACATTCTGAGACTAAATATGTATAGATAGCTTCATCTTCACATAAATAGTAATCATTGTTTTAGGCTTCATTTGACATCAGATCTGCTTGAGTTTAAAAAGTGAGGCTTTTCTATTATGCTATATTTTTACCCTAGATAGTGCTATACCTAACTAGGAGAAGATGACCACATACGTGAAATGGATAAGACGGATGAAAAAAGTTAATAGAGGAGGGACAAAATGTCTATGGATTTGATGGTTAAGTACTAGTCCTTTTAACTATAGTGTCAATGGCTTAAAATCAACCAAACGTGGCTCAAGATCAGACAGGGACTCAGATACTAGGACTTACACAAGTTCTGCTTAGGGTCATCGCCTCCCTGTCTCTCACCCCTCCTTCTGTGTTAAGTCTGTTAAAATACATTTTTCAACATTTTTATTTTCAGTTTAAGTCTATTAATGGTGATTTTGCATTTGTCCTTGAACCACAGCTTAGATGATTGTAAAATTCTTGGTTAAGCCTTATCCACCCACAGAACACTTGCTTCAGACATACCCAATTGCTGGTGGTGGTTTGCTTTCAATTAATCCATTTATTGCTTCTTTGCTTCAGTCTTGCCCTTCTTTCTCTTTCGTTTTGGGGTGAGGGTGTGTGTGCTGGGATTCAATCCCAGAGACCCACACATGCTAAGCAAATGCTCTATCTTTTAGCTGTGTCCCCAGCCCTATGTCTTCTTTGTTTGAATCTTAAAAGTTTTTCTCTGTAATATGATCCATTCAGTCTCATGTTTTTGAATGTGGATTTATTTTTGTTTTTTTTTGAGGTGTACATATATGATAGTTTTTATTTAAGATCTTAAGTTTTTCCTCAGTTATAGGAAATTATTTATCAATTTTCTGTTTTTCTTTACTTGCTTTCTATTTTTCTAGAATTCCAATTACAGATAGATTGGAATCTCCCCACATGTCTATCACATCTTTTAACTCTATTTTTGCATTTTTAAAAATCTCTAGGTCTTCCTACAATTCATATTTCACTATGATAAATGGATTTAAGTTGATGCCTAGAAAGACTCTTTCTATGTTGGGAAATTTTATATTTTCTGTAATGATATGGTTCACCTATAACCTTTGTATTAATTTTCTTACTTATTTATACATCCTTATCGATACAAAATATTTCTTTACTATTCTTTTAGTACCTAAGGTATACTTTTTAGTAAAACATTTGTCTGATAATTTAATCAATTGCATCCAAATTGTTTTTATGTTTAGATTAATCATGTATTTATTCTTGTTTTTGGCATTTTAAATGTGTTTTAGAATTTTTAGTTCAGGCCATCTTGAAGAGTCTTATAGGGATTTTGTGTGTGTATTTTGTTTGTTTATTTGTTTGCTTTTCATCTCACTCTCTACCTGTTCTCCCTGTACATTATTGTTGTGGGTATACCTAGCCATCAACTCTGACCCACAATCCAGAAGAAAAAGTATAATTGTTATTCAGAATTTTTGATGGTAACATCAATACAACAGTCACCACAGAGAAAGTACTAGAACTAACAAGAGTGTTCAAGAACATTTTTTATGTGGTTTGTGTACAAAATTATTAGCCCTTAGTACCTGAGAGAAATTAGAATGGAAAGGAAGCATTCTTTTCACACCAAGAAGGAATATATCTCTGTGATACTTAAACCATTACTCAAAGACTTTTAGAAAAATAATAAAGCTTTATTGAAGAGCATAATACATGTGGGAGTATATAGTCAATGTTCTTACACATTTTAATTAAATTATGTTTATGCATGCAAAATCTTAATATCAAACTGTCTTTAGATAAAACCACACATTCAATGCAGTTATTTGGGATATCTGAGGTGACTTTTTCAGAGGGAAGGAAGAAAACTGCAATCAGTAGCTTATATATTTTGAAGTAAAACTCATAAAAATACAAGACTTATTTCTACGAGATACTAAGACATGTTTGTTGTATATTAATTAACAGATTATTCATAAGTGGTCAAATGGAATAGGACCAGAGACCTAGTTACATATGAAAGTTTAATATATGGCAGAGGTAATAGTACATAGAAGGGACTGAATACTTTTAAAATGTGTAAGAACATTGACTATTTATATCATCTTCACACACACACATCTTTACCTTATTCTAGATACCAAAATAAATTCCATTGAAATATTTAATTGGCAAAACTTCAGGAGCATATTATAATCCTGATGTACAAAAGGTTTTCCTAACACACATTCCTACAAATCACCACTGAGAAGGATCAATATGTCCTATTACCTCAAATTTGTATCAAAAAGACATCATGAAGTTCATCAGGAAGTCAAAAACTATACGGGATCTTTGCAGCACATGTAACCAAAAGAATTATATAGAATCTTTCAGTTTAAAATAACTTCCAAGATTTAACTTGAAAAGCAAATGGTCCACTCAAACATGGACCTTAGTCATGAACAAAGCACAGAAAAATACTCAGGAATGTTTTGTATTGGAACAGCGGATATTCTTAAAAGCATGATACTTGTGTCATTTTGACTGGAACTTTTCCAAATAGAGTCAACAGGAAAACAAATAGCACAAATGGCTAGTTCTGATGGAATCATAATTGTTCTCCATCACTGAGAGGAGCAAAAGCTAAGGAAAGCAAACTCAGAAAAGGCATAAGCAAAGGACATTTCTCGCTTGTTCTCTAAAAAGATTGCTTTGGAAACATGAAATAAAAAAAAATCAACAAAAGAGTAGAAGTTCTTCAGGGTTATACTTGGTTGGAAAAAAATCAGAAGAGTGTTGAAAACAAACTATGAAGATTATGTAGGAGCCTGTCTTGACTGCTGGTTGGCGAGTCCAGCTGCTTGTTGCTGTCCCATCCTGCTAAGAACAGGGAGGTGAAGATGCATGACTAATGGAAATATAGAGGAGTTAGGGGTTGACATTAAGGTTAGATTAGTTTCCTGGAATGATAGCCAAGTCACCAATACAAGTATCTACTATATTTTGTAAAAATAGATTTTTTTGGATGCCACATGAGATGAGATGAGATGAGATGTCAGCTTGAAAGGAGTCTCACAATTAAACTCTCATGGGAGATTTCTCTCAAATGTTAGCTAAGTTCCTAGGCAATGACTGCACAAGAAACACAGGACCTTGTAGAGAGAAAAACACAAGTCCTTTTATCTTCTTTATCTTCTTTGATGTCCTTTCTTCTCCCTAGGATACATTTAACATCTGCTCTGTGGCTGGTGACACTGTCCCTGTCAATGTTTCTAAAGTAGGTTTTGAGTAATGGAATCAGGCATCTTGTTGTGTGTGGGGTGAGTGGGGAGAAGTAGGTATTGGGGAAGCTGATAGAAAATTTTCCTTGGAAACTATAATAGACCATGGTTTCTTCTTCACAATGAACCTGAGAATTTGGACAACTCTAAAACACATGTATCAAACAGACATGAATTTCAGAATGACTCTGTAGTTAACTCTATTTCCACCCCGTGGAAGAATTTAAGAAATATTAGCACTCTGTTGGACATTTTGGGAGATATTCTTCTAAATAATAACACTATTCTAGTTCAGGAACTACTGGTTATACTAAAACAAACAAACAAAAACAAAAACAAACAAACAAAAAACTTTGATTGGATTAAGCCATGTGATAATTTTATTTGTTCTGGGCATTGATTTAGCATAGGAATGGGTAAGCCAGAAATTAATATTGCAATAACTCAATGGATCATTGGAAACATGTAGAATATGGGGATGAAATAACCCATTTTGAGTGAGGTTCAGGGAGCACTGCCAAGTTCAGAGGAAAACTGACTTCATTTTCTGAAGAAGAAACTTATGATCTGAGGCACTGAGTGAATGCCAACTGTCTTGGATGAGGTAAGAAGAGTAGAGGTGTTCTGTACATTGAGAACAATGTCACTTCCTCTGACTGAATGATGAATCAATTTACAGTAAAACAGACTTTCTTAGGTAAAAAAAATTATGATATTTAAAGATTTGATGGCCAAATCCATTCCTTTTTATTTTAATGATATTGGTTTATTGTTGCACATGCAAATAATAACACAAAAAACATTGGATTGAATGACAAAAATCAAATTCGAGGCAGAAAATGGTATAAAAAAGTGACTTGATTTTGGTTTACCTAGTGTAGAATGTGACCACATTCTAAACCCACTAGGTGACACATCCTTATTCATTTTACAAGTGTTTGGAATCAACATCAAAATGATATATGTGAACTTAGTGAGGACTTACAATGTCTATCTCATTAGTCCTAGGAAGATACACAGGGGCACTGTAAAGGATGTGAGAATCATTTTAATGAAGATATACTTGCATTTCATGATAACATAAGAATATTTGCCTTTCCCAGAAAGAGCATTGGTTCTGGATAATCACTGGAGTCAACCTACATTATCAGTAAATAGAACCCCAACCTGGGAGATATAAGCAACAGCTCTTCCATCCCTTCAGTCCACATCCCATAAGGAGACTTGGTTAAGGTTAAGACCACAAGTGTTGTTGAATTATGCTTTGTTATCATTTGGATCTGGAATATCTCCCAAAGTCTCAGGTGTTGAAGGTTTGGTCCCTAGCTGGTGGCATTATGGAGAGGTGGTGGAAAATTTAGGATGTAAGGCCTCATTGGAAGAAGTTGGTCACTGGAGGTTTGTCCTTGAAGTGCCCATCTTCCACTCTCTCTTTGTTCTTCTTTCTCTTACTTCACTTCCCGGCAGAGAAAGGTGAACAGTTTTGCTCTACCACATGCTCCCCGCCATGATGTTCTGAAAGTCCACAATGAAGCAACTCTGGGTGAAAACCTCTGAAAATGTGAGTCCAGATAATAAATGATAAGTCTTTCTTCCTTTCAGTTGTTTTTCTTAGGTATTTTTTTTTTACAGCAACGGAAAGATGACTAACATGCTTCATGTGCATGTGGCCTATGAAGTTACCTAGGACCCTTTCTTAGAAGAGTCCATTCTTGGCGTAATGCTCTGCTGTTGCCATCTTGAAATTCTTAACTCAGTTTTGAACAGGGGCCTCTGTATTTTCATTTTGTTTTGAACCTAGAAAATTATGTCATTGTTCCTGACCATAAAATAACAAATGCATATTTCTCTTTGCCTTGGGTTTTCAGAAGCTCTTGGGGCTTCCTTGAGCCTTATTTTTGGATATTCTTCGATTGAAGATTATGAATTTGAGGTTTAGGGAACCCTCCTTCATGACAGAAAAACTAGAAGAAGGGAAAAAAACTTAGGAAGACAGATGTAATAGCCTTGGTTTACAGTTTATCGGGAACTGAGAACTGATATCTTTAAGAAATAATAAGGTGAGATTATCTGAATTCTTCAACCATGTCTCTGAGCATACATAAGAAAATAGTACAAGTAGCCTACCTTTTAAGTATTCTTCTGTCTTTAAATTTAAATGCCAGTGCAGACCTCTAGCAACAGTGTTGAACAAGTGGAAAGCTATAACAAACCCCCTCCCCAGACCCTGACTCAATCACTTTGAAGGACTTACACATTTATGAGTATTAAGAGAATAGTTATTCTATAATTTTATTTATAACTCACTCAAGAATGTGGTTTGATCAGTATTTTGTATTCTGACCAATAATATTAGCAGGCCTTCTTGGTGGTAGGTTAATTAGGTACCTTGAGGGAAGAGGGAATGTTCTTGAATCTTCCCCCTGGAGGCCAGAAATCTCCTTTTCAAAGATACATAATTTTTAAAAGCTCCGGTTGTTACTGATAATAAAAATTTTATAGGCTACTGCATTTCTTTTCTCTCCCAGTCTAGTAGCTGTAGTCCAGAAGTTGGTGCAAGTTCCCCCAAGGGCTAAAACTGTTAGGATCACCAAACAAGAAAGTTCAACGTGAAATGCAGTGAGCACCAACAATTTACAGCTTTCTTACTGCCTTTCCATAAATGGCACTTCATTGCTACTCAGTAGGCTGGAGGAAATGGGCTTAGTGCATTCATTTTAAGAAATATTCTTTCACCTCTTCTGTGGGCCTCCCTACAATTTCAGTTATATTTCATCTTCTTGGAAGTTTGCTAAATGTAGCTTCAAGCAGCTCACTCTGGTAGGTGTGCTTGAGCCATTATCATCCATTTTTCAATAAAGCTGTGGGTGAAAGTGTCATTGATTCTTTTTCACCAGGAAAGAATATTAGCTTTTTATCCTCATCATATTATCTCTCTGCTTGACTGATAAAACTGTCATGCTAAAGGAAAGGTCAGGAATTATTGAGTGGTTGTTCATTTAATTCATCTCTCACCCCCTTCTTCCAACAAATGTATTGGGAATGTAACAGAAAATTTGTGTTTATGCGATGAGACTAGAAGAGAGAGATAAATGAACGAAGTCCTCATGGATTAATGACGTCGTTTTGCTACCTAGAAATATGTGTGAGTTTTAAAGTGTCTTCGTTTATAACTTGCAGTTTGTCCTTATTTCATTTTCTTATTTTGATAGAAAGAGTTCTCAAATGACATTTAGATGAGCAATAAGGTTTCTTTCATGGGTTAAAGATTCTGGGCCTTGGGAAAGGGAGGGAGAATCGGAGAGGACAGATGGTTCACATGGCAGGGAAAAGATGATGCCACTCTCATTATTCAATATATCCCATGAAGTCGTAATTAGCATGAATTATTTCTAATTATATTTTATTTTCCGAGAAACATTGATTAATGCTGTGATGAGTGACTGAGGATGAATTATAACAGAAAATATGTGTTGGCTCACCTGTGGATAATTCAGAGGAAAGCAAACATTAAACCATGGGTAACCAAAGTAATAGGCTAGCTCCAGGCAGCTCTTCATCTATCCCACATTTTGTGATTTTTATCTTGCCCTGCATCCTTCAAATGGTCGGAGGAGGTTGATAGGTTAGGACTTTTTCTATAGATTGCTCCTACTCTCTAATGCTAGAATAGTGATCTCTCCAAACACCAGGGAGAGAACATGGATTTAGATGGTGAGATCTAGACTGAATCATAAATTGGTCACTGAGTAGTTACATAACATCATGCAAAAATAATTAACTTTTTCACAACTAGTTATTCCCATACTCAGGGATGTGGGAGGAGTGAGAGGTGATTGAAATATCCCCTTGTCCCTTAAGTTAGAAACTAGGTTCTCCTTCCTTCCTATCTAACTAGTCAGTAAGACATTTCCAATTCTATTCATTATTTTTTGAATCTTATTTGTTGACTTTTAAAAAAAATTTTAATGCCATTACCTTAGGTGAAATCTTAACACTTCTGCTCTGGATTATTTAAATGAGCGGCTAGTTGATTTCCTTTCCTCTAGCCTTGTACCCTTTTTCAATTAATTTCTTACATACTCAAGATTGTATTCTTTCCATATACTTAAGTAATCTGATTTGTAAACCCCCATTATAATTGCAAAAGTTACATTAATATATAGATGACTTTTTATGATATGCAAAAGTTTTACACAATCTAGCTGCTATCTGCAACTCTAATTTTTCCCCTGTTTTTCTCCATTTAACTAACTTCCCTGGGCTCACTAATTCTTCCATGCAGGCTTGTCCCTAGGCTAGGGAGTTGCTCTATAAGACTTTACTCTTTCACTTGGTTTGGTTCCTTTCTATTTGTTAATTGACACTGGTTGAGTATCTCTCCATCTTAACCTTTCGTCTTCCTTTAATAATCTTTATAATTTAATGTTCTTCTCTTGTTGCATTATTGGCCTGATATTGATTTGTTTTATTTGTGCCCTTTTTAAGAGTATATTCCCCAGATGAAAATGATTTCTATAAAGACTTTGTACTTTTTTTTTTGTCTAGGACAGTAACAGGTGTAGGCCATGAATGAATGAATTAAACTTAAGAGCATTTGCCAAGACCAGTTATGGAAACCTTCAGGATCAGAGTCCATATTGGATGCTTAGTAATGTTAGTTTTAATTTCTTCTTCCTTTTCTTCCTTTCCCAATATTAGTGTCCTAATTTAAAAAAAAAATGTTATGGAAATTCTGGAACAACAGCTGTGAGAAACGCTCGCTTTAGAGAAGCTAAGTTAAGGATAATTTTCCATGGCAAACGAAAATAGAAGAGTCCATAGAGGACAACAAAACTGGGGTGAATTATACTAAGTTGATTCATTTATATTAACTTCCCATTGTTTTAAGTCTTGGTAGGAGAACTAGACTCCATCTTCCATCTCTGTGTTTTACCATGCTCCTTGGAAGTTCTTCGAAAGCCCCCTTCCGCAAGCTGCTTTCTCCTTCTGTAATCTTTTAAATGACTTAATTTTTTTTTCTTTTTTCAGCCAGCTGCCTTCAATATGAACTACGGATTAAAGCTCCCCTCTTTTGGTAAGCAACCCAAACATGCCAGGGCTTGTATAGTTACCTCCCCTCTGTGCTTTCTACTTTCTACAGTCTCATGATCCTTTGCATAGGGATTATTCTCCATGGCACTTTGGGCTTCGAGCAGGCAGGGTTGGTGGTTCACTGATCCCTGTATTTCCAGCCTTGCACATTGTAGACCTTCATTGGATGAATTAGTGAACAAATGAACACGTCCCTTAAGGATGGCTTTGTCTGCTGTTGTTTTATATGCATCCTTTTCTAGAATATATCCCCCTAGGTGGCAGAGATGATTACACCTAACCTTAATACTCTGTGCATAGAACAGTTCTTTGCAAGTTATTCAAGACTGATTAGAGGAAGATCATGAATGTCAGGAATATTTAGCCCCATCTCTTCCCATTCAAGTAGAAGATAGAAAAGGCTCAATCTGGAAGGACTCAGAGCTATCAGCCCACATTGACAATTCTGACATCTACCTGCAACCATATGCATTGTCTTTCTCTTTTTGTCCATTTATTAAAATTTAAAAAGATTATGGGAACTTGGATGGCGATACCTTTCCTTGCTCCTTTAAATCTGTGAATTCTCATTATTGGTTGCCCTCATGTGGGTCAGAGTTCACCTCTCTGCTGGGAACAGCCTGTCCACTGATTCCCCCAGATACCTCACTCCTGACTTTCTTCTTGTGTTTTGAGAATGCCACAACACTTAGGGAAAACTTCTGCTGATTAAAAGGTTTAAAGCGAGTCAAGATGGCAGGCTAAAAATATCAGAAATGCCCCTGCTGTCCCAGTTATTAAATGATGGCCTGGCAGTTAAAACCTGCAGGCAATGCCTCAGGCAGACAGAGCCCAGCACCTCATCATTATCCTTCTGGAAATCCTTGGGTCAGCTGACTCTGCAGCTATTAGCTAGAATGGAAAGGTTTTGACCTGTCATTTAAACAAGAAAAGTCGCCAAGCAGAGTTCTTCATTACAGGGAATTTTTTTTTAAAGTATTCTAAGAAATGATGGCCTCTTTAATTTGTAAAGAAATAATAGGGAGCATCTTAGGGCTCCCTTGACGAGCTGCTTTCCACTTGTGCCAGTGCCAAACTGTTTGAGGTTGGTGTTCTTCTTGCACATTTGAAATCACCTCCACATTCTCATTGTCACAGCTGTCTGTTGTGGGAGGTACCTCAGAGTGGTTGTTGGAAAGGCACCATCTGGAGTCCAGGTGCCCAAGAGAGGAGGTTAGCCCTGACTCTTCCCAGCTGTGTAGTCTTGAACCAGCTGCTTTACCACTTTTGTGCTTCAGTTTACTTATCACTAGAGTTGAAGTAGGTAGCCTACCTCATGGGGTTGTCCTGAAAAAAACTAAATGAGGTGATGCATGCAAAGCATCTTTAACTGTACCTAGTAGAATAGAAATACTCAGTATGTGTTAGTGGCTATTATTGTTGAAATGTTATTTGTATAATAATTATAACCTTTCCTCTTTTGGCATGCCTGCCTTTCTCACTGGTCTTTACATATCCTAAGGAGAGTGACTCCATCTTTCATCTCTGAGTCCCTGGAAGATAATACCTGGCTCGTTTCTCAGTAAAAGTACAGCCCATCAACATTTAGGTACATGAGAAGAGTTAATTCACCACCTCCCTTCGGGAAAGAAGAAATAGGAGGCCACACAGAGGGAGATCCACATCCAGAGCTGTAACTGTGACTTCCTGGACCTGGTCCTGTGTGTTCTCCTGGGCACGACTGGAACACCTGGGCCCTGAGAGTAGAAGGAGGAAGGCAGCTTCCCTCTCTGGGAATTGGCCAGTGATGGAATTTGAGAAAAGACAAGGACTTGAAGGTCCTATCTATGAAGTATGTCATCTATTACCAAATTCTCTGAAGATTTCTGGAAAATCAAATGAAAACTGATGTCTAGGCTTACACATGACCATGACAATAATTGATTGAGTTAGGTTGGATAAATAAGTGAAAAGTGACTAAGAACAAGTTTCAGTATCAGACTCTTAATTCAGACTCTTAATTCCTAATCATACAAGTTACAAATTATTGAATAACCACTACATATATTGTGTTATATGATTTATGTTAATAATATTTCCATTTTTTTTAAAAAACTATCTTCCTTTTTGGCTGAGAAGCCTAAAGCATGGAAAGTAACTTCCAAGATCATAGAAAGTGATGGAAATGAGCGCAAGAGTGCCCCAGATCACTCACTCCCACGTGGAGCATACCATCCTTTGCTTAGAGACTGTATTTCTTTCTCTGGAAGAAACAATGACAGCCATAATAATCATAACCAAATTTCAACCATTGGCAATCCATGTTAGTGTGTTCATGTTTAAATGGTTTTAGTTTTCTGTTTTTGTCCCAGATGGAGTAATGGAACTGGGTTCTCCTATGTGAATTAATCAATAAAATGACAAAATATGTATTTTCAGATGCTGGATATTAAGCAATGGAAGACAGTGATCACTGAGAGGCAAAATAAATACTTCCAATAAACTGAAAAATAAATGGGAACTTCCTCAACTAGGAAAAGAATATCTATGAAAAACCCATAGTTATTATTACACTCAACAGTGACGAACAAAATAATGTCCCCACAAGGGCAGAACCAGCATGAGGTTACCCCCTCTCAACATTTTTTTTCAGTATTGTACTTCAGATCTTAGCCAGTGTTGAACAACATGAAAAGGAATTAAAAGCATTCTATGAGAAAGGAATAATTAAAACTTTTTATTTGCAGATGACATGATCTCTGTGTAGAAAAATCCAACAAAATATGTTGAAAAGCAATTATGAGTAGTAAGTTTAACAATATTTTGAAATACAAGATCAATATAAAAATTAATTGTAATGATATACACTAGAAGCCTAGCTTGAAATTTAAACAAAACAACATAACTTAAAATAGCATTCAACAATATGAAGTTGTTAAGCATGAATCTGATGAAAGATGTAATACACTTGTACACTGAAAATTATAACATGTTCTGGAAAGAAATTACAGAGGATCTAAAATGCCCTCTTTTAGTCAACTTTTTCACTGCTGTGACCAAAAGACCTGACAAAGTTAGTGTGGAGAAGGAAAAGTTTATTTGGGGCTCATGGTTCCAGAGGTTGCAGTCCATAGCTGGCCAACTCCATTGCTTTGAGCCCAAGGTGGGACAGAGCATCAAGGCAGAAGGGTATGGTAGAGGAAAGCAGCTCAGGACATGACAATAAGAAAGTAAAGTGAGACTTGTCCACTCACAAGGGACAAAATATAAACCCCAAGAGCCTGCACCCAAAGACCTATTTCCTCTAGCCTACAGTTACCACCCATTTAATCAATTCAAGTGGATTAATGCACTGATTCAGTTAAGTCTCTCATAATCCAATTATTTTACTTCTGTACTTTCTTCACACAGGAATTTTTTGGGGGGACTTCTCATATATAAACACAATTTCCTGTTTTTTTTGTTCTTCATTTGTTTGTAACTCAGTATGTGGCAGCTTTATATGTGATGGCCACAGTGCTGCTAATTATTGGCTTAGGATACACATCTACAATGGTGACTGAGGAGTTGGTGGCTTCTGGTCAAGCATACACTGTGTTTAGCTTGGAAGATCCCTGATTTCCTTGAGGATTAAGATACACACTTGTCTGCATTTCAGAAGATGGTTCAGGTGAGAAGGTCCACAGCCTAAATCCACATGTGTACCACAGCTTGCCTTCTGGCCAGGTTATGACGTGGAAAGTAGCCATTAAAGCCAGAGAAGCACAACCTACCTCCACACGCAATCGCCAGAGCCAAAGACACAGACTCTCGCTTGATTGCCAACATTTTTCCTTCTCCGAGGGATAGCACTTCTTGAACTTTTCAGTAGTGTGGAGACTTGCTTAAGAAAATCCAATGCAGACATCAAGTTCTAGGACTGAAAATAGAGCTGGTTGAGAGAGACAGGCAACAGGCAACTGTAGATGAAAATATCACATTTATCAAACCTAGGTAGGATGATATGGAATCCAGAGAGATGGCTTTATTTCAAATGAAGCTAAGAACTGTGCCTTAGGATAGCATGAAAATACCTATTTTTTTAAGAACCTTAAAATCCTTTTTCTTTCACATGAGAACCTTCTCATTATAATGATACAACTTACTCAGAAGTAACAGATTTAACTTTCTACAGCATTTACTCTGGTGTTCTGGGGAGCACAGAATAGGGACTTGCACATGCCTGTCTGATCCATTTTTCCCCTGGAGTTCTGTGATGAAAAGCAGCTGCTCAGTTCTTCCTCTCTTTCCCCTGCTCCTGCCTATGTCTGCTGTTACCTTCAATCCCTTTCCTCCGAGGGCTCTCTGACCTTTCTTTGTTTATTGATTGTGAAATTCTACTAGCTGCCATGCTCCTTTGCTCCTCAGAGATTAGAAAGGGTGCAAAATCTGTGACTGCTTAGCCTCTGATATTTTCTTTCATCCTTGTTTCTTCACATTGTGATAAAGGCCCCTATCTCAGAGAGCATTCATTTCCTGGTTACTTTTAAATTCTGCAAATCCCCAACTCTTAGCATAGAATGTTTTCATTTCCTGATTTTTTTTCTCTCTAGTACTTACAATATTTATCTTACCTGCACATTATATTTCATAATTATATTTGTCATCTGTCTTCTTTCCCAACCACAACTAGAAATGTTAGACAAAGAGGGCAAAGATTTATGTCTGTTTGGTCCATTCATTGCTGGTTTTCCAAAACCTTACCTGGAAGGTAGCCTATAGTCTGGTACTTATTCTTGAAATACCTATTTGCGGAATGAATGAATATGGTTCTTCCAAGAACATCCTCTTTAATCATTTTGCCTTACAGAGTTGTTCTGTGAATGCTAGGGACCCCCATAATGCTCTCATTGGGAACACTCTCTCCATTTTTCCATCAATCTCTTGATTTCTCTAGATTAAGAATGTGGCTGGTATCATTAGGGAGATTGCTAATTGATAACTGACATCACAAATAAACTTTCTCCAGAAGGTTACACATCTCAGGGGGGACAATGAAAACAGAATCTGCGAGCCTTGGTTGTATGGACACCTGTAGCTTTGGCGTTAGGAATTAGAACTTTTTCTGGAAGTTAGGCTAACATAGTCTTTGAGAGAGACCGGTATTGGTTCAAAACTGGACTCTGCCACGTACATATTATGTACCAAATCCCTCACTTTTCTGAACTTCAGGTTGTTGTTTTTTTTCACTTAAAAAAGAAAAACAAAACAGAATGTACCAATTGGACACCATAGAGCAGATATTCAATGCAATAATATATGTAAAGTGCTGTCTCAGGACCCATCACATTGTAGGAACTCCAGAGATTTCCCAGATTTCTAAAATGTATGAAAAAGGGAAGACACTTATATATCTGAAAAGTGTAATTCACAGAGAAGAGACAAGTTTGAACTTAAGATGAAAAGTAATATCGATCCAATTATATGTGTGAAATTACAGAGTGACTTTTCTTTGAGTAATTC
The DNA here is from genome assembly GCF_052094955.1 of Ictidomys tridecemlineatus. Taxonomy (NCBI): domain Eukaryota; kingdom Metazoa; phylum Chordata; class Mammalia; order Rodentia; family Sciuridae; genus Ictidomys; species Ictidomys tridecemlineatus. The sequence continues at coordinate 26,914,320 of NC_135478.1, read as the reverse complement.
TGATTCCCATAAGGTGTCTTAAGAGAGGCTAGCTGACATGGAAAGACAAAAAGCAAGAAGTGTGCTGGGTGTCAAGGACATTCTGTGTGCTTGTTCAGGTCCCCCCAAAAGTAGATGTCCAGATGGGATTATGTAACCAAGACACACATTAAACAAATGCCTGTGATAGTTAAAGAAGTGAGGGCCAGCAGAGATGGACCCTGCCTCAGGCCATGATGCAGTCTGATATAGCATGGAAGAGAAAGGGAAAGAAGGCAGGAAGATCAAGAGGACCTCTCTTAGACTTCTCTGAACCAGAGGATTCTTGAAATAACCAACATCAATATTGAAGGAGTCCCACATTATCCAGGAAGGGCCACCTTAGGATCCCTGCACCCAATCATTGACTTGAAGAAGCTCATAGGAAGAGTGACATTGTACAAACACAGTTGTGTATTTAAGAGCTTGGCTCTTGTTCAGTGACACTCCCCAGCGGTGGGGGTGTGAAGGGAGCCCTCCTCATGCTGTCACACACAGCATTCTCTTTCCTAAAGCCTTCTATCCCCACCGTTCTAGCACCCCTGAGAAGGAACAAACATTTGCAGTGTCAGATCATGAGCCTCAAACAGTGGCTTTATTCTCAAGAAGGTTAAAAGTCTTGAAATGTTTTTTATTGCACTGACTGATAGTAGATTCTAATTTGTGGAATTATAAAAGAAGAGGAGGAGCCCAAGTGAAGTTTTACAGAACAAAACCTGCTTCCAGGCCCTGCAGAAAGACTTTTTGAAACAGGGTACAATGTGTCTTATCCTTAGCATGTAGCTTACTTCAGAGGAAGAATAGAGAGGAAGCAAACACAGATTCAGGGTTCTGAAACCCTCCTGAGAGTATCCTGAGGAGTCCTACTGTAGTCTGTATCTTCTGGGTAAGATATTGAGCTAAAAAGTCAATATTCCCAGTGGGCTTGGCCATTCTCAACAATCCATGCTACCAAGGATATTGACCTTTAATTGGAATCATTATTGGGGATTTAATTGCACGTTGGCACTAGTCAACTATAAAGCGAGGGAAGAGAATTCTAATTTTTCTTAATTGGGTGCATTTTGGCAAAAAAGTTGGACCAACAATGAGAGGTTATATCCTAATGCTACAACCACATTGGGCCTTCAGTTAATTTATAAACTGGGCATGTACTGTATGCTGCACAATGCATGTTGTATGATGACAAAAATAGGGAAAAATAAGACATGGGTCAGGCACTTAGACCTTCCAAACATTACTACAGTGAGTGTCTTCTATCATTCACACCACTTCAGCTCATTCCTTAAGGGATGGCATTCTCCATATCTGCACGAGAGGCTTCACCCTGGTAGCCAAATATCTGCTTCATTGGATCCATACACATTTCCACTCCTTTCCCAGCAACACACATATCATTTGGCTCTGGAGTCCAATCCCAACTTTCTGAGTGTATGAGCTTGGGCATCAGGGAACTTGGAAAAAGATCCCTACTCTTCTGAGGTGTCTCAATATTCAAGATCATATGTGAAAACACTAGAGTTGTAGCTGTTGGCCTGTTTCGGGGGCTCTAAGCATTGTTTTAGATCCTTTTCTTCTTATATTATTGAATGTGCCTAAATATATGCCTGTTAATATGGCATGGGGTTAATAGTCCACTCATCACAAATAAACTTCTTGCTTTAAAATAATTCCCTTATGAAGTCCCATGTCCCTCCTGGGAGAATCAAACATTGTAGATACCAGGCCCATGAATTTTACATCTGGAGCCTGTACTAAATCACATTACTTTAGTCAGTTCTATGTGTGGATCATTTGAATAACAGAAATATTCAAACATTTATGTGTTTGTCTCATACTCTGAGTGTTACAAGCCTGCAATCCAAGGAAGACCTTGAAATAAACTATCTTGGTGAAATCATTTCCTCTCTATTGTTGAACCAATATCCTAATTGGTTTATACACTGGATATATTTAAATTCTTATTAACCTCACCTACTGCTGTATTATTTAACATTTTATGAAGAATTCTCTGTCTTTTAGAACATTCTCTTTTCTTGTATCTCTGACAGTGAACAATGTTTAGAGAGGTCATCTCTGTGATGACTTCTTTTCTGCCCATTTCTGAAATACCTGATACTAGTAGGATCCAGTCAAACCATTTTCTCTTTGCTCTCTCTCTGTAGAAAGTATAATTAGATTCCTTGTTGTTCATTATCACCTACATATTGATGAATCAAAAAATCTGTATATTTACTTGAGCTTGCTCTGTTGAGTTCCTTATCAATATATTTTAAACTTTATCAAGGATCTCCAATCAGATGTCCTTGTCGATGTCTGTCCAACAAATACACATGGCAATAAGAAATATAACTAGAGTCAAACAAATTTATTTAGCCTGCTTGCTGTCTCCTGTGAAATGGATACTTGCCCCCTAGATGTGGGGTCTTAGAATCATTTGTTCTTAGAAGTGAAATCAATGATTTGTGTCATGGTAATTTTTACTTAGGAAGTAGGATCATTGAAATGAAGGCAGAATCACCATGGGTAAAAAAGATTGGCCACTCCTGTCATTGGTACAAGGTGAACACTTAGCTAATTTTGTGTTTGTAGAATAATCTTGACTATGCTTCATTTAGACATTGTCCTTAAGTGGTCTTATCTGATTATTGTACGTATGGCATGAACATAAGCTATCCATGCTTGGGTAACTATGGCCTAGGGTCATTTTCACCATCTGATTCTATGGGAACCTCAGAAGCCCCGTCCCTGTTTCTCCAGTGATCAAATTCACATAGTCACCTCTGTGATCCTCTTGGACTTTCCTTTCCACTCCTCCAAATCAATAAATAGAAAATCATTCCTCTCAGCTCTTCTCCGTGACAACATTAAACTCAGTTCGGACACTTGGCACTTGTTCTTGTGATAGCGAAACAATGTTTACTTATTGTTCTTATATTGTTTTGTTTATCACCATAATCCACTTAATTTATTTGTATACTGCTAACATAATGAAACTTCTAAATATAAATCTTTAAAAAAATTTTTTTAGCTGTAGATGGACACAATATCTTTATTTTATTTGTTTATTTTTTTATATGGTGCTGGGGATTGAACCCAGTGCCTCATGCATGGTAGGCAAGTGCTCTACCACTGAGCCACAATCCCAGCCCCTACATATAAATCTTAACATGCCAACAGCGTGTTCAACCATATTCGCTGTTTATCTGGCACCGAGGGGATAAGCCTCACCATTTGTGTATTGCCTTCTAAGATTTTTCTAGATCTAGTATTTGCTAATCTGCTTTGGAAACAGAGAAAATGCTGTCCAACCCAAACTCTCAGGTCTGTAGGTCACAGAGAATTTTCTTCTCCTCACAGATGAACTTGTTCCAGCCATGTCCATCAAGTTAGGAGCATCCCACTGATGAAAGAAAGCTTTGATGAAAAGACAGATGGATAGAAGTATGTATAATGGAATTTATGTTTGGACAGAGAGAGTCACAGTGAGAAAAATAGAAAAAAAAATAGGTTGAGAATTTGAAGGAGGAGGAAGAAAAAGAGGATTTGAGAAAGGAAGAACACAAAGATATGAGAAAGTAAGAAAAAAGCAGGCCCATTTGTGTCCTATGTGTGGGATCTTTGACTGTGACCATCTGACTATCGGCCTGTGACAGACAAGCATTGGTTACATTCCCACTATGTTGGTAGCAAGCAGATATCAGTATTCACCACAGTGTGAGATTCAGGGTCTGGAGTGGACCTTTTTGACAACCAAGCTATTTAAATAATGGGATTTGTTTTCATTTGATTGGTACCACTTGCTATACATATTCTGTGTAGTAATTCACACTGAAAAATTAAAAGTAGGAAGGTGTACTGTGCTATGAAATTCAGTCAGTTGGTATATTCTGTTGGGTGGCTGGCCTATGAAAATAGCCCCCAAATGGCTCAAATAAAATGGCAATCTACAGGTAATATGTAGGCTTTGAATAGAGAATTTTTTTCTTAGTATCTCAGGAAGAAAAACAAAATAAAGTTTTGAATTACAATTAAATATGCTAGTTCCTCAAACTTTTGACATTCTATCAGATTCTTGAAACCTTTTTGAAAGATACTTCAGAGAATGAGAACTGTAATACCATTCAGATTTTCAAACTTGTGATGTACAGCTTGTTGGAAAAATAAGTCAATTCTTTTAATAATCCAAATTAACATGGGATATAATAATTTTACCTTTTAAATATCCTAAATTAAAATTGTGAACAAAATATCTAATTGTTGAAATTTATACAACTTAGTTTTATCTCTCTGAGAAGTGTTACTTCTCGGGAAGCTACCATTATCATTGTCATCAGACACACTTAAATAAATAAATCAAGTTGGTGAATAAATATTGCCATGCCTTCAGTGGTTGGTTGTGGAAAAGTTTGGTTCCCTTCATTTCAACACATTTGATCTGAACAATTTGTATGCAATGCAAGATCACATTCTGAGTTGGGGAATACGGAGCTCTTCTGAGGAATTTGTTACCTATCAGAGGAATATGCAAGCTTCTACACAAACAGTCATGATTGAGTAAGTACAGAACACAAGAGACATACACACTGGGCACTGTGGGATTTCAGAAGGAGACTGTTTTTTCTGAGGCCAACTCTGAAAGCAGAAATGAGGTTGTAGGACATTTGAGGAGAAGGGTACAGAGTGGGCAAAGCCATAACTTTGGGATCATTTTCAAGCATCTGGGGCTTTGATTATGTTATTTTGATTGATGGCAGGGAGTTGCTATGACATTTTGAACTGAACTCTTTGAAGGGAAGCTCACAAATTAAAATGAAACTAACCCTGGCCACTAACATGGCATGGCTGTTAAGTTGAAATGAATCAATGTATGGAAACATCTAGCACATGAACAGACAAGTGTGGCTCATCAAAGGCAAAGGTGCTTCTCAATAGCATGGGCTATCTCTTATTGTTTTTGTGTCTCATGCTGTTACAATGGCTGTGACACAGGAAGCACTCATACTTGTGAAGGTATGAAGTAAAAATACCCATGCTCTTGGAACTCCCTTGCACAGTTCACCATCTTTTATCTTCTTACCAGCTGCACATAATTCAAACTCTCCATATTCTATCAATTCTTCTACAATGCTCATTGCATCTAAACTTTACTTCATTCCTCTGCCATGACCATTTTGTTCTGGGCCATAGTTGCTGCTATGGTTTAAATGTATAAGACAATGCAAGAAAGTTCAGAGTTGAACAGACTGGGTTGAGAGTCTTAAACCTAATCAGCGCATTAATCCACTGATCAGGTAGATGGGGTGTGCCTGGAATAAGTAGGTTACTGGGAACGTGTTTGGAATTTATATTTTGTCTCTGCTGAGCATAGATCACTCACTCTGATGCCTGTTAGCAAGTCCTCAGCTGCTTTTCCCTGCCATGTCCTTTTGCCATCATGTTCTGCCTCACTTTGGGCTCCCAGAGCCATGGAGTCTGTGGACTGAGACCTCTGAAACCATGAGCTCCAGATAAACTTTTCCTTCTCTATATTGTTCTTCTCAGTTTTCTTTTCTTTCTTTATCACAGCAATAAAAAAGTAACTAAAACAGTCACTTTATACAGCATTGTTGTACACAACATCTCTTTAAAACACCAATGCCATGCCCTCTCTCTGTTTCTACATGTTGCCTATCTTCTGGGAAAGTCCTTTTCTGATATTTCTCTGTGTATTAAACTAGAGCAGTAGTTCTCAGAGTCTAGCGCAAGAGCAATACCTGGGAACTTGTGGAAAATGTAATGTTGAGTTATAAACTAGGAGTGGTCCCTCCAGATGATTCTGATGCTGGTAAAGCTTAAGAACCATTGCTCCAGACCTTGGTCCTTTGCTCTAGGTCCTGTGGTGTACTCCAAGCCTGTCATCTTAAGCCATGTATCAGAACATCTAATGAAGGGTCTGCCCAGTTTAATAGGCTCTTCCTTCAGTCTTTTCTATCATCATCCCATCTGTGTCCACACTCCTCTTCTAAGCTAAGACAATAATAGTCAGACTCATAGTACTTTTGTTGGACAGTCCTGTGCTTAGTCTAGAAAATAACAATCTTTCAAGATAAATGACAAAATATGAGGCTGGAAATGCATATGAAGGTCATATCAGGAAAGATTATATAAACTATGTTAATAGCAATGGGTGTTATAAAAACCATTGAAGTGTTTTAAGCAGAAAATAATCAAGGCTGGGTATACATTTTTAGAAATACTCCTTCTATGTGAATCACTGAAAAGGGGCATGATTCATAATTAATTAGAAGATCCTGGAAAGAACTCCTGTGAGGAATGTGATTTCAAGTTAATGAGATTTTTGTTTGTTTGTTTGGGTGTTTGTTACAGATTGAACCCAAAACTTCATACATGCTAAGCAAGCACTCTATCCCTACACTGCTTTCTAGACATTTTTAAATTTTTGTTTCTTTTAATTTTCTTGATGGTTGGTGGTGGTGGGGGGGAGATTGAACCAGGGGTGCTTTACCACTGAGCTACATCCTCAATACTTTTTATTTTGAAACAAGGTCTCCCTAACTAGCTGAGTCTAGCCTTACACTTGAGCTCTTCCTGCTTCAGCCTCCTGAGTAACCCAGATTAAAGGCCTGCTTTAAGGTCAATGTGAAATTTTGATTGGTAAAATTTTCAGGCACTGTCACCTCAAGGGCCATAGGAAGAACCTTTATCTTCTAATTCTTATCTCCTATTAGGAGTACTCTCTCTCTTCTTTTCGGGAGATTATCTGGATCCTGGAACAACTCAGAACTATTTTTTTTCTGTGATCTCATGTGGCTCTTCTTCTAATGTTCTTCAGTTGAAGATGCTTTCAGATCCTGGATCCCGAACTCTCAGATGCTCCCTTTCCTCACGCACTCCTCATGCTGAATGGCACAATAAAGGAGATAACAGCTTCCAAGCCTTGCACTCACAACCTCTCCTCTACTTTAGAGTGGTGTTCTGGAGCTGAATCAGACAGAATTTCTTCCTCCTATCATCTCTCCTAAGCCCTTTACTATGCTTATGCTCAATTTGCTCTCAGCATTCATCACTATTCTTAAATCAATCATAGTAATTTTGCCATAGATTTTCATGTCTTTTTCTCATATTTTACCCTACAATCTCTCACTCTTTCTCTCTGCTTTTCTCATTCTTATCTCGTTCTTATGTGTATATTTTCAATCAGACTATTTTATTCTATATAAAATCGTTTGGAAGGTCCATTCTAAGGCATATAAAAATTTTTGTTCTTAGACTATTTAGTTGCATGGAAATATCATAAATTATGATACCATGAGCTTTTCATATGTAGTACAAAACTTCCTACCCAGTTTTAATCTTGCTAACCATATAGAGCTCTCTTATTTACCACATACTCTTTCAAACATATTTTTAAAATCTTGTCAGGTGTCTGGGGACATGGCTCAGTTTGCCGAGCATGCAATGAGTTTCTGGTTTTGATCGCTAGTGCCACCAAAATAAATAAATAAACAAAATCTTGTCCATGGGTTTGTCAATGAAAGTAGGTTCAGTAACACGCAATAAAATACCAAGTCTATTGGTCAAAACAACACAAATTTTATTTCTCTCTGATGTATAAGAGATTTTGAAATAGTCCTCTGTTATATTTGGGGTCCCCATCTCTCTCATCACCTTTACAGTTCTGGTACATGGCAGCACACTTCAAGGTATGGTACACGAAAGTCTGCTGGAGTTCTACCATCACTTTGTCATTTGCAAGTTGGGAGGAGGAAAATAGTGGGTCAGAATAGAGCCCTTTTGAGCTGATTTGACTTTTTATATGAGTACTTCCAGAAATTCTGTATTAGACTCTCAATTGCATCTCGTTGACCAGAATATCACATGGATATTCTCAGTTGCAAGTGAAACTAGGAAATGCATATTTTTCCAGGTAGCATAATACTCAAAAGTAAGATTTTATTGGTAGTGAGGAAGACCAGAATAAACTTTGGGGTAGGTAATTTGTAGACTCCATTACAATAGCATAATAATAATAATAATAATAATGATGTTGCTAAAATTTATAATTGGTAGTATTTGAATTATAAGAAGTTTTCTTCCCATATTTGGTGGACATTTAAAGTTCTTTTATGTATTACTCAGGCATATTTTTTGGTCATTTTATTGAACAAGAATGAGATAATTCTGTGAAAAGAACTTGAGAACAAAAGATACTTAAATTGAATATGGAAGGTGAAAACATGGGGACAAGACTGACAGTGAGCATTGAATTGATTTAAAAATAGAACAAAAATAGGTTTATTTTGAGAATATGCTTATAGGAAGTGAATATTAGAAACTCTGACAATATAAAAGTAAAAATTATTAGGAGTCTGAAGGTACATCTACCTCACAAGGAAATTGTGAGGAAGGATGCGCACAGTTTCTTACAGTTTCCCTAAGGTTAGCCAATACCTTCTGCCTAATTGATATATTCCTCTTTTTCCAGCTTCCTGGTAGGGCTAAGGTAACAGCTGCCTTGAGGAGCTGGTTCTGCATAGTCAGGTAGGGTCTGGGGAGCCAACCTGGAGCTGAAGGTGTGGTGTTGAAAAGCTTTCTGCTTAAGAACATAGTCTTGGTTTCTGCTATCTGCAAATTCTATGCTGGTTGATGAAGACATTATAAATATAATAAACCATGCTCATGCATCAGAGGAGAACAGAACATAGTAGTGTCTACATATATTTGTAAACAGTGTTTTCTTAAGAAAATTCCTATATGTGAATAATATTCACAGAAACAAAAAATAAAATAAATGCAAATTATACATTAACCATTATATATATATTGCAGTCTGGCTTGGCCCAAATGGCTCTACGTTCCCTCATTAGCTATGCTTTTCCATCAAGTTCACTCTTACACCAGCCACCCTGTGTCAAGGAACCTCTCCACTGCTCCTTGAAAACCCTGTCTGAAATGAATGAAAGGAATCTTGCAGAGATGCAAGATTGTACATTAACAATCTGTACAATTGTACATTAACCATGATGGAAAAAATTTTACTGAAGTACATACACATATACACATACACTACAAGGTTTAATTAAATAGAAAGCCATTTTTTTTTCTTGCAGAAGACTAATCATCATTTGTTTTATTACTTAAAAGTTCTCCTGAGTTTTCTGATTGTTTGTAGTAATATTTTTATACTTGGATTTCAGCCTTGCTTCTTACATGAATAATAAAACAATTTAAAACTTCCACTTAGATCAAATTTAATATAAAGATAATTCACCAAATATTAAAATTAAATGTGACTGAATTGACGTATCATCTTGAATTAGACAAAGCATCATATGTAGGATGCAGAATCAGTAAACTGTAATTTAAAAAAATAATGAATGAATGCACTCACATAAGAACTTTAAACTTCTCATGTTAACATATACAAAACACAAATGAGAAACTGGAGATAACTATGTAATATATGCTTTTTCTAAGAGTCAATAAATGTATGAAAAAATTAGTAAGTACAACAAATAAATAAAAAATGTCTTAAATGCTTTGCAACTAAGGAAGTACAAATAATAAATAAATTGAAAATATACTTAACTATACTCCTAAAGATATTTAGGTAAAAGCAGAAATTAGGTAACTCTTTTTACCTGTTCAAGTAGCAAAAAGTTTAAATTTGCTAACAGTACTAGAAAGATGTACATTTTTATTTCTTTTCAAAGAAAAATAAAAACATCCTTATGTTAAGCTATTCTGCTCTCTTGATTTGTACCTGAACGTGTTGGCCACATTTCTTGAACTAAATGAACACCAGAAGGGCTGGGGTTGTGGCTCACTGGTGGAGTGCTCACCTGGCATGCATGAGGCACTGGGTTCGATCCTTAGATCCACATAAATGTAAAATAAAGATATTGTGTCCACCTAGACCTAGAAAATAAATATTTTTTTTTAAAAAATGAACACCAGAGATTTCTTTATGATAAAAAGAAAACAAATAGTGTGTTTCTCACTAAATAACAGTTCAATAAAATATATTTTAAAAGCTAACTAAGTATTACATTGGATAATTTTATAAACATTAGCATATATGAAGAAAATTTATATGCTAGTATGGATAGATTGCTAATATATATTATTAAGTACAATGAACAAAGATCAGGAGACATTTTACATTATGATCTATTGTATAATTATGAATGATTATCTATGTATTCACAAACAAGTATGCACTGAGATTTGCACAAAAATTTGTCAAAAGGAATTGCACAAACCTGTTAATCTTAGTCCCTTTGGATTACCGGACTATAATTCAGGGAAGGACATATTGCTTCAGTACTTCTCATTTTTCTATATTTGAATTTTCCTTTTTTTCCCTGAAATGTTTTTATTAGACTATATGTCCACACCAATTAAAATGTGAGATAACAGATATTTTGCTTTCATTTTCATTTTATGCATAATTCAAGAAACCTAATAAATGTGTACAGAGGGTTGGAAGTACCAATTTTTTTTTTTTGAGAATTATCTAGGTGAACATGAGTCAATTTTCCAGGGATTTTCTCTTTAATTTGTGCCACAAGGGTGTGAATTACATAGGACTGTCACTCCGTGTGGCAGAGACTCACAGATGTCAACAGAACTAACTAAGGCCACGTACGAGGTAGGATGATAAGTGAGGATTTCGACATGTACATTCCATTCTCAAATTGAGCTCCTTCCTCATGCCCCCTTATTAACCATAAGAGAAATATGTGTGTTTCCTTTAAACAATACATTTCTAACATTAAAAGTATTTTTAATTTCAAATGTGATGAATACTCAATGCTCAATATTCCATCTTTCTCCATGAATAAAAATGGAAGATAATATGCTGAGATGACACTGCCTCAATTAAAAATGATAATCCATTATTACAGCATACGTAGGTGTGTGATATCTCCTCATTAATGACTTGCTATGCATAAGTACCAGGAGATGAATTTGACATTTGATACTGATACAACTGTAAAGAGAAGACCATGTATTGTGGCTTATTATAGCTTCTTTAAAGTTTGAAGAGCTTCATTTTCCAAAAATGGAAAAGTAGGATTGATCCTAGTCAAATCAGGGAAGTCAACAGCACTTTTATATTCTGCTTTTTTCCCCCTCCTCTCCCCAATTATTCTTCCTTCTATATTTCTAATGCTCTGTGCCTTGTTTTCCAATCAATTTTCTCCATTTTTACAACATCAGGGTCTTTGAAAATGGCACTGGTCAACACTGGACTATAGAAGGATTAGGAGTTCCTACACATGGGATTCAATGATGCTTTAATTTGAACCTACATTGGAATTGTGTGGTAGGGGTTATTTGTATTTTAATATATGTTCCTCGGGGCTGGGGATGTGGCTCAAGCGGTAGCACGCTCGCCTGGCATGCGTGCGGCCCGGGTTCTATCCTCAGCACCACATACAAACAAAGATGTTGTGTCCACCAATAACTAAAAAATAAATATTAAAATTAAAAAAAATATAAATGTTCTTCATCAAAAGAATTTCAGAAAAGGGATGAGATTGAGTGGACCTGGAACAAAGCAATACAAATGGGGTAGGGGGCTTTAGAATTTAGAAGCTACTTTTGTCTAATGAGAAATTGCTTCCATTTCAGTCTTCTAGCAGCCCCCACATAGATGTTGAAAGATAAAACTGGCATTGGCCAGTGCTTTAGTCAGCTTTGTCTTGCTGTGACCAAAAGTCCTGAAAAGAACCACGTAGAACTGAGCACAGTGGTTCCTGCCTGTAATCCCAGCTATTCAGGAGGATTGTAAGTTCAAAGCCAGTCTCAGCAACTTTAGGAGGTTCCTAAGCAACTTAGCAAGACCCTTTCTCAAAATAAAAAAATAATAAAAATAATTTAGAAGAGGAATAGCTTTTTTCAGTCATGGTTTCAGAGATTCAGTCCGTGGTTGGCCAGCTTTGGGCCCCTGGAGAGGTAGAACATTGTGATGGAAAGGCATGTCACAGGAAAGCATCTCAGGACATGACAAGCAAGAAGCAGAGAGGGAGAGCTCTGTTCATCAGGGACACCTTTAAACATTCCTGCATTGTCTCACACACAGCTTTTGAGAGACACCTCACATGCAAACCATAACAGCCAAAGACTCTGCACAGATGGAGACTAAACATGCCTTACCCCTATTTTTCTATGTTCCCTTCAGTCTCAAGTTCATCTTTTCTCTTCACCAAAATAGCCTCTCAAATGCCACCTTTTCCAACAGACCCTCACCTCCCCAGCCAAGAGCAGAACAAGGAAGCAGGAACGGCTCTTGGCAAGCATCTCTTTAGTGACCTTCACAAGAGAAGGCTTTTCCTGAGACATTTTGCTCACAGCCCCCCAGTTACCTCCTGTAACCCTGGACAGTCCAGGCCTTCTCCTCTTGGGATACCCCTGTCCTTCCATCATCATGTCTTCTTGATATGGAAAAAGCATATGCAGACATGCAGACCCTCCTGAAACCTAGATGGATAAAAAGGTCTCCACTATTCACACAAGTCCCAAAGGGCACCTTCTTTTCTTTTTTCCTTAAATTAATTACTTTAAATGGATTCTATAGATTTATAGTATGAGTCATTTGGCCACCACTTAGTGGTAAAATATAAGCTCTCCTTGAGAAGCTTCAGTCCATCCAATTTCTCTACGGTAATTAATATTGCATTTATCACTGCAGACTATGTCCTGTGGTCACCTGCATATATGCCATTTCTCTTTCACTGTACTGCATGTTTCTTGAAGACATGTCTCTATTTGATTTATGTCTAAATTGATCCACCCCCACCTCTCCAAAGGCCTTGTACCTGACTAAAGAAATTATTTCTTCGGTGGAGATGGCTCATAGGAAATGGAATTCCTCTTTGTGCTTACCTAGGGTCCTATCATGAAATTCTGTATACAGAGAATCTTCTTGTCAAATCCTAGAGTTGGAGATTTTTCTCAAATTCAGAAATTATTTCTCATAGCTACCTGGTATGTCTTGACTCTGGGATTAAAATTATGGTTACATTATGGTGCACTGTTTTTCTCTTCTTGGGAAACATACTATTTGACACAAAAGTATGTTTTCTATTCTGAACTTGTCATAAAATTTCATCTGGTCCTGAATTATACTTGATTCGTGGTTGTTTCAGGAGACACATAAGCATGCACACAAACATGGACACACACCAATTTTGATATCAGCGATGTCATCAGTGAAAAATCCTTTGAAACAAACCCAACCTTTCTCTTGAATATCTCAAAGCCCCTCTGCTGTCATAACCTCATCACCATTTCTGTAGCAGAGATTTACCTCCATACTTAGGGAACATACCTCTCCAACTTCCAGCATAAAACTCTCTGAGCCAGGGGGAGAAAGAGGACCAAGATGTCTAGCATTAATGACAACAGTCTCATTGGAAGATTTTTCTAAAGGCAAACATCTACAGAAGCTAGGATGTTTGGAAAGATTATTTTTTCTCCCAAGTCTCAAAACTCTTGAGCCTAATGAGGTTAAACACTTGCTACAAATCAATGCCTGAAAACAAAACACGTTCTGCTAAATATGGTAGAGAGTATATTCTCATATTCATCTCTCCCCTCTCCCAAATCCTCTTCCCTTTGTTCTTCCTGTCACCTAGCTCCTGCTGTCCTATGATCACCAACTTCTGCTCCTCCTTTACAGAACTGCAGCAGTGAAGCCGCACACTTTTTTAAAGCAGCATTTGGGACTTGACACAGAGGAAGGGATCCAGCTAACTCTGCAGAGAGAATCTAATTAGGTAGATGAGATTTGAGAAGCTGGAGTTTTTCTGGGACACCTGGCTCACCCTTCTGTGTAATGGAAGTTGTCACTAGCCTTTTGCTGGCAGCTGAGGCATCAGGATGTGGGTGTCACTTCTCATCTGAATTAAATGCTGCCTGCAGCATGACATCTCGGGCAAACAGGAACTGCTGGATACCCAGGCATAGGAATTATTTTACCTGAGGTCCCTTTCAATTCAGAGACACTAATTTCGAACCACACTGTCAGCTCAGGATAAGGAAAAAACTTCCTAAAAATCAGAACAACCAATCACTCAGGTGGATTGTTTTGCTGAGTAACGGGGTTTCCTCTACTGGCCAAATTAAAAGGAGATGAAAGGCAAGTCAGCATCAAAACCGTAGAACTTGCTAGGTTAATTTAAAGTATTAAGCCTCAGTTTCACCCATAGCCCAATAGACACTATATAATTCATTAAGGTATTCAATAAATACATATTGGAAATCTATTGAACACCAGGCATGCTTCTATGTGTGGGAATACAATTCTTATAAGAGACATAATTCTGGTCCTCAAGGAACTTGCATATTAGTGAGAAAAGATGGGAAACAAGCAAATTAATAGCTTGTTACCATCCCGTAATAGTATTATAAAGGCATCTGGAGAATGATGATGGAAATGCTGCCAAACTGGCAGAATTAAATAAAATTTAATAAATTTATTGAAAGTAAAATGAGATGATAATTATTACACATTTGCTGGGTTCTTGGCACCTTGCAAAACTCCACAGCTTAGCAAAACCTCTTAGCCATAAGAACTCGTACTCTCATTTTATGTATGCTGCAATCCAGGCTTTAAGTAACTATGCAATTTGTTAAGTAATCCCAGTTATTTGAAGTGAAACTGGCAGTGGAATTGAGGTATGAGCAGCTGGCTCATAGCAGGTACCCAATTAATGATGTTGTTGATGATGAAATTTGTAGATATTATAACACTATTGAGCCATTATGAAGGCGACATGAAGTTACAGATTTAACATTTAACAAATATTGCTTATGGCACAATGCTAGAGGCTATGATACATGTGGAGAAATAGAGGACACTACCTTTACTCTGCTCTCACTTTCCATTGAGACTCTAGAACTGTCCCAAGAAAACATTCTTCAATAACAGTGACTTCTGATGTTTGAGTCACATGCTGTAAGTTGAAGTTGAGTTTTATTTTAAAGGGAGGGATAAGTGAAGAAATATAGCAATGGAGTTCCTCGTGGTCATAAAAGACATCTGGACTTGAGTGAAGTCTTGAGAGGGATAATATTCAAGGGACTTGTGGGCACGAGAAAGAAGGTAAAACAGATGGGATATCTTGCTTGCAAAAAATAATGAACCTTTTACAATACCTGGAAACAACCCAAATGTCCATCAACAGAATAATGACTAAGCCAATGGAAGTATGCTTCCCCAGTGGGATACTATTCAGTGATAAAAAAGAATACCCACTGGCATATGTAACAGCATTGGTGAATTTCTAAAGCATTCTGTTGAGTAGAAGGAGCTATACATACAAAAGAACATGTTATGGTTTGGATACAGGTATCCCCCAAAGCTCCTGTATCAATGCAAGAATGTTCAGAGGTGAAATCGTTAGGTTATGAGATATGTCACCTAATCAGAGGATTAATCCGTTTGATGAATTAAAAATGTGAAAGGTCTATAGTATGGGGTGGTAACAAGAGAAAGGTTGGGCATGGTTAGAGGAAGTAGATTACTGGGGGAATGCTCCTCCCATTCTTTCTCTGTTTTCTGGCTACAATGATCCGTTTTTCTTCACTATACTTTTCGGCCATGTAGTTCTCCCTTACCTCAGGTTCAGAACAATGGAGTCAGCAAATCATGGACTGAACCTCTGAAACCATGATCCCCATATAAACTTTTCTTCCTCTGAGTTGTTCTGATCAGATGTTTAGTCACAGCAGTGAACAAATTTTAATAAAGTATATGTAGTTATTACTCTACCTGTGTGAAATTCAAAATTTAGGCAAAATTATTCTTTGAGGATAGAAGTCAGGAAATTAATTCCCTTGTTGGGTGTGGAGGGACTTCTGAACATGGATATAAAGATGCATATTCTAGATGCTGGAAACATCTTGATCTATATTTTTGGGTGGTAGGTACATAGGTGTATTCATTTATAAGATGCCATTGAGCTTTACACTTGAGAGTGTGCATTTTGTTGTAAGTAAATTAAGCCTTAATAGATCAAGCACAATAGAGAAAAGAAGAATCGGAAGGGAAATACTCCAGATGGGAGTCATCTGATATATAGTATATAACATATATTATAGACATAAAATTATTTTTGTGGGTCTATCAACTAAATTTTTACAAATGTGTCATAGCTTGATTTTTTTTCATGTAAGAGTGTATATGTATTATATATGAAAATATATGTATTATATATGAAAATATATAAATAAACCTTCATCAGTTGTAAAGCTAGATGGCATCCTTTAATATGAATATGCCTTAATTTAATAGGCAGTTATCCTGCTAATTTGTTGCTATTATAAAAATATCTTCACGGAACATCTTCTGAATATACATTTGTATTTTTCTTGGAACAATTCTAAGAAAAATATTTACTGGATTACAGCTAAAATTATGATATAGGTCCTTATATTTCTTTCAAAAATTGTTAGACTAATTTTGATACTCAATGGCAGCATATAGAAGTGCTTGGCACAATTCACAAATACCGTGTTATATAATTTTGAGAATCTGTGTTCTTTTGTTAGTAAAAACAGAAATATATCTATATTAATAATTAATAATTACTAGATTAGTAGTCAGAAGAAATACTGCTTGTCCTACAAGAGCTTACAGTCAACATCTCTGTGTTTGACAGGAAAATAAAGGAGATGATCAAGAAGTAAAGAAGATAGCAATGAGCTGTCTAAAAAAAACAAGAGATAATGATCATTTTCAATGACTTTCTGATATTTATTAAAGCTTCCATTCGCTGGCCATAAAGTCTGTAGAAATGAGTTGTTTCAGAGGGTTACATGGCCAAGAATTTCCACCATCTATTCAGATCACAATGGATTTCTTTTGATTGCTTACAGGAAACCTATATTGTAAGCAGCAATGAATAGTGAAAACACCAGCTGCAGCTGCTGGTTCCAGCATTTCCATTAATTAGTTGGCCATCCTAGTCATAGAATTCTCATTTAAAAAAAGTTGGAGCCCTAAGAATTTCTTATAGATGTAGAATCGTACTACCTTAATAGCCAATCCACAATATGCTGGAATATTTAAAGTTTAGCACAAACTTCATAATGCATCAGACTCACTGGCAAGGTGTTTTAAAACATGAATTGCTGAAGGCTCATCATCGGAGATCTTGGCTGAGTTCTGAAATTTTTTCTCTCTCCACAGTTGTTAGTTGATACTGATGCTGCTGGTTTGGGGAACACACTTTGAGAACTACTGCTCTAGCATGCACCCCAGAAGCAAAGGTATGCAAGTTGAAAGCAAGCTTGAGAGAGAGAATACTGCTGAGGACTTCTAAATGGCAGTGTGATAGCCTTGGGAGACAAGGATATGGGACTGCCTTGTGTTTTCAAAGACAGTTATAGAAACTACAAGAGAGAAGGGCTGGGTGAGGCACAGGGAAGCCATCCAATTAGAGGTGTTTGCTGTAATTCAAGGGAAACATGAGCAGAATTTGGATCAGGATGACATTGAAGGAAAAGAATAAAATCAACTCAGTGCAACTCAGGAGTTAGAGGATTTGGGATTGTGTGTTGAGGATGAGACTAAGGAGAAGACATTGGGGTCTCACAAATTTCAGGTTTGGGCAATAAAGTGAATACCAGGATCATCTTAATTGTGAATCACGGTGAGGGCATTCTAAGAAGTTTGGGGAAGATATGCATAATTACCACAAAGAGGTCGTATTGGGGCCTGTCCCACTTATTAGACCAAAGACCAGAGATCCACAGGAACCAACAGGAATGAATCCCTTCAATGGGAAGAGATTCTATAGGAACTGAGAAGCAATGTTGAAGTCAGACAGGAGGGTGCTCAGCAATGGGATCAATTCTATTTTCAAATTATATCTTTTAAAAGGATTTTGAAAAAGGCTTCATAACTAGGGTAAATAAATAATGGCAAAGATCGGAGCATCAAAAAAGATTCCAAAAAAGGCAAGAGTGGTAGTAGAAAACCTCATGAGGATAAAATGAAGGTCATGGAAAAGATGGAAGCACACACATGCACAACTGAGATAGAGATAAAATGAGAGAGAGGGTGGCTAAGCTCTGGAAATCATCTTCTTAGCTTGTCTCTTAGATTAAAAAATATATATATATATTTATATATTTTTAAAAATATATTTTTTATATATTAAAATTAAAAATTTTAATATATATATATTTAAATGAAGTATGTTAATACCTAAACAGTACCTGGGTATTAGATTTATAGCTTATTTTGATTTTCCTGTAAAATAGTTTACTCAATTTTGTATGATTCACACAGTTATAAAATGTTAAAATGTTATTTAAATTATTTTAAAAACTTTTTTCTGAATAGTGGAAGAATAAAACACCATGGAATTCCTCAGAGAGGAGATTAGTGTTAGGATTTCTGGTTCCATTCTCTCTGCATCCCAAGACAGAGCTAAGCAGTCCCCCAAAGAATAGTCTAGATCTCTCTCTTCTGAGTGATTGGCAGGCTAGAGCCCCTGGGAGCTGCCAGCTCACAGGCTGTTGGATCCATTCTCATTTGGAAGCCTGGGGCTAGAAGGCAATATTTAGAGTAACGCTTAATGTTGAAACCAATTTGAAATACCAAGAAAAATTGTTAGTGAGGCAGAAAAACTACAGCTACAACTCACCACATCAGCAGTCCCTGAGAGATGGGGACAGATGGAGGTACTTGGGAAAGATTCTCTTGGGACCTCTGACTCACTTCACTTCCCAGGAATCAGGGGGAAAGGGTACAAATGGCTAAAACCAACATCAGTGGATGCCAATAGTAAAAGTGGAAAATTTAAACAAGAAACAAGACAATTCCCTGTTTTGATCATTGCCAAGAAGTAAAATAGGTACGTTTATTCTTTTAAGATCCAATCTTTATGTGAGACAGACCATTTGAAAAAAAAAGCATAGAAAGACAGATTTTTCTCCCAACTCCCATAAATCCCTGTCTTTTCTTTCCATCTACCATTTTGCTTCTCACTTAGTTCTGATTCTGATTCTTTGAGCACATGGGTATGCAAAGTTACATGCAATGCCTTCCCTTACTCATCCATGACTTCTCCCTTCCTCCTCCTCGGAAGGACCAAAGCCATGAGCTTGGCTCTAGAGAACAAGAGGTCACTTGTTTCCAATATACATTAATATACAAACCCTCTCCTTTCCCCTTTCTCTCATATGTTCTCCTGAAAATGAACCACAGTATATTTAAAAATCTTCCTTCATTTGCATTGGATGGTTCTCACTTAGGTTGACATGGAAGTCACCTTCACCTTCTATTTAAACCTCTTCATTTCTGTATATTTTATATTTCATAGAGAATGTGCTGTGGTCCACTTCTATTTCTCCTTCAGCGTGGATGATACTAAGTATGAAAAGGCTGTGATCCTGTGTTTTAACCAACTTTTTCACTGCTGTAACCAAAAGACATGATAAGAACGATTTTATAAGAGGAAAAGTGAATTTGGGGACTCCTGGTTTTAGAGGTGTTAGTCCACAGGAAGCCAACTCCATTACTCTGGACCAAAAATGAGGCAGAATGTCATGGAAGAAGAGTGAGATGGCAGAGGGAAGCTCAGGACATGACCACCAAGAAGCAGAGAGAGACTAAGCTCAGCTCACAAAACATACACCTGAAAGGCATGCTCCTAATGACCCACCTCCTCCAGCCAAACCCACGTGCCTACAGTTACCAAGCAGTTAATCCCTATCAGAGGATTTAATGCAATGATTAGGTTAAGGCTCTCATAAGTGAATCATTTCACCTCTAAACTTTCTTTCATTGTCTCACACATGAGCCATTGGAGGATGCCTCATATCTAAACCATAATACCCTCCAACAGGAAATTAATGTGAGGGATTTCTTTTTCTGTTACTCTGCAAACTTAAAATATTTCTAATCTTCTCTGGGGCTCAAGCTTGGATTTTAAAACACTTAGTTATATTTTTAAATCCCAGTAGTTATTTGTGTTTAGGCAGGCTAAAGGCTGAGGACAGAGTTGTTTCCAGAATGGAAAGCTATAGCTGTAGACTTCGTGGATGGAAGAACAGTGATACAACTGAACTCAGAGCAACAGGAAGGATCCAGAGGAACAAAAACCTCAGCCTCTCCTTCCTCCATCTAACCTCCAAGTACGGCCTCCTACTGTCCCATCCAGAATCTGGAGGAATTCACTGCATATTTATGCTCATATGCCTAAAAGTATATGTGCATCTCCTTCTACATAATGTTAGTCCACATAAGTATGGTCATTATACTTTATTTTCTGAAATTTGCATTTTCATCTTAATAACAGGTGAAAAATCCCCATGATTACTGTGAAATGGAATAAAACTAGGAAATACTGAAATAATCAGTCTATGTCCAAAGGTGTTATTTCTGTAGAAGGGTCAATCATTAGGATAAAACTGAGATCAGATTCTCTTAGGTTGTGCTTTGCTCAATAATATAAATTCAGATAAATAAAAGAAGGTCTTGCAGATTTCAGATCATAAGAGTGTTAAGAGAATATTTTAGTTATTCTGCAACTCAGGCCATTTTACCAGGTTAAGTAAAGAAAGGGGAACTTTTCTGGCTAGATAGGTCATTACTCATAGGAGCAACTTACAGAAAACAGGGAAAAAATATATTTATGAGCTGACTCAGATAGCTGAGTAATTTCAGGAATGGCCACTTTAGCTAGCAAAAGAAGTTATCTTTATCCAAAAGTAATTTGAAAGAAGTCATGTTTTAAACTTTTGGGGGTAGAGTAGAATCACATTATAAATATTTAGTAACTTTTCATGTTTTCCATTTCAGTGCTTTATCTTAGTATCCCAGTGTTTAAATGACTCTTTGTTATTCCATATTAGCTATGCATCATAAATTTATTCATCACTAACATATTGAAGGACATTTACTTTTGTTCTATTTTTTAAAAATTCTAAATTGAACCAAACATCCTTTTAAAATTTCATTGTATCAATACAAAAAGTATACAAAGTTCAGTACATTGCTATTAAGTAGCTTTATCCGAGTAAACACAATATTGAGGATCCCAGAAGCATCCTCATAACTCCTACCAAACATTCTTCTCTTCCTCCTCTCCAAACTTTGCAAGCACATGACATTTTTTAATTTAAGAATTTATTTAAATTTATTTAATTAGGTATATATGACAACATAATGCATTTGATTCATTGTACACAGTTGCAGCACAATTTTTCATTTCTCTGGTTGCACCCGATGTAGTGTTGCACCATAAGTGCAGTCATATATGTACCTAGGGTAATTATGTCCTTCTCATTCCACCATCTTTCCTGCCCCCATGCCCCCTCCCAACCTTCCCTCCTCTTTGTCCAATCACAGTTCCTTTATTTTTCCCATGCCTCTCCACTTTCCATTATGGATCAGCATCCATTTATCAAGAGAGAACATTAGGCCTTTGGTTTGGGGGGTTGGCTTACTTTGCTTAGCATGATATTCCCCAACTCCATCCATTTATCTGCAAATGCCATAACTTTATTCTCTCTTAATGCTGAGTAATATTCCATTGTGTATATATACTACAGTTTCTTTATTATGTAAGTAGAACAATGCAGTAAATAGTCTCTTATGTTTGTGTCATTTGATTCAAAATCATATTTGAATTAATCCTTTAACATTTAGTGGTAGTTTAATATTTTAATTAAAATTGTTTAATATTCCATTATATTTATCATGTAGAGTGGATGGATACTTGTGTTGTTACTAGTTTGTTACTATTATGATCAATAATACTATAAATATTCTTATTTATGCATATACTTATGCATTTATGTACATAGGTAAGTATATGTAATAATCATAGTTTGCTTCACATTATGTCCATGTGTATGTATAAATATGAACATACATATTTATGTACATACATGTGTATATATATATTTATGTTCATACATTTATGTGTACATCATATCTATTTATATATGAAGCAAACTTTCATTATTATGGAAGTAACCCAGTGTTACAAATTTTTACCAAATTTAAATTATCAAAATTTCTATTTTATCAAATATTACATTATTACTTTATTGTTAATAAATTTATTATCAACAATATTATCTTATTATATTATTTTTTTCTTTTTTGTGGGGGGTGGTAACAGTGATTGAGTAAGTGGCACTTGACCACTGAGCCACATCCCCAGCCCTATTTTTGTATTTCATTTAGAGACAGGGTCTCACTGAGTTGCTTAGCACCTTGCTTTTGCTGAGGCTGGCTTTGAACTTTTAATCCTCCTGCCTCAGCCTCCTGAACCACTGGGATTACAGGTATGCACCATCATACCCAGCCTGTTTTTTACATCTTACTTCTACTAACAAATCTTCATAGAATAATTATCTCATTTTTATATTCTCTTTTTGTGAAGTACCTTTACAAATGAAATATATTTTTTATTATTTTACTGGTTGTGGCCCACCAATGTTGATAGCAGCTCAATTCACAATAGCTAAGCAATGGAACCAACCTAGGTGTCCTTCAACAAATGAATGGAGAAAGAGAATATGATTTAAGAGTCTTCTTTAAAAAGACAAGGGGCTCCACAGAGAAAGATTTTCAGCCATCACAGTCCTGAGAAGTCATTGCCCCCCAAACTAAAAACTGTTGTTTCACATGTTGTGTTTAGTTTTCTTTTTCTATGAAGTAGGAGTGTAATTCTGGTCCTTGGTACTCCAGCACGGCTGAGAGTGAGTCACAATTATCTCCTTTTAACAAAAGGATCCAGTTGAAACCTCACATTACACTCAGATGCCCTCTCTAGTCTACTTCAACGCAGAACAATTTTCAGTGTTCCTTTCCCTTTATAACTTTGATGTTTTTCAAGATCAAGCCAATCATTTTGTAAGCATTTTCTCAATTTGAATTTGAGAACTTAAAAATTCTAAATTTTTAAATGGCATTAATTTTACTCATAAGTGTACCAACATTCTGGATTTTGGGGCCAGAATGTTTTGGGGTCCAGCATGTTAAAGAGCCGATGCCCTGTTCTCCTGACTTCTCTTGGGGGCTGTGCAGTATGGGTTTTTTGCTTATTACTGGTGGTGCCTTGATCATGGCTTAGGTGGTTCCTGCTAGATTTCTCCATTTTCCAGCTCCTTCTCTCCCTTTCAAACTAGTGCATCTTTTGAGAAGAGGTACTTTAAAACTATGTAAGAATTTTCTTCCTTATTTTAATGTCCCCCACAATGGATGTTTATTACCTTCGTTTATTATAACAGTTGTAGTTACCAAGTGTTGACTTTAGAATTCCATCGCTCCTTCTAACATTTATTACTTGAAATCCTAGTTTTATATTTATTACTTGAAATTCCCCTGTTCATCTATTTTTATGAGTGTAGATTGATGGATGCTCATTTTATTCAATGGGTCATAATCCATGAATCTCATAAATTATTCTTGTGATACTGATGCTCCCTGAGATTTGGCCAGGAACCCTGGAGCAGACTCTTGTTCTTTTGACATGTCCCCAATCATCCTTTGTGCCTACTTTCAGACACGGGATATTCCAAATTAATCTCTTACTTTCTCTGCCTCAGGTCTAAAATTAGCCATTTCTCCATGAGGCCCTAATTCCTTTAGTTCCTAGTTTATGTATATATAATTATGTGTATATGCACAGAGATATCACATAGATACATATAAATACATTATGTTTATGAATTATGCATTGTGCATTTGAGTGTGTATGTGCGTCTATATATATCTACATTTATTTATATATTTACCCATATATTTTGAAAACCATAAGTATATATTCATACCTAAAACTGAAAGCAAGACCACAATGTTTATTCTAGCTTCCCACATTTCCATATTTGTATCTTTTTCCTCTGACATAGGAATTCTGGCCTCCTTTATCCTTAATATATTGATTTATTTGCTCATTACCTAGGTTTGTAATAAATCTCCCCTAACCTCCTGGGCTGCTTCCCACCTCCGAGGCCCTCATTGTATGAGCTCCAACTTTTGGAGAACCACCAACCAGTTTGGCACTTTTCATGGACATGCCCCAGCTTTGGCCACTCTGCCCTCCTCCTTTGCTCTATTTCCCACCTGGGTGCAGCCAGAAAAGAAAGAAGGTAAGCCACGGATAATACTGATGACTTCAAACTTTGAATTTGTGCCAGTTTTATCTGTCAGCATATCATTGTCTTAAAGAAATTTATTTTATTTTATATATTTACAGAGAAGTTACCGGGTTGATAGAGTATTCCTGTACCTCATTCATCCCGTCTCAGTTTTCCCTAATTTTATCTTCTTAAATTTCAAGCCAAACTTGTCACAACTAAAGGACTAACATTGGTATTTCACTTTTGATTAAACCCCACAGTCTATTTGGGTTTCACAATTTTTTCACCCAACATCTTTCTGCTGTTCCTGGACCCCATTCAGGAGACTCATTCCATGTAGTCATTACATGTGCTTAGGCTCCTCTGGACTGTGACAGTTTTTGCTGACTATGATTGGTCTTGAAGAGTACCCAAGATGTACTTTTTAGAATATCCTTCATTTTGGCTTTATGTCACGCTTTTCTCAAGGTTATTTGGGAAATAAAGTTGTACACTGAAGGGTATATCTTAGTGATATGACTTATCATTGATGAACTTGGTCAACTTATCAAGGGTGTTGACCATTTTCCCCCACTATAAGATTACTTTTCCACTTTTTTTTCAACTTATGCTTCCTTTTTTCTTTGTTTCTCTTTTCTTTCTTTCTTTTGGTGCATTATAGTTATACAAAATGGTTGGGTTCATTTTGACATAATCATACATAATGAAAATGAATTTATTCCATTTCAGTACCTGGTATCTCCCTTTTCCTCCCCTTTTTCTCCCCCCACCCAATCCCTCTTCTTCTAACTCTATAGTTCTGTCCTCCACTCATTTAAAAATTTTAAATTTGTGTTTTATAGATATACATAAAGGTGGAATTCACTGTGGTCTATTTATACATGCACATGATTTCTTTCCCTTTCTGGTTTCTCATTCTTCTCCTCATCTTCTTCTATTCCACTGATCTTCCCTCTGTCTTTATGATATCGGAACCACCATTTCCTTACTCATGCTTTGTTGTAGCTTCCACATATGAGAGGACACATTTGATCCTTGATTGTCTGAGTCTGGCTTATTTCACTTAGCATGATCTCTTAATCTATCCATTTACTGGCAACTGCCATAATTTCATTCTTCTTTATGACTGAGTAAAACTCCATCATGTGTATATACCACATTTTCTTTATTCATTTACCTATTGACAGGCTCCAGGACTGGTTCCATATCTTGGCTTTTGTGAGTTTGTGCTGTTATAAACATTGACATGGCGGTATCACAATAGTCTGTTGATTCTAGTTCTTTTGGATAAATATTAAGGAGTGGGATAGCTGGATCATATGATGGTTCCATTCCTAGTTTTCAAGGAATATCTATTCTGCTTTCCAGAGTACCAACCCATCTGTTTTGAAGCAAAGTAAACACAGCTCACACTAAGACAGACTTTCCTTTAGTTTTATGTTTGCTTTTGCTCATGGTAATTTGCTTTTTTGTGTTTTGTAATTCTTTGCAATTATAATATCAGTGGAGTTTTATCTGTGGTCATCCTGTGTAGCATGGCATGTAAAACATCACTTATGTCCCACTTCAAAGTCTCAGCCCAAATAAAAGTCTCCTTTTCTGATTGCCACAATGGTGACCAGCTCTCCCTCGACTCACATAGGCACAACCCGACATCACCTGGTCTCATATTCACACTACCTGTCTCTTAACCCTTGCCTGCAGCTTCCCTTTTGATTTCAGGGTGGAGAACATCATACACCTTGCTCAGTGAACACCAGAAGAGTGGGGAGTTAATGCCTTATGGGATAACCACCAGCAAAAGCAATAGAGGGCTAGGAGATAGAACTGTCCCCTTGCTTCTTCTGGAGAGACAAATGAGATGAGTGACGCAGTTACATGGAGGAGGGTGCGGAGACAGTAAGCAACTGCAGGACCCAGTAACGCATCATCATGTTGGCAGCTGTGCTTCCATCCCAATTTCACCCCTTTTGTCTCACACTTACTCTATAGAACAGTAGCCCCTGAGTCCTGTGCCGTAGCTTTCTTAAGGATCCAGACTATGACAAGGGTCTCTGCCTAGCCCTCCTGAGATATTACAAGCTTAGGAACACCTTTTGTCTAAATTTATCATATTGAGGTTCCCTGGACCACACGGGTACTACACATTCCAGACTTAAACCCTCATGAACACAGCATTATGTTTCTAAATTTTTCAGGGGATCTCCTACTCTCCTACTCAGAATTCATAGCAAAAGAGAATGTTTTAAAAAAAATCTTTCAAGTGCCATTAAATAAACTCTAGTCTATCTTATTACTAATATAAAGCATTTTTATTATTATAGGAGTTCTGTGTATTAGTAGAGAACCTTTTCTCCTACCTACATAAGGCTCTTAAACTTTTCTTGATTATTCAAGATTACCCCAAAGCAGCTGAGACCTCACTGCCTACCCATGACTGTTTTTAGATGGTTTCTCACTTTTGGTTCCTTGATATTTACCTTATATTTTTGAAAGCCCTGCTCTGCATTCCATTCACATTTACTATTTTTCATCCAGGTTTTTTTTTCCCTAGGTGTTTTTATTGTTAGGACTCTCATGATACATTGTGTTCTATATTCCCAGGAACACAAATTCTGAATATTTGCAATTCTGTGAGGCATGGTGATCTGGTTTACAAATACACATCAGCTTGGAAGCAGGGATACAACAGGAGCATTTTCTACAAGCAAACACATGCCTTCCCTGAGAAATAATATAGAAGTAGAAAGGTCAGGAAAAATAGGTATGAACAAGAAGGAATGCATTTCAACCTTACCATAGTTAGTGGAGAGACAATCAACTCTACCTATTTCTAAAAACCTGAAGGTTAGATCTAAGTCATGGGCTGAAATTATTAATGCTGGCAATGCTGATGTCAAATCACTAAGGAAACTCAACATTTAAAAAAAAATATTCATGTCAAGGATAGGAACTCCATATCATATTTTAAGGTATTTTGGGGGTTATAACTTGAAATGTTGCTATTTAATAGAGTGAATAATAATAAGATTAAAATCATCATCGCTACCAATTATTGAGCTGCTTCTAATAGGTGTCAGGCACTGTGCTCTACATTTTAACTCATTCTTACAACATTAGCTTTAAATCTCACAATAAACCTGCACGATAACTATTATAAGCTTTGCTTTATAATAAGTTAGCATTAAAGCTACACAATTAGTAAGTGGCTGAGAGAGAATTACAAATTTCTCTGCTTTTTTTTTTTTTTCTATTTCACCATGTTGCTGTCATTTTCCATCTGGGAAAATTTCTTATCCTGTAACACATCCTCAGAATATCCCAAAGAGCTGAGGCATCATCACACTTCTTTGCCTAGGAGATTCCCTGACATCTCAGGAGAAGGGAGCATGTCCTCCACGTCTATCCTTTGGCTGCTCTTTCTGACCCCTCTCTAGCAGGTTCTGGGGATGGTCAGGTCTGTTCTCTGGAAGCGGCTGATGGAGCTATTTTGGCAGACTTGCCTCATTTATGGCATTGAAACCAGCGGGGAGATGAAGAGGGGGAGGGGGGGTGCTGGGTAGTGAGTCAAAAATGACAAAAACAGTAACAAACAGGAGGGACAAGTTTTCAAATATGATAATCCTGTCTGGACAGTTGACAAAGAACAAATGCTCCCTGGCTCCCTGTGGAAATGATAATTTTAAAAAGCGGACTAGGGAGCTTCAGATAATTATTTAGTCCTCTTAAATATTTATGAGCTCCAGTGTGCTACATACATTTTAAAAGACAGTTGACAACTGCAGCATATATCATCTTGTTCCCTCTGCACACTAAAAATAGTTTCCCTTTTTAATGTAAAAACAATACTTGCCGTTTGGTGTCCATGAAATAAAAGACCATAAAATACTAATTCAGAGGCAATGATGGGGAAGAATGCTAGAAGAAGTTTTTTTTTTTTTTTCTTGTAAACTTGCAGATGAATAATCTGGCTTGCCACTTCTGCTTGAGAGAAAGGCTATCTATCTATCGGGGGCCACTCTTAATTAGTCACCAGGATTGGGATGAGGGTTCTGGGAGCCTGAGGTCAATGTTGCTCATCTCGACTCAGGGGATGCTGGAAGCTTAAGGCAGGAGCCCAGTCATAGCCTGGGGGAGGAAACTTAGAATTGATTTCAGAAATGAGAACCCAGTGTGGGATCAAAGAGGCAGAACATTGGCAGGCGCAGGAGAAAAAGAACAGAAGGAAAGGAGACTGCCAGGAAGCCAGGCCTGGGCCATTGTTTCAAGCAGGGCTCATGTTTTCCCTCTTCTTTCAGGGGGCAGACACAGGCATGCAGATCAATCTGGCAGGTTTCATCGGACAATTGTGCTTCTTCCAGTCTCTCCTATCTTCCATGCAGGTAGAAGCATCCTGGATCCCATCAGGGCCCCTGTTGGATTCAGTCTGGCAGCAGGTTCGCCCATTCCTCAGCAATGGAGGTTATTGACTGTTGTCATCTCTCAGACACTGCTTTTTCCAAAGACTTGCTCTTGGCCTAAAAGGAAGTAGCTTGATTGACTGATTATCTACTGCTTGAGCCAACCATGTGCCTCTTCCACATGGGACCAACTCTATAGTATTGCAGAGCAATACATGGGTCAGCTAAAGTTCCTGCTCAGCTGAGACCACATCCATCCTAGCTTAGCTCCTCCTGCCTCATCCTGCTGCCTTTCCTTGTATGTGTGTCTCACCCATCACCTCTCCCTTCGTGAAGCATTGAGACTCCTCATCTCTGGCCTTTCTTGGAGACCCAGCAAGTCAGAAGGATAAGGATAAGCCACATGGAGGAGAAAAGGGGAAGTGGCTTCTTTCATACCATACAAAGTGCAATTGATATCTTTGACCTTTGCTAACCAAACATGCAGATCAATCTGGCAGGTTTCATCAGACAATTGTGCAATTGCCCCCTGCCCCCCAATATCACAGGAGCTGCATGAACTGAGCTATTCTCTGTGCTCAAAATATCCTTCTCCAAAACACCTCATGCTTTCAAACCCAGTCACTGTCCATGAGCACCTCCTTCTTGTCCTGCCCCTATTCCTCAGTGCTGGGCTGTCCATTTTCTCTTTCACCTGGGCCTCTGTAATGGTTCATATTGCTTTTAGTTATTGACATATCACAGCATATCATGAGGTTGGCTCTAAATTTACTGAGAGCCCCAGATATGCCCTAACTTGTCTCAGCTACAGGAGATGAGGCAGGGTAATATTCTACATTGAAATTCTTCTGCTCAGGGTGGCAGTTTCTTTTTTTTAACTCCCTTCTGCCTATGAAAGGCACCAACTTCCCTACCCATTTCCTATTTCAATCTGACCAAGGGCATCAGGAACACTCAGTGCTAACAGCCATGCTATTGGTCTGTCTGGAAGTGGTGTTTCTAAGAGCCTATCTCATAGGTAGGTTTGATGATAGGAGGACAGTAGGAGCATCCTGAGAACCCAATGTCTCCTCCAGAAAAACTGAAGAGGTGGGTTGGTTCCAGGCCATCCTCATGAACATCAAGCATCTTGACTAAATTCCGTGCTAACATAAACAAGCCTTATTAAAATAACAACAAGGATGTTTTCTTATAATCAACCTGGTAATAAAATCGTTAAGGGGAGAGTTGTCTTGGTAACACCACCTGTAAAAGCTTCCACATCACAGAATTCCTGTTCAGCCGAAACCACATCCATCCTGGCTTAGCTCCTCCTGCCTCATCCTGCTGTCTATAGCTGGGATGGTTGGGTAGACTGCCAAGGGGCACCAGCCCCCACCTCCAGTTCCAGAGCTTACAGCTTTGAGACCCTAATAAGCAATACCTGGCACAGTCCCTTGAGTACCACTGTGCCCTGAGACAATCTACACACAATGGGAGACACACGGAAACAAAAGCACAGGCAGAAGTGTGTATGCACTCAGAAGCAGAGGAATTCTGCCTTCAGGTCAGGGTTGAGACTGTGAGTCCCTGGGTCTGCTGCACTGAGTAGTGGGGAAACACCAGGGGAGGGGATAGCATCAGCCTGACTTGAAGGAGTTTCCTTTGACTGACAGGTTGGAGGTCCTGAAGCTGTAGCTTATCCTCATTTTCACATCTAGGTTTGGAAACTGTTACTAAAAGGCTTTCTCCTAAAGTAGCTGAAGAGTTTTAGGTACATATCAGGAGGTAGGTGGATGGACCACATATGATAAGAAGAGTCAGGATCACCTCAGGAATATTGATTCAGGCAGAGGATAGGATGTGATGGGCGAAGACAAGTCTGTGAGAATCCTACACATTTGATGAAGTAGCCATGCTTAGCCTGAGCTAGCTAGGGGCTCAGACACTGTCCTCCTGCCATTGACAGAAGGAGAAGGAGAAGAGAAGGACATGTTTGATAAGGGTCTGAAAAGGATCCCAGAGATAAAATTTTTCACATGATCTGGAAAAAAAAAGCCATCTATTTGGTCCACCTGACATTTTCAAGAACCCAGATCTTGTTCTCACCAGGCATTAAGGTTAAGAGTGTCTTCTGAAAATAGTGGTCTCTCTCTTTCACATGTAGTGTGAAACCCATGCAGTGAAGTTCTATAGACACCACCAGCAATGCAGAGATTAATGATCTCAGGGCATGCAGATTTGGAAAAGTGCTACAGAAATTAGTTGGTAGGGTCTGGCTCTGTGTGGAGAAATAAATGCAGAGTTGGAATCACACCATGATAGGTTCAACCCTTCTTTAAACCTTGGTCTCCAAATCAGTGTCCATGTACTTCACTGGGAGGATGTTGGGTTTGTAAACAGAAGACAGAGTGTGAATCTCATTAATAAGACTAAGTATTACTAATTGTCATGTTCTGAACAAGTCAACTTGAGCCTGTTTTCTCATCTATAGAAAGGGTATGACAATGCCCATGTCTCAAGGTTATTGTGAAAAATAAATGAGATGACTTATGGAAATGAATTTAGTATTCTGCAAACTATGGAGTTAAAAATTTCCACTCTTTAATGAAAATCTATTATCTGCTAGATTCTCCATTAAGCTCAGTAATGGTGATAAAAAGATGAATATGACAAAGAGCTCACAATCCTGTTCAGGAGAGATGACTAAGTTATGCTGCTGGTGAAGAGATCACAGGTGGATCAGGGTATGATATTTAAGACCCTACCAAAGCCATCCCTAATGGACTTTAAGCACAGAAGCCCCACTTCATTTCTGTTCTATAGCAATAGAATTAACACATAGTTCATCTGCTTACTGGTTGAAGGGAAGAATGAATAAATGCATGCATGAATGAGTTGCACTCAGCTTAGTTGCTTAGATCTTTGTTTACCTCCTCTGTTGCAAGCCCATTAAAGCATGAGGGCTACATCTTACTCATCTATATATACTATGTTTAGCTGAAGACAAAAATAACTGTTGAATTTTATTGTTGTTGAATGAATCCATGCATAAAATGCTCTGCCAATATTGCCAAGCCAATGATGAATTTAGGAAGGATAGATAAATTAGGGAAGGAAGGAAAGCTGTTTGAAATGAGAATATGTGTACAGGATAAAATCAGCATAATCAAAAGGAACATGTGACCAAAGACATAAAAGTTGAAGCTTGTCATCATATGCAAAATAAGAATTACTCAGTCACTTGTTACCAAGTGCTATGCTTTAAACTTTTATATTGCTTAATATGCACAACAATTTTATTTTTGGATGTGTTGGGGTGCCAGGGATTGAACTAGGGGCACTCAACCACTGAGCCACATCCCCAGCCCTATTTTGTATTTTATTTAGACAGGTTGCTTTAGTATCTCACTGTTCCTGAGGCTGGCTTTGAACTTGTGATCCTCCTGTCTCAGCCTCCCAAGCCGTGGCAATTACAGGTATGTACCACCACACCTGACCTCAAATTGATATTCTTTGACAAATGGGGAAACTGAGTCTTGGAGCAGTAAAGGGACTTACTCATATTTATTGAAGTAGTTACCTGGAAAACTGGGACTCAACTCAGATCCATGTAAGTCCAATTCAGGCTTTTTGACTACCTGCACAAAGGTGATTCTACTACAGCACACATTTTTGTTTTTCCATCAATACTAAAGCAAGTCATTCTGGTTTCAGAGTCTAAATGAAAGTATTGGGGTTGATCCTCTGGGAACCAAATATTAGACCAACTACCTTTCTCCCAAAGCATCATAAGATATTTTTCAAAGCCCTAATTAGAGTTATTTTATTATAGCCCAATGCCAAAGCCCAGATTTCTAATAGATTTTTCCTTTATGATCTAGGAACAAACTAATCTGATAGGTTCACAATGTAATTTCATTCCTCAAGAGAAAAGATGGGAACAATTGCATCTGAAAAACCAACTCCTGGGTTTGGGAAAAGGTGATTTTTCAACAGTGGAGTAACCATTCCAGCTCCTCCTTTGGAAGTCGGGGGCTGCCCTGATGGAAATGTGCTATAGGATGTCATCTTCCATCAGACATCCCTCTTGGAGGTAGAAAAGTTGCAAGTTCAAAGCAAATGAATCATACTTGCGGCTGACTTCACTTGTTAAGGTTGACTAACTGGACAGTGCTGTTTACTCCAAATAAGAAGTTATCTGCTATGTCCTAGATGCCACCACTCATTCCTGAGACAGTTGACCAGAATAGAAATGGAGTAGCATTATGATTAAAGCAAGAATAACATTGAAAACTGATAAGAACAATTCAGCCATATGGAAGGCTGCTGAATGCAGTGACATTCACTATTGTCATTCATGTGGTATTTTTGTTTATGTTGGTTAAGAAAAACAAACATTTCTCCACATTGCAGCATTATGTCAATGCAAAAACACACTAGGAAGTATAATCCATTTGCTCACCGCATGTTCATATTACTGATCCAAGCCATTTGAGGAGATCATTTAGCTCAGTGCAGAGTGACTGTATTAATTACTGATTCTAACCCCCAATGCCAGCATCTATTAAGCCTCTACTCTGAGCCAAAAACTGTCAATGTGAGGAAAGACATAACTTTCCATTTTAAGGGGGAGCTTGCAACTTACATGAAAAATTTTGCAACATACACGTATTGAACATTTTATCTTTATTCATTCACGTAGCAAATATTTATTAAGCACCTAAGAGTCTAGAAGGTGAAGATCAATATTGAACTTAAGGTAGACAATTGCTGCTCAATTTCTAATGAAGGAAGTCTAACTGCAAACAAAGAAATAAGTAAACTATATAATGTGACAGGCCCGGCTTGGGAGGCTGAGGCAGGAAGATCACGAGATCAAAGCCAGCCTCAGTAAGAAGCAAGGTGCTAAAGCAACTCAGTGAAACTCTGCCTCTAAATTAAATACAAAAAAGGGCTGGGGATGTGGCTCAGTGGTTGAGGGACCCTAAGTTCAGTCCCTGGTACGCACTCCCCAAATAATATGACAGGTCCTATGAAGAATAAAGGGGGAAGAAAGGGATGTAGAGTAACGAGGATGGGTTTGGTAGTGCTACTTTGTGATTATGGGAGACAGTTGAAATGTTCAAAGGAAAATACTAAGAAAGCGATGCATCTCTGAAGGAAAGGGTGTTTGCGGCAGACAATAATTGAACAGGCAATGAGAAGGAAGTGCGCATGGTTCTAGCAGTCAAGGACCATAAGAGAGGTTGGTGTGGCTGGAGGGGAGTGATAGAGGAGAGGCATTTACAGAAGCAGAACTGCCAGATCAAGCGGAGCCTTGCAGCATCTCTGGGATCTCAGCTGTTTCTCTGAGTGCATTGGAAGCACTGGAGGGGTTTTCCATAGGAGTGACATCATCTGGTTTGAATTTGAAAAAGATTACCCAGAGTCCTTTAGAACAATAAATGGTCAGGCAAAAAGCAGGCAGTGAGGTTAGATAGGAAACTATTGGCAATAATCAGGATGAGAGATGAAGGTGACTAGAATCAGGGCAATAACAAAGGGAGAGATTGGATTATGGATACAATTTCTTTTTAAATGGAGACAACTGGACTTGTTGATGCATTTGCACAAGATTTAAGAGAAAGAAATTGAGAATGACTCAAAGTCTTAGAGGCTACAACAAATGGAAACATGCACCTGCCATTCAGGGGACAGTGAAAACCATGAAAGGAACAGTTTTACTGTGGGGGGGTATGCTTTTAGTTATTATGTGAGTTTAAGATGTCTTACACATTAGCCTGGGACCCAAGAGAGGATCTGTGCTCTAGATGTAAATTTGGGAAACTTTGACATAAAATTATTTTGTTTTGTTTGTCATTGAGAGATGAGATTGCCCAAAGGATCAATTAATAGAATCGAGAAAGGTCAGTAGTGAGCTCTGAGATGTACCAAGGTTTAGAGACTGGGAACAGAAGAATAAATTAGTAAAGGAGATAGAAAAGGAGAGCTGGGCACAGAGGCATAGCTGATAGAGGGGGTGATAGAATCCAAGCAAAGAAAGTGTTCCACTCACCCAGGAACAGAATGACCAAGAGTTGTGTATGTGCATCATGAATCTTATGTTCTACAGAAGTTAAAAAGAAAACAGTGATAATTAAGATTGGAATGTACTAGAGGCAACTTCGTGGAGAGAATCTGATTCATTATAGGGTTGTAATGGACAGAAAATAAACATTCTATATAAGAGATATTTCATGTTTCAAATGCAAAAAAAATAATGTTTAGCATATGCCAAGAACTATTCTAAAAAAATTTCCATAGTCTTATGATTATATTTGACACGTCCCCCAAAACCTCATGTGTGAAATAATGCAAGAATATTCAAAGGTGAAATGATAAGATTATGAGAGGTATAACCTAACCAGTAGATAAATCCATTGATATGGATTAAGTGGATAGTAACT
The DNA here is from genome assembly GCF_052094955.1 of Ictidomys tridecemlineatus. Lineage (NCBI taxonomy): Eukaryota > Metazoa > Chordata > Mammalia > Rodentia > Sciuridae > Ictidomys > Ictidomys tridecemlineatus. The sequence goes on along the minus strand of NC_135478.1, from coordinate 26,879,357 downwards.
GATGGATATTAGGATGTGGCTGGAGGAAGTAGGAAAGTCACCAAGGATGTGACTTTGGGGTTTATATTTTGTCGTTGGTGAGGAGAGCTCTCTCTGTTTTCTAGTTTCCATGTCCTGAGCTGCTTCCTGTCTGCCATGCCCTTTCTGCCATGATGTTCTGCATCACCTTGAACCCAGAGCTATGGAATTGACTGTCTATGGACTGAGACCTTGGAAACCATGGACCAAATCAAACTTTTCCACCTCTAAGTGGTTTTTTTCAGTCTTTTGGCCACAGTGACACCAAGCTGATTAAAACATGTTTGTATAAAAATAATTTAAATATCTAATCTTAAAAATCAATGCTATAGATACCATTGTTCTTTTGTTATAAATGAAGAAACAGATTTAGAGGTGGAAAAAATAAGCAAACAAAATCCCAAACCTTGCTGGAGATTACAGAGATTGTACATACTGGTAATATGATTGTAGAGTGGGTCTTATCAATGTCTTCATTCTGGGATTTAAGAAAGGACTTTAGTGGCTTGATAAACCATGAATAGAGTAGCATGACTGGAGATTTGTTTTAAAGGAGTGAGTGAGTTCAAAAGCAAGGTTAGGGCTCTATTATACCAGGTAGGCGAATTTCAAGGAATTTGGATTTTATATTATAAGCAGTAGGAAGTCATTCATGTTTATAGCTGGTTAAGTTGAGTTCAAATGTTCCCACTTTTTAAAGGACACCCAATAATTTTTCTCAATCGAAAATTGATAGGAGTCTTGAATTCAAGTCATCACTGGAAATTTTAGAGTGAAAACAAACTGAGCCAGGATATGTGAGTCAATTGTCCAAGTTACCATAAGCCTTTTCAAGGCCAGCAGTGGGAACAAAACCCAGGTTTTCTTCTCTTACCCTCATTATTATGTCACATTTACCAGGTTAATGCTTAGGCAATAATTAACTTAGAATTGACTTTGATATAGTGATTCATGTGGAGTTTTAAATTTACAAAATTTAATTTTATAAATTGATTGATCACATTATTGAAGTATTGGGAGATTAAACCTAAGGGAGGCTTACCACTGAGCTGCATCCTCACACTTTTTTTTTTTATTTTTTTGAGACAGGGTCTTTCTAAGCTACCCAGGTTGGTGTCAAACCTGTTATCCTCCTGCCTCAGCCTCCTGAGTCACTTGGAATTAATGGTAGATACCACTTCACTTAGCTAGTTTATTTTATTGTGAAATAGTTCAACATAAACTTCTTAAGATAATCTAATAGTCACTCCAGCTTCAATTTTAAACTTTAGGTCTAAAACCCTTAAAAACCTTAGCAATCCAAGGAAAAGCACCGGTAAAGTGTTTAGTAGATAAAACTGATGCAGATTGTGTTCTGCCCACAAATCCATGCACACAAATCCAGTTTTTAGCCATCACTCCTACATTTTGGACTACCCTTGGGATTCTAGAACCTACTTTGCCTATGCACTTGGTGAGTTAGACCAGTGAGATAATATCTCCCAGAGGAAGCCTATAAGCAATGACTGTTGGGTGTGAGATCTAGACATTGTAGTTCCCTCCCTCCTTAGGCATAATAACTAATTTCCCTATATGATTAAGCTGCTGAGGCTCACTGTGGTGACTGACTTAATGATGCACTCTGCATAGATTACATTTCCATCTCTTCATCGTTTCCTCATATCCATATCCATGTGTTATGGACTGTGTTAATCAACTTTTTATCACTGGGATAAAATGCCTGAGAAAAACAACTCAGAGGGGAAAACATTTATTTTGGCTCACAGTTTCAGAAGTCTTAGGCTGTGGGTGACTGACTTCTCTGTATCTGGGACTGTGGTGAAGCAATTCATCATGGCAGAAGGGTATAGGAGAGCCAAGCTACTTACCCCATGGTGGCTAGTAAGCAGGGTTTGGGGCAGGGGAAGGGGCCAGGGACAGTATATAATTCCCAAGGACATGGGTCTCAAGGACCCATCCCCTTCAACTGGGTTTCTACCATCTCCCAATAGTCCATTCAACTAACCATCTATGGATGATACCAGAGCCTTCATGATCCAGTCACTTTCACAAAATCCCATCTCTGAACTCGGCTGCACTGGGAACACTGGGGACCAAGACTTCAGCACGTGCACCTTTGAGGCAGATCCAAACTGCAGCATGAGCTCAACTGTGTCAATCTACACTCCATATTCATATGTTGAAACCCTAATTCCTGGTACTTCAGAACAACCATATTTGAAGATAGGACCTTTAAAGAGGTGGTTAAGTTAAAATGAGGCCATTACATTACTCCAATTCATCTGGTATCCTTATTAGAAGAGGAAATTTTGATGCACAAAGATATCAAACACATGCTCCCATGGGGGAAAGACCAGGTGAGCATGCAGTGAGAAGATGTCCAACTATGAGCCAAGGAGAGAGGCCTCAGAAGAAACTAAACCTGCTGAGAAAATAAATTTCTGTTGCTTAAATCCCTCAGGGTGTAGTATTTTTTTTTTGTGGGGTGGGGTGGGGGAGAGTAATTCTAGCACACTAATACATAGTGTGACTTTCATTTCCTCAGTAAACTTTCTGAATAATGTGATTTCAGCATTTGTTTCTAGAATAGCCCATACTAAGACAGTAGCGATAACTTATAATGGAGATTAGACCATTTTGGGTGCTCTTTTATATAAATAGAAGTTCTGGTTTTTGCTGATGATTGCAGCGTTGCCCCCGTGTAGTTGTGCAGAATATGCCAGCTCTAATTTTTAATTTGCATTTCCTGTCACCCAGAAGATGAATGCAGGTCTTGCCTTTCTGTACACCTCCAGGAAAAGTCACGGATTTGCGTTCCTTTGTCATCATGTTTCAGCGGCAAGGGCTCAGGTCACTGGGCCTGACAGGGGCACAGCTATTGTTAGCAAGGGGCAACAATGCAATTTCACTTTCTTCTTTATTCAGGAGCTAGCATACGAGAATCAGCGAGGTAACTGTCTTCAGTTTTCATTTAAAGAGCGTTCTTGTCTTTGGCCAAATTTTTGTAGCCACTTTCTTGGAATTAGTAATAATGTGCTGATTTTCTTAGCTCTTCTCTAGATGAATCTTATTGTTCCTAGGTAGTCCCTAACATTGATACCAAATACTGATAGAAGTCCTCTTTGAGAGAAAGAAGTGAGCATGTCTCAGAGACAAGGACTACCTTAAGAGATTTCAGGGATAGTATTTTTGCCTCTGATTATTGGAGCTTAACAGGGAAATGACTGAGGAAATACATGTTTGAGGAAGGGAACTCATGTTTTTTTTAAGCACTTGCTGTAAATCATGCATAGCTCCAAGCTCTTTAACATACATTATCTTATATAATCAACCCTTATAATTTACTGGGTTTGGGAAAAAAAGGCTCAGAGAGGGTAAGAAACTTGCTTGCCCAAAGTAATGCCCAAAATTGTGATGGAGTCAATATCAAAAATCTTTCTGATTTAAAACTGTGCTTTTATAATAACACCATCCTGTTAATAAAAGTAGAGGGTAGAGAGAAGAAATGCCCTAGAAATGTTTTTTTCTTGAATTCTAGAAAGTGGAGATATACTCAAAATGAGAAAAAAAAATGGAGTGTTTTTGGCTTTCTCATATTTGTGTACATTCAGGGGTCAGACATGATGTTTTCTAAAAACTATTTTCAATAATGATGATATTAGCCTGGTCCCTCTGGCATGGAAATGAGAGTAACACAGACCAAAAGACAAATGTGACCACAATCAGAGAGGACGACTATATCAGAACCTGGAATTTCCCCAGAGAGCAAAAGATCTCCCAGCTCTCTGGATACACAGGTCATTCCCTTGAATTCCGAGCAATCAGTGCAGAGGGACTACTCAAAAAACCCTGGAAATCCAGGGGAAGTGCTCAGCCTCTGTCTTAGGTAATTTTTAATACAAAAGGAAATCATCCCAAAATTATACCACATAGTCTTTTATTACTGCAGCTGTATAGAAAGTCTGTATAGAAAGCTATTCTCTTCATTATTCTTTTCCAGAACTCTCTTAACCATTCTAATTCTTTTCAAAATGACTATTTGTATCTTTTGCCACCTTTTTTTTTTCTTCGTGGTACCAGGGATTGAACTTAGGGGCACTCGACCACTGAGCCACACCCTCAGCCCTATTTTGTGTTTTGTTTAGAGACAGGGTCTCACTGAGTTGCTTAGTGCCTCGGCGTTACTGAGGCTGGCTTTGAACTTGTAATCCTCCTGCCCACTTTTTAATTGTTACTTTTTTGCTAGTAAGTTGTGTTTTAGTGTCTTACGTATTTTGGATATTATCCTCTTACCAGATACATGGCTTGCAAATATTCTCTTTCTGGAGATTATTTTTTCATTTTGCTGATATTTCACTTTCTGCATAGAAACTTTTTAGTTTGATGTGCTTTCACTTGTTTCTTTCTGCTTTGTTGCTTGTGTTTTTAGTGTCTTATCCGAAAACATCATTCCAAGACCTATGTTTTCTTTGAGGACTTTTATATTTTCAAGTCTTTGTTTAGGTTTTTAGTCCATTTCAAGTTGATGCTGTGTATGATGTAAAATAAGGGTCTTATTCAGTTCTTTTGTAGGTGGAAATACATTGCTAGTGGGAATGTAAAATGGCATACCCACTTTGAAAGACAAATTGGCAATTTCTTACAAATCTAGTTCTTACTATGCAGGCAGGAATCACACTTTTGGGTATTTACCTAAATTAGTATAAAACTTATGTTTGCACAAAGTCCTCCACATGAATGTTTATAACAGCTTTAGTTATAATTGACAAATCTTGGAAGTCACTAGATTGCCTTCAATAGGTGAATGCATAAGCAAACCAAGGTACTAGTTTGAAATATTACTGTCAAATTATATATTTGCTCTTTCCATAGTTTTGCCTTTTCCAAAATGTCTTATACATTCATGCCTTTGAAGTATTATAAAATAAATATGAAATATTACAATATTTTATGTAATATATAAATAAGTAATTTAAAAGTGTATAACAAACAATTAAAGTTTGGCTATTCCAAAAGGAAGACATAATTTTATGCTAGTGATAAAAAAAATATATGAGCACATATAGCATGGCCAAAGTACCCCTTATAGTCTTTCAGACTCTTATTCTCTAGGGTGAAGAAAAGGTTTCACTGCTTCTACTGTTGCAGAAGAAATGGAATGATAATTAATTTCAAGTACTTTTTAGAATGAATTTGGATTTTTTTAAAAGTTTCTGAGTTCTATTTTTTTCCACTGATGGAACGTCCAAGTTCTCCCACGCTATGTCTGTCAGTGACTGGGAGTAATTAGAAATAAAATTTGAGATTCTTGGAACTTCCTTTGCAAAAGTAAATTTCAAACTCTTCTGTTTCCTGTTGATTCATCTACTTCTCAAAACACTGTGTTTTGAGTTTAGTGTGCAGCCTACATATTTCTGCAGAAGCTGGGGAAGCTCATTCCAGGGGAGAAGTGACCAACCTCACCTGTGATGTAGCCTTGATGCTCATGCCAAGAGGCATCTTCACACCCAGAACACACCTACAAGAGGCTGTCAAGTGCTCAGCCAACTCCTGTTTCTGAGTTTCAAAATATTGTGCATTAAATGCTCTCTTCGTATTATATAGCGTGCTATACATTCTATATGTTAGTAAATTGAGGTTCATATTCCCCAGATTGACATTAAAATATCTTGTAATATTTCTTATTTTCCTACTTTGATATAAATATTGTAATCAATCATCTTGTTACAAGGAAAACTGGTGTTTAGAGTAGTGATGGCTTTCAGAAGGGCACAATGGTAGTGAAAAAATTAGAAATCCAATTCAGTTCTCTTGGGTTTTAACATCTGCCACCTAACCACAAAGTCACATGGTTTCTTCACATAATTTCAAGTGACCAATGGTGAGACCAGGATTCTGGGAACCAGAAATCAACTTCATAGTTTTTGGAAACTTAACCATTAAAGTGAAAGTTTTGATACTGAATTTGAGCATTGCAAACAAGACAAGGCTGGAAAAATTTCATACTCTTCTAAGGATGTCCAAACATGTCATTTTAGTAATAAAGTTTGAAAGAAGTTCCAGAGGGAAAAAAAATACAGATTTGTTTTCATCAGATAGAGTTAGAATAGATACCTTCACAGGCTTCGATGTGTTTTTACTCTGAGCCTGAATTAACTACTTCTCTGAGATACTAGATTTAGATACTTAAAACAAACAAACAAAAAAATCATCTTGCCATTCTTGATCACCATATCCCCTCCGCTTAGGCCAATACTAGGCCACACATATTTATTTGTGGCATAATTTGCAGTGCTGGGGACTGAACCTATGGTCTTGTGCATGCTAGGCAAGTGCTCTACCACTGAGCTACATCACATTCTAGCAGAAAACTTTTTTTTTCCAAACCAATGAAGGCTGATATTTTTTAAATTAGTAACTCCCAAGATGTCTGAAGCTTAGCAGTGCCTTTCTGAGAATATATATTACTTGCAAATCTGTTCTGCTACAATTATGAGGACATCAAAATTGTGAGGAGGAAAATCATTAAAACAACAAAGCATGAATTATTGTGGACTGATTGCCTTTACTACAATCGGCTGCATGTATGTGGAGCTTGAAAACTGCCTCTTTGCCCAGAGATCCATTGACAATTGAGATTGTATTATAGATGATGCTTTGGAAGGAAGAGGAAAAGAAAGTAGAGAGATTTAGGAGATAAAAAAATATTTGTGGTATTGTGCATATTCATAATTACTTCATTTATTGTTCATATGTCCAGTCACCATGAGGCAGTATGGTGCATTGTGGATCAAATGGATTTGGGATTCATGCAATATTTTCTAGACAACTCTTCCATGTCTATGATGCGGTTGCTTCTTCTATGAGTTTCAGTTTTCTAATTTAAAGAAAATGGAGTTTTCAATTGAATCAACACTTTTATCATTATGAAAAGGATTGCTTTATCCATGGTGCTGTATCTGTCTTGAGGTCTGCCATGATGATGTTAATGTTGCCGCACCTGCACCTGCTTCTTTATGCTTAGAGTTCACACAGAATACCTTTCCATCCTGTTATCTTCAATTAGTCTATTGATTTATATTTAGATTGATCTTTCTTTCCTTCTTCCCTTTCTTCTTTTTTTCCTCCCTCCCTCCCTTCCTTCCTTTCTTCCTTCCTTCCTTCCTGTTAGGGTCTTGTTATTTTATCCACCCTTGCCTAAAACTGACAGTCTCAAGTGATCCTCCTGCCTCAGCCTCCTAAGTAGCTGGGACAGAAGGTGTTTATCACCACACCCAGATTTATATTTAAAAAGTGTCTCTTGTAAGCACCCGATGGTTCTGGCCTTTTATCCATTCTGAAAATCTTTGTATTTTAATTTGAGTGTTTAGACTGATCATATGCAGTACCATTATTATGTGATTAGAGTTAAGTCTAACATCACATTTTTTTAAAGAGAGAGTGAGAGAGGGAGAGAGAGAGAATTTTAATATTTATTTTTTTAGTTATCGGCGGACACAACATTTTTGTTTGTATGTGGTGCTGAGGATTGAACCCGGGCTGCACGCATGCCAGGCGAGCTCGCTACCACTTGAGCCACATTGCCAGCCCAAACATCACAATTTTTGCCTTCTATTAGCTACTGCAATCCTGTCTTCCTTTGGGTTCACCAAGTATTTTTTTTTAAAAGAATCTCCTCTATCCATTCTATTGGCTTTTTAAGCCAAATGAGATTTTGTTTTGATGCTTGGCTTAGTGCTGGGAACTCAAATTATGATAGCTATTGCTTAATCACAAATTGTTCATGTAACATAGTGAATCATCTACTGTTGCTCACATAACATGAAATCCAGGGGGAAAGAACATTGTTTTTTCCCTAAAAGGGACTTATGAATTATCACATCAAAATGAAAATGTATACAAGTATGTTCAAGAATGCATTGAAATAGGTTAGGTAGAACTTGGGAAGACTTATGAAAAAGAGATTTTCAAGTGAGAAATTGAGAAGTCTAGTTTATTTGCAAATGCTCATGTAGACATAGAGAATGGTCATATTAGCAAATTTGAATGACTACAACAAGATAGACACGCTGTATGTAGATCTAGATGTACAGAGGAGATAGACCATAAAAGTGGACAGATTATAGATTATAAAATATTCTAAGGTCAACTTGGGGAATCTGAACCTCAATTTAGTGGCAATGAGGAGTAACTAAAGGATCTTAAATAATTTCAGTGAAAGGATCTGATTTATATTTACAAATATCACACTGGTTATTGTGAGAGAGAAACCTGGGGAAGAGAAGCCACCCTCCAGCTTGAAGATTAAAAAAAAGGGGGCAGTAAGATTTATTTAAGTGAAAATAAATTAAAAGAAAAACATGGCATAGGTGACCCTAATTTGTAATATATTTTAATATGATTGTCTTCACCTGGTAATTTTAAAAAATTTTATTTTATATCCTCACATAATTGCTTTTGATGCTATTTAATGTAATAATATAATATGATTATTTCATAATGAAGATATATTGATATTTATAGTCAGAATTATATTAACCTGAGTGTGAAATATATGTATCTACATGGTTCCTAAAAGGAAGAAGAAAGAATTGTGCAGCATCTAAGTTTTCTAGTGGCTATTTCAAGAGCACAAACTTTCTGTTCCAAACTTACCTAAGTATAACACATACATTTTTAACTCGTTCCCTGAATAGATTCCGTACCCACTGTGTCAGCCAACTCATTTTAGTTGCTTTATACCCTCCTTTCCCATCTTAAGCTAGATGGATATGATTGACTAGAGACTATATTTGATTGACAGACATAACAATTTAAATATAAACAGTGTGTTAACCCTGCAAGAGCATCTTAATAAAAGAACATGATGGAGACAGACATACAAGGTAGAGTGCTGATTTTGAAACCAATTGCATTATAGCTTAATGCAACAGAAGCAATGACTCAACTGGAGAGCTGAGTGAAACAGTTCCAAGGATATTTTCCTCACACTATTTGAATTAGCAGCTCCAAGGAGGCAAGCAGAGCTAATTATTATACAAAGGCTTAATGCTCTCTTTTCTCCTTTTAGGGTTTTTAACTTAAATTCTAAATTCTCTGGTTGAGGCATTTATTTATTTGCTGATCTGAGGTGACTCTAAGAGGTCATTCATTTTCACTCTGTCATTTGACTCTGATTGCACTTCGACCCTTGTGGAATGACTCACAAGTTTCAGTAATTATTTCTGATGAGTCAATAGATGAGAAAAAGTAATTAAGTGGCTAATTAGTACTTAAAATTAGGCACCAACCATGAAGCAAGTTAGATATTAAATGATTTACACATATTTAACTCTCTAATATTCACAAAAACCATGAGTAATACAATAAGGTGTGGGTAATACAATATCTTTATTTTACAGATGAGGAAAATGTAGATTTAAGAATTCACGAAATTTGTCTAAGGGAAAATATACAGGAAGTAGTATCCAGAAAGAGAACCTAGGCAATCTGTTGAAGATCCTCCATGTTTACAGGTTAGGCTTCTACCATGTTTTGGTCACCATGATTGGAAAAATATTTCAAAATGCAAGTCCTGCTCGTTGGTGATGGGAAATGACTTTCACAGTTGCCATCTTGCAAAGTTGTACATATGTGGTGGATCCAAAGCTTTTTTCACATATCAATTGAATTATTTTTTTCTAATAATCCTACAAAAGAGGCATGTTTTCTATTACATAGATAGTATAAACAGAAAACATAGAATTTCTGAAGAGACTATAAAGATTTCAAGGTTATACCTGGGAGAAGTAGAGGTGGCTTTGGAATAAGTTAGATTTGGGTTCAAATCTAGGATGCACTATTGCAGCCAAGGGGATTAAATTCAGTGTGGTGAATTTTTCTTACCTGTAAAATAAATTTTCTCTTTAGATAAATATTTTACTCAATACAATGCCTTCTATTTGGTATCTACACAATAAATATTTGGTCTTTCATTTGTCCCATCAATGGAAGCTTTATATCCACTAATTTGTAGAATTAGAAGAAAATAAAAGGCATATTAAAATCCTTAGCAAGAACCCTATTTTCATAGACAAATATTCAAAATAGTATTTTTAGCCTGAAAAATTCAAAGGTACTTGAGATTGATGATTTTAACAAGTAGTACTGTCCTTTGTGGGCCTGAAGTGGACCCCCACACACATCTTAACTTTTTTCTTTTGGCTTCAGATTAGACCAGTTGTAGATCTAATTAGGGGAAAAAAAATCATTGAGAAGAGGACTTCTGTTTCCAGGAAGATGAAGTAGATATACCTTTTTTCTCTATTCTTCCTGAAAAATACAGCTAATTACCTTTGATACAACATAATAACGATAAACGGTACAAGAAGAATCTGAAAGGTGAGAGGCCAAAAAGATAGGGAACTTGGACAAGAAGAAAATTATTATAATATGGGGTTCCTTTACTCTCATCTATCCCAGACTTGGAGCTAAATATATAAGCAAACTGGAAATGCCAATAGACACAGGCAACAAACAAACAAAACAACAAAATTCTGTTCTCTTTAGGCAAAGGACAGGTAAGGGGAAGCCTAGCAAGACAGAAAACTTTCTTTAGATAATAATCACGTTGTTCCAGAAAACACCACCGGAAAATCTGTGGTTCCTACTCTCCCCCCCCCTCCCCCGCCGCCCATGCCAACAGGGACTGAGAAGGAGACCTGGGTCTCTGTCCTCAGAAGGCTATAAAGAGGTGCTCCAACACCCTGATGGGTTGTTATCAGTGAATGCAAGAAGAGAACAAGGACTTTCATCTCAATGGACTGATAAGGAGCTCACTTCTGCCCCAGAAGCCTGCATCTCACACACACACATTTATAATGTGGTATCCCTCCCTTCTCTGGTGTGGCGTCAAAGGAGGAGCAGGAGAGAATCAGGACTTTCATCATCACCCAGTGGTAATGGGACCAAATACAGGGCACTGTCCATGGAGACCATGTGGAAAGCCAGGATTCCTACCCCAGCCAGGTCAGCACTTGAAGTCTTTCTGACCCCAGGAAGGCTCCAGTCAGCTGTCTCTCCCAATTTCTCTCTGACAAAGTAGCCCAGCTTACAGTTTAGCATGTATCTCCACTGAGAGATACATCTATAGAGATTTACTTATCTCTATAAATCTCTCTTCCTGATAGTATTTCAACACAAATCCACTGTTTTGAAGAGTGTTCTTAGGCAGGATCTTCTCCACACTCCGTTGCAAATGAAGTCAGATCTTTGGAGAGGGATTTGGAACTCTCTTTTATGGCCTATTTATCTCAGGAAATCTCTCTGAATTAGGGTTGTGTTCCTGGAGATGGGGAAAATGGCAAATTTTGTTTTGAGTGACAATCTTGAAAGGCACTGAGCACCCAGTGGATAAAGGAGTCAATAGCATGAGATGAATCAGGGCAATCAGTGCCCAGAATTCCTGGTACTGTTTCACTAAAAGTAGAGTTCCTTGTCAGGAGTGGGGTCTGGACAGAAAAAGGGGATCCCATAACTCTTAGCTATACTCATCTGGAATTTAGTTTCAATGACAGATAGCAGGGGCTGATGGAAAAAGATTGACATCTGCCCCTTCCAGGGAGACAATCATTTCCCTGGGAGCTGGGGGGAGAGGGTGCCTGTGCTCTTGGCTCTCCCAGTCTGGAGTGGAATTTCTGTCTTGCTGAGTAGTGAGAGAGAAGGAGGAAATAGGTTTTGTTTTATATGCAACAAACTTTCATAGTTCCTATAGAAATTTAGTGGATTTTCTTGATATTTTTTTTCTTATGTGCTATATGCCCAAAGGGTCATTCAAGATAATTTTTTAAAAAATCATATTTATCATCAGCTTCATGGGGGAGATTCACAGGCTGTTGGGCCAGAGGTAAAACTCCTCCCTGTATTATTTCTTACATCTGCAATCTACAATGGTGCCAAAATTTTATAGGTTAATAAAAAATAGATTGAGATGATATCTTAAATTGGTTTTGAAACAGATATTTATGTGCAAGTTATTTTTTTTTTGAGGAGGGGCTTTCAGGAAAAAGGGAGAGAGGGAAGAATAAGGGGCAGAGAGAAGAAGAGGAGCCAAGAAAGCACCAACTTCAGGTGGGGCTCATGAAACTCTGAAGATTCACCACAGATTTGTCCTCATCTTGAGACAGGTCACTCACTCACATGATTCAGACTGTCCCTGGGGAGTGGGTGCCTCTTTGGCCACGTGGTTCAATGATGCTAAGGATAATGACTTGGAGACAAGTTAGCAACTGAGTCTGAGAACAGGTGGAGAGTGGGTACCTCTCACTGCCAGGGAGAGGGGATGCGAGTAGCACACCACCAGCTTGTTACTTCTAACCACTTATTTCTTCTGTTATTCATTTTCTGAGTTGAACAGTGTTTCAGTGGCTGGAGATATTAAGATAAATGAGAATAAACCTGTGCTTTCAGTATGGCATGAAAGTGATAGAAATAACACATTATGGTATCCGGGTCAAGTCGGGCTAATGGAACAATCACTTTTATCCATGATATATAAAACAATACAGCTGAGATGACAATACCTGTAGCATTGAAATAATTTGCCCAACATCTCACACACTGTTTTCTTATTTATTTTTAACCAGCAGCTGTTGAGCACCTTGCTAGGCACTCCTTTTACAAGAAAAATCACCCAAGCCCTAAGCTTAAGAAGCTCACTGTACTTTGAGGAACACTGAGACAGACCCAGGGAATGCAAAACAGACTGGGAGGTGCTGTGATCAAGGTTAATTCTACAGGAGCAATAGGTGCCCAAGGGTGGCTTTGCTCCCTGGCTGAGAATCTGCCCACCTCCATTGATTTCTAATTCAGTGCTCTTACTAAAGTGCAGTGAGAAACATTGGAGCAGAAAGGGTTCTTGAGGAATTCCCCAGGGTTTACGTTGACTCATAATTATGTTAAATACATCAGCCATCACATTATGCACTGCTAGAGTAAACTCACTATTAAAATTTACCATGGTTATAAATAAAAATAGTGTTGTTTTTGCTTCCATAAATTTAACTACGTGTTCTGAGATAAATATAATTACCTTTATTGGCACACTTAGAACGGGTAACCTTGTGAAAATTATTCCTAAGTGTTAAAAGACAGACAGCAGGGGAAGGAGACTGAAGGGAGGACTACACAGGGTATTATCATAACAATTGGGAAATTATTTTTATACTTATGAGAAAAACACCATGATAGTGTGTTCTCAAAAATCTTTCTTCCCAGATTTTGGTAATATTACTTAGACACCTGAATTCCTCCTAAGAATTATTTTTCTGTCAATTTAAATCAGACAAAATATTGCAAAAATGTAAACACATTCAGCACAAAAGAAGAAAAATATTGATGCTGCACTAATATGTATTTTTGGTGAGTATATGCAAGTACACATTTAAAAACAATGTCTTAGACATTTAAAATGACTCCCCATTTATCATGTTTGCTGATTTTAAAACAACTTTTTGGTCATTTAGGAAATTTTGAAAATGTAAAAAATATGTAAATATCATGGTCATATGTTTAGAGTTTCACTTATCTCATGATTTATACTTCATCAGAGTTTGACAGTATCTTTCTCCTTCTAGTTTATGAAATGCATTGTGCTGCTTTATGTTTATTAAACAAACTTGAATTAATTGACTTTAGATAAATTTTTTCCTGTCATTTGATGGCAACATATGAATGGATATAGTTTAGATAGGTAAGAAGATGTGATGATATGATGTATAGTATTGCTAGGTTTGTTAAAATTACTCTTTTTGTTGTTGTTGTTGTTACCTTTTTTTTAATGCCATGTGAACTATAGTAGAATGCATTCATGGCCCACATGCCCACATTCTCTGCTCCTTTCCCCAGGCATAGCCTTTGACATGTAGCTTGGTGGTGCCCTTCATTGAAGTGGTATCATATATTTTCCTATCTCTTGACCATCTCTTAACTTTAGGCTTAGGCATAAAACTTTCTTGTGCTGGTGGAGGTTGAAGTAGAGTATTTCATTTCCACACCCAGTCTCTCAGAGGCTAAGTGTATTTCTACCTGTGTTATTGTACTTATACCATTGATATGAGAAGACATGCTCCGGTGAGTCCTCTAGTTCTAGTAGGAGAATGAGTAAGATATGAAACTGAGATGGATCCCCTGAGGTACCCTAATTGGACCCTCCAACATCAATCAACTGCCTGGCAACCTGCAAGTGCATAAGGAAGTCTAGCTGATTAGCAGAACCAATGAATGGATACCGCCTCTGTCAACTCACTTTTAAACAAACTAGAAAAACATGAGCTAAATAAATGGTTAGTGTTGCATGGCATTGAAATATTATAGCTGTTCTACTGCATCATTTTGAAAATAGACAATTGATACATGGTCACATAAAATAAACTCAACTAACAGTATGTTGCATAGTGAAGAAATTTTCTTGTGTAATGTATGAAAGCTTTTATTAATATGCTATATAACACTTGAAAACTGTCTACCATATTTTTTTGTGATATACAAGGCTGATTCTTAATATTTACAGGTCTTGTGGCAAGAGTATAAATATTATTCTACAAATCAAATAAGCAAATAAAGCTGGGAATAAAGTTCACAAATTATTTTTTTTTATTCACTCCTCAACTTAGTTACTTAAAACAACTACTTTTATTATGTCATGGTTTTGTGGTTTGACTGGGCTCACCTGTGTGGTTTTTCTGCTGGTCTTACTTGGTGTCTTCCACATGATTGCAATTGCAATGTTGCAGCTACAACATTCAAGATGGCCTTCTTATGTTTCTTTATGTAGCCAATCTCTATATATGCTGATTTTCTCCAGCAACATAGCCTGAAATTCTTAGAACACATGCCTCCAGGAGTCAGGAATTAGAATCTGTCAGTCATCATAAGGCCTGGGCTTACACGTCCCAGTGTGTTACTTTCACCACCACATTCTATTGCTTGAAGCCAGACATAGTCTAGAATCTAGGAGGGGACAGATTTCCTATACTTTTTGTCTAGATGGATGCTGAATGGTGGGAATGAGGGTTGGCATGAATTTGGTGAGAACTATTGTTAAAAACTAGCTACCATATGAGTTAAAACAAACAAACAAAACCCAAAGCAACACATCACAATATTCCTGCAAACTGTCCCAGCAGGTCTAAATTTAGAGTCCCTGGAACATCAGAGTCCTATCAGAACTTATAGCCCAGAGAGAGTTGCCTGTGCCCACAGTTCTTGGTTCATCCTCTTTCTTCTCAGTCCTATAACACAGGAAACCCTGTGTATGGATACCCAACCCAGAGATCCTAGATCCAGCCATTCCCTTGTGAATGGCCACATTGTCCCCAAACTGTCAGACTTTAGGCCGAAGTCTATAACTTTTGATAGAGGCTATTCTCCAGGCAATGTCCCAAGGAAGAAGGCCATACAGACCTGGGAGTGGACTTGGGCCCATTTGAGTTTAGAATTCCTTGGTCCTAGGTACCTGAGGTGTAGTTTAGAAGGGGACTCTATTCCTTCCATCTGTGGACTCCTTATTCTTTGGGGACAGGCCTAGATAGAGGAGAGAGGCAAACAGAAGTTCTCTGAAGTGTGTCACCTCAGTCATGGCTCACTCCCCAAGATCTAATGGAGGCAAAAATGCATTTGGTTTAACATGCCTATCAATATACTAATTGTATTATTCATATCCTATGTAAAAAAATCCTATCCAACTTCACTGAAATTTCTTTTATATTTCTACATCTTGCTTTTTTCTTTTGAAATATATATATTTCAAAAGAAAATATATATGTGTGTATCCTATGACTTTGTATCTCGTGTTTACAGCTATTTAATTTTATCATGAATTATAATAGGAAAAATTATTCACTCCTCCACAGGTGGTGTTTTGGATAAGAAAATAATGTATTATTCGTCACCACATTTTCTTTTCCATTTACAAACACTTTCTATTGAGAAGAAAGTACAGTTGCATTGACCCTGAACTATATCTAAGGATACATTCTAAATGCAGGTTTTAAAGAATTCTGTAATTTGTTTTATTGGTAAATATTGTAAGTGGACTCAACATAGGCATCTTTCAGGGCTGCCACAACAAAACCACACATTCAGTGGCTTCAAACAGGATAAATATATTTCTCATAGTTCCTTGGGCTGGAATTGAGAATCCAAGTGTCTGTGGGGTTGGTTCCTTCTGAGGGATATGAGGGAGATTCTGCTGCTGATGTCTATGGTACAGTCTTTTCTGTTCTGTGCCCTGGATTCTAGACCCAACACTCCAATCTCTACCTGCTCTTCACATAACATTCTCCCTGGGTCTTAGTCCTCACATGGCTATTTTCTGATAAGGATGTCAGTCATTTTCTACTCCAGGTTGATCTCATCTTGACAAGTTTTGTCCATAATGGCCCTACTTCTAAATAAGATACTACACTGGGGTATGGGAGTTATGACTTCAACACATCTTTTGGGGGGAACACAATACAACCCATAATATTCTACCTTCTGACTCATAAAATTAATGTCCTTCCCACATGCAAAACATATTCACTCCATCCCAATATATCACAAAACCTTAATTCATTCTAGCATCTCATTCTAAGTAAATTTAGAATGCATCCTAAATTTCTGCTAAGTATAATTAACTTTAAAAGTTCTAAATATAAAGTTTTAAATAAACTAAGTCAAGTGTAGTTTGACTCTGGCTGTTGTCTATCCTGAAGCAAACTCCCTCTTATGTGTCAAATTAAGAAATCTAGAAAATAAGATATTTGCTTATAAGATACAATGGCATGACAAACAATTGACCGGATAGATATTTGCATTCTAAAAAGAAGAAATAGAAGGAAAAAATATCATCACTGGTCTAAAGTCAGCTTGCAACTTAGTAGGAGCAAATTCTATTAGGTTCCATGGTGTGGAACTAATCCTTTGTGATGTGGTGCTCTCTTCTGAATTGACAGGGGTGGCCCCACCCTTTGGCCCTGGCCAGTGATCTTGTCCTCTTGGGTCTGTGTGGCAGTGGCTGTCTCACTCTCGGAAAAAGAAAAAGTCCTATCCACCAGGTCTCTGCATCTGTGACTCTGTCCTGAGTTGTTATTCTTTCATTTCCTCCCATCTCTATTTCTTCCCATCCAGGAATGCAGTGTTTCTGTTGGTATAAAAATCTGAAATATCTTATGGGTCTTCGTTGGATATTAAGATATCCACAAAATGAGACACAAGGACTCCTTACAAAATCTTCCTGGAAAACCACATCTCTATTCCTGGCTACTACTGAGATGACTGACTGGATATGTGACTCACATGCCTTTAGCAATATCTTCAGCAAAAAAATGTCAAGCCAAACTTTGTTGCAGTTTCCAGAGCATGCAATCTGGGTGGGTAGGCTGAGAGTATTCCAAATCATGAAGAGTTAATTTTTGCTTAGTAGCTTATTCTTCTTCAAAGTATCTTTTGCCTTTTGCATTTTACTGTTAACAAAGGAGAAACCACATCACTTTTTCTACTTTTGCTTGGAAACTTGCTCAACTAATTATTCAAGTTCATCACTTGCATGCTCAAATTTCAAAAGTAAAAATAAAACAATAGCAACAACAAAACAATTGGTAAAATATAACTTAGTTACTTCATCCTTTTCATGTGTCTGTTACAATAAAATGTGTATTAGTTTCCAAAGGCTGCTGTAACAACATTCCCCAAGTAGGTAGTTTAAAACAACAGAAATGTACTCTTTCATATTTCTGGAAGCTAGAGGTTTAAAATCAAGTTGGTTTCTTCTGGAGACTTTGTGGGAAAGTTTATTTCATACCTCTCTCCTAGTTTATGAAAACATCTAGCAATCTTCATGGTCCTTGACTTTTAATTTATTCATTTTTATTTTTGTTTACTCATTGCAATCCTGAGAATTGAACTCAGTCAGCAGTGCTCTCCCACTGAGCTACACTCTCATCCATTTTTTTTTATATTTTATTTTGAGATAGGTTCTTGCAAATTGCTAAGGCTGGCTTTGAAGGGTAATCCTCCTGCCTCAGCCTCCTGAGTCCTGAGTTTGCAGGTGTGCACCACAGTACCTGGCTCCTTGACTTTTAGATGCCTCCCTTTAATCTCTGTCTCCATCTTCCCAAAGTTCTTCCTGTGTCTCTGTGTCTTCATATGGCCTCTTCTTATAAGGTTGAAGTAGGACTGGATTAAGGACCACACTGCTCCAGTAGAGCATCATTTTAACTAATTACACCTTCAACAACTTTATTTCTAAATAAAATCACATTTTGAAGTATTAGGGATTAGGATTTCAATATATACTTTCTTGGGGGGTGGGAGGAGCACAATTCAATAGTTTTGAGAAAAGAAGAACATATTTTATGTGACCACATTCTCTTTTCCACTTATAAATCTGTCTATGGAGAAGGAGGTACAGGCATGGTGACCTTGAACTATATCTAAAAATGTGTCCTGAAATCTCTTAAGGAGAACAACAGCAACTGTAATTCCTCTTTCTGCTACATGGTATAAGTGGATTAACATGGGCATTTATTTGTCTACTTTTCTGAAATCTTGCAAAAATGACAGCAAAGGAACAAAATAGAATAGAAGCAGTTCAGAGTCAAGAATATAAGGAAGGAAATGAGAGCCATAAAATTCAGGAAGCAGGAGAGCGGAGAGATGTATATAACTGATTTAACAGACCTGGAAAAGCTGAAACCTAAGTTAACAGTGTGAAAGTCTAGGGGCCTGTAGACTCATAATACAGAACCTTCCCCTGCCACAAGAACATACAGACCATAGTGACCAGAGCCGCCAAGACTTCTAACAGTGGGGTAGCAGGTTGCACTAGAATTAGGGGCCCCACTGAAACTGTATTGGTAAGACTTAGTTACCCTCAGCTCCCTTCTCTGACCTTTTTCAACTGGGTAATCACCTGTCCCTGTCCCAGCAGAAGGCTAGAGGCTTATTTGCTGAAATATTTGAAGCAGAGGAACTCTAGATCTGGGGAATCCAACATACACTGGAATGTAAGGAACACCATGAAAAAAAATGGAGGAATGGAAGTCAGGAAATGCCAGCAGATTTATACACCCAACAAAGAGAGGATTTCTCTCTGGCAAAACTAACGAAACCAAGAAAAAAGGTATTGAGCTGTAGAAAGTTATGAAGTCGTCTCTAAACTGGAAAAGCCAACCTACCATCCAACAAAGCTACCCCTGGGGCAGCCAAGCAACTTCTTACAACATACACTTGAAGGCAGAGACCACTGAACAGTTGAGGAAACACCTTAGCATTGGCGACCTGAACAATGAGAACAAGGAAGAGAAAACAGAGCTAATGCCGAAGGTAAGGAGAAACTTAAAAAAATAGCAACTTTCCTCAGGAAACAAAAATATAAACCAAAGAAAAAAGAACATTCAGAGTAGAGAACACCGATTAATGAAATTTTGATATTAAAAATATTAGAACTTAGAAGGCTTACAAAGGAAAATAGAATAAATCTCAAAAATTATTTTTAACTGGTTTTTAAAAATAAGAGGTGATCCCAAGAATAATTGGAAAATAGATTAGAAAAGATAAAGCCACCATTTTCCCCAGCCATCCCATTTGGTTTATACCCCAAGGACTTAAAATCAACATTGTACAATAATGCAGCCACATCAATGTTTATAGCAGCTCAATTCACAATAGCTAAACTATGGAACCAACCTAGGTGCCCTTCAATAGATGAATGGATAAAGAAAATGTGGTGTGTGTGTGTGTGTGTGTGTGTGTGTGTGTGTGTGTGTGTGTGTATTCATTCAATGGAATATTGCTATGGCATTTGCTGGTAAATGGATGGAGTTAGAGATTATTATGCTAAGTGAAATAAGCCAGTCCCCCAAAACCAAAGGTCAAATGTTTTCTCTGATAGGAAGCTGATAATTCACAATGGAGGTGTGATACTAGGAAAGAATAGAGTCTCTTTAAGTAGAGGGGAATGAAAGGAGGGGAGGGGATATGGGGATAGAATGGATAGTAGAATGAAAGAGACATTGCCATCTACATATATGACTACAGGACCTATGTGATTCTACAACATGTACAATCAGAAAAATAAGAAATTATACCCCAAGTGTGTATGATTTACCAAAGTGCACAAATGCATCCCACTGTCATGTTTAACTAATGAAAACAAATTTTTAAATTTTTAAAAAAGAAAAGATAAAGCCACAATCTAAGTGAAAATATTCCCAAATTAAAGGATAAAATTGTTTAGATTCAAAGTTCCTTAACTGTTCCAACAAATGAAGACAAATATTTTCCATTTTAAGTAGTATTATCATAATGCACATTTGTTCTCTAGAATACATCAGATAAAAGATCTCAAAAGTTCAAAGGGAAAATAAAAGAGTAATACATATGAACTGGGAGTCAGTTGACCAGAAACTTCTTAATGGCAGCACTAGAAGCAAAAGTTCCAGCATTTTTAGTGATAAAAAATATCCAACAGACTCCATAGCCATCCAAATTCTGATTCAAAAGAAAGCAACCGACCAGTACTTATTTACCTTGGTGGATCTATAATTTATGATCTAGCCCTTTTGTTCCTGGGAATATCTCTCTATAATTTCCTAAAAAAAGACTTGAAGGAAGATAAGCTGGCCTATGCAGTGTTTATGAAAGTGGGATCTATGTGTCATTTCTGTGAACCTGTGTAAGAAAAATAAGCTGGATCTCTTGACAACTAGCAGTAAGATATCTCCTGCTCAAACAGTAACAGTGTTAGATTTTAAAAGGAAGGTGCTAAATACAAGTTAGAAACAAAATGATTTTTAAAAGTCAATACACTTACAAATTAAAATTACAGATAAATAAATGGTTGCATGTTGAACACATTGGAACACATCAGTAAGGTAAGAGAAAGTTCTTCTCTGGACTGTGCACCTTCTCTTAGTCTCACCTCCTTCTTCCAGGTAAAAACCTGCAAGACCTGCAATTGCCTGGTTGCCTGAGCCTGAGCCGCACCCTGGGTCTCCCACCTGTGAAGAGGAGAGCAAATGCTTCCCTCCATTCTCTAGACACACTATGGCACTGTTTCTCAGGAAAATGTAGGAGTTTTAAAGAACACGATTACTGACAGAATTGAGAATGTTAAATTTTCATCTCTGTAATAGAGTTCTATAAATCAAAATCTTAAAAAAGTATAAACGGAATGTGACACCTCTAGGCACATATGTAAATATTTTTATTTCCCAACATACGAGAGGATCGTAATAGCTTTTGCTTTTAGGGTTATTTGAAAATTGAATTGAAATTATACATGAAAAATGCTCACCATAATACCTGGCCCAGGGTAAGCACTTAATAAATAGTGTCTACATTCAGTGAATTGGTTGCAAAAAAAATGTGTTTTGAAGATAGTTGAAATTCTAAGTGACAGTATTCAAAGTGGTGATGGCTAGATATGGAGGCTAAATTTGAAAGGCCTACTTAACCCTTAAATGATCTGAAGTGTAAGATTAGAGTCCCTAACTGACATTGATAACTGACTAACATTGAGTTAGAGATGACTGAAGGTACTGGGTAACCACTCTTTATGGTTTTGGACATGATGTGTCTCCCAAAAGCACCAAGTATGAATGAACTGACTGGGTGATAACTAGAGGCAGGTGGGATGTCACTGGAGGAGGCAGGGACATTTCCTGGAAGGGTGCATTTCCTGGAAGGGTTGTGTTCCAACCCTGTCATGAGGGGACAGTAGCTTTCCTCCAGAGGGACCTTGCACCATGATGTGCTGCCTCACCTTGGGCCCCAAGTCGGCTGTCTATAGAACAAGTCCTCCGATACCACCATTTGTCCCAAACCCAAATAAACTTTCATCCAACTTTTTCTTGTCAGGTATTTTGCCCATAGCAGCACCAAAGCTACTAAAACACTATATAATCTCCAAAATAAGAAAATGGGTTTGGAACCCTAAAGAAGGTTTCAGATTCCAGGAAACATTTCATTGGTAGGTCTATGAGTAAGTTAGTCTCCAAGAATAGGCTGAGAACAGGGTCTTCTACGGTTTAGTTTGTTAATAGTCTATGAGGAGATAAGAATATAAGTAAGAGTAGACATTTGGAAATTGTTATAGCACTTTGACAGAGCAATTTTATATCTTTTGAATTTAGTGATTTTAAAATTCAGACTTGCATTTGTATGTTATTTTCTGGTAATTTATTTGTTTGGCAGAAAGTTTGATAATGGATTGAAGATAATATTAGCTTCACATCACGGATAGATTACAGATATCGTTTCATAAGTGTGAATCCAGAGTAAATTTCTACACCCATTCCATCATAAGCTCACTCTATTTTTTGTAGAAATTGTTACTATATAAATCATAAACATTTTTGAAGGCTTATCTTGTATCTCCTTTTAGTAGAGAGTGATTTTTTAGGAGGTATCTTATCTGTCTTGTGCATTAACACCTAAAGTAGTCCCTAATACACACTAGATTCTGAGTAAATTTTAGTTGAATGAATAAATGGGATAAATTTCAACTGCTCTTATCACAGAAATGGTTGTCATATAAATAGCAGAGATCACTGATCACAGCTCTAGGTGTGGCTTCCAGCTGTGGTGAGGGGCTGAGGGCTCCTTCTGGCTTTTCAAATCTGTGACTCCAGGAACCTTTGGGGTTTTATGAATAATCAGCTTCTTTAAACAACAAGGTTCTACTTTCTGACCAGTTACCATGTTCTTTATAACCTTAAAAAATACAAAAACTAATGATTTCTAATATACTCTATAAAACATTTGATTAAATACCCTGTGTGCTTGTGGTAATACACTCTATTTTTTTAAAAAAATAAAAACAAACATGTTTTGCATTGGTTTTCAGACCATTTTCTAATCCACACCAACCTCCTTTGCCCTATTAGTGTGAATTACACATTCTTCACTGTCATGTTTAAAAGAGAGTAAGTTAATTTAGATCCCTGGATGACTAAAGCTGGAAGGATATTTTTAGTGACTCTAATAAAGACTGGATCTTGTGGTTTGCTGCAAAGATGTTATTAGAAGCTGCTGCTGGAGTTAGAAAGGGGTGATGAAAAGGTATGTGTTGCATGGGTTTGGGAGGAGATGGGGGGGGAAGGAAGAAACAGGGAAAACTGCTTTCCAGTTACATATAAGCGAATAGCATACCTGTCCTCAAAGAAGGTCAGAAATCCAGCGACTGGAACTTTCACATAATAGACAATTTGAGGATAGTAACTAAAAAAACACAAAAGGCATCTAATCTCCCCCCTGCCGATAAAGCTGTCTGAGGTAGATCAATTTAGTCATGGTTGTTGTTAGGAAATTGCTCTTGTTTGATGTTCCACAAGCAGATCATGTAGTTTCCTAGGAAACATCCTTTTTCACTTAAACCTAATTCTCCCACGTTGCGGGATCTGATGAGTCACTCAGCCTGACTCTTCTCTCACTTTCCTCTCCCTATTAAAAAGGGCCTACCAGCTGGAAATCTACTAAATGAAATGAATTTATTAGCTCTTTTCACCTTGTTCTTCACTTAACTCTTGTGTTTCTCCCTTATAAGTCTAACTGCTTCCCCGATGTGAAGGGCCAGAAATAATGAAGGTGCTGACCGTGTGATGCGAGCAAGTGTTGAGCGTTGGGTTCTCTCAATTTCTCAGTTATTAAACTATATTTCAACCGCTGGTTTTAAATGGAAAACATTACATGCATAGAGACGGGTTTTCTTTTTTTTTTTTCCCCTTGTAAGCAGTAGTGGAATTTGATGACAGTTTCATTTAATTTTCGGTTCGAGTCACACTTTGTCACTTTATGGTTTATGACACGGGGACAGGGGGGGCAGAGAAAGGGAGGACAGAGACAAGAGAAGGAACAGGTAAAGAAAATAATTCATGCAGATGTTTTAATTCTGTTAGGAATTAATTAAGAGAGACACTGCCACAAAAAGAAAAATCTGGGACCCAACAGTAATCCAAATGTAATTTTGTGTGTGGCATGCAGATATCAAAGATATCTATATAGAGAAGATATGTTTAAGAAATTAAAGCAGCATGTTTATTTCTAAATATGCTGAGTCCACAGTTAATGGAGCGTCCACATTCTAGCTTAGTTGTCACTATGGTAACGTGGGCACTAACATGGGTGATAAAGTGAAGTCTGCTGAAATTTAATGTGAATGAGGGGTTTTCAGAGCAAAACATCACTGGCTATTTGCTCAGATGGCAGCAGGAAGACCCCCTGGGGAGGCCCAGTCTTCAGACTGAGGACTCAACTGACTGGTCCATGTGCAGAAAGAACAACACTATCCTCCCTACTTCTTGCCACACAGGTGGGTCCTTATTATGTGCCAGGAACTCGCTCATTACTTTCCTTATGTCTTTTCATGTGCGATGAGTTCTGATATCATCAGCCTATTTCATAGTTGAGAAGTGGGATCTAGGTTGGTACATGCTTTTCCCAGTCGCACAGCTCAGGACAGTTTCAGGGCTCATTCTCAGCTCTGACCTCCTTGACCTCTGTCTCTGTTCTCCATGTAGGAATACCAACAAAAAATATTCCTACAGGAGTATTTTGGCAAGAAGGTCCATTATTATGGATACATTTATCTTATTCTCCTAACACTATTCTTACTAGGTATCCTGAGGCTGTAGGACAATTAATACTCAAAGGAATAAAAGCAGCAAAGGGAGTGTTTGGAATTTCTCCCAATAAAATTATTACTCCATATACTATGAATCAAATTGATGAATTAGCTAATGAGTTAAATACTTGGGCAATAATCATGTGCAAATCTAATGTTTCATTTGATAACCACTTACCATCTAATCCTTTATTGTCTTTTTGGTCATCACATCCTGTAATTTTTCCAAAAATGACAAGAAAAACACCTATCATGAATGCTCCAAATATATTCACTGATAGGTCAAATAATGGTACAGCAGCAATAGTTACACCTGATCAAACTTTTCCATTTTTAGTACCCAAACAATCAGCTCAAAAGGTAGAGCTTAATGCAGTATTACAAGCTTTTGTGATGTTTAAAGATTCTGTATTTAATTTATTTTCCGATAGTCAGTATATAGTTAATGCTATAGTATCCCTTGAAGATGCTGGCAGCTGGAAGTTTGCTGGGGCCCCTTCGGCTGTGGCTCTCAACACTTTCTCTCACAGGCAAACATACTGCATTTCTGCAAGATGAGAGATTATATAAACTATGAAAATGTAGCTTGGCCATCAGGCCAATAATTTCATATAAGCAACTATATCTTAAACTCAGATGGTTCTCACTTTTATGGCTTAAACAAAAGCAAGAGCATGAAACTTTCCTTGAAAATCAGGTGTCTAGCTCCAAGAGGATGCCTAATTTAGTCCTCAAAGAAGAACAGACCCTAAAATGTCAATGGCAGGCCACAATAAACAAGGCTGAAAAGTTCAGCTGATCCAGGCTCACTGGTTATACACAGAGCCCAGGTCTGTAGCCATCTACAGATCTAGGCACGGCTTGGTTAGGAAGACCTACTGCTCATGTGTCCCTCCAGTCTGCTCCTGCATTTAGTGGGCTAGCACAGGCTCACTAAAGCTCACTGAGCTAGCACAGGCTCATGTTTCTTTCATAGTGGTTCCATATTGTGTATTTTTTTGTCTCATTTTAGGGCCTCATATGCTACCATATTATAATTAAGACAATACAAGCAATTATTTTCCAGTAGGCACAGATGTTGTTTGTTTCATTTGAGAACCAAAATCTTTATTGGTCTTACTTTTAAGGTCCATTTCCCAGGAAACATTTCATGCACAGAACAATACAGGGCAGCAAATGGCATTATTAATATCTAAAGACTCATTAAATTCTACTCAGTATTAAAATGTTTCAAGTCCTCTGGAGAGTTCTGAATATAAATGTTCATTTAACATATCATCAAATTGAAGCATTTTAACAGAAGAAAGAGTCAGATTTTGGTCAGCAAATGTTATATAACAGCTGCTTCCAGAGAGTTGTTGTCTATCCTCTTTCTCTTTGGATGGTGGAATTTGTAACTGCAGGAAGAAATCTTTCCTTGGTCATAAGACTGTATTTATCTCCAGGCTCAGACCTGATTCCTTGCTCCATTTGTGGGGACAGACATTGTATAGACTTCTCTGTCTTAACCTCCAGAGGAAATGTTACCCACCCTTTTGGAATCCATCAGTGACAGCTTCTGTCACAGGTGACATGAAAAAGATTAAGTCAAAACAAGAAGCTTATTGCATAGAAACTATCTAGGGCATCTTGTGACCTGGATGGAGATGTTTTTTTTTTCTGAAGTTTGGTTACATATAAATAGGCTCTGGTATACTCTCCAGTTTGATGCTGACATTGGATGTGATATAGAAAGTAGAGTGAAAGAAGAGTGTGGTTCAAAAGGCCAAAGAACCACCCACTCAGGGCCTTAGGAAAGTTGAGTATGGGGTATTCATGAACCCAAATATTAAGTGGGTCCATCACTGTAATGGGAAGTGGGAACAGAATACATACTGATTTACAAATTGTACATGGTGAAAGCCTGGTCTTATACAGGCAAAATTGGTATCTGGCTTAAAAAAAAGGGGGGGGGGGCAAAGCATATTGACTAGACCTTTAATAAAAGATTGAAACTGGATTAACAGTATCATATACTGATGCTACCTTTTCTGATGCTAATTGGAACTGCTTGAACTCCATCTGTATTACAGAAGTCACTAGTTAGAAATAGCTTTGCATAGGTGTATTCTCCATTCAAACCCTCCTTCTGGTGGACAATATTGAGCACCATCAAATCCTAATGCTAAGGCCAAACTGAAAAATTATCTAGGGGCCTGTTTTTTAACTTAAGAATAGCATAGATCTGGCATGATCTCAGATTGAAACAGAAAGTTGGGATTTCAAAGAGGATTTGATTAAATGACTCTTCATAGAGATGATTTTGGGGACCACAAGGGGTGCAAAATCTCCCAGAGATTAGCAAAAGTAGAAAACTATTTTGACTCAGGCCTGAAGAAGTGAGATGAGGAATAAAAAATTTAAAAAATCCTGGGAAGAGCTGAAACTAAGGAATTTGAAGCATCCAAGTATTCTAGAGTTTCATGGTTCCTAGGAGAACTAGACATTGAACCATGGAGAGAGCTAGAAAGTAAACACTTGGACTTGTTTTAGTCCCAGAGTCCTTCTGCGCCCCCCCCCACCACTGGTAAACCCAATCAGAACTCAGATGTGATAGAGGTTGTGGTGATGTCATGGGTCTGTGAGACCTTGGGGTCCGGAGCCTGGCAAAGAAGGTGGAAAATAGCTAAGAGTGAGGACAAGTGAAAGAGGATGTAAAAAACCTGTCACATTCGAACGCCCTTTGGTCTATGAGTTCTGACTTTTCTCCTTTGGACAAATTACATTATTGCCTCCAATCATCACCTATTTATCCAAACTGAGGCATTAGAAATGAAACATTTTACAAATACATGCACATCATTTTAATGAATTCTTTGTGGTAGATCTTACAAATTTGCTATTTGTGTTGCTAAAAAGCAAACAAAAACTAAAAAAAAAAAAAACCTATGTACCAACATGCATTATGATCTCCCTTTATTTCACCAAGAAGGAAGCTCAAAAAAGTTATAGAACTATGGCTCTTCACATGCCAACAGAGAAATCACTGAGATCTGATGCTAAGTTGAGAGAATTTGCCATCTGCTAAGATACCTTGATGCTTCCATTAAATTTGATAAATGCCACGGGACCAATTATGTTCTGCATTTGCTTCCATCCTTAATGTGTCCCAGGCTTTGTTTTGGGGTCTTAGGAGGGATACAGCAGCAAATAAAAATACCAGAGAATTAGAAAGTTTAATTCTATTAGCGTTCTATCTACAAACGCCTATAGTTGTCATATTGTTGGTGTGCCATGATGATATTTTACCTGTTTTTGTAAGATTGGAAAGACTAGAGTTTACTCATTTGCTTCAGGAATTTTCTCTCCTATATTTTAGATCCTTCTCTGATTCATTTTAACCCCTCTTTCTCTGTCTTTTTTTTTCCATTCCATCTGACTTCCTGCAGTTATGAGACAAGATTTTCAGAGAAAGCACTGCCCAACACAAGAAACACGGCTCAGGGATGATGTTTCCTAACACGGGGGACTTGATGTATTCATTTTTTTCTCCCAGAGGCATTGGTCTTCTGGTTATAACACTACACAGTGAATTATCAAGCATTTCCCAGTATCTGTATGGAAACAGGTAATTTGCATATCAAATCTTTTTTAATTTGCTCCTACATGTGGACTTTATTTGTATATATCAGTTTTTTTGTTTATATTACTGCTGTCATCAAAATGATTAATGTGTCATGAAACTAACAAAGAGCAGATTATTATGAATTCTGACTTAGGTAGCATTTAGTCTTGGTCTGCTCAGGTCTATGTAATTCTCATTCATATTAAAATATGAAAATCTGCATTATAAAATAAAATAAAAGTGGTTAAGTGGGGGGAAAAAAGCCCTTGAAAAAGGAAAATAACATACCACATGGTGCATTCTAGACTAACCTTGAACAAGTTGTATGGAGACAAATAATAATGTTAGCGAGGCAGCAGGCGAAGGGCTGTGGCTAAGTACTTAATATACTCCCACTCCATTAATCTTAAGTAGATCTCTGACAAGACAACATCCCTTTTCCCGTCTGGCTGGAGCCATTTTCCCCTGTAAACATCTTTTTTGATTTCCATCACATTTTTCCCTGCACCTTTAACCAACTGTAGCTTTGGGTTGGGTGTTGTTAGACTAACTGTGGAGAAAGGTGCATTCTATTACAGAAGTTTAGACATTTGGAATCAGGAGGCAGTTTGGAAATCATCTAGATCAACTCATTTATTTTCACCCATTAGGAATCCACAGTCTGGCAACACAGAAATAGAAATTTCTATGATGAGGAAATTTTTTTTTATGTCTGCATTGTCCAGTATAGTGGCCCCTAGCTTTCTGTAATTGTTATGTGTTTAAAATATAATTATAGTGATTAAGGTACTGAATTTAAAAATTTTAACTTAATAAGCAGGAACAGCCAAATCTGGATGGAGGCTATCATAAAAAGAGGGCAGGTCTAGAAAGAACCTGTCCTGTGCCCAGTGCCACAGAGCTTTGAAGTGAGAAAACTTGCCTGACTGCTCAGAACTTCTGACTCAGGTCATAGACTCTTATTGATGTACAGGTAATGGGGTACATTCACTAACAAAGCAAGGAACACATAATTAAAGTTTCAGAAGAGAAAAGCCAGCTACCTTGGCAATGACAAAGCAAAACAGGAGCCACCAGAAGCAGGCAATAAAGGAGCATGATGAGTGCACAAATATTATCTTCTTATGAGTATTCCAGATGTAGCACCAAAATTAATGAAATAAAAAAGAGAAGTTGGGTCTATTATTTAATTTAATGAAGACAGCTGAAATGGCGCTAAGATAGACATAGAACCGAATATTGGGGTGGGGGAGGATAAGAAAAAAGAATTGGTATATGAATGCGAAACTTATCTTAAGCAAGAAGTTAAGAAATACTTTCCCAAAATGTACAAATTAAAGAACAGTACAGACATGTATAGTCCTAAAAACATCTATGAATAGAAAAGGTGAAAGCTGTTGTCTACGTGCAGTGAAGCATTGAATGGGAAGAAATAGATAAACAAGAGGGAGTTAATATTTCCTTGCATTTTATGATTTTGGTCATGTTGATGCTTTTCATTTTTTAAAGAAAATAAATAAGAGTAATTTCTATGAGTTTCATAGGCTTGAAATTAAGGCAGAGAATAAGGTTCTCAGAAATAATTTTTGTTAAATGGAGAGATTCTCAGAAATCGCACTTAAGGACCAATTTAGTCCATCACTGCTCCCCATGTATTTTGCAAGACTTAACAAAGTATTTGCCCACAGATTCATTTGTATTTGTCTAATATATAAACCCAGTAATTTTGTCTGGCAATCTAGTTTTTTTTCCTGTGTTAAGTTAGATATTCTAAATAATTATTCAGTGCAATCAGCATAAGAAAAATCAGGCTGGATATTATACAAATTTAATACAGATCATAACACACTGTAGTCAAAGAGCAAAAAACATAAATGCAGATCTGGCATTGTCTCCTGGAATACCTAATGACACCATATCCATGTACAATGTCCAGGCTGGCTATTTGTCACACATGCTCAAATGAATGGATAGAGCCAAGCAGAAGCTCATTTGTCAGAATTAGAGGAAACAAGGCAATCTGCCTAGGTAATTAGAGAGACCTTTTTGAAGTAGGAGTTGAAAATCATAGACACTGGGCTATAGATAAGGGTTGAAGATGGGCAACTGACCTGAGACAGAGCTGTAGTGCAGACACTGAAATGCCAAACTTGGTGTACCAAGTTCACAGGTCCTCAGAGGTTCCTGAACTGACAAAACCAAAGGAAAAACAGAGACCACCTCCTTAGTGCACATATGCTTGCCCAGCACAATCAGATTAGTTAGTCCATCTCTGCTCTATAGGACCTCAGTCTCTGAGATTTTATTTGAAAAGGGATAAATGGAGTACAAATGGGGTACCACAATACCTGAACCTAACTCAAATAAGACTATTCAGTGCAAAGCAGAATTTTTCTTCACACGCTTCTTGTACTTAGCTTTAACATCTCCATTTTCAAGTCTTATTCTCTAAAATTGCATCATGAGTCATTTCATCTTCTTGAATAAAATCCATACATTAAACCTCCTTAACAGCCATTATACCACTGTGGTCTAAAATGGTTGCAGAATTCTCTCTATCCAGACTCTGTCAACACAAATGAAATACATCTGCTCTTAGAAATCAGTTCTGGAAGCAGTATAGTCCATAGTTGCTCTACATCTGATTGGCCTAGAGACAGAGATGCCCTTCTCCATATTTCATCTATTCTACCTAAATTGACTGCAGGCTTCCCATCTCACCAAA
Organism: Ictidomys tridecemlineatus; assembly: GCF_052094955.1. Lineage (NCBI taxonomy): Eukaryota > Metazoa > Chordata > Mammalia > Rodentia > Sciuridae > Ictidomys > Ictidomys tridecemlineatus. The sequence continues at coordinate 26,848,367 of NC_135478.1, read as the reverse complement.
CCAGTTGCAACACATTCAACAAGTAGACATTGTTCTGAGTCTCTCACACCAGATATTTACCAGAAATTCCCAAGGAAACTGTACCTATCCTTACATTGTTGGTGGAGAGAGGAGGTTCAAACCTCCTCACTCTCTTTTAGTTTTGCAGAGCCTTTCTAACAACTGTGGCTTTTCCTTCCAGAAATTCTCTTGATCTTCTTCCAGGTCCATTGCTCTTGAATGTAATGCCAAGAATTACAGCAGGTATTCTAATTATCTCCAGACTGATGATAGAAAATTTCCTGTCTACTGTCTCAGTCTCTTCTGGGTGCCATAACAAAATACCATAAGTCTGGGTGACTTATACAACCAAGATTCATTTTCTCACAGCTTAGAGGCTGGGGAGTGCAAAGGTCAAGTTGCTAAGAGATTACATTTCTGGTAGGGTGTTCTTCCTGGCTTGTAAATGACCACTGTCACATGGCCTCTCCTCAGTGCATGCACACTGAAGAAAAGAAAGGCATTTCTCTGTCTTTACTATATGACCACCAATCCCATCATGAGGATTCCACCTTCATAACCTAATCAAATCCCAACGACTTTGCAAAGGACCCATCTCTAAATACCACAACTATGAGATTAAAGACTTTAACCCTATGACTCTGAGGGAGAAATATAAGTATTCAGTAGACAACGGAACTACTTTCTTCACTGGGAAAAGAAAGAAGAGAAAGAGTGGGAGAAGAAGAGGAAGGAAAGAAAGGAACAGGAAGGAAGGAGAAAGAGAGAGAAAGAAAGGGAGGGGGAGAGAAGGGAAGTAAAGAAGGATGGGAGGGAGGGAAGGAGAGACATATATCAAGTAAGGTGAATACCTAAGCAAGGCAAATTTCATCACATTGTAGAGACTGATAATAATCCTCTCTGGTTTGATGTTCTGCCCTCTGCTCCTGCTCCCAGGGCAGATGTTGCACTGTCTAGACCCACTTAGTTGGCAGGTGGATTCTCAAAGTTCTGATGGGTGGAGGTCTGACATGAAAGGTTTGGGTTGCATTACCTCACAGAGTCCTGGTGGCCCCATCCTTGTGGATCCACAATACAACAGTGCTAACATGATTCCGTTTCTATTGTAACTCATTAAGTTCATGAGTGACACATGACACCCATGATCTGTTAATCTAATATTTTTTTCAATAACACCCTTACTGTTCTTTTTGGAAAAACTTGTTTCGTATTTTGCAATGTAGATAGGTCTATATCTCCAAGTTCTGGTTCTTTTTTTTTTTTTAAGGGAGAGAGGGGAGAGGAGGGAGAGAGAGAATTTTTTAATATTTATTTTTTAGTTTTTGGTGGACACAACATCTTTATTTTATTTTTATGTGGTGCTGAGGATCGAACCCAGCGCCCCGCGCATGCCAGGCAAGTGCGCTACCGCTTCAGCCACATCCCCCGCCCTGGTTCCTTTTTGCTTAACAACTCTGTTCATCTTTCCTTTTATATTTTGCTGTAAGGAGCAAGGGGGTACTAAGCTGTAGTTCCAACATTTTGCTTAGCAATCTCTTCTGTTAAATACCCAATTTCATTACCCACAATCATCACCTTCCACAAAACAGTGCAGCACATTTTAAAGAAGTCGTGTTTCCTCCAGTTCCAAATAAAATATTCATCATTTCCATCTGAGTCCTTAACAGATTTGCCCTTGAGATCTATAGTTCTATCATGCACCTCAAATTTCTTCCGGCCTCTACCCATACTCAGTTCTGAAGCTGTTTCGACATTATTAAGTATTTGTTACAGCAGCACCTTGCTTCTTTGTATTAAATATCTTAGTCTTCCTGGGATGTCACAACCAAATGACATAGACTTGGCGGTTTAAACAACAGAAATTTATTTTATCACAGTTCTGGTGGCTGGAAAGCATATGCAAATTAGATACTGGTGAATTCAGTTTCCCTTGAGGCCTTTCTGCCTTGGAGACAGCCACCTTCTCACTATATCCTCACATAATCTTTCCTGGATAATATGTGTAGAGAGAAATATATCTCTCTCTCTCTCTCTGCCTCTGTCTCTCTCTTTCTCTCTCTCTTCCTCTTCCCACAAAGCCACTAATTTCATCAGGAGGACCTTACTCTCATGACCTAACCTAATCTGAACTAATTCCTAGAGCTTCTGTTTTTAAATATGGTCACTTTGAGGTTTAGGGTTTTCATACATGGCTATGGGAAGGAGAAGATACAAACATTCAGTGCATAATATATATGTAAAATAAATTCAAATTTACTCTGTTCCTTGCTCATAGGCCCAGCTCCCAAAAGGGGGCATTTTTCCTTGATTTATTATCTAGACCTCCGATGCGGCTAATATTTCCATCTTGATAGGCTTTCCTCTAGCTCCTCTTAGTGTGAGTGTTTGACCTTCGATTGCACCATCCATAGGAACTGTGGCAGGCATTGTGGTCCACATAACATGATTTATGAGTGCAATCATGCTGGTACCTTCTCTAGAGTGTCTTCCACCTCAGAATCCAGCATGCATATTTTTTCTTCCGTTTCAATGACATCTGTTGGCCAGTGTAGGGGTTTCCTTGGTTCACTTGCAAGTACTACAGGGGCAGACAGAACTCAAGCATGTTTGACAGGTGCATGACACTGCCGATAAAATGGCCCTGACAATGCAGTGGTCCTGGAGACAGCCAACTTCAGATTTCCTATTTTATCATCTCTGTTTAATGTAGTCTCTTGTGCTCTGTGTGGTTTGCTTAACGTCTACCATTCTGTCTTGAGTGATTTGACAATTTAAAGGTTGCCTTGACCCAGGAACAAAGCAATCTGACAGTCTAAATTCTTTTATGCCACCTCAGGTGTTTTCTGAGTTGAAGCTAGAGGAAATTCAATGTTGAATTGTTTCTATAATTGTTGATGTGTTGAAGAACTGTGGTGTACATATTCAAAATTAGGTGAAAGAGGCTTCCAGCTGGCTAGAACTTCAATAGAAAAATTCATAGCTCAAGTCATGGCCCCATGACAAAAATAGATCTCCATAGCTCTTTGAGGACTAAACAGAAATACCAGACAGGAGTGATTTCTTAAAGATTTAGGTATGCAGGAAAGAGAAGAGAGAGATAGGGAGGAAAAGATGATTGTAAAAATAGAATGCAAATGTTTTTATATATAAACTTTTTCATCTTAATAATAGAGAAGATAGGGAGACTTGCTTTCTTTCCTTTTACTCTTTAATCTGCTTCTTATGTTACTACTAATTCAAAGTTAGTTATTGGCTACTGGTTGTGGACCCTTCACCTTTGTTTTTAACATCAGCAAATTTATGGTATGCTGAGATGGACTTGAAAGGACACATACAGTTTATGAGGTCTCATGGGGAGATTTTCAAATACAGAATTACTTGGAGTCAAGAAACTTTTGTTCTATTCTATTCCCTTCATATATAAATAGCTTAATTTCACAGGACCTTAGTATTCACATTTACAAATTAATAGGTCTGGCTAAATAACACTTGAGGACTTGTATAAATTTTATTAGAACTATTCTGTTCTGTCTTGTTCTATTCTATTCTTTAGTGTTCTTAAAGTTGACCGTCGATGGGGAAAGTCATGTCATTTATCACCCAAACCGGTACACACTTTCGATATCCTCCAAAGCCATAATAAAATATAGCTTTGTAGAACAGTTGACCTTTTAAATGTTTGGAAGATCACAAAGAGAGATGGGATGCAATTCTAATAGTGTTTCTGGTGGATTTTGAAAAAAAAAAATTTTGTTGTGTTTCTAGAGTGTTTAGAAAGAAACTTTTGTTTATATGTGTGTTAGCACATCTGACAGTTTTGCAAGCCAGACCTGGAGCTGGCATTGGGGGCTCTTTTGCTAAGAATTCATCTTAGTCTGTTGCTCACTCCCATGAACCCAGGGAGCAGAGAGACTCTGCTTAGGGCTCCCCCAGCACAAGTGCAAACCTATCACAGTAGCCAGTGCATTGTCTTTTAATGATATCCTTGCCTCTTTCCTTCGTATATAGTGAGGACAGAATGTGGTCATTTGCCTTTCTTGCTCCGATGTACAGGCTGAAGGGCTGAGACAAGAAAAGTACCCACTTAAGAGCAGGCTAAGAGTCTGCATAAACCTGAGAGTGAGCCCTTCCTCAAATTTTGCATTCTACTGCTCCTTTTGCCCCACCCTAATCCAGGCCCTCATGGGCAGAGTGCTTGGGACAGACCAGACCTCTAAGCAAGGCCAATGACATGAAGGACTTTGGAGTCAGACTTTGTTTTAAAATGCAGGTTTGATTATTATTTGGGTACCTTGAGACCAACAGATCAGAAGACAATTGCTATCAAAGTTAATTTGCTACTCGCAATTCTCAAGAGGAGGGGGCGAGCTGTGCCACCTATATGCCACCTGGGGAAGGATATGAAACAGGAGCAGAGGAGGCAAGGGGTAAAATGGGCAAAAGGCTGAATTATGGTTCCTACAGAAAGAAATGGGTGAAGCAGGATAAGAAGGTTTAGTAATAACTAGACTGGATAATTTCAGTTGGTTCAGGGATTACAAGGCTGTTTCTAGTTAACTCTCCCTGGCCTTGGGATCTTAAGACAGGAAGGTGGCAGCTCTGAGAAAGCCTGGTACAGTAGGTAATTGAGCTATGGGCTCTTGATTGGTTGGTTTGCATATGAAAGTTACACTGGTAGGCCACTCCTTTACTCTCTCTAGGAATTGACTAGCCCTGAGAAGGCAAGCCCTAAGGTGTCAACAAGTTCCCAAGATGTCAAAACATCAGAATAAAAAAGAACATGCATAATACAGACTCTCCTGAGTTTCAATTTGTGCTGCCGCGTATAAGCCTCATGACCTTAGGCATATCATCTTTTCTCATAATGGAATAACCTTAACATGTTGCTGTATGGATCGAAGCCATGCACCTAGTATACAGTAGGTGCTCATTAGAGGACAGCTGTTAATGATTGAAGTGTGCAGAGTAGAATATCCATAACATGGATAATACCTGTTGCACACTTATGCAAGTATGGCTAGACAAAGCTCGTGAAATCCATCTCTTAATTTATGTAGAGGGAGGACTTCATTACTGTTTTGAAACTGATGTCTACTTTCAGGCATTTCTTTGAATAATCCTGCAAAATAGACTAGCTGTTTCTGGAAACTTGGATCTCCTTGAGGCTTCCAAACTCCTTTCTTTTAACAAGACTGAAAAGAAGAAGGAAAAAAAAAAAAAAAAACAAGAACTTCTTTCCCTGGGGGATGATGGTGCCACAGAATTTACAGAAGAATTCAGGAGATACAGGGGACTATATGTATGTGTATTTTCTGGAACTTTCATAGTTGCAAAAAAAAAAAAGTTCATTTTGACTGCCTTGCAAGTTTCAGAAGAAACTCTCTCTAGGCTGGTAGAGTGACAGCAGCAGCTTCCTCCATCAGGCAAGAAATTTTTATTAGCATTAGATTAAAGAGGGGTCCTAACTATGACATGTGGACAAAGGCTGAGCTTTGTCATTGAGCCTCAGCGTCCTCTGGTCAATGCTTAGGGATTGTGGACGACATAGAACTATTAACTTCCGCTCTCTGTCTCCCAAACTGGGAGAAACATCAGTGGATTCAGACAGAAGAGAAATCACAAATGATGTGTGTGAGCTGCAAAGAAGAGTTAGTGTGTTTTGCCGCAGAGATAAACATAGCACTTTCTCCTGGGACTTCCTGCTATTCTCCTGCTGTCATTCAGTGTAAAAGAGGATCCTGATCAGGCGTCCTATGACAGTGAGAAGCTTTCCCCTGGGCCTCCTTCAGGGGTTGGAGTGGGTCTTTGCCAGGCAATGTTAGAGGCTGACACTGCTTAAACTAAGCCCAAATGTGTAAGAGACCAGAGTGCAGGCAGCATAAACATGCTCTCAGTATCTCTCATTATAACAGTGGGCACATTTCTTCCAGATTCTTCCATTTCATTCCTTCTTGGACTAAGAAGCATCAACGTACTTTTGAATGAATACAGCAAGCTTTGGTATCATTGTGTCCTAGATGCTCAAAAGTAACATGATCAAGCACTAAGTGATCTTTTTAATTTTACAACTATTTTCATGTATTTTTAAAAAGAGACAGCTAAGGTAGCATTTAACATAACTCCTGCATCATGGAATGTGTTGACAATATGCGATAGCACTGACCTTTAGAGAATTACTTCCTTATGAAATAATTTATAACCTGTAGAAAATATTAGGAATCTTGTTTCCCTTTAATGTTGTACTTTGTCACTGTTTCTTTTTTATATTTATTTGTTCTAAGCAGTTATGCATGACAACAGAATGTTCTTTGATTCATTGTACACAAATGGAGCACAATTTTTCACTTCTCTGATTGTACAGGAAGTGGAGTCACATCATTTGTGCAATTATACATGTACCTAGGGTAATGATGTCTGTCTCATTCCAACATCTTTCCCACCCCTGTGCCCAATCCAAAGTTCCTCCACTCACCCATACTCACCCATACTCCCATTATGAGTTAGCATTCATTAATAGGAGAAAACATTTCGTCTTTGGTTTTGGGAGGATTGGCTTACTTTGCTTTGCATGATATTCTCCAACTCCATCCATTTACCTGAAAATGCTATAATTTTATTCTCTTTTATGGCTGAGTTATATTCCATTGTGTCTATATGCCACAGTTTCTATATCCATTCATCTATTGACAGGCATCTAATTTGGTTCCATAGTATGGCTATTGTGAATTGTGCTGCTATAAACATTGATGTGACTGTGTCACTGTAGCATGCTCTTTTTTAAATCCTTGGGTATAAGCGAAGGAGTGGGATAGCTGGGTCAAATGATGGTTCCATTCCAAGTTTTTTAAGGAATCGCCACACTACTTTCCAGATTAGTTGCAACAATTTGCAGTCCCACCAGCAAAGAATGAGTGTGCCTTTTCCCTCACTAATTCTTTTTATTGAATTAAGTAGGTCAGTCCATAGCTAAGCTTCCAGAAACAGCTGTGTATTTTCTAGACAGCTTCTGATGGTTAGATTGAGATAGAGTGCATATTTGCACCCATGGTGGACATGATTAACCTGGTTTGCTCAGGGAAAGTTCTTAGTTAAGGTGAAGAGGAAAGAGTAGGAGGAGGTAAAATGATAACACTTCTTGTTTAAGTATTTATAGCATTGCCAGGTGTCTTGCTATGCTTTCTAGGTATCTTCACAATCTTCATATTGGCTCTGTGAGACAGGTGTTAGAAACTCTATTTTATAGGTGAGGACACTGGATCTCAGAGAAGTTAAACCCATTATCCAACCACTGAGTCACCAAGGAATTGAACCTAGTTCTGAAGAAACTGTTCAGTTATTTTCTTTTACCAAGTTATACACATCAATAACTATTAAAATCAGTGGCACTAAAGGACTGAGAAAACTGCCTCCCCTGTCTTCAATCCTGCTCTACAGAGAAATACATATTTAACAGTTTTTATTTTTTTCCCCGGTACGTAAAGAATGAGATTGAATCTGAATTTTTAATTTATCCAGCTTTAAACCTTTTAAACTTCCTCTTGTGGTATACATGAATTTACTTTACTACACACCTAACCATTGCCAATCCCTCTCCCTCCTCTAAATCACATTTTTAATGTGGTTATTTCTATATAAATGATGTCTTCCGCCAGAGTGATTCTTTTTTTATGTAATTTACATTTTCTTGGATTTAGCATTTGATTATTCATTCATTTAGTGATGTACCTCCTACAAGTTTGTTCTCAAATGTTCTGGTGAATCTGTCAAAAACTGAAACTCATCAAGTGGCCTGGAGGTAACATCTCCCTCCTCAGAGGTCACACCCTTTAGTTTGGGTTCAAAAGAGACTGTTTTCCTTTAGACCTGCCCTGAAACTATCATCTGAAGACTTTCCTTTGCCACAGAGTTGCCTCCTTTCTGCATCTATTTCTTCATCCCTTTATGTTTACTCACCTGTTTTCAGTAGCCCGCATCCTCCAGTAATTTCTTTTAAGAAGATATGAAAAGAAAGGACATTGAGTTGTCCCTTCTTTATTTTAGGGATTAGCCTGTGAGTAAATATATGCTTCACAAACATCTTCCCCTGTTCCCTGTAGTTGCCTTTTTACTCTAATGCTTGTTGTGAGCTTTGCTATGCAGAAGCTTTTTGGTTTGGTGTAGTCTCACATGTTTATTTTTGGAATTATTGCCAAGTGCAGGGTCATGAAGTCCCTCCCCCCCCATATTTCCTCTTTAAAGGTACTTGATGTGAGATTTCAACATTTAGGAAATTCTATTTTTCAATTAGTACTTTTATTTTTTATTGATTTTTTAAAAAATAAATGACAGTGGAATGCATTACAATTCTTATTACATGTATACAGCACAATTGTTCATATCTCTGGTTGTATATAAAGTGTGTTGACACCAATTTGTGTCTTCATACATGCACATTGGATAATGATGTCCATCACATTCCACCATTCTTGCTAATACCCTGCCCCCTCCCCTTCCGTCCCACCCCTCTGCCCTATCTAGAGTTCATCTATTCCTCCCATGCTCCCCCTCCTTACCCTACTATGAGTCAGCCTCCTTATATCAGAGAAAATATTTGGCATTTGTTTTTTGGGGATTGGCTAACTTCACATAGCATTATCTTCTCCAACACAATCCATTTACCTGCAAATGCCATGATTTTATTCTCTTTTATTGCTGAGTAAAATTCCATTGTGTGTGTGTGTGTATATATATATATATATATATATATATATACACATGGATATGAATGGATTAAAAAATGTGATATATATATAGATATATATCACATTTTTTAATCCATTCATCCACTGAAGGGCATCTAGGTTGGCTCCACAGTTTGGCTTTTGTGAATTGTGCTGCTATAAACATAGATGTGACTGTGTCCCTGTAGTATGCTCTTTTTAAGTCTTTTTGATATAGACCAAAGAGTAGGATAGCTGGGTCAAATGGTGGTTCCGTTCCCAGATTTCCAAGGAATATGCATACTGCCTTCTATTTTGGCTGCACCAATTTGCAGTTTAAGGGGGAAATTAACACTACATATCACTGTCTGGGATGTTTTCTAGGGGCCATTTTGTACTTGTAGAGAGTAATCTTCTCTTAGATGGGGCATGGGTACATGATGACATCAATTTGGTAGTCCAGAAATCACACTGTCCAGATCCCTCTAAGAATCCTCCAGTTTCTACATATTTTCATGTCCAAAGGTGAGCCACCTTTTCTCAGTGGTGTGTCCCTCTGCAGATGCTTTATTTATACTTTCTTCACTCTGCCAACTTTAATTCCAGACGTTTATTTGCTTTCCAACTTTCAAAAATGTTGTTGAGCTCTCTTCATTATTTTCTCCTTTCCCTTTTAACTTTCTTGGAATACCATATCCGGTTAAATTTTTCTATTTTGTCTAATTAAAGTTTACTTCAAAAGAGAAGATGAACATGCATGGCTCTCCTACCATGTTAAACAGTAATTTTTGCTCTTTTTCAAAGTGTTTTTAATGTGTATATGTAGTGCTATACCATGTAATCTTTAGAATTTCTGTGTCTCACTTTTAACTGTAACATTTTATGTTTCTTTGACTCTTTGCAGTTTAAGAAGTACCATCTCATTTGATTTACATAGCAACTCTTGGTATAAGACATAGGTGTAGTGTTCATACTTCACAGAAGGAGCAAACTTTACCCTGGGAGTTTAGTTAACATTCAACTTCTGTTGAATCACATGGTCAAGTTTTTTTTTTTTTAAGTTTTTCCCTTATAGAATTTTGCCTTCCACTCTTTCCAATTCTCAAGTCTTATTTCTAATGACTTTTTGAAATAATGTGTGTGTGTGTGTGTGTGTGTGTGTGTGTATAAAAGGAAAGCAAAGAAATAAGTGAATTTCAGACATCATGTTTACACAATCATCTAAAAAGTTTTGTGAATTTTCAAAATTAGCATGGAGGAAATTTTATAATTTTAATGTATTATATGATTTGCCATCACTATCACAGTGAACCATTGATGTTCAACTGAAGTAACAGAATAATCTATCCTGTTTCGATGTCTGTGGAAACATTTAGAAAAGCAAAAACATGCTAAATGGTGAGGGAGAAGTCCACAACTGAGGAGATACCGTTTACATATTTAGGAGCTTTTATAATTGATGTTAGGCAGGCCTGTTGTGAGACATGAACAAAACTGACAACCACATGTACAGGGATTTCTCTGCCTCTGAGTACATCTTAATGGAACTAATGCATATTTATTACAGCATGACTTTCATTAAACAATAGTCTGCACACAGGACACAAAATCCCTGTAAGCAACATGAACTGCTTTCTGCAAAGGACCTTCTCTGACCACAGACCCTGCTGGGATTGCACTTGACTACTCCATGTGGCTGTGAACTGGAGGAATGAGAGGCACCTGATTTTGGTCTTTGGTAGCCTGGTCTGCCTGTGAGCCTTCTGGTAGAACTGAATGAGGCATCTGTTGCTTTCCTGGATCCTGAGACTGATGTGTATCTCGAGGATCTTCTGGGCTGACACCTACCTCCCAGACCCCCTTGCCAGGGCTCAGGCTCTGTGAGCTGAGTGCAAGCTGAGGATGAGCACGGCTGATCCCTTCTTTCTGTGCAGAGTCCTGCAAAGCAGCAGAACGGAGTCTGTGGAGAAGGCAGCCCTGGCCATCCTTTTCCAGCAGTCTCTGAACATTCCTCCCAGTCTCACTGGATCTGAGACATTGGAATGATTCCTCCAGTCCTCAAAGAACATTCCTCATCTTGCTGAATATTTAGTGAGCCAGTCAGTCAATTCTCTGCTCCTTCTGAGGCGGTGCTTAAATATCATCATTTCTGTAAAACTTTCCTGGATGCAGAAAGACTTAACCCCTCCTTCTCATTCTCTTAGGGACCACTCAGGTATGCTAACTCATACTGGCTCTTTGTACACAGTTTAATACTTATTACACTGTGGTTTACACGATGATGGTGATAATGCTGAGATATTAACAATGTTGTTTCTAGGACATTGTGTGTGCTTCAGAGACAACCCTAGGTGTGAAGCCTCTTTCCATCCTCTACTTAAAAAATCGCTTACCATCCTAGTTTCCTCATCTCGAAAATGGTGACAGTAATATTCTTCTTTCCAAGTTATAATTAAGAATAATATATATATATATAGCCTGACATTAAAGTTTTTATTTACTTTCTCACTTTCACATTATTTACAAATTGTTTATTAATTCAGATTATACATTTTTATTATATGTAATATTATGTTTTGTGTGACAGTCTTCTTTTTTATTAAAATCTATCTTTATACCTATGGATCTTAACCAACTATATTTGTCTCTCCCTTCCATGAGCCTGCCCATCAGTAGGAAAATGCTCCTATTTTACTAATGTGTTCGTTGCTTTCTGCCATGGGCCCCGGGTTGAGCTGACTCATACCCATTTCCTTCTAAGCTCTTCTTCAGGTGAGTTGACCATGTCAATGTCATGACTTGTTTTAGCTGCAGGTTATGGTTGGTGATCACAGGATCCTGTTAGGATCATCTGAACTTATAATTTGCACACTTACCAGCAAAGTTGAAGACTTTTGAGAATTGTTGCTTTATTCTGATAAACCCTGATGCCTCGGCACCAATGCTTTGTCCTGGGGAAAAAATGGCTGGTTTGCAAGTGTCTACCCTTGATACCCATGCATGCTTCTACCCCCTTATAGCAATGATTACAATTTGTCCTGCACTTTATGTTTATCATAAAGCCTCATATGTACTCTCTGTCACAATCAACACTACTGTCCTGGAGGTGGGTTATATATCCATTTTACAGATGAGGAAGCTGAAGGTCAGATTCCTATGGGAATATCCCAAGGTCGCCTGGCTGCACCTCAGGTTTTCTGATTCCCAAATAGGTGCACAAGTTCAATGCTCTAGTACTGCCATAGAGGTTTGTGCTGCTGGCATCTACCTTGTCTTCTCATTCTAATTCCACAATGTCAGACCTAAATAAGCTCACAACATATTTGAAGGATATGAGTCATTTTCCCTGGAGCAAAGCTACCAGAAAAAAGAAAAAATTCTTTCAGGCTAGCTTCATGAGGTACTTCTGCACAACATCACCCCAGGGGCATGTTTTAGAAATATGAGGGAGGGTTATAGCCTGAAAAAGGCCCATTTGAGATTGTTATACATCACTCTAGGGGAAGATCTCCCTCTACTCAATGCTTCTGGCCTTTTAGGAGAACATGTTTCCCCAATTACTCAAAGGCCAAGTCCTTTGAGAAAAATGTAGTTCTGCACATACTGATTTATATTGATTCTTCCAACAAGTGGTGGAGAAGATTCATTTATCTGTTGAATGACTGGAAATTTATGAGGACTCTCACATTTGACCAAACAGAGCCTTTTAACTACTGAGTTCTGGTTTTCTGTTATTTTCTTCTCATCTCTTTAAAAAAGGAATTTATTATCAACTAGGACTGTTGGTCTCTTTTTTTGAAATATAAACACATTTTATTAATGACAAAAGGAAGAATAGAGTCCATAAATGATATCTTGAGCTGATATTCAGACGAAATCAGGTCCTGCCAGGAGTTGAGACTTAGAAAGAATGTCCAGCCTAGGCTTCCACATGAGGCAGGGTACCAGTAAGGCAAACATGAGGGCCCTCTAAGAATCAGAGCACATGTGAATGTCTGTCTCTGTGTTGGTAGCTGGAGAGATATATCAAGTCAGAGTCTAACAAGACAGCTGGTGTTTGAAGCCTGTATCCACAGGCACAGCAAGTGTGTGAGGTATGAGTGAAAGGGAGCAAGGGAATGTCTAACAGCCTGGACTAGAGGCCAGCTACAGTTAAGACCATCTTGTGAAGAAAGACTGTTGGTTTCACACCCCAGCTTGCATTCTGGATTCACAGTGGGTTGGGGGTTTTTACCAATCTAAGAAAACCCCAGGCCCCAGGCCAGAGGCATTTGCCAAGTAGATTTCTCAAAGATGTTTTTATTAATTTTGCTCCAGATAACCTTGGTGAGATTATGTGTATGAGAAATCATGACTTGCATCCTGAACATGGCAACCTTTTCGTGACCAATAAATACGCCTGCTTGTCCAAGGCCGAAATTGGTTTCTGTGGATGTAATTGAAGTTGTTTTGTGTTTTTGATTTCTTTCATCACTTGTTCTTTTCACCATGACCAGCACTTATAGGTAGTTTTAGTTGTATATAACTTCAGGCCCTTTAAGGGAGAAAAATGAGAAATAATTCAATTTAACTCTTGGTGCATAAATGAGACCTGGAGCTTTGGGACTGTGTTAAGCAGTAATAACAGAAATCACTTGTTTCCTAAAAAGGCATTGTCTGGAACAACAACAACAACAACAAACCCAATTTTAATGGACGTCTGGATGACTTTTAAAAAGAGCTATGGGGGTTGAAAAGGGTTTTGCTACCTGTAGTTTGTATGAACAGTGGAATCCAAAATTTTACTTTTAATAATTCTTTCAAAATGTGTCTGCTTTCTAACTGGTCTCCTCACAGACATGCATCAGGAGCAGAGCCCTGTGTTGCCTGATTTATGAGCATCCAAATTCTGACAAGCACACTTCCATCATACCCTGCTAGCAATTCCCAGAGAACATTGACTGGGCATAAAACAAGAAGCTAAAATGTGATTTTATGAATGAATCATAAAACATTTTGTTTTTGCTACTCATCTCACAGGAACCACCCTTCCTTCCCCACTGTCTCATTCCCTATCAACAGTGGGACCACTCAGGTACACTAACTCATTGTCTTTGGTTGACATTGTAAAAGGTTAAGACTTTTACTGAGTTCTTTACCAAAAGCTCTCTTGCTTCTGAGAAGCAGAGACATATTCCGTTGCTTTGGATCGAAAAGGAAGGAGGAGGTTGGCAATAGATTCTCATCTTCTCGCTGGGGTTATCCACTTTTTGGTCAACTTAACCTTGTAGCTGATAGTACTGGCTTCATTTCACACATTCAGGTGCTAATTAAGACAGCTTCTCTCACTTATCTTCACTGATTAATTCATTTTTACAATGTGGAGTTATCCTTCCATAGATAGTTGCGTTTGTTTCCACTAATCTTTCCAGAAGTTTGGTGCTTATCCAAGACCAACTTTATTATCTTTTTTTCAGAAACTTCTATGTTGTAAATTTTCCTGTTCAGAAGAGTAAATATTGCATATAATTGCTCCTTTCCCATGTAATCCCAAGCACATATTCAAGGAGGTGAGGGCAAGTATTTCCTAGCTGTATATGTGGGAGTTTGGGCACATTTGGATTCCTCAAATAATCTGTTATTGTACCAGCCAAAGTGCTGTTTTTTCCTAATAACTTCACCAACTCTTGGATGTCAGAATGGTTCCCAAGCCCAGGACTAGAAGAACATAACAGAGGACTGGGATTTCTGAGAGGAACCGAGTAGGGGTAAAGGAAATAGCTAGCACTGATGGATAGCTTTCGCCATGCAGGAGAGATGAGAAATATTTTTCTATCATGTAGATTTCAACATCTGCAAAGTCAGTGTGTCTCAACTTGCAAGCACACATACATTACCTGAAGATTTGGTTAACATGTAGATTCTGATTCACTTTCTAGGTGGTTCTGAGGCTGATGGTCTAGTTCTTCTGCTTGAAATAACAAGATCTAAAGATGCATTATTCTAGATGGCAGCCACTAGTCACATGGAGGATTATTAAGCTCTTGAAATTTGACTACTCCAGATTCAAATGCTTTGTAAGTGTAAAATACCACAGTTAAATACCACAGTATTTCAGAACCTTCATGCCAAAGGGATGAAAATACAATTTCTCATTAATAATTTTATACTGATTACATGTTGATAACAGCTTGGCTATACTGACCTCAGTAGAACAAACTATGAAATTGATTTCACTATATTTTTTTAAGTAGTACTAAAGCATTTTAAGTTACACATTTGGCTAATATTATATTTCTTTTGGATAGCATTGCTCTGATGTTCTTTTGCCTCCATTTCATTGGCTGTACATAGCATTTAGCATATCGTACCTCAGTGGTTCTCAAGCTTCACTGTGTATCAATCACCTGGTAGGCTTGGTAGAATATAGTGCTGGTCTACCCCAGACTGTGATTTAGTAGTTCTCAATAGAGTCCCAGACTTGCACTTCCTAACAAGTTTCCAAGTGATACTTGCTGTTTCATGGATCACTCTTAGAGTAGCAAGACTCTAACCCTTTTTGTATTCTTGTTTATCTCAGCAAATTCCTTCCCTCTATTTTCCTGTACAGTCTGTGAACATATCTTCCTTCCCTCCTACTCACATCAATGTCCATTCACCCTGTAATCTTGTAAAGTTCTTGAAGTAAAGTTTGTGCCTCTCCTTCTTGGTTTCTCCTAAACACCTACTTCAATATTTAATGGGCTTGTTAATTAAAGTAAATTGGATTTTATGGCATTAATCATCTTCCTTTCTTTATATTCCCTTACTAGAAGCTCTGAAAAGCACAAAATATTAAATCAAGAATGAAAGAACCACATAAAAATAAAAAATATTGTGTCCACCTAAAACTAGAAAATAAATATTAAAAAAAGAAAATAGAGATAAGGTTAATCTGTTGATCAATCTGTTGATTTACTAATTATTAAAAGTAAGTTAAATTGATTGGTTCCTGTTTATTTTCATCAATTTAACTCAATGTATGTTTTTAAGAACTTGAAGTTCAACAAGTAGGGCAACGAATTTACCCAACTTCATCATTGAAAGGTCAGGAAACACTGTGGCTGATACTTAGAGAACTATACCTAGATGTCATAAGGGGGCAGAAGTAGAAGACAAGCTAGCCTCTAAAAGGTGCTGATGAAAGCCTGGTTATTCAAAGAACCCTCATAAGATCAGAAGCAATAGTGTCAACTAGGAGTTACAAATGCAGAATCTCAGGATCAAACCTTGAACTTAAATCTGCATTTTTACAGGATCTCTAGGTAAATGCTAAGCTCATTAAAATTTGAGAAATACTGGATTGAAAAAGATCAGCAAAGAATCAGCTGTATAAGCCTATGGTTGACTCGGGGCTTCTTTCCTATTTTTTTTCTGAGAGAAATCTGGTTTTCTGGTCTACCTCAATTCTGATGGCAGCATGCAGGCAGCTGCCCCACACAGATGGAATACATTGCATTGGGATATGCAGACCACAGCAGGGCTCTGCCAACCTGCAACAGCCTTGTTCACAACAGGAGTGAATCTCTCACAGATTCATGGTTAGGAGAATTAAAACAAAAAGAGTGGCTCAAAATGACAGTAAGCCTGTGGCAGTCAACCAGCAGGATGCTCCTGCTCCTTGACAGCATGAAAGGAAGCCCAGTTTTACTAGCCTACCTGTATGGGAGCCACCTGTCACAGAGGAGTGGGAAGCACATTTAGTGCCAAGATTTGGGCAAAACTGCATCACCTCTCTCCAAAATCATGGGTATGTGATAAGTGAGGTATGGGACTGAGGTTGCAGGATGCTGCCACCAGATGAACACGTACCTTGATTGATTTTCTTCATAAGATGTGGAAAGTGAGGAAACTCCAACAGGTTGAATCCCTTGTTATGCTGAAAGGAGCTATAATGGTGGCACTAATGTGTGAGTTAATGTAGGTGGCATAATACACTCTCTTGAGTGTTGGTAGTGTGGAGAAGAATCTTTTAGATAAAATGAATATGTTCTAAATATTGATCATAATGACCCTGGATTCCTTTTAAAGGCCAGGGTAACATATCCCAAAGAAGGCCTTCTTTAGTCAACTCTTTCAGAAATTGTTAAAGGGGCCACATAGTCTTCCCTTCTATAAATTCTTTCAATGCTTTAACATGCATATTTTCCATGTATTCAATCTTTCCTTTGATAAACATTAATTGAGCAACGAATATTTAGGCACCAGTCTTAGGACTATGAAAATACATATGGCATGAAAAATCCTTGACTTTGATGCTATACATGTTCAAAGAGGGTGAAGGGCATATCACCAGACTACACAGGGTTGTCAGTGCTAGACAGAGGTAAGCATGCTACCTAATGCGGGCAAGAACATAACAGAAATGATGATAATGATGATGATGATATTTATTACTTAATTCTAATATTCATTACATGTCAGAAACTTTTTAAAAATATTATCTATAAATCAACTCAGTTATTATTATTATTAGTAGTAGTAGTACTACTACTACTAGGAATTGAACCCAGGGGCACTTAATTACTGAGCCATATCCCGAATCTTTTTTTAAAAAATTTTGTTTTGAGATAAGTTCTCACTAAGTTGTTTAGGGCCTGGATAAATTGCAAGGCTTTCTTTTATAATAATTCATGAGCCTCTGCCTTCCAAGCAGCTGGGATTACATAGTGCCTGGCTTAACACAGTTTTTTTTTTTTAATCATAATGCTATAAAGTAGATAGTATTACTATTCACATTTTGTAGATAAAAATACAAAAAGATTAAGTAGTTTATACAAAGTCACACAGAACGAGTGGCAGAGATAGAAAACATTAAAAAATCAGGCAATTCTGTTTAGAAATAAGATACTAAAGCTGAATAATATAAAATTACACTAAAACAAAAATTTATTAATTAACTATTTCCAGAAATTGTGCTAGTTCTGGAAAGGTACAGGATAAGATATTGCTTTTGTTATCAAGAATTCAATGTACACAATAAATCATTATGCATAGCGATATACTGCCATAACCTGTGCTAAGTTTGCTGATTCAGGCATGGGACTGAGGGGGTGAAAAGCAAGGAATGGTTGACTTGATCTGGATGTGGAGAAGGAAGACTTAAGTAAGGATGACATGTCAGCTGGGCTTTGATTTATGAGAAAGCATTTGCCAGGTAACCAGGAGCATAGGCATTTCAGGTAGAGGAAGCAGCAGATACAAAGGACAATGGCATTAAAGAGCAAGATAAGGGAGGTTCCTTTGATACAACTCATCTGAACATTTTCTCATTATAAGAAGCTGGGACACCCAATATGAACACCCATGAGGAAACAGTCCCTGGACTCTGCTTGGAAAGTAACCATTGCTCCTCTTTAGGCCCAGCAAGGGTATATTCCTCCTCTATATGCCTGCAAGGGTCCTAAGGCACAAAAATTTTAATTCTTCCTTTTTAAACTCCTGCCCCTAGTAAAGTGGTGGTAAAGTATCATGAGAGCATAAACACAGAGGAAAAAAGAGAATAGGAGAGAAGGAGAGAGAGAGAGGGAGAGAGAGAGAGAGAGAGAGAGAGAGAGAGAGAGAGAGAGAGAGAGAGAGATTGATTCAGCAAACATAGGACTACGAAAGGATTTGATGATGGGAAACATGTAACTAGGAACAGGACCTGATGGTGCAGAGTGATAAAACGATAAAACGTTCAGTCTCCTGTCTTGCAGAAGAAAATGTGAAGTGCAGGTAACCAAGGGTCCCATCCAAGGAGTTTATGTCACCTTTCCAACTAATGTAAAGACAGTTTCTCATAATTGGGCTTCATGTAGTTTATTTAGTACTTTATAAAGTACTAAAAGATGTTCTTGACAGTCTCCATTAAATGTCGTAGATTTCTTCCCAGTCACATCAATTACTAGAACCTGAAACTTGAAAACCAAAACAAATTTCTAGCAAGAAAGAGAAAAAAAACGGATCTGCTTTATTTTTTGTGATTAATAAAAATTATTCTTATCATATCATTTAGGTCACCAGAAAGATTAGGAGCAAAATTACAGACAAACTCTACTCTAGCAAATTATAAGACTCAGAAACCATGTAGAATATATTTTAGATATATTACATATATTTCCTCTAGTTTTGGGCATTCCACATGCACACTATTTTGCAATGTGATTCCCAACTCATATATATATATATATATATATATATATATATATATATATGAAATGTACATATTACTTATGTGAATATATTTTATTTGTATGTTATGTATGTATATATTGCATATGTGTGCATATGGTATTATTATATATTTTCCTCTTTTGGATATTTACTCATAATTTAATGCCATGTTATGATTTTCTTGTACATTTAGTAGAATATGGAAATTCAAATAAACATAAAAGTGGATGTATCACTGTAACTGAATTGTTTTTAAGTGAAGGAGACTTCATCAAGGCTAAATGAATGAACATCTCCAATTCTAAAATGTTAGACACACAGCAAAATAATTACTGTAGGTAGCAATGGCAGAAAAGCAATTTTAAACAAGAATAGAATATATGCTTTAATAATATGTATGAAAATCACTGAGTCACCATAGAGCACATAATTTTTGTCATTAATATAACTGATAGAAATGCTCATTTTTATTTCTGTGCTTTTGGAGAGTTTACCTATAAACATTTATTCATCCAATCATGTGTTCATTTATTCAGTAACTCTTCAATAAGTCCCTTTGATATGGCAGCCCCTAGTGTTTGGAATGTAACAAAGAACAAGACAAATAAACAACTGTCCTATATTTGCATGGAAATTGCTAATGCATACATAAACAAAGTAATATCATATTTAATAGATGATAGTAGAAAGGAAATAAAAATATAATTTTTAGATAGTTAGAGCTGCTTAACAAGTCACCCCAAAACTTAGTGGCTTAAAAAGACTAGCAAATAAATATTGAGCGCATGATTCTGTAACTTGGCAATTTGTCCTGGGTTCATTGAGGCAGTTCAACTTTTCTGGGCCAGGCCCAGTGCATCTTGGACAGATCTTACTTATGCTTCTGCAGACAGCTGCTAGGTCAGTTTAGGGTTGGTAGGTCCCAACACACCAGCTGTGATGGTCATCTCTGCTCAAAATGGTCTCACCCCCTCCAGCAGTCTGGGACTTTTTCCTTCAGCAATGGTACAAGTATCTTAAAAGGGCAGATGGATGGTCACAAAGCCTCTTGAAGCATAGGCTTCAACTCCAATAGACTCCAAATCCTGATGGAAGAAGTTGCTAAACATTGACGTAACTTTGTGCAGTTCAACACATCAGGATGGAACACTCAATACTAAGCACTAGAGTGTCAGTGTTTAGAATGTGCCTGCAAAAGGAGCTAGTTTTTCCATATGTAATATATAACATTTATATACACACATGAATTTATATATACATGTGAGTGTATATATGTTTATATATACATACATACATATGTACATATGTGTGTATATATGTAAGATATATATGTATACTATACTTATACTCTTGTATATATATCTCTATCTATATATATATATATCCCTTATATGCACATACATAAATATATACATATACATATATAACCCTTTTATTAAGCATATTTCTTTTTGGAAAATGTATAAATTTCTAACAGTACAATTCTGCTGCTTGCTGCTCTATTTTTCCCAATTTTGAACTGTGATTTGTTGGTGAGAGCATGACCTATTACAGACTGCTTTCAGAAGCTGGATCACTAATATTACTCAAGTATTACGAATGAGCCCAGAATGATGTAGTCTGTGCTATTAGACATCCAGTATTATGATAAATTGCTCTGGGCTCCGAAGGAGAAAGAAACGTTTCAATCCAGCATGCATAGAAGAGCTCTAACCTTACCTGATTCCCTAGATAAACAGGGGTTGCTCTCTAGCTCTGATGAGAAGGCAAATTTTGAAACACAATGAAGAAGTCGACACATGCACACCTAACTCAGACTCACACCAATGCTCCAGTGACTTACACATAATGGAGTTCCCGTCACTGATATTGCTCTGCTTACACACAAGCTGAACTTCGTTTGTAACAGGTTGTGTCAGAAAGGATAAAGCAAATGTATAGGTCCAAACTCAGTGGCCCACATCAGCACCTCCTGTCTTCTAGAAAATAAAGATGTTGATTACTTTTCTATGTATACTTCATCAACTGTCACAACCAAAACAGGAACAGCAACTCCATTTCTCTGACAACTTATTTCTATAACATTATGCCTAAAGAGTCAATGATTCCTATTTTATCATTTCAACTTTCTTGAAGATTCTGATAAAGATATTAAGTACTTGAATAAGTAACTGGATAATTCAAAGCTTTCCCAAGTGTTCTGATACACCTCTTTTTATATGCTCATTAATAAAAAATGTTCCATCAAAAAAGCCTAACAATTTCTGTGTGGTGCACCTGAATATTCTTTATTAAAGAATTATGACAAACATTATATAACTAGCACCTTACATATACTTTTTGAACCAAGAGCTCTAACTATAATTACATAAAACATCTGTAGATTGTTCATATTATTTGATATTATACAGACACAATTGGGAACTTCTGAGATCTATTTTTTTAAAAATTTTCCTTAACAAAACACTAGGTCATTTGAGGGAGATCCATTTCGTGGAGGAACTATTGGAAATATTGAGGATTTCTTCATTGTTTACTCAAGTGGAACTCCTTCTCAGGTCTATGTAGTCCTCAGCAATTCTACAAAACTACAGAAACCCATGGTTATCAGAGATACCAGGCCCCATGTAAAGAGAGTTCCTGGGACCATGAACCAAAGAGAGAAGCAAGATACTGTTCAAATTCTAAGAAATTTCACCACAGAGATGTGGTGGCACCTAAGGGCTCAAAGCAGGGGCCTTTTGGTCATGTGGCACATGGGCAAGATATATCTCTGATCAAACTTCTAGCTCTGGGACTTTCACTAAATTATTTATCTTCTCTTGGCCTAAGTTTCCATATTTGCAAAGTAGGTTGAATCTAACATACAATTTTAAAAATTGCTGTGAAGATTAAATTATGAGAATAATATCTAACACATAACAAGTACCAGCTACCATTTAGAGATAGAAAGAAATGATATTCTTTGTTTCATTTAGGGTAGATATCGATATAAACATGTATTTTTTTTCCTTTAGACTTTGACATTGACAGCTAGAAGGGAATTTAAGATCATCTAGCTAATTCCCATAATCTTATATATAATTTAAAAAGGATCATAAGTGACTGAGCTGGAGCCATTTAGGTCTAAAGTACTTAGCTTCCCACTCATGGGACTTTAGTAACTTAAAAGACTCAGAAGAAATTCTCATGCATACAACTAACGTTTTCCTTTGTAAATTCATACTAATTTTCTTTTCTAACTCTCTAAACATCCGGAACATTCTTAAATGGAGTTGGGATGTCAAACATTTAAAATTTATTCTTGGGTTTATTTGGTAATGCTTTAAGCCTTTTGCCACTTAACTTGAGAGAGATGTCAATTTGAATTGAATAGTCATCAACATGGTAAGGGGGAACTCTTTCTCCTCTCATTATTGAAGAGTTTCCACTGGGAATGGATATTAAATAATTTAGCCTCTCCAGACTGGCTCTTTTGGATCTGTCATCTGTCTTCCATCACTCTCTCCTCTCCTCTCCTTCTTATTCTTTAGCTATCTCCATCAAATTCTAGGACACTGCCCTCATTTGTCTTCTATTTCAGTGGTTCGGTTTTCCGCAGTCTCAGGCCTGCTGTTCTAAATCTCCTGTCTCATTTCAGATTCAGCTCTCAGGTTTTCTTTTCTCTGTACATATTTCTGGCAACAGCTTGTTTTTAACTGCCTTGGTTTTATAAATACATGAGTTGTTTCTCTTTTGCTAACAACATTTTCTGGTTTTTGCCCCTTTCTTTCTATAACTCTTTGGTCTTTTTTTTTTTTTTTTGTCTGTCCTTTCCTAGTTTTATTGCTCTGAGTTAGAGTCTATTTCCTCCATATTTTTTTTTTACTTCAAATATAGTAGAAAAATTTAAAAACAGTGCAATAGAGGACAGAGCAATAGAAATTATCCAAAATGAGCACATAGAGGTAAAAAAAATAAATGACAAAGTAGAAATTAACAGAGCATATTTTCTAGTTCTTATAATTTATTGAGATTTTCCTGTGACAATTGATGTGCATTCATGTTTAAAGAAAGTCTTAGAATATTTCTCACTGTACATATAGAAAGTTCTATTTAGTCATTCGATGATTAGCACTCGTTATAAAACTTGTAAGTTAAAATTGCCACAATTATTATGAAAGTTTGTTCATTTTTCTGATATTTTAATGTTAGCTTATATACTATTTTCTAACTGCCATGCAATCATTATGCATTCTAAATTGTATTGAGGAAAATAGTCTCTCTTTTTGCACATGATACATTTATTCAAAGTTTATGTTTTTCTGATAATGATATTCAGGCCATTTATCTTAATATTTAATAATTATTTAATAAATATTCAAGCATTGAGGATAAGGCATGGCCTTTTATAAGCAATGTGTGGTGGAATTTCGCTGATGAAGGGAGTCCACACAGTGCAGTGGAGTCTGCCATCGACAGGTGACTCACTTTTATGTTTTACCCATATGCTCTCATGGATCTTGACTCATTACTTTCACTGATTCTCTTTTGCAAACAGGACCAACTAGTCTCATTTCTTAATAAGGTGCATAGTTAATTAATCAATTAATTTGTGAGGAAATTTTTCTTTCCACTAAGTCTTAAGGTAATAGGGATTTTAGGCTGGTTAACCTAAAAAGCAGCTTATAAGAAAGGCTTCCATGTAAGTACAATGAATTAGTATATCTATTTTTTTATTAAATATGCTAGAAATTGTTAGATATACAAGATAAAGGGCAGAACAGCTCTCTGAAAATTTCTCCAAGTGACGTCAGTCACACACGGTGTCACATCTGGGACTTAGTTGCTTCAATGGAACTGTTGGTCCATCTGAGCCATCAGGTTCCCAGAAGTTTTATAACTTTTGTCAACCCTAAAAATAAGACAGATCTAAGTACTTAGTTAGTTAGCAAGTATTTGAAAGAAGATGCATAAACTCAAGAACACAGTTAAGAATTTTGTGTGGCTTACAAATAAAACAAGCAATACATAATTTGAATAATTGATGGTATATTGTAAAACTTTTTTCCTTTGCACTGTGTTCGTGTTTAGAATATATATGAAAGTCTAAGTTGATAAGTTTGATAACTGAAGACATGCTTTTCAGAGAAAATATGTATTTATGGGCTCTAAGTACTAAATCTATAGAGTTTTATATATATCATATATAAAATATATGTATATACATATGTGTATATATATATATATATGTATGTGTGTGTGTTTGTGTGTGTGTAGAGAGAGGGGGGGAGATATTTCAATAGGGTAAACTTTTGTTCATCACTTAGAGAAATATGCAGCATCCAACATACCTAATAAATATTATTTTAAATTTTTTATTTAAAAAAGTTTGATTGGAGTATAGGTGAAGAGTCAAACATCCTGAATTATACTCTATCCAAAAGCTGAAGATCTTTATTTAAACTAGCTAAACAACTAGCAAGCAAACAAACATTGAGCTGAGCAATAACGTTTTGATTAATCTTTCAATGATTTGTACCATAGCTTCCTTTAGATGTAAAGTAAGAGTTTAAAGAGAATGTAGAGTCAGATTTATAGGAAATCCATGCAAGTTTTCTTCACTGAATGGGTCACCAATTATTTTGTAGAAAAGCAAATTAATATCATATTTATCTTATTTTATCTTATAAAAGTCTAGAGATAATAACAGAAATTGTCTACTATAACCTTTTCACATTAGACCTCAAAATAACTTTAAAAAGCCAAAAAGA
Source organism: Ictidomys tridecemlineatus (assembly GCF_052094955.1). Classification (NCBI taxonomy): domain Eukaryota; kingdom Metazoa; phylum Chordata; class Mammalia; order Rodentia; family Sciuridae; genus Ictidomys; species Ictidomys tridecemlineatus. The sequence goes on along the minus strand of NC_135478.1, from coordinate 26,823,742 downwards.
AACTGAACTGAAAAGACAAGTTTGCAAAACCTTTTTGATTTGTGGGAAATGCCTCTGAGCTTTGGCCTTTTGCATTTCCATCTATGCTGTCAATTCTTAATAATTCCCTGGGCCCAAATAATACATATATCCTCCCTTTGCAGCTACAAATTAGATGAGGTTCAGGAGTGGGAACAGAAATTAAAATCTTGCATCCCAAACTATCCAATGACTAATGCTAATGGCAAGGAAATAAACAAGACCGGAGAAAGAATACCACCAATCATCCCCAAAGGCAAGAATGGGGACTTCCAAAATGAAACATAAAACAATAACTCAAGAAAAAATTTACATATGCACTATGATAGCCAGCTTTGTGTCTCTGACCAAAAGACCTCACAAAAACAACTTAGAAGAGGAAACATTTATTTTGCTGAGCATTTCAGAAGTTTAGTTTGCAGTAGGCCAATTCCCTTGCTCTGGGCCCAAGTGAGGCAAAACATCATGGCAGAATGTTGTGGAAAGCATCTCAGAACAGGACAGCCAAGCAGCAGAGAGAGAGATCTCCACTCACCAGGGACAAATTATAAATTTTACATGCATGCTTGCAGTGGCCTACTTCCTTCAGCCACACCCTGCCTGCCTGCCTACAGTTAACATCCAGTTAATCCATTCAAGGGAATTAACCAACTAATTAGGTCATGCCTCTCCTGATCCAATCATTCAACCTCTGAACATTCTTGAATTGTCTCAGACATGAGTTTTTGGGGGGCACTTCATACCTAAATCATAACATACAGGTTTGTTTTGTTTTAATTGGAAACTATAATAAGATAAACTATTTCTCAAATATTGATGAAAATTCTATCTATTATCTATCTAATTATCTATCTATCTATCCTTGCCAGACAATGGTTTCAGTGTGTCACTATTGATGAGTAAAAGAATGAAGCTTGAACAAAATGTTGTGTGGATTATCCATCTGATCCACAAAATGGAATATTTTCTCAATTAAATAGTTACCTTGTGGGAAAATACACACTGATGCTTTTGCTTGTGTGCTCCTTCCTTTCCCTGCTCTCAGGAGGCAAAGCATAGATCTAGGTAGGATTTTTGATCAACCTCAGATATTTCAAGCCTCTATTATTTTTCCTTCCCACAGAGAGTAGGGCATAAAGAACAGTGCTCCACGGGATGGCATCTGCTCCGTTCTGCACAAAAGTGTTTTCGGTTCCCCAAGCCTGGTCTCAAAATACTCCAGTATGGAAAATACCAAGGGGAAAAATAAAAAACCTAGGGACAGATCTATGATGAATTGGATGGTGATATTTTTTTCTTTTGGTGCTTTTTCTCCTTCTAAGGTTGCTTACTTTCATGCTCCCTGTCCGTTACAGACACATTTTGGCCCTTAAATGAGTGAGAATGCTGCCGGGTTGTGCCACTCCTTCACAATTACACTGTCAATATGTTGATTTAGGAACAAAGTGATGCATTTTATATTACATTATGTAAATGTGTGGCAATGCACAGACCATTCTTCAGGAAAGAATTTCAAAAATTCTTCTAAGAAAGTTATGATATAATTATCGAACTTTTGTCTTCCCCCAAGGAAGCCCATCTAAATAGTGCAGCCTTTACACAGCATGGTACATGTAAGTGTTCAACGTTGTTGACTTTATTTTTTTCCCCTCTCTCCATTTCAGTCTACTGAAAGCTTCAAAGACAAAAAGATTCCACAAAGGCATGAGTTATTTTATTAATAATAATGTCAACATTTGCATGACATTTTGGAATTGTATTTTTTTTTGAGCTGTCATTGAATTTTACCACCTTTTCAGTTATCAGTCATATGTGAAGAAATACCACTAAGGGTTAAGAATTTAGAAATCTCAGTTACTACCCTCTACCTTTCCCTCCACACCTTCCCACATTGTCCAGGATCCATGATGCTTTACAGGTAATAAGCCCAAATAAAGAAATCCCATTGGTCTCTATTGCAAAATCGTGGAGTGTTAGCTTTCAAAAACATGAAAAATACACAGATAAAAGGAACAATGAATGTTGGCTGATGCCCTTTCTTACCATATTTGCAGCTTACACAGAGAGTCTGTGACCTCAACTACAAAAGAGGACTATGAGTGTGTGTTTTCTTTTCTTCTTCTTCTTCTTTCATTTTTTAAAAATAATTCAGTACATAAAGCATTTAAGCATACTTACTTTGGGTCTGGCAAGAGCACCTATTTAGTAGCTGCTATTTGACTTGATGCCTAGAGAAAAATTCACTATCTCTGCCCAACATGGTTACTCTTTAGAATATCTTTGCTTCATTATACAAGTGTTAAAATCTTGTGACAGAAAAAATTCATAAATGGAGAGTAATACAAAAATAGCTCCCTGCTATGTCTTTCGTAACATATATAATTTGGGGGTATTTTTCTAGTCCTTTTCTTTTTTAATCACATAGTGTTGCATTTTATCTTGGTAACAATTCTGTGCACACAATTTGGCATCATCCTTTGATTGTGCTGTTTTCCATGATGGTTCAGAACCATGAAATTTTAACACCCCCAGAAAACTTTATATTAAGAAAATGTATTTCATTTTTAAAAGATTGCCTTATTTTCTAAATTTCAGAAAAAATTAAAACAAATGCACTTATAACAATGAACCTCATGCATATATTAAAAACAAGTCTATGGATTTATACTATCCACAGGTGCTTTCCTACTACATCCTTGCTGCAGAATTTTCATTAGTGTATCTTTTGAGCATAAAGTAATTATTAAGTTGCCTTGTATTCAAGATGAACAACATTTGAAATATCTTTAATCTAGAATAAATGCAATATACCAAAAAAAAAAAAAAGAAATAGCACAAAGCCCTGGATACAGTAGCAAATGCATTGTATGTGAATATGATGGATTTTATCTGGAAGTAAATTGTTCATCTACCTGGATCTCTGAAAATATTAACCAAGCAAAAAATAGTTGCTGAGAACACAGTGAATTTTGCAGCATATTTTTCTCCAACAAAAGATTTTGAAAAGTATGTTGAACAAAGAATTTTCTATTTATCTTTGTATTGTTGTGAAACACTCTCTATAGAAGGAATTCTTCCTCTATCCCTGGGCCAAACTGGAGGTGCATGGATGGACAGTGGGAATTCCATGCATTGCTTAACATTTTGCTGAGCTTAGAGTACATGAACCCATCTGCATTGGCCTTGGGAAAGAGAAGGGCTACACTGTCTTCAGGGCCCTTAGGGCTGGACTTGATGCCCAAGTTCTTTCCACTTACAGAGACCTGCTCTTTGATAGTCTGCTAGTGTTATGGTCTGAATGTCCTCCCCAGATTCATAAATTGAAACTTAACCCCTACTGTGTTGGCATTGAAGTTGGGACTTTTGGAAATGGTTAAGACGAGGATTCTTCCCTCATGAATGGATCAGTGTCTTAGATCAGGACTGGAGGGAATTTACTGAGGCCCTTTATGCACCATACTTCCCACAGGTGAAGAACAGCAAGAAGGTGCTCACCAGACCCTGAGTACTGGCACCTTAGTCTTAGACTTCTCAGCCTGCAGATCTGTGGGAAAAACTTGTTCTTTATAAATTACTCAGTCTGTGGTAGTCTGTAATAGCAGCACGAGGAGACAGCTGTTTGTGAGTTGAGAAGTATCTGCTCACCTGTAGAGATCAGTCCGGCCCCTTCTACTTCCTTCCAAAACAGCTAAGCAATGACTGGTCTGCAGAAAAGAAATATGAGTATGGAAAGGGAGATGGTGAAATGTCCTTGGTATTGTGATGAAACAAGCTAGAGAGGTTTGGATTAGATTGCTAGAAAACAAACAAACAAGCAAAAAAACCAAACCAAACCAAACAAAACACTTACTCTTCCCCCAATAGCAAAAGGCCACAAGTTGTTCCATTTCTACTTCTTCATTCTGAAAAAGATAGTCTTATTGGAGGGGCTCACAAACTCTGCATAGGGAGAGTAGGTGGCCAGCTATTCCACCTTTCCATTCTCTTCTTCATAGCCAGCAAAATATTAAAAAGATCTAGAAAACTGGGCCTCAACCAATAAATTATAAATAGTCCCCACTTCTTCTTCTCTATTTTTTAAAAAATATATTTTAGATGGACTCAATACCTTTATTTATTTATCTTTATATGGTGCTGAGGATCGAGCCCAGTGCCTCACCTGTGCTGGGCGAGGGCTCTACCACTGAGATATAACCCCAGCCCCTTTTCCTCTATTTTTAACCTACTAATATATATGCATGTGCTTAAGTCTTCCAAACTCTTCTGTGCCTTTTTTTCATAATATTTAAAATGGAGATATTTCTATGATAATTACAAGAAGATATTTTCTAAAAGTCAGAGAACCTCTGCTGTATTTCCAGAATTTACCATCGGCTCCAGGAATCATTTAATTTAATTTTGGTGCCTAAATTTTGCAAAACTGCATGGAAGGAAACAAACACATGCAGGCCGATGCTATGCCAGGAATTGAATTAAGAGGATTTACTTAGTTATTTCATGTGATCCTCACAATTTGAAGAGGTTGTTCTTTTAAACCTTATTTTATTTATGAAAAAGTCAGCCCAGGATATTAGCTAACTTGTCAGAAGAGCTGGTATACAACTCTATCAGTTTTTTTGTGTTGCTGTAATAAAAAAATATATTACTGGGTAGCTTAAACACCACATATTTATTTCTCTCAGTTCTTGACATTGGGAAGCTCATGATCAATTCTCAGGAATATTCTGTATCTGGTAAGGGCCTGGCCCTCACAGATGACAGAAAGGAGTGAGAGAATCATCTGGGGTTTCTTTAAAAAGGTCAATAACCCAATTTATGAGGGCTCCACACTTGGTCTAATCATATTCCCAAACTCCACCACCTAACACCATCCCATTTGGAGTCAAGTTTGCAACGTATGAATTTTGAGGAGGCTCAAGTATTCAGTCCAGAACAATGTAAAAGTGAAAGTTATGTATAGGTTTTCTGATTGGGTCATCTTTCTAAATCTTACCCTTTTATTAAGGAACTAGAGGCCTTTTTAAGAGTACATGTTAGTATGGTGAGCTGGGCGAGGTAGTGCTCACCTGTGATCCCAGTGGTTCTGGAGGCTGAGGCAGGAGGATCACAGGGTCAAAGCCAGCCTTGGCAATTTAGTGAGATCCTAAGCAACTTAGTGAGACCCTGTCTCAAAATAAGAAATAAAAAGGGTTGGGGATGTGAATTAGTGGTTAAGAGCCTTTGTGTTCAATCACTGATACCAATTAGAAAAAGAAAAAAAAGAGAGAGGAAATAAGTATGGCGATAGGCTTTTTGGCAATAAAACAGGCAGAGAATGGCGTGGATATGTTGTGGTTTCCTGTAGAAGCTGGAAAGCTGTTGTTGAGCATAAGCTATCTTGATCAATCCAATATGAGGGGGTGGTGTGAATAGCAAAAGCACTTGGCTTCAGAGTCCACAATACATTCATTACCTGATTGGGGACCCTTGCATTGTGTAAATGATTAATTTAAGAGAATCATATCACTAATGTTTGAGTCATATTTATTCTCTAGGCAAAATGGATCTATTTATATACAAGATTTGTTATTACTTCAAATTTGGATGTTGTGGCGCTTTCATTTATCTCAAACATCCCTCCAAAGTGATAACTCATTTACTCTTAATGATTCTCCCATAAATTTGTTTATGGGTGATTTCAGCTGTGGGGTGTCAACGGAGACACAGAGCTTTAATGAACACTGGAATTCCAAGTCCTCCATTACAGCCGGCAAATGAGGCACTTGGTCCAAGACAGCTTATGGGGAGTATGCATGGTATAATTGAGCTCTGCGTTTACAGCAATCTGAACAGAAATCTCCTATTTTGTTTAGAAGAGAGCTGTATCCAAGTTGATGGCTGACCACGATGCTTTTGCAGTGGTGCTGTGATATGACAGGCTTCCAGCCCAGACCTGCAAGAGGTTCGTTTTTGTCAGTTTCAAATGAAGGGCTCCTAAAGGGCCTCATTCTTATTGTGTGCTGGGGAAATAAGAGAGATGCACTTTCTTGTTTCCCTACCTCTCTTCCCAACCCCTCTTCCCAATCTTCTTCATGCTCTCTCTCTCTCTCTCTTTCTTAACAAATATGAATGTTAGAGATGAATTCGGAGGGAAATGATCTAACCCCACCACCAATAGCTTTACTTTAAAGTGTCGGAGAACTAATATTTCAATCTTTGTGGGCTCTACGATCTTCCTCACAAAGGCTCAACTGTGCTGTTGTAGCACAAAAGTAGCCACAATAAAATAAAATTCCAATACAATTTTATTTATGCACACTGCAATTTGAATTTCATATGCATATCAATTTCATTTTGCCTATCAAGACATATTCCCCTTTTGATTACCTTTCAGCAAGCAAAAATATGTTTCTGAAAAAGTATTAGCTCACAAACCTTATAAAAACACACAGCAGTGCACATCTCTGGCCAGAGGTCCGTTTAGTCAGACTTCCATATGCTTCAATTTGGTCTTCGGTGTTTACTTCAAAGATAATCACCTCTGTTCAAAAGATCACTTTCTCTGTTTCTATTCCATGCTTAAAGTTCCCAGACTTATCTTGCATTCTCTAATTTATATCCTTTTGTCCTTTAATAGGAAACTCAAAATGATGTATCTTTCATGAAATCTCTTCTCACCATTAGTGTTTTAGCTGGGGCTATCATAACAAAATCACATAGACTGGGTGTTTTAAACATCAGAGTTTATTTTTTATAGTCCTGGAGGCTGGAAGACTAAGAACAATTTTTGGCAGGGTTGGTTTCTCCTGAGGTCATTGTCGATGGCTGGCAGATAGCTGCCTTTCAGCTATGTCCTCATATGACCTTTTCTCAATGTGCAGGCAGCCCCTAAGTCTGTTCCTCTTAATAGAAGTGGAATGGATTAGGAGCCCACCGGTAACTCCTTAAACTCCTTCTTAAAGGGCCTATGGCCAAATAGGCTCACATGGAAGCTTAGGACTTCAACATAGGAGTTAGCAGAGACACAATTCAGCCCATAACACCTTCAGTTAAACATATAAAACCTTAGGTGAATCAGAACTGTATTACCAAGATAATTTTTTTTTTTTTTTTGGTACTGGGGATTGAACCCAGGGGCTCTTAATCACTGAGCCACATCCTCAGCCCTTTTTAATTTTTATTTTGAGTCAGGGTCTTACTAAATCACCTAGGGCCTTGCTATGTTGCTGGCTTTGAACTTGCTCTCCACCTGCCTCTGCCTCTCTAGTTACTGGAATTATAGGTGTGCTCCACAAAACCTGGCTCAAGATAATACTTTAATGCAATATTTTAAAAGTAAGAATCCATGGCAAAAAAAAAATCAAACTTTTAATTAAAGGACAGCCGTCTGTTTCCTTTTCCCTCAGAATTCAGTGTGGCTCAGTAGGACACTGGCTCCTTCCTCCTTCAAGCTGTCTTTCACTTTGACCCTCGTTTCATTTATGGCGTGCAGCTTTTCTTTCCTCGACTGTGAGTTTTTGAAATGAGGGATATTTTACGACTATATTCGTCTCCCCAGTTGCTAACCCAATAACACACAGTAAGCATACAGTAGCTATGTGAATCTCAAATAAGTACTTTCCGATGCAGCAACGTGAGGTTAGTGAAGCCACTTCAATATCTAGAACGTTTTTAAAAATCAGAAACGTGTAAACAGATGAACTTTTCTTGGCCCATTTAAGATGAAAAACTTTTAAGCAAGGCAAAAGCACCTGGGGAGCTTGAAGAAATGGAAGGGGCTGGAAGCAAGGTGCCAAATGGTGATGGAATGGGACCCCAAGTGAGAACAAATTCTACTCAACAGCAAGCCATAAGTAGGGCTTGTCATTTGGGATCCCTCCTTAAACCTCACCCTCTTAGTTTGAATGCGGAGGTGAGACAAAAGGAGCAGAGAAGTTGAGTGACTTTTGCTTAACTTTTGCCATTGTGTGTATTAAAGAGGATTCAATCACTTTGAAGCCCACTAGAGCTACTTCCTAAAACTCTTTCTGGTACACATTAAGGAGAAGGCACTCTTCTTCCCTTAAGGTATGAACGAATAACAAAGAGCAGTGCAAATCATTAGTGACTTTGGCATTCAGGAATGGCATTCAGGAATAAAATAGTTTCTGAAAACAGCCATGCTACTCTTTTAAGTTCCTCCTATCAGATTGCTGCTTGAGGGTACGCACTGGCTCACTGAACTAGGTGTTTACCATGATGCTATGGATTATGATGAATAAATGCCAACGTCAGTGCAGTCACACAGAGATTGCAGCAAGCCCAGGATCTGTCAACTCTGGAGAGAAGGAAGTTTCCCAGATCAGCACGGTGTGTGCCAGGGTTCCGCCCTTGGGAGGTATGCAGCCATAGGGCCTCATGAAGGACATCACTTGTGTTGATGACAACCATAAGGGGTTTATGCTACTCTCTTCAAAATTCTATGCTATTATGATTCTTTCTTGGCATCCATTCACAGGTCCTGTTCTTGTTCCTTTGCTATCCTGTACATTTTTTTTTTTTTGGAAACGGATTCCCACCCTCCCCAACGTCTCACCATCATCACCATTCAGAAGTCTGAATTTAATTGTCCTTGGCCTCTTGTCCTGCAACAGGGATCTAGCATGTCAAGAGGAAAGTGTTAGTATGCATCAGTGCTTGCTTCTAAGACTACCTTCTCAGAACCACTGATTACCTGTGCTTTCAGGGCTGGGGTGATCAGATACGGGAGCCCCATTGTGGCATTGAGGTTGTATACTTGCCAGGTAGTCATCAACACCTCACATGGGTTGCATAGTTCAGTTCCCTGATTATACTGAACACTGAGAGAGTGAGACGCCTTCTCTACATGACCTCTAGTATCAGAATGTGGGGAAAGTAAAAGCAGGTGAAAATTATAGTCACGATTTGTATAAGCATTAAAAGGCAGCTAAACAACAGAGTTTGCCCTCCAGGATCCTAACCTCCCTTGTTTCTGTAAGGATACAGCTATCTGGAATATGGAGGCAAACTGTAGTGTTGGAAAACTGGGGACAAATTCCCGCTGGGTTGCCCTTTACCTATATAGCCACTAGCAAGTTACTGCATATCTCTTCATTGGTATTCAGGGGATAATATTATCCTCATTTTAGGATTATTGAGGATATTAAAGGGGATACTATTAAAGCTTAAGACACAGGGCCTCTCACTTATACAGGCCTTATAAATAAGTGTATTCTAAAATTGTATATATCTTTAAAAATATGGATTCTTACAAACGGAATGTCAGATTTCCAAAAAATTTGAATCTACGCTCATTTCCATATTTTTCCTTTTTTTTTTTTTTTTGGAAATAGGGATTAAACCTCTGGCGTCTTGAATGCAAGAAAAGGACTCCATTACCAAACTGCATCCTAGTCTTCAATATTATTCTTTTAAAAAAATGTTTAATATCAGATACTAGCAAGAAGATAAAACCTTAGAGCAGAAAATGACATATATATATTTTTAACGAACCCTAACAAAGCATAAAAAGCACAAGAGGTACAAAAATAGGAAGACATTTAGCAACTTAGCATCACGACAGAAGTCATATTCATTTATTCCAATTATCTCACAACCTGCATATGTGTATATATATGTATATAAAATAACTCACGTATAATCATTTCCACAGCCTGTTTAGTTTCCAGCTTTGAGCATGATCTCGCTGAGAGTCATAGTTGGAAATAGATCTTGAGGAGAAGAGGAAGAGTTGACTTTATATAAGGACAGGAACGCTTCTTTAATTTTAATAATGAATTAGTAATATGTCTAACATTTGCTAAAGCATTTAGGTGATAGGGTTTGCTGTAAGTACTTGAAAAATGTTAACTCACTTAATCCCAAGAAGTAACTTGACAAGTAGTTTCTACCACTGTTTGCATTCAATGTGAACAAAATAGAGGAACACAGTAGTTAAGCCACTCCTCTGTCCTCACAGAGCTCTTGAACAGCAGGGCCAGGGCTTGAAAGCAAGTTGACCTATTGCAGAGCACATGACCCTGACCACACTTGCTCTTCTCTGTAAGTGGTATGATTTGCATAAGTGCCTATCAAATATCCGTGTGTTAAAGCTTGGTTCCCAGGGTGGTGGAATTTGGAGATAGAGGGACATTTAAGAGATGGGGGTGCATCTCTGAAGGGGACTGTTGGATCCCAGAGTTTATCTCTTTTTCTTTTGCCTCCTGTCCCTGAGGTGAGAGTCGTTTTGTTGTGCCTCATGCTTGTGACTTGATGCTTCTACCTCACAACAGTCTGAAAAAAAATAGAGCCAATAGGTCATGGACTGGAACCACCAAAACTATGAGCCAAGATAAAACTTTCTACTTTTTAAGTTAATTTCCTAGGTATTTTATTTTACTGATGGAAAACTAATATACTGTAAGTAAAGAGAAGACACATTAAAAGGATAAAGATGGAAAGGTTTCACAGATCTCACTTCTATGTTATGAATTTGACTCTTTAAATATAAATAAACAATTCTACAAAGTCAGCAGTTGATGCATCTTAAGGCAAGGAGAAGATACAAAGTAGTAATTTTGGAAAAAGGAAAAGTGAACTTATTAATAAAACATTGGGATTTGGAGGTATTTCTAGTTCAATGTATATGGAAACAAATAAATTAACAGAAAGACCAATTGATGACTTTTAGGATTGTCTCCAACTTGCACTTCCTTGAGCATCTATTTATCCTAGGTAGATTTGATCTCTTATTCCTTTTTGTATCCCTAGAACCTAACTTAGTGTCTGGTATGTGTTAGGCATTTCATACTCAAGTTGAAAAATTGAATTAACAAACATATGCACATATTTTAAAAAATGAAATTGGAAATATAATTTCAAAAAGTGTAAGTCCAATTCAATTAGCTGGTATTCATGTAAACTTTGTTTAGACACAAATTATTAAGTTTTTTTTTTACATTACAATTTTTATTATACATATAGAGCACAATTTTTCATATCTCTGGTTGTATACAAAGTATATTCAAACCGATTTGGGTTTTCATACATGTACTTTGAATAATAATGACCATCACATTCCACCATCATTTCTAACCCCAAGCCCCCTCCCTTCCCCTCCAACCCCTCTGCCCTATCTAGAGTTCATCTATCAGAATTTCTTTTTTTTACACAGAATTATTAATTTTTTCATGAGCTCTATTATTATTATTATTATTATTGCCTTACAATTCTTAATACACTTTTATACCACAATTTATCATATCTCTGTATACAAGATATGTTTGCACCAAATTCACATCTTCATACATGTATTTTGTTTAACGATGAGGGTCTCCTTCTACTTTCCATGCAATTCCCCTTCTCCCTCCCTTTCCCTACCATCCCTCTTCTCTATCTAGAGGTAACACTGCTGGTGGGACTGCAAATTGGTGCAGCCAATTTGGAAAGCAGTATGGAGATTCCTTGGAAAGCTGGGAATGGAACCACCATTTGACCCTGCTATTCCTCTTCTTGGAGTATACCCAAAGGACCTAAAAACAGCATACTACAGGGACATAACCACATCAATGTTTATAGCAGCACAATTCACAATAGCTAGACTGTGGAGCCAAACTAGATGCCCTTCAATGGATGAATGGATAAAAAAAAATGTGGCATTTATACACAATGGAATATTACTTAGCACTTTTTAAAAAATAATAAGATCATGGCATTTGCAGGGAAATGGATGGCATTAGAGCAGATTATGCTAAGTGAAGTTAGCCAATCCCCCCAAAAACAAATGCCAAATGTCTTCTCTGATATAAGGGGGGTGACTCAAAATGGGGTAGGGAGGAAGAGCATGGGCACAAATTATTAAGTATTATTAAAATATTATTTTAACTTTGTATATAACTTTTTCCAAAATATTTTTAAAATCTTATATTGTGAACCTATTTATAATTATTTAGCAAAAGATCCTTTTAAATTAATTTCAATATTTATCTTATTTAATTCACATTTTAACACTTCAGTTGGTTGCCACTACCTTCAACCAATTTTCTCAAAAACTTGAGTATATATAATATGTTTTTAAGCTCTTGGATATTTGAGTATATACTTGTTTGTTTCTAAGAAAACTACTTAAACTGTAAGTTTTTTTACATTGTCCTTTTATATTAATCATTGTGGTATAAATGTCTAAAGCTCAACTAATTTTATTCCTTCAAGAGTCCCCTGAATTTTTTGGCTAGAAATGTGTTGGAATTTAAAATTTATCATTACAAGTGAAAAAAAAGAAGTTCATATTTCTGGGGTTTTATACTCTGTATTTTATTAAAATTTCTCTATTAAAACCAAGTTCTTACAAACTATGTAGCTTAAATAAACAAATTTATTTTATCACAACTGTGGAGGCTGGACGTCTGAAAACAAGGTATCAGCAGAGTTAATTTCCTGAGATCTCTCTCAATGCCTGGGCTATAACCATCTTCTCTTTTTTCTGTATCTGGGTCTTAATCTCCTCTTCATATAAGAACACCAGTCATATTGGATTAGAGCCATCTCATATAGCCTTTTTTCTTAATTATGTTTTTAAAAGGCCTTATTTTCTTTTCTAATATTTATTTTTTTAGTTGGATACAATATCTTTATTTATTTATTTTTATATGGTGCTGAGGATCGAACCCAGGGCCTCACAGGTGCTAGGTGAACATTCTACCGCTGAGCCCAAACCCCTGCCCCCAAAAGGCCTTCTTTTCAAAAACAGTCACATTCTGAGGTATTTGGGTTAGGGTTTCAACATAGGAATTTGAATAGGGGACGCACAATTTGACTCACAACAGTAAGTCAAGGCATTTTAGGAACGATTCTGTTCCAACGTTAAAATTCTTTCTTCCACTTATATTTAAGAATTTTGCCCAAAACTCACATTGGTTCCATAGTATTCTTACCTGCACTTTGTACTAGTTACCATTTGAATGCTTATAATGTCTTCGTTCTTTTGATTTATATTTTAAAGAAATTCTAAGGTTTGAATTACTGATATATGGCTTGATTTTTCTATGTGTTCTTCTAGTTAGAAATCCCAACTCAACAAGATGAATTTTAATTCTTATGCTGTGAACTTCATCTTACATTTCTTATTGGTTTTCTTCATTTGTTTCTAACTTTATCATGTATGTCATAATGCTGTTTTTTTTTTTATACCTTAGGCTGTTTTTTAAAATATTTTTTTATTTGGTATTTTTTGTTCTTTCTCTATCTTTATTCATGTTCCTGTGTCTATATCTACATGCTTATTTACTCCATTCTAAAGTGGTTTTCCATTTTTTAAAAATTTTCTTCCCATGCTTCATGACACACTATTAAGAGATATTATTCTTATATCCAGGCCAAAGTTCCCAATTCCATGTTCTAGTGACTTCCTTTTCTATGAAAAATGAGAATGCCTCTTTCCTGACATAATGATCTCCAACAATGCAGGTAGACTCATTGGTCATGGCTCTTGTACTTTTTATTTGGATGTTAGATATTTTATTATCAGATTTATAACTTGGTGAAGTAGGAGTGTATAATCTAGCTCAACTCCTACTGCCTGGAAGGATCGTTCCATTAAGGTTCTGTGCCCATGAACTTATTCTTATTCGGATGTTGTCCAAACTCTGAGCTAGTGGATACTTCAAAAATGATTCAGCAATCATGATGCAGAGTTTCCAGAGGATTCTGAGTCTGCACATGATCGTCAAATGCTATGCTCTTGGGGATTATGCCTCTAAGGATTTATCACACTGTTTTCCCTTCTCTGAAACTATTCTGCTATTATCTGTTATTTTCTTTTCTCTGAATACATGTAGGTTAATGGGAAAAAGGGAGAGGAGTATCCACTCAGCCTTAAATATAATATCCCTACCCAAGTTTTCCATTTGGTATATCTGAAGTCAGAGACCTCTTAGAAATGGGATAAAAATAGCATGGTGGATGCTGTGGTACATACCCCAGATATTCCCTTCAGATCAAAGGCACACACTCTCCCAGCTGTTGAGCATAGTGACTGCTCATAACTCAAGGTCTTTCACCGTGAATTGTCCATCACTGAAGGGAGAAGATTCAAGAAATTTTCAGCATCTTTCCTAGGGACATCCAGGATACAGTGGGCATCAGTGAGGAGATGCAGAGGCCCTGCTCACAGGTGGGGACACCTCTGTGGAGCCATCTGAGCTCCAGAGTTGATCCTTAAACTACAAATTCATCCCCCTATTTAAACCTGCTCCTTGGTGCTCTTGTGGGTGTTGATCCTAAAAGGTTTTCCTAATAATGCTCCTAAGTGCAAATTTCCATTCAGGGAAGCCTGACTTCCGAAAAAAAAAAAACTTTCTACCTCCTTTTTGTTCCTTGAGCATTTATTTCTGATGCCAAATGCAAATTTACACCACCATTTATTTTCCTCTTAAACCTATTCTATTGTTGGTATTAGTGAAACTTCTTCTTAGTTTTAGTAATAGGTAATCTTTTGATTCAGTTTGTACTAGAGTAAATTTTGGTCTGCTTACACACCTTCATGACATAATAGTGGGATGTGAGTTCTACTTTCAGGCACTTCTAGTCAGTTGCCATTTTAAACTCATCAGTTCCCTCCTGCATGGGAACTTACGGCCGTTGAACACAAGTGTCAACAAGTACTAGCCAAATGCCAGTTGTACTCATTACCCTCTTTCCCCCTAAGCTGTCCATTAAGTTTCTTGGACCAATCTCCTACATGTTTATTTCTTAGAGGTTGTTTCATATTTTAATGAAGGCATTAAACTAACGATTCCAACCTTGAAACCTTGGTTTTATTAAACTACATACGTAGCAAGCCCTACATATGGAATATGTAGGGAAATGTGAGGCTTGGGATAAGTCATGCAGTTCTTCCAGATAACTCTTATGTGTGTGCAGAAAGAATCAGGCATAAAAGCAGAGATGAAGAGTAAAAGAAGGCATGATGGGTAATTGAAGATCTGAAGCTTAAAGGGAGCAGGGTAAATAAAACAAATTCAAATTAAAACTGCATTTTTCAGTTATATAATGTGGGATATTTCCCCTCAACTTTAATCCTCCATTTCTTTATGCATAGTATGAGGATTGTATCACTGGGTTACTGTGAGGGATAAATGGCATAAGGTTAGAAAAGTCCCTAGAACAGTCATATTATCTTATTATTTAATAATTTGACCGAGCTATCCAATTCCTTGGTTTATACCCCAAAGACTTAAATTCGGCTTACTATAGTGATGCAGACACATCAATGTGTATAGCAGCTCAATTCACAATAGCTAGACTATGAAACCAACCTAGGTGTTCCTCAAAGATGAATGGATAAAGAAAATGTGGTATATATACTCAATGGAATATTACTCAGCTTTAAAGAAGAGTGAGATTACGCCATTTGCCAGTAAATGGTTGGAGTTGGAAAATATCATGCTCAGAGAAATAAGCCAATTCCACAAAACCAAAGGTTGAATGTTTTCTCTAATATGCGGATGCTAATTCACAATAAGGCGGGGGCCACTAGGGAAGAACAGCATTACCTTAGATTAGATAGAGGGAAATAAGGGGAGGGGAGAGGAAGGGATGTGGGGATAGAAAATATAATAGAATGAAGCAGACATTATTAGTGTATGTATATATGTGACTACATGACCAATATGATTCTGCAACATGTGCACTCAGAAAAATGAAATTATATCCCATCATGCAAAAGCAGACTGTTAACAAATAAAGCTGCCCTTCTATAAGTTTCCTAATCTCTCATTGTGTCAGGTACATGATTTGTTGGCATCTGACAGAATAATAAAGTGATTTTCCTCATTATCTTTTTTCCTGGGAAGACAGCACAAGCATCATGGGAGCTAGAATGGAAGTGGCAATGGATGTGGGCTTTTCTTTCATAACTTTACCCTCAGCACTTTGGACTTTTACTTCCAATTCTGAAAACAGATATTAATCGATCTATCATCAGCTTAAGCCAAATTCATTTTAAAAATTCCATTTTTGAGGCAAAGAGTAGAATATTTTTTTTTCTTTTCATTCTATTCAATAACTTCTTATTTCTCTCAAAATAAAGACCAAACACCAAAAAGTAGCTTGAAAAATGATGCTTCACCTGGCCCCTACCAACTTTGGTAGGCTGAATGTGGCCATTTCTCCTCATCACTACTGTGGTTCAGTCATGGTAAACTCCCTTGGTCCTTGGATCCCCAGGCAATCTCCATTCTTGGGTCTCCAGTAACATGTTCATCTGCCTGTCATCTCCTGACTTCTTTCCTTGCTAAAGCCTATTTATTTTTCTCGATTATCTACTTACCAGGTTTTCTTCTCTAGTCACTGAGACTATATTATCTTCCTACCTGCAAGCTTGCAAAAAATTCTGTGACTCCTCTTCATGATATTCATAGAACTTTTTGGTCTGTTTCTTATTATATTGTACCTTCCTTTCATGGTGCCTCACATACAATTGTTATAAATGATTGGCAAGTTAATAAAAAAAATGAGCAACTTCACAGTGATAAAAAAAAAACAGCAAAAGAAAGATAATGCTAAAGTATGTAACCACCAGCATCTTCCAAGAAGAAAATTAGCATTCATTGAATGACAACTCTTTAGCATATCATTTGATTTCCTAGTAATCATGGTGCGACTAGCTCCAATTTGCAGATAAATCTAAAGATCATACATCAAAGATTATAAAGTCACATAATTCCCAAGTAGTGGAGATAAGGTTTCAGAACAGAATGGCCCAAAGTCCAGTGCCTATCTTCTTTCCACTGTTGCTTTAAGGCTACAATAGTTATAATGAATTGAGATGTTTGTTTCATTTACTGAACACTTAAAAATTCTAGCGTTCATTCTAAATGCAAGCTTAATTTTCTCACTTAATAATGATAATAATCACATAGAATTTATTTTTCCAAGTTCACATGTAAGCCAAATAAAGCCTACACAGTGCAGAGACACTAGGGGACTTTCCCAACGTCACAAATATAGTAAACCCACACCTTTCTGATTCCAGAGCCTATAAGGTCCAACAACTCTAGTATGTCATTCTTCCAACAGCAGTTATATCACTTTTTTTTCCTCCTTTACTTGTAGGCAAGTTGAGTCTGAATAATAAATAATGATTTGCCAGATCCCACTGGGTTGAAAGTGGATGAAAGCATATTCTAGTTAGTAGAGGCTGCATGGAGTAAAATACGACATTTATTTTTTAACTTCCAGGTAGAAGCAGCTTCTATTTTCCAGGTATGCAGAGGCCACAGCCCAAGTTGAAGATGGGCTTTGTAGATGTTAAGAATATTGTGCAAAGAAAGATGTTAGAAGTACAACTTGACATAAATCACCTTGTTTGCCTGCCTCCTTGAATTAATTGAACCCACAGTGGAAACATTTACCACCCTCCCCTTGCAACACTCTCTACATAAAGACATGCTCTCTCCTTGTGGAATTCAGTTCTAGAAATTGAACCATTATTTTGTTCAAAATAAACCGGTCTCCAGTTAATTGATCAATATCGAAATCTATTATAGTCCTAGTTGATGGACAAGTTAGACATGTAGTTGATATTAATATGAAAAAATCACCAATAGAGATAGCATTGATACTTAGAATTCAGTATAATATCTATTAAGGCATATCATGATTTCAGTCCTCATTTTGGATTCTTAAGGTTTTAATGAATAGTAAAATTAAAATTTACGATTCTCATTCCAAAGATGATGATGGCAAAAACCAGAAAGGTAAATTTACTTCTGAGGACAGTCTCATGGTTATTTTCCTACCAAGTTATTTATGAAGAACTGGGAACCAATATGTACTGTGAAATTAAACAAGTCAGGTACCTCCCTCTATTAGGCCCACTTAACTACCAAAATTAAATGTATTTCTCATTGGTTCCGTTGGCTATTTATATGTGTGAGCTGTTGACCTAGATTATTAACATGTCCCTCCCCCCATTTTTTCTATATCCTTGTATTAATTTCCTTCTTCAAAATGAAAACTGGGCTAAGAGAAATTACTGGACTCCCTCCCCATCATGAAGCTGGAAGTGGCAGGGCAGTAGTGTTACCCAATGCTTCCATGACCCCACAATTTCAGTCATTCTACTCAGTTACTTTGTTAATTCCAATAGAAAGCTTGGAATCTGTATCCTCTCAGAGAATGGGATAGTCATCAGCTCATAAAGGCAGACACACAGAATGGATTCCCAGGCTCTGGTAGCACAGAGGGATCCCAAAGTTCTGACATTGAAAACTTACAGATGAACAAGTGTCAAGCAACTAATACTGATTGATTTTCAAATGTTAAATCAAATTTGCTTACCTATGATGAACATGATGCAAATGGATCTAACTGTCATGTATTGCCCATTTTCTTTTTCTATGCTTTTTTTTTTTTTTTTTGGTACCAGGAATTAAATCCAGGGGTGCTTAACCACTGAACAACATTCCCAGTGGGATTTTTGTTTTGTTTTTTAATTTTATCTAGAAACAGGATTTTTGCTGAGTTGCTTAGGGTCTCACTATGTATCTGAGGCTGGCTTTAAACTTGCAATCTTCCCTGCCTCAGCCTCAGAAGCCACTGGGATCACAGAATATGTGCTACTGAACCTGGATTTTTTCTATTCTTTTTTACATTTACTATTTTTACATTTATTTTCATGAGGGTTATTGAGAAAGGATTTTTATCTTATCATGTATTTGTCTTATTTTGCTGTCAGAGATATTAGGGCATCATAAATTCCATTAAATGTTTCCTATTCCTCTATTGTCTCAGCATTTACATGTAAGGTTATCATTATTTCTTTGTTAACTGATTGTCAAAATTTACCCTTAATGATAGATCATCATATAATTGCCTCTCTGGGAAGTTTTTAATTAGATCTAATGTTTTTTTTTGACAGATATAAGACTAAATGAAGCTCATGTTTTTCTACTTTTTATTGTATCAGTCTGGGTTCAATCATAGAAACACAGGAAGGGGTAGATATTAAGCGTTCTTGCAAGGGATTGGCTTAGAGCTGACTAGAACAGCCCAAGATCTGAAGGCTACCAGGAAGGAGGGACTGGACCTCTTAGGCATTAGCAGAACCTATTGACCACAAAAATTTCCTCTTTTTCTGGGAGGCTTCAGTGGTGCTCCTAAGAACTTTCAATTGATTGAATCAGGCCCAGAATATCTAGAAGAATAGCCTTTATCTAAATTTAACAGATTGTTTTTATTTCATTTTAAAAAAATTCCTTGCACACAAACAGGACAGAATTTGAATGGATGACGGGGACTTATAGCCCAGCCAAGTTGAAACATAAAACTGACCACGGCTGTCTATCATTTGTCAACTTTCTACCCATACACATATCCTTAACCCATATTTGATCTTCAAATGAAAAGATACTGAAATTATACTTTGTAAGGTTTTAGGTGATATTCATCCTTCTCTTTGGACACCCTGCAACATAAATGCTAAGGCATAGAGTTAACTATTATGAATATTTTGTGTTAGGTGGGAAGGGGATAAGAAAGGAAGAAAAAATATTTAGCATACACATACAAAAACGACCTATTCATAACAAAATGAAGAAGAAATGCTCATCAGTATATAGTTCTTATTTTTGCAGCTGACCACATGGTCATAACTGGAATGCATACTGTCACTTCCATTACCCATTCCATCTTCTCTGTCATCAGAGAGTTCCTCAACTGGGCAGAGTTCGTGGCCTAGTGGGCTGACTTACATTTCTGAAGATTACAGGCCACTAGCCATCTGATCTGGATTGTATTATTGTAGTTTTCCTTTTACTTTAATCACAGGATATACAAATACTAATAGACTCCTGAAAGGTCTGTATTTCAGACATACTCTTCTTTACCTGCATTGCAAAGTAGCTAGCACTCCAATTTCCCCCTGGGTAATCAGGATTGAATACCCTAGACAGCGCATTAACCTCTTTCTTCACCTATTGATTTTGAAGAACAAAAATGAAAAAAAAAAAACTAAAAATCACAGGTAAAATGTTACCATAGGTTTTAACATGTGTATGATAGATGTGTGCATATTTTTCATATTTTTATGCTGCATGTGTTTTATAACTAAAATTTTTCAAATAAACAAAAATGACATAATAAGCATTGTTCTGTTTTCTTTATTCATCTTTAATATATTAAAGAATTTAGAAAAAAATGGAACATCAATTATGCTGTCTTCAATGAAAGGAGTATTTCTGTATGAGATTAGAAAGTGACATAGAGAGAAGATCTGACGGAATAGTATATCTTAAAACAGTTTTCTCTTTGGAATGGAAAAAAAATACATTTTAATAAATTTGTCATCCTATTCCCCCTTGTCTCTGCTGAGGAAAATGATTTTTTTTTTTTACTTTGGCAGATTGTGTTGTTTACCATGAACTGCTTTTCTAACTGGTTTGATGACTAATTATCCATTCTGATTAAAGGTTCCATACCTTATAGTCATTATTCTTGTCCCCAGTTAGAGCATCTAAAATATGGGAAATGCAGTCATGGGACCAGTTCACTTTTTTTGACTCCAATTCAGAAATTTCTTTCTTATGTAATTACAGCAAGTTTGGATAATTTATGTCATGTTCAAGGGGTTCTTACTCTTCCCATTACTTTCATCTGAAGTTCTTTACATCTGTTCACTGAAAGAAACCAGTATTGAATGTTTATTACATGCCTGACATGGCTAAACCATCTGCCAGGGTTTCCTGTATTGATATTTGATACAAAGGGACTAACCTAGCCCAATTTTTTCTTTGACTAGAATAAAAATAGTATCTACCTTCTTTTGAAAACCCTTCATTTCTTTCCCTGCTTGCTTCCTTACCATCTTTATTTCTTCTCTGCAGGGTTTTCAAAGCATACATGACCCCAGTGCTGTCTTTTACAGACAAGAACCGAATAGGAAGGGTTCAATTTCAAATACCACCAAGAAGATAAAAACTAATTGCTAAAGTACTATCAGATCTTGTTTTGATGCAGTTTCGCCCATTTTAAAGAATATCTATGCATTGTCTGATGGTCTGAAAAATGTTTTCACATATATTTCATCATTTAAATTCACAGAATGTTGTGAGGCAGATATCATATCTCTTCTACAAATGAGAAAATTAATGTTCCATGGCTTATAATGTATAAGTTTATGTTGTTATCAGGGGTAGAAGTAGACTCCAGCCCCAGGGATGTAACTTGATCCTGTGTTCTATCCATCACACATAAGGGACCTGGGACCAGTGTGGGAGCAGTGTTTCTGTCAAGTCTTAAGTGATTTCCTCAGGTGAAACTTTATGTCAAATAATCATTTTAAAGGACTTGAAATTTCTTTCTGGGTTTCTCTAAACCAAGAGGCCTTCCCTAAATCAAGTGACCTACTTACTTATTTAACATAAAAAAAATTAAGTACATGTACATGTTAATACCATTTAAACAGAACATGAACATCTGCACAGGGAATTAAAAGTCTTCTTCTTCACATCAACCATTTTTTTTTTTGCTCCTGATTTAATCGTGATTAACAGTTACTGGTGTGTCATTCAAAATATTTTTATCACGTGTGTGAATATATGTGTGCTTATGTATGGTGTAGTTAGTGGCTTTATTATACATTATTTACAAAAAAGAGATCACATGCTACAGGTAGTTAGTAATCTTATTTTGTTCAATTAATGCATCTTGAAGATATTCCCATATTAGGCAGTGATTTGTGAAGTCAACATCAACTCACCATTGAGGCTTGACTACCTCTGGTCATGACTTCCCTTATTTTCCTCTGCAGTATCATCTGATGTTGCCATTTTGCATTCTTTCTAAAACCTTTCACTTTGGGGAGCACTCTGCTATGTCCTGAGCTTCTTGACTCAGCGATGCCCTTCTACCATGATGTTCTGCTCCTCTTGGGTCCAGAGCTATGGAGTCAGCCAATCATATACCGAACCTATGAAATTGTGAGCCAAAATAAACTTTTCCTTCTCTCAATTGTTCTTGTCAGATTTTTTGGTCACATTGATATGAAACTGACTAAAACATCATGCCCTTTCAAAATCCATGTGTTGAAACATTAACCTCCATTGTGAGAATCTTTAGCAATCTTTAGGAGATATTTAAGGTTTAGTAAGATCGTGAGGTGGGACTCTAATCTAACCAGTTGTGCTTGCGCTCTCTCTCTCTCTCTCTCTCTCTCTCTCTCTCTCTCTCTCTCTCTGTCTCTCTCTCTCTCTGACTGTCTCTCTCTCTCTCTCTCTCTCTGTCTCTCTCTCTCTCTGACTGTCTCTCTCTCTCTCTCTCACACACACACACACACATACACACACACACACACAAACGAAACTTCTATAAGAAGATGGCCATATACAAACCAGTTAGACAGCCCTCTCTGTGAAATTGCCTGTAACTTTGGGTAACTTTGGCAACTTAACCTTGTACTTTCTGTTAGTTTAGGTACCAAGTCTGTGGTATTTTTCTATAAAAGCCCTAGCAAACTAAGATATCAGGTCATAGTAAAAGGTCTGAAGAAAGAAAGTAGGGCACAAGGTAGAGTAGATAAGGACAGGATTATATTGGTGGCATCTACAGTGAGGTTGGAATCCTAGGGCAAGAGATCCAAAAGCATTATGATGAAGTAAAAATTGCTTCAGGAATTAAAGTTTACAAATGCTTGTTGGCAGGAGAATGTTCCTTTATATCTGTGGTCATGGACATCTTACCAGTGCTGAAGTGAATCTTTCTGCAGCAGGGGTATTCATATCTTTTCATACCTGAACCAGGGGAGGAAGCTATGTCTAGCAGTTCCAGAGGAAAAACTTAGGTCTTAAGTAGCCTAAGCAAGTCGAAATCCTAGTGTTTATCTTAATGCATATGCAATTTGCATTCTCTTTAATATATCTATACTTATTTTATATGAAATAACATTTAAATTTACTCATCATAGAATAAAGATGGTGTCTCTGAAAGAAGGAAAATATGCGGTGTTTATCTTTTACTTTATATATGGCCCTCCTTTGCCCCTACTCATCTGCAGTACAATGTTACCTACCCCCTGGAGGTGTGTATCCTAGCTCAAGAAATCCTATGAAGGAAATCCAACAGGCTCAGAGGGAAAGATGAAGGCCTTTCCCTTACACAGAAAGGCATTTTGCTGGGATCTTACAAAACTAAAATAGATCACACTACCTTTCTAGATACTGGCCAGAGACAATTCTTCAAAATTTTCCATTCTTCTGACTTTCCTCCTACTGCAACAATCACAAAGATAGATCTGGAATTTCAATAACAGTCTCCTGAGACCAAACACTGCTTGGGAGAGATGGAATGAAGAGAATTAAAAATAAACAAACCAGAAATTATCTGGGTCCTGAAGCTGTTGCTACTTGCCTTGATCAGTTTCCTAGCACAGAAAGGCAGAGAGCTCTTTCTGTCATTTGTATAAGAGCCAGAAAATTACTCAGTTTCAACTGGACTAATGCCATTCATGAGATTTTGAAAATTCCCCTATACAGTTGCTTTTCAGTATGGATGTGCTAATGTATATGCACAGAATTCAATGTGATCAGAGGAACTGGAATGATTCATGCGAGCAATGCAATGCACACCCTTTGTCATTGCATAACCTTCACACAGGCTCTTAATCCCGGAAATGCAATGCTGCATATATTTCTTGCAGAAAATTATTCACAGTAGTGTAGTACATTCTTATCTATTTTAGGCCCATTTAGCTTACATAAACAGTGTTTGATGCTTTAAAAAACTAAAAATGATGATCACTTAGCACAGTTCATTTTTTATCTGTTACGTTAAAAAATAGGCAACGTCTAAGTTCTGTGGGAAAAGTGTATTATACTGTTGCAATGGTGCAAAATTGTGAGAATTCACTGCTTAACCTCATGTGTGAGTCATTCTGGAGGTCAAAACTACATAGGTTATAGAGAATTCTCATTCATGCAAGAAGACTTTCTCTGATTGGGGTGTTTAAGTTTCAAGGCTGCATGGAGAGGAGCAGTAATTTCTGGTTTGCCGTGAAGATCTAGACACAGCATCCATCTGTCCATCCATCCAACCTTCTATCCATGCTTCCAAACTTCCATGCTTCCATTAAGTTATTCTTTCAATCTAATTAGTTAATGAAAGCCTGAAAGAATTGCTCATTCTCTCATGTAATCTAAACAACTTAAAAAACTCACAGGCACAAAGACTTGTTAGGTGTTTGAATTCCTACTGAAGCAAAAATAAATTTTGTTGGTATTTGAAATCACTGAAAACTGACAGGATCAAATGTCTGAAATGAAAGAATAATAGTGTCTTAAACATGTTTGCAATGAAATGTAAAAACAAATAAAACAAAACCTCACTATTACAAAATTAAGTTGTGTTTTAAAGAGAATTTTTTATAAGTGGTTATGCATGTATCATATATTTAATACTTAAACAGTGGTTGCAGACCAGATTTCTTTGAAACACTGGTGTATAAGAAGCTGGACTTAAATCATCTATTTTTAAAACCATGTTTTCTGATAATGTGAATTATTTGTTACCAATACACAGAAATACGAAATTGATTAGTTTAAATTCATGAATTGTTAGAAATTAATAAATACTGTTAGAAATTAATAAATACTATTGGAAACTTTGGTGGAAAAATAATTTGTCTTTTAAATCTGGTAATAAAATTGAATGGGACTTGTATTTCATTTCTATGTATTTTTTATTTCATTTTTCTTTTTAAAGTATTTTATTGGTGAATTATGATTATACATAATATTACGCTATCCTGTGGTGCATTTACATTTACATCTCTACATAGCATAATTTGGTCTACTTCATTCTGCCATGGCTCTCCTTTCTCTGCTCCTTACCCCTAATCCTTACCCTTTGCTTTACTGGTCTCTCTTCTATTTTCATGAGATATCTAGTTGTTAATCAACAGTAAATGAATAAAGAAAATGTGGTACATATATAATTTTTCTAATAATTAATTTAGGTTGGATATAAAAATAAAGCAATGATGTCATTCACATGTTAGTTTGAAAAGCACTGTTTTATAGTTCTCTTGATTAATCTAGCGTTTAAAAAGTAAAGATCCCATCTCCGTGGCACAAGTTCATACTCCCTCAATATTAGCTTATTTCTGTGGCAGGTAAAAAGTAAAGATACTTCCATTAATACCGTCTCAGCATTTACCATAAAAACATCTCATTCATTTACTTTCATGAAGACTATTTAATGATTTCATATAAAGAGAAATTGTTTTTTAAAAATAATCTTCTTACAAAGTATATTTGACCTTGAATTGACATTGCATCACCACCTGTATGCCATGTGATGATAAGTTGTAATAAAAAGTGTCTCCCATCCTTCCTGAAGGGTAGTGATGTCTTTGCTGATGCTCATGACACACTGTCTGTGGTGGAGCCAGTGAGGGGGCTGCCTGGCTTCACCTGCAGAAGAATCTGCCAAGGGCAGCCTGCCTTTCTGGGTTTAGCACCTCCAGAAGCGACTTCATTGATGTGCACAAAGGTGCCCGAAGCCTTCCTGCCTTTGTCACGTTTGGGTTGCAGAGAAACCAGCTCCTGTAGGATTCTGAACCAGAGCTCTCTGCTGTCATAATGCAAGCAGCATCTCCTCAAAGTCCTTATTAAAGTCACACAAGAGTGCCTCACAAATAAGGATCTTGAAATAATGACCACGCTTCAGGCTGAATTGGGGGCATTTCAGCCAGAGAAGTCAGGATTTTTCCTAACAATTATTAGTGAGTGTCATCCCTTAAGGAAGGCGTTTGAAGACCCTGCTGAATGTGCCTGAGCTGCTGTTTGAAGTCCTAGGTAATTCCATCCCATGCCCGTCTTGTCTTCCCCTTATCCTGTAGAGACCTTCTAAAGGTAAAAGTTTTTGAAATTCATGAGGATCCCCACTTTGATCAGCTTAATGGGGTGTGGAACCATATTAAAGACAAGATAGCTACAGAGGCAGCAAGTAGGGAATGGAACCAACTGCACTGTTGTCCATCAGAGTGAGGAAATTACTGCTCTTCTTGCTGATGCAGACTTATCTGTCTCCCCACCCCTCCAAATTCCTAGGTTGAAGCCCTGATACCTCATATTATTGAATTATTTAGGAATGGGAGATAATTACCTCCTTAAAGGTAATCCAGGTAATTAAGTTAAAATGAGGGCCTCAGGATGGACACTAATCCAATCTCACTGGTGCCATTATAAAAAGAGAACATTACTTAACTGTAGAGATCCTTGCACTGTTTTTGAGTATACCAAAACATCTGGGTGCTGGGGTTGTGGCTCAGCGGTAGAGCACTCACCTAGCATGTGCAGGGTGCTGGGTTCGATCCTCTGCACCACATAAAAATAAAATAAAGGTATTGTGTCCAACTATAACTAAAACAAAAATTTAAAAAAAAATCTGTCTATACATCTTAAATATAGCAAGTAAAATTATTTTTTTTAAGATGGTATTGGGACACGTGGGAAGACACCAAAGATGTGTGTGCAGAGAGGAAAGATCGTGTGTGAACACAGCAAGCAGCAGCCACCTGCAAGCCCAGGAGAAAGGCCTCGGAAGCTAACTCGTGGACACTTGGAAGTGGATTCATTCTCCAGAATGGTGAGAAATAAAATTCTGTGGTTTAAACCACCACTATTTGGTTAGGGTGTCACTAGCAGATGACTACACCTGTATATACTGATGGCCCAAGAAAATGTCTTCTACTTTTATGTTGTCTGCTCTGAGGAATGAACAAAATACAAACAGATGGGAGTTAATATGTGCACATATGGGCTTGTAGGCAAGGTGACAGTTCATTCCACAAGGGCTGCCCTTGGGCTTCACTCAAGCTGCCCTTGGTGAAGGACCAGAAAAGCAAAGAGAAACAGTCTGTGGGGAGTTTTCCTTGTGGGTGTCAGTGAACAGAGCAGGGCGTGAACCATTGGGGATGGAATACAGTTTATATCAGAAGCTGTGATAAGAATGGAAAGATGATTTACAGTGACCTCAAAGTAAAGAGCCTCTTACTCTGTGGTGAAAACCTCTCCCTGTTTCCATATCTTGGTGGATATTTTTTCACCTAAATTGTTGGATAATCAAAATGCATCACAGTTATTATAACTTTAGCAAATGTTAATTTATGTAAATTTCAGAGGCCATTTTTTTATATTCACATATTTATTCTTTGAATAAATATTTATTTAGTACCTATAATGTGCAGAGCATTACAATGAATTCCTGGAAGCATGGTTCATGTCATTATTAAATTAATATTCTGAAGTGTTTGAGAGGGGCACAGGACTTGGAAAAATTGGTAACACATTGAATAAATACAATTATAATAGACTCTTTAGAGAGAATTAGAGGATGAAAGGCATCTTACAGAAAGTCTAGATGATATGAATTAAAAGCCCTGTGAAGTGCTAAGGGAAGATAGTCCTAACAAGAGAGGACATAAAGGAAACAAGATTTATCTGCATGTGTTGGTGGAACAATAGAGAGAGCAAAGAGAGAAAATAGAATGGTGGAAGAGAGACAGCCTGCATCAGACAGACCCATGAAGTTTAAAGTCACTCTAACAGCATTTTCGGCTGTGTATGGGTTTTCAGTGGTAGGTTAATATTAAATTTCTTTTCTTTTCAATTTTTTTCTTGCCAAAATTTGATAAATACTCATGATACTGTCTCAATGGTGATGCTTGTGGTGGGGCTGCCTCATAAAAACTGCAGAAACGGTCGGCCATTAGCAAACTCACAAACTAGAAGCCCAAAATAAAAGATGAGCTGTTGAGTTATGTGCATGCCATCATTCCTAGATCATCCGCTTGGTGTGAGCACTGTGCAAGATACTATGAAGGATTCACTCAAAATGAATACAAATTTATTTTTATCAAGGAACTTCCAGCCTATCTGGGTAAGATACAAATATATAAATAACTATTTTTGAATTTGAGAAAGGAAGCTCTGGCTTAGTTTTATTAACATTTAGGGTCTGTTGCTTTTTGGGTGAGGAAATTTGTCTATTTCAGATGAGTAATTTCTCCAGCCACTTTCTCTATAGGCCAAGGCAAACGGAGTTCCAGATGATATTAGTATGGTAGTGACTAGAGATGATGGAGACAGAAGCAAGAGTGTTTTCAGACAGTGATTGGCTAATTGCTTTGCCTGAATGACTGATATGTGTCTGGGATATTGACATCGTCTACCCTTCAGGAGAAGCAGCCAGGCTTGGGTTAGCCAATGTTCTCCACTCTTCTCATCGGTTATAAGTAGCTTTATGCATTTATACCAGGATGCCAATGATATGTTCAAATGGGTATAACCTCAAAAAGATTAGAAGGGATTGTCTTGTGTTCATAATTCTATTTAGGAGGAAGATGTAAGAGTTGCATCTCTGCATATCAGAGAAAACATTCAGCCTTTAGTTTTGGGGGTTTGGTTTATTCGCTTAGTATGATATTCTCCAGCTCCATCCATTTAACTGCAAATTCCATAATTTCATTCTTCTTTAAGACTGAGTAATATTCTATTGTGTATATGTACCACATTTTCTTTATCCATTCATCTGTTGAAGGGCATCTAGGTTGGTTCCATAGTTTAGCTATTGTGAATTGAGCTGCTAGAAACATTGATGTGGCCGTGTCACTGTAGTATGCTGATTTTACATTAAAAAAAAAAACAACGAAGATATGAAAAGATAGTGACTGAGTATTGTTTGAAATTTTGAACAAACTAAAGATTAAAGACAGGAAGTTAAAAAAAAATCCAAGTCATTCAAGCAGCATAAATATAAACACACACACACACACACACACACACACACACACATATGCATGCACACACACTGCTAAAAATAAAGAGAAAAACAAAATAAAAACTTTGAGGTAGTCAAATACACTAGATACAGAGGATCAAAAATATGAATTTATGATAGACATTTCATTAGAAACCATGCAAGCATGAAGACAAAGGAATCACATCCTTGAAATAGTGAAATAAACAAGAAATTGTCCACTGAGAAATTACACACAAAGAAAAAATCTATCAAGAATGAAGGGAAGAGAAAATAATTTTTCTATGAAATTCATTGTCAGGAAGCCCATTGTGCAAAAATACTAAGAGAATTTTTCAGACAAAAGGAATATATCAGACAGAATTCTTTTATACATAAAATATAAAAAGCTCAGTAAACTCAATAAATGAAGGCACATAAAATGATGTTTCTC
This sequence comes from Ictidomys tridecemlineatus, assembly GCF_052094955.1. Classification (NCBI taxonomy): domain Eukaryota; kingdom Metazoa; phylum Chordata; class Mammalia; order Rodentia; family Sciuridae; genus Ictidomys; species Ictidomys tridecemlineatus. The sequence goes on along the minus strand of NC_135478.1, from coordinate 26,794,500 downwards.
TTATGTGAAATTTGCTAGTAGGTAACTCACTGTCTAAACACAAATAGCCCGTGTTTTGGGTTTCCTAATACATGAACAAGTGAGATGCTTTGTGATGATGAACAGAAGGTAAAAGGAAGTAATTGGGACTATATGAAGTCTTTATGCTACACATTAAGAAGTGTATGATATTATTTGCAGGAAGGCTCTTGTTGATTGGGATGTATTGTAAATCCTAGGGGAAAACCAATGAAAATATCAACAAGGGGTATAAACTAACCAACACAGGAAGTAAAGCTGAATCATAAAAATTGAATTAATTCAGGAAATGGGAGGAAAAGAGTGAGACAAATAGAATGAAGAACAGAGAATCAAGTAGAGAGATGGTATATTTCAGAAAAAATGGTAAATACCTGGAAAGATGGTACATTTAAACCCAAACATATCAAAAATTACATTAAATTTCAATGATCTAAAATTCCAGTTGTATTTCAGACAATGTAAAATTAGGTCCACCAAAAGAACCAAGGATATGTTATTCATCGAAAGAAATCCATTTAAGTACATAGATAGGTTAAAAGTAAATAGTTGATAAAGCTATATGATGGAACTAACCGGAAGAAAGCTAGAGAAACTATATAAATCTCTGGAAAAGTAAGCTTAAGAAAATAAAATAAAAAGATAAAAAGGGATGATGATACAGGAGTTAGTGAATTGTAAGATATCATAATAGCACTTACCCATTTTGAAGTGTTGTTCAGAGAGAAAATAGATTTAAGGATAAAATTGAAAAGAGCCTCAGGGAAACCCAACATTCACCTCATCAGAGTGCCAGAAAAAGAGATTGAAGCTAATGGTACTCAGAGACAATGATGGCAGGTATGTTAACTACCCGGATTGTGGTAATAATTTCATAATATCTATCAACACATCATGTTTTATACCTTGAATATATACTATTTTCATTTGTCAATTACACCTCAATGCAGCTGAAAAATTTGACTGCAAATCCCCCCAATTTGGCAAAAGATTGAAGCCTACAAATTGGAAAAGATACATAGACTGTAGACAGGAACTATGTGCACACACACACACACACACACACACACCCCACACACACACACTCACACTCACACAGTCACATCACAGTCAAACTTCTGAAAGCTAAAGACAATAAAATGCTTTAAAGAAGTGAGAGAAATGACATTTTAAATGTAGTAGAAAGACAATTCTACTGAGATCATATTTCATGCCAGAAACCATGAAAACCAGAAGAAAGTAATACAACCTTTTGCAAGAGCTGAGATCTAAAAATGAAACAAGATAAAAGCAACGATCAACTGAAAATTGCCTATCAGTGAAAGTATGTTTCAAGAACGAAGGGCTCAATAAGTGAGTCTAAAACGAAGAAAAACAAAACAACAAAACACCTTAGAGAACGTGATACAGGCAGCGCTGTTCCCAAAGAATGACTTAACTAAGTTCTCTAAAACAAAATGGCAAGAAGAGTAATCTTGGAAGATTGAGAAAGAATGACAGAATTAAAATATTAATAAATACCGTATATTTTTCTACTTTTTCTTTTCTGGGTGTGTTTTGTTTATTGGTTGGTTGGTTGGTTGTTGTCGTTTTCAGTACCAGGAATTGAACCCAGGGCCAATTAACCACTGAGCCACATCCTTGGCCCATTTATTTATTTATTTATTTACTTACTTACTTACTTATTTTTATTTTGAGATAGGGCCTCGCTAAGTTGCTCAGGCTGGCTGTGAACTTGTGATCCTCTCCTGCCTTAGCCTCCTGAGCTGCTGGGATTTCAGGTGTGCACCACTATGTCCAGCTTTCTACTTTTCTTAAATTTTCTAACTTGTTTGACAGTTGGAGCAACACAGATGAGCAAGAAAGAGGAAAGAGTCCTTAAGATAAGGAAATATTGATGAGAATGTGGAAAAACTGGAAGCTCATACATTGTCATGGGCAATGCATAAAGTTATTGATGCAATAGGAAGGTTTGAATATTTCTTTTTTCCCAAAGGCATAGACAGAGGTTTATTTAGGAAAGCAGATGCACATTCAAGAGAGAATGCAGGCCATCTCCAGAGGGAGAGGCAGTGGATGCTGAAATAGGAGACAGCCAGTTGATTCAGCCATTACTATCCTGAGTAACTTTCCAAAAGAAATGAACAAATTTTTCCACAAGTGTTGTAACAACTTTTTTCATAACTCCCCAAATGGGAAACCAACCACATATCTCTGAAGATATTTGATTACCCTGAACAAACCATGACAGTTCTTATATTGAATATTGTTCCTCAGAAAAACAGAATAAAACCTTATGCATTTAGCAACAAGTGGTAAAGGTCAGATGACTGTTTCTGAACAAAAAAGATCCAAAATGCTGGTTATCATACCATTCTACTTATGTGACATTCTGTAAAGAACAAAGAAATAGTGGTGGAGAGCAAGTCAACAGACTGGACTGACGACAGAGGGATGATGTGAGGAAATGCTGATAAGTCAATGTATTGTGCCCCCTGACATCTTGCACTGAGAAGAGCTTATCATATTTGTGGTACTCATCCCAATAATGCATGAACTCAATCTAATCATGAGGAAACTCAATAAAATAACCAGTCTGTTCTCTGCAAAAGCACCAAAGTCATCAAAGACAAGAAAAAAAAAAACTGAGAAAAGGTCACAGTTTGAAGGACACCAAAAAAAAAAAAACATAACAATTAAACATCTCTGAATGCAACTAAAACAGGAAATAAAATATTAGTTAAAAAGCAGATGGAATCAATAAGAGACTAAAGCTAATAATATTCCAGTGTTAATTTCCTAGATTTCATAACTGTACTATGACTGTGGAAGACGGGAACATTAGGAGAAACTGGGTGAAGGATACATGAACACTCTTGTACTATTTGTGGAACTGTTCTGTAGGTCTCAATTTATCTCAAAATAGAATAAATAAAATAAAAATAATAGGAAGCCAACCCAGACCCAGATCTGAAGATCAGCCTTTCAAGTGTACTTAAAAGAAAACTGTGGGCTTGATGTCAGAGGTTTTTTTTTTACCTAATATTTCACACCCATTATACCATTTAATCTTGACAATAATTCTGAGGTAGGCACCTTCATAAATCGTAATATATATATATATATATGCACTATCATAAATCCTAGTATATAGACACATAAACAGAAGTTATGAGCTGATAAATTAACAGCCTACAGTTCATAGTTAGTGAGGAACACAGTTGTACAATTAATTCAGCAGACTGACTTCAGAGTCTGCCAAGTATGTCACATAGTCTTTGTAATGATATTGCATAAACTAATAAGGTTTGGCAATTGTAAGTATGAGCTACTTGTGATGGGATCTCTTCATTCTTAAGCATTTTTGACTAGCCAGTGCCACCTGGTTATTTGGAGATAATTGGGGGTGTGAGGACTATAGAGGAATTCCTTAAGGAGCCATTATATAGCCCAATAATTTCATGATCCTCACAAGAAACATAATGCTAAAAGCAAAACAGATGAAGTTTGGTTCAATATGCCTTTCATGTCTACCTCAAATAATATAAAACTTTCAAAAATATGATTAGGTCTATTGAGGCTGTTAGTATACAACCTCAATATTTTTACAATATATCAGGTCTATTGAGGAGTATACATTTTACAATGTTTACTAACATAATAACGCTTTGCTTCATTGGAAAATAAAATTGAAATGCACATATAAATATTTAATTTCATATTTCTATCTTAAACTTTGTAATCCTTTTTCTCCTTTTTTCCCCAGCATAAATATTAGTTGAGCTGGTATGGACTTAAAATAGATTTTAGTTTTAATGCCAGTCTCATTATATGTTTAGACTGTATGTGTTTGCAAGTCCATTAATTTATCTGTGGAATAATGGTGATGATGACCCTTGTGCTGGCTTTCACACGGAGGCATCCAAGTACTTCTCAAAAGGTGCATGAAGCCCCAGGTACACATCAGCTTTGTAAGTTTTACTCAAACAAAAAGTTCCCAAGACAGTTCATGTGACTGAACTGACAAGTTTATTGAGTATGAAACTTTTTAAATGTGCATTAACAATCAATCTTGTTTCCAAACTAAATGTGACCTGTGATTAAACATAAAATCAGAAACATTCTTGGTTGAATCAATAAATTAATTAATGCCCTTTGCATGTTAACCCATTATAGTTCTGAACAATAGTCTCTGAATGTCAATGTAAATATGAGGTAGACAAAGGCGAATTTTTCTAGGGAGTGAAAATATTTATGGGAATGAATCCATGAAGTCTCAACAGTCAGTAGACCAATGTTAACACATGAACCATATTTATAGGCCAATGTTCATCTCAGAATCAAACTGAATTTTCAGCAAGTATTTCTTAATCTGTATAGTCTTATAACTAAGTCCCTTCTTTGTGCATTCTGTTGGCTAGAGCTGGACAGGTTGGCAAAATTTATCGTGCAATAAAAGTCATCTACCGGTTTATTGAACAAATTATTGGGTAATGTGTTGGACATTGTCTTTCATGCTGGCTGAGAATCTCAGCATTTTTAAGACAGCAGAAGGGACCCTTCATTTTGTTACCCAGGGAATGCTCAGTCTCCCTTCTCATGGCTGTCAGTGTACTCTCATGAAATAACATGGGTAAAAGTTGAAGAAGGGAGGAATTAACTTTATTTACTTTATTTATTTTTATTTTTTTAGAAATTCTGTGGAGAAGAAGTTTTTAAATCCTGTGACAAAATTTTGAATAGTAATAATAAATTCCATTTTCAAATGAGGAAAACTAGAAATCAATAGTAAAATATTTCCTTGTTCCAAAGTTACAGAAGCTAATTCAGAATTTGAAATTAGAAATGCCTCCTTCCCAAAATCTTGTTTTGAGGTGGGGTTGTTTAAGCACTTTTTAAAAAATATGGTGCTCATAGGGAAGGTGTGCAAGGTGAATGTACAGTAAGAGGGGTTATTTACAAGGTGAATGACCATAATACAGGTCACCAAAGGGAATATTGCCAGCACTCCAGAAGACAACCCCTACCTGTGCCCTCTCTAAATGATTGCCCTTCATTTCCACAAAGTTACAGATGCTTTGACTTTTTAAAAAATATTTATTTTTTAGTTGTAGGTGGACACAAATCTTTATTTTATTTTTATGTGGTGCTGAGGATCAAACTCAGTGCCTCACACATGCTAGGCATGCACTCTATCGATTGAGCCACAACCCCAGCCCTAGATGCTTTGACTTTTAATACCATAACTTATCTATGTCTCTATTATTTCATATTTTGTTACATGTATCAGTAGTTTTTTCCCTCTCATTGCTGTATAATGTACCAATGCATAGATATATCACTACTTATTTATTCATTACCTTATTAACGGACATTGGGGTAGTTGCTAGTTTTTAGCTACTAGAATCATTCTGCTCTGCTCAATTTTGCATGTCTCTTGGTGAAAATGAAAGTCTATCATCTTTTCATGGCACCAGGATTGTTCGTGTTTAATGAACTTCAAATGAAGTTTAATGGAATATTAAGTAATGCAGTAGACATTAATCTCTAGCCTCTTGGCAAAAACACAGGTTGAACTGGGGAAAACAGGTTCATAGCATCCCATGCCTTCTTATCCTCCCATGAAAAGCCATAGGAAGCATTTCAGTGTCTTTTACATGTTTCTCCTTGAAGGTAGGCTCATGAATCTCTCCATTCTAGATTCTAGAAAATATCTTTTGCACAAAACTATGTGATATATAAACATCAATTATTACTAAACCAGTAAAATTGAAAAGGATTGGCATCTAGTTTGACTTTGCTTCTCCTTAAGTCTGCTGCTAATGTGGGTCATATTTTATGTAGATATAAAAAAACTGATAATTAAATGCCTATACCTGTATCAAGAAAATTTAAGGCTAGAAGTTATTTAATACAAATTTATCGTTGACAACTATTGAGATCTTGTGACTTAATAGTACTATAAATAATAGTAATAATAAGGAAAAGAAATGCTCCCTGAAAAGAAAAGCTCAGCTCTTATCCTTGAATTGTACTTAATACAAAATGACTCTACATCCTACAGAGTGAATAGCATGCTTCTGTAAGAGCTAATTGAGCAAATCACCAGTGAATTGCCTAAGATCAAATATTATTGATTCCTAGTTAGCCATGTGGCAGAATCAATTTTTTTTTCTGCTGTATCTGGAAAAACTGGAAGATATAATTATTTCCTCATGAAAATATACAATATAGGAAAGGCACTAGAAAAAAACAACTCATTTCTGGTCTTGCGTGACTCCTAGGCAATCAAAAAAATTTCTGTGCAGCATAGCTTCTGAGTTGAAGTTATCCATACAATGAAAGGTCTAATGAGGTACAGCGATTGCTTAGTTTGGAGTTGGTCAAATCGGAATTCTAAAAACAGTGTCTTATAATATTGAGGACAAATATATATAAAAACTTTGTACACAGACCCTCTTGCATACTGGTGCATGTTCTTAATATAATAAATGGTATGTGAAGTCCAGGATGAAGAGGCCTGCTTCATTTCTGTGCTTGGCCAATCTGTGCCAAGGACTGGTAGTTACAACATATACCTACACAAAATGGTGCTATTCTCCCTTTTTTATTCCACTCCACTATTTTCTCCCTCACAGTACAGTTGGGCTTTTCTGTTCTGCAGTTCCAGTTCTTAATAGCCCCAAAAGTTAGTTCCATCTTTGTTAAGAGCCATCCCAGAAGGACAAGCAATGAAGGTTGATTGAAAGCACGCAGATGGACAAGTACCCAAGTAGATGGAAAGAACTAACCTTACGGAGAGGGAGGTGCTGACAATACTGAGGATTAAAGAAAATAGATGTTCCTGAAATCTATGCACAGAAGCAACAGTACCAAAAAAAGTTTTAAAGTTTAGCTCTTTTTTTCTTTTTTAAAATTTATTATTTAGTTATGCATAACATTATAATTCATTTTGATATAATTATAAGAACATGGAATATAATTTGCTCTAATTCAGCTCCCAGTAATTCTTTTTTATTTCTCTTTCCTCCTCCCTCCCCCTACTGCTTTTCTTCTAGTGATCTTCCTGTTATTTATTTAGTGTTGCTTTTGTTTTTAAATTAGTGCCTTCTGGGTAAATGCAGCAGCAAGATTCACTGTGGTATATTCATACATGTACATAGGAAAGTTAGATCAGATTTGTTCCACTCTTCTTCCCTTACCCCATCCCTCCTTCTTACTCCTCAATTGCCTTCCTCTACTCCATTGATCATTTTCTATATTAATGAAATCCACCCCCTTTTCCTATTTGGACTAGCTTCCACATTGCAGAGAAATCATTCAATCTTTGACTTTTGGGGTCTGGCTTATTTCACTTAGCAAGATAGTCTCCAATTCTATTCATTTACCAGCAAATTCCATAATTCATTCTTCTTTATGGCTGAGTTACACTCTACTCTGAAAGATACAGCAGCGACAAGCTAAAATACATCAGTAACCATGACACACCAAATAGAGGGAAATCTGGAAGCTTTGTGGAGTCACATGGATGTATGGGGTCTGGTAAAATAAACAGAAACAGTAATTACACCTTAAAAATGACTGGATCATACTCCCTGCTAGTGTTGGAAGGTGAAGACCATGCTGGATTTAATTGGGTCTGGGGTGGTTGTGACACAAGACAGACAAGATATCAAAAAGCTTTGCTGAATGCCTCAGGCACTCTATCACCTTAGTTGATATTTGTTGGTTTCGTCACATTTCTCTTCATTTTTTGTTGCACTTTTCTTTCCATCTTTTAGCTCCTCTCATTCTCTTTATATGGTAGGTGTTTGGTATAAAAGTTTGGCTGTGCATGTGTCTTTGAAAAACAGCGTTGTTTTAAATATGCATGTATTCATTTTATGTACCTATTATTCACTATAAATCTTGCTCTTACCCATGACTTTCCTGTTAAAAATATGTTCTTAAAATGCATTTTTATGATGGTGGAAACTAACATTTTTTTTAACTACTGAACTATTTCACAGGTACATCTACCATCATCTAATGTAATTTATATTTCTGTTACCCTAGGCAGTCCACAACTTCCCAACCACCACGAATGTTTGCAGAAAATCTTTATACCTGTTCCCAAAAGGAAAAAAAAATGATCTCTGTACTTCAAATACAGGTTTGATTTCATATGAGGTAGAATCTCAGGTTACAGTTCATGCAAGTATTTAACATTACTGTCCTTGCAAGAAATCCATTAAAATTTCCTAGTTCCTACTACCTTATCAATATTTACAATAATTTAAGTTTTTTTTAATGGAAATTGCTGATCTGATCTAGCTCTTATTGTTTCCTTATAGTTTCTCTGATTAATACTGAAGAACTGCCCAACTTTACATTGTCATTCAGATTTTCACCCCTCTGAATTGTCTAATATCAGGTCTGTCAGATCTGTCTGTATGTGTAGAGGTTGGGGGCAGGAGTGAAGGTGTCTGTGTGTGTGTGTGTGTGTGTGTGTGTGTGTCCGTGTGTCTCATGATTTTCAGTATTTCCTTGAATACTCTGTATATTAGTCAATAGTTTCTATAGGTTCTTGTGGTTTTGTGCTTTATTTAAGAACCCACCCCTACCCAATGATGATATTCCTTAACATTTTTGGTCTCTTAGATTTTAGTTTTAGCCCCAATTTTTGCAACATAACATAGAAATAAAATTTTATTTTTATCAGACACTGACTCAGTTTTCCCAGTACCATCTATTATTTACTCATAGGTTTGTGCTCCTAACTCAATCATTTATTTGTGTTACTACAAGCATTTTTTTGAGGGTTCCCTAATTGTTTACAAAATGTTCTAAATGGTGGAAACTGATGCAATAAGCATTTAGCTAGGTTGGTAGGTATTTATTTCATCAGTACCAAACATTTATAATATTTCAGCCTACAGAATGTTTTTAACATTGACATAATGGAGAAGTGGTCATATATCTTTTCTAAAAGATATTTTATGTTTTAAAGTGTATTAGCCCATAGTAAGTCATAGAGTGAAATTTTACTATTTTTTAAATGTTATCCTGCTGAACTTGGAAACTCATATTCACTTTCACATGACTTGAGATATTAGTCTTCTTTTGATATTTTTCCCCCAAAATATTTGAAAATCTAAAAATCTATTCTTAGCTCATGGATAATACAAAAGCATGTTGTCAGCTAAATCTGGCCTGGAGGCCACAGTTTGCCAACCCTTTCATTAGAGCATTTAGCATATTAATTATGATAATTTCAAGCTCTCTGTTGAATAGCTCCAACCTCTGCCTCATGTCTAAGTCTAATCTGCATCTGAGACTGTTGTGGGTTTTTTTGCCCTTTTGTGTTCCTCAGCATTTTGTTGAGTGGCAGAAATGCCATCTTACGCAGAATAATAGAGACTATGAAATGCTTTTCACATTTGAATATAGGCATGTTTTTCTTTCCAGTAGGCCTTCAGTATGGAATTTTAAGTCAATCTAGTTAAGAGTTAAGACAGTTTGAATGGGTCGCTATGATGTTTCTATATAGTCCACCACCAGCTGCACGGTTCTTTGCAATAGTTTGTGTTTAACAGTGGGACTGGTTTGTTTAAATGTCAGTTCCTCACTCAACTTTAGGTCTTTTGGGGCTGTTCCTCAGAAAGCCTCTTTTCCTAAGATCTGATCCTTCCCCAATGTCCCTGCTATCTTTGGTTACTTACTGCTTTTTATTTGAGCTCTGGAGAGCAATGGGGGAGGATGTTCTCTTTTAGGGTACATAAGCCTTGGTCTTAGGCATCATGACCTTTGGACCTTCTTTCTCTATCTGCTTTTCCTCCTGTTTTCAATCTGGTCTGTTCTCATCTCTAACCTCCTGCAAATAGGTCTACTTATTTATTTTCTGCCCAACTGCAATAAGTTTTCCCCAGTACCCTAAAGATAACAGTTCTTAAATTAAGGTTTTTCTTTCAGAGGAGAACTAAGGGAAAGCATTGGATGAAACTTTTCATTCCCCAGGTATGCACCAGGAGGAGCAATTTCTTACAAATTACAATTTTTTCTCTAAGCACCTGGAGGGACTGAGGAAGAAATAGCTTGCAAGAGAATGCAGATTCTTCAATTGCTGTGTCTACTAGGGGTTTTCCTGGTGCACTTGGACTCTTAAGAATTCACTTAGTGGCTAGCTAGATTCACTAGCTAGATTCTTCTTACCAATGTCTGATTTCCTTATGATAAAATTTCAGTGGAGAATGGTTCCTAATTATATAATTATAATCACCTGGGTTCACTTAATACAGAAACAGCATATAATAAAACAGTTGATGCTTTTAGGTCATCCCTCATAGAATCCCCAACAAGTTGTCTACACTTTTGAAGGAAGAAATCTCACAGAATGATAAAGAAAGATGACTTAAGCATTCTATTTGACCGAAATTTATATGTGAGATTCTTTAATGAATTATACAATCTGGATAGCTTCACCATTCAAATAATTAAAAGCTAGAAGGCCTCTGTGACTCCTTTCTTGCCCTTTGAATCTGGCAAGTTACAACTGCAGCAGCTGTTCACCCCCGGGTCTCAGAGCCCAGCTGTACAGACAAGACAGCAGGAAGCCAGGCTTACAAAATAAATAAGAATTCTACTGTAAAGATATAGCAAAGTGTCCAGCACACACCAGGACAGATTGTAGAGTAGTAGTATCAGAATGGCAGTTGTTGCTGTCTGATTTTATGTCTCTTTATTTAGATCACCAAAACCTTGACAAAAAGAAACTGAATCTTAATCTTAATGACCAAACCAAAGTCTTGTGCATAATGACCACATGATAAATACTAGTAACTGCATTTAAGGGGGAAAAAAAGATAAATCATGCTCAATTATGTTTGTCTCCCCATCCGTACTGAAATCTCTATGGAGGTGGAGATATGTCTAGTTTACCCTTCCTTTTTGAAGGTCTGATATTTCATCTGGAAAGTTATAGATGCTTAATAAACATTTACTGTTGGAAGTATTCCTTTATAACAAATTTTCCTCTTTTGACATCCGTCATATGGCCAAAAATAGTTGCTTTGGTGTTTAAAAGTGAATGGTGTTCCAAATCCATCATCAACAGAAATATATACTTCTCACTGGTGTTCATTTTACATTGCAAATGGCTCTTTATTCCTTTAGTAAATGTGTTATTTCTACAGTGACTTGTTACTGATCAGGGTAGCTCACTTGAGAAGGAGGAACTCTGGAGAAGGCTGTGTAAGTCAGAATTCTTAGGAAGAATCCATTTAAAAATTTCAAATATGCTCCATACATTCTCATTAAATACAAAGTTGGCAGTAGTCAGTTCTACTTCACTGAACTTTTCTCATAAACCAATTTGAAAAGCTCATAAGAATAATTGATGCCCAAGTTATTGGAGACAGATATTTAAAAAGTTGAAGAACCTAGCATTTATTTTAGATGATTTTATAACCTAGTGGAAAAAAACAAAGAATATACCCTTGAATTGATATTAGAGGCAAAGTTCCATAGACTGAACATAAACAAACTTTGAACTGTATCTCATATGCTCAAGTGCCTCCAATTTTGATAGCAAATGGTAAATTGGTATAAACTTTGACAACATATAAATAAAACAAGCAAATGTGAAGGCATAGGATATGTGAACCCATTTATAAAATTTTGGATTTTGGTTAATATTTCCTTTCCCTTGATGTTTGTTTAATAATCACACAACAGATAGTTTACTTTTGTAGGAATATAGGAAAAAATAGGAAAAATATTAACATACATCAGAAGTAACAACTTAGGATAGAGTATATGTATTACTCTTAAGCAGATATTCTGTTGCAGGCATTCTTTTATGTTTTATTACGATCATTACTTATTTTATTTGTTGTATTAATCCCAGTATTCAAAATATTCATCATCATCATTTTAGAGGTGAGCAAATTGAAGTATGGTGTTATGGTTTAGGTATGAGGTGTCTCCCAAAAGCTCATGTGTGAGACCATGCAAGAATATTCAGAGGTGAAATTATTGAATTATGAGAGTTTTAACTTAATCAGTAGATTAATCTATTCATAGGGAGTAACTGGGTGGTAACTATAGGCAGGTAGGGTGTGGCCGGAGGAGGTAGGTCACTGGGAGTATGCCTTTTGGGTTTATATATTGTCCCTGATGAGTTGGAGCTTTTTTTCTGCTTCCTGGCCCTCACATCCTGAGCTGCTTTCCTCTGCTACACCCTTCCTCAATGATCCTGGGCTTCATGTTGGGCCCAGAGCTAAGGAGTCAGGGCAGCCACCAGACTGAACCTCTGAAATGGAACCAAATTAACTTTCCTCCACTAAACTGTTCTTCTCCAGTCTTTTGGTCACAGCAACACAAAGCTGAGTTAAACACATAAAGAAGTTAACAAGCAAGTGAGCAAGGGAGCCAGGATTTGTACTTGACAGTCTGAATACAAAGCCCAGGCTCCTGACTATAATAATAGAAGGTTGCCTTAACCCTGTCCTCCATCTGGGTGGATAGCAGGAGAGAACAGGAAACAGATATCTGTAGCTAGAATTTTTTGAGAACCGACTTCTATAGTAAGTGAAAATTGAAAATGCACAGAATCTGTAAGCTTTATAAAAAAAATAGAAAACACAAACCAACTCCCAAATAACACTTTTTCAGAAAAGGCTAGTTACAGCAACTCATAGTAGGAGGAAGGAGAATTCCTATGAGACCTTCTAGCCCCACAGGGGCAGAAATTCAGGATTTGGGTAGTAAAGGCATAATGGTAGACTCCAGCTAACTCCACTTTTAGCTCCTTGGATTTGGAGATGTTGTATGGGATAGGAAGTGGGAGATTATCAAAGACTGACAATTCAAAGAAACTTTAAAATAAGGCATTGGAGCTTAGGTATTAGGGGTGTGCAACTGAAAAGCACAGTTATGTTCTTCACACATTATATTGTTCCAAATTTAATTTTCATTTTATACTGGAGATGATAGAAAGGAGACCAGGCTAGGTATTGCAAGCATATAGAGGCAATGTTTTAACTGGGGCTTTAACTTTTTATGGAATTGCTGGGGTGGGCTTAGATCTGGTATTTCTCATTGGTCGTGACTGTGGTATTTTTATGAGGAATTCCTTTCTTGTAAAAGATGTGGATCAGTAGTTATTTGGTTTATTCTTGGAGACATTATGGTGATAATATTCTCACTTTTATGTTACACCTACTCTTCATGGGTGACCTTGTCCTTGCAATAAGATTGTTGAACAATGTGAGAGGAAAGGAAAGTAAAAAAAAGCTTCTCAATTTTAAGGGCTGACAGGTTGGGGGCTTAAGGCTTTGTTATGGTTTACATATGAGGTGTCCCCAAAAAGTTCACATGTGAGATAATGTAAGAAAGCTTAGAGGGGAAATGATTGGATTACGAGAGCCTTAAACTAATCAGTGCATTAATCTGCTGAGGGAGATTATCTGTTTGTTTGGTGACTGTAGGAAGACGGGGTGTGGTTGGAGGAGGCAGGTCATTGGGGGTATGCCTTTGGGGTATATACTTTGTGCCTAGTGAGGGGAGTGTCTCTCTGTCTCTCTCTACTTTCTGCTTCCATGTCTCCACCTGTTTTTCTCCATCATGTCCTTTCTTCCTTGGTATTCTGCCTTACCTTGAGCCCGGAGAAATACAGTCAGCCATCTACAAAGTGAGATCTCTGAATCTGTGAGCCCCAAATACTTTTTAGTATCTAATTGTTCTTGTCAGATCTTTTGGTGACAGGTCAGAGGCTAAGACCTTGGGGCATATTTTGTCCTCTGTCCATGGTAGCCTCTATCCATCTCAATACAATCTCTTACTTACTATGCCCATCTTAAACAGTTTAAAACAACTGATGGATAGTTAAATAACCTGGGGTTATGATTTTTAAAAGATACTTATTCTGAGACCATATGGCTATAACTGAAAACGCAATTCAGTATATAATTAAGCAATGATTTACCTAAGAAACAAGTTCACTAACAAAGAAGAAAGTTATATTGAGACTTAAATGAAGAGCATGGGATGTCTATTCTGTGTTCATTTTGGGGGAAGATATGTCAGATCTCTTTTTGCTGTAAAGTTATAGGCTTTTATGCACTGCCTTGAGCCTTCCTTAAAATCTGCAGGAAAGATGAACTTGATTCTTTTATTTACTATACATCTCAGACCCTCATTTCTACAGACCTGCATTCTGAAAGAACCTAAAGAAAATTAGTCCCAACAGTTTAGCCATGCTTTCATTAAAGAGGTCACAGAAAATTGTTCTTTCTACCAGCTTGATCCTTGCATTTCAAAGGGAGTACAGTGATATCCATTTTTTTGGTTGCATTATCAAATAATTAAATAATGCAATTCCTTATTCTTTGTATAAAAGGCCTAGGACTGTGCACATCACAGGCAGCATAATTATTTCACCATGTGTTTGTTTACTGACATAATTTTATTTTAACGAAGAGCACTATTCACCATGTGGAACCAGCCCCAAAGAAAGTTCTTGATTCATTCCTATTGATAAAACTGTCTTATTTTATCTTCTGCATGAGGTTATAGCTTTATAGCAAGCCTCATTGTTTATGGCTAATTTGTAGCTGTTTGAGGCTAATACTGCTGAGATTGGTAGCCTTTTTATTATTTTTTTTTCAGATCAACCCCCCCCCCTTTAAAATCCATTAAATTGAATATTATCAGGAAGGTGTAAAGGATTACTGGTTGTTATATTTATTTAGGCTGAGTTTTTCATTAGGAGACCACATGCTTGGAGTTTCACACATTTTCTACTTTCACAGATGAACCTTTCAGAGAATTTTAATTTGGAACAAAATAAGGTAAGATGAGAAATCCTTGAAAATGCATTGGAGAATAGCCAGCTAGCAATGCAGAGGGTCAAAGACAAGGAGTCCGGCAACTGCAGTCCTGGGAACAAACGTGCCTTTGCCCAGTTGGAGAGTTCTAGGCAATGGTTAATGTTTACTGAGACTCATTTTTTTTTCCTAATAGAAAGAAAAGAACAACAAGAAAAGGAGGTGTGGATGTTTATTAGTCAGCTGAGACTAGTTTACAAAAACACCATATACAGCCTTGTTTAAATAAGAAGAATTCATCTTCTCACATTTCTGGAGGTTGGAAGTTCAACGTCAAGATGCTGAATAGTTAAATTTCCTGGTGAAAGTGGGACGCTCTTCTGGCATTCAGATGGCTACTTTATCATTGTGTTTTCACACACAGAGAGCACTCTGGTGTCTCATATTCTTCTTAAAAGAACAGTGTTCCCATCATAAGGGTACCACCCTCATGATCTCATGAAAATCTACTTATTTCCTAAAGCTGTACCTCCAAATACCATCACAATGAGAATTAAGGACTCAAAATAAGAATTGTGTTTGTGTGTGTGTGAGGACAGGTAGAAACAAAAATCAGTCTACATTGACTATTTGTCATATGAAATTATGTAGTAAATTTCAAAACATTACAAAACATGGTGTTGTTTTTGCTGTATTTTATCCAGTTATTACCTATTGCATTTCATTAAGATCAATGATCAGAGTAATATATTCATTTTATAATTATGACTTGAACTTAATGTTTGTTCTAAATTCCATCGAAAGTACTAGTCTTTTATGTATCTCCAGTGGAAAAAATTGGGTGGTAGGTAAAAACAACATGTCAAGTGTCATCAGGTGATAAATAGAAATAAAAAGAGGGGCTAGGGTATGGCTCAGATGTAGAGTACAGGACTATCATGTATGAGACCTTGGGTTCAATTCTCACACTGAAAACAGAAAATAAAAAGAGCAAAACAAGGAAAGAGCAAACACAAGGCAGGGTGCCATATTGGATTATGTAGAAAGGAAAGCCCTCTGATTAGGTAGCATTTGAAGAAAGATCACAAATAAGAGAGGGAGTGAGTCAGCTAACGGAAGAAGGTTGTATCAGGGAATGTGGCATTGTGCAAATTTATGCTTAAAATTTTAAACAAATGGTTTTATGCTATACGTTGCGATTTCTTGTTTGATTTTCCTCTCAACACTATTTCTTTTTTATTTTATTTATTCTAATTAGTAATGTATGACAGCAGAATACAATTTAATTCATATTATACAAATAGAGCACAATTTTTCATGTCTCTGATTGAACACAAAGTAGAGTCACACCTTTCATGTTTTCATATATGTACATAGGGTAATGATGTCCATCTCATTCCATGGTCTTTCTTACCCCTATACACCCCCCTGGGTCCTCTCCCTCCCCTTTGACCTAGCTAAAGTTTGTCTATTCTCCCATGCTCACCCCACCCATCCCCATAATGAATCAGCATCCTTATATCAGAGGAGACATTCAGCATTTGGTTTTCTGGGTTGGCTTACTTCACTTAGCATTATATTCTTCAACTCCATCCATTTACCTGTAAATGCCATGATTTTATTCTCTTTTAACGCTGAGCAATATTCCACTGTGTATATATAGCACATTATCTTTATCCACTCATCTTCTGAAGGGCATCTAGGTTGGAGCCACAATTTAGCTATTGTGAATTGTGCTGCTATAAACATTGATGTGGCTGTGTCCCTGTAGTGTGCTGTTTTCCAAGTCCTTTGGGTATAGACTGAGGAGTGGGATAACTGGAGATTCCTTGGAAAACTGGGGATGAAACCACCATTAGACTGAGAAGTATCTGTTCAATTCCTTGGCCCATTTATTGATTGGATTATTTTGGGTGGTTTTTGTGTGTGTGTGTGTTTGTGTATTAAGATTTTTTTTTTTTAGTTCTTTATATATCCTAGAGATTAGTGTTCTCTCTGATGTGCTTGTGGTAAAAATTTGCTCCCAAAATGTAGGCTCTCTATTCACCTTACTGATTGTTTCTTTTGCTGAGAAGCTTTTCAGTTTGAATCCATCCAATTTATTGATTCTTTATTTTAATTCTTGCACTATAGGAGTCTTATTAAGGAATTTGGGGCCTAATCTGACATGATGTGGATTTGGGCCTACTTTTTCTTCTGTTAGGTGCAGGGTCTCTGGTTTAATTCCTAGGTCCTTGATCCATTTTGAGTTGAGTTTTGTGCATGGTTAGAGATAGAGGTTTAATATCATTTGTTGCATATTGATTTCCAGTTTTCCCAGTGCCATTTGTTGAAGAGGCTATCTTTTCTCCAATTTATGTTTTTGATGCCTTTGACTAATATTAGATAACTGTATTTATGTGGGTTTGTCTCTGTCTTCTATTTTGTACCATTGGCCTGCAAGTCTATTTTGGTGCTAATACCATGCTCTTTTGTTAGTATAGCTCTATAGTATAGTTTAAGGTCTGATATAGTGATGCTTCCTGCTTCAGTCTTCTTATTAAGGATTGCTTTAACTATTCTGGACCTCTTATTTTTCCAGATGAATTCCATGACTGCTTTTTCTATTTCTAAGAGGGATTTTGATTGAAATTGCATTAAATCTGTATAGTGCTTTTGGTAGCATGGTCATTTTGACAATATTAATTCTGCCTTCCAAGAACAAGGGAGATCTTTCCATCTTCTAAGGTCTTCTTTGATTTCTTTCTTTAGTGTTCTATAGTTTTCATTGTAGAGGTCTTTCACCTCTTTTGTTGATTCCCAAATATTAATTTTCTTCTTCTTTCCTTCTTCCTTCCTTCCTTCCTTCCTTCCTTCCTTCCTTCCTTCCTTCCTTCCTTCCTTCCTTCCTTTCTTTCTTTTCTTTTCTTTTCTTTTCTTTCGAGGCTATTGTAAATGAACTAGTTTTCCTCATTTCCCTTTCAGAGGATCTGTCCCTGTTATAAAAAAAATTCCTTTAATTTTTGGGTGTTGATTTTATATCCTGCTACCTTTCTGAATTCATTCACAAGTTCTAGAAGTTTTTTGAAGAATTTTTTGAGTCTTCTATGTATAGAATCATATTGTTGGCAAATAGTGCTAATTTGTGTTCTTCTTTTCTTATCCATATCCCTTTAATTTCTTTTGTCTGTCCAATTGCTCTGGCTAGTGTTTCAAGAACTATGTTAAATAGAAGTGGTAAAAGAGGATATCACTGTCTTTTTCCAGTTTTTAAAGGAAATATTTTCAATTTTTCTCCATTTAGAATGATGTTGGCCTGGGGCTTAGCATAGACAGCTTTTACAATGTTGAGATAAGTACCTGAATTTCCCTAGTTTTTCTAGTGTTTTGAACATGAAGGAGTGCTGTATTCTGTTGAATGCTTTTTCTGCATCTATTGAAATGATCATATGATCATTATCTTTAAGTCTATTGATGTGATGAATTACATTTATTGATTTCCATATGTTGAACCTGCCTTGCATCCCTAGGATGAACCCTACTTGATCATGTGCACTATCTTTTAGATCTACTTTTGTATTAAATTTGTCTGAATTTTATTGAGAACTTTTGTATCCGTGTTCATTAAAGATATTGATCTGTAGTTTTATTTCCTTGATGTGCCTTTGCCCAATTTTGGAATCAGGGTGATATTGGCCTCATAGAATAAGTTTGGAAGTGTTTTCTCTTTTTCTATTTCATAAAATAATTTGAGGAGTATTGGTATTACTTTTCTTTAAAGATCTTGTAGAAATCAGCTGTGTATCCATCTGGTCCTGGACTTTTCTTGGTTGGTAGGATTCTGATGGCATCTTGTATTTCACTGTTTGAAATTATTCTACTTAAATTGTGTATATCATCCTCATTCAGTTTGGGCAAATATCGCGACTCTAGAAATTTGTTGATGCTCTTGGTATTTTCTATTTTCTTGGGGTAACAAATTTTCAAGATAATTTCTAATTATCTTCTGTATTTCTGTAGTGTCTGTCTCTCCTTTTTTTATTTGCTAAGAGTTGATTTGTGGCATAATATATGGTCTATTTTAGAAAAGGATCCATGTGCTGCTGAGAAGAAAGTGTATTTGCTTGTTTATGGATGAAATATTCTATATATGTCAGTTAAGTCTAAGTTATTTATTGTTTTATTGAGTTCTATAGTTTCTTTGTTCAGCTTTTGTTTAAAAGGTCTATCCATTGATAAAAGAGGTGTGTTAAAGTCACCCAGAATTATTGTGTTGTTGTCTATTTGACTCTTGTACTTGACAAGAGTTTGATGAACAGAGATGCTCCATAGTTTGGGGAATGTATATTTATAATTGTTATGTCTTGTTGATGTATGGTTCCCTTAAGCAGTATGAAATATCCTTCTTTATCCCTTTTGATTTGATATAAAGATGGAAACTCCTGCTTGTTTCTACAGTCCATGTGAGTAGTGTTTTTTCCCAAACTTTCACCTTCAGTCTGTGCATGTCTTTTCCTATGAGATGAGTCTCTTGGAGGCAGCATATTGTTGTGTCTCTCTTTTTTTTTAATCCAATCTGCCAGCCTATGTCTTTGATTGGTGAATTTAAGCCATTAACTTGTTAAATTCTACTATCATATCAGGGATATTATTGAGACATGATTGATATTTCCTGCCATTCTTGTTTATTTCTGGTATTATACTGACTTGGTTTCTTCTTTGATTCATTTTTCCTTTAGTCAACACTATTTCTTTAGGAATTTATTTTCCTTCATATACATTAAGTCTGTCACTTCTGACTGCTGTAGAACATTCCAGGCTATGCACCAACCCTGTGTAACTTATCCATTCTTCTGGTTATCTAATTAATGCCCCTTTCAGCTACAGGTGTTACTCTGAGAACTATCACTTTACATGTCTCCTCATAGTCTTGTGTGACAATTTCTCTAAGAGATACAACCAGTAGTTAGTTTGTGCTTAAATAGCATTTATTAATGTATTCACAGTAATATATTCACAATCTTCAATAATCTCCTTTTACAAAAAAAAAAGTGGTGTTTGGTCAATTTTTGAAGAATGAGTAAATAAGTTTGATTTTGTTGATTAAAGGACAATTTGCAATATTATGGAATGCTTCACCACTCAGGTTTGGAAATTAAAGATCACAAATAAGAATTCTACCTGGAAGATACAATGAAAATATATATTTTAATAGGAAGATAAATAAAAAGAGTATCAAGAACAGTGACCAGATTCCTAAGTTGAGCCTTTTCATTCCTCTAGAGATTTTATTTGTCCCAGATCAGAAACTGTCCCCTCATAATCTAGTGCCTTTCTAACTCCAAGAATAAATGGCTGGTATCTCTTCATAAATGTTATAGTATACAATTTTTAGTTAAGTATGTACCCATAGAAAAAAGTTATAATAAAGCATGCCCATATAAGTATCCCAGAATAGATCATATAACATTTTATCTATACTGTATACACTGAATTACTTAAGTTGACCCAGCTATTCTGAAAAGCTAAATACTAGTATCAGTAGTATTGAAAATTATATGCTATGACTTTGCAATTATATTTCCAGAAAACTAACTCTAAGAGAACTTTTGCTCATGGGCGTAAGATATGTGCAAAGATATTAATGCAGCGTTGTATATAATGTCCTAAAATTTTAGAAGCAATCTGCATGTCTTCATACTATGGAAAAGCAAATAAATGAGGACACACTTATGCTGTATGACACATTAAGCTTTAGCTTCAAAGATTGAGCTTCATCAATATTTACACACATGCAAACAGGCTTCATATTTCTTTTTAAGTTAAATGGCACATCACTAAGTGGAATGTAAACTATAGGAGCTGGTTGACTCTTTACATTCACAGCAATTCTGCACAATTCAGATCTGTTGCAGAGCTCCTATGTAAATAATAGATCTAGCCTTCTTTTCAAGTTTTCCCATGTGTATCTTTTCTCATAGAAAGCACAGGTTGAAGACCATTCCCCTGCAATTCAAATCTTTGACAATCTCCTGAGTCTCCTTTAATATGGGTCACAAGGGTACAAAGCTTGATGTTCTCTATGACACTAAACCAAATAGCCAAAAGCACTTTGGTAGTTACGTAAGTTCCTAAGAGAGAGTGAGATGATGGATGTTGGTGATGAAGATTGAAACTGGTTGATATAAATACAGAGGCTGATGCCAAAAATGGAGGGTTAGTCAGGAAAGGCCTGAGCGGGACAATATCCTTCCTCTTTGATGTTAAACTTCTTCAGATCTACCTAGCTGAATGAAAAACCTGCAGCATTACCATGTACAGATCCCATGCAGTTTACTTTGAGGATTCTGATTCAATGTTTTTCTACTAGGTGTACGGTCAACCAAGTTCAAAATAGATTTTTTAAAGGGAATGGAATTTGGACTAATTGAAGTGGTGCACATTGGTCATCCTAGCTGCTTGGGAGGCTGAGGCAGGAAGCTCCCAAGCTCCCAAGAGTAGCAGTTAAGGGGTTCTCAGAAAACAATATGGGAACATGTCTGAGAACAAGCACCAGGAAAAAGTCCATGTTAGTTTATAACATGACAGGGAAGCTGGCCAGGCTCCTGTAGTAGGGTTAGATTAGGCAGAAATGTTATATACCAAGGCTATAGGGTTAAAAACATTTGAAGGTTTTAACCAACAGTGTGAGATGATCAATTTAAGTTCTAAAAGAACCACTCAAATTACTTATGTTAGTGCCAGTTCAGATTTGGGATCATTTAACCAGGCCTGGACAAGCTTTGACAACTGCAAAATTTATTTTTGTAGATGTTCTTCTTTCATTGAGCAATAGAAAGCTTTCCTTTCAGCAATCTCTGTGAATTCTCCTAATACGTGCTAGTCAAGTGTCTTAATAAAAACACATAAAAACAATCTTAACAAATATGTAAGAATTTACTGAGGGAAAAAAAAAAGTATTTCAACTAGAACCTTGTATTAGAAAAATTTTCCCATCCTTTTTCTTAGAAATATCAACATACTGTGAATTAATCTTGTTATTAGCATATAGAAATAAAAGAATGAAGTTTCTCAAAGGATAAACAATTAAATGGATAATTAGTAATTATTGGTGAAAATGTTGATTATTTGTACCTTTTAAAATAATTCAGACAATGCAATATTGTTATAACTCATTAAGAGCATAGGCAGCTTTGGAGAGTGCTTCTTTTGAGAAGGGACTTTGGAAACTGTGAGACTCACTGAAAAATGTATCACATTCTCAAATCCCAGTCATCAGTCCTAGCCCTTCAGAATTCCAAGTGAATTAAAAGTCATCAGCCCGGGACCTCTACCTAAATTAATAAGTGTCTTACAGTTCAGCATGTGGAATCATAAACACAGCAAATATATTATTTTAACATGAAAAATCAAACGAGTATACAGTTATCCATGTAGACCTAGAGGGTACATTAGAACATACACTAAGCATACTTTATTAAGATGTGCTGAGAAGTCTGGCCAAGATTTGTTCTTTTTCACTATGATCCCATCTTAGTTTATTGTGACTTTTGTCTGATCTTGGCCTCAGATGGAATTTCCTGGATTTTGATTAACATGTTAGGAGTGAGGGAAGCAGCCTAGGGCAGAGGATGTAGCTTTCTGGAGATCAGACTCACCAGAGCCAATGAGAGCACAGGAACATGAATTACAACCCAGAATTGTCCACCAGGGACTCCTAGATCAGTCACTCACTGGCTGTGGATGGTTATGAAGAGCAAGCTCCTGGGTGAGGCAGCTTCTGTTGACTAAGTGCAATTTTCTGGACAACAAGGTAGCTTTAAGTCATAATAGCATGAAAATGAGCACAAAAGCCTGGAAAAGGGGATCTTGGGTAAGGCACCAACAAAGTCACCTGAGGATAAATCTCTATCAGCTATTCCAGTATTGCAAGCCCAGTCACACTGGGTCAAAATTGTAGCTTCCCAATGCCTGGAGTCCAAAGATATACAAAGCAATATAGAAAACATCTCTTGCTTTGAAGAATCTTCCCACTATCTTAATATACCTAAGAAACATTACAGTGTTCTACATTGCATATATTTTGCTATATGCAGAAGTCAGAAGCAGAATAAAATCTCCCAACTGAGTGCTTTTAGGACATCTCTTTTCTATAATTCAAGTTCCTTTTCCTTGGCAACTTTTTCCTTGTTTCCACATCAAAAACCTTTCTAGATTTATTAATTTGAGCTAAATAATTGCCTTTGCAAATTATAGCAGTATTTGATGTACATTGAATTCTTACAAGATTTTTGGCCTTGTTGTGAGCAGTATGTTTGCATTAGCTTATTTTTTGTCTGCAGTTGAGCACATAAAGTTTGTAGTTCATAATCCTTGGTTTCTAGGTGAGAAAAGTAAGGGGCATGAATCAAATTTCTAAACATCATCTTGCTAAAGGTAGAAACTTGAACCCCAATTCTAGGTCTTCTGAAACTTTCTGGGCATGAGTCACCTGGGGATCTTGTTAGAAGGCAGTGTCTATTTAGTAGGTCTCTGGGGGGCTCTGAGATTCTGCGTTTCTGACAACCTCTTAAATCATGCTTCTATGCCTGATCCAAAAGTCGCACTTTGACCAAGAAGAATCTAGAGCTCTATACTGTATTGCCTTAGAAAACTACTTCCTTCGAGGGAATTGCCTGTCTGTAATTGTTTCATAAATTCATTATAAATGAGTGAACTACATCTCTGCCTCTACGTTACTCATCCTCATCATGTTGCAAAGCCGTGAATGTTTGCCTTTATCTAAACATTATTCTTTACTCTAATTTTAGATAAGGAATGCATCCTTAGCAGTTAAATGTCTTCAACAGCAGGGTGGATTCATGAATAGCTGGTTGGACTTGGATCTGACTGCTTGAGTCAGAAATTAATATACCAGAAAATATCTGTGTTCCATCCTCAGTTACTAAGCCACATATCTCAGATGGCTCCTTGGATATTTTTTTCTTCTCATACCCGAGGCTCCAAATTACAAGGCAATTACAAGTGCTCTGTTTAAATTCACAGCATATTAATATGGCAAGAAATCTCCTTGCATTGCCAGAGGTAGCTATGATATGGAGGCTTTCCCCTGTTTTATCACAAACCAGGAATCATGACAGATTTCCAAGAAGATATTATTATTTAAAATATGTGAAAGATGACTACGTGTGCACAGAAAAAATCCAACAGTAAATTGCTAAGGGTCTATGTATGTGTCAAGCATTGTGTTAGACACTGGAAATTTGACAGTGAACAAGAATACACCATCATAACAAGAATACAATACATCCGTGATGATGAATCTGGCTTAGATCTTGCAGTAGACAGCACTTCTAATATCCCCAGATCCTTATTGGTCAATTGCAGAAGCATAGGGAAAAGGATCCTTTCTCCATCCCGGGTCATGATCTTAGTCCTGGCCATCTTTCTTTGAATGACATTATCAGCCTGGATTCTAGAACATCTGTACAAAAATATGTCATCTGGATATTTTTTTTCAGCTTTCTGAGAAACTTGTTCTTCTATTGGAAACATTGGAGTTAAGTGTGGCCTAATAATGGCAGATTTGAGCTTGGTCTCTGCAGCTTTCAGTGGGGTCCCACCTTGCTACTGGAACTTGTTAGTCATCTGGCTCACCTCTTGTCTGCTCCCTGAATGGCGCACAAAGCAAACAGACTCCCAGGTGCCAATGAAAAACTTGCAAAAGTCTGTATTACTCACATACAGGGGAGATTGTTCTCTGGGGTTGATTTAGTGGGATTTCATTCAGTTTCCAATTTAACACTTTCCCCCATATTCTTTCCAGAAGGAGCTATCGAGATACTGATTAAACAGCAATTAACCATCCTAACACTGTCATTATCTTTCCTTAAGTAGCCACTTCAGCCACAAGGAAAACATTAACTAAACTAGAATTTAATTTTCCAAGGTTGTAGGTAAGGTTTTCTTTTTCCTCATTCTGGGTTTGTCAAAAGAAATGGAGAATCTTTTGTTTATCTTAGGAGGCTCTTCAGATTCAATGCAGAATTCATGGAGATTGAATTTCTGTTTTAGATCACAATATTTGTAATGAGTACTTTCATTCAATAGTCAAGCAGTATCTACAGGGAAAAAAAAACATATCTTGTGCAGTCCATTAACTCTGCCTTAGGTCAAGAGGTGGCCGACTGATCAGCAGTGACTCTTCCAAGTCCTGCTACCTTCTCGGGAGCTCCTCAACTGATTGTGAATTCTGGGTTCAGAAATCCCAGGCCTTCTGCAGCTTGCTTTAGAGACAGGTTGGCTCCATTGTCCCCATTATTCTTATCTAAGTCCCCACTCGATTTGATTCTTTCGTGACATTCACAAATTGGTCACTAGTTGCAAAATGCTCAGTCACACTTCAATCTCTTAAGATGTAACTGATGTCAGAATCCATTAATCAAGGACTGTGGGTGCCACAACCTGCACAGCTATTTATTCAGGTTGCTGAACCAGACAGTGAGGAGATTAAGGAAAGCCAAATGGACATACAAATAGGGAAAAATCCAGAACCCTGTGGTTCAACCGACCCCTGATGAGGAATACTGACCGTGAGCAAGCTCAGCCTGTTTATTATATAGGTTTAAACATATAAAAGGACTTTTTTGTGAGAAAGTTTCTTCAAAGGAAGCAGAATCAAGGTCATGAGTAAGAGCAGCCTGATTATAATTATCAGCTTGCACTCATAACTTTCTACCCCCAAGCAGCTGGCATATGAACCTCAAGGACAAGAACTGAATAGCTCCGTGGCTGGCACAGAGCCTCCTACTGAGCAGGGCATCACCATAGCAACTGGACGATCTCTATTGGCGCCTTCAGCCTGAGAGTTCTCCAGAGGAACATGGCCTCTGTCACAGGACAGGTCAGGACCATAATTCATTTGCCGCTCCTGACACTGACATTTGTGAACTTTAAATATTCTGTGTGGGTAATAGAGGAAAGTTGGGCTTGCAGAATCTAATGTGATTTTATTCTATGGTGTGGCCTCATCTGCCTTTCCCTACCTCTCTTTTGCCTCTGATTTTATCCAGACCACTCATGTTGACTTTTCTTGTCCCTACAATTAGGCAGGATGGTCAACTTACCAATGTTGATTCTTCTGATGTTTTCCCATCTGGCCTCCTCCTTTTATTCAGATTTCAGTTTGAATGTCTACTTTGGATATTTTTTCTAAACTCCCTGGAAAGTCGCCCTTTAGTTATTCCCTTATTTATTTATTTATTTATTTATTTATTTCACTTTTAATTTTACATCTTGAACTTCATTCTAAATATTTAAAAGAATTATCATTTGGATTAAATATCTGCCTTTGCTTCCTTTGGTAATAATTTCAAGATAAGCTAGAACAAAATATTTCTGAAGTTTGTTGGTGAAGCTCCAAGAAGCTTTGAGGAAGTCATATATCATTGCAAATGTTTTTGGTAATTGAATAAGAAGGAAGATGTCTCCAGCTACCACCACTATACAAGAAAGTCTGAATCCTCAAAGATCAACATTCTTTATTCAGGAAAGTTTTATTGTGTATAGTCTACATTATTTTTTTTTATTCTTTTAGATTCTTACCTGAAAGAGACCCCAACACATCAGAAAAGTGATACACAACAAAGTTGAGGTTAATTATCAGACCACTAGTCACTAGGAAGATCTTTGCATGGGTTCTTAAGAAGGCAAGAGTTACCAGACTCTTATTATATCGCCTCAGTGCCCCTCAGGGTCTTTTTCAACACATAATGCTGACTTTCCTGTAAAAGCTTCCAAAGAACTCCATTATACAATTCAATACAATTTAGCAAATATTCACTATGTGAGTAAGTCCTGTAGGATGATACAAACAGGAAGGTGAGTTGGCTGTACAAGGAGTTTACAGTCTAGTGCAGAAAATAGACATTTGGATATATGACTAGAGGCACCAAGCAGAAGAAGAGATCTAAGCAGAGAGCCAACTGAGTTCAGAAAAAAAATAGATGAATCCACAATTCATCTGACAGGCACCAGATTCTCTCACTTAGGGTATTAGGAAAAATGGTTTAAAATAAATATCACTCATGTACTAGTTTTGGATGGTTGTCAGTCTCTGACTTAGTGTTTTGGATGTTCATGGATTCTGTTGAGCTTATCTTTCTTAACATCTGACTAGCACAGAGCAGTCAGTGATGGCTGCAGTGCATCTTAGGATTCCATCGCCTGAGAGCAGGAAAGCAGAGAAGACACAGGCCTTCCTCAGAACTCTTCTGTTCAATCTGTAAAATAATGTCTTTATTCATTTCCAGGAATTTGGCAAAATTGGTCTTTATCCAAATCTACTTTGCTCTTTCTCCAGATTCTTATCACTTCAAGTTTCCAAAATCCTAATGTGTTGATTAATAATTCTGTTACTAAACTAATTTTTCAGATATCTGACCTTTCCTCAAGGTTAGCAGCAAGAGTTATTCCTACTTGAATATCACAGGTTAAGGGGCTTTGCTCCGTATTAGCTCATTGCTTTCTTCTGTTAAGCAGAAATCAGTAGCAAATGGTACCAAATTTTTGAGGAACTTTCGGATATTTATTTGTCTTTTTCACTAGTGGTTTTCATGATCCTATTGTCTATTTGTTGTGAGGTTAGAATCTGAATGGACAAGTGGCTTTAGACTGAGTTTACCTTAGAGCTCTTCCTTCTCAAATACCCACCCTCTTCTGTATGTGAATCTTTAGTAAAATGTGATGACACAGAGATCTGAGGTGTCCAAAGTGATGTTCAAAGTGTTAATATTGTCCAAGAATGGAAGTAATTAATTCACTCATGCATGGGTCTTTGGATAGTCGTGTCAGAGTTGAGTGCAGAAAAATAATTCAAACTTACATGATTCAAAGAAGAACGCTTGGCAAATAAAAATATTATTTGTATCAATAATTTAAATTGACCTTGGGATTATTCTTTTCCACATATTAGGAGTTTGTTTAAATATTTAGGAGGATGTTTAAAGCAAAGTAATATTAATGTGATATCCCTAGGTTCTACAACATGTATTTATTTTTTTATGCTTTTATTAGGACATTATAGTTACATATAACATTGGAGTTCATTTGGACATAATTATACAAGCACGGAATATAATTTGCTTCACTTTAGTCCTAAGGACTCCCCTTTCCTTCCCTCTTTCTCTCCCTGTTTCCCTTCCTCCTCTTGGTCTTCCTACTATTTGTTTTAAACATTTTTTAAGTAAATTAGTGCTTTATAGATAAACATAAAGATAAAATTCACTGAGGCATATTCATGACTGTATACAGCATAATTTGGTTAATTTCATTTGACCATTTCTCTCTTTTTCCACTCATCTTCCCTCCATCTCAAACCCCTCCTTCTGCTCCTCTGATTTCTCTTCTATTTTCATAGGATCCCCTCACTTATTTCCCCTTATTTTGGTCACCCAGTTATCCCACTTCAGTATTGATTGAAAAGAACTAAAATCAGCATACTATAGTGATAAAGTTCCATCAATGCTTATAGAAGGGTAATTCACAATAGCTAAATTATAGAACCAGCCTAGGTACCAGTCAACAGATGAATGGATTAAGAAAATGTAGTATATATACATTGTAGGACTTTCCTCAGGCACAAAGGAGAAAGAAATTATGATTTTCTTCGTAAGTAGATGAGACGAGAACATCATGCTAAGTGAAATAAGCCAGACTCAGAAAGTCAAAGGTTGAATATTGTACTATATTTTATGGCCTGTTCTAAAATATCTGCTTACCTCTCTTATCATCCCTAAGGTGATATTGTCATTGTCTTGTGGGAATATAGTGCCCCAGACCCGGTTCTTTTGTTACCAGAGGTATTTAGGGCTGTGCTATGTTCAATATTCTATGGGATGCAGGAAGACAGAGAGCTGCATATATTTAGTTGATTAAACAGACAAATGGGAGAAATAATAATCAGAGGAGCTTTATGCATGGTACTCTCTGTAATATGAGGACCCAGTGTAGCTCCCAAATATGGCGAAACTCATACTTGTTGGGAGAGAACTGAAGAGCCTTGACAATCTTTCCTAACCTTCATTTTCAGCCATGGTCTAAGATTGCATGCAAGATTACACAATTTTCCTGATCTTGCCTTAATGAAAAGCATTGACAAATTTAAATCACATTCTTTGGTTCTTCTTCTATATTGTTTCTGTATTTGAATAAGTTTCAGCTTTTCTGTTACTTTTTACTTCAAAGTCCAGCTCCATTGACATCTCTGTAAAATTGTCCTTTATTAGCCCCAGGATTTCTTCAATTTTTTATTTCAACACCACTTGACTCAAACTATTGACATAACATTTATGTTGAAAAACCAGCATTAACTTCATTGTGTCTGCTTGTCACCTTGTTAGCATCTTCTAAGTCTAAAAATACATTTGTAATTTTTATGACTCACAAAATAAGAAATATCTAGCAGAGCTACAAATATTTTAATGTTAATCCAATTGGTAAATTATTTTCAAGAAAAATTAGTAGTTTTGAAGAAGATTTACCTATTTCAAAGTAAATAATATGTAATTAATTTGTTTTACCATTAAATACATGTATACATGTATATATATATGACTGAAAATTCAAAAAGGCTTTATTGACTGCCATGAATGAGATGGACTCAATGGAAATAGTTTTGGATGAAAGGAGACCGTCAAGAAATGATTAAATTAAGTCACGCTCATAGAGGAGTGAGTTTAAGTAAACTAAGGCCAAGTACATGAGAAATGAAAGAAGAAGACAGATTTGAGAAATGCACAAAATTGTCAGGGGCTGGTAATGCATCAGTGACCAAAGCAACAGTGACTCTATGTACTGATTTTCCTAATGAGAATTTAAGGAATTCAAAGAAAAATGATACTTGTGGTCATTCACAACATAATTCAGTCCTTGAGTTAAAAGGGGACATTGGAGTTTCCCTTTGTTGAATTCCATGTCCTTTAAGAGAGAAACTCAGAGAGATAAAAATGGCATATAATCTGTATCCCCATGACTTTGATTACCAAATAAATGACAACAATTTTAAAAAGCTGTCATCTTAGTGGAGGTCTTTTTCTAGGTTACAGAAATTCTATTCCAATCCTTAGTGAATATCTCCTTTAGGATGTACCCGAGGCACTTTCTAGTCAAATCTAAAGCTGAAATTTATGTCTACTCCCATTTTCAAAATTTTCTATCTCTTGTATTTGAGTATAGCAATTGAGATTCCAAAGTATTCACATACTCAGTCAAATAAAAAAAAAAGTTTTGCCTCTGAATCAGTCTTTTCTGTAATATCTGATGCATTACCAGCCCTTGACAATTTTTTGTGCATTTCTCAAATCTGTCTTCTTCTCTCATTCCCCATGTACTTGGCCTTAGTTTACTTCAACTCACTCCTCTATGAGCGTGACTTAATTTAATAATTTCTTAATTGTCTCCTTTCATCCAAAACTATTTCCATTCAGTCCATCCCATGCATGACAGTCAGTAAAACCTTTTTGAATTTTCAGTCCTCAAAAAACAAGGCTATATTGCTTAGCTTGATTTTTCATAATATTGCCCAATTTACCATTTTATCCAGACCTTTTTCTCGTCCCTGGGCCTATTAAGTACATCTTGACCTATTAGCAGTTTTCAAATACACGAGGGGCACCACATAGCCTCACCTTCATGTATGCCCTGTTTACCTTCCTCATAACATTGTCCACCTATTCTGTAGTAAAATTTTTGGTTCTATTACATCATGTTCCCCTGGATTATCCATGCTATTAGACATTGTCATGGTGGACAATATCTTGTGCACTCAGACTTCCCTCTGGATAGCAATGTACCAACTCAATCATGCAAACACTGAGTCAGGGTTGTTAATGGCATCATGGAAGGCTGCTTCTTGTCCTCTTATGGTGTGCACAGATTAAGAAGAATGTTAATGCTGCGAGTAATGCTTACCCAGTGGGTAAACACTCCAGCTAGAGGTTGAACACTCTTGTTTCCTGTGCTTCCCAAGGACAATTCTGATCCAGATGGTTTAGGGAATCCTTATGGAATCAGCCTTCCAGTACCCAGTTCAAAAACCTTGATGTCATACAAGTACATGTGTTTTCTTGGCTCACTCTTTCTCCTTACCATTTTCTGGAATCATCCCATTCATATACTACCTGTATCCTAAGTTCTAATTCCAGTTTCTGCTCTGTGGGAAATAAAGGAAGAAAGGACCATTTTCATAACCTCCATTTTTAAAATATGTTTAATTAATCTGTACTAGGCCCTTGGTATATGTTCATAAGCAAAAGCACATCTAGATCTCGTAATTTTTAATATTGTTTATATTTCTTTTTTCTTGTATTGCTAACTTATTGAAGGTAATTGGGGGTTTTATTCATTGTTCCTTCTATTACAATTCTTTTGTCCTAATACACAGTGCATAATGCCTTCTCAATAAATATTGTGTAATTTAAACTAGATAATGAGTAGGGGAGACATGGCTTGAACTGAGTTTTCTGATGGCAAGGTCATCCCTCTGCCTTTGCATTGTGTTAGCTACCTGGAGGACAGAGACATTACAGTCACTTAGAAAGAACATTCAACTCTCAGTACCCAGATTTATGGCTTTCAATTTTTCAAATATTTTAGATGATTTTGTCCCTATTGCTTCACTTTTCCATGCTTGGCTTTGGATATGTTCTAGCCTATGAGAGAAGGAATGTTATATTATGACGATGTTAACTCATATGGTTATCCAGAAAGAGTAATAGCGCATGTAAAGCTTGTGAAACACCAACTCACATACAAGAATTATTTGCTTTCCTTTTTATTGTTTTGTGGCCACAGTCTGACTTGGACTAAGAAATATTAGAAGCTGTGAACCAAATTTTATTTGAGAAGTTGTTTGAATAGCTGCCAAAAGCAGAATATCAAAATATGTAGCTTTCAATTATTCATTTTCCTTCCTTTCATCCCATACATTGTTTTAAGTATTCAGATACTGTTTGCATTGCCAAACATACATTACGGTGATAAATTGAGAGTGGTGGAAAGTTACCCTACAGCAGCGTGAGCTAGTCAACAATGCTGTTGAATGTGACCTGGGAATGAAATATTTGGTTTCATATACTATACTGGAAAGAACACAGCATGATACTGTGGAAACTGAATGTCTTACTCCAACACGGCCATTACCTGATTTTAGAACAAGTCACTCCTATTTGGAGGAACAGATTCTTCATCTGTACAATAAGAAATCAGAATAAGTAACCACTGAAGGGAGGAGGTCTAACTGAGCTCCAACATTTGAAAGCTCTCTGGTTCTTTAGTGTTTGTCAAATAGACAGCCATATGGACCACAAACAGATGATTGATTTTTAGATGATAAGAACATAATAACATTATTGCATCACTGTAAGGGATGATTTTCTATTTCCTTGTCAATTCAAAGATATTTTAGCTTACAAAAGAACAATTTATTAGTGATATGCTTTTTTTTTCCGTTGTTTATTGGTACTGGGGATTGAACCTGGGGAATGCTGAGCTACATCCCCAGCCTGTCTTATTTTTTAAATTTTGAGTCAAGGTCTCACTAAGCTGCTTAGGTCCTTAATGGGTTGCTGAGGCAGGCCTTGAACTTCCAATCCTCTTGTATTAGCGCCCTGTGTTGGTGGGACTACATGTGTGCATAGAGATATACATATAATCATTAGCCTAATTTTTATTAAATTATTTTGGGAAAAAAAAGGTTTCAAGGGAAGGACAGTAAAGGAATCAGTATTTGTTGTAATTTGAAAGAATTTCTTAACTCTAATTAAGAAAACAATA
The DNA here is from genome assembly GCF_052094955.1 of Ictidomys tridecemlineatus. NCBI lineage: Eukaryota > Metazoa > Chordata > Mammalia > Rodentia > Sciuridae > Ictidomys > Ictidomys tridecemlineatus. The sequence goes on along the minus strand of NC_135478.1, from coordinate 26,761,867 downwards.
CTTTATGTAGAATATTCTGCCACTGAATTATTTGGTGCCCGTTTTCTAACTTGAAAAAGGAAAACACATTAAAATTGAAAAGAATGGACCATAATATATGCCCTGTGTTAGTAGGAATGATGGATGGACCCCATGAAGAAATAACAAGTGTCCACAATAGGCTTGTAAAAATAGACTGCGTCCTTCCTTGGGTTTTTGTAGCCGATAGATTTGAAAGTGTTTAATGAACCCCTCTCACAAATGAGTAATTTCCACTATCTGTCAGTATTCTTTTGTTTTCTTTTCTTTATACTACTCTATTCAGTGTGGTTTCCTGGTTTTATAATTAGAAGTCCTTGAATATGAGTAGAGGGGAAAGAGAAAAATCCTAGAAGGGAACAATTTTATAAAGAATTTGCCTTCCAGAAACTTTAGGAAATTATTGCTCTTTGCAGTAGCCAAGGAAAGTATTTTGACTGAGTGATGACAGATGTGTCTGAACACATTGAAAGATACTTATTTCTTGTTCAACAACGTAGCTTATCAGAATTTTAAACATAGCTTTTTGTGCCTTTAGGTCAACAAAGTGTTGGGCTATGTGGTATGCAGTAAGCTAATTGCGTTGGAGTTGATGAAGCAAGGGAGCACTGGTCAGGTAGCCTTGGTCTGGGAAGAAGATTTAATTGAAGGGCTTACCCTGAATTGTGTATCACCAGACCAAAAGTGGTACCTAGAGAAACATGGTTGTGTTGGGTTTTAGGAGGTGTATGATGATGAAGCCTGAGAAAAGGAGGACCGAGATATTTTCAGAGAGAATTAGTGCTTATAGTTAGTGGATAATAGTGTCATGCTTCTGCAGTAGATCCTATTCTGTAGGAAAATGAAACAAGAGAACCCATCCCTGATGGAATAGACTGTTTATTATGATATTGTCTCTTATTTACAAACTCAACATTTCTATGGAGTGCTTTGTGATGCAAAGGCTAAGTATTTGCAAACCTCATCTCTTCTTTGGAAGTTGGGTTTATATCACATTTCTTTAATAGGGTTCTAGAGGAAGACTGAAATCTGACCAAATTAAAAGGATACATACAGAGTCACAATATGCAGACTTTAAATGCTTTAGTTTGGTAGCATGGAGATTCCACTTATTTAAAAATGTGGAAGTCCAAACTATGCTCCCTTTGCTCTATGCAAGTGGAAGAAAAGTGAATTGTTCTATAGCTTCACTTCCACTACAATAAACCTTAAGCCTGTTTTTCATTCCTACACCCAAATACCCTCCCATGCAGGGTCCAAAGACTCTAAGTCCTAGATGTCCATGATCTTGACTTCCTCTGTAGCTCCCTCACTCAGCATCCATCTATTGCTTATTCTGTTTCCTGTGGATCTGTGGAAATGCCTCATCTATTGTTGATTCTAATTCTCTTTATCATTATGTACTTATTTCTTTTGAGAACTCTAAATTTTCATTTCACTTGAATCTGGCAATAAAGGGTGAATAGATATGTGTTTTATTCTCCATCTTAAACCTAAAGTTCTAATTTTCCTAAAATAAATCCTCACAAATCATATCTGCCATTGATTTTTGCTTTTATTCATTCAGCAAAAGGAACGTGATGATGTATTCTGTCATTTTACAAAATTGTCACATTGTTTTCAACAAAACTAAATCGTTACTATTTAGTCAGAAATTGCAGGTAGGATTCTACTCTGGGTAAGGAAATATGTGAAGATGATGCATGAAAAAGCTGTAACTTCAGATGTGTTTCCACTTTTGAGATTTACTTCTTGGTTGTTATTTGATGTACACAAGTCACTTATACCCTCTCAGCCTCCAATTTCCTCATATGTAAAATAAGGATAATAATACTTATAAACTCATTGTAAAAATTCAAATAGATTTTACATACACATGGACTAGTGTATGCTGCTTCACATAAATTAAACAAAACTAGGAAAATTTTGAAAGGGGACTATATCAATTTGACTCACATACATTCAGGTGATTTTTATGGTAAAATTCTGGAGATTAAAGCAATAAATGTGGTACTACCTATACATATAATTTTTTTAAGAAAATAAAAGCCTAGAAGATTGAATATAGCCGTTTTCTTACACAACAGGCATTTGTTGAGACTGGAAGAGGAGAAAACAACTTCAGAAGTTTGTAAAGGCTTCACATTTGTTGAGATTATTTTGGAAAATGAGTTCAGTAGTTTAAGAAGGAGAGGAGTCAGTTACTGAGATACAACTGCATGAGTGTTGCTGGCAGAATGTTTGCCCAAATAAGACCTTGTTCTAGTCCTTAGAACATGTGAATATCTTCCATGCATAGCAAGAGCTTTTGTAAATGAAATAAAGATGGGAAGTCTTAGAATAGGGATACTATCCTGGATTATCCTGAATTACCTGGTCACATGAGTCCTTAAAAGCAGATTACTTTCTCCTAACTGAGGTAAGAGAGATGTAGAGGAACAGACAGACAGAGGGATCTGAAGCATAAGAAGGATTCAACATTCCATTGCTAGATTTGAGGTAGAGGAGACCACAGACTTCAGTTTAACAGCCTCAAGGAACTAGGTTCTGCCCACAAGCTGAATAAGCATGGAGTCCTTACACATGGAATTCTGACACAGCCCTGTCAGTACCTTGATTTGGCCCTTGACACCCTAAGCAGCACACTAGACTTAGCCCATCTGCATCTCTGACCCATAGAACTATCAGCCAGCAAATGGATGTTGTTTGAATGTGGTAAATTTCCAGTATTTTGTTATGTAGAAATAGAAAACGAATGTGACAAAAGAGTAGTCGGAATGTGTTTTTCAGGTTGAGGATCTATTGAGATGGAAGAGCGAACAGAAAGATCAATATCAAATGACAAGGCATACAGGTAGGGGAAGCATTTCATTTATTGTTATTTTCTTAAAAATGGGAAGCTGTTGAAAAATTTAAAAGAGAGAAAGAATGAGATCTGAAGTTGATAAAAGAAAACTATGCTAGGAATGAGTCAGATAGCTACACTGTTTTCCCAGGAAATAGTTTTAGGTTATTGCATGGACATAGAGAGGTACTTTTGTTACTAAGAGCATCCTCTGTGGTAAGCCATAGTTAGACATCTACTTATTACCATTTATCTTACCTGAAAATGAGGATCATGATAATACCTATTTCTTAGGGTTGTTGATAAGGATTAAGTCTGATGATATTATTCATTTTTAAGGTTGTTGTATAATTAGATGAGACAACACACATAATCTTATATCAATGCACTGGCATCTAGAGAGTACTATATTAAGACAAGATATGATAATCTTTATTTCAAAAACTTCTACTAATTAGAAGTTTTACTAATTAGAGGTAAAACATGATAGAACTGGCTCTTCTGACATCAGTGATCATGGGCATTTCTCCTGTATACCATTTCCTGCCTCCAGAAGAGGATGGACTAACTGACCTTTTCTTTAATTAAAATAGATAAGTTTTCTTAAAAACAGATTCTCCAGTTATAAGACCCATCTCAGTCTGGAATTGATTTTTTCTACTGAAAATTCAAGGGTACTACCATAAAAAAGTGATGACAAACTATTTTTTCTTTTTTCAGAGAGGAATAACTCAATAATGCTAAGCCATTAACTCACTTTTCCTTTTATCTCATCCATAGGCAAATTTGCATCAAATCTCATAGTATTAATTAAAATACCTTTGCCTAATATCCTTTACTAATGAGCTACTTTCTAAGTTCAAATGGCGGAGCTGTTACCATTAGAGATTCTAGACATAGACCTGCAGCTGGGGTGCATGAGAGGAGGTAGATTCACACAGATGATAGTCTGACCACTGGGAATATTAAATATACTCTTTTCCAACAGAAAAACATCTGCAGTGTGTACCTTGAGGTATATATTCAAATTACATCCAACTCATTGTTGAACAATTTTAGACAAACTATTTCTAAGGTATTAATTGTGGATATTAGTTCTTAAGATATGAATATGAATGTGAAAAGGGGAATAACATTGCTTATTTTAAGATAAACAGATAATTCAGGGATGAGTGACACATTAATCTCTTAGTTATTGGCACTTAAAAAAATGCCAGGAGGGTGCTCAGAGTTTTGTAAATGTAAACCTTCTTAACATGCTTTTTAAAAGTTTCCAGGGATATAAAAATTTTCAACATAATAAATTCAATTTTGCTCCCATTTGCTTGTCTATTTTTATTGTATTTATTTATTCATAACTTGACATTCAAAAAATAATTCAAGATGTTTTATAAAGATGCATATCTCTGAGTAGAATAAAGAAACAGAGAAAAAGTAAAAAAAAAAGTTTTAGGTAAGCAGGGAAAATGTAGAAGACAGAACGAGCAGATAGGTAAGGGGTCACCTTCAAGCTGATACACTTGTGCAAATTGACACACACGTGAACCTAAGCTTGCACAAGGAAAACACAAATATGCCCTTTTGCTGTGATAATAAGGAAATGTTCTATCTGTTACCATGGAAACAACCCTGTGCAAGCATCAGGAACACCCTCCTCAACAAGATCCACATGTTACACATCTGTTGCAAAGCACTTGCTATTTTGATTTTCCTGAATATGGGTAGCTGACATGGTATCAAGACACATTTTGATGAATACAATTTCTATAATGATCTGATATGATATTGTCCATTTTATCTAGGGGCATATTCTTCCATCCATGGAAGAATGAACTGGTATGTTAATTAAAGCCTCATTCTCCATAAAGTTTCTTCTGTTAGATGAAGTTTTTTTTTAAGTCCTGTGTAGTGAGAAGCTCAATATTATTGCTCCTATGGAGGTTCCTGTAATATAACTATTTAGTGCCTGCTTTAAAACACTTAAAGGAAGAGTGGCTTGCTCTTGAAAAATCAGGGAATCTGTTTTAAAATTGTGTTACTAAATTCCCTATTTTCTTTCTATTTAATATAGCACTTCTTTATAAATCAACTTGCTTATTAAAAATATTTATTGAGGTTCTTTTTAACTCCAGGAACATTTTTGAGAAGTCACATTGATTATAAAATAAATCTAGTTTAATATCTTAAAAGTCTTAAAGATTTGGGAGAGACTTTACCCAGATGATGCATATCCAAGGAGACATTGACACGAATTAGGAGGGATGGGTAAGTTGCTCTGTAAGTTCAAAGGAGAGTTTAGAAAGACCATGGCATATGTAAAATAAGGGTCCAGAAGGAAGATAAGCTATAGAACATTCAAAAATGGAGTAAAAATAGAAAAGAAGGTATTGTAATGCTTTGCATGATAGGAGGATAGGAATCTTTGAGAAGTAGGCAAATTCATCAAGAAACCGCAAAGAGGCAAAGGAGAATAAAATATGAAAAATGAGAAATATGAGAAACCAACATTGACTATGATAATAAGGGACTCAGTGGATGTCAACATTTTGTAATGTAATAGCTAACAAGAGAGGAATATTTGACACTTAAAAAATATTATCCTATTACTTTTTTAAAATATTTGTTTTAATAAAAAACAATTATTTTTTCAAATGCATTTCATAGAAACCAGTCTTTTGAAGTATATCTGAAGCTCCTACAGAGTATATTCTCCTTTTCCACTGAAATAAGGCCAAAAAAAATCATTGAAGATCTAATTTAGAATTGTCAGCAATGCTACCAAGTGTCACATGAACATTGTCCTTTCTTGGTGACTTCTTGTGCTCCCTTGTAATTGAGGGCTTCCCGGAAGATGTGCTCAGCACACTGAAATTCTGTAGATGGAATTCAGGCAGGTAAGCCATGAGACAGGAATATTCCACCTTTCCTAGTCTCACTGTAGCCATAGTGAGGTTGATCCCAGGAGAAGAAAACATTATGTACTAAATCCTGTTATTGGTGCACTATTGCAGTATTGGGTTTCTGGCTAAGGAGGGAGCTAGACTACTTGACCTCTATATCGGCAGCCAGCAGCAGCCCTGTGACCTATATGGCTAAAAGTCTCCTGGAACCACTTAGATGAATTTATGGTTCATCAATTCAAGAGGCAGCCAGGAAAGGGTTCAAATGTAGACCTCCCACCTATGAAAATAAGATGATTAAATATCTCCAGAATTCTTAAAAATATTCTTTTTTTTAATTGATTGTTCAAAACATTACAGAGCTCATGATATATCATCTTTCATACATTTGACTCGATTGGGTTTTGAACTCCCATTTCTGCCCCAAATACAGATTGCAGAATCACATCTGTTACATACTCACATTTTTACATAATGGCATATTAGTGACTGTTGTATTCTGCTACCTTTCCTATCCCCTACTATCCCCCCTCCCCTCCCCTCCCCTCCCATCTTCCCTCTCTACCTCCTCTGCTGTTGTTCAATTCTCTCCCTTTTTTCCCCCTCCCCCTTGCCCCTCATAACCTCTTATAATTTTGTGTATCATTTAGAAAGCATGCTCTAATTTCATTTTCATTGCATTGAGTTCTAGGGCAGAGAGGTTTAGTTTAATGTTAAGTATTTTAAGATGTTCTGTTAAAGTGATTCAAGAACTCTTTCCCTCTTTTCTACGTAGCCATGTGTACTATGAATATATTACACATTTATATATATTGAGAGGTTATATTCTGTATTATTCATATAATTGCTCTAAATGCATAATTATTTTACATAGAATATTAGAATGTAAACACATAGATTACTCTAGGAAATATTTAATATAGATTTTTTTAAAGGAAAAGGTATCAAAGAGGCACTTCAGAAAAAAAAACAGTAAGCATTTTTATGCTTTTTGTATTTAAACAACTCAGTTTCAGGTACTTTTCTGACTATCTCACAATCATCTGATACATATAGAGGACATGAGAAGAATTATCGGGTACATATGAAAAACATGAGAAGACGATGCCTGTAAGCACTATTGATGTTCCATAGAACATGCTGACCCCCTAATGAGTTTAAGTCATTCTAATATCAATTGAAAAGATTTTTTTAAAGGAAGAAAAACACTTAAAAATTAATAGACAATATTCAGAGCAGTTTTAAGTGTACAGCAAAATTGAGCAGAAAGAGTACAGAGAGAGGACCAACTTCTCTTTTGCCAAGCCTGCACACAGTTACCCCTATTAATAGCATCTTGAGTTAGCGTGTTAGTCAAAATTAATGAACTAATATTGATATATTATCAATATTGCAAGAATGCTGATCTATTATATCAACTATTGAGTCTATATTTTATATTACATTCACTCGCTGTGTTGTACTGTTTTATAATTTTGTATAGTAATATCATCTATCTACAATTACAGTATCCTATCATATGGTTTCAATGACATAAAGAGCCCTGTGTTGTACCTATTCCAACTTCCTCCCTCAAACCCCTAGCAAGCACTGATCTTTTTACTGTCTCTATAGTTTTGTTTTTTGCAGAACGTCCCATATGGAGACTTTTCATATTGATTTCTTTCACTTAGCAATATGCATTTTAAGTTTCTCCCATGTCCTTCCTATCTTGATAGCTCATTCCTTTGTATTTCTGAATAATATTGTAGTGTATAATTATGCCATAATTCATCCTTGCTAGCATTTTTTGTTATCATTATTTTCAATCTTAGTCATTCTGATAGGGGGGATGATGGCATATGATTATTATTATTGTAATTTGAAACATATTAATGTCATATAATGTTGAACATTATTTCATGTGCTCATTTCCTTTTATCTGTATATTTTCTGTTGAGGTGAACAAACACATTTTTCTCACTTGTTAATTAGAACATTGCTTTCTTTTTTGAGTTTTAATAATTCTTTGGATTTTTGATTGCACAATTTTTTAAAAAACATCAGATATATGAAGTGTTTTGTAAATTTTTTTTACTATTCTTTGGCTTGATATCACCTTCTTTATTCTCTTAATTGTTATCTGCAGAGCAGAAGAAGTATTTATTGTTTATTTAAATGAATGAAGTTCAACATCAAATTTTTCTTTCAGAAGTCATGCTAATGGTGTTGTATCTAAAAAGCTATAATGAGACCTCATATAAAAATATTAACTTTTAAAAATAAAACTATTGCTCTTTTAAATCAATACTAAATTCTAAATGCAAATTTTGTGTGAACAGAAAACCTGTTCAAGAAAATATTTCAGGAAAATTAACTAAATATAATGAAGTTTATGATAGAATTATGGGATTGTCTTAATTTTACCTTTCTATTTGATTCAGTTTGTCTTCATTAGTAAATTTTACTTTAACTTTTAAACAAACTTTTTCATATAACTCTGAAAATATTACACTATATTTTTCTGAAAACTTATTACAGTGTAATTCTTTCTTAAATGTGTCTACATAGTCATTTTTTTTCTGAATTTCTTTCATATTTATTTCCTAGCTAGGATATCATGCTATAATTATTCAAGAGATTACCACTAGAAGAAATTGGGTGAAGTGGTCACAGAGTGTCTCTGCATTAATATTAGTCAACCATTAATTACATTAATAAAAGAATAGATGAATAAATGGTAGTCTATTCACAAAATGAAAATGGATAAACTAGATCTACAGAACATGACTAAATGTCACAAACATAATATTGAGCCTCAAAGCTAAATTGCATAAAACTGTTATATATATTTTAATATGTAAAGTAATGATCTACACAAGTTAGCAGTAGATGTATATATGGTAAGAATATGAAGCAATGTGGTGTCATGGTGATGACCTAGAGTAAAGAAGACATGGCATGATAAGGACACACAGGGAATTTCCTAGTATATATGAAGTTTTCTTTCCTTTTTTTCTTGGGACATACTAATTGAACTTCACAGTGTGTTTCATTGTGGTATATCTGTACACACACGTAATTTGATCCATATCACTTTCCATTATATCTCTTACCCTTTCCCTCATCTTCTCTATCCCTTGATTCCCTTTCTCTACATAGTCTGTCTTCTAAATTCATGACATCCTCTTACTAGCTTCAACATATGAAAGAAAATGTGATGCTTTTCCAAGTCTGACTTATTTTAATTAACATGATGATCTTCAGTTCCATCAATTTTTACGCAATTTCATTTTTTGTGACTGAGTAATACTCCATTGTGTACCTATACCAAATTTTCCTTATCCATTCATCTGTTGATGGGCAGCATGGCTAGTTCCATAATAACTATTATGAATTGTTTTCTTGATAAACATGGGTATGCAGGTATGTGTGAAGTAGGCTGACTTTAATTCTCTTGGATAAATGCCAAGGATTGTTATAACTGGTGATTCAGTAGTTCTATTTTTAGTCTTTTGAGGAACCTCCATACTGATTTCCACAGTGGCTGTACTAATTTACATTCCCACCAACAGTGTAGAAGGATTTCTTTTTCCCTGCATCCTTACCAACATTTATTGTAATTTGTATTCATGATGATTGCCATTCTGACTGTAGTGAGATGGAATTTCAATGTAGATTTAATTTGCATTATCCCTGATGGCTAAAAGCTGTTGAATAAATTTTTCCAATACTTTTTGGCCTTTTGTACTTCTTTTCTTTTAAGAAGTGTCTGTTCAGCTCACTTGCCCATTTATTGAATGTTGTGTGTGTGTGTGTGTGTGTGTGTGTGTGTGTGTGTGTGCAAGTTTGAGTTCTAAGAATGAAATTTGATCTGTCTCTTTCACCCTGTACAAAAGTCAACTCAAAATGGATCAAAGACCTAGATATAAGACCTGAAACTTTGAAACTGCTAAAAGAAAACCTTGGAGAAGTACCGCAATATGTAGGCACAGGCAACCACTTACTGAATAGGAATCAAATAGCTCAGGAAATTCTATCAAGATCTGATATATAGAATGACATCAAATTAAAAAGCTTCTACACAGCAAAAGAAACAATTAACAGAGTGAGAAAAAAATAGCTTACACCATTACTCCTCTGACAGAGGATTAATATACACAACTTATAAAGAAATTATTTGTTTTTCCCTTGCTTCAAGTATACTTTTAAGATTTTCTTGTGATATTTTAGGCTCTGAGAAAATTGTACTGCATTACATTTCTATCTGTTCTTTCTGAAGTATCTTTCAGAAATTCATAGAGCACAAATGTTGGATGTTATGTATATAACTTCTTAAATGTTTACATTTTTGATATATTTTTCACTTATTTGCTTCTTTCATACTTTGTTCAGGGAAGTTCACTCGGCTCATTAATTCATCGGGCTTAGTAATTCACCCTCTGGCTATATAGTTGCCATTAAATCCATCTGTTTATTTTTTATTATAAGATAATCAATGCTTTCTTTTTCAGTGATGTAGTATTCCCTCCACTATGGTATTGCACCATGAGTGTGTTGTGAACTCACATTCAATTGTTTTGTTGACCCCATCAACTCTTGCTCTTGGTATTAGTTCCTCTAGTGCTTAGATGCCCCCTCTTCATAGTATTGGTGTTATGAGTTTTAATTATTACCAGTTGTTCATTTTTTGCATTTTGGAATTCCCGATCTATTCTTTCGATGCTAGTTATGATTACTGTGATGTGTTCTTGGAGATTTTAGGTAAATTGTGGAAGTTAGAGTGTTGGGAGACACCATGGGACTCTATTCTGCTTCCCTAATTATACGACAAACCTTCTGCTTTGGTCAAAGCACATAGAACTCTGTAAACTCTGGGGAAACTACAGTTGCAAGGTGGAAGTATCCAGGAAGCCTAACTTTTGTGAAATACTGACCCCAGGACACCATTCGGAAAGCCCTGGAACTCCCCACTTTGCCTTGGAATTGATCCATTCTGAACTGGGAGATGCCCTGGAACTAATCATGCTTCTCTGTCCAGGAATTGTCCTAAAAATGGTTTCATTTCAGATCTTTTTCAGTTTTGTTTCTCCAAAGGCATAACCCAGTATCCTTCCAATCTCGTTTTATGAATCAAATTCCATTGTGTACACATGAAGTTCACAGCACACTGTTATAGAATGCATATTGATATGAAATGGTGACTACAGTAAAGTAGATCAACATGTTTATTACTTTTATTGAGTAATAGGAACAGCTAAAATCAACTTATTGAACAAAAATCACCCAGTGCAGTACAATTTTATCAACTTTTGTCTTCATGTTGTATGTTACATCTCTATGTTTCTACCTCCACATATACTGTTTCATCTTACATATCTGTTATTCACATCCTTTGACTTATGTCTCCTCATATCTTCTTCCTCTTTCTTTTAGAGACTCCTCAGAGTAAAGACCTACCATTGCCCTTTCTTTCCCTTGGCTAGTTTAACTGTGGACCTTAAACTTTTCCAAAATATCTTTTCCGTCATTTCTTATGATTTTATGTGGGAGGTAGGTAGATGTGTTCTCAGCCTGCTCTCTTGATCCAATTTCCCACTTTATTCTCTAAAGAAACTCTCATGTCAAATTAAAATGCAATTATTTTCTTATCTTGATAATACCCTGTAATTTCTCTAATGCAGTTTCAGAGGAATGATAAAAGAAAATGGGGTATTGCATCTCCTAAAACAGCTGTAAACCAAAGGGAACAGAGCTGCATATGTCAAGGATTTAACACTGATACATTTTATGCCATCTTGACTCCACCAGGAAGCATCATCCTCTCTGGATGAGTTTCCTGGGACCAGCCATTTCAATTAAGTTGTTTATATTACCAAGCCCATTTGTACAAGCACAGGCTTAGCTGCCCTGCATGATGGCATAATGGACAGGTTAAATGACACAGATAAATCATCCTGTCTAGCTGGCTGCAGTCCTGATATGTGTGCATTCACACATAGGCCTGGATGCATAGACATATCCTTCCAAGACTAGACCCCTACACCTATATTCCTTCAAGATCAGCTCCTGAATCCCCAACTAGGGGAGGATATTTATGCTTCTTCCAGGTCTGGGTATGTGCCTTGCCATTGTGCTTTGAAGCATGCTATTCTTCTAGTTTTGTTCACATTTATCCAAACTGTGATTTTTTTCTCTGTTTGACCTTCCCCATTCCTTTGCCTTGCACTGAATCTGAATTCTTTGAGGACAAGAATGGTGGAAATTCTATTTATCTTGATCTTTCAGAGATGGCTTGCAATAGTCTGTCACAAAGTGAGTATTATGGACTCGATCAATATATTTTTAAGATTGATACACACACATTCACAGTCTGCACACAGATATGCACTTACATATAAGGAAAATAAATGCAATTGTTAAACGAACCTACCTTGCTTTAGTGGTTTGACCATATGTATACACAAAAGCTATTTGTTTCTAGGTATGAACAGGGCATATTTATAAAAAAAACATATCTCCTGGATAATCATAATGACCTATACTCAATATATCATTTATCCTAATGCCTTCATTAATTTGTGATACAAAATGTATAGTTTATCTATATAACACAAACCTATCTCTCAGTTTTACAGGTATTTGTACAGAGAGTATTTTCCAATATATAGGGTGACTTAGCAGTGTGGGGGAAAGGAAAAAGGACGGTTTCTTTCCACTTTATTCCTTTGAGAAATTGGGAGTTGATTATTTGGAAAGTTTATTTACTTGTTTATTTTTTAAACATTTTAGTTGTTGACATAGCTTTATTTTATTTATTTGGTGTGGTGTTGAGAATTGAACCCAGTGTCTCACCCATGCTAGGCAAGCGCTCTTCTACTGAGCTACAACCCCAGCCCTGATTTATTATTTCTTTTGTTTTTGTTTCTTTCTTCTCAGGGGCCAGGGATTGACACAGTGGAACAGAAACATGGTGGACTCAAAGGACATGGGAATTTCACCCGTGTTGTAAAGCATGCACTACCTGCATTGGATTTGATTTGTCCTGCATTTTAGGCAGCTTTGGCTTCATTTTAGGTGGAGAAAGGGGAATGCTAAGAGCTTTATTATAATGAACCACATTTGGGATCCTCAAGGTATTTGCTAGATGCTCTCAAAAAATTCAAACATTCTTACATCAACTTAATTGTTGGGAAGAAAATGAGAAGAACAACAACAACCCCCCCAAAAAAATAGGTTATGAGTATAACTCCTATCTTAAGGACAGAACAAAAGAATTGAAGCCTGTGTGCACTTAGCATTTGAAAATTCACATTATACATGAGCTAGCTATTTGTGTTGAGTGTGACTAACTATACCTAATATAATCTCTGGATTCGTCTCAGATTATGCCTGAGAAAGCCCCGGTGATCCTGAAAACAGGTGACTGATTGAAGCACTGCTTATATCTGCATGCCTGTAAAAGATGGATGGCTAGTGTTAGATTCAGATGTTTTATAGAAAATACAAATGGGTCTTTTATTTGTTGGTAAATCATCCAGTCATTTTCCCAAAGCCTTCTAAAGATTTGAGCATGTATTATGATTGTCTAGTCCCATAGAAAATGGACTTGATAGAAGAATGAAATAAACATTATTATTACTGTGTGTATATACGTGAATGCATGACCAACGTGATTCTGCAACCTGTATAATCAGAAAAAATTAGGTATTATATCCCATCTGTTTCAAATGTCTGATATGTCAAGGTCATTGTACTGTCACGTGTAACTAATTAAAACAAATTAAAAACAAAAGAAAATGGACTTGAAAGTTGTTACATTTGTCATTCAATGACAAGATGCTGAAGAGTTGAAGGGTGATGTGTATCACAACTATATCCTTATGTGACAAGAACTATAGCAATCACAACAGCTCATAATACAAAACAAGTAGAACCCTGAAAGCATAGCAATCCCCTTAACAATGCCTCCATTTCGTTCTTACAAATTTTAGAGTAAAAAGTACGTATGAGGATTTTGAAAGCAAGCACTTACTAGACATTTGGTTCTGTGTGTTCCTTTGTTCTTAGTTGTTACGATACTTGACTCAATTAGCCAATGCCAATTATCCCTTCAGGTCAAAACAGTCTCACTGTACCAGTTCTTGTTGTTCATTCTATTATATTTGGTAGTTAAAAGCTACCTCTGCTATGCTTGAATTCCATCTCACCTCACTGAAATGGCAAGACTGACTTCAAAGACAGAATATTCTGACATCATCCCTAGTCTACAAAGGATTGTCACCACAGTGATTTCTGAGGATGCTGGTGCTTGCTTCATTCATGCTTTTTTGTGTGTGTGTGTGCAGTTTGTTATTGGAGAATCCTCTGAATCTTCCCATGGGGCATGTTGGATAAGTAGATCTCAAAGGACAAATTCCTTCCAAAGTTCCCATTATCCTAAAAATTTCTATACCTTCCTCTATATTTTGTAACATAAGTTGTGACATCTCACATCTCACCTTTTCCTTAAATGCAGGATACATGAGTCTGTGTTTAATCAGCCAACTGAGCACATTGTTGGAGCCACTTGGAATTGTTTAGTCCCTCATTAATTCAAGAATGCCTGGCATGTAGATCTATACCTATGCACTTATTCAAGTCCAGCCTCAGATCTTATTTGACACAACATACTTAAAGTGTATTTTCACACATATACCTCAAATTTCTGAAAATCTTAGCATGATCTTGTAGTCCTTTTTATATCCACGCTTTCTCTTTCTGTGACAGGCTTTGTGTTTCTCCTCCCTGGGTTATGTTAGAATCTGCATCTAATTAGACTCACAGGACAAAAACATATCCCAGAGGTTCCCCATGAAGGGAATATAAGTCTCTTTACAAATGATTAAATAGGTATCACAGGCAAAGTTATCACAGGGTCTTCAAACAAGAGAAGTAACATATTGTTCAGATGTGGCAAGGGAGGCTCAGAGGGCATTTGGGGGTTACAAATTTTCTCAATCAGCAAAATAACTTATAAATATGACTCATGAACCTGAACTCAATATGAATTTAAATTTTAAACATGCAGCATTAAACTTGTGATCTCATTTTCAGCTGTGTTCACCCCTGCGTAATAATGATATTATTTTGAGGATTTCAAAGATGCTCTCTAGTTTTCTGACTATGCTTTGAGTTCATTCTTTCTATTATCTTTTCTTAAGTGCTTTGGTTAATCAGATACAGCAGACTATCACAAAATTATTGTAGTCAGCATAAGTCAAACATAACAAACACTGACTCTCCCAAAGCCTTGTCTCAATGTGCACTTTATCTACAAGCATGCAAAGGTGCAAATTGTACAGCTATGCTTCTGCATGTTGTGATTTACTCCAGTTTCCCATTCTCTACTGGAATTTGGGTCATAATTTATTTTCAATAATTGGAATACAGAACCTCTTCTTTGAAATTCTTCTCCTAAATACTAAATTGTGTTTCAATCCGATCATGGATAGTATAGAAATAACTTCAGGTATTTCAAACACAAGGAATTTAATATGTGGAATTCATCACATACTCATTGGACACATTGAAAAATCAAGGGCTAAGAGAAAAGGACTGGAAGAAAAAAAACAAAGAAGAAAAGAAAGAAAGAAGGATATTCAAACAATGAAATTTCAAATACTTTTGTTCTTGTTCATAAAAACATCTTTCCACATTGTTGTTAGATGGTGACTCAGGCTGAGACACCTTTCTAATCACTAAAAACTTCGCTCGATAAAGCCAAATGGAGTAGGTCTTCTGCTTATTTTTTTCTTAAGTATTTATTTTTTTAGGTGTAGATGGACACAACACAATGTCTTTATTTTTATGTGGTGCTGAGGATTGAACCCGGGTCCCACCTGTGCTAAGCGAGCACTCTGCCGCTGAGCCACAATCCCAGCCCATCTGCTGCTTATTTTGACAGCATTTCTGGGTAAAGGGTGAGTACCATTTTCAGTTCTCCAGTGCACTCTCTATTTCTCATTAGTTGTATCTGAACATTTCTCTCATCATCTCTTTGTAGTCTGGAATTGCCTATAATGCTGACCAGATTTTTTTTCCCATCTATTTCTTCTTCTGATGGACTACAAGTCATGCTCAGCTTGACTGAACTGCTTATACATTACTTTTTAGTTGGCACCCCTAAGACAGAGGTGCATTGGTTTTCTTAGGTGAGCCTATTGCTGATAATTCCTCTGACTTGATTGTAAATGAAGACATATGATTCTGTGTGTACAAGTTTTATACCTTTCAAAGAAGACAGGTTTTAGATTTTCACTGCTCCCAAACCTAGACCAAAATAATTCATTTCCCATTCTGAATGTTGACCCTACAGGTAAGGAATTAGAGTAAATGATTCCGCAGGGCACCTCTCCTATTTAATGCCTAGACATCACTTTTGGTTTTGTTTTTTCCTGTGCTTGGTAAATTGCATTCAAGATTGGACCCTTCCATAATCTAGTTTCTTCTTTCATCTATTATTGTTTGTAAAAAGAAGTATTAGACTTTGAATAATAACGATGATGATATATTACAAATAATAACTAGCAGTGAATCATTAATATGCCCAAGAATCTGTTCCTAACAGGCATTAATTAGTACATTAATTCTCACAACAATTTGATGTGATAATGCAATGGTATCTATTTAACATGTAGGCTTAGAAAAGGTAAATATATTTTTCTCATTCTAGATTGCACCTTCAATAAGCCATGTTACTGTAACTAAAAGCCCCCCGTCTTTTCTCTTGTTTCTAGCATGAAAACACACACATACACACACACACACACACACACACACACACACACACACACACACCACTTCCATTGGGATTTGGCTAAGATTTACAGGCAAGGTTTTAATAGTGATCTTAAACTGGAATTCACAAACTCATTAACAAAAAAAAATTTGTTAGGAAAATATAGAATAATAGATGTATGCATGTTAGAGGGCAAGATTTTTAGCCTTCTAAAAATCACTTAGGAAAAAATTCATATGCTTAAAAGTTCTGCTTATTAAATGGACTCTTAGCTATTAATGATTAAGGACATAGAGGAATCCTGGTGTGTACAAAATTCACTCTAGTTGGTTGACATTACAATAAACACTTGGAATTAATATAAAACATTTCAAAAATATCCCTCATTACTCAAATCATTGGCCCATCTCCATATATATTTATTTGAATGATTTTTATATTTAAAGTGTTACATAAGTACATATGTGTATTAGTATTGGTAACTTGCCCTGAGATAAATATCAAACATGGCCAAAATTATTTGCTATGGTTGATATTTAAAATTTCATATAAGTACTTTCACTGTAAATATAAGGTAATTTATGTTTCATTGTCAACTATAGCATCCTAAATTTCATTTTTTTTTTCTTCTAGGGGAAACAAGTATATATCATGTTGTCTGGGGGGAAAATTCTCATTTCTAGATGACTAAATAACCTTTAATATTTTGGCATTTCCATCTAGCTAGTTGTTATACCTTATGATCTAATTAGCATTTGGTATTTGATATCTCCAGTGACTAACAAGACCATCTAAATTAAAGCATTTCACATTCTAATGCCTTGTTAGAGAATTCTATTAAAATGGAAGAGAAACAGTGGCTTCCAAAATCCCTCACAGTTTACCTTCGGGTTTATTGGTTAATGTTTAATTCTCCAATGAAAACTTAATGATCTCAGAATGTCACGTATTACAAACTCCCAGGGTGCTCCTTGCTGTGTCTCATCACTCCACTAAATTCTGGGAGGACTTCAAAAATCTAAAAACTTCAGCTTCAATTGTTGGGAAAAAAAAATTTTAAAACACGAATATAATATCCAACAACCAATCTTTGTTATGTATTTTAAATACTACTATCACCTAGAAACCAACATAAAACCCTCAATTATTGAGACCTTTGTCAATAATAATTTTTGCAATTAATTATATATAGTCTTTTCTGCAGCTATTTCATAATAAATTTACATGCACACATGTACAGCATTTATGAAATATTGAATAAAGTTCAATTGTTTACATTTTACCTTATATATGCCTTTGGAATTTTTCTAAGTAAAATATACATAGATTTTACAAGATTTGGTACAAAACCCTGTTTCAATGGAGCATGCCAAGCAAAGAAATGCAGGAACAGTGTAATGTACTGGGTATATACATCCTCCTGTTTACTATATATTTAATAACATATGCATGTATACAATAGACTCTTGTTTGGTTTGGAAATGATGTGTTCCCCAAAAGCTCATGTTCGAGGCAGTGCAGTGATTAGATTCAAAGGTGAAATGATTAGATTATGAGGATTAGAACCAAACTGGTAGGTGAATTCACTTAATTAATTAGTCATTTGAAAGGACTACTGTACTGGATGGTGATTATAGAAAGGTAGGGTGTGATTTGAAGACTCAGGTCACTGAGGGCAATCATTTGGGGTTTATATTTTATGCACAATGAGCAGAGCTCTCTCTCTGCTCCTTCCCCATCCATGGAAGTCATAAATTGAGCAGCATTCCTCCACCACACCCTTCCACCATGATGCTCTGCTTCATCTCAGGCCTGGAGCTATGGAGTTGGCCATCTATAGACTGATCATCTGAAACTGTGAGCCAAAATAAACTTTTTCTCCTCTAAAATGTATTTGTCAGGTCTTTTGGTCACAGAGATGAAAAGCTGACTAACACAGAAATTGGTACCAAGAAGTAGGGTCATTGCTATGACTAACCTGACCAGGTGATCAAGAAGATTTGGAACTGGAAGGAGTTTGGAAAAGTTTGAAGATGCAGGATACAGAATACTTCATGCTGTGAACAGAGCTTAGTGGGTGTTTCTGATGGGAGTTAAGAAGGCCAGGATGTTCATAGAGCTGTGGACCGTAAAGACGGGGCTCACGAGGTTTCAGAGGAGGAGGAGGACTCTTTTGGAAATTGGAGTAGAGGCTACAAATGTGTCACATTCTGGCAAATAATTTTTGCCCATGTACTGAGAGTTTCTGTGAGCTTCAATTTAAAGGCAATGGACTAATTAATCTGGCAGAAGAAATGTCAAGAACACAGCATTCAGGCAGTGGCGTAGATATTGCTGGTCTATAAAACTGGAGCCAAGGAAGTTGTTGTTGTTGAAGAAATGACAACCTTTAAAGAGATGCAAAGTACTTTATGCTAAGGTAAAATGTAGGCAATAGGAAATATGGCCCATTTAAAGAATAATATAGTTGAAAGTTATTTTTCTTCTTAGAAAAGACAAGGTAAATCATTTCACAAGATCAAATATGTCTGCATTGGGAATTCACAAGTAGTCAATTCAAGGATGAGTATATAATTTGGCAAATATAGTTTCTATCCTGTGCAGTAATACGTATAGTGATCAGAAACATTCTTTGTGAAGATTTTTATCTTTGATTAAGCAATTCTATCCTGAGATTTTTTTTCCTCCCAAATTAGCATGACAGCTATGATTGAAGTATTTTTGTTGTTGTTATTGTTGTTCATTTGCAACAGCATTAGTTAGCATGCAGCAAGAACCAACATCACACATAGAGGGTTCAGAAACTGTAACATGGGGTTAGACTAAAATTCATTCTTTAGAAACTCCTAGCTAGGGTCTTCACAGTTTACCAAGAAGAAAGTATTAATAACTAAGTATAGAACAATTCTATAGTTATAACTCTTGTACTCATGATTATATATTCATTTTCACTTAAGTTAATGACAAAATTATATTGCTAAAGTATATACTGTATTAAATTTATAACATTTATTTAGTCATTCTCTGTCTTGGTTCGATTCTCAAATGCTCCTTATTGTTTTAGTGGAATGAATAGTTTAAATTATACACACAAAAGCAGTTGGCTTTGGAGAACACCTGGATTCAAATCCTAACTCCATTTACCAGTGGTATAGTTTGGGATGTCTCTTTGGCTCTTTGTGACTGAGTTTCCTCAATTATAAAGTAGAGATAATTATACTATCAGTACCTTATGTTGTTGTAATGAAAAAATATGATAATTCATGCCACAGGTCTAGAATAAGTAAGCACTCACTGAATGTTAACTATTATAATTAACTTTGTGATTTAGCTTATTATTATTTACAAATTTAATACAAATTGTTATGGCTCATGGGCATATGTTTTGATTAACATTGATAGATAACAGAGTTAACTATCCTTGGTGATAGGAACAAATTAATTTTCTTTCCAGATTTTTAAAAAATATCTATACCACCTGTCAACACAGCATAAGAACAACAAAAATATTCACAAGATATATATATATATATAAAATTACTAAGTGAAAAGAGCAAATAAGGTGTTGAGATATTGGGAGGAAACTAATATTGGAGAAAAAATTATATACATATATGTATATGTACACACACACACACACACGCATAGACATTACATTGTATTTGAACAGTGCTTCTGGGGAAAAGAAAAATTTAGATCTAAGGAGATGAGGAAGAACCACCAGGGAGGAAAAACAAAGGCCATACAATTGGAAAATGTCAGATTTGTATTCCTCATATGGATCTTTCATTTTCTCTGGGATGAATGAAGAAAACGTGCAGCATATATTCTTGGAATGACAAATATGAAGAACAGAATGGGAATTGAACATAGGCTTCTGCTTCATTATGTTATTCAGTCATACCTCTTCTCCTCTTTCCAGTAATAGAGACATAAATGGCAGAGTTGGCCAATGAAAGACTGCATTTTCTCACTTCCACTGAAGTTACTGGTAGCCATGGGTTAAATTCCAACCAACAAAGAATTTATTAGTATTGTGGATAATTTCTTGTGCCTACCAAAGAAAAGAAGGTATATTTCCATCTCTTCTTTTCTTTTTTAAATGTGGATATACCCATATTAAAACATGAAACCAAAGCAATGTATTTAGAAAAATAGAGCAATCTTCTGATACTAAAGATTATAGATCCATTTTCTAGTCCTGATCTACCAACCTGGATTTTCACATGTAAGAGAAATAGACTTCTATCCTGAATAATAAACTATAGCTATTTTATGAATCTTATTTTTTTTAAAGAGAGAGTGAGAGAGGAGAGAGAGAGAGAGAGAGAATTTTTAATATTTATTTTTTAGTTCTCGGCGGACACAACATCTTTGTTGGTGTGTGGTGCTGAGGATCGAACCCGGGCCGCACGCATGCCAGGCTAGGGTGCTACCGCTTGAGCCACATCCCCAGCCCCTATTTTATGAATCTTAGAGAAGAAAAAAGCAACTGCTTTTTGATGAACACATTTTGCATTGGAGGACATTAAAGAAGTCCTTATAATCATGACAATTTAATCTAGATAATATATGACAAATGTTAGCCATGCCTCAAATGTAGTTGCCATTCTAAATGTCAGTCCAAAATATTATAATATATTCTCAAAATATTTTGTAATAAAAATATTGAATTGCATGTGATATAAACTTTACAAATGTTCACCACTCTCTGCCCCCCACCCCTTTTCCTAGGCTCGTAGCAGCATTGAACTTTCTTCCCCCTTGAAATTGGGCAAGACCATAGTCATACACTGGCAATGAAATATGAGTAACAGCTGTTAACTGTTGCAAACAGACAGTTAAAAGCTGATATGTGAATTTCCTGCTCCCTTGGTGGCCTCCATTCCAAAACGTGGAGCCTCTCTCAGCCTGATCCTGGAAAGCAAATGAGCCCACTACCTTTTCTGCCCAGGAAAGTTGCAACTAACATATGAGGAATGAATGAAGAAATAAATCATCATTGTTCAAACCACCGAGTCCTGGGAATTGTCAGGTATTCCAGCCTACACCAAAACACAGGGGAAACTTACAGTTGACTTTAAAATGACTTACCGAGGGGGGAATTGAAATGATACAACCCAAGCACTAGAGAGGACATTGTTTTCACTAACAATATTCTTCTCTCTCCTTTGCACTTATATCCTGTCCTTCTCTTTCAGATGAGGTAAATTAGGATAAGATTTCAAAATTTTTGAGTGTAATCAGACCACAGATAGTGAGGTTAGAACTTGTTTTCTGTACTTGGTTTGTATTATGGGAAAATAGCTCCCCCCCCCGAAACAGAATCTTACTTAAATGAATGCCTAACAGAAATGGGTGCAGAACTAAGGTAATTTTTCATAAACAAGACTTTCCAAAATGTACTTAGGAAAACATTTCTCATGTGCTATTTTATTCTATTTGGAAATCTAATCCTTTCATAAATTAAGCTTTTCTTCTGCTTATGAGTGGTTATTCAGGGTTAACTCAGTCAAGTTTTCCTTTCATCTTTTTCATGCAGCTACTGATTCATATTGAGAATAGCTGAATCTAAAATGAATGTGATGAGAAACTGTGAGTCAAACAATACATTTTTTTTGTTTCCTCTTACTTTGTTGGGCCAAAAATAATATAAACTACCAAAAAAAATGATGGTGCACAGGTGTTGTTATTGCATTTACAGCCCAATGTGGCTTTTAAGGTGGTTGCTATGGTAACAGGATCATTTATAGACTATAATCCCATTAGGCAAAACTAGTGATAAAGTAAGCTCATTATAACAAACCTTATATTGCTTCACTTCCGGTTGTGTCTGTTTTATGGCAAATTACATTAGAAGAGCTATTAAATAACAAATGTATAAGAATGCCATACTTAGTCATAAAATATTTTTGGACAGAGGAAATGGGGATTTTGAAAATTACTGCAAATGATCTTTTTTTTAAGTGTTAGCAAAACTTTACAGACAAATGCAAATTACTCAGTTTTTGAAAACCTAAATACTAAAGAAATCCTTCCTCCTACAACATACTCTTAGGATCATATCTCCAGAAGTAAGAACCAATAGATTATTTATACACAACAGCACTGGAATCCAGACAGGGTCTGTGACTAGCCCAAGTACTCAGAGTATTGACTGGTCAAAATATAAGGAGGACAAACTTTTATTCCTCAATGTTTTATCTCCCTTTATTTCACTGAATAATTGTCTGATTGCTCTGAATTAGTCTAAATGTGGGGAGGTTTTCACTTCAGCAGTATTATTTCCTTTAAGCAAAATCAGATGCCTGAACATATAGGTTTCAACATAAGATGTCAATCTTAGTAGAAAGGGTCTGCTCTGACAGAATTGAGCAAATTAAGGATTTTAACTGGCTTTCAGTCCAGGAGATGGAGAAGTACTTTACTTATTCCTTCTTCTTAGTACAAATACAATGCAGGACCCTCAGTGGAGAGCAAATATAAGACTTTGAAAGGTGGAGAGAGAGGGTCGCTGAGTTGAAGATCTTAGGACAACGACTGAGGAATAGCACAAAGGTATGTTCTCTGGGATTTCATTTGTTATTTACTGTATCCTAGACTGGACCCCAAAGAAGCCTGCAGATGCCAATGAGTGGGACAGCAACAGCCCTAGGAATAGCCTTATTTCTCATGCATGGGCCAGGAAAGGGGTAGCCCAGAAATAACAACAATGATAATAACAAAAACTCACAAACGTTTAAGAGATACCATTCTACTCTAGTCAAGCCCTACAGGAAAACTGGCCCCCACACACTCATGCCAGCAAAGGCCAAAGGAGGAACCTAGGTATCTTTATCATAGTGGCTGGCTATAATGAGTTTTCATCCCTCCTGGACCTAAAAGAGCCACCCACTCCCTGCCTTAGTGCCAGTGTAGACCATCTAGGGAGCCTAGAATTTCATCTCCACTTAGCAGTAATGAGGAGAGGAGCAGTGATGTCAGAGGAGGCCAAGAGGGGAGCCCAAATTCTCATACCTTTTCATCAGCACAGAACAGAAGTGAGACCACTTACTTGTGGTATCAGTAGGAGCCTTGTGAGAAGAAGGTGTTCTTGCCTTTCCTTGCCAGTTTGAAAATAAATTTCACCCCTGCCTAGAAATGAGAAGGCATTCCTCTACTCCTTGGGTATGAGCAGAGGCTGAGAAGGCAGGGTAGTGTAGGTAGGAATTTCCACCACCAGCTGAAGGTAAAGAAGCCATGCCTCTAGTTCACCACGTGACCAGAAGATGCCACCTAAAGAATATGGTGAAAATAATTGGAATTGCAACAGTTCTGTCATTAGGAATATGTGAACCTATGAGGAAGTGACACAGCATTTTTCAAGTTTGAAAAGAAAATTTGTTACTATGCTCTATATTTTAGATCCCCAGAACTTGATCACTTTTAAAGGAAAGTTTGGAACACATGCATACATATGTACAAATGGTAAGTAGGGGTGTTGATGCAGCTATTTGTAAATTTGCTTGTGGTAATCATGTTTGTGGTAATCAAATATTCACATGGCAAACCCTGAAGATGTGGTGTACCCAACAATTCCAGCAACTCAGAGGCAGGAGGATCACAAATTCAAGGCCAACCTCAGAAACTTAGTGAGACCCTCAGCCATTTAATGAGACCCTATCTCAAAATAAAATATGAAAAGGAGTGGGAATGTCACTCAGCAGTAAAGTAACTCTGACTGTAAGTCCCAGTACAAAAATAAATAAGTAAATAAGTAAAATCAATCCTGAAGATATACAAATTGGCCAATTAAGTTTTTAAATAAAATTTAAAAAATAAAATTGTCAAACCAGAATTCTATATTGAGCAGAGAAATGTCTTTCAGAAATGAAGAGGATATCAAGACAATCTGTTATGATAAAAGGGGCTACATGCTATATTATTCTGTTTATGTGACAATTTTGAAATGACAAAATTATAGAAATAGACATTAGATTAGTGGTTGTCGGGGGTTAAGGGAATAGAGGGAGCAGGAGGAAAATATGGAGTGGTTGTAACAAATCAATATAGGAAGGCTCTTTGTGGAAGTGGAAGTGCTGTGAACCTTGAATATTCTGGTTATGATGTTTGTTCTATCGTACTATAGATTTACAAGATGCTGCTATTGGGGAGATACAGCAAAGGGTGCATGAGAGCTCTCTGTACCATTTCTTACAACTGCATGTGAATATGCAATTACCTTTTTTTATTTTCTAAAAAAAAAATTCATGGGGGTTGGCCTCCTCTTTTATCTTGAGGCAGGAATGCATTATTTCTTTTGTGAATGGAAAGATGCCAATTCTTTGGATTAAAGATGAACTCTGCAAAACCACTGGAATTAGGAGGACTTATCCAGCCCTGTAATCTGAAGTATCTTTGTAATCTCATATAGTGCTCATGATAGGCCAAGAAGCATTTGTTGATTAACTTGAATTAATGAATGAGTGAACAACAAAATCAATCTGTATATGATTTTTGAGATTTATCATTATATAGATAGACCCCTCGAGCTATACAAAGGCAGCTAAGTTCATCTTCCCAACAACAACAGCCTTCTACGATTTGATAATAGCCATCATAATCCTTCCTGTGATCTAAAGTTTTCTTTCTCAATTCTTAGTTCTACAGCTTTTCCCTACACACAAGAGATTTTTCACACAATTAGAGAATATGGTACTTTCCTTGGAGGATGCTTTGATACTCTATGACTAAGCATCATAGCTAGACTGTACCTTTCTTCTTTTATCTTCAACTATACATTTATTAATAGTTTAGTTTCAATATCACAGATATATTTTTTAAAAATTTCCCCAAATCCAAACATTGGGAAAAAAATTTTGACATTAAAAAAATGAAAAAGAAGTGCTCACATGATTATAATATTTAGCAAAAATTCCATTGTTAATGGTAAACACTTTTAGGGCTTTCTCATTTGTTCTTTCAGAAACTAAAAGAGCATATGTTGCTCATTATATACCACATATTTACATAACATGCTTATATAAACATATGTTCATGTATAAACATGTATAATGCACATATTTATAATATATTTTATAACCAAATTGCATAACCATCAAAATCATAGAGGTAAACAATACAATCTTTTTTTTATCTGTACTGAACATGTACAGAACCTTTTATTTATCATTATTCTTTTTTTAATATTATATTTAATTTTAACAGATACATTAAAACATAAAAATTGTCAGTACCTTGTGGTGTTCAGCTATATGCACACGTTGCATAGTTTGTTTGTTTGTTTGTTTTGGTACTAGGGATTGAACTCAGGGGTGCTCGACCCCTGAGCCACATCCCCAACCCTATTTTATATATTTTGTATTAGTTGCTAAAGACAATACAATGATCTTGACATGTAATATATTTGATTCAAATGGAGTGGGCATTCTTATTTTTCCACATGTACAGATTGCAGGATCACATTGGTTATACAGCCATGTTTAAACATACAGCCATACTAGTGTCTGGGCAGCAGAATACAACAATACAATCTTAAGAGAAGGTGTAAATAGTATGATAACCTAATATTTTTTGAGGTTCCTTTTATGCTAAATGTGTGTATATATCTTTATCTATGAATATAGCACATATATATCTATATGTGGATTTAAATTTCTCAAAAACCCAATGAAAAGGATATGATTAAGATCTATTGTATTCTTTTTACACATGAATTAAATGAGTTGATTAAACCCTTAAATAACTGGCTTATGGTGTCCCATGTCACAAATAAGACAGCAAGAGTGGTTGCTATGTTATTATCTTGTAATAAATAGTATGATGGAGAAGATTAAATGATATAGAAACATGTTCCAAAATGAAAAACACCAAAAGCAAGCTAGTAAATAGATAGTTCCATGCCTGTAATATGCAAAAGTATTGAAGAAAATTTATGAAAGCATATCATTCTTGGGTCCAGGGATTTTTTAAAATATTCATATATGTGTGTATATATGTGTATATATCTACATATATGTATGTATATGTGTGTGTGTGTGTGTGTATATATATATATATATATAATGAGTAAAAGCACCAGTTATATAAAAAAGGAAGAGATTTACAGAATAGAGTTATATAAGATTTTTAAATACATTTTTCTCATTATATATAATAATGGAAATACATGAACATTTTAAACATTAGCTAAATGGAAATTATAAAATAAATTATTCCTATTTCCCATGAAGGACTATCATATAATTACTCAGGGGACATGTAAAAGAAATGATGACTGATAAAATACTTAAAGTAAAAACTGTAACTATCAAAAATTATTTCTACAATTTTCCTAGTAAGTATTTTTTAGTACAAATCTAGTATAAACACATAATAGAATACAAATATATAACATGATTTCATTACATATATAGATTGCATATACCTGTTCAACATGAATTCACATGTGTGAATAGTAATAGCATAGATACTTTTTTCTTATATAATTTCTATTTTCTGTTATTTATGTTTGTTTCATGAATGTTTACTACTAGTGTAATTAGGAAAGCATCCATAACTGTAAACTACTTTCTCTGGTGATAAAACATATTAATGGAAAATGCTGTTTTAACAGAAATAAAATAACATCCTTTAATGCTTTTTCATGAATATTATTTTTGTTGTTTCACTTTCCATTTCTAAAATGCCTGAATTTCACTAAATGACATTAATCGCAATGCTTTTTAAGCCCTTCACCAATATGCTGTTTTCACATTAAGCATTTCAAAATTGGAAAAGCAATATCCTCTTTGACTTAAGAATCTGTTATATTTGAATGTTTAATCATCTACTATCTCATATGCAGGAAAGTATTTTTAACTCTGTAAATTTTTTATGTTGGAAATTCTCTCATTTGCTCTCTTTTTACATCTCCATAGCAGACATGCCATCTATCCAGCTGTTAGCAGACTTTCTATGAAAGTTTCTGTATTTTTTTCTTAAAGTTTTCTTGTTTTATTTATTTCTTTAAAAGAAGGCTTCCATTTCTTTTTCTACTCAACACTAACATCCTTGAGGACTGGAGATGCTCATTAAGACTAAACAGAAAATGAGTGTTCTTTGCTTGCTAAACAAATGTTCCATTTCTTTGCAGAAATTTATTTTAATGCAAAAGACACATTAACCTCCTTCAGCTAAGTATCTAAAAAAAGCAAATGACCCTCAATTAATATCACAAAATGCTGCAAGTAAATGCATAACTAAGCTGTTCACTTTCCAAATGACAATAATCAGTTAGAATATATAAATCTCCCACTGTGCCCTAGCACTAGAGCAGGTTATTTGATTAATTACCACCCTACCTGAGAGATGCTTTGCCCTCTATCCAAGCCTCTCAAATCTACTCAAATTGCTAATTTCCATTTTTAAGTTCAAAGTTGTTTACTGAAATCAGACAATTCTACAACCTAATGAAGAGTTCCTAGATTCCACTGGAGAGTCAATGTTGAATAATTATAGCAATAGAAAATAAAATTTTGTTTACAAATACAAATAAAAGATGTTATATAACATAGAGATGGCTACTATCTAAACAGGGAGATATTGTAATGGAGCAACTTAATTATTATCTCAGAGTATATCACTGGAATCTCCAGTGGCATGGAAGATTTTTCTTTTCATTTTTATATATATAAAGGAATAGATAGCATTCTATATTTTATAATCCTGAATATCTCATTAGACATTATATGCTTGCATTGAGGGGTCTTCTTACCTCAGTGTGAGAAATAATGTGTTTCCCAAAGAGGGGTCCATAGTACTTTAGCAGGATGCTCTAGAAAGAGATGTCCTATGGTGATATAATTTGGAAGGCATTATATTCTGCTCTTGACTCCATCCCCATTCAAGAATACATAACAGTATATATTTGTAACTTTAGGAGGTTCAGTAGGAACAAACCTACTTGCTCATTTTGACCTCAAGTTCCTTGAATTCATTCAAACATGAACTCTGTTTGTAATAATACATTTTTATTATGTCTTCCAAGGAATAAATACTCTTTGGAACCCAATTTGGAAAACATTATATATATTTTTTTCAATCAGGAGTATGTAAACATGTGAAAATCATGTGAAATTGTGATTACCATCAAAGAAAGACCCTATCATATTTTGGGGTGTAACAGCTTCTCCCAAATTCTCATATTAAAATGCTTTACCAAGATTACATCTTTTTTTCTTTTCTTTCTTTTTTCTATCTCCTATTGTTGTTGTTGTTATCATCATCATCATCATCATTTTGGACTGAATGCTTCACAATCTACCCTTTAATGAGAATGGTAAAAGTTAAAGTGTATACCTTTCAAAATCCTCAACTTCCAATGTACACTGCTATGTAGAGAACCTTTAATAAGAAAACATATATCAGATATGGATTCAAGTGTTAGGTTCAAGTTCTGGATATACCTTGAGATCTTGGGAGAATCTGCATGCTTTGGTTTCTTCATCCACAATTTGGAATAAGGGGAACTCCCTTATAAGATTTTCTAAGATTAAACAGCAAGATGTGAAGAGGTTACTATATAAAGGACAATCCTGTGGAACTGAGTTCTATAATAAATATATTCTTAACAAAGCACCATAAGACCTGTGCTTGACTAACTTAAAGAAGAGAAAATTTGAATTTCCTGTTTTCTCCTAATAACTTTTAAATAGATTCAGGTATAAGAGGAAGATGTGTCATAATGTACATCCTGAGGATTTTTTTTCTTTTCTTGCAGTTCTAATGATGAAATCAGAATCCTTACACATGCAAGGTCAGGTCACTGCTACTTAGCCACATCCCCAGGATATTAGGGGATAAAGGGACTCAGGGAGCTTCTAAGCAAAATACCTTTGAGCATATAATTGCATTTTCTGCATGGTACCATTTTAACTTACACGAATTGGCTCAGCAATAATGAAAGAGAGGTACCTCAATTTGACCCTATCCAGAATGAAAAAATACCTCCTGGGCTATGCACACAAGTTTTAGATAGCAGAGAAATTTAGGATGGTATTAGATCCAAGAAACAATGGAATCCAGATTAGACAAAAACTAATTAGTAAAAACTAATCCCAGCTTCTGTGTTCATTGCTTCTTCAACAAGCAATGTGTTTGAGGGAATAGGATGATATTAGGAAAACACTGAGGAACACGTGTGATGCATCTATCCAGAGAAACATGTGATTGGAAACTATGCAGAAGAAGCTATACAAGAGAGCAATGGCTCAAATATAAAGAAACCAAATGGTAGCATATTTCTGAGCAAGTGATGGAGAAGAGAAAGGAGAGTGTGTTTCACTTCAATATGGAAAAATTTTCCTGGAGGAGAATGTTGTACACAAGTATCACTTTTCCTTGCTAATGAAGCCAATGGATTATAATGGATGGTATATATATAATAATAGCAGGAGAAAGTCTATTTATTGACTTTCAATTTTAAAAATCAAATTGGAGACAAATATAGAAACATAAAGCAAAATTATAGTACGGGAAATAAATGTTGTAAATTTTTAATGAAAGTTATGGTATACACCTGTAATCCCAGCAACTCAGGAGGCTGAGGCAGGAGAATCTCCAGTTTGAAGCCAGCCTCAGCAACAGCAAGGCACT
Organism: Ictidomys tridecemlineatus; assembly: GCF_052094955.1. Classification (NCBI taxonomy): domain Eukaryota; kingdom Metazoa; phylum Chordata; class Mammalia; order Rodentia; family Sciuridae; genus Ictidomys; species Ictidomys tridecemlineatus. The sequence continues at coordinate 26,731,710 of NC_135478.1, read as the reverse complement.
AAGCAACTCAGTGAGACCCTGCCGCTAAATAAAACATAAAATAGGGCTGGGGATGTGACTCAGTGGTCCAGTATGCCTGAGTTCAATTCCTGGTACCCACCCCATCAAAAAAAAAAGAGAAAGTAATGGTATAAATATATTAAGCCTTAGAAGGAGAAAGAGAAATGAAAGAAAGACTGGAAGAGATGTTAATTTTCTTAACTTTTATAAAGAGGAAATTAACTACACTGTCTAAAAGGTTAATGGATTCAAAGAAAAATTAATGTGGCAAACAGGTGTGTGAAAATAAAATTATAAAGACTATGTGAGATAGCTGAGGGGAACAAAATCAAGACCAGTAGAAATAATCAAAATTCTTTATCTTATATCCAGGAGTAAATAAATAAATCTTAAATTTGATAATGTTAAAAAATTGGGTACTGGGTGCCATGGCACATACCTTTAATCCCAATGACTCAGGATACTGAGGCAAAAGGATTGCAAGTTTTAGCCAGCCTTAGCAACTGAGTGAAACTCTGTCTCAAAATAAAAAAAAAAAAAGAAAAAAAAAGAAAGAAAGCAACGCCTGAGGATTTAGATTAGTGGTAGAGCACACCTGGGTTCAATCCTCAGTACCACCAAAAAACCAAACAAGCAAATTTAAAAAGCATTAAAAAATGGAGTGATATGTAAATAAAACCAGAAAAAATAAAACATAAATTCTAAAAATTAATTACTTATATGGGTGAACTAAAGATAGAGATCTTTTAATTTCATACTCATCTGTACTGATTGCACATTTTATACATGCTTAATTTTAATTAAAAATTGTTTACCCACCTGCAGATTTGGATCATTTGATTTGGATCACGTATTTTTATCTCCCTTTTCTTATCCTTTACTGAAATATTTCCCTAATTGCTCAGCAGTCTCAACAAACTGTTCTTATTCTGTTTGTTTTGATCCTGCCTAGGTTTATTGACCTTTACCTGGGATTGAACCATATCAGCTGATACTGATTGTTCCTGCTGAGTGAGCTGCTGCTCTTCCCTTTTACACAGAGAAACTTCTAGGACCCTTGGCATCGGAAGACATTAGCAAATCTAGCAAAGTTCCTCTGAGTTCTGGGATTCAGAAAGCTACCCTAGGGCAGAAGGACACTTGTGTACTTGATCTGAGATAGTAGAACTTGAGCTAACAACCACTATACAATAGAAAATATTACCAAAGGGTATCAGAACCCAACGGCAAATATATATATATATATATATATATATATATATATATATATATATATATATATATATGTGTGTGTGTGTCACTAATAACAATTACAGTCAACATTTATTGAATTCCTGTACTAGGACAAAGTGATAGATGTTTCTCAATGTATGTCACAACACACAATACAAACACACATTTTACCTATAAGCCACTTTCAATCTGAGACGTTGTATGTAATTTTGATATCTGAATGTCACAAAAGTCAATCTGAAACTAAGAGAGATCATGTGATTTTCTTAACAAATTCCAGGGTTGCCTGGCTGCACTAGGAGCATTGGAAGAGAAATAATATTTAAAAGACATGGGGCACCAAGATAATAAAAAGGAGAAATATTCTCATCACTCATTCAAGTGAAAACCTGGGAACTTCACTGATTTTGTGATTTTTTTTTTCCACACTCTATGACCAGTGAGCAAGTCCTATGTGTTCTCCCTTGACATTTAGCTATATGATCCTGCTACTTTTCACATCTCCATGGCTGGTGCCCTAGAAGAGCTGCAGTCTCTTTCATTCCCTGCAACAATGGCCACCATCTCATTTGCTCTCCTTGCTTCTACTCCCCCCTGCTCCTCTCCACACAGTTCAGAGCCTCCATTTTTGCTGCTGTGACAAAAGGATCTGACCAGAACAACTATCGAAGACGAAAAGTTTATTCAGGGGCTTACGGTTTCTTTTGGAGGTCTTAGTCTAGAAGGCAGTCTCTGTTTCTCAGGGTTCAAGGTGAGCCTGAACATCATGGCAGGAGAGGATGGCAGAGGGAAGCAGCTCACAACACAGGGACCAGGAAGGTGAGGGGGGAGGAGGGAGAGGATGGGGAGGGGGGAGGGAGAGAGGGAGAGAGAGGGAGAGAGACACTCCATGCTGCAGATACAAAATATATATCCATAGCCACGCCCCAAATTAACCCCTTCCTCCAGCCACACCCCACCTGCCTCCATCACCACTCAGTTAATCCCATCAGGGATCAATTCACTGATTAGTTAAGGCTCTCACAACCCAATCATTTCTCCCCTGAACATTGTCAGACACATGAGCTTTTGGGGGACTCCTCACCTCCAAACCATAATACTCCAGAATAAACTTTAATCATGAAAATCAAACAAAACACTCTTCTTAAACTGTCTCAAGGCTTTCTTTCTGCACTGAAAATCTTCCATTCTACTATGATTCACAGGTTTCTATATGACTAGACAACAGTTGTGCCAGTCTTTCCTTTGTATACTAAGAGCCATCCACACCAGGCTTCTTGTATTTTCTTGAAAAGGTTTAGGTACCCCTGAGTCATTTTGAAATATTTCAAATATTACTGGTTTATGGTGATACAAATATGACATTATAAATTAGGAATGCATGTGTGTCTTTAAAAATTGTCACTGAAGACATTCGAGATTCACTGAAGACTATGTAAGTTCCTATGTGTCATACTTTTTCCCAGAATTCAGTGTTATGAAATTTCTCAAAATTGGCTTGAAATATCTTTAAACAATAGATTTTCTTTATTTGTCAGATATGCAGTACCTGTGTTCAATGTGAAGAACAAAATATAAATTTCCCTAGTGGTTGTCAATGCTGAATTTGCAAATTTTTAAACATAGTATTACTTTATTTTATATATAATTTAATTTTAAAACAGTTCTAATACACTTTTAAAAGAAAATAAAAATATCCCAAGGACATTATTTATTACCATGTGCAGTTGGATTATCAATTCATTAAATTCCTTACATTCAAAAATTATTATATTCTTATATTACCAAGGAGCTATTGTATACTACATAATGTTTAGTATATTATGAAAGTATTTTTAAGTAATCTGAAAATTATGTTTTATCCTCAAGAATAAGGGACCAGGAAGCAGAGAGAGAGAGAGAGAGAGAGAGAGAGAGAGAGAGAGAGAGAGAGAGACTCTATGCTGCAGATACGAAATATATACCCATAGCCACGCCCAAAATTAATCCCTTCCTCTAGCCACACCCCACCTGCCTCCAGGTGGGATGTATGAATGGATGTCAAGTTAAATAACATGATATTTAAGATTTAAAATATTTTGAAGAATGGTAAGATGGGTTTATCAAGTAAACTTCACAAAGCAAGGGAGAGTTTGGGTTGAAATGAAGAAAATAAAACAGAATTAAGATAGGTAGAACATATTCTCAGTATCTGAAACAATATAAGGAAACAAAAATCTATATGCTGTTTATAGGACTGTGGACCTGAAGGCAACTATTAATATTTGAGTGGATTTCTAGTGAGCTGAAAAACTAGGGCTTCTTTATGATGCTACTTGACAGATAGCACAATGTGTTGTGCTAAATTTCAATGATGAATTTTGTTTTATTTATGTCACAATTATTGTATGTCAAAGATATTTATCAGGACATTTTGTATACTGTGGAATTCAAAATTGAGATGCATCCCCCACCCCTGCCTTAAGTTGAAGTTATTTTTAAGAGGGCTGAATTCCTTTAGATACAAATATTTTTTCTATTTCCAAGTTGTTAGCATTCAATTTACAATGAGTTTATCTGTATTAGAAGACAATATGATCCTGTATCTAGAAGACTTCTAGATCTGATAAAGAAATTCAGTAAAACAGTGGGATAAAAATCAACATAATAATCAATAGCTTTCCCATATACAATAATGAATCAACTGCAAAATAAATCAGAAAAATAATCCAAAATAGCTAAAAAAAACCCACCAAACAATAAAAACAAAACAACTAAGATTAACTTAACCAAGAGGGTAAAAGAACTTTTTGATAAAATGTAAAACACTGAAGAAAGAAGTAGAAGAAGATAATAGAATATCAAAGGCCTCCCATGTTCATGAATAGGCAGAATTAATATTGCTAAAATGGCTACTTTACCAAAAGTGATCTATAGCCTCAAAGCAATCCCCATCAAAATACCAATGACATTATTCACAGAACTAGGATGAAAGATATCCAAAAATTCCTATGGAAGAATAGAAGACCCAGAATAGTGAGAGCAATTTGTAGATACCTGATTTCAAATTATTCTACAAAGTCATAGTTACAAAAACAGCAAGGTTCTCACATAAAAACAAACACAGAGATCAAAGAACTGACATAGAAAAGTCAGAGACAAACCCACCTAGCAGTAGTCATCTGATTTTCCACAAAGTTGCCAGAAACACACCTTGGAGAAAAGACCTCCTCTTTAACAAATGGTGCTGGGAAAGCTGGATAGTCATATATAAAAGAAGGAAACTAGATCCCACCTCTTATCTGTACAAAAGTCCATTCAAAATGAATTAAAGACCTAATTACAAGATCAGAAACTTTGTGATTGTTAGAAGAAAATATCAGGGAAACACTCCAACGTATAGGTACAGGGGAAAACTTCTTGAACAGGACTCAAATTAGTTCAGGAAATAAAACCAAGAGTAGGTAAACAGAATGGTATCAAATTAAAAAGCTTTTTGCATAGCAAAGGAAACAAATCAAAAATTAAAGCAACAGTCTACAGAATTGGGAGAAATTCTTTGCCAGCTACTCTTGCAACAGAACATATATAGAACTTTATATCCAGATTATATAAAAAAAAACTCAACACCAATACAAATAAACAAACAACCCACTCAGTAAATGGGTGCAATAAGTAATCAGACACTTTTCAAAAGAACTGGCCGGCAAGTAGGTGAAAAAATGTTCAACATCTCTGGCCATCAGGGAAATGCAAATCAAAACTACATTGAGATTCTACCTCCCTACAGTCAGAATAGCCATCATGAAGAATGCAAATAACAGTCAATGCTGGTGCAGGAAAAGGATCTCTTACACACTATTGGTGAGAATCTAAGTTAGTACAACCACTAAGGAAATCAGTATGAGTTTCTTAAAAAAAAAAAAATTCCCAGATGATCCAACTATACTACTTCTACTTATCCAAGAGAATTAAAGTCAGCATACTTTAATGATAGATGACAATAGCCACAAAAGGGAAACAGCCTAGGTATCCATCACAGATGAATGGATAAAGAAAATGTGATATTTGTAAACAATAGGGTATTATTCATCCATATTTGTTAAAAAAATTAAATCATTTGCACGGACATTGATGGAACTAGAGATCATTGTATTAAGCAAAATAAGTCAGACACAGAAACAGAAGTATCACATTTTATCTTATCATGGAGGCTAGCAGAAGAGGGGAAAAGTGGACTTCATGGATCTAGAAGGGAGATGGTTAGTGTAGAGGATGGGAATTGGGGCATGGAGACAGGAAGACTGAAGTGGGAGAGAGGAAGGGAGATTAAGAGGAGGTAGGGGGAAGTAAGACCAATCAAATTATGTTACATACTTGTATGAATACGTCACTATGAATACCCCGTATCCTGTATAAGTAATATGTACCAATTAAAAAAAATGGGAATGAGTTTTATATTCTATTTTGATGAGTGTCCATATTAGTGTGAGGTCCTGGGGCACTCTAGAGTTCTATTCTGGAAAAGGTCATGGCTCAAAGTAGACACAGTCAATATCATATGGGCCTCAAATGACTCCCAGCTGACTGTCCAAGTCTTTGGTTTTGCTTGTGGCAGTACTTACAAGAGCTCCCTATAATTTCTGTCCTTCCCCTATTGTCCCATTCTCCATGACAGATACCAAATAGCACAAGAATATTTGGGAGGAAGAATAAGTCTTTTTATTTTTCATAACCAAACATTAATCTGCAAATTACATTTGTTTCCTGTGTTGGTTCCATAAGGAATAACCTAATGGACTCATAATAGACTGTCATTATCACATCAGCAAAAAGTAAGGTGCCTTTAGTAGGATAAACTATTATATTACAATTAAGAAAGTCCAGTGGACTCATTGGCATTTTCACAAAATTATACCCAAATGCTTGATTATGAAAATTGTTGAAAGAGGACCATAATTAAAATACCTCTGTCTCCAGCAAGGAGAAATACTTCCAAACAAAGCATTGTGACTTTCCTATAGAAAACTTTTATTTTCATGATACAAAAAAAAAAAATGTCCTTTCTTCATTGAGAAACAAACAGTTTTAAAAACTTTCTATGCATTAGGCTTTTGGAAATGGAAAATATGAATCAGATTCAAGGCAGGGCTTTTCCTGAAGGAGAGGGGATTTCAGTGGTGACAGATAAAGGAACATTTATCATTCACTCTGCATCCATGGCTAGAGATAAACCTAAGGTCCTGACAGATCCCATAGAACTAATGGAGGTGGGAAAGAAGAGGTCAGGAAAGGGTCTGTAGAGAGAGTAATAGCTGACTGAGTATTTAAGAATATGTGGGTCTTCATCAGGGAAAAATATGTGGTGGTCTTGTGCACCTTTCAAGGGTGATTGATGACATGGTCCCTGACTTATTTGAAGCACAGGCAGCATGTGAAAATTATAAGACAGAGGATACACCAAATAGTAAGAACAAGGGCTCCATGAGAGAAAGCAGAGAGTGTCAGTCATGGTAACCCAGTAGGGGAGGTGCTGGGCTAAGCAGACAGAAGATATGTCTGTAGTTGATGCCATTGAGTACTATAAGCAGAAGAATGCAAACTCAGATTTCTATTATTAAAAGCAGGTTGACAGTCCATCCCTTTTGGAGCAGAATCTTTGTCTATTATTATTTCAAGAATGGATGGTTCCTTCCCTAATCACAAAGGTTCTGCTTGCATGGATGGAATCTTCTTATCCTCGTGGTTCAAACAACCTGTGGCTATTCTGACCTAGTTTTTCTTAAATGTTACCATGAATTCAGCTATGTAGCTATGTTTTTATGCCTTCGATCTCATGATTCTTGCTGTGCTTCTTTCCAGATAAAGGAAAATTACAGAATTTATAATAGAAGAGTCATTTTGAACCTTCAATAAAATATTCACTGGGCTTCCAAACAGAGTGCTTTTGTGTCATTGTCAAATTGCCTCAAACTCAAAAATTAAAAGGAAAAAATCAAGTCACTTCTTTCAAAATCTGTGAAGAGGCCCAGTTAATCACATTTCCTAGTACCCATGCTTTTGGAAATGTGATATTTCAGGTTCATGCTTTACCTATTTGACAATTTACAAATTACCTTTCAATAAGAAAGAGGCTGAATTTCTTTGCCCTTGCTAGCTCTGTGTGTTCTTTACATAAAATACCTCTTGTTACTTGTATAATGAGACAACTCTGAGATATCAATGTGGCTATGAATTTACAGAGAGTAAAAATAAACATCCAAAAGGATCATTCTTATTCAGCCTATTTTTCCAGTTCTGTCAGTCATGTTTTTTTAAAATACGAAACAGGAATATGGTTTTCTCCGTCAGAGTTCATCATTTCCTTCTTAAACACAGATATTAGGTATTGCTTTTCTTGATACTAAAACCCATTGCCCAGAGTCTTCTGGAGATAACACTTTCTATTTCACCGACTCCTCAGTTGGTTTGATGACAGCATCCACTTCAAATTACACTTAAGAGTAACACCTCCCCACTTCACCCCAGGATCTATCACTGTGGGCTTCTGCCTATTTGCAGTTGCAAGCTCTTGCTGTTTCATTTCTACTCTTTCCTCTAAAGACAGAAACTGATGTTTGAAACTAACATTTCTCAAATTAACAGCTAAATTTGTGGTGTGCTTATTATACTTCAAGAAGGCTCTGAGCCCTTGATATATGTAATCCTTGGAGTGACCCTGTGAAAGTCCTATTGCAATTATCTGCATTACAGAGACCACCAAGACAAAAAAGTTCAGTAGCTTGCTCAAGGTCACACAGCAACTGAGAAACTCTGAAGGCAACCTCCACCATCTGTGCTCTTAACCACTGTTCCAATGTTAAAAAAGAAAAAATGAACCTATCGTCACCTTCATATTCTTAAGAATGACATCCATTTATATAAATAGTACATAAATTCACATTGGCACTACTCTGGGAGGTGGGTAACCTGGTGATGTGACCCTTGTTTTCCTAATAAGAAATCTGAGATTGTTCCAATTGCATAAATCAGAGATTTAGCATTTGGAGTCAGCTCAGACACAAAACTGTCTTTTTAACTCCACGTCTGCCAACCAAATATTGTTACTTTACCTCTGAGCACTGAGTTAGAAGCAAACAACTATCAAATAACTTTATACATGCTGATATGCTCTCCAACAAAAGCCCTAATAAGCCCATGCCTACTATGAGGTGTGCATAGACTACCATTTGAAAGATAACATTTGGTGTAATTTGAAGTACATCCTAAGTGTTCTCACTACACACACATACAAACTAGTAAACATGAGGTGATAGATGTGTTAATTAACTGGATGTGTCACAGTAATTTCACAATGTATATTAATGTAGAATCATTACATTGTATACCTTCAATATATATGATTCTTATTTGTAAATTATACCCAAGTTAAGCGGGAAATTCATTTGCTTAACATTGAAATAAATTTTAAAAATAAAGAAACAGATATTTGAAATATGTTTTTCACTTCTGTACATGTTTTCCCAATTGGTAATTTGAGTGCAGGTTGTTAAATTTCTCCATAAACCCTTTGCTTCACAGTTTCTCTACTCAGATGCCCTGTGAAATGAGCAAGTTCCTTAACTTTTTGTTCCTTGGTGGTCTCTGCAATGCAGATAATTGCAATGGTAGCTTAATGGGGTCACTCTGAGGATTACTTATATCAAGGGCTATTTTCTGTATTCCATTCCCTAGAACAAATTAATTCTCTCCATACTTGTTCCTTGAAGAACTTCTTTGTACCCGGCCCACTTCTAGTTGTTTGAAGGATACAATGAAAGAACAATAAGACAGAATTTATTTCCTATGTTTATCTAATTTCTAAAAGGAGTGGAGGTGACAAATTTACACAAATAAGCAAGATATATAATAGACCAGTTAGGAATTAATGACATGAGGGCAAACAAGGAGAATGAAGTTGGAGAATGACAGAGGGTACAATTTTAAGTATGTTGATGCTAAGGAGTTGACACTGAGCAAAAAACTAAAAAGAGGAGAAGGGGGATAGAGAGGTACCAGAGGAGGAGCATTTTAGGAAGATGGAATGGGACATAGGGGAGCATGTCTGTGGGTTCTAGAAATAACAGGTAGGCTGGAGATTGCAGCAGAGTGATGGAGGGTAAGACTAAGTGTAAAATAGGAATCTACTGGAAAATCTGGAACACAGGGGTGATCTGATTTAAATTTTACCAGGAACATTCTGACTGTGAATTAAGAACATGTTATAAAAGGGCCAGAAGAAAACAGGATAATATCTTCGCTTCTGCAAAATCCAGTTGGGGGTAGTGGAGATGATGAGACAGAGTTAATTTCTGGGTCTACTTTGAGCAGAGAATAGACAATATTTGTTGACGGATGGTAAATGTTACATTAGAGAATGAGATGAGTAAGGATGATGTCACATGTTTGGCCTTAGAAACTGGAAAACAAAAGGGGGAAGATGACAGAAAAGTGTATTTAGAAATGAATAAATAAATTAACCCAATAACAAATAAATAAATGAAGTCTTTGATGAATAAATGAACTAAGCGATTCAGCTTCAAACACAAAGAACAGTCTTGAATGACAAAAGAGTTTTCTGTAAAATAACAAAGAAGTTACTCATTGATGAAGACAAGTACTATCTGGTTTTATGGCTCATGACAAGAAATTCTTTAAAGGGTAATTATAGAAAGATTCTGAAATGTTTTAGGCTGATTTCCCAGAATATATTCTCCTGCCCCACCAACATTCAGAATTTCTTTTTTGTTCTTTTTAAAATAAGAATGTGATTCCAAATCAAAAACCTGTCTTACTTTCAACAAAGCAAATCTTTGGTTGTGCATATGTAATTTTAAACAAATTGGGGAAAACATCTTAATCTAATTCCTCAAAATTCCACAAGACATGAGTTGAATTAAGTCAATCTTTTTTAATTGGGAAATAATAATGGCTAATATTTGCCTTTAGGCTCACATATATTACGTGCGTGTGAACACAACTAGCAGTTTGCATATATACACAAACCAATTTATTGGCAAGAAAATTTCCTATGTGCTTTCTGAGGTCATCTGGCTATCATCATTCTTGAGTAGACAACTCAGTTGCTATTACTTCCTATTTATTTAAGTAGAAACTGAAGTTCAAATAAAGGAACTTGTTCAAGGTCACTCATTAGAAAGTTGTTGAGTTAGACATGAATATTTTAGGTACTAATTCACTTCCATCACAGTCAGACATTTTCCTAGTATAAATTATAGAAACATTAATTCTTTTGCAATCCCATACATTTATTTCTCTCTCTGTTTTTTTTAGCTCACATATTTAAAAAATATCTGTCAAGCTCATTGTTGACACTTTTGATTCCAGTGGCCATGTTCCACCAGTAGATTTTCATGTAGGATTTAAAGGTTATCAGATTTGAAACAAGTTTCTGTTGTCCTGAGGATGCATTTTTTCCCTCTTATCTGCTATCAAAAATCTCATATTAACCCTTCAAATTCACATTTAAAATATATAGGATTTAGTGTATTTTGACAACATAATTTCAAGGATCAATACCACAAAGGGTGCACAAATGGAAATAAATAGAATTCTATATTCATCACATTGCAAAATCATTCAATGCTCATCTAACTCATATTTATAAACAGATGTCTTTTGTCATGATTGGTTTATCATTTAAGGTCCCTTTTAGCTTCCTAATTTCATGTCCCATGGAATTTTCTTTCTCTTTGGTTATTTCTGTGGAAAGACCAAAGTATTATGGCAATGTACCACTGAGACTGTAATCCTCTAAGGTGTTTTTGTGCTCAGACAAACTCATGAGAGCAGACACTCTGCACTCTTATAATAGTAGTGTCATCCCTAAATAATATCTTGACAACATTTTTTTTGCATTTGTACATTCAACAGGCATTTCATTTTATTAATAAAATTGTGTGCCTTTTAATTATCCAGGGCTGTTCAGTGTTTTTCTTAAAAAGATAAATGGTGGAACTTGGCATGGGAAAAATCATTCTGTTATTAAAATGAAGCAGACATGGCTTAGGGGACAGGGTTCTCATAGCAGTGTGTACTAGACTGTATTAGAGTTTTAATGTACAAGATAATGAGAAGAGATAATAAGGGCCTCATGAACCATTCAGTCCAGGTTCTAGCCTCGGAAAATGAACAGTGAGTCTCTTTCTTTCCTGAAATTTGTCACTGAGGTATTTTTAGCTCACCAAGAGTGAGCGACTCTGCTCTCTGAGCAAGTGGCTCACATGCTCCACTGTGGGAAAAGTTATTTATTATTGATACCACTATGCATATTCTATTGCATATAAAATACTCTAAATTTCCTACTGGTGCCTTTGGCACAATGAAGAAAACTTTTTAAAAGGAAAACATTGCCTCATCTATAATAAATTAATAACAACTCAATATGTGGTTTTTAAAAGTAACTAAATGCATTCCAGCTATTTTGGAAGGGATTTTAGGCTATATGCAAATATACAGCTCTAAAAATTTCAATTTGGGGATTAGCATTTTGATGTTTTTTCTCCCTCAGGTAATGCTTGCCCTACCTAAAGTGTTTATACTCTTTCTGAAGTTCTGTATACGAACAGACAGAAAATAATTAATTCTCATTTGTAAAGTGTTTTATAGATTGCAATTTTGTGTTTTATAGTTTACATGCATTTTTCTCTTGTTATCAGCAGAGGAAACATCAGAGGATGGACTATCACTAACTTCAGGTTCCAGATGAGTAAATTGAGACATAGAGAAATTGGTTCCCTCCGTATATGGTCATAACCACAATTGAAGACACCATGCATATTCCGGTCCCTTTGAGAATCTTTTTTAAAGCTCTAACCTCTATCCTGCCTATTGCCCCTGAATGCTCAATTTAGATAGGAACTTCATCCAGCTCATCTGTTTCTTAAAATTGCCTCCCAGAATTTTGCAGTTAGACAACTTCTTTATCTCTGGTCTGCACTTAGTTCCTGGAAGTCCATCTTACCCTTGGTTCTCAATACACATGAGAAAAAAAAAGTCAGATATAAAACAAATGAAGAAAAAGTAGCTCCTTGACTCTGAAGGAGGAAGTAGAGAATTCCTGGATCTGCAGGGCAAGATGCAGGCATTGAAGTCTTGATATTTCTTTGGCTTCTGCTGGATGGGTTAAAATTTGTGAATCATATTAACCATTGTGGTTCTTATTCTTCTGATAGAAAAAGTTGATAATCATCCCTCATTCTCTGATAAAGCTATTATGAGAAGCAAACGGTCTGTGAAAGTTCTTCTTTTTTTTTTTTTTTTTTTACTTTGTACAGTTCTATTTAAGGGTTTATCAACTACTATAATTATCATTATTACAGATCTCCTTAAAGGAATCAGGGGCAACTACTTTACTGTTAATGAAAAAAAAAAAAGATTTAGGCCACAATGAACATTGCATTCTCTCTGTGACAGGTAAGAACCTTCCACACAAACACAGACATATGAGAAATTTCACATTGCTTTGCTTTCTTTAAAGCAATTTCAGTTTGTATCTGTGTCTCATTTCGCCATATGTTAGGATCTACAGAAGTACCAAGTTTTAGGATGCACCTAAGCATTAGAAAAAAAAAAGGAAAAAGTATATCCATCCAAGATTCACAACAAATCTTGAATATTTATAAATACATTCATTTAATTTCTTTTTTTCTGATTATGAAAGCAATAGGGAGTCATTATAGAAAATGAGAAGTTGAATAAGAAAGTCAACTATTTATCATACATATAGCAAAAATAGCTTTGTCAACTACAAATATGGCACATATACATAAAGTTAATATGTATGCCTTGAAAATTATGTAATTTGTTCTTTTAGTAATTATAGATAAAACATTCAGCCTTTGGTTTTTTGAGGATTGGCTTATTTCACTTAGCATGATGTTCTCTAGTTCCATCCATTTACCTGCAAATTACTAAACCTATTACAAGTCATTTAATTATCCTCCTTTTGTAGACATCTAAGTTTATTTAATATTACAAATTACACTGAATTGAATATCTATGTACATAAGTTTTGTCCCCATTCTAATTGCTTCACTGTAAAAATAGATTAAGGAAAATTAATTATTTAATCAAAGAAAAACATATATTTGTGATTCTGTGTATATGATGAGATTTTTTTCCAATTGATTAATGTTTAAAATTAAATTTTTGTGGTTATTCCATTGTTAGAAATACATTTTATTCTAACAAAGTAATCTTTATGAAGAACTTGGAGGCTACTGGAATTAGCCATATCTTATGTGTATTGTACTAGAGTTCTCCAGAGAAGCAGAAGGCAGAACTAATGGGAGATCGATTGATTGATATATACATACATACATACATACATACATACATACATACATAGAAATATAAGAGGAGACCTTATTATGTGACCTAGCTCAATTTGTTTGGAATCCCAGAAGTACAACCATGTGCCGTGTGGAAATTGGCCAACCAAGAAAAAAGGGCAGGAATGGAGGGTGGGATATCCTACAAGTCCTAGAATCTGAAGGTCCTAAATCCAGGAACTCTGATTTTTAATAGTGAAGAAATGAATGTCTCCCCTCGAGAAGAGAGAATTTGCCCCCTTTCTACCTTTTTTTTCCCATCTGACCTTAACATTTAAATGATACCCACCCACATTGGTGAGGAAAGACTGCATTACTCTACTGACTCAAATTCTCATGTCTTCCAGAAATATCCTCATGGACACACCAGAAATAATATTTTAAATAATATCCAGATATCTTAACCCAGTAAGTTGAACCCATAGAATTAGTCATTGAAAGATAACTATCTTTTGACTTTGAATAAAATCCAACGCTCTCTGGATTGCTGTTAATGTACCATGTTTAGACACTGCATCAGTTCTGAAACCTGAGTCATATCACTCTTAGAACTATGAGTTCCAGGGATAGCCCAGCCAGCTTTATTAGACACTCCAGTTTACTGTAGGTTAGGTCCTGGTGATGCACATTCAAAATATATTTCAGAAAGTAAGACGTTCAAAGTTTTAGTAACAAACATGCAGTTCAGTTCTGTTACTTGTCTCAAATCAAACATCATGATTTTCCCAAAATTGTACAGCAGCTGAAAGTCAGCAGGTTAATGCAAATGTAAAGCAATCCTAATAATACCTTATGTCTGATCTCATCTTGCTGGGTTTCTTAAGAAAGCCACTTAAGTCTCTCTAGTGCTTCTGCAATATGATAGTGAAACAGCTGCTCTTAGCAGGTGGGATTCAACCTAACTAAACTCTAAAGACTCTAAAAGTAAAAGGAAAGAACAAATGGTCAAAGTTTCCCTTAAGAATCAGAATCTAAAGTATTTTTATTCATGGTATTTGTTTCCTGAATATTATAGGCTGCCTTAAACAAAAGAAGAATTTATGCCTGTGTGCTATGGGGTGTTCTCAAAAAGCAATGAACTTGCTGTCAAAAAAAAAAAAAAAAAACCCTTTATTTTAGATCTGTTTTATCCGTTTCCTGCTATCGTGGCCAAGAGTAAGTCATTTAACCTTGAAATTTTCCTCATATTAAAAATGGTAAGAGTCTCATGTTGTTGTGAGAATTCAGTATGAAAACAAATATGAAAGCATTTTGAAATCTGAGAAAGTACCACGAGATAAAAGGAAATAAATATGCAAAAACCTTTTTGGTATAAGTCAGGAATCCAGCTCCTGACCAAAAATCCCATGTGTGATCTTTCAGGCCCAATCACAGGCAGTGAGAAAGTCAAAGTTCATGGGGCAAAGCTGCCACTTCCACATCAGAAACAGGGAAAAGCCCATACATTGCAGTCTCCAAAGGAATTGTAGCTCAGGACTCTCGGAGGCTCTTATAAATGCCTGTTTCCCTCTGAAGAGTTCAGGTACCTCCATGTGGAGGACTCATGGTGCACAACTCAATGACCCTTTTCTCCCCCCAATTTGGTACTTTCCTACACTTACCCCCTCCCTGAGTACCCCATTGCTTATCCTTGACCCCAGGAAGAGAAGAGTGGATCCTTCTCTTTAGCCCAGACTCCCCAGATGAGCTCCCCCAGTGAATCAGACTAGAAATCCAGTAAGGTTTCTGGATCTTATGAAGAAAGTGGTCTAACAAAAACTGCTGATTTAATGGAAATTCATATTCTCTTGAACTCTCTGAAAAATTTATAAGTTCTTTTTTCAAAGATTTTCTATTTTCAGTTCATGTGGGTGTGGAATGGTTGGGCCACCTAGTAATCCTAATACTTAACTTCTTGAAGAACTGTCAAGCTGTTTTCCATAATAGCTGTACCATTTTACATTCCCACCAATAATATACAAGTTTTTATTTTCTCTACATCTTTATAAACATTTTTTTTCCTTTTTTAAAAAAAATAATTATCACCATCCTAGATGGTATGCAGAAGTATTTTATTATTTCTTCCTAGTCTTTTTTTTTTCTGGGGGGATGGGGGCAACAAGGATTGAATTCAGGGACACTCAACCATTGAGCCACATCCCCAGCCCTATTTTTTTTTTTTTTGTATTTTATTAGAGACTGGGTCTCAGCAAGTTTCTTAGTGCCTTGCTTTTGCTGCAACTGGCTTTGAACTCATGCTTCTTCTGCTTCAGCCTCCTGAGTTGCTGGGAGTACAGGCATGTGCCACCTCTCCTGGCTTCATTGTAGTTTTTCTTGTATTTCTCTAATGACAAATTATGTTAAGCACCTTTCCATGTGCTTGTTGGCCATGTGTATATCCTCTTTAGGGAAATGTCTATTTAAGGTCTTTGCTCATTTTTAAAATGAGTTGTTGGTCTTTTTGTTCTTGAGTCATATGTGTTCTTTAAATAATCAAGATTCTAAATCCCTTTCAGATATATAATCTGAAAACCTGATTTGCAGATATTTCTTTCATTCTATAAGCTATATTTTCAATTTATAGTATCATTTGATGCACACAGATTTTGTTTCGATGTAGCCTGCTTTTAATTTATTTTAAAAATAAATATTATCTACATTTTGTACCCTAATTGAATTGGTTCCTGATAACTCATTCCCATATTTTGAAACAATGGACTGAGATGCCTTAGACATCTTACGTGTTTTTATTTTTTTAAAATCATTTTTCTTTCATTTCTTTTAATGGCAGATCACTCTGCTGTGTTTTCCTAATTATACTACCACCTAAGCACTGACATTTTACTTTTTCATTGTTTTATTTTTTTCATCTTCTTATTATATTAATGTAAAGAAGTTCCATATACTTTTTCACTTTTAATTATTTAAAAGTCACCTTATTACTGTTTTAAGTCTGTTATAAAGGATAATTTGTGGTGGGAAATTGTATAATCAGGGCAAGTTTAAAGAAGGCCTTGGACCTCCTTCCTCTCACCCATGATTGCTCTTCCTTTCCTCACTCTCAGGACTAAAGGTGATTTCTGAGTACTACAGAAAGGGAGACAGGGAAATGGAAGAAAAAGTTAGAAGACTTGGAGTTGCGTAGCCCACCTCCCATAACATAGTGTCCAAAGAATTTTCAACAATATATTACAAAGCATTGAATTCATGCCCAGTGTCTTTTAAATCTCCAGTTACCTTTTTAAATAAGTTAGGATGGTTAATTATTTGAGAAGGAGGAAGGCAGGGTGGAGCTCCAACAGAATGGAATGGAGCTGGCTTCCTGGCTTTGCTCCTTAGAACCAGTACATGCCCTGGCACACTTTATCTTAACCATTCTTGTCCTTAGTCTGGTCTCTCAGCTGTGGTGCTTCATAATGCACACAATAAAATAATCATTGTGAAGCTCTGCATGTGAAAAATACTCACCCAATGTTAATTCCACTTTATTATCTTATAGTTCTCATGGCAAAAGGGAAGATCAGCTTATAAGTGTGAGAACTGTTTCTGTTGAGGTCAACAATATTTATATTGGATTTCTGCAAGATTCAGCTATATAACTTTTGTAAATAAAATGTTTAGCTCTCTGCAAACTACAAGGAAGCTTAGGAAAACCTATTAAAAAACACTTTTATGTGGCACAGTCTAATAAAATTCCCTCATCTTCTCTAAGATGTTTTATCCGCTACTTCTTCCTTATTTTTAGACCAAAAAATCTAGAAGCTTTTCATTACTGTAAAACAGAATTAGGAACAAAATGCTCTTAGATGTCACATCAGTATATATGAGACAGGAAAAAAACAAGCAGAGAGGCAAAAGCTACCAAAGCAGAGGAATTAAAGATGGCTGGTGTCATAAAATATTAAAGCATGGTTTAATCAGCAGTGAGATATGTAAGCGAGCTTAATTAGAAATACATATTATTATTTGACTTTAAAGTACAAAATTAAAAATTAAAGCAATCTTACAGGATACATAATCAGCGAGGAATAATATGTTTGAAAATGAATCTGATGTTGTAATTGGTGTGTATAATTTAAAATTAATTAATTTTGGTTATCATACATGCAGGCAAATATGAAATCAACAAATTTTAAATATTAAAACTCATAATTATAGTGACACTGCTATGTTGCTATCAGGAAGCAAGAGATTTCTCTCTGACATGTAGTCACTTTCAACTCTAATGTGCTGTTTCTGATCAAATCAAGGAAGTATTCTGTCTACAGGATGTCTGAACAATCGTGATTATATGAAATGTACCCACTCCTAAATTTCTTTTAATTAAAATTCACAGTGATGTTTTTGCCTGTGTCAAATTTTCTTTCCTATCACATCTTAAATGAAAAAGGGACTTAATTTTAATTAACACATCATTGCAGGTAGTCTAATATTAATGTTCACTAAGCCCTTTATAAGATTCATTAACAGCCATTTTGTGCTGAAAGGACCCAGGAGGCAGATAGAAAGTGGGGAGGCTATTTTTAGTGATTTTGCTATTGATTTTACAAAATACTGAAGACAGAAGCACATTGCTTTAGGAGTCCATAGTTAAGTAGGCATGAAGTCTTGCCATTAAGTAAAAGACAGAGGGAAAGAAAAGAAAGAGGAATAAATGTGCATCTATTTCTACATATCTATATGTGCTTTTATATAGTCACATGGGTACATATATATATTCAGATAGGTATACATCAAAGCATAAATATATATATATATACACACACATGCACATATCTTCATTTATATGTGTATATGCATATCAATGAAAAAGGGACTTAATTTTAATTAACACATCATTGCAGGTACTCTAATATTAATGTATATACATATAAATGGAGAGAGAGAGAGAGAGAGAGAGAGAGAGAGAGAGAGAGAGAGAGAAACCATTTTCTTATTCAGGATTAATATTGGGTAGACTCCATACAGGTGAAGTAACAGAGTAGAAACAAAACCATGAAAATTGGAATAAAAATTAGATTTTATTGGGTTCACAGATCTGTATATAACATAAAGGATGATAAGCCCTTGGATTTGAAAACAGGTGGCTGCTACCCTGCATTATCCAACTTTCCCCAGCCACAACGTCTTTGCCTTTGAC
The DNA here is from genome assembly GCF_052094955.1 of Ictidomys tridecemlineatus. Lineage (NCBI taxonomy): Eukaryota > Metazoa > Chordata > Mammalia > Rodentia > Sciuridae > Ictidomys > Ictidomys tridecemlineatus. Next base: position 26,712,987 of record NC_135478.1, on the reverse strand, counting down.
ACATCCGTCTTTGGCTAGACCCACTGTTAATGACTTTTTTTTTTTTTAAGGTAACTTATGTACTCTGTTCCAGTGGTAAATTCTGGCACATGTAGAGGATGTCCCAAACTGCCCCCAGGTATTACGAAGGACTGAGAATCCATATTTGGAGGCAGAAGCCTATCTTCAAAGGTAAACTTATGTTCTGTCTTGTCAACTTCAACAACATCTTTTCTCACTGTAGCCTCTCCAAAAGTTACTGTAAAATGGAAGTAAGCAAAATGGAAGTGGCGGGAGGAAGTCAAGGAAAGATATAAAATGGTGGAGGCTTCTCAAACACCATTTTAATTTTTTGGTCCTCAAGAATACATTGACAGAGATCAAGAGATATCAACTGAGTACCACCCTTCATGGATACCAGTTCATATGGTAAAAATCAGCATCTTGCTCTGAGTCATTCATTGAACTTCTTCTGATCCATCATCTGGCTGTAACACTTAACATAAAATAAAAAGAACAAAAAGCAACTTTGTTCTATTGGACTTCCTCTTGCCATATATTTGCTGCTGGGCTCACACTTAACCCTTTTTGGTCCATTTGCATTTTGGACATGACTCTTCCCCATGTTTGTAGAAGGATATTATAGTTTCAGCATGTCAATTTGCTTCATGTAAATAATTTGTTCAGAAACTCTTGAGTCCTTGTAGTTTACTTCCAATTTCTCTAGTGTAGGAAAATATTTGGGCCACATGATATGGGAAGAAGAGGTAAAATGATAGTGTTTCTATTAGTTGATTGACATAAGCAAAGAGAGATCATTTTCTTGGAGATATCCTTTTTTTATGCCACTGTAATTTTCAGGCATTTCTAGAAAATAAAGCAGACCAAAAAGAGATAGATGGTAGTAATATTCAGTGCTCTCCAGAAAAACAGAACCAATGGACATATATGCAGTTCTAGACAACACCACAAGACATGAAAATTAAAAAAAGGCATGTGGATCAAAATGGGGTAAAAAAAATTGCCCTTTTTAGAGATGACATAATTGTCCTTGTAAAATATCCTAAAGAATATATAAAACATCCTCATAGAGCTGTAAGTGTATTCACTGAGTTCATACAACACAAGATTAAAATTCAAAAATTAGCTATATTTCTTTATGTGGTCATGTATTGATTAATGACAAAGATATATTCTGGAAAATGTACCCTTAGACAATTTCATCATGTGCAAACATCACAAAGTATATATAAACCTAGATGGTACAGGTCAATCCTCTGACAAGGCCTTCTGAGGCAATCAGGAGACCCAAAAACATGAGATGTATGAGGATGCTGCCAGAATAACATGGTGCATGGCTTAAGAGTGAACATTTTTTAAAAAAATAAGTAGTGACATTACACTTTAAAATAACAATGAATAGTACAGTAAATTCATAAACTTGTAGCACAATAGTTTACTATTTTCAGGTATTATGTTCTATATGCAACTACTGCTTTATTTTATGACTGGTAGTCACTAGTTTGGTTTACACCAGCAATACCATGACCACATGAATAATGGATTGTGCTGGGACATTATGATGCTGACATGGTCACTAGGCGATAGGAATTTTCCAGCTCTAGAGGACCACTGCTATGCATGTGATCTATCATTGACCAAAACATTATGTGAAAGCACATGAGTATACCAGCAATGAACTTGTGGGAACTAAAGTTAAACATGACATCACCTATGATCGCTTCAAAAATGATACTTCTAGGTGTAAATATAATAAAGCCTATACCTTACTTGTGAGGTGAAAACTTAAAAAATGCTGATTTAGTGTGGGGTGCAGTGGTGCATACCTGTAATCCCAGTGGCTCAGGAGGCCAAGGCAGGAGGATCGTGAGTTTAGCCTCAGCAATGGAGAGGCCCTAAGCAACTCCGTGAGACCCTGTCTCTAAATAAAATATAAAATAGGGCTGGGGATGTAGCTCGGTGTTAAGTGCCCCTCAGTTCAATCCCCAGTAACTTTTTCCCCACAAAAAAATGCTGATTTAAAAATAAGAATATAAATTAAAGAAGAGATGTTGTGTCCAAGGATTGGAAATATCAATCTGCTTAATATGTCAGTTCTCCCTAAATTAATACACAGATTTGACACAATTGCTATGACATCTCCTCATTATTTTATTCGCCATAGAGACAAGATAATTCTAAAATTTAAATGGATAAGCAAAGAAGGTAAAATAATAAAATTTCCCCCCAAAAAAGAATATATTAAGAGGAATACTGCTACCTGATTCCAAAATTTCTTATGGAGTTGGATCAAGCCATTGTGGTTGTAAAGTTAAGATGCTTTGATCAATGGAAAGGAATAGAGTACGCAGAAGTAGCTCCATGCTACATGGATATCTGGATAACTGTTGTTGTTGTTTTTGTTCAATAGCTTCATTGAAATAGAGTGCCATATTCAGCAACAGACCCATTAAATTATACACATAAATATGTAAAATCATCACCACAATCAATTTAAAAACATTTAAAATATTTAAAAAATAAACCTCATGCACTTTCCTATACCCCCACACACACATACACGCGCACGCATGTGCGCGCGTGCATACACACACACACACACACACACACACACACACACACACACACACATACAGACTCCCTACCCCTATCCCTCACTCCTAATCAGCCACTAATCTTCATGCTGTCTCTATAGATTTCTCGCATCTGGACACCTTGCATAAACAGAATGTGATCTTCTATGATTGGTTTCTTTCAATTAGTATAAGGCTTTCAAGGTCCATCCAACTTGTAGTATATATTTCATATTTTTTATGGTCAAATAATATTCCATTGTGTAGCTATACCATATTGTGTTTATAGTCATCAGTTGATGAAAACATGTGCTGTACAGTGAACTGATTTTCACCAAATACCCAGAAACAATCAAATGCTGGAAGGAGAGCTTCTTGGGTGAATGGTGTTGAAGCTCTTGGTTTGCTAGGGCTGAGATAACAAAATAACTTAGACTGGATAAGTTATAAATAATATAAATTTTATTTATTTATTTATTTATTTATTTATTGCAGTTCTGGAGGCTGAGGAGTTCATGAGCAAGTCCACCAACAGATTTCATGTTCCTTATATATTGTACTTTCTACATGTGCTCACATGCTGGAAGACAGACCAGCTCCCTTAGGCCTCTTTAATAAGGACATTTATACCATTCACCATGGCAGAGCCCTTGTGACCTAGTCATTCCTAGAAGACCCACCATGTAATATTATTGCCTTGGTAATTATGTTTCAATATATGAATTTTGAAGGGACATCTATATTCAGACCATGGCATGTATCTATAGCCAAAAGTAATGAATCTTTTTTACAAATCTCACAGTTGCTATAAAAATGAACTCAAATAGATTAATTTATAGATTTAAATATAAAATGTAAAAGTTTACAACTTGTAAAAGAAAACATAAAAGTCTCTAGGACATACAGCTTAGTGAAGCTTTCTTAAGATGCCCAAAGCATGATTCATAAAATAAAAATTTGGTATATTAGACTATATCAAAGTGAAATATTTTTTTTCTCTGAAAAAAGATTATTTAAGAAAATAAAGATAAAGTATACCTTGGGAGAAAATATTTATAAACCACATACCTAACGAAGTACTTATCTACAATATGTATAAAAGACTCAAAAGTTATCATTGAAAAGCAAATCATCCAATTAGAATACAGGCAAGAGACATGGATATTTCACTGAATCAGATATGTGGTTGGTAAATAAGTACATGAAAATAAGTTTAACTTTACCAGCCAATTCCTACGTTAGTTAATTATTTCCTACACAGCCATAAAATTATATATACACAATTTATTATAGCATACATGAACAACAATACTTACCACTTACCAAAATATTTCTAAAGCCATTGATATCATTTTTTTCTAAATACTTGTTTTTCTTATGGAGAAAATATTCAAAAGCAAAATTTCATGGTGATCGTGATTCAGTGTTGTCCCTTCTGTATCACGTTTTCTACCTCGTTGTCCCTATTCATTTTCTCAATTGCAATGAAAAATGTTAATTAACAAACCTAAAATCCATAAGGTAAAATGATATCTAGGTAGGAGAGCTGGCTTCTCCCTAGAAGTTGTGTAAAACCCCTAGCTCTGTTTTTGTTTGTTTAATTTTTTTGTTCATTCTTGAAGATTTCTTTCATTCAGGAATATTCTAATGGCAATATCTGTTCCTTCATTCTGATATCAGTACCATGAGCTAAGCAGGTCACTGTCCTTAAGGTTCACTTATGGCACCTATATCTGGGATTCCCCCAATCCATTGATGTTCCTGGACTTCCAGGGAGTGGTATTCTTCACCTCTTCACATGAACGTCCCCACCCACCTTCCTGAATAGACACACAGCTGGCAAAATGTACCTTGAAATGTGTTATTTTTGACATGATCATTGTTTATAAGTAAGATCCATAACATAGATATGTGACAATACCTTTTATATAACTTATGTATAATAAAAAAGTATAACTTTCAATGTTGTCTTTTGTACCAGTGAGAAAAACATAGTTTTTTTTTATCAGTTTTTGTTTAGTTTTCCTTCTTGATTATACAAATTAGCATAAATAATTAGGTTTGTAACTCATCTGAGATCAAATCAGTTGTGTCTAGGAAAATGAATAAATGTATTCCTCAAAAGACACTGGTGACCTTTGTTGGGCTTATTGGAAGTTCTGGCATAATATTAACTAGTAGCATAATTACCTTTTTGTTTACTTCCAATATACCCTGAACACTATCCCTAAACAGTATAATTTTGCATGTTTTTGACATTTATGTAAAAGGCCCTTCCTGCTTGTTATCAGTTGCCTTGATCTTCTGTGCAATACTACATTTATGTCATTCACATCACTATTCAAGATTTAATATTCTTTTTTTTATTGCATTTGATTGCTGTATTCTATTCCAATTTACACATACTACATATTTTCCATTGTATGAATGGACAAGCTCAGAATCTTTTTTTTGTTAATTAATTCATTTTAATCAGGTATATATGACAGCAGAATGCATTTTGATTCATTGCACATAATTGCAGCACAACTTTTCATTTCTCTGGTTGTACACGATGTAGCATCGCACCATATGTGCAATCATACATGTTCCTAGGGTAATGATATCCATCTCATTCCACTATCTTTTCTGCTCCCATTCCCCCTCCCCATTCCTCTCTCCCCTTTGCCCAATGTTTCTCCATTTTTCTCATGCCCCCCCCACCATTATGAATCAGCATCCACTAAAATTATGGAATGCTTCTCAAATTTGCATGTCATCATTGCCCAGGGGCCATGCTAATCTTCTCTGTATCATTACAATTTTAGTATATGTGTTGCCAAGCCAAGCACCAGATCTTTTTTTCAAGCACATTCTTATATACCCATTTACTAGTTATGCATTGCCACATGGCCACTTTCATTATATTCTATTCTTAGTTATAAGCAAGTAACTCAGTTAGTTTACATATAAGGGTAGCACAGGAATAACACGAGATGGCACTTGTTAGAGGCAGTCCAGCACAACATGTTATACCTATCTTTCAAAAAAAAATGGAATCTCACTTTACAAATTCTTTCTGCAAGATTTAATATTTAATGCCTGAATAATAGGAGTTCTACACTAGGAACTTTGCTTAGCATGAAAAACAACCTCTAATCCTCTTAACTATGCTGCAAGTATTATTATCCTCCTTTTACAACTTAAGGAAGTGGGACTCAGCGGGGTTAAATAATTTGCCTATGGAAATGCCAGTATGTGGGAGAAAACATACTGCAACCTTCAAAACTAATGTTATCAGCATGCTGTTTAAATATAATAATGGGAAGCACTGATTATAATGGAAAATAAATATTGCCATCGCTTATCTTAATCAGGATGGTCCCTCTTTATCTCCACCAAATGTAAAATGCAGTCAAATGACTTTCCTCTAGACTTTATGCTAGATGTATTCACGAGGGTAAAAAAAAAATGAGAGTGCAACTCTACTTCATATTGCCATATATGAGTAATTCTATGACCTTTTGATTCTTAGAAATATCAGCCTAGAACCTATAACTCAATAATATGTAGCTGCTCTGAGCCAAGGTTACTGTGATTATATAATTTACTGCAAAGAGCAATACCACTAGTTCTTTGTTGCATTGGGCCAATCTTGGAGCAGACAATATTGGCAATAAATCTTATCAAACATTTGGACAGAAAAGTAAATGATATCTCATATTTTTACAGTTAGAATCAAGAGACTACCTTCTTTCACTGTTTATTTTTGTTTCTTAAGTTGTAGGTTTTCTTCTTATAAAGGCTAGAATATGGAAGAACTTGTTATTGGCCAACTTATTCCATTGCTGACTCAAGGCCACTAAAGATTGGAGAGATATCTCATGATGTATAAATCTATGTATTTTGGAGAATGTTTTTCCAGCTCCCCACATCTCTTCCTTGAAAAATTTTAATAACCTCCTAGCTTTGTACTCTCTGTTTTTGCTTTTATTCTTCCAATTATTTATTTACTTACTTCATGAATATTTATCAATTTTACAGGTGCTTTTTTCCAAAAATCTTTTTAAAATGCATATTTGATCATGCCACTTCTCTGCATGATTCTTCATCATCTTCAGGACACAACCCAAAGACTAGAACAGAAGGCTTCAGACCTAACTGTCTACACACCTCCAACTGTGAACACATAATCAGGGCATTACAAACAACTTGTCTACCTCAATGACTCTACTCCGTTTTATTTCTCTATTTATTTATTTATTTATATATTTTTAACCTTGTCACACACAACTTTTGTTGTATTTTAAAGCCTAGGTAAAACCTTCCTTCCTTTCTTTTTCATCTTATTCCCATAGCATTTTTGTATACAACTCTATCAGCACTTCTTAATTGTTCCTTTTTAATTCCTTTAAATAGATAGCCATGAATAAATTTCCACCACAGGATATTTTTAAATAACAATTGTAAGCTGGAGTGATCACTAGGTAACTTACAGAGGCACACATTAATAATATTGAAGTTCTAAGGGTCTTCATGTAAATCACCTGGGCTATCACACAATCTTTCTTGCACCTACTGTGGAGCAAAAATACAGTTTCCCTTTACCAAATGGGACACTTCACCTCATCCTTCTTCTGTGTTTGACAGCTCAATAAGAAAAAGACACGTGTGTCAAATTAATGCTCTCAGATATCCATTTCTAGGGGCCATGAATATGTCCTCCAAAGAAAATTTTCCTCTCTTAGGAACTAGGAATGCTAAAGTTCATGGTTTGGGGAACAAGATGCAAAAATTACTTCATAGGTGAGTTTGGGCCCCTTTTATATCCATTCCAACATATTGATCCATGTATTCTTATCCAGAGAGTGCCATCATACATTTATCACTATTTTCAGACTTTTAAATACTCCAATCTTTATGGCATATTTTCCAGAACTCCTTCTGCTGTAGGCCGCCATTCCATCATTATTGGAAGCCAAATCTCTTCAGATGATTGGATACATAGTAGTTCGGGGAATACCAAAAGTGTGGGGTCTATTGCCCACTTTCCTTGTAAAATGATACTTTTCACTGTTGTAAAATGGTAGTGGGCAGTGTTGAGTGTCATCGAATGGCAAAGAATAAATCACTCTGTCAGTCGAAGTTGAGACTAATGGTAGAATTGTGCGCAAGGAAGACAAATTTGCATTCTGAACAGACTCTATTTCTGTAAGGACAGACTGCTCTTCTTCCATGATGGAAGAGGTCCAAAATAATCAAACTATCACTAGGTGGCTGTCTGATCCTCCCTCCACCCTCAATCCTGGGAATGATGCTGTATCTGTGTTTGGATTTGACCTCTGCTATTGGCAATTTGGGAACTCAGCAGGTACAGCCGTCACATCAGCTATGGTGTGCAGGGTTTCATGTTGTTAAATTTACATGGATCCTTCAGAGCTGCCAAAATAGCTATGTTTTTTTTGTGAGTTCATTAATCAAACACTGGATAACTGAAAAAATGAATCTCACCAATGACCCCAGGATAAGTCCTCTTATCCACATGGTTACTGACAATCTGAGTCATAGTAAATTCTATAAGCACTTTCGTGGGACACAAATATATTCTCATTCTATTTCCATTCTAAGAAACATTCACAGTATTCATCTCTAGAATTCCCAGTTACTGATTTTTCAAATTTATTAAGTGACTATGGAGACTCAAATCAGGTTTATCTCCCCTGACCTAGGATTTATCTGATTATATAGTTCAAGAAACACTGTCTGAATTTTTTACTGTGGATACTGTGAAAGATTAGTTACTAGTCACTATCTCATAGTCCTGGAAGTCAAAACCAATCTGTCCTTGTAAATTTTTGCTGTACTTATACCCACCTGGTCAAGAATGATTAGGTTTTACTAAGTGGCATCTGCTACTCCAGGATCATACTATTCGCACTAAGATATGGAGCCCAAAATCATAATGGTGAAAGGAGCCCCAATAGCCCTTTGTAACCAGACTAATAAGACAACCAACTACCATAGATGTTTATATGGACTCTGGTTTTCCCTTCATGAAAGTTTTTGTTTTTGTTTTAATTTGGTACCAGAGAGTAAACTCAGGGGCACTTGAACACTGAGCCACATCCTCAGTCTTATTTTGTGTTTTATTTAGACACAGTGTGTCACTGAGTTGCTTAGGATCTTGCTTTTACTGAGGCTTTGAACTTTTGATCCTCCTGCCTCAACCCCCTGAGCTGCTGGGATTACAGACATTCACCATTGCACCCTGCTAGGAAAGCATTTTAATGTGAAGAGAGTTTTCTCTAAGCCCCCTTGATGAACAAGTCTATTCCCACATTACTTTATCCCTGAGTCTTCAAATTTTTCCCCTATTTTATTCCAGAGAAGTTCTGGAATCTCAGTCTTGTTGAACACAATTTACCAATGAACTAGAGCCTCAATGTACTAAGAAAAATGTTATATCCCCTTTCAGGTCATGAATACCTGCTCCAATGCCCTTAGAATTTCATTTCCACCAATGTTTCCCAAATTCTTCCTGGATAAGTATATAATTATCCCTATGGTTCACATAAGTATTTAAGTCATCTTATAGTACAGGAGGTAATGGAGTATGGTACATTTGGGAGCAGAGGTAAAATAACATCCCCTTGTAAAATAACAACATCCCCTGTATTCAGTACACCATTGAAAAGTCTTTATGCAATATCCAGTTAGTTTCCTCGTACAGTGTGGAGAAACTACTCTGACAAAGGAGTTTCAGAAGGATGTGCAGTTCACGGTTCTGAACTTCATCTCTGTTGAAATTTTCCCATCCTTAATATGAGAGTGCCCACTCATTCCTAACTAATACCTTAACTTTCCCGTAAGACCCTTAGCAAAAGCAAGCAAGGGACATGTATTGTGGGAGGGAAGGAGAGAGAGAGAGAGAGAAGGGGAGAAAGAAAAGAAATTTTGAATTTCAATGGATGAAAATGCACAATATATTACTGTCACCTTAATTGTTCCATAAGAAAGGTCAGAATGGTCATTTGAATTATAATAAAAAATAAAGATGGAAAAGATAGTCTTGTGAAAAGCAGCAGGCAGAGTCATAAGTGATTTGTGTTATTAGAATAATGGTTATTTTGTAAGTTAGAGATTAATTTTATGTATTTTATGTCCCTTTTCTGTTTTTATTCCCAAGACAGATCTTTTTGCTGGTTATGAATATGAATTTGTATTTTGTATCTATGTTACAAACAATCTTCACATCTGTCATATGTCAAAATCTTCTGATAATTTCTCAAATTCATATAGTATGTGTGAATTCTATTCTGTCACCATTTCAGTTACTTGTGGATTTTGCAGTTTGAAATACTTTTTTCTCACCAAGTTACAAGCATATTATCCCCCTAATATTTTAATACTATCATGTGTATTCATATGATGTTGCTTTTACTTGTACCAGCTCTTTATGTCTATCTACTGTTCTATCATCTACCCATTTTAATTATTTTATTGTTGTTACTTACTTAAAGGAGTAATCAGACTCCATGCCAATGCCACTTAGTGAATTCTCCACAATTGCAACAATATTTGAAGTTCTATTTATATTATAAACTAAATTTTCATAATCCGAGTCTAATTCTGAACCTCATTTGGTTCTACTGAACTAATTTTCATAGACTCTTTCAATTATTATGCCGGTGAAGTATGTCTTTAAACCTTAAAGGTGTACCTGTTATTACTATTTTTTTCACATTCAAGGTCTATATAAAGTAGATAAAATAGCCTAGGATGTTGTTGGGTCTTTGGATGAAACTGAATTAGATATTCAAATTTAATTGGTGATAATTGATATATCTGCAATAATGATTATTTACACCAAAATATAGGGTGTGTATTTCCCTTTTTTTTTTTAAAGTGTTTGATGTTCTTCATTAAAGTATTGTGGTTTGTATAGACCCTTCAGGTATAGAGAGGTCATTCCTTATTTGACCAAGATTGTAACTTTAGTATGAATGACTCATTTTTCCAATTGAATTTGCTATTATAGATAGAATCTAGGAAAGCTTTTGGTTTATTCATATTGACTATTTCATTTCCATCTATTTCCCTAAAATTTTTTATTTTTTAGCTACACAGTCATGTTTTTGGAAATAAGTGACATTCTCTTTCTTCCTTTTCCATATCTAACACTCTTTATCTTGTTGTCTTCTATTACCATACCCTCCACTGCATTGTGAAAAGTGATCATAACAGGAGTCTTTCTTACCTATGTCCTCATTTGACTTTGGTCAGACTATAAAAATCATTTTATCATTAATATTTTTATTTTATTAAATCCCTACCACCAAATACTCAAAATATTAAGAAAAATATAAAATTCCTTTTTATGTCTAGCTAGTAAAATAAATTTTGGCTATAGATTTTGAATGCTTTACTGCTTTGGGGATCTGATTGAGATCATCATATGTTTTAATCTCTGAATCTCTTAAAGTATTAGAATAGCTTAATATCTGCTGAAATTAAACTACCTTTGTATTCTTAAAATCACCCTGCTTGGTGTAGTAATCCTTTAATACACTTAAAGATTTGTTGATTAGAGTTTTGCTTAGATTTTTTAAAATTCTGTTTATCTCTGTGTCTGGCTTATATAGTTGACTCTTTGTGCTGCTTATAATGATTTGACATTGGATTAGGATAGACTTATAAAAATTAGAAGAGGTTTTTATCATGTTCTATGGCTTGCAACACTTTATAAAGTAGACCTATTGTATGTTCCGGCATGCACTTGCCAAATAGAATAAATATGTACTCTGCAGCAGGCATTGTGACATGAAGTAGTGTGATCATCTAAACAGAAACACGTTCTTATTCTTACCTCTGATGCTAGAAATAAGGAAATTGAGAAATACAGAGAATCTGTTATTAGCACATACTATTCGTGGGAGGAAGAAAACTGGAAATTAGAAAACCCAAACTGGTACTGCTGCCTCAATTCTTCCTGATTCCCATTTTTATGTATCCAAAAAAAAAAAAGCTATTTTTTCAAAACTATGAAATGCTCCTGTAATGGCGTAGGCACAGTTTAAAGAAACACCGTTGCACCATTGTCCGTGGATGCATTACTTTTTAAAGAAATGGGATAATGACAGTAACTCTGGCAGAATGTCTCCTTGTCCCATCCAGAGAAATCTGTGCTCTTGTATTCTAAGTTATTCCTTGGTTTTTCTTCAGAGTCATACCTCTTGCTTCTTTATTAGTAAGGGGTTATCCACTTGTCTGCCTATTCTGGCTTAATGAAGTCACAAAACAGTTTTCTTGTTCCTCACATCTTGTTTCCAATGCTGCTCAGTCGTTGCCTGGACCGCAACCTATTTACCCATTCTTCTATCCATAAGTGTTAGGTTGTTAGCAGTTATTCAACTGTTAACAAAAATAAATACTGTTTTGAATGTTCTTGTACATGGCTCCCAACGCACTTAGGTAAACCTTATTTGGGATACATTTACCTCTGAGAAATTTATTTTGGATACATTTAATTTAAATGGATACATTTATTGCTGGGTCATTAGGTCTAAACCTTATCACATTTGCTAGGTGATGCTTTGGTGTTTCCCAAAGTATTTGTGTCCTCTGGTACCATTACAGAAGCACACATATTTTTATTTTATTAAATCCCTACCACCAAATACTCAAACTATTAAGAAAAATATAAAATTCCTTTTATGTATAAGCACACACGATTTTTTTACTATTTAATTTTTCCAGTGATTTTACAAATTGTCAAAGATTGAAATTATTTAAACTATAATCAATACTAGGTATAAAACTGCTTTATTTGCACTTCCAAGATGATATTGAGCACTTTTGTACAGGGAGAGTGGTCATTTCTTTCCTGCCACTTGTTCATTTGTCTCTTCAAATAATTTGTTATTTGTTTGATATGCAGTATTATTTCCATATTCTGAACATCAATGCTCTCTGCTTTTTGTTTGTTTGTTTGTTTTAAAATATTTTAACTTCATTACATTCATCTTGTGTCCTGGGTATTATATATTTAAAAATCATCAAAAAATTACTTATTTTATTTTTTCATAAAGACTAAGCATCCTAGCCAGGCTCAAGGGTGCACACCTGTAATCCCAGCAGCTTCGGAGGCTGAGGCAGGAGGATCATGAGTTCAAAGCCAGCCTCAGCAAATTAGCAAGGCCATAAGCAACTCAGCAAGAAACTGTCTCTAAATAAAATGCAAAACAAAAGCGTTGGGGATGTAACTCAGTGGTTAAGTGCTCCTGAGTTCAATGAAAAAAAGACTAAGATTCCTTTCCTCTATTAGACACAAAAGGTAAAAACTGGTCAGGCCAATCCAGCAGAAATTGAGCTGTATTGAGCTGGGTGGCAGCTTTATTTATTCCATGCTCCTTTGCTTACAGATGTTTTGAGTGCAATTTGTACATTGTGTTTATAGCAAACCTTTCCCTCTTATTTTTAAGGTGGATGAAATTTTAGGATATTTCCCACCCATTCCAGACAAACTCCCTAGTTTTCCTCAAAACCTCAATATTCAATAGGAAATCTCAAGGAGGAAAAAATCAAGAAGAAACTAAGTGTAGTTTGAGGATGCCATGGACTGAATTCCATCTCTGTTTACATGTCAATCAAAAGTTCCAAGTGTTTCTCTCCTCTGAAAAGCCTGTTTGCTTATCTGAGCTCCTAGTGTCATGTTTACCAATTTCTTCTACTTATTTTTTCCACATGAGGGACTGATGCCATCACACAGATTAGAAACTTGACACCACAGCACATTTGAACTAGTGAACTATAAAAGAGAGAGAAGAAGAAATTATGTTAGAACCACATTTAATCCTATTCCCATTTATAATCTGTAGGGTTAAATCATAAAATCCCTCTAATCGCATTTCTCTTCATATCGATAGTTAAAACCAATCTTTACATAGATAGATATAAAGTCTTCTCTACAGTTTTTGGAGATTCCTTGAAGTTCCTGACAAAACTTCTGTAATTGAGTGTGTTAGGAAGTTTTGCATTGCTGTGACCAAAATACCTGACAAGAACAACTTAAAGGAGGAAAAGTTTATTTTTGCTCACAGTTTTAGACGTCTCAGTCCATGGGTAGCTAACTCCATTGATATGGGCCTGAGGTGAGGGAGCACATCATGCCGGAAGGTTGGGGCAGAGGAAAGCTACTCAGATCATGGCAGCCAGGAAAGAGAGAATAAAAGAGACAGAGGCGAAGGGGCCAGGGACAGAAATATATCCTCCACCCATGCCCCACCTGCCTACAGTTAGTACTCATTAGTGGCCCATTCAAATTATTCCATCAAATAGATCATTCTGCTAATGAGATTACCGCCTTCACCATGCAATCATTTCCCCAAAATCCCACCTCTGAACCCTGCTGTAATCTGAATCATACTTTCAACATATTGATTTTGAGGAAGATTTTCTATCCAAACATTATACTGAGTAAGGGGGGAAAAGGAAAAATGGTAACCCAGGTATTGAGTTGACTCTTCTGGGTCATTTCCCACGGCAGTACTAAGCTTTGACTTTGTCCAGATTCTTTTGCACAAGGACAGCTTCTATCTTTCAGTCTACATTTTGTTTTTCATTCATAATAACACTTTGAAGAAAGTAGAACCTTCTATGAGTTAAGACTCAGTAGCCTCAGATATACAAAGTCTGTTGCCTAGTAAAACATCGCTATGTAGGGGTGCTTACACTGAGTTATGTGTCTGTATGTTTGCCAAAACACAGTGGAACTGTATAATATTGTATTTTATTTGTTTGTTCAAGTTGTAAAATGCCATTTCTTTACAAAAAGCCTCAGGGTTATATGCAATAAAACTGCATTAATTGGAATATGTAAAGCATTTGAAACAAATGACAGCTACTCAACTACATGAAACCACATGCAAACAGCAGGAAAATGATAATACTTATTTACCATGAACACAAGGGACAGCTATATTTAATAATGTTTTATACCTCCTGGAAAAAAATTCTTGTGTGTGCATACACACACACACACACACACACACACACACACACACACACTCATAAATCACTAGAGTTCTTCCAAGACTTGAGAGAATATAGGGCTTTATTGAATTCACAAAGTATACTTAGAGCATACCTAACCCAGAAATTCTGGTCTGGGGTCTTCAGTGGGATTTCCTGAGACTAAAAACACAACAACAGGTCTAGATCACTAGATCTTAGAATATTGAAACTGGTGGTAAGGTTAGTTGTTTCTTCTAATATAGATGTTTATGAATGTACATGAAAACAAAGTTTATACCTATAAAGTCTGAAGTGTCAACTCATATATAAAAATTAGCTATAAATTACACTCTCGTTTTTTATGAGACAATGAACTCCCATAATAAATTGTCATGAGTTTTTCTAGGTTCTATGGTAGTGAGAATTATGTTGACAGTCTATGGAAAAATGCTTATCTTTCATGTCCCTGAAATAATAGTGTACTTTCTCAAATAACTTTTATAAAAATTATAATTACATGTCTGTGTGTGCCTTAAATATATGTGTATGCAATACATATGGGCATGCAATGAAAATTAATATTATGTTAAGTGATTCAAGCTAAAAGGATTACTATAAAGAATTGATTATCCAGTTTTGGAGAAAAAAAAAGTGAAGGAGAGAAATAGGTACACTGAAAAAATTCAGAGTAATAATTGGAAATATTGGGGAAATAGGAGAGGAAAAGTTGAGCCACCAAACCTAGGAGTTCACAGGAGAGAACCTTATAGGATTGGTGCTCACAGTTCTGGGAGAGTGGCCTCAACTCACCCTGTATGTAAAATACGACAACAATGGGGCTCCATTGCTTATGCTCAGATCTCTGAAGCAGGGGTGTTTTCTTGTTGCTGGTAGCATACTAGGAAGTCAGAAGAAATTGTAGTGAGGCTGACTTTGAATGTTCCAAAACAAGACTGGAGCTGATGGTCACAATTCCTTCTGGTTTCAACATGAAATCCTGCTGATGCTGATAGCCAGAGCCTGGCCAGGAAGGAGATCCTTCTCGACTCCTCTCACCTTCCAGTTTTCCTCCTGTGGTTTATACTTACAGAGCTTTCCTTTCCACTGAGGATTCCTTAGGAGCTCTGTCCTCTTAATGCCAGGATTCAACTTCATCTATTTCTCCAACTCCAATACTCAGATTGCTCTCGACTCCAGCCAAACCACCTCAAAGAGAGGACGGCATCATTAACCAACAGCTTCTTAATGGTTGCCTTTATCTCTTACAATGCAGCATGACAGCTTACAAATCCCTACCTGTGTGCTGAAAGGTAACAGACCATGACTTTCACAGCTGCATCTATACTGTCATCCTCAAGTACACAGAAAATATATGAATACAAAATCAAAAGCCACGTTTAACTACTACAGTGTTAACTACTCTATCATTCTTTTATATGCTTTTCATAAAATAGTATGTCAATATCGTAAAATAATTTTAGAGGAAAATAGAAATACTTTTAGCCATACAAATAAATTTAAAGTGTACCAGTAGCCATTTAATTTTATACTAGTGTATTTTTCTTTTTACTTTCAAGCCCAAAGAACTGCTTATGTCCATTGTATACGTTTTTCACAAAAGTAGTCAAATTTGGTGTAATTCTATAAATAATATTTGTACTTGTATTTATAGAAAAAACATAATAGTTCCTGAGAAATGTTATGCAGGAAGTGATCTCCAGAGGTTCCACTTTCCTGATGTAATTACATCAACGTTTTCATGACTATCTTCTCATGCACTTCTTCAGAAAAATAATTATAAATAAATATATATATATATGTATATATATATATATATATATATGTATATATATATGTATATGCATTCATAAGTATGAGGTGTTTTTAGTTGGTTTATATTTGTGAGATTGGCTAATCTCTTCCCTCAAACCATAATATCTCTTCTTTCTATAACTAATGTAACAACTTGGTGTATGTCCTTAATTTTTTCCCCGTACTTATGTCATTATATACTAACATGTGCAGGAACCTTCATATTATTAATATTCCTATAAATCTACACCTATTTTAGAAACATACTAAAATTTCTTCCACCATTTCCCTACCAACATAAAACCTCATTACATCTTTTTTTTTACCCTCCACATGTAATAAATATATTACATATATGTATATGTAAACATATATGTTTTCTTACTCATGTGTAATTTTATTTTTGAGGGATAGTTTTTCATGGTTGAGAACTCTTGCATTTTAAAGATAGATACATTCCTAATAGATATTGCCAGCCAGCTTTTTCTGGTGTCTGTTCTCAATTGTTTTCCCTCAAGAGTGTATAATAGAGCCCATTTTTCCAGTCACAATCAATAGTAGATGCTATCACTCTTAATTTCTGTGTATCAGATGGGTTAAAATGGTGTCTCATTATTGATTTAATGTGTATTTCCTTTTCTACTGATGAGAATGAATATTTTTATAAATGTTCACTGACTGTTTCCTTTAGAATTGAATAATTATATCTTAATTTTTCCATTTTCATCGTTTTTATCAATTTAATACCAGTTTATTAGAATATTTTCTACATTGTAGGTATTAATCACATCTTATTTCTAGTATTTTTATCCACCTAATATTCATCTCTTGAATATTTGATGTTTACTTGCTTATCCAGGGTACTTAACTACCTTTATGATACGAATGCATACATACAGAAATATATTTTATTTGTATTATTTTATTTTTAGAGAACTTTTAGGTTTACAGGGAAATGATGCCGATCTCAGAGTTCCCATATAATCACTCTTTCCATCTCCTTAGTTTCACCAATTATCAACATCTCTCATTGATATGGTATATTTATTTGACTTGGTGAGCCATACATTAGCTTCAGCCCATAGGTTACATTAGAGTTCACTCTTGCAAGTTTATGGGTTTTGACAAAAGCAGAATGTCATGTATTCACTATTACATTACCATGTAGCATATTGTCACTTTCCTAAAAATCCTCTGTGTTATCCCTCTTTATCCCCCACAATTCTTTCCTTCAAGCCCTAGCAATCCTTGGTCTTTCAATGTCTTGCAATTTTGCTCTTTCCAGAATGTCATATATCTGAAATTATAAAGCACATAGGTTTTTTTAATTGATTTTTAAAAAATGACAGCAGAATGCATTACAATTCTTATTACATGTGTACAGCACAATTTTTCATATCTCTGGTTATATATAAAGTATGTTGATACCAATTCATGTCTTCATACATGTATTTTGGATGATGATGTCTATCACATTCCACCATCCTTGCTAATCCCCCTGCCCTCTCCCTTTCCCTCCCATTAGATAGGGCACATAGGTTTTTAAAACTGGCTTTATACTTTGTTGCATTCTGTCTGCTAAATGCAACCTCTCACCAAGCAATAGGCATTTAAGTTTCTTCCATATCTTTTTGTGACTTGTAATTTCTTTTTATTACTGACAATTTCATTGAATGGCTGTAACACAGTTTGTCTCTTCATCTATTGAATAGCATCTTGGTTACTTTCACTTTTGGCCAATAATAAAGTCGCTCTAAACATTCATTTGTAGGGTTTAGAAGCAAAGGGTGGAGTGCCCCTGGAGAGAGTAGTCTGTGAACATTCAGACCACACCTGGTCTCCCTGCCTCCACTTTAGGTTGCCTGGAACTTTATATTCCACACAGGATCCAGAATGATCCTTCAGAGCTATATCAGCTCATGTCATTTTCATGACCAAAACATTTGTGTCATAATCATTAAGTGATACTAAGACTTTACTATGACCTTCAATAATCTATCTGTTCTGAATCTCTATCACCCCTTCTACCCAACAATCTATCAGAGAGAGACAATATATGTTGTGCATATTGCTATGTAAAAGCTCCAATCCCAGATATGCAAAATATTCTTACCAGTTAATATCAAATTACCAACAATCCAACAGAAAAATTTGATGGCAAGACTTTTTTTTTTTAAGTGGAGATTGAACGCAGGAGCACAGAGGATATGAACCATATCCTCATCCCTTGTTTATAATATTTTTATTTAGATACAAGGTCTCACCAAGTTTCTTAGGGGCTCACTAATTTTCTATTTGCTGAGGCTGCTTTGAACTTGTGATCCTCCTGCCTCAATCTCCCAAGTCTGGGTTTGCAGGTGTGCACCACTGCACCTGGCTAGGCAAGAAATTTTAATAGGCTCTTCAATAAAGATAAAAAATTTATCAAAATGTTCAACAAACAGGAAAATGTATATATACTTATATACCAGAACATTTGCCTCAACCTGTATTAGATATCTCCAGTACAAATGTCAAACAACAATAAAAATATTGAACACACCAGTGTTCCTGAGGACTTGGGACATCAGGACTCTGATATAGTGCTGGCAGGACTATAAAGTGGTACAAGTACTGTATACTAGTTTTTTTGCATTGTCAATCAAATGTGGTTGTATGTTCACAACTTATGTGCCAATGTTTCCATGTCAAAAAGATATTTAGAATCTCTCCATATATGTGTTTGTGTGCTTGAAGATTGGTGGACCAATTTGATAGCAATATAGCATCAGAGAATAAATAAATACATTGTAGCCTATTCATTATGTGGACTATTAAAAACCTTGCACATTAACTAAATGAACTCAAGCTAGATGAATCAACAGAGGCAGCTATTTCTAATACAATGTCTAGAAAATTAATCCATAAACAAAAGTTCACATTTAGCTTGATCCTATTGTGAAGTTTAAGAACAGATAGAGATCATTTATAAGATAGTGGTACAAAGTCGATGGGAATAAGTAGGCAGAAGAAGGAGAAGGTGGCTTTGAGGAGGGAAGACACTTCAGAAATCTTGGTAATGCCTATTTCTTGACACAAATGACGGTTCACTAATGTTTATTGTGTGGCAATTCATTAAGCTTTATAATTATATATGAATACATAAAATAAGTTAAAATATAATAGGTTAGAAGAAAATCAGTGTATCCCACCAAAACCTAATCTATAAACAAATAAAAGGTCAAAAATTTTCTAGACACTTATTTAAAACACATGACACCTATATAGCTTCTCCATGAAAAGTCCCTTTCCTTTTATCTTTATAACAATTTGTAGATAAAATTGTGTATTATTTTTATAATTTTTTAAAAAAATATCCTGCTAATCACATAATACTTTTTACTCTATTGCTTCTTTCAAATACTAAAAGTATAAGTCAGTACCGATTAGTTTCCAAAGCTTTAGTACAATCTGTTGGAGGGATATGATCCTCGAGTTAAGGTATTTAAAGGAACAAAAATATCTGTGTTTCCTTCCAAAGCTGTGGTGATTATAATATTGTTTCACTCAATTGTGAAAGAATTGAGAAATTGGAAGCATTCTAAAGAGCCTGACATGTCACACTCAACGGAACATGAACACTTTTTGTGTTTGCCTGGCTGATTCCTTGACAAAAAAGAAAGTTGTTAAATCTTAAAAAGCCACACAGCCAGAGCATTGGATATATTTTAACATTGATCAAAATCAATCATTGACAATCTAATTTATTTCACACAACAGTGTACATCTGCATAGTAGGCCTGAGATTAGAATGGAGAATGCGCTTATGGAACATTTTTTCTCACAGGAATTCAAAATACACACATGTTGAAAATAACCACTCTCTGCATTCCTAAGAAACTAACACCCAAAATCAATATGCCATTTCGAGGCTCCTCCAAAAGGAAAATTGTTAAATGTGGACGTCAGAAATTTCAAGTCGACATCAGGGACAATTGGTCACTAGATCTTGAACAGCCAATGGTTAGCTGGGTACTTGTTTCAAAGAGACACAATTTGGACTCAGCAATATATTTAAAGCCACTGGTAAATCTCTCTTGCACTGAGTTTGTTTTGCAGAAAGTCTTTATTTTTACCCTTTCTTAGGCTTTGGGGATCAGGTCTCTTTTTAAAAGTTGAATCAGCAAATCAGTTGAAGGAAAGATGTTTGCATACCCCCCTACACCTGAAGAAGACCAAAGCTCAGGAAGGGCCAGGTAGAGGACTATCAGAGTTTCTCTTTTCCGTTTGCCTTAGGTAATCCTTGAAAAGTTCAGATGCTTACTCATGGCTTATCTGAGGGACCTCTTGGGACTCCACGATTTCTTTGGAAACTGTTTTCTGCAAGATGTTTAATATTTTCTTCTTTCTCAACACAAATAACACCAAAACATTTTTTTTTTTCCTTCTCAAGCAAGTTCTGTTACACTTTTCTTTACAGACAGATTCTGTAAGGGTGAGAAAACATTTTAACAGAGTGAAACTGGAGACAGTGTGTGAATTTTGAAATAATTTAATTAATGTACTTTGCAAAACAAGCTATGGGTTAGAAAAGGGATATTTATAATTGCATTTGGATCACTGTGTTCTTATATAGCACCAATTAGACATGAAAAAAGAAAATACGAATATTCTATCTAATGATCTAAAAAATATTTTATTTGCAGACTTTTAAAAGTATTCCTTGTTATGGGTTTTCAGATATGGGCACACTTTGAGTAGGGCATTAGGATACATGCAGAGATTTGAGCACAAAAGATCATGAATTTTGATTCTCAATTTATAATTGATATTGATTTATTCTATAATAATTTTTTTAAAATTTTTATGTGTTCTTTTTATGTCAGTAGAATCCATTTTGATATATTCAGGCAAGCATAAAATAGGGATTTCAGTTGCAATTATTATTTTTATTATTATTATTTGTGGTTCTAGGGATTGAACCCTAGGGATTCCTGCACACTAGGAGGCAAGCATACTACCACTGAGCTACATCCCCAACTCTTCAATAAATATGTTGACCTATCCCACCTCATCCTCTGCCTAGGCTGAATAACCATAGCCCTAGAAGTATACAATATCATAATTCTGTATCCTCCATGGTCTAAGGTTAGCATAGACTTATCATCTAGTCTATAGTTACATAGCTTTGATTGCATAATTAAAAGCACCACAAAAAAATGGTGACTTAAAACAGCTGTTTGGTTTTCCCCACAAGCCTGTGAGGTGGGTGACTGATTCTTCTGGTCTAAGTCATTAAGCTGATCTCTAGCGATCTGTTTAATGTGTGTGGGCAGCTGGTGGGTGGACTGCAACGGGAAGGCCTATTTTGACTTCATCTGCATGTCTCATGGTTGAGAGATGATTAGGTAGGGTGACTTGTATTTTCTTCTGGTGGCCTTCTATTCTCTAGAGTTTAGCTTAAGCTTATTTACATGGTATTCTCAAGGGAAAATTTCCAAAATGAACACTTTTCGAGTATATATAAACCATATAGACATGCTCAGAGTCAGCATGTGAGGCATGAATGAATTGAAGGACATTACTGTAGTAATCAACCTGATAACCCCCTTGCTTAATTTTCATCGGTAACATAAAAACTCAAATTTGTACACAATTTGGAGGACACGGTTTCTTAACATCTCTGACCACCTTGTATCACCTTCACCCTACCCTAAGTTGCTCAGTTCCGGTGAAACTCCCCAAAACCTTGTATTTCTTTGACAGCAATTGTTTATCTTCGATATGATTCTGACCTCTTTGAGGAAAAGAATTTCAATTCAGCACATAATTTGCATGCCATCAAGTAAATGAATAAATAAATGAGAAAATGAAAGATTGGTTAAGAATTTTTCTCAAGTGTTAATTTTTTGTGCCGATTGGAATACAAATGATATTTTCCAAGTTGTACAGTTACTATGCAGTGTAGACTTGACCTTATGTCAATAAGTTTCTGGCTTTCGCAGTCAGGTTCCTTGAAGGTGATCTCAGATACTTGGGATATCCTGACTGGTAAGATTATCTTTGTTTATCTTCAGGCATTGTCTACACGGGATAGAAAATGATTTATGATGGTTCTTGAGTCCATGGAGAAGAATCTTCTCTATCTCTAGAAGAGTTGGAGATTAAAGATCAGTCGCATGCATGAAAAGCCAACTGTGTCTTTGTAATCAAGCCCAAATAAAAACTCTGGACTCCATGTCTTGAGTGAGATTCCCTGCCACATATTATTGCTGCGAGGAGTTAATGCTGCCCATGACTTTTCAGAGAAAGCTTATCTGAAAGTTCCATGTTTAGAGTTTTTCTGAACTCTGCCCTTTGATTGTATCATTTTGGTGTATCAAAACATAAGTGTGATTATAACAGTTTCCAACAAATTCTGTGAGTGTTTTTAGCAGATTATGCAAAGTGGGCTTGGAAACCCCTCAATGTTTCAGTTGGCACCAGAAATAAGCTTGGTCTTATAGACTAGTCCATATCTTTGTGCCTACAAATGTTAAGCCATTGTACTTGTTTCACAACAAATACGGGTGACATTTCTCAAACAACTCCTGTCCCGATAGTAGATGCCTTTTGAAATTAAGGGTCTATATCCAAATTACACCTTTTAAATGGAAACTTCAAAGACAAAGTTCTTATTTTCACAGTGATTGCATTGTTGAGTTTGACAAGAAATAGGTAATACCTGAGATTTGAATGCTACACATTTAATAAAACATGGTCATAAAATAAAAATAATTACTAGAATCACTAATGGGAAAGCAAATTTATTTGTTTGTTATTTTTAGGTTTAAATGTTTATTTAGAACCTTGGAACGAATACATTAATAATAGTTTCTTATATGGCTTTTTGGCATTTTGCAAGAACTTTCACATATACCAATGAACTTCTCACAACATCCTTGTAAGGTAGGCAGGGTAAGTGTTATTTTTCTACTAATAGTGAGGGCAAGACACAGAGGTGAGATGCAATCAC
This sequence comes from Ictidomys tridecemlineatus, assembly GCF_052094955.1. Lineage (NCBI taxonomy): Eukaryota > Metazoa > Chordata > Mammalia > Rodentia > Sciuridae > Ictidomys > Ictidomys tridecemlineatus. Next base: position 26,689,617 of record NC_135478.1, on the reverse strand, counting down.
ACAGTTAGTAAATGGTGGGTCAGGACCAGGACCATGTCTTCTGTCGTTTTGCCCCCCTGAGAACTTTCAAGCAATGTTCTCCATGTTATATAATGAACATTTCTTTCCTATGATTTTTTTTCAGTTCTGTTTTTTAAAGTTTTTTTTCTACTCACTTTTCCCTAATGTCTTTAAGTATTCAGTCTGTAATAAGACATATTTTCTTCCTGTCAGTGAATTATTCCTCAAATGGATCAACATCCTAAGATGTTGATAAGCAACATTCTAAGATGAAACCTATGATCACGTATGTAGTAAGAATCCTTGGCTACAAATTCTAGATTATGATATGAAGATTTATCTCAGAAAATTCTGCCTAACTATTCTGATATTGAGTATGTCAAACTTAACATGCCTCTTTATAGTCTTAAAGATTGGTAATCTTTTAATAATAAGACTTTTACATGTATATGTATGTGTGTATATATATATATATATATATATATATATATATATATATATATATATATATATATAGAGAGAAAGGTGTTTAGCAACATAACCTGGAAACATATTCAGACTGCATCTAAATGCACATCGCCTGACACTAATCTGAGAAAGCAAATTTAGCAAGTGTGGCCAGGAAATGTGTGTCTGTAGATATTATATTTTTCCTGCACTCTGAAGATAGCCAGAAACCAACCATATCAATATGTAGTGCAAGAGATTTCAGGGAAAAAAAAAGTGGATCCCATGAAAGAGGCCAGAGTACAGGGAACCAGATAGAATATATGAGGACAAACCAAACTGTATAGGAAGGTGGTTCTCCAAGTGCAGCTCTTTCACCAACAGAGCACCTGGCAGTTTATCAGAAATGCAAATAATCAGTCCGCCTTAGACCTACAAAGTCAGAAATTTGGACAATGTGGCTGGTTTCATGATCTCTCCAACTAATTCTGATGTGTAGCTGTAATTTGAGTACCACTGTTGTAGATCTTTGAAGACCTGCTGTAGACAAAGTTTTATCTGAAATTTAATGAGAAGTGATTGAACCATGAAACTGTTTTAAGCAAGGAAATGATACGGTCTGGTTTACATTTTTAATGTTGGGTGTACTATGGTTAATAGTGGACAGGTCAATGCTGATGCTGTTGCCGTCTTCTAGGTGTGAGAATGTACTAGGTAGCAGTGTTCATAGAAAATAATGCAGGGTATAGAATATACTCTGGTGCTACATAAGATTAATCTGTCTTTATGTGAAGGACTTACAGAATTTCTGTAACCCTCACTGCATTGTGAATCTCTAAAAGCATAAGGTAATATGAAAGTGTTCCCTGCTTTTATTGGATCATGAAACCTCTTTCTCTTATGCCATTAAAAAGTTAGAAAAAATCTCCCAGGACACTAGTCTCTATGGAAAAGAAACACAGTTTGGAAAACACTGCCCCACAGGTAGGAAAAAAAGAAGTGAAATACTTTCCAATTAATTAAATCATGACTATATAATTTATTTTAAAAAGAAATGGGGTTTTTAAAACATATTCAGCAGGTAGAACCAAGCTAACCAAGTAATTTTGTAATAAAGTCCAACTTCAATGAATAGGGAGTAATTTTCCTTTCAAAGAACTTCTCCAGGAGTGCTAGCCTCTCTGGAAGTCATAATAATAGTTATTCTCTACCCAAGTGGTCATTTGAAAACATGCTAGAACATTATAATTAGAGTACAAAGAATTTTATGTACTTGCATATTTATTTTCATAATTTACTTAACAAAATTCCTCAAAGAAAGTCAAGGGAGGTATTTTGCCCAAGATCTATCCAAATTATGATTTTTAATTTAGCTGAGTAGGGTTTTGATACCCTTTATTCTGCAAATGTTCAATGTTTATTACATCTTTACACTTCTTAGCAAAGTTTAGGTGCAATTGATTATTTTGTTTTACAACAGCTGTAACCAATACTCATCATCTTTATTATTTGCAGGGCGTGAGGGGGTTACGGGGAATTGGACCCAAAGGCGATTTACCACTGAGTTGCATCCCCACTCATTCTATTTTTATTTATTCATTTTTATTTCTAGACAGGGACTCACCAAATTGTTTAGGGATTTGCTAAATTGCTGAGTCTGGCCTCAAATATGTGATCCTCCTCCCTCAGCCTTCTGAGTTGCTGGGATTACAGGCGTGTGCTACAGCACCCAGCACATCTTCACTTTTTATACTAAAAGGGTCCAGCAACAAAGTATAGTAGACCTCGTCAGTCGAAATACATAGATATTAAAATTTATGATTTTGTTTATTGTTTTACTTAATGCATATACTGTGCATGTGAAAAATATTCAGAAAAGAATACCAAATCACAGATCCAGGTCCTAGATTTGACTCAGTAAACAAATCACAGCCTGGGTTAGTCCTCACAGCTCACAGTTACAAGATGAAGGCACAGACTCAATGCTTTCTTCTTAGGTCTTTGCCAGCTCTGATGTGTCAGTATTTATAGGAATTTGTGTATTTCCCCAAAGTCCAGTGATTCCTTGCAAATGGGACCATGGAAATTTTCATACATCAAAGAAACTACTTTGCAAACCCTCTACAGACTATTTTAATCTTCTCTATTTCCAATTACTTCGTCTGAGGTTGGGTAATAAGATGATCTTTCTAAAAGTTATATGCATCTGAACCATCAAAAACACTCACATATCATCTTGACACTGCCAGCTTGGCCCACTCTGCCAACCCGAGCCTATATAAGTCCCAGATTCCCTATGTCCAGTCAACTGAAACAGCTTTATGAGATATTCAGGAAATCAGGAGTGCATTAGGTACCTTGGAGATTAATATTTTTTCTTTGTGACTCTCCAGAATCACTGACAATACTTATATCTTTTAAATGGAGCAACATTCGAATGGTCCCATAGCTCTTGAAAAAAAGTTGAGCAACTTCCAATATATACCAAATAACTGTTTGCTTTGCAGGGTTGGGTTCTTCACTTCTTAAGAAGATATGATATGGTAGTTTTCCGGTAATTCAGGAATGCTTCCATGTTTATATTCCTTTATGAAACAGGTTAAAGTATACACTTGACCATATTTTGTGAGGAGTTTAAATGACACAGCATTTATAAGTACCAAGGGCAATGCCTCACATGTTGTGAAGATTTGGTTGATACAATGTAGATAAATCAATGAACCCATCAATCAATCACTGAGACCTAAACATGCTATCATTTTAATTTAAATGCGTTGGAATATGACAGGATGTTTGATTATTAGATCATTCATCATCCAAAACAAAGCCTGGAAATTTGTGTTCCACAGGCAGAGGAAGCATGTGAATTTCCTGTGCAATGTGGAGCCTATTGGATTCTGGCCAGAGGTGAGGAATGTAAAGTGTATAAGAAACAAAGTGCTAAATCATATCCACACCTTCCTATGATATGCTACAAGAACCATGGGATTTTTATTTCTTAAGTAAAGGAATTTGACTCCCTACCCTCCCTCCTTCCAAGGAGAAAAAAAATCTCTTGGAAGGCTAGAGTACTATGCTTGCAAAGCAATCTGCAAAAGACTATGATCATAATTGTCAGATGTGTAACGGTTGCCTGAGATGGCAACTGATACGTTTACACATTTAATGGCAAATCTAGAATGTATTCCTATAAATCTTCTTTGCCAATTTCCCATCTTGCCCTTGTTATACACTACTATCCCATTTAACTGTACTTAATCTCACTTTCTTCAAGCAGAGGATAGGTTAATAACACCTGTCACATAGTATCAGCATGAAGATCAAATTGGAGAGAGAACAGGAAAACGTCTTGAGAGTAACGAAGTGTGTCTCCGGTGTCCAGTCTTACCCTCTGGACACTGTTTCTCAGGGTTTGCTTCCGTGTTCTCACACTATGGCTATTTCTGTTATTCCCAATAGGGAAGGCACATTTTTTGAAATGGTGAGGTCTAATATATGACCCATTTCCTCTAGCAAAAACCTACACCTTTGATATGTAACTCAGAAAATAATCTGCCAGTAGCTATTCAACCGGAAATGGCCTTTGGCCATACCACAGAATGTTACAGTTTCTAGTCCCAACTACCATAGGGAACACTTTAGCCAAGGCTCCATCCATTGTGGTGCCTTTGTGTTATCCTTATCCATTGTGAGTAACTGAATATCTTGCATCTCTGAAAATGAAAGCTTGGGGACTTTACTAGGATGTGTTTGAGAGATTTTTGACTTTCATAGATGACAAGGGAAAGGACTTTCCTAATGACATAAATTTTTTTTGCTTTGTTTCCTCCTTGAGGTAGGTGAATGTAAACTAGCCTTAAAAAGGGTATCCATGGAAAATCGTACTCACTTGATTTAGTTATGCCTTTAGGATTATTTTTAGGAAGTGAGGATATTTAGTTGCTCCTCAGTGACCTTAACATGCCCTGAAGCTTCACCTATTGTGCAGTCCCTACTGATCACAGGAGATCTGATGATGTTTGGCCTTTTGAGTCTCTAATCTGGGAGAATTGCCTAAAGGTTCTGATGGATGGCATTAGCAGAGCAATACTCCACATGCCTCAAAATTGGCTGAAATTTATCCTCTTTTAAATGACACCAAATGCAATTTAGAAGTGTGAGAATCATAAAGTTCATGTGCTGAGGAAAGTTCACTGTGGTAAAAAAAAAAAAAGAAAAAAGTCCACTCAGATTCCTTTGGCAGAATGCCATTTCACTTAACTTGTATGAAAGTATTTTCAAAATTCTGTGAACAACTTCAATATGGAGGTATTTTTCTGATTCTTACACTTTTATATTGTCAACAATTTCATTTTTTTTCTGCATTCAGCAGGATTTTTTCTTTTCTTTGTGAATATTCTTTAGAAAATGTTGAGCTATTGTGAAGGTTCAGTAAACAGAACTCTTCTAGGAAGAATGCCTGTTTGGAGGAGGCCTGTAGGCCTTCAGACAGGACAATGGGACAGAATCCGTTAATTATCACTTCCTAGATTGAATGAGATGAACTTTGACAAAACCCACTTGTGCAAAAGCTATCAGCACCAAGGGCTTCTGCGGCTGTTCAGGGTATTTGACCCTAGGGAGTGACACAAACACGAAAGTTTTTTTTGCTTATATTTAGACAGTAATTTAAAAATAGATTAGAGAAAGGTTTAATACTCCAGAGTGGTTCGCTTTCCTAACAAAGCTCTCAAAAGCACTTCAGATTGTTATCAGTTATAATTGTACTTTCACTACTGGATATTGGAGATAATAGCATTGTTACTACAATACATCCTTTAGTTCATATTGACACTTGCACAAAAATGTATGGGGCTAATGCTGAAGCATTAAAGGGGCACATTTGATTATTGTATTGAAATGGGCAGAGAAAATATCCAGCATTTGTAGAGTGAGAACATGCTGTCTGAACAGTGTGGAGAAATTTAATTGGCAAACAAGCCTCAGTATTTCTGAAAAATTGTCTGATGATGCAGTGAACAGTAAAATACACTAACGTTGTAGGAAATGCTCCGATAATTCAAATATGAATAGGGGGTGGGTTATCTTATTATCCGACAGGTGTTTCCACTCTTCTTTACAGAATTTCGCTGTATTCAAAATGTGTGTCTTAAAAGAGCATGATATCTGTCTTTAATCCATTTGGGGCTGATTTTATATATGGTGAGAGATGAGTGTGTGATTTTATTCTTCTGCTTGAGGATGTCCAAATTTTCCAAACTATATAGCTAAGGAACTTTCCCCCCCCACTATCTATTCTCAACATCTTCGTTGAAAATTAGTTGGCTGTAAATGTGTGGATTTATTTTTGGACCTTCTGTTATATTCCATTGATAGAGTGCCTGTTTATATATGTCAGTGTCATGCTATTTTGGTTAGTATAGCTTTGTAGTATGTTTTGCAGTCAAGTGGTGTGGAACTGTAATAGTGGTCCACCGCGTGCTTTAAATATAGCCCTTGTGGAGGGATAGAACCTCATAGATCCATCTCTCCCTCTCCTTGGAGTTCTGCTCAGTCATTAAAAGGATAAAATTGTGTCATTTGTGGGTAAATGAATGGCAATGAAGAACATCATGGTAAGTAAAATAAGCTAGACTCAGAAACTTAAAGGCCAAATGTTTTCTTTCATATGTGGAAGCTAGAGTAAAACAGAGGAAAGGATAGGATAATATAAAGATATAGGGAAGACCAGTAGTATAGAAGTATGAATTGTCAAGGCATAATGAAGGGATGGGAAAGGGAAGGCAAAATTATTATTTTTTAAAAATCACTTTATGTGCATATGTAAATATAACACAGAGAATTTTACCTTTATGTATAGTTAAAAAGAACCAATGAAGTATAAATAAATAGATGAGTAAAAGGAAGTCTAGCAGAGTACAGGAAGGAGAATGGGAGAGTGGAGGGAGGGTGGCAGAGAAAAGGGGGGAGAATACTGAATTGAAATAGAATTTCATGCATGTATGAGTTTGTGGGGGTCAACACAACTACTGTGTATAATTATAAAGTTTAATAAAAAATAATGTGTGGCAAAAATAAATAAATAAATAGATAAATAAATAAATAAAGCCCTTGTGGCTCTGAAATTCAGGCTTAATTTAAAAGGGACATTTCTCTCTCTCTCTCTCTCTCTCTCTCTCTCTCTCTCTCTCTCTCTCTCTCTCTCTCTCTTCCCTCTCCCATTCCCTAACAGCATTAGTGGGACAAGGTTATCACAGAAAGAAGATGTCCCCAGAAGATCTAGGAAGTGACTATTTCCCAATTTAACAAGTGAATTTCAGCACACTATCAGGAGCACCTGGAATATAGCCTTTGAATCCTTTTTCAAAAACCCTCTGTTCTCCCCAGTGGGCTGAGTAACAGCCTCTGGGACAGGAGTCACCTGTGCTTCTCCTTTTCTCGAGAATCCATAAACATTTCTTCTCCTTTTTCTCAAAACTCAGTCTTCCTTATTAAAATGATATGGGGACAAGAACCAAGCTTTCAATAACAAAACCTCCAACTTGGTTCTCTTGCCCAAGATTGCTTTAGCAATTGGAACCATTGTAGTTCCAAATTTTATATTTTTGTTGTTGTTGTTTTTGTTTCTATGAAGAAATCTATTTGCATTTTGATAGGAATTGCTTTGAATCCGTAGATCACTTCAGGTTGCATGGTGATTCTGACATTATTAATTCTTTCAGTCCATGAACATGGGATGTCTTTCCATTTATTTATGTCTTCATCAATGGTTTATCATTTTAATTGTAAAGATCCTTGGAGATCCTTCACCTCCTTATTTAGATTTACTTTATTTCTTCATTTGTATATTGTAAAGGAGATTATATTCTTATACTTTTGGATTTTTATTTTTTCTTTTGGTTGTCGTTTTCTGAACTGGGCGTTGGATCCCTTGTTCATATTAGGCAAATGCTCTGCCACTGAGCGATGTCCCCAGTTCTGGCTTGTATTTTAAATTTCATTTTCTAAGTATACAAAGATGCTACTGATTTTTGTGTGGTGATTTTATATGATACTCCTTTATGAAAATTAATTATGAGTTCTAACAATTTTATGGTAGAATCTTTAAATTTCCTTATATAGAAGATCATGTCCTCTGAATATGGGGTATTTTAGGTTCCTTCCTTCCAATTTGTATGACTTTTGTTTCTTTTTCATGCCTAATTTTCTCTAACTAGGGTTTTTTACTGTGATGTTGAATAGAAGCAATGAGAGCGGGCAACCTTGCCTTGTAGATCACAGAGGAAAAGCTTCCAATTTTTCTCATTCAGTATGATGCTAAATGTGGGTTTGTCATATATAGTCATTTTTTTGTGTTGAAGTAGATGTCTTCTATATGTAATCTGTGAGAGTGTGTATCATGAAATGTATGGTTTAGAGGGGAGATATCCCCCCAAAGCTCATGTGTGATAGAATGCAAAAGGATTTTGAGGTGAAATGATGGGTTATGGGAATCTTAACCTAATTAGTGCATTCATCCCCTGATGGGGATTACCTGGATGGTAACTAGCCAGTTAGGGTGTGGCTGGAGCGGGTGGGTCCCTGAGGGCATGCCATTGGGCTTTATATTTTCTCCTGGTAAGGAGAGCTGTTTCTCTCTGCTTCTAGGTTGTGATGTTTCCAAGCTGCTTTCCACCACTACACTCTTCAGCTTTGATGTCCTGGATCTCCTCTGGCCCTGAGGAATGGAGTCTGCCTTCTATGGACTGAAACCTCAGAAACCGTGAGTCCCCAAATAAACGTTTCCTCTTCTAATTGTTTCTTGTCAATTCTTTTGGTCCCAGCAGTGAAAAAGTTCACTGAAACATGAAGTGATATTGACTTTTGTCAAATCAGTTTTTATATCTGTTGAAATGATCACATACATGGATTTTGTCATTCATTCTATTAATATAATGTTTCACATTCATTGATTTGCATTTGTTGAAAAAAATCCCAATATCCCTGGGGTGAATCCCATCTGATCTGGGTGAATGGTCCTTTAATATGCTGTTGAATTTAGTTTGATAGTATATTTGGAAGAGCTTATTCCCCTTCAGTTTTTTTTTTTTTTTGAGTAGTTTGGAAAGAATTGGCATTAATTATTAATTCTTATTTGAATGTTTGGCAGAATTCATCAGGGAAGCCATTTGATTCAGGTCAGTTCTTTCATGGGAGTTTTGCTTTTTGTTTTATTGTTGTTGTTTGTTCATTTTTTTTTATGGATTTAATCATCTTACTCATTATAGGTAGGATTTTCTGTTTCTTCATACTTAAATCCTGTTTTGTTTTTTTTATGTGTCCAGGAATTTATCCATTTCATCAGGTTTCCAATTTGTTGGTGCAGAATTCATCACAATTGTCTCTTAGGATCCTTTGTGTTTCTGTAGGGTCAGTAGTTATGCCTCTTTTTTCATCTCTGATGTTATTTAATTCTTCACATTCATTTTTTACTTAGTCTAATTAAATATTTGTCAGCTTTGTTCATCTTTTTAAAAAATAAACACTTTTTGTAGATATTTTGTAGGTTCACAACTATTAAACTACTGGATAAAATCATAAGGAAAATGTTTCATGACATTTGTCTCAGCAAGGATACTTTTTTTTTTTTTTTTTGGAAAAGACCTCAAAAACACAAGGTGGTTTCCATTGCACCAGATGGATGGGGGCTGACTGTTCAGCCTTGAGTGGGGTTGAGTGTTCAGCCTTGAGGCAAACAAGTGATAAGGAACCAGAAAGTGAGGGTCCAGTGTTCAGCCCACCCTGCAGCTAACATTTATTCAGCCTGCCCTGCAGCTAACACTCAGCTTCTCATTTAACAAGGTGTAACATCTTTTCTCAAGCAGGAGATCAGTTCAGCCTCAAGCAGCCTTGGACATAAGTAGGTCAGAAGTTACAGCTTTGCTTATCCTACAGGGCCTCTATGTTTTTACTATTGCATAGTCAGTGAGTACTGGAGCAGGTCTCAAAAACAGGGCCACTGGATTCAGTTCCATTTTGTTTTCCCCTCTCCAGGCAGATGCCACCAAGAACCCTTGAGGTGAGATGTGGGCAGTTTTTCATCACGGTGGCCTCCTTTCTCTGTTAATTTCATCTTTCTTTTCCATTCCCCTTTTGTTCATTCTCCTGTTATTGATCTTACTTGACCACACTGAGGGTATGTATTTCAAAGTGTTTTAAAAGGCATAAAACTACTGGTTCTCATAAAACCCCTACAGTGAAAGAATATAATGAATCCTCATCCCCATTTCCCTGTGAGGGAAGCTGATATGTGGAGGTGTTCCAGGACTGTCTAGGAAACCAGAGGAATTAAGACCAGGCATGTGAAAGCAGACAGATTCTTAAGGCCTTTCACTGTTGTAGAGCCTTGATTAAAAACAAAACAAAAAACTAGCTCTGTAGATTTTTTAAATGGCAATTGTCTTTCCGATAAACATTACATAGTGCTTTTTGTTTTTGTCTCATTTATGATTACTTCATAAAAATGAAAGTAAGTTAATTTTTTTTTGTTTTTGGCAGAAGGTTTAGTGATAGCTTCCATTCACTTTACAGAAATGATTAGGACATCTGAATTTAATGCCGTCTTAATTCACTTTCCCTGGAAGCAGAGGTGAATGCAAGTGATTCAGATTCCTTTGATTAGCTGAGGATGTCTTTTCTAAAGGGAAAACCTATAGGGAAGAAGAAAGTAAAGAGGAAAGGGCTTAATGTTGATGGGCATTTCAGGTAAAGTCTAGTCCAGTGTATCTTGAAGTGTGGTACCCAAACCCACATCACCAGGTGTTGACTAGGACTTTGCAAACATGCAACTTTTCAGGTCGAGATTGGGTCTTATCCATAGAGGCCTCACTAGCATAAGTTATCCTGAAGCACTGATACCACATCTTACCTCCCTTGAGGCAAAAGTCCTGGCCTATTATATCCACATGTGTTCACTCACCTTTTATAACTGACTGGTAACTACAGCTAATGGAAGCAGTTGTATAGCAAAGGGGAAAGTAGGCTCCAATTTAACTTGAAAGGGTATCTCCATAAAAGGAAAAATGTGGAAAGTAACCTAAGTATCAATAATCGGGTATTTGTTAATTTAACCTTGTTTTGGAAAAAATGTAGCACTATCAAATAAAATATAATACTATTAAATTACAAAAAGACTTTCATAAATATTCCTGAGGTATTCAGTGAAATTTTCAATGTTTTCCTGTAATTGCAATCCCAAGGTTCCAAATCCTCGAAAAATTATCCATCAGAATGTTAGGACTACTTGTCATTAAGTGATAGGATTTGGAATTTGTTATTTTCCTCCATCTATTCATAATAAATTGTATAATGGTATTGTAGGATAATGTGTATAACAGCTTCCATCATGACCCTGCACAGAATATGGAAACAGACACATTGTTTTTTTGTTTTACTAAACTTGCATGAATAATCTTTGCAAGAAAAGCTATATCCACTAGCTTTAGTATTTCCAAAATATTTTTATGTTTCCCTATCTGATTATTGTTGCTCAAGGAAATGGTTGTAATACAGGAATTGGATTATATCACAGAAAACTGATTAAAACGGAACTGCAGAATAAAATATATTGTAAAATTTCATCCTGGAGAATCTTCTCCAGATCTATTGACATGTTAAATAAGGCCAAGGTGAGCAAGGGAAATACTAATTAAGAGAATACAATTAAATTTTAAATACAATGTAAAGAAACCGTAAAAGGCAATGGTATTGAAGGAATCACTAAGGACTTGTAGTCTGTTTTTAAATAGTGCAGAATAATACCATGCTAAATGAAATTGCTCTAGATGAACAATATTTCTAGTTCCTAATGAATAGGAATTAAAGTTTACATTTCCCAGGAAGTTGTAAATCTTGTCAGTGAGTTTCAAAGTACACTTTTGCCAAATGTCTTCATTTTATGTCGACAGGCCAAACACATTCTCCCCACTCTATTCTTTGTCACTTTGGTTTGGGTCATGATTACCACCTGGAAGATTTCATTCTCTAAGTCCATAAGAATGCAGGACATTTCCATCAAGTGGGCAAGACCTGATGATATTTAGCTTGAAAAGGAGATAGATTAGAGAAATTTTATAGCTATGCCCCCAAAGTGAAGGGTTTATCTATGGAAAAAAGATAAGCTTTTGTTATCTGAAACATCAGAAAACAGAATCGGTGCTAATAAATAGTTAGAAGGGGCAGTTGGGTTCATGATGAGAAAAAAACTGTCTAATAATTAAGCATGATTGAAGTTAATTGGCAGAGATTTGGCCAATTCCGTGTCCTTCTGGGCCTCCATTTTTGGAAATGCTTAGTATTTGCCAGGTTGGAGTATGTAAAAAAGGGCTTCAGTGACAGATGGAAGGTTGAAATAGAGCAGTGTTTTGAAAACTGTGGGTCATAACACATTAATATGACATGAAATCAAATTAATGTATCTTGACTAGCATTTCTAAAAAAAAAAACCTGATAAATTTATTTTTAAACAAGTGGTCACTCATACTTATTTTTAAAATGTACCAAAGGCATACCTACGTCAAAACATAATTCAGATAGTATCAAAGAGGTAAGCATCTCAGTACATTTTCTACACATTTTTGTCTGTACATAGATATTTAAACACATTTGTTATCTCTCTCTCTGTACACACACACACACACACACACACACACACACACACACACACACATATATATATATATATATATATGTCTGATCTGAGTGCATATTAAATGGACATTTATGGTCTGGGGTTGTAGCTCAGTGACAGAGCGTTTGCCTCACATACGTGAGGCACTGGGTTCCATCCTCAGCACCACATAAACATAAATAAACTAAATAAAGATATTTTGCCCATGTATAGCTAAAAACAATTTAAAAAATAAATGCACATTTAAATATGCATACATAATTCTACATCTACTTTAATTATATTTTAATGAGATTTTTAAATTTCTCACCTGTTTTTAGGGTTAACATGCTCTATGAGACATTTTTTATTAATGCCACCCTAGTAAAATGTGGCAGGCACTCTGCTTTATACTCAATGTGCATTATGTTGTATAATCCTTATGACCACAATCAGGTGAATATTATCATACCCACTTTATGGGTAAGCACTCTGGCAATAAGAAGGATTAAGAGAGATATCAAGACCAAATAGCAGGTATTTGAATCTATTGAACTCTGAACCACTAACTATTCTACTAGGAATTTCCAGTGATAAGAAAAATAATGTATCATTTCATACCATTTAGAGCAAGATATTCATAAAAAATGTGAACAGATTAGTTATCGTGGATCATAGCTATATTCAACTTATTTTCAGTACATGGCACCCAAGTTGAACTAAAATGCTGAGGCTTTTTCTACCTGAAAATCAAAATATTTGAATGATTACCCTACCCTTACCTCTATCCAGGTGTGGGACTTAAGATTAGTTACTTCATTTCCACAGTCCTCTCTCTATTATAAAGATATATTTCTTAATAAAGTGAAATCCATCCATCATATTGTACAGTTCTGTAAGTCTGACAAATGTAAATGGATGTGCAAACACTGTAAGAGCAATTAAGATACGGAAAACTTTCATACCCAGCCCCCAAATCCCTACATGTCTTCTTAGGGTCAACCCTTCCTCATTCCAGTCTGACCACCACAGAAGTGTTTTCTATCTCTATAGTTCTACTTTTGTAAGAATATCAAATTGTTGGAAAAATACTCACCTTTTTAAGCCCAAAGATTTACTAAGAGACACAAGGTTCAGAAAAAAATTGTGGCTTTTCTTTAATGAAGTTCTTGCAAGATCGGGTACGTAGAGCTCAGGGACCTGAAGATTGGGCATAACCTTCGTTTTATCCCCTGGAGTGCAAGATCCTTCCCCTGGTTCCTCATTGATGAGTACTATGAAGTGTATATCTTCCCTGAAGTTCAGCTAGGTTTTACTCACCTAGGTTTTACTGTCTTCTATTGGATTATTTTTTAAAAATATACCCTTAAACCGGTTGTGGTGTATGCCTGTAATCCCAGAGGTTTGGGAGGCTGAGGCAGGAGGATCTCAAGTTCAAAGCCAGCCTCAGAAAAAAGTGAGGCGCTAAGCAACTCAGTGAGACCCAGTTTCTAATAAAATACAGAAACAGGGCTGGGGATGTGGCTCAGTGGTTGAGTGCCCCTGAATTCAATCTCCAGTATCAAAAAAAAAAAAAGTATGTTTAGAACATTAGAGGTTCTTACCTTTTTTCTTTTATGTTTCTTTTTACTTTTTAATTTCTTCTGGTGCTGGGAATTGAACCCTGGGCCTGGCACATGCTAGTCAAGTGCTCTATTGCTGGGCTACATCCCCAGCTCCATAGGTTCTTAATCTTAATGAAGTTCTGTGTATTTCTGGACTGTATTCTGCTCCTTTGATTGATTGATTTTGGCACCAGGGATTGAACCCAGGGATGCTTAGCCACTGCGCCACATCCCCAGACTTTTTATTTATTTACTTTTTTAATTTTTAATTTTAAAACAGGGTCTCACTATGTTGCTGAGGATATTGCTAAATTGCATAGGCTGGTTTAGAACCTGCGATCCTCCTGCCTTAGCCTCCAAAGTGGTTGGCATTGAAGGTGTGCACAACATGCCTGGCCTACAATGATTTATGTATACAGAATTTGGATTGAATAAATATAATAAAAAGTGTAAAGGGAAGAAAATAGAAGAAAAGGAATGGAGGGAAAAGAAGAGAAAGGATGAGTAAAAGAAAAAAAATGTATAAGCATATATTATTCCTGGTAAGGGCAAATATTATTTCATAAAACTTCTTGCTCAGCTCAGTGTGCATGTGTTTATGTATGCATATATGCATTGGGTCACTGCATATAATACTTTGGAGGCTTCAGTCACAAATGCATGATAATTTTGATTCAGTGTCCTCTCTGCTTCTTCATGCTTTCCTGAGTGGTATCAACTCATGCTAACTCTTCCCTCTCATCTGGAAACACACTCCACATTTTTGTAGGAAGCATCAAAATGACTGAAGTGATGAAATGTTTAAGATTTTGAGAATATTTGAGGCAATGCAGATGGGTGATATGTACCACTAGACTGTTATCCTCCTTCCGTAATTTTCCTCTGGTTTAGCTGCGTGCCCTCAAGGAATCACTCTCTGCTCCCTTTTACCTGACAAACGCTCTCTCCCCTGCTGCAAAAACTGACCTCATAGCTGGTCACATATCCACTCCTAAAAGAGTGTCTTTTCTTGAAGTCATTATAGCTATGTGAACCGCTGTGATTATATTATCACCAATGGGAAGTAAACAGAAATATTATGTGGCAGATTCAGGGAGCTTTTAAATTAAATTTCTTTCTCCAAGGGGAATGTTTTCATGCCCTCCGCGCCTGAATTTCTTCTTTCTCTTTGAATTTTTTCTTGGTGATTGAAGTAAACACTTGAGCTTACAAATCATAGGAGGAAGGCCCCACCCAGCAGAGTTGGAAGGAGCCTGCAGTACTGAGAATTCCTAGAGTTAGACTTGTGTAGGAGTCTTAAGACTGGGGTTGCAGGCAACACATTTGAGTCCAGTTGGATCTTGTTAACTGGGCTTTTTTTCTTTACTCCTGTGACCCAGCCATCATTCCTTTTGTGGTACTCCTCCTTTCCCCCTGGCCTCAGGATGGGAACCCATTGTTTTCCCAACTTCTTAATGACACCACCCCATTGCTATCAGTTTAGACCAACTACACTTGGAGTTCTCTTTGACTTTTTCACTTTTCCTCTCACCCATCATCCAGTTTGGCACCTCTGCTCAACTTCACAGTGTTTACAGAAATCCCCGTTCTAACTATTTGAGCCTGGTCTGGGCCACCAGCGTCTCTCCCAGCGACTGCTACACTGCTACACCGCTGCTCTCCCTGATTGCGATGTTACCCCCTTCATGCGATTCTCATCAGAGAACAGGGAAGACTGTTGAACCAAGTTTTATCTCTTCATCTTCCATCCAGAATCTGCCATTGATCCCCACTCACTCAGAGTAAAATCCAAAATCCTCCTTTTTCTTCAAGGTGTCACATTATTTGGCTTCTGGGCTCTTCCTTTCTTCTCCTTTATTATCTGGTTCCACCCACTCTGGTTTGAAGGCTGCTTTTTTTGTGCCAGATACCCACTTACCCCAGATGCCCTCGTGGTTCACTCCCTATCATAAGCAGTTCCTATAGACTCAGTCCAAGAAGTAGTTAGATTCAATTGATTGAATCATTTTATTAATGCTCATTACACTTCAACCCACACATCCTAATTTAAGTCCTAACTGAGTCTACACCCAAGGGTCCCAGAAACTCATCTGTGATGTGTGTTAAGTCCAGGTTGCTGGAACTCAGCTGGAGCAGAGTAACCTGGTGCAGGGGGTGACAGCGATGAAGGTCCTGTCAGTCCCACTGGCTCACAAAAATCCAGGTTTTTAAGTCCTAGTTCAACTGTGTTTGCAGCTGGTAGCTGGGTAATGTCTGGGGTGTACCTGGTTACATCACTAACTTAAGTGTATCTAAGTTCTACAGTTCATATTACATCATTGGCATATTGCTTATAGTCATTCAATATTCAATCGATACATAATCAATAATCAATATGGTCAATAATCTTATAACTTTCTGGTGCTCATATCACTCCATCCATTCATTCAGCTCTTTGATGAATCAATGAATGAGTGAGTATATAAATGTATGGACTTATTTTATTGACTGATGAGATGATTCACAGGGCTTTACTAGCAGAGCTGTGACAACTACCCTATTCCCACGGGAAATACGTACACTAATCTACAGTAAAAAATAGGACTGCAGTCCCTCTACTAGTCAACTTATCTGAGAGTTTTATTTTTTCCAATTATAACAAGCTATTACCATTTCTAATACTTTATGTCTCCCATACTTTATTTTTTATTCTTCATTTCATTTAACCTCACAGACATTAGCTTTTTAAATTAGTGTATTAATGTTCTTCCCTCACAGAGATTGGGGCACTTTGTTTCTTTGTTTTGTTTTCTTATGTACCCAGAGGATCTATCACAGTGCTTGGTACCTGGTGTCCACTCGAAAACTATTTGCTGAATTACCAAATAAATGGTTGAGGAGAAATGGAAGGGAAATGTACTTTCTAATTAGGATTATGACTGGTATTATATCCAGATAACAAGTTAAGGTAATATTCAAGATCTCTGATCCTCTTTTTCTTCCTCCCTTGATGGACATAATAATTTATACCTGAGGGTATTAATGCAAGGATTCAAAAAAATTACCTCAGTAAAAAATTTCCAGCATTAAAACCTTCACATGATTGGGTTCAGTGAAAGTCTGAGAAATCCCTGAATATTGGAAAAAAAAATGGAACCAAAGGCATCTAATGATCTTGAAGAAAAGTATCTTGCAAGATTTTCCAGGCTAATGACATGAGTAAATTCAGATAATCTTCAAGCATTAAGTGGAATTTACAATGCCTTAATTCAATTCTCCAAAGCATTAAGCATCCATGATTAAGAAATATCTGTGTGTTTTATGACTTGTAAAATGAATGGTATTTATTATAGATCTGAAGTATTCAGAGGGAGGCTTGGGAGTCCTTGTGGCTTTTAACTAACCCCCTGAAGGCAATCTTGGTAGAGATTGGCACTCTCCAGTGAGTACCTGGTCCCCCAGGATAGGCTGCTGTTCTTTCAAACATGCAGAGGGGCTTTCTATTGCTCAGCTTACCAGGAACATGGCTCCTGAGAGAGTGCAATCAGCCTAGGCCCGAGTGCAGCAAAATCACTTGGAAACCTTCCTGCCCTCCCCATCCCCAATGCACCTGTCAGTCTTCAACTCCTTTGGTGGAATTTTTCTCTCTCATTTCTGCCCAAGCTCATCTTATCTTCCTTGGATTCCACTTTTGCTCCTTATCAAGATTTTCCACTGTCCTTAGATAAATTCTCTCTCTCCCTCTCTCTCCTGTGTTGAGGATTGAACCCACAGGCATTTAACCACTAAGACATAAACCTATATTTATATATATATATACAAACCTATATATATATATACACATATTATATATATACACAGAGAGAGAGAGAGAGAGAGAGAGACTGGGTCTTGCTAAGTTGCTGAAGGTCTCACTAAGTTGTTGAAGATAGGTGGCTTTGACTCACAGTCCTCCTGCCTCAGCCTCCCAAGTCTTGATTACAGGCATGAGCCACCATGCCTGGTCAGAAGAATCCATTTTTGCCATTCACATCTTAAAAAATTCCTAATGCATACATTTTTTCCTCCTCATATGAGGACATGTGTTCCCTGAAGTTACCTCAAACATGTTCTGCTCATGCCTTTATTTTTCACTTACCTTGGGCTCTGGGGATAAGTTGGAATTTCTCATCAATTTTACCCCCCGACACACACTGTAACAATGGAAATAACTGCACTTTTCTACACAGTAGCCACTGCATGTGACCAGGAGGCGTTTGGAATGTGTTTAGTGTGTGTGACCATGAAGCAGATTGTTTTATTTTGCTGCTTTTAATTAAACCTATGGTTGTGGCTGCAGTATTGGATATCACATTTCTAGACCCTTTCTCTTCCTCCCTGAACTAAACTGATGATTATGATTCTAGAGATGCCACTCTATTCCTCACCTTCTGACCGATTCCGTTAAACAAGTGATCCCATTAACACAATTCTTTGTCTCCTGGATCTTTATCTTATACTTAACCCCAACCCCTGCCATGACTCCGGATCATGACTTTGACTCAGACATATGTAATATATGTTTAAACCCTGATGCATTTATTCTCAGTGTTCTTATATTAAATATAATTTATTTTACCTCACAGAATTCCATCTATGAAATAGATTTAAGTTCAAACCATCCCATCTTCTGTCCACCATGGCTGAAAGGAGAAGAGTTAGATATTGTCCTGTGTATCTCTTAGGTGTCCCATTTACTTGAAATTGTCCCTGGATGTTTCTGTTCAGACTTAGGGGTTTTTGCTTCCTATGGATCATCAGTCACCTGGTCTTGTAGCACTGAATGATTTCCCATAATACAATGTAGCACTTAGAAGCAATTATTCTATCTCTTGGGCTCTGGATGTTCCTATGAAAACATGTAGGGAATCAAAACTTTCAAATTCATATACTACTATCTTACAGTTTAGGTGGTACCAAATATGTGGGATGCTCTCAATAAATGAATAAAGGAGTGAATGAACTCATTCACTCCTTTAGCAGTACTCTACAAGCAGGTCTGTGGCAACTACCCTGGACCCACAGAACTATGACAGTAATCTAAAGAGAGAAACAGAATTGAAGTCCCTCTTCCAATAATCACAACCCAGGCAGGTCGTGGCTGTATCAGCATAATCTCCTTCTGCTGAGGATTTTCATTTCTAACTTAAATTTCATCCAATTAAGCTAAGTCACTTTTTCAGGTGGTAATTAGTAATGCCGTCACAGATTTAGAACTACATATTTCTTAACTCGAGTTTCACAGGTTTTTATTTGATGCAGTACACTTGAGGCTTTTGCAGATGGGTCACTATTTTATTGATTCATAGGTTTGAGAATTAAAAGTATGACAGTTCTAATGGTTTGTGTTGGCTTAATCAAGCACACTGGAAATTGGTTCATTTCTATGAGAAATTTGATAAGGTTTCTATGTATGACTGCAAAATCTAATTTTATTTTACTCTCTATTTTTATACTATTTAAATGTAAAAGTTTTTTTTAATTTATTTTTTTTGAAAAAATAAAACATGTGTATCTATTTGAACCTTTAATTCTGTGAGTCAAAGGAAGGCACTTATTTGTTTTTCTGATGTTAATCCTTCCCTTATGGACAATGAAATTGTAAGGCGGAATGATAGGATTAAAACTGTCAAACAGATGTTTTTCATATATTCTTAAGGAATAAATCTTTGAAAGCTCTGTTTCTTAAAAAAAAAAGAAAAATATTCATCTTATTTATGCTTTTTTATTATATTTGGATAGAAAATATAATCATCTCACTTCAATTCTAACCCCATTGTTTTTAAACTCAATCTTTTTCAAAGATGATAATAACAAATCATATAGTCTAGCACTTTGAGGGCTTTCTTTCAACAACTTCTGATAAAAGTTCTATGTAACATTTTTAATTTAATTCTCATATCAACACATAAGTTTGATATTAGCCATTTTGAGGCAAAAAGATGTAATATTGAAGAACATAAAAATGTACATCTTCATCATCAATAACTCCAGAATAATGTTGTCCTAAACTTAATCTTTCCTATACACAATTATGTAAGTCTTAAATATCTGTTTTTAGGGCAAATACTACACTTTTTCAATTACCACAGGCTTACAGACTATAAATTTATGGAACATCTGGTAGGGCAAGTCTTTCCTCTTAACATCTGGTGGGATAAATCTTTTATCATTTTTCTTTAGTATTTTAAATGCCATTATATATTATGCATTACTCATTGATTGTTTATTATAACAATTTAACTACATAATATATTCTTTTCATGACTCTGATTAGGATTATAATAAATTTGTGGATTGTTATAGATCAAATGCATATAAATTTGAAACTTCATATAAAAAATATTATATGTTTTTTTTATGACATTGCTTTCTTTATTTAGATCTTCAATATTCCCTGATAGGTATTTTAAAGGATTTATTAGCATTTTGGGGCACTTTCAATGGCTTTATTAAAAAAAATTAAATCAATTTTCCTTTAAATACATTATTGAGTTTAGTAAGACTATTGATTTTGTTAACTATTAATTTTGAAAAATTTTAGATAAAATGTTATATAATCTTCATGCTGGTTCCCCTAATGTGAAGCCCTTGCTTATTATGATGCAAAGGTATTCAAACCACAAAATTAACATCAGCATGACATTTTCAACTAAATTAAAGATTTTATTTGTATTTCACCTGTGTTTAAGGTTTTTTTCTTTTCTTTTTTTTTTTAGTATCCCACATGGCATTTAATTTTCTCCTTCAATCTGTGACACTTCCTCCGTTTTTTCATTTTCTTTTATAACTTTGACACCTTTGAAGAGTACATGAATAGTTTGCAGAATGTCCTTATTTTAGTGTTTTCTTATAATTGAATGAAGGTTTTGTCTTCATGAAGAAAGAACAAGACTGAGGATGTAGCTCATGGGCCAAGGATGTAGCTCAGTGTACAGAACTTGCCTAGTATGTGTGAGGCTCTGGGTTCAATCCCCAGCATCGTACACACACACACACACAAAAAAAAAAAAAAAAAAAAAAAAAAAAAAAAAAAAAAAAAAAAAGAAGGAGGAGGAGGAGGGGAGGGGAGAAAGAAAGAACAACATCCTTCTGAGTTCATCACTTCAGGTAACCTGATGGCAATATGTCTCCTTACTGGGGATATTATCTTCAGCGTTTAGAGTGATGGTTGCTGGATTTCTCTACTATAAATCCACTACTTCCCATTTGCAACTGACAAACATGTTGTGAGTATACTTTCAGACTAGGCAAATAGTCTGTTTCTTCTCAAACTTTATTCTACTAACCTTGCCACCCATCACTAAATCCTGCTTAGAGCAATTGTCAGTGTTGAGCTCTACTGGTAAATATCTAAAGTCCACCATTCATTCTCTATCTGAAGATTTACTTTAAGGAAGCTCAATCCCTGCTTATTAGTCAATGTGTTTATCCATCCATACATATTTATTTATATCCACTTGGGTATTAATTTTGCTGTGTATTACCATTTGGGTATTTCTTTATTATTAAAATCCTTCATGTTTTGGCTCTTAGAATACTTCCTGGGTAGCTCCTGTCCTCTCTGAACTATCTTGATATCTTTTTTTTTCTTACATACATGTTAGATAATACTGGAATGCATTACAATCATAATTATCCATTCACATCTTTTTTATTCCTTTCTTACATTCTGGCATCAAGGCATCAAGAGATGTTCCAGGATCTCTGTCTCTTTTCCATGGAGCCCTGATTTTTGTGTAATAGTATTAAATTTCAGTTTAAAAATGTGAATTCTATGGAAAAAAAGTTTTTTTTTCAGAGTATTTGCTATTCATAAATACATTGTAAAAAATTCCTATTTTTCATCTTAATCTGTTTATTATTGATTTTTTTTCTTCTATTTTACAGCGAATCTAAAAATAGTAATGTGGGTATTTTAAAGGCCTAGGTCAAATACCTAGACAAAACCCTGAAATTGGTACATGCTCCCTATATGTACTCACAGGCCTAACATAGAAGGAGATGAATAACATCTTTTAAACCACCATGTTGGGCATTAAAGACTGAGTTCTTTCTGCACCATGTTGATTGTAGCCTCTGTAGCCCTCTGAATCTTACCACAAAGGTGCCCCAACACCACATTCTTTCTTTCCAAGGTCATACATCTGAAGTCTGAACTTCACCCTTGGAATCACCTTGATATAAATACCATCCCACCCTATAATCCCTAAAGTGTGAGTAATCTCCTGGTATCTAAAATTTCAAAATCTTTATTGGTGAAAGATATTAGCCAGTAGATATCCAAAAGCATAGCTTTTTCTATATACCTTAATATATCAAGTACTTCAAGGAAATATGAAAACTACAAATTCCATGTAAGTTGTGAAATAAGGATAAATCTATTTTGTCTGCAACTGAATATAAACTTCATAATCTCCAAATATAATAATAATTCAGGTCTAAATATGTATGTGCAAGGAGATATAAATGTGAGGGGTATCATATCTATATAGCTAAAATATGTAGATTTAGATCTATCTATATATTGTGCTCATTATCTTATATATGTATATCATATATAAATCTTGAGTATTTAGGAATGCACTAATAGTTTATATGCCCTTACAAATGTGACCATCTTGTAGGAATAACATTTACTCTTGGAATTGTCCATCCATCCAAGATGCAACTCTCTGTAGAAATTTCAGAGAAATGCTTTCAAATAGGAAGGAAGCCATCAACTCCTTACCTTGTCAAATCTGGAAAAGTAAAAATTCCAATGTAGCTCATTGCATAAGCATAATCATTGGAGCATACAATTTTACAAATAACTTTTTTCTTTTTTGGTACTAAGGATTGAACCCAAGCCTCACACAGAGTAGGTAAGAACTGTACTACTTAGCTACATCCCCTAGCCCTTTCTAAGACTTTATTTTGAGACAGGATCTTCCCAAATATGCCAAATATTCCTCAAACTTGCTATCTTCAGCCTTCTGAGTAGCTAGAATCACATATATCACCACAGCACCCAGTCCTGAGTATTTTTCATATTTGATTTTCCCATCATTTAAGTAATTTTAACAGTGACTGCCCACAAGAAGAGTTATAAAGATTAAATCAGATTCTCTAGGTAAACCCAACAGCACCCTGCCTGGCCTGAAGGAGCTGTTTTGTAGATGGTAAGAGCAGCTGCTGGTCTTATCTGCGTTGTCATGAGTATCACTGTCATTACTAATATTAAAATTAATTACAGCCAGTGATGCACGTACCTATATCTTGTCTGGAATCTTATTCTGTCTTTGTAAAACAGGTTTAGCTGATCTTGTGTAGGTCTACTCAGATATCCCTGCAAGTGCTTTGTTAAGACCTAAATTTGATATCTATGATGCTAGCAATGATTGAAGAAAGGACAAGAACCCACTTCACTCAGTAAAGCTTTATAACACAGTTTCAGAGAGAACAATTTCCTCCCCCATGACAGTTTTATTATTACAGCTTTCATCTCAACAGGGAGAATAAATAGAACCTTCATAAGAAATGCTCCAGATAGGCCCACAAGTATTACAGACTTCCGACACAGGAAACACTACTATTATGAATGTAATATTGTTGTGTTTGTTTTGTGCCTTGGAAAATCAACTAGAAGATTGAATATAAAACTGTATTGTGAAATGTTAATCATCTGCTAAGTTGTATTAATATAAACTAGTTGTTATGCTTTTTTTTTCTCTTTGTCATACAAGCATTCAGGTTACAGATGAAGTGTTCCTTACAATAATGTGCATGTGACTTCTAGATGAGATTAGAAATCTTGTTGAGGTCTACCTTAAGATAGTCACATAAAGATGTTTAGGGAAAACTATTTTTGAAATACCAAGATAAATTCCATATTGAAAAACGGAGCCTAAAACATAAAGACCAAAATCATTCTTATCACAGATTTATGTGTTCACATATTTAATTCTATTCTTAGGATATAACCCTAGTATTAAACATGTTAATTTCAGGTGTATGCACTATTGAGATAAGTATAATGTATTAGTTACCTTCTTAATCTTTGAGCTTTGGAATCATAATCTGCCTTCTTCTTGACTGTGAGACTTACACAAATTATTGAACTTCTCTGGTCTCCACTCCAGTCATTGAATAGATCCTCAACTTTGGACTGGATGCCATTCAATTTTCTGGCACACAATATTCAAGAAAAGAGAGAAAAAAAATCTCTACTCAAATTATGTTTATATATCAGTGGAAAGAGGTGAACAAAAAAAATCATAAATAAATGTATTCTAAGTTGTATATAATAGTCAAATTCTTGAGAGGAAATAGTACCTAGAGAGAGAGAAACAGAGAGATTAAGGAATTGACTCACACAATTACAGAAGCTGGCAAGCCCAAAATTCACCTAGTAGGGTAGCAGGCTTAAGACCCAGAGAAGAGTTGTGACTATAGCTCATGCCCAAAGTCTGTCAGACCTGCAGAATTCCCTCTTCTTGGAAGAGAAGTCAGTCTTTTTCTTAAAGTTCTTTTTTAAAATTTATTCAATGTAGCCCACTAACATTATAGAGGGAGATTTGCTTTACTCAAAGTTGACTGATTTAAACATCAATTGCATCTAAAACATTTGTGCAGAATTCAGAATTGTCCAGATGTGTTTGACCAAATATCTGGGAACTGTGGCCTAGTCAAGTTGATATATAAAATTTATATCATAAGTTTGTCCTATTTCACCTTAGCATTCATATATACTTCTCTTTAAACCATTCTTAATATCCAAACAAAGATGATAACAAAGTTATTCTTCTATCTAATATAACTATCCTTTATGCACCTAAAAATGGCTAACTGCCAGAAGGGGATGCAAAGTCCTTGGATGATGATCATTTTTCTCTTTGATATACACAGTAGTACTATGATTTAAAGTCAATAGAGTTTATGTTTATATGATAATGGAATGCATGAGGGAAGAAAAAAAGACAGTTGTTTGGATTCACACACATATACCTGTGTGCAAGAATGCACACAGGTTACGGTAATATTAAAAGACCCCCTAAGGGACCTTCTATATTCCAGACATATTCTTCCTTATGTCCACTATAAATAGCCTGTCAACTTTCCCTTAGAAACGACCATCAATCACCCCAGACAACAATGCAACCTTCTCCTCTTGATTCAAAAGCATGAGAATCCTAATATGGCCAAGTGGTAGTTTTAATTTCTAGTTTAATGGAATTGTTATTTCTCCAGATGGAAGCAATCTTCCCTTTGGAATTTAGACCCTGGGCCATTGCAGTGACAGTATGGAAAATAATTTTATGGTGAATCACTAGGAGTAATATGTGAGTGATGTCACTCCCATTTCAATCCCTTGAATTCTAGACCTGTGAATCTTTATTTTGGGTAGACAGGGATTCAGAGCATATACAACCTACTGGAGAACTCCAGATGAGCTCTTCAAGGTATTTCTATCTAGTTGTTACTGGAAGTGAGTCTTCAAAAAGTCATTACCTTGTCCTACCAAATCAACTCTTCAAGATGATGAGGAACATACTTGCACCAGTGAACTTCATGGTTATGGGCCAATTGCCATATTTCGTTTGCTGTGAAACAAGTTCTGTGATTAAAAGCAAAGCTACATGGAACACCATGTAGGCATTCTGTAATTCACAGATTATAATGCTAGCAGAATCATTGCATACAGGAAAGAGAAATCAGTATCCAGAATGTCTATTTCACCAAGAGCAAAGCACTGTCTCTTCCGTGATTGAAGTGTTCACCAGTTGACCAGATCCAGTAAGTTGCTGACTGATTGACCTGGGCAATGGTGCCATAATGGGAACTTGGTGTTGATTTCTGCTCCTGGATAGTAGATACTCAGCAATGCTCATAGCAGGGTAGGCCTTGTTGATAAAGAAGGTTCATGTCACTGAGTTCAGGCGTAATTTCTCTGTTTTGCATATGGTAAATAGGTGAGTTGAATGGGGTGTGATGAGAATCAGCATTTATGCATCCATCAAGTCCTGGATGGTGGCACTAATTTCTGCAATTCCTCCAAGAATATGATACTACTTTTGCTTTAGTATTTCCCTCAGTAGATGCAATTCTGGTGACCACCCCTTGGCCTCCACAGCAAACCTTATTCCACATTATGAAGGGTAATTGGATTTACTCAAAATTTATAATTAATTAATAATTAAATTTAAATATATATTTATAGAAACATCTAGGATGTAACTAAATATCTTTACTATGACTGAACATATAAAATAATTTTCACAGTATGACAGATAACAATGCAATTAACATTTAAGCTAAGACAAAAACATGCCTAGCATCTCTTTCTTAGCTGAAACAAGTGATTGATACTTATGTATACATTAAAATGTTATACTCATTCTCCCTCCCTATAGATTAAAATGTTATACTCATTCTCCCTCCCTATAGATAAGATTTATTGAGATATACAATTATAAAATTGCCCCAACTTTCTGAGAGCATTTGATCTAGAACAGAATCCTATTTTCTTACACCCATATCTAAATCATTCATTCAAATCATACAGCTTCCATAGTGAATTCTCTCTTTTTCTCTTCTTCTCTTTCTTTCTTTCTCTCTCTCT
This sequence comes from Ictidomys tridecemlineatus, assembly GCF_052094955.1. Lineage (NCBI taxonomy): Eukaryota > Metazoa > Chordata > Mammalia > Rodentia > Sciuridae > Ictidomys > Ictidomys tridecemlineatus. The sequence goes on along the minus strand of NC_135478.1, from coordinate 26,663,300 downwards.
CTCTCTCTCTCTCTCTCTCTCTCTCTCTCTCTCTCTCTCAGAGAAAGAGAGAGAGAGAGAGAGAGAGAGAGAGAGAGAGAGAGAAAACCAACTTGTTGAAAAGAACTTGTATTTTGGGGCCCTTTGGCTGGAACACATTGACATGAGTTAACATTGTCAAGTAAATGTGCATATTCACTGTCTTGAGCATGAAAGATGTATTAGGAAATACTCTGTGATTTACAAATGGTACAGTGTGATCTATTGAAGAGAGCGTAACAAGAGTGGTGAGATATGACTAATGAATATTATAAATCTGTCATTCTATGCTAAATTGTTTATACTTTATTCTAGAAAGTGCAAGAAAAAATGCTAAGAAGTAACAGAATTAGATTTTAGAAAAATCATGCAAGAAACACTAGAACTCCTGATGATAGTAACTTTCCATCAAAATTATGCTGTCCACTTTGGGACTAGTTATTATTTATATTTTTATAGAGAGCTGCTGAGTCCAGTTAAGTCCATATGCATGAAATTGAGACCAGAAAGAAGTAGAAGGGATAGCATAAGTTGATTATAGGGTCCCACTTCTTCTAGAGAACAAAAACTGGATCAATAATTTAAAAATTAAAAAAAACAACTTCAGTGCTTTGTATAATGATGGAACCTCAAGTTATTGGAGGTGGGAGAATATTAGAACAGTAGGTCTTATTTTAAACAAAGAAACTGATGTTCCTAGAATTAAGTCTGTGAATTTACTAGAAACATTTTTTTTAATCTCTTTTCAAATCCCAGGGCCTACCTTTGATCTCTTCAGTCTCTGCAAATGGCCTTGTTATTTCATCAGACTCCTTTTTCTTCCAATTGAGTATGATTGTGTTTCTTCACTATGCCCCTGCTATTTCCAAGAATAAGCACTCTCAAGGTGTCCTTGACTTTATCTTTTTGTAACTTCCTTTTTACTTTGACAAATAATTTATTCTCTACTCATTTCTTTTGAACTTTGGGTATATTCGTATCTGAAGAGATAAAACCAGCTAAATCCTTAAGAAAGAGTGTTACTATTATTGCTGAGCAGTGTGTATGGCCAAGAGAAATGCTTGGACTAGGAAGAATAATCCTGGAAATCATTGTGACAATAATTATCATTGCAATAGCTTTTAATTGTTCATTAACAACAATGTCATCGGATTCGCTTCAAATGCTTTGCATTAAATGTTTCAAAAATTATGACGGTCAATCAGTGTATTTTGAACAATATAGTTCTGAGAATATAATTTTATCTTTATATTTTAGTCCTAAAGAGCTGAGATTCTTAATATTAAAAAAGCAAGGGTTATGTAAGAACTATGTAAACATTAAATGGAGTTTCATTTTAATTCCATTCTATTCACCAATACTGGTAATACATCCATGAATCGGACTCCAATTTTCAAATACAGTATATAGAATCACTATATTCAATTTTAGAATCATCTGTAAGTGATATGAAAAGGGGGTGGGTGGTTGGGGAAGAGGAACAGTAAGAATATTAAATGTTTTGTGATAATTTAACAGTAGGATATTATACTTTGAAGTACTTAGAATTTGATCACTTAATTCTGGATACTTTATATTTCAGAAAGAACTGGCTTTAGAGACAAAAGATTATTTATTTTTCCCAGATTTACTTTTTTGAAAACTGGGGACCACAGGCAAATCATTTAACATTTCTGTGAGTGAGTCTCATCATCTGGAAAACAGGGTAATAATAGTAACTATTTCACATAATTGTTGCCACATTTTCAATTAGAAAATGTGTGTGACAATCATTCTGTTGACAGGAAAACACTGGCTAAATAACACTGTTGTTTCTAATATGATTGCAATGAAGTGGGTATTGTTAAGAAAATTTATGAAGACATGCGACCTCAGTAGTTGTTAGTTTTTCATTGCCATGATTAAAATACCTGATGAGAATAACTCAGAGGAACGAAAGTTAATTTGAGGCTCACGGTTTCAGAGGTTTCAGTCTACAGTTTGAATCCTCCATTGTAAAATATATCTCAATACTCATTTGCTTGTTCTATTCTGTCTGGTTTTTGAGAAGAATTAGAAGTATTCTTCTAGTATTTGCTGTTACACTAGACACCAAAGCTCACTTTAAATCCATTGTGATAAAATTGGAGTAATATTAGATGAAATAAATACAAAAGATCTCAAAATGGTGTGTTAGACCACATGAAAATCAATAACTCTTGTCTATAAATTATGTAATGCAGGAGATAAAGGCAGCCTTCAAATGGAAAAAAAAAAAACAGGTTAGGGAAGTACCTCATTGGTAGATTGCTTGCTTAGCATGTGCAAAGGTGTGGACTCAAACCCCAGCAACACAAGAGAAAAAAAAAATAGAGTGGCATAAAATATTTGAAAGACAGCATTTAGAAAAAAATATACATTTGTCTGTTTACTGAGAAAATTAATCACTTTGGAAATTTGATTAATAAGTTCATTTTTAGTCGAAACTATACTTCATGGTATACTTTTTATGGTGCACATTTATAAAACACTTATTTTTTAAGGCAGATTAGAAAGTCATATTCAATTTATTAAGAACATGAGAAAACAACATCACACAGATTTTAAATAGTTTATGATATTTCCTTTAAGATATTTATGAGCAATAATTCACAATTACAAAAATAACTTGCTGCTGTGAGTTAGAATGTTAAAAGAATATTTTTCTTTTCCAGAAGTGATATACATGTGTGTGAGGTCTTTAAGGTACAACTAGCTGGTTTAATGCTTTCATGATATGCCATAGTTAAGTGGTTTCTATGGAGATAATTTCTGCTAAAGCTTAGGTGAGAATGTAAGTTAATTTAAAAAGAGTTGAAGTACTAGGGATTTCATAAACAAATGATAAGGTTGTCTACCTAGCTAATCAGTTTTAAAGCCCCAAGTTGATGAAATCTTTTATTAACCATATTTTTCTCCTCTGTCCTCTTCCATGCTTATTTTTTTTATCAACTTCCTCCCTTTTCTTTCTCTTTTATCTCATCCCATCTCTCTCCCCATTATTCCTTAGCTTGAATCTCTTCTTCCTTCTACCTGTGGTTGAAAATTTTAAAAAAAAATGGTATTATAAGGAATAACTGGGAAACATTTTTATCTTTTCTAAACTTAAAATGCATTTGTATTGCTTTTTTGGTGGTTTGTAGCATTATAGTGCTGCAAATACAACCGTTGAATTTTTTTTTTTTCCCCAGGATGAAGGTCACTGCTTTCCTCTCTCGACCAAGACAAAAGAGATTTCAGCAATCTACCTGATAGCTGGATTTGCTGGAGTTGGTGGGACACTGGTAGAGTCACCCTCACAGCCAAGGAACTGGAAAGAGAAGAGACTGGCCAGCAGAGGTAGGGTTGCCTTTTGGGGAAAGATGTCGCTTTCACCAACAACAGAAAAAAAAAAAAAATGCACGTTTCCTATGGAATGGAGATAATGGAAGACCGGATAAAATAGAAATAAGATAGTGGGTCAGGGAGATTCACAGGAGAAGGTGCATGAGAGGTGAAATTGTGGATTAAAGATGAGTCCTGGGTGGAAAACCAAAGAACTACTACTTAGAGAATCCCCAGAAATAGGGATGATCTCCCAAGAGTCTCTGACATCACCCCACATAAAACAGACTCAACTCCAGTCATGTGCCTCCAGAGACTCATTTCCACAGGATCAGCAAAGTCACACAAGTCTGTATCCTTTATCCCTTTCCTTTCCCTGTTAAATGGTGGAAGGAATAAGAACTGAAGTGCTTTAGGAAGTTGAAGGAGAATAGGAAATAGTCAAATTTGTCCCCTGTTTGTTCCTGTTAACAGGCCTGATGTGAGTGGAAGGAGACATTTTAACTTAAGATTATTTCAGAGGACTAGACACTTAAATTATTACACTGAGACTAAAAACAATTCTATTTTTGTTGTTGTTGTTGTGGTTGCTGTTGTGGTTTTTTGTTTTTTTTTTTTTTATATGGGGGATTGAACTCAGGGGCACTCAGCCCTTGAGCCACATCCCCAGCCCTATTTTGTATTTTATTTAGAGAGAGGGTCTCACTGAGTTGCTTAGCACCTCATTTTTGCTTAAGCTGGCTTTGAACTCATGCTGCTGGAATTACAGGTGTGGGCCACAGCTCCAGGCAAGAAACAATTCTTATTGATAAAAAGACCGACACCAACAGCTATCTATCTATCTATCTATCTATCTATCTATCTATCTATCTATCTATCTATCTATCTATCTATCTATCTATCTATCCTTATTACCTAAAAGTAAGTAGAGAGGTGAGAGCTTTGGCTAAGTGTTCACCCAGGGACAAAGATAACGAATCCTAGAGGGAAGTTCAGCAGGAACTGTAGGGACTGGGAGCTGAGAGGCTGGAGTAATTTGATGACAGTATCCTACTCACTCTGGATTTTAAATTCGCAGGCTCACTAAAATATTCCATTTCAAGTCATCCAGCATTTAGAAATCTCTAGCAAAGTGTTTATCTGTTATTTAAGAATTCAATAATTTATTTTTCTAACCCATAAACTTGGGGTCCCAGTGATTGTCTAGCATTTTTTTTAGCATAACTGAAAATGTATTTATGGTAAAAGTTGTTTTTACTTTGCAGATGGTGAAGTATCAATGCTGCTAAAAGAATAATTATCTTAATATACTATTTCCATAAATATGGGTTTCTGGATAATATTTTAAGCATTCATTTACTAACAGCGTCAACATATCATATAATCAATAATACAGCATGTTGCTGTTGTACTGATAAAGTGAAATGCAATATTTGCAGAAAATATGAGTAAACCTAACATACAAAAGAAACGCCACATTTCCAGACCAATACTTCCAAATGAGTATTTGCATTATAAAAGAATAGCTGCTTCTCATAAGCAAACTGCAAATCATTTAGATAGTGTCTAATGAATGTGAACACACACCACTTTTCTGGAATATATGTAGTGAATAAACAGAGGCTTCCCTTAAGAGTGCAGCAAGCAATTTAGTAAATAGCAGTTAATTTTATTAAGACCCCATTGGCAAGATAACTTTTCGCTTATTCAGGTGGGGAAAAACAAAACTAAAAATTTTGTGTACTAGCCGTACAAGTGGTATAGGTTTCTTCCTGATTTCCCTATTTAATCTTTCCAACTTATGACTCTAGGGTAGTTAGTATTACTTTCCTTTGACAAACAAAGAATAACTGATCACCGCACATTCATCAAGTCTCATTTTGCTTGCTGTCTCTATGGTTCTGACTATGAAGGTCTCTAACTCCCTAAAATTTCCTTCAGCTTTGGTTTGGAAATGCTGATTTCTCCTGGTTATTCTGTCACTGGCGGTGTCTTCTCTTGGTCTGGATAGTGTCCGTGCATTGTTGCAAGCTTTCCTGGAGAGACTGCCAACAAGAGCAGAACACGTATTGTCACTACTTCTACTGTTACTATGCTGCAAGTCTTAGCTGTGCAATACATCAAGAAAAATATAAAATCCTTAATAATTGTGAAATATATGCATGCCATTATTGGCTGCAGGTATTATTGTGAACATAAAAATATACAAAAGAATGAACAAATTGCCACTTAATTGGAAGTTAGCAAGTTTGTAAAATAGTTTATTATAAAATTAATTATATTTCTATCAAAAATAAAGGGCTAAGAAATGAAATTCAGGGGCAAAAAACGTAATGATAAGATCAAATGACTCAAATAAAGGAATATACCTAACAAAAGTTTTATAAGCCCTCTAGCTTGAAAACTACAATCATTATTAAGAAAAAAATAAAGGACATTAAAACCCATGTATAACCATGTTCACAGGCTGGACAATTCAACACTGTTATGACACAATTTTCCCCAAACTGATCAATGCAATTTACACAATTTCAGTCAACATCCCAGCAGAGAATTTTGGACAAATTGGAGAGCCTACACTATAGTATGCTATGATCTAAGTAAGACAAGTTTTTATGTAAATTTTTATCCAGTCAACTTCCAAAAGTACCTTAAACTCCAGGCTTTTCTGGACCCACAAATGACTTTTAGTACCATAATCCCATATTTCCCATTATGGCATTGTTAGTCACCTTTTTTTTACATTTTCACTAATTATTTTTATTATTTAAATATACTATAATTATTTAAAAACTGTTAAAAGTATTATGTATGCCAGGAGACATTAACCATATTTAACAAGTATTAATAAATATTAATTTTCATAATAACTTCATATTCTAATAGCTATAATTCACATGTAATCATTATACCTCTATATGTTCATAACTGAGTGTATGTGTGTGAGTATATATATATATATATATATATATATATATATATATGCATAAATAGAGAAAGAGCTCCTATCTCATTTCTTCTTCCCTCACTAGTCAGAAATAGCCCTACATGTGAAGTTAATATGTGCATTTATTATTTTAAAGTGCCCTTTTATTTTGGATCATGGGTTCTTTGAGGGCTAGTATTGAACATATCCAGGTATTTGAGGCACATTATCATCCACCCAATACAGTGAGTTTGTGTGTGTGAACATTATCTATCATATATATATGATAGATAATGTATTTATATTCTAGTTGACTACATTATTTTTGGAGTAACTGAACTTTTTTCAGCATCCCATTTTATTTATCTACTGGTATTTGGGCTTCAACTCTTTGAATAATTTGTACACACAAGGAAATCGCATTATACATAACCTTTTGCAATCCACTTAGAGTTAATATTGTACCATTTTAAAATGTATAAACTTGCCAGGCACAGTGTTGCACACCTGTAATCTCAGCGACTGGGAAGGCTGAAGCACATGGATTGCAAGTTCAAAGTCAGCCTCTGAAATTTAGCAAGGCTCTAAACAACCTAGTGAGACCCTGTCTCAAAATAAAAAATAAAAGGGGCTGGGGATGTGGTTCAGTGTTTCAATCCCTGATACCAAATTTAAATATATATAAACTTTATAACCACATAGGTTCGTTTGACCATTACCAGTCTAATTTAGTTGTGATTATTCAAATCCTGTTGGATTGTAAAATAACTGAGAGTAGAGAGTCTACTGTATTTCCAATACCTTTATTACCTTGTGTAATGCCCAATAATTATATGAACTCAAAAAGTACTTGATTATATGATTTAAAAAAGTATTTGATACACAAGTGAATGCATAAGATTTTTTTTTCAACTGAGGATTGAACCCAAGGGTGCTATATCACTGAGTTACGTCACCAGACTTTGTTTATTTCATTTTTTTTTAAAGAGACAGAGTTCTTACTAAGTTGTTGAGGCTGGTCTCAAACTTGTGATCCTCCTGCCTCAGCCTCCTTAATATCTGGGATTACAGGCATGTGCCTTCATATCCAGCTAAATATTTGATGTACAAGTGAATGAATAATGCTTTGAGAGGTAAGATACCTTTAACTTGAAGGCCTGGGATATTTCAAACAAGCTAATTCATATTTATTTAACATATTACTGCCAGGCACAGTGGTGCATGCCTGTAATCCCAGGAGCTCAGGAGACTTAGGCAGGAGGATCATAAGTTCAAAGCCAGCCTTAGCAAAAGTGAGGCCCTAAGCAACTTAGTGAGACCCTGTCTCTAAATAAAATACAAAATAGGGCTGGGGATGCAATGCGGCTTAGTGGTCAAGTGCCCCTGAATTCAACCCTGATAATCCCCCCAAAAAAGACATTATCAAAAATTATTTTCTAGAATATAACACACACACACACACACACACACGACCTCACTACACGATTCTTCTATAGTATTTCTGCCCAGAGAAAATTCTCAATTCCTGCCCTGGTCCTCTCCTGAGGGCCTTATTATTGACATACTTTACTTGGACATGGACCATTTGGCATGTATTTTCATCTTTTCTTTTTCCTTTTCTCTTTCCTATTATGTAGTCCTCAGTGCCAGAGATTCACTTGTGCATATTTCCTTGTACTGAATAAATAGCACAAATGTTATTAAATAGACGAGGGAGGGATTGAGTTCCTTTACGTGTCTATTTGTTGTCAAATACTCTACTTAGCATTATCTCATTATATTCTCACAATCCCATGAAATTGGCATGCCAATTTCCATTTTATAGATGGAAAGTTGACACTTCCATGATTTAGGATTAGAGATCTGATAAGTGTCAGAGTTTTGATCTGAGGCTGCCAATGCCTGTCTACACTTTTGCATGTACTTTGGAATCTCACTTCATCAATATTGTTTTTCTCTTTCTTTGCTTCTCCTGGATCTTTTCTATGAGTTTTACCATAATGTACATAAATTCCTCCACTTATAAATATATATGTATGTATAGGTACATATATATATATATATATATCCCCCTTGCTATTGTTATGTCCTTAGTTCTTTTTATGATCAGATCATATTTCATCTTCAGCCATTTCAGAAAGATAATTATGCTCATGTGTGTCCCAAACACTCAATTTTCAAGTTCAAATTTCTTTCCTTTTGCTAAAACTTCTAATAAAAGTTATCCAGAGCCTGACACGCACTAAATCAAATTTCTTTTTCCATCCCTCTTAACAATTCAATAAGACATTATATTAATACTCACATTTTTCTTTGAGAAGATTTATTTCTGGGGCTGCTCAATCACAAGACTGAGTCTTATATTTCTCAGATTCTAACTTTAATAGCTTCTTCTTGGCATTTTTCCCCTCCCTCCTTTGTCATGTGGGTATTTTCTAATCTTCTGGCTCTGGATCTCTTTTCTTCTCTTATAATATGAACACATGCAGGTCCCTCTGCTACTCTGCTCCCCATGGCTTCAACATGGCCCTTAAATCCCTTCGGATGAAACCATACTTCTGATCATGGTGCATAATTAACCTTGATTGTCCTCCCCCTCACTCCAGAATCTTTTAATTCCACACCTGTCTCCAGTTTCACATTTGCAACAGGCATTGTTCTAGATGTTTTTGGAGGGTTCAAATTAGACATAATCTTAACAGGATTTACTCATCCCTTAAACTTTCCCCAACATAAGGACAGTATTGATCAAGTGTATGCAAATGTAAAACTTCAGATTTATCTTTGGTTCCTTTTTCTCCTTTGTCATTTCTGCCTCCTTTTAAGAGACATTCTTAGGTAATTGTTTCTGAGGTATCCCCTCCTCTGCCATTTACTACATGTATGAGTTTGCATTAAAGCCATTTATCTAGACATTTAGGATAAGAAAATTTCAGGTCTGGGGATGCAGTTTAGTGAAAGAACGCTTGTCTAGCATGTGTGGAGCCCTGGATTCAATTCTCAGCACTACAAAATAAATAAATAAATAAATGTCATGGAGTGACTGAAAAATCAAAGTTAATATGAATAAAGGACTTTGTGAGACTTTGTAAATGTTAGCTTTTCTTACTATTTGGGCTATTTTTGTTAGTTTTCACTTAGATTTGCTTTTGTCATCTCAACAGAGTTCTTATCTCCAGATTCTTAGCTATACCAATTTATTTAATATTTTTAAAGAGAAATGAGTATTTCCCACTTTTGAGAAAATTCCTTCAACCTGCCTGGAGCATTCCTTCATTCTGTATCTCACTGTGTGCCAGTGTAGTATGGCGTGTTGAATAAGTGTGCTGAGAAACCCACCTTGCTGCACTTAGAGCAACCACTTCTCCTTTGAAATATGCTCTAGTATTCCAGCCCACCCAGAATCAGTGTTCTGGAAATGGTCGGCTATGCTACTATATTTTGAAGTTCAATGAACAGGCCCATTAGGTTATGACATTGAGCCTTGATCCAGCTGCTGTCAGTAATAATATCATATTGCAATCAATATCTGCCACTCCATTATCTCGTTTCTTAAAAGCTAAAAAATTGAGTTCTCTTTCCAATGCCAGTTAAAGAAATCCACACAAACTACCACCAAAGCTCATTCTCATCTTGCCATTCAAAGAAAAATGAAGTCTCCATTCAGTTGTTTATTTAACATCATGAGTTAACAGGAAGGATTGGGTAGCTGGGGGTATAGCAGGATCTAAATAATATTCAGGTGCATATTGCAAGAGAGGTGACGTAAGACCATTCTGTAAGACCATCTCACAGATGCCTCAATCTAAGACTAAAAGCCTTACGAGTCTTCATAATGCTGAACTGTGTCACACCAGATAGATTAGATAAATGCAGAGCCTTAGCATTGGTCCTTCTACTGCATTTAGGTTGTAAAGTTCCCATCAAATTTATCACACCTTTCCCTTCATTATAATTATATGAATTTTCAATGTAGCTATCCAACAAGAGAGCAAGCTTTTGATAAGAGGCACCATATTTCAAAGAGCTATACCCCAAACTATTCCACCAACAAGAATATCAATAAATATTTGATGAATGAAGTAATGTACAGCAGTAGAAACAGCCTATCTTTTAAATCAAACAGACATGAGTTTAATATCAGGTTCATCCCTCACTAAGCAGTTTTCTTTCTCATATAAAGTTAGAATAATAATAAAGAACCAATGTGAGAATTAAATAAAACAATGTGTGTGAACACATGCATCCCAGTACCTGCTGGATGGTAGATGATTATATGTTAATGTGTTCGCACATTGCCTAAATATCGGCTGAATATGTCTAACTTGTAAGAATTTCTCCTTCCATGAAAAAGTATGAGTCTATTGATTTTCATTAGGAATTCTAAATGGCCCAGGGTAAGTGGTTGGGGAATGTACTCTAATATCGACACAATATTTTCTCTCTAGTGTCTATTTTGTACCAGTTAATATCCGTGCTGCACAATTTGCACACTTGGAACTGTCAGCTTATGAAAGAATTAACGATGGCTGATAAATGTCCCAATTATTACAATGACGACTATATTAGAAGATATGTCACTGCATAGCATTAGTGACCTTTAGTGGGGCAGGAGAGGATGCTCAGTGTGTTCTCAAATCTCACTAACAAGATGGCATCATTTGGATGTTTGTTTCAGTTGCTTAGTTACCAGTTCTGTGATTCATTTCTTGTTGCATGTAATAATTAATTTTTAAAAGAAAGTGCCTGTAGTTTTATATTTTATTACAAATAACACCCAGCATATAGACTGAAAGAAATCTCTCTTCTTATAGAAGACATGGTTTGAAGAGGCAGAACATAGGTGATTGGAGGGGATGATGAAGTAAAGGTAAAATTCTAGAGAAGGAGAAGCAGATAGATACAAATCTTGTCGAAGGAGTAGAAGTAACCTCAAAGCAGACATTAGCAAGAGCACATGAATAGAACTTCCCCAATGTTACTACAAATAAAGCTGGAGTCATTTAATTAATGACAGAGAAACATACTCCTATTTGGGGATCTTTATTTTGACAGTGGTTATTTATTTAATGTTTGTTTATTTTTATAATCTCCCGTCACTGATTTGTCTGGAAAATGGGTAAAGAGATTGCTCACTTATGACTGTTAAGTCATATTTTGTCCCTGGACTTTAGAAATAGGGTGATGGATACCTCTGACTTGATTTTTACTATAAATCTGAGACTGACATTAAAGGAAATGGTATATTTTTTATGTTTTATTATGATAAAATTAGCATGACATAAAATTTGCCATCTGCGCTGGTTTTCATTGTGCAGTTAATGACATTAAATTCACTGATATGGCTCTACAGCCATCACCACTGTCCATTCCAAAGATATTTTTTCTTCTTGCAAAAATGGAAAATTTGTACTGATTAAACAATAAATCCTTATTCATCTCTCCTCCCAGCCCCTGGAAACCTCCATTCTCTTTGTGTCTCCACAATTTTGACTAAATCACATTTAGGTGAAATCACAGCTCATTTAAGTGGAATCATAGAGTATCTGTTTATGATAGGATTGTTTCACTTAGCATTATTTCCTCAACATTCATCCATGGAACAGCATATGATAGAATTGTCTTTATTTTAAAGCTGAATAATATGTGTGTGTGTGTGTGTGTGTGTGTGTGTATGTATTTCATTTTGCTAATCCATTCATCGCTCATGGAATCAAATGTTGCTTCCTTATGTTTTAACTATTATGACTAATGCTGCTCTGAACATGGACCTATATATATTTCTTTGAGCTTTTGCTCTTAATTCTCTTGATTATACAATCAGACTTAGAATTTTTGGATCATATTATAATTCTATTTTTATTTTTTTGAGGAACCAACATACTTTCTGTCATGGCTGTACTATCAGTATTCCCATTGGCATTGTAAAAGTGTTCCAATTTCTCTGCATTCTCACCAACGCTTATTATTTTCTATTCTTTTTTTTTAAGAGAGAGAGAGAATTTTTTAATATTTATTTTTAAGTTTTTGGTGGACACAACATCTTTATTTTATTTTTACATGGTGCTGAGGATCGAACCCAGAGCCCCTCACACACCAGGAGAGTGTGCTACCGCTTGAGCCACATCCCCAGCCCCTCTATTCTTTTAAAAATATTTAGTAGCCATTCTAATAAGGATGAGATTGTGGTTTCAGTTTGCATTGTCCTAATGAATAATGAGATAATTATCAATTCATATATCTTCTTTGGAGAAATATTTGCTCAAATATGTGGCCAAATTTTGAAATTTATTTTGGTTAAGTTTTAGAAGTCCTCTACATATTCTGGACATTAATCCACTTTTCAATGCAATCTGCAAATATTTTTCCCATTCTGTATTTGTATTTTTACTCTTTTAAAAAAATTTCATAAAGTCTAGTTTGTCTACTTTTTTTTGTGCCTCTTGTATCATCATGAAATCAAATATTGTGAAGCCCTTGCCCTATGTTTTATTTACAAAAGTCGTAGATTTTATATGTAGGTCTTTGAAGCATTTTGAAGTAGTTTATGCATTTGGTGTTAGGTAAGGATCTTTCTTTTGCATGTAGGTGCACAGTTTTCCTAGTACTATTTGTTAAAATGACTGTTTTCCCTACTGGATGGTCTGGGTACCCTTTTAAAAATATTTTAACATATATGTAATGGTTTCTGGGGCATATGACCTAATTCAAAGATCTATATATCTGTCTGTACCAAAGTACTTGGGTTACTGAATGTTTGTATTACTTTTTGAAACTAGGAAATGTTTGGTACATTTATTCCAAGTTTGTTTTCCCTTTTCCAGATTATTCTGTACTTATGGACCCTGAAAATGGATTTTCTTATTTCTGAAAAAAAGTATTGTTGGGATTTTATAGAAATTGCATCGCATGTAAAGATTACCAAGTAATACTGACATAACAACGTTAACTCTCCCAATCTGTGAACGTGGGATGATTTTTTGCTTGTTTATATCTTTATTAATTTCTTTCAGTAATGTTTTGTTAGTTTTAATTGCACAAGATTTTTTTGCCTCCTTAACTAACTTAAACTAAGCATTTTATTTTTGTTGGTGCTACCATAAGCAGAAATTTTAAATTTTACTATTCAATTTGTTCTTTATAAGTACAGAGAGATATGCAACTGATTGTGAGGTATTAACTTTGGATCTTGTTATTTCATTAAATTCATTCATTTGTTTTAGCTTTCCATGTGTATGTAAAATCTTTTCTACAAGCAATATCATCTGTGAAGAAAGAAATTTCAACTAAATGATTTTTATTTATTTTTCTTGCCTAATTGCTCTGCCCAGTACTCTAGTTCTCTGATGAATAGAAGAAGTGCAAGTGGACTTTTTTGCCTTGTTCCTAACTAGAAGAAAAGATGTTGGTCTTCATCAATGGTTATGATATTCGCTATGAAGCTTTTATAAGTGGAATTTATCTTAAGGTAGTCTATTCCTAGTTTATTAAGTTTCTTCAACATGAGAAGATACTGAATTTCGTCAAAATATATTTTCAACTAAATGATATTCTTGGTGAGAGGATTGGACTATAATTCCAAAAGACATCATTCCAACCCTCAAAATCCTAAAAGCTGATATTCTAAAAGATCAAAGTCTCCAAAATACAAAAATTAAAAAAAAAACTTTGAAAATATAATTCTGGAAAAAATATTATAAAAATCTGTTAAAAGACATTTATTTACATCTTTAAAGGTGGGGTTGAGAGATGTTTAAAAATAAGATGGAATACATAATAGACCTCTTTACACAATAAAATAGACAATAATAGCATTTACAAGCACAATATTCAGCTATACTAGTAACAGTCACAAAAGTCTAGTAATTATAAACAAATAGATTTTATTATTAAAGAAGCAAATCAAAAATCAATCATAAATGCAACTGATTGTTAATTGTGTATAGATATTATTTTAGTCATATTTTTCTCTGCTATCACTAAAAGACATGACACGAACAAGTTTAGAGGAAGCAAATTTTATTTGGGGTCTCACAGTTCAGAGGTTGCAGTCCATAGAGAGCCAACTCCCTTCCTAGCATTTTGAGGTGAGGGAGAATATTATGGAGGAAGAGTGTGGTGCAGAAAAGCAGCTCACATGATGATCAGAAAGCAGAGAGAGAGTTCACTCACTAGATACAAAATATATGCCTCAAAGGCATGGCACCTGTTACCCATCTCTTTTAGCCACACCCTAATTGCCTTCAGTTACCACTCAGTTAATTCCTATCAGGATATTAATTGACTGGGTTAAGGCCCTCATAACCCAATCGTTTCACCACCAAGCCTTCTTGCATTGTCTCACACATAAGCTTTTGGGGACACCTCACATCCCAAGCATAACAGATATCTGAGATAGATAGATAGATAGATAGATAGATAGATAGATAGATAGATATTTTGTTTGTTTGTTCATTTGTTTTTTGGTACTGGAGGTTGAATTCAGGGGCACCCAGCCACTGAGACACATCCCTGGCCCTATTTCCTATTTTATTTAGAGACAAGGTCTCACTGAGTTGCTTAGTGCCTCACTGTTGCTGAGGCTGACTTTAAACTCCCTATTCTCTTGCCTCAGCCTCCAGAGCTGCTAGGATTACAGGTGTGCACCACCACATTGTTCACTCATCGTCTGAGACTTTTGGCAACTAAAACTATGATGAGCCGATACCACATATGCATTAACCCAAGGAATTGAGATCTTGAAAAATTTTATTGTGTAAAATTGCAAATTACAAAAAACACACTTTTCATTTATTGAAGAAGATTCTACATTTTTACATTTATTCTCAGCACTTATGCACAAAGTCAACATGATAATGTACTTTCCCAGAGTCAAAATTACAAAAAAATGCATAAAGCAAATCAGAGCTCTCTAAAAGTCTTTGCATAATTTATGACTCCAGTATTGGTAATGATGCAAAAAAATGATTGCAAAACTGATTCAGAAAATTTAAAATTGTGGGAGAAATGACCAAAAATAATAAAAATGGAAAACTAAAAAGAAAATTTGACATGAAAAAAGTGCATGAGAAGGTAGATTATGGGAAGTTGTATTTCACAAGTGAAGCACAATTGGTTGTGATTGTAGGACAATCCCTTCCCTAGGGTTCACCTTCTTGCTCCATAGGAATTGTGCTCTGTGGATTATTTCAATTTTTCAGAGTTTCTGTATTTGATATTTTATCCTTCTTGGTGGGGAAGCAGATTCCTGGTGTTTCCTCTTGTGCCATTTAACCAGGATCTTCTGAAAATTATAAGATTTTAAAGTCACACTTTAAATAGAGAGGAAAGAGACCAGTAGGAGGGAAAGGATAGAGCACAAGAAATAAGATGAGGGATTCTAAAAATAAAGAAAACCAACCTGAATAGTGATTAAGGGCTGGCTGTAGAGAGAGGCCGCTTACATTTAAAATCTGGCCACCAACTGACTTCATGACATTGAACTCTTAAGTTTTATCTCTGTGTTTCAATTTCTTTACACATCAAATAGAATAAAAATAATAATATTTATCTCACATGGTTGTTGGATAGGTTAAATATTTTAATTTTTAAAAGCAATTAGGACACTACTTGGGGCATTGCATAGCTCAAAAAATATTAGCAATTAATAGTTATTCTGGAGAATGCAAATTAATGGAGGAATTTCAAATAAAGAGTAAGGTGCTCACCAGTGTAAAACATTTATTAGCATTTCAGCAAAGAAAGCTGAACAGACCTCCAGTAGACCTCTACCAAAGTGATTTGAAAACATGGGGAATGAAGAGAGCTGCTGTAGTCCTATTCTGAAGCTGTAGCCAGGAAAATAACTGAAACAGGACTTTAATGCAAAAGGAAAAAAAAAAAAGACCTGAAAATCAGAAAAGTCTTAGTTTAAAATTTGATTCTTTAACATAACAGCTTTTGACCTTGCTCATTTTATCATTCATTCTCCCACTGTGAGTACTTCCCTGTCGTCAGCAAAATCTATAACATGGGCATCATTATCTATATTTTGTCATTTCCAGTCTTCTCTGATAAACACATGCATTTTGTCAGAGGCACATCCTTTCTTTAAGTGAATTTGGAATTCATTTTCCGTTAATTATTGAAGCGTGATTATGTACTTATTTATATTTCAGACAATTATGTCCTGAGCATTTGGCAGAGAAAAAGGCAATAAAGTTCCCTGATATTATGGCGCTTGCCCTTTTAGAGAAATTTCAAAAGTTTTCATCCATTTCTAAAATCTCCACAACTTTGCCTCATTGGGAATATAGTTATTATTGAGTGACTCCTTTGTTGCACCTTGTTTTTATTTAGCAATTGTGCTAGCCTCTCTGGAAATGAAGCCAAACTGGAAATGATGAAGTTTCATAAATTTGACACTCACTATTGATACCTGATTATTATTATTACTATTAATATTATTTATTATTATTAGTTAAGAGCAAAATAAGTGAAACCTTTTAATTGCAACAGAGCTCTCTGTTCCCAACCAGTAAGCATTGCTACTCTATAATTTAAAAATTTACCAAGCTGTAGCTGGATACATGGCTCCAGAGTTATTGGATGTATTTCTACAGTCCTCTTGAAGTTATTGTTGTCTTTGGAATAAGTTCTAGTCAAAGGAGAGTGAAATAAATGAGATGCACCACTTCTGAATCATGATCTTTAAAGAAAGGGGTATCCTTGACAGTTACCTTTACCTGTTGATTGGAGATGACAGGACCAAATTCATGTTTGCTATGAGAGAAAAAAAAAACAGGTTGAAGACTACAAAGCTGTCTTCACATGTTCAATCAATCAATAAATGTATATGCTGTTTATATTATTACATTTGGGATTATCTCTTGTAGTAGCCATTTTTGTAGTAGCCATTTGGTAGTAGCCATTGCACCCTGCTGAGATTTGCATGAGAGAAAAGCAAATGATACAAGATAATAGCCTTAGAAACTTAAAATACCAAAGCCTCTGCCTCTTCTAGTCATCCTTCACCTAGATTATCAGGAAGATTTCAAAGGGCTCTTTTTATTTTTCTTTTATTTCAACACAATCTAAATAGAAAAACCTTACTGGAGTTACATGTGATCTGAGAATAAGAAGATAAGTAACTTAAGCTTATTTGTTAATTAACAAATAATTGTGGAGTATCTGTGATGTAATAGACATTGTGCCAGTTCCTGAGAATCAATGAAGAAACAGAGACCTTCTTTGTCCTCATGAACCTGGAACTGAACTTGCTGAAACACAGCTTTGTATGGCAAGTTTAGCTGCACACATTTCTTGTACTTTATATAGCTCATGGTACTAAGTTAACATTTCCTGCTTTAGCATGGATAGATTCTCTAAAGAACATCTGTTTAATTATCTCCCTGATAGGAATTCAATTCACTTACAGAATGTACATGTTGATAAATCAAACAAAGACAAAAGTGCTATTGTGGCTTTATTTATTAACTCAGGAGAGAAAAGAATAGGGGAAATATCACTAGCAATAATACATAAAGATGATATAATAAAAGTTCCAGAACTGTTTGCTGAGTGCTTATAACATCTGATGATTTAACAACTGAAACTTGGGGTACAATTAATAATTTTATGCATAGGATTAAAGTAACTTCAACTTATAATTAGGATCATCACTGATGCCTAGCAATGTGTTTTACCTGTATACGCATAGTAGTAAGTTTTTCATTATCTCACTGTGATTATCCTGGTTGCAACTGTCCATGCTTTTGATCTTGAAGAATTTTAGTTCTTCCTGAACAAAATTAGATCATGGCTTTGTTCATTACCTAATATTGACACAGGGAATCATGACTTTTTCATTAATTTCCTCAATCCATGTTATCAAGAGCCTCTGTGCCATTCCTGATTTGAAGTTTATATGTAAATGAATGAGTTAAATCGGTGAAAAAGAAATGAAGAAAAATATAGAGGTTGCTAATGTTGAGCAACCTAATAGGGAGATAGAAAGTATGTGTGAGGCTTCACTGAGAAGAAAGGATGAAATCATTGGAGGTAGGATCTGAGAAAGAGGAATCAAAGATAGATCCAAGGTGTTAGGTCTGAACATAGAGCAGGTTGAAGTTACCACTGGCTAAGGTAAGGAAGCTTGTAGAAGAAGCAGCAGAATGACAGGAGGGGTCAGACGAGTGGCACTGAGCAGCCTGATTGACATGCAAGTATGGATGACACACAGGCAGCCGGACATACACGTGGGTTTCAGAGGATAGATGGATGGTTATAACAATTTGGCTATTGATGCATAGATCATTTCTAATCCATATAACTTTCTGAAGGGAATAAATGTAGCTAGCAAAGATGATGCCCAAGGTCTGAACTGAAGTATTCCAACACTGGGATCCAGGGAAATGTGGCAGACGGAACCAAAAGAGTATAGGAAGAAGAAACAGAAGCAATGAAGAGTATGTGAGATCCTGAAAGCCAAGAGAAGGCTGGATAAATGGAAAATTTTTCTTGTATTACCAAATGCTGTTAGTAGGTGGAGCAACAGCAGGATTGAAGTTTTATCACTGAATCTACAACCCAGCCTTGGGAGGAGAAATTTTTATGCAGATGGGTTCAGGAAATGACTGATGAAGTGGGTTCAAGAAAAATGAGAGAAGAAAAATGGAACATGGACTTGACAGACAGCTCTTTCAAGGAATTAATTACAAGGGGAAGGAGAGAAAAGATTCTGTATTTGGAGGGTGAGACATGTCAAGTGAGGTTGTGTCCAAGTGGAGAAGTAAGAACCTGTTTAAATGCTGGCAAGAATCCCTCACCTAGAAAAGAGGAAAGCTGGGTTGTCAGGCCCAGTGCACAAACATCGGAGGGACTGGCCTTCAGTGAGAGAATGGGTGACATATCTGGTGTGGACAGGGGAGGTAGAGCATCAGGGCCAAGGGGCAGGTGGCTGAGTTTATATGGAAGCAGCCTATGAACCTGTTCCTCTGATTGCTTCTCTTCTTTAGGTGAAATGTAAACAAGGATTTCTGCTAAGAGTGAAGTTGGAGTGGAAGTTTAGTTGTGTTTTAATCTACTTGGCATATTTTCATTTGCTTTTTGCTTTAAATATATGTGATTCTGGGAAATGACATCATGCATTAATTGAAATGAGGTGTTTGAGATGTGACTGACACTTTCCAAGGTAGCATCTCTGCTTTTCGGAAAGACTTCCTCAGACTGGGAGAATGAGCTCATGCCAGATTGAGAAAGTTGATTCCCAAGACTGCTGAAGGCTAGACATGTTAGACGACATGGAAGAGCATTAGTCCAAATAACACATACACCAGCATACACATATCTCACCTTCACAAAGAGAAAGAAAATAGCCACACGGTACTTAAAAGCAGCGAACAAGTGTGAGACTTCTGAGAACATATGATTTTCCAACGAATAACAGCTTCATTCAATTTGTCAGGGATGAGCGCTCATCTATTTCAGATGATAAAGGATCACAGAAAGATTTCCAGGCAGAGAAAGGTTTCCATTTAAACAATAAACTCTAGACACTCTTTCTAGGTAAATGACCTGAAATCTATTCTGTAATTATGACAAATAGGTGACAGCAGCACACACGTCGAGCTCATCAGCACCCTGCATCTCCACTGGAGACAGAATTCAAGAGATCATTCATCATTTCAATTGTATTAGCCATCATTTGCCCGCATTATTTTAACATTAACCTTTTTCACCTAATGCCTTTCAACAGAAGTTACTTTAAATAGCTCTGAAAAGAAGTGACTAAATTCTTCAATTTATGCATTTTTCAGGGAGGTGGAGACACATCCAAAGGGACACAAATTATACAAATCATTACTTAAGTCAAAAGATAAATAACCAATTAGAGCCTAAGAATTGCTTGTGATTAATTGATTTGTTTTAGGAGGAAACTACATCATATATTTTCAGTGACAATCAAATATATGATATAGTTGTTTACGAGACATGCAAATTCTAATGCTTCATATAACTTGGGCAAAACAACATAAATGTGGAGACAGGGATCCAAACCTAGTTATCAATCATTCTTTTTCTTAAAGATAAAATAGCTTCTTATGCCAAAATAATAGAACTTTAAAAATCCTGCCAGTCCCAGTCTCCCTTGAGTGGAAAAGTGTGGCAATTCTTTAATAGAACCATTTCTTGTTCTTTAATGTTTCTGTGTGGAGAGAGCAGTTTCTAGGTAGTGCAGGTGTCCAGTTGATGGCTTACTTTATAATAGTAACCTGGCAAGAGATTTGGAGAATAGGAAAGTTTATAGAGGCCTTAGGTTATCTATCTTCTATACCAAGGTCCACAAACTTTTCCAGTATGGGAAGATAGAGTAAATATTTTAAGTTAACCCTAGGAGAAAGGCGATAAATAATTAAGTCCTTGTATATACAGAGAGTGGGTCTGTATGGAAATTTGAGTTCCTTACCATCACCAAAAACAATGTGTGTCAAGGTGGAGGAGGGATTATGGGTGATTCAAATACTGAGCATCACCCTTTTACCCACTAGATTCATGCTATTTGTGATGGGCTCCAGGAGTGGATGCAACAGACATTATTTTCCAGTGAACTCAAAATCCTTCTGGACAGAACAGGATCCCAAGGGGGGGGGGCAGTGCTTGTGTCCTGAGGTTTGTGATGTCATTTGGGTCTTTGTTACAGGGAATAGAGGCACGTCAGCTACAATGCCACATACATTATTTTCTGGGAAAATCTCTGTGATGTAGCAGAATAAAACATGTAAGATTTCTGGAAAAAATAGGGTTAATGGAAACCATTAACCCTTTGAGAAATTCATAATCATAGTCCTGGCAAAAACAATAAGAAGAATCAAAACAAAGCAAAAGAAAAAATAAAACTCACACAGTTAGTTAAACCTCCACAGCTGTCAACATCATTTTCACAAAACCTCTACAGTCTGATTTCTGCAACTTTTAACTGGAGCTCCCTGTTCTTCCTTCAAAAGGAGGCCCTTGAGGTCATTTGCTTATAAGAAAGAAAAGTTCTTCAAAACGGAAAATCTAATCTACAGTGTAGACCTCTTCACATTCAATCATTTTAATCCTGGGGGAAATGTCTTAGTAGCTCCTTCATTCTCTATTCCTGTGTTCCCACATAATTTAACACGATAGAAAGTGCGGCAGTATTTCAAGGCACTAAAACAATTGTATTAGTTTTCTATTGCTGTGTAACAAGTTATCATAAATTTAGGGATCTGAATCAATGCACATCTATTATCCCTCAATTTCTGTGGGTTGGAACTTGCTGGGTTTACTTGGCTCCTTTGTTCAAGGTCACAGAAAGCTGTGAACAAGGTGTCAGTCATTGTTTCTAGATTTCAGAGATGGCTCCCAAAGCTTATGTGGTTGATGGCAGAACTTACTTCCTTTCATTGCAGGTCTGAGGTTCCCCATTTCTTACTGACTGTGGGTAGGAGCTACTGTCATTTACTGGAGGTCCCATGGATTGTTTGCCAAAGATCTTTCTCTCAGCCCATCCCATGACCTGTCCACGTACTTCTTCTAGGCCAGCACATCTCACTTCCATTTGCACACAAAAAAAATCTCATATGCCATATAATCACTGGAACTACTATCCTATCCTCTTTGCCATTTTGTATTTGTTTGAAACAAGTCACAGATTCCAACGACATCTGAGAGGAAATTACATAAAAATATAATTAATTGCAAATCACATTAGGGTGCGTCTGCCACACCAATCAACTACTATTTGTACTAAAAGAAGGTATCTTGGTAGGATGTCCTCCTTGCCTTTTAAAATTGGTCTTCTATTGTTAAAACTTTTTCTTGACATGGAAAGAAACTTACCCTTGAATATTTCAAACCATTAACTTTTGGGAAAAGATTTTGTATGAATTGACATATTTTCATATTACAAAGTCATTGTTTCCCTGTTTGCTAATTGGTATAATTTAGGTTAAAAATGAGCTGAAGAGAAACAGTAGTATTTTTCTTACTTTGTACTCTAAGTAGCATCTGAGCCCTAAGGGAGAAAAACCTGAGTCAGATGGGGCTGGGGGTGCAATATGACTCTGGCTCAGTGGTTTGGCTGGACTAGAACCCCTCTTATTCTGAGGGTAGGTGGAAATATATGGCCCAACAAGAAGATTTTAGAGTACAGAGTCATATATAGACAAAAGTGAGGAAATTTTAAATATCATGTTCCTTTTTTTAAAAGGATGACATTTCTAATATAAGTCTATGGAGACTGAGAAAACAAACACCTTTTATATTAAGTCCTGTATTCTTTGGAAATAATGTTAACAAACAAACGAGAAAAGGCCAGTTCCATTAGCCCTCCTCCCCAATTGTCCATTATGTATACTTTTATGCAGAAATACTATTTGTTTTTTAATCTGATTTATAAATATGCTTTCTATATGGCATGTTTATGATGATTCCTATTATTCCAGTTATTTTTTTTCAGGACTTGAATTGCATCTATCATATCCTCCTGAGATTTTTAGATCTCTGCCATGAAAAAATGATGTTAGTATAGTGGTTTTACCCTTTAAATGCGACTGGGCATTTCTCTGCTTGCAATGTTTAGTATTCTTTCTTTGTCCTGTGCTTTTGGTAACTGAAGTATAATATTTCATGGAGAAGCTCATTTTTGTTCATGGCACTACAGAATTCTAAATGGCTCCTGTCCATGCTCAGGTCTTTCCCATGTAGAAGATTAAAACTAGACCACTATCTCACACTCTGTACAAATATCAACTTACAATGGATCCAAAACCTTGATGGAAGACCTGGAAAACTGAAACTACTGAAGTGAAGCATAGGGTAAACTCTTCAAAGTATTGATACAGCAATGATTTCCATGATAGACTGTGATAATTCAGGAAAATAGAAAAAAAAAGGAAAGAAAAACAAGAATCCACAAATAGGTTTACATCAAATGAAAAAGTTTCCACACCACTCAGGAGGCAGTCAACAAAGTGAAAGGACAGCATACAGAATGGGAGAAAATTTTTGTGATCCATTTACCTGAGGTGTAATGTACAGAAAATATAAAGAACTGAAAACTAAGAAACAAAGTTCAAGTAATCCAATTACAAAATGGACGAATGACCTAAAGAGACATTTTTAGTGCTTTGGCTTTTCAAGTTTCTGCCATCTCCCTTTCAGCTGGAATTGATATTGAAGATCTTATACTTCATGTATTAATGTTTTGAGCATTACTTCTGACTTCTCCTCTATAGGATCCCTATATATTTTACTAGCTCAAAAATGATTTTCACCTAATTTCTTAGTTCAATTAATTCACAGACTAGTAGATGATATTAGTTCCCTACACCCAGATCTGGCTTAGGCTTGATGTAGCCTACTGGACTGGGGGTTAGCCCTGGACTTAGCTTAACAATGCAGGTATTTTCTAGTCACCTTACTATCTAATGCTTTCATTGTAGTTTTCACTGTTGTTGCTAATTTTTTTTTCAGCATTTGTGGGAGATTATCTGTTTCCAATTCTATGTTGCTTTTGACTTCATTGCTCACTTACCACTCTGGCTTAGAAATCTGTTTTCATTACTGACACACTGGAAATTCCTATTTCCCTTTGAGAGCCTCTATACATAACTCTTTCATGTACTATTTCATCTGCCATTTGTTTGTGTGTCTTGGGGTTCATTTTCTGTTGCTAGAACAGAGGACCACAAACTAGGTAAACTATAAATCACAGATGATTAGACTAACAATTCTGGAGTCTGGGAAGTCAAAGATCAAGGGGCTGCATGTGGGCAGAACCTTTTTGTCATAATCTGCTGGAAGGCATCATGTGGCAAGAGAGCAAAAGAGAGACAGTGAGAGAGAAAGAGGGTTGAGCTTCCTCCTTTTATAACCAACTCACTATCATAAAAATGGAAATACTATATTCGTTTTTGAAGGATCACTTCTTATTACTAGTTCAATGGCAATTAAATTTCAACATGAAATTTAATGTTTTGGAAGGAACATTCAAACCATAGCAATTTATAAGTAGTACAAGAGAGGCAGAGACTCCCTGTTAAGCTCAGTTTGCATGCTTAACCAGAAATCAATAAGAGTGGAAGAAGGAAAAATGAATGTAAGAAACTGCAAAGAAGACTCCTGCTTCCCAGGAGATTGCTGTACGTAGTGGGAGTTCATCTTTTGCACATAACATCTTATAAAGCCCCCAAAGCCAAAAACCCAGATGTATCATATTTAAGTTATCAGAAAACTGCAGAAGCCAAAGGACAAAATGAACTAATATTCCAGGCAAGAAAGGACATTTCCTGACTGAGCTGACATAATTGGACAGACTTGTCAAGTCTGGAAATGGATGGAGAATATCACATATGATAAAGCAGATCAAATGTGAGAACAAGGAATTAGCAGAGTTTTGCCAGCTGCAGGGGCTCGTGTAACATATTAGAAAGTAGAAGATGGTCAGTTTCCTCCAAAGAAAATTTTTCTGGAAACAGTGGCATCATGGAAGAACAAATATATAGCAGTCTTTCTCAAGCTCCAGTATGGACACAAATCACCAAAGAAAAGGAGATCATTCCTTAACAAACATTATCTTCAATGTTTTCTTTAAGAAATAAAACAAGAGGAGAAGCAATTATAGATAAACCTGCTTCCTAACCTCCATGGCTCAATTCTGGAATGAATGAAGGTGGAAAGCCACAGATCCTACCCACCATGCAGAGGAAAAAGTGGACTCTGCAGAGAAGAGTGTGGGTTGAGAATCATACTGAGCACTTTTCTGAACACAGTGAAATTAATAATTAAAAAACCCACAATTGTAGTTAGGTCAGAAAGTTAAGAAACACAATTCTAAAATGACTTTAGGTCAAAGAATTCATTTAAAACATATTTTAAATTCTGAATAAGAAAAAAACCTAAAAGATACATATCAAAGTTTGAGGAATATGGTTAAATTTCAGATAATAAATGGATAGATGATTAAAAAAATAGAAAAGTGAAAATAAAAGGTTAAAAACTTCATCTCAAGAACATGGAAAAAACAAGATCAAATTGAATACCCCAAATCAAAGGAAATAAATAATAATATAGAAATAAATAAATAAATAAAATTGAAAATAGGCATGCAGTAGCAGGCATCTGAGTTAGTCAACAAATGCTTTGTTTCTTTAAAAAAATGATGATTAATAACTTACTTGCAAAACAAATTAAGAAAAAGGAGATTTCTAGTATCAGAAATGAAAATGAAGACATCATACTTCAGATCTTTCGTACATAAAAAAGAAATGAGAATATATTAGGAACTACTTTATGCTTATTATTAAAGGTATAATGAATTGGAAAAAAATATCTTTGAAAAAATACTTGATTTGCCACATGGAAACAAACATAAACAGAAAATGGAATATTTTTATATGTTCTTAAGTATAAACAAATTAAGAATTATTCTACAAGCAGATTTCATGGTCGCATAGATACTATTAATATTTCTAAACACTCAAGAAAGAAAGACTATGGAGCTGCATGTGGTAGTACATGCCTGTAATCCCAGCAACTCAGGAGGCTGAGGAGAGAGGATCACATGGTCAAGACCAGACTCATTAATTTATCCATGTCTTATGCAATTTAGCAAGACCCTATCTCAAAATGAAAAACATAAAAACGGTGGGGATGCTGCTCAGTGGTTAAGTACTCCTGGTTCAAACCCATGGACTACTACTACTACTACTACTACTACTACTAATAATAATAATAATAATAATAATAATAGAAAAGAAATAATATAAAATATTTCATGAAATATTTCAGAGAAAAGATAGAGAAAACACACTTCCTACTTTTTTTTTTTAGAAAGCTAGCATAATGCAAACAGGAGAATCTGACAAAGGATATTAAAAGAAAAAAATACAAGACTGATATATCTCAGTAAAATAGACACAAACACATTAACAAATATATTATCAAGTTACAGTGGAATTTAAGCAGAAGATTATAAAAGCACTTAGAAAAATATATGAGGACCCAGTGAAATTTATTTCAGCAATTTAAGATTGATTTTTCATTTGAAAATCAACCAGTGAAATTCATCACATTACCAGAGTAAAGGAGAAATAAATATCACCATGACAATAGGTTCAGAAAAAGACTGATATAATTCAACGTAAATTTATGATAAAACTCTCAGCACAGTGGTAAAATTAAAATTAAAATATGATAAAACTTTTTATGTACCTCTCAGAACTTTGAATCTTAATTCTAGTCAAGTTACAGTCTAACACCATCTGACCTTTGATCTTGCATAGCACTTCAGTTGCTCCAAAGCTCAGTGGCCTCAATTATGCCACAGAATCTTCACAACAACCATGCAGATATGTCCAGCTCATTCAGTTCAAATTTATGAGAATTCTCTTATCACTTAATATGTCAGCACTGAGCTGGATAAGATCATTTTTTGTCATCAGCATAGGAAAAGAAGCATATGGTAAGTGAAAGGGATGAATAACAGTAAATTTTTTTTAATGTTTGTTCTTTGAAAGAAACAATTAAGAAAATTATATATATATTTAACATATATATTTATATATTATATATATAATTATATATATATATATGAGAGAGAGAGAGAGAGAGAGAGAGAGAGAGAGAGAGAGAGACTGGGAGAAACTATTTGCAAACTATCAGGTTAGAGTTATTTATCTAGCATATATAATGAACACTCACAAGTTAATAATGAAAAGACAAATAATTCCTTCTAAGAATGGATAAGGAATCTGAATAGACATTTCTACAAACATAAATGCCTAATGTGCACATGAAAAGATGTTCACTATCGTTTGTCATCAAAAGCAAAATAAAACATCCCTCAGGGTGGCTGGAATTAAGAAGTCGTATGGTAACAAAGATTGACAAGCATAGAGCGAAAGCAGAAGCCTCTCACACTGATGGTGAGAAGGTAAAATGATCCAGACACTTTGGAAAACAGTGTGAAAGTTCTTCTAATGATAAAACATAGACTTGTTGTATGACCCAGAAATTCCATTCCTGGGTTTGTACACAAGAGCTGAAAATGTACTTTCACACAAAAATGTGCACGTGAATGTCTGTAAGGACATTATTCACAATCGCCAAAAGGTGAAAAGAACCCAAATGCTCATCAACTGATGTGTTTGTAAACCAAAATAATCATGTAATAAAATAATCTTCAGCCATGAAAGGAACAAAGTAATATTCTGCAACTTGGACGAACCATGAAAGCATTATGTTAAGTGAAAGAAACTTTTGCTAAGTTATGAAAGTCCACATGTTATATGATTCCATTTATGTAAATTTCCAGACTGGGAAAGTCTAAAAATATAGGAGATTCTGAGTCACTTAGGGCTGGAAGAGGGCTGATAATCAAAGGGTAATAATTAAAGAGTTCTTGGCAAATCAGAAAATTATAAAATTGATAGTCATTATATTTGCATACCTCTGTGGATTCACCAAAAGCTCAGTTTGCACAATTTAAATAAAAAGAATTGTGAGTTATATGAAGTATTTCTCAATTAAGCTGTTAAGAAAAGGAAGGTCATGTCCAGGGAGTCTTGAGGAGAAATAAACAGAGGGTAATTAATAGGGGAGAAAAAAAGAATAAAACCACACCATGAATGCTCTCTCTTGTAGAGATTGCAGAGCCTGGCATCTGAGGGGGCTCTCAGATGAACTCCCTGATTACCAGCTCCATGACTAACTACCAGAGGCTGTTTTCTCATGTGGATAAAAGCAATATCATCTTTTTTCAAAGTTGTTTTTAGAATTGAGAAAATGTGTGAATGTCGTTTGCACAGTGACTGGCACGCAGTAGGTTTAAAAAAAAAATGTGTAATTTTCCCATCCCACCTCCTTTTTCTCTCACAGCAGCCCTGGTATCACATTCCCAGGAGGAACAACCTCTGCCAAACAGGGACTAGGAATGTTTCCAGGGGAAAGCTCTGAGGTGGGTTGAGGAATGTCTAGGAGTTTACCAGGAAATACTGCCTTAGAATCAAGGGGAGGACAGGTGAAAGGCAAAGAGGCTGATGTTTTTCCTGGAGTGATGGGGTGAAACTGTTTGATAGGTATTCAAGGTGTACCTCTTAATTTTAGAGTCAAGTAAAATGCATCCCAGGAGGGTGAGTGAGAGGATCCAACGGCATGATTGGCATGGAGCGGAGGAGGGGGTGACCAGAGGTTTTCAGACTCCATGTCTATAGCATCTTTAATGTAAAAAAATGGAGCTGTAGCTTCCTTTCAAAGTTTCTGTAGATGAAAACGGTTGTCATTCAAGACCCAAAGTGCCCTGATACCCACCTCTGAAGTGATCCACTCAATCTGGATGAGAGGTCCTTGATTTTCCTGCTCCCACAGAGTCTGCTGCCATCTCCTTGGTGATATCATGAGCCTCAGAGCAGGGACTGTGTCTAATTCAACCTCCAGCAAGACAAAAATATGCATGATCAGAATGAAATGTTTAAGTAAAATGTATTCCATAGGAGAAGGTGTGGTAATAAATCTTGAGGGTTTTTGAACTATAAACATTCCGGAAATGTATTAAAGAACATGTTTTTTAAAAAATTATTACTATCTGAGATTTTTTAGAAAAATCAGTTATTTCCAAATGTTTTGGATGAAAAGTGCATAATTTCTGAAGCATTTAGAGAGACAGGAATGAAAAATAAGTGTAGGTATCAAATATTCATTGAGACATGTAATGCAAAGATTTCTTTTGCAGTGGCATAATATCATAATTCTCCTCTTGTGTCTACTCAAAATATAAAATTCTGCAGCAATTCCAACAGAAGCTCCTTTGTAATAAATAGATGATGCCCCGTGCTTGCTTTGAAAGAGCACCTAATGGCAGTACTTCAGTTTTTATCTCTCTGCGCTGTCATAAAAGCATATTTCAACCCTTTTGGGGCTGAAATGTACAAAGACACCTAACACCTTGATGCAAACGTATTTAAAAATCATTCCCAATAATACCAAGTAATAATGAAATCCCAAGCACAAGGTCACAAAAATATCTGTACAACTTTCTTGTGAGATTACTTCTCAGCCTCCACATACATCCACAGATGAACGGTAGCTATGATTGTACTCAATGGAATATTAAAAGTACATTATCCTTTACATATTCTAAACCTGTCACTTCAAAGATGGCTGTGTACATTTTTAAGAATGTTCTGTGCATGTGTGGGTGTGTGTTAAGAAATGGAATCTTGAGCTAGTTTACTTCCTTTGACTGGCTCCTCTTATACCTTTTCTTTTTTCATTTTATTTAACCCTTTCTTCCACAATCATGTTATTTCATAATATTATATTTAAATGTTGAATTTCTCATGTTGCCCTGCTTAATCCATTTTGGACCAAAGCATTGCCTACTGTGTGTGCTGGCTGCTAATGACTCACAGACCCGTCTCATTTTTTGGAGAAGGGTCTTCAGATAAATGGAGACAATTTACCCTGGATGTCCTGACCTTCATTCACCTGGGTGGACCTCTTGTCAAAAGGTGAGGAGAACCTTGAAGTAAAATTTATGATGTAGACAATGGAGTTTCATTCAGCCATAAAGAAAAATGAAATTCTGTCATTTGCATGAAAATGGATGGGACTTGAGATGATTAAGTTAAGCAAAATAAGCCAAATGCAGAAGTTTCTGTCTCTCCTGTGTTGAAGCTAGAGAGGAAAAAGGAAAAGAAAGGGAAGGCAGCAATCTCATGAAAATCAAAGGGAGATCAGTAGAAGAAAGGGGATTGAAGAAGGTTAGGGAGGTGGGAAATGCTGAGGAGTAGAGTTGGCCAAATTATATTGTTATATTAAGTGCATTACAAATATGTAATCACAAATCCCAACATTATGTACAATTACAATGAACTAATAATAATATGGGAAAATATATGCTGTAGAGTTTTCTATGAATAAGGCCAAGGCTGACTTTCATCTGTGACTCCCTTGCTCAGGTTTTTACTCTTTCTTTATTATACCCTTCCTTCGTTCACACATTTGGTATAGCACAGATCCTAAATAGACCTCTTGTACTGAAATCTGTATCTCAGCTTCTGTTTCTGGGGAAACTCATGTTAGTCACAATCCCTCTATATCACGATTTCTACTTGCATTTTTTCAGTGTTTATGGAAACTGTATTCCAGAGCTGAGAACTACTCTAAAGACTTCATTCAACTCTGATTTAATCATCACAGCAATCCCATGAGGTAGGGGACAGGTCTTTTCTCAATCTCATATTACTTGATACAGAACTAGGCACTGAACTCCTAGCTAATATAATGGCCATGCATAGGATCTCTTGCAGCCATTGTCTCAGGAAATACTTAATGAATGCACACACACACACACACACACACACAAAAAACACTGACATAATCTGAAATATAACATTATATAACACAAAAGATTCTAAACATTTTCAAAATGCTAAGGTTGAAGTCCTGAGTAAGACCTGATCCCTGCTCTCACAGAATGACTCCTGCCCATGAGATGGGCATGGGGGTGACTAGTATGAAGCAAATATATACACACATCAGTAGTTCTATTGTGCATTTTGTCTGGTACTTTCCAAGCAGTAAAAATGCAATGTTGTATTATAATGTAAAGTAGGGTCCTACATCAGACAGCGAGATCAAAGAAGAATGCACTTCAAGGATACCACACTTAAGAGAAAACCGGGGTGTAGGGTTAGCCAAGTGAAGAAGAGGGGCAAAATAATTCCAGAACAGGGATCAGAACACATAAAATGGGACCAAACACAAAAGGGAATACATGTTAAAAGCAGCAAGAACAAGAAGAGGAAGAGCAAGCACTGATGCTGTGAAGGTAAGCAGGGACCACATTACATAGGTCATATGCAGGGTGTTTGGCTTTTCTGCAAGGATGGGATATTATCAATTATTTGTAAACATGAACATGGCATTCATAAATTACCCTTTGCAGCATAACAAACTACCTCCAATGCAATGGCTTTTAAAAGCAGTTTTGTTTGTTTGTTTTGACTTGATGCTATGGATCAGGAATTCCATGTTTTTATGAAGGAGCTCAGCTGCCACATGTCCTGTTCACATGCCCTTGGCCTTTGTTGGTATTTGTTGGTTTGCCATCTTTGATTACTTTCTGTACCACCACTTTCTCTCCAAAGGTCATTCAGATGTTGAGGATGCCATCATGCCTGGCTTCTCTCTTGAGAGGAGTACTGGTGGCCATGTTCTGAGAGCATGAACAGTGGTGGCCATGTTCTGGGGATCCAGAACCAAGAGAGTTTGTTTATTCCATTTTATATTGAGCCAAGTCTCAGGGCAGCTCAAATTCATGGAGTAGGGAAAGAAACACCTCTCAAT
Source organism: Ictidomys tridecemlineatus (assembly GCF_052094955.1). NCBI lineage: Eukaryota > Metazoa > Chordata > Mammalia > Rodentia > Sciuridae > Ictidomys > Ictidomys tridecemlineatus. The sequence continues at coordinate 26,631,658 of NC_135478.1, read as the reverse complement.
GGGAGGTTTGTCATGCATGTACAGAATCTGAAAGTGTATGTAGTCTATCATCTACATAAAAAAAATTGTTTTTAAATTTTTATTTTGGTAGACTGTGAAACAAATGAATTAGAAAGTATATAAAACCTCAGTTATGGAATAGCATAATATTATCCTAGAGATAATTGTGACTATGTTTAATAGCATAGGAGTAGAGATGCAATGACATGAACTGGTTGTAAAAATATATATATATATGCTTTATATATACATATTTCTAAGTTGCACTTTTAAAGCATTTGCAAGTTATTTATTATTAAAATAAAGATTATATAGGTGTTCACTTTTTCTCATGATCCCTAATAATTAAGTAAATTTTGGAAGGTTAAAATTATATTGAATCACTCCATTGCCTAGATCTAGTGGGAAAAAATTAATATTAATATGAGAGGAAAACTTGAGACTATCATTAAAAATCAAAATTCACATAAATATTGACCCACCAATTTTAATTTGGATATATATATATATCCCAGAGAAATACTCCCCTACACCCACAAGAATATACAGAACTGAATGTACAAAGATATTCATATGCCTTGGGTATCAGTAAAAAAGCATTTGAAATTGCCTAAATGCCCTTCAACAGAAGATTGGGAAAATAAATGATACCATACTCACATTATAGAATATTTTTCAATTTTTCATGGACTGTAGATCAATGTGCACTACCATGAAAAGAGACTCAAGACATACTTTAAATGAAAATATAAGTTGCAAAACAGTGTGTAGTGTGCATTTGTCTTTATGATAAATAATATTCATGGACCCAGTGGATGTTTCTAGAAGCTCATAAGTGATATGCCAAGAGAAGCTAACAAAGTTAAGGAGGGATTCTACTTTCTACCTAGGATACTTTTGATCATTTGGATGTTTAAAACTTATGAGTATAGAGTATTTCGAAAATAAAAAAAACAACAAGGAAGGAGAGAGAATTTGTGCATACGCAATTTAATTTGAAATAAAAAATATTTTGTGAACTCTCTGAAGCATACTAATGCATATTCCTTGGATACATTAACTACCCTTGGTCTACAATCTATTTTTTATAGCCTTTTAATAACGGTGCCCTAATCTTGTATTAATCATCACAAAATGATTTTCTGTGTGTATATAGCTGGTGATATAAGAGAAAAGTTAGACAATATATATGACTTTATGAATAGATTTGGGAAGCTAATATTCAGACCTGGAGTTCCCCAGCTCACTTCTATTTCAAGATAATGAGATTATGCACCTGATAATTACTTTCACTCAGGACTCTCCTCACCATTACTCAAAGCTAATTTAAAGGTATGAATTAATTTTCCTCTTTATTCTGAGGCAGTAGAAATGGCAGACTCTGTCCTTTGAAAAATCATTTGAAGTCTTCCTAAAAATATTGCAGTTTCAATTTATGTAGATACATGTAAGTAGAAATTTAATTGTTCCTATTTGTTTCTGAAAGTATAGAAATCACTTATTTTGTTTTATAGAACACCATTCTTAAGTGTTTATTATTGTTATTGCTTCACCTTCATATTGGTAAGAATTCTGAGTGCATACTAATTGTTCAAAATAATGGGTTTCATTATGTCATTTTCATACATGTAATAGCATTACTGTGATTATATCCAACTCCCCCATCACCCGCTTTACCCACCTTACCCACTTCCAGGGCTCTCCTCCCCCTCTTAATAGGTCCTTAAGTGTCATTATGAAAATAGCCTCTTCTTTTTGGATGGGGATGCTGGATTTATTAGTTAAGTATATTTCCCAATAGACTTGTAAGTTTTTTGGGAAAGGCAACTAACAAAAACTATTACAAAAACTACTGCAGTATAATTTTATAATTTGGTCTCTTGCATAATTAGTAACTCTTGATTGAGGGACATGTTCAACTATACCATGAGATTTGGTCAACAACGCTGAGTACAGACATTAGAAAGTTTAAAAGTTTAAACATTCTGAAAGTTTAAAAGTTTGGAGTTGTGGCTTGAATTGTTCCAGTAAGAGATGTTTTCACTGATTCTGTTTTACCCAGGCTATGCTGACTAATGATTTTCCTGTGATTGAGGAATATACATTGCGACCATTCCTTTAACAAGTTTATTTACTCATTTATTTGCTGTTTGCTTGTCTGTTTTAGGGACTCATTATGCTTCCAAGATCGATTCTTCTATGCTGTGGCTTAGAAATAAAAACTGTCCAGTATAGTGACACTCCTTCAGGCCTGGTCAGACAACAATAACAACAACAAACCAACAAAAAAACAGGTATTCATCAAGTGTTAAATGGTGATTACAAAAATATAGTCTGTAAAGCAGTTGTGAATTCTTTATGCAAGCATTGACCAAACTAATGTAGGTTTTGTTAAAAATTATGTGTGAAAAAAAAGGACCAGAGTCATTTTTTTTCTGATAAGAATTCAGATTAATAGTTAAACAGGGTATAAATTGTACTTTAATGAAAGAATACACAGAATCAGAATATTCCAGTATACTTGAAATGATTCAATAAAATAATGTGTAGAACATTTCAAATATTATAAATGCAGAAATCTCTTGTCACAGAGCATTTTTGTGAAACAAATTGAGAAATCATAGGTAGATCCATATATCAATAAGAAATTAAACTGGACTCCTTAATAAATTTAAATGACACCTCCCCATGCTAACCTTTTCTTAAGGCTTGATATAAAACAAATTAAGAAAAATAAATAAATAAAACAATGTTACAGAAAAATGCTATCTACATATGAAAGTGTTTAACACTTCATTAATCAATGGTCACTTCTAAAATTCCATATTTTAAACTTACTTTAAAATGTTTATCAAGAAGACAGTTCTTTGATTTGTTGCTTCATGGCCCTTTTCAAATGAAAATTAGCTTTCTCTCTGTACATGGGTTTCCAGACACATAGAATGAGATGAAATATTCAATCACATAGACTGTCACATTAATTAGATTTGCTTTAGAGGTTACTGCACTAGATTCACGTTTCTGGAATGTACGTCAGACTTTTTCAAGCCTGCATGTATATAACACACCTGTTACACGTATTTCTATTTTCAGCCACTACATATCTTTCTTTTCCTTAATGAAGATTAAAAATAATTCAATAATTAAATAACAAAATTCAGAAATTCTGTCTACATACCCATGAGTTATTTTAGTCCTAATGTTATTAAAAGCCTTTGCCTACATATTTTGGCAGTAAAGTCACTTTCTCAGAACAGACACTCCACCAAAGTAGATATACAGATGGCAAATCATCATATTAAATGATGTTCAACACATATGTCATCAGAGAAATGCAAATTAAAACAATAATGAGACACCACTCTATACTGTATACCATTATATATAGAATGGCCATTTTCCAGAAAACTGACAACACCCAACCCAGGTAAGGATATGATGTAAAAGGGACACTCATTCATTGTTGTTGGGGATGCAAAAATAGTATGACCACTTTCAAAAAGAGAATGGAAGCTAGGCACTGCGGCACACACCTGTAATCCCAGCAGCTCAGGAGGCTGAGAAAGATCGAGAGTTCAAAGCCCAGCCTCAACAACAGTGAGGCGCTAAGCAACTCAGTGAGACCTTGTCTCTGAATTAAATACAAAACATGGTTGGGGATGTGGCTCAGTAGTCTACTACTCCTGAGTTCAATCTCTGGCACTCTCCCCCTCCCCTGCAAAAAAAAAAAATAGCAATTACTTACAAAACTAAACATAGTGTTACAATATGACCCAGCAGTTATGCTCTCTGGTATTCATCCAAAAATATAAAAAAATTCATGTCCACCTCAAAAATTGCAAAAGACTATTTATAGCAGCTCTATCCATAGTTTCCAATTCTTGGAAGCAACCAAGATACGCTTCAATAGGTGAATGGATAAATAAACTATGCTACATCCAGACAAGGGAATGGCATACAGGAATGAACAATCAAGCCATGAAAAGTCGTGAACCAAACTTCAACGAATATTACTAAGTGAAAAGAACCAGTGTGAAAAGCCTACAACTGTATGATGTCAACTCTATGATATTCTAGCAAAGAAAAAACTGAGGAGATAGTAAAAAATCTATAGTTTCCAGTAATTAAAGGGGAAGGAAAAAATGAATACACATAGTATAAAAAGTGCCTAGAGCAGTGAAACTACACCGTATCATACTATAATAAAATAACTACTTCCTACCCACTCAAGTGGCTGTTTTAGTCAGCATTTTTTTTTTTTTGCCACTGTGATTCAAAGACCTGATCAGAACAACTGTAGAGGAGGAAAATTTTATTTCAGGGCTCACAGTTTCAGAGGTCTTAGTCCATAGAAGGCAGGCTTCATTCCTTGGGCTTCAAGGTGAGGCAGAACATCAAGGCAGAAGAGTGTGGCCAAAGGAAGCAGTGGACATGGCGATTGGGAAGCAGAGAGAGACTCTACTCACCAGATACAAATGTATAACCAAAGTCACATCCCAATTCCTACCTCCTCCAGCCGTACTCTACCACTTCAGTTACCATTCAGTTAATCCCAGTCAGGGGATTCATTCACTGATTGGGTTAAGAGTATTACAACCAAATCATCTCTCTTCTGAAACTTCTTGCATTGTCTCATATGTGAGATTTTGAGAGATACCACATCTAAACCATAACAGTGGCTATAATTAAACATTCTGATAACAAGACCTCTTGAGAAATTGCAAGCTGTCAACATCACCAGTGGGATTTCAAAATGGTGCCACCACTGTTGAAAAACAGTTTGGCAGTTTCTCTGAAGTTAGTTAAACCCAGATTTCCTGTCTGGTCAAGCAGTTCTACTCCTAACTATATGACCAAAAGAAATGGAAACAGGCCCACACAAAAATTTTCACACAAATATTCATTATTCATAATGATCAAAAAGTGAAAATAATTTAAATATCCATTAACTGATAATTGATCAAATTTATGTTGCATATCCAAACAGTGAATATTGTTTGGCAGTAAAAATATCTAAAATGCCAACACATGATACAACATGGATGAAACGTGGACATATTAAACCTGACACTGAAGTGCACATAATTATTTTATGATATCATTTATATGAAATTTACAGGATCAAAAAAATCTATAGAAATAGCAATTAAATCAGAGATTACTTAAGATTAGGGTTTGATGAAAATGAACAGTGACTGCTAATGCATGCAGGTATCATTTTAGAGGGCAATAATTTCTCTAAAATTAAATTGTAAGTTAACATCTTGTTGATGTGTCAAACATATTGTATTATACCTTTGAAGTAGGTTAATTTCATGAAACTTCATTTACAACTCTGTAAAGGGTTTTCTAAAAAAAGTCCAACAGCAAACAAATAACCTACTCTTTCACTGTCTTTAGTTGTATACTAAAGATAATGAAAAGAAAGCAAAACATATTAATGATAAGAGGAGAAATCATTTGAAATGTAGAGCCTACATTTTGGGAGCAAATCTTTACCCCTCACACATCAGATAGAGCACTAATCACTAAGGTATATAAAGAACTCAAAAAGCTAAACACCAAAAAAACCCAAATAACACAATCAATAAATGGGCCAATGACCCGAAGAGACACTTCTCAGAAGATGATGTACAATCAATCAACACATACATGAATAAATGTTCATGATCACAAGCAATTAGAGAAATGCAAATCAAAACCACTCTAAGATTTCATCTCACTCCAGACAAAATGGCAACTATTATGCATACAAACAACAAGAATTGCTGGCGAGGATGTGGGGAAAAAGGTACACTCATACACTGCTGGTGGGACTGCAAATTGGTGCATCCAATATGGAAAGCCATATGGAGATTTCTTGGAAAATTGGGAATGCAACCACCATTTGACCCACCTATCCCTCTCCTTGGTCTATACCCAAAGGACTTAAAAACAGTATACTACAGGGACACAGCCACATCAGTGTTTATAGCAGCACAATTCACAATTGTAAACTGTGGAACCAACCTAGATGCCCTTCAATAGATGGACGGATAAAAAAAATGTGGCATATATACATAATGAAATTTTACTCAACAATGAGGGATGGAGCATGGGGTAATTAAAGAGGGTGAAATGTGATGATCATTAAAGTACATGTATGAAGATAGGAATTGGTGTGAATATAGTATGTATCCAAACAGAGATATAAAAAATAGTGCTCTATATATGTAATAAGAATTGTAATGCATTCTTCTGTCATATATAAATAAAAAAATTTACATAACAAAAAACATGACTGATTAAAAGAAAAACTAAATCACTGACAAATATAAAGCAGGATTACTCACTTTTACAAACATATAGTTAACAAATAATAATGCAAACAATAAAACTTAATTTTCCATGTCATAGATCATTAAAATTATTTACAAAGATTAAGAAAATGTTCATTGTAATATGTTTAAAATCTAGATGAAATCAACAGTTACCTAGAGATTATGAATTAATAACTTAAACCCAAGAAAATAATTTTGAAAACTTAAAAAGTTATTAATATACATTAACAGTTGGGGTTTGTGGCGCAGAGGTACAGCACTTACCTAGCCCATGTGAGGCCCTGGGTTCAATCCTTAGCACCACACAAAAATAAATAAATAAAAGCATTGTGTCCAACTACAACTAAAAAATAAACATTAAAAAAGTGAAAAAATGATTAGCTTTCACTTTTAAGCAAGATAACAAGATTTGGGGAAGTGTTTGCAGCAAATGGCAAATGCTCAATAGATTATGTACAGTGGCATGCACACATACAGCCACATGTGTACACATATGCACAAACACAGAGCACACACACATGAGCACACACACAATTACACCCAGGAAGACTCATTTTAAAGACATCAGAGAGCTTTTGAGGCATCAAAGTTCCAGACAGTGGAAAATCTTTTGATGGTGAGTCACAGGAGAGTCTGCAGATTTCCTCCTGAAAGGACTTGTGGATTCTAAGTTTTGTCTGAGAATGAGTTTAAACTCTGGCAAGAGCCTCTTCTGGGAAAACAAAACAAAACAAAACAAAAAACAAACAAACAAAAAACAGAAGTTAACAAAGCATCTGGAGCAAGTTAGCCTGAAGTAAAAATTTCGATAACCTTTTGGATCCAAAAGCAGCCCTGATTTTCCCCACCAAACACACAATGAGTTAAGAGAAATCAAAGAAGTCTGGGTAAGTTGGCTGGATGCTTCTAGAATATAGTAGAGTCTTCTTGAGTTTCATAATGCTCAGGAGTCAGGGGTTTGCCAGAAGTGAAGACTGATATGAGGTACACATCAGGTCTCCCATTGAAGGCTGTATTCAATCAAGTTTCTTATAAACTGAGACAAGGGTTCTTGTGTATGTGATTTATATGGAGGACAGATTATTTTCTGGAGAAGGGAAGTGAAGGACACAGGATGAGTCAGGGGGCCAGCTAAGAAAGACATGTTTTTGGCTGGAGTTGGCTTCAGCCTGATCCTGCAGAAACCTTATACCATGGATTGTACTAGGAGGTTGTCCCACCTTGAGGTGAGTGGTCTGCTTGTTTCACCCTCATGTCAGTCATTCATTAGTTACTGTCTACCCCTATGGTTTATTAGCAAGAGAGCAGCTCTGAGCCTTTAGCAGACAGCACTCATCACAACTGGGGGATTAATATACTGACCCTGTGGAGGAGACCTGTGTGGAGCATCCACTAGAAATAGTCATCACCTTTTCTATGTGTTCTTTTCTTTGGTGAAAGTAAACAGTATTGTATGTATAAAAGCAGTTTCTGAGGCTGGGGCTGAGCGCTTGCCTAGCATGTATGAGGCATTGCGTTCAATTCTCAGGACCACATATAAATAAATAAAATAAAGGTCCATCAACAATGAAAAACAATATTTTTTAAAAATGCTGTTTCTCGCTTCTCAAAGTATTATTATGAAAGAAATAGTTCTGAAAGTAGAAGCAGATTGTATATTATAGGCTAATTGCAATGAAAGTGTTCTGGTTTTTTATGCATAGGAAAAATCACCCATGAAATACCTTAAGATAGTAAATTAATCACATGCAGACACAGCTTTCTGAACTCACATGAACAACACTAATTATATGACAAAGTTGACCAGTTATACGTATTTCAGTGAACTGTAAAGATATATTTTATTGGTTTGGTCACTGCTTTTGTTTTTCAATAATGTTATTTTGCTAGGAAAAAAATATTGAATTGAATGAGGAGTTACAGTTTATGTGTTTTTATGTGCCTATAAAACGTTTCTATACTCCTATTCATCCAGTGATTAAATTATGAATCAATTACTACATCTTTGCTACACATGCAGCTTGAGAATACTTAGAATAATGGAAGCTTGCCTTGCTTCCAAGCTTTCATACCAAGATTTTGGTGGCATAGTCTCAGATGTTTGGATTTAAACAGGTCTTTAGGGATTTAAAGATAAGCACATTTGAATCATCACAATGTGTAAATACATAGGTGTTCATTTTAATGCAGAAGAATCAGTGGTCTTTGAGTTGATCCCAACTTACAAGAAGCTGATCAAGTAAGTTCTTACAGCAGGTACTTTTTTTCCCCTCAAAAATTGGCCTCAAGACAATAGGATTTTATGTATTTTTTTCCACTTACCCATTTTATTTAGCTGTGGAGGTTTAACAAATAAAATTTTGCTAGGAGTTCAATTGCTCATTTAATATCTCTTATCTTCTCACTTTTTTAAACTTATAACCATTTAAGCCCATTTATTTCAAAGAATGATTAAAAGGATTTATCACTGAAGTTTACCCTAATGAGAGTTCAGGCTTTCCATTTTGGTATTGTTTCCTTCAGTTAAGAAATAATGGCATTTGCGTCAGATAAATGTTAATCTTTTGTACAAATGGTCATATTTCAGTTTCATCTTTACTAATAATAGCTTTCAAGCATCCATTTCCATCAATAGCTGTTAGAAGCATTGAATATCGATGAAGTGATCTTCATGATATTTTGGGTCTGCCATCTGAAGTTCCAATCCTGAGATTTTAGGAAGGTCCTTTGAATGGTATGACCTTCAGGTTCTGTACAGAGGAGGCAGTGGGATTAGACAAAAACACTGTCTAGTTTCTTCACACAGTAGAAATTAGGAGGCGTTCAGTTGCTTGTAACACCGAATACGATGAATTTTTTCTTAATGAATGGAATGGATCATCAGTATACAAAATGAAAAGTTTAGGAGTAGTACATTGATGGGTGATTCAGTATCTTGACTCTGCCTTAAATAGTCCATATCAGAGGGACACCAGAACTGATGAGAAATTTTCTCACTAAGTCAAAGGTGAAATAATTTAAGAACAAAAGAAATGCTGAGACTTCCTGTTCTGCCACAGTGTAGATTCATTGTTCCCTATCCATGTCTTCTAAGGACAACTGAAAATCCTAGAAATAACTCAGTATACGAGTATAAGAAGATTCTGGAAGCTGGAGGGAAGGTGGAATGACTAGAAACCATTACATAGTTCATTCCCTGGGTTTCCTGTCTTCCTTTCTTTTCCCCATATATTGGGGGTAGCAAGAGAAGCATAAGAACCAGGCCTAGCCTCTTCTGACGCCTACACCACCCATACTCATCACAGGAATGCTCAGAGACGCCATCACCAGGAGGCTGAGATGGGAAGGAAAAGCCTACTATTGACAGAAAAATTGCCTTCACTTCTTATATATTGAGTCTTTGGTTCCAGTGCATATTCATTAACGTTATTATTGCTTCTTGACACACAAAACCCTTTTTCATTGTTTATTTTTATTTTTTCAAATTCTTCATTTATTTGTATTTTTTTATTTGTTCTTTTTAGGTATATGTGACAGTAGAGTATATTTTGACATAGTATACATACATGGAATATAACTTATTCTAATTAGGATCCTATTCTTGAGGTTGTACATGATGTGGAGTTACACTGGTCGTGTAGTCATATATAAACATAGGAAAGGCATATCTGATTCATTCTGCAGTCTTTCCTACTCCCATCTCTCCCCTTCCCTTCATTCCCCTGTGTCTAATCCAATGAATTTCTATCCCCATCCCAACCTGAACCCTGTTATTGTGTATTGGCATCTACATATCAGAGAGAACATTCAGCCTTTGTTTTTTTTTTGGGGGGGGGGATTGGCTTATTTCACTTAGCATCAGAGTTTCTAGTGCCATCCATTTACCAGAAAATGCCATAATTTCATTCTTCTTTGTGTATATATACCACATTTTCTTTATCCATTCATCTGTTGAAGGGCACCTAGGTTGCTGCCATAGCTTAGCTATTGTGAATTAAGCTGCTATAAACATTGATGTGGCTGAGTCACTGTAGTATGCTGATTTTAAGTCTTTTGTATATACACCAAATAGAGGAATAACAGGGTCAAATGGTGGTTCCATTCCAAGTTTTCCAAGGAATCTCCATACTGCTTTCCATAGTGGTGGCACTTCATTTCTGATAATACTATGCCTAGAAGTATATTTTATTTGATGATAATATAGCCATTTAGCCTTCTTTTTCATTTGTTTGCTTTTCTTAAAATTATATCTTTACATTTAAAATGCAAGTTTTATAGAAAATACATTATTGGGTCTTGTCTTTTTTCTCCTTCCCTGCATTATAATGGAACAACAAAAATCATATCCATTTATGGTGCTCAGCATGATGTTTTGATGCACATATAATATATAATTGGATATATATGTCTTTATAAATATATATATATACATTTTCAGATTATTAAAATAAGTTAATTAACATACTCATAATCTCACATATTTTTATTTGTAGTGAAAATATTTAAGATCCACCCTCTTGACAATTTTCAAGAATACAATATATAGAATATAATAAGATTATACAATTTTCAAGAATACAATATATACTGCACTTTGGATCTGATTTTCTTGTACTCCAACAATTGATGTCATTAATTGAAGTGTTTGTACCATTAAGATAAAATAAAATTATTTATTTGTTTGAAATTAGATTTATCATCTTATTTTATTTCTTCCCCTCTCTTTTTTCCCCTTTCTTCCCTCTTTTCTAACTTCTTTTGGATGATTTGAAATATTCTTATTATTTCATTTAATTTATCTCTTGATTTTTAGGTATGTTTCTTCATAATACTTTGTTTTTATCTGGGATTAAAACATGTATCCCTAAACTGTCAAAGTCCACAATCAATATCATATCACTTTGTAAAAATAATAAGCCTTTAACTAGATAGGACATTTTCTACCTCTTGACATCCTTCATGTTATAGTTTTCATGTCTTACATCTACATATGTTAAAACTCAACAAAAGGTATTATAAATTTTGCTTTAAATACTTATGAAAAATAATATGTCTATCAAAATATTGAAATTTCTGATATTCTTAATTTATCCTCATTTGAATATAAAAATTCACAATTCTTCATAGTTTAATTTTCTTAAAACCTGGAAAACTTCTTTTAGCATATTTTCCCCTCATAAATATAAATTTGCTTTCTATAAATTTTCCTAGCTTCTTCAGATGAAATTATCTTTAGTATGTCTTTATTTCTGTAGTGTAATTTTATTCATTATAAACTTCTGAATTGCTAACTTTTTTCTTTACTTTAAACTTTGTATTTCACTGTCTTCCAGCTTCTATGACACATCTGTCATGAAATGTCTATGAGATTTAGAATTATGTCCCTGTATGTAATATTTCATAATATTACATACAATATTACATGTAATATTTCTTCCTACATTCAAGAATTTTTACTTTCAGATTTTACAAGTTTAATTACCATAAATCTAGTCTTTCCAAGATGTGCAATTATTTATCTTCTCTAGGTTTTTTTGAAATTTGTGAGTTTAAAAATTAATGTCTTTCAAAAATGGCAAATATTGATCTGTAGTTCTTAAAGTACTATTTCTATCCTATTCTTTCTGTACAGCAATTATTTCTATATTAACTCTTCAATGTTGTTTCCACTAGTCCCAAGTCTCATTAATTTACTTTTAATATGATATCTCTTATATTTTCTGTAATTTTCCACTTATTATTTTTGTCTTTCTGTTAATACATTTGGTAAATATTTTTTGAATATATTGTTCTTCTCAGTTCTAAGTTTTTCATTTCACTTATTTTTAATATTTTCTACATCTTTGCTGAGTTTTCTGTCTAATAATTTTGAATACATTTATTTTTATCTCATTCAGCAGTTTGAATAGCTGTTTTCAAAATCCTTGTTTACCAATTCAGCATTTTGATTATAGGCTCTTCTGTCTTTTAAAAATGGGCACATACATTTTCCTTGTTCTTCTTATGTTTAATTATTTTCATATTGTTCTAGCATATTTTGAATGTTATGATGTAGAAATTCCAAATTCTGTTTTTGTTTTTGTTGTTGTTGTTGTTGTTGTTGTTGATGACTTTGTGGCACAAGGGACTGAATCATGCTAGGTAATTGTTATAGCTCTGAGCTACATCTCCAGCCCCAAATTCTGTTGGTTTCTTTTTTGTTGTTGCTTAAGTGAGTGATTTATTTTCTCTGAAGCTCCAAACTCTGTCTCTTTGAGTCACAATTAATTCTCAGTTCTGGTTATTTATTCTCTGAATAATGCTTGAATCTACCTTACCCCCATGCATCATTTTCCAGGTGTTTGGACAGAGTTTATGCATAGATTTTCGGGTTTTCCCTCTGTGTCTGCTTTCTGAAGTAAAAATCACTTTCTAATATTTGTGACTGCCTTGTGCTTTTTCTTCTTGTTTTTCAGGTTAGAAAAACATAATGTTTTCAATTAAACTTCTAGCAGCTTTTTGTACTGCTAAGTGCATCCTCTTAGAATAAAACCCATAGAAAGTGGGAAATTATGTTGCGGCATCCTTTTTCCTTAAGTGTCAACTTTCTGTAATACTGCCTGTTATTTACACTTTCCAGAGTGTTTTGTTAGTTATTTTAAAAGCATTTCTATAGGGTTTAAGGTTCTGGTTTCAGTTCCAACATGTAAAGAGCTTGGAAGCTATAGTTTCTTCTTTTACAACGGAAAAGTTTAGATGAACAGAAAATCAACACATTTTCCTCACGATCAAAGATGTTGTAAAATCGCCATTCAGAAATTTGGAGATACAGGTTTAGTCAGAGAGATACAGACATTAAGATTACTTTCTAGGAGAAGAAGCTTCTGGAGCCATAAACTGGTGAGAATAATATGTGTGTGTGTGTGTGTGTGTGTGTGTGTGTGTGTATACACACACACTTAAGTGAGTATAATTATGAGTATACTTATATATATTTATGAGTATATATTTACTAATAAGAGATAAAGCTTCATGGAAATCATTTGAGAATACATTGGCCAGGGGAAGGTATGGAGGCAAAAAAGAATCAAAGAAAAAAAATTGAAACATGCATTAACTAAGAGAGATATCAAAACATGTAAAATAAATGTAATTTGAATACCAAAGAAAAAGAGAAGAAATGTTTGACAAATTAGTGTCTAAGAATTTTTCCAAAATTAATAACAAAAAGTAAACCACAGGCTTAGCAAGAGAGAAAACATCGAGCAGGATCAATTCAAGATGGACAAGCAAAACACTGATGAGATATATCATACTTAAACTGTGGGAAAATGAAGAGAAAAAGAAAGTCTTAAAGAAAGGTAGACAGTTCCCATTATTAATGAAGAAATATATTCTGATTCATATTCTTTGTCTTTTAGAATAGTTTGGTTTTTTTTCCTCTGCTAATTTTAATATCATCTCCTATTCTTGGAGATACTTTTTATTTTGAACAGCTAAATGATTGCATTTCTAGAGTTTCTGTGTAGTAGTGAGGACCTATTTAATCTTGTTTGTATCTTTCATTTTTTATTCTCTCAATTATCTAAAAGTCTTTTTCAAAATATGTTAAGATTTAAAGTGCTTGGAATCCTAATCCTAGTGTTTGAAGGGTTTGTAATGTCAATCTTGGTTTCTAGGTATTTCTTGGGAGCCACGTGGCTATCTCACTGGGTGCATGAGTCCACCCTGTGCCTCCCTCTGTTGTCCATGTGCTGATTCTGCTGTCCTGAGCCAGAGCTTGATGATATTATCTCCACAACCACTGCCATCCAGTATTAGCATCCTTACCTTCAGCCATGTTTACCACCATAACTACATGCATCCAGACCCAGGAAACCCCAAGTGATAATGACAGCCAGCAATGATGAGCTAACTCCTTTCTTGGTGGTGAATATTTTCCAAATTCACATTATCATAGATGCTGTAACATATTGGACTTGGAAATGCTTTCTCCTTCTTGAGATAGTCTATTATATGGTATTTTATCTATGGAAAACATATCAGGGTGGTTTGGGCCTAATGATGCAAAACATCTAATAAATAGCATTTTTAATTTCACCAAAAAAGTCTTTCTGTTTTCACTCTAGGAAACACTCTTGGGATTTCCTAAAGTTTTGTGGGCCATAAGGTTTTCAGACAACAGGAACTATATGCAGTCCAGGATGGTCCTTCATACTTCTGGGTTTGTTTTTTTTTTTTTTTTTAGGTATAGGAATTGAAGCCAGGGACTATCAACCACTGAGCCACATCTCCAGCCTTTTTTGTGTGTTATTTTGAGACAGGGTCTTGCTAAGTTGCGTAAGCCCTCACTAAGTTGCAGAAGCTGGCTTAGAATTTTTCATCCTCCTGCCTCAACTTACAAAACCACTGGGATAATAAGCATGCACCCCTGCTTCTAGCTCCTTCACTATCTTTTTGCTCTATTTTATTAAAATCTTTATGCCTCATCCTCAGGGCCTAGGGACACCTCTTTATAACTGAACATTTCTAACTCCCTTACCCCTTAAAAGTAACCCAAGTTCAAATGACATGCTTAAGTTTTTTTCAAAACAATTATATTTTTACATAATTAAAATGCTCATCTCACAAAACTCAAAATCCATATATGTGATACAGTGCAAATAGCTATTATGTGCCAGAACTATTTAAATATATCTCTGAAATTCCCCTATACATGACAAAAGATGCTTCTTTCCCAGATTTGCTCAATAGATACTAGTGGATACAGATGGAGGGGTAGAATACTGCAACAATGATTTTAACATCAAATATCTCAATAATATAATTTTCTGATGAAGTTTTCTATTATAAATATGGGAATATTACTAAATTAAATGCTTTGTATTGCTTCACTGTTAAGAAAAATAAAATATAAAAAAAGGAGATATTTAAGCACTGAGAACAATCCTCTGACACATCAAGGAAAGAAAAGTAAATCGTTCTTGGTGAATAGTCAGTTTCACTCTTCAACACATTTATCTTTAAGTAAAAATTCCACTTGAAATAAAGAGATTAAGCAGTTGATTAGCTTCTAATGTGATAGCAACATTTCTTCTGTGTTCAAAATATGTCCTATGTTTCACTGAATACTTATACTTCCAAATTGCCACCACTATTCTTTGAAGTACTTGGGTTTTAAATTTGCATAGATAAGTTCTCAAAAAAAAAGGGTTTCAGAAGAAGAATAATGTAAGTCTTTTGCTTTAATGTTTGTAATAAATTAGAATGATTCATATAAAACTTATTCTATTATAATAGGTTTTGTTTTTCCTTCTTGCAGTATTTTCAGGTATACTTATAGATTCTCATTGGTTAACATTGATAAATGATATTCTAACACTTAGAGCAAGAAGGGCTTCTGTTGGTTAAATATACATTATGTTTCACTTTCTCCATGACTTGTTATCTAGGGCACAGGTGACCTTAACTTTAAAATATGACCCCTGGAATTAATCATGTTTGCTGATCCAGACATATCTTATGTTCAGACTGGTGATTGCTCACTGAGAGAATCATCTATCCTTCACACACACCAAAAAATATCGCCTGGGCAAAACACAGCACCAACGTATATAACGATCTCAAGATAATTTATGACTAAAAAGAATGTGCTTACTAATTTCATCTCACTCTAGTCAGAATGGCAATTATAAAGGATACAAATATTGATAAATGCTAGTGAGGATGTGAGGAAAAAAGTACACCCATACATTTTTGGTGGGAGTTCAAATTAGCATAACCACTCTGGAAAGTAGAAGGGAGATTCTACAAAAAATAAAATAAAAAATAACAATAGAACCACCATGTGAACCAGCTATGTACCCCTCAGTATTTTTCCAAAATAACTAAAATCAGCATACTATAATGATACAGCCATACCAGTGTTTACAGCAGTACAATTAGCAATAGCCAAATTATGGAAAGAGCCAGGTGCCTGTCAATAGATGGATAAATTAAGAAAATGTGACACACACACACACACACACACACACACACACACACACAATAAAGAAGAGTGAAATCATGGCATTTGCCAGTTAATGCGTAGAAATGGAAAATATAATGCTAAGTGAAATAAGTCAGGCTAAGAAAAATCAAGGGTCTAATATTTTCTCTCATATTTCGGATATAGAAAAAAATAAGAGAAAAAGGTAGGGAAATTGGATATCATAAAGCTACAGGGAAGATCAGTGGAGTACAAGAAAGAGATTGAGAGGGAAGGAGGAGGGACAGGAAAGGGAAAGAAATGCAGAATGAATTTAACAAAATCACATTATGTGCACATATAATTATACCACAGAGAATTCCACTTTTATGTATATGGAGATAGCATCAAACAAAAGTAAATAAATCTGCTGGCACCATGTTGCATGCCTGTCATCCCAGTGGCTTAGGAGGCTGATGCAGGAAGATCACAAATTCAAAGCCAGCCTGAGCAAAACGAGGTGGTAAGCAACTATTTAGAGACCCAGTCTCTAAATAAAATGCAAAATAGGGCTGGGGATGTGGCTCAATGATCAAGTGCTCCTGAGTTCAATCCCTGGTACCAAAAAAAAAAAAAATTAAGTAAATCAATGCATGCAAAGAAGATCAGTAGAGTAGGAAAAAAAAGAACTGGGGGAAGGAAGAGGAGAGAGGAAGGCAGTGGGGACTGAAATAGAGTAAAACAAGGTCCATGCATAAATGATTTTATCAAAATGAACCCAATGCTTTGTGTAACTACGATGCTCTTGTAAAAAATAAAAAGTAATATATGTGTTTATATATACATTTAGTATATACATGTGTATAAATATATACACACATGTATTTTCCTGACATTAAGCAATTAAGAAGAATATCTTAATATGATTCACTTCGTATGTGTATACATTACAACTTACATATATATATATATATGTTTTACATGTATATGTAAATTTATATACAAGTATTACATATAATATAAATATATATGTAATTACCTGCTTGTTTTGCTTTCTCTATGACCATTCTGAATGACCAAACTTACTTTTCAACTTAGAACTTGGCTTTCTTTTGCACTTTGCTAAGGCTAAGTGGGTAATGAAAGGCAAGTGCAGCTGTGAGATCTGAAGTCACTCATAATGGAGTATTATCCAATTCTATCCAGTGATTTTTGACTCATTGTCTCATAAGCTTCCATATGCCCAATGAACACTTGCTGGATGAATATGTTAATGGATAACTAGTTATTTTGGTAGCTTGATAAAGAGGTAAGTGGCCATGGATGACTAACTCAGAAGAGGATTGCCTTGATCCATTGTGACCCATCAGGGAAGGCACTTGGGGAGAGCAGTAGCTAAAAGGGGCAGAAAAAAATGGCAATTTCCACGGGCATCTAGAAGAAGCGTTTATTAGCTAAATAAATCTTAATCTAGGAGATAAAGCATCCCTTGGATTCTTCACGTAATGCTAGGCAAAATTAATGATCAACCCCTGGTCATCCATCTATCTCTTTTCAAGAAGAGGTAATTACACCGTCAAGTTCAGGTCAAGAAGCTTGTTAAGTAGAGTTTATCTGGGGTGGAGGTGTGGAGGAAGGGAAAACCATCCATCACTTGGAGTGTATCTGGAAACTTAAACATTCGCTGTAAGTGTGTGCCTCATCAGCATGACTGCATGGTTTTCTTAACATTTTTAGCTTCAAAGATTTTTCTTTTAATTGAAACTCAATATGTGTTTATTGCTGACACATATTAGAAATCTTGCTTACACAGTTCATAAATCTCTCTCCAAAGCCAATATTTCTACATTGTTTGTTTCTTAATTAGCACAGACACTGTATGAAAAATGCAAGAGACATCTGCTAGGTGGAGATGCCTATCAGTTTAAATTGATTTTTGTTTTTTGTCCTGGATAGTCCAGAGACACTGCTGGCTTGGAGTGTCCTGTAATTCCTTTAATGAACACCTTTTTCAGGTGTGTTGAACTTACTAGTAATTTGGAGCTATTTTTAGTAAGGTCTGTATTCGATTCACATAGTGTTTGGTGACAGAGTTGAACAGCATCATCATGTATTCTTGTCTGGAATGATCTAGAGTTTGAGATGAAGCCACACGGTATTGTAAGTGTCCTGACCATCAGAATTCAGAACTGTGGGAACTGCACAGTACAGAGAACTAATTGCAGACTGTGTTATTAGTTATGAAAACTTTAAAAAAAAATCATTAACTAGTCTGCAACAGATTTTGAGGGATAGACTTTAGATCAATTATTGAATGCTTTAAAAAATATGATTCAGTTGTTCTTGTATTCTAGCTATTGCCAGATGATCCATTAGTGGCCTAGGTATTTATGTGTAGTTCACTGTGATACCCTCCCTATATCCTCTCTCTGCTTTATATGCACCCACTCAACATCCATAATGAACTTTATGGCCCTGAGCTCGACTATTCATTTATTATTTGTTTGATCCACTAAAGAGTCTATCATTTGTAATCAGGATCATCACCACATTCATCTCTGTATTCCCAATGCCTGGCACATTGTCTGACATGCCAAAGGAGCTCAGTAAATAATTGATAAATGAATAAAATCATGGGCAAGCAATGATAAGCCTGTTTCTACAGAATGGAGATAATATCTAATTCATACTGATTTTATTAAACAAATACCTCATGCAAAATAGTTATCACTATATTTAAAAATATTAAGTGCATTAGAAAATTGAGTTATATTTTTGAAATTAATTAACATGCTTTTGTTTTTGGTACTTTCTTGCATATGACTTTCCCTGGATTTAGCCAGAAATATCTCTGGTTTCAGAAAGGAATGGGGTTGTTGTAACAGAAATGAAGATGGGAAAGACAACTGATTATTTAAGGGAAGCAGTTTTATTGGGAAGTAATGAAAGTACAATTGCACACACATAAGACAAACTATGTGAATCTATTAAGACAAACTATGTGAATATATTTCATCTATGTGACCAATATCAATTAGAAGGAATTTGAGAGTAACTCTGGTCACAGCACTATTTGATTTACAAACATTCTTTCAATTAATCATCACAACAGACTGTGAGAAGGGAATGATTATCTACGTTTAACAAATGAGGACACTAAGGTGAGAGATGAACTCAAGTGTAGATGACAGATTGTTATTTGAAATCCAGTTTTCTCAGAATCACATCCTTGGGGATCCAACAGATTGAGATAGAAGAAACAACAGTTTCCCCGGCAGAGTCTACAATGAACTCCAGGATTACCTCTGCAAAATTTGCCTTTTAGTTCGTGTTCTCTACAATTTTAAATCATACAAAAATACAGATGGACAGGACTTTATTAAATTTGATCTAACTTCATGACCTGATTCGTGTCAATGGTCAACGATTTGGTAAAAATTGTTTTTCTGTCCTTTCTTCAAATTTCACTTCTTTCCTCATCAAGAAAATTCTCAGACATCTCACTTTTCTAGTCCAATCATAGCAATCAAAATTATAGCTATCATTTGCTTAGTACTTTTACTCAGTAGCAGCCATTTTTTCAAAATGCCAGCCTTTAAGGTAATTATTATACTTATGTTATGGATGAGCAGACCAGAGACATTAAGTAGTTTACTCCAGGTCAAAATTTAACAGGAGGCAACCTTTCCTCTCCGACTGAAATGTCTTTCCATTACATCATGTTCTTATTCAAACTCTCTTAGTTCAAACTCTCCCTCCTCTTTGATATTCTACCTAACTATCCCATGAGAACTTTAACGTCTATCTTTACTTCTCAGGCACATCTCAAGTGTTTTTATACCAAGCATAATTGACCTTTTTACCATTATCTTCCCAGTTTGTCTTTAGAGTTATAAGAATTGTTATAGATCATTAGATATTTCCTCAAACATTTTATTCTGGGTGTTTCTGTGAAAATATTCTTTAGGAATGATCAATATTTAAATCAGCAGAATTAAAGTAAAACAGATACTCCTCCATAATGTGAGTGATCAGCATTCAATCACATATACACATGTAGATGCGTACACACATCTTGCTGATTCCGTTTCTATGGAGAACTCTGACCATACACAAGAACAAACCCTTTCTTATTGTCTTTGTGTTCCTAGATACTAGCTTATTGAATATGGTGCACAACAGGATCTCAATAAATAATTAAAGAATGAAGTGTCATGGAAAGGAAAATAGATGATGTGGGAAAATAATATATATTAAATATAACAAGTGCAAGTGATTGAATTTGCTTAGGCTATATGGGAGTATAACCTAATGTTCAACATGAAACACTTTAAAATTCTGTTGCACAGTGCATTGACATGCTATGTGTTAACCCTCAATGAAGCATTTTCCTTTCCTAAGTTGGAAAGGTACATGAAATAGTTAAATGATTACTTACAGCACCTTGAAGAATAAGAATGAAACGCTGGTCTGGGGATGTAGCACAGTAGTAGAGCACTTGCTTACCATGCATAAAGCCCTGGGTGTAATCCCTAGCACTGTAAAAGAAAAGAAATAAAAAGAATAAAGAATTAATGAATTACAGAATTTCAAGAAGCTTCAGAGTATGGAATATCCCTCATGTAAACACAACTTGCCATAGGCAATTAAATCTTGGTCTAGCTAAAGACCTAGAAAAGATTGTAAAGTTACCCAGTGATCCTGCCTGGGCGAATTTTGCTCTATTTTTATACAGATGGAATACATGTGAGGCATGGGAGCAAAAAAAAAAAAAAAAAATGATCTTAACTTGTAAATTTATGCATATTTTTAAATTACAAAAAAAAACATTTTGCCAACTTAATATCATCCTTATTTTACATCACTGAAATACATAGAGTTGACACTGTATTACAAAATTTGGGAACCATAATCATACTAGCTTAGAGTCCGAACCACTTTTATAGATTAAAGTATCTTAAAGGGGAAATTCATTCTGGATTCCCCAAGGGCAGTGGTTTGCCAAGCAGAATTTGAGTTAAGGGGATATTTTGCAATTCATAGAGATAGTTTTGGTTGTCACAACTTGGAAAGTGTCATTCTTACTTACACCTAGTGAACAGAAGCTCCTATATATGCTCTTAGAGATGCTATAATACACAGGAGAGTTCTGAACAAGAAAGCCTTATCTAGTCCAAAATATCAGTAGTGTCAGGTTTAGAAACCCTACACTAAAATTTGTGAATATCCTTGAGGTGGTCTGGAGACAGCTTAATAATTAATATCATCATTACCAGGGTTTTTATAGAAAACTAAACAAATCTACCTCCTGGATATGAATTTCACTTTTGTTTTACAAAAAAATAAGTGAAAACCAAATACAAACAAAGACTATTTATTCGGAGCATGCTACAAAAAAAAAAAGTCAAACAACATCACTTCTTGTTGGCTGAAATTCAGGCAGAAGAAAAGAAAAGCTTTAGAGTAGGAAAAAAAAAAGAGAGAAAGCTTTGGTTGTGCCTTGATGCTGGCCTGGGGAAGTTTGCAGGTGGGTTATATAAAAGCAGAGCATCCTACATGATTGGTTAAATTGTTCATGCAGGTTTTCTTCGGTTGGTCCTAAGGTGAAGCAATGAGAAATGAATGAAGTTCATTTGGAGCTGATTGATATGTGAATTACTGTTTGGCTTTCTGGACTGGCTACTACAAATATAATTTGACTTCTAAGATTGATTACCATTGACAGTATGTTGGCTCTCTGGGCCAATGGCTGCAGATTGTGGGTCAGAATTCTATTCATGTATATATAGACTGTCCATCATCAATTTGTATATTCAATCTTTCTCACTCTTTAGCCATGGTTACTGCATGGATTTCATTGTTGTCTTTGATTCAGATTTAAGAAAAATCTGCACCCAGGTCCAGAAAACAAGGGTTGAGAAGGATGACACAAACTCCCAAGAAAAAAATAAAGGAAGTAATTTATAACTGTTCATTTTGAAAGATTAAAGAAGAGCCAGGCATGGTGGCACACACCTGTTATCCCAGCTGCTCAGGAGGCTGAGGCAGGAGGAATTCAAAGCCTGCCTTAGCAACTTAGGGAGGCCCTAAGCAACTTAGTGAGACCCTGTCTCAAAATAAAAAATAAAAAGGGCTGGTGAATGTGGCTCAGTGGTTAAACACTCCTGGATTCAATCCTTGATACAAAACAAAAATAAAGTTCAAAGAAAAGAACATAATATTTTGATAACTCTGTGCTTGTTTATTTATCTATTATATTTCTCCAACTTTTGTTATACTTGCTCTTTTCTGCAGAGATTCAAAGTTCTCAAACTATGTTTTCCTAATCTCCTCGCCTGCTAGCTTAGTGCTAATTCCTTCCTAGAGAAGGCTTTCATGAGTGATGTGAACACAGGAAGTGACAATAAGAGGCAGCACTCTCCTGGTGCGTCCTGAAATAATATCCCTAACTACACAGCAATGAGGACAGACTTTTTAAACCTAACTCAGAGTATCAGTGCTGCTGAACTTCAGAAATCATCTTTTTTTTTCTTTTTCTTCCCAGTTCCTTTAACCAGAACTTCCAGCATTAAGTCCCTGTATTAAATGCCTTCAGTTTCATATATATAGAAAAAAATTATTTACTTGTATTTACAGTATTCTAACTGGTCTACTTACAAGCACCTAATTTTGTTAGGATTTTGTAAAATAGACTTAAACATTTTATTAGTAGAATTTATTTTTGTCTGGTACTTAGAGTGACTCAGGATTGAACTCAGTCCTGTCAACCATGTATTGGCTGTCTAGCCAAGTTAATTTGAAAGAGATTTAGCTCTTTATTTCTACTTCTGTGCTGAAAATCCTTGTCTGTTTCAGGTTGTTCAAACTCCTTATAACAAATGACTTCCACTGATTTTGAAAGCATTGTTGGTTCACAAACAACCATGTTGCTCAGCAAAACAATTAATAGCATTAATTAGGCTACTTTGGAAAATAAAAGTTTCTTTCTTTCTTTCTTTCTTTCTTTTTTTTTTTTTTTGTTATGTTCCCTGTTAAAGAAGCAAAACACTTGCAAGAGATAAGGAATTGTTTTGTCATATCAATGTACACCTAGAGTTCTCTTTGAAAACATATATATATATATATATATATATATATATATATATACATACCTTGAAGAAAAAAATAATTGGCATCCTACTTGGATTTTTCTTTAAATGCTATATTTTAAGCTTCGAAAGAAGCAAAATATTCTCTCTCTGTATCTGTCAGATACAGACACGTCCAGACCCTTCCTTCTTAGACAAGGTTTTGTTTGTTTGTTTGTTTGTTTAGTAAGTTTCACTGATCTTATTTGCATCAGACTGTGCCATCAGAGTTCAGTTCTAATAGGATTGAAACAAGGTATGACTAGCCAATAGGATGGGAAATTTTACAGTACTATTTCCATTACACTAATTCAATTCCTGTACATGTTGTCTTAGAAATAAAGCCAGTATGATAGAAAAAGAAAAGCAGCTCATTTCTTTTTAGCCTCATTGACTTGAGGAAAGCAATAATCCTTTGCTAATTTCTTCCATCAGAGCAAGCATATGTTGTAAAGAATTACATTTAGGAAGAAAGCAAGCTGCATTAAGTGCCAAAAATCATTCAAAGAATGGTTTGCATTTTGAATGTCAGATTCTCAAGTTTCAAAAAAAAGGGCCTTTGCTGATGGGATATGGGAGCTTTTCATAAAGGAAAGCAACAGATCCTTGAAAGATCCCAATTTTGCTGTCTCTGATTGTTTCGGGGTGATATTGAACCTTTTCTTCATGGGCTGTATTGTTTGAAAAATGTAATGTAAGTCAAGGCCATTTGCATTGCAAAAGAGGATTTTGGCAGAAAAGGTCCATTTTTTAAGTGAAAAAAGTATTTTATAATATATCAGTAGGCTTCTACTGCAAAGTGAGCCACTTCATAACTTAAAGCATCAAACTTTTCTATAGACAAGGGGTCAGCCATTTTCAACCCACAGGCCAATCTATCCCATAACCAGTTTCAGCATAACCCAAGAGAGAGAGAGATGGGTTTTATGTTTTTAAAGAGTTATAAAGTCTAATTTATTTATTTTCTGGCCCTTTTCAGAAACACCGTGCCTGTGCCTGTCTCTGCTTTGTACCATGCTTTCGCTGGTCAGAAAGTTGCACTGGGCACTGCAGGACGTTTGTTTGCTTTGTTCTTTGTCTTGGACAAGCTCCAGCACACACTTGTGGTTGGTTAACTGACTCAGCTTCTGGGGATTAGTGGCTCTTGGCTGATGTGATGGGTACAACTTGGCCACCTCTTTTATTGCATCAGTAAATAACCTAGCTTTGTCCACGGGGTGGCTGGCCGAGCTCTCAGGAGAAGGACAGAAATGCACGGGCCTCTGGAGGTCTGGACCTGGAGGTGTCACAATGTCACCTTTTCCATATGTTATGGGCCTAAGTCAGTCAGAAGAACAGAGAAAGGGAGAAAATGTGTGGCTGCTCTTGCAAAGTACCACTCACAGAAACCAAGGGCTTGGACAGAAGTGGAGCACTACCTGGCTCTGTAATCAAAAAGAGAGCTTCCTACCTACACTGCTGCCTCCCTGGAGACTCTCCTACTTCCAGATTCACTTTTTTTTTTTTTTTGATTCCTCTCTCTTTGCACCTTTTGGTCCTTTATCTCTGGTGTGTTTCTACGCCTGCTTCACTCATCTTTCTGCAGTGAGCTTTCTGCTTCTTTTTGAAAAGATGCCAACCATGTCTTTCTATCCCGGGTATCCTGAGCTCACATGGTGCCTCTGGAGCACTCAGGAAAAGGTTAACTTTTCTCTAGCAAACATAGCTTGGCGAGTGAAACGCAGGATGGATTTCAGACCAGATGTCCTGGCACAGGGTAAAAACCTGCAAATTCGTTTTCAGGAGGCCTGGTCGCAGCCTGTATCCAGCTCTCTTTATATAATCTGCTGACTTCAGATATCAACTCAGACTGATTTCAGAGAGACCATCTGATTGTTCCTGTTTCAGGTATCTATTCCTAGGCCATTTACCTGGAGCTCACAGGGTGGGTGGCAAGTGGCATTCTGTGTCCCACTACATTCCCTGTAAGAGATCACGATCAAATATCTGGCAGTAGGACGGGTCATATTATAAAAGGAATGTGAAGAGGATAGGATCAGGGAAGAACGGGTGTGGACATGTGAATATAGTTTTTTTTTTTTGCTACATATTTGAAGAAAGATAAGCTTTATTTTTGTATTTCTCTAGATATCGTTGTAAATGAAAAAAAATAATATATTCCCATCTGTCGTACCTTTTATGTATTATTATATATAAATCATGCATATTGTTACAGAGCTGGGGTCTTTTAGGAAACTGATGCAGCATAAAGACACCCCCCTCCCAAACCCTAATTCTTGCAATGAGTTAATTGAAGGGATAGACCAAAGTGAAAGGGGACAGTCTCAAGAGGACAGAGGGGTCCTCTCAGACAGGAAAGGGACAGTGTGCTTCTCTTGCATTCCAGTTTTATTGGGGATCCCAGAGAAGTTTCTAAAGAGTCCTGCCCAGGTCCACCTCTTGACTTTTGAATGGCATTAGGATGACATCAGACTTCCCATTCCCATTGCCATGACCACTATAGGTCACCTTGGCCTATGCTGACTAGTACTAATTGAATTCTTAACTGTAATTCTTACAGATTTTATAGTTAGGTGGAATTATTCTTATCCCCCTGAGTTTCGGGGGATCTGGTCTATCAAAAGGTTCACAAAAGTCTTCCTCTTCACGGTAAGTTGGGTTCCTCTTATTGATGTTATTTCAGGTCTGCATTTCTCCTGCAAATAACAGGTCATTTGCTGAGGAATGTGACATAACCTGTTCACCTAAGCCAGGCAGGGCTGTAGGTAAATTGTTTCTCAGAAAAAGAAAGCACATGGAGGTCAGCACCGTGGGCCTGTTTTACAGAACTATTCCCTTGACCTTGTGTTCCCTCCATTCATATCTGTCTGTCCTCTGCCATTATCATAACCTAATCAGTTGTAAACCTGATTAAAAAAAATATATATATTTTATTTCCTAAACTTTTTCAAAAGGGGAACCTCAACATGAATGTAAATGTTTAAATAGGGTAGCTTCAAAATCTATGTATCTTTACATTGATATCTGGAACCATGCAATACTTGGGGAGATTAATAAAATAATTAGAAGATAATCTTTGCTAAAAATATCACTTCAATGAAAACTATGTAAACTTTACTAAGAGGTTATTTAGACATTTTTGCATAAAATTAAAACATACTTAAAATTCCTTTGTGAATTTTCAACTGTAGAAAACAATTAACTAGTTCTGATTTTTAAAAAGGGCCCACATAAACACTAAAGATTTTTCCATTTCTCCAAATTTTGCTGGAATTTTTTCCAAATGACCCATTTCCTTTTTATCCACTATCTACTCTCTGGTCTTGTGCATTCCTATTTCAGTAGTCACATATTACTATGCTCAGTCTCTAAATTTATTATTAAACCATGTTACATGTATAACAAAACACAGGTGTTTATTTGAAAAATGTTGTTTCTATAAAAAACCTCATTGTATTTGCTCAGCACTGTCTGATTATCTGGGTGAGGGGGAAAGAAGTCTGCATTTAGTTGCATTTTTATTTTTTAAAAGAGTAATTGGTACCCCTTCCCTATTTCTGTAGTTTTATCTCCCTATATCTTTAGTAGTAAAGACAGGGGTCTGATACTAAGAGCAAACCATACCTTACATTCAGTAGACTATTTCCATTTTCACTTTCTCCCATCTTTTATAACATTTCAAGGTTGCTTTAAGGGTACACTGGAAAATAGATTGTTTGGCCAGCAGATATAAATTTGAATTCATAAATGATAACTAGATAAAATTTAAATAAGATACTTATTTAAGTCTAATGTTTGAAGACTCCTTTACTACATCTGCCAAACAGAAGTAAAAATACATTTTATGTATTGCTGTTGGGAAGATTAAAAAACAATTGTATTTGGTTAACTGACTCTATTTGGGGGTTTTAGTGGCTCTTGACTAGGATGATAGGTGATGCTCCTATGTCTAGAGTGATTTGAAATTAATGGAAAGTATGATAGTTCAGGTTTTTAAGTCTAGGTGATGGACACTCTTCTCCCTTACCTTCATTATTTTTATCGATGATAACCAGACTCAGCTGCTGTTAATATGTTGCTATTGAATGCATGAACATCTTGATACTATATGAGAGATTAATCTCTCCTAGAATCCTCCATCTTTGTTTTTCTTTCTGGCAGTTTATCTGAATTTTCCTTTTTTGTTATAATTGCTAATTTGTATTAATCTTGTAAATTAATAGGATCCACGGTGCTATTTCCATACATGCATGCAAAACCCAATGTGTATGAATCAACCATACAGAGTTTGTTTTATCTCTAATTACAAGGAATCCAAAAGTGGAAGGTCAGGATTAGTGTAGTGACTACAACAATACCTCTCTTATTATTCCTGAGGACATTCTTAACTTTTGGTCTGCTGTATAGCTGCAAAACCTCCAGGCATTGTGTCTGCATTGTAGGTTGGAAGAAAGGGATGCCAGCTGAGATCAGGGTTAATCTGCATGACAGTAGCCTTTCTTGAAGGCTCTGGTCAACTAGCTTTTGCTTATGTCACCTGGCAATGCTTATTTTCTTTGTTGGCTGTTATTGTTGTTGGTTGGTGGGTTTTCTTTCTTTTTTTAGAAAGGTGAGTATGGTGTCTTGGAATATAATACATTGTATTGGAATATAATACATTGAAATTCAGTAGCAAGAAGGAAATTGGAAGCAGGTTTTGGTTTTACTTTACTAGGCATCTAGCAGTTTTGACACTGATACTATAGGTATTTCACAGTTATCTTCAGAAAAATATCACATTTTTGGATGTGACTTTAGTAACAATATTCTCTTAGTAGAATAATTCAGACATTGGTAAAAATATATGTATAAGGCTGTGGGTTGAGTTGTGAGAGAAAGATAAGAATTACCCTTTCTGGGTAAGGACCACTATTCCTCTAAAGACTATTCCTAAACAAAAGGTATAAACAGGGAAAAGTAAACTAGGAAGCATGACAGAGCATCAAGACTAAGGACTGAAACATATATACCACAAAAACCATTTGAAAGAGGCTTTAGTTTTGGAGCATTTCATGAGAGGCAGGATAATTATACTATTGAAAAATTTACCCTCTTATTTTCTTTACTTACATATCATGTTTCCTTGAAGAAAGTACTTTTAGAACCTAATACAATGATGTTGGGAAAAGTGACATAATAAAAAAATTAAATAATGGCCCATTGCAAGTCTTCTCCTCTCCTGTTGACACTTGGGGTGACTTCCCAGAGCTCCCTCAAAGGACTGTACACTCTTACTCCAAGAAGAGCCCTATGATAAAGCACAAGGTGATTCCCATGGACAAGTGTTTACAGGGAGCTTGCGGAAGGTGAACAGCTACAACAAAGACAGTTCAAAAATTGAGATGAGCTCCATCTTTCCCAAGATAGGTTTGGGAAAGATGTTTCTTGATGAGATGGAAGCTCCCCAACCGGGAGAGAAAGAGGGTTTTAGAAAGGATCAAGAAGGGATCACCAAACCCTCATTACCATCAACAGGAATAGGACCTCATTTCTTTTGGCCACAATTTTTCACTTCTGCTAAATGAAGACATTGCAATAGGTCAGCTCCAAATTCCTTTCCTGAACACATTTTCTAGGATTCCAAATTGAAACAGAACTCATGAGCTTGGAAGGGGGTTGAAATAAGTGGCAATAAGCAAGGTATAGAATGAAGTGCCAATCATCTGATCTAATTTGTCCTCCAGTGTTATTTCATATTGGTTCATTGGGCTACAAAAAAACAAACTGCATCTTTGTGTATGTGTGCCATAAGTGACATGAGCAAAATTGCTTTACCAAGTACTCATTCTCCAATTACCTGATGTAGACACCATCTCATTCGTCTTACTAACTATTCACCAAAAGATATTCTAGGCACACAGACCACCAGAGAAATTTGACTAGAAAATCATTTAACTAAGGGTACAGCTGATAGAAAAATTGCTACTAGCATGACAGTAGAGTTGAGTTGAAGGAAAATCATGTTTATCTAAGGAATTAAAGATTTCATTGTGAAAGTGGCCTCCGAGGTGAATTTGTAAATACATATAGGGGTTTCATAGGTGTAGAAGGTTGATGTTTCATTCTAAAAGAGGAGAATGATAGAAAAATCATGAAATTATTAATTAAAAAGCCAAAATGGAAAAGTTCAGTGCCAGTTCATAGTATTAACTTAAATCTATTTTTTTTTATTCCCTCCTTTCATTTCCTCCATCCTTCCCTGTCTTTCTACTCTTGATCTTTCCTATGGTTTCCTTTTTAACATATGGATGTGCTTTCACCCTGAAAGCTAAAGATTTCTCTAAGGACACATTGCTCATTATCAGCAGCCAGGAACTGTGTTGCACCTTCTGACTTCCACACTAGTGCCGCTGCTGGAAAATGAGATGCAGTCAGGTCCTGAAGCTTCTCGTTTTCTACACCAAGAACTTGGACTTGTTACTGTGTGGCCTTTGGAAGCCAAATCAATGACAGTGACCTAGTTTGATGTTTGGAAACCTAATTCCATAACTAGTGGGAAGGGTGTAATTCAAACTGAAAATATTAATAAGAACATGGGGGTTGTTTTCTAGGCAAGGTCTAAGGAGTATCTCTGGGAAAAGATGGGGAAAGCTGAATATTCACACAATGAAAATTAATGTCCTACGTGCCAACATGTCTTATATGTGAAACCTTCAATGATTAACTGAGATGATCGGTGCTCCATGGGTCCAGTCATCTAGTGCTCTTCAGCGGTTTACTGGTGATTCTGGGCGACAACCTACGAGTGTAGAGAGTTGAATGTGCTTCTTCTGCAATTCCCATTTATGGGAGAGAAAGGTAGCATTCAGGGACGGTTGTCTTTTGTTAAATATTGTGTTGAATATCATTAATTTCTTCTTCTATTCACAGACTGCTGGCTGGGTAAAAAGGACCTGCGACTATTGTTTCTAGTGCAACATTTATTATCCAGTATCAATCCTTGGCATCTGTGCTAGATTGTTTAATTATTCTCCAACCTTCCCTCTCTCCCTGCTATCAAATATGCCAAGTTTCCCAACTCCACTCTCAGCACCATAAATCCAAGCCTATTTTTAGTTTCTCCTTGGCATCATCTCTCAAACAACTGCATGTATTAAGAACACACACACACACACACACACACACACACAATTAAATCATACATCTAGATAAAAAAAATAACTGGTGATTCTGTTAATTGCCCAGCCAAGTCCTACATCATTTTATAGCCTGTCTAGAATGTTACCCACAAGTAATTTTCCCAAACATGTTTTCTCCCCTTCAATAGCTAGTACCATGCTTCTGAGCTTCTGTTTTCTAATTTGGATGAATGAGTGAACTTGGCTGAAGGGATGCATTGTCAAAGCTGATTTATGTTGTTGTCAATCCAAACTGCTTAGCTCTGCAACTGAAATTATCCTTACATGCCCATTGTTCAGAGTTCAGAAAAACACCTTCTGTTCCATTGTTCAGCCCTAGTCAGGATACAGATTTTCTGTGCTGCTGTTGTTCTTCTCCCTGTGCATCAAGCTTTCCTACAATAATGGATAACTCTATTGTAGAGGTTTGGGGAAATCTCACCAGAAAAGAAAGAGCAGTTTTGTAAATGAGCAGTTTTACAGTGGGTGGGGAGTGTTGTTGAAAGAATATTTAAAAGCCTAAATAACTAAGTGGCAGCCATCTTTCTGTTCATAGAAAACATTCATGTACTAATGCAAGAACCCAGTTCTTTTTCCGTGGTGGTTGAAATCACAGAAACTGTACATCTCTTTCTCAAGATACAGAAAATCAAGTTAGAAATACATGCCTTCCCTGCTTAGCAAGTTTCATCCAAGGAAGGTTCTTTTCAATTATGTGTTTACACCATCCCAGGTTTCTGTGTTTTGTTTTGGTGTGTTGTTTTCTGGAGTTTGAAGGCATTGAGGCCTCCAGAAGCAGATATATCCTTTCAGTCTCTGGAACACAGACTTGTTTATAATAGTACCCTCTCATTTTGAAGGCAATGGGGCCTCCAGAAGCAGATACATCCTTTCAGCCTCTGGAACACAGACTTTTTTGTACCTTCCCATAATGGTTCCACTACTGTTTGTAGAATTTGAAAATTTTACCAAAAACCATATTCTCTGCCTGGTTTCTGATTAGGAGCCTCCACACTGAAGAGGCTCAGGAAGACTTCTGAGAAGCAACATCAGTACAACCCTGTCAGGTCTTTTACCCCAAACAAACATTGGAAAATTTCTTCCATTTTCAGAATATTTTCATGTGCTTCTAGGAGAATATATATGTGGGAAGTGTGAATTGTGTACAATTCCTTAAGATGTATGTCTTAACTGGATTTAACACCTGGAAGATTCCTGGGTTTGTTTGAGTTATTTACCTCTTACCATTTATCCTTAATTTTTATTATCTATATCCCAGAATCATAAGTTTCATGATTTCCAAAAATGCAGGTGATCAATACTGAGACCACTTTGCAGATTTCCCCAATGAGATGTTTTAAAGACTAGTCAGTGGGTAGATTTTTATTTTTCTATTCAGTTAGTTTCTTTCTTAGCCTGTATGATATGCTTTGGGGTAATGTGAATATTTTTTAATGCAGAATTAAGACTTGAGTCTTTCTAAGCATATTATACATGACCATGGGAACATTTTTTTAAATCCCTACAAATGAAAACAGACTTTAATCAAAATAGAAGCAAGAACAACAAATCATCATTGCATGCATTGACTTTTCCAAGTTATAAAACACTTTTCAGTTCTTTACCTCATTCAATCCTCATAGCATCATAAGATGGGCAATTTCATACTCAGATCTGAGGTGAAAAAGCTGAAGCCAAGATTAGATACTTTCTTGGACAAGATGGTCTCTGTGTTTTTCTGCCCAATGCTCTATGCTCCTGGTCTGGGATCCATCTTTGGGTCTGCAAAAGCTGCTATAACAACCTGGTCTCTATGGTACTTTTTAAGGGACTTATCAATTTGTTTCAAAAGCTACACAGATCTTGCTTAGATATGCCAAGTTTTCCTCTTGACATCTGCTCAAATCTTGAAAATTGAGTCATTTACAACAAGCAGCAAGAGTCAGAACAGAGGCAACCAGGTTGCTCAAAGTTATAATAACAGCTGCTGGACTTGAATGATTTATTATTAGCTTTGGCATTATTTAGGAACATCCTATTACACGGGAGCCAAACTCTCCTTTGAATGGTTTTGGATGAACCTAGCAGTAGTTGCTTCAACTATTATTCACACTTTCATCATAAATAAGGGCAGGCTTAGGAGCACTCTATTCTACCTCTGCCAAAAGAGGGAAAGGAAGAAAGAGAAAGAGGAAGAAAGGGTATGAAGAGAGGACATGGGGGAGAGGGAGAGAATAGAGAACATATGCATTGAATATACATATATTTAATATGTATACATGGGCTTTGTCTTTAATAGGTGTATTAGTCTTCTGTTGCTATAACACAGCACCTGAGGCTCGGTTCTTCGTAAATAAAAGAAGTTCATTTGGCTTGCAGTTTTGTTGAAATAGTGATGGCTCTACAGACAACCCTCCATCTACATCGCATCATGGCAGGAGCATGTGCAAGAGGAAGATATCACATGGAAAGACATAAATCCAGGGAGAACCAGGATTGTTTTTAATAACAACACTCCCGTGAGAATTAAACAGGGTTCCATAAAAGCTATCTCAATTCTTCCTGAGAGCAGTGCCCATCATGAACTAAATCCTTCCCCCTAGGCCTCACTTAAAGATTCTACACCATCTCCCAATACCCCAACATCGAAGGTCAAGCTCCCAACACATGAACCCTTGGGGGTAACCTTTAAATCATAACCAGCCAGCTGGGGTGGCACATGTCAGTAATCTCAGCTACTTGGGAGACTGAGACAGGAAAACACAAGGCCATCCCGGGCAACTTGCCAAAACTCCATTTCATAATAAAATTTTCAAAAAGAGCTGGAGATGTAGCTTAGAGGTAAAATGATTGCCTGGCATGTGTGTGTGTGTGTGTGTGTGTGTGTGTGTGTGTGTGTGTGTGTGTGTTATGTGTGTGTGTGTGTGCACACATGCTACTGGTTTCAATCTCTAGTACCACAAATAAAGAAGAAAAAAAATTCAAACCATGTTAGCTGTTCTATCTTTTCAACCTTTCTTTTCTAAATGAAAGAAACCGGTCCTGAGATCACCATCTTTTTATTATTATTATTATACAACTTAGCATCTTAAAATCACAAATCTTTCCACAGACAATTACTAACTCTATCTTGTGATGCGTATTGCAAATTTGTTTTTGATTAATGACTTGATAGAATCCATAGATTTAGAAAGGAGGGTTTCACTTTTTCCTTTTTTTTCCTTGATTTTATTGATGTTTTAAATCACATTTGCTTTTAGAATTGTCCATATTCCTGATGGAAGAATCTTGTGTTTCTTCCCATTGTATATGGAAAGGTGAGCATGGAATTCTAAATGAACTTATTTCTAACCAAAATTTAAGCACTTGAGAAAAATCAAATATGAACATCCACCTGAAGGTGCAGAACATACCACCGTAAGCATAGTCACTTTCTTTACATTTTATAATAGAAATCAAACTGAAGAAATCCATAAACATTTCCCTTTTACAGTCAAGCTTTCAAAGATTTCTTAATAAAGTGCATTTCAGAAACACAAACTCAATGAAGTCTTTTTCAAACTTCTTTCTCCCACGTTTGTGCTAACAGACAAGAAACAATCACAGCAATGAATTAATTACTCTAATAACATCTCTCCTAATCACATTCTTTCAAGAATAAGGACCTTTTTCCTTCTTGTATTGAGAAATAGCCAATCAAAATGCAGAAATAATTATTCTAAAAACTCCTTCCTCTCACCTTTAATATAATTATTTTAAATATCTAGGGAGAAAAACTAAGGAGACATAATCAGAGGAGGAATTAATTACTCTATTAACTTTGCTTTTGCTCAGTTTCATTTATTCACAGTTCTGGAAGAGGCTCTCCAGAGGTCATCCTTCCATGTATCTGCCACCTGTCAGGGATGCTTCAAAACCATACAGACAGATGGGTAGCCTCTTAATGTTTTTGCTCCACCATCTAAGCAAATTTTCTTTTTCTTTATTTCTCTTTCATTATTTAATTTACTGTGCTTTCTGTGATTTAGCCACCCATAAGAATTTTGCATGTAGATATACATGTATACATATATATCTGTAAACGGGCAGATACACCTATCTATAGGTTTTCTGTTACCCATTATCCTCCATCTCACTATGGTATGTGTGTGTGTGTGTGTGTGTGTGTGTGTGTGAGTGTGTGTGTGTATGAATACATCTATATATCAGGACTTCTCCAATTGATTAATGATAATACACTAGGTCAAAAGTATACTTCATTAATTCTGGGACTTATTTTTGGAAAGTACTATATATTCAAAAATCTGTTTCCATTTTGAAGATGTGAGCTGCAATAGTGCAAGATAGACAAGGAAGATATGCAGGAAACACCCCAGGGAGCAGGAAAGGACAGAGACATGTTGGAAAAGCTTCTTCCTTCCTGCTTCTGGTCATAAATTACATTTTGAAGAATGACATTTATTATTGATATTCTTTTTAGTTCCCTGTATGATTACGACCTTTTAAACATTCCCCTTAAACACATTAAGGTAATAAAAGCAAGCTGTTGTTTAAAATGGAAGTGACCCTAATAGCCATTCAGAGGTGAGATATCTCTCATTATGGTCAAGGTTTGCATTTCCTTCTTGAGCATTTTTTTCCCATAGGCTTTTTGACCACTTGGATATCTTCTTTTGAAAATACTAATTTAGAAAATTTTCTTATTTTTAGGTCAGGTTTTTTTTTTTTGCCTTTGAGAGGTTTGAGTCCCTGTACATTCTAGATGTTACCCTTATCAGATGAGTAGTTTGCAGATATTTTCTCATATTCTATAGATTTTCTCTTGAATGTTGATTGTTTCCTCTGCTGTGCAGACACTTCTTAGGCTGACATAAACCTATTTGTTTGGCTTTGCTTTCTTTGCCTGTGTTTTTGGAGATATCTCTCTCTCTCTCTCTCTATATATATATATATATATATAGATAGATAGATAGATAGTTAGATAGATAGATATAGATATAGATATATAGATATAAATATAAATAGATATAATATAGATATATTACATTATATATGTATTTTATATAATATATATATATACATATCTCTGTGTGTATATGTGTGTGTGTGTGTATATATATATTTTTACTTCTTGCCTGTCCCAAGTCTTGACATGTCTCCCTTTTTGTAACTAGTAATTTCATAGCTAGAAGTTTTATACTTAGGTCCTTGATTCATTTTTAGTTAATTTTTCATATGGTAAGAGGTGTATATCATGCTTTCGAGGATGTAGAGACAGAGGCACTGTCTCTTATACACTCTTGGTGGGAATATAAATTAGCAAATCTATTTTATCCATCATGAAAATCAGTATGGAAGTTCCACAAAAGACTGAAAAGAGAGTTATCATATGATCCAACAATCCCACTATTAATATGTATCCAAAGGAAATGAAATAATTATTTAAAAGAGATACCTGCCTGTTCATGTTTATTGCAGCACTATTCTTAATAGGAATACATTGATTAACTAAGATGTCTATTGAGAGATAAATGGATTAAAAAATCTGGAATATGTGTATGTGTGTGTGTGTGTGTGTGTGTGTGTGTGTGTACATATAAAATTCAGCCATATAAGGAATAAATCCTTCCATTTGTGGCAATATGAGTAAAACTGAAAAACATGTTAAGAGAAATAAGACAGTCAAAGAAAGATTAATATGTTGTCCTTCATTTGTGGAGCTACAAAATGTTGACAATGTAGAAGTAAAAAGTAGAATAAAG
The DNA here is from genome assembly GCF_052094955.1 of Ictidomys tridecemlineatus. Taxonomy (NCBI): domain Eukaryota; kingdom Metazoa; phylum Chordata; class Mammalia; order Rodentia; family Sciuridae; genus Ictidomys; species Ictidomys tridecemlineatus. The sequence goes on along the minus strand of NC_135478.1, from coordinate 26,595,346 downwards.
GTCATTAGAGGCTAGAAGGAAAAAATGAGATGGTGGATAATGGGTTGATAATTCTAATGTATAGTACAACAGGTCTATAGTATACTATAATTAATTATATATTTCAAAATAACCAGAGGGAAAAGAGTTTGAAGTTTCCCAACACACAGAAGTGACAATATTTGAGGTTATGGGAATGCCACTTATATTGGTTTGATTATCAAGCATTGTATAGTTGTGTCAACTTGTAGTACTGTTCCTCATAAATAAATACAAATATGATTTGTCAAAAAATTAATGAATAAAAGTTAACATGAATTTTTTTTATTTGTTGCTTTTTTTGTTTTCTAGTTCACTAATATTATTTTGTAGAAAATTACAGGATCATTAAAAGTGGGTCTTATTTTGGAGATTCTTTGAGAAAAAGTTTTAATGTTGTCTTATATATATGAATGATTGACACAACTAGTCTTATATCCATTTTCTCATACTTTTACCTCAGTTTTCTGAAGTCCAGAATTCAAGAGATAAAGAACTGAGTAGGAATAAGTTCAATGATTATGTCAGCGTCTTGGACCAAAGTGATTCTGGTTTTGAAATGCTTTGAGGTAGAGATCAGGTAATGATTCCCTATTCAGGGACACCATGCAGTCAGAACTCAATTGAAAGACTTACAGATGTAGATGTCAATCTTTACACATGTTCAGGATCTCAGGTATGTATAGCTTCTATGTATGTTTTGCCCTTGTGTATGGTTCTCCTGGAGGTTTAATTAGCAGTACTGTAGTATCTTCAGCACTGACTTTTTAAACATTCATTTCTCTATTGGACATCTACGAGGAAGATGTTCATAAGTTTGCAAAGGGAACCAGACTGTAGCTGTGCTCTCTGTTTCAAGTTGACATGACATCAAACATAAACCCAAGATCCTAACAGAGCTACATTAGTTTTTCCTATGAAGAAATAAAACACTTCACAACAACTCTCTGTTGAGAGTTGACTAGGTGCTTCTTCTCAAACACCTGTGGTTATCTGATGGGCTGGATGGTGGGGGGATGATTTGTTTTATATGCCTTATTATGGAAAGCAGATGCTTGTGAGTCTGGTTCATCTCTGTGGATTCCAGCATATACTGGAATCTTCTGGCAAGCTAGAACATGCTTCTTCACTTGGTGTAAATTGGGTTGAATAGTGTTCCCCCAAAATTCTTGTCCACCTTGACATTCAGAATGTAACTTTATTTAGAAATGAGCTATTTACAGATGCAATTCATTAAGATGAGGTCATACTGGATTAGGGTAGGCCTAAATCTAGCAACTGGCATCCTTATAAAAAAGGAAGAAGTTATACTGACACACCAAGGAGAAGAAAAGAATGTGAAGGTGGGGGAAGAGATTAGAGTGACACCTTTACAAATCAAGAAAAGGTAAAAACTGTTAGGAGCCACCAGAATCTAGGGAAATGCTAAGACAGAATACTATTAATAACCCTTAGAAGGAACCAGTCCTGCTAACCCCACAACTTGAGGCCTCTAGCCTCTAGAGGTGTGAAAGAAGAAGTATATGCTATTTTTTAAAAATCTACCTATTTTGTGGTACTGTGTTGCAATAGTAGCAGGAATCTAAAACATGGAAGTTTCAGGGCTCTAGAGAAGATAAATTCAAAGTAAACCAACACGTTTACCATGTCATTGTTTAAGTCACATTTCCCAATTTCGCACAGGCCTGAACAAAAGAATGAAAATCGAGAGAAGCTGTAAGTCATATTAAAAGGAACATGTGTGACTGTATGACCAATATGCTTCTGCAATATGTACACTCAGAAAAATGAGAAATGATATCCCATCTATGTACGGTATATCAAAGTGCATAAATGCATTATATTGTCATGAATAACTAATTACAACAAATTTAATTTTTTTTTAAAAAAAGTATGGGAACATAGGAGGAGAAGATATGACTATTTTGTTGTAGACTGCACCTCCACCTTTGAGATGTGGCTTCTACTATATGATCCATGGGTAACATCACCTAGCATCTGCTAAGGTATGTTCCTCCAGTGCATGTTCTTCCAAAAATACTATAAAGGATAATATTGGATCAATTGATGAAAAATAAAATCAGATCCAATGGACCCATTATTCTCTGGGATTCACAAACCAGAAACAGCCTTGTGCCTGATAATGAAATGAATTTCAGATTATATTTGGACCTTTTGATGGACAAATATAGCCAGAAACTTTCATACTTATCCTATTAATATAATGATCTTTTAGAAGACAGACTAGACCAGAAAAATTTCTCTGAAGTCATATTTCTACTTATTTGTTTGATATTTTTATGTCATATTCTCATAACTATCATTTTCATGGAAAAGGCATATATAACATATATATATATATAACATATATAACAGACATTTTTGTTACTTCCAATTTTCTTCAGTACAACTACACTTTAGTAATAAGTTAATTCCACACAATTTTATACGTTTGTTCAGATACTATATTCCTCATTGAAGATTGAACTCTGGAGTTAAAAATGCTATAAGTATATTATTAGGCCAACTGACAAAAGAGAAATATAAATGATAATTTAGACAGAAGCACAGTGTCAAATTTATGAATATTTTAACTGAATGGGTGGCATGTATGCAAAATTCTTATTCTTAGGAAATAATAGGAGAGCTAAGAGGCATCACTTACTTTCAAGTGTTTCTGAAAAATAATCAGCATATATGCTATGAAAAATTAACAATAATAATTAACAATCATAAATTAACAATCATAGAAGAAAAAAGAAGAAAAAAATAGAAGAAAAAAGCAGAAAGGTATTCTTTATACTATTTTTATTTTTTCAGAATTTTTGAGATTATTTCACAATGTGGAAATTAGCATTAAAAATATTTTTATTTTTTTTTTAACAAAATCAAATGGCAACACAGTCATGCCAATGTTGAGTTCTCCTTTTTATTTCTTTCTGATGATGCACCACTGCTGTTTTGTTCTTGGGAGAGAAGGAACGTCATCTTCCGAGGAAAGGTTTTTATCAGGTCAGCTCCACTTTGCAGAAACAAGTTGGGCTAGTTTTTCACTTATGCAGAGGGTCTAAGTAGGCAGACAATCTGTCTGTCAGGCTGCACCAGATGTCCCAGCTATTAAGTTGATCTACTACCCAATGCCCACACTTGCTCAAAGGCAGAGCAATGGGAGAGAAAAGCAGGTAAAGTGAAATGTCAAGGAGAATGGCAGTCATGGCAGGGAATCATACTCCAGTCTGCTTTGTAAACAGGAAGATGGATGGAAAATAGAAGCATTATGTTCAATGGCCCTCACTGAACATGAAAAATAACTTTCTTCTATATTAATAAACAGCATTAGATATATTCATGCATCCCTTTGGTCGCAACCAACACTGTCATGCAGTCACAAACTTAATGGTGAATAAGAAAAATAGTCCATGTCTTTAATATCCTTTATTCAGTAACTAGTTTATCAGAGGCTCAACTTGATAGGGCTTAGGGGTGAAATGACTTATGCCGCTTCACAAAACTGATAGTTATGAGAAGATGACAAAAAAAATCAAACAAATACAGAAACAGAAATATGACGTTAGATAACTTTTCAGATTGAAAGTGTTGAATTTCACATGGCTCTCCACTTATGACATCATGTAATTTTCAGTTTTCTATTCATTCAGAGATATTAAATTTGGACCGTGTTAGAGCTTTAAAATCTAACCCATTCATGGGCAGTTATTAAAATGTGGTGCACTTTAATGCTTCAAAATCAAACTCAATTTAAAACTCATTTACTCACCATAGGCCACATTCACACAACTCCCACCCACCTCCGCTTCCATGCCAATACCTCAAATTTGCCCTGAAAACTACTGTGTAGTGAGAGGAGTTCTCTGTCCACCCGCTACTCCCATCCTTCCTAGTTCAGTTCAGAGGGGAGAGGCCTGATTGATATTTCTCCTTACTTAACTGTGTAAGGTTTTAATGCTGTGGCATGGGACCACTTCTTTTGCCTTTACCAATACCGTTGTTGTCCCCTACATGGCAGAACCATTAAGGCCTGCCTCTCTTGCTAGCTGCATACTTAAATTGTTGCATAGTATGGACTCCCTACTGCACATTTTCTTGATGCCGAGTTTGGAGATCAAAATGAGGTCAGATGGCTCAAGTTCAGCCACCACTCTATCTGTGGGAAATTCCTATATTCTTCCCAAACTGCCCACTGCCCGTGACCCAGCTTACTCTTCTTGTCTCCTCAGACAGACCCAGCAACAGATTTATGTGTCTCTTGCCCAAACAAGCGTCCAACTATAGCAACAGAGAGCCAACAATCTCCCCATCTTGGAACCACCTCTATGTACAGACTTTGACTCATCTCTCATTTTGTTTCTCAAGAAAGAGAGTAGCCAGTTTCTTCTATCTGTAAAATTGGAAAAAAAAATTTTTTTTACAGATGAAAATTCAAATCAAATATGACATGATCACCATCACTGGATTTCAGATATATAATTTTTCCTTCCATATTCTAGTCCAAAAGTTGCTTGAACATTTCCAGTGGGGAGTGATCTTAGAGTTCTACTGTCTTTGGCCTATATGGTGACACTCCACCACCCACCCTCATTCCTGCTGGGTGATGGCAGAGCATCAATGGGTGGGGAGCTGACAAAGCAGCTCCCCCAGCCCACCCACACTCTTTCCCCCAAGCCAGCAAAGGAGTCTATCCCCATTGGTGGTCATGAGAATAAAACAGAAACTTCCCTTCCCCAGTGGGTTGATGTTCTAGAACACTTCCAGTAGAGAGGCAGGACTTTCACAACCACTCTGGGTTAGCCAGGACCTTCACCCTGTGGTACCACCCTCTGCTCCCACATGGAGACTTAGCGATCCCAACCCTTCTCAGTAAAGTCCTTCTCGCTGGGTGTTAAGGGACACTGCATGCAGACCTACATTTCCACTCCTAGCTGGCAATAATGAGTTGACACTACATCTTCCCCACCAGAGCTGTGTCAGAGGAATCCTGCTTCAACAGAAGATTTAAATAAGACCTGGATCATGCCTCTAAATTCTAGGTTAATATTTTTTAATTACCTGTCATAGAAAGACCTCTGAAAATAACTTGGTTGAGAAAAGATAATTAACAGACACCAAGAGCAAAGTAACAGAGATGTTAGAATTCTCTGACAAGGATGCTTTTTTTTTTTTTTTGGAAGATTTATTTTTTTAGAACCATCTTTGATTCACATGAAAATTGACAATAGAGTAGGCAGAATTCTAATATACCCCCTGTGGTTTTTCCCTGTTATTAATGTCTTAAATTGGTATGGTGAATTTGTCACAGTAAGGGAAGCATCACCCATACGTTAGTATTAACTAAAATCCACTCTTTAATCTCATGTTCTTACTCCTTACCTAATGTCTTCCTTCTGGTCATCCCTGCCAGGACTCCACACTGAATTTGGGTTTTATGTCTCCTTAGGCTCCTCTCCACTGTGACAATTCTTCAGAATGGTTATTGACAATGTTGACAATTTTGAGGAATAGTTCTAGCCTCTTGTAGGATGCCTCTTTGTTGGTATCTGGCTTATGTCTTTCTCAGACACAACAGCAGTCTCTGAACAAATAAATGCTATCATTTTTGGAAAGTATGACCATAGTGGTAATGTGCCAGATTCATCACATCATCACACGGATACCTACCATTCCCGTGGTTTACCATTTTTGAGATTGACCTCCATCAATTGACTAAAGGAATGCAGGCTGTCTCCATTGGAAAGTTAGTTTTGTTTTTTGTTTTTTTTTTTTAATTTCCTCTGTGTTCTATTCTTTGGAAGGAATTCATTATGCATAACTCACACAAAAAAAGAGTGGAGACTTAGGACTGCTGTTTAAGGGTAGGCTTCCTACATAAACTATTTCAAATCCTGCAAGTGAAATTTGTCTTTTCCACTTGCAGTAAAATTTATTAATTTACTCAGTCATCTATAACAGTATAGATTTTTTTCCTTTGGGTTATAATCCAACACTATAATATGTATTTTGTTCCAATGGTTTCATGTTTACTGAAGAGAGCTCTTTCAGTTGACCCCTGTGCTTCTGTGGCATACTCTGATCCATATAAGTATTTATTTTGTCTTTTAGAATTGCCTTACTACCTGGCACTGCCACATGCTCTGGAACAATCTTGTTTATTTCATCTCCTGCCAGGTTTCTGTTCTCGCAACTAAAAGGCTCAGAGGTTATTCCAGGGAAACTGGGCTGACTGGGCTGCGTAAAATAACCACACAAGAACCTTTTTCTTTGGGGTCGCTGTGATGGCTCCTCTGACCTTAAGGGTCCTCAGGCAGAGAGAGAAGCTATTCAAATGAGGCAAGGGGTCAGGTTTCAGGGGGCTGAGTCTAGCTTCATGAGGTCCACTGTCAGCAGGTTGACTGACATCTGGGTAGGCCACACCCAAGGGCACAGTAAGAGAAGGAGACACACACAAGGCACTTCCATGGAAGATTCTGTCCTAAACAGGGCAAGGGGTTATATTACAAAGGAACAGGTGAGGGTAGCTCCACCCATGGGGCTGTAGCAAGACACACCCATGCAGGAGACACTGACCCTCGAACCCAAGAAGGGTGGGGAAAGCTCTGCCACATTTCTTTTTTTTTTTTTTTTTTTATTGGTTGTTCACAACATTACAAAGCTCTTGACATATCATACTTCGAACAATAGTTTCAAGTGAGTTATGAACTCCCATTTTTACCCCAAATACAGATTGCAGAATCACATAGGTTACACATTCACATTTTTACATAATGCCATACTCGTGACTGATGTATTCTGCTACCTCTCCTATCCTCTACTATCCCCCTCCCCCCCCATCTTCTCTTTCTATCCCATCTACTGTAATTCATTTCTCTCCTTATTTTTCTTCCAATTCCCCTCACAACCCCTTTTATGTAGTTTTTTATAACAATGAGGGTCTCTTTCCATTTCCATGCAATTCCACTTTTCTCTCTCTTTCCCTCCCATCTCGTGCCTCTGTTTAATGTCAATCTTTTCTTCCTGCTCTTCCTCCCTACTCTATTCTTAGTTGCTCTCATTATATCAAAGAAGACATTTGGTATTTGTTTTTTAGGGATTGGCTAGCTTCACTGAGCATAATCTGCTCTAATGCCATCCATTTCCCTGCAAATTCCATGATTTTGTCATTTTTTAGTGCTGCGTAATACTCCATAGTGTATAAATGCCACATTTTTTTAATCCATTCATCCATTGAAGGGCATCTGGGTTGGTTCCACAGTCTAGCTATTGTGAATTGTGCTGCTATGAACATCGATGTGGCAGTATCCCTGTAGTACGCTCTTTTAAGGTCTTCAGGGAATAGACCAAGAAGGGCAATAACTGGGTCAAATGGTGGTTCCATTCCTAGCTTTCCCAGGAATCTCCATACTGCTTTCCAAATTGGCCAAACCAATTTGCAGTCCCACCAGCAATGTATAAGAGTACCCTTTTCCCCACATCCTCGCCAGCACTTGTTATTATTTGACTTCATAATGGCTGCCAATCTTACTGGAGTGAGATGGTATCTTAGGGTAGTTTTGATTTGCATTTCTCTGACTGCTAGAGATGGTGAGCATTTTTTCATGTATCTGTTGATTGATTGTATGTCCTCTTCTGAGAAGTGTCTGTTCAGGTCCTTGGCCCATTTGTTGATTGGGTTATTTGTTGTCTTATTGTCTAATTTTTTGAGTTCTTTGTAAACTCTGGATATTAAGGCTCTATCTGAAGTGTGGGGGGTAAAAATTTGTTCCCATGATGTAGGCTCCCAATTTACTTCTCTTATTGTTTCTCTTGCTGTGAAAAAACTTTTTAGTTTAAGTAAGTCCCATTTGTTGATTCTTGCTATTAACTCTTGTGCTATGGGTGTCCTGTTAAGGAATTTGGAGCCTGATCCCACAATATGTAGATCGTAGCCAACTTTTTCTTCTATCATACGCAGAGTCTCTGATTTGATATCAAGGTCCTTGATCCATTTTGAGCTAATTTTTGTGCATGGTGAGAGGAGGGGATTCAGTTTCATTTTGTTGCATATGGATTTCCAGTTTTCCCAACACCATTTGTTGAAAATGCTATCCTTCCTCCATTGCATGCTTTTAGCCCCTTTATCGAATATAAGATAGTTGTAACTTTGTGGATTAGTCTCTGTATCCTCTATTCTGTACCATTGGTCTACCCGCCTGTTTTGGTACCAGTACCATGCTGTTTTTGTTACTATTGCTCTGTAGTATAGTTTGAAATCTGGTATTGCTATACCACCTGATTCACACTTCCTGCTTAGAATTGCTTTTGCTATTCTGGGTCTTTTATTTTTCCATATGAATTTCATGATTGCTTTATCTATTTCTACAAGCAATGCCATTGGAATTTTGATTGGCATTGCATTAAACCTAAAGAGGACTTTTGGTAATAACGCCATTTTGATGATGTTAGTTCTGCCTATCCATGAACAGGGTATATCTTTCCATCTTCTAAGATCTTCTTCTACTTCTCTTTTTAGGGATCTGTAGTTTTCATTGTATAAATCTTTCACCTCTTTTGTTAGGTTGATTCCCAAGTATTTTATTTTTTTTGAGGATATTGTGAATGGAGTGGTTTTCCTTATTTCCATTTCAGAGGTTTTGTTGCTGATATACAGAAATGCCTTTGATTTGTGCGTGTTGATTTTATATCCTGCCACTTTGCTGAATTCATTTATTAGTTCTAGTAGTTTTTTTGTAGACCATTTTGGGTCTTCTAGGTATAGAATCATGTCATCTGCAAATAGTGATAATTTAAGTTCTTCCTTTCCAATTTTTATGCCTTTAATTTCTTTCGTTTGTCTAATTGCTCTGGCCAGTGTTTCGAGAACTATATTGAATAAAAGTGGTGATAGAGGGCATCCCTGTCTTGTTCCTGATTTTAAGGGGAATGCCTTCAATTTTTCTCCATTCAGAATGATGCTAGCCTGGGGCTTAGCGTAAATAGCTTTTACAATATCAAGGTAAGTTCCTGTTATCCCTAGTTTTTCTAATGTTTTGAACATAAAGGGATGCTGTACTTTGTCGAATGCTTTTTCTGCGTCTATCGAGATGATCATATGGTTCTTATCTTTAAGTCTATTGATATGGTGAATTACATTTATTGATTTCCGTATATTGAACCATCCCTGCATCCCAGGGATGAATCCTACTTGATCATGGTGCACAATTTTTTTGATGTGTCTTTGTATCCGATTCGCCAGAATTTTATTGAGGATTTTTGCATCTAGGTTCATCAGAGATATTGGTCTGTAGTTTTCTTTCTTTGATGTGTCTTTGTCTGATTTCGGAATCAATGTGATGTTGGCCTCATAGAATGAATTTGGAAGGACTCCCTCTTTTTCTATTTCCTGGAATAACTTGAAAAGTATTGGTATTAATTCTTCTTTAAAGGTTTTGTAAAACTCCGCTGTATACCCATCCGGTCCTGGGCTTTTCTTGGTTGATAGTCTTTTGATTACTTCTTCAATTTCATCCATTGATATTGGTCTGTTCAAATCGTGTGTGTCCTCCTGACTCAGTCTGGGCAAATCATATGTCTTAAGAAATTTATTGATGTCTTCACTATCTTCTATTTTATTGGAATATAGGTTTTCAAAATAGTTTCTAATTGTCTTCTGTATTTCTGTGGCGTCTGTTGTGATATTGCCTTTTTCATCCCTTATGTTAGTAATTTGAGTTCTCTCTCTTCTTCTCTTCGTTAGCATGGCTAAAGGTTTGTCAATCTTGTTTATTTTTTCAAAGAACCAACTTTTAGTTTTGTTAATTTTTTCGATAGTTTCTTTTGTTTCAATTTCATTGATTTCCGCTCTGATTTTAATTATTTCTTGCTTTCTGCTGCATTTGCTATTGTTTTGCTCTTCCTTTTCTAGGGCTTTGAGATGAAGTGTGAGCTCATTTATTTGTTGGTTTTTCCTTTTTTTGAGGAATGACCTCCAGGTGATGAATTTCCCTCTTAAAACTGCTTTCATTGTGTCCCATAGATTCCGATAGGTTGTGTCTGCATTTTCATTTATCTCTAAGAATTTTTTGATTTCCTCCTTTATGTCTTCTGTAACCCTTTGATCATTCAGTAACATATTGTTCATTTTCCATGTGATATTGGATTTTCCCTTCCTTCTTTTATCATTAATTTCCAGTTTCAATCCATTATGATCAGATAAAATGCATGGTATAATCTCTACCCCTTTATATTTATTGAGGGTTGCCCTATGGCATAATATATGGTCTATTTTTGAGAAGGATCCATGTGCTGCTGAGAAAAAAGTATATCCATTCGATGATGGTTGGTATATTCTATACATGTCAGTTAAGTCTAGGTTATTGATTGTGGTATTGAGGTCTATAGTTTCTTTATTCAACTTTTGCTTGGAGGATCTGTCCAATGGTGAGAGAGGTGTGTTGAAGTCACCCATAATTATTGTGTTGTGGTCTATTTGATTCTTGAACTTGAGGAGAATTTGTTTTATAAACTTCGAAGCGCCATTATTTGGTGCATAAATATTGATAATTGTTATGTCTTGTTGTTTAATGGTTCCTTTTAACAGTATATAATGTCCTTCCTTATCCCTTTGGATTAACTTAGTCTTGAAGTCGATTTTATTCGATATGAGGATGGCCACCCCTGCTTGCTTGCGAGGAGCGTGTGCGTGGTATATTTTTTCCCAACCTTTCACCTTCAGCCTGTGTATGTCTTTTCCAGTCAGGTGAGTCTCCTGGAGACAGCATATTGTTGGATTTGTTTTTTTGATCCATGTTACCAGCCTATGTCGCTTTATTGGAGTGTTTAAACCATTAATGTTTAGAGTTACTATTGAAATATGGTTTGTACTTACAGCCATATTTGATTATTTATCTCATTTTTTTATTTTTATTTTTTTAATTGCGTTTGTTTCACCATGATTAGTTTTCCCCCCTCCGTCTGTCTTTACTGAGGTACTTCCCACTGTTGGCTTTGGTTATTGTTTTCCGTTTCTTCCTCGTGAAGTGTTTTGCTCAAGATGCTTTGCAACGCTGGTTTTCTGGCTGCAAATTCTTTTAGTTTTTGTTTATCGTGAAAGATTTTTATTTCGTTGTCGTATCTGAAGCTTAATTTTGCTGGGTACAGAATTCTTGGTTGGCATCCATTGTCTTTCAGTGTTTGAAATACGTTATTCCAGGGTCTTCTCGCTTTCAGCGTCTGAGTTGAGAAGTCCGTTGTTAACCTTATTGTTTTACCCCTGAATGTAATCTTTCTCTTTTCTCTTGTAGCTTTTAATATTTTCTCTTTGTTCTGTATATTGGATATCTTCATAACAATGTGTCTTGGCGTTGGTCTACTGTGATTTTGTATGTTCGGTGTCCTGTATGCATCTACAATTTGAATATCTGTTTCCTTTTTTAATTCTGGAAAGTTTTCTGTGATTATTTCATCTAGTAGATTACTCATTCCCCTTGTTTGAATCTCTATCCCTTCCTCTATCCCAATGACTCTTAAATTTGGTTTTTTTATATTATCACATATCTCTTGTATGCTTCTCTCATGATTTTTAACCAGCCTATCTGAGATGGCTAGCCTCTTTTCCAGATGATATATTTTGTCTTCATTATCTGATGTTCTAGCTTCTACTTGCTCCACTCTATTAATGATACTCTCATTTGAGTTTTTAATTTGGTTTATAGTTTCCTTCATTTCTAAGATTATGGTTTGATTCTTTTTTATAGTCTCTATCTCCTGATAAAGATGCTTAACTTCTTCCTTTATCTGTTTGTGTAATACATTCTCAATGTGTCCTTTCGCTGCTTGAATTTGCTGTCTTGTATCCTCTTTAAGGTTCCGTTCCATCTGTCTCAGGTGTTCCATGAGTTCTTTATATGACCATTTTTCTGGTGGTTCTATATCCTCCTGAATATTTAGGCTGCCCTGCATTGTTTGCACTCCTTTTCTTCCTTGCTTTTTCATGCTGTTCATATTGTTTCTTGTTCTGTTTGACTGCTGAGTTACTGTTTACTCCTATAAATATATTTGAAGCTTGGGAGGAAAGGTATTAGAAGGGATGGGTAGAAGTCACTAAAGAGAATAAGAGTAAGCAGGTAGAATTCAAGGAAGGGGGAATAAGAAAATTAAAAAGAGATGTAAAGACAGGAGAAAAGAAGGATAGAAAAAAATAGAAGATTAAAAGGGATTTAAAGAAAAATAATAATAGTAGAAATGGAAAATGAGATTAAAAAATAGAATAAAATAAAATAAGATGGATTAAAAAACATTTAAAAAGACAGCAAAAAAAAAAAAATTATAAATGCAGTCCTAGAGTTCGATTAACTGCTCTTCCAGTGGGTGGAGCTATGCCCACCGGGCCAAGTTTCTCCTCTCAGTAGGTGGGAGTCAATCACTGTGCAGCGGTACTTCCTCCCGGATTGGGCGGGTCTCCATTCCTGCTGTTCGCTGTGTGGGCGGGGCCTTTTGCAGAGCTGGTCAGGGGTCGTTTGCAGCACTGGGTTGGCAGGTGGAGGGTGGTTGTCTGCAGCTCCAAACCGCCAGAGGAGGTTCACAGAGTCGGGCCCTCGGGGCCGGGCAGGCAGTGTCTGCTCCCCCACTCACTGCAAGGGTGTAGGCAGCGGCCGCTTGGCAGTAGCCAGCGGCGGTTCACAGACCTGGTCTGCGGGGGCCCAAGCAGCCAAGCAGACAGCGCCAGCTCCCAAGTTCACTGCGCCGTGTGAGCAGCGGCTGGTTGAGGTTCACCAAGCCAGCCCGGGGGAGGGGGGGGACAGGCAGACAGCCAGCAACTGCTCCCAAGTTTGATGTTACGTGTGGGCGGTTCACAAAGCCGGGCTGCGGGGACCCAGGCAGGCCGCTCCTGCTCCTAAACTCGCTGCAGCGTGTGGGCGGCGGTCGGCTTGGGTTCACAGGGCCCGCCCGCGGGGGTCCAGGCGGGCAGCAATGGTTCCCAAAAACAATGCAGCGTGTGCCCTGCGCCGGATGGGATTCACAGAGCCAGCTCGCGGGACCCGGGCAGGTCGCTCCTGCTCCTAAACTCGCTGCCGCTTGTGGGCGGCGGTCGGCTTGGGTTCACAAGGCCCGCCCGCGGGGATCCAGGCAGGCAGCAATGGTTCCCAAGAACAATTCTGCCACATTTCTGTGACTGAGCGCCTCAGCACCCAGCCGGGAAATGTGACTCAGTCGCATGCAAGGTTGATCTCCAACAATCTCTAGTCCTAAAACCAACTCTTTCTATCAATTTCTCTAAGGACTTGCAGTTCCTTTCATTGCAACATTATACTAGAAAGCAAGATTTGTGTGTAAGGTTTGCTTATTGCTAATCCAATACTATTCTTTTTAGGCCCTCTCAGCTGACAGAACAAAGAACTGTATGTGTTTATATTAACTTGTGTATATATTTCTGTATTTAACTATCTCTGTTAAGCTAAGCAGCTGTTCTGGCTGATGTCTCTAACTTCAATCTGTTAACCTATGAGACATTCTAGCTTTCCTTCTTTGCTTATGTATAAATTTCCACTTCCAGGTTAAGAAACTATTTAGGGTTCCCTTTACTTTTTTATTCTTGTACAGTGTTTGGGAATTGGCAGCATGCTCTGAGGGTGATTAGAGTTCTATAAAGTCCTCAGGGTGGAACCCCCATCAATGAATAATGGTGACTACATAAGAAAAAGAGAAGGCAGAGATGTGTGCATGCCTGTGCACATATCTGCACACATATGAATGTGTCCTATCTCACCCTGTGATCTGCTACACTGCCTCAGGACTCTGCCAACAGGAAGACCTCCACCAGAGGCTCCTCCTTGACCTTAGAGTTCCAGATCCATAGGCCTAAATAGACTTTTATTTATCTCTTTTTTACAATAAAACTCACCCAGTCTGAGCTATGGTGTTATTAACAATGTGCAGTATGTGCACTAATTCTTTAAACATTAATATAATTCTCCAGTGAAACCATCCAAGCCTAGGAATTTCTTTTTCATTAGATTTAAAATTACAAATTTAATTTCAATAATAACTGCATGACTCCTCAAATAATCTGTTGTCTAATATGTGTTAGTAGTGTGTGTTCGGAGGATTTTGTACATTTCACCAAAGCTGTCAAATTTATGTATGTTCGACTATGGCAGAACCTTATAATCCTTTTTATGTCTGCAGAATCTATAATGATATCTTCCAGCTCATTACTGATATTAGTAATTTATGTCTTCTTTCTGCTTTTTGTTTTATTTCTTCAATCATTTCTTATTTTTGAGGTTTATTTTGCTCCTTTTTTAGTGTCTTGAAATGGAACCTTAAATTATTGATTTTAGACATTTAGTCTCTTCTAATAAAATCTTTTAAGGCTATAAATTTACTTCCAGGACTATTGATAGCTGTTTCTCACATTTTGGATGAATTGTGATTTTATTGAGTTCATCTACTATTTGATTTTCCTTAAGACTCCTCTTTGACCCATGGATTATTTTATTATGTGTTTATTGTTAATTTTCAGTTATATGGAGATTTATCTCATATCTCTCTGCTATTTACTTCTAGATTCCATTTTTTCCAAGTATCACAATCTGAATGGTATAAGTTATTTTGAATATCTTCATTTTCAAATCTGGCCATTTCAAAGGACAAAAATAAGTAAATTTAAAAAACAAACAAAACAAAAGAAAAACTGAAGGAATGCATTCTATATAGCTTTCTGGAGGAGATGTTCTTCTTATCACCCCCCTTCCTAACTTTAAGCCTTTGTGGTTCATAGCTCAGGATATACTCTATTTCAGTGTGTTTACCATGTATACTACAAGAAGGTGTGTTATGCTGCTTTAAATGTAAGGGTAATGCCCTCTTGGTCTCTGACAATTCTGTTTTAGTTTCACTTTATTTCCTCCCCAAAGTCCCACCTCTGATTACTATGGTCAGCTTGTTTTGCCCTCTTAATTCCTCACAATGGGAATTAAACATCATACACAAATCTTTGAGGGACTCAAAACCTATCTAAATCATAGCACTATAATTTTATTTTCTAGAAAATAGAAAGGGAGGTAATATTTTCTAAATCATATTATGATTTCTTTACTTATTTCCCAAGTACCAAAACCAGTCACAGAAAATGGAAAAAGAAAACAGAAACAATGAACCTATAATATCCCTAATACACATGAAAGCACAATTTCTCATGAAATATTAACAAACATATTTTAATAAAGAATTTCATCCCACTAACAAGTGGGATGTAGTAAAATGTGCCCAGAAATTAGGAATAAAGCAGAACTTGCACAACTTGATAAGAAATGTGTGCAAATAATCTGCAGCTAATATCATTCCTAAGGGCAAATGACTGGATGCTTTTTCCCAAAAGCTGGGACTAAAGCAACAATGTCCACTCTTAATCAAGTGAATTAATTCTACTATTTTACATCATATTGGAAACTCTAAATACAGTGATAAGAAAAAAAAAGACATATAGACTCAAAAAGGAAGAAATAAAAATCTTCCCTATTTACAAATGATGTGACATAATCTGCACAGAAAATTCCTCCCAAGTTTCTAAAAATAGCTACTAGAACTAATAATTGAGCTCAGTAAGATCACAGCATACAAAATCAAAAAAAGATAAATGTGTTTCTATATACTTGCACTGAATGCTTGGAAGCTGAAATTAAAAACACAATACCATTTATAATAGCTCAAATAATACAATACTTAAATGTAAATCTATCAAAACAGATATAAAACTTGGATTTTTAACATTTGTCTTTAGTAGACTTATTAGACATGACATTGTATTTAGTTGTTTACGTGCCTATCTCAGATTATGATTAAACATCATTGTACATGAGCATTCTGCTTTCTTATTTTTTTTATATATCACGAATGTTTGGCAAGGAGGTTAATAAGGCAATGAAATAATAATAGACATATTTAGAAATATGTAATGAACTTAGTTTGGAAGTTAAACATTTTTTAATCGTGAAGGAAGCAAGATCAGGCCACAGAACTTAACACCATCTTATAATTTATGGGTCATTGTGAGGACTGAAAGTCATTTTGATTGGAATATCCAAGTTGCCTTACAGCTTTCTCTATGATACCTCTACATTTCCACTAAACATGCAAGCTTCAGCTTTGCAAGAAAGGGAGGAGGGGAATTAATGTAAGAAGGTAAGTAAAAAAAAAATACAGTTTAGATGTAAAAAACAAGTTGTGGGAGGAAAGGGAATAGTTCAGAAACAGAAATGTGTCT
Organism: Ictidomys tridecemlineatus; assembly: GCF_052094955.1. NCBI lineage: Eukaryota > Metazoa > Chordata > Mammalia > Rodentia > Sciuridae > Ictidomys > Ictidomys tridecemlineatus. The sequence continues at coordinate 26,579,070 of NC_135478.1, read as the reverse complement.
ATTGGCTCACTATTTGCCTTCTTCCAAAGGGGGGAAAAATCACCTGCTCATGCTACCAATAAAAGAAAATTGTTAATTATTGTCCTTAAAAATTCTTAGGTACCCCAGTAACTGTGAGCTCTGTTTCAGGTCAAATCTCTGTTCTCTTTTCTTGTGACTTCAATTTTTGCTTTATTTTATTGCTTTATATAACATCAACTTCTAAATTATATGAAGATGCATAGCATTGTACATCTTTACATCCTTTATAAGTATGAAACAACCACAAGGCTTTGCCCCTAGTAGATATCCAAGAATATTTAGGGAAACAAATAAAATGGTTATTTATTGACTACATGCAAAGCACTATATTATATCCTGGGCACACACCAGTGTAGAAATGGCATTTAAATGTAGAAATACATATCAAAACATGTAATTATGTATAAGACTTATAAACTTGTGAATTACTATAAATGACATTAAGCAAAATAATTGATCAATACAACATAACATGACTTGGAGGGGACCTGTGTCTAGGGTCAGAAAAAGCATCTCTGAAAAAAAAGTGTTACGTAATTTGAAATCTAGACTTAGAAATTAGCCATGTAAAAAGCCAAGGAAAGAGTTTGCCCCAAGAAGGGACAACTTTTGTGAAAGATGGATAGGACCTTTAGGTGACTTTTGGACATTGATTATTGAAGTATATTTCTTATCTAAAGGCATTTTGTCCACAGTAGGTGATCAGTGGTTTTCACGGCTCCATGCTGCATATAATTTCATATCATTTGTGAAGTCTATTTTTCTCATTTGATAATTTTAAATCAAGTGAATTAAAACAATTTTTAGATTTGTTCATTGGAGAGGTATAATTAAGAAATACACCATGTCAAAGTGTAAGGTACAAAAATATGTATGTAAAAAGATTTCCCATCACTGAGCTTTATACGAAACTTGAAATTAGTTACCAGTGGAGTGGATTTTTAATAAATGTTTCCATATCCTTAGTATTTTCAAAATCTTTTATAAATATTTCTGTTATACTGAGGATTGGTCTCAGGAGCACTCTATCATTGAGCTACATTCCCAGACTTTTTCATTTTCATCTTTATTGTTTTATTTTAGTTGCCTTGGCTGACCTCAAACTTGTGACACTCCTGCCTCTGTCTCCCAAGTTATAAATAGTATTTTTGAAGGCTTTAAGTAAAGAAAAAAAATTTTGTTGAGACCTTAATCAACCTTGATATACACTTTAATAGTCTTGCCTGGTATTAATGTCAGCCACTGGTGTTCCAGATAATTAGAAAGCAGTGAGAAGACATGCTTTGTCACAATGGAGGTCAGGTCAAGCAGAATAAACCCAAGATGAAAATTCTAGAGAATTTTGATGAGAGGTAATTTGTACATTCTCTTTTTATTTCCTTATGCTTTCTTTTTCAACTTGGGAAATTATCTAGACTAGTCTTTTGTGTTTGCTTTTCTAGTAATTGTCAAATAAAGCCCATAGCTTAGTATCCTCATTTAAACAGCAGCCTCTATTAACCATCTGTTGTTACTTTAATTATAGTTTTCTCTGATGAGTATGGAAGAATAGAGATGAAAATTGGAGAGGGTGAGGAGCTGTAGATGAGAAGCATTCATGTATAGTAATCTGAGAAAACATTCTCATTAGACGACTTTCCATTCCACATTCCAAAATTCCCCAGAAAGTTCTACTAAATGAAAACCTAGTCCGTGTTTGACACTGAGTTTTAATGTTTCATTCGTAATGTTTTAGGTTTAGAATATGTTGAAGTGACCTCACTTAGGCAGAATATGGTAAATAGATGAGAGCATTTTGTAAATAAATAAGCCTAGCTGTACGGACTTCAATAGTTATTTCTACAGTACTCCATAAGAAATATATGCAGGTGAATTCTCCCTCCCTTTTATACCCAATGGAGATGGAAATAAAGACAATTCAGATAAATAATTTCATCCCCCAAATCCCCAGCCCCACAATGAGAATTCCACATCTTAACAAAAGATTTTGAAATGGTAGTTGGCCCGATACTTTGAAGATATCCTGTTTCACGTGTCAAGAACAGAATAACTCCCATTACAATCAGGGATCCCAATACTCAGGAGTCATGGATCACCAATCATGGATTTTGAGTTTTCATTTCTCATTCCTTCTTCAAAAAATAACTGTTTAGGCAAGGAATTATGGTGAAAAGATAATTGAGTGAAAACGATATAATTCTGCATTCCTGCCTGAAATATTTAATGACTGCGAGACACTGACAAAGCTGTTCATGCTCTTTGGGTAGAGGGTTTCTCAACAATTAAAAGCTGCCCATTGAATATCATGGCTTCCAAATAGTCTTCATTTTGCTCTCTCAACCATCTTTCAAAATTTTATCCTTTCTTTGCTAGCTGCAGTTTCATTAGGATGGGGCGAGTTGGGATTTTCTTCTTATTGGAATTTTTTTTTTGAGATGGCCTGGCCTCATGGAATCTTTCTTTGATGTTTTCAACTGTTTGGGAAAATTCTTTTTCCTTTGTTCTTAAATATTGCTTTGATCACAGTTTGTGTCTTTTGTCCCGCTAGAAGTCCATTTAAAGTCCTACTCAACTGTCTATCTCTATCATTACTGTCCTTTATTCACATTTTCTTGGTTTCCCTATATGTCATTCTATTTACTTTTTTTTGTTTCAATGTATTTCATTTTTATTGAAATATGAGACATATACTATACAACTCACCAGTGCAAACTGTAAAATTAAGTGGGTTTTTAGTACATATGCAAGGTTTTGCAAACATCACAGCTGTCAAGTTTAGAATATTTTCATCTCCACAAAAAGAAAACTCATATGTATAACTATTCACGAATCCTTTGCTCCAAATTAACCGCACCCCCAGCCATACAAAACTAATTTACTACCCAACTGAATTGATTTCCTTATTCTGGACATTTAATAAAATATACAGCACTTTGTGACTACTTCTTCCAGTTAGCATAATGTTTCCAAGGTCCATTTTATGCTACATAATACCAGTACTTCATTACATTTTATTGCCAATGATATCCATTGCATAGATGTCCAACATTTACTTATCCATTCATCAGTTGATAGATCTTTGGGTTATATCCATCCACTCTTTGGTTATTATGCATAATGTTGCTTTAAATATTTGTTATGAACTGTATCCCCCCGACTCAAAAAAAAATACCTCCTGTGTTGAAGCCATAACTCCTCATACTTCAGAATATGACTGAACTTGGTCTTTGAAAAGCTAATGAAGTTTACATTAGGTCTTTATAATGGGTAACCATCCCATGTAACTAGTGTCATAAGAACATGACATTAGGATACTAACAGCTCAGAGAGATTAGCAATACCAGGTGAAGGCATCAGGAAAATAACAACATCAAGATACCATGAAGAGTCTTCAGAACAACCCCACTAACACCTTGATCTCAAATTCCCAGCATCCAGAACTCTAAGAAAATAAATTCTACTTGTTTAAGCTATTCTGTAGGTTTTTATTACAGCATCCCTAGCCCATTAATATAATACCCATAAGTAAGTTTTTGTGTGGACATGCTTCATTTATCCTGGGTCTATATCTAAGAGTAGAATTGCCAGCCATATGATAACTCTATGCTTAAACTTGGGGAAAATGAGACAGACTGTGTTCCACCATACTTGATTCCCATGAGTGGAGTAAGGGATTCCAATTTCTCCATATCCTTATTGTTTTTTCTTTGTTAATGTCATTGTCAGTAAATATGAACTGGTGTTCACTGGTTTTGATTTGGATTTCCATCTTGGTAATGAGTTTGAGTTTTTCCCAGATGATTATTGCCATTTACAATTCTTTTTTTGGAGAAATTTCTATTCAAGTAAGTCCTTTGGTCATTTTTTGGAGGTTATCTGATCTTTTATAATTTAGCTGAAATTGTTCTTATATTTCCTTTTGGAACTTGTGGTACATTTGTTTCTGGTATCTCCTAATAATCCTTTTTTTAAGATTTTTTTTTTTAACCTGGGGAGCACTTGGGGTGGTGGTAGGGAGCACAGCAGGACAGACCAGGATCCCAGGCTCAGCAATGACACTCTTTGAGCAACTTTGGACAATCATATAGACAATAGGTAATACTTTAACATGCAATAATTCCTTTAAATCATAAAATAAGTATGAATTTACCAATGTAAAAACAAGGAAAGTATATGTTAGACTATCAGACAAATATCAATAGCACTTAAACATAAAAAGTCAACCTTATTAAAATTTCAAAAGTGACCACAGTTATAAAATTTTAAAATATATCAATCTAGGAATAATATAATAATGTAGGTCAGAGTGTTTTCATTTACACAAGATAATACATGATGAGGAGGCAAATTGGAACAATTTCTATGGATAACATAGCCTTAAAATGTTAACTCAATTTGACCTATCAATTTGACTAGTGTATTAAAGGTAAGAGGGATCTTATTTCTTTATTGACCAACATTTATTATCTTCCATATGCTAGTTACATAATGGGAACCTAACAAACATCACCTGAACCAACTATTGGAAAAGCACTATGAAGTAAAAACTCTTGATGTTCTTATTTTCACTCAGAAGAGAAAAATACATTTCTTGAGTCTTTTACAGTTACTTGGATATAATGCATAATAAACTCAGAAATTTAACTAAGAAGTTTATTATTTCAACCACTATTTTATTCTGACAGAAAAGCATACACCAGAAAGAAGTAGTAGAAACTGGACGAAAGACCTCAGAATTAGAATAGAAACTATGTAACTCCTAGAATAAAATGTAAGGTTAACACTCCAGCTTTTAGGCACAGGCAATGACTTTCTCAATAGGACCTCAAAATCTTAAAACAATGCCAAGAGTTAATACATGCAATAGTGACAAATCAAAATACTTCTGCACAGCAAAGGAATCAATTAGGAATGTGAATAAAGAAACCATAGAATCGGAGAAAATATTTGGTAGCTATTCTTCTGATAGAGAATTAATATCTAGAATATACAAAGAGCTCACAAAACTTCATACCAAAAAAACAAATAATTCAGTTAATCAATGGGCAAATGAACTAAACAGACAGTTCTCAAAAGAAGAAATTCAAATGGTCAACATATACATGAAAAAATGTCCAACATCATTAGCAATTAGGGAAATGCAAATCAAAACTACACTGATATTTCATCTTACACCAATCAGAATGGCAATCATCAAGAACACAAATAATAAAACATGTTGGAGAAGATGTGGAGGAAAAGGAACACTTTTACATTGATGGTGGGATTTTGAATGAGTACAACTACTATGGAAATCAGTATGAAGGTTCCTAGTCATATAACCACCATATGACCCAGCTATACTACTCCTCCGTATTAATCCTGAAGAATTAAAGTCATCTTACTACAGTAATACATATCCATGTTAACAGCAGTACTAGTCACAACAGCCAAACTATGAAGCCAGTCTAGGTGTCCATCAACAAATGAATGTATAAAGAATATATATATATATATATATATATATATATATATATATGGCCTTAAAAATGAAATTATGGAATTTTCAGGAAAATTGATGAAACTAGAAGCCATAATGTTAAGTGAAAGAAGGCAAACTCAGAAGGTCAAAGGTCATATGTTTTCTCTCATATATGGAAACTCTAGAGAAAAAAGGAAAAGAAAGTTGGGGATGGATCTCCTAAAAATCAAAGGGAGATAAGTAGAGGAAAGGGATCAAGGGATGGGAGGGGGTGGAAAGAGGGGAGTGCTGAGGAATTATATTAGCCAAATTATATTGTTATATTATGTGCATGTACAAATATGTAATAACAAATCCCATCAGTACATACAACTGTAATGCACCAATAAAAAATATGGAATAAATTAAACAATTTTTAAAAACTTAGGTAGTGTAATAGTATTTAGGATTGAGAAGACAGTCAAGTTTGAGAAGGATTTCAGAATATGAGGGCAGACTTGGTAATTTATTGACTTTCACATTAAAGGGACCAAAAGAACAAGAGAAGCCTCAATATTACCCATACCTGGAGTGAAGTTCTCTGGGACATTTTTCAGACTATTTTTGTGCATCCTCTTTGGTAAGTGGTGCTGACAGTAAAGTAGGGGAACTACTTCCTTCTCAAAACATAGACTCTGTCAAGAGTAGAAAACAGGTGGGAACGATTTTCACGTTTTCTTTTGTCTTTACAGAATTCTAATATTTTATTGAGAAAATCACAGTGATCAGTGCAATGTACAACAAAAGAAGGTTTCATTGGATTAGCAATTTAAACTTGTGCTATATTAGCATCATGTTGAATTATTACTCATCCTTGCTAATATAGAATTGAGCAAGGAATTACACTGTCATGCCAGACTAGTGTAAAAAGAAACCCTAATGGGTCATGATGTAAAAGCTATTATGAAAGATACTATTATGAGTATGTGTGATCTTTCTAATAAAACTGTTTCAGATTTTCCCATAGGCATCTTCACCAAAGTGGAGAGGCAGAGGAAAAAAATAAGAATGGAGAAGAGAATCTCCGTAGCTGAATGTTGTCTTGAAAAAGATTTTATTATGAGAACTAAATAACTTTTGTCAGGGTTCCTTGGGAAATTCTAAGATATACTGAAATTTGAGGTTTCTATTAACCTTTTGAGATTTTTTTTCATTTTCTTATTGAAAAATCAATGCAATATATTTGAATTCTAGTGACAGATGGGCTAATGGATTGCTATGAAAGACTTCAGATGGCCATACAAGTGTAGAATACTCTTAATAATAATAATAAGAGTGGAGGCAACTGGACTTTGTAAGCTTGCAACATGGAACATATAATTTGGGTTGGTAGCAGATCACCTCTGCACTTCACACTTGTGTCCAAAAGGAAATAATTAATGTGATGATATTGAATATCTGCTGATGCTGGAAAAGAATGCTGTGGATTTTTTTCAAGTGTGTAATGGTAAAGAGAGGCAGTGTTTGGTTTCTCCACACAATCATTCGGTTTTGTGATTTGTACAAATGATAAAGTGTGAGGAAAATTTGAAGGATATAACAACAGATATTCTAATGGTTAGGAATTCAACTTCATCATTCTATCCTTAATATTATGCCCTTTGTTCATATCCACAAGCTCTGAATAATGTGGTTCCTGTTTATCTAAATTCCTTTCCATGCTCCTCATTTGAACCCCTGTTCTTAAGTTTTTACCGTCAATTTTGGCATATCCCATACCACTTTTAGGAAAGGCACTACACCTCTTCTTTATTCTTAAACTTCTTTTAAAACTTTTCTTTGGAGATATTTCACTGATACGAATTTATTTTCTTACCTAGAACTCAGGTACTCCCTAAACTTCCTTTGATATATAATCTTTTATTCTTTATAGGATTAGGAGTATCCTAAAGTTACTTCTTGAATTTGTTTCAACCTATTTGTTCTCATAGTGCTTTTCCATGTATTTTGGACAGTACATTTTTTTTTATTCTTTGAGGATTTTTCTTCCATTATGTGCAATGTTATATTTTTGGAAATATTGTCAAAAACTTCATCAAATTTATTTCACGTATAGGTAGTAAGATTGCAAGGCACCTTGGCTTTGTCATGCAATTAGCTTAATTTATTTATATATACCTTCAATTGTAATCAATTTGTTCCCAAAGTCCTTTTGTAGAGACATATGAAAAATCTCACTTTATCTGAAAATAAGCAACAAATTAAAAATTTTCAATGTACTCTCTTTTCAAGCCTTTTCATTTAAGTGCATTATCAAACAATTTAAGAGTCTATTCATTACATCTATTTGAAACAGACCCTTTCTTCTTAATGAATTTCTACTTTTATGTGATCTAATCATTGTCAGAGTTCACATTTGCTTGTCAATGTAAAAATATTTAGAATTTAATTGCTTGGAGGATTCCTTTAGAATACACTTTATCTGAATCTTTTTTCTTTTGATTATTAATTAAATAACAGAGAAGTCACCCTTTGAAAGTCCAAATCAGTGCCTGCAATTTTGGGGTCACTGCATTTGGGGGTCAATGTCGAGAGAATCTTTTCCATGTTGCAGTCCAAATGGGGTCATTCCAAATAAGTTCTGTGAGGATCTCAGCAATGTCTAGTACTACTCCAACTACCTGAAACACATGGAAAATTGTAAGCATGAAGATCAATTAACCAACTGGGATTAAATTTTCTTGCTTTGGAAATTTCTACAAAAAAAGTGTGAACGTGATTGAGACCACGTTGCAAGGACTCCTCGTACAGATCTAGTGGGGATTTTTGCAGGGTGGGGAGTACTCAAGTGTAAAGTCTTCAGTGTTATCTGAAATCATCTTCCTTCAATTATTCCCTTTCATGACACATGGTCTTCTGGTCTAGAGAAACAGAGATTGGTTGGGCTTAGAGAAATTTAAAGAAACTTATTTGTCTTGTAAAAAAAAACGGTGTGAGAGAGACCAGAATATAAATGAAGGTGTCATTAGGCCAGAGCATGTATTCGTGAGAATAAGTTTGGAAAAGGGCTGAATAAATACAAAATGAAAGTAATTTGATAATGTATAAGAGAATTAGAGTTCATGTGCATGCATTCAGTGAAATTCTAAGGACATTACCGTAAGAATTTGAGCAATGAGAAGTGGAAGTATGTATATGAAAGGTAAGTGGAAATATGCAAGAAAGCAAATGGTAAGTGTACACATGTCCAAAACACTGAGTGTGGCATAATGTTGCTTCCAAAGATGTTGTTTCAAGCAAAACAAATTACAAATAAAGAAAAGAAACCTTCCCACTGCTGCCTTAATTTCGACTTCTCTGCCCATCACCAGAGCAACTTAAAATATATAATGAACAGCAAGGATATTATCAGGAGAGCTGGGAAATCTAAGCTCCTGATGCCAACATTGCTCCCAATTGAATATGCATCTGTTCAAAAATTTCACTCCAATTTCCTCTTTCAAGAGCTTCCCCCCTTCATTTATTTATTATCCATAAAAACTTGATTTTAAAAAATATTAAAATAGAAACCTTTGATGCTTTCTCATTAAGGACCTATAAGTATAGCATATGAATTAAAAAATCACATAACTCTTACATACCAACCAGAAGAAAGTTGCAGGTGAGATATCCTAAGAGAAAATGGAGTTTTTATATGCTATAAGAGAGGGCTGTGGGAAACCCTGGAAGACAAATATTTCACACAGTAAATAAATCACCATGATCCTTATCTCCCCAACATGTTCTCAGAATCAGTTTTTGATGCATATACAAAAAAAAATCCAATGTCCAGTTGTTTAAAACAGATGGACTTTGATTTCTCTTTAGCATATAAAAAAATAGATATAATCAGTTCAAGCTGGTCTGGGAGCTTTTGGCTCAAGGATCGAGAGGCTGCTCTTCACTTTATCTTCAGGTCACCTATAGAAGATGACACAAATTCTCAGCATTCTGTCATCAAGTGATGAGATCTACATCCCTCTCATAGAATCTGGGCAGGATATGCAGCTACTTTAAATAATACAGTATGGTGGAAATGACATTATGACAATTCCCAGGATGATTTCAATTTCTTCATGCTCTTCTTTGAAGCACTTACTCTTAGAACTCTGAGCTATCATGTAAGTAATCCAACTAACCTGTTGGAGAGGCCCTGAAATTCCAAAGGAAAAAAAAGGGGGGCTCAGTTGGGTTCAGTCTTTTAGTTAGTTATAGCAAAGTCCCAGGAATTAAAGTGAGCTATGATAGTTCTTGCAGATCAGCCCTGTTGCCAAGGGAGTTTCAATAAGTAAGCCTAAATGATACTCTATGGAAAAGAAGAATCATCTGATCCATAGAAATTGGAGATAAAATAAATGTTTATCTTTTATGCTATTAAACTTTGTGGTATTTTATAATGTACCAATAGATATCATTATTACCTCATACTGCAAAATTGCTCCAAAATTTTTAGACACCATACCACATTGTATGAAGCCATACAATATCCAGCAGGAAGGAGAAAAAGGCAAAAGATTGTACATACCTCACTTTTATAAAAGCTTTCCAGAATTCACACATAATATGTGTGTTTGGTTATACTTGACCAAAGCTAAATCACAACAGCATTTCATACCTGCAAGGAAGATTGGACAATGTAATCTTTTGGATGGACACGTTGCTATGTTTAACAAGCTCATAATTTGCTTATTTTTTTACGATGAAGAAGGAATGTATATTGGGTAAAGCAAGTAGAAATATACACTGCCCTGAACTAATTAATATTAACAATGTTTTTAACACTTATATATTCTCAAATTCACATTAGAAAAAAAAAGATAGTTAGCAATGTATCTGTATTGGTTTTCTATTGCATCATAACAAATTATCCAAACTTGGTGAATTTAAAACTATATCCATGTACACCAGAATTCAGATAGGCTTGGCTGAGCTTTTCTGCAGAGGGTTGAACTCAAAATCTCAAAGAGCTCCATTCTCACTGTTTGTCAAATGAGTTCAGTTCATTGCAATTGGAGATCTCAGGTCCCTGTATCATTGCTGGCTATTGGATAAATGAGCTTCTCAGCTATCTTCAAATAAGCAATGATGTATGAATCCTTCCTTCCCTGAATCTCTCTGACATCTTCTACCTTCCTTCATATAAAGCTCTGAGCTTAAATGATTGAAAATGGTTACATCAGGGCCACTTGAGATGGTGATTATCTCAGGTTAATTCCCTTTCTCAAGGTAAACTGCTGTCTATCACTACAGAATTGCAATGTCCTCATAGGAATGACATCTAATAGTCACCAGTTGCATGGTTTAGGTTGAAATATCTTTGGGTGGCTACTAAAAACAATATACCTACCACACGATTCACTGCCATATTCACAGTTAGATAAAAGTTGGCACCAAATTAATCAACAAAGCTTAAGAGCTTAAGGCAAAAGAGATTGGAGAAGAGCTTCACTATTGTTTTTTTTTTTTTTTTTTTTTTTTTTTTTGCTCATGCAGTCTTTTGGAAGAATATCATTCTTTTAAGCTTTCTTGCAAGTTTCTGTCTAACAAAGCTGTTAATGTCTATGCCTTTGTCACATTAAGAATTCTTTTTTCCCTTATGTCTATTAGTGACCTTTTTTCAAAACTCAATCCAACCATTTTCCCTCCTTGAATAATTTATTAAAATCTTCATTTTGTCTTAGTGAAAGTGTGAAAGTGATGGTTTCTTTTTTTTCTCTTCTCTGGATGTTCCAGAAATCTTTATCTTAAGGGATTATTAAATTTGTTTGTTCCACATTGCACCTCTTCTATGAAATGGAGAATTCTAAACATGCATTGGTGTATGGCTAAGACATTTAGCCTGGCTCCCAACATTGGGACACTGGATACATATTTGTTGATTAAAGGAAAAGCAAGAAGTCTTTCAGGAAGACTCACACACCTGCAAACAGGAGTAAAGGGATGGGGAGAGAGAGTGAACATTATACCATTCTCTTTCTCTTTTTCTCTCTTAGTTGTCAATGGACCTTTAATATTGTTTATTTATAGGTGGTTCTGAGAATTGAACCTAGTGCCTCACACATGCTAGGCAAGCACTCTGCCATTGAGTCATAGCCCCAACCCTATTTTACCATTCTTATACTGCTACACCTTGTGAATAATAGTGAAAGGATTCATTTGCTTTTTGAATCTAGACTTATATTTTTTTTTCTTAAAAATGACCCCTAAATACTCTCTATCTATCTACTATTATTAGCTTTCTCTATTAAATTGAAATGGACGTATGAAGAACTCTTTCCCACTGCCATGCTTCTCTGTGTGTGTGGTTTGGGGAATATAACCCTTATCCCAAAATTATGTATTGAGTTTCTATCATGCAAAAGACTGAAATTAAGAGGAGGGGGTTAAAAGTTGCAACATATACATTCAAGAATCACACAGTTCTAGGGGGAAACTGTCAAGAAAACCATTGAAATTAAAGTTATTTGTGTTGATTGAATAAGGGGCTGCTCAGAGCCTGTGTTGGGACACAGAAGCACTGACTCTGACATCACCACAAGGTAAGGAAAAAGCTTCATGAGAAGTGACAAGCAAAATGAGTGTTCAGAGAAGTACAAGTCCAGTGGTCAGGTGAGGAGTGGTACAGAAGAGAGTTTCAAACACAAAGTTGTTCTTCTTTTCATGAAGACTATAAATGTTTGTTATTTGGAGTTCAAATGCAACTCAAACTGCTTATGAGGCAGCAAACACAGTAAAATATTTTCTGTTGTAATTCAATCTACACCCAGAAGGCAAGATTTATCTCAGGAAGTATGTGGGAGATACTTATGAATGACAGTAAGGAGACCTTCTAGTTGCTTTTAGACTCTACCTATCTTTTGTTTATTTGCATTGGCTCTAAATATTGTCCTCTACTACTTTTTAAAAATTTCACAATTAAATGGTTGATCATGGATTTTAATTGCAAAGGGAAATGGAAGAAGACTGTCATTATATAGAAATGGCACATTAGCTACCTATAATGAAAAAACTCGGCAGACTGAATAATAGAACTTCAACAGGCTTAGAAAACAATAGGTAGTAGGGGCCAGAATTTTGAGTTGCTGCCTGTGATAAACTTTTTTGTGGGTCTGCTTGAAAAATATTTTTTTTCCCCCTGGATGTACCTGAAGAGTTCTAAGTTTGTCCTCCCTTTGACTTTGAATCTCTGTGTGTGGCGGTTTTCAGAAATTAGCTTTTATGTGATCAAACTGCTCGTTTTTGATTCTGGATTCAAAGCTTTTGTAATTATGTTCAGAGCACTGTAAAAAAAAAGTATAAATGCATCTTTAATGTATGGAGATTGGGAGACCAGCAGCCAAGCGAAACTCTGTGCAGCGCAAGGAGAGAGAGTACAGGAGGTCAGCAGAACTGTTGAAAAGAATAGAAATTAGATCCTGTCAGAGAAGGGTGAAAGATTCAGACTCATCCTAAGAAAAGAGCTGGTGAAAAGAAATTTAATAACGTGTCTCCTTATTTGTGGAGGCAGAATGTTAGACACTTTTAAGGATGTAGACAGTTTGAAACCTGACAATACCTACCGCCTACTTACCCACCTACCAACTCATGAGAGATCCACTTATTTCATATTTAATAAGTTCCTCTTGCATAGACAGCATTGGCTCAGTGGCACCAGAAATGTACAGAAGTTCATTTTCTATGTATGAGCATCTGTGACTGAAAAGTCAGAGGCATGTACAAGGTAATATAAGTTAAGGGATTTTTTTTTTTTTTACACCTTAACAAAAAGAAAACCTGCAGGATTAAAAACTCTTTGAATTATGCTCTAAGGTGTGAAAATCAATGTGTCACTTGGAGAAGAAATTTTGAAACAACTGTATTTGATATTTGATGTGCTTTTTTAAATTTAAGTTTTCTAAAACATGTACTTTTTCAATAAGCCCCTTGGCATATGCTCATTACCCAGGAAAATAAAACAGTTGTGTGACTAATTAGACTTCACCTTATCAGCTCAGGAAAAGCCTGACAACCTGCCCCTTGTTATAATAAACTAATGACGCCTCTCCACATTACATGTCACGATCAGGGGTGCTTCATTACAACCCTGTCGTCTTGTTCCATAAATGTCAAACGATTAAAGGTGAAAGCTTTAGCTTCTTATTTTATGTAGATCACTTTTAAAAAGTTTAAGGTGGTCAGATTATTTGAAGATGACAGTGACAGTTTCTTCAAGATACCGAAATGTCGGATAGAAGAGTCTAAAAACTTATTTTAAAATGTTCTATTTATTCATGTTTGTATTCATGTCAAATACTCTGTTTCATTGATTTTCTTCTTCTTTTTTTTTTTCTTCTTTCACTAAAATAGTTCTCTGATGGGGTAAGTCAATTATTTAGTTAATGCAGCCTAAAAGACAATTTTTATGGGTCTCAACCTGTTTGTGGTGTGTTAACAATGTGAACTACACAGCCCTGTACTACCCCAGCACCCATACTTATTCACATATCAGTGCACATAGTTCTTTGAGGATGTTCACAAGTTCCAGAATGTCGACTGGGAACAGACTTGCTCAGCTTAATTGAGTATAGTATTTCCAAAGTTTTGTAGTTACAACAATCTCTTGTATGGAATTCCTTGTAGAAGTAGCATTTCCCCAGGGATGGGGGGGAACACATGGAAAAGCTGTATAAATTACAGTGGTAGAATACTTGTGTCTGACTCATTCAACTCCCCATGAAAATTACATTGTCTCCTTGGAATAGATTTCTATCAGAGTAACTCGAGATGTCTGCAGGAGCCTCATAACATAAAGCCTCTACTGACAGAAATCCCTCTCCTCTTCTAGCTCCTTAATTGTTCCTTTTGGGATTCAGTAGAAAGTTAGAGATGAGAGGCTGGGTGGGTTTGGGGGGTTTCTAGAAGTTTCTCCCCATCTAGGAAATGAATGAGTTGAACTAGAATATTTGTAAGATCTTTTGGAGCTTTAAATTTGATGCTTCAGTAATCTAACTCTCTGACTGACAGATTAATGAGAAAAATCACATTTTCTATATACTTTGCCTTCCTCATTATTATTTCAGTATTCAGCTATCTCAAAAGAAAAAAAAACTCTCACAGGCTAAAGGAAAATCACTGAGCAAAATAAAAATCACAACAATAGAGAAAGAGAGTAGCTAATATTTCTTAAATATCTACCATGCACAATACATTTTTCTAAATAAATGATTATATCCTTCAAGCTTCACAATATACTTTAGGGTAGCTGGAAACTAATAATTCCCATATTACAGATGATACTCAGTCTCAAAAAACTTATGTAAACTATTCCATAGCTGACACCTATAAATGGAACAGTTTGGATGCAAACCCAACTCAGGCAAATTTCAGTTCCAATTCTATTTATTTTATTATGCTTGTATTTGCATAGAAACAACCAATTTTAATTTGAATGGGAGAAAGGCAATGAAAGAAAATGACATTTTAAAAGAATGAATGATATGAAAGGGAGCCCTTCATGAACATACCCATGACTGACCCCTCTGGGAAAATGATGGTATGCATAAAAATATATATATTTTTTAGAATATATCCTCAGAAAGTCAAAGCTACTTATAGAAATATTGAGTTGAACACCTGACATATGCAAAAGATCAGAATGGAAGAATATATTTTGTCTATTTATTCATTTATTATAAAAAGTACCAATGTTTAAGAAGCCACAAATATCACAAGGGAAAAAGCACTGGTGTTGTGGCTTTTAATAAATTCCGGGGCACAATGGACTGCTCGTATGAGATTAAGTCCAAAAATCCAAGGAAGGGGTTTAGCTACAGAAATTTAATGTAGGATGAAGTGAAAATAATGCCCCCAATATTAATTGTTTTCGGGTATTTGAATAGTCTTTTTTTTTTTAAATTTTAGAAGATACCAATGCTTCCTTCCTGTATAAGGCAGAGAACATTCTAGCATTTTTAAAGGTATTAGCTATGCATTTATGAACAAGAAGACTTTTAAAATGCAGTTAGTAGTAATCTAGTTTTTTTCAGAGCAAAAAAATTAACGAACATGTATTTCAAAAACTATGAAGAACCTAGGGACCCAGATATGTTCTCCTTAAGATTTTAATTGTGTTACCAAGGAAGACACAACCGTGGCCAAGATGGAGTGTTACAAAAGGGTTAAAGTAAATGAGGTTTTTTTTTCCCCAAAAAAAACACCCAGAGGGAAAAGAAAACCACAAGAAAATAGGTCCACTAATGAATGAGGAAGGGCATGAAATTAATGATGACTAAAACGGCTGAGTTATTGAACTCATTTTTTAAATCTGCCTCTAACAAGAGAAATGAAGCAAAGAAATATAGACAATTAGGGAGTAATGAAGACGTTGCAAAAATTGCTCTTGCCAACATGAGGATAAGGGAATTCCTTATTCGGCAGTCATGGGAAGACCCACATCCCCCTGAGTTGTTAAGGGGATTGGCCAACCTGTGTACTGATCCACGCATATTTATTCTTAGAAAATAAAAGAATGTTGAACACATTCAGTAAAATGGAATAAACAGGCTCTTGAGAGGACTGGAAACTTCTGCTTGGGAAGATAAGCGTCTAGTTACCCCTAGAAATATAAAGAATGGGAAATAAGCAGAGGGTCTTCAATCCTAATAAAACAGACTCTATGAATGTCACAGCTTTCCATCACAAATTTACAGAAGAGCTGAAAGGAAAATATCAAAGTCAAACATGGGTACATCAGAATCACTTCTGATTGGGTGAGTCACCCAGTTCGACATGCAGAATTAATCAGAGTGACTTAAAGAAAAGTGATTCAGTGGTGGCTTTGAAAACAGGTTAAAGATCATCATAAGCAATGAAAATATATGACAAAGCAGAAAAAATGACTAATGGTCCCAGTATGAGCTAGTACTGATTCTGTTTTGTTGAAAGGCTTTATTATTTATGATTACCAAAATGATTGATGAATATTTTAAAAGATTTAAAAATGGTATGATTCTCCTAAAGTCAGGGAAAACTACAAAGAGGCAAACAGGTCAAAACAGGAGTATAAATCTCTAAGTGGAAGACTGTTTAAAAAGTGGGGATACAAATTCTCAAGAATTCCCAAGGGTCTTATTCTGATAGCTAGAGAACTTATGCAGCATCTTGCAGTTCAAATGGCACAGAAGTTCAGCACTCTGACAGCAGTAGTGAGGAAGTATGCTAAAATTCTCTCAATGCAAGAAGGGCTAGTTGGTGGGGTTTTTCTTGTGTTCCTTTGTTTTATCTCATCAATATGCAGCATGAGAAACACTGTGTCCTGAACACTACGGATTCACATTATGCCGTGAGAAAGAAAAGGTGAAATGGACACAAAACTTCCTACAGAAGAGTTAAGGAGAAGGCATTCCAAAATCAGATGGCCAGGAGCCCTCTAGTTAGCTCTAGGCTCTCGGTTTTCTCCAGGAAATTTAGAGGGGCTGCCCAAATGCAAAAGTGTTAAGCTAGAGAAAGGAGAAACAGATGAAAAACTGTGGGTAGGGTGGGTGTAAATAAGTACTGATTGACATAAAACTTAAAGCTGCAAATTTTAGAAAAGAGAAAAGGGGTAGAAATAGCAGTGATGATTTAGCATTTCAGTGGAATAACTCATTGTGTAAATGATGAGCACCGTGAAGTGGGAATTCTAAGAAGAGATTCTGGTGACAGCCCAGGAGAGCATCTTGAAGGGTCTTCTGATGCTTCTTGCCTTTCTCTCAGGAGATAGCAGCCATTGTTTACTGCCTAGTTCAAGTGTTTTAAGTCTCTCTGGATGATGAACAGTCACCACTTTTCAAAGGGATGCAGTTAATATTTTCCTTTCACATGGAGACAAAACCCTTCCTCATGTTAATAAGAGCTCCATCCTATCAAACCCTTGCAAAGTCAAACACACTTCACCCATTATTAGGACCATTAGCCTCCACACCAGAGACGTGGTTGTAACACGGGGTAGAGATTCCAGTATCACACAGCATGGAGTTGGTGAGCCTGGAGAACAAACTCCAGTAGCAGGTTCCCAAAACCTTGCTCTTGCTCTACTCCTTACTGAGAAGGAGAGAGCTTCATCTCCCCTTTCTTTCCTCCCCCTGCCAGCTGTTACCATGGGCCCATTTGTAACTTAAAAATGTAGATATCTCTGTGAAGCCCAGCTCAAGGCCAGAGGCTTCTAGATTCACCCATTAGAGGACAAAGTACCCAGAATCAGCTGCCTCTTTGCTTTTTGTTTCCATGGTTGGACACCGAGTCTGGCACATTGTAGGAGCTCAGCACATATATGATTCTCTAAGTGATTGCATGTATAAATAAAGGAATTAACTACTTGGTTAGTTAACATTATGTTATCATTTAAAGGTCTGTCAGGAACACATTGAACATCTAGGCAACCTAATGATTTCTAAGTTCCCATCAACAAATATTCTGAGTGATTAGACATCTGGCCTAAATCCCCAAACTTTGAATTAAGAATGTGAAATCACAGGCTGTAGAAATGAGATGCCAGTATATTATAATATGGATATAGATGTGCTATGCAGAGATACAAAACAAAAACTCCCTCATCTCTCTTGCTCATTTTCATTCAGGAAAGACACTTGTTTAACAAACACACTTCAACCATCCTGCCTTGAGAGTTCCACACCACAGCTGCATTTATGGACTGCAAATACCTTGAGTTTGGGGCAGGTAGTCAACGGGCACCCCGAGAACTGGAACAACGTAGACATTTCAAGACACAGAAATGTTATCATTATTACCAGTTTCTTTGAGCTTTTCCAATGAGATAACTGACTCTGACAAGAACCTGTTTGTTTTTTTTTTTTAATTGAAGACTATCCCAGAAAAGTGGAAATGCAGAATATTGAAGAGTTAACTTGCCTCAAACAGTGAAAGAAAAAGCTGCTTTTATCTGAACTTCTGCAGACTGTGAACTTCTGAGCCCCTCCCCTTACATGCTGGGTATAAAACTCTGAAACTCCCTGAACTCGGGGTTCAGGGGATTGATTGATTACAGCAAAGGCTGTACCCTCTGAACCTGGCTGCAGCCAAATAAAACCGTTTGCTGCTGTCTTCGGTGCCTTGCCTTGTTTGTCCCTACAGCACCATGGTTGCTAATATCCTTTCCTAAATGTGGAACCGTTGAATTATTGTGATAGGATAAGAAATAGTTTATAACATTGAGCATTCCCTTGGGAGTATGTTGCATAAGTGAACTAACTTCACAGTTAAAATAGGAGAAAAAAAAAGCTGAAAAAGAATAGTTATTGGGAACAAACATGTATATAGATGACAATATGACTGCAGGCAATGTGTTATGCAAAAGCCTCATGGGAGTGCAGACTAGACCAGGACAAGTTTCCTATAGAAGGTAGAATTTTAAGTAGTCTATGAAAAAGGAATCAGAATGGTGAGACCCACCATGGGCTTGGAAAGGATTGTTTTGAATAAAGGCAATGGTTTTGTCTGAATAGAACACAAAATCAGTAGGCAAAACTGGAATAAGTTATGTGGGAGGGTTTCCCAAGGCATTTTATTTTTTTTTCTTTTTTAATAATATTTTTTATTTCTTTTTTAGTTACAGTTGGACACAATACCTTTATTTTATTTATTTATTTTTATGGAGTACTGAGGATTGAACCCGGGGCCTTGCGCATGCTAGGCAAGCGCTCCACCTCTGAGCCACAACCCCAGCCCCAGTAAAGTATTCTTCTTTTTTTTTTTTTTATTGGTTGTTCACAACATTACAAAGCTCTTGACATATCATATTTCATACATTAGATTGAAGTGGATTATGAACTCCCAATTTTACCCCAAATGCAGATTGCAGAATCACGTCGGTTACACATCCACAATTTTAAAGCCACCCTAAAAGTGATTTTGGACTGCATGGTACAGCCACAGGCAAGCCTACATTGAACCACAGAAGGTTGAAGGTAACGCCTTTCTAACAAGGCTCCTTTTCAATCTGCGATTAGGAACTACTGGGTCATTAGGGGTAAAGCAGTTTCTGGGTTATCTCACAGACTCAGATCAAGACGAGACCCTAGATTAGTTTCCTATCAAGCGATAGCTGAGTCTCATCCACCTCAGTGGCCAGCATTTCCTGATGAAAATATAAGCTCCCTGGTTTTTGTTTCTCCAATCAACCAAACCACTCTAGATACCTTTCGTCACTCAAAGCCTCTGATAATTGCCTACAATTCTCAAATAATTTTTTTATTTCTTTGAAGATTCTTCTCCTTCACTGGAAAATTATCATATATGTGCTTAGCTGCTTCTCTGAGGGTGTCTGCATTATGGCTTTCACCCACGACAGCTTCTGAATCCTGCTCAAGCTGCGCTCCCCGTCTCTCTCTCAAAGATAGTCTGGCCATTTTGTCGTAGACCAGGCTTCCAGATTACATGAGAGAGGTTTATGGGCTTTTAAGCAGAAACATTTAGATACAGTTAGTTCAGGGGAGAAGATCATGGAAACTAATGGGTAATTGTCTGTTTAGGAAGGTCTATCCAGGCAAAATGGGTGTAGACATCTAGAAAATCTGATATTTCCTTAGAGCCGTAATAGTAACAGACTTAATTCCTAGTAGCCAGTCATTGATGCTTTTTTCTCCCCAAGATCCCAAGAGTTCTGTATAAAGACAATAGTCAAGATGATTTGTAAAACCCTTGGATTGCTTCCAAAGAAATCCAGTTTAAACACTTGAGCCCACGTGGGCTATATCCATAGGGAATTCTCTTTGATGCCTCAGTGTGCCAAGATCTGTGTTATTCCTTTTGTTCTGTCTTACACATCCTTTCTCATCCAATCCTTTTACTCACCTAGACAACTCCGTCTCTACATATTGCAACTAAGATGTTGCTTATTCCTGATAGCCTGCCATGTTTCCCCAAGTGAGGAGTAATTAGATGCCTCTACTAAGAGCTTACATTCGGTTTTCCTTTCTCTCAATTTAGTAGATGTCAAACTGCACTTCCACTGATATATTTTTTTCATGTTCCTGGGTTCCTAACAACCAAAAGGATGCTTGGCCTCATCAGTGGCTAATCCATATTTATTCAGTGACTAAATTAGTTGAACAAATACATGGTTGAGCAGATAAATAGATACATCAGTAAACTTAAGGGCACATAGATATTTGTTACTGGCTTCTACATATAAGTTATACCCTAGAGTTATCAGGTATGAAAGAAAGAATTCAGGAGAACTTTGTCTCTGACCATGAAAGTAAATTAAAATTAAACTCTATTTATTCTTTCATCCATTCATCATTTTTGTTAAAAAAAAATCATCCATAAATTTATTATTTAGCAAAATATTTATTACATGCCTAACAGTTATGTGATAAAATATCTTTGTTTCACTATTTCAGTAATCTATTTGTTATTTTTTATATATTCTAGAGCCAATAATGAACTAAATCCTGAAGAAAACTTCCTGTTGTACATATTAGCACATGTTTAAGAGTTTAATAAACTTTTTTTAAAAAAATTCTTTCTAAGGAATTTAAAAGCAAGGGAAGAATTTTCAAACTAGACCCATTTGTTACTTTTTAAGAAAAAATTACCCTGCATATGCATATACAACAGAAGTGTTTGTAAGTGAGTAGGAAGATAAGCTGTTCTCTCTGTGTGGAGATCTCATAGGTGGTATGGTGATAAGCATTCAGATTAGCTATGGGCCTGGGATTGTGGCAAAACTCTGTTAATATGCAGGATGTTATAAAAAGTGCCATCATATTGCCATAACTACCTCAATAGTTGAAACACTTTGTTTAATCGAGATATTTTAAAATTTTAATGAGAAATAACACATGCAAAAAACAATCCTTATTTTGAATTATAACTTGAGCTTTGAGATAGCTACTTAAACAAAGTTAATTGTCTGAAAGGTAGAAGAGAGATTCTAGATTGAAAAAGAATCCCTGAAAACACCAGACATGATTTTTTAGAAATCCCAGCATTGTCATTCTTCCTGAATTTGGAGCTGGTTCACTCCCTGGCCACAAATGGCTTTACTGATACCCTTGATAGGATTACCAAGATATGGATGCAAGAGTTGTCCAAAGAAGCATAAGTATGGTGAAGAATGTATGTGTTGTCTTTATCAATATAGCAGACAAAAGGACAAAGGAACAAAATAGAGAAGATGTATGTGAAATGATTAATACAAGTCTTTAAGCTGAGGTAGATTATGCTTATCATTGCTCATAGATTAGGCAGAATTCTCCATTCCAACTAGAAATGGTTTCCAGCATTAATTTCCCAGTATGTATCTCTGTAAAACTCCTCTTACTATGGGATGGTTTGCACATATTAAGACTTTCCTTGTTTTTGGCTTATTTCATGAGAAAATAAAATTTTATCTTATTCCATAGAGGACCATGCTTATTTTCAATAGCTCTTCTGAGTTTCTAGAATAACAGAAGTTAAATCTCTTGTGGATCAACAAAATGTAATCATGCCTCTATATGGGGAAGTAAATTGTGGACAGAATTTGGAATGCCAAAGCCTTTCTCAGGAGTACAATGGAGTAAAACAAAATTAAACACTCCTGCAATATCCATGCTGTCCCAGTTCATCTCTGCCCTGCTTCCAAAACTACACATGCCCCAGGTCAATGACCTAGACTAATGTTAGAATACATGAGAAAAATCAGCCTTCTTTGTGGTCTTTACCTTTAATATGTAGATGTTTGTCTTTGGAAGTTTCATATTTTTTTTTTTTTTGTCTTGAGAGTTTTTTGGCAGCTTAGATCATTATGCACCTATTTAGGAGCAAAGAAAATTATTCAGATGGAACTAGGTTTTACCAATATTTTGACATTATGCATATCACTGCCCTCTTTTATAATCAGGGTCAGTAGACCTGAAAAGTAAAGAAAGCAATTTTTATTCTCTGAAAATACTAAATGCAAAAATAAATAAATACAGCTGTTATCATACATATATAAAAGTTATTTATTTATACATATGAAATGTTGCATATACGTGTATACATATATTTAAATAAGTTCATTTTAAATATTCATATGTATGCTTATTCTAGATAAATTAACACAATATTTTATAAATGTATAAATAAATACAATATTTTGGAGAATAAGGCAGAACCAAACCTAAGGAAAACCAAAGAAGACATGAAAAAAAAAAAGTTCAACTTAATTCTAGAACTCATATTTATAATGAAATTTCCCACTCAGCTTTTGACCAGTTAATCTCATAAACTGACCAAAAAAAAAAAAAAAAAGAAAGAAAAAAAGTTGAATGTAGCTATCAGATTCCCTCTTTTGAAAAGTGGGCAGTAATGTGATAACAGCCACTCACTCTTCCTATTTCTGGGGTTCACCTTGGTCTTGAGCCCCTGATCTCCTGCCCTGTTCTTTGCTTTCTCTTAAGAGTTACTTTGATTTCCACCAAGGCTTAACCTCCTCACATCTCATTTCTAGACTAATATTGGCCATGGACTATGTGATTCCCTGCATGTTATCATTGATCTTTGTGCCAGCTCCAAAACACATTAGTTTCTTTTAAGAATACAAAGCACACTCTTTGTATTGCTTGTTTTCATTCAGGATTTAGAAGCTTATATCTACCTAATGCTAGCTAGGTCCTTGTTTCCTTGATATTGAGATAACCCCAAAAAGGAGAAAGGAGTTTGTGCTAGTGTAGTACAACCTCCTCGTTGTTAGAGATGAAGAGATAACAACTCCAGAAGGTTATCTCTCTATCATTAGACTGCAGCTTTTCCAGGGCCGAGGAAGTGATTTATATTCCTCATTCTTAGTTGCAACCAGAAAGAGGAGAAAGAGGGGGGAAAAACGTAGAAATACCAAGTGGCAAATCAAGCCCCCCCCCAAATTTCTTTCTTTGAAAAAAGTGCTCTTTCCAAGGCACAAAAGTATTTCTAACCAAAGATGTCAGTTCTGCTTATATGATTGATTACTACATCCACTCTCAGATTCCTTCCTTCAACTAACTCATTTCTTTATTATTCATTCCATTAATATTAATTTTCTCAACATGTGTGCCTTCAGTAAATGACTGAGTACCTGCACTGTGTCAAACGTGGTTGTAGGTACAGGAGACACACAGTTGATCAGGACAGAATTCCTGTTCCATGGGCACATCACTGCAAGTGTGAGAGGCCAACAACATATAAAAAGAGCAGATATTAGTAATACTATATTAATACTAAATCTATGGAGAAAAATAAATCAAGAAAAGTAGCAGGGAATAAACTATATGAATCCCTAGCAAAAGAGCAATTCAGGCAGAGAAATCAATAACATTTGCATCTTGAGATGAGAGAATGCTTATCAATGTTTGTTTGTCAAATAGCTTATAAGTTTGAGTGGTGGCAGGGGAGAGCAAGACTGGCAGAGGACTTGATCATATGGGAACCTGTAGGACTTGGTGAGGGCTGATCTGAGTGGCTAGAGGAAATCATTGATGTGCATTTTTCTTTACGGAGATGAAATTCACATAACTTAAACTGAAGCACTGAAAGTGAGTAGTACAGTGGGATTTAATGCATCCTCAGTATTGTACAATCACCACAGTATTGTACAAGCTTATAGCACTGACAGGATTTGTTGGTGATGGACACAATAACTTCCAAAATATTTTCATCATTCTGAACAGAAATCCTTTATGTCTCCATTAGCTACTTCCTAATCCCACTTCCCCAGTCCCCTAGTAACCACCAAAATCTGAGTTTAAGTCTATTTGTCTCAGTTTAAGTCTGTATGAACTTGCCTGTTCTAGATATTTCAGATAAGTGGAATCGTCTATTATGTGACTTCTTGTGATTGGCTTATTTAGTTTACTTAAGTTTTAGAGGTTCCTCCCTGATGTAAAATAGATCAACACTTCATATTATTTATGATTGAAAAACCATCCCATTGTATAGATAGATCAAAATCCATCCATTTGTTAATAATCATTTGGGTTATTTCCACCATTTGGATACTGTGAATGTTGCTGCCATGAACATTCATGTGCAATTTTTGTTTGAACGCCTATTTTCAAATATTTTGGATATAGATCTAGGAATAGAATTGCCGAGTCATATGAAAATTGTGTTTAATTTTTACATGAACCACAAAACAATTTCATGGAATGACTTTTCATCCTAGAAAAGACATAGCATAATTCATGATTTAAAAATTGTTGGGCTGGGGTTGTGGCTCAGTAGTAGAGAACTAGCCTCGCATACATGGGGCACTGGGTTCAATCCTCAGCACCACGTAAATAAATAAAATAAAGTTATTATGTCCATCTACAACTAAAATTGTTCTTATTGTTATGAGAAGACTAGATTGCAGAGGATCAAGGCAGAAGTAAAGAAGACTAGATTGCAGAGGATCAAGGCAGAAATAAAGAAACAATTTAGGAATTAATTGCAATAATCCAGGTGAAAGATGATGATGTTATCATGAACCAGGATATAAGCAAAGGAGAACAGTTGAAAGTGGTTCCACTTTTGACATAACCTTGCACTGACAAGATTCACTGGTGATGGAAGTATGAGAAAAAAATAATGACTGTGGGGTTTCTAGTTTGAGAAATTAAAATATTGAAATTATAATTAGTAAAAGGTAAAAGGAGAACCATGAAGTAGTAGGTTTAGGGAATAAAATAAATTGTATTGGTTAAATTACTGATATGTATCCAACACCTGTATCAGTCATCTACTCCTGTATAACAAACCAGTAAACATTTACCAGCTGAGCTGGTTGGAAATCGCTGTGTCAGCATTTCTAGTTGAACTCAGCTGTTGGTTCTACTGGCCTCCTCTGGGCCTCATGCTGTTGTAATAGGTGGGTGGCTTAATTGGGAGTGGGTTAATTCAGGGGAACTCAGGTGGGGTGAATTATCCCCCCTCTATGTGGTCTTGCCTTCCAACAGGCTAATGGAGATTGATTTTCTTTCTTTCTCTCTTTCTTTCTTTCTTTCTTTCTTTCTTTCTTTCTTTCTTTCTTTCTTTCTTTCTTTCTTTCTTTCTTCTTTCTTTCTTTCTTTTGTTTTTTTCATGGAGATCTCAGAGGGGCATGAGAGAACACAGGAGCTGCAGGTTT
The DNA here is from genome assembly GCF_052094955.1 of Ictidomys tridecemlineatus. NCBI lineage: Eukaryota > Metazoa > Chordata > Mammalia > Rodentia > Sciuridae > Ictidomys > Ictidomys tridecemlineatus. Next base: position 26,553,484 of record NC_135478.1, on the reverse strand, counting down.
TGAATTTTCGGTTTACAACTCCCACCATGTACCTTCCACTGCATTTAATTGGTGTAATCAAGTCGAATATTTAGTTTAGATTCAAGGGGGTAAAGAAGATCCATCCTTGATGGCATCATCATGTGAATATCACATTGCAAAGAGAGTGTAAAGGCAGCAGGATTTGTCAGCTTCATATTCTTTGTATCTTTACTTTTTTGTATGTTTAGTCTGCTATACCATCAAAGCAGACATACGGAGAAGTTACCTGGATACATGTGCATCAAGTTCAAGATAGAAGACTGGGGCTGAGACTCTGTAGAATTGAAGGAGAAGTAAGACTGAGCCCAGATGGTTTCCAAAATTTTTAAAACAATGAGATAAAGGAGAAATAGAAAAGGAAATTAGATGGATCCACCCATAAGGTAGGAGGAGATCAAGAGAGAGTTGTATCCAATAAGTAGAATTTCATGTGGAAAAAATGCACCCAATATGATCGAGTATCTGTTGTGTGTGTAATAGTTCATGGCTTTTCTGACAGTTACACATCTTTGAAGTTCCATGACCAGTTTGTAACAGTGCTCCCTTTCTCTCTGGCTTTAGGCTAAGAGAGGGGCAGTGGTTTATTTGAATACCAAAATTCTTCCTATATTAAGCTCATTAAAAGATCTGAACTTCCATTAATATCCAGGGAAACTAGGCCAGAAATCCTCTGCAATGCTAATGGGAGCTATGAATTTGAATTTTCATTGAAGTAATAAGGCCATGTGTTTTAAACACTGGTGAAGCTTGGTGGTGAGGGCGATTGAAAGACATTTACTTTAAAACCATGTTAAACAGCATAGCATCCATTACCTTCCTTCCTATATATAAAATCCTTGTAAGTCCACACAATTACACAAAATTGAAAGAAGCACTTAACCTTCTTTTCCGAACAGGTTGCCATTTAAATAAGAAAACAAAGAACATAAATTTTTATAAAATGCTAATGGGAAGACTGAGCATATTGACACATATGCAAGTATATTTGCAAAATATGGAAAGGTATATTTAGCAACAGAATTCAGAAGAGAAGTCGTAAAAAAGGAAAGAGTATCTAGGAGACAGAGTAAATTCCTACCAGCTAGTGATTTTCAAATCTCTTAGCCCAGTAAAAGACCCAGTTGCCATTTATAAAATGTCACACAGGATTGGATATGTACATTGACATAATATCCTTATACTAATTTACTTAGTCATCCTGCTAATCAATAAAGTATAAGGCATTATTTTCTATGCCTCTGCAATCTCAAGATCTCTTTCCAATGCATGCTGCCCGCCCCTCTTGACAAAGCATGCTATGCTGTCTCCTTGCTCTCTTATTCTCCAGACTATCCTTGAAGGCTTGGAAAGCCACTTAGCCTGCACACGGGAGCAATTCTCAACCAATAGGTGTAGGAGGCAGGTAACTACCTCAGCTTTCCTTTCTCAGGAAAGATAATTTGGGGGGGATTATGCCTCCATCAACTAACTGTACCCAAATCCACACCACAGGCAATCCTTTTGGAGGACCCAAACATCCAAGATAGGAACAAGTTGTTCCCGACTTTTACAGATTAAAAACTGAGCTTACAAACATTTAAGACCTTCAAATCATCCTCAGAAATGATTACAATCCATATTGGCCTCTCAGACTCCTGAATTAAGCCTACACTAAACCTCTTGACGTCAAAGTTTTCATCATATAATTGACATAGATAAATAATATACATGTAGACCTGACCATAAAATGTCTTGTGATTCTAATTTACAATTTTTTTATATACAAAGGCAGGAAATAAATATTTCCTCTGTAAGAATTTAATACCTAGAGTTTAACACCTAAAATTAACACATTGAATTTTGTGAGGCAATGAATCTCTCTCATTTCTCTCTTATTATCAAAATAAATTTACTGAAGGAACATCCTCAGATTTTAGCCCTTATATATTTTACATCAAGAGATGATGCCTGAAAGATGCTATTTTTAAGGAATCTTAAAAACAGTATTCTTTGTGTTTCCTAACTCTTGGCTAATGTCCTCACTGCCAGATTTGTGGGGACCTGGGATGACAATTACGGCCTACATTTGCATGGTGTTTTACTGTTTAGAGTGCTTGCACATATGTTACTTCATTTAACTGTTGTTAAAACTTTATGAGGTACATGGAGTCATTTTACAGATGAGGAAACTCAATTGCAGGGATAGCATCAGGTCCATGCTAATGTTCTTGTCAAGTGGCAGGTCGGGGTAATGAATCCAGGAATTCTCCTAAATCCACGGCTGGCCTTCGTATGCTGCGGCACAGCCATTTATGAAGTCTTCTTTGACTGTAGACCATGTTGAAGAAAGCAGTAAATAATGAAATCTCTAGGTGGGCCACGAGGAAAGGAGATGGATTAAGTTAGTTGAAAGCTGTTTCCTGTATCTTGGCATCTTTTATTATCTGTACTTCCAAAGAATATATAGATGTATAGAAACGATGGGTTCTAATAGAAGTAGTAAAAAAGAAACATAATGTGGTATGATCAAGTACTCAGTTGACAGGAGTAGGCAATGATCCAATTCCTCCACTTGTAATTCTGATGACTTACATTCCTTCAATCTTTTGACCCTCCATTTACTTATCTTTAAAGTGGGACTGATAAAGCTCCATCAAGTAAGAGCAAAAGTGACCTTGCCTGGAAACCTTAAAACAAAGTCAAATCATGCCTCGCTGTGTTGTTAACTTTTGACTATTTCATGCTTGCCATCTCTCAATGAAATGGAAAATGGAAAGATAAAAATCTGTGTAAGAGTATTTAGCATTTGCCCTTTTTTAAAAGTCAGGGAATGCACTTTTTAATTAGTCTTTCAATCCAACTAGTTGCGGAGGGCAAGATTCTCATTCTATCTTCCTCATCTTTTCGCCCCACCTGAGGAGCAATAAATCCTTTTAATCTGCATGACATTTTTATATGGTCTTAACAAGTTAAATATACCTAGTTTTCCTACCAGCTCTGCAATTTCCAAGCTTCTGCTCTGATTTGTTGAAACCATTTCTCTCTCCTCTCTACAGGATTTTTATCCTTTTACTTTTTAGTGTGCTAAAATGGCATAACAGGGCTGGGATGTAGCTTAGGGGCAGAGCACCCGCCTGGCATGTGTGAGGTCCTGGGTTCAATCACTAGTAAACATAAATAAACAAATTGCATAACATAAAATTACAGTTTATAAGTGTATGGTTCAGTAGTGTTAAGTATATTCATAGTATTTCACCACTGATGTCCAGAAGTTTATCATCTTTGGAAACTGAAACTCTATCCTTAATGAACAATTTCCCACTCTCTCGTCCTTCCCAAGTCCTGGAAACTATCATTCTGCTTTCTGTGTCTGTAGACTTGACGATTCAAAATACTTCATATAACTTGACTTCTACAAGCATTTATCTAGGCTGTTTCACTTTGCCTAATATCCTCAAAGTCCATCCATGTTGGAACATGTGTTAAAACGTCCTTACTTTTGCGTATTCCATACTTTCTTCATTCATTCATCTGTGACAAAATACTTCTACTTTTTTGCTATTTTGAGAGTGATGCTTATGAACATGGGTGTGCACATATCTCTTCAAAAACCCTTCTTTCAGTTCTTTTAGATACATTCCCAGAGATGGAATTGCTGAGTCAGAAACTATTTATTTTTATTAGGAAACACCATGCTGGTTTGCATAAGAGCCACACCATTTCTTATTCTCACTGATATAGCCCAAGTGTTGCTTGCTCTCAGCATCTTCACCAATATTTGTTATTTTCTGGGCTCTCTTGTTGATTCATTTGTTTTTGATGACTAGCCTAATCGTTATGCAATGATCTCTCGCGGTGGTTTTGATTTGTATTTCCATAAGGACCAGGGATACTGAGCATCTTTTCATGTGCTTTCAAGGTCTTTGTTTACTACCTTGGGAGAAAAATCTACTTGAGTCCTTTTCCCATTTTAAAAAAATCAGGAAACTTTATAGATTGTGTGTCACTGTTGCACAGGGACCATGCTAATCTCTGTTTCCAAGTTTAGTATGTGCTGCCAAAGGCAGCACCCAAATTGTTGATTCTTAATTGGAATTTTCAATTTTACATTGACACCTCTTCCTCTTTTCAACATTTTCCCCCTCTCCCTCACTAGCTACCTACAACCAACAGTCCTACAATAAAAATGAAGAAGTAAATTGGTATATATTCATAAAACTTATTTCTTGCTCATATTCAAGTCATCAGCCCTCACTATTGCTTGTCATGGCTAATCATTGCCTTTGATTTTGTTGTGTTTTATACTTGCTCATGTCACCAGGTCTGAGGGATTTTAAGATCTGGTTTACCTTCAGTACCCCGATACAGGCGGAAGAGACTGAGGATTAATATTTCTACCTTGCATCTAAAGGGGATATAAATCTTGTTCTTTTTTCCATTTTAATCATAAGTTCTTAATTTTCTCAGCATTAATGTAAAAATCATTTATGCTTGCACAGCAACAAACATAAATCATTAGCACACAGAAGAATAGTAAGCAACCTTTAATCAATACCACTTCCTTCTATGAGACACTGTAGAAATGAAAGAACACAGTTTATCATTGATCAGATGTCTTGCAAATATTTAGCCTGGGCCTCATCTCTCTGCATCACTTACTTTGCTCCAACCACACAGGTTTGCACAAGTTAGGGTCCTTTCTTCTAAGAACTTGTTCTTTTACATCATTCAGGTCTCAGATCAATACTATTTCTCCAGAAAGACCTTTCCTGTACCTAACCCAAGGGTGCTGCTTCCTGACAGTCCCTTTCAATCATCTCATCTGCTTAATTTTGTTCACAGCATGAATGGCTTTCTGAAATTATCTCATTATTTATTTGTATACTTGTTTATTGTCAGCTGCTTCTCCTCCCCTTTGACTGTGTGCTCCAAGTCTCCAGAGGATGGATGCCTTTTGTCTACCTCTGCATCATCAGTGCCTGGAGCAGTGTCTGGGCATAGATTGTTGACTGGTGGCGTAGGCCCTGTGCTCTCCACTTTGGTGTCAAGATTCTCTTGGATTTTGATTAGTGGTGTGTGTCCACTTAAAAATCATGCTAGTAATCATAAAAAGCCAAAGATAAAATTGTATGTAATTTTAAAATATAAACAAAATGAATGTAACATTTCGGAAGATATTCCAGATTTTCTTCAGGCCATCATGGCTCTTGTTTACTCCAAAGCTTTAATAAGAGAAGAAATTTTTACATATTACAGTGATGTGACCACATCAATGTTTATAGCAGCAGCACAATTCATAATGGCTTTTATGGAACCAATCTAAGTGCCCTTCAACAGATGAATGGATAAAAAAAAATGTGGTGTGTGCGTGCGTAAACAATGGAATATTATTCAGATTTAAAGAAAAATGAAATTATAGTATTCCCAGGCAAATGGTTGGAGCTGGAGAATATCATGCTAAGTGAAATAAACCAATCCCCCCCCCAAAAAAAAGGGCAAATGTTTTCTCTGATATGCAGATACTAATTCACAATGAGCAGGGAGGCTAGGGGAGAATAGAGTTACTTTATATTAGGTAGGGAGGAGTGAAGGGAGGGGAGGTGGTATGGGAGAGGGAAGGATAGTAGAATGAATCAGACATTATTAGCCTACATACATATGTAACTATAAGACAAGTGGGATTCTACATCACAGATAGCCAGAAGAATGAGAAATTATGCTCTATTTTATATGATGTATCAAAGTGCATTCTACTGTCATTTATAAAGAATTAAAATGAATTTAAAAATGGGAAGAAGTATTGGCATTGAAGATAAAGTGTATTGATTGAACGACATGTTGGATAGCATCTTTAGTGTATAGCAGTGATTCTCACACTTGACTGTGTATCAGAATCACTGGTGATTGTTGATCTGCACCCCTAGAACACTGACCCTCTGAATCTGGTATATTAGGGCACACTGAATCAACAGCATCTGCTTGAATGCAGTGACATCTAAGATATCTCTTAAGAAGCGAAGCTGCAATCTGTTGGGTGAAAGGAACAATGTTCCAAGGGACTCTTTTCCATTGATTTCCTAGGCATTACGGAGATTGCTATTGAGGTGTGTGTCCTCTTTGGGACCAACACACTTTCTGTAGCTCACTTTCTACTAAGATTCTATTATAAGACTTGCTAAAAATAATAACAGAAAGTTTAAAAGAGGCTAATGTTCTTTGACAACTTAATTTCCTCAAAACCTCATTAGGTTTCTGAATTATTTACTTCTAATCATTTTAATGCATGAGTAATCACACCTACAATTCTTATTGAAACAGTACTTGGATAGTCTTTATTTTCTTGCTCCCTGTCTCTTGTACACAGTGGGACTTAATAGTAGCCATCGTGAAGAGGGGAGCCCTGACTAGGGCCCCTTCTAAAACCGATCACTCTATCAAAATAAGAAATAAGAAATCTCAACAAAACAGTACTTAAAATCCATTTCTCGTTGCTTAAGGCCTAGAAGCTGTCATTTTTTTTTCAATCCTGCAAGACTTAAATATCTCTTCTCCCTTTATTCTTCTATGTCTAGTTCTAAACTGTCCTTTGTTTCTCACATGTTGTCAAACAGATCCAGTGTCCACCAATATATGGTAAAATAAATCTCTTTCAACCTCTTTTCCCAGTTCTGTAACCATCTAATTTGTCTTCCAAATTACTGTAGGCAAGAGATTTATCAAGTATTTTAAGTTTAGCAAATAGTTTGCATTTGAATGACGTAGATCAGGAGTGACTTGGCTTGGGTTGTCATCTTCTACTTAATCGCTGGGCCAATGCTGCATATTGGAAAAAAAAATCTGCAATGACACTATAGTTTTGGCATCAACTTATTTATTAATATTTATATATAAATATAATTAACCAATGTTATTCATATTTATATAACCATAATACTTAGTATTTATAAATAATATTAATTGTTTTACTAATAATTAATTAATATTATTTAATATTTATGTATTATCTAAGAATAATTTTATATTTATGTATTAATAAGGATAAGCCATGCTGGCTGCTGATATAAAAAGTATAAAATCTCAATAGCTATAAACTTTTAAAAATTAGCATGTGTGTGTTTGCTTACCAGAATCAAACAGCCAGCAACAGTGAGGTTTGGGGTTATGCTTTAGAAAAGGGGTCTGAGACCAGGCCCCTATCATGCTATGGTTATATAATATTCATTCATGGCTTCAATAGCAGCTTTGTATAATTTAGCTGGAAGATGGGAGAGAAAGAAAGAGGATATTCTTGATTGCACATATTCTTGATTGTCCAAAAGTCGTACATGCTTCTACAGTTAGACTGGTAGGAAGGAGACACAGTGGAACTTTGTGTAACAGTACAATCTGGGGAACAGAAAGCACACTAGTTGATTTAACAGAAAAAAAAAAGTGATATAGAGAATTGTTTAAATGAGAGCTAAAGGACTAGTAGCACATGAAGAAAACCCTGAGATGAGAGAGAAAGGATGAGAGAAATAAAAGTTACTTCTGGCTTGTGCTGGTGTCTCTGAGAAGGATGTTGGAGACTGAAAGAAGGTGGAAACCCGATGTAACCATGGCCGGAACAAATTACTGTTGCCAGATTAAAGAGCAATCTGCTCATTGGGTGTTTTCATAGTCATGAACCAGCCAAAGAGTTCATCTCTGTCTCCATTGATTGCCCCTATGGGTGCAAAGTAGCAGGAAGCCAAATCAAGAGGTGAAACATTTATAGATTCCTACCTCTAGCATCACTAAGATGACTCCTGATGGAATTTTGATTGAAGTGGCAATAGTATCAAAAGTGATACAGTGTTTTCTGATCTTTACTTATACAGACGGCCCCACATCTTGCCCAAGTCCTGATAATTGGGAACTAATACAAACAAAACAATTGTTTTTATAAAGAATTCGATAACTTACAAACCAAGGATGTTGCAAACAAAGTTCCTTGGCTCCAAATCCCTGCTTGATACATGATTAAGAATGTAGTTACATGAGAAGGAGGACATTGCCTATCTATAAACACTAGGGATGGACTTCATAGTGGGGACACTGACTCTGCAGGTTGATTTCCTCAGTGATGGCCCTTAGTTTTGAAAACCAAGTACTCGTAATTCATCGCCATCATCTCATTCGAAGCAGAGGCTTGAATTCTGCTCATCTCGGGAGCTGTTTTTGTCTAAATTTAATTTTCTACCTCTGGATTTTAGTTCACCTGAATAACCTAGTTGTTGAAAAAGTTGAATATCTAAAATAATTGTGTTTATGAAAAAGGAGGTTAGTTCTATTTAAGAAGTATTTCAATTATTTATTCTACTTCCAAATAACATTTATAATAAGTCACATGATTTTATGGGTCAGGAATTGGGGAGGGTTCCTATTAATAATCCTTTGTTCCATGTTGACTGGAATCACTGGAAACTGTTTAACTGGCAATGGGTTTGGAGGACACAAAATGGCTTCAGTCTCGTGGATTGTTGCCTTCAAGGCCGGTCGTCCCCCATTACATCCCTAAATTCTTAGGGACTTTACATTTTATCTCTGCAGCAGGGCAATGGTATATCTCAGGTACATGAAAAAAAACAAGACAGAAGCTCTCTCAGTCCTTTTAAAGGCTAAATTCAGAACAGACATAAGGTTATTTCTGCAATAGTTGATGGAAATGAAATATTTTTCATGCTGCATACGCCTTCCATTGGAGATAATTTTGTAAAGAGACATTTTGCCTCATACTTTAGCACAGAGGTACATTTAACCAGACTCCTATCATGGGTTGATGAAAGGACCCTTGGGGGCTTTCTTAAGCTAGTAGACATGCTTCACAGACAGGAACCAAACAGAAATGGGGATCAGAGAGTGACAATTCTCCATTTCTGATCATTTCATTTCGAACCCTAGGATAAAATAGGAAACACTACCCACCCATGTGCTCAATTTCTAAAACAGTGACTCAAAATGAAATCTTAATTTCTAGTAGGACAAATTGAGTCCAGCCATATGTGGAACTTCCCTGGATACAATCCAGGTGACAGGCTGTCCAGCCTAGCCATGCTTAGATTTATTGCTTTACCCTCAACTGTGCAGAGAATCTGGACTTTGAAATAACCATATATTCTTGATTTAATCTTAAGTCCTTTACCTTTGCATCTGAAGTGTATCTACCTCCCACTCTTTAACTTGCAACACCCTTAGCTTGTTTCTTTCTCAGCTCACTAAACCTTCCTGATATATCCCCATCCTTCTTTTAAGAAGCTTATTATTATCATTATTATTACTTTGCTTTACGAAGAGGTGGGGAAGAAGTCTTCATTATGCAAAATGTGATATATAAATCTATGTGGAGTGCTTCTAAAAGTAGAATGTCTGCCAAGTTCTCTAGCAGTGTTACCAGTGTATAATTAAGTACTCATTTAAACTATAGTTTATGTTTGTGTGAAGGGAGTGTGCAGAACTCAGAAATAGAAGTTGTTGTGGGTTTTTTTCCTGTATTTTTAAATTATATGTTAGATTCTGGTTTTGACAACTATGACTTTTAAAGCAACAAAACCGGATTTTCAGTTCTAGTAATATGGTGGCCTAGATGACCAGAGACAACATCTTGATCCAGGATACATAAAAATCTCTGGTTAAAACGCAAGATCTAGTGTGAAATAAGATAATCTTCAATGGGTAGAGATGGAAATGCAACCCAAAATAGATAAAGAACATATGGTTGTTTTAAAGTCCCAGATTCTCTGCCTCGTTGAGGGAAAAGCACCAAATCTAAATATATGGCAAATTTAGAATCGTACTGAGAACTGATTGTGGCATAGTTCCTGGAGTGTCTAACTTTCTCTGATGGCCTCCTGGTGAAATTTTAATCTGTGCTTTTATGGTAGACTGGAGATAAGCCTCATGCAATCACATGGATTTGATACAAGACCCCAATGTTAAGTCTGCATTTATGAAGGCCAACACCTGCAGTGAACTGAAGGAAAAAATAACACAGAGGGACATGGACAAGAGCCATCTTTGACTTTGGACAGAGGGGAAAGTAAGAAAAAAAAGTGTGTTTATGTGTGTGTGTGTGTGTGTGTGTTTCCCCTGTGTGCATGTTTGTAGTTGTACATATACACACATGCACATATGCACTCACAAGCAATCATATACAAAACTACTTTGAGAATTACCAAACAAAAGACTGAGCTTATGAAGGTTAAGATCAAATTTAAACACCTATTCAATGAAAGCCTTCTCAAAGAAAAAGTTTAATTAAAGGGAAAAACTAAAAATACTCTCGGGAAAAACATAACTTAACCCTAAGGTGGAAAGATTTATATAAGAGTGATATCAGAAAAGTAACAACAAAATAACAAATAAAAATATCAAATATATGAAGAAACAATCCACTCTGAAATGAGATTATGGTAAAATAAGATGGTGAAATCAGATACATAAGCATAGCAGATACTGAATTTATTAGCTATTGAATATTCCATTTGATCATATTAATATGACCATTTAAAGATTATATACTATGAAATGTATAAAGAAGGAATGAGCGGCTTTGAAATTAACAAATACATTTATAGAAGATGAGAATCTTCCAAAATTACATGACTTCATTTTAAGTCCTAATTTTGATATATGTAACAGAACTATATAACATGTAATTGAACAATTATCATTTTTTTTATTTTTAAAACATTGTTAACATACATAACAACATAACACTGTATCTACTGATGGAATAACACTATTGTAACATTTGATGCATACAAACATTGCATAATGCTTAAATCAGGTTAAGCATATTTATCTCCCCAAATATTTTTCATTTCCTTGTGGTGAAAGCTTTCGAAATCCTTTCTTTGACCTTATTGAAATGTACCGTACATTGTTGTCACCTATAATCATCCTATTGTACAATAGGACACCAGAACTTTTTGCTTTTGTGACTTAATACCCATTAGTCAAATTTTCTCATCCTTCTGTTCCCCTAGTTCCCCAGCCTCTCTCATTCAATGATCACCTTCCATGAGATCAATTTTTTATAGATTTCACATATCAGTGAGATCATGCAGTATTTACTTTTCTGTGTCTGAGTTTATTTCACTTAATGGGCTCCAATTCCATCCATGTTGCCTCAGTGGACAGAACTTCATCCTTTTTTATGGCTCAACAGAATTGCATTGTGTATGCGTACCACATTTTCCCCATCCATTTATCAGTTGATGACACTTAGGTGGGTTATGTTCCTTGGCTATTGTAAATAGTGCTGCAAAAAAACATGGATGTGCAGATGCCCCAGAGAAGATATTTTTAAAGTTGGAGATTTGTACTTTCCCTCAGAAGGGTTTCTTTATTCTACAGAATTATTATTTCCAATTCACATTGCATTTATAGTTCTATAATGCCTTTAAATGATTAATTTTGCAATTTCCTTAGGTATCTTTCCTAGTTATATAGTAATAGTGTTGTCCTGCCATGAGCTTCTATATCTGACCTGAGTTTCTTGTAATTCCCTGGAGACCAATGATGTTCAACACATTTTCATAAATTTATTGACCATTCATATATTTATTGACCATTCCTTCATTTTCTTTGTCCATCTCTTCAGATATATATATATATATATATATATATATATATATATATATATATATATTCTTATTAACTTATTGACTTTTAAATATATATTGAATACTATTCCTTGGGTATTTCTGTATATTACCAATATCTTCTCCAGACTGAAATTTTGAATTTTTGTGTCCTATACTGTAAAACAGAAGTTTCTAATTATATTTACATTTATTTCACAAACTTTTCTCCATAGCTGGTGACATTTGCCTCTAGTTTAAAATGGTTTCTTCTGTCCCTCCCTTGATAATGAGTATATTTGTCAATGGTAACTATTTGAAGATGTATTGTTTTATATTTCACATTCAGATGAAAATTTTTTATCAGAAATGATTTTTGTATGGACCAATAACATATGACTCATGATAATGTGTGCTGCATTATTTTTCTACATACATCTCCAAAGGATCCAATGCAATTTGGTGATGACTGTCTTTTCCTCCTGTTCCATTTGTCAACTGTATGATAAACCAAAAGTTGACACAGGTATGTATCTATTACTAAACTTTATCATGTCTCATTTTCCAGTTTATCCCTTCATCTTCAGATATCACCCTGTATTAATTACTATAAAGTTATTCTTTTAATGTATAGTATGTCTTAAAACTAATTTCTTCTGTTAAAATTCAATACTTCAATAGCTTTCCAAGTCCAGTGCATTTCTGTTTGTGAATGTGTTGTGGTATTATTCAGTTACAGTAAAAGTGTCAGTAAGTGTACAACTCTTTAATTTTACACATACATAAGCTTGTCAATAAGCTTGTCCATTCATACTGAAAGAAAACTGCTGAGATTTTGATGGGGTTTTGTGTTAGATTGATTAGTTTGCTAGACCTACTTAGTGATCACCATAAATCTACCCTATGCAATATGTTTTGCAGTTCTTTTTCTCAAGAAATATAATTTGTTTCTATTCCCTTGGGTTTGAATTAAATTTGTAACTTGCATGGTCAATAGGATGTAACAGAGGTAATGTTGTGTCTGTCATCTAAGTGATCCTGTTTCAGGCCAAGTCTAGACCCCAGAATGGCTTTCAGACTTCATATTTCATTCATATTTCATACTCTGTCTCCTGACCACTTTTTTCCATGAAAGCACTGTCAGACTGTTTTATGGGAGGGATACAGTAACAGAACCAAGACGGTCCAACCCATAGTCAGCCAACTCCCGAAAGCACAGCTGCCTGACTGCACAAGTTTGATGGAGATAAGCTCAGATGAACAGGCAACTAATATATAGGAAAATGTATAGCAATTAATATAGTGTGATGTTTTATGAAGAAGGGATAAAACATAAAATGAGACATGCTAAACTTTGGTAAAATATGCGAGCAGGTATAAACAGTGGGTAAACTCTAGCTCATAGAATGATGAGTTGTTATACAGGCTGGTATATTTTATGTCACTATATTGTGGAGGCAATTTTTTTCAGGACCTAATTTTTGCAATATATTACCTAGATGGGTTTGAGCTATAAGTGAATTTGAGGATAACTGGCATTTTCAACATATTGAATCCTCTGGATTATAAGCATAGATTATTACATTTATCATTAATTTAAACCTGTAACTTATTTCATTATAATTGTGTGTGTGTGTGTGTGTGTGTGTGTGTGTAGGAGTCTTACATATATTTTTTTAAATATGCTTCTAGGCATATGATTATTTTATGCTATATTGAATGTATATTTTATACATATTTCAGTATAATATAGTTGGTAATTATGTATTGTCATAGATTATCATAAAATTGTCAAATGTAGTTGTTTGTTAAGACAATATATCTATAGAGATGTTTTTACCTTCCAGGTAAAAACAAAGAATCTTTACTGTTAATGATGATCTTTCTTTGTTTTCAATTTGCTTATCTTTTAATTAGTCTTCTTGACTCAATATTATGACATAGGTCTCCAGTGTAGTAATGAACAGGTCATTAGAAGAAATATTTTCTAAAATGTTCATATATTCCCATTATCAGTTTAAGGGTTGTATTTTTTAATTTCTAGATTACTGAGAATAATTTTAATCCTAAATTGCTGATAAATTGTCTCAAATGCTCATTTTACTTTATATCTATATTCATGAGAGAAGTTGATCCATGTTTCCCTTCTTTCCTGTATCCTTGCAGGGGATGAGTATCAGTTTTACTGTCCACATAGAATCTCCTGAGAAACTTCATGTAACTACTTGGTAGAATTGATCACTGAAGTCAGCCAGTCATAGAGTTGTCTGTGTTGGAATGCTTGAGTTGTAGAATCATTAAATAATTATAGAAAAAGCTTAGGCTTTATTTCTTCTTGCATCAGTTTTTAGTATCTGTGATTTTAATGTGAAGTTTCAAACATATTTCTGTTTTGCAATATATATATATGTGTGTGTGTGTGTATATATATATATATATATACACATATATATATCTTTTTTAATATCATAAGCTATAATTTTGCTTCAATTCTTCTCTGGTATCAGCTACTTTAAAAACATTTATTTCTTCAAGAATTCATGATTTTTAGTAGTCTTTTAAAGAACAATCATTTGGCTTCAATGGTATTTTACAGTGAGGACATATATAGAATATTATATAAATATTTAAAGTATTTTAATTTGGATTATTATTCTATATTTAGCTACTTCAGATGATTGAGTTTTTACTTTCTTCCTCTAACACATACATCTAAGGCTAAGAACATCTTTAGCTAGTTTTCAAAATTTTCATATATAATATTTTCCCTCGCTAAATTTAATGTTCAGAATATTATTTAAATTTCATTTTAGTTAAATTTGTAACCATGAATTGTTCAGAAATTAGTAATTAATTCTGTTATTTATGAATGCTTATTTTTTCTATTTCTTATGAATTTCTAACAGTTTCATTTTTGTAGGGAAATATTTCAGCATTCTTCATTGGTTTTTTTCTTTTTTTCTTTTTTGTGGTACAGAGGATCAAACTCAAGACCTTAACATGGTGTCTACTACTGAGCCACATCCCCAGCCCATTTTAAAATTTCATTTGGAGTCAGGGTCTCACTGAGTTGCCTTGGCTGGCTTTGAACCTGGGATCCTCCTGCCTCAGCCTCCTGAGAAACTGGATTACAAGTGTGTGCCACTTTGCCCAGCTCTGTGTTATTTCAATTATGTGACATTTGTTGAAACTTGCTTTATGGCTCAGTATATTGTTAATTTTTTAATGATATGTACACTTGAAAAAAATAAATTCTGCTGTTTTATGATAATTTGTATGATAATTATATTTAGTAACGTGGCTTAAATCTAGTATAGGACCTTTATTTCCCTTTTATTTGAGCAGTTCTCAAGGGATGTGTTTCAAAATCATCTACTGTGTCTCCACTCATTATGATGAAAAGGATAAATGACAAAGGGCTACAGTGAACCTTTGGGGTGATAGATGTGTGTGGGACAAGTGCACGAAGTACTGCATACATGGCATATATTAAGGGCGTCTGAGTGGCAGCCCACTCCCATCGTGCTAGGCACGTGAGCAGCAGGCCACTTACCCCATGGGTACAGCTCTGGGCGTGAGGCCATGTGTTGTAGTCCCTGTGCTTGCTCCAAGGCCCATTCCTCAATTGGTCCCTGCAAGGACAGTTGGCCAGAAATTGTATTGGTGGCTGCTTGTAATCTGCTTAGCTACTGCCTGAGTCTATATACATGGTAACTGCACAATAAAATCAGACCTGCTTCCTCTTGGTCTCCGGAGGTCTTGAACAGTGACTCCGCAGCCACACTCTCTTCTACCCTGTTCCGTGGACCTCCTGGCTGGGTGAGAGAGAGCCCACGCAGATGTGCTCATCATTATGATTGTAGTGATGATGGTCTCACAGGTTTGCACATATGTTCCATCTCATCAAATGATAGGCTGTAAAAATGCCAAGTATTTAATCTGTAAACTCTATCTCCATAAATGTTTAAAAGTGAGCCAATGCATTGCAGAACATAAAGAAGAAAAAGCATGGGACCATCTCAATAGACACAGGAAAACCTATGATAGATTTTGACATTCACTCATAAATGTAGGTATGAGTGTATTAGAACTAGATAGAAAAATTTTTATTGATGAATAAATAAATAACCAGGTAGAGAATAAGATAAATGTTTTTCTAAGAATACTCCCAATCTCTAACAAACTTTCATAACTGCAGTTCTTGGGAGGACTATTCTTTAACACCCTTAACCATCAGCTATGAATGAAGAATGAACTGTCCCCTAGGCCTGGGGACTGGTGCCAGTTATGCTCCATTCTTACAGGAACTTCAAAAAATCATTGCTCTAATCAATCTCTGTTCTGAAGCTCAGGGAAAGAAGTGGTTAAATAAGGCCAAGACAGGTCATCTTCAAGATTCTGTTGACAAATATGTGCAGATTTCTAAGTACTGTGAGTCGCAATTGTTACTTAGTGAGTCTTCTTGAAAAGCTGACTTTTGGGAGAACTTTGGCATATAGAATGCAGTGTGCCGATACTTAAAAAGTAAATAAAACAGTCATTGACCACTTTGTTAAAAAAATGTCTACTATAGGAATGGGATTGAGGCTCAGTGGTAGAGCACTTGCCTAGCATGCATGAGGCACTGGTTTTGATTCTCAGCACCACATATAAATAAATAAAATAAAGGTCCATTAAAAACTAAAAAAAAAAAAAAATGACTACTATAAACTGAGTGTCAGTCTGCAAGTATATGTGTGATTCCTTTAAATGGTGACTGTGTTTTACTCTGAGTCTCCTCCACCTGCTCAAAGGCCTTAGGGATTATAGCATTGTCCTCCAAGTTTTGTCAGCAAGAGAGAAACTTTAGAAGTTACTGCTCAAATGTAGCAATCATTACTTGGTATTTTTCAATTTAATTTTAGTATAAATTAACTTATCTGGGTGCAAGTAGCATTAAAGCTAATAACCCTAAAAAGGATTAAGATTAGAAAGTAATGCTGTCACTGACAAAGCTCATTAACAGCCTTTATCACTACAAGCTGATGAACTACATGGAGGATAATTGGCCTAATTATAATACATTTGTTTCTTTAGCCAGGTATTCTTTGCTTCACTCTCTACTGATTACTTATGGGTCTCCGTTTGGCCAATTAAATTTCTCTTTCTATTTCATCCATTTCTAAAATTGATAGTGTGTAGCCCAGATGTCCCTCGCTGTCAGTGTGACTGTTCCCTGGATAGTTTAAAGCTGCATTAAAGAAGATTTAGAGAAACAAAAACAGACAGCTTTATCTTAAGATTACAGAAAATAAGCCAAGTTATAGAGTAAATAATTTTGGAGGCATCCTACCTATTTCTTTTAAGTGGAGTTGTTAAAATATTTGAAACCTAACTTTACATACACCCCAGATATGTCCTAGGAGATTCATTTCCTAATCTACTTTTTTTTTTTAATTTCATGGCAAGTAACAAGTCACCCAAGTAAAAATGGTTTATCAACACAAAATGTTAAATTAATTTATATTTTATATAGAAGATGGCTTGGAATTAGCGATTTCTACATTTGAAACAGTAGTAATGAATGTCTCTAAGAAGACCTTTGTTTGATTTCTTCTCCACCATATTCAGGATAGCATTTTTATTTTGTGTGTCTGTCCACCCTCATTGTCATAAAATGACTTCTATAGCTCCAGACATCGAGGCTGCATTCAGGAGCCAGGAACAGGACAAGAAACAATACAATGAAAACAAATTACCACATGATTTGCTTCTTTTATTACTAGAAAAGAAAAAATAGTTCCAGAAGACTTTCTCTTATATTAGCCTAAAATTGACATATATTCATGCATAGGTGAGAGAGGGAGATGGATAGAATTCCTAGCTTTCCCATCATTTATACCAAAAACAAAGACACTTGGTAACCACTTTTCAGTATCCAGCTGCTATGATTTGAAAGTATTTGACCCTCCAAAATTCATAGGTTGAAACATAAACAATAATGTGAGGGCACGACAAATTGAGATCTTTAGGAGTTGGTTAAGTAATGAAGGCAGAGCCCTTATGAATGAGATAGTACCCTTATAAAAAATCTGGAGGGACCTAAATAGGCTCTTGCACCCCCTCTTTGTGTCTGCATTCTTCCACATGTGATAAAACGGCATTCATCTTTGGAGGACCCAGGAACAAGATGCTACCTAGAAAGCAGAGACCAAATTCTCCTAAGACCCTAAACCTGCTGATGTCTTTATTTTGGACTGCCCAGCCCTCCAAACTGTGAGAAAACAAATGTCTAATGTTTATGAATTACATAGTCTGAGGATATTTTGTTATAGCAGCCAACTGAAACACCAACTCAGAGTATATTTCACAGAAAGACAGACCCTTTTCTAGTCATTGGAAGGCCCCATGGAAAAATGTGTCTCTATTCATCCTGAATGTCATGGAGGGACAAATTTAATTCTAGCACTTGGAGATATATCAGTTTTTCCAGCTGAGTTCTTATTGAACATTGGGGTCCACCCTAATGAGAGTGATCAGGCCATTCATTGTCCACAATAGACATGTTTGAAAGTGAAAAGGGGGACTACTGATAATTATGCATGTACAAGTGAAAGCTCAGTAATATCCTACATAGATTAGTACCTGTGGTTACCTTATCTTTAATAACCCTGTTTCCATCTCGGAGCCAGAGTATCACTGGTTCCTCATTGTTGGTTTCATAAAGAGTTTGATAACAAAAGAGGCCTTTGGGGGAGAGAAGCAACTGATATCAAGTGGCGCTAAAAACCAAACACGATTCCTATGGACAACCTTGGCATAACCCATCTCCACTCCTCAGAGCTACTGCCAACATCCAGGATAGGTGGACGAAGGGGCAGGATTCCAGATCTAATAATCATAGATGCTCCTGGAACAGAGTTCTCACTCTGATCATAAGGATTTTTCATGCTCTGACTGAAAAATACTGCAGCAAGTCAATAAAACCAAAAAATACAACTAATATTGATCAAAGTGATCACCTACTTTCCAGACCTATTTATCAATTAAGCAATTAATCTACCTACTATCCATGCATATAAAATTGTACAAAAAATGAAAGAACAAGAAAGACCAAAAAGAAAAATGTTCAATATCAGGGGTTTCACCCATGTTTTAATACAAGTTTGTCACAGGCACATTTCCGTTTCAGTGAATGTGAATATAAATCAGCTTTATTAATGAGTGCATGTTAGTGCATTAAATAGATTGTATTAGAGATGTGAATTTAGCTACTGGTCACATATTCTCTACCCTTCACCCCCACACTCAAAGCCAATAACTTGATATGAAGAGCTTTTATTACCCCTCCCCCTTTGGAATAAAAAGGTTGAAAATAAGAAGTTGTGATTTTGTACCTTAAATGTTTTTCAGAACTAAAGGAGTCTCTTAGCTTTTACTTCTTCACTGAAAGATATATTCATCTCCAACTATCAAGTACATATTCCAGGACAGAGAAAAGAAGAAACAAAAGAGACAGCAAAAGGTACAGAATCTGTACCCTTTCCATCCAACTTAAAGAGTATTCATAAAAGTTTCACCAAAAAGCAAATACTTAAATTTAAATCTCAAAAAAATGTACTGTGCTGTCATTTGGAAACAAATAAAGCTGGTCATGTTGATACATTCAAGAAAACTGGTTTCTTTTAATAAGGAGAAAGGGATATTGATTGGCAGCTAAAAGTCCTTGCCAGGTGACATATAATAATGTACCTAATAATTTACTCATAAAAATGTAGCCACTCCTCCAATTTTAACTATGATTATAATTATCATGTCACTTCTGTGCTGGAAATGATGATAAAAGTGATGCAGGATTATAAACATAAATGTTCCTTCTCTCATTAAATAAAAATACAAACTATGGTCAATGAGGTTCTCCATATCTTGCCAAACAATGGTGTGGAAAAATTGTGATTTTTCTGCTTACATAAGATTGATTACCATCTAATTTACTCTTAACTTCTCTATACTATAAGTTTTATAATTAACTGAGTGTTTATTGAAGGCTTAGTCTATGTCAGGGACTGTCTGGTGTTCAAAACACGATAAACACGATGCTATTGGTATGGACTATGATACCCTGGGACAGGTGCACTACATCTAATGAGGCTAATATAGAGGACATTTGAAAAAGTCATGATTCATGCAAAGATGTAAAGAATTAATATTATTATAAGTATAATAAAATATATAAAATATATAATATTTTCTTATTATGTGTTCATTTGTTTATTGTCACCTTGATTGATTCCATGTCTTTGTTGTTGTACACAACAAACATTTGAGTATAAATATCTCTTTGATATGCTCATTTTAGTTTCCTTTGAATCCAAATCCAAAAGTGAGACAGCTGGATTGTGTACGATGGATCTACTTTTAATGTTTTGAGGAACCTCCATACTGTGCTCCATACATGATAGAGTGTTCTTCAGCCATAAAGAAAAATAACACCTTGTCATTGGCAGCAAAATGGAAGATAGTAAGTGAAGTAAGCTAAGAATAGAAAGACAAATACCACATGTTCTTGCTCATATACGGAAGCTAAAAATAAATAAATAAATATTTTTTTTTAAAAAAAGTGGATCTGAATGTAGAATCCTGATTATAGAGGTTGGGAAAGGTTGGGGGAAGATGACAATTGGAGGTTGGATGACAAATAGCAAAGCTGGGAATGGGGACTAAATGATGTCCCCCAGCCCCAGGGCAGGACCATAGTCCAAGATAAACCATTACATACTTTGTAAAGTCCTAAAAAGAGGAACTCAAAAGTTCCAAATACAGAGACATACGGACAGGTATATGCTAATCACTCTGATTTGACCGGGATGAGCTGTATGTGTGTTGAAATGACACACTGTGCCACACTAATATGTACAATTATTACATCTTTATAAACTTTTTGAAAGACACGTTTTTTGGAAAAAAAAATATTTAGAATAGCTAGATATCCAGAGTAAAGACGTAACTAGTGTTTATAGACTTCTAGCTGTAAATAACTGTAAACTTGGTAAAATACATGAAGCAAATATTTTCAGGAATAAGATATTGGTTAACTCAGGAGTTAATAATTGAGATCAAAGAAATGTATGTTAATCCCTTAACCACCAATGGGCCTTAACAGAGTGGCTCTTCTGTGGACCTGAACATATTGAGAGGTTATGCAGTGTTGATTCTAGGGATAATTTTTTAAATAATAATAATAAATCAAAATTAGACACGTTTGTGGAAATAAAGCCAAGACTGACAGAAATACAAAGATTCACCACTAACTTATATTCTCAGCTAAACAACTAGAACATGTCAAAGGAAGACATGATATTCCAAACTGTATATCAACCATAATTTTCAGCATAAAATATGCAAACTTAATACATGTGAAAGAAGTAAGAAACATGGTTGATATTTGTTTAAAAAGTCAACAGAAGGTACTCCAAACTACTACAAATCATGAAAATAATTTTAACATCTTTAAAGTAACCAAAAACAAATATTTAACATTTCAAAGGACTGATGGTCATAATGACTAAACATAGGGAAAATCACAGAAAATAAATTATAAAAAACCAAATAGAAACATAGAAAATAAATTACAAAAAACAAAATAGAAATTATAAAAAAACAAAAGTGCCAATAATTGATATAAAAATCACTTTATTTGCTTAAAAAGAGATTGTAGAGGGAAGAAGAAAGAGTCAATAAATTAGAAGACAAATAGTGAACACAGAGAGAATATTGAAAACAAATCAATGGAATGCTCCTGATCAGTGAGCAGTATGACTGATCCCATTGAAATGTATCTGTAGCCCTGGAAAGAAAAGACAACTGAAGGAAAATTTTAAAGAAATAATAGTGGCAAATTTTTCAATTTTGGTGAAAAAAAATGAACTTACACAGTTAATGAAAACCATACATAAATAAGCATTAAAATGCTAAACAAACAAAAACAATAGCAGCATAAATTTTGAAATCTGAGAAAAAGACACATTGCAAAGAAACAAAGAACAATATGATTAATTCATGATTTCTTATCACAAAGAGTCCAGGGCACAATAGAATAAAGTTTTAAAACTTCAAAATTAGAGAGAAATATAATTGTATATGCAATGAAAATATTACCTAAAATGAGATGAAATGAAAGCATTTTCAAATGAACAAATGCCGAGAGAATTCATTGGCAGCTGATCTGTACTGCAGAAATGCTCAGGTATGGTTTTCAGGCAAAATAAATTATACTGTATAAAAATCTGTATTTGCAAAAAACAATGAAATATAATACTATGGCAAATATGTAAATAATATTAAATATTATATATTCTTTTTATTTTTATTTCTTTATATAGCCACAAAATGTCAAAGAAAATGTAAGTAACTTTGTATTTTGTTATAGGTAAATACACATAAATGAAAGAGTTCATTACAATAGCAGAATGAGGAGGAGTAGGAAATTAGAAATGAATAATTTTTAAATTTTGTTTTGCCATGTTGGGAATCAAACCCAGGGCCTCATGCCTACTGGGCAAGTGATCTACTCTGAGATACATCTGCTGCCCTAGGAAGTTACATGTATACCATTCTCACATTTTGTATAGTGCTATGATATGCATGTATGTGCATGGTTTGAAAATTCATTTGTTAAAAAACTAATTTCCAATGTAATGGTATCCGGTGATGAGATCACTGGGAAGTGATTAAGGCATAGGGTAGAATCCTCATGAATGGAATTAGTACCCTTGTAAAAGAGGCATCAGAGAGCTGCCTCACCTTCCCACCACATGAGGAATCAAAAAGAATGTATATTTTTACAGCATGCCCAAAGACTAAAACACAAAGAATGATACAATATTAATTTGAATTAGATTGAAATGTTATGATACTTATTGTAATCCTTAGGTAAGATGCTTAAAATACACACACACACACACACACAACACACACACACACGCTAGCGCTACATGCTCACATGAGGTGGGAAAGAAAGAGAGAAAAAGAATACAATAACTAAGTACACACAGAAAATACAAGTATAAAATAATTGTTGGAAGTATTTTTAAGCCCCAAGAAGTCAGTAAATAATAAAGCAAGAAAACAGGAAACAGAATGGGAAAGTTAAAAATAATTCAGTATGGCATTTTTAATCATAAGAACATCAACGTTTCTGTTTCTATTGAATGGAAAGGCATAAGTTGTTAAGCTTGATTTTTATAAACAACTCAATATGGATTTTACAGGACATCCACCTCAATGGCTCACATGGTTTTAAAGTAAAACGATATGTTTTGCAGTAAGCATTAAAACTGGTTTGTCATTATAAATATATATCATGCCAACTTTAACCAAAATATTTCTTAAAAATTAGTATTTTCAAATGGCGGTTCCATTCCCAGCTTTCCAAGAAATCTCCATACTGCTTTCCAAATTGGCTGCACCAATTTGCAGTCCCACCAACAATGAACAAGTGTACCCTTTTCCCATTTGACCCAGCTATTCCCCTTCTCGGTCTTTTCCCTAAAGACCTAAAAAGAGCATACTAAAGGGACACTGCTACATCGATGTTCATAGCAGCACAATTCACAATAGCAAGACTGTGGAACCAACCTAGATGCCCTTCAATAGATGAATGGATTAAAAAAATGTGGCATTTATACACAATGGAGTATTACTCTGCATTAAAAAATGACAAATTCATAGAATTTGGAGGGAAATGGATGGCATTAGAGCAGATTATGCTAAGTGAAGCTAGCCAATCCCTAAAAAACAAATGCCAAATGTCTTCTTTGATATAAGGAGAGTAACTAAGAACAGAGTAGGGAGGAAGAGCATGAGAAGAAGATTAACATTAAACAGGGACGAGAGGTGGGAGGGAAAGGGAGAGAGAAAGGAAATTGCATGGAAATGGAAGGAGACCCTCATGGTTATACAAAATTACATACAAGAGGAAGTGAGGGGAAAGGGAAAAATAATACAAGGGGGAGAAATGAATTATTAGAGGGGTTAGAGAGAGAAGAGGGGAGGGGAGGGAAGGGGAGGGGGGATAGTAGAGGATAGGAAAGGCAGCAGAATACAACAGACACTAGTATGGCAATATGTAAATCAATGGAAGTGTAACTGATGTGATTCTGCAATCTGTATCCGGGGTAAAAATGGGAGTTCATAATCCACTTGAATCAAAGTGTGAAATATGATATATCAAGAACTATGTAATGTTTTGAACAGCCAACAATAGAAAAAAGAAAAAAAATTAGTATTTTCAGAGAGGAAAAAAGGGAAAGTTGATGACATTAACAAGGCCAATTTCTCAAGAGATAATTACTCAAATGTGTACATTCTTAACATTCACAGTATATGGCCCATACAGTGATATGTAAAAGAAAGAACTCAGGCTTATGTGCAATTATAAGGAAATTTTAAAAATCAGTAACTCAATAATTGGTAACAGGCCCCCCCAAAAAAATACTGTGGCATTTTTTCTTTTGTCTAAAACTCATTCCTCATATCATTCTGGGCTGTCTGAAATGCGCTTTCTCTCTTCAGTTTTTCAGGATGTTGTTTCTCAGTAGCCTCCCTTTACAACAGACCTTAAAAGAGTCACCAATGACTAATAGTTTCCCATTTATAGTCTACAAACAATGTGTTAGGATCAGACATTTTCTGTGCTTATCTGGAGACTGTCCCTCTCTCCACTGCCTGATCTCAGGTCCACGAGTCCACTGTATTCTGCCTTCCTGACTGCTCTACCCCAGTTCCTTGATCAGAGGCTGAGAGAGCACAGATACTGCAGAAATATATCTTGAATGGACAGATGCCTGAATAAAGGGTGATAAGTTTAGATCTTATCTTTTTTTTTTTAAGTGAAATTTTTAGATCTCCTAGATATAGAATCATGTCATCAGCAAATAGTGGTAGTTTGAGTTCTTCTTTACCTGTTTGTATCCCCTTAATTTATTTCTTTCATCAAATTGCTTTGGCTAGAGTTTCAAAGGTGATGTTGAATAGAATTGGTGAAAGAGGACATCCTTGTCTTGTTCCAGTTTTTAGTGTTAATGCTTTCAATTTTTCTCCATTTAAAATGATGCTGGCCTTGAGTTTAGCATATGTAGCTTTTACAATGTTGAGGTATGTTCCTACTATCCCTACTTTTTTCTAGTGTTTTGAACATGAAGTAGTGCTGAATTTTGTCAAATACTTTTTCTGCATAAATTGTGATGATCATATAATTCTTATTTTTTAAGTCTATTAATATGATGAATTACATTTATTGGTTTCTGTAGGTTGAACCAGCCCTGCATCCCTGGGATGAACCCCACTTGATCATGGTGTACTATCTTTTTAATAAATTTTTTATTCAGTTAGCCAGAATTTTAATAAGAATTTTTGCATCTATATTCATCATAGATATTGGTCTGAAGTTTTCTCTCCTTGATGTGTCTTTGTCTGGTTTTGGTGTCAGGGTGATATTAGCCTCATAGAATGAGGTTGGAAGGTTTCCTTCTTTTTTCCATTTTGTGGAATACTTTGAGGAGTATTGGTGTTAATTCTTCTTTGAAAGTCTTATAGAACACAGCTGAGAATCCATCTGGCCCTGGGCTTTTCTTGGTTGGAAGGCTTTTGATGCATTTTTTATTTCATTACTTGATTTTGATCTGTTTAAATTGTGTATGACCCTCTTCATTCAGTTTGAGTAGGTCATCTGTCTAGAAATTTGTTGATGTCTTCAATGTTTTCGATTTTATTGGAGTATAGATTTTCAAAATAGTTTCTAATTATTTTCTGTATTTCAGATGTGTCCATTGTAATATTTCCTTCTTCATCAGAGATTTTAGTAATTTGAATTTTTCTCCTTTTCTTTAACATGGCTACAGGTTTATCTATTTTATTTATTTTTTTCAAAGAACCAACTTTTTGGTTTTTTTAAAAAAAATGCAATTTGTCAAATTATAATAAAAAATATGTTGAAAGAAATATTTAAAGAAACAACTGCATATAGCAAAAAGAAATCAAGGAAATTTGTGTAAGAGAATACAGAGTTTACCAACAACAGGGGCAGAAGAAAATAAAAAGCTAAAGAAATTTAAATGTGCCGATTTCCTCACTTATTAGGGCAGATAATTTTGTTTAAATATTGATAAATTACAAAATGGAGATTTTAGTTTATTATTTAAAAATATAAAAGCAACCAGTGATTTACTAAAATCTAGGCCTTCCACATATGGCACATATAACAAATATGACAAAAGATAGGTACAAAGGAAATAAAATTAGCTCCAAAAATGTTAATGTAAAGTGGATAAATTGGCAAAGTAAATAGGGGAAAGTTGTGGGATGTTATCATTTTGTAAAATGATATATTAAAGACAACTTCTTTGAAAATAATATCTACAATGACACATAAGGCAAATGCAAACAAATATTAAACAAGGGTCAAGATATTGCCATCAAATGAGAAAAAAATCTCTCTCTCTCTCTCTCTCTCTCTCTCTCTCTCTCTCTCTCTCTCTCCCCTTCTCTCTCCCTCTCTCTCTTTCTCTGTTTCCTGGCTGCCATGATTTGAGAATTTTCCCTCTGCCACAACTTTCTATAGTGATGCTCTACCTGGAAGCCTGCTGACCATGGACCAAAACCTCTGAAATTATGAACCGAAATAAATCTTTCCTCCTTCTAGTTGTTTTTGCCTGTATTTTGTCACAGAGATGAAAAGTTGGCTAACACAGTGGTCCATCACAATGTTTTTGAAAATTATTAACAAATTAACAAAATAAATTTACTCAAAAAGACTCATGCAATTAATAAATCATCTTTAAAAGGCTTGAATCAAAGAATTGAAATTCTAGAATTGATTTTTAAATCAATTTTTATATACCCCAACTCACAGAGTAAAAAGTTGTCTAAGCAAACTTTTTTTTTAACCTTAATCCTTTATATAACTGAAAAATAAGAAAATTTTGTGAAACAGCAAATTTAATTGTTATGGTTTGGTTGCAAAGTGTCCCTCAAAAGCTCACAAGTGAGACAGTGCAAGAAGGTTCAGAAGAGAAATTATTGGGTTGTAAGAGTATTAACCCCAATCAGTGATTCAATCCCTGATAGGGATTAACTGAAGTGATAGGGTGTGGCAGGGGGATGTGGGCACTGGGCATGGTTTGGGATATATATTTTTATCTGGCCACTAGACTCTCTCTGCTTCCTGTTCGCTGTGTTCACTACTTCCCCCGACCACACTCTCCCACTGTTATGTTCTGTCTCACATTCAGTGCCAAAAAATGGGGCTGGGCTTCTGTGGACTAAGACCTC
Source organism: Ictidomys tridecemlineatus (assembly GCF_052094955.1). Classification (NCBI taxonomy): domain Eukaryota; kingdom Metazoa; phylum Chordata; class Mammalia; order Rodentia; family Sciuridae; genus Ictidomys; species Ictidomys tridecemlineatus. Next base: position 26,526,572 of record NC_135478.1, on the reverse strand, counting down.
TGAAACCCTGAGCCCTCAAATAACTTTTCCTCTTATAAAATTGTTCTGGTCGGATCTTTTAGTCACAGCAACAACAACAACAACAACAAAAAGCTGACTAAAACATCAATATATTAAAATGCAAAAGAAAGAAAACTCAAGGGGAAGAAATTACTAGTCATAAAAAAGGTTTAATTGTAAAGAAGATGGTTATAGCAAAAAATATTTTAAACCACATAATTTTTTTGGAAAACAAACCAATAAAACCAATTACTGGATTAACAAAATGAAAGAAAGAAAAAGTATTCTGTAGAATGAGAACTGAATATTTAGAATCATGTAGAGAAACTGAAAAGTGGTATCAGGAAATGTTCTTCACAGTCATACAAATGAATTTCAAAATCCATATACCAGTAGATGATGTCCCAGAAAACAGCTATGACAAAATAATCTGTTAGAAGTAAAATGGTGACTCAAGAACAAATAAAATATAAAAATTATAGAATATTTAAGAATGTTAAAAATTAGTGTCAAACATGTTTTTCATAGTCAATTTCTTCTTTTCTCTTGTTTCTTTCTTTCTTCCTCTTTCCTTTCTTCTTTTTCTTTTTTTCTTTTTTTTTTTCTTTTTTGGTACTGGAGATTGAACCTAGTACGAACCACTGAACCACATCCACAGAGCTTTTTTAAATTTTATTTTGAGATAGGATATTGCTGAGTTGCTTAGGGCTTCACTAAATTGCTGAGGCTGGCTTTGAACTCATGATTCTCCTATGTCAGCCTCCTAAACTGCTGGGATTACAACCATGAACCACCATGCCTAACTTCATAGCCAAATTTTAAACCATGTAATTTTTAGGAGAACAAACCAATAAAACAATTTTTTAAGGGAATACTTGAAAATAAACAGGGCATAGAAAAGGAAGTTTTACAACATATATCTAGGAATCTGACAATGAATAAATAATATGATAAGAAAAATGTTGAATTGGAAATTATGTCCAATATGGTAATCACTAACCTAATGTTTAAATTCAATTTAGCTTTTAAGATACAGGTTCTCAGTTTAACTGCTCACATTTTAATTTCTTAACAACCACATGTCTACATTATCCCATCCAGTTGAATAATGGTGAATAGCATATTTCAGACTTCACAGGTAGGTCTAGAAGAAAACCCCCAGTGATATTCTCCTTCCTGACATATCATTGAAGAGAAAAACATGAGAACAAAAAATCTGGAACAGCCCATTGTGTACCCCTGTAATCCCTGTAGCTCCAGAGGCTGAGGCAGGAAGATTGTGCGTTCAAAGCCAGTTTCAGCAAAATTGAGGCACTAAGCAACTCAGAGAGACCCTGTCTCTAAATAAAATCCAAAATAGAGCTGGGGATGTGGCTCAGTAATGGAGTGTCCCTGACTCAATCCCTGGTACCTAAAACAAAAACAAAAAACCTGGGACATTCTGATTGACTAAACTTGGTCATTGACCCACTTTGGGGGCCAGGGACAAGGATATAGGGAGTCACTACAATTTATGTTCCCTGTAGCACCTCAAGAGAAGTTAAGCAATGCACATCAACACACACTTTTAGGTACATTATATTTCCCTTGCACAACAGTTTTCTGAGACAGATAGATATTGCACTATTCTTAAAGAGTGGAAATTAGGGCTCAGAGAAATTAAGAACTTTGCTTCAATTCATTCTGCAATAAATGCCAATGCTGGGTTTTAAATTCAGCCCTTCTAAATGTAGGTCCACTGTCCTCATTACAATGCATCACTCAGTTTTTGCCCAAAACAGGACTTAGAAATTCTCTGTGTGCTTAGACCTACTGAAATAGTCCATGAAACTGAAATATAATACTATCAAGCATTCAGCTTGCAGATATCCAGTAATTAATACTGGCTTCTGTTATTTGCCAGACTTGATAAACACCACAGCATTCAACATACAGCATACAAACAAAAGAGAGAGAAGGGAAGACAGGGATGTTCTGGCTAAAATAATAATATGAAGTAGATAAGAAAACAAAGTTTTGATACAAATTTTTATAAATCAATAGATGAATTAGAAGAAAAATTAAAATACTCTATCAAATTATCCAGCAGAATCCCCTACATGTAGTGCTCAGTAAATGGTTTTGTGTTGCTGGTAAACTTCAGAGAGCTAAAATGGCATTTCTGCTCCTCACATTGTACGAATAAGCAATGATCTGTTTTTGTTAGAAACTAGAATTCTATAGGTGGGTCCTTAGAAGAACCCAAGGAGCAGACAGAGTATGAATGTGATATTTATCACACTAGCAGCCTCTTTTGTGAGTGTGAGTGTGTGTGTGTGTGTGTATGGGGTGTGTGTGTGTATAGGGATCAGTGTTGGCAGAGTATTTAAGCTAACCAATAAATAAATACAAACTATATTGCAAAATAAAATGCTGCATCACAGTGGATCTCAAGAACCAGCAGTCATGATTGAGGCTTATTCAGTGGCAGAATAGATACTGTAGGGGTGATGATCCACATAGTACCAAGCACATTTAATGCATTTGTTCCCATTCTCAGTGGCGGTATTGACCCAGGTGCAAAGTATGCAACCAGGAAGCCTATTTCTCTCAAGGCAAGTCACGGTTTCTATGCAGGTTATCAGTGGAAAGTCCATGAACATGGTTGTTGAGAGCCACAGCCAAAGGGGCCCCAGCAAACTTCCAGTGGCCCCAGCAACATCTAGCTGATTGGCTCCTCTGAGGTGATGCTCATTGGGCTGTTTCCCTGCCTTTTCAGACTGCCAGCTGATGATTGGCTCACAGCGGCCCCAGCAACATCTAGCTGATTGGCTCCTCTGCGGTGATGCTCACTGGGAGACTTCTTTGGCTCTGCCCACGTGACCCAGCCAATCTGTTCAAGAGCAGGAGGATTGTGGGAGGTGGTGAGGCTTGTGTTTGTGTGAGAGGCTTGTGGGAAGCCGGTGGTGGCAGTTGGGCTCTGAGGGTTTTTCCTGAGGAGCTGTTTTGTTTGGCCTGTGTGGTTCTAAAAATAAAGTTTGTTTCTTTTGACAAGTGGCTCCTGAATTGTGCCCAGCCAGATTGCGGCACATAGTAAACTTTCATTTTTATGGTCCCAAGATTGAACCCAGGGGGCCTCAGGCATTTGAGGCAAGCACTTTCCCACTGAGTTACATACCAGCCCCACTATTGGTTTTTAATGAAACCAACTGGATTATTGGTGTGAAAAAAGGGAGGGAGGTATATATTAAAGCATTATTTCCTGAGTGTGATGAAGATCATCACTTTGAGAAATTTGACATCACTCCTCCAAGTTCTTCCACATGGCTCAGAAAAATATGAAGGGGACAGGGGTGTACCAACTAGGATAGAGAAGAAAGGATCACAGACATGGAGAACAGAGAGCAGAATGACAGTTTCAGTGGGAGGGAAGTAAAAGCATGTCAGTAAGCAGCTCGATGAATTGATTGATTCATCAAAACAAAGTTAATATATTTGATAGACTCTATCCTAATTGAGATGATATGAAGAAAAAAGAAAAAAAAACAAGAAAGGTTAAAAAGCAAAATGAGAATGAACCAAAATAAACACCTGGCACCTGTGTTTCAAGAAATCACAAACAAGATGGATAAAGATGTCCCAAATAACAAAACTACATTAACAATTGTGATCCGTAAAATCAGTGATGGGTAGAAAGAAACAAAATGTGATAGTGGGATTTCTAGGTCACAACAATGAGAACTGAACTAGCGAATAAACAGGGTCCCTGTACCAGGAGATAAGGGATTTGGTTTTGTGGACAAGTTGAAGGTGCCAAAGCCACCATGGATGCTCAGGGTGTGATAAGAGGAAGGGGCATAAATAGGAAGAATATAAGAGGTAAAATCAACACACACACACACACACACACACACACATAAAGCCAAAAAGTTTACTTTTAATTTAATTTTATCATGGAGTACTGCCTTTGAAGTGCCAGGAAAAGGTCCATGTTCCTATTGACATCTAGTGATGAGGAGGAGATACTTACAGCATAATAAACCTGCACATTTTGATGTGACCTGAGGTAAATTGTTTATTAACATTGAAAATTCTAAGTGAGATTTTCCAAACTCAGAAACTCCAAGTCAAATGTTTTCACTCATTTGCAGAAGCTAGAGTAAGATAAAGGAAAGGGGGAGGGAATACCATTACATAAAGCATCAATCAAATATAAATTAATAGAAGAATGAAAGGATGTCTAGTAAAGGAGAAGAAGGAGAAGGGGAGAGTTGGGGGGGGGGTGGATGGGAGGAAAATGGGGGAGGGAAAAGGTAGGATCATGAACTGAAATCAATTTCCATGCACATGAGCTTGTTGTGTATAACCATTAAGCAGTAATTTTTTTTAAAAAAAGTGCAATAAAAAAGACAACTATGCTGTTTTTGTGATAAGGAAAGCTAAATATTACTCAAAACAAAAACAAAAACAAAACAGACTCAGGTGGTGAACCCAGGCTTCACCACCCACTGTACCACGTCAGGGCTGTGACTGAAGATGCTGCATTTCTCCTCAGTGGCATCCCTTTCTACAGGATTGAAAGAAGTGCCTCTCAGTATATTTGGCATGATCTCTTGGGACATCAAGAACATTAAAATTTGTATGAAATTAACAAACCAGGTTCATTTACTTAGAAGCAATGTTTTTAAGTTGAAAACAAGTCTGAATTACTATGCCAATAGTAACTCAATGATCAATAGGACACAGTCAAAATCTTCAAAAGTCCACTAGAAAATATATAAGACATACATATTGACAAATATGTATGTGTTTTAGTCAGTTTTCTCAGTGCTGTGACTAAAAGATCTGATCAGAACAATTATAGAGATGGAAAAGTTTATTTGGGGGCTCATGGTTTCAGACAATTGTCCATAGACAGCTGGCTCCATTCCTCCAGGTGAGGTTGAACATCATGGAAAGAGTGTGGTGGAAGGAAGAGACTCTCGATGATTGCGAAGGAGATAGAGAGACTTCACTGGCCAAATATAAATATATACCTCAAAGCCATACACCCCCCTCTAGCAACATCCTACCCACCTTCAGTTACTAATCCTATTAGGGGATTAATTCACTGACTGGATTAAGACTCTCACAACCCAAACTTCTTCTCTGAACCTTCTTGCATTGTCTCACACATGAGCTTTTGGGGGACACCTCACACCCAAACCATAATGGCATGGAAAGTCAAAATGTATTGTTAAATGTATTTATCTGTTTATAAAACACTTTTCTGACTTTATTTCACTTGATCAATGTTGTGAGACAGCAACTTAATAATTTTAGATTCCCTATCCCTGTTTTGTGAAAAACAATAAGGAAACTGAGGCTTAGAGAGTTTTAGGTGCTAGATCACCATTAGAATTTTCAGATCAAGAATCCAAGCTTTCTGACTGTGAATGATTAGTTTTTGAGTTCAAGTAATAATAGCCCTCCAAAAAAAAAATAAAATAAATGGATTTCTTCCCCATTATTGCAATCATGAAGGAACAAAATAAGACTGTCTACAAAAAATGAATCATGCAGTAGATTCTCTGGAAATTCTGTCTCCATGATGTCACTTATCTGCATTGTTCACCTTGTTTACTGATTTAACCAGACATTTTATCCCAGCCTCAACACAGACTTACAGCCTAGCACACTAGAAAAATATTTTACCCGATGACTCAAAATGTCACTTACTGGATCTACCCAGATTGCCTTGCTATACTGCTGACACGTTTTCCTGAAATGAAAACTATCAGACAAAACCAAGAATGACAGCCTATCAATGTAGATGATTAGTGATTGATAAAGATCAGCCTTTGGTCCAGTCTTATTTCCATTCCAATGATGGCCATAAAAAGTTATGATAGAAAGAAGATGAAAGAGACAACCAGAGAATCTCCACATCTCCTTCCCCTCGACAATTACCTGGTTCCCTTGAAGAAGCTCTGCATGTATCACACTGGTCAGCACTGGATACTATTTTTGTCTTAAATCTGAAAACCAAACAGGACAGGGTGCTACAAATGTTGCCCTCAGAATTAACAGAGTAAAGAGATAATAAAACTGAAATTTATTAAGTGCATCCTACATGTTAGGTCCTTTTGCCCATTGAAAACATTGCAATATATATACGTGTTTTCAGATACAGAACCTGAGGCCCAGGGAGGTTGTGCTCCTTGCTGGTAGTCAAATGTCAATTGATAGCAAAGTAATGTTTTCTTTGTTCTGAGCAGTTCCTGTAATGCTGATCTGCAAAGTGCTTCTAAGGAGCTGGTATAAAGAATCATGGTAAAGGAAAAGTCACAAGGTTGAAAGATGACACCAAAGAGACAGAAGCCACCTGCAGCCATAAGGAAGGAAAAAGCTGGGGTTGAGAAGCAGAGGGCAAGCTTGTAAATCAGAATTAGATAGTGATGTGTGTTTGTATTCACAAAATCAAGGGCTTAAGGAATCATGCAAGCCGTGTAGTTCAGCTGCACATTTCATACTTGAATTCTCTCTATCAGGTATTCACTAATCTGCCATTCAGCCAGGACCTCTGCCCTGAGCTTCTCTATTATTTGATAGCTTACCATTACCTCCTGTGCCTCACCCCACATTCTCACATCACACCTTTCCTCCATCCGTTGCTATGGGAGACAGCTTGGTTCTGAGTAACTTGACAACATGGGTCGTAGCTGCTGGATGTGTTTATTTCTTTCCCAGGAGTTCTCACAGACCATAGCCAGGGATCTACAGGAACACACTGGCACTCATTGCTACTCAAGTATGGAATTGCGAAGGATTGAACCCTTCCTGGGTCAACTCTAGCCAGTGTGGTCATGGAGTCAGTGCAATTCTTGAAAGAGAAAATTTTGAGGCAAGTTACATAGGATTGTTTCCAGGAATCCAGCGGGACTGAGCTCCAGTTACTAGAGCACTGTCAAGCTCAACAAGACACATTAAAATGATCTCTAAGGTGGAAGAAAAGGCTACCCACCAGTCGTAGGCAAAGCTGGGGACAAAGCAGGAAGCAGAAGAGACGTAGGTTTTATCCAGTTTTCAATACAGTGCTAGAGGACTTGCGTAACCTAATACTAACATAGCATTAGCTAATCTATATTGTTGATGATAAGGATGCTGATTTTTAAAATATTCTATTTTCACATTTTGGAGCCATGTTTTTATTAAAGGACTTTCAAAGACCATTGAAATAAAAAAAAATTTATAGAACTGCTCTCTTCGGATATCCAAGATGACATTTAAAAAAGAATTTCTTAAAAATAGAAAAATTAGCCAGGCTCAGTGGTTCATACCTGTAATCCTAGCAGTTTGGAAGGCTGAGACAGGAGGGTTGCAAGTTTAAAGCCAGCCTCTAAATAAAATATAAAAAAAGGGCTGGGGATATGGCTTAGTGATTAAGTTCCCCTGGGAGATCAATCCCTGGTACCAAAATAGAAAAAAAAAAAAAAAGAGGGAGGAATATTACAAAATTATACAAAGTAGAAAATTTGAGATATTGACATACATGTGTATATCTATCTCAGGAAGATAATTCTAAGCTTTAGGTATGCAAGCAAGTACTCACCCTATTGTGACTTGAGGTAGTATTTTGAAAACAAATATCTGATCCTGACACTTGAAAAACGTCCCTAGTAGGAAACAGCCACTGACTGTTGGGTTGAGCACCTACAACTGGAAAGCAATTTTTTAAAAAAATGAAAGAAAAATTCGAACTCCTGGAGTCAAAGGCACGGAATTTTCTGGGTACTGAGTCATAATATATGGTTTGACGAGCTTGGTAACTGTTTGCTTTGCTATTGACAAAAAAGAGTGTTAATTCGTGGTCTGTCTTATGGTATTGGTGATAATATCAAATAAATGAAGGAATGATAAAGGAATATTAATAGTATACCATTATATATATTTGAAGTATTATTCCTCATGTGAGCCTCTAGGTTAGGGACTGTTCCCAATGTTTGTGTTTTCTTGTGCTCCTAGAGTGAACTACTGTAGGAATGAAGCTTTTTCAATGGAGTGCTCAGAAGATTAAGAAAATAATTCAAAGGCTGAAGGGAATGATCTACAGGGTAAGATTAAAGGAGGACATGTACTTCATCATTCTGTTAGACAATGCCTAATGGAGGGTCAGGTCTGCAGAGATATATTTCAAAGGGGTAAACAGCACAGAAGGGGAAGAATTACTTTAGCAGATACAAAGGAAATAAGTAAGAGCATTGAAAATGAAATGGGGGAAAAAAGTCTGTGGATACCAGAAAATGATCAAAAGTGTCTTATTTGGGAACTTTCAAGCTCACATTAAAAAAGTCTTAAATCTTCCATCTTGACTCCATCTCATCATTGAGGTTGTCTCCAAAGACTAACATGTTTTGTGAGAGCACTCTTCCTCCACATTGGATAGATTTTTGTCCTGAATCAGTAGCTTATCTTTTTAATTCAAGCTATCATAGGAGAAAAATCATCACAAAATATATTGTTCTTTCCAAGGTGTCAGATTCATTTCCACTTGCTTTTTTTTTTTTTTTTTGGTTTTTTTCCCCTTACCCACCATGAACTTATTTCATAGTTTCCTTGGGGAAAGCTTCTGTAAGTGTACGAGTGGAACTAATTGAAAAGATCAAATTTAATAGAATTTAAACTCACTGAAGGGGGAGATAACTTCAGTCATACTAGTATCAGGGGAGAGGAGACAAGTCCAAGAAAGATCCTAAAATCTAAACTACTAGAAATGCTCTGTAAGTCTTGCAAAGGAAGATGTCTGTTCTTATTTAACTAGAAGGGAGATAGAAGTAAGTCAATGTACTTTGAGATAATATTTTTTTTTAATCTAGGGGGACATAGACCAGTGCTTTTTCTAACAAAGAAACTTTATTCAGAAGTAGGAAGAAAAATATTAATTTTTTTTCTCTCCCAGAAAGAAACAACTCTGTTTGCTTCAGATCCTATAAATGGCATTTTCCTAGAATGAAGCAATAGTATATTTGACATTTTCAAAGGATGATCCAGAAGTGAAATTGCAACATTGGACAAATTTGTCTACACAGCATTGCTTTGAACATAGTCTAATTGGTCTTGAGTCTTGTGCTTGTCATTTTGCATTTCTGGAGTCATTTACTTGGATTCCCCTTAGGGATGATCTCTCTGGGCAGGATCTGCTGATTACAAGGAGTGATGATGAGGTCCTGGTTTCCAGCCTAGAGCTGTTCTGTCTGCATTTGCTTTTCCCAGTGATTCAAGGAATTTTGATAACTAACTTAGAAGTTCCTTTTTCTCCTCCCTCATCACACTGACATCCTTATATGCTGTTTCTTTTGATCCTGGCATCAAAATCAACCATTCTGTGAATTTTTCAGTCAGTCTGGAAATTGCCTTGGAATTCTGTTGTGCATCAATGTATCAGTCACCAGCTCTATTTTTTATTACAAGAAGATCTTGAACCTTCTGCCTCATGATCCTAAATTAGTATGTCTCCAATTCAGCACTATTGACTTTGGAGATGGATAATCCCTTGTTGTGCAAGGCTGCCCTATGCATAATAGGATGTTTAGTGGCACCTCTGACCTGCCCTATCAGATGCCAGTAGCAAACAACATCCCTTCCCATCCAGACAATCCAACATGTCTCCAAAGACTGCCAAATATTCAATCAGAGGCAAAATCACCCACAGTTAAGAACCATTTGTCTAACCACATATCAAGGCACTATTTCCTTTTACAGAATGCAGGGGCAGGTGTCACATGACTTATGAAATTTAATTTATGAAATTTAAGAAATTCCTGAAGCATGAACTCTTCTAAATTATGAATCCCATATTCAGTAGAATCTCACTGTTTCCCTTGCCATTCTGCTGCGTAGCAGGGTCTGTCTCATCCTTTCTGTCCTTGTTTAAATGCTGCTTCTGCTTGATCAGATGTGATCTGATCAAGGATCCCATTCCCCGGGAGCCACCCACAGCTGGTACTGCTATATTGTTATAGTCTCTTTTTCCCTGGTTTCAGGCAGAACTGTTTCAGTCTTAGTCTTTGTGAAGTCTGGTGATGCTGCCCTCTTCTCTGAAATCCTTTCTGCATACCGACCTCACCCAGTCTGTCCAGACACAGGGAAAAGGTTCACAGTTTCCTTTTGTGGTTTATCCCTCTTGAGAACTAGTGCTAGTCAAAGGGAGCCACATCAGTGATGGACTGTTTCTCCACCTGTACTATGTCTGAGACTGATTAAAAGTGCTTTGTTCTCTCGGAGTCTGCATTTCTACACTGGAATAAGTGAGGAATCTCTATGATTAATCATCGGTTAGTGCACATTCCGATGCAAGAGAACAAATATATGAAGACCCGTGCCTTATATATATATATGTGTATATAAATGTAGTTTTTGGTAATTTGATAGAAGGAATGCTAGGTAATATAAAAATTTTTAAAATCATTTATAATCATTAGTTTATATATTTTCTAATAATGACCACATTTTGATTAGGAATGTGTTTGATGCATATGGAAGAGTTACAGCATGTTTTATTTCTGCTTTACCAACCATGCTAACACTTTAATTTTTAAAATAATCATTTATTCCCTTTGCAAGATCCTATTAGATTGTTTTAGTTTCATAATTAGGGGCCAAATTTGTGTCTTAAATATAGTCTCTGGAAACTGAACATGTAGAGAATGATTCAAAGTGGCATTCAGGGTGTGAAGTATTTCAGGCAAGAGAGATGTCTGCCATTTAGAGATCTGGTATTTGTGCAACTTCTGATATGCAATAATATTTTTCCTCCCCATACCATTGTTCCTCTAGCACCTCTGCTTCTACTAGCAAACACTAATGAGAAGAGTTGTTGTAGTTAGCAAGAATACTAGTGCCTCAGCACAATTACTAGATTTAATAATTTCAGAATTGATTAACAGTGTGATTGTATTATGACTGCTCCAAGGGAAGGCTAATGGGGATTGAATTTTTATACCATCTTCGTTAAGGAAGGTATCTTGTCATTTTGGAGCACAGGATGACACATTCGGTCTTAACAACAAGAAACAGAAGTCTGAATCTGGCCACTCATGTCTTTGCTTAACTCCTCAACCTTGTATGCAAAGAACTATTCTCAAGAAACATATGATCTACAATGGATTATTACTCAGGGATAAAGAAAAATGAAATTATGGAATTTGCCAGTAAATGAATGAAACTGGAGACTATCATGCTAAGTGAAATAAGCCAATCCCCCAAATCCCTTGGCTGAAACTTCTCTCTGATATGTGGATGCTAACACACAATAAGGGAACGGTAGAGACTAGAAATACTTTGAAGTAGACAAAGAGGAATGAAGGGAAGGGAGTGGGAATGAGAATAGGAAAGGCAGTAGAATGAATCAGACATTACTTTCCTACAGTCATATATGAATACATGACCACTGTAACTCCACATCATATATAACCACAAGAATGGGAAGTTATACTCCATGTATGCAAATATGTCAAAATGCATTCTACTGTTATGTATAACTAAAAATAACAAATAAAAAAATTTAAAAAGAAATGTGTGATCTATTGAGAAATAGACTAAACACAAAACACACACAGGTGAAAACTTCAGTAAAAATCCATTAATATGTGTCCACATCCAGGCCTAGTCCATTGCCCCATAGAACAATCCATAAAACTTGAAATTCTTATGTTGAAAAGAAAAAAACAGAATCAAATGGGATTTACTTTCAAAGATCATAAATTGACTGACTCTATTCTTACAGTCTCATGAACCAGGGTATTTCTCATCTTTGTGAAAGATTCCTCAGTGAAAACTCCTTTGTATACCATTCTCTGGTGACTTTTAAATTACATTTTATTAACAAAGACATCTTTATTGAAATATTAAAATATAATTAATAAATCATAGTACTCAACTATTTAAGGTGTATAGTTCAATGTTTATTTTTTTTGGCATGTTACTAAAAATTTAAATTTAAAACAAAACTTTCCATTCTATTTTGTTGTTGTTGTTGTTGTTTGTTTAAATGGCTCTAAAGATTGAACCCAGGGCCTTACAATTGATGGGCAAATTTTTTACCAATAAGCTAGTCTCTGAACCTCCATTATAATTATATTTGAGAGTATAATTCACTGGTGTCAATTATTTTGTACTGTTGTGCAACTACCACTTCTATTTCAAAAAGTTTTTCACCATACTATACAGAAAATCTATGAGCATCACGTGATAAATCTCCATTCCCCTCCCCCATCCTCCAGCCTTTGGTTAGCCCTAATTAATTTTGTGTCTCTACAAATCTGCCTGTTTTAGTTATTTCATTTAAGAGGAATTATACATTTTTCCCTTTTGTTTCTATAAATTGGGCTTCAAGTTTTGATAAGCAGATGGAACAGTAACTCAAATAATACTGCTCAAAGACAAAAAAAAATATATCTATTGAAGTGAGAAAAAGTAAGAAGGTAGAAGTTCCAATGCTAATGGCTTTGATTTACCTTTCTCTAGTGATTAGAGGTGCAGAACATTTTTTTATGTGTTTATTGGTCATTTGTCTCCCTTGGAAAAACTTTCAAGTCTTTTACCATATGTAAATCAGCTTTTATTTTTGAGTTATGGGAGTTCTTATATATTCTCAATAATAACTCCTTCTAAGATGTATGATTTCCAAATATTTTCTCCCATTGTGTAGGTTGTACATTCACATTTCCTTGACAGTGTGTACTTACATGCAGTTTTTAATTTTGTTGACTCAAATTTATCTGTTTTTCTATTACATCCTTTTTAATAAAATAGTAATTAAATGTTATATAGCTTTAAGACTTTTATTTTCTTTACTCTTGTTTGAATAAGATATTTTCTTTACTTTTGAGGAACATTGTTGGAGGCTACTCCAGCATCTGCTTATCAAAGTTAAAAACCTGTGTTACTACTGTAATACCTATGGAAAGTTCAAGTTGCGGCCCATCCACATAACCTTATTCTTGTTTTTCTTCCACAAATATTACACACACATACACACACACACACACACACACACACACACACACACACACACACTATCTCAAGGGCTGAGCATTACCTTTGACACTGAGTAAAAAAGAAAAGAGATTTTAAAAAGCATATTAGGTGTTACCTCTATTTTGAGGAAGCCCACAGAACAGCAGGTGGGTGCTGGAATTTGTGGGGAAAGGAATATTTTGTAACTCAAATGCCACACTCTCCTCATGTTATTAAAATTTTCATGAATAATTGTTTCATTACTGGCTGTTTGAATCCTTTCACCCCATCTGCCCTTATTGAAATCCTGAATAGAAATGGTCTTGAATTCAGTAGACATTTATTCCTTAAGGGCTTCCCATCTTGTCACGTTGCTTCTAACCTTTCTACTTGTACTTTACTATCTTTTGGTTTTTCCAGTTCCTCCACATTTTGTTAATTTTCTCCCTGACTTCCTAATTTATAGGTAAGAATAATGCGATGATATATGCTCTCATTATTCATAACCTAAGAGAACATCACTTACCCTGTCAAAGAAGCCCCGAATCAATTGTTCATAAGATGAGCATCTTCCCCTATACCGGAAGAGTTATAACTAGGGGTTTCAAGCCCTAGAGGAGAAAAAAAAAATACTAATTACATTTCAGTTAACTTGGCCTTTAAGTCGACAATCATTTATTACCGATTTAAAGTAGCTGGATTTCTCTGAAAATAGACCCACTTTGAAGTAATTCTCTTTGTATAAAACTTTCTCCAGTATTTTTAGAAAACATTTGCTGGTTATGCTGTGGTCTAAAATTTTTCATCAACTAGGAACAGTCTTAAGTGTTGAATAAAATTATTAATAATAGTATTCACATAATAATTAAACTTCACAAATATTCATCAAGTATCTTCTTCATAACAGCTCTATGAAACATAGATAATGCATTTTTCTGATGAGGAAATTATGTGTAGATTGCATCCAATTGTTGCATATTGGTGTCAGAAATTGGCCTGTCTGCAAAGGCTGCACTCTTGGCAACTGTATACCAAAGTTTTTGTTATGAACCTTGCCTTCAATATTGTTTTGCTTTTGTAAAACAGAGGATAAGAACGCTGTGCAAAGGCACAGAGGGATAAAAAATAAGCTGCATTTCAGCCACCTGTGTATATATTGGAAGCCCAAGCATGACATCAGATTCCCTCCAGAGGGATTCTGGTTATTACCAGCAGTATTTGGAAACTTTGATTCTCTTAGAAAGCATGTGATCATGCAAATCCACAACTAGCTAATGAATTAATGAAGCAAGTTGTACCAAAGGCACCAGCTCTCCTCCCACTGTTGACCTTGGTCTCTGCCCTCTTCACCTGGGCAACCTGTACTCTCTTTACATCTCACTTAGGTCTCACTTTCCAAGAAGTCAACTCTTCCACTTTGGCTTTGCCTCACCATCTTCACTTTCATTGTGCTGCTTACCATGCTGTCGGATGTTAACATACTTTGGCTGGACTGTAAGCTTTGCTGGGACAATCTTTGGAAATTAGCACGTCGCATTATAGGTATCCAATGCAAACTTGTTCAATGAAGCATATATTTAAAAATTCTCTCAGGTTATGACTTGTTAAAAAACATCACCATTATCTGCTTTCATGACTCTATACAAACACTTGCAAATGTTTTTCTTTTCTCCAAATTTGACTTTTGAATTTTCTTCTTACCTTCCCATATAAATCTTAGCAGTGCAGGATTTGGGATTTCCTTTTTTACATGTTCCTCCTTACTTAAACATGGTGAAGAATGGAAATATTACAGACTCTCTGGAACTATCTAGTCACTGAACAGGATCACCTTCAATGAAGAAGGGTTTTTAATGGTGAACATGAAGTCCTTCCTCCTATACTTACCACATACTCCTTGGATAATTTTTTTTTCATTTTCTTAGAATTTGGTTCTGAAAAACCATGTCTCTCCTTTTAACTTATTAGTAAGTACTTATCTTTTTTGGCTCAATAATTATCTATGGATGGCAATTGCGTAAAAATACTTTGGTTGGCGATGTTAATAATAAAAAAAGGCATAGAGGACTATATAGGTTCTCTAAGGCCTCACTGTTGTAGAGGAATTAGACACAAATTACAAATTTCTCTCTTCCTCCCTTGCTCCCCCCCATACAAACCTTCTAAAAGATATTCCTTTTAAAACAAGATGCCCTGTATTCTAATATAAAACTTTTTGACACCTAAACCTGATCCTATATTCAGTGCATAATAGAGAAAAATATATAATTCTTGGCTCCAGGCAGATGTGCCTTGAAAATATCATGCTTCTTGGAAGTGATAGTTACTTGGCATTCACTGTTGACAAAAAGAGTGTCAGAGTAGGTACCATTTGGAGAATGGAAAAGAAAGGAACTGCCCTTTGTGTGACATAAGACTTTCTGTACCTTTCCTCCTATCAGCAATGATATTTATTTGACCATAGACTACAAAGAACATTCTAAAAAGAATAGCAACATCTTTATTCTTCTAGAAGACTATAAAAATCTATACTTCACTTCCTCTGTTAAGTGTTTTTATTTCTGCTAAGCTTCATTGTTCTTGGTTGCTTTAATTCATATAGTTTTCATTGATCTTACAACCTAAATACTATTTGAACTTTGGGTAGATTTAAATTGATACCAACCTTTAATTCAGCTCATTTTCCTAGTGTCCCACTCCTCCATCTCTTCTAGGGTCACCTGCCAAAAAAAAAAAAAAAGAAAAAAAAACATGAAGAAGGGTTTTCCAAATTGACTTGCATGATTCATTCAGTCAGTTTTCTGTTCCAGGTTATAAAAATATTGAACACTCTCTGTCAGCTTTTTTCAACATATACAATGATATTCAAGAGCAATTTTCAAATGAAATTTCTATTACACATAAACTGAGTCCTTGAACATTAGAAACAAGACAAAACAGAATGAAGTTACAATGTTAAAGACTGAAACAATTTATTATTCTTGATTTCTTGGTTATGAGTTTAGCATTTTAAAGTTACATACACCTGCTCAAAGATTAGGGCCTTATCATTTTGTTACAATTTTTTTCATTCGAAATGGATCATGAGTTTGATTTTTCCCCCACATTTAAAGTCATAATCCTTTAGTTCAACTTTGTTGTTTCCATGAATCTACAGGGATCTTTTACTAAGACAGGATTTCTCAATATCTCTCACTTTCTTACAAAGCATTATATCTCCAGCTTTAAGTTTCTTCTTTCTTTTATACCATCAACTCAGATACACTCTCACTGGAGTAATAACTCAAGTTGTTCTTTGCTGTTGGTAAAATACAAAATTGGAAGTTTGTGGAAAATCCCAGAGTTACCGGGTTTCTATCAGCAAGTGTTGAATCACGTATTGCACCTTCTTGGCTTACAGAATCTTCAGATAACATTTCATACTGAAAAACTACTTTTTAATTTCTCCAGTTTGTTGCAGTTATTTAATTTGGAATAAGTTGAATCTATCCTTTGATGGTTTTATTAGTTAGATCTTAGGTTTTTGCTTCATATATATTATGACCTTTTTATAAATAGAAGAAGAATTTCACAGAAGGTTTTAGCTCACATTTGTATTAAAATCTCCATCCACCAAGGTACACATAATTAATGGATAAGAAAATTGCCCTAGTCTATTTCAGGAAAACTATCAAAAAGGTAGAATAGATGCTTGACAGTCAGTATTATTCTACTTATTGGCCCACTCTGTCTTCACCCACATATATTGCTCATGTTCAAACACACACGTAATGAACTCACCCTACTATACAAAGCTCTTAACTATGGATCTTCTAGACTGTCATATCATCACATATTTAAACTCTGCCTCAGGTGGCAAAAGGATTTGAAGAGAGAAGGAATATGCATCTTCTGGTTTAATGGAGGATGCTTCCTGCTTAAATCTTTGCTATTATCCATTTACGAATGTAATTTATACTGTTAATCCCTAATTCTTCTCTTAAATTAAACATAATAGCAAAGAACTATTTTTAAGGAACTATTGCAGACTGGTTATCAACATGTTAAAAGAATCCATCATTTTAAGCATTTGAGAGTGCTGAGTGATTCCTTTTCCTGCTTTGTGAAGCATAGATAATATACAGAATGCTGACGAGAAACCCTGCCAATCTGGCATCTCCAGATGGTTGGGGGATGAGAATTTATAAATTGGATTGCTACCTTTTCCAAGTATATCATACGTTTCCTGGTCATTTTTCTCCTTATAGTATGCCTCATTAAGTGAAAAGTTTTAAAGATGCTTGGATAAATTGTGCATAAACTGATATCCAGGTGTCCTGAAAACCCGACTCATTTTCCCCATCCTTCTCATTTACACTTGGAGATTTTCTCAGACCCTTTAACAATCTAGTTCTCTGAAACTTTGAAACATTAACTAGTGCATTGTGTGTTCTCTTAGAAAAAGTTGAAGAATATTCCATGGATATTGTAATGTTAAATTAATCTCCTCCAGCTTTCTCAGTGAGTTAAAAACCCTTCGGTATTTTTATATCCCAAATCAGGCACAGCTGTAAGTAAACCCAGTTACTTCGTGCTTATGGTATTTAAGAGTTTTAGTGGACTATGCAGTTGAAAGACCTTTTAAAAATTCCAAAGAAATACATGTAAAGAAGCCACAACATATAGTCACATTATTACCTTTGCCCTATTCCCAAATAAGTGATACAAACTAAAGTTACAGTTACATAAATTAACTTTTTTTTTGTAGATTAACTTACCACCTATGATCATGAGATAAAAAAATAGATGAAAGTACAAATGAACATTTGGAGAAATGTTTTGCCCATTTCATCTTGGAATGTGGAGGAGCTGATCCCACAAAGCTGGTTGAACTGTGTGATGATCTTTCTTCTAAATCCATTTCCACAAAGGTTGAAAACTCTTTTCAAATTTTTCAAAGCCTTGACTCAAATAACTGATGAGTCTAGGAGAACACTGATATCATCAGTCATTTAATGGGCAAGATAAAGATGAGCAATTAAAGAGAGTTTAAGGGAAACAATGGAGAATTGTAGAGGATTTGGGGACGAACCACAGAAGGAATCAATGATCAAATCTAGGCCTAAGGAGATAATTGGCAAAGGGATTTGCTGAGAGAAAAAAGAGTTGCTTGTGCTTCCCATTTTCTGGACTCACACTGAAGTCAAATAAGAAGAAAACACCAAGTCAGTCTCATATCACTAAGTAAGGTAGAAAATATGTTTGGTAGACCAATGGGGAATATTCGCTCCCTGGGAATGTGCTGTTTTGCAATTCCCTATGAGACTGGCATGCATCTTTCACATTATAGCCATCAAGGTAATTTTCAACCAACCTGTTTATTCTTATTTATGATGAGTTTCTGCAAATGGTAACCTCTGTTCTGTAAGCCACACACTCTGAAAGCAAAAATATTTTTTTTATAGCTGTCAATCAGATCATCTATAATCTATTTCTCTCACGCTCTGAAATACCCATTCTGCAGTGTTTCATTTTCCATTGAATATTGTCCTACTTTTCATTCATGAGAGCCTAACTGGGCCAGGATTAGATTGAGGCAAAGGAGATATTCTCATTAGGTACAAACTTTACAAAGGTAGCAAAATATCTATAATCAAGATGATTAATGTCTTGATGAAATTCCTTAAAGTAATATTTTTAAATTAACAAAAATAGTGCAAAAATCTATAGTAAATAAAATATGAAAATTTTAAGTAAAGTCTGCTGGTTCACCATACTGCCTTATTTTCCTTATCCTAATTCTGGTCCAGTGACAAAAATGACTGCCTCTTTATTTATTTTTTTCTCTAAAGTACGTTGTAATGGCCAAAACTTTTAAAGTATGAAACCAAAACAACATAAAGCAGGAAAAAAAGCAGGAAAAAAATTCAAATAGCTGCAAAGTAGATTGGGTATGTGAATTCCATTAGATCACTACCTAATGCTTTAGAGGTCAGATTTATGAGTTAAGTCCCAAAAATGCCCAGAGATGAGTCAAGAAAAATAAAGAAACTTCAACCCATGCAAAATGATCAGGTGTAAAACCAGTACAAAACCAAGTGGACATAGCAAGAGGAATCTGACAAAGAAGACTGTGTGACAAACATTACGGTTTATTTTCTAAATTATTTTAATCTAATCCAATTGTTATTTCAGTGTGTTGTACAGAAGTAGGGGATTTTCATAGTTAAAAGTACAAATATCAGAGAAGGGTATGGATGACCAAGAAAGACTGGGATGAGTAAGTGTAACAACCACTGCTTTACAACAAAAGAGAGTACTTCAAGGAACAAAACTTTAATTTCACAGATTCTAGGAAATAGTTCAAACATAAACAGTAAGAACAGAGTACAATGGAAAATAGCAAGTCAAAAATAAGAAAACGTCTTAAAATTATCTTTATAGTTGCCAAAATCATTTATAAGAATTAACACATGGGTAGAATAAAAATGTTCTTCAAGTTGACAACTAAATTATTTATCTGGAAGGTAAATTTAGTCAGATTGCGAGAATACAGATTAAAATGGCAAACGTGATTTGCCAGGGTAATTCAAAGGAGCTGCCATAAAACAAGTTTGCCTAAAATTTAACTCCTTACGGAAAGTCAATCAGCACTTTTGGAAAACCCTTATCTAAATAACAACTAAGAAACCTACCCCTCTTCCATCTGTGGGTCACCATCCAAGGGATGCAAGTTGCACTGGTGTCTGTCAATCTTCTGATGATCAGAAGAAAGGAACTGAGAAGCCCACTGGATATTACTCCACCTGTACCCAACGGAAGACACAGAACTCCTCTACTTCCCATTGGTCAGTACTAGTCATGTGGACCCTACTTGCATAAAAGGGGTGCTGGGAAATTATATTTTACTGTGTTGTCAAGTGAAATGAAATGATTTGGTAACTTTTAAGTCTTCTTATATTTGTAGTACAAGGAGATAGAAAACTTTAGACAGGTATGTTATGCACTGGGAGGAATAGCCAAGAATTCTATCATCCCTCCAGTGAGAAATAAATGACAGGAAGAAATAGTAAAAGAAATTAGAAGTCCTTGGAAATAAAGAAGCAATTATTTAACTGAAGTGACCTGTTGAATGGAAATCAGAATTAATGAGGTATCATCCACAAGCATATACATTTAAATTCCATAACCTCAAATATAATGGAACAATTTTAATAACTTCCAAAAAGCAACAGATTTTTTTCATAAAAATAAAAACAATATGCAGACAGTCATCCTCTGTCTCAATAACACCAGCTCTAAAAAGGAATGAAAAAAGCATCTTTAAATATTCTGGAGATTGGTCCCGTTTAAACCTAGAAATCCATTCCTTATCAAATGGGAGGGCAAAATAAAGAGGATTTATTCATGAACGAGGTTAAAGTGTTCATTACCTTTTAGCATACTTTGTAAACACATTCAGCAGAATGTGACTCCAGCAAAATTAAAAAGTAACTTAACAGAGATAATGACATGAGCTAAAATTAAAAATGACAATTGAGCAGGATAAAGAATAGGAACACCAGAAAAAAAAAAGACTCTTATGTAACAGAAATACAAGTGCAATTCATGTTGATAGCTTCAAAACTTTACACAATATATGACTACATCTTCTTCTACATGATTTCAACTACACGATTTCATTGTGAATAAGATATGTATGCATGCAATCATAATATTATGAGTGCTATTATTGCTTTCTGTTTTGAAAATCAAAATGTAGGCAAAACACAGATAATTCAATTGCTATTTAACAGAACAAAATGTATATTCTATCAACCTTGTCAATGTAAAATACAGTGTCTTCAGTAACTGGGAAAGGAAGAAGGATGGTAGATATAAGAAGATCCTTATCCCCGTTTATTTTATAGCAGAAGATTAGTGGGTTCTATCAAAGTCTGATAAATCAAGAGATAAGAATTGCAAAGAATAGAAATAGATCAAAAAATACTGTGGATGAAAGGGAGAAGATGGGAAGAAATGTATGAATAGATTTCTAAGACAGATTGTCTGGAAAAGAATCACAAATGGAGGTATATAGGTATTGAATGACTTATGAATTTTAATCAAAGGAAAGCTAAAATCACACATGTTCTCCACAGAACAAGGTTAAAAGAAGGACTTTGAAAATATATTCCTCTAAGTATTTTTAATTACAAAAACATATCATGTTTATACCTCCAAAATTGAAATGAAACAGCACAAATATTATCCCAAAAGAATATTAGTGATCATCAGAAATTATTTTATATATGATTTACAGAGATTTTGTCATTTTTCCTAAGAAGATATGTATTTCACTTATAATTTTATATGCCCTGGGGATATACATTCATAATGCTTATTTTTAGCTGTATGAGACTCTCTAAAGACAGATGTGATAATATTAAATAGTGCTCACAAAAATGAATTGTGCCCATTCTTCTCAACTGTCCATTCTTCAGTATGCAGTTGTAAGCAACTCTTAGCTTCATGCCATAAAAATTAAAACAAATGAGAGAGAGAGAGAGAGAGAGAGAGAGAGAGAGAGAGAGAGAGAGAGAGAGAGAGAGAGAGAATGGAACATTAAGGCAGGGTATGAGAAACATCAGAAACCTAATGTCCAAAGGAAGGAATTTGAAAGCCAGTAAAAATCTAGAGTTTAATAAAATGTAGAGAAGACCCAGTCAAACCCTGGGAGCAAAGTACTTTGTCTCAATATGGTTGGATTCCTAAAGAACCTCTTAGACCCCCAAAATCAAGTTCAACCTTCTTTCCTAGGCCAATACTAAAAACTCGTTTTTAAAAACCTGCATAAATGTGAAGAGGTTGTAATCTTTACATTTCCTAGAACATAGTCAGCATACATACTGTCATAATTGTATCATTTTGGGGAATTTCAGCTGGATTTCATCTATGACAGAAATTTGGGGGGGGGTCGGTTTTGCTCTTATTTTTACAGAGAGTAATAATTTTATAGCTAATCCTTTTTCAATTTCTGGTTTATCTTTTCATTGAATTTCATTAGGTTGATTTTTTGAGAAGTCTTAAGGGCTTCTAGAGAAATATTTTACAAATTTCTTATGAATGGTTAAAAGGAATAATTTTATTAAGAAAAAAAATATTTCACATATATGTATTAATACAGCCATCTTAATTATTTTATCCATACATTCATCAACTTATTTTCATGATTTAGGTACTATGTTATAGGTAACTTCCAAAATAATAAGTATTTCCATTGTATCTTTGCCAACTTATCCTTGCAATATCTGAGTTATTGATTTAAACTAAAATACTGTGTGATGCCCATGAATGAATCCTTGCTTATATCTTCATAGCTATATTTTTCATAATTAGTAATTCAATGGCAGGTGAGATGGGGGACTTTATTGTCAAAAGAATCTTATAGAACACAACTATATCCCTTGTCCTCACCAAAAAAAAAAAAAAAACACCTGGGAATCTGTCTCCATTACAACTAGTCAATCTGTTCTTTTTCTGTGACAGCTGTGTGAATAGTTTGGCTTTATTTATAAGGCTCCATGCTACTGCAGGCAGGTGTATTTACTGAAGCCAAGAGCTCCTCAGCTATTGTTAGTACACTTATGGGTAAAGCCTACCCACATCCAGTGGACCTGGACATGCTCCTCACCCCAGTCCTGTAAGACACACAGAGGATTTCTTTCCTACTGTCTCCTTCATTTTTACCCAGTTGTTCCTGTAGTGATAAAACTTGCAGAAGTTAGTGATGCATGCAGGATATGATTAAAAGTGACTTTTGCCTAAACTGTTTAAATCAAGTAAGGATTGGTAAATGATCTGGGCAACCCTGATGAGATCCTTTGACAGCCTAGGTTTGCTCCCAGTCTCTCTGACTTGGAGCTTCCCAGTTCTGGTGATCTGGTTCCACTGTATCCCTGCTTCTCAGGAAGGCTTAATTTCTGCAGATGTGAAACACCTGATGTTCCAAAGTCTCTCCATTATCAGGACTGCATAATACCCTCCAGAAATCTTGTTGCTTATTTATTGCCTTGTTCTTTTATTTCTTTTTTTTTTCCTTTTTTTTTATTGGTTGTTCAAAACCTTACAAAGCTCTTGACATATCATATTTCGAACATTAGTTTCAAGTGAGTTATGAACTCCCATTTTTACCCCAAATACAGATTTCAGAATCACATAGGTTACACATTCACATTTTTACATAATGCCATATTAGTGACTGATGTATTCTGCTACCTTTCCTATCCTCTACTATCCCCCTCCCCCCCATCGTTCTTTTATTTCTTGCACCATCACAGAGAGCACTTGGATGAGAAGGAAGGTAAATATGGAGCCAAGTCTCCATTTTATTCTGAAAGGATATCCTTTCATTTCTGTAAGATGCTGATAAACTTACAAAATAGAACTATTTCACCAAGATTCACATGTGCATCATTAATCATCTCAGGCCAGCAAAAAAAATCATTTGAAAATAAAAGCTGATCATGAAGTTAATGACCTTTCTTCCAGAGCTGAAGTGACCCTGTGAAATCTAACATCATATACTATTTTGCCATCCCCTTGACTAGTCATCTACTCTTGGATAAATTGCAAATGATGTGTTTGATGTATGATACTCTACTTTGGGATTGCAGAAGGCACCACACACATGCACATACATGTAGGAAACATGGTAGTCATACTTTGACTTTACAAAATTCTGCAAAAGTCATCAGTCTAAAAAGCATGTTTCTTCAATTTTTTTTCCCACTCTAAAAAGCATAAATTTAATGTTGAAGCTATTTTAACCTAATGTATTTGCTGGGACCCTAACATTGTAAACAGGGAATGTCCAATGCTGGGCCAATCAATCCAAATCAGTCTCAGGGTCCAGTTTGGGCTCATAGAACTCAAAGAAGAATGATTCTGGTACAGATGACAAAACTGAAGTCAAGAGGTAGAAGATTACAATGTAGTTGCTAGTGGCATTGTTATTCAAGATTAAGATTTTAGCTACCTTATCTACTAATCTCCCTCAAGGACATTTACCAGTGAAAATAGAGTACCTATATCATATGTACATCTGCTAGCTAGTCCATTCTAAGAGTTTCTAATAAAACATTGCATATTCAATACAAAAAACTAAAAGGATTCAAATGATCTCTAAAATCGCATACTATGTACAGTTCAGCGAATGAAGAAGATCCTGTGCCAAGGTCCTACATACTGAAGTTGTCTTTCTCAAGAAAGCAAATATATTTTCCCCTTATAATAAAGATGTAAGGAAAGAAAAGTACTCTGCAGATATGTCCAAAGCGAACACAGATAGTCAATGGGGTAAAGACCTGAGTTAGGATTTTTTGTGCCCAACTGCAGCTCAAGAAGATAGACTGTATTACCACTTCCACTCAACAGTTAATAAAGAAATAGGGTTATATCAGTTTGAATGCTACTTCCTGAACTGACATTTACCAGATTATGATAACTAAATGAATGGGAATGAATAAATACAAAGGAAAGAAATGTGATAATACTGTAAAGCTAAGCAGATAAATACACATGAGATGGAGGCTATGATACATAGGTCAACTTATATATTTCAGAATCTTGGTTTGGTTTTTGTTTTGGCTTGAGTTGAATTTTGATAGGGTAGTGAGGTGAGGTGGTCAGAGGGGAAACATTTCAGGGAAATTGCCAAAGAAATCCAAGATTGGGTTTCTGAGAACCTGTTCTGATAGCAGTACAGAAAGTAATCCCTTGGCACATAAACTTGTCCAACAGTGCAAAGCCCATATCTTATGTTCCAAGGATTCCATGTCCTCATTAGTCTGCAGTAAAAAAATAACCTTATTAAATGTAGAAAACAACAAATAAAGGGAGATTAATAATCCTAATTTCCAGAAGAAAAATAAACCCGAAAAATTGATTCTACAGAAATAGAATTGAATGATAGTGATATTTACATTGTTATTGGGGAGAGAGATGTTAGGGATTGAATGAAATTTTATTTCAAAAACAGTACCCAGTATGTGTAGAGCTTTGTGTTGCTGACTATTTGAATTTCTTCTAACAGAACTTGATCCAGTCAATTAAAGATACAAAGGATTTAAACAACATAAAGCTAGTTGAATTATACATACAGTAAGGAAATTTGTAAGCAGAGAATGCACTTTCTTCTCAAGAGACCATTAAACATTCAATTTTAAGAATTCTATTAAGATACTACACCACTTTGAAGGGTTAAGGAGCGGGGAAAAACAGCAATTATCTCCACAGATATTAAAAAAAAAGGCAACTTGATTAGATTAGACATACATTCCTGCTGAAAACTTCTGATAAAATGTAATAGTCACCACTTTAAAATGCTCTATCTATATGTCAAGCCGAGATGCATATTCAGGCTAAGCGTCAGCATCATGCTTTTCATCCTGTGACGAAAGCATTTCTTATAAATACAGAATGTGACAAGGAAGGATTCCATCACCATTGATACTGAAAAACTTCTCAGAGTGATCTCAATGCAATTTATATAAGAGCAAATGCAAGCACTGTCAGAACTGAAGCTCCATGAGGTTTACAATTTGTCTCTAATTCAATATATATTTACTAAATTGCTAAATTACATAAATTCAAAACAAAAAGGAAGAATCATCTAAATTTGCAAATTGCTATAGTCATTTAATCAAGTATACCAGAGAGGTAACTAAAAGACAATTAGATCTAACAGGGGAATTCAATACGTTGGCTAGTTGCAAAGACATCAATAATTAGCAAAACCCATTCAGGATTTATATAAAGTCTCTTTAAAGCTGTCTTAAAGCAAATTAAAAATTTTTAAATTAACGTATGAAAGACCAACTTAGAGCCAGATAAAATTCATATCTTGAAAGTAACAACATTAAATTGATCAATACATTTTATTGTTTATCTATTAAAGCTGACTATCATTAAAGGCTGAACCGGGAATGAGTCAGAATATCAAGGAGCAAGGACACATTCTGCCACTTACTAAAACATATTATAAAGTTGCAATAAAAATAGTTTCTTAATATTTGAATATTATGTTCCTTATAACAGAAAAGAAAGTACTGAAATAGACTCAAATAAGTATGGAGAAATTGCATAGGATGAGATTTGCAATTCAAATCAGTGAAAGAAAATGGATTAATTAACAGAGGCAGAAAAACAGAACAATTAAAGCCAATTTACCTTACTTCTTGCTCCAAAACAAAAATCTTATAAACAATGATTTATGAAAGCACGAAAATATTAGAAAAAAATGTGAGACCTCAGAAAGCATAACAAAGAATATGACTACATTGTTTTTTAAAAGAGAATAATCATAAAGTCAAAAGACAGATGATAAACAGTTTTTAGCCCAGAAGGCTTGCCAGTGATTAGTCCAGTTTTGAATTTATAAGCATACCTACACCTTAACATTAATGAGAAAAACAAAACCTTATCTAGAAAAAAAGGAAAGGGCATGAAAAGAAATTTCATGTATAATAGGAAAAATATGAGAAAGCTTCATAAAAATATTAAAAATTATTTGAAATGCATTCACAATTAAAAGAATGTATATTTTAAAAAATGAGAGAGCACTTTTAACCAGAGTGTCAAAATGATTCTACAAGTGCTGGTGTGTATGTGCAAAAACTAACCCTTTCATCTAATTTGGCAAGAAGATCATTTGTGCTTGGAAATTTGGCATTGTATATCAATGTTTAAAATGCACATGATCTGTGACCCAAGTTTTGCTTCTGGGGATCTCTCTTACAGCCTATGTCCTCTTGAAAAATGCATCTTATTAGGGAGAAGGAATCTCTGTTAATTTAAAGAACTCTAACATAATTTTATATTTTCGTACAATAATATTCAAAGATCTAGGCCTTGTTCTTAATCAAACCAGGGCTGCTGGATTTAGCATATTTTTTCTTGAAGAGTGTTAAGTTAGGCATGGAAGGGGTTGAAAGTAATTCCGCATTTTCTTACAGTTTAAGACCTTCACATATTCACAGTTAATGGTAAAGGCCAGTCTCTATTAACCATCTAGATATTGTTCTAGACATATCTTCATATCTTAGGAACTTTCAATTCACTCATCAAAGTCGACTATCTTATCTAAGGTCAAAGGAGACCTTATTGTATTTACGATAAGGATATTTGTTTTTCATGAGTGGAAGAGAAATGTTAGATCCCCAAGAGGAAGAGAGATGGTAAGCTAATGTGACAGTGTATTTTCCGCAAGAGGGAAGTGCAGGGTATTCATATTCCTGCAGTAGCAAATGTCTATTTTTGAGCCTAGAGAGAACTCAGCATCACCTTATCTTAATCTCTTGGTCAATGCAATTAGTTTCACTCTGAGAAAAATTGCTTTCTGTAAATTTATACAACTTAACACCAGAAGCTAGAAGTCAGCAAAAGTTGAATTTAGATTTATAAAAGTATTCTCTTAATCATCCTTGCAGTATAAAGACAGATAAGCTTAGAGTTTCTTTATGCGGAAGGTAGACAGCAGAAAATCTTCCCCACTCTGGAATTTGCTGGATGCAGTGGACTATTTGTGTGAACAAGATTAAATAGTTCAATTTATGAATTTCTGGATATCATTTAGGATACTTACACCTACAAGATCTGAAGACCCATTAGACACTGGAATACAGAAATGGGGAATTTTACAACCTTATGTAACAAGAAAGGGAAGGCAGTGTAGGTTTAGGACAACTGAACTAATTGGTTCAGTGTTAGTGCTCAGTGACCTCATGGAGGATATAAGATGACAGCTAGCTACTAAGCAGTATGTCCTACAAAAGGAGGGGGAATCTGAGGTTTGTGTGTCTTCTTGAAAGTGAAGACAGCTTCCCAGAAGCCCTCCATTTATTTCACATTGTTCACTGGCCAATGTTAAAAATTCATGTGGGGAGTTCCCTTTAGTCAACATTCAATGACTAGCTTGAAGAAAAGCTCACAAAACATATAAAGTCAAGCCTGAGAAACCAACATTGGAGAAACTATTATGGCATCACACTGTTATTTTTAATTGCAGAAAAAAAAAACAACACAACTCCTTAAATTTTTTAAATAAACTTTGTATAGTCATTGCATTTTTATTCAAGTTCTTGTCCAAAATTACTAAAATGGATAATTTTCTTAAGTCTGACATATTAACTCTTATAAATACCTATATGTATTTTTGTGATTATAATTTTTCAATTCTGATTTATTGCCAATGGAACAAAGATGGTACCCTCCCCAAAGATACCACAATGATTTATTAAAACAGTAGCTCTCATAGTCGAGATGACTCCCTATCTTGGATAACAAATCTCTCATTTAAATAAATAATGATATTATTAATCAACATTTTCTTTCAGTCCTTTTCAAATGAAGCTTCAGATACAGGTGCTTCAACAGCCTCAGTTAATCTCAGAAAAACCTCAGGACTGAAGAAACCCAGTAATTTGGGGAAAAAAAATCTGTGGACTTATTTTATTGCTACTGATTGAAATATATTGGTTTTTAGAGAAAATGTCCTTTGGTTCCAAATTATGTATATTGTGCAGCCTCTGTATGTATTTTCCAAGTGATTTAAATGAATTTGAATCAGCTCATTAGGTTCCAGACTGGTACTGAACATAATGACTCATTCCTAAATTAATATTGTCTACCCTGAACTACTCCTGTCTAAATCACTTTAATCACTGGAAAGATTCATACTTTTCTAAAGGACGGCCACATTCAAATGAATTCTGCAATAGTTCATTAGGTAATGATGTCATTATGTTTCCTGGGTCAGCAAATGTGTTCCTGCTTGGCTTTAAAAATGGACTGACTGTGAGCAGATAAACAGGTACTTTGTATGCATTTGACATTCGTACATGCACAGAAGGGAGGCATTATGTTGGCATGAAATGTTTCAATTTGGGACATTTCTATGTTTCAGATTCAGCCTCATTTTTTTTTTTCTTTTCTTAGCTTAGCAGCTTTATTGGACACATGTTCCTGTCTTTCAGAAACAGTTGAGGTGTCAAGTGCTTTGTCTCATCTCACTAACTTTTGGCCACTGAAATAGAGGTTCTAACTGGACTCTAGTTGGCATGCAGTATAAAACAGGAAGAATATTATGTCTGATGCTAAAATTTGGTGATGCTTAAATGAAAGCTATTTCAGGAAGAAATAGAAGCAATATCAATATGATAGCCTATTCCATGGCCTTATGGAATAGCAAAAAAAAAAAAAAAATCTCAAATTTGTCCCTCCCACCACCCCTTTCAATTGTCTATTGAAAAAATGACAAACAGGGAATTTAATGTGTTTAGCATCTTTTGCATATGGATGAACCACCTTCAAAATTAATCTCTCCAGTAGTTCTGGAAGGTGCACCCAGGAATAAATGCCAGGCCACATCCACAGGGATCACCAGGGAAGGAGTCTCTGCTGTATCCTAGGAAGTTCTCCTGAAGACACTCCTATGGGACTAGTGACTAATCTTAGCTCACAGTTTCAGATGTAAAACAAGAACATGAACTCTGATCTTTATGGTGAGTTTACTAATTTACTAGACTACTAACTCACTCAAAAGTAATTAGTACATACAATATCTGTTTATTGAGTACTTATTTTGAGCTACACGTAAACTAGAATTTTTTAGATATTATATTTCATTTGGTCTTTATAAGTTAGTATTTTGAACTCTTTTTTACAGACAGATGTTTAATGATTGCCCGTCCTTTTGATGAGGCAGAAGAAGAAATGTCATTCAAACCCAGGTCTGACATTAACCCATTTTCCTTCCTCTATATTCTACTCTCATCCATTATGTCAAGATAGGAGGACTTAGGATGGAATATAAAAGAGATTTAAAAACCAAGAGTGAGCGAAGACATAGAACATAAGGTTGTAAAGGAAACCTCCACGAACATGCAAAGTACAAGTAACCACTGGAGAGAATACACAGCCTCAAAAACCTGAAGAAATAAATGGATTCTGCTAAGGACTTATTTTATGACATCTTTCTAGTACTTTTTTTTACAAATTGCAATTAGATTGGGCTCTGACTCTAATTGCATCTAATGCATGTTCTTTCCTTGTAGGGGTGATTAAAATGGAAAAAACCCTTTCTGATCCACTACCTCTCCAAAGTTAAGCATACTATTTTCCCATTCTGCCATCTAAAATAAGAATGGCAAAAGAAAAGTATGGAATCCAATAAGCAATAAGAAGTTAGTAATAAATAACCTGGCTGGTGAGAAGCAAGCGTTTTCTTTAGACAAAGAATATCCCAAGAAAGGATAAATGTAAATGTGATGCAATGCGTATGTGTGTGTGTGTGTGTGTGTGTGTGTGTGTGTGTGAGAGAGAGAGAGAGAGAGAGAGAGAGAGAGAGAGAGAGAGAGAGAGAGAGAGAGCGCCAGACCTCCAGACAGCCAGACAGACATAGAATTAGTGGGAATTTTGCTAAAGGAGTGCATTATTCAGCTTCAGATAATTATTCCTTGAGAGAAAACAAGCTTAGTGTTGTCTGTTGTATTAAAATTTTAAAGAAGCTGGAAATATAAATTTTGAGAAAAAAGTCATGAGAATTTTTATAGACTGATGACAAATTTTGTTTCTCTGAACTACTCTGGCACAAGAGAGAAAGATTTCTTCATGTTCTGCTGTGCCATAGCATAGGAATTTGAACAAAGCTCTAGTTCTTATGTTTTATCCACTTTGAGGAGTGATTATCACATTGCATGGAAGCCTTGATGTGTGAATCAATATCTTGATCGTGAAATGTCTTAAGGGTAGATCTGTACGTTATTTAGGCCTGTGTCACTGAAACACAACATAAAATATGGCACCAAAATATTCTTAACAAAAGAATGAAAAAATAATATTAGAAGATTGTTTCAAAGGTAGATTATTTGTACAGCTTAATCTAACCCCAAAAGACCAAGAAAATGAGCTTCAAATCTGAAATAGCCAGGGGTAACAAATCATTGAAGGTAAACTCATTTTTTATAGCTCATGATGGAAACAAAACATAGAGTCAATTGGTCCAGCTGGGTTAAAGTAAATTATTCTGGAAAACAATACATAAACACATTCTCTTGGCAAAAATATTCAAACAGAAGGCTTTTATAGGTGTATAAATCAAAGTTCCTCATCTACATCCCTCACCCAAATACTTTTTCAGGTACAACTAATATTGACATTTAGACAAGTGCATTTTTACTTGTATCTTTATATAATATCAAAATGAATTATTCTATCTATTGTACTAAAATTGGATTGTTTTCCACTTAATGATGCATTGGATAGTTTTTCTTTTTCATTAAGTATTCTTTTTCAAGATTATATAATACCTCATGTTATTATATATTTTAAAAATCGGCTTCATATTAAGGGTTTAAGTTGTCTTGAGTGTGACAATTAAAATAATCCTGGAATAATAAACCTTACACATGCTATTCATGTACATAGGAACATTATGGATAATGCAATTCTAAATATATTTAAAAATCTTTTAAACTACTAAATTCATTAAATATTAAATTTCAATTACTGGTACCAACTTGTTTCCCTTTTAAGTGCTTAACAAACTTAATATTCTACCACAAAGAAATGAGAAAATTATTTTCTCATATTCTTGCCAATACATTCTTAATACTTACAATTTTCTTTTTCAGTTTCATGAATGAGAACTGATAATTTGTCATTGATTTATGTTTTACTGACTGTTAGTGAATTTAGGTACTGTTTCATGTGTTTATTTGTGATATATATATAATTGTGAATTACCTGTGCATATTTATGAAACAATCTGTGGATTCTTCTGTTAATTGTGTTAGTTTTTACATATTGTGCATATTAATCTCTAATTTCTGTTTTAATTGCATTTTTTGGTCTTAGTGAAATGTAACTGATAAATAAAGATTATACACATTTAAGGTGCAAATGTAATGTTTGATGTGCATATGCTTTGTGAAATTATCTACACTCAGGATAATTAATATGTCCATCACCACTGCAATGGTTTGGATATGTTTTGAGTGTATCCCACAAGAATTTACATGTTGAAATTCAATCCCCATATTGAGTATAAAGAGGATGAATCTTAATATGAATGTGGTATTTAGATATGAAACTTTTTTGGAGATATTCTGATTAGATAACTTCATCAGAGTAGAAGATTGAATACTGATGGCTTTATAAGAAATGAGAAAGAAATCAGAATACACTTGTATTCCCTGTCTCTTGTCATGTGGTACCTGTGTCACCTCAAAGGTCTGTCAGCAAGAAAACCATCACCAGATATAGATCCTAGAAGCTCCACAGCTATGAGTTGAATATACATTTTTTATTTATTAAGTTACCCACATTCAGTGGTAACTGCATTTTATTTCAGTAACACATGGTGGACTAATACAACCATACATAGATAGTCACCTTTTCCTTTTTATTGTTAAAATACATAAGGCCTACTCTCTTAGTAAATTTCAAATATACAACATATCATTATTAACTATAGTCACTAAGTTGAATATTAGGTCTGCAGAACTTATTCATCTTTTTATATTTTCATTTTTTATAGTACTGGTATTTGAATCCAGGGACACTTAACCACAGAGCCACATCCTTAGCCCTTTTAAAAACAGTTTGAGACAGAGTCTTGCCAAGTTGCTTATAGCCTTGCTAAATTGCTAAGGCTGGCTTTGAACTCTGGATCCCCCTGCCTCACCTCCCCAGCTGCTGGGATGACAGGTGTGCACCACCACGCCCAGCCAAAGTTTATCCCTCTAGTAACTAAAAGTTGTGCCCATTAGTCATCATCTCTCCATTTTCCCAACCTCTAACCCCTGGTAACCACCATTCTACTCTTTCTCTATGCATTCTACTTTTTTAGATTCCATATAAGAGTGAGATTTTTGCAGTAAATTTGTCAGGGTTTGGCTTATTTCACTTAGCATGCTATCTTTCGGTTTCATCCACAAAGGTACAAATGAGACAACTTAATTCTTTTTTAAAAGTGAATTTTACTTCATTATGTATTTATTTCATATTTTATTTATGCTTTTGTCAACAGAAGACTTAAGTTGTTCCAATTTTTTTTTCTGTTGTGAGCAATGCTGAAGTGAACATAGAGTGCACATGTCCCTTTGACATAGTGTTTTTGAACATATACATATAAGGGGGATGACTGGATCACATACTAGTTCTATATTTAATGTGTCAGGAAACTCCATCCCATTTTCCACAATGATTACACCAATTTACATTCTCATTGACAGTACATAAGAGTCCTCTTTCTCTTGGAGAACACTTTTTATCTTTTGGCTTTTTGATAATAGTCATTCTAACACAGATGAGAAGACATGCCATTGTGGTTTTAATTTGCATTTATCTGGGGACTAATGAATTGGTCTTTTGTATGTCCTCTTTGGAAAAAAAAATGTCCATTCAGTTCTTTGTTTTTAAGTTATTTTATTCTAACAAGTGATATGAATTCCTTATATATTCTGGTTGTAAACATTCTAGCAAATATATGATTCATAAATATTTTAGCTCATTCTTGGGGCTATCTTTTATGTTGTTTATGGTTTTCTCTGCTGTGCACAAACATTTTAGTTTATTGTACTCCAACCTATTTGCTTTGACTTTTTCTGTCTGTGCCTTTGGTGTCTTATCTCAAAAAATCATAGTCAAGTCCAATGTCAAGGAGATGTTCCAGTATGTTTTCTTCTATAGTTTTGATGGGTTCAGGTCATCATCAAGGAGTTTCACCTCTCTACCCTCCTGGACTCTAATTATTCTAAGAATGTTATTCTTCTTGATTCTGTTGCAAAATAATATTGCTCTCTTGATTTCATTTGCAAATCATTTGTTGTTAATGCATAGATGCAGTACTACCTTTGCATGCTAATTTTGTGTCCTGTGACTTTAATAAACCAGTTTGTTAATTCTAAAAGTATTTTGTTAGAGGCTTTGGGGTTTGTACATAGAAGATCATGTTATCTGCAAGAGACAAAATTTTATTTAGCCCTTTTCTATTTTTGTGAATTTTTTACCCTTGCTAATTGCTCTGGCTGGGCTTCTAATATTATGTTGAATAGAAGTGATGAGTGTGTATCCATGTTTTCTTCCTGGTCTTAAATGAAAAATTTTCAGCTTTATACTAGAATATATATTTCCTCTGAAGTTGTCATAGTCTTTATTATAGATTCTTTCTGTTACATTTCTTTCTAATTTGTTGAGAGGTTTTATTATAAAAGCTGTTAAATTTTGTCAAATGATTTTTCTGCATCTGTTGAGATGATCATAATTTTTAGCCCTCATTTTATCAACACGATAAACCATATTTGCTAATGTGTATAGGTTGAACCATACTTTCACCCCAGGGATAAAACCAATCTGATCATGGTGACTATTCCTCTTCATGTGCTGTTGAATTTGTTTTCCTTCTATTTTGTTGAGAATTTTTGCATCTGTGTACATCAGGGATATTGATTTGTCACTTTGTTTCTTTGTAGTATCATTATATGACTTTGGTATAGGAAAATGCAGGCCTCATAAAATGATTCTGAAAGTTTTTTCTCCTCTGCAATTTTTGATACAGTTTGACAAGTATTTATATTATTTTTTTCTTTAAATGTTCCAATTCAACTTTGAAGGCATCAGGTACTGGAATTTTCTTTGTTGAGAGATTTTTTTCATTGCTGATTTCATATTCTAATTCATTGATCATCAGATCAGAATTTCTGATATACAAGGAAATATTGAATTCATTATTTGGTATTGAAAAACTGAGTCTTGGTGTTTATTTTTCTTCTAGCCTATCCAGTTGGCTGATGTACAGTTGTTCATATTAAATCTTAGAATCTTTTACATTTTTGTGGACTCGGTTGTGATAGTTCCTCTTTGGTTTCCAATTATACCTCCGTCTTCTCTCAATTAATTTTGTAACTCTAAAATTTTGCCAATTTTGTTTTCACATACTCAAATAAACTAACTTCTAGTTTTTCTGG
Organism: Ictidomys tridecemlineatus; assembly: GCF_052094955.1. Lineage (NCBI taxonomy): Eukaryota > Metazoa > Chordata > Mammalia > Rodentia > Sciuridae > Ictidomys > Ictidomys tridecemlineatus. The sequence goes on along the minus strand of NC_135478.1, from coordinate 26,491,611 downwards.
TTTTTTTCTATTGGTTTTCTAATTTCTAACACATTTGTTTCCAATCCCATCTTCATTATTCCTTTGCTTCTATTAATTTTCTGCTTCATTTGTTCTTTTGCAAGTTCCTTAAGGTATGAAGTAAGGTTGCTGATGTGACACCTTTCTGTATTCTTCTCTTAGATACTATCATTCTAACTTTTCCTCTGAGAACCACTTTTGCAAGATCTTGTAAATTTGCATATGCTGTATTTGTGTGTGTGTTTGTCTCAACAAACTTTTTATTTCTCTCCTGAAGCACTTTGTGACTCACTGGTTGTTCAGGATCATGCTGTTTAATTTCTTTCCCAGTTTCAACTATTCCAATTTTTCTGTTATTTTTCAATAAATAACAGATTTTTCTTGTGTCATCCAATTGTATCTGGAAATGGCGCTTGATGTAATTTCCATCTTCTTAAATTTGTTATGACTCATTTGGGGGCCTTCTATATGATCTCTTCTAGAAAATGTTCCATGAACTCTAGTGAAGACTATGTATTCTGATGCTATTTAGTAAACTTTCTATATACGTCTGTAAGGTCCATTTGGCTTAAAGTGTAGTTTAAATTCTATATGTCTTTACTGATCTCCTGACTGATCTCTTAATTATTGAAAGTGAGGTATTGAAGTCTCCCACTCATATTGTATTGCTATTTCTTCCTTCTTAGTTGCTAATATTTGCTTTGTATACATCTAGGTACTCTAATATTGGTGCATTTATATTTAAATAGTTATATCCTTTTGAATAATTGTTCCCTTTGTCATTATATAATTACTTTGTCTCTTGCTACAGTTTTTTCAATTAGTCTCTTTTGTTGTTTGTTTTATAATCCTTTCAGCAAAGAGTTATAAAATCTCTGCTTTTCAATTGAAGCATTTAATTAATCTAAGCTTAAATTGATACATACAATTAATTAATTTAACTAGATTAAGTAATTTAAATCATTAATGATATGTGAGGACATACTATTGCCATCTTGTCAATTATTCTCTGCTTGCTTTGTGGTTCTTTTGTTCCATTCTCCTCTTGAGGTGTTCCTTTGTGAGCTGATGATTTTCTACAGAGTCATTCTTGGACTCCTTTCACTTTATATTTTGTATATCTACTATAGGTTCTTGTTTTGAGGTTACCATTGTTCTTACATAAAATAGCTTTATTATAGCTTTATAAAAAAGCTTATAGCTTTCATGTTCTGTCAAGCTGATAATTTCTATACCATTCAGAAACAGAAAACTGTGGGTTTATCTCCAAAGAAGAGTACTCACCTCCTTCGTGCAAGGCTCTGAGTTTGAACTCCAGTATCAGGGAAAAAACTATACATTTCCTGTCCTCTTTTTATGTTTTCAGTGTTTCAATTTATGTCTTTTTATGCTGTAATACAGCAATAAGTAATAAATTATTTTACATATGGTTACTTTGAGTATTTTTCTCTAAATTTTGAACCTAGAATTACAAGTGGTTTAGATATCATCATTGCAGTATTAGAGTATCTGAAACTTGACTGTGTACTCATCTTTATTAATGATGTTTATACTTTCTTATGTTTTTGTGTTACTAATTAGCATCCTTTTGTTTCAGCTCAAATAACTGCATTTAGCATCTCTTCCAATGTAGTTTTAGTGGTAAGGAACTCCTCAGCTTTTGTTTGGAGGATTTTATCTCTCCTTCATTTTTGAAGGAGAATGTACTGAGTTGAAGTATTCTTGGCTGTTGCTGTATCTTGCAAGTTCATTCCTGGCAATGTACTATTTACCCCAAACAGAATTAACATACCAGAATGTCCTGCTATTTTAAAAGAAAAAAAATGGAGAACTTTGTTCTTTGTTTATCTTTACTGGAAGCTTTAGAGTCTTAGACTATTATGTACTAGGATATATAATTATATACGTTGAAATTCATCTTTGCTTAAAACTTTCACAGCTTTATATTGTTTCTGTCTGAATCTGAACTGTTAGCATTGATCAGTATTTATCTATTTTCTATTATTAAAAATAAAACAAAATGTAAGACTTGTATTAAAATATATTAATGGATTATATTAGTATGTTAACAAACTGGCTGCTTTTAAATGATACCTGATTGTGCTATGTGTCAGAAAACCTTGAATTTTATGTATGATGGAGACATAATGACATATGCTGAACTCAAAGATAAGAAAGATGAGTTTATCTCCTCATGAAATGGTGTTTTAATTATGATTTTCAATACAACTTAATTAAACTTTATTTTAAACTCCCTTTACTAATGTATTGAGAGGAAATAAAACTGCATCTAATTTTAAACTTTCAAGAATTAAAATCATGTTTTTGTGATTTAAAAAGTCAGATTTGGAGCACTTAATGCCAGATGTTATAACAGATTGTTCAAGGTTCATACAGTAACTGAAAGAAACTACAACATCCTAACCCATTACAATATTCACATACTAAAAACATCTGTAAAAGAATAGTGGTTAAAAAAATGAACTAATGGAATAAAATTTCAGAGATAAGAGAACCAATTTAGAAGTAAACTAAGGATCCCAACATTTTTTTTTTTTTTATTCTGGTGGGATGTACTAATTTGAGTAAAGTTTACAGGCAATTTTGACTCACTCCAGGCAAAAGGATCTTCTAGAGGAAGAAAAACTAGCATATATTTCAGCAGTTATATAGAACTAGAGTACGAAGGAGCGGCAATAGGGAGAACCCTTATCCTATGGTGCATGCCCTTCAAAAAAAATCACTGTAGGTTGAGGCTATATCACAGCCTAAAGAGACAGGCCTGAAAACCTTGGTTAGCAGAGTGGATTTTGTAGAAATGTCCTGGAAGTTCTGAAGACAAAAAAATAATAATAATAATCACAGAGAGTTTTTACAGGGAGTGAACAACTAGAATGTGAAACCCAGAGTTGGCTGTGGCAGGAAGTTTCAGGCTGTAGAAAGTAAGGTAAGGCAGAGGTAGGGTGACATTTACTAAAGTGCAACCTTTTTTTTTAATCCTTAAAATTTTTTTTTGATTTTTTTCTTTTTAGTTATACATGACAGTCAAATGTATTTGAGCATAATTTCCCATTTTTGTAGTTGTAGATGATGTGGAGTTATACTGGTCATGGGTTTATGTATGAACATAGGAAAGTTATGTCTGATTCATTCTACTGTCTTTCCCATTCCTTTCCTGCCCTCCTCTCCCCCAACTCCACCCTGTCCAATCCAGTGAACCTCGCCCGCCCCCTCCCCCATCTCCCTCCTCACCACCTACCTATTGTGAGTCAGCATTCATGTATCAGAAAGAACATTTGGCATTTGGGTTTTGGGGGGATTGGCTTATTTCACCTAGCATGATAGTCTCTAGTTCCATCCAATTACCAGCAAATGTCATGATTTCATTCTTCTTTATGGCTGAGTAATATTCCATTTTGTGTATATGTACCACATTTTCTTTATTCATTCTTCTGTTGAAAGACACTGAGGTTGGTTCATAGCTTGGCTATTTTGAACTGAGATGCTATGAACATTGATGTGGCCATATCACTATAGTATGTGGATTTTAAGTCCTTTGAGTATATCCCAAGGAGTGGGATAACTGGGTCAAAGGGTGGTTCAATTCAGTTTTCTGAGGAACTTCCATACTGCTTTCCAGAGCAATTGCACCAATTTGCAGTCCCACCAGCAACATATGAGCATACCTTTTTCCCCACATCCTCGCCAACATTTATTGTTACTTATATTCTTGATAATTGCCATTCTGACTAGAGTGAGAAGAAATCTTATTGTAGTTTTAATTTCCATTTCTGTAACTGCTGGAGATGTTGAACATTTTTTTCATGTATTTGTTGACCATTAGTATTTTTTCTTCTGTGAAGTGTCTTTTCAGTTCCTTTCTCCATTTATTAATTGTATTATTTGTTTGATTGATTTTGGTGTTTGAGGGGTTCTTTATATATCTTGGAGATTAATGCTCTATCTGAGGTACAGGTGGCAAAGATTTTCTCCCATTCTGTAGACCCTCTCTTCACATTCTTGATAGTTTGCTTTGAAGAAGCTTCTTAGTTTGATATCATCCCATTTATTGATTCTAGATTTTACTTCTTGTGCTTTAGGAGTCCTGTTGAGGAATTTGGTTCCTAGGCCAACATGGTGGAGAGTTGGGCTTACTTATTCTTCTAGTAGTTCCAGGGTTTCTGATCTAATGCCTAGGTTCTTGATCTGCTTTGAGTTGATTTTTGTGCAGGGTGAGAGATAGGGGTTTAATTTCATTTTGTTATATAAGGATTTCCAGTTTTTCCAGAAATGTTGATTGAAGTGGCTGTCTTTTCTCCAATGTATATCTATGACACTTTTGTCTAGGGTGAGATAACTGTATTTATGTGGGTTTGTCTCTGTGCCTTCTATTCTGTGCTATTGGTTTTCATGTCAGTTTTGGTGCCAATACCATGCTGCTTTTGTTACTGTAGCTCTGTAATATAATTTAAGGTCCATTATTATGATACTTCCAGCTTCACAGTGCAACCTAATTTGGATTAAGGTCTTCAACCTCCAGTCTCTTTCTCTAAAACTGGGAAGGATTAAACCTGCCTAGTTGAGTATTACATAATCTAGAATCTCTGTGGTTATTTTCATATATTTGAATACAATAATATATGCAAATTTTCAAGACCATGAGACCAAAAAATCAATAATTTAATAGACAATATACATGACCATCGATGCTGAAATAAATAAAAGATAACTTTAAAATAATTCTGAAAAGAGAATGCACAGAGAAAAGAAACAAGAAATAGATGAAAGGATAGACAATTTGAACCACAAATTGGACTCTATAAAAAATCATGTTAAATAAACAGTTTTGAACTAAAAATTAAATATCTGGAATTGAAAAAAATGAATGGATTTAGTAACATATTAGACATAGCAGGGTTAGTGAATTAAAGAATGAATAAATGAAAAGTGCAAATTTGACTCTTTTTTTTTCTTGTTGTATACAAAATATATTCACACCATTCTTGTATTTATACATGTACTTAGGGTAATGATGTCCACCTCATTCCACCATCTTTTTTACCCCCTTTCCCCTCCCTATTTCTCCCTCCCCTTTCCCTTCTCTAGAATTCCTCTAATCTTCCCATGCTACCCCTCCCAACCCCACTATGAATCAGCCTCCTTAAGGCAGGCTGGGATTGTGGCTCAGAGAGAGACGCTCACTTCGCATGCATGAGGAACTGGGTTCATTCCTCAGCACCACATAAAAATAAAATAAAGATATTGTGTCCACCTATAACTAAAAACTAAAATATTTTTAAAAAGAGAGAGAAAAGCAGAGGAAAAAATATGAGAAACAGAGAGTATACTCAATATGTGTAATCATTATATAAATGCATTTTCAAAGGAAAAGATGGGATGTGGCAATAGAAATACTAAAGAGATAATGCCTGAAAATTTTTCAGAATTGAGGGATGACATCAATCCAAACTCAAGAAGTGCCATGAACCTCCAACAATACAGATCCAAGTCACACTGTAGAAAATCAAAGACAAATAGCAATGTTAATAGATGTCAAATAGCAAAGGTACTTACTTTCAAAGAAGCAGCAAGAATAAAATTGATCTTGTAAATAAGAGCTATTTTTAAAAGCTATAAAAGTATGAAATGACCTTTTGAAGTGATAAAAGACTATAGTTAGAATTCTACATCCAGCTGAAAAGAGTGATATATGAAAACAAAAACTGTTTTTCATAGAAAAAAAAGTTGTTTATTGGCATTTTAAATAAATAAATTAGAAAGGAAATTGAAGGGGCTGGGGATGTGGCTCAAGCGGTAGCGCGCTCGCCTGGCATGCGTGCTGCCTGGGTTTGGTCCTCAGCACCACATACAAACAAAGATGTTGTATCCACCAAGAACTAAAAAAAATAAAATAAAATATTAAAAACATTCTCTCTCTCTCTCTCTCACTTTCTCTTTAAAAAACAAAAAAAGAAAGAAAGAAAGGAAATTGAAGGCCTGGGGTTGTGACTCAGAGGTAGAGGTAGAGATTGAACCTATGTTCAATCCTCAGCACCATATAAAAATAAAATAAAGATATTGTGTCCACCTATAACTAAAAAATAAATATTTTTTAAAAAGAAAGGAACCTGAAATGTTGACTCATTCATCTCAAGAAATTAAAGATAGTAATTCATATCTATGGAAATATTAATTAAATTCATAAAAACTTACAAACACGGATCAATAAAGAGAGAAAATATGTTGCCAATATTAGCAGCACAAACTAAATCATCACTGAGATTGTTCAGGTATGAAAGAAACTGATACTGTGAACAACTTGATACTAATTAACTTAGAATATTATGTGTGATGAATAGTTTGGAGGGAAAAAGCAATTGCCCAACTTGAAATAAAAAGACCTGGAAAATTTTTCATTATCTCATATCTAGTAAAGAACTTGAATCTGTCATCAGATACATTTCCAAAAAATTATTGACGCCTATGGCTTCAGTCATGAGTTCTTCCACATATCCCAAGAAGAAATCATAACAATCTCAAAAAAGCTCCAGCAGAGAGCAGAGAAAAGAAAATAACACTACTCAACTTTCATTTCTAGACCAGGGGAATTCCAAAACCAAAAAAAAAAAAAAAAAAAAAAAATTCCCTAGGATATTAAAGGAAAAGAAATTTCCAGACTAATTTCTTTTAAGTCACATAAATGAAACAATCCTAAATCCAATTCTAGAAGATCAAATATAACAACATATTAAAAAAAGGATAATATATCACAAAAAGTGTAGTTTGTTCCAGGTCAGTTTAGAATTTGGAAAAACACACACATATGTTCACCAAAAGACTTGCACATGAATATTCATAGCAACAATACTCGTAAAGCCGGCATCCATACCACTCAAAGTCCTACCCACCGTAGAATGGGTAAATAGATTGTGGTGTATTCACACCATGCAATACTATAGAACAATGAGAACAAACAAAATAGAACCACTTACCAATGCAGTACTGGAGAAATGGGGCCAGAATGCAAAAAAGTAATAATAATAACAATATTATTATAACAATAAGTTTCTCTTTAAGAGGCAATTTACAGTGTACAAAAACAGGCAAAAGTAACTCTTGGTGTTAAGATTTTGGATAATGGCTACCTGGGGACGCAAGAAAGATTATGATGAGAAGGAGATATCAGGGTGCTTCTGTGTGTTAGTACAAGGAAGTGCTCCATTTTTAAAAGTGAATCATACTATACACTGATACCATATGCACCTTTCTGTATATGTATTCATTTTATTACAAAATTAAGGAATAACTGCTCCAAATTGTGAAGATGCCTCATGTAATAATGCCTCACTCATACACTGGGTGTCATAAAAAAACCTAGTGCCCATTATTTCCCCTGCCACCCCTTCCATTTTGGTTGTTATTTCAGTGATAATACTCAACCAAAGAAGGGGATGTGGGAAGAGGTCCTGGAATTTGCAGCAAAGGCATTCTGTTCATGACTCGTTTATTTAATCAGGGCCTGATTTTACCTTTCACAAATGATTATAGGTTTACATTTTCTGCAGGTAAAAGTATTCACGATAGCATAAAACAGAAGTTATCCATCGATCAAAAGTTAGAAAAGATATGGCTGGGAAAAAGTCCTAACAAATCCATTAGAAAAGTAGTTTAACTTTGAACACCATCATTTGCAGGATCAATCTTATAATTTTCTCTTTTGGCAGATTTTCAAAGTTTTCAAAATATAGCTGGTTCTATAAATGAAGTCCCACAGCTGTGGTGCTGAGTTAATTTTCTAATTTCTTAGTAGGAGAGTCAATCTGCATAATCAGTTTCTGAAACAACGGTGTATATTTCCCCTGTTAATATCTGCTTAAAGGGGAGTCGTCTTTGATCCATGACTTATGAGGGAGAAAGATAACGAAGCTAAATGCAGTTAATTCAAATTGACACAGATTTAAAAGCCTCTAAAGTGTGTTGAGGCCAAGTAATAGAGATGTGGTACTTAATATGTTAATAGTGGCTACCCATTTGTAAATAAATCAATTAAATCACTTAGAAATAATTGAAATTAATAATAAAAAGTGTAAAATGTATGGGTAGAAAAGAAGCAAGGATTTATGCTCATGATATATAGGAGGGAAGTGGGACCAACCAGGAAATGCAGACATATATATTTCTCAGACGGAACAAAATAAAAATAGACTTCCTAAAAGAAACAATATTTTTGCAAAGTATTATGTTTTTGTAGAAAACGTATCATGGAAATACTTTAACATAAACATTTCATGGAAATAGGGAAAGGATAGAATAGAACAATAGAGTTGGTGATTGGGAAAGAACTGTTTGAAAAAAGCTTGTCACCTAGAAGCAATGAGTCCTAAGTCAGCAGAGTCAAGGGTAGAGTCATAGCTGGATTTGCCTTCTAGTGAGATGACCATGACAAAGAACTGAAAGTAGATTTGAGATGGTGAAGAGCTGATCAAGAGGAATGGCAGTGGATTCATAGAAAGCCACTCACATTGAAATGCCCAATTAGGGCTAACATTAATTAACTTACAGTGTCACATCCTAGCCATTTTTCTGACTTTTTTGTGTTAGTTTGTTGTTTCAATATGCTTCATGATCTACAAATTATGGAATCCTAATTTTAGAGCCAGGAGTAAAAATATTTGGAAATCTTTGCAATAGAGCAGCAATAGTCTTTAGAAACAAAGCATTACCAATCATCTGTTTTTGACATGCTGTGTAAATGTTCATAAGAGAATTCTGCATACAATTGTAGAGGATTATGTAAGTACATTGGGAACTATCCCAAGGTATCAATTCCTACCTTATAACAATGGAACTCATGCATGTGTCTTGAAAGCAACTAACCATTGCTCTCTTGATTCATTATTCCTGTCAACTGGTCAAATAAGGTGATAGTTCAAAATTATATGTAAAGTTACTACTTTGCTCTTTCTTCTTACTGGAAATTTTCATGCACTGACATAAAACTATTTAATTGGAACTAATAGAAACTTGCTTCATTCTAAAAGAAAGAGGCTGGAACAAATAAAACTTAAAATAAGAGTATTGTGCTTTTGTCTTAGAATACGAGCTTAGCATCCCAGAAAACCAGCACAGGAATGGCCACATGGTTGAGGGTCAGGACATACTTCCTGAAGTAACTGACTGGCAGAACTTGTATCTTACAATGTATCCAGAGACATTTGTTGTCACACTAACTAAAAGGACTCTAGTGACCTTGGTTTCTTCCACAAAAGAACTGAAGAAAGGAAGCAGTTGCAGACTTTAACCCAGCTGCAGAGCTTGTTCTGGGGTAAATGCCAATTTTACTTTTATCTTTTCCTATGTTTCTCAATTTCCTTGCATTTTAAATGTAACTGGACAAATAAAGTTGGTTCACACACCAAAGGTAAAGTTTGGTTCACAATGACCAGTAGTTAGAACCATTCTAATGTTTGTGTCATGATTCTCTCCCTAAATTGAAGTTTAATCACTTCTCAGGGCTGTTCATTGATTTACTAAACTTCCTAGGAGCTATTTTGTTATGCTGAAGTAGAATACCATGCTGGCACATGAAAATTGGAAATTTAAAAGTGAGTCTCTCCAAGACTTGGGTGAAGTCACTGGATTTTCTGACCTTTAGTTTTGCTATGTAAGTATGTTAATCTCACCTCAGAACTACCTTTTATCTTAGTGGGGTAATGTTGATCTTATCTTAGTGGGGTAATGTTGTTAGTAAGATCCTTGGAGATTCTTTAAGATAAAAAGTATAGGAACCCCTGTTGTTTACTCAAATCAGACAAACAAGCAAAAGGTTTTAGCTTAAGAAATTATCAGTAGGATAACACCAAGAACCCTTCAAAGGGCAAACATCTCTAGAACAATATGAAGGAGGTCCCCTTTGCTCCCATTTTAATACTTGCTTTTGTGTAGGAAACCGTGAAAAAAAAAATTACTCTAGTAAGAAAATTCTCTTTTGGAAATGATCACTTTTGCAACGCTAGAGAGTATCATCAAAATAATTAAGAAAGCCATCAGAGAGCTGTGTTTTGGTAATGATAAAACATTAAACACTAAAGATTGATTTCTTTCGTCCATTTTGCCTTTCACAAAATTACAGCTAAAAATGCTTCATTTTTCTAATTCTTGTTGCAATCTTCTTTGCAAAGATATCACCCTTTCAAATCACTCTTGAGATATTAGTTTAATTGCTTCAAATAATTGAGCTGTTTTGCATATACAAATAGCATATTATTATTTGGTTCTGATGTGGCTTCCCTCCTTTGTTGAAAAAGAAAAAAAAATCCATTACAATTTTGCTGTAACAGACTAAATTGTGCTAGTTCCAAGGGTTAAAACAGGGTCAAGGCACTATTAATATATTCTAGATCAAATATTGATAGACCTGCTAAATATTAATTACTTTTTAGGTGCCTAATGTATCTAGAAATTCATGGCACTGTGTCCTTTTCTTCCCAGCTCTGCCACTTTATACACTGTTATATTTACTATCCCTGACAATGGGGTTTGGTAAACTGCCTACTCCTTATGCCACTCTGCTAGATTGGGTTATTTTGTTTCTCTTTTAAAATGCAAGGGAATTGAAAGCATAGAAAAGATAAAAGTAAATTTGGCCTTTACCCAGGAACATGCTATGCAGTTGGGTTAAAATATAGAATTGTTTGTTGCCTTCAATTCTTTTTAAGTTGCAAATTTCCAAAAGGGAGATAAGGCATCATTATTGATTCTATTGATTGTATTCAACCTGTGAATTTTTGCCTTATGATTTCAAATGCCCTACAGATTACATATGTTCTATTGCACCATGGGAAAACTTTGAAAAAATATTGGCCATGCTCATCATTGAGTGGTGATAATGATATCGGTGGTAGTGATCATAATGATGAAGTTATGTTGCAAAACAGTCTCTTAGCAAGAAATTAATACAGTCTCCAAGTACTCCTGCAAATTGAGCATGTACCAAAGGATTTATTGCATTACCAAGAAATGAGTCCAGGCTAAAAAAAAGGTATAAATTGCAGTGCAATTTATATAATGAAACATAATGTAAATATTAATTTTATAGTATGTAATTTGGCTTTTGGCAGCTGTTACTGAATTTTAAAGTGTCTACTGGGTGCCTGCTAACTATACTTCTTGAGAAATGGGTAAGCAGTAGGGTCCTTTTTGTTAGTACCCTGTTGCAATAAGCTTCACCTGCTGTCCAAAAAAAAAAAAAAAAAAATGGGCCTACAGATAAAAAGACAATAGCATCTGGAAGCCTCTTAATGATGTGTTTTTGGACCTTGGATAAGCTGCTTAATTTGATGAACTGTTGCCATTGTCTCTTCCCACCACCAAGCTGTCAGGAGCATTTTGTAGCTCTGCTTAGAGTAATACAGTTGGGGGTGTGTCTGTCTGAGTGTTTGGATGCTGAGCTCACAGCCCTCTGTGTCAATTGAATATGAGATCTGGAAAACAGTCCTACCTTGTTCAGTATTAAATACACATTAGTGGGTAAGGAATCGAAAACAATAAATAAAAACAGGAAGGGAGATACAAAGGAAGGAAGGAAGGGCAGATAGATGACTGCAGGACTGTATCCTATTTTTCTGGCTATGATAAAAACCAGATAATCATTCCAAAGCAGAGTTGTCCATTAAAAATACAATGCAAACCACATATGTGTCTGGAGTTTTTCTAGTAGTTACATGTAAAAAGTAAAATGAATGGAGCCAATGAAATTAATCTTAATCTTATATTCTAGTTATTCCAAAATATTATCTTGACATGTGATCAATAAAAATTTACTCACAAGATGTTATTTTTTTTGTGTGTTGTGTCCTTTATCTGTAGTATATTTTGTATGCAGCATGTCTCAATTCAGACTAGTTGCATTTCAAGTACTTAATGCTCCATGACCAGTGGCTGCCGTATTGAACAGTAGAGCCCTGGAACCTCTCATAAGACCAGAATAAAGCTGATTTACAGCTGAGACCACACTATTATTTGGCTCACACCCTTGTTTTATCTTGCTTATCTCATCCATTGATCCCTAGGTACATAAGTTCTACAAGAATATTCATCTTGGGCTTTACTTCTAGGGCAATTGACCTAAGACAATACTTGATAAGTTAGAGCTCCTCACCTAAAAAAGAATCAGACAGGTTTCTCCTCACTCCATCACATCATACTTTTCCATTCCTCCCGCCCCTTTCGGTCTCTACCTATCTCTTTTTTAAGGGCCATCTGTTTTAAAGAATATTTATTTTGTATAAACTTCCAAAGTCAGAGCAGTCACCCCTTAATACTATTGAAACCATGAAAACTGCTGATTGGGCTTTGTTTTCTGATCTGGAGACTAATGCAGGTGCAAATTGTTTGTAGCACTTCTGTCTCTGGAGTGGGCTTTGCCTGTTCTGAATTTCTCAAAATGGGATCCTGAGGTCAGTAAATGTTCAGTGTGAGTGATAAATGCATTTAGGTGAAGTGTCAAAACAAACAACCCTTTCAAAAGACATGTGTCAAAAGAGTTTTTGACAATTCCCTGTAAGATGTATTTGAATATATCTTTTGGATTATTCCTTTTTAATAGACTTCATTCAAATTCCATTAAGAGAAAGCATTTCATATCTTTTATCCTTTGGAGAACGAAAAGGTGGGGGGGGTGCTTTGCAAGAATTCTTTTTATGTAGCTCAAGCTACATGGTGATGGATGGATTGCTAACTGTTCCCAAGATGGCCCACAGCTGGCTAAAAAGGAAAAAATATGCATCCTTAGTGCCCGACGCTGTGATAGCACTGAAACTGTCTCTGTGTACAGTGGCTATGCATTTTTAGTTCATTTGCTTTTCTTTCCTTCTTTCTTTCTTTCTTTCTGTTGTTTATTTTTTTTTTTTTAAGGCTTGAGTAGAAGCAAAGAATTCTTCTGACGGGCAAGTTGATGGTGAGGACATTAACTGCATTTTAAAATCAGTTCAGTTCAAAAGAGATTGGAAGTAGAGAGAAAAGAAAATCTTTCAACACTCGGTGAATTAAACACCAAGTAGCTCTGCAATTTGTTCCAATCCATTCTCATTCAAGGTGGATCTCAAGTGCCCTTTTTCTAAGGCTTTCTCTTCAGACTTGTTCAGAGTAGGAGAGGGGAAGGTTGGTGAATGCAAATGGCTACTTTTGTTGTTTGTTTTATCAGTGAGGACTGTGGATTCAAGTAGAAGATACAGATAAAAATACAAAAAAAAATGGAAAAGAGAGGGCAAAGAAGCTATATCAAAGCAAAACGAAATGTTAAGTGAGGGACAGAATTGAATTATGGGTGAGAGTTGGACTTGCAGTTAGAAGACTTGAGTTAGAGTCACAATGGGTGACCTTGGGTAAAACACTAAATCTCTTCAAGCCAGTTTTCATTTTTAAATGAGGAGATTGGGTTACATTATTTTTAAATGACTCATCAGTACAGTGGCTGTATGGGTCCAAGCACCTTATACAAAGATACCTGAGGTTGTACTACTTATTTTGCCCGATTGGAGGTATATCCTGGATAAATAGGTATGACTGAAAATGTTTGGGAGCAGATCAATCAAGGTTTAAATTTCACAACTATCACTTAACTATATGACCTTGAGCAAACGACTGGTTCCTCTGAACAACAAAGAAAGTAATATCAATTCTAATTCGCAGAGTTTTGCAGGTGTCCTTGAACGATGTTTGGACTAAAATGGACTTAAAAAAATAAAGCCTCCCTTTCTTGTCAGTTGCTTGCGGCCATTTGTTTCTGCCACATCTCCTCCACGTACTAAAAAAAAACCCACCAACCCCAAAAGCCAAAGACGATGGCTTTTTCACAGGAAAGTGGCTTCTCTCTTTGCTTGTGCAAAACAACATGGGGGAAAAGAAAAAGAAGGACATTGAGCCTCTGTCCCCTGCTAGGAAGCATTTTTTGATGCTTCAAGGAAGCTTATGTTTCGTTTATAAAAGATGATCCCCAAAGACCAGAGGAACAGGAGTGGACCAGACAGATGTTTAGATAAAGAAGCAGAGAGATATAGAGAAATGCTTCTTTGGGCTGAACTTATAACTAAAGAGACCCAGAGAAATAATGCAGAAAAAAAAATGCTCCAGGAAAAGAGAAGGGAAAATCTGCCTGACTCTAGTTGGAAGTTGGAATCTTGTCAGATTATTCAAGTAGGATCAGGTCTTTCGCAAGATTTCCATTGGGGTCTATTTGCAGAAGAAAGGATTTGGAGCTTTCGCATGTCGAAATTACAAAAAAAGACTACCACTTTATATTTCCCATAAAGTAACATAAACCAACTGGCAATATAGCCCATCTTTTCTTGTACTTTTTCAGTAGATAATTAGCATATCAGGTTGTGATGATTAAATTTATTTTGCTTGATTTGCCTAGATATTACATATGTCAAATGATTATTAGATCTAATATCTCCTGTTTAATGTGTCCAGGAACATAATTTTTGACTTGAACAATTTGCATATGCATATTGTCTCATTATCTTAATATAATACCATTTGGGAAGACTGATTTCTAAGTAGATGATGGGAATACAATTACACTGATGAAATCAGGTTTAAATTATCAGAAAATTTTCTAAATGTATTTACATTTTGTTTTGTGTAAATTAATCATTAAAATAAGAATAAAACATTTATTAGAAAGATTTTATCATTTCTTAAATAGCTTTTCTTTTTTCCAACACATGTATTCCAGAACTTACTGTTTTAATTGTATTATGTCTAGAGTACTACTACACAGTCAGAAAAGACAATGTAAAGGAAAACTAGCCTGGAATTTTGGAGAGTTAGTTGAAGACAAAAGAGATTGGATAATTTGTTTTCAAAGTTTTTTTTTTATTTTGCTAAACATATAAATGTTGAATATAATTTCATTATTTTAATGGAATTTATTTGGTTTAAAAACTTCACTTTAAACATATCTTGTTCAGATACTTCATATATGTATCACAAACTACTTGGGGAATAACAAACAATAAGGCTGAATAGAGCATAGATTATCCATCATGTTATATAATAATTTATCCCTATATTTATTCATTCCAGATAATATTTCCTGATCACAGGTCATGTGCTAGGCATAGAGCCAGAGCAAGAAATAAAGTAACAGCAGTGGCATAGCCCATCTCCCCAGCTACCCCAGCTTAGTAGGACAGACAGATAAATAAAATTATTGTTGACTTTTGCATAGCCCAGAGCTGAACGGCAAGCCTCCTAATAATAAATCACTGTACTTCCCTGGTCCTAGTTAATATGTCTTATTCCTCATGCCAAATGCAAACCAATATTTGAATTTTAAATCTTTGTTCTATTGAGAAAGATGAGACTATGGTGCACTCACATCAAGAATTGAATCTTCTACAACTTGTGTTCTATTCAATGTTGTTCCTATTCTATAAAAATCCTTTCATAAATTCAAAGGGAAGAAGAAGGGAGACGAGTGGAGGGGAAGAGAGAATTGTTGTATCATTGGCATGCATGTACAGACTTTGGAGTCAGAGATACCTATGATCAAATTTCCTGATGTCTAATTACCATGTGACTTTTAAAAAATAAAATAAAAACATTAAAGCTTTCAGAGACTCCTTTCCATATGCATACCCAGAGGAAGAAGATGCTTATAACATAGAGTAGCTTTGAATATTGAAAAACAGTTACTTGCATGGATACTGACAGGATATATAATATTGGGATACAATAAATGCTGGAGTCTGACACAGGGGAAAAAAAAAAGAATTCAGCATGTTCATCAGCACTTGACTACTTAGATGACATCCCCCTTCTTCTTGAACAGCATTCTTGGACCCCTTTGTCCAAATCCTGTTGAAAGTACAAATCAGCTTTATCTCCATTTCCTTAGGGAAGAGCCTTTCATTCCCTAAACCTCCTAGACTTCTTCCCTGAACACTCCCAAATCACCAACGCATCAATTATAAAATGAATAAATCCAGGCCCAATGAGTTTAAGGAAATGAGTTTAGCAGGAGAAAAAAAGAACCAGACTCCTGACCATCATTTTTAACAGTGAAGTCAACTTGTTGAGCTTTGGTTTGGTCAACTGTGAAATAAGAGTAAAAATTCCTGCGAGGATTCAATAAACAATTGTATCTCTAGTACAGAACAGGCCCTTGTAGCATGAATTTGACAATTCTGCTATCCTTTTTATATTTCTTTTCCAGGAATACGATAATAAAGTATTATAAACTGGATGGCTTTAAAATATCAGACATATTATTCTTTCACATTTCAGACCACATGTCTAGAATCAAGCTGTTAGGGGACTTGGGTCCTTCTGCAATTTCCCAGGGAGACTCTTCTCCATGTCTCTCTCCTAAATTTGGGTTGTTAGTAAGCTTTGGCATTCCTGACTTGTAGACCCCTCCTACCAATCTCTGCCTCTCTCATCTCATGGTCTCTTTCTTGTGTCTATTCTCTGTGTTTCTATGTTCAATTTTTCCATCTTTCTCTTGCAAATATACCAACTATTGTTTCAGGTTCACTTAATCTGGTCCAAACTCAATTTAACTAACTATATAATTAATAACTAATAATTAGTCATTATATTTCTAAATAAGGTCATATTCTAAGGATCCTGATTGACATAAATTTGGTGGTGGGGGTTGGGAGAGGGTGGGATACTATATCTAACTCATTCCACTTTCTTTCTACTTTTGTACTCCCCAATGGCATTTCACATAAAATTGAACATGTAGCAGGTATTCAACAAGTAGAACTTAATTTGTAATGAGCCTGAGTTTTTCTAAGAAAATCCTGGACTCTATAGCCAGAGATGCTATCTACTCAGCCTCAGATATACTGCCTGAAAAAAAAAATCACTCTATTGTTCACAAGGAACCAACTATTAATACAGCAAGACTGAAAGCATATTTCAAAACCTAAACCCTAGATATCATCTAGTAGTGATTAAATAATAGTGTGAATGCAAAAGACAGGAACACTTTCTTCTTAAAGAGTAACCAAGGATAGAGATTTCCTTATGCTATGAAAATGTGTCTAAAAGTCAGAATTCTATCTGCATGCAAGCAAGAATAATTTTTAAATGAATTAGATTTTCATTTTGCTCACATCTCAATATCTACACTCTAGCAACATCAAATGTGTTCTTTGCCCAGATTTCTAGCATTGTTATTTCAAAATATGAACACTATGAATTAGAGGACAGAGTTAATTGTGCTAATCCTGTTATCTTCTCCACTGAAGACACTGGGCCAAACTAGCAATTTATTTTATCATTAGTTTGTCTTTTGAAGACATAGGAATAACTGAATGGTTAGCTTTGGGGAGGAAATCCAAAGTGTGCTTTTGGCAAGCTGACCCTTGCAGAACCTGTTTTGGGTTTCATAGACCCTCTCACACTTATCTTCTATTATTTATTTAATTGTTTGCTTGTTTGTTTGTTTTTACAGTCCTGGAGATTGAACTCAGGACCTTTCACTTGCTACCCAAGGGCTCTACCTCTAAGCTATACCCTAAGCCCTCATACTTTATCTTTTAAACAGCACCTGTATTTCTTAGCACCGTAGTAAAAAAAAAAAAAATCCTAATATCAATACTTAAAATAACAAATAAACAATACACTGCAAATGACCATTTATTACTAAGGGATTCTGCTTAAAAACACATTTTAGCAAGAGATCCATGAGTGTTATATAAATGGGATGCATAGAACCATCATTGAAGATTACTGATAAAGTTCATAGTTTAACATTTTGAACGGAATCTATAGCCCTTGGTAGGCCAAGCAAGGTTTTCCATAATTCATTTTTTTAATTCAACACTTTTCTACCTACCTCTATCTGGTACAACTCTCTCACAATTTTTTTCTTTCCTGAAAACTAATGCACTTTGATCATACTTTGAAGAGGCCAAGCTTTTGACTTCTATACTTTTGCACATACTGACTTTTCTAATGTCTTCCTTTAGATGATCTGTTATGTGCAGTAAAAGATGTTTGTGTCTCCACTGGGAAAATATTATATTCTTCTTACCTTAGGCATATGAGATTAGGTCAATTGGTTATGAACAACAAAAAGAATGCTTTCTAAATCACTGAACAAGGGATGGCTAGGTGTGGAAGGAAAGGGTTATAGCTCTGCTTTTCTGACATTCTCTTATGTTGGCTGCATCCTTTTGGTTAGAAATTCAACCTTTATCAGGTATGTCTAATAGAAGAAAATATGTCACTTTTGTCTTGTGACTTTTTCAAAAGAGAGAAAACAAAAACTTTTCCAGATCCCATAGCAAAGGCCCCATCACATTTCTATGGATGGTATTATGCCATATGTTCCCCTTTCATGAACAAAACACCAAGATTGTCAAGATTCACATAGTGCAATTATTCAGAATGAAGAGATATTGAGGTTCTACTGCATTACCACTGTTGGATCCCACTACACCTTGGATATAGGATAGGAGTTATTTAAGCATATATATTATAACTTTAAAACTTCAAAATTCAAATTCAAGGGTCTTTGTGGGCTTTTGGTCCCAGTTATTCGTAGTGAAGAAAAAAAATCAAAGGCTTCAGTTGGATGTCTTCCCCACTTACTAATTGTATAATGCTAATCAACCAATTCAGCCCCTCAGGAAACTTAAGCCTTTGTGTTTATATTAAAAGGTTTTGGAAAGAAACTATGCTTTCTATAGTTTGATTATGTGTATCTCTCTGTGTGTGGTCTGTAACTCTACACCCGTATCTCTGTGAAAATTGAAAACTGCAATGTATTCATGATGCTTTGAAAATGTGCATCATATCTTTAAATAAGTAAAGATAAATATGAGGCAGATAAAATATTATTCTGAAAATGGGAGTAGTGATGTGGCACAGAAATTCACAAACCTCATTCTACTTTTCATTCAGCTTCCATTCACTCTCCTATATGTAACTTGACAAACTATCACTTGGCCCCTGATCTATATGCAGAGATCTTCTGAAGAAACTGTTGTAATGAT
Source organism: Ictidomys tridecemlineatus (assembly GCF_052094955.1). Taxonomy (NCBI): domain Eukaryota; kingdom Metazoa; phylum Chordata; class Mammalia; order Rodentia; family Sciuridae; genus Ictidomys; species Ictidomys tridecemlineatus. The sequence continues at coordinate 26,472,595 of NC_135478.1, read as the reverse complement.
CAAAATATTCTATGCTATTCAACAAGGTAGTCACTAGCCAAATATGAATATTGAGTGTTGGAAAAGTGACTACTATGCTTTAAAAAATGAAACTTTTAATTTTATTTCATTAAAAAAAAAACATGTGATGCTAGTTCCAACATATTGGACAACTGGAGGTCTCCACACAATCTATTTCATCTGCAATCAGCTATGATCAACTCCCCCAGTTCTAGACAATTTCATGTCCGATATATCTTTGTCATTATCTTTACCTTCCCTGCAATAAATGTCCTTCTCTTTTTGTACAACTGACATACTTATTCCTCTTTAAAAAAAGTTCTATCATCTTCCAATTAACTCACAAATCCTTGATAACTCCCTCTTACAAAGTTCCATAGTGATATGCACTGCCATTACATTTTCTAATGATTTTAGGTGAAAATGTTGTCACCTCCCATTGTTATTTATCTCAAGGTGTTTGCAAATAAAATTAGCTTATTTCGATGTATTGTTTTTGCAATAGTGTACTTTTATAGTATTTATTGATATTGTGACCAAAAAAAGTCAGTGTTTGATTGTAGGATTTAGGATCATGTTACCTGGAAATGTATGGGGACACTGGACGTAGCTCTGTTAAATTCATTGAAAAGAATAAATTCATTAACGTTAGACTAGTGAAAAACACAAAGAGAAACTGACTTTTGATTTATAACTACTAAAAGATAGCATTTATAGAGAAGCATGAAACACAAGCCATTAGTAAAATATAATGCTGTGCAAAACTATTGAAGGAGAATTACCCTAATTAATGTGAGGTTTTCTATACCAAACTGAAGCTGAGATGTCCTGTAAAGATCACTGAACTCCCCACATCATGATGTTTCAACTTTGGTTGGTGAGGCAGTTAGATTACTTGAAATCAGGAAAATGTGAGTCTCATCCTACCTCTAAGAGTTTTGTGATCTTGGGAAACTTATTCAACTATTTCAACTCTCCTGAAGTTTTTCCAATAATAAAGTTATCTGTCTCCAGAGAATCAATCACATGAGATAATGTATATGAAATGTGTTTTATCAACTGCGTGATAAAAATTTTGCCATTATCATTATTGTTATAACTAAGTTCTTATTTTTTCTTTTCAGTCCACTTAATAATCACTTTCTGAAAATTTGCCCGTTATCTACTCTTTACTAGTGTCAGAGAATATCGTCTCTAGATGTGGTGGCTTATTCTTGATAATCCCAACAACTTGTGAGGCTGAGGGAGGGGGATCATAAATTTGAGGCCAGCACTGGCAATTTACTGAGGCTAAACTCAGTGAGACTCTGTCTCAAAATATGAAATATAAGGAGCGAGGGATGCAATTCAGTGGTAAAGGGTCCTTGGGTTCAATCTCCAGTCCCAACAAGTCCAATTTAGTAGACACATGAACAAATGTCTGCATTCATGGAAAATTTTCAACAAGTTTTCAGCTAACCATGCTTTAAGAAGTGTTTGGGTTCTAACAAGTTGAAGAACAAAGGAACTTGAAATAAAAGGTAAATATGGTATTCTACAGTGCCTTATAGTATTTCTCAATAAATATAAATTATGCACATAATTTCTTTTTCTACCTAAATAAAATCTTCAAATCATCCTCAACTATATGATATTCTTCATTTCCAAAATATGTCAACTTTGGCTTTTCCTCTTAGATCTCACTCTTCCATATTCCCCCAGCCAAATTACACATTTCCTTTCTCCCAGGGATTCTCCTTTAATCCCTCTTTCCTGGTGTTTCCCTGTGGATTGCTCTTTCTAAAATCCAAATATGTCATTACTTCCTGACAAAAACACTTCTATCACAACTTAGAAAGGATCAATAAAACTCAGACTTCTAAGCTGGCTTATAGGCTGCTTTACCTCACTTTGAAATTCCGTTTCTACAACTCTTCAAACAACCAGTCCAAAATGTCCAAATATTGCTGGTTCCCCATGAACCTGAACCCTGTGTATTGTGATAATCTACATTGTCTTCAAGAGCATCCCTTGCCATGTTTTTGACCAATGAACTTTCATGATCAGACTTACATGAAAATAACCTTAGTTATATTAAGTATTCTGAAAGCAGGACTAACCTATCATTCTTGTAGGATTTTCCTTAATGTGCTCTGAATTCTTAAAATGGAGTAATTTCCAAAGGCCTATGCATCCACAAATGACTGCAAAAATCCCCCCTGAGTCTACGACGTGCAAAGGAATGAAGCTATAATAACACGAAACAGCACAATTTGCATTTGGTAGAAAAAAAGGTGTAATGGGTACTCTTGAATTCCCTGTCCACCAGTTGTCAGACTTGCCATAATCTAACCCATTACCAGGTCTCTATAAGATAGCAAGAGATTTCTTTACCAATGTTGTGCAGGGAACAACTATGGAAGTGGCCCAGAATAACAATTCTGACATTTCACTCCTGAAAGTATAGATTGAATCAATGAATACCATCAGGTTAGAGTTGCCTTGTCTAGGAATTTGAATTTTAAAAAGTAATATGTTAAATTTCTACATAATTTTATCCATTCTCACGTAGGATCAATAAATATAAACTCAGGTCTAGAGTTTTATATCAAAGTGTATTTGAGTGAAGACTATACAATATAAAAGGCAGAATTGAATTTTTTTTAACCGTTGGAAAACATACTTTTTTCAAAGGTTTATAACTTGAAAACTGTTTCTATGTTTCAGTCAGAGTTTCCTAAAAGACCTTTTTCTTCCAGCCAGAGATTTTATAAGAAAATGCTTAAATGGAAAAAAAAAAAAAAAGAAAGAAAAGGAAAAGAAAAAGCTTTTAACAGAAAGTTAATAGGGTGGCCTAAATGGAACTTGAAATGGAAGCATTCATCCCCTTAATGTGACTCTCCATAGAACTTCAAAGGAAAAGACAGCAAGACAGGCCTTCACAGCATACTGGAATGAGGGTGGGCTGCATTTGGCATTAACTAAGGTGGTTACTTCAATCCTAAATATATTTTATCTATAACCAATGCAGTTGCCCTTGGAAATTTCAGCCCCAAAATGGTCTTTGGCTACAAAATCCATATGCATCTTGGTGGATCTTGCTCTCAGCTTTGGTAGGAGAACAATCATGTGAGCTGTCATTTTTTTTTTCTTTTAAGAACAACATGCTCACAAGAACACAAGGTATTAGAGACATGTTCTTGTGCTCTTACAAAGAGAAACTGGCAGTGTGACATTTTCCATTCTTTTTTCAGATCTTTGTCATGAAAATGAGACCTTAAAGTGTGAATATTGGTTCTTTAAATGCCAATGATGTTCTTTTGCATTTAAGAATAAAGGATATTGATGGAGTATCTCCTTGTGTGAATGGTGTGACTCATTGTTTAGTATGTGGTGGCACTCTGGACATTATTTCAATATGAATTAGAATTTGCCCTCAGTCTTGCCCACAGCCTGAGATGTAAAATACTATTTAGAATCTACATTATTTCATCTTTGCTGTGGCTTCAGCTCTGTTGACAATTGAGTACTTTTGAATAGAAACATACAACGTAAAATTTGATAACTTAATATAGTCTGCATTCAGAATAATATTTATCAGCTTTTGTTTTACATCCAAAAGTCTAATAAAGAATGTGTCTAAACTAATACTGCAGTAACCCTGTCATCATATAAAGTCCTCCTATCCAAAAAAGCTTGGGAAGAACAAAAGTCAAGGTGACATCCAAGGGCCAGGAAAAGGATATTCTACCAACTAGCAGCAGCAAAAGATAGAGGCTCAGTGAAACAGGCCTCGGAATACAGAAACATCAGATCTGTATTTTTGGCGAAAAGGACAAGCTCGAGTCTAAGACTGGAAGTCTCAAAGTCAGATGGAACTAAGAGGTCAGACAGATACGTAGAGCAAAAAAAATGGTCAGAAGGGAGTATAAGCCCATCAATTTCACTGAGGCCTGTAGAATCATGGGGCAATAAACAGTACTATTTGAAAAGGCACAGAGATGGGGCAGAAAATGATTCTCTTCTTTAAACAATTTTTTGGAAAAGAAGCCTTCAAACCTGGACATCTTAAAGGAGAAAAGAAAGGTCCAGATATGTACAAGAGATCCTTTGTAGGTACTCCCCGTTCCCAAACCAGAGAAAACAATTTCCCTAGGGTAGTCCTGAAAGGGAGTTTGTCACATTTATTGCAGACCTTGAATTTCATTTGAACCACTTACTACCTGTGTGACTTTACGCAAGTTTCTTCCCCTCCGAAGATCTCTTTGCCTCACTTTTTTTTTTTTCCATTTCCAAAGTGGGAATTACAATAGCACATGACTCAGAGTGTCATTTTAAGGATTAAATGAATTAATGTAGGTGATTACTTACAGCACTATGATTAAGGATGATACTTCTTAGGACTTAGGACTAGAATAGGGGGAAAGCATAAGAGTTGTAATGGCTCTCTGGGATTTTAAAAAATACCAGAAATCTATAAATTTCTGAAACACAGATCTAGTCCTCCTTACTTGCCTGTTTTGCCCTACTGTGTGGCACTGCAGGAGAGGCAATCCCTCATAGTCATGTAATGTTTACATATCAAAAACCTTAAACAGGAAGAGGCCCCAGTAACAAGGTCGATGTCACAGTGAAAGTTTAAAAAACTTAATGTGAACTGAAGTAATTGAAGCTGCACACAGCTGAAACCCAATTCTATATCTAAGATGAGAAAAAGGACCAATAAATCTCTTTCTCTTCTTTATAGTGGAATGGGCATGCCTCCTTTAGGGAAAATTAATGTTAACTGCATTATAGATTATTTCTGTTTAAATCTAAGCTCAGAGTACAACCAAAAATGTATGAGACCTATGGTACATAGTCAGAGGTCAAAATACATAGAAGCAGAACCACAAAGATTCTGATAATAAAATTTAAAAAGCACTATTTTAAAAACAGGTATTATATTTTGGTAAAGAAATGATCAGAATAAAATGGGCAAAGATGGATAAAATAAATTTCAGTGGAGAAACACAAAGAGAAATACATAGAAATACACATTATAAAATATATTATAAAATATCTGATGTTATACATTATATAGATGAGGAAAAATTAAAAACTCTGATGAAAGATGATAAAGTTCTAAAACGTTGAAGAGAAAGTCCATGTGCTGGAATATGAATAGGAAGATTCAATAACATGAAGATGAAAGTTCTCACCAAATTGATCTATATCCGACACGACACAATGGAAATCAATTTAATTAATTGAAAAACCACAATCTTATCAACTTATTTTGTAAATATTTATCAACTGGTTCAAATGGTCACATGGGATGAAAAAAAGGAAACAGAGAACATGTTCAATACTAAATGCGAAGGACAAAGGCAGAGGGAGGACAGTACCAAACTCTAAGACGTGTCAGAAAAGGATAGAAAACACTGGGTGTGGTGGTGCACACCTGTAATCCCAGCAGCTCTGGAGGCTGAGGCAGGAGTACCAAGAGTTCAAAGCCAGCCTCAGCAAAAGCAAGGCGCTAAGCAACTCAATGAGAAACTGTCTCAAAATAAAATACAAAATAAGGGATGTGGCTCAGTGGTTGAGTGCCTCTGAGTAAAATCCCTGGTACCTCCCCCAACCCCCTCCAAAAAAATAGTATAGAAACCAAGGTAGTGTGGTTATGATAAAAGATTAGGAAAAATAAATCAAAATAAAGAGCCCATAAATAGATCCACATGAATATTGTCTGACCTTACAAAATACATCAAAGGCAATGCACTAGAGATATGATGCTATTTTCAAAAAATGAAGCTGAAAGAACAGAATATTCATATGGAAAAACATTGAATCTAGACATAGTCCTTAAAACATCCATAAAAATTAACTCAAATGGACACTAAACTTTAATATAAAAAGCTCAACTACCAACTCCTCATAGAGAGCACAGGATATCTAGGCGACCTTGAGCTTGGTGAGGCCTTCTTAGATATAGCACCAAATGTGTGATCCATGAGAGAAAAAAAATTGATGGGTTGGACTTCATTAAAGTTATGTCTTCCTTGTGAAGAGATGAGCCATATTCCAGGAGAGAATATTTGCAAAGTGCACATCTGATGAATGACTTAACTTTAAGTAAGTTCAACATATGGAGTTTTTTCTTAAGTTCAACTTATCATGTTTTTTTTTCTCATAGTGTTGTATCAAAGAAAATATATTGAATAAAATGGAGAAAACCCAGATGCATATTGTTAAGTGAAGGAAACCAATCTGAAATTCTATATACTATGTCATTCCAACTATATGATTTTAGGAAAGGGCAAAACTCTAGGTAGGAATAAAAGATCAGTAGTTTTAAGGTTTCTGGAGAAAGAAGAGAAAAATGAATAGCTAAAACACAGAGAATGTTTAGGTCTGTGAAACTAATTCGGTATACTACTGTAATTATGGGGTACATTTAGTTTTACATTTGTCAAACATATAGAATATATAATACAAACAATTATTTCTAATGAAAACTATTGAATTTAAGTTAGTAATGCATTAATAGTGCTTCATGAATTGCAATAAGTATAGCATACTCATGCAAATGTTATTAATAGAGAAATCAGGAAAGGAATTGAAGGAATATATAGAAAACCAATTTAAATTGGTGGTGAACTACAACCAAATTAAAATATGAAATAAATTCCACCTGGAACATTAAAGTCAAAACACTGAAATACGAAATTAAATAAAATTTGGAAAAACAAGCAGATTCAATAATAAACAGAAAAAATACAACAGAAGTATCTGCTTTCCCATCAGAAACCATGAAAGTTAATAATAGACATCCTTAGGATAATCTTAAGAGTACGAACACCACTAATATTGAGGTTCATAACCAGCAAAAATGTATTTTAAAAAATTGACAATATTAGAAGTAAAAGAGAGATCTCTTCAATTCATATGAATATGATATGGGTAATAGGGAAATAGTTTAAAAATATTATGACAAGATATTGTGCAATTTAGGTAGAATGGGTAAATTTTTTGAAGGAAAAAAAAACTACCAAAACTGAAAAAAAAAATGAAAAACCTAAGTAGCTATATACCTATAAAGTAAATTATATTGTTAGTTAAGCTTTCCCAAAACAAACATAGCTGAGAGGAATTTATAGATGAATTAAATAAAACATTTATAGAAACATATCAATCTTGCACAAATGTTTTTAGGAATCATTGGAAGAAAGAACAATCTTCAGTAAACAAGACAATATACCCTGAACAAATCCAGAAAAATACATCAAAGTATAAGAAAACATGGGCTGGGATGTGGCTCAAGTGGTAGTGTGCTCTCCTGGCATGCGCAGGGCACTGGATTCAATCCTCAGCATCACATAAAAATAAAATAAAGATCTTGTGTCCACCAAAAACTAAAAAATAAATATTAAAAAATTCTCTCTCTCTCTCTCTCTCTCTCTCTCTCTCTCAAAAAAAAAAAAAAAGTATAAGAAATCTTTTAACCAAAATCCCTTTTGACAGCAGGCATAAATTTCTTTGGCAAATATGAACGAATTAATTTCAGCAATATGTAAATGGAAAAATGCAATAATGTCATGTCTTACTCCAGAAATATAGGATTAGCTTAACAAATAATGCAAGAGAATTTATTGCATATACAAAACAAAGGAAAAAAACATATGAACACCTCAACAGATATAGACCATCACGAAATTCATGGTTAAAAAAAAAATTAACTGGATTACTATATAAGAGAAATTCTTCAAGTTCAAAAACAATGCACCAGTGGAAAACCTGAACATAAGATCTTACTTACTGGTGGAAATTCTCACAAGAAAAGAGAATACAAAGAGTATTTCATATAAAAATAGAACAATGTTGGTACGTGGTAAGCTGTGTGGCAGCATGAGCTATTAGCAAAGACATGGAAACTCCAAATGTCCATCAAAAGGGGAATTGATAACTAATCTAAATATGTTACAGTAAGTTCGCATATTGAAATAAAAGGATAAAGAAAGTTAACTGCTGATGCTGTAGCTCAGCAGTAGAGCACTTGCCTAGCCCAAGTGAAGCCCTGGGTTCGATCCTCAGCATCACATAAAAATAAATAAATAAAATAAAGGTATTGTGGGAAAAAAATTCTTTAAAAAAAGTTAACTAAATGTATAGAAAACTACTCAGTTACATTTCCAATTAATTAAAAAATAATTGTGGACACTTGTATGCAGAAGCCAAACGATAATAGTTTGCAAGAATTGATCATGTGTCCTGTTTCCCATCTCTTGTTTCAGTAACTTCACACTGATAGCTAAAAATTAGACACTGGGAGCATCTACAGTGTGCAAACCAGCAAGTGTAACAAATTTTTTTTCTGCTCATGAAGAAATGCTTGTTCCACATCTAGCAGACCACTGATCATACAGTCTTATTTCAGGAGGAGAAAATTCTAAATTGGAGGCTCAATAAATAAAATAACAGTCACAGATTTTTTATTAATTAAGAAAGATTCAAAGTAAATTTTATTTAGACCAGTGATGTAACTCTGTATTTATGTTAAATAGTAAGAACAGATATTTACTTTAAACATGGGTGTTTGGGTTTTTTTATGATATGCTGCATATTATAACTCTTTGCTAATGTTCAGTATATCTTGTGAGACCTAATAATTATGAATCATAACATTATATGGGCTGAATGACTTTTTCTAATGTAAAACATTAGGAATAAATGTGGGATTGTGGCAGTTTGACTCATTTGTGTTGAGTTTCATATTTGTCTCCTCTCTTAGCACACAGGGAAGAATAGAAATAAAATCTGAAATGAACTAAAGATTAAGCTGCATACAGTTTCTCTCCTCTTTCCATGCTTTCTATTTGTCTGAAAAGAAAAGAATAAACATTAGCTCCTGCATGAGTTTTTTTAATGCTCATTCAGTAAATGAGAAATGCATGCAATACAAATAAACTTTCTTTGGTACCTCACTTCCAAGATGACTCCTGCAGTTTTATATCTCATACCTCCTTTCACAATTATTTTATGAGTCTTTTGTATATGTCATCTTTGGAATATTTTTAGTCAGATTTATTAACTTTAAAAAGCAAATTAACCAGTAACAAATGACTCACTAGAAATGATGAGTTTAGCTTAAAGAAAACAATTTTGTTTAGAATTCCCTCCCTGGAGCACCTCTGACTAAGTAAGAGGTCTTCTCCATCACTTAAGACTTCCAGATAATTTTCTCTCCAAAATACAAATTTTACTGATAGAAAGGACAAAGCAATTAGATCTTTAAAAAAAAATTTAAAACTTTATGGGGACATTTTACCCATGTTTTATTTTTTACTGCTTAGACTAGGAGCACAATGCACTGCATCACTAGACACTGAACCCAGAGAAAGCCAGGCTTTGATCATGATACTTCCACATGCAAGCTGAAAGTCCCTTAACATTTCTGAGCATCAGTTTCTCTCCTAAAATAATGGGATAAAATTTCCTACCTCAAAAGGCATTTTGGGATCAAACATGATGACTGTAAAGTGCTTGAAATATATTAAAATTTTTTTTCAATGCACCATGGCTTGTGTTGTTGATAAACATTGTTGTTTCGATAATATACTGTTACAGGAAAAAAAAAAAAAGAAAGTGTGGCTTGTTATTGTAAGATTCACAACTTATGGGTATTGTCTAGGCTATACACAAACAAAAATTATGTAATAAGAGATCTGATTAAGGATGCTGAAAGGTAACTTTGTGTTTGTTTTTTTTTTTTTAGTGCTGAGGATCTAACCTGTAACTTGTGTTTGTTACAGCAATTTTAAAACTTGAATAGCATGATACATTCTGGGGACCCATGGAAAAAGTACAGGTGTCCATGTTCCAACCAGAGAGCATTTGTTTCATTAGTTGTCAGATGGAACCTGAGGATGTACTTTGTAAGAAGTTCTTGTGATTCTCATGTAGGTATTTCATGAATGTTACCTGGGGAAACAATGATTTGATTTTACAGTTGGCCATATATTCTACATTTAAGTTTTATAGTAAAATAAAAGGGCATAAATTAGAAAAATCAAGCTGAAAGATTTTAGATCTATTTAAATATATATCCATAATAGAGTGTTTCCAACTCTTGCTTATCCTGCTCACAACAGGTCTGTACAGAGAGGCAGATGGTCACCCATCAGCTTGGTTTAAGTTGAGTCTTCTAGGGCTATGCTATCCCCAAGTTCTCAAGGGTGGATCTCCTTTGGGATATTAGAGCACAGAGCTGGCTTCATGGGCATATGATCTAAGTAGCCCCGTAGGCTAGGTATGAAGGATCCTGGTTAATGCCCTGCTATTATCATCTTGAAATTCTTAACAATTTTTGTATGAGTGCTTCTACATTTTTATTTAACTCTGGACTCTACAAATTATCTATCTGATCATTTTTGAGGCTGCCTGGTCATATCAAGAAATTAAATCCTTCTCTTGTTGCAAATAAAGCCATAGAGTCTCCACGTGGGCTCATTTGCTCAAATTTGCATTAGTCAAAATTAACAGAGCTAGAATTTGAATCCAGTCTCGTGACTGACTGACCCCCATTCACACTCTATGAGACATATATTCTGCAAGGAACTGTAAAGTCATCAGGAAAAAGGTCTGTGTCTGGGAGAGGCTTTCAGGCAGCCTAAGAATTAGTCTCAGTTGAAAAGCAGGGAAATAATACTCTAAGTCACAGTACATTTTCCTGGAGAAGCACAACTAGCTACCCCTAACTTGGAGGGGAGCCTAATATATATATATATATTAGGACTCTTCCAACATAATGATACTGAAATCCTTCCTGGTGCAGTTTTAAGCCCATCTCCATAGGCTGCTATCTCACAAGATAAAAATATCAGATCACATCCCTTCCTTTGCTCCTTATTTTTAAATTAAAATATTAATTCTTTTTGTACTTGCCACATTTTGACTAAAGCAAAAAAAAGTACAGTTCCTTTTTATAGGCTCCATTTTTGTCCTTTGTTTCACATTTGACCTGCAAAACGTGCAAGATAAACCCCATGTTTCTCTCCTTCCTTCATCTTCAATGGCATTTCCCAAGGGCATTTTTTTTAAGTGCAGATGAAAAAGTAAGACAGAGGGAATATGAGAGAAGGGAAAGAAATGCTAAGTGAATAAGAAGTGTTTTTCCTTTTTTTTCCCCATGATCTATCTAAAACAGAAGCATTTGCCTTTGTTTCATTTATAAAGAGAACTAAGCAAACTCAGAAACACCTATAGCTTTCAAGTGCTGAGCATCTGTCACTACAAACCAGAAATACAGTACAGACCTTACAGAGAAAACAAGAGACTAACACATAAGAGACAGCACCAGGGGGGAAAATGGGCAACAAGAAATCCACAGGCAAAGTAAAAATGGGTTTGGTTCCCAGATCAGGCTTGACAGAAGTGTGTCACCTTGGGATGCTATAGGAGTTTCTCTTAGCCTCAGTTTTTATATTCTGGAAATGTAATCTTATTTGGTACATCAGAGGTTGTATTCTGATTTTGTATTCTGAATACAGCAGATTCAGGGGCTTGCTTCCTTCCATTCTGAGAGACAGAGTGATGTAAAAATGAAGGAAGCCAGCCAACTTGAGAATAAACCAAGAGGCAATAAACCATGGGACATCCAAGGCAGAAGGAAATTTACCATGGTTCACTGAATGAGGAAACCAGGATCTAGTAAGAAAATCAGGAGAAAGAGAGCCAGAGAGATTCTAATAACCCATGTCTCTCACTTGTAAGGAAGTCAAAGAGCAGACTGGGAGAGTCTAGCAAGCCTGACCCTCTCACCTAGTTCCTGGTATATTTCTGCCAATCCCTTTCAGCTTTATCTGAGCAGTATTTACTTTATGAAATACACACAGGGGAAGAGGAGACAACCCAGGGTGCATGATGCGAGGGGAGCTCTGAGTTGATTCCAGTCTTCCTGGAGACATTTTCGAAGAGAGGCTTTCTTAACGTGTAATGTATATCAGAACCTTGTGGGGGATGCTTGTTGGCGCTGAATGAGAGGACCCCCCCTCTGGAATTTTCCATTCATTATACACAGAATAGGGGCCAGGAATGATGTGTGTCTAAGGATCAAGGTAATGTTGATGCTGCGAGTCTGCATTTGAGAACCAGTGCTGGAAGAGATGAGTTGAAATTCAATTGGAAGGTGTTTGTTAGGCTTCCAAGATCAGCATACTGATGGTGTCTGATTTGCAAGTTTCTTATTTTCAGTGTTCAGCTCCAGGTGCCATCAGAATTTTTCTGGGCACCGCTGGTCCTTAAAAATACTGTCCTGAAGTTGGTATCAATCTTTCAAATTTGAACTCTTATCTTTTTATGTCTTAGGTGTTTGATTTCTCCCCACATCAAAGACCTATTTTGTTTTGCTTTCAGAAATAGTTGCTTAGAGAAAAAGGGGTAAAGGTTTTACAGGGGAGTATAACCTTTTAAAAACCATTACAGGACACAGCTGAGCTTCTGAAAGGTGCATTAAGAAGACAGCGGTGGACAAGGCATTTTGAGGAAATCTCCAAGCCTGCAATTTGAAGGCCCTTTTAACCACCTCCTGTGTCCTAAAGACCTCAAGCTTTCATTCTTACAGACACAAATGGTATTTCCAGGCTTTTCATTTGGTTGCTCAGGACTTCAACACACGGAGACATGCTTTGTTTTTATTCCTAAATCCATGGAGCTATGCTCAGCCCCAGGTAGTCAGCTGCTGATGTAGGTAATGATGGTCAGCTGACCCTAAACCAGCTCCCAGCAAAACATCAACAGCATTAATGTGACATTGAGGATAAAGTCAAAAGGTAAAGATTAGAAGAAGAAAGTGATATCCTAGGTAAGGCTTTAAATCCTGGCTAATATTTACATCTCATCCCAAGGTAAAGATAGCAGGTTTACGTGATCATGGCTTGCTTAAAGTTAGAGATTATATGAGCATTAAGCTATAAGCTAGTCAAAATAGCTAACTAGAAAGAAAAGAAAAATCATGACCTCGTTTTTCTGGTTCTATTGGGTGGAAGTTAATACTCAGCTACAGATTAGGGAAAGACATTTTTTTTCCCTAGTAAATCTATCCTATGTCTTGTTTCCTATCACATGGAAGGTACATTCTCTTCTGATTCCTTAGAAGATTCCTTCTGTAGTAAACACGCAGAGAAACAAAATATCAACAACTACTTACCAACTTTCAAAAGCAAGGGCAGAGTGTTATTTTTCTGACCCGATTTTTCATGCTGTTAAATTTTTTCTATCCATACCTTGCAGGTATCACAGGTAAGTATGATGATTCAGTGGAAAATATGACATGCGCAGGAACCAATTGAAATTGATGCTGACCATACACAGCTAATGTGGGTATCTGGGTGCATATTAGCTGAATATCTGCTTTGATTAGAAAGCATCTTCTTTATCATTGATTGTCATTGAGGAATTTTATGCTTATATATTTTCTTTTTTTTATTGGTTGTTCAAAACATTACAAAGCTCATGACATATCATCTTTCATACATTTGATTCAAGTGAGTTATGAACTCCCATTTTTACCCCATTAGAACCAATACACAAGGTTTAGCATATCTCCTGCCTCCTCTTCTTAGATGCCAAAGCTGGAGTAACCATGCTTAAGACTCTCTAAAAGATGGAACTTGAAGGGACACAAGTGATTGGGATACAACAGCCCAAAACAAATGAAGCAGAGGATTTCTGTGGGAGATGGTGGTAAAGGAGGCAGTGGCTCATTGGGTGCATTCAGTCTAGAGCTGAGAGAACAGGAAGAGGGGGTGAAGAACTTATGAGTATATCTCAGCAGGTAGGTGTGGAAAGGCTCTGGATTCAATCCCTAGAAACAAACAAACAAAAAGCAAACTAAGAAAAAGGTAAAAAAAAAATATGATAGCCCCATATCTGTTAAAGAAATTATCACAACAAACTTCAGAACCAGATGATTTTACTGGTGAATTCGATTTCTTCCATTTCAGTGAAATTAATGCCAGCTGTACACAAAACCCTTTATAAAATAAAGAAGAAAATAAAATCAAGCCTTCAATTACTAAAGACAGATATCTCTTGATTCTAAACCTGACAAAATATTATTAAATTAAATTTATTAAATAAAATTAACGTATCTTGACAAAACATCATTCATTCACATTCAACAACTTTTAAAATGAATGTTATATTTTGACCAAATGAGATCTACCGATCCTAGGAGTACAAAGTTAAATTAACTTTCAAAACCAAGTGAATATATTTCACCATAATAATATGATAGTGGAGAAAAACCGTATGATCATTCCAACACATGCAGAAAATCATGTCTTTAAAAATCCATCAATGATTCATAATAAAATCTCTCACCAAACTAGGAGTAGGCAAACATCATGTGTAATCCAACATAAGGCACAGAAAAGAGACCACAGCTATACATAACTTGATGGTGAAAGACTAATTACATTACCCTAAAACTGGGACCAAAACAAGGATATCACCTTTGGTTTTTAATAATGTATAAAAGTCCTAGACAGTGCAGTAAATCAAGAAAAATAAATAAATCCAGAGATCGAGAAAGGAGAGATAAATAAAACTGTTGATATTCACATTATCACATCATTGTTTACCTTTAAAACTAAAACTAAGGGAATTAAAAAAAACTATTTGGAATCAGTGAAATTTTAAGTGACATTTTGTGCTAAAATGAAATTTAATTCAATTTATATTGTATTAGAAAAACTAGAAAATGGCATGAAAATTCCATATACATAGTAAAAAATATTTTAACTGAAAATCATATGCAAAAATCTATAAAAATATCCCTGAAAAAATGAAGGCCCAAAGTAATGTTTATCTTCATGGACTTGGATATTGTAAGATATCAAATTGATCTGTTGATTCATAGCAACCCTAAACATAATCTCAGTGTGTGGGATTTTGACTGAGAATGGCAAGGTGCTTCTAAAATGAGTACGTAAATTCACAGGACTTGAGACTGCAAAAACAAAAACAAACAAAAAACACTTGAACAAAAGGAAGATTTAAATTGAATGTTTTTTCAAGATTTATTATTTAAAAAAAAACAGTATTCAACAGATTTTTTTTCTTTTTTCTTTTAACAAAAGGATTAAGGAAATTTCACAGAAAAAAAGTGTCTTTTTACCAAATGGTGCTGGAACATCCAGATACTAGACATTCATATAGTAGGAGCCTTAACCCCTCCTACACATCATTCACAAGACTGAATTTGAGAAAATTATGAACCTACACATGAAAATTAAAACTATATAGTTTTCAGATTAAAACATAGCAGGATAGCTGTGCTATGTGGGGTAGGCAAAATTTCTTAGGATACCTCAAGAACTAATGAAAGAAGGAAATACATTCATTAAATGCCATTAATTTTTTAAACAATTTGTTCATTTATAACATTAAAGAAATGAAGCCATATCAAAAACTTGAGAAAACATTCACAGCAAATATATATATAACAAAAAATAAAGCATTTACCAAAAATAAGAAAATAGGGTAGGGGTTTTTACCTAAATTAGGATGTTCAACATTTTTGTTCACAGAACTATTTTATATTTTTAAAATTTATTGAGAGCTGAGCAGTGTAGCTAGTCATAGAGTACTTGCCTAGCATACTTGAGGTCCTGGGCTTGATTCCCAGCACCACAAAAATAATGTGTGTGTGTGTGTGTGTGTGTGTATTTGTGTGTGTGTGTATCTATCTATCAATCTCTCTATATACGTAGACTGAGTGAAACCCAAACCCAAATATTATTTGCTCATGTAGGTTAGATCTATTGATAATAAATGAAGTCAAAATTAAAACTGAAAAATTCTGAAAACATTTATGAAGTAATTAACTTAAAGTAACATTTAAAAATTATTAAATTAAAAAATACAGATTAAAGAAAATTGCATTTTCTCAAGTCAAAATGAAATTTAGTGAGAAGATAATATACTTACACCTTTTGTAATTTTTTTCTAATTTCTGGCCTCCTGAAAAACAAGTGGTTTCTCATATCTGCTTTTGCATTCAATCTGTTGTGTCATGTTCTTGGTTTCAACTTACACAAGTTCACAGTTTGATGGAAGAGGTGAAGGATCTCTGTGACATCTTTTTTTTAATGTATATTTTAGTTTCAGGTAAACATAATACCTTTATTTTTGTGTGGTGCTGAGGAACAAATCCAGTGCCTCACACTTGTTAGGAGAGCACTCTACTACTGAGCCACAACCCCAGCCCTGTGACATCTTATTTATAAGTGCACCAATTCCAAGCATGAATATTCTACTCTAATGTCCTGATCAGCTCCCAAAGGCCCCCATCTCCAATTATTATTACCTTTGGGGTTAAGATTTCAATGTACCAATTTTGGAGGACACAAACATTCACTTGGTTGCACAAATATATTTAGTTGTAAAAGAGAAATAAGTTTCATAGTCTTTTCAGGTAAATATCAATATTCTTTTCTGATACTATACTAAATCTGCAAAGTCATTTCTTAAACGTTAGTTGTTGTGTGGAATCTAAAATCATATTAGTCAGATGCTGTCACATTAAAAGTGGTCTATCTTGCATGCTAAATGGAACTTTTATTCATCCATGATTTTACAACATAACACAGGCTATACCAAGGAATTGCTCATTGAAGAATAAAAGAATGTTAATACCAGACAAAACTGATTTAAGTAGAATTGGGGATATGATAAGAAATATTCCTCTTGATGTTCAGGTTCTTAGTAGCATATACTTTACATTGACAAACAACCAAAATAGTGATAATTATTATAAGGAAGCTCTAGGTTCCTCTTTCAAAAGCTGGGATGTAAGAAAAAAAAAGATACACAAAACTTGAACAACTGAGGTCTTATTTTATAGCATATATGGCAAAAACAAAGAAGGAAAGAATCTCTGAATCTAATGAAGATAGATTGTTTATCCTTATGAAATTAAATGCATATTACACTGTGATATTAAACTTCAGAGAAAAACTTAAGAAGTTACAAAAGAACAGATATCATAAGGGCCACTTACCTAACCATGATACAAAATTAATAAACAGACACAAAAATGTAAAGTTCCCAATTATCTATCCATTGCCAAGTTAAATATACTATCCCTAATAATATAATTAGAGAAAAATTAATAGGCAAACTATTAGTTTTAATGTAAACCATCCCTACAGAATGAGTCAAGAAGCGTTTCTTTTGTTTCTATGCTCAGGCAAATTGAGATTTATCTGCTCCTTTTTTTCTGTTCTTAGGATAGCTGTCTTTAAAAACTAAAAACTGAACATAAAACATGGTGTGCATATCTCTTTCAGTGGCAAATGACAGAGGTTTAACTGAATAAAAAGAGGGTTTTTGATTCTTCATACTGAGCAATCTATCAAAAAGATTTAATTTAGGCATTAATTAGTTCAAATTCTCCAAATGATATCCTCAATCTTTGTTCAGCTATAGATTCTGGTTTACTTATTGTGTGGTCTTTTTCTTGTAACATTGTCTTTGGGCACATTAGTAAGTGGTAGGTAGGATTTCCAGGCTCAAATCCCCTTCCTCAAGTTGAAAGAATTTCCCTTTGTAGCAAAAGTTTTGGGTAAACTGCTCTTCCCAGCCTGGTGATGTGGTACATGCTTTTAATCCCAGCTACCTAAGAAGATGAGATAGGAGAATAACAACTGCCTGAGCAACTTAAGAAGACTCAGTCTCCAAAATAAAGTGGGGGCTGGGAATATTATTCAGTAGTAGAGAACCCCTGAGTTCAATCCCCTGTGGTGGTGGAGGTGGGGATATCTCACCCTTAACATAATTCTCTACAATAACAAAGTAAATTGTTTGAGGAGTAGAGTATCAGCATCTTAGTTGATAGTGAAAATGTAATTGGTGATTTTTATATATTCTCATTTGGGTAGTTAAATTTTGCTCTAAAATTAGGAGGAAAGTCCCACAATTTGATGAAAGCCACAAAGAGAAAACAACTATTAGTAATAAGACATAAAACAAGATTGAACTGAAATGTTGCATACACAATATGGGCTGCTAAAATGCAAAATTATAAAGATGTCAATTTCTGCCAAATAAATCATAACTTAAATCCTAAGAGAATATTTAAAGGTTTTTGGCAAGGATTTTAGAACATTTACCTGTCAGAAGAGAGAAAGAAAGAGAAGGAGATAGAGGAAAAAACTCAATAAAATATTTGATATATTAAGAAGAAAATATTTACATCTGCAGAACAAAGAGAATTACCCTAAATCTAAAATAATTAGTTCATTGTAAGTTGGTATGAGGACCGATAAGTAAATGTTAGAAGCCCATTAGAGAAATATCCAAGAATAACTAGGAATAGTTATATAGTTTATATTTGATAAACTTTACACTTTAAATCACTGGGGTCAGAACAGACTAATAAATTACTGCATGATAACTTTTGAGACTAAATGTTCTTTTTCTGACCATGCACACCAGACTTTTCTGACATCAGTAGATAAATTCTTTGATTTTCCTTTTTTTTATTCATAGTTATAAAACCATGTATAGCTTTATCCCTGTAAGATTATTAAGGACAAACAAAAGGGAAAAAGAGAGGAAAAAGTAGGAGATGTGGGAATGAAGGGAGGGAGGCAGAAAGAAGGAGGGAGGGAGGAGAACTCTGGTGCAGGATGCAAGATTAGACTGAGTGAAGAGATTATAAACTCATAGATCAGATAAATTCAAATTACCAGTTTTCAGCTATAAGATTTGTAAAATTGGAAAAGAGGGGAAAATGATTATAATGTTTTGACATTTAGGGAAGAAAAGACCAAGGATAATCATGAGGTACCTCAATTTCTGTCTCCTTTTACCACCCTCACCCTCCACCCCCCATTTTTAGAGTAGAAGAGATCAATTTTGGAGTTGTGGTATACAAACTATAATTTTATATCCAAAAAATGTGTAGGAATGTTATATTTTAAAAAGTCCAATTTTGTGGTACTTTAAATCTAAAAAGATTTATGGTCCACAGTCCTCTCTGGAGGGGTGGTTTTGGGGTGAGTGTTGGAAATATATGAAACACATACACACACAAAATGAAAGATACACCCATTATATAAATGCATATACAATTTCTCTTTGTCATCTTATTGACCATCTTCAAGGCAAAATTAACTTGAATAGAAATACATCTGTTTTCTAGAATGAAGGCCCACAAAACCTTAGTGTCTGTGTTCTTGTTCTTATCCTTGGGTTAATTTTTCTGGCTCTCATTGGCTTTCAGAGCTGTCTTGACTTTTTAAATGTCTTGTTCTCATACACATTATATTCTCACATCAGACGCTGGAATTATAGCCATTGGTTACCATGAGGATGAGTTTCCTGAAACCAACCTCCAATTTGGTAGAGTTCTATTGAAGTGCCAATCAAAGTTCCAGGCAGCAGGGGAAGAAGGCTTCCCTGGGGCATTTACATTCTGAAATGTAAATTATGGTTTGCCTTGACTTCAACTGCAGTCTTTAAGATGTCCTCCTCCCTTTGTTCAGAAAACATTTTCAGTGCAGCTGGGAAAGCTATTTCCAATTAACAGACAAATCTGCATGTGAGGAAAGTAAAACTACCAAGATTTTTAGAGTTAAACTTGGAGGATTTTGTGCCTGGGCCATGTCAACATTGCAGTATCTTAAAAGAATCATGGTTTGAGTAGAATATGATAGATTCAAAGTGGAATCAAATTTTACTATGCATCATACAGTCTAAAGTTCAGTAATCATGAACAGGCAACTCTTGTTAGTTTGTTTGTGTTTATTTGCCATCATAATTAATGAAGATTTTATAAAATCAATTGAAAAGAATTTATTTTGTAATTTAAACTGTCACTGGTAAATATTTATTTTCCTCTGGGAAATGTTGGAAATGGTTGCTTTTGAGAAAAAAATCCAAGTTAAGGATGCTCTTGAGTCACCTGTGCATAAACACTGATCTTTATATGTCCGCTGTGGACATATAGAGATGTCCACAACTGTGGTAGATTAAATTATTAGCTTCAATTCTTCAGCCTCCCTAAAGATGTATCCTTGTCGTGGGATTTTGCAGCCCATTTCACTAAGTGTATTTCACCACCGCTTCACTGTGGCTAGTAGGATATTTGGAACCCTGAAGCAAACAAAGGCCCCAAATGAAGGGTACATTTGAAAATGTATGGCTTTCCTTTCCTGAAATAGCTCAGCTGGAGAACCAGCTGTTTAACTATATCAAGAGCAGTGTCCTGAGTTGTCACATTCACTGATTTCCATTGTATAAACACTCTCACCAACAATCAGCTCTTGCAAGTAGGGACACCAGCCATGGCACACTCTGTGGGAATGTGCTTCCCAGCTTGCCCCTGCTCTCCTGCACTTCTGCCTTAGCTCCCAGGTGCAGGTGCCCTTGACCAGCCCACTGGCTCAAGGAAGACAAAAACATATTCTGCAGTCCTGCTCCCCTCCAGCTGACTCACAGGCCTGCAATGTGAAGCAGAACCATTCTGAAGCCCTGCCTCCATCGGGGGCCCACAATTACAACAGGTGCTTGGAAATAAAGTAGGCCTGTTTTCAACTACTGATTTTAAAGTTAAGTTGTTGAATAATATTGCTGTAGTGACAGATAACTAATACATTAACCTCTAGAAGGTAAAAGTAATAATGATTATATATATATATATATATACATATATATACTGTTATATACACATATATATACTATATTTGATATTATAATACTAAATATAACACTATAATACTAACTGTGATACTATAATATACTATATATAATACTGTATTTCTTTGTTGCTTGTGAAAGCCGTCAATATATTTATTAGTACTAATATGTATTGTCATTCAAGTTTTTATATTTTCTGTGAAATTTAACCTTGGCAGATATAAAAAGCATATGCTAGATCAATTAGCAGCTCAATGGATCAGCAGGGATTAAATAATGAACTCAGTGCCTGTGTTTGATATTTATGATTATTTTGATGCCAAATAAATAATTGTGGTAGCAACATAGGAATACTTAAAGTTTCATTGAGTTTTTCTTTTTAAAGTTCTTTAATAAGATGAGATAGATATTGGTTTCATACACAAAACACATCGATATAACATACCCGAGAGAAATATTTTTATTATAGCTGTCTAATGAAAACATAGACGATAATTGAGTGTCCACTAATCTGTTGGCATTAAGTGGAGCAGCATCATGGTGCAAGATATTATAATACATGTTAATGCAAAATTCAAAATTGCATCCACATTGACAATCAGTTTCATTCTAACATTACAACAAAACCATTTTATCCCAGAAAAAAAAAAAATCACATCTCCAATTTGTATTGCTCCCACCCTGGTCTAAGTTATCAACAACTCCCACCTGCTCCTTCTGCTCATGTTTCCCGCACTGATCCTGCTAAAATAACGCTCAAGTCAGGTCACATCTTTGCTTGGAATCTGCCAAAACCTTTCTGTCTCCTTGAGCTTAAGGGGATGATTTCCTTTCAGGGCCTCCATGTCTTTCTGGGATCCTTTTCTCCTCCCTGCTCACTCTACTCTCCTTCCTCTCCAATCCCATCTCTTCTACTCTCCCTACTCTGGAGGGTATGAAGGTCACCCTCCAGACATATGGGCTTCTACTGCTTTTCAAACCCTAGATTATGAGAGTTTTTTTCCTTTGCTGTTCCCTCTGATATGTGTTTGCTTTTCATGCATATCCCTACGGTCCATACCTTTAATAAGTCATGCAGGTGAGTCCTTCTTTAATCATCCTACTTAAAATTAAGTATTGTTTCATAAACTTTACCAATATACTAACATACTATATGGTATATTATAGTCATTTATTTTGTTCACAGTCTGTTTCCTTCCACAAGAATCCACGTTCCACGTGGTTATGTATTGGTGTTATTCAGTTCACTGTATATTCTCAGTACCGAGGACAATAGCTGTACATGACAGATAGCAATAAATAGTTGCTGATTAAATAAACCAGTCATTATTGTTAATAATATTTGCAGATGAGATGACATCATATATAAAAAGCTTTGGCCTCCTGTCTTATCATAGTAGTCTCCCAACTCATATTAGTGACCCTCATAATATATTTTCCTTTTGAAAGGTCCAGTGTAGATGATCATGATTTGAAGGTCGAATGTGGGGTGGGGGTGATAATATTTAAGGTAGAAGAGAGGCTTCAAATTTAAGAAACAGGCACATTTTAAAATGCGCTAAATAAATCTCTAGCAGATCTGATGATTTTTTTTTTTTTCAAAACTCCTGAGAAGCTTTGGACTTAACATTATGAAATAACAAATTTCAAATTCACTCAGATCTCTCTCTCCATTTAAATTCTCAAGAGAAAGTAAATAAAGTGACAGATGCAACAAATGTGATGAAAGTCTTGCCTTCACGGGGCCTTCTCCTTATGTTCGAGCTCAGTCAAGAGCTGACTTGTCTCTGGAGTTTTTTCCAACAAATAAAAACACTGTCCCTCTGCTAGTTTCCCTTTCAGTCAGGCTCCCTAAATATGTATTGTTCAGGGCCCTTTCATCTCTTCTCGAAGGCCCTGTCCTCCACATATCACATTGCTCATATGTTTTCAGCCATCACAGACGCTCAGATCAAACTCCATTTCCCTACTTTTTCCTGAATTCTCATCCACTCAATAGAATGGCTTCTCATTCTTTCTTTCCATGATGCCTCTACAATACCTCTGGATATTCACATTAGAACTCTACTAGGAACACAAAAGTCTGTCACCAAGACGCCAGTTGCCTAAGTGATCCCACGGTCTTCACTCCTCCTTACTTCTGCTGCCTTGAAAGGCTTCAACAAATGAGTTCAATTCTTTTTTTTTTTTTTTTTTGCTTTTCTTTTTTCTCAGAAAAATTCGGTCATCTTCTTTTTCCCCTTTCTACCTAAAACTGCATTTGTAGCAGCATGTATTAGAATCCATATGCAGTTATTTTCTGAGTGTGTTATTCCTATTTTATTATAAAGTATTTCTGATATAAAAAGCATGTGGAGAATAAATATCTGATATCCATATACTCATTACTTAGGATGAGGAAAAAAATAGAAAAAGTTGATGTTCATTGTGTACCTCCTAATAATCCCTCAAGCTAATGGTCAGTCATGTTTGCAATGGAATTATTTTTTTCATGAACATTCAGGGAAACATCCATTATATTCAATAGGTATTTACTGAGAATCCTCTGAAAGTGGGTAGGATACAAAGGTAGACAATAAAACATAACCCTTGTCCTTGGGAAGTTTAATTATACATCCATAAAAATACAATGGCAATTCAGCACAGTGAATGTCATGTTCAGATTTTACATAAGGTGCTATAGAAGACTAGACCATGAGCTTCTTGTCTAGCTTTAGAAACAGGGCAGAACAGGATTTTTTTTTCAGAGTAAATAATATGTCTGTAATGAGATTTAAAGGATGAATAGCCAGTTAAGATGATGAAATGGGGAACAAATTGAAGAAATACAAAGCAAAGAATATGAAGAAATCTCAGGAACTGTAAGCCACATCACTTCTCTACAGCACATAGTGGGAATGTAAACTTTTGAAAGTTGAGAGTAAGACATTGATCAAACAGTACATTCCCCACAGGAGTGCTGTGAAGATCAATGCGTTAACATTAATAAAGAGCTTAGAACAGTAAATATAATTCTTAGCTAAATAATAGGAGATCTTGAATGCCAGGCTGAAGACCTTGGATGCTGAAGAGTGTTTAAAGGGTCTTTAATAACTGAATGGCATGGCAAGTTTTTTTTTTCCATAGAAAACTATGAAGGCAGTAATGAAGGGGATTCAATAGGAATAATACAGTACCTACTTAAGCTATTTGTCAGCTTTTGAACATGGAAGTTGAGAAAAAGGAAGAAAGACCCAACGTGGTAGATCAGATGGCTGAGTAGAAGAAGGTGCCATCAGTTGAAATGAAGAAATTCTCCAGACACTGATAGTTTGTGTACATTCCTTGCTAAGTCATCTAATAAATGGTTCTTAACAAACATGGCTGATCATGACAGAGACTATAAAACAACATTCTCTAAGGGGGGTGCATTATAACATATGGCATTAATGCATGATATGTATTAATAGTGACTACAGTGGTGTTCACACAGTGGAATTAGCATGGTTTGGGGTCCTTAGTGAAAAGGCAGGTATTAATTTTTTTAAAAAATAATACTTACTTTGGATACTGATTCCTGGATGGAGACTAAAAGTCATTTGTTTTGTGATTGAAAATATCTTGTTGCCAGAATAGTATAATTTGTATCTGACAGATTCATGTTCTGTGAGATGAATAGATGCTTTATTATATAAATGTCACATGTAGACTTACTTAAAATACAACAGGGAACATACCATGTAGCTTCAAAACATGGAAGTATATCTAATCTTTCAAATTCAGGAATTCAATAATGACTAATGGCCTTTTCCTACATTTTACCACACATAAGGAAGTGCTTTGGAATTTGGAGAAATATTAATACAAAGAAGTATAAATTCTGTCTTGGATTAGTTCATAGTTCAACTACAACAAGCAGGAAACTACCAGGAAGAAAAGTTAATTGTGGCAGAAGTATGCATAAGACACAGAGAGAGACTGCTAAAGACCTGAGATGAAGGGAGGATGAAGAGGCATTGCAGGATATTAAAGTGGGAGTGAGAAATAGCTGAAATTGATTTTAGAAGGACTACTTTGGATGCAAGATGGAAAAATGCATTGAATAAAACCAATATGGGAAACAGGAGGATTCATACATGCCTGTTGGAATGTCCAGTCAAGAACAAGTGAGTCCTTAATTCAGGCAGTAATATAAAATATCGGCTAAAGGAGACTGTGATCAAATAAATTTTAGAGTAGAGAAAAACATAATAAAAGAAGTAACCTACTGAGCAAGTGATAATGAAGGTGTGTGATGTCCATCTAGTGCCAGTTGGGTTGATATTTATATGTTGGCATAGCTGGGATGATGGTGACTAAAAGCATAGTCTTCCCAAATTTGAATCCTGGCATGGTAAGCGATTTATCTTGAGTCCATGGGGGGAAAAAAAAATGCTTTACTTCTCTACTATGCATACCATTGAGTTATTGTGAGAATTTAGGGATTCAACTATACAAATGCTTAGAACAGTGTCTGATACAGATGGAGCCCAAAGTGACTACTGGTAGCCATTGTCCTATTCCAACAGCTGGGAAACCCAGTTCTGAAAGCACCATGAGGCAGTTCTGAGAAGTTTCAGGTGTTGTGCATCTTGTACACCCTAAATCTGGATAATGTTCTCACCAGAAGAAGAGTGGCTCCTGGGGAGAGTCTGGCACTTTGCATGGCTCCAAACATCCCAAACTTGTTCCCACTCACCAGCACTACTTCCTCCCTTTTAATTAAGGCCTTGTTCAGCATCAATGAGAAAAGTCCCTCATGTTTAATCTGTGACTCATAGTCCAACCATTTGAATGGTACAAACATTTCCTCCGCAGGAAGGAGCAGATGCTCTGGTGAAAAAACAAGTAGGGGGGAATTAAAGCAGGGAGACTCATAAACACGGAAGAAGTCAGGGCTAAAGAAATCACAAATTTTCATAGACACGTTAGCTTGTACAAGTCCCTTACTTTTCATGGCGCACCATAATCACCGGAGACCTTTGTCTCTAAAAGAAATAAAACCAGCCACAGTTACATCAGTTATGGTCCCTAGAGTGTTGATCTGTCATTGGAAGCTAGGCAGGGCAGAAAAGGCTTCTCTCCAGGTAGCAATAAAAGAGTTATCAACTCATCCCGGTACTCCTCCGGGACCCAAAAAAGAAAAAAAAAAAAAATAATAATAATCTAAGTCTGGCACCTAGTTCTTTCCTGAGTAGGTTGTCATAGCAACAGGATATAGCAACTGTTTTCAGGATTCTAGGGCCTTGGCAATTCTCATGAGTTTCTCTGCCTCAGCTTCTATGTATTCACAGACATATGGATACCAGAACTGGTGCCAGCATTGAGGAGAGGATTTGAAATTCATGCCAGGATTCCTCTGGGTTACACGGGACCTCAGCCGACCTCATAGAGTTTAGCTTGCTCTGCACCATTGCTGATAGCATGACATCTGGCTCCTTTGCCCACTGGAGCTCAGTGGCTCCAGATGTAAGATGAGGGGATTGGGCTCAGTAAGCTCAAAGGTTAATGTCATATCCAGAATGTTTTGAATCCCTGTAGTTTTACAGAATTTGTTTCCATAATTCTTCGTGGTTGATCTGGATCATGCTTTTGTGATTTAAAATTAAGGGGAAAAAAATCTTCCATTAGGATTTAGGAGAATTATTGAGATTATTTACCACTTGATCAAGGGTTTTGCTGTCATTCAAGAAAGATTTGAACTTAGTTTACAGAATTGTTTGAGTCAGCTTTTCATTGCTGTAAGCAAAAAAGACCTGAGAAGAACAACTGAGAGGAGGAAAAGTTTATTTTGGCTTAGGGGTTTCAGAGTTTCAGCCCATGGTCAGCCAACTCACAGTTCTGTGTCCAAGGTGAGGCAGAACATCATGGCAGAAGGGAGTCAGCAGAAGAAAACTGCTCAGAACATGCCAATCAGAAAGGGTGGGGAAGCGTGCAAGGTGCCAGGTACAGAATATAAACCCTAATGTCATACCTCCTATTTCCTCCAGCACACTATATCTACTGATAGTTACCACCCAGTTAATCCATTCAGGTGGATTAATCCACTGATTAGGTTACACCTCTTGTGACCTCATTATTTCACCTCTGAACATTCTTGAATTGTCTCACACATAAGATTTTTGGGGACAGAACATGCCAATCAGAAAGGGTGGGGAAGCGTGCAAGGTGCCAGGTACAGAATATAAACCCTAATGTCATACCTCCTATTTCCTCCAGCACACTATATCTACTGATAGTTACCACCCAGTTAATCCATTCAGGTGGATTAATCCACTGATTAGGTTACACCTCTTGTGACCTCATTATTTCACCTCTGAACATTCTTGAATTGTCTCACACATAAGATTTTTGGGGACACCTCATATCCAAACCATAATGATAATATGCATATTTAAGTTAAGATACTATGTGAGTGTATGTGTATATACCCATAAGCTCTAGTGTTAGGAGATGAATACAAGTAGATTTTCTTTAAATGGAACTAAGATCTGAAAAAAAAAATAGAATCTCTGAGACAAGAGAGTGACATTCTAATATTCATATATTTTGATTCTTTTATTCATTGTCTCATTTATATGCCCTATGTCTATATGGCATGTAATACTATATTAATATTATATGCATGGGCATCTATATGTGTCTATGTTTGTGAGTCTGTATGTGTGTGTGTGTGTGTGTGTGTGTGTCTGGGTGACGTTATGTGCCCTACAAGGCTACAACTTTAGCATCAGTTCTGTTACTCCAAGAATTCAGAAAAGGCAGTAATTCTTAGGAACTCAATAATTGTGTCTGCCTTGCACACTATTTTATCCTTAGCACTTTGGGTAGTACTTGACAAATTATAGATGATTAGTCAATGTTTGGGGAGAGATAAAAGAATGAATGTATGAATGATATAGTGTACCTACTTGAGTTTCTCTCTGTCTGTTAAAAACTGTCTCTCGGTAAAGAACAAACTAAATGTTTTGGTTATCTCTTGCTATGTAACCAATATCTCTAAAACATAATGGCAAAAATTTACTTTAAATTTTATGCTCATAGATTCAGGAATTCAAAAAGGGCATGGTGAATGTAATGTCTGGAGACATAGCTAGTATGACTTGATGGGCAGGGACTGATGCCTAACAGCTGGTGGCTGAAAGACCTATGGCTAAGGTATACTTCCAAGTTGGTCTGGTGCCTGGGGGAGACTGCTGAACTAGGGTGAGCTTCCCTGGGAAGCTGTTGACCAGAACCATTGAAAAGGTCTTAAGTATTTCTCAGATAGTGATTGGCTTTGGAGAAGGGACAGCCAAGAGATCCAAACAAAAGCTGCAGCATGGTCTTTTCACTTACACTGAAATGATACAAGAGGTGTCACTTCCGCCATGTTTTGTTATTATAAGTAAGTCGCTAAAACCAGTCCTCCATTTTTGACTCCTTCTGGGAACTTTTCAGACTGTTCTTGTCAATTTCGCCTTAATTCTCCCTAGTCGTCCTTCTATAATTTATTTTTACCACGTTCTGCTACCTTCTAAGAAAATTCTTTTATCACATCTCACATCTTTCACAGCTTAATAATCTGTTTTGACTGTGTCCTTTCTGGCATTTATACCATTTATTGAATATTTATTTGATACCAAAAGTTTTCTACTAATTTATAATTTAAGACATCTCTTCTAGATTTTATATTGCTAATATCTTCCTGTTTTGGAGTACATTTATTGTGTTAATTTAGAATAGAAATTTGTTTTAATTTTTCTTTTTAGAAAAAAAAAAAAGCATTCGTAACCTTCATGTGTCTAGGATACCAGGATACCACCTCTATAATGCATAACGTCAAAGGTCAAAGACCTGGCCTTAGTTTCCACCCCAGCTGATGATGGCAAGATATGAGACCATGACCCCATAGACTGACCTTGGATGTTCCTCTGTCACTCTCGCAGGCAACTTTACTTCAGGAGATAATCTTTAAATTTTTAGAGGAAATAGAAGTATTCTGAAGAGACATTTTCCACTGTTGTAATCTACTAGCTTTGGGATTTGGAGGAAAGCGACTAAATGATTGAACATATCAGTTGTTTTCATTCACCCTCTCCTTATCTGTTCTTTCCTGCTGCTTTCATACTGAGCACCAAACACCAACAACCTGACCATCACAGATTCTCTGGGAAAGGTCCAGAAATAGCTTTTTAAGTGCCTAACTTCTCAATGCCTCAAGTTGATAGCCCATCCCACCACCCCACCACGTACACACATGCACACACACACACACACACACATACACACACACACACACACACACCCTCCAGGACATGACGATGGCCTCATGATCCCCACAAGCCTCTTATCCTTTTATTTCCCTAATTTCTCCAGGGTTGATTTTAGGGCAGAGGGAGGACAGCAGCCCATGCTAATTTCTTATCTCATCAGGAATGCAAAAGCTCTTCCAATATTTTTTCTAATTAAATATATTTCCTGAGGTGATCCACATAAGAAAAGGGATGAAAAAAAATATTCATTTTCCCTAAATACTCCCATCATAAAAGTCTCTAATGATGTGTCCAAAGGATACACTGGCAGAAACAGAAGCTTTTGTTGGAATTTAACTCCAGATTTAATTATGATTACCATCATCATCATCATCATCATCATCATCATCATCATCATTGTAGTAGTTTATATTATTTAAAAATGTCAAGTTTATTTAGGATTCACTTTGTGCCATGCTCAATTATAATCACTTTATATGGATATAATCATTTGTAATTCACAGCATTTGGACAGATGCCTTAGTAAGGTCATATGCAAAGCTTCAGAGTAAAATAGTCTAAGATGAGACAAAATGAAATAAGGAATTCGGTCCTCTGTTTCAGTCTCTCTTAGGAAACACACAGAAACTTCTAGTACCTCTTTTCCTCACTTCTTCTTAGCATTCTCATATTCTCCAGATTCTCATTTCCTACCTACTTAAAAAATTATTGATTTCACTTGTTTGCAAAATCCTTTCTGTCTTCCTCCTGAGTCTTATGTCCATTTTTTTGTCTTATTTTGCATTGCAAAAGGTTTATTTGGTAGAAATGAATTCTTCAGAGTGATCTGAGCTGGGCGTGGTGACGCACACCTGTAATCCCAGTGATTTGGGAGCCTGAGGCAGAAGGATTATGTGTTTGAAGCCAGCCTGGGCAACTTTGCTTGACTCAGACTCAAAGTAAAAAATAAAAAAGAGCTAGGGATATGGGCATGAAGATCAGTGGTAAAGTGTTTTTGAGTTCAATCACCAATATCATCAAAATAAAAAGAGGTGGCGGTATCTAAGACGGAAATCCAACAATATAGTTCTCTCAGCTTTAGTAGTTAGATATCGTAACTATGCTTTTCATGTGAAGACAGAAGCTTTGAATAGGTAAAATTGCTTGCCTGAAGTTGCAATACACTTCCATGAAAGTGAATAATGGAGAATGTATAGGGAGAATTTACCATGTGATATTGATACCCATGCTTTACTCTACAAGGTTGCTGTACTTCCTCCTATTTAGGTAGATTTCCATAAAGAGCATAAGGATCCAGAACTTCAAATACCCTCTTCAGATGAGAGAGTTTTGGTCATGGGAGATGTCATATTTAAAAGAGCCTATCTTATATGAACACTCTGATTTTGCTTTCCTCACCCAAGTGTATCTCTACTCCCAAAGGGTTTCTCACCTGAGGCCACCTCTATATACATAATTATGCATATAACAAGTATAATCTCTATTACATTCTTTATAATCATTGATGAGACTAGAAATCTCTTGTACTAAAACTTTTATCATGGAATTTTAAGTCTTTAGATTAATAAATAATAAACTACCTACCAGAGATATTCATTGTAAAAACTACACTTCAAATATGCTAGCATATGTTATTAAATATGATTAAGTTATTCAACTGGAGCAGCATTCCTCAGAATCCCACCATGTACATAAACTTTACTATCAATTCAGGAAACTCAGTGTTCATTGTCTGGAACTAGAATTAGATTTCCAGTTGTCATCTAGAAATCTAGAGTCATTCATGAAATACCCCTGAGGAATGTCAACAGTCATCCAACCTATAGAAATCATGTTATGATGGTAAAGTGTAAAGTCTAAAAGAAGAAAAAAGGAGGAGAAAATCGTTAAGATATAATGTTTTACCTGTACCTATGGATCAAATCCCAAATCACAAGAGGAAAGCAAAAATTTCAACAATTGCCTTGGGAATATTTTATTTGCTTTTATAACCAATTTTTAGACAGTATATACTAGAAGAAAGTTGGTTACATTTTTGTTTCCAAAATGAAATGCAAAAAGAAATGAAAATACCCAGTTCAAGTGTTCAGAATATGAAAATCTGTGAACATCAAGCACAGATGGTAAGTTCTTTCTTCCCCCAACCCCACAGTATTTCAGATAAAAAATAATTGACCTCTTGGTACTTAACAAATAAGTAATGATTTAATTCAAGAATAAATAAACTTTTTGTTTCTGTAGTATTTTGTAATTTGCAAAGTACATTTATTTACATTATGCACTAATAAAAAAATGGTAGGAATTTGCATTGTTACTGACTTATAAATTTTTTTAAAAAATGCATATACAAAATAGCGTGGAGGTAAAAGGGCTTTGGAACCAACTAGGTCTACCTCAAATTCTAGCAATATTCCCATGGAAGTATTTGGTTTGGATTTTAACAGCCATACTTAGTTCCTTAATTAGTCATATGGTAATAATTATGGATCCATTGTGAAGTTTATAGGGTCACATGGAAGGTAATGTCAAGTATCTAGTAGATCCTCCTTTCCTTTACACCATTCTTTGCTTAGAGAAATCTTC
This sequence comes from Ictidomys tridecemlineatus, assembly GCF_052094955.1. Taxonomy (NCBI): domain Eukaryota; kingdom Metazoa; phylum Chordata; class Mammalia; order Rodentia; family Sciuridae; genus Ictidomys; species Ictidomys tridecemlineatus. The sequence continues at coordinate 26,441,078 of NC_135478.1, read as the reverse complement.
AATGTTGATCTTGCTTGAGGACAATTAGGAAGATGTCCCTTTGTAAATTTTACCCAGTAACAGTTTACAGCGTTAGCTACAATTTCTTAAAATTTGCTAAGCTTGAAAATCTATAATCAGCCTGATGAAGAGTGTTGCTCATGTTGCTTGTTGACCTGATTTTTCACTATCACTCCTTCTTTATATTCCATCCCATAACTTTTACCTAGTGACATTAGAGCCCAAGGCAGAAGAAAAATCCAGTAAAAACTAGTCTTGCCTTTATTTAAAAATGTTTATTATAGATGTTTTACATCCTATTTTACAATATTGCATTCATATTGCAAATTTACAGTGTTGCATTTATTGCATTAAAATAACGTTTACCTTAAGTTCTGAGTGTTTTGGCACTCTTTTAAATTTTGTGAGAGTGTCTCGCTGGCCCATATTCAGGGCCTTACTGTTCCACTCCTCCTTTTATATGCCTAAATCTGGCTTCTTCCAATGTCTGCTGAAAGAGCTCACTGGATAGGTGAGGACCATGCCACTGAGGCTTACAAGCTCTGAAATTTAAAAAAAAAAAAATTCCTACTATGAACTAAAAGCACCAAGGAGGAACAAGTCTGTTTATCCTATAGTTTAAATTATGAATATTGGTTTGGTCTGATTTTGCAGAGTTTTTTATTGTTATTGTTGTTATTTACTTCCTTTTCATAGAAAACCACAAGTCATATCATTTAGGGTTGAGGAATAGAAGTGCATGCTCCTTACCTCAAATCTGACATCTGATGGCATTGCATCAGTCACTTCTCTGGAGCTGGGATTTAGAAGAGCAACAGACCCAACATCCACAGTTGTTAAATCACTCCTGAGTTTCAGTGATTTATTGCTGTGCATGCTGACCATCTTAAAAATAAGGTATTACACATTTCAAAAAATGCTAAAATAATTATTTTTTAATGTTCTAAGAAAGAAAGAAAGAAAGGGAGGGAGGAGGAAGGAAGGAGATGATAAGCTGGTGTATATGTCAATTAGCTCAATTGAATCTTTCTACAATATATACATAAAAAAATCACATTGTATCCCATAAATAGGTATAGTTACTATTTGTCAATTAAAACCAGATTTTTAAAAATATTTATTTTTTAGTTGTACTTGGACACAATACCTCTATTTTACTTATTTTTATGTGGTGCTGGGGATGGAACCCAGGGTCGTACACAAGCTAGGTGCATGCTCTACCGCTAAGCCATGACCCCAGCCGCTAAACCCAGATTTTTAATATCAATTTAAAGAACTCTAACTCTGTTAGAGCTCACTGGTAAAGCGCTTGCATGAGGCCCTGGGTTATTTGAGCCCAAGGCAACCCCTCCTGTATTTTCCCAAGTCTATCAGCTCAAAAACATGCAAACCTGAGAAAGAGAAACCCAGGTGACACAGCAGGAGTGGAGCCTTGGTGTTCCCTGCCCATCATTATTAGCTCAGCAAGAGTCAGAGCAAGATGTGTCTACGGTTAGGTTCGCAGAGGGTCACTGCATTGGTTACCTTGCCGACAAAAAAAAAATAAATCCTCAGCTTAACACTGATAACAGACCTCATTTTGACAGTAACTTTAAAATGAGAAACCAAAATTGACTCTGTAAAGGAAGAAAATGAACAGTGTGACTAGCAAGAATAATTTAGTTTAGCACATCCCAATATATAGTCTACATAGGAAATTAACAATAATTAATATCTATTGTCTGCTTACAGGAAACCTCATGCTGTTCTTTGTTCTCTGTTATATCAAACCTTTTCAACAACCTTATAAGACAGTCACTATTTTTAGACTTGCTGAAGGTCATTCTGCTAGGTTACAAGCTCTGGCAGACTCTAGAATAAGCGCTTCAGCCACTATGACATACACTTCTCAAATTATTAAAACAAAACTGCTTTAGGAAAAATTCAAGTAAGTATTATTTGCACAGGATATTATTTAATGAGTGCCACATTGCTTATGTGTGTGTACATCTGTATATGTTTGGAAGCTGTCTTTGCAAGGTAGAGGGTTCCAAGTTCAATATGTTTAGAGAACACATGTCAAGAAGGTTAAAGGACTTTACTGCAAACCTTATGGGAGCCCTGAATCGACAAAGTTGAACAATGATTCTCCAGGGAAGAGTTTTGGATGTACAGTTATCCAAAGATATTTGACAAGAAACATCCCAATGTGATAAAGCATCACTACATAGTAGCATTTCATTCTGTCCTGGCACTTTAAAGGTCATCGGGCGTGGACTGGATGGTGGCCAAAAGTTCACCACCAACAGGTGCAAGATGCCACCAGAGTCTATATCTCAGCCTGGATCCCAGCTGTCACAACAACCTCACTGTGAAAGTGGAATGTTTAACAAAGTGTGGCCATGCACATCAGCCCCCAGAGAGACACCAAGGCATGAGGGAGGCTGAGGAGTCAGCCAGCTGAAAGAGCAAGTGATGACTCACAACAGCCGACAGAGCCACTGGGGTTTCTTAATGGGCATTGGCTGCCCTGAGGAAAGGGTAAGGAGAGATTTAATGGAGCTTGCTGGGGCTGTTGCTATGTAAATCCCATCTCTGGGGAAGTGACTGGCACAACAATATCAGATGTCACTGGTGCAGACATTTGGCAGATGTTTCATCGTTTTTACTGGTGTGCAAATTATGAGCAGATTCCCAAAAGCGTGAGCATGGGAGTGTGGGCAGATGGGTGTGGACACCTGCATGTGCCATCTTTAAATCCACTGCCCACAAAATGGGAGTGGAGTTTCAAAGGTGAACTTTGACAGGAGATTTGGTACACACCGATAGAGTTTGTCCATTATAAAAACTACATAGCAGACATTTTTTTTTTAAAAGCAAACACCCATACATGCATACACTTTCTTACATGTGGAAAGAAATCAAGTTGCTCCTTGACTTTCAGGGGAAAAATGCGCTGTCACTCTGCTTCCAAAGTAATTGTCAGATCTCTGGTAGTACCTCAAACCAGAGCCTTGCCTTGGATGTGACAAGAACTCTTAAAAGCCTGGCAGTTCCCCCCCCCCCAGGAGGTAAAATGTAAATGGATAGAGGGAGTTTATTTGTTCAAAAAAAAAAAAAAAGGAGAGCCAGAATATTTAGATCAATATGTCACATTTTATTCTTATAATGTGTTTTTATCTTCCATTTGGTCAGTGACCCAAGAGTCCCCAAAAAGGGACAGTCCCAAAGCAGGTGTCTAGAGTATCTGAATTGTATTGAATTAAGTTGAGTTAGATCAAATTGAATTAAATAGATTGTGTGAGTGCTCTGGGTTCAAGCAAAGTTTCTTTAGGACTGGTCTTGGATACAAAAGCATAGCACTAACCCACCACGGGGTACACAGAGCAAGAGAGAAATGAAATCCATGTTCTGGACAAGAGTTACTAGGGGGAACGCTCAACATTTAACTTAAGACAAGAAGCAAGTTTCAGACAGGACAGATCAACGAAAAATAATTTTGAACCTGGAGCCTAGGGGAGTTTCCAGAAGCCCCATGCCTAGAGCAAATGTTGCTGGGGGGTCAATGTGGGTAATAGTCTAGCTCAGTTGTAAACTCTAGTCATTTTGGTCAAGAATTTATTATAAAGAGAACCTAAGATTTGGATTATGCAATGCTAGTTGTAGCTCATCGTGGTGACCAATATTTTCCAAACTTTGGGAGCAATGGCCATGAGAACACTTAGGACACATGGAATCAGAACAAGGGGCAGTTTATGCCTGATATTGAAATACTGAAAATCTCTACCTCTCACTACACATAGTATATATAACCTTTTTATACTTTTAAATCCACTTCCCACAAGATATAGATATCTTTATCTCTTATAGAATAAAATATCATCTGTATGTATATATATATATACAGATGATATTTTATATCATATATATATATATTATATATATCTTGTAGAAGCACATGGCCAAGAAAACACTACTCATCTATTCATATTAGATAATTTTTGCATAAACAATTGCTGCATTTATTTAATCAGCAAGCTATGCTTCCTCACAGAGAAAATATTTTATTGGAATATAAATATGATAAAGAGAAAATGCAAAATGGACCCATAGTAAGACCTAATGAGTGATTTCTTCCTCAGCTTGTCCATTGCTTACTCCCATCCTCTCCCTAGATCTTGGGCAGAGGAAACTACAGCAACGCACAGTTTTAATGCACCAGGTGATTCCGATGGAGCTCCCAAATGGACAACCTCTGTCTTCTGTAAAGCCACTTTATGACTTTGTAACACTAAGTTTCATTTTTTTTTCCTGACTTCTAACTTCAAACAAGGGAACTATAGAAGCCGCTTTCCTCTTGTTAAGAATTCTGTTAGGACACTAATATGTGAACTTATGATTGTGTCAAGCATGTCAAAATGGTTTGGTCTAAAATTGTTTGGATCATTGAAGTCTGTATTTCCTTCCAATTTTGACTTGTACAACCATTACATAACTCTATCAGGAGAAATGTCCTAACAGCAAGGAATTCTTTGTTTTGAGTTGCTAACTACTGTTTCCAAAAAGTTAGGCCCAAGTGTGGTATGCTGCTGCATTCTGACCCATTGATTTCTGGCTGAGCTGGGCTTCTGTATGCCATCTCTGCAAATGCTTCCTTCCTACTACACTGGACTTCTTTATGGAGACCTTCAGAACTAGGTGCAACCCTAGTAGATATATTAAGAGTATGATAAAAATATCAGATCAATCTAGAACTATTCAATGTACCTACAGATTACTGTTGGTTTAAGTGTTTGAGTGGCTTTCCTTTCCTGGTCGAATACATGGAATATATTTAGAAATGCTAGCACTTTTTCATAGATCTGTGGATCTCACTTCTGTACATGCATATGGGCCATTTCAAAGCAATTTAGTGGAATGGGAAATGAGAGAAATATAAGTAGGATGAAGGAAGTAGGAAGAATCAAGGCATTTATGTTTCATTTGAATGGAAAATTGTAAAGTAGAAAGTATAAACTGTTGCAAAAGCATAGAAAGATTACTTACCTATCCTACGCCCAAGATACTATAATTTTTTAAATGGGCTTTAGAGGATCCATGGGTACTGAAAATGATATACAAGAGTTTATAGTTGCATTTTGTGGAGAAAGAGTTCAGTGCTTGTTTTACAGCTTCCTCAAATGATCTGAGATTCAATAAATTAATATAAAGCTACAAAAAAATTAGGTGTGACCTCAGCATTCATGTCTATACTAATTGGAAATTTGACATACATGTGTCTTATTATGTTGATTAGAAGAATTCATTCAAATTCCGTTCCTGGGTGTCTAAGATGTGCCAAGCACAGTACCATGTACCACAGTACCACTTAAGTGCTAGACTCTAAAGAGTTCTTTGCTAGCTCTGCCTTGACTTCTTCATTTATTTTCTTGCCTCTCAGGTTGGCCATCTTCTCCAACCTCTCTACTTTCTTGTTTTCCATAATGGTTTCTCTAATTTTTACCTTCCCATCAGTTTTCCTAGATCTCACTAACGCCAAGGGACTAATGGAATGGGTTTTGACAGATTAGTTTGGGAAGGATCCAATCTAGTTACAGAGAGGAAGTTGATCTCCACAATGTAAGTAGCCTGCTTGAATTTTTGCTGCTCCTATATATCCAGACCTCTATGAAGGTCACCATCTTTGTACACCTCCATTCTCAGTTCTCAAAAACCCCACCTCCATACAAGGTAAGAAGGACACATGGCAGTAACATTCCTTTCCTGACAAAAGCAGCTGGCAATAGAATGCACCTTCATAAGTTAGAATGAAGGTCATGTGCTTCCAGAATGAACAAAACACATACATCTTAAGTAAGCAGAAGTAACTTCCAAATCTCGACCATCCAATCTCCTAGGTGTGGTTCAGAATACTTGATCCTGAGGTAAAGAGAAGATCAACCATTCTCTTGGACCCTGCATGTCCCCAGCCACCTACTAGACTGTTTTATAGAAAACATGCCACTCTATGCTTTTGTGATACAAAATTCAAAATAAACAACTCAAACTTAAAACTCAGGACTCAGTCAACATACTAATCTGTGAACCCTTCATTAAGTGGCAAATTTGCCCTATTGAAAAGAAGTAGGTGATCTATAAAGGGAGGAAATGAATATAATGACATAAGAAAGACTAAGCCAAAGATAGTCCCAACTACCAGTTTAGCTTTGAAATTGTGGGGAGAGGATAAGCAAAATGAACCATACAGATATTTAACATGGAACTGAACCTGATTTGTGGCATATGGAGGGAAGGAAATTACAGGATAAAAATCCTTTTCCAGCCATTTACCCTGATTGAATCTGTGAAGTTAGCTCTGAGAGTAAAGTTAATTGTGATGGAAATTTCACATTATAGAATCCATTTTTTCCCTAAATATTTCTCTTTATAATTGGTTCAGAAATATTTAAATATAGTGCTCATTTCTGCTTAAGATTCCTTAGCTCCAGGGAGATTTAGCTAATGCTGCTCTCAGGTCTCATATTGCTCTAACTTTTCTACTTCCTTACTCCACACAAATCCTCAGCTTGGCACTTCAGTATGCCAACGTTTGTCTCTAGAGCGAGAGCTAGTACTTTTTCGTCAAAGTAATGGATTATAGAGTTAAGATTTTTCTGAAATGGATTAAGAAAAGTTCGCTTGACCCAAAGCTGTAATTTCAGATTACATTTTAAAAATGAGTCATATTGACCTCACAAAAATCAGTTTCTTCAAATGCATAATTGCAAAGATTTCTGTGCACTATAATATTCAAGAAATGTCTCTTTTGGAGTCAAGGACAGTTTCTGGGAGAACCTTGTTTCATATCTATAGAAACTCTAGGGTGTTTGCCAGTATATAGGTTACTATTAGGGTGGACAAAATAGATCAGCTAATTTTTTTTTATCTGTAAGCCAAGGAAATATCAAACTGCTAGCTGCAGTGGCGCATACCTGTAGTCCCAGTGGCTCAAGAGGCTGAGGCATGAGGATGACAAATTCTAAGCCAGCCTCAGCAACTTAGTGAGGCCTTGTCTCTAAATAAAATGTTAAAAGGGCTGGGGATATTAAACAGTCCCTGGGTTTCAATCCCCGGTCCAAAAAAAAAAAAAAAAAAAAAACCAGAAAGAAAGAAATATCAAACAATCTTCTCATGAAGTCAGTTTATATGTTATATAGATCTTGAGTGGCTCTTATCCTACAATTGTGGTAGATTATGGAAGAGTCATGAGTCCGAGATATTGCAAACTCATCCAAGAACAAGTTGATAAGCCTGAAACAACTCATTGGTTATTTATCTGACTCACTGTCTTGAAGGAGGCTTCTTCTCACATTTAAACCATAATGGCCTCTATCAGATGTAACATATATTTTAATTTTAGCGATAAAAATTTAATAGAATTAAGGTAGCATTTTTAACAGAGAGACCCTAAAATCTCTGTACTTTCATGCCAACCACCTCTTGAAGATTCAAGAGAGTAATTTCTCCTTTTACAATGCAGTACAGAGCCTGATAGTCCACTGCAGATTACTTGATAAAGAGCTTGGCTAGATCAAGTGACTTACACTTAGATGCCTGAGAATATCCATTCTCAAACATAAGCCAAACATATCCATTCTCTGCTTTACTCTTATACACTTTCCACCACAAGGGAAGGATAAACAAGCAAGCAAACAAACAAACATAAACAAAAAAAAAAACAACCAACTGAATCTAGATTAGAAGAACAGGATCCTCAATGATGTCATCCAAAAAAAAAAAAAAACAAAAAAACAAATGAAAGTTGGTTTTTCTATTTGGGGGAAGACATAGTTGGAAATATTGTGGCAGTGAGCACACATTGCTACAAAAACCTAGTGTGTGGGAAAGAGAAATGAAAAATTGGCAATCTTTCCCAAAGAAGGTGTGTTCTGTGAAAATCTCAACCATGGGGTTCAAAAGAAAGAACATGGTCTCCTCTCCTGCAGTAACTCCACTCAGTAGGAGCTTGTCACTAACCAAGGCTCTGATAATAAAATTGCCAGCTCCTTCTGTTTGGCAAAAAGAGCAAGGGCAGGCCTGATAGATGAAGATAAAGCAAATTACCTTCCAAAATCCCTCCTTCTTTTTTTTCTGTTTAATCCATTAGTTTAAGACTCAAGTTTATGGTCAACTACTGAGAAGCAAGTCAAAAAGGTTTCCAAGTCCTCATTCTCCAATCGTCCTGTTCCTCCAACTCTATCACAGCACATTTGTGTGGTCCTCTTGCCATTCATGATTCAATACAGAACAGCCATGACCCTGTAGACCCCACCAAAGACAAAACACGGAAAGAACAATGGGTTTCTCTACCCTGTGCATATTGAAAACAGACACCCACCCGAGTGTTTTAGTTGAACTAACAGCGGCCACAGAACTTGGGAAATTAGCCAACAGATTTCCATTTGTGCCATTTATGTCCATTTGTCATAAGTATCTAGGAATCCTAGACAGGTTACTGGCCTTGATGAGATTGGAGGACCCTCTGGGGATTAATGTTTCCAGTTAAAGAAGAGCCTTATCTGTATGCACGGTGGTTAGTAATTATGCTTCAAGATGCCATTTTCACAAGTGCTGTCATCCCGAAGTAAAATTCCACTCTGGGGATTTATATATAGGGCACAGAGCTACACTTACTCTTTGCCATATTTTCCAATCTGGCTCTTGCTCTTTCATAACCAAACACACCTAACATCAGCATATTTGCTCCCTCTTTTCTACTTTTCTTCCCAAGGCAGGAACTTTTTTTTTTTCTCCCCCTACTTGCTAACCCTGAAAGACCTGGAAATGCTGAAAATAATACAGAGCAACTGATGTGTGCTTTTTCGGTGTGTATTTAAATCTCTTTCCTTTCCTTTTTTATTTTTTTCCATTTTCACTCCTCCTTCTATCCTTCTTTTATTACTTTTCCCAAATGTGACACATCTTGACTTCTTTGATGTTTCTTTTAGTTCTTTTACATGTTAAACTATATTAAAGAACAAGTGGAGGCAGGAACTCACGTGGAAATAAAAAGGAAACTCTGGAGCTTTTTATACGTTACTTTTTCTATAGGCATCTCTATTCTTTTCTACTGTTTCAGGACTTGTTTATTTTTCTTTGTTTTTTTTTTCCTTAGGTATTATAACAACTTACTTTTATTTTCTCTTGACATTTATTAATTAGGGCATAAAAAGTCATGCCAAAACTTAATGATTTAAAACCATAACCAGCTGTCAGGTTCACAAGTCCGTTCATTGTCATTTACACTGGGCTCATTTGGGCAGTTCAGCTCATCTGACTAGGGTTGGTTGCTTTCAGCTGGGCTCATCCATTAGTCATGAGTTAGCTTTCAGATTGGCTGGGGTCTAGCTGGTTAAAGATGAGCTAGATGGAATGATTTGTCTCATCCTGCTGCAGGTTTGCTCACAGGGTAGCTAAATGCAGGAGAGTGGAAGGCAAGGGTGAGAGGAAAGATACAAGGTGTTTTGAGACTCAGCCTCAAAACTCTCCAAAAAATATCTGGTTACATTTTATTGAGCAATTCAAGTCACAGATTACAAATGGGAGGGAAACAGAGAGTCTACCTCTTGATGAAAGGATAAAAGTGCACAATCATTTTGGTCATCTATCACAGAGAATAACAGAGGCAGCACCATCTAGCTCTGATGATGTTTGAGTCTGGAGTCAGAATATCAGCATCCAATCCCATTATCATAACTTAGGTACATGTTTCCTTACTTCTCTCTGGCCTCATTTCCAAAAGTAGAGACTATAATAATAATATCTAGGACACAGATACAAAGATATAAAATACATGATAACACATGAACTTACACAGTGCATATTGCATAATAATGAAATGTATTTTAGTTATTTTCATGCTGTTGTCATTATTTTCATTATTAGAGTTTTAGGCATGGATCTTCATTTAGATATATGATGGATAATCTATAATTTTTAAAATAGTTTCTGTAGCAAGACCTCATGAATTCCATTAAATCCCAAAGGCAGCTTTGTCTTGAGGAAATACTGTTCTTGTATTTGTCAATCACACCTACTTGATTCTGGGATGGCAAATATGACTTTGCTCTCTTAACTCCATTACAGACAAAATTCATTGATCTTAGCAATTGGTTTCAATAATATTTTGGACAGACCTCCAGAAAGGTACTACTAGTGACCAAAGTTGGTGCAAAAGAAGAATCATATTTACTGCCCACACTAGTATTTTTAAAAATCTGGAATATGTTCTCCTCTATCTTTATTTGGGAAACCATTAATTTCATTGAGTTCTGATTAAGTGAAAGTAAATGACTCTAGTCCAGTGACTCTCAAACTTTTTGGTTTCAGGACCCATTTTTCAGTTTCAAAAATCATGGAGGACTCTCAAGAAGTCCTGTTTATATGGATTGTATGTACCAACACTTATATTAGAAATTGAAAATGAAAAATTAGAAATAGTTATAAATTTGTTTTAAAATGTTCATAATAAACTTATAACATGTTAAAGTTCATTAAAGCACCACATTATTTTAATGGAATAAACTACTTTCTCCCAAACAAAAGTAGTAAACATAAAGTCTGAGTTAGATGACAACTAAGATTCTCAAACTTATTTCTATACTCAACTTGTTGATATGTCATTTTGTTTGAAGGGTATGAAGAAATCCTAGTAGCAAGAGTTACATTATTAGGAAAGGAAGACCTTCACAGATCCCCTGAAATGGCTTCAGAGATTCCCCATTAGTGCTCAGCCCACACTTAAAGAATGATTTTTCTAAGTTATCTGTCCTTTAAGCAAATGGAGGGAGGTCTCATAGCAATATACAGGAGAGGGCAAAATAGGGAATATTTTCAAGGATCAGCATGCCCTGTCCTCAGGTAATGGGGGCTGTTGTGGACTTTGATATGATTGCCTTCTAAACTGCCATCATCTCCTGGGAATTGACCTTCCACAGATCACTTGGCTATAGCAGGCTCCTTCGCATACCAGCCAGGGTTACTGGGACCAGATATAGACATCCACACTTGACTGGGCCAACCAGTCCTTCTTGGGGATATGGAATTGAAAATCCACTTCTGCACTAGCAAAATGTATATACTTCCCAATTTAACAACAGTGTGTCCCAATGCAGGGAAAATACACGTTTGTGTTGGTTAAAAATTAAGCAGTACACAGGGATAGAAGGAAGGTGCATAACAGCTCCACAGAGAGTTCTTGCATCACCCAAGTCCCTAGATCCAGAAGATGAGATAAAAAATATTATCCTGGAGAAGAGGTCAGAAAAAAATGGACACCTGGTGTGTCCAATTTTAGTTTTATCTAAAGTGGAAAAACAAATTGTAAAGACAAAGGTCCTTTGGGAAGAATCTAGAATCATTATGAAAATTCAGGCTGATTACATCTTGGTTTATGGGTAAGGGAATGTGCAAGGCACCTTCTCTGGAAAATGGAGAGATCAGAACTCTGTCTCCCTCACACCACTGATGCTGAGCCCTGGTCAAAGAATAGCAAATAATCAAATGTTAATATAATTTTGCAAAGATGCAGCAATTAGTTTGTAGAGGAGTAATTTTTGGCAAGCCTCTTAAACTCTCTGAATTCAATTACTCATCTGTTAAATGGGAGTAATAAAAATAGAGCTGATAAATTATGGGCTACAGAAGAGATAGAAGGAACCCGATTATGACACATAAGATATAAGAGACTGGGAACTCGGTTCAATTGCATGTCCAAAACATAAAATGTGCAGATGAAAGATACTTCCATATATCTCAGTGCCATGCATCTCATAGACAAAACGGTTGCGAGTGGGAAGTTTCTCAGTGTTTGAAGCAAGCATTTTGATACCTTATGTCACTCAAGTTCAAAAGAAATCTTAGGTGGCTCTGAGTTTCATACCTTATATGAAAAGGAAAACTCTCTCTACTTTTCTTCTTACCTTATCTGACTTTCAATTAACCCAATGTGCTTGGCTGCATTTGAGGGACGCTTTTCAATAAAACCATATAAAATCACATTGTTATAACCATCCATATGGTAAAGAGTACTTTCACATATATATTCTTCAGAGCAAACTCGGGAGGAAGGCTTCGTTGTTTTCATTTTAAAAGTAAGTCACTAAATGTGAAATGCCTTTCCCAAGGGTCCTACAAGTTCTTGCTAGAACAGAACCTCGAAGGCGGCTTTTCTCTTATGTTCTGGCCTCAGTCCACAATCCTTAATTCTTAGGGGCAACATGAGCACTCCATGTGATTTTTAGTATCATGTGACTTCAAGAATGTCAGATGGTTACTTAGAGAAATACTGTCAACATAAAATCCCTAGAGTAAAATTTGGTTAACATGTCCATTAGAAAGAAAAATATTAATTTGGGTCTTTTGTTAGTTTCATATTTTCTTGAGTTGGCTTACACTTTTATTTATTACTTATATGCATTGTTATGTGAATGAAATCATTGATAAGTCAGTTAAGCAGTTAAGATATAGAATATGCTCTTGTCCATTCCTGTGATGGAATTACTGACTTTATTCCTAAGGTTTTCATAGCACTATGATTATGTAGTAGATGATGATGATGATGATGATGATGATGATGATGATGATGATGATGGCAGCCATCAGTGAGTTTCTATGTGGCACCTAGACACTGCAAAATGCTTTTATGTTGCACATTATTTTGCTCAGCACTCCCAGGCGTGAAGCCAGTATGATATGCACTTAATATTTGGAGAAAAGGGGTGTGCCAAATGCTAAAAAGCCCAGTAATAAGATGTTAATGCTTTCTCCTCAAATACATCCTTCAAGATATAAAAAAAATACTCAGACCAGCAATATCCCTAATTTACCTCCATTCAATGACTTTATATAGATGTGAACACAAAAGAGGCTAGAGAGGCTCAAGAACATCAATTCCATACAAAAAGTTTTATTCATTTATTCAAGGATCCAGGTTTGGAGTTAAGTTCTGGAGGTACAAAATATGGACAAGAAGAGGTACACTGTGGACCTGAAAATCATATGATCTACTGGATGAAAAGACACAGATCAAACGGGAAGCAAGTAAATCAATGCAAAATTTCAAAATTGCAATTAGGATATTGAGAGTATTTAACTACATGAGAGAAGGTTGCCTAAGTGGGCTACAACGTTTTGTTAGAATTAAAATTATTACAGAGACAGGCAGGGTGGGGGGAGATCCCAAAGGCAGAAAGAATAATGTGGCTGGAAGTGGGATGGGGTGCAAAGCAAGAACTTTAATATCTTCTGTCACCCCATACCTTATGTGGGATGGGGTGCAAAGCCAATGGCAAATATAGATTCGAATCTCTGTGAATTAATTTTACCTTCAAAGAAAACATGATGAAGCCACATTGAAGAAGGAAAGCTAATCTTTCTGGTAGATGCAGAAATTTCATCAGATGACTGTTTTAAAAATATATCTCTCGAGTTTATATGTGGGATGGAATTTACTGTGGGCAGAGCACATGAGGAAGAAGATAGGAGGCCACCATGGCGTTCTGATGCTGATAGCTACATCAAAGGAACACGAGTGAAAATGGAGACAGGGGGAGAGATTAGAACGAATGCGGAGAAAAGTTAAAAGGCTATAGGTTGCATTACATGACAGGGGTTACAGGAAGGGAAGAATCAGGAGTCCTAAGTTTACTTCTAATCAGAGTGCATGGATGGTTATCCCATTCATTGGCATAGTCTACAACTCATCTCAGAAAATATATGAGTTTGACTCTGTGAGACTAGAATGTAAAGGAGATGACACAAGGAAAGAAAAAAAAAAGGAGTCATTCAAATACAGAGGAAAGCAAAGTGAGTACTCTGTTGACCAGAAGCTTCAATTTTGAGAAATTTCAACATTGAGCTATGGAGAAGATAATGTCAATAAGTCAGAGAAAGGATATCTGAAGTGAAAAGAGGAAATTCAAGTGAACTTCAAGCAAAGAATCCCAGAAAAGAGTCTGCTTCAAAAAGAGGGATCAGTCCATGGTTTCATCCAGTAATTTTTAATCCTTGAGGATTATTGAAAATGATATGATGATTTACATCCTAATAAGTCCTACAAAATGCCCCTACCATTTTGAGCAAATTGTATTTTAAACTGTGCATAATGAGGATACATGGCAGAATTTTACTCAAATGGTTATAATGAATTAACTTCTATTTCAGAAACTTTATTCTTGTGACTACATGAAGGATGGATTTTAGAAGAGCAAGAATGGGTCAGAGACCTTTGACAAGACTATTGTAATACTGTAGGTGAAAGATCATGGAGGACTGAATGCCATTCAATGCTGAGATATAAAAGAGAGGCTAACTTCTAGATAGACTTGGATGGTAAAGATATCAGGATTTATAATATTTGTTCTACATCAGGAAGAATATTAAGATAGAGATGAGGTCAAAATTTTAATAGAAGAGATTATACCAAAATGCCATGTTAGATGAAATATTCAAGAGATACTGGGTCAGAATGAAAATAATGCAGTGGATTTGGGATATACTGAATTTGGAGCTTGAGATATTGCCATCGCTGCAATTATTTCTAATGGATATTATTTTTCATGGATAGCTCAGAATGACCCCACACATATGGGAGGAAGTAAGGACTGTACTAGAGAAACAGACTTGAGATTTCTAAGCATACCTGTGATAACTAAATTCATGAAAAATACAAAGATTCCCAATTCTGCAGATTGCAGAACAAAGAGAAGAGTGAAACAGATGACCAGGAAATGGCAAAATTTAAGGGCCAGAGAGCAGAAGGTCATGAGCTGAAGGAGGAATGTTAAGGAGGTGGAGGAGAACTCTGGAAAGGATGCTATAAAAATAGAAAAAAAAGAAGGTATTAAGGAAGGATCATCAACTTTAAAGTCAGAGAAAGATACCTAAAAGAGAATAGGAGTGGGGGTCTAGAGTTAGAAAAATTGAGTGTATGGAATCAGTTTAGAATTTTTAATTGTGTAGCACAAACCTGTAGATTTCAATATTCAGAGAACAATTCCCCCAAAACATCAGGGTCATCCACAGATCATTATTAAGAATATCCAGTGTAATAAAGATGCTTCTACAGGGGAGACACAAGCAAAATAGATTATGATTAAAAGTCCTTTCTCACTTGTTACTCTTAGACTTTAGACTTGTCTTTAAAAACAACAACAAAAAAAAGTGAAAGATGGTGAGGGAAATAATGTCAAGATATGGTCTTGCAAAGCCAAGGCAATTTCAAAGGCAGCTCCTTATTGGGTCTGGAACTCAGCTCTGCTGGTTAGAAGTCTGGAGGTGTTGTCAAGGTATAGAAGCTGACTCAGAGGAAGTGACTTTTTAAGCAAACTCTCAAATGAGTTGTCAATAAACCAGGAAGCTAATTTAATTTCTTCGGCTGTGAATTGACCCACTTTTTCATGGCCACCAACTTAGGCAACTCTCCAGGGTAATCAGAAGACACATTAGACCACAGACATCTGGTAAGCATGATATCAGGGCACAGACAGTAGGAAGGTTTTAGGCATGGCTCATTAATCCCTGGAAAAGCCAGCTGAAATGTTCTTGCCCCACATCAGAGTTTCTTTCCAAGATGCATAATGTTCATTGCTTGGTCCAGTGGTTGTTTCTTGGATAATCTTCCAAGGACACTGACTACTTCTTACTTTTTTGCACATCAGTCTTTGAACATCATTCAGACTCCTTTGTGATCAAAAACATATCAACTTATAAAATAAAATGCACCATATAAATAAATTTGGGACAAAGGCCATTATCTACTTATGGGTTAGGTGACCTTGAGCAAGTTAAAGAGCTTGATTCTTTTCTCAGCCTTTTCCATCTTATGCAAGAAGGGTATATCCAGTCTTTGGTATATGGTGAGAATAAAGGAAATAATACATCTAGTCCTACATGTGGCACAGAGTAGACATCAATAAGACACAGAAGCTGTTTCCCCCGAACCTGCTGTTCTGTCTCCCTTTTCTCTTGCTCTTTCCTCTCTTTTGATGGTATTCATTCTCTAGTATAAGCCAGAGATGGTTTTCATATGACCATTCAATCCAATAAGCATGGAAGTTTCCATTGATCATGAGCTGATAATGACGGTGAAAGACAGACAGGAAGCAGTTCTAAGAATTGTTGGTACTTGAGTGTTATTTCTTTAATTTTTTATAACACATCAATTATTTTGAAATTAATAGAAATTAAAATGCAAAATAACATCTTATGAGTCACTGGCTGAGCTGTTCTTTACTTACTTAAATGCTTTCAAATTTTAGGAGCTATAAAAATGTGCAAAAATTCTGGGAAATTCTACAAGAATTTCCAGTAAATCTAGGAGAACCAAAATAGATGATAACACTCAAAGGAAACCCTGTTATCACAGTGAGAGTCAGACCATCCTAAAGAAAGAAAGAACAATTGGAAACTAAAAGAATAGTGAAATAATGCAGTACTAATAAAGGAGGGATGCCAAGTATAAAGAGCCAATAATAATCCCTATGGAAAAACAAAATAGAAAAAGATGTATTACAACTGTCACCCCATGTAATGCTATTTATTGATGATAAAGCTTTTCATTCGAGTCATTTACTCTCTGATATTTGGTCTATTCTGAGACATAAGGTTCACATTTGAAATAAAATACAGATCCTATTTAGTAAGACGCTGAGATTCATTTATCTCCATATCTAGTCACAGATAACTAAGTGTTAACTCCCCCAGGAATTTAATCATGCAATCTGAAAATCTGATATCTGAGATAAACAGAATTATTTATCTTTACAATGTAAATATAAAAATTAATTTAGAATATTAATGCATGAATATTGACAAAAAAGTGTGTATTTTAAGATAAATAGATGTTTCTGCTATTAATTTTTATATCAATATCATTACCATTGATAAAGGATTAGTCAGGTCCAATTAATAAAACTGATGATTACTGTGTCAACTTATCCATTTATTATAATTGTTTAAATTGTCTCTTTCTAGTTGCAACTTCAAATGTGTTGGTAAATTTCACCTCCCAAGATTTTGCCCTGTGCATTTTAACTGATCAAGGTATTATCACATTTTTCCAGTCATATATTTCATGACTTTTCCTAAAGGTAGGTTATTTTTAACAGATTATTAATTTAATTCTGATTTGCCTGAGTTTGACTTGCTTAACCATCTGTAGTTGAAATCATTTTTATGTCAACTTAAAATACTCCATATTCCAGGAAATATTTTAATGATGGTCATCATGGAATTGAGTGGAAACAAAAATGATTTTTTAAAAACATAATATATGAAGAAAAATATAGTTAGACTAAGTAACTTAAAATATAAGACATTTTTAAGTAGATGAAAAAGGGGAGACATTTTACAAGTTCCTAAAATTGAGCTGCTCATTTGGTTTTGAGCAAAAAGAAAAATGTGGTTAGATTTCAGTCTCACTGGCTTTGATAGGCTTTGTACACATATACACTTACACACCAAGAGAAACAGATCTTTTTTTGGTTGGGAAGATTGTTTAAAGCTATCCTTATTTCCATATTTCATGATATGGGGTAGGGGCTATTATAGCTTCATCTTGGTGGTTATAATATCATACATCATATTTAAATGCACTACAAGATATTTCCACTGGGTTTTCTACATTTTATTCCTGATGGAAGTTTTGACTTTGAAAGTTCAGGCATTTTTAAGTTTTTATCCTTGTGCAAAGCATATCTTAAGTTTCTTTAATATAGCTTGCAGGCTTGCTCTGTATTTATTTCACCCTTGCATAACTCAAAAGTAGTGGAACAGATTGTACTCAGATTGAGCAAAAGCAATTACCAAATCCTTAGACTAGGTCTGGTCATGGTCCCAGAAGATAATTTTTGGAAGTTCCATGATGGCACGTAAATACAGGGTTATTAAAGGTTTTCGTTGACAACTTAACAGCATCGCGCTCTGTAGCACAGATCTGCCCATGGGGCTCTGCCATGTTACTTCAGAAGCTGGGCAACACAATAGACACTCTGCATTGACTTCAGTCTTAGCCTATGCTCCTGAATTTATGTTTGTTACAAATTATAACAACAATGATAATACTAGATAACAAATATTGTGGCTGGGGGTTGTAGTTCAGTGGTAGAGTTTTAGCCTAGCATGAGTGGGGCCCTGAATTCAATCCTTAGCACTACAAAAAAAAAAAAAAAGTAAGCAAATATTAGCATAGCACTTGAACACTGTTATTATTTTGTGTCATGGATTATTTTTCCTCCTTTTTACAGAACTAAGATTCAACACATTAATTAAAAAAAAAATGTTCCAAGATCACTTCATTTTATGAGAGGTTAAGTTAGGATTCTAATTCAATTCTTCATTTATTCTTCAATTATTCATCCTGAGCCTCAGATTTCCTGCCTGTAAAACAATTGCTAATATCTTCATTTATTCAATAGTCACATCATGAAAGCCTACTGTGTGCTAGGAACTGTCTGTGCAAAGGAGAAGCAGTGATGCACGAGATAGAGCTGCTTCTTCATGCAATGATCAGTCCAGTGAAGAAAGCGCCCAACAAAAACCAGAATAAAAATCATGATGAATTATGCTATTGCCAATCACAATGAATGCTTCAAAGGAACAGCTCAGGGTGGTCTGAAAATGGAAAATATGGGTCCCTGAATGAGATTGAGTGGCCTAAAACCCTCCAAATTGAGAATACACGCATTTACCCCTCAGCCTCCATATAGAGAATCTATGGATATAGTTTTATTGTCAAAAGCACTAATCACATTAATAGGCCAGAATTTAATTCCATTGCATTCTCTAGAAAGTACCTCCAGATTCTGAAACCAGATAATAGATATCTTCCTGAAGTTCATGTAACAATTTGTCCGCTCTCCTCTTAAGACACTTATACCTACCTGCCTTGGGTGTAGTTAGTTCTGGCAAGTTATTCTGTCCATAGGGCAGCAACCATCATGTTTCCAAATTTGCATTCTCAAAGGTATGATGCTTCAACATTTAAAGTTTAATTGAACTGGCAGATGGAGATATATATTATGTGCATGGGAAAAACACATGCACATAAGAAGCAGTATGGTGTGGCAAATAGAGCAGAGATGTGGGCATTTAATCATCCAGCATCAAGTCCAAATTCTATCCTCTCTCACCTTGCTTACCTAAGCATCTGGAGCCTCAGATTCCCTGCCTATAAAACGAATGCCAATATTTTCCTTTAAAATTCTTGGTGTGTTGTAAAGAGAAAACATAATCTACATGAAAGTGAGATGGATTGATTCAACTACTCATCAAATGGTGGCTGCTGTTAATGTCCATCGTTATTTTTCAAAATGGTGTAGCCATCACTCAATCTGTTGGGAGGCTAGTCAAGGAAAACTGGGGAAATTCTGAATGTTAGGATGTTTCACATACTCAACAGATGTCTTTTGACATAATGGCATGTAATAAACGAGAAAGGTGCTTAGATATTAAACAAATGACCAAAGAAAGATTATTTTTGCTCTAAACAACAATTGGCTAGTATAGCATTATTAATTTACTAAAATGTATTATACTATGAATGATGCTATTTCCTAGATTTCAAGAATATTGATAGATAGGTCTAAAGAAATTACAACAAACTAGGACTGTATAGGATCAAAGTCACTTAAAAATCTCTCTCTACATGTTATATAACCTCTCCTTAGTTCCTGTAGAGCCATCTTTAATACCCAATATTGCTGGTGCATCTTCCTGCTGACTTTGCAACTGATAAAAGCAAACAAATATGTCATGCCAGTCCCTGAGTCCCACCTGGAGCCACAGAGAGAGGAAGAGAAGGGGGAGGACAGCAGCAATATGATCAGATAGAAATGTGCATTTTTGCTGTTAAACCAAAGCCAAGAATGTTAATCCCCAAAGTGCATGGGGAAAAATCAATAAATCCAAACTAATAATAAAAAACATCTCCCAGGCTTCAAACTGACAAAAGGTAACATGTGCAAACTGACAAAAGGTAACATGGGCATCTTTTCTGTAGCCCACCATCATCCTTTAATGCTAGGTGCATTTGTCCTTGAGGACAAAAGCAATACAACAGACTTACTTAGCTTTTCCATCGAGTTCTAGTTGTTGGTACAATAGCTCCATTAAAACATTGCTCATCTGTAAAATAGCAGAGTAGATAATCATCATTATTATCATTGTTATGGTTTTCAATCTCCCTCTTCTCCTCTTGAGAAAACAGCTTTTTGAGATCACATTCAAATAAATGGGAGATAAATTGTTTCCACCATATGCCTGGGCATTTCTGTGTTTCCTTAACTGTCACAAACTTGGGCTCATGCATTGCATACACGTGGGTGCTCTAAGTCGTGTCTGCTAGTAGATCCTACTTGGCACTCAGTGGATAATTGCATGGAAAACATAGAGCCACCTTTCCTGCATTCAGCTTTATGAACTGGCGCTCTCATCCACCTGGCTGCTACAACATCTGTCCATGACTCTCTTGAAAAATGGTACTTTTCCTCTGTCATCTCCAGCAGCTGAGAAGAATGGTGAAGTCCTAAATCCTGATTGCCTGTGAGTAACAGATTACAGAAAAAGGGCTTCAAGTTTGGAAACCATATGCTTCAAGCTCCTTTGGTGCTGGTTGAGCCAAGATATTTGAATTGAGAGCACTTGACTCATGCCTTCCTTTTCACAGTGACCATGGAAACCTCACAGTGTTCGTGCTTTGTGTGCAGTAGGGAGAATGTCTATTAGAAATGGTTCTAAAAGTGTAAAACCAAAATTATGATGCAGGCTGAGCATGGGTTTAAAGAAGCTAGAAATGAGACACTAAGACAAAGTACATTTGTATCCTACATTGTAACCAAAGTGACTGAGATTAAGAGTGTTCTGGTTTACAAATACCTCTCAGAACTCTTCCACTTGGTGGACACTTGGTGGATGTCCAAAGTGTGTGTGTGTGTGTGTGTGTGTGTGTGTGTGTGTGTGTGTGTGCGTGAGAGAGAGAGAGAGAGAGAGAGAGAGAGAGAGAGAGAGAGAGAGAGAGAGAGAGAACACAGACTGCCTTCCCTTCCAAATCCCCCTACTGCCCCTCTGCCCTCACAGCAATCTCTGCAGACTTAGTCTATTCATTTCTAAGGCTCAACTAAACTATCATTGGCTCTATACCATTAACCTTGTCCTCTTTAAATTAGATGTAGTTGTTACTTTCTCTTAATTCATACAGCATTGTGTCTGATCTGATTCCCTCTAAGGGTTTTTCTTTTCTTTTCTTTGACTTCTGTTAAAGTTAAGACTGAACATCTGTTCATTCTTTTCCCAGTAAAACGGGACTATCTTAATGCTCATATTTGACACATTGTGGGCTCTCAGACATTGAATGCTAAATGAATATAAAACAGGAATGAACGTGAGTCACAAGGCCCAAAAGTGTGTACAGCACAGGCAAGGGAGATGATATAACAATTGGAAAATTCTTCTTCCACACTGCTCTCATTTTAGAGAATATGGTACTTATTTGGTTGACTGTGTTTGGTTGGTTTTGTAAGTGTATCTTCTATTTCTAACTTGGTTTCAGGATTAGACTTGAATTTTTCTGTCTCCAGTTCATCTGTAGTAAGCCATCCCAAACTATATACATCAGCATACCGTTTGGTCCCTGACTTGTGTTTCCATAGGAACAGAAGCCCTGGGTTTGGTCTTATCATTATCAGGCACATTCTTTTATTTTTTTGTCTTCACTGTTTTTTGATTGATGCACAACAATTATACATATTTGGGGGTAGAATGTGATGTTTTAATTTTGTCTACATTATGTAATGATCAAATCAAGGTAATTATATCTATCACCTGTAAATTTTATCATTTGTTTATGGTGACTATGTTCAAAATCCTCTCTTCTACTTATTTTGAGATACATAAAGCATTATTTTTAACTATATTCATCCGACTGTGCAAAAATAAAAAAACGAATCATTGGAATTTGTACACCTCCTATCTAACTGTAACACTGTGCCTGTTGATATTCCTCTCCTCACCTCACTGCCCCTTCCAGCCTCTACTAACCACTATTCTTTTCTCAACTTCAATGAGTTCAACTCTAAAAGAGTCAATACATGAGTGAGATCATGCAGTACTTATCTTTCTGTATGGTTTATCTCACTTAACATGAAGTCCTCCAGTTGTTTTTTGTTTTGTTTTGCAAAAACTGACAGGATTTCATCCTGTTTTAAACTGAATGGTATTCCATCATGCACCACATTTTCTTTATCCATTCATCCATGGGTGGATATTTGATTCCATCATCTGGGCTATTGTGAATAGTGCCACAATAAATATGGGAGTTCAGATATCATTTGAAAGAGTGATTACATTTCTTCTGGATGTATACCCAATACTTGGGATAGTACAGTAGATCTCTTGTTAGTTTTTTGAGGAACATCCATGATGTTTTCCATAATGGCTGGCTGAGCTAATTTGCATTTCCACCCACCAAGGATGCATAAGAATTCCTTTTTTTCTACATATTCACCAGCATTTGTTACATATTGTCCTTTTGATAATAGCCATTCTAAGGTTCTTCTTTTGAGAAATGTCTGTTTAAGCCTACTGTCCATTATGATTTTATTTATTTATTTATTTTTGTTATTGAGTTTTTTTAGTTCTGTATATATTCTGGATATCAACCCTATGTCAGATGTGTAGTTTGCACATATTTCCTCTGATTGTGTAAGTTGTCTCTTCAATGTTTATTGTTTCCTTTCCTTTGCAAAAACTTTTGAGTTTGATGTAATTTTATTAGTCAATTTTTCTTTATTTCTTTTTTTCTCTTCTTGTGCTTTTGGAACCCATAAAATGGAAAAAAAAAAGAGAGAAAGAAAGAAAGAAAGCTTTCTCCAAATCAATATCCTGAAGTGATTCCTATAAGTTTTCTTCTACAAGAGTCATAGATTATGGCTTTGCTGCTGAATTCTATCAAACATTTAAAAAGCTAAGATCACTTGTTATCAAATTATTCCAAAAACAATTGAAGAGGTAGAAATTCTTCTCAATTCATTCTATAAAGCCAGCATTACCTTGGCTACTAAGACTAGATAAAAATGCAGCAAAAATAAATAATTAATTAAATAAAAAATAAATAAAACTATGATATATTGAAAAGATCATTCATCACAATTCTTCCCAGGGGCACAAAGGATGCTTCAATACACACAAGTGAATAAAAGTGACACATCATATTAACAAAATGAAGGACCAAAACCATCTGATCATATGAATAGATGTAAAAAAAATGTATGATAAATTCAACATTCCTTCATGACAAACATTCTCAAAGAATTGGGTATAAAAGGAGTGAAGCTCAACTCAGTAAAGGCTATATAAATAACAAAACCACAGCTAACATTGTATTGAATGGAAAAAGTTAAAAGCTTTTCCCTTTAAGATCCCAAACAAGACATGGATGCCAATTTTATCACTTTTATCCAACATAGTACTTGAAGTCCTAGGCAGACAGGGAAGAGAATGAAACAAAAGGTGCTGAATTTGAACAGGAAGAAGTCAAATTATCCTTGTTTGCAGATGACAGAATTTTATAGAGAGAAATTCCTAAAGACATCACCAAAGACCCTATTAGAACGAATGAAATAATTTACTGAATTACAGGACACAAAGTCTACAGACAAAAATCAGTAGGGTTGCTATGTATCAATAGCAAACTGTCTGAAATAGAAATCAAGAAAGCAATACCATTTCTAATAACTATAAAAAGTAAAATTTAGCTTTGGTTAAATTTAATCAAAGAGTTGAAATATCTCTACAATAAAACTGTAAAACATTGGTGAAAGAAATCAAACAGGGCATAGAGGAATGGGGAAGGCATTTTTTGTTTGTAGATTAGAAGAATTAATATTATTAAAGTGTTGATACCATTGAAAGCAATTTACAAATTCAATGCACTTCTTATCAAAATTCTAATGAAGGTTTTCATACAAATAGAAAAACCCATCCTGAAATTCACATGAAACCAAAAATGATCTTGAGTAACCAAAGCACCATTGAGCAGAAAGAGCAAAGTTAGAAGTATCATATTTCCTAATTCAAAATATACTACAAAACTATACTGATTAAATCAGCATAATATTAGCATAAAATCAGACACACAGATCAATGGACTAGAATACAGAGCCTAGAAATAAAAACACAAACAATTAGAAGTAACTGATTTTTTAAGAAATATTATTTCTTTATATTGCCTAGGCTGGTCCCAAACTTCAGGATTCAAGCAATTCTCCTGTTCCCAACTTCTGAGATAACAGGTATTACTCCACCCTGACCAGCCAGACAACTGATTTTTGAAATAGGTGCCAATAACATACAATGGAGAAAGTTTCTTCACTAAATGGTGCAGAGAAAACTGGATATCCACATATAGAATTAGACACCTTACATCGCACCACACACAAAAATTAACTCAAGATAGATTGAAAAAATTAATTTTAATGTCATGCACACTTTGACTCTAGATTTAAACCTCAGATCCCCATTTAAAAGGTGGTCCCTCAAATCATTTCCTTAAAATTTTAAGCTTCAGCTTGTTTGTCTATAAAATTCGGTTAGTAATATCACCCTTGCCTTTCTCATAGAACTACTATGGTCGTCAAATACATTCATGCTAATAGAAGAAATTTACAAGCTGACCAAATGTGCATATACATGTGAAATTCAAGGTAGCATGCATTTGCTCTAATATTACTCTGAAACAGTGTTCCTTAGGACTATGTGACTCAGGAAGAAGAGAACAGTTGTAGACAAATAATTCATTATAATACACACTGTGATGAGGAAGATTTGGATACCAAATCTCACTATTAATATGCCCCAATGGGGCCCCCTTTTAATGCCCCAGGAATATTGGGGTACAGAAAGCTCAAGAGAGGCTGCCTCTGGTTGCCTGTTGAAGGCTGACTTTCCCCCTAGCTATTCCAACACTTCTGTCCTGTTTCTTTTGGCCCTAAAACTTGTCATCCATTTCTATGAATTCTAGGATCATTTCTAGGCTGCAGGTAGGGGGAATTTTTCTCTTATTAATCTATTCATAAGAATTGCATTTAGGAGACGCTTTTACCATGCCCCCACGCTCACACTCTGACAATTTCTCAGATGTCTCACTAATGTTTGGATAATCACTCACATTTAATAGATACCCGATGCACCTCTCCTTTTGCTCAATTGGCTCCCACATGACACGCCTTATGAAAGATCCGTGTTTTATGCTAGATGACACTCCTTCTTCCACTTCAGCCTACTCTTTTTCCATTTGAAATTCAATGAGCTGAGCGATAACAACAGATCCTGCCCCTGATCCAGCATTGATGGGAATTTATCTGTCACGTAACCGGGGAGGTTGCAGCATTTGGAGACCTAAGTGTTTGGCCTCTAACCTTGTGTTGCCTGTGCCGCAAACATAGAAGAAATCACATTATTCATTGCTGTGCTAAATGAGGAGATGTGTGTCGAGGATTTGCTGGTGTAGGATTTTTCATTTAATTAAATCTGAGTTTATATCTGCCCAAGGGACCTCATTGACAAAGGGAAGGTGGTGAAAAAGCTTTGTCGGTATTTAAGTCCAACAATAACTTTTTTCCTGATATAATTAATGTGTATCCATTGATTTCGGTTTTCAGGGAAGGTTATTGTTTCTGAGGCAACACTGTCATCACTAATTCGTCTTTATAGAGCAGCTTTATTAGACCTGTGACCTTGGGCAAGTCACTTAACCTCTCTGACTTTTGATATGGAGCAGAATTATTAATGCCTTCTAAACAGAGATGTTGTCAGGATTACGCATGATAATGAATGTGAAGAAGCCTCTTGTTACCTAGAAAGGGAACTCACCTGCTTTATCTCAGTTCATTCCTACAATACCAAGGAGGTGAAGGGTAAGCAAGGTAGTTTAGTGCAAAGGATGAGGATTCAGGATCAGATAAATGGAATAAACCGTCTAATGGCACAGAGCCAGGAGCCTTTGCCATTAGGCAGTTTTCCTCTGGTTATTTTGGCATTCCGCACACTGAACCTACATATTATTTCCTGAGACCAAACCCTGACCTCATTCAGGGAACTTATACTGACTCCAAATATACTGTAAGAAATCAGAACATTTAGGGGCTGGGAATATAGTTCAGTTGGTAGAGTGCTTGCCTCACATGCATAAGGCCATGGGTTCAATCCTCAGCACTGAAAAAAATAAATAACTAAAAAGAAGAAGAAATCAGAACATTTAAAAGAATAGACAAAACATGCTATTAGGAAGCTATCAGAACTGACCTAGGATAGAGAGTTCTCACTTCCAGAGTCAGAGGTAATCTGGGACAGCTCTCTCTTATAAGAGATGTTTCAGGAATTTTGTAAGCCATTTGTTAAACACAGCCATTATTACAAGTTAAATTTTATAAACCTAGTTAGTTAAATCATAATGAACAAAAGGTAATTAATACTCAAAATTGTTTACTCAATTTTTTTTCACTACATTTTACTATCATATATACTGAATATTTGTGGCACAAATATCGCACAATAATTAGTTACTACATATACGGCAGTCATTTGTGATATTAGGTTATCAAAGACTCAGCTTCCATCTTGGGCCTTTTTCTGTCTTTTGGACTACTCACTCTGGGAAGCCAGCTGCCACATCTTCACAACACTCAGGCAGCCTATGGAGAGGCCCAGGATGTAAGGAACTGAGGTCTCTAACCTACAGCCAAGGGAACACCTGAGGTCTTCCAAAACCCACATGAGTTTGGAAGTCTCCAAATGACTACACCATGATTGACAGCTGGACTGTAACCTCATGAGAGACCTGGAGCCAGCTAAGCTGCTCCCAGCAGTAGATTACATTTAGCGAAGCATCTAGATATTCTCACATTCCATGTCTGATTTAAGAGAGGATCCTGTAAATGTCTAGAAACTTGCTTTTTCCTAAACATTACAAAGTTGTAAACAAATCCAAAATCATATCACAAATATAAATATTTTCTATATTATCTTTTGCTGCCTGGTAGGTCAAATAAATGTTATTTAACTCTTGCATCTGATCTATTCAATTTTAGAGAGAGGCTTATTATCTCAAGTATGAATGTAGTTCTAAAATAATAGTCTGCCCAACCATCTTTATTTCTCTTTAGGTATGAACTGTCAGCATGCACAATTAAATTGGGATTACCCAAATAAGTCTCTGAAATCTGTGTAGTGAATAGGCAGCTTCTAAATAGAGGTAACATCTGTGGAGTTGTCTTTTGGTGAGTGGCATGTCTGTTGTAGCTAGGCAGTGGTTTGTGTAAAGTGAGCAACAATATCTAAGTGAGCTAAAAGGTGTAACTGTGTTTCACCATTGGGGAGATCTCCAGAGCATGGAGTACCATGAAGTTTGTTGGAGACCATAGAACTAAACTAGTACTTTAACACATTTGTTATTATTTCTAGAACTTTTAGACAAGAGGATACTCATTGACCCCTTGAGTTAGACAAGAAAAAAAAAAAACTGAAGTACATAATAGTCTTCTGATGATCTGAATCAATAGACTTCAGGATATAGGAACCCTCTTTTCATCTCACAAAGAAGATTTGCAGATCTAGACTTCTGGAAACAATTATTTTTGAAAAAAGATTTTCTGATCACTGTGATTAATTATGAAGATACTTCTTTTGACTTGAAAAGCATAGCATGATTAAGGAACACTTATGTCAACATAGTTTACTTATGCTTAATTCTAGAAAGATTACCTCTCTCTTGCAGTTACTAGCTCCACCCCCCCACCAACTTCAGTAAATAAAAAATGTTTTCATATAGTTTTGAATTAGTTAAAATTTGGAGAATTCTAGATAAATGTAATAATTCCTATAATTCATTATTTTATAGCATGAACAGATTTTTATGTCCTTATGAGATAGTTTAGAAAAGCAATGCATAGTTTAAATGTAAAAGATATGCTAAATCATTATTCTGAATTCAGAGTCTAAATTTGGAAAAGGCACATTAAGAACCATTGTCAAATTGATAGATTAAATCATAAATATCTAAAGAAAAAATTATAAATAGCATTATAAAAATACACAGAAAAAGATCATTACAAGCTTCACTATTTTAAAGTAAGAAACATTTTAATGATTTAAGAATATAAAAAGAAACTGAAAATTAAACAATATAAATATATATGGTCCAAAGAAGAAACTTCAAAAATCTGAGCACAAAATAGTCACTTTACAGAAATAAAAAAGATATATATATTGTTAATTTTATCTCTTTTCTAGTTTATTCACATAATAACTTGTAGCAGAAAATTTAATAGCATATCTATGTATATTTTGAGTCATATGTAGATATAGAAACTTATAAATTTAGAGTTCTAGCTAAAAATTTAAAATCTAATTACAAAGATAATATATATCCTACCTAAATAAGTGTGTTCCTTCACTTCTTTATAAACTAAAATATATTTATAAGCAGAAATTCATACCCATGGTTTATTATTTATATTCGTATTTCTCTGTAACTATTCAACTAAGATAGTCAACTGCTTATAATAATTACCATCTTTAATCAAACTGTGTTTTCTCGAGACACAAGAAAAAATTTGCAGCAAACAAAAGTCCAATAATGGTTCAGTTATTATATGGAATAACTATCTACATTTTATAGTCTGAATAAATGTAGAGAAGCAACAATGATTATATAAGGAACTGAGGTCTCTAACCTACAGCCAAGGGAACACCTGAGGCCTGACAAATACTACATGAGTTTGGAAGTCTCCAAATGACTACACTATGGTTGACAGCTGGACTGTAACACCATTCAAGGACATTAGCATATTTTTGTATTTTATAAGTATTTAACAGATAAAAGTAAAATAACATTATAGTTAATTTACTGACTATTGTTTTTGTGTCTGCTTTTTATTTAGAAATTGCTCAGGCACACAAAGATGATTTATTAGATAACTACTCTGTCTAAGTTTGTAAAGTTGAATTTTTGGAAATTACAATTTTAATCTGCATATCAAATCCTTATGATTTGCCACCTGGTGAGAATTTTATAAACATGAACCCTTGAGAAAGCTATCTATTGTATAGAAAAGGCCACCTACTTCAGACTCTTTGGCCTCACCTAATCTCTAAACTTAATGTCTGGCTTTCAGTTTTCCCACTGCATGCTCTGCTGGGCATCCCATAATCTCATCCTGACAATGAGCAACTTATCTTAACATAGATTTTCATGATTCCTTTGTTGTGTTTCTCTTTACATATTGTCCCCTGAATGCAATCTGCCCCAGCAGGCCCTAACTCTGCAGTTGCCTCTGGCCACCCTCTCTCTGTAAGCTCTATTTCTATACATACACACCCCATATGGTAGACTGCTGCCTTCCTACCAGACATTTAGAGGTTCTCCAATTTCTCACTGCTATTATTAAATCATGAAATAAAAATTTATCCTCAAATAGCATATTTCCTTTTGGATTCCCTTCTGGGAGAAAAATCTCAGAAGTTGAGTTCCTAAATATAAAAGAATGAACCCTTTTTCAGTGACTCTTGAAATGGCAAATGCTCCCAGATACACAACCAGGAATCTTTGCTACTGACAGGAGCCGTAGAAGTATCTTCTTAAACTGGGTCAAGGGTTTATACCATGGCACTGTATTCCACGATTACATTAGTTCAGGAATGGCACTGTACCTCACTGTATTTGTGTTGCTGAAAAATAAAATGAATCATCTGTAACTCTCTGGGGCAACCATGCTTTTAGATGGACACACCAAAAATTCCAATGTGTTAGAAAATATGAGTAATGCAGAATTGTTAAATGTCGACCATGAGCATTTGCTGACCTAAAGGACTTTTCCAAAAGCATCTCCAAAGGTAAGATCTTGAATGGGAAGCTCTTGAGATGCTGATTGTTCTATAGACTAAGAGAAAGCCAAAGCCACCTAGATACAGTTAAAGAAATGAGTCCTAGACCCCAATGTTCTCCCTTGTTCTGTTGGTGACACTTAGATGGGGTACAAGGAAGCAATCTGAGAGAGGTGGGGTGGTGTCCTGCACAAGGACCTTTTTCTTCTGTTATTTTTAGACAGTGGTATTTTCTTCGAACAATTTTTTGGTTGGAAGGAATATGAGAGATTGCAGTGAGGCGGTATTCAAACCCAACAGATATTTTATTTTTTTTTTACACATCTTTATGCATGTAAGTTATTTCAGTCTTCATTTTTTCCAGCCAAGGAAGATGGGCTGTTATAATGTTGTTTTCTAGGCAAAAATCTCTCTTTCTCCTGACAAATAGACAGATTGCTTCCCCTGAAACTTGGTTTATTTCTGGAAAGTCTTCAGACCTCTTGCTTTGAGAAGGAGAGTAGGTCTGGAGAAAGTCTTTCCATGACCCCAGGAACCTCATTTCCAATATTGAAAAAGAGAAATTTCTGTTTGGCCCTCTGGGTCATGCTCTTCACCTTCAGGCTTGGGGTTTTCTGGCTTTTTCTATGTTCTGCAGCTGCATTCCAAAGCTTCTCCCTCTAATTCCTCTGTTCAGTTCAACAGTTTTGGGCAGTCATTCCTCCTATCTTGGGCTTCCTATTTTCAGCTTTCTCCATGTTTCACTGAATACACATTTACATTCTAATTTCTGATTCCCCTTGATATTTTGAGAGGGTTGCTCAAAAGAAAAGGGGGAAAAGCTGATTTTATGCCATCACATTCAAACTAGAAACCTCGTCCTTTTTTTATAAAAATATAGATCACTTATAATTGGGCCATTAATTCGGACTCGAGGCTGTCGTAGATATTGAACAGTTTATTGAAACACTATGATATCAAACAGTTCTTGCGTTTTAATCTATACTTTGGCATTCATCGTATTTTTTTCCTAATTTTTATAATACGCATCTAATTTGTATCCTCTTGAATCGTCATTCTTGTTTGTTGCTGATAACCCAATACCACAGACTGGGTACGTTTTAAAGAAAAGGGACTTATTTTGGCTTATCATTCTTCTTTCAGGTTGAAGGGCTATATCCGATGATGATCTTCTTGCTGATAGAATCCCAAGGTGGCTTAGGACATCACATGGCAAGGGAGAGCACAAGAAACCTGGCTGAGTTGGCTTTATAACAGAGCTGCTCTCAAAATTCAATGAATCTATGAATCCATTCCTGAGGACAGAGCCTTAACCAATCACCTCTTGGTTCCCTCCTGGCCCTATAATTACATTTCCATATGGGTTTTGGAAAAGACAAACTGTTTTGAAACCACAGAAGCTTGTTTTATAATCATAAAATTATATATATATATATATTTTTTTTTTCTAATCAGTTAGACCATAATTACTCTTCCAATAGATTCTTCATAAAAAGGCTCAAAGGAAATCAACTCTATCAAGACGTTTTTAGGTATGTTAAAGTGTACCTTTGCCTACATGCTTGAATGAGAGTCAATAATTCCAACATGTAGGTTCCAGAACAGCTTCAAAGGAGCACAGCATTTGACTTCATTCTCTAAATTTGGTGAGAGGTTTGACAGAGCATGAGAAATGAGTCCCCTGAGCAGAAAGAACATCTGTAAAAATTTAAATTGAGCAATTTTATAAAGATCCTATAGAATTTTACAGATTTTTAGAGCTGTCATATACAGGATGATAGATCAGAACGAGTTTAAGGTACAGTCAGGAACTGAAATAGTATAATGGGGGACATTTATCTACTGAAGTGTACTCTACAAGAGAAAACTTATTGTGATTTGAGTGCAAAGAAAAACTTTCCCTGATACTTACTGTCATTCAACAGCATAAATTTAGAAAATTTCAAAACCAAATAATACCAAAATTGAAATTGAATGTTAGACTTCAAACCTTAATATTCAAAGAATTTTTATTTATGTCCTGGGTACTTAGAAGATCTTCCTGGCAGAAGTATGATAGGGTACATTTTAAAGAAAACTTAATCAAGTGGGAACCAGGTGGGTGGATTGGTGGGGCACTGGAGAAATAGACAGGGAAGAAACCCAGTTCAATAGTCCAAGTGAGACTGTTGAAGGTGCAGGAAGAAAGTGAAAACAGAATTGATTTAAGAAACATGATAGTCAAAATAAGAGAACCATGGTGATTGATTTGCTATGGAAAGAAAGGAAAGACTCTGAGATGAAACTGAAATGTCAAGAGTTGTGCAGCAGGAAAGAATATCAGCCCTGATCAGATGTGACTCCTCCACTACCCTCATCCCCTCAACATTATTTTCCACATAACATTGAATATTAACAGAATAGTTCCTAAATTAGTCTTTTATTCTAAATGCATAATGGATAAATTATATCTACTTATCGAATTTCCATCCAATTTTTTGAAAGGCTTCTGTTACTGGAATTCATTTACATTATGAAGTAAAATTCTACAATTTTTTTTTAAAAAAAAGAGAAGATCATATGAGGTGAAAAAAATATGAAAAGTGAGAGAAATCAAACTCAGTATAAAACAGTTGTAAAAATAGTTGTACCTTTCAAACACAACATGGGGAACAGATTAAGAATCAACAAGACTATGAGTGTGCATTTGTGTATTTAATTTGGATTCAATTCTTCCAGTATACTATCTAAGCCAAGATTGTTCATTATAGATAACCTTTTTTTTTTTTTTGACCATTTCTGACAGTGTCTCAGGAATTGTGTTACTTACTTTTACATCACTGTTTCAATATATGGGTAATATAGCAGAGTAAATCAGCTCACTTCATGGCAACCAAGAACCAGAGGGAGGGAAAAAGAGAGAGAAGAGGCCAGAGACAAGATATGCCCCCAGTGACCTACATCCTCCAACTACACCCATCTCCTACAGTTTCCACTCCCAATAGTCCATTCAACTGTTAACCCATCAATGGATTAACCCACTGATGAGATTAGGGCACTCATGATGATCTCTTCACTCCCCAGGATCCCCACCTATGAACATTGCTGCACTGAGGACCAAATAGTTAACTTAGGAGCTTTGGGGGTAACATTCCATATCCAAACTATAACAGATAACCTGTATAAAAATATCTCTGGCCAATATAGCCTAGTATTAAAGTTGTAAACCAAGTCTCATGATTAGGCAAAAAGTTCTTTGGTTTAGTTGGAAATGTTGTTTGTCTATATGGATTTATTTTTACCTTCTGTTCAAGGTCAAAGCACCAAGACTGATGACAAAGCTAACGTGTATGAATTGTAATAAACCGGTAAAAGTTTAAGTGGGAAAAGAGTCACTCATAGTGACAAACCAGTCACAGTAGAGACACAAGATCTCCCAGGGGCTGCGTTGAGGAAATAGAGATGCAGAGAAAATTTTACTGTGTAAATGAAGAAATAGGAAACAGCATAATCCCTGAAAAAAAAAGTCAGCAGTGATATGGCTGTCAATGTGTGCTAGCCCTGGCCATTGGTCTAAACTGATTAAATGGACATTGTCAAGCACAATCCATGTAGCTCAAGAAGTTCCTGAGACCAGAGAGAGATAGAGGTGTGGAACCAAAATCTGTGATGTATCCAATGCAGCTGGATGTGGATGCTTTTAAAGGGTAGGTCACTCAAGGCAAGCTCTTTGGAGAAAATACCCAACAAGAAAGAACAGCCTCAAGACCAGGAGCCCATATATAAGGGAAAAAGAGAAAAAAATGTACAAAATGAAGAGAAGAGATACACTTCCAAAATATCACACCCAAAAGCCATAAAAGAGCAGAAGTAAATGTATCATTGAATAGATCGTTCTCTGTCCTAAAGTAAGGGGACTCTGGATTAGAGTCTCTAGTTTTATCTAGAAGAGCTGTTTAAGTAAACCACTTGTGAGTGTGATATCCCAGACTCATACACAGAGAGGCAGACATTAATATACTCACTAATACCTAAGAATATCTATATGTATGCACATCTATGAACATTTATATCTCTTTGCCAGTCTTTAAACTCCCCACCAAGCCCAGCATTTCCAGCATCACATATCAAGGCAAAGCTCAGTCTGGTTAGCAGATGTATAAAAAGGATTGTTTGGCAAGTAGTATAAGCTTAGGTTATACATATTGACACTAGCTCAAATAAAGTTATTTTAAGTAGGTTTTTAATTTGGCTTTCCCATTTACTTATAATTTAGGAGGGCTTTTATCAAAAGTCATTTTTTTAAAAATTTTAGATTATCTTTGGAGATTGTTTTTTTTGGGGGGGTACTTGCACCTTTTGGTAAGATTTAGCACTTTCCAAATAATACTGAAAATGCTTTTAGATAGGTTGGTAACTCCTAATATCTCAATCTCATTAGGGCCTCCTCTGACGATTTCTGGCACTAAACTAAAAATTCCCTAGTCACAGAAAAGAACACAAAACCTTATGTCAAATGAAAATAGGCAAATGATGCAAAATGATAATTTGGTAAAGCAGGGATAAAATTCACATTTGCAGTTAGGGCATTAACCCAGAGAGTTTGCCAGGTGCAGCATACATTTCTCCCTGCTGAGCCACAAAGTAGTTTGTGACTAAGAGCTGAGTGCGCCACGGTCTCACCCGCTTGTCCCCAGAGGTGCCCTGGTAACTGCATGTGTCCTGCCTATGAAAACACAATTTAGAAGATGCCATTTGACTATCCTCAGAAAAGCATCATTAGTTAATTAAATTGTAGCTATTTAAGCACCTGTAACAAGTAATGGGAATTTCAATTCTACTAATAAAAGGATATTATTTATAATGAGCTTTGCCACCAAATGTGCTCAGAATGTGGAAGGCTAACCATTAAATTGTGACTCAGAACATTACCATAAAGACTGAAGCTGCACGTTCTGATTGCAAAAGTAACCAGGATATACAGAAATCATGAGAGTCAATGAGCCAGGCTTAGGGGACCATTAAGATCTAAGAAGGGCAATGATCTATATTTGTTGGGACAAAGATGGCACGTGGGGAGGTGATTCAGGACACAGGCACTGCTTCCTATCCCCTTCATGTTAATATAAGAGCCAAAGAAGAATTTGGTAGTTTTTTTAAATGTTTATAGAGTATTCTGCACATTTCCTCTGGGAAATGTCATCAACAACTGTAATGTCTATGAAAACTCATTTAATAATCTAAAATGGCTAGGATCAGTCCTCCTTTGCCCTCATGAATTTTATAGGCCACTTCACTTCCTCTGGCCTCAAAAGCCAGCTAAAAGTTTCACAACTTCAGATACCCAGATACCACCCACTACTTTTTTTTTTTTTTTTTTTAAGAATCAAGTACCAAAACTAAGATGTCTTCTCTCTTCCTTGAAAGGCACAAGAACCTGATGGGCCACTGGTGTAAATCTTGTGTCTTTCACTTCAGATAGAGAATTACATCATTGGCTTGCCTTATTCTGAGGGCTTCAAATGTGCACGGAACCTGTGGTAGGACTACTTGGCTTCTATAACCACATGACCCAATTCCCCTAATAAATTCCCTCTTCTCTCTCTCTCTCTCATTGGAAAATTCTACTTAATGCAATTAGCAAGACTACAATGCTGAATATGAATGAGAGGAGTGAACATTCTTGCCTTGTTCTTTACCTCTATAGGAAAAAGTCTGTTCTGACCATTAAACATCATATTAGCTATGGAGTTTTAGTAGATGTCCTATACCTGTTGAAGAAGTCCCCCTCTATTCCTAGCTTTCAAAGAGCTATTATCATGAATGAGTACTGGATTTTTTTTTCAAATGCTTTTTTCATTGCATCTCTTTATATGAGCATATATTTTTATTTAACCTATTGGTATGAAGGATTGTAGTAATTGATGAACTAGCCTTGTACGCCCAGAATAAATCTCAGTTTGTCATGGTTTGATTACTTTTATACATTGTTACAGTCAATTTTGTCAAGTTCTTTTGCATCTATGTTCATGAAAAATTTGGTTTGTAGATGTCTTGCAATGTCTTTATCAGGGTTTTGTATTAGGGTAGCAGTGCTGGCCTCATGTGATGAGTTGCAAGATACCACCTGTGCATCTATTTTCTGAAAGAGATTTTAGAGACTTGGGATAATTAATTGCTCCTTAAATGTTTGGTCGAACTCACTAATGAGTCTATGTGGGCCTGCTACTCTGTTTTGAAAGATTATTAATTTTCAATTCGATTTCTTCAATAGATAAAGGCCTATTCAGATTGTCTCTACCTTCTTCTGTGACTTTTAGTAAATTGTGACTTTCAAAGCATTGGTGCATTTTGTCCAAGTTCATGAGCACAAAGTTGTTCATCATGTGCCTTGATTATGCCTTTTTGTCTAAGAGATCAACAGTGATGTTCCTTCTTTGTTTTCTGATATTAGTAATTTGTGTCTTCATTCTTTTTTCTTAATTGGCCTGGCCACAAGTTAGTCAGCATTTTAGCCTTTTAATGTTTTTTTTCTTAATAATTTCCTGTTTTAAGTTTTATTAATTTCTATTCTAATTTGTGTATTTCTTATTTTTGTTCTAATTTTTCGGCTTTTTCTAGTTCCCTAACATGAAACCTTGAATTCTTTATTTTAAATTGTTCTTATTTTCTAACATATGCATATGGTGTTACAAATTTCCTACTAAACACTACCTTTACTGCCCCCCCACAAATTTTAATGAGCTATATTTTTACTTTTATAATCTAAAATGTTTTAAAATTTCTCCTGACTCTTATTCTTTGTCCCACTTGCTATTCATAAATGTGTTGTTCTTTTCTCCAAGTATTTATGGGTTTCCCAGCTATTCATTATTGACTCATAGCTTAGTTGCTTTGTGTTTTAAAGTCTTTTTTAATGATTTCTATTCTTAAATTTAAAATGTGTTTTCTGGCTCAGAATGTGTACATGTGAGCTTGAGAAGAGTGTGTACTCTGCTAATGTTGGATGAACTATATTCTGTAGGTGTAAATTAGATCCAGTTGATTGATGATGTGGTTCACTTGAAGCATGCCCTTACTGATCTTCTATGTACTGGAAACAGAAGCTTTCTATTCGTGGGTGCGTATACATTAAAGATTATTGTGACTGTTTGGAGATTTAGCCCTTTTATCCTTGGGAGAATTCAAATTACCTTGAAGGGTGAGACTCTGGTGACCAGATACTGAAACTCTGAGAGATAAAGATAGTTCCTCCTAACCATAAATTTTGTAAGAATGTATGGCTAAGAATCCAATTTGAACCGGTCAACATGGGCCAAGGTGCCCTAGAGTTGCCATAACAGTGGGACTTGATAATTTTCCTTGTTCTGAAATCTGTTTTGATGGTTAATGTTATGCATCAGCTTCACTGGGCCACCCAGATATTGGGTCAAATATTTTTCTGGGTTTGTCTGTCAGAATGCTTCTGGGAGAGATTGACATTTGAGTAAAAAAGACTAAGTAAAGCAGATTGTCCTTCCTTAATGAGGATGGGCTTCGTCCAACCAGTTAAAGGACTGAAGAAAACAAACAAATAACAACAACAAAACTAAGTAAGAGGGAATTCTTCAGTCTGGCTTCCTTCCAGCTGGGACAAGGTTGTTCTTACATTTGGATTCATGCAGAAACATCAGCTCTTTGTTTTGAGCTTGCCAACATTCTCAGTGTATCTGTACCACTAGCTCTACTGGTTTTCAATATGCCAATTACAGTTCTTGGAAACTGTCACTCTCAGCAAA
Source organism: Ictidomys tridecemlineatus (assembly GCF_052094955.1). Lineage (NCBI taxonomy): Eukaryota > Metazoa > Chordata > Mammalia > Rodentia > Sciuridae > Ictidomys > Ictidomys tridecemlineatus. Next base: position 26,403,426 of record NC_135478.1, on the reverse strand, counting down.
CATGTGTCCCAATTCCTTATAATAAATCTGTCTATAATTTATTAATGTAATTTTGGTTTTCTTTTCTACCAAGTGCTTGGTCTGGTATTGATAGCCATCCTATCAATATTCCCACTTTCTTTTTATTAGTGTTAGCATGACACATCTCTGCTACTTTTTGAATGTGTGTGTGTGTGTGTGTGTGCGCTCGCATATATATATTCCCTCCTGTAAGGGGGTGTTGAACTGAGGGCCTCATGCATGCCAGGAGAGCTCTCTACTGAGCTATCCCCAGCCCACTATATATGACTTTATATTTAAACTATGTTTCTTATAGATACCATTCAGTTGGGGCTTGTTTTTAAACTTACAATTTTTTTCTTAATCTTAAATTTTACCGAGCACAGTGGCACACACCTGTAATCTCAGCAACTTGAGAGGCTGAGGCAGAAGATCACAAGTTCAAAGCCAGCCTCGGCAAAAGCAAGGTGCTAAGCAACTCAGTGAGACCCTGTCTCTAAATAAAATTCAAAATAGGGCTGGGGATGTGGCTCAGTGTAAAGTTCCTCCAAGTTAGGGTTAGGGTTGCTTGGTTTATTACAGTACTCTTCTTGTTTCTGCGTTAACTGAATGTTAAATCTGGTAAGTATGCTAAAGTAATTCTTCTTTTAAAAAAGTACTCAACAACTTCTCTTTCACTCAAATAAAAATCAACACCATTGGGATGGCCACCCAGAGAGTCTACAATATGCAGCATATTTCAGCACAAAATCTTAAGAGTATAAAACAATGAATATTTATTTTATTCACAGGGGTGTGGGCCAATTGGGAGATCTGTGATCACTGCTCAGCCTGTCTGGATGGTTCTGCTGAACCAAGTAGGGTTCTGTCTGCCCCCTTTTCCTAGAACCACTGGGTTGGTACAGCCATGTTCTTCTCATTGTGCCATGGCATAAGTTCAGGAGGACAAACAGGTGGGGATCCTTAAAGAATGGGTCATGTCTGCTTCATCTTACTGGGCAAAGCCAAGTTCTCCATTCACCCAACACAGTGACAATAAACAGAGAAACTCACTCCTCCCTTTCAGTCAAAGGAACAACAACATGACACAGCCAAGATAGTGAATATAAAGAGGGATGAAAAATTAAGGTCAGTAATTCAAAAAAATTAAGGTCAGTAATTCAAAAAAAATAGTTCCATGGAATATGCTATATTTTTTTGCTAAGTAATTTTGTTTATTGTGTGCCTCCTTCCTCTAGAATGCATTACGAGGAATCATCATTTGTTTTACATACCGCTGTAACTTTGTTGGCTAAATCAGTGCTCCTAGTAGGTACTCAGTAAAAACATTTAAGTAAATTAATATGCAAATGATCGCATTACATTATGATTAAAGTGTTGAACAGCATTCTGTATGTAAGTCACAGAAGTAGAATAGGGGAGGATGTTTTGAAAGGGGCTACAAAAAAGGCTTAAATAAAAGATGCATTAGCTCAATCTTAATTAACAAACAGGAGTCCATCCAGAAAATTTCAAGGAATATTATGGGATGAGGGTGTTGAATATTTTAAGCACATCAAAAGTAAAACTAACTTTATATCCTATGTATACATTTGGATCAGCTCTTCTCTATACTCATATTAACATAAACACAGGCTGTATTCATCAGCCTTAGTATTTCCTTCAAGGGACCCTCTGCTATTTGGCCACTGTTATCTTATGCATGAGCTTCATGTTTTCCCCTTTGCTCTAGTGTTAATCAGGAGTTTCTTAATACCTCATAATAGCATCAGTGCTGATGTTATTGACTGAGGCTGGTGTCCTGATTAAGAGAAATATTACCCAGGCCTGGGGTTCTCCAAGCCACCAGATCTCGAGGAACTAGAACAAGGCTGGGTTTAAGACAGAGCAAGGCCTCCTTATTTCCACCTGAGCTTTGAAGCAGTCCGTCTCCAACACAGTTCCAGAGCCCTTCAAGAAAGAAGCTCTGTCAGCTACTAACCTCTCCCAACTCCAGAAGCTTAAAGACTGCCTACAACACACTCTAGTTGCTTACGCAACTAGAGAGAGGTGTCTAAAAAATAAAATTACCATTTAAATTACAGAAATCTCTTTCTACCAGTTAAATTATTCCATATAAACAATAAAAATATAGTTTCAATGTTACTATGCTCCCTGCAATATTTAGTACTGAGGTGTATTAAAAAATTATCCATAGCCGGGCACAATGGCACACACCTGTAATCCCAGTGGCTCAGGAGGTTGAGACAGGAGGATCATGGGTTCAAAGCCAGCCTCAGCAACTTAACCAGGCACTAAGCAACTCAGTGAGACTCTGTCTCTAAATAAAATACAAAATAGGGCTAGGGATGTGGCTCAATGGTTGTGTGCCCCTGAGTTCAATCCCTAGTATCCCCCCAAAAAAAATTATTCATGATTTATTGGGAATTTCAATTTTTCTGTTGTCTTGAGTTATTGGTTGCTCAACCCAGCAACCCCAATAAAAGAATTACTCAATGCTCCTATAAATAGTATCAGTCTGGGTATGATGGTGTATGCTTGTGACTCCAGTAACTTGAGAAACAGAGGCAGGAGGATCAAAAGTCTCAAGCCAACCTTGAGAACTTAGCAAGATCCTGTCTAAAAATAGAAGAAGGAGAAGGGAGAAGAGGAAGGAAGGAAAGAAAGAAGGGGAAGGAAGGCAGGGTGAAAGAAAGGAAAAGGGAGGCTGGGGATATAGCTCGATGGTAGGGTGCCCATAGATTCAATCCCAAATACTATATAAAACAAAATAAAACACAGTGATGCTTTCTCACCACTCAGCCAGTCAAAAGCCCAGTTACATCCATATCTCATCTATATATGTCTGAAAATTGCACAGGACCCTGCCTTGTTGGTTTCACTTGTCAGTTTAGAGAGTCAAAGAGACCGATGCAGGTCAGTGCAAAATGAACGGGACAAGAAATGAAGCAGTGGGAGACTCAGAGAAGAAACTGACAATCCAATCGATGGTTCAGGAAAAATGATTTCGACAGCAGAGCTTTTGACTAAGCATACAGGATGAAGAAAACAACACAAAATCATCAGAACCTACACCAAATTCAAAGATAGAAGACAAAAGTGTTAATGAAATATTATTGTAAGGTAAGGAGAAATAGGATTTGATAACAAAGATGTAAATCTTAAAAAAAAAAAAAAAGAAGAAGAAGAAAAGCCTGGATCCACCAAAGTTTTTAGAAGCTGCAAGGAATTTAAGTTCTAGTTAATAATACTTCCATCCCAAACTTGTTTTAAAAAAAAAATCTATGAACCTTAATATCTTGCCATCCAAATGCATCGATAAGCATTGTGTCTGGAAAGTACCAGGTCCCAGTGGCCATTTGAACAGTGCCATTTAAGGCAGTCAATGAAATTGTCTTGGCCTTTGTTGTTCCCTTTGAAAAGTAATTCAGTATGTGTGGATAAACTCCAAACCTCTGGGCTTGACACTGCTCTAGACATAGGGGATTTCGAAGTGAATTTAAGTCTCTGCATTTACAGAGCTTAGAGCTTAGTGGGAGGGAAAAAGAAAATAATCAACATACAGATATTAGGGCAGATAGTGGTAAAAGCTATGGAGAAAATAAATTATGAAAGACTCCAGTTATTTAGTGGGGAAAGTAGAAATAAAGAGATCAAAGCAAGGAGGCAGCCCATGAGATAAACAGGCAAATGCATTTGAGCATAGAGGAAATCACGTACAGGTCCTAAGTAGAAGCATATGTGGCAGAGGACCAGGAATAGCAAAGCAACCAGGAGGATTACAGCCCACTGAGAAAAAGGTAGAATAGAAAAAGATGGAGTCACAGACAAACACCAGCAGAGCTTTCAGGGCTAGAGAGGGCTTTGAGAGTGTTACCTGTAAACGATGGGAAATCTTCAGAGACTGCAGAGCAAGAATCACCCAGGCTTCTGGGTAAAGGATAAACTATAGAGTCAATGAGTAAAAATTGGGGAGATTTTTGTTGTAAATTTTTGAAGACTAGTTAGAGATAATGGTGGCTTACAGGATAGTGATTACCATAGAAATCATTATACCTGTTAGATTCTGGAGGATGTGATGTGTGTTCCTAGAGAATGTGAAGAAACAGAGACGACTGACTTCAAGTTGATAGTCTGATGGCTGTTCAGTTTGGTACAATGGGGAACACCAAGAAAAATGCAGATGGTCAACAAGGGATCTGCCAAACCTGTTCTAGCTTGAACAGGTAAGGGCTGAGTGGATGTTTCCTTATTCAAGTGGAAAGTCAGCAGCTCTGGGGAGAAGTCAGGGATGTCGTAGTAGTGAGAAGCCATCCGTATATGGTTACTTTCAGTATTGGAAAAGACATTACAAGTTCCCTCATCTAATTGAAGCATCTTGCATACAATGTTCTAAGACTTCTCTCCCGAGTTCTCTTTTAGAAAACTTCATAAGGTTAGGTAGCTCTTTTTTTTAACCCTTAAAAGACTTTATTACATTCTAGAATGGTGTTAGCAGTTACTTTTTTATTTTTATTGAATCAAAGTTTGATTTGATGAAATATTTACTCGTTGTTCATTATTCAATCTTAAGAAATTACACCCAAAGTCCATAGAGGAGACTTTATTCAGAAGACTCAAGGACAGTCAATGCTTCTGATGTAAAATCTCTCTGTTCTGCATTAGACACTCACTTCTAAATGACCTTTAAATCTGCAGTTGGTTTTGCAGAGTTTCTATTCCTTGTCTCTTCCTCTTACAAAGAGGTTCACTATGAGCAATGTTCCTTGCAAAGCCTATTCCTCAGGACGATGCAAACATGGTCCTTATGGCCTACAGCTGAAAGTGAAAAGAACTGAACATTCAAGTATTCAGCACAGCTCCACAATCCATGTCTCTCCAGGAATGATAAGCCTGTCGGGAGCTGCCCTGGATGCAGACGCCTTTAACTGAACAATTATTGCCTTCAGTCTGGCCGGTAGTGTCAAGTCGCAGTAATTTGGGTGTTACCTCCAGCTCAGATAACAAGATGTGGCTCCAGGAGCAGGCATCACCCACTGGGGTTAAGTGACATTCACCTATTCCTTCGTAATCCTACCCTTTTTCCCTTTGTGGGATAGAATGTTCCATGGAAAATCCTCTTGTGTGTCCCCTATATAAGAATAAAGAATTCCAATGGCTCTCTCTCTTTCCAAGGACCCTGAAGGTCGGAGAGCTGTCTCAAATTTTCAAAAGGTACTTCTGTGTGTTTGCGTGCTTTCTTTGCCTTTTTCTTAAGTTGTTGGAATAGTCAGATTTTGTGAACCCAGCATTAGGTCTCTAGCTAGGATAGATAGCGATACAAGCCTACAATATTTAACAGAAAATTAAAAACCAAAGAGAAATGTCTTTCTGAACACAACTCGTCATTTAACTCAAGAAGTATACTTTTCGTTCTAATGGGAAATGAAATTCTCGAGGTTACCAATACTCTGTAAAAATGGAGGTAAAAATGATTCTGGTCAATACAATTTATAAATGAAAGATTTTTTTTTCCTCCCAAATATAGCAAATTTGCATTAAATTTTTGCCCTATTTTTTTTAATAAAGAGGAAAGCAATGAAATTTCTACTGTGCAAAAAGCAAATCAACAGTTCTGAGTGGTTACTAATGTATAAAAAATAATATCTCCTGTGCAGAAGCAATAATGGGAAGACTTGGAATGACTATATCTAATTGCCTAAATTAAAAACAAATTACTGTTGTTCCCTTAAAAGCATTTCTTATCATGCAGAGAACAGGGAACACAGGAAATGTTCTGCACTTTGACATCAAGTGAAATGCCTGTTAAAGTGTGTCATGAAATATGACCCAGATAATTGGTTTAAATTGACTTGCAAAGGACACAGTAGCATGGATTAAAAACTGGCTAAATCATGAGAAAGATCGACGATCATTACAACTGTGGCCTCTCTATACTTGAGGTCCCAGTGTATAGTTAACCTTTTTATTAGAGATGTTTTCAGCATTGCAGTCTGCAAATGTATTAACAGTTTAGGAAACGCCAGATTCACGCTGGCATTCAGATAAACTGTATGTTGGATTCATGTTGTCCCCATGTTATTTGACATTCTTCCCATCAAGATGTAGATCTGTGTCCTCTCCCCATGAATATTGGCAGGCTCTGTAACTGCTTAGACCAATAGAATACAGAAGTAACCTGTGACAATTTCCTGGCTATTTTACTCAGCTTTCAATCACTGTGAGCAAAATGCCTGATAAAAACATCTAAAAGAGGAAACATGTATTCAGGGCTCATGGTTTTAGAGATCTTAATCCTGTTTCTCTGGGTATAAGGTGAGGCAGAATATCAGGGTCCAACAGAGCAAAGACAACTGCTCAGCTCATGGCAAGTTCAAGAAGCTGGTGGGCGGGGAGCGGGGTGGGAAGGATGAAGGGGCCACAGGAAAGATGCACCCTCCAAGGGCATGCCCCCCAGTGACTGTCTCCTCAACATGCCCCACCTGCCTACAGTTACCACCCAGTCATTCCATTTAAACGTCAATGATGATACAGTTTTCTTAATTCAATCATTTTATCTCTGAATATTCATTATGAAGCAGGAACTTTAAGGAGACACCTCACTTCCAAACCATAATGCTAGCCTAGAAACAAACTCCTTAATGCCTGTTTAACAGAACATGTACTCTGTGCTTGCTCCCTCTGAAAATTCAGCAGTTCTACTAAGAGAAACCTAAACACCCAGGGAGTACATATGTAGGTGCTTCATATGCTGAACTTCCAACTGACAGCAAGGGTCATCTGCCAGTCTTGTGTTAAAACTATTCAGCCAAATAGTATCTTTGTAGAACATCAGCTCTAGCCACATATGACAACTGTGTAAGAACTCCCAAGAATTAGCCCTCAGTGCAGCTCTGAAATGGTTACATAGAATAAATTTGAGGTAGGGGTGGTTGTTAAACAGCAGTGGAAAATTGTGCAATCTTTTTAGCCATAAATATGTTAATATAAAAAATATAATTCTTAGCAAGGTTAGATGCACTCATTAGTTGGCATTAAAAAGTATTTTAGGGTGCATATAGTGGATATTGATCAAAACCATGTAAAATTTAATCCCGAACACTCAAAAAATCTTTCATAAACCTATTTTCTAAAATTTCTCTCTGAAGTCAGTGGATAATGAAGGCAATGTTGCTTCACTTCTTCACTGCATAGTGTGATCAAAGACAAACATTTGGATTTATTTTAATAATGTCTAAAGAAGTTACTAAGCCCTGGACTTTTATTATTTTTCTGAAAAGAGATATTATTATTGGGAAGATTTCAGGTTATATGTTTAATAGTTATACTAGTTATATTTAAAGTTATAAAAAATTCTAAAACAAACTGAAATATCCTTTGTGGAAACACAATGTGCACTAGTTCAATGAAAAAGGGTGATGGTTATAAAATAGTAGCCAGCTCCATAATATCCTGAATAGTCTTTTTCGCCAAGACTAGACACTCAACAACTACCTGATAATCAACATATTGCTGGGCTAACCTACCTGCAGGACTTTCACAGCATGAAAGCAGATAACTCTGTACGTCTGTGGTTAGATAATGCATGTAAGGAAATGCTTCATCCACAAAGCCAAATGCATTTCTATAAGTCAACACCTAGAAGACTCTTTAAAAATTCCCACTACCAGGCTCTAACTCTCTGACAGTTTATGCCATGGTACTAAATGTCCCAGTACAATCTAGATTTTACACTCAGTAATTGATTCAAGATTGCCTCCAACTCTTTAAAGAAAGAAATAAAAGGGAAGGATTTGAGTTAACTTGAAATTTTTTTTTCGATATCCATAGCAAATATACATATGCTGACATTTAGCCACCTCATAATGCTTTAAAAGAGCTAATTTGGATTTCCTTTTTACGAAATCTTTTGATTAAAAAAAAAAAATTGCCGAGAACAACCAGACAAATTTTGAAACTGCCACCTCCATTGGGGGGGGGGGGGAAGCAAGCAAAATTCTCTTTTCTAGAACTGTGATCTGCTAACACAATCCATCACTAACTGACTGGGACTCAGGCCAACACTGCAAATTGACACCTTATCAAGACTCCTTAGCCCCATTCTCTGTGCATCACTTTGCTTAAAAAACGTGGAGTTGAAAGAAAAGAGGGCAGGTTTAGACACAGAGTCAGCCTGGCAGGAAGAATGAGGAGGGGAGTCACATGATATGCTCAGAAAAATGAGGACTTCTTGGCCATCCTGGCCCTTTGGCAGGTAAGGAGAGCTTTTTAGTATTTTTACCAGAATAAAGGGGATTCAAATAAAATTGGAATGAGAGAAAGAATTTCTCCTCCTCATGTTTCCTTTAACCTAAAACATAATTGAATCAAATTAAAAATAAAACAGACACTGTCCCTGCTTGTTGCATTTCTCAGCCACTGCTTGTATGGAATCTTAGAATACACAGTGTGTGTGTGTGTGTGTGTGTGTGTGTGTGTCTGTGTGATGTATGAAAGAACTCTGCAAGTATCTGTGGTTTTGAAGTAGATGGCAAGGTTTCAGAAGGGAGCCTCACCAAGATACCTTTGGCCACAGACTTGTTCAGTCTCTAATAGCCAGTGAATCTGAGTATTGGGAGAATTCCCCAATTTCTGTGCTGGATGCTGTGATTATCAGTCTACATGGGAAATGACAAACCTGCAAAAATGAAACCTTATGTACAGATCTACTGAATGTCAAGGCTCAAGAAATGTTCCCTCAGTCAACCAGATCGCATAGAGCAAATACCAACCTCAGGCCAAATACTGTGACTTGGGAATTTTATCAAACATCTAAGTAATTAAAACCACTTCTAGGGAAAAGAAAAAAGGACATACTGACCAGTTTGTTTTGTGGTGCCACAAATTTGATGCAAGCATAATAATTACAAAAAAACAAATAGAAAGAGACCAATTTATCACATAATCAGAGATGAAACAAATGAATAAAATCTTTAAGAATAGAAAACAATCTAGAGACACAGAAAGTGAACATCATAACTTATTTTGGAAATAATATTGTTAGAAGAGAAAAAAAGCGCCTAGGTAGGTAGGAAAAAATAATGTGCTCATAGACTGGATGTCAGCACTTTTAAAATAAATATTGTCCCCATTCACTTCAACTAAAATTAAAATACAAGCCTTCGCACACTCTTACATTGCTGGTGGGACTGCAAAATGCTACAGCCAATCTGGAAAGCAGTTTAGAGATTCCTTGGGAAACTTGTAATGGGGCCATCCAGGTATCCCACTCCTTGGTCTATACCCAAAGGACTTAAAAACAGCATACTAAAGGGACACAGCCACATCAATGTTAACAGCAGCTCAATTCACAATAGTCAAACTGTAGAACCAACCTAAATGTCCTTCAACAGATGAATGGATAAGGAAACTGTGGTGTATATACACAATTGAATATTACTCAGCAAAAAAAAAAAAAAAAGAGAATAAAATCATGGCATTTGCAGGTAAATGGGTGGAGATGGAGAATATAATGCTAAGTCAAGTTAGCCAATCCTGAAAAACCAAAGGCCGTATGATGTTTTCTTTGATATGAGGATACTGACTCATAATGATGATGGAGGGGAGGAACCATGGGAGGAATGGAGAAACTTTAGATTGGAATGGAGAAACTTTAGATTGGACAAAGGGGAAGGAGGCGAAGGGAGGGGGCAAAGGAGTAGGGATGATGTTGGAATGATATGGACATCATTACCCTGAGTACATGTATGAAGAATGAAGACATGAATGGTGTGAAAATACTTTGTGTACAATCAGTGACTTGAAAAAATGTTCTCTATATGTGTAATATGTAATGAATTGCATTCTGCCATAGTGTATAGCAAATTAGAATAAATAAATAATTGAATTTTAAAAATACAAGCCTTCGCTCACACCCCAAAACAGTGACTATCTTATTCTAAATTTATGTAGAAATCAAAAAGGCAGAAAGAAAAAGAGAATCTGGAAAAAGAAAATAAGACTGTAATAAGAGGTATAATTGCATTAGCAAAAATTAATATTTACTTTAAGATTAAATTTATAGTTTTTTATTAAGATAAAGGTGGACATATAGATCAATGGAATAGAAGAGTATGTTGAGAAATCAAATCACACTTGTATGGAACAGAATTCAGAGGTGAAAAGAAGATCCTTATACTTATGTTCACTTGATTTATGATAAAGATGACACTGAATTCAAAGGAAAAAGTCTTTTTAAACAAATATTTCTGACCCCTACCTCACATCATACAAAAAAATCAACACTACATGAAGATTGTAGATTGAAATGCAAAAGTAAAACAACAAAACTTCTGTAAGAAACTTCTCAAAAGAGTCTAAAATTTTTTAAAGATCATCACTTAAAAACATCTTCATAGACTTAAGGTAGGCAAGAATTCCTTAATTGGAATATAGACATCATTAATTATAAAGGATAAAATGATGAACTGTACTACATTAAAATGTTAAATTTCTATCCATCCAAAGATATCATAAAGTACCGAGGCAAATCACAAATTGGAAGAATATAGCAATCCATCCTCTCTCCACACACAAAAATCCTTTTGTCAAGAATATACAACAAAGACTATTTTAAATAAAACCAATACAATAAACCAGCATGAGAAAAGACAGAAAACAAAACAGAAAAAATATTTAAGTCTTGAACAAATATTTAAAAACAATAACCAAAGGGTTAACAGTCAGATCGAGATTGTTACAGATGCACTGTTGGTGGAAATGTAATATGTTTAATTATTTTGATGAGAATAGAAATCATTAAATCACTTGGGAAATCACTTCCAGGTAGAAGTTCAGGGACACCAAGATGGTAGAGATATAAAATATATACCCCACAGCCATGCCCCCAATGACCCACTTCCTCCAGTCACACCCCACCTGCCTCCAGTTACCACTCAGTTATCACCTTGATGTTATTACATCAAGAAAAGATTTACTTATTTGGTTAAGAATATAACCAAATCATTTTTCCTCCAAACCTTCTTGCATTGTTTCACATGTGAGATTTCAGAGGACACCTCACATCCAAACCCTAACACTAACAAAAACAATATTCAAGAGAAACAAGTACATATTTTTTTTGCCATAGACATGAAAAAGAATGGTCCTAACAGCATTATTGGTAATAATTCCCTGGTAGAAACAATTCTTGTTCATCAAGAGTAAAATATATAAATAAATTTCAATACATAATGAACTCTCTATGACAATAATAATGTACACATTTCTACAGAAAACAATGCAGATGTTGAGCAGACAAGAATATATGCACCATTATTTCCTTTTCATGAATTAAAAAATTGGCTAAGCTAATACAGTGGCTATATTTGGATGAGGGGATTGTGACTAGAGAGGAGCATGAGATATCTTCTTTGGTATTAGAAATGTTCTATATTTTTGCACACGGATGATATTTACACTCATATGTCCCTCTTGAAAATCTCAAAAGCTGTATATTTATGAATTTGACATTTTTGTACTTGAAGGTCAGATGCCAATATAAATTTTATTTGTTAAAATGTCAACCAAAAAATCATCAGCATATTTCTTATGGTAAAATTTGACAATCTGATTTGATATTTTCAATGGAGATGCAAATGGCCAAGGAAATCTAAGACCCTCCTGGAGACGTGGGACATGACAAGAGGATGCATTCCATAAAACAGGAAGACGTTTTCTCAGGTATAAGTTCAGGGACACCAAGATAGTGGAGGCAGGGAAACCCTCATGTCGCTGTTTACTGTTCATCAGTCCCTGTTTAAGACAAATCCCATTACCATGACAATGCCCATCACATCACGGTGACATCTCCCACCACAGGTATAGTATTTAAAATGACCAATGTGGAAAAGTGGGCAATATTCTAATTAGGTTTTCTAAAGTAACCAATGGGGCAAAATTGAACAATATTCTAAACAGGTATTATAATGGGGTAAGGTAAATAGGGTGAGGTCTTCAGTACACCTCACAGCTCAACATACAAGACACTAATTTCCAGGCATCAGGACCTTGAGCGTTTCCCTCTAGTTTGGCCCACTCCATTCTCCCCAGTGGAATGCTAGATGCACCTTCAGTAAATCTGTACCTTACCTGTTACTTCTGTGTGTTTTGCTCAGTTCTTTGTACGGGATATCAAGTACCTGGACCCTAACCGGACACCCTGATGGTTACAATTTTATAGAAAAAAAAAATGTAAGATGGAACTGATGCAAAGAGAGTTTTAGTCAGCTTTTTTGCTGCTGTGACTAAAGGACTCAACCAGCACAATTGTATGGGGAGGAAAAAAATTATTAAAGGGTTCATGGTTTCAGAAGTCTTAGTCCTTAGAAAGATGGCTTTATTCCTTAGGTGAGGCAGAACATCATGGCGGAAGACTGCAGCAAAGGGAAGCAGCTCATATGATGATTAGAAAGCAGAGATAGAGAGAAGAGAGAAAGAGACTGCACATTCTAGATAAAAAATATATACCCCATAGCCACACCCCCAATGAACAAGTTTCCTCCAGCCACACCCTACCTGCCTCCAGTTATCATGCAATTAATCCCATAAGAGGTATTCACTGATTAGGTTAAGACTATAGCCCAATCATTTCTCCTCCAAACCTTCTTACATTGTCTCACATGTGAGCTTTTGGGAGACACCTCACATCCAAACCATAACTGATAGGAAAATGGACCAAGGGACTGAGAACAGACACAAGCCCACTTATGTGTGGCTGCAAGAACTACAAGAAAGTTCTTTGCAAGAAAACCTAGCCCTTTACATATCCAATGATAACACAAATCTTGATAACCAGTGACAAAGACTCACATCCAAAATGTAGAAGAACCCACAAATCACATAGTAAAAGGGGAAAGAAACAAACAGGAAAAATAGGCAAGAATACTGAAAAGGGAGCATCCATAAGAACTTGTACTCTATCTCCAGCTCCACAAAATTTAAAAGACAAAAGAAAGTGAAAGAAAGGGAAGGGAGGAGAAAGAAAGTAGGCAAACAAGCAGGAGGGAGGGACAAGGCAAGGAAAGAAAAAAGAACAGTAAATAGAAATATTCCTTCCAAATATATCCAAATGGGAAGTAAATTCTTGAAAAGGAGCTCAACTTCAAACATCAGGGGAAACTAAACAAAATCACCACATGATACTGTTAGAGATTGGCAATGATTTTATAAAACTTTGCATATCAATGTAGAACAGTTATAATGCTTACACAATACTAATGGAAGTATAAATTCCTTACAACCATTTAAAATGTTCAACATCTCCAGCAATTAGAGAAATGACAATTAAAACTACACTGAGATTCCATCTCATTCCAGTCACAATGGCAATTACCAAGAATACAAGTAACAATAAATGTTGGTGAGGTTGTGGGGAAAAAGGTATATTCATACATTGCTGGTGGGACAGCAAATTGGTGCAACTATTCTGGAAAGCAGTATGGAGATTCCTCAAAAAACTAGACACTGAATCACCAGACCCAGTTTTCCCACTCCTTGGCATATATCCAAAGGACTTAAAATCAGCATACTACAGTGACACAGGGAAATCAATGTTTATAGAAGCATAATCCACAATAGCTAAGCTATGAAATCAGCCTACACCCTTCAATAGATAAAGAAAATGTGTTCTCTATACACAAAGGAAAATTTCTGAACCATAAAGAAGAATGACTTCATGACATTTGCCACTAAATGGATGTATCAGGAGACTATCATGCTAAGTGAAATAAGACAATTCCAAAAAGCCAACAGTTGAATATTTATTGCTGATATGTGGAAATTAAACCATAATAAAGAGAGGAAGAGAAGAGAAGTTCAGTAGACTAGAAAAAGAGGTACGAAAGGAAGGGAGGAGGGATAGGAATAGGAGAGATAGCAGATTAAATCCTACCTAATTTTCGTATGTACACATATGAAAATAGCTAAGTGAACCCCATCATTGTGCCTACCTACAGGAATGGGCTTCTAATTAGAGTAAGATATATCCTATGCTTGTATCATTTTATCAAAATGGATTTTTCTGTCCTGTATAACTAGGAAGAAACAATAAATTTTAAAAAATAATAAAGAAACCTTTCTCTGTGTGTGATAAATTCAAACACACTTACGTTCGATAACTAAGCAATTCCACAATGATATACGTACTCAACAAACATAGATATACAAACACCTACACACGTGAACACATATGTGTATGTGTATATGTATACACATATATCAACAGACATGTACAAGCATATCTATGAAATAATTTTCAAAATAGCCTAAAATTAAATAAGATGTTAATCAGCAATTCAATGTATAGCGTCTTCACACAATAGGCATACTACACAGCAATGAGAATAAACAAACTAAAACTATACACATCAATATAAATACAAACCAAATGCTCGCTAAGAAGCCAGATACAAAAGGGAATACACTAACTTATTCTATTCATGTCAACCTTTAAATGTATAAAAGTGATCTGCTGTATTAAATATTAGTATATTAATTATCTTTTTTGAGGGAGTTTTGAATTCCAACCCCAGTTCAACAAAATTTAAAAGACAAAAGAAAGAAAGTAGAAGGAAAAGAAAGGAGGAGAATGAAAGGATATAGGCAAGTAAGCAAGCTTGGTAATTCATATCTGATCTAGTATTCACTTTGTGATAATTCCTTGCATTAAATAATTGCAATTTGTGACCTTTCCTTTACAATAAACTATTTTAAAATAATGGCCAATCTATACTTGTTTATGAGAAAACAGACATCAAATTATCTCTAAGAATTGTAAATTTTTGTCTTATCCTTATCTAAAATAATGTTCAATGCCAAAATAAAGTTCAAAATTTTCTAGATATCTGGCAAGAGAATCACAAGTTTGATTATAGGCTTGGAAATTTAGAGACACTCTATCTTAAGATTCAGAAAAATATAAAAAGGGCTAGGGATGTAGCTCAGCAGTAGACTGCCACTGCATTCAATGCTCAGAACCAAAATAACAAAAAACAAAAACCCAATGTGAGTCAATCATATGAAATACGGCCACAGAACCAAATCTGAATACAAATCCGTGTCACATAAAAGCAATAAAAGTAATGAACTAACTAATCAGAATCTGGGAAATGTAACAAGGTATGAGAATGAAACTATATCCATCTTTCTTTTGTAGTATTTATTAATGCTCTTAAAATTGAAACATGCAGTTTCATAAAAAAAAAGACTCCAACTACTTAAATATTTCATGCTTCCTTAATCTAATAGAAATCTTACAAGGAATTATACCACATAAGGTGAAGACACATATATTTAAACTCATACAATTGTTCCACTTTATTTTCTTATGATGAAATTTAATTTTTAAATTAAAAATTAATCTTTAAGTGAAATTTACATTTGTCATTTAAAAGGTTTTGTGAGGATGATACAATTTGATAAAACATTTCCCTTTCCATTTATCTGTTTACATAAGCTTCCAAAGATAAATGAAATACTAAATGTTAGTAAAGGCTCTTTCTCAATGATTGAATCTGGAGTGATTCTTTTAAACCTCCATATTTGCCATCTATGTATTGTTTAAATAACTCATAAACAGCATAGTCATAATTTTACACTGAACACAGTAAAATACTATTTTAAAAAGTGGAAGCACACATGCCAAGATTTTGTGTTAGCTACATTAGCTCTGTGAGTTAATTGATTGTAATTTTTTTTTATTCCTAAACATTTTTCGATTTCCTTAAGAATAATAACTGAGAGAAGAGACTCATCTCAAATAACACAATTCTTCCCTGCCAACATGAACTCTAGACTGTTGGTACTGCCCATTTCTTGACTGACTTAGAAAGGGATCCAAACAAGGAAAAAAAAAATGATTTTAAGTACACAGAAGGGGCATTTATGTGATAGCCCTTGGTTGGCTTCAGAGCCAATGAGCAGCCAAGATTGCAGAGGCTGACCAGTGGGCTTCATCTACACCACAGCCATGATCTCTAACTGACCTGCACCTTTGGACCATCTTCTCAAGATTAAAATTCACAAGCCAAGCATGCAGGTAATAGAGCTTGGTTCTTGTGCACTAGACTTAGATGCAAACGCAGGTGGAGAAGTACTTTCTACATGTCACCTATTTCAGTATTTCTCTCAAATAAGTGTTCAAATGAATCTGAAATTGAAAAAGACAAAATACCAGCAATTCCAGGTCTTTTCAAACTGGGTGTGCACAAGGAATGCCTGGGGACCTTCCTACAGGAAAGAAAAAAGTGTGGATTCTCATTCAGGGGTTTTAGGATGGAGAAAAATTCTATATACCTAACAAAGTCTTAGGTGATGCTGATGCTATGGGGCCAATCTTTCAGTATCAGGCCCACCAGTACTCCATCGGCTGAATAGTATTTAGCACAGGCTTCGCAATCTTTATTTAAGGAAGATATAATTACCTCTGTGTCACCCAGCATAGAGAGTACACAAATATAGGCCAAATGATTGAATGACTCAGTGAAAGAATAAATCCTTACCAATTTTTAGGGCCCATATCAAATTTTATTTCCTCTATAAAACTGTCTCTAACCTCTATAAGCATTTCTGAGAGATAATCTCTTCTTCTTATAATTCCTGTCGTACTAAACTTTTGAGTATACAGCCAGAAATAGATTGCTATGTTTCATGTGAAAGTACTTTGTTTCTCATTTAAATGGAAAATGTTACATAGCAAGTAGCTGGAACTCAAGAAATTAAACACTGTCTAGTTGTACTAAACTGTGGTTATATCCATACTCTGGTAGATCAGAAAAGTCTTGATTAAATTGCTTAATTTTCAAATCAATTAGGGTAGTAGTACATGATGTCAACAAATGGTTTGATCTTCCATCTTAACAGAGATTCAACCTTTCATACTATTTATCTTTTCTCAGTGTACTCACACTGTGCAAACATCCTCCTGATCTTCTTGGTCTGAGCTCTTCTTCTTAAAAGGATGCAACAGTTAATTGATCCACTTATGAAAATAGCCAGGAGAAAGAATAAAGAATAAAGGTAACAATCCTTGATTATTTTCAAAATCATAATCACATTAGTATCTTGTTTCAATTTTAAATTCAGATTTAAGGAAAACCATGATAAAGACTCAAGAAAATTGATATGATGAATGGATGAGGTTTGGAAAAAAAATACAAAATCTGTAATTTTAGATAAATTTCTGCTAATTTGGGGACACTTAAACTTAATTGATGGAAATGTTTTCAATTTTTTTCTCTCTTCCTAAATGCTTTATTTTATACTCAATTGTTTTCCATACCCAAATCCTCTTGGCTTTCCAAAATTCTCTTATTAACTCTTCATTCTCTTTTTGGTGACCACCATCCAAGACGAATGTATGATATTGTTCAGTGGATTTCTCAATGTCATATGCAAACTTTGATCTTTCACTTTTGATGTCTGTCAATTTGATCAAGTTGACTTTCAAAGTTTTGTCCTTAAAACCTTTCTCACATCGGCTTCCTGGTCACTAATCTCCTGGCTTTGGTTCTCACTAGTGATCTGTTCTCTGATCTTCTCTACTTTATCCCTCTCACTTGAATTGGTTCCAGAATTCTAACTCATATAAGATAAGTTAAGAACTTCACAATTTATTTCAAAAAATGTAATGCTTTTTTCTATCAAAACGATTGATTGAACGTCCTTTAGTTTTCAATTCAACACCTCTGTGTTCTAACCATTATAGTACAATTCTTGCTATTTACTTATTAATCTTTCCTTAAGCTGAAATTCTCACTTCTCTCCCACCACCCACTCTGCACTTTTTGAAAGCTGAGTCATCATTCCAAGCTCAACATACATATTCCTCATCTAACAACAGTAACAGGAAATCAACAAGGTTTCTTTGTCAACTCTCAACATTTTATACCTTTCCCGTTATTCTAACAATCTGATTTTGACTGTGCATTATATTTAGCTATTTGCATCAAAGCTCTCCAGTAAGGTCATTAAGGTCTTTCCAACCCCAAGAAGACTTGCTTAGCATACTGCTTTGAAAATACTAAATGCTAAGTGTTTGTTTAGGAAAGTGAAACAGGTGTATTAAATTTCCTTGACTGATTTCTAAGACATCAAATGTGAATCGGCTGTTTGAGTCAGATTTTTGTCACGGTGATCAAAAGACCTTTCAAGAAGAATTTACAAGGGGAAAAGTTTATTTTGGTTCACGGTTTCAGAGGTTCCATCTGTGGTTGGCTGGCTCCATTGCTCTGACCTGAGATAAAGCAGATCATCATGGCAGAAGGATGTGGTGGAGGGAAGTTACTCAGCTCATGGAAACCAGGAAGCAGGGAAAGAGAAGGCAAGGATCCAAGGACCAAATACAATCCCCAAGGACATGCCACAGTGACCTACTTCCTCCATCCATTGTCCACCTGCCTAGAGCAATTCAGTTAAATTATTAATTCATTCAATTAATTGATGCACTGATTACAGTTTTCATCATCTAATCATTTTGTTGGGGGACAGACAGATGAGGACAGTGGGAACAGAAAGTTAAGAAAATAATTCTATAAAATGGGCCCATTGTGCTGACCCCCACATGCTTTCTTTTTCAAGAAGCAATTTACCCATAACCCTGTCTTAAGTGGATATGTCACATTCCTCAGCAAACTACCTATTAACTGCTAGAGAAATGCAGGCCCCAAATAATGTTGATGGGAGGAACCCAAATGACCTTAAAGGGGGAGATTTTGGTGACAGATACTGAAACTCTGGGAGATAAAGACTGTTCCTCCTAACCATAAATTCTGTAAGAACGAATAGTTAAGGATCCAATTACATGGGCCAAGGTGACCTAGAGTGGCCATAACAGTGAGGACTTGAAAGTCTGATGCCATCCTACTGTCAGTCAAAAGTGAAGTGGTAGCTCTGGACAGGATGCTCCGGTAACTTCTCTGGGATCCTCAATAAAACTGGAGTGCAAGGAACAAAAAGCTGTGCTCCATTTGTGTACAATGAACCAAAATGCATTCTGCTGTCATGTATAACTAATTAAGAAAAAAAAAAAAACTGGAGAGCAGGAAAGGCACATTGTACCTCTCCTCTCTGAGAAGACCCACTCTCTCCCTTGAGAGTGTCTTCTTTCTTTGTTCCTATTCCTTCAATAAACTCATTCCTGTTACTCTGAGTGACATGTCTGAAATATTTCTAACTTGGTTGCAAAAATCAGGGTTTGAAGAGAGGATCTTCACACTCCCTCAGTGTTTTGAAAGGCCCCAGTTCCATAACATCTTCACCTCTAAACACTCCTTCATTGTCACGGTGGGCTTCTGAGGGGAATTTTCATATCAAAAACAAAACAATGACCTAGGTTCAAAATCCTCATTAACTCCTAATTGACTTGCACTGACTGAAAATTGAATTTTTAAAATTTCTTATTATGAATTGTTCCACCTATTTCTTTATTTAAACTATAGGAAACGTAGATAAGTTAGCAGGCACTTTCCTGCCAGTAGTAGACTATATATTGAGACTCAAGGCACAAATTCAGTAAGAAAAAAAGATGCCAAAGAATAAAAAAGATCAGACATGAAAAAAAGTTAAGAAAAAGTGAAATGGAGATTTAACGAAAATGTGAACAAATATAGATTCATCCATAATGTAAAGGAAATGGCTATGCATGAACCTGGAATTCATCCAAGGTATAAAGTGTTCAATCCACTCTTCCCTGTGCTACCAACTCATGTATCATTTCAACTCATGAGTTAAAACATGTTACCATGAACTAAGTGAATGTAACAGGATCTTTTTGGTTTGTTTCCCATGTGCAAGTAAGTGTGCATATATATTTGAATTTAAAATATTCTCAGCTATTAAAATATTCCTTTCTAAATTTTTTTTCCTTTCTTTATTTTTTTCTCTCTTTTCTTTTTCTTTTTTTTTTTCTTTTGGCACTGGAGACTTAACTCAGGAGCACTCAACCACTAAAAAACATCCCCAGCCCAATTTTGTATTTTATTTAGAGACAGGGTCTCACCGAGAAATTGCTTACCACCTTGATCTTGTGGAGGCTGGCTTTGAACTTGCAATCCTCCTGTCTCAGCCTCCCAAGCTGCTGGGATTACAGGCATGTACCACAGTGCCAGGCTCTGAAGGTGGGGTTTTTGTTTGTTTGTTTGTTTGTTTGTTTGTGCAACTAGTCCATAGTGGTTCAAAGACCAAAATGGCAGCCCTAATTATACCTACCAGGTATAACAGGGTACGTAAGCTTGTGAAATTTGTAAGATTATTTTCCCCCATTGATTTATGGTTTATGGCTCCACTAGCACAAACTCTAAAAATAGACAACAATTTCATCATTGCCCTTCAAAGAGCAGATGAAAGAAAGAAAGAAAAGCTTTCTTATTCTTTTTCCATATAATGGGTTACTGCAATGCCAATGTGTACAGAGCTTGGGAGTCACTAGTCTCATCTTAGGTTTTTATAGGACCCATTAGAGAACTGAGTTCAGAAGGCAAATCACCACCTTCAAATCTGGAAATGTAGATGTATCCAGAAACATACAACACAAAGATTTGCTTAAGGGGAGCAGAGACTATTGGAGCTGAATCTACTCAAGTCATAATGTAGTAAGAACTCTTTAATAGCAATTTTGATGAATTTCAGGAGACTGGGTGTGGAAGAAAAAAATTGAAATTACTTGGGACCGCAGTCTTAGCAGAACCTCCACATAATTGTGGAATTTCCCTCTAGAAACTACACTAGATTCTCCAAGTGTGTGTGGGGGTGAGGGAGGGGAGTTGAATCGCTTCTTGTCATCTCTGAGAGGGGTAGAGATAAATAGCCACTGGAAAATTATATACAGAGCATTCTCCATAATAAAAGTCTACTTTCCATAAAGGACTTTTAACAGAGTGCAAGTTTGGAACCTTATCCCAGTTAGTGAAGGGGAATCCTGTCCTACTCCAGTCATTCCCAGCCTTCATGATAAAGCAGTTATAGTAACACACATTACTTTTTCCTTAATTCAAATAGGTAGATGATATAACTTTTAAAAATGCTAAAAGTTTACAGAGCAATTTGTTTTAACTTATGTTTATTGAGAAAAAAATAGACCAAAGTCTAATATAATTATGTTACATAATTACACATAATTATACTTCCTATAGCTCTAAGAAGTCAAAGGTAATCTGTTGAATTTAGAATAAATGTGTATAGGCGATAAACCATAAAAAGAAAAATTATATTCTCTCATTAAATTTATTTCTTGGAATGGCTCAAAAGTCACTAATTAATTTTTTTCTCTGATGGCTTAACTTTAAAATTTATGCTTTTACTAAAACAAAACAAAGAAAAAGATTGGTAGACATTTAAAAATTGCCACAAACTATAAAAAAATGGAAGCATCACACAAAACTCCACACTGTACAGAACTATCCACACTTAACATTTTGATGAAAACTGCAGATATCCATTAGCATGTGCAGAGAGTTTAACACGTACAGATAAAAGAGGGGAAAGAATTTTAAAAATGCAATCATACGCAGGTGATTTCTGCAAATGTCCATAAAATTTTACAAAAGGTAAAGAACATATAAACACAACCAAATATATCTGAGTAAATATCTTTAAATCAAAAGCTGGCACAATGGCACATGCCTATAACCTCAGTGACTTAGGAGGCTAAGTCAAGGGGATCACAATTTCAAGGCCATCCTGGACAAGTTAGTGAAATCCTGCCTCAAAATAAAACAATTAAAAGGACTGGGTAGAATGCCTCCGGGTTCTGTCCATCCCTAGTAGAGTAATAAACAAATAAACAAAACCCACCTTGAAAATATTGAAAGTGGAAAAAAGAAGTAAAGCTGGCTGACTAAGAAAACGCTATTTTTAAAAATTACAAATCTTATAGAAAAAAAATTCTAAATACTATACACATGTATTTCACGTAAAAATGGGTCAAAATTTCAAAGAAAGAAATTAAAAGGAAGCTGAACATATAACTGAAATTCATATGCATAGTTCATAAGAACATGTGCTTCTAGCTTTTAAATTAAAAAAAATTAATGCCTAACAGAAGTAATATCTGAAATGTGGAATTCTTATGTTTTTTTCAATGCAGAGAGATTTATTGATCCTGTCTTAATAAGAATAAGGAATTAAACACTGGGACTAGTCCCTGCCATCCTTTGCTCCTCTGTCAGTTTTCAGTTAGTGATAGTATTAGTTTAGTAACTTCATGATTTATAGACTTTATACTTGGTTTTATACTCATGTTCACAAAATGAGTTAGTTTTAATACTTGAATGCATTCCTGAACACTGTTAGTATTTTCACCATGACTTTGATATTTGAGTTCTTTATTTTTATCTTTTAGTTTTGTTGACTTATTCCATAGTTTGTTTTATAATTCAAGAAAAGCTTTGGGGGCTAGGGATCAATCCCTGTTCTGCTAAAAAAAAAAATGGGGATTGAAATATTAAATTAGAGAAAACTATGTTATATGTATTTATGAATAGTAAAAATGAACCTAACTATTAGGTGTAACTAATACATTAAAATTCCATTGGTTCTTTTTAAAAAATATTTTTAGTTGTAGATGAATACAATACCTTTATTTTATTCATTTATTTTGTGTGGTTCTAAGGAACAAACACAGTGCCTCACACATGCTAGGCAAGTGCTCTACCAGTGAGCCACAATCCCAGCCCTTTATTGGTTCTTTTTATACATGACAGTGGAATCCACTTTGACATTTGTTTTTTTTTTGGGGGGGTGGGGGATTAGTTTATTTCACTTAGCACAATATCCTCCAGATCCATCCATTTACTGACAAATGTCTTTTTTTGTTTTGTTTTGTTTTTCCATCTATTTAATTTTCATTTCTGGGAATAATATCCATGTATATTCTTCCTTTCCTTTATCTCTCCTCTTTACATTTTAATGTTTTCCTCTCATCTTATTTTGTGTAGCTTCCTAAAGTTTGCCAGCTTGTCCCTGACCATGTGATGGGTTTATTTTATTACTTACATTCCTTCTGACATGACTTCCATCTTTATAGTGGCTTTACTTTCATCTTTCATTTCTTCCCTGACTTTGTCCAGCTTATTTTGTTCTACTTTGGTTTTTATAATCTTTTCTTTTTCCTTTTTTTTCTTTTTGCTTCCAGGGATTGAACCCGACTATGCTTAACCACTGAGCCACATCTCCAGCTCCCTTTTTAAAAAATGTTTCATTTTAAGACAGGATCTCATCAAATTGCTTAGGGCCTCGCTAAGTTGCTGAGGCTGCCTTTGAACTTGCAATCCTCCTGCCTCAGACTCGTGAGCCACTGGGATTACAGCCATTTGCCACCACACCCAACTATAACTTTATTTTAATTTGTCATCATCTCTTACTTGATCTCCCTTTTTAGAAAAAGTGTATTGTCATTGTTCTTTCCAGGTATATGAAGAACTATTTGAACTCTTTGTTCTCCTGGAGTAATTATTTTCCTGATATAACTTTCTCCTTTATTTTGCTTGTCATCTTTTTTCTCTTTCTTATTCTCACCTCATTGTCTATGCATAAGTCTTTTACTGTACCATTTTGGTAATTATAAATATTTGAATTATGATATTTATCTAAATATTATGGAAAACATAGGAGGATAAGGAACTAGAATGGTCTGCAACTTAAAACATGGCTTATTTTACCAGTACTGCTTTATCAACTGTTATATATCCACTGACTTGAAGGCACCTTTCCTCTGGAAACTTACTGCTAGGATGGTTTGTAAGGTTCTTACAAAACCCTGATCAGTTAACTGAAACCCAAATTGTGATTCAGTGATTTTCTTTGTCCCCTTCATCCTTCTCTCAAAAGCCATTCATTCAATGTCCCACCACCAGAAGACTGAATTATAAATAATGAGATGATGTGCCTTAAGTTCTTCCTCTTTTCTGCTCCCATTACCTGCAACTCTCTACTCTTTATATTCATCCTGTCCTTCGTGGCCAGTAGGAGTAATCACAGACTCAGAAAATAAAGAAAAGCTATAGCAGACAGAATTTTCAGTTGGGAACTGTAGAGACAGAAATGTCAGAAAACTTCAAATCTGAGCTGTGACTGATATTTTTGCTTTCCGAGAATGATGTTCGGCTTTATTTGTATTGATTTCATAATCTATTATAAAGGTGGCATGGGATTTGGATCCATACTGAAGACCACAAATATAAGCCAGTGAAAGGAAGTTCTGAAAACCTTCACACCAGATACTAGCATGCAATGTATGGATGCCATCATCAGAAATACAGAAGTTTTATCTTCCTGGATGAAGGTGGATGCTGACTATCACAATGATCTCATGCCTGGAGGTATTTTAGCTCCTATACTTGTTTCTGTGGTACTCAGCACATGTAGTAAAATTCTCAGGCTACTAAATGCTGGGGACCCTGAGGGTTTTGAACATGAATGAACTTAATTGTGTCTCTTCTATCTCCAGTTGAATCAGATCTCAGCATGTCACTGTGAGATGATTGCAAACTTAAGGGTGCATGCACTGAATACTATAAACATGAAAAATGATAGCACAGTTATTAGCAGACAGGTTTTATTCAGATAACAGTCCTCAGTTTTTCTAAAGTGATGGCATGCTGTTATAAAATTTGTCTCTATTAATTATATTAACAATTAAATGTTGGAGAAAAAAGATGAAAGTAGATGAGCAAAAACAACAGGAAAAGCCAAGTCATGTAGAAGTCAATTCTACCACCATGTATAAATGTATTAATATGGCATATATATTCTCTCATATTTTATATGAATATATGTAATGAGATAATTTTCTTTTCTCTATAACTGTGTAAGAACTAAACTTTTTTTTCATACCAAATTTTTTTGTTTTTGTATGTTTTAAAGCTTGTAACAGGCTGTTTTAGTCTTTCATATAGTTCTCTAACATTGACTTTTGCTTTAAGGATTTCCCTCTCATTTGCTATTTTAAATAATCTTTCAAAGAATATTTTGCTTTACCACTTAGTGAAGTAAACTTAGAAGGGGAGATTTTTGATTAAAGGGTACATGCATTTTTTAAGACTTCTATTTCATTTCCTTAAATTGCCTTCTACAAAATTTGCACTGATTTGCAATTCTAACTAATATAAGGCTGTCCATCACCTAGCACTATCTCTAGCCCTCCGTACTAATCAATAGTTATATCTTTGCCAAGGTAAAAACTGAATATAGGATGGCTTTATTCCTTAAAGTTGTATTTTTAAAAATTACTTTAAAATATCATTATAAATTGAATAATGATTGATAGTGACTTTTAGTTAACTATCTTTGCAAATACTTTCCCTCTTTTTCTACTCTTCCTATTTTTAAATAAATATATGATTGTGTATGTGCATTATATAATCTCATTCTCAAAAAATTGATCCTTTCTTATTAGAAATATCTTTCATCTTGTCACTTGCTTTTTAATTTGCTCATACTTATTTTGCATTAAAAGAAATATGCTAGCTTTTAGGTAATAAAATCTATCAGTACTCTATATTATGATTTCTAAGTCTATTGTCATAATATGAAATTCCTTCAACTGCCCAAAATTATATCTATACTTTAATATTTGAATACATTTATTTTATTGCAATTGTATCTTAATATATCTATACTTAATTTGATGTTAGAGAGGATTACAACATACTTCCCCAATTTATCCAAACATAATTTATTGAATTAATTATCCATTGCTTGAAATTCCAACTATATTATATAATAAGTGGTTATAATAAGTTCTTGAGGCTATTTCTCAACTGCATAGTCATTTACACTGCAGTGTTTGTCTTCTCTGTCAACTTCTACTCTCATTTCTCTTTTTTATTCCAAAAGTTTTAGTTTGCTCTAGTATAATTATTTCTTCCAGATTAACTATGGAATAATTTTGTCAAGTTTCTAATAAAATCCCAGTAAAATGTTAGCTAGAATCAACTTAGGATCTCTTCTGCATTTGATCTCCTCATTCAAAGACATGATAAGCATGAATTTTGTGAACATTTTTTTCCATTGATCAAATAATGAGCTGTGGTTAGTTATGCAGTAATTTCCAGAAAGATACTGCACAATTATTTTGCTGACCATTTTATTGTTTTTTTACTGCTGTGATGACTGGATGCTTTCCCCACCTCATTCGTATCTGATTTTCCACAAGCTCTTCATGTCTATGCATCATTTTAAAACTACTCTCTTCTTGAGCTATATTTAAGTTCTAACAGATTTTTAGTTTATCTTTAGTTTTAAAATAAATACCATCAATAATAGTAACTCTAATTTTTCATAGATAGGTTTATGTCAAGGTCTGCCCTGAACACTTGGCACTAGTTCAATAAAAGGACATGATGATATATACTAATTATTATATAATCATATCTTATTGTAATGGTCTAGACCACATGATGAACACAGTCAAGTTACAATGCTTGTACCCTACTTTCATTCTTGACTTCATTAGGAATGCATCAGTTTACCATCAAGTTAAATGTCAACAATTCGTTCAAGAGAGAATGCACAAGATATGCTATTTCTTTTATACTGACAATTTTATTAGACACATATTTTAAGTTAATCAAGTGTGTTTTAGAGTTCTTGTCACTTACCATAGAAATTGTATTTTGTTGTAATATATCAATCTATTGCAGTCCTATTATATATCTTGCATTAATATATCAGTATAATGACTAATATTCAGAATTTTAAAACTACAACTTTTCCTATTAAATTTTATGTAATTTGGGCTAGGGTTGTAGCTCAGTGGTAGATTGCTTGCCTAGCACCTGAGAGCCCCTGGGTTTGATCCTTAGCACCAAATAAAAATAAATAAATAAAACAAAGGTATTGTGTCTAACTACAACTAAAAAATAAATATTTAAAAAATTATTAAATTTTATGGAATTATCTAATACATCACAATGCTAAGGCTAAAGGGTTTTCTATTTTTGGAAATTTTTTTCTTTAATAAATATACATACTTAGACTACATCACAAAATAAAAACAAAATCATTTTTACAATGAGATTTGTTATCAAGAAATTTTACCTTCATCAGAATTCATTGAAAACATCATTTTCTTTGTCTCAGTGTTTATCAGTACCAGAGAAATTAGCTGACTCACTCATAAATTCATCTGGATAGAACTATTTAGTCAGTTAAATACATACTTATGGGCAACATTTTGAATTTCTTTAATTAGTTTTGCTGTTCTGGAACACATATTTGATTGAGTCACATTTGGTGATTCATAGCTTTATATGTGTTCAGTACCCATTGACATCTGTGGTCGTATCACCTTTCTAATTGGAAATATGGTTCTTTTTAATTTGTCTTCTTTTCCTGGATAACTCTCAACAGAAAGTTTGTCCCCATTATTAGTTTTTCTTAAGAATAAACTTCTGTGTTTAGTTTTCAATATTACATTATTCTGTCTGAAATTAAGTTTTCCTGTTTTGAAGATATTTCCTCTGTCCATGGTTTGTCTCTTCAGTCTCTTAACAGTATCTTTCTCAGACAGTATTCTTTTTTTTCAAGTTCATTTTTTTTTTCTTTCTTTCTTTCATGTCTCATGCTTTGGTGCTGCCCCTAAAAAGTTATCACTAAACTCAAGGTCACCTAGATTTTTCTCCTGTGCTTTCTTCTAGAAATTTCATAGTTTTGCTTGTTACACTTAGGTCTGTGATCTATGTAAGAGTTAATTTTGCAAAAGGTGTAAGATCTGTGTCTAGCTTTCCCCCCCCCCCCTCTGGTAGACATACATCTGATTGTTCCACCACCATTTATTGAAAAGACTCTGCTTTCTCCACTGAAGTGCCTTTGTTCTTTTGTCAAAGATTAGTTGGCTATTTTTGCGTGAGTCTATTTCTGGGCCCTCTATTCTGTTCCATTGATCTATATTCTCATTCTTTATCCAATACCATGCTGTCTTCATTACTGTAGTTTTATAGTAAGAATTGAAGTCAGATGGTGTGATCTTTTGAAACTCATTCTTCTGCTTCAGTACTGATGGTCCCCAACTCACAATGGTTCAGTTTAAGAGGTTTTTACTTTGTGATGGTGCAAAGTGATATGCATTGAATAGAAGCAATATTTTGAATTTTGATCTTTCCCAGGGCAAGCTATATATGGTAGGATATCCTCAATTCAGGGCAGTACAGTGAATCACAGCTCCTAGAGAGCCACATGTTCATAAGGGCACAATACTCTACAGTGTACTGTGTTCCCAAGCCATAATGCTCAGCATGCTAGATGTATTAAATGCATTTTGGATTCCTGGTATATTCAACTTAAAACGGGTTTATAAATAACTGTTGAGGAGCATCTATTCTGTTTACTATTCTAGGTCTTTTGCCTTTTGGTAGAAGCTTTAGAATCAATTTGTCATTACCTACAAAGAATTTGATGGTATTTTGGTAGAGTTGAAAGAATCTAAAGATTAAATTAGGACACCGGACATCTCAAAAATATTACGGGTTCCAATTTTCATTTATTTAGTTTTTTGTTTGCTAAGTTGTGTAATTATCAGCATGTAGAATCTAGACATACTTTTAGATTTATATTAGTTAATTTGGGGGCTGTGCTGTGGTAAGTGATCTTGATTTTTTAATTTCAGATTCCAATTGCTTATTGTGAGGCTATAAAGAAAAAGCAATTTCCTTTGGTATATTAATACATCATCTATGATATTACCATAATTACCTCATTCTAAGAATTTGGGTGTTTGGGATTTTTCTACACTGACAATTGTATTATTTTCAAATGAAGACAGTTTTGCTTCTTTCCCCAATCTGTACCTCTTTCATTGCATTTTCTTGTCCTATTGTATTATCTAGGGCTTCTAGGATGATGCTGAATAAGATTATAAGAGAGGAATTCCTTGCCTTTCCTCAATTCTGGAGGGATATTGTCCTCTTTCTCACTAATAAATGTAATATTTCTGGTAGGCTTTTTGTATATGCTCCTTATTAAGTTATTGAAGTTCCTCTTCGTTTTTAGTTTGCCAAGCATTTTTAATGTTAGATTTTGTCAAATATTCTTCTTGCATTAAATAATATTTTTTTTCTTCTTTAGATTATTAATATGACAGATGACATTCACAGAACTTTGAAAATACTGACTAACCTTATATTAACTGAAATACATCCTATAGAGCTACGATACATATTTCTTACACATTGTTAGATCTGATATGTTAACATTTTGTTTAAGACTTTTACCTTAAAGTTCGTGAGAGATTTTGAGCTGTGGCTTGCCTTTCTTATACAATCTTTTTCTGGAGATGGAATAAGGATAATTCTAGTCTCACAAAATGATTAGTAATTATTGCCTTTACTTCTATCTTTTTAAAGAAATTGTAAAAAAAAATGGGTACCGCCTATTCCTTTAATATTTGATGGAATCTGTGAATCTACCATTTGGATATTATATTACTATTATTTGTTTAAAAGTTGATGATTTATTTTTTAATAGTTATAGACTTTTCAAATACCTATTATTTTGAGTTTTGATATTTTGTGACTCTTAAGATGTCCAAAGGCTGAGGATAGAGTTCTGTGGTAGACTGCTTGCCTAGAATGTGTAAAGCCATGAGTACAGCTCCCCAGCATTAAAAAAAAAAAAAGAAAAGAATCAGTTCGTTTAATGTGAATTACTAAATTCAAGGACAGAGATCTTTTTTAAAAAAAGAACTATTTTGTTTTAGTTGTAGTTGGACACAATATTTTTATTTTATTTTTATGTGGTGCTGAGGATCGAACCCAGTGCCCTGCATGTGCTGAGCCACAACCCTAGCCCCATAGAATTTTTTATACTATTACTCTATAATCTTTTATCATTCATGGAATCAATATAATCTGTCATTGGTAATCTGGGTCCTCATCTTTTTTTTTTCTTTGTTAGCCTATCTAGAGTTTTATTGATAAACTTGGTTTTTGCTTTGGTTTTTTTCCCAAAAAAACTCAGCTTTTGGCTTCAAGGTTATTTTTCTAATTTTTGTTCCTGTTTTAATTTTATTTATTTTTATTCTACTTTTTATTACTATTATTTGCTTACATTCAGCTTAGATTTCTCTCCTTTATATTTTCATAAATTAGAACGCTGAGTTATTAATTGTATATTTCTCCCTAATATCTGCATGTATATGTAATACTGTTTCCTTATAAACACTGCTTTTCCACTGCATCCCAAAATTTTTACAAGTAAGACTTTTTATTTCACTTAATTCAAATGAAATTTCTCATAAAATGTTTTGTTTCATCCACATGTTATTTTGAAGTGCATTGTCTACTTTCCAAATATCTGGGGATTGTTCACCCATCTTTCTGTTGTGGGCTCTTAGTTTAATTCCATTATGATAAAATAACAAGTATATGATTTCTGATACTTTAAAAAGTTTCTTTATGACCCAAAATATCATTCATTTTAGTGAATTTTACATGTGAGTTTGATACAAATTTGTCATCTTATTTTGGTGGAGGTTTTTTTGTTGTTGTTTTACCTTTTATTTCATTTAACCAAAACTTTAATCTGTGGTTTTTGTGTCTGTCATTAATTTTGAATACTTGTCATTCATTATATCTAAAAATATTTATTATCCTCTATTCCCCCTTTTCCTTTGACATTTCAATTAAGCATATGTTATACCTTGTGAAATTATCTCACAAGTTGTATATGTTCTGTCAGTTTATTTCATTCATTCTTCTCTTTGCACTACAGATTTGGAAGTTTTTAAAGTTTTATCTTCAAGCTTGCTTATCTTTTTCTTTGCCTTATTGAAAATATTCATGAGTTCATGAAATGTTTTCTTCGTTTGTTACATTGTTGATGTTCTTTTCATTTCTAGCATTTCCTTTTGATTCTTTCCATTTGATCCATTCTCTCCATTTAAAATATTGGCCTGATTTATTTATTTCCAATAAACCCTTAACATATTAACATATTAATCACCTTTGGTTTTTGTTTTCTAAGGGTAGTAAAGGCTTAAGTAGATATATTAACAATAACACCACCATAAAATTGTGCAAAAGTAAGTGTTTGGAGGAAATGCAACAGGTGTTCCAATACAAAAAAAAGAAAAATTTAAAAGAAAACATATGTCAATATGGACATCACTGAGAACAAAATCCATATTTTTTCCTGAATGATGGAAATAGCTGTGTCATAATTAAGCAGAATGTGTAAAGTCTTTACAGTTTAAAATAAAACAGTCCTGGTGAAGACTTTGTTAAAATCCAGGGCTGGGGTCATTTTGGTGTGAGTACAATTAGCATCCATAGTTGGAGACAGAGGCAGGGCTATATTATCTAAGGCTGGGAACAAAATGCTAAGGAGTTTAAATTATTTGCTAATTGTGTTGATAAACTATAAAAGGGCTTAAAGCAGAGGAATGACATGATCTCCTTTATAGTTTTAAAAGGCCCATTTAGACATAGTGAAAAATTAAAGAAAAGGACAAATGGAAACAGAAAGATAAACTAGAACTAATTTGCAGCAATTTATAACTATACTTCCCAAATGTGGTGGCTATTCCATATGTGGTTCCAGAGTATATAAATTGCCACTTGTGTAATTTAATGCACAAGTGTTCAGTTTAATTTCATTGTGATTTCAATTTAAACTTAACAACTAAACCAGTGCAAAATATTTTCCACTAAAAGCAATTTTATGGTTTCCATAGGACTACGTGACACATTAATAGATGCGTCACATAGATATTATTGTTATATTGTAATGTGCCTGGTAAGGACATCCTCTTATGGGTTGATTTGAAAATTAAGCCAAATTTACTCCATTTTGTTCATACCCCTCACCCTGTGTGAAATTGGCCTTCCACATGAACCCACTCACATAGAACCTAACACCGTTACCCTAACCCACTTGCACCATGATCACAATATCCTCTAACTATGGAACTAATGCAAGCTTGTTTTTCTGAAAATGTACTAAAAATGTGATTTCTGATAAAATGTATTTTTCCACTTTATGAAATATATTTTGTGATTACAATTGCCTCTCTTGCCCCGCCCCCCTCTTTGTGGTTTTAATTCTTATAAATTGCTTTCCATACCCAATATAGTGGTCTAGGGTTGCAGAAGTGTTTGCTCTCTGCTCCCTTGGCCCTGGACAGAATAAATCTTTTGTCTTTTTCTTCAAAAAAGACCCTGATTTTGGAATCGCGCTTTAACAGTACATTATTTCTAGAATTACACATAAACAGTTTTCCTCTTTAGTCGGTGTCAATGGGTTAATTCAGTTAAAAGCAGCTTTTGTTTTGTTTTCTTATATTCTGATGTAACTTCTTAATGTGATTTTTAAAAATACTTTATACAGATCATATATATTACAGTAATATGCAATTTGGACTGAAATTTTAATTGAATTGAAGTACTTACTGTTTTATTCATTTCATGATTAAATTTTCTTTTGAATTTAAAAAATAAGTATGGACAGATCTTTAAACTTAAAACAAAGACATCCTAATGATTCAGTGTTAAGTAGAAATGCATTAGATGAACCAGAAGAGTGAAGTGGAAGAGAGACTGGAGAAATATGTCAGAATTTCATCATGAATAGAAATTGCAATTTTCTGCACTAGACTAAAATTAAATTTTAATAATTAAAGAAGATAAATAGACAATATTAGGAGTTGTATTTAGCAAATACATAGTGAATATGGTTAGTTCCCTCCTGATGGCCAAAAAAAAAGAGACAAAATTTTAAAAAGAGACAAAATTAGTCACCTAAAATCAGAATTAAGTGTTCAACATTTTTTCAGATGGATTTTAGAAGGATTTGAGATTATAACATGGGCTAGTTATAAAAGGTATTGGAATTTAGACAAAGAAAAAAACATTTTTAAATAAAGACATCCTAAATAAATTCTAATTTTTCTCATATAAATTTAGTTCAAAAATTTTATAAAATGTCATTTTCCACAAAATGTGAAAGTTCTTGAATTGATCCAGTCACCCTGAGTCTCTCACTACCCAATGTATGCATAAACTGAAACATCACATTGTACCTCATGAATATGTACCCATATTGTGACAATAAATTGAAAAATCCGGAAAATAATATAAAGGTAAGTGGCTCAAAGTACATGTAGAGAAGGATTTGCAATGTGATTGATGGTTTGGGGGAATAAGTAATGGCAATATGGAGGCTTATTATACTATTTTACTTTTATGTATGCTTGGGTTTTTTTCATAATAAAATGTCTTAAAACACTCCATTTAAAAAAAATCAAGTGATTCAAAATGTGAAAAAGAGATTTGTCTTTATTTTCAGATATTCATGCAATGCAAGAAACCCTGCTCAAACTAAAGTTTGGTGTGTTCTTTCAGAGAACTCTCATGTATTTAAAAAATGTTGTCAAATCACAACCTAAAATACGGAATTTGTGTCAGATATATTATTGGATCTCTTACATCTATCAAAAAATATTTTCAGCTAGGTATGACATCTATTATGACACACTGTGCTCCAGTTGTGTTAGGGCAAAAAATCTGGAATAATAATAATATTATTATTATTAAATTATAATAATTATATTATTATTATTAAATTTTGTAAATTTAAGAGAGGGATGCATCTTTAATATGTTTGTTCTACTATATGATACAAATATCAAATTTATCTGTGCTCAATAGGCTCTGTAAAACATAATGGATGTAGTCATTAAAATTGACCAGTACAAACATTCAAATGTTATAACTTAACAACAGTTTATGGAAATGGTAATAGAAATAGAAAATAATGGCATGGTTTTTTCCAATGTTTGTCGAGTCAAGAATGAGATTTACAGCTTTATTGTGTTTTGAATGCCAAGACAATATTTTTTGAAAGAAAAAAAAGTGCTTGAATTTTATGAATAAGTGAAGAGTTGAATAATTCAAATATTCAAAATATCAAAGACAAAAATGGCAGTGTAATTTATTTTCTCTGATATCACATTGCATATAAACAAGCTAAATTTGAAATCCTGAAGAAAGTAATTGCTTATTTATAACCTAGCTAGAAAAATATGTGAATTTGTATTGAAAATGAAACATTTTATATTAGAAGAAGAATATTACACATATATATATACATATACATATTTCTAACTTGGATTAATATGCAGATTTTAATTATAATTGGCAGTATTATATAAATTGGCTATAAGAAACTACAAGAATCATTGAAAAATGCTTTATTAATATTGATCATTTTATAGTCTCTTTTTAATATGGAGAATGTGCCTCTAACTTGATATTAAGAAACAGTTTTTATGTTAGTGAACTTACCTGACACGATTTTGAAACTGTTTTTAACTTCTAAGTCAAATCATATATTTTAAAAACCATGAACCAGTTTTGTCCAATACAATATTTTGTGAATGCATATATTAAAGGAAGAGTACTCAGTTCAGAATTTTAGTATAGTTGGAATAATGTGGATTTGTAAATCTACTTTTACAACTATCAACTTTAGAAGCTTTAAGGAACCGACCACATACTTCTGACGAATATTGAACAGTCAAATTGAAGTTTGCTAAAATCCACATTGAATTTTGAAGACTTAGTACAAAAGAGAATGTAAAAGATCTCATTAATATTTTAAAATGCTGATTACATGCTGAAATGAAAAAATCATTGGATACATCACTTTACACTTCAATATTGGCTACTTGAAGATTTAAAATGGCATGTGTGATTCATATGATAATTTATTTTGGAAAGCACCAGTCTGAGGAAAAAATAAGGTTTTTACCACACACTAGGGGCACTGGAAAGGAGAGAGGTAGAGGGAGGATTGTTATATTGATGAGTAAAATCTGCAGGACATGCTAATGGATTGGGATGATGAGTAGAAAGAGGAAAGGAGGAAAGAATGAGCAGGAATGACTGCCAGTTCCCTGGTTTGAGCGTCTTGGTAGAGTGGGATGATTACCTGAGAGGGATCAATTATAGGAAGAATAAATTTAGGTGTTAAAAATGTAGTAGGTCAGTGTAGGGCCCTGACTTTTTCTCGGAGTACTGGATATTCTAAATGAACAGTTGTAGATGTTCTGAATGAGGCTCACCTTCTAGAGAGCATTCCCCTAATCCATTGGAAGGCCTCTGAAAGGAGGGCACATTGCTTGTATCAGGTCAGAGTCGCAGTACTGATGAGGCTCCATCGACCTTGATTTGATCACATATTTAACCCACCAGGAATCATAAAGGAAAACTGGAGAATTTTTGAGGGACCCTTCCCCTTGGCAAGAACTGAACTCCATTTTTGCTGTCCCCAGCACTCAGGCTGCTGAAATGCTGCTCTCTTTTTGACCTGGTTCTTAACAAGTTCTACATCTATTACTCTGGAAGGTTAAATAGGAAGCACTCTTTCAGCTCTCCGTTTTTCTGCAATGTTGGCCTCTCAAGCTCCAGATGCACTGATGGACCCGAAATGGTTATTTTTGCTTCTTACTCTGATGACATTGCTGTAGGGTCATCTGGCTTCTCTTTAATAGCAGACATCTCCCCAACTTTTGAGCCTTTGAATGTTCAGGAAGAATGTGCAAATTCTCTGAGGGGAAAAGTGAATTTCAGCAGTTGGGCTTTGTTTACTAGCCCTTTGTCATTCAAGAATTCTAACCCCCTTTGAGTCCTGGTACCTCACCGCTTCCTGATTCCTTCAGTCCTAATGAATGAAAGCTAACTCAATTCAAAGAACTCCAATCACCTGTGGTCCAGGAAACCATCATTCTGACTTGATATTGCTCCAACAATTTTTATCTTCATTTTTGTCCTAAAATCATAGAACTAGGAAATTCTTTCTACCATTTGCCTAGTCTAATTTCATTCTATGATTAAAAAAAAAACTCTTCTGCATCACATGATTTTAGACAGATCTTTTCTCTATGAAAGATGTTTGGGTTTTTATTTTTTAATCAAATCTGAGGGTCTTTGTTTAAATCTGGAAGTTATTCTCACATACAACTTAGCAGTAGCCAATAGGCATGATGATATTTTTTGTTGTTACATATATTTAAGGTATGCTTTGTGATCACAATAGGAAAGATGTTTTCATATGTTTATCTTGGTATACATAGTGAAATGATTACTAAAGTAAATTAAATTAACGTGTGTATCATCCATTTCTCGATCTCTGAATACCTTAAAA
Source organism: Ictidomys tridecemlineatus (assembly GCF_052094955.1). NCBI lineage: Eukaryota > Metazoa > Chordata > Mammalia > Rodentia > Sciuridae > Ictidomys > Ictidomys tridecemlineatus. The sequence continues at coordinate 26,367,255 of NC_135478.1, read as the reverse complement.
TCTACTTAATGGCTAATTACATTATTATTACTAATGTATGGACACAAAATGCATTATTAGTCACTACAGGACTCCTATTTTCCATTAGATAGATATCTTAGATTTTTCATTCTCCATGGCTGGAACTCTCTATGACCCACGTCTCTCCATATCCCTCCCACCCACCTGCACTGTCATACACCCTCATATCTAGTACCACTGTTTTGTACTCTACTTCTATGTATTATTTTTTTATTCTGCATATAAGAAAGGTCATACAGCATTTTTCTTTCTGTGTCTGGCTTATTTCACCTAACATATGTCCACTAAATGAAACTGGAGTTTTGAGATGAAACTAGATTCTTTGCTTCAACAGTTTCTTCCTGGGCTCTGGTCTCACCAATGCCTGGACAATAACCGAAGAGAAGAGTAAACTAACATTTATTTCAGTAAGAATGGAAAAGGAGAGATAGAATTCCCATAATGCAGGAGGACACTTGTGCTAGCCTAGGAGTTTATCCTCTTTTTTTTTTTTTTGGTTGTTCCTGAGGATTGAACCCAGGGTGCTCTACCACTGAGCCACATCCCCAGCCTTATTTTGTATTTTAGTTAAAGACAGGGTCTCACTGAGTTGCTCAGTACCTTGCTTTGGCTAAAGCTGGCTTTGAACCTCTGATCCTCTTGCCTCAGATTACAGGGGTGAGCCACAGCCCCCACCCCCATCCTAATAACATTTCTGTGCATTTACCTATCTCATTTTTGCTTTTTGCCCATTCTTCCACTGATGGACACTTTGGTGTTTTGAATTTTGGCTCTTGTGAATGATGCTACAATGAATATAGGAGTGCAAACATCTTTGTGAGGTGCTGATTTTATTGGATATGTGACCAGGAGATGGATTACTGGATTGTATGGTAGTTGTATTTTCAGTATCTTTTAGGAACCTCCATACTGTTTTCCACAGTTTTTATGGCAATCTCTATTTCTCCCAATGGTGCACAAGCATTCTCTTGTTTATATACCCTCACCAGAGCCTGTCTTTTGGATAAAGACCATCCTAAGAGGTATGATATGATATCTTTTTGGTGTTTTGATTTGCATTTGTCTAATTAGTGATATTGAGCACCTTTTCATATATTATTTTTTGTTGTGCTAGAGATCAAACCTAGGACATTGTGAATGCTAGGCAAGTGCTCTACCACTGAGCTAAAACCTTGGCCCCACCCACGGACCATTGCTCTGTCTTTGGCAAAGTATCTATGTGGGACCGTTTTAAAATTGGGTTATTTGATTTTTTGCTATCCAGTTGTATAAATTCTCTGTCCAATTTGAATATTAACATTTGGCCATTTGGCCAGCAAATATTTTCTCCCAGTTCATAGACTGCCTTTTTCTTTCTTTCTTTGTTTCTTTCTCTTTTTTTTTTAATATTTGATTGTTTCCTTTGCAGTGTAGAAGCTTTTAAGTTTGCTATAGTCCCACTTGTTTATTTTTGTTTTTGTTGTTATTGCTTTTTGTTTTGCTTTCTTCTCCATGCTTCTTTATTCTTAAAATTCCTAAATTTTCCCTACTGCTTATTATTGTTTTCTGTATTGCTTTGAAAGTTATTAATCTTATTTTAATTTTAATACCCTTCATATCAATATAAAAGAAAATGACTTTCATTCATTAGTCCCATAAAGAATAATCATCATTGAATATTAATTTTTCACATTATAATTCCTTATACTAATCTCCCACTTTTATCGTAAGAATGTAAGATTTCACGGAATATTTTTTCCCTTATATTTGTTCTTTTCGAGAAATTATTTTTAGTTTATATATTGCCTCATACATTATTAACAAGTAGCCAGACATGAATGAATTCAACACTTGCAGGTTTGATTTTCCATAATCCTTTTTTTTTCTACAAATGCCATGTCTCCCACATTCATGACATCTTTGTTTTTATCTTGTCCTGTTGGCTGCCATGTTTCTTTAGGTAACACTTTCAAGAAAGGAATAGGGGGTGATAAATTATCTGAATTCCTGGGTAGCTGTGAAAGGTTTTTTTTTTTTTTTTTTTTTTGCTTTGCAAATACATTTTCCCTCAGAAGTCATAGGAATTTCCTTTTTTTTTTTTTCTTTCTTGGCAGGGGGTGTACTTAGTATTGCATAAAATTTTGTTGCTCGCAATTGTTTTTGCTTCATTGTACACAGGCAGTAATTAATTTTTTAAAATGTGTGTGTGTGTGTGTGTGTGTGTGTGTGTGTGTTTTCCTGCTGAGATGCTTAGAGAAAAACAAGTTGAACTTTTCAAAATGTTACCATGTGTTAGTCCTTTTCCTTCATTTTACCAGGGTTTTGGCAGCCTCCATTAACAATTACATTTATATTCTACTCTCAGAAACGTTCCATGCTTTTAAAAAAATTTCTTTTTTTCCATCTTCTTTACATACTTTTGTAAATTATATGCACAGAATGACCCTTAAAAGTTAGTGTCACGTCCTCACTTTCAGACGGAAGAACTTGAGCACACAGAGGATATCACAACTCACATTGTAATGCCCTTTTCTTTTCTTTGTGAAAAGGAGCACATTTCGTTAACATTATATGAAAATTAAAGTTCAGAGTAATTGTATCAAACAGAGTCAAGGAGTATATATTGAGGGGCAGTGAAGAGAAAGTACTGAAACCATAATTCTCCAAACTCAGGGCCATTTGTTCTAATTTTTCTAATTCCTGATATTTAAAAATATATATATATTTTTTTCCTAAACCAACCACACGAGGAAAACTGATTTCAACAGCTCAGAGGATACATCTCAGGAGGGGCACTTGGAAGACTGGCAGGTCTCAGTGATTGGAAACTTACACACCATCTGCAAGGAGAAAGAATCACTTGTAAATTCCTCTGCATGCAGCTAAGCCATGTGGCTCTCAAGGCAAGACGGCTTTTTTAATAAGGAGTCATTGCAATGGCAAAGCAGTCATCAGCTTATGCAAATTCCCGTGGGTACAGAAAAAGGGACCTTTTAAGCTGCCTATTACTTTATTATTGCTGAAAGAAAGAAAAGAAAAGCATAAAGGGAAGGGGGGGTGGGGAGAATTAAGGATCTAATAACAGTGAGAGCTTGCTGCCCAGGTTGTGTCTCTTGCTGTGTTTGAATGATTTTTCTTTGTCGACAGCCTTGCACTGGGCTATTTTTAGCATCTCTTTAATAATTGAGCTGTAGCAATTGTGCTCAGCAGCTGGAACAGGCAGAGAAAATAGCAGCTCAAAGAAATAGTGCAGCAGGGTCATAATTTAAGTCAAGCTGCATTATGGAGCATACCTTCCTCAAAGGTAGAATGCTGAGGTGGGGAAAAAAAAAAAAAAAAACCAACACCTGAGAAGATGGGAAAGGGAGAAAGACAAAAGAAAGTGACAGATGGAAGGCTTTTGGTTTTATAGGTTTTTTTTTTTCTTCTTTGTTTTTTGTTTGTTTTTAAGTAAGCCTGAGAAGGTACCCTGTGGGGCGAGTTCTTTAGATAGAAAAAAAAAGTGTGGTAAAGGAGGGTCTTTCTACTTTAGGTGGCTCATAGGGCAGAAAAAAACATAGACTGTCAGCAGAATTGATGCTTTCCCTATACCTAGGATTGATTTCCTTACAGTTCAATGAATCCCATACGGTTGTGAATGGCATAGAACTCACAAGTTTAAAAAAAAAAACTGAAAGATGAGCTGACTGTGATGTGGAAAGGGAAATCTCATATTCCCCAATATTCTCCTGTCCTTCAAAGGTGTGGACAAAGGACCAGATACTGTGGACAATATTATTGAGTTTTGTGGAGTCGGATTCTCAGATGAGGATGTGAGACTTCCTCAACAGTTGAATTTTCTTTTCCCCCCTCAGCCCTTTTACACTGTGTTTTCTAGCTGAAGTTTGAGACTAGAGTGTCAGGCAATAGCAGAAAGTTTCCAGGTCTGAGCTGGGTTGGTGTGACATTCCATCCAGTAGAGGTCAATGTGACAAAGGGAATTTCCAACCACTATCCAAGCATAAATACAGGCTGTGTAGCAAAATATAGTGCAATGGTTCACATGGTCAGGAGATGATTCTCCTCCTAGCCTCTGTGTCCATTAATCATCAAAATAATTATTTACTTTAAAATTAGTTTGGGGAGAATTGTAATAATAGATAACCTGTGTCAAGAAAAAAAAATTCCCATTCCTTATACATCAATGAAAATGTTAACTCATCTTTCTTTTAAATGGAAAAACAAAAAGAAAGGTACAGGAGGGGGCACTTGGTTAAAATGCTAGTTCTGACAGGTGAGTTTAAATGTTTGACACATGCTTTTAGGACTGTAGGTGGTCATAACGGGAGAGTTTCCAAGTGGGATAAACTTGGACAACAACCAAAAGAATCAAGCTGGAGGAGGGTAAAACCTGGCACATATCAGAACTCACTCTTCCATAAGAATCCATGCTCTAATAATTGGTCTGTTACCTAGGAGCAAGTGAATCGGGTCACATGGCTGGAAACCAGTGTCAGTAGATTCAGAGGGAACACCTGATATTTTTAGAGTTGTCTTTGGATATTTGTTTGTTGTTTTTTTGTTTTATTTTTGGCTGGCGATTTGCTCAACATGTTAGGGAACAGACAGATGAGGATGGTGAGAACAAGAGATTAAAGGAACGATTCTATAAAATGGGCCCACTGTGCTGAACCCTACGTGCTTTCTTTTCCAAGAAGCAATTTACGTGTAGCCTTGTGTGGCCTAAGTAGACAGGATATGTCACATTCCTCAGCAAACTCGGAGTCACTCCAGGAGAAATGTAGGCTCAAAAGAATGTCAATAGAGGAGCCCACGTTCCCCTAAAGGGGGGAGACCTTTGTGACCAGGTCCTGAAATTTGGGGAGATAAGGATCGTTCCTGCTAACCATAAAATCTGTAAGAAAGTATGGTTAAGAATCCAATAAGAACTGGTCAGCTTGGGCCAAGGTGACCTAGAGTTGCCATGACAGTGGGGATTTGGTCATCGTGTTGTCAGTGAAAAGTGAAGAGGTGGACCTGGGCAGGAATCTCTGGAAATTCTCTGGGATCAGGGCTGGGGATACAGTTCAGCTGGTAGAGAGCTTGCCTCATATGCAGAAGGGTTCAATCCCCAGCACCACCAAAAAGAAATTCTCTAGAATCCTCAATAAAACTGGAGCGCAGGAAAGGCACATTGTCCCTCTCCTCTGTGAGAGGACCCACTCTCTCCCTTGAGAGGGTCCCCTTTCCCTGTTCCTATCCTTCAGTAAACTCACTCTTGTTACTCTGAGTGACATGTCTGAAATCTTTCTGGCTTAATTGCAAGAATTGAGGTTTGAAGAGGGGTCTTCAGACTACCTCGGTTTCTCAGAAGGCTCCAGCTCTGTAACAAACACACAGAGCATGCAGGTGCGGCCTTCAGGTACACAGGGAGGGATATCCATGTATCATTACACTCCAGGCACTTAGGAGAATGACAGCTTTCAATTCCACAGACTTTTCTTAAGGTCCAGTGCCGCAGCCAATTGGATCCATGACACCGAAAATAAGACCCAGTGGATTCTAAGGCTTTAGAATGTCAAATAGGAACTCGTCCTAATTTCTTGACCCTCGCTCCAGAATTTAATTGTATTCTGTATTACTTTCCTAGAGCTTCTGTAACAAATTATCGTAAGCACGGTGACTTAAAACAACAAAAACACATTCTTTCTCAGTTCTGGAAGCCAGAAGTCCAAAATCACCTCCACTTGGTCAAGCTCCTACCTTTAGGGAGAATTTGTTTTTCATCTTTTCCCAACTTCGGGTGGCTCTTAGTATCACATCTTTGTGGTACTTCATTCCAGTCCCTGCCTCCAGCGTGGCCTGGCCTCCATCTCTTTATCTGTCAGATCTCCCTCTGCCTCACTTTTATAATGAATGAGGTACCAATAGGCCAGAATAATTAGATAGGCCAGAATAATCCCCTCATTTCAAGATTTTCAGTTTAATTATATCTGTAAAGATTCTTTTTCCAATTGAGGAAGCATTCATGGGTTCCACAGATTACAATGTGAACACATCTTTTGGGGATAACTATTCAGCCCACTGCATACCCTTTGTCCAATAAAATGTTCAAGGTCTCAGATCTGCTGAGATGTCATTGACAAGGTACAAGAGACAATTTACTTTGCCGCTGTTATCCTTTCTTACATAATGGCAATTCACAAGAATAGCTGACATGCATTGAGTGATTGGCATTACACATTTTTTTCCCCCAGTACTGGGTATTGAACTCAGTGTCTTGAATATGCTAGGAAGCACTCTCTCACTGAGATACATTCCCAGCCTTTGCTAAAAATTTATTTTATTTAGAGACAGTTTCTTTCTATGTTGTCCAGGCTGGCCTTGAACTTGAGATCCTCCTACTTCAGGCTCCTGAGACTCTGAACCACTGCACATGGCAGAATTCCACATTCTTTTAAGGAGGTTTGTGGTTGCGTGCAGTGGCACATGCCTTTAATCCCAGACACTCCAGAGGCTGAAGCAGGAGGATTACAAGTTCAAAACCAGTCTCACCAATTTAGCAATGTCCAAAGCAACTTATCAAGACTTGGTCTCAAAATAAAAACATAAAAGGGCTGAGGATGTAGCTCAGTGGCTAAGTGCCCCTGGATTCAATCCCTGATACCAAACAAAGAAAAAAAGAAAAAAAAAAAGGAGAGAGAAAGAAAGAGAGGTTTTTGTTTGGTTAAAACATATGCTAATATTGGCCAGGTTTTGACTCACAGAAACAGCAATTGCATTTGATTTAATCACATCTAAATGAGTAGATTTACTCACTTAAAGCTACTCCTTTACTCTACAAGAAATAGATTAGCATTATTCCCATTTTATGTATGAAGGCCCTGAGGTGTAGAAAGGTCGGGGAATTCAACCAAGATCTTGTAGATAATCCTTAATAGCATGAGTGATTACCTGAATGGCCAAGTCCTAAGCTCCTACTTTAACCTGCCACTAACTGAGCTTTTTCATCTCTCACTTAAGGAGCTATGCCTTCAATTTTATTTTTGATTGTTTGTTTGTTTGTTTTGGGTACTGGAAATTGAACCCAAGGGCACTTAACCTCTGAGCCACATCCCCAGCTTTTTTTTTTTTTTTTTCTGAGACTGGATCCCATAATTTGCTTAGGGTTTCACTAAATTGCTGAGGTTAGCATTGAACTCACGATACTCATGCCTCAGCCTCCGGAGCCGATGGGATTACAGGCATATAACTTCGATTTTTTTTTTTTTTGCAATTGTTATACAGGAGGCATTTTGTGGCTTATGCAAGATGATGAATTGGGGCCCACTGTGGTTCTTGATGATGATCTGATCATTGCATACCCCTTCTCTCATTTGCATGCAAAGCACAGAAAAGGAAACAAAGAAAATGGAGTGTTCAGAGGAGGCGAGAAAGAAAAGAAAAAGAACAGAAGTTACAAATGGGGAGATGAAAAGTCAATTGCAGACAGAATAAAAAGAAGTAAGATTCTTTCCATGAGAGAAAGAGAAAAGAGATATGTGTTAAGCACTGCTCTAATATCAAAAATTCTTTTAATGATTCCCTTTACTAGTATCTTAAAACTCAGAAAACTCCTGCAAGTCTTCATTTTTTTCTTTCTTTTTTTTTCCTTCTTTTTTTTTCTTTTTTTGATACCACAGACTGAGCCCAGGGGCACCTAACCACTGAGCCACATCCCCAGCCCTTTTTATATTTTATTTTGAGACGGGGTCTTGCTAATTTGCTTAGAAATTCCCTAAGTTTCTGAGGCTGGCTTTGAACCTGTGATCCTCCTGCCTCAACCTCCCAAGCCTCTTGGATCATAGGTGTGCGTCACCACACCTGGTAAGGCTTTATTAGTATTTATCTTAAATTTATAGCAGGGAACTTTAGTTACTCCATCAGCAAATGACTCCAATTTTGGAACCTAGATTTCCAAAGAATAAAAGTGAGAAGAAAAATAAAAAGGAAGAAGAAATGACTCCTGGTTTCATTACTTTTCAAATTATGAAGAAACAGATGGAATACTCAGCAATCTATAAGGTCATGATGAAATTTCAAAAGAAAGCAACATAACATCACATACAGTCTGATAGGTCAGAGATTGAGAAGGAGACACATTCAGCCAGATACTACCATGGGGAAGAAGGAACAGAAGGAAATGTGTGTGTGTGTGTGTGTGTGTGTGTGTGTGTGTGTGTGTGTGTGTGTATGTGACAGAGAGAGAGAGAGAGAGAGAGAGAGAGAGAGAGAGAGAGAGAAGAGAGAAGAGAGAGAAGAGAGAGAGAGAGAGAGAGACAGAGAGAGAGAAAGAGAGACTGACAGACATGAGTTAACCTTTTGGTAAATTATGTTAATTTAAATACTGAACCAAATGTAAGGGAAGAGCAGGTTTAGGCAGGGATGTCTGTCTATTCAGGTCTACACTGAACTCTATTTCTTCAATCTCAACTTTTGTGAAAGTTGTATCTCCTCCTTTCATGAAGATGCAGTGATTTCTTTCTCAAGCACTATCTGCTCAGATATGATACCTGCTGAAGAAATTATTGCTTTAGTTCTTTGACATGTTTTTTGTTCTTGTGGGAACTGAGTTTATTCTTCCTTGCAAGCAGCAAAATTTTAACTGTGATCCCTTTCTTTTAAGTTACTTACATTTTTGTTAAGTAATAGCATTTTCTACAGATTGAGAAGCAATGTATATTTCTTGGAGTTTAGAAATCTGAATAATTAAAAAGATAAAATTATCTAACAACTATAACACCCACAAATAACCATTATTAATATTTACCATATTATCTTCAAGACTTCTTTACAAATATTTATATGCATGTATACAACATGCATTATTGATATATGTAGAGTATTGGTTTCCATTCTTTCTTTTTTATGTCAAATAATTAGTATTTTCTGAGCTTAAATATTCTTCACAAAGTGATATTAAGAATATGGTTTTTCAGAGCTGGGGTTGTGGTTCAGTGGTAGAGCACCTGCTTCACATGTGTGAGACACTAGGTTCAATTCATAGCACTGCATATAAATAAATAAAATAAAGTAGATCAATAACTAAAAAAAATGCTAAAAAAAGAATATGGTTTTCCATTATTGTGTGTATTAGTCAAGATTCTTCAGAGAAACAGAACCAATACAGAGAGAGAGAGAGAGAGAGAGAGAGAGAGAGAGAGAGAGAGATTTGAGAGAGTTACTCTTGGCACTGATATTAGTTCATATGATTATGGAGCCTGCTACATTGAGGATCTACAGGATGAGCTGGTGGTTCAGGAGACCTAGGAAAAGTTGATGATTCAGATGAGCTCTGAAGATAGCTGGAGAAATCTCTCTTATTTGGGGAATGGTTTGTCTTTTTGTTCTATTCATGACTTCAACTAATTGGATGAGGCCCTCCCACATTATAGATGTCAATCTGGTCTATTCAAGTCCACCAATTGACACATTAATCGTAACCAAAAACACTTTCACAGAAACTCCTAGAAAAACAATTGATCAACTGTCTTGGTATCCTATGACCTCGTCAATTTGACACAGACAGTCATCAGAAAGTGTATATTTTGATTAATTTAGTCAAATTTTCAAGTGTATATTTAGGTGTTCTCAAATACATGGAACTTTACAAGAAATCGTTCCTCCTTCACCCATGATATACACTGATGTTTTGTTATACAACTCTTCCTACTAAGAATGGATGGAGCTTTTTTAAACACAGCAACCTAGTCCCCCTACAGCCAATCAGAGTTAACATATCACTGGAAATAGGTTCTGTATTTCTCAATCCATGAGTCTCTGATGGCCTGAAGTGACATCCCTGTGAGCTGCCACCTCTCATCCCTCGATTACTCTGAGGCGTGGACTTCCTAGTCCCCAACATGCTTGGGGAGGCCCTCCTTGTCATCAACTGCTGCTTTGACTGTAGGAGATGAAACCTTTCAAGATTCAATGCTTACCTAACCATCTCCACCCTACTTCTTAGGTTTATTTTTTCCCCTCTTTCACTCAAAAACAAAAATTAAGGGGAAAATATTCGTATGGAAATGGAGGTGCTTTTGAGGTAAAGGGAATAAACAGATGTTCCTATCTCAAAAAGCAACCTATGCATAGAGGGGTCTAGCTGGATATGTTATTTTCTGTTACCTACTTTTTAGATAACTGGATCAAGGCAAAATAGTGAGAGAGATGTCAACTGTCTTCCTAACTATTACACTTCTATACACCTCCCTCCCCAATTCTCTTTTATGATAAAAAGTCTGGTTACATTATTAGGGGCATTCTAGATGTGTCTGCAGATGTGTTTGAACTGACAATCCAGCTAAATTGGCCTAAGTAGTAAAATAAGCCTCCCACAACTGAAATTAGGCTTTCTATCCGTGCTGGTGAGATTGCATCTGTATTCATATTTTCATATGTAGCATGTTTGAGAAATGTTTCTTCTAAACTGATAAATCAGACACAATTTTAAGTGATGACATAGTTTAAAGATGAATTCACATCACTGCTATCTTGAGGTGTTGTATGCACATTACAATCCACAAAGACCTACAAACTAAAGTGATTTGTAGACTTCAAGTTAGTTCTTGAACCTCCATGGTAGAGTTTTATGTTTGCAACCGTAACTAATTGCACCAAATATGAAATCTAAGTCTACATTGTATCATTGTTGTTCTTGGTTAAAGGACTCATAGTTTTCAATACCTGCTGAAAAGGAGGTCTTGAAAGAGTTAAAATTAAAGAGTTGAAATTCAGTTCCTTCAATTCTCAATGACTGGATGGTGCCAGAGTATAATACACTGTGGTTGCACCTCAGTTTTAAATGTTCCTCGGATTCATAGATAATTTTCCTATCGTTAACAGACTAGAAATTGCACCACTCAATTAAACCATACAATTTCAACAATAGAGAAATACACACTGAGTCATGCACCACATGACAATGAGTTAGTCAACAATGGACCATGTACACAATGGTGGTCCCATGAGATTATAATGGAGCTGAGAAACTCCTCTCACCTAGTGAATCTTAGTCATCATAAAGTGGTAGCATAATGAATCATTCACTTGTTTGTGGTGTTCTTGGAATTAACAAGCCTACCTAACTGCCAGTTATGTAAAAGTATAACAAGCACATATAATAATGTACAGTAAATATTATCCAGTAATGATAATGAACAACTCTCTTACCAGTTTATGTATTTACTATACTATACTTTTTATCACTAGTTTATATTGTAGCAAAAATAAAATGAAAGAAAAGTTTACTGTAAAACAGTATGTCACATTCTGCTGACAACAGGCTCATCTTTGTATGCCTCTTGATTGCATTAAAACACCATGACAAGTGATTGACCTCCATCATCTTGTTCTTTATAAGTACACTTTAGGAGTTTGCAGAGTGATGAAATTGCCTAAGGAAGTATTTCCCAGAATATGTTCCCATAGCTAAGTGACACATGACTCTATATAGACTGAGAAAAAAGAAAAAAATAACCTCAATTATAACAACAGTTTTCTGTGGGTAAAATCTTTTTTTTTCTACCTCATTTAATGTAAACTAGAAGTATTTTGTTTGTTGTATTGGAAAGCTTTAAGGATTTTCTCTGCCTGAAAATGGACCAATCTCACATTTGCAATAACATATATAGATATAGATAGATAGATATTTTGGTACCAGGGATTGAACTCAGGGGTACTCGACCACCGAGCCACATCCCCAGCCTATTTTTGTATTTTATTTAGAGACAAGGTTTCACTGAATTGCTTAGCACCTCATTAAGTTTCTGAGGCTGGCTTTGAACTTGCGATCCTCCTGCCTCAGCCTCCTGAGCCACTGGGATTACAGGTATGAATTACTGTGCCTGACTCAACATAATTTTTACCTTTTGAGGTTACATGATTCAAGAGTTAGCAAAGAAAGGCGATCAAGAAGGCTCACTCTTATGGAGTGAAATCCACCAAAAATAAGGGATTTTTAGAATGTAGCTTATATAAGCACATCATATGTTTAGTCTATTCCTCCTGTAACAGTTACATGTGATTTGCAGAGATTACTAGTTTTGAGTATTAATAGATGTTCTAGAGTCAGTTGCAGAGGAAGCTTTCACATTCTCCTTTAACATTGTTGAAAAGTTAAGAAATATGGACAATCTCCTTTTTTAGGTCTCAGACCAAAAAAATGCCCTGGGTGGCCTACAGTTTATTTATACTCCAGCAGCTGCAGCCGTGACATCAAGATCCTATAAAACCATCTCTTGGTTTTGCACGCACCTGTTGTAAAAGGGAAATCTGAGACAAATGGGCAGGGGCTGCAGGGTTCTCAGTGACAGTGGCTCACTGAGATGGGAGATATCTAGCAGTGGGAATGTACTTTCAGGGCATTTGTGCCAGAGGTATAGGCATTGGTGGGGAGTGCCCCCTGCCCCTTGGCCCTTTGTTATACTGATCTCCTTAGTTACACATAGGCATTTGTCTTGGTCTGGTTTGCATCACTGCAACAGAATATCACAATTATGGTAATTTATAAAGGAAAGAAATGTGTTTCTCATAGTTCCAGAGGCTGAAAAGTTTAATATCAAGGTACTGGCAACGGGTGAGAGACTTCTTAACGGGTCAAACATGGTGAAGGGCATGTTGAGATCTAGGGGACCTATCAGTTCACCTTTATGTTCCCTATCTCTTAAAGCCATGAACCCCATCATGAGGAATTCACTCATGACCTCATTTACCCCTAATTATTTCTGAAAGGCCCTACCTCCATATACCTTCAACCTGTTAATTTGGAAATCAAGTTTCTAGCACATGAACTTTTGGGGGACATTCAAACCACAGAAGCTGTCATGAATTTCTAGGTGTAAAGCACAAGAGAATCCTGATTAAGCAAATCTGTTTTACCCTTGTTTTCAAAGCTGTGTCGTCCATTTCAGAAGACCAGAGCATATAGCAAACCTTTAGCAAACACTAATGACTGACAGGGTAGTGGGAATTTTAGACCATGAACTGATCCAGGACAAGTGCCACCAAATTTTTAAATTAGATGTCCCAATTAAATATCAGGCTCACTCACTGGCAATCCTGGTCTTCATAATAGCCTTGCCCGAGCCTGGCACAATGGTGCATGCCTGTAATCCTGGCAGCTCTGTAGGTGGAGGCAGGAAGACAACCTCAGCAACTTAGCAAGACCTTGTCTGTAAATAAAATATAAAAAGGGCTGGGGACGTGGCTCAGTTGGTTAAACACTCCTGACTTCAATCTCAGCTACCAAAATAATAATAATAAATTTAAGAAATAAATAATAATACTGATAATATTAGCTGTGCCAGGTAGGTAAAGCAGGCATCATATTGGGACACAAGAGAATACTTAAGATCACAGATATTGAGTGCTTCCCTCAAAGTCACATACCATGTAGCTGCTCCTGGATGAGCATCCAGGTTGTAGAGCAACTCTGAGTCTCCTGAGCATCCTCACACCTGAGTTTGTATTCCCATTCAATCATTTATTTTCTCCCTGAAACACAGTCTCCTTTTCTAAACATGGTTTCATGTGGCTGTAAATACAATAACCCATTCCTAACAGTAACAAAAACTACATTGAAAAAAATTATCTATATCTAAAATTATATCTGTCATCTGATCAGTGCCCTGTAGAGCCTGTTTTCCACCACCTCTGAGTGAGCTTGCCCACCTCACTACAGGAAACCTAAAAGAACCTGTAGAGTCTTGTTCTCTGCAGCAGGTGTCTTTAGTCGGAGTTCTCCCCATCTATGGACCACCTCCTCTTTCACCTTCTGGAAAGCAGTGGAGGACAGCAGAACAGGAGACCGAGGAGCCCTGTGGCCACATGAGGCCCTCTGCATGAGAACAAATGAGAAACATTTGATTTTGTAAGGAAAATGCCATGCTTTTTTACTTTGTTGAAATTTTTAAAGAAGAGAATATTGTCGAGTCTTTTGATAACCTGTGACTTTCAGACTTGAAGAAGGCTCTAAAAGGAAAATCAAATCCTTTTTTGTCCAACACATATTTAGATGCTGAAATTCCCTGATCCTTAAAAGAAATTCTGGAAAGCCCAAGTGCTCTTTATCAACTCTCAGCAACAAACCACAGTTGATTGATAACCTAGGCTTCAGGTTATCAATCTGCGTAAACTTTGCATCTCAAGCAGCTTTAGAAATTCCTTATTTCCATTGGTTTGACAAATAAAATGAAATTATGATTATAACATTGGTGATGTATAAATCCACTGGGCTCTTGTCATTTTTCCATGTATCATATCAAGATTTGAGAAATAATAATACCCTAAGGTGGGTAATACTCATTTTTATAGAAAAAGAAAACTCAAAAAAAAAAATGCAGAAGTACTCATGGCAATCATTTATTTTGCTTTTACTTTGTGCTAACATGAAATGACGTCTATGTATCTATGTAACTGCCTATGTATACACATATTACATATTATATATATGCATGTAACAACACTATATGAGAAGAATTTTTATTTTTACTTACAGCTGAGAAAATAGAATCAAGGAGAGGACAAGTAAATTACAGAAACTCAGAGAGTCATCATGGTCAGAACAGATTTGAACCAAGGAAATTCAGTTCAGAGACACCTACTTAATCACTATAGTATAATGCCTCTTAAGTAGGCTCATAAAACATTTGTTTAAATATGGATGGATGAATGTTCCCACTATAATGTAACGTAATGAATAGAGATTGGGGCAGAAAATCCTGCTCTGAACAACATTGCTATCATGCTTCTTATCTTGTTCTAAAACAATGTCAATTAGCATGGTGATCCCCTTAAAAAATGAAATACTTCCTTTCCTGCATTCATCCGTGATGTGTGAGACATTAATTGCAAGGTGAATCCAGCCTCCTGGATAATTCAAACACACCTTGCATGGTATTACTTTCAGTAAGTGGGTAAAATATTATATATTGTGAAAATTAATGAGAAGAGAGTCATACATCTATTAGCAAACTTCCTGATGCACAGAAGAAACCACCTGATTTGATGCTGTTTGGGATAGTCAATGTTTTTGAAGGCCCGTACGTTAAAGGCTGCGTCCCCAGCTTGTGTTATTGGGAGGTGGTGGAAAGTTTAAGAGATGGTGCCTAGTGAGAGGACTAGAGGTCATTGGTTGGGAGCATGCCCTTGAAGGGGATTAAGGGACCCTGGGCTCTTCTTTGTTTTCATTTCCCTTCATGAGGTGAGTGATTTTGCTCCACCGTGTATTCCCATGATGATGTGCTGCCTAACACAAAGCAGCAGGTCATTCTATCATGGACTGAAACCCATAAAACTGTGAGTCAAAATAGACCTTATCTGTCTATGCTCTCTATAACTCTCAGGCATTTGCTATAATGATGAAAAGCTGACTATTACATTCAACGTCAGGAGTTCGAATACTTTTAAGTCATCAGAACAAAAAAGAGGAGCTGATTTAGACACAATCCACAGGGATTGCAAGGGAAGACAGTTTTCAGTATGGAAAGCAAGCTTTTAGCATTTCTACTTCTCAATTTGCAGGTAATGAAGATAGTTTATCTAAACTATAAATTCATTCAGAATTTCTCTCCTTTAAAAAAATAGGCTACTTTTTAGAGTAATTTTAGGTTTAGAGAAAAATTGAGTAGAAGCTGCATGTGTTTATCATATGGCCTCTGTCCCCTATTATCAGCATCTCCCCCACCCCCAGACTGGTACATTGTTAAAATGGATGAGCTTACATTGATACACCATTATGGCCTGAAGTCCATATAGCTCACATTAGAGTCCATTTTTGGTGTAATACATCCTATGGGTTTGAAAAAGATATGGCAACAGGCCACTGTCACTATAGCATCATAAAAAGTATTTTCAATGCCTAAAAATTGTTTTACACCATCCACTATTTTCAGACCATCCCCAATCCCTGGAAACAATGGATTCTTTTACTGTCTCCAGTTTTACACTTTCCAGATATCATCTAGTGGGTCATCTAGTGGATTCATATAATATGGAGCCTTTTCAGAGGCTTTTTTTTTTTTGCTTACTCATAATGCATTTCAGTTTCCTCTAAGTCTTTTCTTTGTCTGATGGCTCATTTAGTTTTACTGTGAATAATAGGACATTATCTGGATATACCACAGTTTATTCAATCTCTTACTAAAAACAGGTTGGTTGTTTTCAAGTTTTGCAATTATGAATAATGCTACTATAAATACTCCTGTACATTTATTTTATGGATACATACATTCTCAACCTTTTTTTTTTTTTTTTTTTTTTTTTGGAAATACCAAGAAGCATGATTTTGCTGAATCATAGGGTGAGAGTATTTTTAATTTTCTAAAAAACTACCAATCCGTCTTACTGGGTGGCTATACCACTTGGCATTTGCTCCTGCAATGAATCAGTTTCTGTTGCTCCACATCTCTGATGATGTTGTGCTCTGGATTCTGGTCACTCTAATAGATGTGTGGTGGCATCTCATTGTTTCAATTGGCAGATCCATGACGTCACTGAAGCTGGAGCTTCTCTTCATGGGTTTATTTCTATCAGTGTATTTTCTTTAATGAGGAATCTGTTAAAGTCTTTGGCCCATTCTTTAACCAGATTGTTTATTAAGTTTTAAGAGTTTATTGGATAATTTGTTTAACAGTCCTTTATCAAATATGTCTTTTCTAAATTTTTTACCATGATGTGAGCTTCCTGTTTTTTATTCTTTAGTTATTTTTCACGGAGAAACAATTTTTTTTTTCAGTACTGGGGATTGGACCCAGGGTCTTGTATATTCAAGGAAACACTCTACCAACTAAGCTATATCCCCAGCCCAGTAGCAGTATTTTAGACCTTTATTTAATTTATTTATTTTTATGTATTGCTAAGGATCAAATCCAGTGTCTCACCCATACTAGGCAAGCACTCTACCACTGAGTCACAATCACAGCCCCAGAAATTTTTTATTTTAATAAAGTCTAGCTTATCAATTCTTTCATGTGTCACAACTTTGATGTTATATCTAAAAAAACCATAGCCAAACCCTAGGTTATTAAGATTTCTCTTGTTATTTCCTAGGAATTCTAGAGTTTTGTATTTTGAACAAACTTACCTGTCAGAGAAATTCTGTATATGAAAAGTTATTTCACCTTTGCTTATTTGTTTTCTGATACATTTCTTTGTATAGATCTGAGGGTCTGCTCAATATTACTTTCTTCTCTCTCTCTCTCTCTCTCTCTCTCTCTCTCTATATATATATATATATATATATATATATATATATATATATTAATATATATTACCTTTCTTGCAGGTCAAAATCTACTGGCAACAAATCGAATCAATTTTTCTCTCTATGAAAAATTCTTTATGTTTCCTTCACTTTTGCAGTATAATTTCAAAAGATAAATAGTCTAGGTTCATAGGATTTTTTCCCCTCACTCCATTATGTATTTTATTCTACTCTCTACTTATTTATCTATCTATCTATCTATCTATCTATCTATTTATTTATTTATTTTGTAGTTGTGGATGGACAGAATGCCTTTATTTCTTTATTTTTATGTAGTGCTGAGGGTTAAACCCAGTGCCTCACGTATGCTAGGCAAGCACTCTGCAGCTGAGCTCCAACCCCAGCCCCATCTACTCTCTTCTTGCTTGCACAGTTCCTAAGAAGTCAGGCATATTTCACATCTTTGTTCCTGTATAATTAAGGCATTCTTTCCTCTGGTTTCTTTTAGGATTTTTTTCCTTTTTCTTGAAAAGAGAGTAAAAAGAGAAGTGAAGACACAGAATGATTTTTAAAAATTCCAGAAGACATATTGGAGCTGCCTGGAGCTGTTGTTTGGTGTCCGGTGTTAATTTAGTGAATTGATTAAGTATTTCTCCTGTTCCTTTCTTTCTTTCCTTTTTCTTTTTCCTTTTTCTTAGAAGTATATAATACCTTTTGCAATTATCTAATCTTTTTTTAATCTATTCTCTTCTCTTTATCTCCCATCCTTTCTTCATTTGCTTTTCAGTTTCGGAAGCTTCTATTGAGTTATCCATGAGTAGAGATTCTTTCCTCAGATGTGTTGAATCTAATAATCCATCAAAGAATTCTTTACTGGGAGGGGAGGGGAGGGGAGGGGGGATAGTAGAGGATAGGAAAGGTAGCAGAATACAACAGTTACTAACAGGGCATTACGTAAAAATGTGGATGTGTAACTGATGTGATTCTGCAATCTGTATTTGGGGTAAAAATGGGAGTTCATAACCCACTTGAATCTAATGTATGAAATATGATATGTCAAGAGCTTTGTAATGTTTTGAACAACCAATAAAAAAAAATATTCTTTACTTCTGTTAGTGTCTGCTTTTGTTGCTGTATCCTTCTGACCAAATCTCAGTCTCAGCTTGTTTGCTGGATTGTGAATTTGGCATCCCTTTCTGCATCTATTCTTTTGGTGGGCTTCCATGATTGAAGTGGCCTGGAGGTGTGTATTTTCCCTCCCTCTACATCCAAGGCTAAAAAGAGCAGCAACTGGACATTTCCCTCCTCTTGGGTAGGTTAAGCTCTGATGAGACTCCAGCAGGTTAGGTTCTGCTTGAGTTTCTCCTGAGGGTAGATCTTGTTAAGAACAAAATGTCCTGGTGTATTTCAAGACAGTTCTTTATCTCTTCCCTCTGCTTGGAATGGAGAGAGGGTTTTTCTCTGATATCCGCTGTGAGAATCTGGTAGAGTTCTTGGAGGTAAAATTCACAAAAATGTGCAGTGTCTGTATGACAAGGTCCCTGCAGGTTTTAACTCTCAGAGTTATTGACATTGATCCTCAAGCAATTTTTCAATTACAGTTCAGGTTTCCCCCACTCCTCTGGGTTTCAGTTCCAGTAAGTTGTGATTCACTATAATTACCAAAGGGGTTCTCCAGTGTTGGGGGTAGCACTTTGCTCTGTAATCTTATTTATCCCACAGAACTGAGGAAAGTTGCTGATTTTTCAGTTTGTTACAGCTTTTTACTTGTTGTTAGGATGGAATAACAATTTCCATGCTTCTTATGTACTGGAACTGAAAACCGAAACTAGAGTCCTTGCTTTTCTTTTTCTTTCTTTCTTCCTTTTTTTTTTTTCATTTTCAAATCCTTAATATCTACAAGTATAGAAAAATCTGGCCAGATTAATTCAGAATTTAAACTCCAAGTTCAACTTTATATGAGATGATCAGCTAGCTCTTCTTTTAAAATTAATTGCAACTTCTATGATTATAAATTATGAAAATATTGAAAAATGTAGGAAAGCATCAAGATGAAATTTAAATATCAATATTTACATTAATATCTATAAGTATTTCAAACCATATTAATAGCTTGTGAATGTCTGTTTTAAAAAACAAAAATTAAAATTTCATTTTTCTTTGTTTATAAGCAGTCATAATTTCCCAGATTGTGATATATTATTAAATATAAGTTTAATGAATGCAGAATATTTTACTGGATAGATGACCTATGTTATAGTTAACTAATCCCCAGTTAAACATTTAGATTTCTTGTTATAAATATTATTATGTTATCATTCCCAAACATATTTCACATTTCTGATAAGTTCCTCAAAATATTTAAATGTTTCTCAATAATTTAATGAGAGATTGATATCTTAAGAAAAATTCCTGTGGCAATTATTGTTTGCAAAGTATATTAATACATTAAAAAGTATGAAAGTGCTATTTAATATTAATCTTAAAAGTCAAAGCAATATATCAGCCTATAGTGTTGTAAATTTTATCTTCATTGATAAAGCTAAAAAAATTATTCAGAGTATTCCAGTTTCAGCCTAATATATTTGGAATCAAAATTTCATTACAATGCTTATAGATATTGTTAATAGGCCCATATAAAATGAGGAGAGGGTGGTGGGAAGGAGGAAGAAGGAGAGGAGTAACAGCCTACTCTTTTGAATCACCACGTGCAATTAACACATCTTTAAACAAAATTGGAATTTAATGGGATGGTATAAACACCATCTTTTTGGATTCTACTTTAAATTACCTTTAAACTATATAAATTTGAAAAGTACTTAACTTCCAAAGATTATTTCGATTAAAAAAAATAACATTCGCATGTTAATTTTCAGTGAAACTATCCTGAATAAAACAAAACATATACTCCTGTGAAACACACTCGCTCTCAAAAAAGAACGAGAAATATACTGGACTTCAAATATTACCAACATATTTCCACTTCACTTTTTCTTGTTCCTTTTTAAATATTTATTACTGTTAACCGGTACTCTCTGCTAAAAGATAAGTACCCCTACAAAGTTAGAGATAAGTGTTCTCCTTAGAGTGGTTTAGTGTAATTGCTTGGTTTTAATACTAGTTGAAATTCTTGATGTGAACAATTAGCACTTTTAGAGGCAGAGGAAGGATTGAGCATGAACGGAGAGGACTGCTCGGTCCAGTAGGTGACATGGGCTGGCCATATAGCTAGATAAGAGCCAGAGGGCCAAGCTCCATAGTTGTGACTCTACAACCACTCCCTCTATTAATTAATAACTGAATATATACTTGCTTTTCTAAGAGAGAGTGATGAACAGCAAGCCGTAGAAAAATATAAAGACAAACAATTATCAAAAACTAATTCGCCATCATCCCACTATCCATCAAATGGCCCCCAGAAGGTAAATAATTCCTCTCCAAATGAATTGGCTCAGAGATAGTGGGAGTAAATGTTGGAAAAGGGTCTTGCTAGATCCATCTTAGGACAGGTGTGGAAAGTTAGTTTTGCAAACTTCAGTGAGTGCACACCGATGCTAAGAGAAATGAGAAACTAGATGGACAGATGAGATGAAAGACAGCACTGGTGGAATCACATCAGAGCAAGATTAATAAGGAAATTCCACCCAAAACTCAAGAACGGAAGCAGTGCCTAAACACTAGCAGTGAGTGTGGTTGGAATGCAGTTAAAGTCAGCCTGGGATATCTTCCTGGACAGGCCTCTGGGGGCTCCTGCCTCAGATAGATCAATCAAGCTCCTCCACCCACCAGCAATGTGCATTCACTAGTTCCACACCAGACTCACCTCACTTGGATTAGCAGAGAAATGTTTGATTACATGAGAGAGGAGTTGGGGTTTAGTGGGTAGCTCCGTGTTCATGACAGATAGGACTGGGGCTTTCCTGGAGGGAAGAGTAGTAGACCACTCCATTCACACTGCCAAAGTCTTTCCTTGTTTACCTCATTTCCAGTTTTCTCATTGTCCATGACTTTATACTCCTTCCCAATCCCTTTGTAAGATGTTTCTTGAGATGATTTTTTAAGAGTCAGAAATATCAGGCGGCTCCCAATACTATAAAATCACAAACTGAAACAATGTTCTGTGGCTTATAAAAATTGGCAAGATATGTATTACTTCAAAATTGCACTTTTCTAGTGAATGTTTTCTTTCAAAAGTAGATGTTCATGAAGGTAGAGCATGACAAAAATGTATAAACATTGATATCTATTACTTTAAAGAGTAATGGTTTTTAGTTGAAAATCATAGACTTCACCAAAAGGACCAAAATGAAAAAGTTGATTGATTTAAAGCTTGACCTTTTTACCTGGTTTGTCTTGAAGACAAAAAATTGAGCAAATAATTGACCTCAAAACAACAGTTAACAGCGCTTTGAAGCAATCTAAGTTGTTTGATATCACAAGCCATGCACAAGAGAAAAATCTCCTTTAAATGCGGCTGTCTGCCACTTTCATTCATGGCTTTATTGCTCCTGCTAATTACATAATAAAGAATGATGATGGTGCTTTCACTAGGTGCACAGATTTTCTTATAAGGACAACCATTTTAAAGGAAGTAACTCATGCTGATATAATTAGTGTAAATTTTGAATTGGACCACAGTGTCCTCAGATTATTCTAAATTGCAAGCCAATGGTTTTGTTAGTTTTTTTTTTTTTCCTTTTTTTTTTCTTTTTCTTTAACCTTCTCTAGTTTACTGGAATTGATGAATTCAGTATAATCAACATCCTGGAAATGACTGGATGTTAAAGGAAGCTAGTAGGATGCTGAATATTGAGAACAAATTCATAGGAGCATAAACAATTAACAGATCAACATAGATGTTCTAACATCAAGGTCTGTTTTGAAAAACAAAAGGTCAACAGTGAATTTTCACTTGTCTCTGAAATTTGCTGTTATATGGGCAGAGTAAGTTCCTTGGAGACATAATCTATGAGGCTGGTAGACACTTTGAGTTCATCTAGTACAGGCAAGCCAGATAGGACTAGTCTCACTTCCCAGCCTAATTTGATTGATAATGGAAACCAAACTAGTCATGTTCAAAGTGATTCTGAACTTTGCATTTCCACTTTTAAAAGAGGTTATTCTTACAATGTTGAGACTTCTATTATGAGGAAATTGTTCACATATTTAAACTAAAAATAAAATTAAAATAGCAGCTGGGTTAGGCCTCAATTTAGTGACTCCAAAAGTTCTCAGTATTGCTTCAGCTAAGACACCTTAGCCATGGTCTCTTTTTTGTGTGTGTAAAGTAAGTTATAGCAAATAAAGCATAAAGCATACAAAGTCCACTGATTTTTAGTATGTAACTTGATGAAGTTTTGAAATAAACATCAGTGTAATCACCGCCTTGACCTAGGTGTAAAACCTTTACAGCAATAGAAAAGTTTCCTGTAAGCCTCTTCCTAGTCAGTAATTCAGAGGTAACCACCATTCTGACTTCTATCTTTATTGATAAGTTTGCGTGTTCTTGAAGTGCATGGAAATGGAAGTATAGTATGTACTTGGGGATCTTTTTTTACCAATGTAGGTTTATTATTTGCATCTGTAGTGGTAATGGATTCTTCACAGTAAGTTGATTGAGAGAGCAGTATCTCATCGATGGGAAAAATATTCTACTTTCCAAAAGACATTATAATGGACACAGAGTGAATTTAGATGCTACGCCAATCTCTAATAAAAGTCAATGCAGCCCAATTTTCGGCAAGGCCAAACTGGCACCTGTAAAAGGCTTTAGGAAAATACTAGACATTTAAAAAAATAAATAAATAAAAACCTTTCCATATAAATAACTAGAAATGTTAGAAAAAGTATAACAGCGTTTTAAATGCACAGATCAACTCATAAGCCACCAAAGAAAATTACCAATCCCTGCTATCACGGGATAAGAGAAAATCGAAATCTACAAAAAAGAAGAGGGAAATTCTGCCTAAAGGATGGCACTGAATATTGTACCAAAAATATTAGGACTGCCTCTTGAAGCAGGGTACATCAAATGGGCTGTCTGCAGGGAAAGTGCAGACTAGACAAATATCTTTCAACGGACACAGGGAGATGGAAACAAAAAGTGTTCCAACCTGAGCCAGCTCTGTGAAGACAAAAACAAAAGCAAAATCAGCTCAGGGTTTATGAACATTAGTGCTCAGCTTGTCTGGGCTTCAGATTCCATTTTAACCACCTGTGCAGTTGTTTAATCTAAAAAAAAAAAAGTTATACACACCCCTCCATGGAAGGGGTAGTCCTAAACCTAAGACACATAGGATCCTTCAGGGATAAAGCCCTTGCAAACATGGGCAGAAGATCCAAGCTATAATCACAGCATAATTAAGGAGACTCAAGATACACACATATATTGTTCATATATAGTTTATATATATACATATATATAAAAAGCATCTCAGCATTATTCATGTGACTTTGGTTATCAACCAGTTTAAAAGTCTGGTGAAAAGATTAAAGCTAAAAAATTGCAAGAAATGAATAAAATATTCATAATACATAAAATAATATATGAAAAAGATCAAGAAGAAGAGAAAAAGAACACCCTGATTTTTCATATTTAAATACATAAGCACATATACATTTAAACAGTTGCATACTATAAAAATATAAAACCATCTAAGTTATTTGATATCACAGTATATCCAATATATTGTAAAGTAAAAGATAGATTGAAGGCAAATATCCAGAAAGAAACACAGAAAGATTTATTTTAAATTAGAAAACATTACAGCATTTAAAAGAAGTGTAAAGGAGAGGGTAATGAAAAATTAGCAGGCATCTGAGTGTTTGATAGTAAGAGAATGCAATAAATCGTAGCAAAAGAATATTCAACTAGGGCTGGGGATGTGGCTCAAGTGGTAGCATGCTTGCCTGGCATGTGTGAGGTGCTAGGTTCGATTCTCAGCATCACATTAAAAAAATAAATAAATAAGGATATTGTGTCCACCTAAAACTAAAAAAAAAAATAAAAATATTTTAAAAAATATTCAACTAGAGAAAGACAAGTATTATCGCAGCACTGAGGAGAAGCATGAATTCAAATTGCAAAGCATAAAGGGAACCAAGCACAGTAAATAAAAAGATATCCACCCCCAGGAGGAAAAGTGTGAAATGCTAAATAAAATGAAAATGTTAAAGGCAAGAAATAAATAAGTCAGATTATAGAAATGACATAGACTTCAAAAAAGCAAAAATAAAGGTAAGAGGGAAAAATAACATCTCTAAAACAGAAAAAAAAATATCAATTTAGAATTATATGTCCAGACACATAGTTATTAAAAAGAAAATATCAAATAAAGATATTTTCCATACTATCAAACAAGATGAAGTTGTTCTTCCTTTTTTCCACATCATTCTCTTGCTTTTGGAATTCATAGCAGATCCACTTACCTGCATAACAATAAATATGTTAAAACATGTAGAAAAATCAAATCTAATATTGTACCAAAAATATTTTGTCTTCTAGATTTAATGACTTAAGTTTGGCTGATTCCAGAAATACAATATTGGAATATTAGAAAGTACTCTATATATTATAATATGTGTTGAAATGACATATAAGTGTCTTTTTCCTCTGAATTACATGGTTTTGGTCATCTTCTAAATAACATAAAATGGAAATTAAACAACCTACTATGATGTCTAACACAATTTAATTATATTTTATACTTAAATGTATGCATTTATATAAATATACCAAACATTTTATCACTTACACATGACTGTATAAGAATATTCCCACATATTTCCAAACCACAAAAATAACATACAATCATTGTCTCATGGTTTGTGTGGGTCTTGGAACAGGTCTGTAGGTTCCTGCTTCGTGAGCTCACACAGCTGCTGTGGATGTACAGACTGGGCTACAGTCTTATCAAGCTCACTTAGGGACAGCTTCACTTCCAGGGTCATGAGGTAATTGGCAGCTGTGTACCCTTCCTTGCTACTGGACTGAGGCTCTCTGTTTCTTGCTGGCTGTCAAAGCGGTCTTAAATTTCTTGTCATGTGGTCTAGCTCCCACAAAGACTGTGAGAGTTTCCTAGCAATACAGGTCACGATCTTTCATAGCATTAGCTTGAGAGTGGCATCCTATCACCTTTGTTGTATTCTCTTGACTAGAAGCAAATCACAGGTCCCATCTAATCAAGAGGATAGAATTTCACAAGGTATAAAAATCAGCTGGTAGAGATTTAGTCCACCACAAATGTGTTTATATATTTAATATATTTTGTTGTTATAAAGAGATTACAATAAAATTTATTTTTTTGTTATTTTCTCTTCTTCTTCTTCTTCTTCTTCTTCTTCTTCTTCTTCTTCTTCTTCTTCTTCTTCTTCTTCTTCTTCTTCTCCTTCTCCTTCTCCTCCTTCTCTTTCTTCTTCTTCTTCTTCTTCTTCTTTTTTTCTTTGCTTTCTTTTCCCATTTAACTTTCCCTCGTTCTGCATGGAGTTGAAGCTATGAATTCTTAAGTTGAATTAGATTAAATGCAAATTAAGCCAATCATGAATAGATGACCACATCACAATGCACAACCCACTAGGATCATTTTAACAGAACAATGCCACTAGGAACTTTGGAGTGAATGATGCTATCTAATAATTAAGTATTCTAAGTAGACAATGATATTCTTATTAAAAAAAAACAACTGAAATTAAAGAATTGCTCTGGAAATACATCTCAAATTGACTTGAAACTAACTAATAAAGCA
The DNA here is from genome assembly GCF_052094955.1 of Ictidomys tridecemlineatus. Taxonomy (NCBI): domain Eukaryota; kingdom Metazoa; phylum Chordata; class Mammalia; order Rodentia; family Sciuridae; genus Ictidomys; species Ictidomys tridecemlineatus. Next base: position 26,341,290 of record NC_135478.1, on the reverse strand, counting down.
TTAAAATAACAAATTTATACATTCCACTGAATAATACTAACTCAAGTTGCATCCTACAAGACTGAAAATCAAATTCTCTTCTGCATTAGTCTGGGATTTTGTTATTGTACATCTGCAGAATATTTTTTCAGAAGTGATTTTATTACATATAAAAATAAGTGATTATTTATGTGGATTGCATTGTCCTTTGGACAAGATTAATTTATTTCAAATAATTAGAACTTATTAATTTAGATACTTTTTTGGAAGTCCCACCAAAATATTCAGAAATAATTGTGTTCATTCAAAACAGATTAGGTAAGTTCTTAGTATATACTGAAAAACAACAACAACAAAAAAACTGTACTTTTGGTTTTAAAAGCATATGATGTCATTCATACCCAATCAGGTTTATACATAAGAGTAACATCATTATACACCATTAAAGTGACTTAAGCTATGCCCCAAAATGGTGTGTTTTAGTTTTGAAATCAACATCTACTGTCAAAGTGTATATCCTAGTTGGGAGCAGCAGCTATACCCCTAATCCCAACTATTTGGAAGCTGAGGCAGGAGGATCACAAGTTTGGGCTAGATGAGGCAATCAAACCATGCCTTAAAATAGAAAATCAGAAGACCTGGGGATGCAGCTTAATGGCAGAACACTTGCCTTGTATAAACCAGGCCCTAGTTTAATTCTCAGTTTAATTCCCAGTGCTGAAAAAAGAAAATATGTCCTTTCACATTAAGTTGGTTTCTTTTTCCTATTTTAATTGACTTGGGCTTAGCGGTATGAGATGACTGAAAGCTTAACATATTTTAATGTTCATTTAACTAAGAGATCTTTATTGTTTTACTCTGAACCAAGTTGTTCTCTGTGAAATTCATTTATACTCCAAATTGTTTTAGTTTACATTTTACAATGGTTAATCTGGCTTCAGTCAAAAGTGAGAGGGGGTGGTCTGTGTGCTGAATTGAGAATGTGGAGTTTAGAATCCTAGGCATGGCTTCCACTTCCCAAAAACTTAGGCTAAACAACTGTGCAGCTCTTGAAATAGCTCCCTATCAAACGGAGGCACCCTGGGAGGCTCTCAAATCACTTTATCTTAGAATACTTACAACTGCCTCTAATTGATATGAAGACTATCTCAACTATAGAAAGGACTCAAGCATCAATGGATTAAGAAAGGCTAGATTTATCAGTATAGAAAGGTGGGTGCTAATGATCATAAGATGCCAGATTTTGAAAAGAATGGGTGGAGTTTAAGAAGGTGATGCATAGTGTTCTGAGGAAGATGATCTATCCTCCATTCTTTTAAAACTTTTATCCATCAACAGCCGAAGTTGAACTTTCAAAAAATTATTTTCTTCCCATCTCTTTTACAAGTGCTTCATTGCTGCCCATTGCTTTAAGATAAAGTTTAAGTTTCTTAGCATTTTCTATAGGATCTTGAACAATTTTACCCAGACACACTTCTTCAGCTTCAACTTATAATGTCCCCTCTCATGTTCATTTTAACTACTCTAGCACTATTCACAGTTCCTGGATGCAACATGTTCTCTTCTACCATCGTGTCTTTGCACTTTCTCTTCCCTTTACCTGAAATGCTAAAACAATCTCCCTCAGCACATACCTAGCTAATTCTGTCTATTCCATTAATACTCATATGAATTTTTTACTTGTTCAATACAGTCTTCCCTTATTTTCCAAATGAGATTTAATCCAAATATTACAGCATTTCTGGCTGGGGTTGTGGCTCAGTGGTAGAGCACTCGCCTGGCATGTGTGAGGCACTGGGTTCGATTTTCAGCACCACATAAAAAAATGAACAAAGAAAATAAAGGTATTGTGACCATCTACAACTAAAAAAATATTTAAAAAAAAATGTTACAGCATTTCAAAGTTTCAAAGCAATGTGTACTTCTTTTGCCTAGCAGCTAACATGACTCGAATTTTCCCAGGTTTATGTGAAGGTATGGTTAATATCAGTCTGTTTCACTAGATCATAAGCTGCATGAGGACACTGCCTCATGTACAAATTCAATTAGTCTTTGTCATTTAATTAATTTTTCATATAACATAATGTTCTCTCCAACTGTTGTCATATGATGTGGATAGTCTGTTGGGACAGAGATCAATAATTTAAAAAGATGGTGATGTGTGCTGTGACAGGAGGGCTTTTCATAATTAGAAGGGAGCTTGTGGATGGGCTCAGGGATCAAAAGGTCTTTAATTTCCATGATGAAAATCATAGCTTGCCTGATTAGTCTTTGTCATCACTTGATGACCAAGAAGAAGATAACAAGAAGGGAGAATTCACTGTGGGAGGATATAATGGCATGAATACGGGTTTACACAGCCTTCCTCCAAACCTGATACTTTCTACCAGTACATGTTTCAAATGTACCAATAGTATAAAAACTCATGTAATAAAATTTTACTATCTGAATCAGTAAGAAGACTAAATCCTCAAAGATAAAAAGGAATCAAAAAACAACTATAAGTATAAACACCTCTGTGCTAGCCACCCAAAGAAGGATATGGAATATTGAAATCATTGCTTGGACAAAAGAAAAAGAAAAACATACTTGCCACTGTGGATAATTAATGATTCAGGGGAAAGGGGGAAATTTCTTTAACTTGCAGCTTATTTTGTTCTGGCAAGTGGAAATAAAAGTGAGCAGATAGAAGCTTCTCCCTTTGCAAATCATTAACAAAGACACTTAGGAAATGTGGTTTGAAACCCCTCTTCCTGTGAAGAGTGAATATTATGTATTCAGATTCGTAAAGCTCTGTGTGTTGCTTCTTTGCTGTCTGTCCTACTCTGTTGTTCTTGGCAGTAGAAAAGTAGAAAATGAGCCTTCAAATAAGACCCAAACTAAGGAAACTGGTAAATAATAACGTCATGAGAAATTCTTAAAATGTATTTACTGGAAATAGTTTAAAGCTATCTCTTGAACAACATTTGAATCAAAAAGAAAAATCAAAATCCCAACCACACACTACAAAACAACAGGAAGAGTCTCTGAATATGAAAATGTTTGAACAGAATGAAAAGACATTATAGAGTATTAAATACTTACATTATTCAACAAGAAAGAGAAAAATAAATGACTTGTGTTTTTTTTTTTAACCCCAAAATTATGGAGAAAAAGAACGCAATAAGGAAAAGAGAAGAAAACCAACAATAAAAGAAACATGAGGCTGGGGTTGTAGCTCAGTGGTAGAGAGGTTGCCTACCATGTGTGATGCACTGGGTTCAATCCTCAGCCCCACATAAAAATAAAGTTAAAAAAAAACTCATGAAAATTAATGAATTAGAAGATACTAAATTCATAAAAGCAGCCTTCATTTATAAATATCAGAATCAATGATTATTTACTTTAATAACTTCTAGCTTTTTCAAAGAGATATTAAGACAGGGGAAAAATCACAAATTAATGAAAAATAAAAGTAATCATATCACCAGAAACAGAAATAAAAAATTTACTGTAAACTGTATGCTAAACTATAAAATCTGGGTGTATTTTTTAGGAAATTAGAAATCAATTTAATTAGTGCCAAAGGTTAGTAAAATACTTTCAAAATTATTCAGCAACAATTTCTGATTATATATATCCTTAAAAAATAGAAAATAGATGAATAATTTTGATATTATCTCCCCCCCTCTGCCTCCGTCATCACACACACATGCACACAGTTACGCACATACTCATGAGCACCCAAACACAATTTCTGCAAATATTAAAAATGTCAAAGAATTTCATTATCATTTGATAGTAGTCTGATTACACTGGTCAATAGATTCTGAGAGATAAAACAAGAGACAGAAATATTACATTGGAAGAGACAAGATCGTTATTATTTGAAGATGCTATGTATACATACCTAGAAAACACATGAGGGGGACATAAAAAAAGAAAAATAAAGAATCCCATAGGGTGACTGGTTATAAAATTAATATATAAAATTAAAACATTTTTATTTCTATGAACAACAGCAAGTTAGAGAACATAGAGGAGATTTCCATCATGTTGGTGACATGGAGCATAGCATGCCTTTGAATGAAGCTCATAAGTGATGCAATACATCAAGAAGGAGAGAAAACTCTACTTCAGGGTATCAGGGAAGGGCTGGAGACTGCAAAACACACCTGGGCTTGAACAAGAGGGCTCCATACTGCTGACAACAGTATTCCCTGCCCTGCTCCAAGGGAGTTTACAAGAAGTTTATTAGTGTGTGTATGAGGTTGTAGGAGCTGAGGTTAGGGAAGGATATGTGTGTATGTGTGCATGTGCACACACTTGTGCCGGGAGACACACAAGAGAAGAGTGGATGATAATGAGAAGAAACAGACTCGGAAAATAATACAGTCAAATTAATAAAAGAATGAGACTAGTGGGAATTTTTTTTTCTTTTTTTACTATAACAAGAAAGGAAGAAACTGACCAGATAATAGACCATACAGAGCTTATTTTTTTTTTTTTGATTCTGGTAATGAGACAGAAAAAATGAATGAAATAAAAAATTCAGACACAGTCTCAAATAAATATGGGATATGAGACAAGGATCTTATTTCCAACCAGTGATATAGCTGTCTACATTTGGAGAAAGAAGAAAAAAAAAAAAGAGAAAGAAATACTGAACTTTTCTCTCTCTCTCAACTAAAAAAGCTGCTATATTAAAATATTAAATATAATTAAGTATTCAAAGGAACTCAAAGAAAGCATGAGTGATTTATTTGCCTTCTTTTTGAGAGGGAAAGGCATTGCTAACTATAACATGAATTCCAGAAAATATTCAATTTGTAGTAAATATTTAAAATGTTTATACTAAAGAAAGATTTTGTAAAAATACTGATGACAACTAAAGATATTATATAAGGATATTTTCATATTTATAAAGTTAGAGATAAAAATACCTTTCAGACAAATTACTTTCAGAGATTGTGAGAGACAGAGGCTCCCTAGAGAAGAAAAAGGTAAAAAAAGAAAAAACTTGAAAAGTCAGTACAGTTAAAAGAAAAGCAGAAATGGCAGATGGTGATGAGAAAATACATTTTATTTCATTAGCAAACAAATGCAAATAAAATAATCAGCCACTATTTTTTCATAAATATTTTACTATTTATAAAGACTAAAAGTTTGTTCATATTTAAATAAACTAATTAAAAGAGGATATTTTCTGAGTCAACCGGGAAGATATAAATGGAGATTTGGTGTTACTTCATAATAAAGGATTTGTTAATTTTGTTACATTTAACAATGATATTGTAGTTCCAAGAAAAAGTGCCTTTACATATTCTAAACATAAATTGATCATTTGAGGGATGATATCACATGATGTCAGAATTTCATTAAATTCTTCAGAAAAATAGAGGAATTAAAAAATAAAAACTGCTCATATTTTCTCTATATGGTAGACAGAGTTCTCCTCTGAGGTGGCTTTGAAATTTTTTTTTTGCAATAGTTAAATAAGATAACGTGTGACTCATAAAGCATAGGTCAAGATGGGATTGGCGGGGCTGGGGAACTAGCTCAGTTGGTAGAGTGCTTGCCTCAAATGTACAAGATCCTGGGTTCAATCCTCAGCACCACACACATACAAAAAAATATGGGACACAGGGCATTGTCCTGCAGCTATCAGCCAAATTGAAATTGAGTGCCCATTTTGAATCCCTGCCCTGATTGCCACAGTAGCAAGCTTACTTTAAGCCTGTGCTTTCGTAAATCTGGATTTCCCTCTGCCCTGGGGGACCAACAGTGTCTGGAAATGCTCCTCACCTCTGAATAGATTCCCTGGGTTCCTTCTGTAGACACTTTCTCTTCTACTGATCATTAACCGATATTATCCTCAAGGTGATATTTCTGGACTCCTCTGGTTTAATCCTTATTCCCCACCCTTCAGTTACAACCATACAATGCAAATTTTCATCTCATGTCCTGGTACATTGGTGTAGATCCTTGCTATGGTTTAGATGTGGGGTCCCCCAAAAGCTCACAAGTGAGAACATGCAAGAAGGTTCGGAGGAGAAATGACTGGGTTACAGTCTTAACCTAATTAGTGAATTAATCCCTGGTGGGATTAATTGAGTGGTAACTAGAGGCAGGTGGTTGTGGCTAGAGGGTGTAGTTCCTTGGGGGCATAGCTTTGGGTATATATCTGTATCTGGAGAATGGAGTCTCTCTCTCTAGGCTTCTAGATCACTTTGATGTGAACTGCTTCCCTCTGCCACACTCTCACCATGATGTTCAGCCTCACCTCAAGCCCTGAGAAATGGAGTTAGCCTTTTATGAACTCAGACCTCTGAAACCATGAATGCTCAAATAAACTTTTGCTCCTTATAGTTTTTCTGGTCAGATCCTTTAGTCACAGCATGGAAAAGTTGACTAAAACAATACTCTCCTAAGGAGATGAAGGGTTAGAATTAGCAGTCCATGAGCTGCAGGATCTGAAGCCTCTCTAGTCCTTCGGCTTGGCCAAGTGGTAATAGGACATGACAAATTAGTTAAGTTTATACATATGGCAAGTAACAGTTCTCAGGATGTAAAAAGGGAGTAATTAGTGAAAGTTAATATTATTCCCAAACACATACCCCTAAACTTATTTTCATACAATTAAGTGACTATTTGATATCTCCAACGACATGTAAATATTTTCCCCAAATCTGGCTCTTTTTTGATGTCCCTTCTGTTGATACATAATTCCACTCCCCATTTTGTTGTGAGAGGAAGAAACCTGGGGGATTAGTTTCTGATTGCTATTGTTTCAAATTCTCACAAAATGGGTGGCTTAATGACACAAATTTATTAACATGTATTTCCAGCTGTTGGAAATCTGAGAAGAGTTTTTCTGAGCTAAAAACCAAAGGCATGGCAAGACAGCATCCCCCAAGAGGTTCTAGAGGAGAATACATATCTGGACTTTCCCAGCTTTTAAAAGGTAGTTCATGGCCTGTTCCTTCATCATCAAAGTCAACTCAAATCCTTCTCTAATTCTGATGCTTTTTCCTTCCTTCTCTATATTTAAAGAACTTTGTCTTTATACTAAGCCTGCTCTGATAATACTGAATAATATTAGCCAGTAGCTGGTTTGCAACCCTAATCCCCTCTTGCCATGTAAGATAACATACCCATGGGTTCTGCAGTTTAGGAAACAAAAATCTTTATTGGTCATTATCTTTCAAGAATACCTAGTTACCCTTATTTCAGTCATACAAGTCCTCATCAAATCCATATAACTTTGATCCCCACACAAACAGCTTCCCTGTATTCAATATCCCATACCAGAGTAGATACTTGTTAAAATTGGTTAACCTATACTTGATACATCATTGTCACCCAAAGTTCTCAGTTGACCTAAGGTCCCTTCTTGGCATGGTGCATTCTATGAGTATGGACAAGATTATGACCATATACCTCCGACATAATTGTACAATACAGAGTGCCTTCACTCTGGTGACCCTCCCTGCTCTACCTGTTCACTTCTCCTTTCTTCTTAGTCCCTAGCAACGACTGATCCTTTCACTGTCTCCACAGTTTTGTACTTTCTAGAATGGCATATGTTAGAATCATAGAGCATGTGGCCTTTTCAGACTGGTACCATTCACCTCGCAATGTGTGTTTACGTTGTTTCTCGGGCACCTTTTCCTGGCTTGATAGCTCATTTCAGTTTCGTGGTAAAGAACATTCCCTTTCTCATAGTTTACTCCTCCATTCTCCCACTGAAGCACATCTGGTTTGTTTCCAAGTTTTGGCAAATATGAACAAAGCTGCTGTAAAGATTCATGTGAAAGGTTTCACGTGAGCCAAAGATTTGGAGTTTTTCACGGGGTGCAAAAATCCTTTAGTTTTTAATCTACTTCTGTCCAGTCATTTACCTCAAAGACAGCAACATCTGTTAACAATTCTCCCTAATTGCTGGGACCTATCAATCAATTATAGATACCAAATATTGAAACCAAAGCAATTTTCTTCTAAGTGAATCTTAACCTATGTCATGCTCTTCTTTAAATCCTTTCTTGGTTTACTAATACTTCTTGCTTTTAGGATATGATCCCATATGTTCATATGTTTCATAAATTCACCCAAAATTCTTAAAAAACAAAACAAAAACCATTTCCTAGAAGAGTAGTGTATCAGTGAAGACCAACCCCCACAAAGTAGACAATGCACTCCGACCAGGGCAACTGATGTGTAAGTTGAGGTTAATCACAAGGGATAACACAAGGGCATAAGATCAGTAGTAGCAGTTCTGTTTTTACCCTGAGTATGAATGAGTAAAAAAAAAAATGAGTTAAAAAAGTTAAAAAAAGAGGTGATTTAAATCTAGATTTTTAAAAAATTTTTTTATATATTGAGCAGTTCATCTTGGAAAAAGTTCTCTCTTCCTCGAGGGGAAAAATGTAGTTTGAAGCAACTGCATAATAGGGAACATATATTCTTAGTTTGTCTAATCCCCAATTCTCTGACACATTATCAGATCTCCTTTTGGCCAAACCTGCTGGCAGAAAATCAATGGGCGTGAAAGACCTGTTTCTTAGCCCAAGCAGGTCAACCTCCCATGGGTAACAGGTGGGCAGGAAATCTTTAGAGAAATGCAAATAGAGCATACCTGACTCAGGTAGGTAACAAAATATGTTGTCTTCAGTTGTAAGATTCATTCTGAAAAGTAATAAGACATCTGTCTATATAAGGAGAGTCAGGGAGAATATGGAATATATCCAGATACATTTGTAAGCAGATGCCTTAGTCAATAGACTGTGACAGCAAATTCTCTCTTTAAAAGTTTATTTATTTATTTTTATTGGTGTTTTTTAATTACTCACAAGAGTGGGATTCATTGTTACATGTTCATACATGTATACAACATGATTTTGTCAATCTCATTCCAGTATATACATATGTATCCAATGAGTGTCAAGGTATGGAATGCATTCACTATTAGGATCTGTAGATTTGGACTCCTGATTCTGGATGATAATCAATCTAGAGAAACATGAAGAAATGGAGGGACAAGACAAGAGTACATAATGGATCTGAATGAATGAAACCATTGCATGAAGCCCCAGGATAAAAGAGTTGTTTTGGTGAAACTAGCTGTGATTTTGATCAGAGGTCATTCACGAGGAATGTAGCCATGTTCTAAGGTGGGAGAGAGAAGTGGGAGAGAAAAAGCAAATCCCTAGGAACTTCATACCTAACCCTGGAAAAAACTTAAAGCCATCAGCTTTATGAAAGACCACGGATGATGGAGAAGATATAATAATTTGGTAAAATAATGAAGAATCTATCCATATGAGAAGAGACAAATGCCTTCCATGTATATAGGAGGAATATAGTGATACCACAATTTAAAAGGTAATATCACTTGACATCATAACTAGAAAATCAGCTTAATAGGTATATTGTTGAATTTCTTATAATTAAAAGATTTGGCATATGTTAAATAAACCTGTAATATCTGGATTATTAGTCTGTTCAATTAACAGTTATATAAAAATTAATAAAATTTTTAATTTTACTAAAGTACTTTTAAAAAAACAAATATAGGGAAAGAATTTATTAATGAAAGCAAAATGAGATGGGATTTGCTTGCATTAACATAGAGTCTCCCTAAGATCAGAAAACTTCAGCTAATTTCACCTATATATCACCTTCATTCCCTCTCAGGTTGTAAAGCCCTCTATGGGAAATAGCTTATTGCAATAATTGTATACTGTATAATAGACATTAGTCTTCAGGCTACAAAATTGCAATCTTGTTGACTTCAGTTTTCTTCACTGGGAAAAACAGGCAATTAAAAATAAAACTCTGTGTGTGTGTGTGTGTGTGTGTGTGTGTGTGTGTGTGTGTGTGTACATGTGCATGCATTGTATCCATTAACCAAAACCCTACCACTGTTAGGAAATGAATACACCTGGGATGGGTACCAACTGTGGCTACTAACTGTATTTAAATATGTGTAAGAAACTAATTCAGACCAGAAACATCACAGCTGGACATTAAATGGTGAAGGACAGTCTTTGTCTCTGTGAATTTTGTTGCAACTGAGCAGGATTCCGCATTTGAATGCTTGTGCTTTTGGCTACTTGGTCTTCTGTTACCCTTATGCTTTGCAAAACTGGCCTGATTCCTCCCTGTTATTCTGAATGGGAAAGATAATGTTCATTCCTTTCACAAGAGAACTTTCATTCTAGTATCTACTTATTTTGACATTAATTTCCTATTTAGTTTCCCAGTGTGCTGATTTGTGTTTCTCTGATCTTTACCTAGTCTGTGCTCTGATGAGCATTCTTATATTTTTTTTTGACATATCATACATTTGAATCAGATGGGATATAATTTCTCATTTTTCTAAGTATACAGGTTGCAGAATCACATTGGTCATGCAGTCACATATATACACACAGTAATAATAATGTCTGTTTCATTCTTATATTTTCTTGAAAGATTACAGCTAAGATAATGAAGCATATTCAAATTCGACATTCCAACACAAATACCCACCACTACAGGCTTGCTCTGCCTACTCAGTCTCCTTCCTCCTCTGCCCCACTTCCTTTCTCAACTGCTTCATTTCCATCAAAAGATAGTCTCTCCCTCTGTTTTCTATAAACTAAAACCTGTGAAGCTAGAGGATAAAAACACTAGAACAATAAGAAATATTGGAAAACATTTAGTTCCTACACTGATTTCATAGTGAACGCAGAATTCCTTCAGTTGGTACGGATTTTCCAGAGAGCTTAATTGAGAAAGATTGTCGTGAGAAATAGAAAGTCCATTTTCAGAATATAGTATTTAGCTTTAAGTGTAAAATTACTGGGGATGTAAAAAGAAAACAGCCAAAGGGGACATAAAACAAATGATTACCAGCAGTTAACACCTGAGTGTAACAGATTTATAGCCCCTTGACAAACAGGAGGTGAGGGGAAAGGGGTTGAACTGACCAACAAAATAAACTGTATATGAGCACTCACCCCAAGAAGGCTTTCCCGCTACAAGAGAACAGAGGGAGGTGGAGACAACTATAGGTATATTTCTTTATATAATCCAATAGGAGATGGTAAAACCTTGGCAACTATGTACACCCCATAGTAATTAGCCAATGAGAAACTGTAGCCGGGAGTTTGTGCACTAGGTAATACAATGTTGACTGAATTGCTTTGGATGCCTGCTCACCCAGACAAGGAGATCTTGCAAGACCATCAGTAAAGGCCTCACAGTTTTGCCATACCTCATGTCTCTTAGTTCACTCTTTGTGGTTGGGCCGGTAAACTTGTTTGTCACAATTGTGAAACTTCGTTTATATCCACTAGGAAAGAGCTCTCTGATTAACTAGTGTTTTCTGGTTCAGATATGGACTACCAGAATGAGATCCCCTGCACCAGAAATGGCATATTCTGGTCTGATATACCTCCTTTTTTTTTTTTTTTTTTTTTTTTATTAGCTGAAGGGTTCAAGATTCCTAGTGTTGAAGTAGCTATTTTCTATCCCATACCTAGTGAATGAGAAATAAGACTTTCTTAGTCCTAGGGACCCTGAATCTGGATATCAGAGGAAATCTCCAAGGGCCAAATTATCTTCACTTCTTCCTTATTCCAGCAAATCACGTTCATAACTTATCCCCTTCTTAAACTTATCATTTCTAACTTCTCTGCTCTGTCTCTTTCCTTTTTATACAACTGTATGTCAAATCCTTGGTAAATGGGTTTCTTTTTTGTCTCTCACTGATTATTGATCAACTCTGTTTTCAGCAATAGAAGAATCTTGGTGGGGCTGGGGATGTGGCTCAACTGGTAGCTTGCTTGCCTAGCATGCGAGAGGCACTGGGTTCGATTCTCAGAACCACATAAAAATAAATAAAGATATTGTATACAACTAAAAAATAAATATTTTTTAACAAAGAAGCTTTTTAATGCAATGTAATGTCATATTCCTATAATTTCAATCTCTAGCTTTAAAAATAATCAACACTATAAATATTTCCAAGATAAATGTTAATTACTGAAGCTATATGAAAAATTTTCATGATCTCAAATTTATACCTGGGAAAATAAAAGTCTCCTACCATGATCCAATGTACAATGTATTCACCTGCTATTTTGGTTTTGTCACATACTGAATGTGATCAGAAGTTCTCCCCAACAAAACCCCTAAAATATTTTCCCTATCCAGTTGTTGGTGACTGCCTCTCTATTTCTAGCACCAATTCTTACCTCACTATACATTGACACATATAAATTCAGTTTACTTTTACCTAAGAGAAATTTCATCAGGAGTACAGAAGCCATTTGAAATAACTGGGAGACTGAAGTTTCACATGAAGACTTCAGAATATGAAGAACCACAAAGAAAGTTAGCTCAGATGGTTCTGTACATTTTAAGAAACACAAATAAGTATTTTTCTAATAATGATGTTGATATCAAAATATTGTATTCAGTTTGGTCATAATTTCATTAGTTAGAAGTATATCTACATACTGATTTTCTTCTAAAATAGACCATTTGGAATCCCTAGCCAATTCTTTTCATTACTTTTCTGAAATTGATCAATTTCATCCCTGGCTTGTTTGACAGTCAACAAGGAAATTGAATTGCTTTTGAACAAGTAAATGGGTTCCCACTCCTTTCCTTACTTGAAAGAAAATACTTATTTGTAGCACAAATAAACACCACATATGTCCATTTCCACAATACAAAAAAATCTTTGAAGAAGTCACTCAACTAGAAAATATACTGGGAGTAAGAAACTATACACAAGTCTGGAAAATGCACTGGGGTAAGAAATAAATCAGTGTCTGTACCTATTTATTTCTTATGTAAAGGACAGCTGTGGTACCAAAAGTTCTAGTTATTTTAGGCATCTCTTCAACACATGCTTGGGTGGGGTTAGTTTGGGGGATATCTACACCAGACATACCAGAATATTTTCCCTTTCATATTATTAGTTGATATTGTTCTCATTTTTTCCTCATTTTAAGATAAAATCAGAACATATTGTATTTAATAATGTTTAAATTCTGGGTACTTAAAATCTCATAGCATCCTTAATTGATCTATATTTCCAAAGACCAGAGTCAACTTCAGCCTGTAGGAATCATGATTTCATACCACTTTTTCATGGATCATTTTCATGGACTTTGCAGCAAAGCCTTCTACTGTGTGGTTAGCTACTGGTGCCCTCCCTGAAGAGACCACGCCACTGGTTAAGTGAATCCATGATGCCCACAATCTGTCCTCTGTGCATTTTGCTGTCTGTGCTTCGCATGGTCAACCTTGTTTTGTTTTCCCAGTACTCTGTGGTGTCTTTGATGTTAATCCTAGAGTTATCCTGCACTTTGATCACTGAGCACTACTATTTTATGGCAGTTTCTTTGGGGAATGAGGGATCTGTTTAGGAATTACAACTTCAGAAATCTATTGATATATATTTTCTTTTTTTTTTAAAGAGAGAGAGAGAGAGAGAGAGAGAAGAGAGAGAATTTTTAATATTTATTTTTTAGTTTTCACACAACATCTTTGTTTTATGTGGTGCTGAGGATCGAACCTGGGCCGCACGCATGCCAGGCGAGCGCGCTACCACTTGAGCCACATCCCCAGCCTCGATATATATTTTCTAAGTGGAAGTTGCTTTAAATTATCATTATGAGAACAGTGCATGTTCTAGAAACAAAGAAATTATAGCAGTTTATATAGATTTATGTATAAGTAAATGACTGACAACAATAATATAAGGGATGGGAGTTTGGTATTTTATGGGATTTTATGTTACCCTAGGAACAGGATCATACTATTTGAAAAGCAGAGTTGAATTAGTTGTACATATATTTATTGCAAACTTTAGGGCAACCACTGAAAATGGTCAAAATTGAAAACATAATTGATATGCTAAGAAAGGAAAGAAAATAAAACAATATAAAATGCTCATTTTTAAAAAATAAAATGCTCATTTAAATCACAGATTCATAAAAAATGAAGAAAGAGAACATGAAAAGAGAACAAGTGTAACAAATAGAAAAGAGAACAAGGGTAACAAATAGAAAAGAGAACAAGGGTAACAAATAGAAAAGAGAACAAGGGTAACAAATAGAAAAAAATAACAAATATGATAGATACTTCTCCTATTATATCAATATCACTTTTAATGTCAATGGTCTAACTATATGAATTACATGATAGATATTGTCAGAGTGGATCAAAAAATAAGATCCAACTATATGTTACTCATGAGAAGTCCATTTCAACTAAGAAGACACATGGAGATTAAAAGAAAGCAAAGTACTTCCAGTGTCTGGTTTGCCATATAAAAAACTTATAAGTTGCCGGGCATGTAGTGCATTCCTGTAATCCTAGTGACTTAGCAGGCTGAGGCAGGAGGATTGCAAGTTCAAAGCCAGCCTCAGCAATTTAGGAAGGCCTAATTTAGGGAGATGCCTGTCTCCAAATAAAACATAAAAAGGGCTGGTGATGTGGCTCAGTGGTAAAATTTAACTTATGGATTAAATCCTCAGTACCAAAACAAAACAAACAACAACAACAACAACAAAAGAAAAACTTATATAATGTGAAGTTCTGTCCTAACAATTAAAAACCTGCAAAAAATGAAAAGTCAACAAATTTGAGCAATAAACAGGTTGATATAAGGAACCAAAACATATCAAAGCATAAACCCAGACATAAGACCCTTCCAGAGAACAATGCTAAGGTCAGAAAACCTGAATAGTAACCAGCAAATTTTATCACTATCAACAACTTTGAGTTATAACTCCAAGGAAACCCAGCATTTTTGTCGCCGTAACCAAAAGACTTGACAAGAACAATTTAAAGGAGAAAAAGTCTATTTGGATGCTCATGGTTTCAGAGGTTTCAGTAGGTAGACAGCTCCATTTCTTCAGGCACACGATGAGGCAGAACGTCATGGCAGAATAGCGTGGTGTAGGGAAGAAGTTCACATGATATTTAGAAAGCAGAGAGAAAGACTCCATTTGCCAGATACAAGCTATATACCCCAAAGGCATATGCACCCCAATGACCCACCTCCTCCAGCCATACACTATCTACCTTTATTACAGCTCAGTTAATCCCATCAGGGAATTTCTTCCCTGATTGGGTTGAGGCTCTTATAACCCAATTATTTCTCCTCCTCTAAACTTTGTTTTTTCCCCTTTGAAAGGACACTAAAGTTTATTCAACCTGTTGCAAAGAATTAAGTCCAAAGTCAATAGAGATCTTTTATTCATCACTGAAATATCAAATTGACTCCAGGACGTGTTTCTGTGAGTAGACAACTCTTAGATCTTATTCATCAGCCTGCTGCATTGTTCCTTTTCCAGAAACATAAATGCCATCCCAAAATTTTCTGATATCCTTGTTTTTTACTGTTGTGGCTTGCTGAATTAAAGCAGCTGAATTTGAAGCAAGTTCAAAATCATTTCCTTCAAGGATTAATTCATGTTTCTGAGCTTGAGACACTGAACAAGCAACACCTGTCCTCATCTGAACCTTGTGGATGTATTTTTCACCCAAGAAATTTTAGATTTCGACAAGAGACCTATTCTCCTGGATAACAAGGTTGATGGGGAAGTGAGCATACACAGACCTCACCTTGTAACAGAAACCCAGTGTAATACCCTTGATCATGTCCTGTACATGACTACAGATGGTGCAAACAGTGGCCAGTTCCTTTCTATTTCCCCATCATTTGTCAACTCATAGCCTCTTCTTTTTCTTTTCAAGGAGGCTGAGTTCTACATTGATATGATTGAAATCCCTCCAGGGGTTTCTCTTGGGCCCTTCACAATAACTGTGCATCCCTTCAGAGTAATATCGACATTTTCTGGAATGGTTCAGTCTGATTGATGAGAATGGTCTTCATTCTCGCAGTAGATGTGGCAAAGCTCACATGTAAAACAATGCAAAAAGGTTTAGAGGTGCTCTCAAAAATGTCTGCAATTCCCTTCTCAAGATGGGGTACTCTGGTTTGGATGTGAGGTGTTAATTGCAGACATTTTTGTAGGTTTTTCCTACAAAAGGTCTACCTGGTGCTCATAGTGACTATCAGAAATTAAAAAAAAAAAAAAAAAGAAATCCCCTCTAGCTTTCAGCAGAGGGAGAATAGAAAGCACCATCTTTAAATATGCCAGTGAATTTTTTTCTCCTAAATAATATCTGCACTAAAGAGAAAACATTTTTAGGCAGAGGCAAATCTGTTGGGGTTGTATTAGAGAGCCTAACTTACCTGAGGGAGAAGAAATACTTAATTCCCATATCTGCACCCTCCCTCAGTTAGCCTGCCCCACCTGAATAGGAAAAAAAATATATATATATATATACATATGTGTGTGTGTGTGTGTGTGTGTGTGTGTGTATCTGAGAAGCGGAGGTGAACTTCCCAGTCCAGGGACATAGCTCACCAAAAGAAGGAGAGCTAACATAGGACAATAGAATGCTCTCCCCTCACACCTTACCAAAACATTAACAAAGCCCAATGAACTCAGTTCTTTTACCCGATACATCATTTCTACCTTAAAAAAAATAAAATTAAACTAAAAGGCATACCAAAAGACTAAATACACAATAGGAGGAGACTAAGTCATCATAATTCAGAGCCAGATATGGCAGAATTGTTAGCATCATCAGACCAGAAATTTTGAAAACCTACTATTAATATCCCAAGTGCTTTAATGCCAAACATAGAAAATACATAAGAACAGATAATTAATGTTAAAAGAGAAAAGGAAAACATGTAAAGAACTAAGAAGTAATGTTAGAAACCCAAGCACCATAATACAAGTGAAAAATAGCCTTAAAAAATGGCCTTGTAGACAGGACAAGGTTGAAGAAAGAATCTCTGAGCTCAAGAATAGACAAGAGAAACTTCCAAAACCAAAAAGCAAAGAGAAAAAAAATTGTCAAAACCAATACAAAACAGAAGAAAACATGAAAGAACTATAGGACATAGAACTATAGGACAAAGGTATAACATCCAAATAACAGAATTCCAGAAATACAATGCAGGGAAAAAGGAAGAGACAAGTGTCTGAAGCAGAAATGAATAAGAATTTCACCCAAATCAATGTCAGATACTAAACCAGAAACCCAGAGAGGTCAGAGAACATCAAGCCAGGTTAGAGAAACTATACCTAGGCATATCATATTGAAAAGTAAAGAAAAAAATGCTTTCAAGATAGTAGGCAAAAAACTACTTTACCTATAGAAGGGAAAAGATAGTATTATTTCCAACTTCTATGCAAACTCTAAGTGATATATTTAAAATGTTGAGAGAAAAAAAACTACCATTTTTTTTCTAGGATTCTATCCCTGAAAAAATAAAATCTTCAAAAGTGAAAAAAAAAATAGTTTTTTTAAACAAACAGAATTGAAGGAAATTTTAGCAGTTAAAAATGATTTTTATTAGTAAATTGAATCAAACAATTTATAAGAAATCTGATACAACATGACTAAAATTATCACAGGTATTGCAAGACTGATTCAGTGTTTAAAAAAATAAATCAGTCTGTCATAACAGACTACAGGAGAAAAGGAAAACTTGATCACATCAATAGATGCCCCCAAAATGCATTTAGCAAACTTCAAAATTATTCCATAATAAAACTTCTTAGTAATCTAGAAATAGATGCAAACTTCTTCAACTTGATAAAGGATATCTACAAAAAAACCTATATGCAATATCCTACTTAGTGGGAATAGATTCAAAACTTTCTCATTAAAATCAGGAACAAGGCAAAGTTGTCCCTTCCCAGCTCTTCTTTGCAGCATTGCACTAAAAGTTGTAGCACAAGAAATAAGACAGGGGAAGAAAATAAAAGGTGATTGAGAAAGAAAATTAAAATTGTCTTTATTCACAGAAAATATCATTATTTTTGTAGAAAATCTATTAAGAATTGACAAACTCTTGGAACAGTTTGCAAAGAGCAGGTTGCAAGGTTGTTATAAAGTGTCAATCACTTTCATATGTACCAGCAATGAACAAATATAATTTGTAATTAAATAAATAGTATTACATAAACACGCTGAAAGAGAAAATAGTTAGGTATAATCTAATAAAAATTGTATACAAGCTATATGAAGTAAACTACAAAATTCTAAAAAAAGAAATCAAAGACAGGGAGATTCAGTTCTTCCCAGCTTGATTTTTATATTTAGTGAAATTCCAATAAAAATTCCAGCAAGTTATGATACTAATATCTGATTCTAGAGTATTTTATGGGAAGTACAAGTCCCCAAATTGCAAATACATATTGAAAGGGGGGTCCAAATTTGAAGGAAGGCACTACTTGACATCAACACTAGTGGACGGCCACAGTAAGAAAGTCAGTATAGTATTGGTAAAAGAGTAGAAAAATCAATCAATAGACTAGAATGGAGAGCTTAAAAATTCACCCACAATTGTTCCTACAAAATAATAATTGAAGTCACAAACTTATAACCTTTACAAAGATGAGTGGAAAATAAATTACAGACCTAATTGTAAAACAAAACAAAACAAACAAATAACAAAACCCTTAGAAGATTACATAGGGGAAAATTTAGATAACCTAGAGTTTATCAAAAATTTTTTAGATACAACACTGAAAACTTGATTCATAACATAGAACAATTGTTAAACTGGACCTTATTAAAAATTTCTACTCTGTCAAAAATATTATTAAGGGCCATAAAGAGAATCCACAGACTTAAAGGTAAGATTTTCAAAAACATATCTGATAAAGGATTTGAATTCAAAATACAAAGAAAAGAAACTCAACATGGAAAAACAACCTAATTTAAAAAAATAAGCAAAAGATCTTAACAGACTCCTCATAAAAACAATGAAAATTACATATTAAAATATTAAAAGTCCTCCAAATCTTGTCTGGTGTTGTGGCTCAGAGGCAAAGTTTTTGCCTTACACAAATGAGGCACTGGGTTCGATCTTCAGCACCACATAAAAATAAAGAAAGAAAATAAAGATATTGTGTCCATGTATAACTAAAAAAAAATTTTAAAAGAATCCTGCACATCATATGACATCGGAGAAATGCAAATTAAAGCACTAAGATACCTGTATATATCTATTAGAATGCCAAAATTCAGAACATCAACAACAACAAATGGTGGTGAGGAGGTGGAGCAAGAGGAACTCAATTTCACTGCTGTGGGAATGCTGAGTGGGTACAGTCACTTTGGAAGGCAGCCTGATAATTTCTTCCAAACCAAACCTACTCTTCCCATATGTTTCAGAAATTATGCTCCTTCATATTTACACAAAAGGCAGAAAACCTCGTGTGTATACAACAACCTGCACTCAGATGTACATTGCAGCTTTATTCAAAACATGGAAGCATCCAAGATGCTTTCCAATGCGTGAGTGGATAAGCTCTGGTACATCCAAATAATGGAATATTATTATTCAGTGCTGAAAAGAAATGAGCTATCAAGCTATGAAAATACATGAAAAATCTCAAATGCATACTATTAAGCAAAAAAAGTTGATCTGAAAAACCTGCATACTCTATGGTTCTAACTACATGAGAAATTGGAAAAGGAAAATAAAATGTGGAAATACTATAAATATCAGTGTTTCTTAGGGGTTAGGTAGAAGGGGAGTACAAATAGGTATAATACAAAAGGGTTTTACAGCAGTTCTATGGTACCATAATGATGGATGCTGTTTTAAACCCATAGACTGACACCAAGAACGAACCCTAATGTAAACTCTGAACTTTGAATGATCATGATGTGTCAATGAAGCCTTATCAATTGCAATAAATGCACCATTTATGATGTTGATAATGGAAGACCTACACATGTAGGGCAGAGGCCATCTAAGAAAACTCTATACCTTCTGCTCAAAGTTACGTTGAATCTAAAACACTTAAAAAATAAGGTCTATTATAAGAAATTAAAAATGCAGAAACTACATGAAACACATTGAAACTTTTGAGTGTTTTTTTAAAACTTTTAAGAATGTCACAATGTTATATACACAGATTAAGAAACAAATCAATAGAAAAGACCCCAGTAAAAGCGTTAGGGAGGTACCTGAATGAGAAGTTCATTGTTAACAAAACTTATGCATATATTGCACTTTTTATTGACTTGATTTTATATGTAAACAGAGAGGAACAGATCCTAGAACTTTTAAGGAAATCTATACACTATTAGAAAATAAAGAAAAACAAAACAAAATAAAATAATGAGGAGATTGAAGGGAAGTCCAGACAATGTAAGAATAAAAACAGTTAACCATGTTGTATTTGATACTTCTGAATGACAGGTGGTTGCATCTTTGAAAAACAAAAGGATGTTACAAAAAGCAAACAAAATCCAAGAAAGATATCCAAAAAGGTTAAAAAAAGTAGTGCAAAATATTTAATAAAATTACAGCATAATAAATCTGTGAGAACTTCAGTAAATATGATCTTTTCATATAACTGAATAGCAGAGAGGGGAAAAAAAAGACAAGCGGAGATATTATCGAGGAGTATAATTCAAGTTATTCCTGAAAGAAAAATCAGATGAAAAAGCTAGGAGTAATTTATTAAAATATTAATAAGACAATATTTAAAGAAATAAGAAAAATAATTTACAGATTAACCCCATAAGTACAATAAATGAAAACAAATAATGGCAAAATATACACTTAAA
Organism: Ictidomys tridecemlineatus; assembly: GCF_052094955.1. Taxonomy (NCBI): domain Eukaryota; kingdom Metazoa; phylum Chordata; class Mammalia; order Rodentia; family Sciuridae; genus Ictidomys; species Ictidomys tridecemlineatus. The sequence continues at coordinate 26,320,659 of NC_135478.1, read as the reverse complement.
AAGTTTTGTAACACTTGGATTAAAGACAAAGTTTTAAAGTCTAAGAATTTAAAAAAAAAAAAAAATGACAAGGACTGAGCCTGTAGCTCAATGGCAGAGGGCTTGCCTAGCACAGATGAGGCCCTGGGTTTGATTGTCAGCATCACATAAAGATAAATTAATAAAATGAAGTTATTATGTCCATCCACAACTAAAAAATATTTAAAGAAATAATGGCAAACAACACACAGAAGGAAGAAACTCATAATTCCACTGCATTTCATACAATAAACACTGGGTGTTGGAAAGCAATTGGGGCAATAGATTAAAAAATCTGAGAATAATGTTGATCTGGAATTGTGTAGCCAAGCAGCTAAACGCATCCAAGAGTAAAAGCAGAAGAGATAATTTTCAAAAAAAAAAAAATATACAAAATTTTAAGATTCTCTAAATTCAATTTTTAAAATAATTTCCCCCAGATAAGTATATTTAAACAAGGTAATGACAAATGGACAAAATTAAATAAATAAATTAAATAAATAAACAAGGAAATCAATTGACAAAAGACATCCACACACAAAAAATAATGCTCAGGCTGCCATTCTTCAGAAAACATGCTCCACTATAATAAAAAATTAACCAAATAATAACAATCGTAATGTTAATGAGATAGCACATTGCCAGAATAAAATCGTCCCAGGACAGTAAAGTGAAAAGTCTAAAGAGTAACTAGTTTGGATCAAACACAATAGAGGACCAGAGAAATCTCTTGGGGTGAAAGTAGGGAAAAAGGAAATGGGATTGAAGGATTAGTTGAAGTTTAGACCATCTACATCATTTTAGAGTAAGTTAGTGACATTTGGTGACATGTGAGCTGCCAGTAAAAATTACAACTATTATTAATTTTATCAAAGCAGAAGTTTATAAGAAAGGAAATCTTACTCTAATATACTACATAATGTGATTAAAAATAGAGCCAAAACATTATAAATGCTAATTATTGATTTGACAAAAATATCTGATACATCTGTGTTTAATGATGAAGGAGAGAAAGCAGAGAAGGTATTTAAGAAAAATGTGGAAAAAAAAATCCGTTTTCCATATCCAAAATAAGCAATCATTAGATAATGTGTTACACTGAAAATATTGAGGTAGTACCCTAAGAATCTGTTTAAAAATATGGAAAAGTACTTCAAAAATACTAGAAATTACAAAATGTTGGAAGAATAAATAAGAATGGGAGAGGAGGATGAAGGGCCACTATCATCGTCCATTCTAAACTTTATAGTTCTTTTGATTTTACTTTTTTAGTTATAGTCTCATAATAATTTCATAAAATAAAATTTCACTTTCTGTACATCCAATAATAACTTGATGAAATTAAAAAACAATAACAAACCAAGAAAATGCCTGACATATACACAAAGCAGGTGTTAAAATCCTTGAAACATTATGTTTGTAAAAAAAGAAAGAAAGAAAGAGAGAGAGAGAGAGAGAGAGAGAGAGAGAGAGAGAGAGAGAGAGAAGAAAGAAAGAAAGAAAGAAAGAAAGAAAGAAAGAAAGAAAGAAAGAAAGAAAGAAAGAAAGAAAGAAAACTGGAAGTCACAATAGAAAATGGAGAAAAAACTGAAAATGGCAAAAGAAAAAATAACAATTAAAGCAAAAAAAAAAAAGTTCCATTTCAGCTGCCAACTGAGATTGCTAGGCCATTTTTATATACCATATTGTAAACTTTTTAAATATGGATCTATTTACACAGTAAGAAACACTGGATGATAGAATTTAAACTGAATAACTTTTCAGAAAGGCAATTCTTAGGATTATTGAAATATTTTAATAATTTTAGTTCCTTTAAAAATATTCATTCTGCTTCCAAGAAAGGATCCTAATCATATGATGAAAGCTGCCCACCATAGTATGATGGAAGAAATTTACATTGTATATGACTCCAATGATCACACCTGCAAACTTAGACCCTTAAAATAAACTAAATACCCAGCAAAGTGAATTCGTTTAGGTATTATGAAACATCCAAACAGTGCATGAACACATAAACGTGTTCATCTGCCTGTGAAGGACCTGAGGAGGTATTCTCTCCATATCATTTTGCTGAATTTCTGGAAGTCTGTTACACATATCGCTGCTTCTCATTACAGTACAGAACCTCCCTTTTGCAGCTTCTAGTACAAACTTCCATTCTGTGTAAGAGTTTCATTTTAATCCATTCTCCATGGATCCAGATTTTCGATAGCTTGACAGAGAATCCACCTCCAAGCCATTTTAGATGGAAAAGAGATAGTTAGCTTTAGAGGATGATGGAGGGATGTGAGTAGACAAGCCATTTTGTGCAAGGAATTCAGGTGAATTCCCTGGTGTTCAATTTGTGTGTGGCAGGAACCAGTGCAGCTTCCTGCCCCCTGAGAACTTTTGCTTCAGTGGACAAGCCTTTCTCCAGCTCTGCAGGAAGATTCTGAGCCCTTCATTTCCTCCTCTGTGAACATTTGACTTTTAGCTTCATCCACTCATGCCAGTGACCTCTTCTCTGCCTTCTTTGCACCTCCTTTTCTCATGTCCCTGTTGTCTCACTCTCGTTCTTTTTGTCTTTGCTTGAGTACATCTTTTCTTATTTTCATTTGCCTTTTTAATGCATTTGGGGGAAGGAAACAGAAACAGATATTTATGCAATCTCCTGTAACTATCGGGAACTAGAAAAGGTTCTATTTTTAGCAGGAAAAAACATAACTCAAAGTACTTTGATATGATGCCTGTGTCCTTTTTGAATTGAGCGATGCGCGATGTTATTGGAGTAATGATTTACCAAAGTCATATGAGGGAGGAGTGAAGAGCGGTTGTGTAGGATTTTTTAGCCCTGTTTTTTCTTCTCTGCCCAGGATCAGGAGCTGCATTGCTTCCTGCCACATACAGCTTCATTTATTTTTTTTTTTTAAAAAAAAAGATATCTGATTTTATTGATTTAAAAAATGACAGCGGAATGCATTACAATTCTTATTTCACATATATACTACAATTTTTCATATCTCTGTTTGTATACAAAGTATTTTAACACCCAATTCATGTCTTCATACATGTACTTTGGATAATGATGTCTATCACCTTCCACCATCCTTGCTAATCCCCTGCCTCCTCCCTTTCCCTCTTCCCTATCTAGAATTCATCTATTCCTCCCATGCTCCCCCTCCCTACCCCACTATGAGTCAGCCTCCTCATATCAGAGAAAACATTCAGCATTTGTTGTTGTTGTTGTTTTTTTTTTTTTGGAGGGGTGGGGTGGGGTGGGAGAATTGGCTAACTTCACTTAGCATTATCTTCTCCATTGCCATCCATTTACCTGCAAATGCCATGATTTTATTCTCTTTTATTGCTGAGTAAAATTCCATTGTGTATATATGCCACATTTTTTTATCCATTCATCCACTTAAGGGCATCTAGGTTGGCTCCACAGTTTAGCTATTGTGAATTGTGCTGCTATAAACATTATCGTGGCTGTGTCCCTGTAGTATGCTGTTTTTAAGTCCTTTGGGGTATAAACCAAATAGGATGGCTGGGGCAAATGGTGGTTCCATTCTCAGATTTCCAAGAAATCTCCATACTGCTTTACCACACAAATGCCCAACCACTTGCAAAGAGGAATCATGGCTTATTCACGGGTTGAGTCAACCTCCCTTGATATTCTAGGGCTCACACCAGCTTCAGGGAAACAACTCGGGCTTGATCTTGCTATCTAAGCATAGTCATTGGACCTGCTTATCAGAGATCATTAGCCATTACCATCCTACAGAACATGCCTCGTATATATTCCCAAGCCAGCTATCCATCTTTTTCTTTTAAAATATAGAATCCCATGGTTCAAACTGAACCATCCTTTAAAGCTTTGTCAAAGCTCTCAATTCCTGCACCCTCAAGCTTGGTTGTACTTCCATTCACCAAAGCTAGAACCTGTGACTCCTTGTCAGAGGACAGTCATCAGATAAATGATGTCTATTTGCTTACAGGAGTAGACAGCCAAAGGTGTCTGGGGATCTCATCCCCCTGGGGGCTCCTAGACAATGACAGCTGATGGAGTTTGGAAGCCCAAGTCCCTTGCTTTGGACCTGGATAATGGATGCCCAACTTATAGCCCTGAGTTCTCCTGTGGAAAGGCTGCAGCTATACCTCATGGAACTCCATCTGAGGTTACACCCTTGATCCCCTTCCTGTGCCTCCCTGTTCTGCTCCCCAGCTCTCTCCTGGTGGCACATTCTTAATACATTACTTCTACACACATCCTAAGCACTGGTTCTCCAGAACCTGACCCGAGAGGTGCAAGAATCAATTAGTTTCTTTTCTTATTTTTATGGAATAAATCAATATGTGCTGATTTTTTTAAAATAAAGCTGTGCTTCTACATCAACCATCTCTATAAGTTATTTTAACGGTAAGCATAAGCATAAATACCTCTAAGGATATTGATACCTACTAAGTTTTGAGAGAACATAGTTTTCATGGCAGAGTTTTAACAGGGGGGAGGTCAACAAAAAGATATCCTTAGATGTAGAAATAGGAGGAAATACGGCAGCTGTATATTATTCTTTGAACTTTCCTGAAGTCATTAAAACATTTTTTCTTTGAAAAATGAAATACAATTAGAATTCAAGAATGACTGACTTGTAGTGAGTATGTTTTCAGAAATTATTCTTTGTGTGGATGTACTGATCATGCAACCCATTTCATTAAGTGCTACAACTCATCCTGCAGGCAGTGCTGTCTCAGGAACACAAGTGAGCAAAGGAGCATAGGTCCTGCCCTCAAGAAACTTGCATTTTAGTGAAGGAGACAAACAATTGTTAATTATAGGACTATAACTTTCTTTGTTACTGTAGTATAAAAACTGACTTCCCAAATTCCTTACACTTTCCTCTGCTTTTAAAATGCCAGTTATTTATAGCCAATATCCATAAAACTGTTCAAGAGTTCTAACATACCGTTATTTTGGTGATGATCTGGTTGGTACTCAATATAAGGTTGTATAAACTCTATTTCTGTCCCTCCAAATCAGTGGACACTGATTTTTTTTTTAAATTGTGTTGGTTCTAATCAGTTATACATAACAGAATGCATATTTTCATAAATGGAGTATAATTTCTCCATTTGACATAAATGGAGTATAATTTCTCATTCTTCTGGTTGTACATGATGTAGCGTTTCACTAGTTATGTAATCATATATGCACATAGGATAATAATATCCAATTCATTCTACTATACTTCCTACCCCTATGTGAACACGGATCTTAAGGTCACCATTACCACCAGTCACCAGCTCCCATGATCCCTTTTATTTGAAAGTGTCCCAAACCACTGGATCCCAGCATGGGAGTCCCACTTCTCTTGACTTCTCTTACACTGTGCTCTTCCCTATCCTCTAGGGCTCCCTGTCCTACTCTTCTTTACTTCTGGGTATTCCTCAAGGACTCCACTCTCCTCTTGATCTACTCTCACTTGGAAGCACTGGGACTTCATGTGGCACCCCAGACAAGTCTCCTCCTAAACTGCATGTCCGGCCCTTGTTTCTCTAGCATCCCTCCTGGAAGTCTGTCTGCATGGGTATCTGATGCAGAATTCCAAAACACCTATTAAGAAGTTCACCCTCATTGAACTTACATAGAAGCATTGCCTCAAAATTATTTTCACAGTGATGCTTCTGCTCAAGTATTTTCCATTACTTTATTGTACTTATCTCTTGACATTTTTTGTCCTTAAAACCAGGATGTATCTTATTTCTGTTTACATTTTTAACTTAATGCTGTATCTACCAAATATCAAGAATGAAAATATATGTTAAATGAAAGAATGCAATGAAATATGCATGTTCATCAGGCCATTTGCTTATGGATTTGAAATTCTTCTGTATCAAGAACGAATGCATGAGCCAACTAGTTCCAAAAGTACTTACAATGCATGTACTGTATGTTAGTATGAAATTCTTTGAAGACCTAGACGTTAGTGTTATAGATCTTGCCTTGGAGGAGCTCACAGTCTAAGAAAAGCCAACAGGTCTATAATATCCATCCATAGTGGATTTTCTTCAAGAGGCAAGTTATTTTCTATTGCAAGAATCACTTGTAGTAGCAATAAAGACTTGTCTTCATTTAAATCCTCAGCACAATACCCATCACATAAATGACAATGTGGGGAAGTACTTCACTTTGGAGTGTATGCCTGGATTTTGAATTTCAGCTTCCTCTAAGCCTAGTTCAGTGGAAGACAGTAGATTGATTCTCACATCAAAAAGAATGTAAAGCTATATGTACTTAACCTTTGTAACCAGTGACTGCAAAAATAATAATAATAATAATAATAATAAGCAAGTCTGAGGAAGGGAAATGAGTTACTTGAAATTCTGCTTGAAGTTCTTTTAATCTTGTGAAGGATGGGCTATCAATCAATAAATAACAATAACATCAAGACATGCAATTATATTTTCTTACCATTTAAAAACACTGGAAAGATGTGGTTGGTTCCAGCAGCTTTTTACCTTTAAAAGTAATAACAGACTCAATCTCTACTTCTAAAAGTAGGGCATTAGTCAGGTCTGGGTTAGTGTCCTGTCATTGGGCTGGAAACATCCTTCCCACACACACACACACAAATTGGAAACTGCATCTATGTCAACATATATTTCCCCCTAAGCGTTCTCAAATTAGAAACATTTACATTTTGAAAATCATAGCTTAAATACTTGCACAAAGTAGGTATTTATAGTTGAAATATTAGAGATCAAGGTACTCATGTTGAGTGAGAAAAAGTGACTTACCTGAAGCACTGTTAAGTACTTCTTGGTGAACTATTATAAGTTTCATCTCAGTATCTAACATTCTGCTAACAAACTTGACTGAAGTAGGCCCAAGATGAATCCGTGAGTCATTTTGTAGTCAAGAATTCCTCTCTACATCAAAGGTATTTCATTGGCAGGTGGAGTCGAATGAGCTGTAATAAGTAAAAATGGATGGAATTATTATCAGTAACTGATGAAAAGTTTGTTTAAGTTGTTAGAAGTTAAATTAAGGAGGATACAGTGTAGAAGACCCTGCAGACTTGCTCTTATACCCATATGGTATTCATGTGTCCCCACCACTGGCTCAAATCCCCTTACCTCATGATCTGCTTTTCTCTGCCATATTGAGCAACCAATCCCTAGGATTTTTAGATTCTTTGACTTTCACCCATGTAATAAGGAGGATACTTAAATGGATATTTCACATGGCAAGTGGTCCTTTTAAAGAGATAAACAGATGATGTCAATATCTTAACTCTAGTGAACAAGTAAATTGAGGCACAGTGTATCCTGATCTCACCTCTTCCTCTTTCTTGCCTCATAATTCTGAGTTTTGAGTTGGAACCAACTATGTGACTTGGAAACCATCCCCCCCTTCTCTCTTTCTCTCTCTCTGTGTGTGTGTGTGTGTGTGTGTGTGTGTGTGTGTGTCTTCTGTCTTTTAACTATAAATTAAAACACAGGTGCAGAAAAAAGATAAAAAATTTACCTAGCAAATTATTAAAAGCAAATACTCTCATAATCACCACTCAGATCGAGCAATAGTCCCATTACAATCACCCAGTCCCTTCCTCCCTCCACACTAACCACTTTCTTGAAGTTCATTGTAGTTTTGCCTTTAAAAGCATAAAAAATGAATAGATGAATATGTTAAAAGGGGAAATAACTAATGAAGTAAGATATAAACAGAGGAATACTAAAGAGCAGTTATAAAAATTGCAATTGAATCATACAGGTAATCATCCTTTCATGAATGTGCACATTCAGTCCCTGCATCTGGGTATATATCCCTGTGCTTTTAGAGCTGACATTACATAGGAGAGACAGACAACAAAATTAATAAGTAGCACCAATTATAGCTAATGGGAAATTCCCTGAAGCACAACAAATGAGGTGAAGACATGGAGGGGGATAGAAAGGTACTGTCCCGGGAAGGGCTGTCTGAGCCATGAGCATTGGAGCAGGGTGGTATGAGAATTCCAATCAGAACAACAATGCAAAAAAAAAAAAAATCATTGCAAGAGAGCAAAAAGGCCAGAGTGGGAGAACAGTGGAGACTTATTTGAGGGGAGGAACGTGTAGATCATGTAGCACCTTGGAAACCACAGTAAGAAGCTTGGATTCTATTTTAATTGCATTGGGAAATCATCAGAAGGATTTGAGCAAAAAAGTAACCACCATCATTATGTTTTTGAGGATCCTGTTGGCAGTTGGAGGAGTAATATTTAGCAGGACTCTGGCTGTAAGCTTGGAGAAAGAGGATGGAACACGATTCTGCCCAAAAAATGATATGGAAAGGTCTCCAAGGCACACACTGATTTAGAAAAGAAAAGCAAACTATTTCTAATGGGTGATCCTAGTGATATAAAAATAGCAAAATTAGTACTTTCAAGTCACATAATATTAACTGGATATGTGTGTGTGTGTGTGTGTGTGTGTGTGTGTGTGTGTAAATGTCTATTTTAAAAGCTCCCCAGAGAGCTTTGAAAGGCAACATGCCAAACAGACCTAACTTTGGGAAACAGAGTGGGTTTGGCTGTGGGTGGGGGGGTGAGCCACTTTTGTATCATTTATTTTTGTTTTTGCAACAATAATGGATCCATTTGTTGTTTGAATATCTTAAATAATAATTGTAAGACTTTTAAAGCTGAAGCAAGCATTTGGGGAGTTGTGTACATAAAAATAATAAAGATTTTTAAACGGCTATCTTAAAACGATAAATATTGCAAAGAATCGGTGATTCTGGATGCACTCAATTCAGCAATTCTAAATTTAAAAATTTATTTTTGAATTATTTTCTTACAAAATTTATTTGGGAAAGGTTATTGACACATTTACATGGAAGGGGATTGGAGGAAAAGAGGAAGAACATGTGCACACTTATGACAGCTCACGAGGAAATTTTTTATCTAAAACTGCTGGTTGAAAACATCAGAGTACAAGTCAGTTTTTAAAGCCTAGGTGTTGGAAGGAGGATCTAGCCCCTGGCATCAAACTCTTGCTCCTGTAAGTGGATAGATTTGGAGAATATCATGCCAAGTGAAATAAGCCAATTCAAAAAAAAAAAAAAAAAAACAAAGGCCAAATGTTTTCTCTAATATGTGGATGCTAATTTACAATGGGGTGGGGGGTGTACTAGGGAAGAATAGAGTTACCTTAGATTAGGCAGAGGGAAGTGAAAGGAGGGGAGGGGAGGGGATTATGGGCTAGGAAGGATAGTAGACTGAAACAGTCATTATTTATGTGTATATAAAACTGCACGATCAATGTCACTCTACAACATGTACAGTCAGAAAAAGGAGAAATTATAGCCCATCTATGTATGATATATCAAAGTGCATAAATGACATACTACTGTCAGGTATAACTAACTAAAACAAATTTCAAAATTAAAAGAGAGGGGGGGGGAATTTAAAAACCTGCTCCTTCATTTTCTGTGGGGCTGAGCCAGGACAAGTCTTTTACCCTTTCAAAAGTTCCTTCTTCCTCTGCTAAAATATGGCTGAACATCTCTCCCAGATAAAGTTATTACAAGAAAAGCAGATGAAGGAGGAAGAGAGAGAGAAAAACTGTTATTTAACTGCAGCAGCAGCCTCTACCTTCTAAGTCAATGGCATCATTTCTCTGTAGAGCAGGTAATGATTTATTTACAAAACCAGAGATGGGATGTTTGGCTGTGGCAATATTGGTCTCAAAGTACAGGGAGAAAAACAGTCAGTAAAGTCAAGAGGATTAAATTGTCCTACATAATAAATAAGAATTCACTCATTTCTAGAAATGAGGATGAATTCTCACTGGAAACAGTGGTATTTGAGATTTAGAATTATTGGTTGGTTTAAAATCCTAGCTTGACCAGCAATATCCACTGTCCAGGTTGCCCCTATACAATGTAACAAATTCTCTGTGATTTTGTTTCGTTACATATAAAATCTGATACTAGTTTAACTTATATCTTTCTATTTTTACAAGAATTAAATAATTGAATAAATATACTGAAGCAACGAATGTGTTAATTATCTTGATTTAGCCTATCTACAATGATAAATATTTCAAAACATCAGATTATACATGATACATGCATAGAATTTTGTTAGTTTTAAAAAATAAAAGCCGAGGAAAAGTAGGTTAACAAATATAATGTGCTAAGAATAGCGCCCTGAAAGTGAAGTAAACAATAAATGCTATCATTATTAAATATTTATCTTCTGCATCTATTGTGCTGTAAAGTAACCTGGTAAGATTAAATTGCAATGTAGACAGGCATTTTGGAAAAAAGCAGTAACCCCAGGAGATCAGGAATCTAGACCCAGAGTACCATTTACTCACTGTGAGGCTCTGAGCCCAGTTGTCCCTGAAGTTAAATTGCTCTGTCTGCAAAGCATGAACTTTGAACACAATGACTCCAAATTTACATTTCTATTCTTACTATCAAACTTTGAATCTTTGATTCTAGGTAAACGTATCCATTACTAAAGTCCCCTTTCCTTTGTTGAAACACATTAAATACAAAGAGAGGTGATCTTGTTTTTCCATCCCAACGGCAGAATTCTACAAAGGTTCATAAAATTTTTAAAAAAGAGGCTTTTCATTTAAATCACATGTTTTTATTGAAATGCCTTTGCTTTAGTGAGACTTCATTTTCCTAGGTATACATAGAAAAAGTTGTTTTAGGAGGATGTGATGCTCCTTCTCTACTTTGGAGTTGACTTAATTTCATGGAAGCCAAAGTATGGGTATATGAAACCCTGGTTGGCTCTTAGAGTAACCAGAATGACAAGTCATAGTTTGGGGGAACACAGAGGATGCTCGAGGCATCTGTGAGTCCAAGTGAGTTAAGGTCTGAAAGGAAGAAGCCTGCAAAGGTCAAGGAGGATGCAAGGATTTTGTGGGTTGGAAAATGAATTCTCAGTTTTTCCCAAGATTAGCTAATAGGACCGTGACTTGCATGAGAGAAGAATAAATTCATCTTCAGACTTCGTGTACTGGGCAGGGGACGAGAATGCCTCAGACCACAGCATTGGCAGAAGAAACAGAGAAAAATGGACACATTTGAGGTATCATTATTCAAGGATATGGAATAACAATGCCCCAGAGAGAAAGAAGGCAAACAATGGGCTCTGGGCTCTGGACTTTTATCCTTTCCCAGTAACAATGAGCCCAGGGTAAAGAAGGCAAATGATGGCTCTGGGCTCTGAACTTTTATCCCAGTTACAATGGGTTTCAAGTTTTTTTGTTTGTTTGTTTGTCTTTTGAGAATTGAACTTGGAGGCACTTGACACTGAGACACATCCCCAGCCCTATTTTGTATTTTATTTAGAGACAGGGTCTCACTGAGTTATTTAGTACCTCGCCATTGGTGAGGCTGGCTTTGAACTTGCAATCCACCTGCCTCAGCCTCCCAGGCTTCTGGGATGACAGACATGCACCACCATGCCTGGTGGGTTTGGGGATTTTGAAATTTGTTTTCCTGGTTAGACTTCGAACTGCACAACTAGTTTTCTGAGTGCCCAGGTCTGGAATGATGAAGTCACACTAAACATTCTGCTATGATTAACTCTCCTTAAAACCAATAAAAAGCAGACCCCCCCCCTCTAGTAACCAATTGCCTTTTTCTCTCCTGAAAATGTGCTGTGTGCCATTTCACCATTGCCTAATAAAGACAGCTTGCTGATTTGTGAGGTCAGTTCCCATTTCAGTTATTTGTACTGACAATTATGAGTAACATTGACAGGACGATGTACCTGTGTATTTGGCTGGTCATGCAGGGAGAAAGAAGCCAACAAGGATGGAGCTAGTTTTCTAAATTAAGCAACAGTCTGTGTGTTGAGGTCATTGAACTAGATGGGAAAGATTAGAAAGAGAATAAACGTGAGAAAGAAAGTAGGAGAATCTTGATTTCCGTTTTGTATTATTTAATTTGAGGTGCAGGTGTGATTCCAAATGATAACACAAGCATGAGTGGGACAATTTGACGATAAAATCTATCCTTCCTATTGTGTTCCACCCATGGGTGACATTTTAAAGCTTTGGAAATGTGTGAAATTACTAAAGCAAAGCAAAGTGCCTAGCATCAACCCCAGGGAAGCCCAAATTTAGAGTGGGGAAGAACAAGGAGTACTTTTAATGGGAATAGAAAATGCTGAGTGGAACAGCAGAGTACAGTGAAGATGGGGGAGAATCTAGTGGACTGTGAACATGGAAACCACTGTTCGTATTATAAGAGGAGCTTCAGTGATGTCGTAGGGGCAAAATCCCCAGGTGAAGTTTTTAAAAAATGAATTGGAGGTGACTGGTTGTGTAATGCCAGATTCGTGGGACCCCAATAGACCTCCAGGAGCCAAATCCAATGCAATCACACAAGAGTCTTTATTGCAAGCTCGAGCCTGGACTCACATCCGTTCCCTAAGCAGTGGTCCCAGGGAGAGAGTCCAGGTCCTTTGTCCAGTGAGATTTTATAGGTTTGGGGGGATACTCTATGTGTCACAACATCACACAGCAAATCATTCCATACCTCGGGAAAATCAAACAACAACTCTTAACATTGATTAGCACATTCACTGGCGGGAACAAGTTGGGTAGGGGTGATTGGTTAGTACAAGAGGGGGATTACTTTTAACTGATTGGTTTAGGCCACGAGGGGTGTACGTGCTAAACTACATGGTTTCCCAACATGTTATCAACCACCATAAACTAGTGGTGTCAACTGGCATCCCAGGTATTTTCCCTGTCTCATGCTGATTGGTGGTTGCTAGGGGGTTGCTATGGGTCCTCACCTAGCCTAACTGAGTCAGGGACACCTGGCATGGCAGATCTCTCCTGTTATTTGTAGACAAACAACTCAGCAGAGTGGGTATGTGCTTAGGAGTGCTCTTTGGGTTTTTCCAAGGACAAGGGTCACGCCCCCTTCCTTGGACAGGCTTTGCTCTGAGGTAGAGTCTGGTTTCTCAAAAATGGAGTGACAGCAGTTTCTCAGTTGGAAACTACCATTGTGGAAAGTCCTTTTGCAAAAATTGGAAGCCAAGGAATGGAAGGGGTGCTTGATTAACTTGGATTTATTGCAAAGTTCGGGAGTGCTTTCTACTTGTTCTTTGGTATCTCTTCCTTATATTAACAATTTTTGACTAAAACTTTCTCATTTGTCTTTCTCATATTAAGAGTCTTTGGTTAAAAATAGTCCAAGGCTCACCATTCCTAGCTATTCTGTTGTGTTAAGTTGCTTGGAACTGATGGAGATCTCTGTTCCGCCAGAGCTTACAGAAGTTCATTTTGGAACTCTGGATCACTTCCTTATTGCTAACTAGAATCTAAGGATGACACTTGGGCAATTCAGTGGGGGTGTCTTATTCAGGTGTAGTGCTTGTTAGGAATGTGGTAGGAAATGAGTTGAGGAAAGAGCCACCTGAATTTTCCCAATTTAGCCCAAAGGGGGAAAAACCAGGGCAGCCAAGAGCAGCACCTTGTGCTGACTTTGAATGGAAATTGACTAGAAAAGTGTCTGAATAGGTGATGAACAGTTCAGACTATTCACCGGTCCTTCCAACGCCTATCCAGTGCATTAATCTTTTCCCCAAACTTCTTTTGTTTCTGAATAATCAGTCACTGGCTTAACCTCACATAATCCTAAGGACATTTTCTCTTTTGAACTGACTCAGAGGTAAGTGCTCTGCCCAAAGAGAGACCCACATGACTGGTATCTAGTAAGACAGGATATGAAAGGTAGAAATAACCAAGGAACTGTTAAAGAGTGAAGATTCCACTGATCAGTCTCCTGCTTTCACTCGATCCCACACAGATATTTCTGGCACAATTCAGAACCTCACGCCCCCCCCCCAAAAAAAAAAGATTATATTTGAGTAAATTGAGTTCAGGTAGCCTCTAATATTTATTTTTATTAGTGTTCAAGACACATTGTTTTTAAATATTTTGTTTTAGTTGTAGTTGGACATAATACCTTTATTTTATTTATTTATTTTTACGTGGTACTGAGGATGAAACCCAGTGCCTCACATGTGCTAGGTGAGCGCTCTACCCCTGAGCCACAACCCCAGCCCCTTGAGATACATTTTGCTATGCCCTTCGTCTGCATTTTCTTGCTTATTATAATGATCCTCTGATATAGAATGCATGCATGATGAAACGAATCTGAAACTTAAGAGATGTGCCAAGTCTGAAGAATGGGAAGAACACTAAGGTATTTTGGGTAGCAGCAGGAAAATGGGTAGGCTAGCAAAGGCCACAAAGATGCAAGCTGCATAGTTATATTCTCTTTTTGCTATCATCATTTCTCTTTCCAAATAATACCCTGACTTCATTTTGAAGAAATGTCTGTTGAAATCAGTTTTAAAATCAATAACTTTAGGGGCTTTGCTCTAGCAAAAGGGTGAATATGTGACTCAACTTTGGCCATTTCTTCCCTGGAATTTAAAACTTAAAAGATTGACATGTCTGAAGTCCACTCTGTTACCATGAATGTGGCCTGAATGACTGAAACTGCAATTGAGATTCTGAACTGTTTTGGTTTCTGCATTGCTTCTATAATCTGTCATTAGTTCAGTGAACTCCTGATATCCTTCTAGGGGATTTCATTTTGCTTGAATGTACTAAAGGTGAGTTTCTGTTGCTAGCAATCAAGGATCCCTGTTTGGTTCAGTGGAGAATTTCCATGAAAAGTTAGATTAGAAAAGTTAGAAAGGGAAATGTAAACACATACTCCTGATAGTGCAAGTTGAAAATGAACAAGTTGGAGCAGGCAGGAAAAAAATCTAATAGTGAGTGTGATGCTAGTATAACTATGAGATGGCACAAATAGGTTCCCGATGAATGAAAGGATGTCTAAACTTCTTTTATCCCAGCCTCCTACTACTGGGAGATCTCTGTAAACAGGTGTGAAAACTATGAATTCAGCTTTTGCTGGTTTGTGCTATGCAATGTTATAAACGTTACTGAAGAAATTGCTCACACACTATAATTGCCACAAAATTGTCCTGTACCCTTGAGCTCAGTAGGAACCACAGGGTCATCAGTTCCAATCTCATCCCTAGGAAAAGAAATTGAATTGAACTTCCCAAGAAAGCACAAGTAATTCTTGTTATTTTTTATCCAGAAGAAGTATATATTTTTTTCTCAGATAAAGGGTAGCACCTAAAAGTAACTAAGCAATCTTGTAAACTGTGACTCAAGGTTTAGAAGGGTCTGGTGCTAACAATCTGGAAGTCGACAAGGATCAGCCATTTTACAGTGTGATGTAGAGATTGCCTATGGTAATGCTGGCCATTCTATAGCAGGGCCAGTTTCCTATCTATTCCCACATTTCTTCCTCCTCCTTGCTCCTTATTTGACATCCCCAAAAATTATATATAAAATCATAACAGATATAGCACTAGATAGCAAGTGAAAGTAATGTTTCTCTTTATTTCTGCTAAACAAATTTAATCTTTATAGAGGCCCCATCCAGTTGAATGATAGAATACCCAATCTCAGTTATTGTGGAGGTCTCCTTCCTCCTACCATTAGGTATACAAACAATTGGAATTTATAGGTTGGCAGGGGAGAAAAGAGGAACTCTGCTCCTGGTCTGTATGGTCTCAACCTCTGTCCCTTGGGCATCTCTAATCGGTCCATGATACTGACCACAGACATACTGTCATATCTATTGTTCTGTCATCCCACCATGTACAGCACCAGGTGCTAAAAGCACTCCTGGCTGTTTCTCCCTCCCTAGGGCCTGATTCTTTAAAAAAAAAAAGTCACATTTCTTATCAGTCACTTCAGCCTCTTTATCTAAAAAAATTCATAATATTCCTTATCTTTACCCCAGCTAATATGGTCTCCTTGTACCAGACTTTAGAACAGTGGCTGCTTCTTTGTAGGTGGTGGTGGAGAAAGTTTTTTTTTTTTTTTTTTAACATCCTTAGTCTCTTTTTTGTACTTTGTTTTCCATAATGATATACTCTGTTAAATAACCAATATAGCATATACCTCGTCATGCCAAAATTATTTTGTTTCCCTTCAATTGTAAAATCCTTGAGGACATGAAAAGTTTGACATAACTTTATACCTTCCATTCCCATTTCCTGGACCTATTGAGCTCTCAATAAATGCTTGTTAAATAAAACATCACAAAAATTCACTATTGTAGTAAGCTCATCTTAATGTCTTTGCTCAGTTCCTGAGAATGGCTTTTTCGTGAAGTCATAAAAATGCATTGATGAGTATATAGCATCCCAAAACCAAGATTTTCAAGTGCTTTTCAATAATTAAATTCTGAGGAACAATTTAAAGCTTGCATAGTTTTCCTCTCAAATACTCTCTAGAGACAGCTGGTGCTCACTGGGGTTCATGGGCTTCATTACAAGTTCATTTTCCTGTCTTCAGTGTTGGAGGTACTGGCTGAAATGAAAAGGAAGCGGGTGGAGCACAGATTAAATAGGTGGAGTCAGGAAGGCAGCAGAGCCTTTGCACAGATCGTTAAATAGTAGGCATTGCATTCAGTCTTGGCCAAGCCAGGCTTTTGTTTTAAATGAAACCCCGCAAGTTGTTGCATGGACACGGGATGGCATTTAATGACTAAATTTCTGCAATCAGTTCAACCAATGTGAGGTCTTCAACAAATCCATTATGCACTTTATGCCTCATTTTCTCTCTCTGGATAATGAGGCCTATAAACTACTGTCCCAATGAAAAAGAGTAAGAAGTATCTTTGGATTTTCCAAATACCTAACAGCACATAGACCATAGTAGAAATTTACTATAATCCAAATCCCTACTTGGATTTGCCCCACCTAGAGGTTAGTAAAAGGAAGCCTGAGATCTTCTGTTCCCATCCACTCAAATCCCTGAAGCCTTGTCCCTGTGCTAGGACTGCTCAGAACCAATTTTCCATCTCTACCTTCAAACCATCCTAGGAATTCTGCTCAATCTTGAGCTACCCAGGCACATTCTCTTTCTTCTCCAACAAGAAATCTTTCCTGTCTTAGCCCACTGGTCCCAGTTCCTCCTTAATAATACTAGTTGGTATTGCTTATCATTGTTATTATAGCAGTGATTAATGCTAACTGTAGAAGAAAACTGTGTGTATCCAAAATGGTAGAGGGTGAAAATTCTTTGGTAAAAATTTTAGACTGCATAATATGGTGGTCGTACTGAACATTTGATAAGTAGTGATAGAGGGTTGACAACTTATCTCTAAAAACCATTTTTAGTGTATGCCTCGTGAGAAGGAAATGCTAAATACTTGCTTTGAATTATCAGCAGTATATATTTATGGAAATGCAAAAGATCAGACGTCCCAGTTCAATTTTCAAAGAACATCTGATCAATTATCTAATTTGATTCTCACTGAAAAGTTTATGAAGACTAATCCTTTAGTAGAAATTTACAAAGTAAGCAGACTGTGGATCTTAAGAGTTAAAAAAGAAAAGAAGGGGGTTCAGCTTTCTCCTTGTTATGTTGGGAAGTGGAATTGTAGGATGAAGGCTTTACATAATGCACACAAAGGCTTCAGGCAGGAAGATGGGCAGGAGCACCACACCTACACCTGCCATGGGATAGGAGGCCCGTGGGAGAGCTAAGCTACACCTATATTTGAACATCTTCAGATTCAGGGTTTATCTCCTATAAATACTTGGTAACTATTCATTGTTATGTTTCAACCTAAGATTTTTATCTTTGTTAAGTTCTTCACCTAGATCAACTTAAGTAGTAAATTGAAGATAAAAACCAATAAATGATCTAGTGCCTTTGGTTGGCCTTACCATCTCTGGTATAGAATAATTACTTAAAGAAACCAAGTATTTATTCTTTCATTGAACAAATATTTATTGAGCTGCTCATATTTTCGGGCACTTGTAGGGGTCCTGTGTTTGGGATTGGGATCTCTGATAGACTTCGTGTTGTGGCATGCTTGGTAGTTAGGAAGTTTCTGTGCAAAGGTACAGAATGCCTGGCTACTGGGAAACTCCCCTGTCAAAGACACAGGTTAGCTGGCTGCTGTAGCAACGTTCTTTGAGGAAGCTCTGTTTTAAGAGTTTTATCAGTTGGACCTTGATCTTAGGCATATAACTCCCGGGAATAGAGGAACTTGCTTGATAACTACCATGTTTCACTAAGCTCTGGTGCTTCTGAATCTGCCCACTTAACAGTAACTCGAGACAATGGACTCTCTTGGAGCTGCACAAAGCTCCTGACATTGCATATTGTAACTGTGGAATGTAACTGCAGAATGAGCAGCCTTACTATTACTCTAAACAATAATGTCGTTATGGTACTAATGACCTAATGTAACCTATTTGTATACATAAATGTGGCCGCTTGGGCAAGGAGCCACTTCTTTTCCTGCCTCTGCATTTTGTCTCTGTGGCTCCATTATTATTATTCCTTACAGGCACTCACTGTATCAGGGGCTAGTGATTCGCCAATAAGCAAAACAGGCAACAATTCTATTTTCTTAACGTTTATGTTCCAGGGGTGGATATGAAGTAATTGAAGTTGTCTGGCATCAGGTAGATCCTGGGCACTTTCAAGCACATACCTGGGCCAAGTGGACATAATATGATTGATTTAAATGTTTGCTTTCAGAAATAATGGGGGTTTTAGACTGTTTTTAAGTTTCATGTTGAAATTCCAAGCATGTAATGGCAAACATGTTCTCCATCTATTAATTTGTTCCGAAAACTTCTTCCTCATACAACCACTGCTGTCTGGGGAAGGGGCCTAAACTAGGGGATTGCATTATATAATCTTAGATCTAGACTCTTTTAAAAAATCTTTATTTTTTTTTAGTTGTAGTTGGACACAATACCTTTTATTTTATTTATTTATTTTTTTATGTGGTGCTGAGGATCAAACTCAGGGCCTCGCGCGCGCTAGGTGAGCGCTCTACCACTGAGCCACAACCCCAGCTCAAAGATAGACTCTGTTAAGGGTCTTTGGTAGATTACTAACACCAACTATTTCGCTGTGGAGACAACAATTGAGCCTACATGTGTCCAAGGAAATTATTTACAGAGTACCTTGAGTAGTGCTTAGTACATGTTGCATGCTTAATAAACACATATTTTTATTTATTTTCAAGAAAATGTGGAATCTTATAGGAATATCTTAGTCAAAGAACTGGCATGTTTTACTCAAATGTGTAATGGAAAGTATGTTCTCCATTTATTAATTTGTCATGAAAACTTCTTCCTCATGCTACCACTGCTCTCTGGGGAAGGGACCAAAGCTAGGAGGTGCAAGGTGTGGGTTCTATTCTTCTTGTAGGACCTGAAAACAAACTAAACTTTTGAATACCTTGTTCTTGTCATTTGAAAAAAATATCTATACTACCTCTTTCATAGAGATGAGATGACATTTGGATATAAAATTTTAAGTAAAATACAAAACATTGGAGTAATTTTTATGAATCTTAGTAATCTATAGACATAAAGAATTGGGTATGTTAATGGCCAATCTTCATGGCCCTGATTCATTGGTATTTTCTAAACCCTTTCATTCACAACCTTACTTACAATCAAAGAGATTCATGGGATTCATCTGATAGGCTGTAAAGATAGGCTGGAGTTGTGCTGTTGAGCATATAGAAGTGGCTATTATCTTTGACTTTCAGATGAATGTCATTTTTCAAGATGGAAGGCTCAGAAAAGTAATACACAAAGTGACTTGGGGTCAGAGTGGTCCTATTCTTTATCCACTATAGTCATTGTAGAATTCCAAATATTTAGTGTCATAGTGAGCACAGACACACACAACACCCACCCCTTATTTTATATTTACCTGGAGAACCAATTTGAGATTTGTTTGCTCTCTATTAATGGCAGATTTTTAAAAATGGAAGCAGAATACTAATAAATTTCCTTTGCCTCATCCACTGTGTATCATTCACAAATATTTTAATCCCCTAACATTCACTAACCCCTTGGTTTTAAAATCTTACAGATTTGAGAAGATAAGGGGCACAATATTAAAATATAAGTAAGAAATGCAAGGTGGTGGATGAACTTGGCAGCAATTTTGAATGACTTCATCAAGCATGACATATTTTATCAATGTCTTATGAAAGCTGTATCATAATATGGGATAAGGATAGAGGGGTTGCTCATCAATATTTTCCTGAAGCCTGCATTTTTACAGTTTCACATCAATTTTTTTGATGTCAGGTAGAGCTTCTACCTTCCGAGGAACATCAATTAAGTATGTTTTATAAGCTTTTACTTTGCTCACAGACAAGTTTTAAAGACATAAGTCAGCTCACACAAATGTAGACGTTTCTTTGGGTATCCAGAAACTTCTTCTATTGCATTATTTATTAGGGGCTGTATGGGACTTTAGAATGTCACTGAACATGCCAGAAATAAGCCTGAGCACAAAAATCTTGTGCCATAGCTTCCATAGCTGCTCATGTGATGGGATAGTGAGGTGCAAAAATAAAAACAAAACTAAGCCTTCTTTTCATTCAGTGATTCAATTGGAGTATATATATTATTTGACATACCTGTATCTAATGTGAGAGAAGTTTCTAGGTAAAAAGTTTTGCCTTTGTTCATCAGTTCATCAGAATCAAGTCACCACATGGGCAATAAACTGAGAAATATTTTGACTTATTTACTTTTAATTTTTTTAACCAACTACATTTCTTTGAAACAGTTATCTTACATGATACTCAATGCCAATGTTTTTATATAGTTCTTAGAGAAATATAAATCAAAATAAACAAGAAAAGTATTCTACAGCAAACATCTTTAGAAAGAAAATATGGAGCTAATATAGGAAGAGAAGTTAGAAACACAGATGATTCAGGGCTGAGGTTGTGGCTCAGCGGTAGAATGCTTGCCTAGCATGTGCGAAGCCCTGGGTTCAATCCTCAGCACCACATAAAAATAAATAGTGTGTGTGTGTGTGTGTGTGTGTGTGTGTGTGTAAATGCAGATGATGCAGTGGGTCAATTATTGTTCTCCACTGATTCTTACTATGGGTTAAATACCTTATCTCTGTTCTGTCCTGTAATATCACATTTTAATACTAATCTGCAGGTAGGTCAGCCTTCCTACTAAACACTGAAGTGACAAGGACAAAGCCTTACCGTTGAGTAGCAGAGGGAAAGCCTTGCATTCAGGAGAGGCAGAAAACAAAGTATGTTTGCCTTTATTGAAATATTTGTTCATTCTAATTGCTGTGAAAGAGGACCCTTCTCTGAACACATTCTTTAATAATTAGGATGAAAACAAAAAAGAAGACTAAGGCCGTAGGACTCAAGGGAGAAGTCTCAGAGCAATACCAACCAGAAGACAGAATAGAAGTTTCTAGAACTAGTCTCCTTACCAAACACAGATCTGAACAAACATTCAGGCTTGAAAAAAAAAAACCTTCACATAAGCTAAGGAATCCAGGTGAGAGATTATAGTATATTGGCAGAGCACAGAGGAAAAAACACACATTAAAGAAGGTAATTCCATATCACTCCTTTCATAAACCCATGAGGTGCAGCTCATGGAAAGTTACCCTTCCATTTGAGAGAAGGAGAGTGAATAGCCAATCTGCCTTGGACATTAGCACCAATCTGTCCCAATGAAACCCATAAACAGGTCAGCTGTCACAGACAGAAACAGCACAGGGCCATCACAGCATTAGACCAAGTCCTCTGGCCCCAATTCCTGGCCAACACTTGTACAGCTAGGCTCCAAGTTATCCCAGTAAAGGCTGGCATACATGACCTTGCTCCAGTGTGATGCGTGAGGCTCCAGAATCCAGGCCCATTCCTGTAGGCTCAGGCTCCAGGTCTACCCTACTGGACCCTGGCACTAGGCCAGCCTCATGGACTCAAGGACCAATCTGATCCCCGTGGGCCCATGCAGCAGGCTTGTCTTGGAGCCAGTCAAGCCTCTTTACTCAAGCTCAAAGATTGATCCAGAACTAAATAAATCCCCAGGGACCCAAAATTCAAGTTTGCTCCTGGGGATCCAGGCTCCAGATCTACTGTAGAGAAGTTTAGTGTCAGGTTGGCCCACTTGGATTCACATTCAAGGTCACTCCTACAATCCCAGGCACCTGGGCTGCCCATGCACACCCTAACTCTAGGAATGCCTCATAGACCAAGGCACCAAGCACAAAAGCACAAAAAGCAGTTAATGAAATCCCATGTTTTCATGATAAGCTTTCAGCAAGTTAATTATAGAATAAATGTAATTCAGTGTAATACGGCTGTATGTACCAAGCCCACAACTAATATCACACTCAAGAGTGTTAAATTAACAGCCATTCGTTTATGATTAGGAACAAGACAAGGATGCCTACTCTTACCACTTCTATTAAATATGGTACTGGAAGTCCTAGTTGGAGTAATTATGCAAGAAAAATAAGTAAAAGTCATCTACTATGGAAAAATAAGAGAATTTTTCTTTTTTGCAGATAACAACTTGTATGTTTAAAATCTTAAAGACTCTACCCAAAAACTTTTAGAACCAATAAACAAATTTGATTAAGAGGCAGGATACAAAACAAAAATTGCATTTTAAAAAAATATTTATTTATTTTTTTAGTTGTAGTTGGACACAATTCCTTTATTTTATTTATTTTTATATGGTGCTGAGAATCAAAATCAGGGCCTTGCACATGCTAGGCAAGCGTTCTACTTCAAGCCTCAACCCCAGCCCAACAAAAATTGCATTTTTATTCATTGACAAACATTTGTGTTTCTTTACACTAACAATAATCTGAAAAATCAAATTAAGATATTTTTTATTTACAACAGCATCATCATCAATAACAACAAACAAAATCTTTTAAATCAATAACTTTGGGGAGAAAGATCTGTACACTAAAAACCATAAAAAAATAGAGAAAGAAGATGACACAAATACATGGAAAGATGCTACATGTTCAAAGACCAGAAAATTAATGTTTTTAAATGTTCATGTTGTTCAAAATTGTCTACAGATTCAATACAATTCCTATCAAAAATCTCAGTGGCATTTTTCACAGAAATACAAAATAACACTAATATTTACCAAAAACTACAAAAGACCTAGAATAATCAAAGTGATCTTGAACAAAATGAACAAAGCTGGAGTCTTTACTACCTGTTTTTAAAATATTTTGCAAACTTTCAGTAACTAAACAGCACAAAAACTGACACATGAGTAATGGAACATAATAGAGAGCTGGGAAGTAAGTCTGCTTATTCCAGTCAATTAATCTTCAACAAATATACCACAAATACACACACAGGAAAAAATCTTCTTAATAAATGGTGTTAGGGGAACTGGATATCTGCATGCAGAAAAATGAAATAGTACCTTTATCTCATGCTATACGCAAAAAAACCCCAAAAAACTCAAAAACTCAAAATGAATCAAAGAATGAAGGGTCCGACAGTGAGAAACTATTAGAAGAAAATATTCTGAAAAAACTTCTCAACATTTGTCTTGGCAATGATATTCTGGATAAGCCTCAAAAGCACAGGCAACAAAAGCGAAAATAGATAAATGGGATTGCATCAGGCTGAAAGGCCTCTACATAGCAAAGGAACCTATCAAATCAGCAAGGATGTGACCAATGTAAAGGGAGAAAATATTTGCAAACTATGTGTCTGAAAAGCGTTAATATCCAAAATACATAAAGAACTCAAAACAGTTCAATTGTAGAAAAACAAATAGTCCAATTAAAAACGGGCAATGGACCTGAATTGATACTTCTCAAAGAAAGACTTAGAGATGATCCATAGGTATATGTCAAAGTATCCAATATCTAGAAAAAATTTGGAGAAAAAGAAATTCTTGTAGGTTTTTTGTGAGAATACAAATTTGCATAGCCACCCTGAAAAGTACCTAGAATTTCCTCGGAAATGTAAAAATAGAACCATCCACTCCAACAATCCACTTCTATGTGTATATTCAAAGGAAACAAAATCTCTGTCTTGCTCTCCCATGTTCAGGGCAGCTTAATTTGTCACTACCAAGATATGGTCTCTCAGTCCATTTTCTGTTGATAAATATAGAGATACACAGACCGAGTAATGCCGCAGTCTGGCTGGGCACAAATCTACGAGCCACTCAAGCAGCAACAAACTTTATTTCTGAACTCCACCAGCACACTCCACACACACTCCCCAGGAACTCTCCCGAACGCCATCCACGCTGCTCCTGCAGGAACACACCACACCAACCTAAAATCCCTCCCCCGGGCTGCGCACGCACTGACTCTCGAACCCGCAAGAACTCAAGGGAAACTCCAAAGTAGCGGGCGCCTGATGCAGCAAGAGCCATCCTATTACCGGACAGTAAAGGTCTAATATACAATTGAATCAATCCAGCATCATCTTAATGGCTTGCCTCTCAACCATTACTTCTGGCAAAATGCCAGGGGCCATTCCCACTGGGCTGTGGCTCTCAACAGGGTAAGTTTAAAGGAAACAAGTTTTATTTTTGTCCTTGGTTCTGATCCAAGATCAAGGTCACCTAATGATGGCCTTCTTGTTGGCAGAGTCCTAGATCATCCCAGGAAATCTCAAAGTGAGATGGAGTGTGATGGCCAAAGTAGCTTTTGCAGCAGAGCTGCTCTCTAGAAAACCTGCTAGTTATGTAGTCACTTTTTCAGAAATAAATCATCAATGGCAGAAATATTTTAGATAATGTTAATCATGCTTATTTGGAGACCTAATGATAGGAATTGGGTTACTTTAATGCTATTGATGTTGATGGGAGGAGATTATAGAGGAATTTCTGTTCTCCTATCAGTATATCAATATCAATATCAAGTATTGATATCAATATCAAGTATTGGGGAAAATAAATTTACAAAACAAATGGTTTAGTTCCTATTATCTATTATATTTAAGCTTATTTTAGAGGAATAATGATATAACACAATACTGCTGACAGTAGTAGTGATTTTTATTCTTGATATTTCTTATACTTTTGAAGTTGTTAGCAATGTGTATTTATTTCTGATAAAATTTGGTTAAATCTATTAAAATATTTTTGGATATATTTCCAGCAATCCACCTTTTCTTCCAGAGACTATACTTGCAATTTTGCTATAAATCATTCCAGATGACTAAATGTCTTTTGGTTCATACAATAATGAAGAGATCTTTATTTTTAACATTCAGCTGTACATTCCTCACTAGTACAGTTAATATTTTGATGGGATGGACTCTCTAGAATTTTCTTTCTGAAGCCTAACATAGATTCCTTTGTTGACTCAGAAAGTATAAATAGATTGCCTTGAATCTGAAAATCCTCTTCATAGTGTGATTGAGTCTATCCCTTTGATTCCATTAAAAATAATCTATACTCCCAGAGATGATTATTTTGGATTTATTAGTATATTTTATTTTTATTTTATTAATTTTGTGAGTACCATTATAAATTGCCTTTCTGAATATAAGTTCATAGAAAGATTTACATCTTGAAAGCCTAACTGTAAAGCAATTCCGGGCAGGATCAGAGAAAGTAGTTGGGCTGACAGCTGCATGCTTTAGCCATCTACACCTGCTCATGTGAGTCTGCTCAAGGCAAACCTGTAAAATAATCAAACCTGATCATTAGTGTGCTCTCTCTTTTTTTTTTTTCTTTTCACCCAATAACATCCTCAAGTCTTCAGAGGCCCAGGATTCCCTAATCAAGGCCTAATCTTCAGGTTTACTCCTTGCGAAGTGTCTCGAAAACTGTGTCTTACATCCTCTAACACCTGTCAAAAAGTAGTTGTTTTATAAACTCCGAGGAACTCTTTTCTGTGCGTTCCATGCTGCCAGAGAGCTGAACAGATTAGCCAATTGACACTATGTTTTAAAGGAAAAATAGGTATTTCCATGTCTCTTCTCTTTTCCCTCTGAATACATGAAAATTTCATCAGCAGCTATTTTAATATAAACAGCCTTTTACTTAAAGGCTTTCATCGATTAATGAACATTCCAGTTAAGAAGAGAAAGGAAAACAAAATCAGAGACCATAAGAAAAATTTAGATTTTATTTTTAGAAAAAGATATGCCCATACTGAATCTCAACTTTTCTTCCATATGGGAAGGAAAGATCACTGTCTATCTCCCCGCACTCAATGAAATACTGAGAGTCATAACACCTGAATTAAATAAAATCAGAGACTTTCTTCCTAGCACACACTGCCTCTTTGGAAAATGAGCTCTTCTAATTGCATAATGCAGACTTTCGTTTTTAAAATTTGCAGCAGATAATTCAATCGTCTCTGAATAGATAATAACCACCCATGTTGGATGACTCCGTGATCACAGTGTCTTTATTAATAGAGTTTCTTACACAAGAAAACATCACTACCCCATCCCCAAAGGCCGGAGAAGGTGTGCAAGGCAGAGAAAGACCAGTTGCCACAGCACTGAAAGGGAACTTAATGAATGAGAAGCAGTATCTGGAACAGGTAACCTGAGCTGGTTCTTAGTGGTAGGTAGGACTGTGGCTCTAACCTTAATTAACTGCTTTCCCACTCCATTTCATTTACAAAGCACGATCTGACAGGAATGGATAGGAATACTGAGGCACATGAGAAGGACCAAGAATTCTAGGAAGTAACAAAACTTCTCCTGCCTACTTCACAGACTAGGCAGAGTCAGGACCAGAACATACCAGGCTCTCTCCTTCCCTTGTCACCTTTCACTTCACCATATACTGATTTTGAAAATAGAATGTAGGGGCTGGGGATGTGGCTCAAGTGGTAACGTGCTCACCTGGCATACGCGGGGCACTGGGTTGGATCCTCAGTACCACATAAAATAAAGATGTTGTGTCCACCGAAAACTGAAAAATAAATATTAAAAAAAATCTCTCTCTCTTTCTCTTTAAAAAAAAATAGCATGTAAACTGAGTCTTTCAAGATCACTTCTGAAACTGAGTCTTTCAAGACCATTTCTGAGAGAAAGAGAGAGAGGGAGAGAGAGAGAGAGAGAGAGAAGAGAGAGACATCGTGAAACAATCAAACAATCATACATTTACCATGGCAAAAACATCCTCCGTGTGGATATCCTCAGCATCTAAATCTCATCACAATACCAAAGGATGATTCTGTGAACCTTTTTCATTCCACTTTCTATTCTAAGTCAGATGGTCCTTTCATTTTTCAGAACAGGAATTGAGATAACCAGTGAGCAAAAAAAAAGTGCTGGCCTCACTGGAGGAGCAGAGGTTTCATGTTTCAACTTTAATAAAACGTGTTCACACCTGTTGAACAGCATCACAGCCTTCCTATGGGTGCATTTCTTAAGGCTTAAGTCATTCGTAAATATTTAAAATTATATTTTTCCCAAAGACTCTTATGATTTCAGAATACCCATCAATTTTGAACAGCGAAACAAGGCAAAAATAAAAATCATGTAGAGAGAAGGGAACACAACTTCTGAGTTTTCTCCCACTTTGTACCATTTTTCTTAACTTTAATACACCTGTGTCCTTGGCCATCATACTTCTTTCACATCTTGAACAATCTTCTGATTTCTCTGCAGGAAATGAAAACTTTACAACCTGGTCCTTGCTAACCTTTCTAGATTCCCTTCTGGTCTTGATTTATATCCATAATGTTTTCAGCTATATTAAACTGTTAGGCATCCCACCAGCTTTTGCCTCAAGGTCCTTGCACCTTGCTCTTCTTTCCTTATATAATAGGACTTATCAGCAACCCTTAATCCCATTGATCCTCCTGTTAGTTCAATATCAATCTTCTACGTCCATAGATGAGTTTCACATGTGTTATCGTTTAGATATAAGATGTTCCCAAAAGTTTATGTGTAAGATAATGCAAGAAAGTTTAGAGATTAAATGATTAGGTTATTAGAAATTTAACCTACTCAGTGCATTAATCCACTGATTGGTATAAACTGGATGGTAACTGTAGGCAGATAAGGTGTAGCTGGAGGAAATGGGTAATGGGTATGTGCTTCTCAGATTTATGTTTTGTGGTAATGAAAAGATCTCTCTGTCTTTCTCTCTCTCTCTCTCTCTCTCTCTCTCTCTCTCTCTCTCTCTCTCCCCCACCCTCTCCTTTTCTCTCTCTCTCTCTCTCTGTTCCTGATGCCATATCTTAACCCTCTTTCTTCTGCCTCACTCTTCTGCCATGATGGCCTACCTTACTTGGGCATGAAGGATGGAGCTGGCCATCTGTGGACTGAAACCTCTGAAATGTGAGTCACAAATAAACTTTTCCTCCTCTAATTGTTCTTGTCAGGTCTTTTGGTCACAAAGACCTTATCTCCTGGTATTCATTCACTACCGTTGGTAGTCTCTTCCCACTTTTAATCAGAACTCATTAGGTAGGATGGAGTATAACTTCTACAACTAGTCAATAAGGCCTTGGGCTTCTGCTTTCTTCTTGTGGATTATTTGTTCTGGGGAAAAAACAAATGCCATGATATGAGCACATTCAAGAGGTGCATGATAGAGAAGAACCAAGGCCTCTGTTTACCACCAGTACCAAATGGGTAGCCATGTGGGTGAGCTGTGTTAAAATCCAATCCTCCAACCAGAGCCACGCTCTCAGATTATAGCAACCCTAGTCCACATCTAACTGCACCTCACATTACATCTTGAAATAGCACTTGCCCCATCAAATTTTGAATTCCTGACACACAGAAACTGTGAGACACAGCACATGTTTATTTATTTATTTATTTTTTAGGTACTAAGTTTTGGAGAGGTTTATTATGTAGCAATATATAATTAAAATAAGTATCCTTCTTGTAGATGTGATGATTGTCCCAGTGTGGATTGTATGACTCCTCACTGTGATTCTGTTGGCCTTAGCTCTTTCAACCCTCACACTAAAACATATCCAACCTTAGTCCTGGTATATGGAATGTTCTTATCTATTTCACTTGCAGCCTCAAGATGTTGAAAGGATTATTATTTGTCTCATCAGTGGAAGTTTTTGCCACAGAAGAAATTAAATGTTATAAGTGATGTATACTCTGTACTGGAATGGTTGGAGTGGTGATCTCAGTATTGCCACATATGAGAAAGGAAGAAAGATGTTTCTTCTTTCTCCTCTGTACTTAGATGTCCACGAGCATACAGTATCTGACTGTAGTTTTAGAGTCATGGTTTTCTTAGACAGTCTCTACAGTATGCAGTGATGGAAAGACCCCATCAGGACCCTTCTAGTTATCAGTTATAGATCAAATACACATTTACCTTTCTCCTACTAAAGTAATCACAAGGCAAAGACAAACTGTGCAGAGGATGAGATACAGAGAAATAACTTTGGGAAGATGAAGAATGGCTCAGTGAGGATTAATGTTACTTAGTAAAGTTGGTAAAGCTATAAACCTGGAGGATGGTTTTAAAGTTTATGTGAAAGGTAGTTTGATCCTTACCTCCCCTACAGATCCCACATAACCGGGCCCACACAATTTCTATAATGAACTGAACAAAAGAGAGTCTGGGGAGATTGAATACAGTGCTAAACTACAAATAGCAGCTGCCTGAAATTAGTTAGGTAGGCTCATACCTCCACAGTCAAGGCCTAGCAAAATATCTCATCCCGACATTGCCACTACTTGGAAATGCCCAGTCGATCCTCTCTCCCTTCATCACTCACCCAGAGGTTCCAACTGGCAGTCTCATGCCAGAATCTTTAATAGGACTAGGTGATCCATAATCAAAAACATGAGCTGAATGCCTCAACATTAGCAAGAGAGAGTGAAGCAAAATAAAACAAGATATCACAAAAGAAATAGAAAGTTGTCAGAGAAAACAGGAAAAAAAATCAGGAAGATAAATAACATGTCCAAAATAAAACTTTATCATTAATATTTCCAGAGAGATGGAGAAGATATTAAATCCATGAAAGAATAGGACATAGAACACAAAAATAAAGGGAGCAATTGGAGTACACTGAAAAGTTCATAGAAATGAAAAAATAGAAAAACTTAATCAACATGAGTTAGGTAGATTCAAAGGAATCTCCCCCAAAACTGAATAAAAATGCCAAAAAAAGGGAGAAATTGTGATAACATTAGAGGATCAGTGTATGAGTTTAACTTCTAACACATTAATTCAAAAAATCAAACAGAAGAAAGAAGTCAATAAAATTTCCCCCAAATGAAGGAGGTAAGTAGGTAGATCAGCTGGTCATTGGAACAGTGAGTTAGTAAAGACACAACATATGTGTGTCACGACACCAGAGATAAAGAAGAAACATACAGTAACACACACAGAAGGAAAGTGACAGGCTACATGTTTTTTAAATGAGAATAACATTAGCATCAACATGAACATTAGAAGCTAAAAGACCAACAATGAAGCCTTCAAAATTCCAAGGTGGAAATTTATTTCTACCCTCAAGATTTATATTTTGATAAATCATGAATCAAATACAAAGGTATAACATAGATCCTTTCAGAATGTAGAAGCTCCAAGTATTTGCTTTCATATATCTTATCTCAATAAATTACCAAACAGACATCTATTGAGATAGCCTGATCTTAGTATTCTGCTTCTTTGATTAAAGTCTTCATTGTTACATTACTTGACAAAGATATTAGAGGTTTCAGTTCTTCACAGGTGAAGTTAAATTTTTACAGAAATTTAATAAATTAAGATGTCCATAATCTGGTAAATGTTATAAAGTAAAATTAACTTGAGTCCCTCTCAAATGTATTCATTACAAGAAATTCAGTTGCAAAGTGATAGATATAAACTCATACTTTCTGCAGAATTTTTTCAATTTTAGCTAATTCATCAGAAATATTATAATAAATGGCATTAGTGACCTCAGTCTGGAGAGTGTTCTAGTCCATAAAACCCAAATCAGATAGTCACTGGCCTACGAAGAGAAATCATTCTCCAGTGATCATGCCAGATCTGCCTGTGTTTCACTCTGGACCAACACAAATGCCCCTTATTTTCCTGGATGCAGAGGAGTGTGTGTGTGTGTGTGTGTGTGTGTGTGTGTGTGTGTGTGTTTTCCTTTTAAAAAGCTGCACTGTTGGCCTCCCAGCCCCCCAAGAAGGTTGTATCACATCTTGGATGAGCCACTGTCCTAAGGTTCTGCCATTTGGGCACCTGTGACTCTTCACTTCAGCAATCACACAAAGCTCAACAGGGTAGAATCAGATGACCTGGCCATTCTCAAAGAGAATGAATTTTTGCTTCATGAATCAGACCTACATATTCCAGTTTGATAGAGTCAAGTAAATACAATTTGAGTCCCTTGACCTTCGAATGAATTCTATTCAGACCGTTCTTTTCTATGTAAATCTTATTACTTTCCTCTACTCTTTCTGCTAAGCACTTAGCATGCCTAGCAGAGGGCTTTGGCATATCTGGGTGATGTTTATTCTCACAAAATATTACTGTGTGTATAAATATTTCAGAAAGTATGTGTATGGCATGATACTGACACCCTAAATTTTAGATGCTGCTGGAGTAACGGGGTAGTCTGACTGCATAGTTTTGTTTGTTTGTAATTTATTATGGGCCTAGACAGATGCAGTCTTAATTACTCCAGAACAATTTGCTGCTGTTTGAATATTTAGTGGAATTTTCTAAGAGTACTTAAGATGCTTTCTCTGGCGAAATAAAGGTTTATAATGGAAGTTGTGGTTGTTGTTGATGACGACCCCAAGCCGGTATGTTCTTGTCTATGTGGACAGGGATGCAGCATGCTATGTTATTTGTGGCTTCAAGCATTGGCCCATTACCACTTTGTCTTTTGGCATGAACTAACTGTATAAGAAGGCTGGACAGGAGCTCCACTGAGGTGTTCTAATGAGGCTGGCCAACACAGACTCACAAACTGCTGAGGAAGATGGATTGTCAAATAAACCACCCAGTGTTCTGACAAGCTAGCTTGGTGTGATAATCCAGTTTAAGATCTTATTACATTATTCATTACTTTTCCCCCCACACTAATCTTCGCAGCATACTTCTGTTTTCTTACTGCCTGTATCCTCAGAGCCATGGAGATTGTTGTTTTATGTTAAAGATAAAGCCTTTCATTAGTTTGTCAATGCTTTTCAGTTAGAACAAGGGAAAACAAAAGATACCTAGTAGTTTGCTTTCACAGATTGCTTACTGCTACTGGAAAGTTCCCTGGCTGCAGGGAAATTAATTGTACATAAGTTAAAGTCCAGAGCAGGTTTAAAAGAAGTCCATGTCAAATAAGCATGGCAAATGGGAATAAATTAAAAGACTCCTAAACATAAAGCCCCTCACATAACACCGTTCCTCCATGTTAGTCTGTTTGCTTATGAGCAATTGGATATGTGGATGCAGACACCTAAACACTGCTGCCTTTCAGGTACCCAGATTCCCTCATCTTTTAACATTAGCACCATTGCAAGGTTAGAGAGAGTTAGCACAAAGATACAGTTAAGGAATTACAGAAGAAGAGTTGAAAAGTCTTAGAAGAAATTACCAGGATAAATCCATGAATATAACTCACGATAACAGCGACAAAAATTATCAAAGGAATTAAAAGGTTACACTTCAACAAACTCACATAATGCAAAATAAAATAGTAAGAGAGGGATAGAAAAACAAAAATTATATATACTTTAAAAAACAGCAGACATAAATCTAACCACATCAAAGACACTAAATACGATTAGATTAAATGCTCCAAAATACACGATTTGTCAGACAGGATTTTAAAAGAAAACGCAACTATGTGATGTCTACAGGACATACCCTTAAGATTAATAAATATTAGGTAGAAGTTAAAGGACGTAAAATATACAAGTGAAATGTGAAAAAGAAGCCATAAAGAAGCTGGAAGGGTTATTCTAACATGAAACAGAATGGATTTAAATTTTTCAAAAAACTGTTACTTGAGGTAACATTGTAAATACATATGCACCTTCTAACAGAGCCCCAAAATGCATAACACAAAAACTGATAGAATTAAAGAAAAAATAGACATGTCAACAATCATACTTGAACACTCTAATAGCCCACTTTTAACAATGGGCAAATCAGCTAGATAGAAAATTAAAAAGGAAGGAAAACACTTAAGAAACACTGCAAATCTGAGGCCTAAGAGACATCATAGAACTTGCCATGCAACAACACTGAGAACACATGTTCTCAAGTGCACATGGTGCACTCTTCAGAATGCACTATATACTAGGCCACAAAATACAATGCAAAAGATTGACAACACAGAGTGTCTTCTCTAACCACAGTGCAATGAAATTAGAAATCAATAAACAATTGAGAAAATTCTCAAATAAAATGGAAATAAGACACTCTAAATAATCAATGAACCAAAAAAGATAACACAAGGAAAATTAGAAAATACTATGAAATAAATGAAATAAGAATGTCCCATAGCAAAACTTAGGGAGTGAAGCTAAAACAGTGCTTAGAAGAAAATGTTTATCTGAGCACAAAGATGAAAGAATATAAATAACCCAACTTTAATAAATACATTGGAAAAAAGATTAAGCCATGCAGAAAGCAAGCAGAGAAATGGAGTAATGAAGATTAGACCAGGAATTAATAAAATGTAAAATTTAAAATGCAATATAAAATGAAAAGCCAAAACTTGAAAAAAATTGACAAAATTGATAAATCTTTAGCTAAATTGGACAAGAAAAAAAAAGAATACAAATTACTAAAATAGATTGCAGTGGTGGTTGCAAGAATCTCTGTATACACTAAAAGCCACTGAACATTCTAGAAAATTTAATGAAGATATCCATTTTGGGAAGGAAGAACGAAATCAGTTACTTTCAGATGACATGAGTTTTTGTATAGAAAGTTCTATGAATTCCACTAAAAAAATGATGAGAACTGACAAAGGTAGCTGATCATAAGATGAATAAATGATAACCAATAGTATTTATATACCATAGCAATGAACAATTGTCAGCTAATTTTTTTAAAAAGTCATTTATACTAACATAAAAACTACTCGTGAATACATTTATCAGAAGAGGTGCAAAAATCATAAAATGCTTCTGAAAGTTACAAAATATTTTTGAAAGATATTAAATTAACTGAAAAGTATCCAGCGTATGTACCTGAAGACTTAATTTTTTTAAATGGCAATAATTCTTTAATTAATCTACAAGAATCTATAGATTGAATAAGCTGAAAGTTACAGAACTCACTTTTTGCAATTTTGCAATTTCAAAACTTACTACAAAAGTAAAATTATCAAAAAAGTATGGTTCTGGAATGAGGATAGATTTAAAGATTAATTACTCTGGTCTGAATGTTTATGGACCACCAAAACTCACAAGTTGGAGCTTACTTACTGACATGATGATATTATGAAGCTGAGGCCTTTGGAAGGTGATTGGACCATGAGATAGAGCCCTCATGAATGGGATCAATACCCTTAAAAAAAAATAAAAAAAAAAGAACCAAAGAAATGCCTTGCCCTCTCAAGTACAACACAGCCAGAAGTCACTATCTATGAGACAAAAAATAGTCCCTAACCAGACACCAAATTACCTCATGCCCTAATCTTGGACTTTCCATTTATAAATTATAACATAAATTGATCTTATTTATAAGGTATTTATGGTATTCTGTGATAGTTGGCCTGAATGGACAAGGACATTAAGGAAATAGAATTGAAAGTCTAGAAATATTAGCATCTTTCTGTGGTCAATTGATTTTTAACAAGGGCGCCAAGACAGCCCAATGGGAATAAGAAAAGTTCTTTCAACAAATGGTGCTGGATATATAATTTGAAAGAATATCACTGGACACCTGCACTCTACCATACACAAACATTAAGTCAAAATGGATCATAAACCCAAATGTAAAAGCTGGAATTATGTATGCAAATAAATGTGACACTCTTAGAAGATAATATAAAAATCTCTCTGTCTTTTTTTTTCCGGAGAGCCCAAAATTCCAGGTAGCATAAGTGTGGTTCTCAGTGTTGATAAAACATCCAGGCGGCTGTTTTCTAGCACCCTTTCAGGTACTAATTAAATTACTTGAAATATAAGATGTATATATTTAAAAGGCTCATATTTGCCTCTTGAGACATTTTAAAAATAAGTCTTTCTCTTGGTCTCTCAATTAGTTTAGTATAATTCTTCTTCTTGAGAAGTATTCCTTGTACAAAACTTGTGCAAGTCTCAACACTGAGTTTTCTGATTGGAGGTTTTATTTGAATCTTCTTGCAAAACATGGAAGAGTCGTCCCCTGAAGAGGATATAAGCATTCTTTCCATCTCTTCCTTTTAATCTATTATTTTGTTTTCATTGGTATTAAATTCTATAAAGCAGAAGGATGCAAAATGAGGCCAAGGTGAGGCAAAAAGAGACAATGTGATGTAAAAATGGGTCTTTTCTACTTCATCACTCAACAGAACCATTGTAATGAGTAACAAGTACCAGGCATCCTTTTGGGCAAATAGAAGTGCTAAGTGAATGGAAGAAGAATGTGGTGAAAGAGGAGGAAGAGGAGAAGGCAGAGGAGGAAGAGTAGAAAGAGTCAGAAACAAAAGACAATAAGAGGTATGTGATACACATTACTTTTTTTATGAGTAATCGTATGTACACTTTATTTGCACACATAATCCCATGTGATCACTCTCCAAAACAGTTTTGAGGAGAATCAACTTTCAGAATTACATTTTGAACCTAAGAATTCTACAAGTGGGATTATCTGGCAGATGATAAATATGTGAATCTAGAGTTCATGGAAGATGTCAGTCTTAGAAGTATATTTTGAGAGTCACAAAATATATCACAGGATGGGATAAGATCACAGGAAAGGAAAGCTGAGATGTGACTATTTCAAATACAAAAGGAGAAGGGCCCACAAAGGAGGCTGGGAAGAAAGCATTCCTGCAGGTGAAGAGTTAAGAGGAGCCAGGAGATAAGGTTCAAGAGAAAGAGTGACTACGTGGGTCAAGTGCTGCTGGTAGAAAAGTAAATGAAACAACGGAAATTTGACTATTGCATTAATATGGAGATGAGTCAATGATGTTCACAGGGGGAAAAAATGTCCCAAGAGGCAAAGATGAACCTTTTAAGAACATTAGAGGGTAGGGAGAAAACAAAAATTGAGGCAACACGCCAGAATACTTAAGTATTGTGATATTAAAGTAGTCAGACAAGTGACAGCTCAAGGAAAAAAGGATCAGGGTTTTCTTCTTCCAGGATGCTAGATATTTAAGGTGTTTTTATTCTGACAAGACTAATCTAGTACAGATAAGTAACTAATCATGGGAGAG
The DNA here is from genome assembly GCF_052094955.1 of Ictidomys tridecemlineatus. NCBI lineage: Eukaryota > Metazoa > Chordata > Mammalia > Rodentia > Sciuridae > Ictidomys > Ictidomys tridecemlineatus. The sequence continues at coordinate 26,284,473 of NC_135478.1, read as the reverse complement.
AAAATAGAACTACAAGAATAATATATTGAGAAGGCTAGCTTTCTTGGAAAAAAAATTCTTAAGAAAATTCCAATTTAAAATTAAAAAATTAAAATTAAATTAAGAACTGTTGTGGGGTGGGGAGAAAATGAGGAATACAATGTCAGTATCCAACAGACCAATTCAGAAGGGCAAAGAAAATCTCCCCGTTGGATTATAGTGTTGATCACCTGAATGGTTCTGTTGACTTTTAGAAAGTAAATCTAGTTGGGGAGAGAAGGGAAGCAACCTTTTAATTCCCACCAAACTCCATAAGTACAGATCAAATTACTAGTTAATGTGTGTAATGCTTAACATACTTTCACAGTCATTTTAAAAGCAGATAGGTGGTCAGAGGAAATTTTACAAACAGCTTTTTTTTTTTTGATCCCCAAACTAAAATAAGTGCTTCCACTATGCCCCTAGGCTCTTCTCATCTGAAATTAGGTCTTGGGTATAAGTTTCATACATAGCCTTTGGAATTTCCATTCTTTCCTAGGTTGTGCCATTTTATATCTTCTTGTAACTCTTCTACTCTTTTTGTTGTTGTTGTTCCTTGACCTTCCTCCCACTCAGTGCTTCTCTGACTACATGTAGAATTGCTGACTGGAAGATATTGCCCATGGCCTTCTTGTTCTACTCCCTGGTTATGCACTAATTAAGAAAATTAGGCTTCCCCAAGTGTGCAGCCTTATTCAAAACAGAGGAATGTGGGCAATCAACAAAGCTGTTTCTTTACAAAGGCAATGAGCAATGTATACTGAAGAGGAAAAGAGAAAGAGAAGATAAATGGAGGAAGGGGGGAGTGGAGGAAGGGAGAGAAATGATGGAGGTGGAAAAGCCACAAATCTAACACTTTTGTATAAAACATCTAAAAGAGAGGCTTTACTGGGCTTGAAAAGGTGGCCTGTGGATATTGTCTGATTAAAACTGATGACATTCAAAAGTTGAGGCTAATAAGAAAGCTTGTGATATGGAAGAATTATGATTTACAGGACAACAAAGCTTAAATGGCGCTTTCCTTTCCGTTTTGCTCTGCTATTATATATTATAATCAAAAACCTTTCCTCTGCAGCCCTACAGATCTAACTAGAAAGAGCTTCAGGACTTTATGAAGAATCAAAGATGAAGGTGTGTTTGCATATGTGTGATGTGTGTGATTGATGATTGTGAGAATCTCTCCACCTTTTACACTAACCTGGAGTTAATTTTTTTTTCAAATTATAAGAAGATTTGGGTTGTAGCCCAAACTATGGCTATTATGCATGATGGTTGGTCCTTTCTGATTTGCAGGGGAGATGTGACTATCTTGCTATTGGGAAAAATGCAGTTCAATATACATTTGAAAATGTCAAACAATATATTATCATTTATACTTAGGCAGAATAGAAACCACTATTAGACATCTGACTGGCAGTTCATATTCTTTGTCTTAGTCAACTCTTGCTGCATAACAAAATACCTGTAAACCCAGGGACTTAAAACAACTACTATTTATTAAGCTCACAATTCTATCTATTGGCAATATTGCCTGTGTTAGCTCAGTGAATACTCTGTTCTTAGCTGGACTTCTTCCTCTTGAATCTGTTGTTTGCAATAGTTCTTCAGCATAATTCCACTTTAGGAGTAGGCTGGGTTGGGTAGTATGGAGGCAATAGGACCATATGTCTTTTCTTACCTTTTGTTGTAATTGGATCACAGCCTAAATGAGTGCCTGAATCAGCACTATTACCCATGATTAGGAGCCAAGAGTGTTTAGGGGAATTGGGAGAGTGAAAAAAAATATGGAAGGCATTTAAAGGAATTCATTCATTCATTTATTCATCAAACAAAAAGATTGCTAAACTTGAGATGGCACTCAGTCTGATGGCGGAGAAAGATACATTACACTGAAAATGAACATGTGACAGGTTATTATTATTTGAGTAAAACTTAGGTGTTTCCTTCAGATGAGAAAAGTCTATCCCAGAGAGGAAATCATATTCATGAATTGATATTTGTATTTATGATTATCATTAGATGCATAGAAAACTCAGGTTTGTAAAATGATTCATTCTTCCCTAGGAGAAGTAGTACAGGATTCAGTGTGGTTTCACTGATGAGGTGGCTTGGAAGGGAAATCTTGAAAGAATGGGTAGGAGTGTGCCCCCCAAATCTGAAGCCACCTGTCTCTGAGTACTGAGGTGGCATGGGCCATGAGATGTTATTATTGAGCCATCCTGGTTAGTGCTCTGCCTTGTATAACAACAGAGGCACAGCATGACAAGTAAAGGGTAACAATTATGGTGTTCTAATCATGATTGCCGGGCTTGTTTCCTTGCCTTTGGGAGTTAGTTCTAATAGCTACAGAAATCAATGGGAAACCATGTTTTGCTGTAAGTCTTTCAGACAGAGAGGCTACTAATTGCTTCATAACTGCCGGTCTGACTGTGTTATCAACCTCACTTCTCAAGTGAATCTCTTCTGGGGTAATTCTCCTTTTAATGGCTATTTGTACAGAACCACCGCACAGCAGAGCCAGAATGGCCCTGGGAGACATCTTGTCCAGACTTTTATCTCTGAAGCCCTTTCTCCAGACACAATCCCATTTAACATTGTAAACGGATCAAAGAGGAGTGCTCAACTTGAGGAGCCCTTGTGTGGCCTGCTCTGTTCAGACACTGCCTAGACTTGCAGCTGTGGTGACCCAGAAGAAGCTTCAAGGACACCTGTCACCTGATAAAAGATAATGAAAATCGTTATCTTACCCGCAAGAGAATGGATACCCAGGAAAGTTAACTGATTATTCGAGGTCACACTTCAAAGATTTGTCATAGCTACCCAAGATTCATGTCAAACCTTCCACTTTACCATGGTTAGTATTCTATGTCCTGTTAGCAATAAGTATCGGGGACTGGGCACAAAGTCAAGAATGACATTTTGGCTACTTAGAATACAGTTCATCTAAACCCTTCCTCAGCTGAGACAATGTGCAGAACAAGGAATCTCAGAACCTCAAGAGCCTGCAAAGAACAAAGTGTTATCACTCTGGATATCTTTATCTCATTCCATACTCAATAAATTAAAATTTCCTAGGACATAATGAGAGATCAGAAATTTTGTAAGACTTTTCTGTTGATTCCTCTGTAGACTGTGAGGCAATGGACTCAGGATTTGACACTGGGATTATTGTTCCAGAGATGCTGTGACTTATAAACCCTTGGAATAAGAACTCCCCACGTGCAGAAGAATTTGTTATACATCACTTATTACAGGGAACAGATGACCTCAGTAGTGGAAGAATTACATGAAGAATTCACCAATAACTGCACTTTAGGTGAGCAGGGTATCTTCACACCAATGGCATTTTGTAGATTTCTGCTTGAACATCATTCCACAGTTATCACATGACCACAAGCTCCAAGGGAAAGGCTTTGGAAAAAAAAAAAATCAATGCTCTGGTTCAATTGCCTTTCCATACACAAATATCTGACAGTAAGAATCTGCTGGAGTTAGATTTCAGTCTCCAAAATTACAACTATGAAGATCTCTTGGAAAAGATCAACATATACATGTATTTTATGTACAGACAGAGACACATACACATATGTATGTATTCTAACTTTATAATGTTTAAATCAGAAAACTTACACCCACCCCAAATAGGTAAAGCAGTTATGCTTTGGTTTACAAAACAAAGGTTTGAGTTTGGAGTGTCTGTTTATCAAAGAGCTTATCTCTGTATTTTCATAAAGAGGGATCAGGACTGAGGGCCTCACACTGAGACAGCAGCAAGATTAAGACCTGAGTCAAAGTCCAGGAAAGAAAGGAAATAGCTGAATAAATTATGAAGTGGTAACCAATCATGCCTGCAATCCCAGTGACTGGGGAGGCTGAGGCAGGAGGATCACAAGTTCAAAGCCAGCCTCAGCAATTTAGTAAGGCTAAATTATTTGCTGTTTTAATTATTTGTGACTCTATCTCAAAATAATAAATAAATAAATAAACAATAAGGCCTGGGGATGTTGTTCAGTGGTTAAACACCCCTGGGTTCACTCTCTGGGGGAAAAAGAGAGAGAAAGGGCGGGGGGGGGGTGCGGGGAGGGGGAGAGAGAGAGAGAGAGAGAGAGAGAGAGAGAGAGATTTTTTTTAGTTTTTCTCATCAAAGGGGGGGAAAAAGTGACCCAGCACTCAGTTTTTTAAAACAGTGTGATTTTAGATGGAAAATGTTCTAGAGAAATAGCAAAGGGCCAATATAACAATGCCAATGATTCTGAGGATTGTTCAAAACCAAGATAAAACAAAAAAGCTTTGGTCCTTTCAACAGATACCCAGCACTTGTTATTCATACATACTTACAAATGACTTTTATACACTGAGTATAGAGTTGGAAAAAATTTATGGCTGTCTGCATGTGACACTGTCTATGGTTTAAGCAGCTGCCTCTGACTCTTATCAAGTTCATCAGCTCCTGCAAAAAGGTATATGAAGGGGTGATTCTATCTCCCAAAGAAGACAAAGAGGGTCTGCTATCCCTCATGTCTTCCCTGCTCTTTTTGTCATCCATGGCTGAAGCAAAGGGAAAGAAATAAGGGACACAGGATATGTTTCTTCAGAGGGTGAGATGGCCTTAGTCTATTTGCCAAGGCAGCAAGTGTAGTACTTGGATATGCATTGTCTCTGGAACCAGATAGTCCAGTAGGTTTGATGACTTTATCCGTGAGATCCTGCACGATGTATTTCATTGATTTGGTTTTTTGTGATCTCCAAGTCTTTGCTTTGTCATTTATAAGATGATAAAGATGTGAATGCTAGCTAGATCCCTCTCTGATTGCTAAGTTCACTTTTTTTGTACCTGAAACAAAATAAGTTTTCCTTCATGGCTGGTTTTCCCCTTAACCTTGATCACAGTCTCCTCTAAACCTATCTTCTTTGATACCTACATACTTTTGTTTATACTGTGTAATGAATCACTCAAGAGCATTTGAAACAACAAAAGTTTCCTGAGCTCTGTGGTTTTGCAGATTGACAACTTGAACTGGTCTTGGCTGGATGGTGTATTATAGTTTGGGATGATCTTGGCAAGCCTTGCTCAAGTATCTCTAATGAGCTAGTAAGTTGACTGGGCTGTCTGGAGCAATTGGGTAATCTACCTGTATGGAGAACCTGGATTTGTTCCCATGAAATTCATGGTGATACCAAGAGAACAGAGTCCGTGAGACCTCTTGAGTTCCAGGCTTAGATCAAATGCAAAGAAACTTCTGCCACATTCTCTTGGATAAATCAAATCACAAGCCCAGCCCAGATTTAAGGTATGCAAAGAAATTTCATCTCTTGAAGGAGGAGTTGAATCAAGAATTGGTGTAATTTTTACAATGTGCTGCAGCAGGCAAACTCTTTCTGGAGACCATCTTAATTGATGGAAGAAGTGTTGTACCGCATGGCAGGATGTCTGGTTTCTAGACACTTCCCCAAGTCACTATTATCATCCAAGTCACTACTATCATCCACAAAACAGGGTATTTGTAACAAATGATCTCTTTTCACTTAAAATTGCTTCTCCCTGTGATTGATCCCAAGGCTAAGACAAGCACGGACGCGATGCATTTATTTATTGGGGGGTTAGGGGCTTCACCTTTTTAATTTTTTTTTTCTTTCTGACAGGTGTCCTGGGAAATCCTTCTGGAGCAACAATCTGGCTCTTCTTCTCGTTTTGCCAATCTGATCACCCTAGGGTAGGATGATTTAACAGGAGTAATTAATCATTGTGTTTTCTAAAATTGGAAGCCAAGGCACATTAGCCTCATACCAGAGAGCATGTATGCAAGTGAGGGGGTTATGAAGGAGTGTGTGTAATGAGAGAGGTGAGAGTCTTATAATTAAGGAGGAGCATAAATAATAATGAAAGTCATTAGTGCCACTCGGTTGAAAGAATGTCATAAATGTAATTGGGACATTAAAGTGAAATCCATTATGACAAACATTAACACATACAAAGGAGGGGAAAAACGTGGTTATCTTGGGTTTGACAGATAGTGTCAGCTTCCAGTGGGGCCCAGATGGTACTCAGGAAAATGTTATGAGCAGTTTTATTTTAATATTTTTTGGTTATGTGATATTTGGGAATCAAATGACACAAACACATGAGGAATTTTCATATGCCTGGCCTTGAGGCAGCTGGCAGAGAAGAGAGGTGACCAAAGGCAGTGGCAGCCTGGAGGACTTCCATCTCGGGAGCATGCCGTTTTTTCCTTAGGGATTGCAGTCAGTCAAGACATCTGATGCAGGCTAGCATTTTTCCTCTGTGAGATTCCCTGTTGCACCAGACATGCAGTTTGGATGCTTGCTTTAAAAAAAAAAAATAGCAAAGTGTGGGGAGAGCGACAGGGATGAGAATGAGGACATTTAAACAATTATGCAGGAAATTATATGATGCTAAAATTGAACACGGACAGACTGTTCAATGGCAGGATTCCCACTCGTGGTGTGCTTTGCAAAGGGGAGGATATTTTACTTTCTCTACAGCACTGTAATTTTTGAGCATGAAATAATTTAGAATATAAAACAAAAGAGAAATTAAATATGTCTAGAAATGGAAGTAAGGAGAAAGAAAATGAAGAGAATTGTAAAAACAGTAAGAAAGAATTAAGATAAAGAAAATATGTATGCAAGAGTGTGTGTGTGTGTGCGTGTGTGTGTTCAAAGGAAGGGAGTCATAAAGGATGGGGATGGTTTGAGAAGGAAAATGTTTTCCTCCGGTGTTTCTTTTTAGGGCAGTGCAGAATCAAGGGGATCAGTTCCTGCCACACAGGGGTATCTTGAGGACTCAATGAGTCTATATATATATGTATAACAGGCTTAGCACACTGACTGGCAAATGGTAAACCCTCAATAAGTGAGAGTTATAATAACTATTATTATAAGCATTATTGTTATAGTATATCAAGGCTGGCAGAACAATCCATATATTTTGGGATCTAGAATTATTCATACATGATGGGGAAGTGGGAGGGGTAAACTGACATCAGTGTCAAGCCCACTGTATGCAAAGAGATTTAACTAATAAGTTAGCTCATTTAATCCACATTGAGAAGCTGCTCAGTAGGTATTATTGCCTATAATCAAGAAGACAAATATTCAGAGAGTTTAATGCATGTGAAGCAGTTAAAATAGTCACTGGCACATAATAAATGTTCAATAAATGTTACTTCTAGAGCTCCCCATTTGTGGGGGGAAGGAAGAAGCACTAGTTAAAACGCCATCATGCCTATGTGGTAGCTCCACTTCTCCCTCAATCCTGTAATCCTTTCCTTCCCCTCCACAGGAGTGGACCCCAAGAGCTGTCTTTAATAAGCATTCTGCACACTACACTGGCTCAGACTCTGAGTCCTGGGAAGCTCAAGTGGTGAGAATTTTGATTCTGCAAAGAGAAGAGGTATGACAATGAAAGGCCTTTCATAACTTCAGCGCTGAGCAGCATTAGTCAGGGGTCCCCTCCAACCAACCAGAGAAGATACAATCCTGTATTCAGGATCATCCTCAGGGAATGTGTCAGCTGGCAAAGGACATTGTTTATCTACCTCTGTACCTTGCTGAACCTCCCCCACTTAATGAGCTCTGATGTAGGAGGAACCTGTCTACAATGCACATCAAAGGCTTCAGAGGAGAGGGAAGAGGAGGAGGAGGAGGAAGAGGAGGAGGAGGAGGAAGAGGAGGAGGAGGAGGAGGAGGAGGAGGAGAAGGAGGAAGAGGAGGAGGAGGAGGAGGAGGAGGAGGAGGAGGAGGAGGAGGAGGAGGAGAAGAAAAGATTCATAAAGGAGAAACATTTGGGACAAGAAAGATATGCAGAGAACAGCCTTCCTTCCTTGTGTCTTGATTTAGAGAGCCTGACTTCTAACTCCAAATAAAAGAGAGCAAGACCTGAATTTTTCTAAGAGTAGGGCTAAAGAGGGACAGACATATGCTAGAGATTGGCTCACTTTTATTTGATTATTTGTTTGCTTGCTTTTAAATTACATTTTCATGCATCTTAAAGTAAATGAGTGATATAAAAATGATCTCATAATGAGAAGAGCAAATGGGTTGGCCCTTTGAGGATCTGGTGCTAAACCCATCCTGCTCGCCCTAGAGGTTCCCTTAAGGAAGATGATCTACCTACAGATTCTTTTCTACTAGGGGTAGCATTTTGTTTGTTTTTACGCTGAGACTTCTTCTTGTGTCTGCTTTTCCAAAGTTATACTTTTCTTTAAAAAATCCATATATCCAAATATCTACACTTATTTGTACAGGCTGTAGCACATTTTAGAATTAGAGAAAGGAAATTTCATGCATGGAGCAACACGCCCCATTTACTTCCAAAGAGTGTTAGTGTATTATCTTTTTCTTAGAAAATTAGCGGATTTTTAAATTATCAGCTATTTTGGAGGAAAAAAAAGATCTTTGTTATAATAAAATTAAAGTAAGTCAATATTAATCTTTTTTATATTTTTTAATTCTGGGTTTAACTTTATCTTATCTTTTTTTTAGTTGGATATTTAGATAATCATTTTTCAATTACTTAATCTACCATAAATCAATCAATGAATCCCCTCTGGGCATGGCTTAAGCTACCTTCCACTGATATGAAATGATCTTTTATTTTTAAATAGTTTTTATTTTCTGTTACTATATGCTTAGCAAATCAACTGTCTAGAAGCATATAATTTAATTTCCCAACATGTTTTAGAGGACATAAGCCCTTAACATATTATTGATTCTAATTTGATTTCATCGGGGATAGTAAATATTCTGCATTTCTTTTTTAAAATTAGACATAGATTTTTGTTTCCTTGCATATTATCTGTATTTATTATGTTCCATGTCTTTCAGAAGAGCATATATTTTGTTTTTGGAAGACTTGAGGTATTATAAAAAGCTATTAGACCATTTTTGTTAATTGTGTCATTAAATTCTGATAGCTTTATTATTTTCTCTTTTGGATTCAACCATTTACCCCATGAATTCTCTCATTTCAGCTTAAAATTTCTCATCCGTTTTCAAAAATGCCATCATTAGAAAGGGATTCTTTTGCATACTAATGATTTTTCATTTTTTTTTCACCCAAAACTATCTACTGCAGTGTCAGCAGCCTTGGGAAAGGTTACACTTCCCACTAGATTGGCAAAGGTACTTTTGCCATTTCTCTTTTCTCCTGGGCCTTTGCCAGAGTTGGCTAATTGATCAAGGTCTTTCTTCCTGTGGAGTCCAGATGCTACCTTGGAAAACACTGCTTGAACATACTGCTACCAACTGATCACAGTTTGACCTCCTTCCTTAAAACATCAGCAAGTCAAAGTAAGAAAGTAAAATTGAACAATTTATACTAGATTTGAAGGAAAATATCGAATCAATGTTTTCTGTTTTTTTTTTCCAGTCAAGTTGTTCAAAACAAGTAGGCCAACACTATTAAACATAGAAGATCTCATAGTGTAAATGTATCAATGAAATAACTACTGGGCAAAATCCAGAAAACCAAGAGATGAATCAAAATAAACAACCCAGTCTTAGAGAATCTATGGTCAATGGGATCCTTCAAAATATTATAAATAATTCTATTTATAACAGAATATACATAATTTGTACTTTGAGCATGGAGATAAAGAATGTTAGTGAGGAGAAAGAAGTTCAAATATCTGACCTATAATTCATATATCTCTAATTAGTAGGAGAAGATTACTGCTGAAGGAAGGAGGCTGTTGACCCAGTCTTGTCTTCTTGTGGACATATTGATAATTGAATCCTTCGGTAAATAGAGTAAGATATTTTCTATAAATAAAGGTCTTTATCTGTGGAATACTCTTAATGAACTACCCCGATTTAAGATTGTTGATGATGGACAAGACCAGTATCAATGAATTTATGACGTATGATCATCAAAGAACATCAAATAAACTATACAACTATCTAGAATACGAAGTAAAAAGGTTTTAAGACCCAAGAGTTTCCACTGTGTAAGAGTCCAACAAGTTTCAGCGAGAGTCCCATAAGGGAAATCTGATCCAAAGACCCTTTGTTCATAAGTGCAGGAAGAACCCAAGGAGCTTTGTAGGGTATCTGGCACCTCTCTGCTTTGCTTGATCTCTCCATTCCTACATATTGACAATATTAGTAAAACTTGATACTGGGTAAGACCATTTGTCTTACTTAGATTTGAAAATCAATTTTAGTGGTTAATAAAAATTAGAGAATCAAGGCAGAAGGGTAAAATTGCCTATTTCTTCTTTTGGCTGAACACAGAATCAAAAAATATGGCTCAAAATTGAAATATAGGACTAATAAATGTTTTCATCTCAACCTTTTATTGGTTTTCATAATTTTTTGATGTTTATAGGTATTTTTAGGAAATTTCACCTCTTAAGGTGAATAAATTCGTCTCTGTTGTTTAACAAAACTTTTGTGTCATTTGCATTGCTTTTCCCTTTACATTGAGGTATTTTATTATTATTATCATTACCAAAAGTACCATGTACAAAAATAACCTCCCTAAAGCAATTTCTTCCTTCACAGATATGAACATTATTTTTGTTTTTGTTTTTTTAGAACTCACACACTGGAGAAATTATTTAACCTTGAATTCTTTACAATGGGTATTAATGAGTTTTAAATGATAAAAATTTATCAGTATTTATTGTTAAATTACTAGCCAGCTTCTTACTAGGGACTTGTTTCAAAAGCATAAGATCTTTTGGAAAAGGAAGAAAATAAGGTTACTAACATTCCCAGTCCCGCCATTTTGTTTCCAAACTGAAACTTAATACAAATTCTTACTGTTTGTGTTCATTAATTCTTTCTACACTGAGTGGGCACTCATTATGTCCAAAGCACTTTTTAAGTGCCAACAACAACAAAAGAAGGATAATCTTTGCCTCAAGGAACTTACAGCCCAAAGGAGGAGTGGGTAATTGAACCTTTTGGTGGGTGTATGGTGAAAAACAACAATGCACAAAGTGATTTGGGAATTTGGAAGAGGAGATAGAAACTCTGCCTTGGGCAACTAAGGTAGATTTTCAAAAAAAGTAGACTAGTATATAAATTAAGATATCTAATCCATTGCATATTGGGTTGTTTTAAGACTTTGACATTCCATCTTTCAAAATAACACCTTGAATAAGGTGCAAAACAGAACTGCCTGCCACAGAGAAGCAGTTTCTTAGGCCATCTCCATAACAAAGTCCAGGGAACATTCCCTGGCAAACCGAGAGATGTGAGTTTTGATATCACTCTAGTGCCATAAACTTGTACAATTAACATTGTCAAAAATGTGCATTTGTGCAGTGTCATAAACTCTCTTGGTTTTTATTTCCATCATTATGTAGGAGATGGAGTTAAATAGCCTTGGCCACTACTTTTCAGACACAAGAATCTGAAGTGTAGCCTTGTGCTTGCTATGACTAATAATGCAGAAGAGAGAGACTGAGGTAACTAAAACCCAAACTAGGAGGCATTGACTTACCAATGAGACAGTAGGTGGTGAGAAACTGATACTAGAGGTTAGAAAGATGGCAAAAGGATTATCTAAAGTGTTACTTGCAGTAACCTAGGAAGCAAATCACATGTCTTACAAATGTTGAGGCTGGAGGGAGAGAAGATAGAGACAGACATGTTAGTAGGGTGTGAAGAATATTATATGGTTTATTGCCCTTTGGCAAAGGGTTAAAAGAAAGAGACAAAAATCTAGATAGAAATGGTGGATTTGCAAGTAGAAATGTTGGAAACATTATTTTGGAAAAGCAGACTGCTTCTAGACTTGGGGTAAGATTGGCTTATAGAGAGATTTTTTAAAATGGAAACATGCCCTATAGAGTTGATCGTTTGATTGAAATGATGTAAGTAAAAAGTCAAAGTTAGGCATAGCCTATATATTTACTGTTAAAATTTTCCAGAGGAATAATGTACATCAGGGAAAAGATCAAAAAGAGTCTGGCTTCACACCTATTTTTGCACAGATTATCTTGGAAACAGAGAGGGGAATAAGAGCTGGTGAGTTGGGTGTGAGGGGAAAGGGAGGAGGAGTGGAATAAAACAATCTCAATTTGAAAAATCACTACGAGTACAGTCATGAGCACATGGAACTTACTAAAATTAAAAAAATAAGTTTTTAAAAAATCGTCACTATGAAAACATGAAGAACTTGAGACTGATGATCCTTTGGCTCTCTGTAGGTAGAAGATAAAAATAAGCAACACAGCCCACCCAGAGGGACAAGGAGGAAAGTGGATAAAGAGGGAAACCCCGCAGAATGCATTTCTTAGAGACTTCAAGAGCAAAGGCAAGGTCACATCCCTCAGAGAGAATCACTAAGACCTCAATAATTATCTGCACCAAGAAGGTAGAAGACTTTAAAAATGTTGGAAGAATTTCAGAATTCCCACAAATTCATGACTCTGTGCACCTTCCAGTTTTGCAGTTTGCAAATGGAAATGTTTATTGTGGATTATCCTCTTTTTATCCAACTACTGCCTATCAGGCTGGGTTCCCAGCAGGACAGACAATCTCTTTGAACTCACAGATTTCTGGAATTTTCTCTAGAACTTTTACTGGACTTGCTATCATGACTCATATTCATTGCTGGGAGATGGTAGAGTTTGAATTAAATATGTTGATGCCTTGGTATTGTAGATTGTCTCCTGTGGCAATAGTGTATCTTTTATGTTTGGGAAGAAGGGAAAATAAAACATACTTTTGGTGTAATTGTATGACTGAACATAAGAAACATTTCTTATGTATACAGCGTCTGAATTTAATAATTTTTGCCCATATCTATAGGCACTAATTATTCAACAATGTTTGAATAAATAATAGTAGACATATTTTTTAAAATCATTGTATTAAATTTTCATCTCTTGACTTCTTTCAAGTAAAATCAATAATTATGTTATTATTATAAAGTTCTTTGTATAACTTGTGTTCTAGTGACAATAGTGATATGAGGATTAAAACAAAGTAAAAAATATTCAAAACACATAGAATTAGAATATGAAAAAAATATGTTTTCAATAGAAAACATTTAGAGCATGTGTTTTCAGGATTGTTAATTTTTTCCTAAGTATTCATTGACTTTTATTAAAATTAATAAGTAAAAAAATAAAATGGTAAATCTTTTTGTTTGTTTGTTTGTTCTTTATTGGTTATTCAAAACATTACAAAACTCTTGACACATCATTTTTCATACATTCGATTCAAGTGGGTTATGAACTCCCATTTTTACCCCAAATATATATTGCAGAATCCCATCAATTACACATCCACATTTTTACATAATGCCATATTAGTAACTGTTGTATTCTGCTACCTTTCCTATCCTCTACTATCCCCCCTCCCCAAACCTAATAAGACTGTAATTTGTATTTAGAAATTTATTTAAGTCATCTCCAGTCCTTTTGGAAATAAAACTTCTCACAATTGTAGCTTTAAATGTCCGTCTAGTTGTCAATATGAATATTCAATATTACTTGACCAAATAAAAATACTAGATGTAAAATTAAATTTCAATTTTTGATAAATAACAATAAATTTTAGCGTAAATATTCCCCAAATAGCTCATGAAATGTAGTTATTCTAAAAATTATCAATTTTTATTCTAAAATTCAAATTTATATAAGTATTCTGTATCTTACCTGGCAATAGAAATGTGTATATTATATATATATAATATATATATATATATATTATACACACACACACACATATATATAATACACACACACACACACACACACACACACACACACATATATATATAGAAAGATAACAACTGGTAAATACACATGTGCATACACAAACAAAACTTTAAAATTAAATTTAATTTTGCAACACATTTGAGTCACTTAGTATCATTATTGCCGATAATGTGATAAATTATACATACATAGAGTAATTTATAGATAAATACATATGGAACCATTAATTGAAAGAAAACCATGAGTAGTAACTAAACAGATACTTGGTGATATTGGGAACATATATCAGTAGACTTTTTATAAACATTAAATTCATACCCAGAGAAAAGATTTCACAAGTTCATTCATTTGTTTTTCTCTTATGTAAGTGCTTCTACAACCCAGATTCTACCTGCCTTCTGAAACAATTTCCATCTTCATATTTAGCAATGCAGCACACTTTCATGGGTTAGGAACACAGCTGTTTTCTGTTTCTAGGTCAGAGGGCAAAAGTCTTGAAGAGACTGGGATCTGGAATGGTGTTAGTCATGAGTATGGAGATTCAGAGTTATGACTCATACTGTACCAGCTCTTGATCTGAATGATATTAAAGCACATGTATTCTTTGATAGGAGTGTGTGGCTCATGTGTGTGCACATGGGTATTTGTACAAAATCCTAGACTCTCTCAGCTTAGGATCCAGAGCACATATCTGTCATAACCAGTGAAAAGATAATAGGATCAATAAAGTAAACTGTACATTTCTCTCCAAATATCCATGTTCCAGCAAATTTCTCAATCCCCCTTGGCCATTTTTCACATGAGTAGCTCTGATCAGTGGTCTGTGAGCAGAACTACTGTGTGCCATATTTATGCCAAAGAATTTCAGAATTGGTGTGACATCCTTCAACTGTCTCCTGCCAATGAGACCATGTCAATATAGTAGATGATAGACCCTCCACTCATGATTGAGTGGAGAATAACCCCTCACCAACTCATGTTAGGAAAGTAGAAAAGTAATCGTTTTTAAAAGGTTTTCCATCCAAGAAATATCCAGTACCTGATGGCTTCACTGCTACAGTCACCAAACATTACCAATTAATGTACTAATATGAATTCTACTTAAACTATTACAAACAAGTGCAGAGGAAAGATGCTTTCCAACTGATTCTATGAGGTCAGCATTACCTTTATAGTAAAACCAGACAAAAAAAAAATAAGAAAGAGAGAAAAGAAGGGCAGAGAGAGGAAGGAAGGGAGAAAGATGGAGTGAGGGAGAGAGGAAGGGAGGAAAAACTATAATCAAATATCATTTATGAACATAGATGCAAAAATTCTCAACAAAATACTAGAAAATCAAATCAAACAGCATATTATAAAGAATATTCACCATGATCAAGTAGAATACATCCCAGGGATGCAATGTTGACTCACCATATACAAATCAATAAATGTAACACATTACTTTAACAGAATAAAGAACAAAAAGCATATGCTTATTTCAATGAATAATGAAGTCCTTTGACAAATTTCAACATCTCTTCACGATAAAAACTTCAAAAAATTAGGAATAAGAGAAATGTAAACCAACATAGTATAGGACACAGTTGACAAATTCACAGCTTATACACTTAATGGAGGAAATTTGAAAGCCTTTCCTTGAAGATCTGAAACAGGAGGATGCCCACTCTCACCACTTCTTCTTATTATAGTATTAGAAGACCTAGCCACAGTGATCAAGCAAGGAAAAAAAATGCATCTAAACTGAAAAGGCTTCAAAATATACTATACTACAGGGCTATAGCAGCCAAACAGCATGTTACTGGTATAAAAACAGATACATAGAACAACATAACAGAGTACAGCCCAGAAATAAATCCATGCATTCACAAGTAACAGGAGACTCCATGTAGTATGCACGTATTTTCAGAGTCTTCATAAAAGTCTAAACAACAAGCAAATCTGAATAACATTGATGTAAGATACATACATATCTAGGATTAAGCCATTGAGAAGGGGACATAATGAAACAGAAGCAAAGACAGTGAGGACATTTGGTAGTGATAGGATGGGATTGGAGAGTTTCATAGGTAGATTTCAACAGTATTGATAATTTTCTAGGTAATTTTCTAGATACTCTGGCTAATGGATTTAGAGCTATTTCTTTTGTGATAAAATTTCATACATATTTTTTAAGAGAGAGAGAGAGAGAGAGAGAGAGAGAGAGAGAGGACAGAGAATTTTTTAATATTTATTTTTTAGTTTTCGGCGGACACAACATCTTTGTATGTGGTGCTGAGGATCGAATCTGGAACGCACGCATGCCAGGCAAGCGCACTACCGCTTGAGCCACATCCCCAGCCCTTTCATACATATTTTATAAGTTCTTTCCTATATGTCAAATATTTGATTTTTTAAAAAAATTGAAATACAATGGAAACATCTTTTACAGGAATTAACTTTTTTATTATTTAATAAAGATCGTGCTCTATGGCTTTCTTACTGGTGTATAATTGTGTTGAGCTACATAAAGAAATAAAAGCAGGAACATATAAATGCTAGAGAAGGAAAGAAAAAGAAGTGTATAAAAAGCACGCTGATTTTTGCCAATATCATATTGGGCCTGAGGCAGTGGAATAGCAGCCATGGCTCTCTGTTAGTATCATAGTATCATGAGGGATGTTGAACTTAATAATCACAGAGGAAGCATGATGGAGCTGCTAATGTTTTAGACCCTTCAGGCTGCTGTAATAAAACGCCATAGACTGGATGCCTCATAAGCAAAAGAAAGTTGCTCCTCACATTTCTGGAGGCTGGGAGTCTAAGGCTAGCACACTGGTCTTGTCAGGTTCTATCAAGGGTCCTCTTCCAGACTTTAGACTGCCAGTTTATTATTGTATCCACACATGGCAGAAAGAGGGCAAGTGAGCTCTAAGGGATCTCTTTTATAAGGGCAGCAATCTTTTTCATGAAGGCTTCACCTTCGTGCTTTAATTACCTCCCCATGGTGTGACTTCCCCATCACATGGGTCATAAGAATTTCAGGATATGAATGTTGGAACTACACATTCAGTCCATTTGCAAGAAGGGGTGTCTGCAATAATCTTGCATAGGGAATTTGAAGGCATTCATTGTCCTCTTAAAATTTTCATTTTCCTAATATAAATGGGTGGTTCAAAATCCTCTTACTTATCACGAAAACTGATGTAATAGATTGAAGAAGATATAAATAAATAGAATGAAATCCCATTTTCATGTACTAAAATGATTATTGTCATTAAAATACTGAGACTACACAAAATGATCTACAGATTCAGTGAAATCCCTAGAAAAAAAATATTCATGAGGGCAGATAACGTAACTCAGTGGCAGAAAACATGCTTAGCATGCATGAGGCCCCATGTTCAATGTCCAAAAACTTAAAAGCAAAAAACAATGGCACTCATCACAGACACAGAAATGTTAAAATTCATAAGAACCCATAAATACTCCAAATAGTCAAAATAAACTTGAGCAAGATGAACATGCCTGGAGGCATCAACTACCTAGACAGAAGGAAAAGCCACATTTTCTGAGCTCTTCATTTAAATATGGAAAGAAGCGGTTTCCTTGTAAGATATGTTGTGGTTTATTTCGGGGAGCAAACTTCCTAAGCAAGTATTAAAGGCTGGGTATCAGAAGCAAATATTGAGCTCTCTGACATATTAATGACATTGAGAGAAGAATGATCAACAACTGATATTATTTTAGTGACACCATACAACCAACTCTAGGGAAGATGTTTCCAGGCCTTACCACAGCAAAAAACTGCATGCCATATATCCAGAGCACCACATATTGCAGCAGCTACGCCTTTAAAACATACAGCTTCAAAATCACATTCACATGTGTTCACTACCATTTTCCTCCATCCTCAGCTCATGTTGCCTTTTAAAAAAAAAATGGTACAAATTAAATTATACAGAAAGGTGTGTTGCCTTGTGGCATATTCATGCACACAGAAAAACAATTTGATTAATTTTGCTGATCTCAAGACCTTGCCATTCTCCTCTTCCCCCTCCCATGACCCCTTCTACCCTACTGGTTTTCCTTCTAATTTCAGAGTCTCTTTTTTTTTTTTTCCTGTTTTGTTCCACCTTTCAAGTTTCCACATATGAAAGAAAATATTGCTACTTCTCTCTCTGAGTCTGACGTGTTTTGCTCTAAATTATTGTGTTCAGTTCCATCCATTTTCCTGCAAGTAATATAATTTTGTTCTTCTTTATAGCAAAATAGAACTCCATTATGTAGATATACCACATTTTCTTTAGCCATTCATCTGTTAATAGACACCTAAGCTGATTGCATAACTTGGTTATTGTGCATTGTACTGCAATAAACATGGGAATGCATATACCTTTAAAATATGTGGACTTTCCTTCTTTTGGTTTTTCTGGATCTTAGGGTAGATCTATTTTTTAACTTTTGGAGGAACCTCCATATTGATTTCCATGGTGCTGGTGTACTAGTTTACATTGCTGCCAACAGTGTGCAAGTGTTTCTTTTTCCCCTGCATCTTTACCAACACTTATTGTTTTGTATATTCTTAATGATAGCTGGAGTGATTTGGAATCTCAGTGTAGTTTTGATTTGCATTTCCTTGATGGTTAAAGAATGTGAATGCTTCATATTTTAATTGTTGGCAATTTGTATTTCTTTTAAGAAGTGTCTCCAGTTCATTTGTCTATTGATTGCATTTTTATTTTAATGTCGCAGGGTTGTTGTTGTTGTTCTTGTTCTCTGTCAGAGGAGTAGCTGGCAGAAATGTCTCCCTTTTTAAAAGTTGTCTCTTCACTCTGTTGTTTCCTTGCTGTGCAGACGCTTTTTAGTTTGATGCCATTTCATGTATTGATTCTTTCTCTTATCTATGGGAATCTCATTCTGGAAGATGTTGCTTGTATCTATAATTTTAATTGTTTCCCCTATTTTTTTTTCAAACAGCTGCAAAGTTTCTTGTCTTATTGATTGATTGGTCTTTGATCCATTTGGAATATACATCCTTTCGTATAGGATGATTCACAGTGTTTTAGAATTTGACTCTATTGGGAGCTGCCTGGGTGGTCACATTAATATCTACCAACTTTTATCAATGGAATAATATTTTATTCATTGAATTAGTCCAAACTTCTTTAACAATATGTTTTTTTCAGAGACTTAGCCCATGGAGATTCTGCCCATTAGATTTCTAAATTTTATTTTTGGTGCAGAGATTGAACCCCGGGGGAACTTAACCACAGAACCACATTGTCAGCCACCCCACCCCCACCCTCAACATGCTTAAAAAAAATTTTTTTTGTTGTTGTTGTTTTAAGACAGGATCTTGCTCAGGTCCTTACTAAGTTTCTGGGGCTGGCTTTGAACTTGTGATCCACCTGCCTCAGCCTCCTGAAACTTGTGAAATTGATATGTCCAACTCTTTGAAGTCCAGAGAATATTTCTGACGGAGCCCAATACACCACACTGCAAGGTGGCCATAGCTTTGTCTTTGTCAATTAATTCCTCCCTGGAGCATAGAATTGGGCCAAAGATAAACATTTTCTACCTCTTACAGGATGAAATTGTGAGCGAAGCGCATCAAGAATTTATCAGGTGTACTGCTTTTAGGCAAATGAGACTTTCAGCAATGTAGAAGGTGAGGTTGAGGCCCCTGGTGAATGCTGTATCTTCCCTTTGTGACAGTTTTATGATTAACATTGGGACTCCCAATATCTAACTTAATAGTCCTTCCTCTTAATGATCTCACTGTGCTGCCCTTTCTCATTACTTTCACCTAAATGCTCTCTGGTCTGGTTCAACACTACTCTTCCTCTCCTAATAGGCCTGTAGATTCTGGATGAGTTATATACTTTCATCGCTTTCTTTCCAATCATGACCTTTTCTTTATCTTAGCTAAGTAACATGTGGGATACCATATTTACTTATCCGATATTCTTTGCTTAGAACTAATGCTGTTTCATTTATATTTTCATTGATACCGGTGCCAAATATCATCTATCCACTCAAGCCCTCTTGTTCCTGCCTTTATTTTATTTCAAAACCCCTCTTCTTAGGTTAGGGACTTGTTGTATTCTCTCATAAGCAGGAAAAGTTGCCCTAAAACCTTTTTTTTTAATCTTTTGTATGAAATACATCAACAGTGTTTCATAAGGATGAAGCATCTCCCCCAGCCCACATTTCAAAAATCTTGAAATTTACATCTTTTCTGTCTACTCAAGTAAATTCATTAGACTATAGGCAGTTTTAATGATGTTATTAGAGTGATAACACCAAACTGGATTCATGTTTAAAACAATTGGAAAATTTTGATACCTGAATATCACTTGTAACAAATTGCAGCATGTTTTACAACTGACTGCAATACTCTAAGATATTGCACTGTGGTTAATAATGAGTGAGCATAAAGAAATATTCTTAAACATTTCTATCTTAAACAGAAAAACCAGCTTAGATTGTATCCATCCTGGATTAAGTGAATAGATCCAGCAGGGAGATTCACAAAACATTTCAGAAAGCCCCGAGAAATAGTTTCCCTGTTTATATGCATCTAGTGACAGAGTTTAAGTGTTTCTGCTG
The DNA here is from genome assembly GCF_052094955.1 of Ictidomys tridecemlineatus. NCBI lineage: Eukaryota > Metazoa > Chordata > Mammalia > Rodentia > Sciuridae > Ictidomys > Ictidomys tridecemlineatus. The sequence continues at coordinate 26,264,167 of NC_135478.1, read as the reverse complement.
TTATCCAAGCCTCAGCGCTGCTAAGATGCTTTTATTCTGTCCTTATCAAACTTTATTCTCTAAAATGTATCCAAGTCAGAATTGGTTGAATCAAATAGGCTTGTGTTTCAGAGAGAAGGATTCAGTTTTCAAGCTTCATAAAGAACATGATGCACGCAGTAAATTTAGAAACTAAAATGGAGATAGTGACAGATAGGCAGGTCAGCCTACTTAACACCAGATTTAGTTTTCTTTTTCTAGTCTTTCTTGATTGGGGAAGACAGAAAGGGAACCACGTGAATGGATGCCTAGGCTCCCTTTTGTATAGACATGGCGATCAACATGATTTGGGGGGGGACCAGTGGGGAGTGGGGTACCAGGGATTGAATTAGGAGCACTCCATCCAGCCCTATTTTGTGTTTTATTTAGAGACAGGGTCTCACTGAGTTGCTTAGTGCCTTGCTTTTGCTGAGGCTGGCTTTGAACTTGCCATCCTCCTGAGCCTCTGGAATTATAGGCATACTGACTCCTGCTCTTTGACAACAGAATATAAGCAGGAGAACCTGGTGATGATATCTCTCCCCCATTCTCAGAATCAGTGTCTTATGTGTTCATTGTTCTCTCTTGTTTTTCAATTTTCCTTTCTTCTTTCACGGAGCTCGAGGGAATATTGAGTCTTATTTCTAGTGTGGCTGAGTAAGCTCCTAACAAACCAAACCACTCTGAGATAACAATAATCAACTCTGGGGAATAAAGACCAACAAGTTCTTGAAGGGAGTTGATCCTTGAACCAAAGAATCAGCAGGGACTGACTTACACATTTTTATGGTCTTCAGCTTGCAGAGTATCAATCCGAGCCATGTGTGGCCAATAGAACTACTTATGGAGGAGAGTAGAGTAGTAGGCTAATTCCTGCTGGCTACTAGCCTGGAGGACCACCAGAAAGTTAGGGGAGATTTCCACAAAGGCCGTAGGTAGGGACAAGGAGTCCCTCTGTCTATAAGGTCAGGTAAACTCTTTGGCTGATTCTGATCATACAAGCACTGGACAGAATGCAGGCAGTCCAATTAAAGAGGAAAATGAATGACTTGAAATTCCAGTTGCTGTCATAAATATTGAGTGTGCAGTTTGAGCCCAATCAAATTAAGTGTCTGCTTAAACAAAAATATCAACATTTGTCTTTGAAACAGGATAGTAAAAAGATTCTTCATGTTATAAAATTCAGGTGGCATGGTCCATGAAATAATTTCAAGTGTTATACAATGTGCATAAAAATGTTACTCATTCAAAAAAAAACAAAGCTATGAAGGCTGACTTTCTTGATACAGATAGTTATGTTTTGTTACTTTTTTTTTTTAGTTTTCAGTGGACTTTTATCTTATTCATTTATTTATATATGGTGCTGAAAATTGAACTTAGTGTCTCACACATGTGACGAAAGCACTCTACCACTGGGCCACAATCTCAGCCCTAGTCAGGGTTTTGTAATTAGTAAATAAGAACTTTGTGGTGCTGGGGATTCAATCCAGGACCTTGCACATGCAAAGCAAGCACTCTACCACTGAGCCACATCCCCAGCCCACATTATTTTATATCTTTGTAGTTTTTTTTTTCTTTTCAGTTTGTTATGAGATCAAACCCAGGGCCTTGCATATGCTAAGCAAATGCTTTACCACTGTCCTACACTCCCCAACCTAAAAAACTAAATGAAAATATACTTTCAGTGAGTAAGAAGATAAGAAACCTGAAAAAAATAACACTAAAAAAAATAAAACAGAAATTCCAGAAATAAAAATTATAGCATCTGAAAATTTTTGAAAACTGATATTTTATTTTATTATTTTTTCTTTTTTTAAAAAATTTTTATTGTTGGTTGTTCAAAACATTACATAGTTCTTGACATATCATATTTCACACTTTGATTCAAGTGGATTATGAACTCCCATTTTTACCCCATATACAGATTGCAGAATCACATCGGTTACACATCCACTGATTTACATATTGCCATACTAGTGACTGTTGTATTCTGCTGCCCTTCCTATCCTATACTATCCCCCTCCCCTCCCCTCTCCTCCCATCTTCTCTCTCTACCCCATCTACTGTAATTCATTTCTCCCCCTTGTTTCTTTTTTCCCTTTCCCCTCACTTCCTCTTGTATGTAATTTTGTATAACCATGAGGGTCTCCTTCCATTTCCATGCAATTTCCCTTCTCTCTCCCTTTCCCTCCCACCTCTCATCCCTGTTTAATGTTAACCTTCTTCTCATGCTCTTCATCCCTACTCTGTTCTTAGTTACTCTCCTTATATCAAAGAAGACATTTGGTATTTGTTTTTTAGGGATTGGCTAGCTTCACTTAGCATAAGCTGCTCTAGTACCATCCATTTCCCTGCAAATGCCATGATTTTGTCATTTTTTAATGCAGAGTAATATTCCATTGTGTATAAATGCCACATTTTTTTTATCCATTTGTCTATTGAAGGGCATCTAGGTTGGTTCCACAGTCTTGCTATTGTAAATTGTGCTGCTATGAAACATCGATGTAGCAGTGTCCCTGTAGTATGCTCTTTTTAGGTCTTTAGGGAATAGACCGAGAAGGGGAATACCTGGGTCAAATGGTGGTTCCATTCCCAGCTTTCCAAGAAATCTCCATACTGCTTTCCAAATTGGCCTCACCAATTTGCAGTCCCACCAGCAATGTACAAGAGTACCCTTTTCCCCACATCCTCGCCAGCACTTGTTGTTGTTTGACTTCATAATGGCTGCCAATCTTACTGGAGTGAGATGGTATCTTAGGGTGGTTTTGATTTGACTTTCTCTGACTGCTAGAGATGGTGAGCATTTTTTCATGTACTTGTTGATTGATTGTATGTCCTCCTTTGTGAAGTGTCTGTTTAGGTCCTTGGCCCATTTGTTGATTGGGTTATTTGTTTTCTTATTGTTTAATTTTTTGAGTTCTTTGTATACTCTGGATATTAGGGCTCTCTCTGAAGTGTGAGGAGTAAAGATTTGTTCCCAGGATGTAGGCTCCCTATTTACCTCTTATTGTTTCTTTTGCTGAGAAAAAACTTTTTAGTTTGAGTAAGTCCCATTTGTTGATTCTAGTTATTAACTCTTGTGCTATGGGTGTCCTATTGAGGAATTTGGAGCCCGACCCCACAGTATGTAGATCGTAGCCAACAGTTTCTTCTATCAGACGCAGAGTCTCTGATTTGATAAGAAGCTCCTTGATCCATTTTGAGTTAACTTTTGTGCATGGTGAGAGAAAGGGATTCAGTTTCATTTTGTTGTATATGGATTTCCAGTTTTTCCAGCACCATTTGTTGAAGATGCTATCCTTCCTCCATTGCATATTTTAAAAAGTTGTTTTTAATCAGGCCAAAGAGAACATGTATTGTTTCTGGGTGGATTTAAGACTATATAAATAATAAAAATTCATAGGACTCTCTAAACACTAAGAGAAAATAAGCTACTCTGCTATCAAAGGAATCTGCAAGTTTTTAAATATGCATATATATTTATATATGTACATACACATGTGTATATATATTTTTGTTTATACAATATATATTATATATTTGTGTCATATACATTACATTTCATAATATATTATAAACATTTTTAGCAATTATTGGTGTAAGAAGATGTGCCATATATAAATTATAATGTGTAATATGTAATACATATACTTTATATTTATATATATATGTATATATATATATATAGTATATAAAATAAGTATGTTATAGTATAGTTGTGTGATTTACTACATAAGTATGCATGCACACATATGCCGATGCATGTTTTAAGCAGACTAATATAAATAAAAAGAACAATTGTGAAGATGAAAATAAAGCTACACTGCTGTCAAATCTGTACACTTTCATATATAGTATATATAATACATTTTCTAATATGTTACATGCATTTTAACATACATAATATATGTAAAATTCATAATATATAATATACATTATAGGATATAAATATCACATTAGTTGTTATATATTTATTAGTTATGTATGACTATTTATGAATATATACTATATATGAAATTTTTGCCCTTACCTTTGTTAATATACAGCCACCATGAAAATACATTTTCCCAAGACGAATTATGGATAAAGTAGTATGTTCTAGTATGTAAATACAGATCTTTTTGATAAAGTGATTTTTGATCTTCTTATTCATTGCTCATCAAAACCTTAAAAAGTATTTAGTTCCTTTTACTATAGTATACTAAGTGCTCCCTGAAGCCTCTTCTGGTCTAAGTCCATACAAATGACAAAACTGAACAGAAAATATTAAAAGAGTGTCTTTAATGCATGAAGAGTGTCTTTAATGCATCAGTGATTATGGGAGAGGAAACACAGTTTGAGGAGGAAATTTGATCGAGGAAACAACACAAGTCCTATGCTGAAAAAACAGGAAGGAGTTTCAAATAGACTTCAGCTCCAAAGGTAGTGACTTCCTGAAAGCAGAGGGATTGCAGTGCCACTGGAAAGCATGGCAGTATGCAGCACCACAGTGGTATCCCTGTCTTGTTTCCAGAAGACCCATGCATCCACCTGTCTCCTATTTTGTCATGCAGTGAGATAAAAGAAATAAAAAGGTACCCACAACAGCACCAGAGGAGGTTCATTTGTTTTTAAGGTGTGGAATAATAAAAAGCACACCTGTATACCAGCAATCAGAACACAAAGGTATGATTCCTGAGAAGTGTAAAGTGAAAACTTTAGCACAAGAAGAACTGGAAAACAGGAACAGCTTGGAAAATATTAGTTAGATTCCAATTGTTGGATTGGAAATGCTTTCTTAAATTCTATCTTTAAAAAGTCAATGAACTCAGATTTTTAATATTGATAATTCTTCCTTTTTATTAATACTTTTCTGGAAGATAGAGATTCATAAAAAGTTAGTATATTATTTATGTGATTCTAACTTTTCCTGAAATACCTGAAATAGGTGGAAGACCATTCAAAAAAGTGAAATCTTAGACCAACCGAATTTAAGAACACATAATATACCATTGGAAAATGAACAAAATAAAATTTTTAAAAAACATATGTTTAAGGAACAATAATATTAAAAACTAATAAATGATTTAAAATGAATACTAAATATCCTAAAAAGAAAAATGGCAAAGTGAGATGAGAGAAAATTAAATGGTGCAAAGAAATGAGACAATTTTTTTAATTGATTTTATCTTTTAAATACATGACAGTGGAATGCATTACATTTCTTATTACATATATATACCACATTTTTTCATATCTTTGTATATAAAGTACGTTTACACCAATTAATGTCTTCATACATGTACTCTGAATAATGATGTCCATCACATTTCACCATCATTGCTAACCCCTTGCCCCGGCCCTTACCTTCCAACCCCTCTGCCCTATCTAGAGTTCATCTTTTCCTCCCAAGCTGCTCCTCCCTAAGCCACTATGAGTCAGACTCCTTATATTAGTGAAAACATTCTGCATTTGTTTTTTGGGGATTGGCTAACTTAGCATTATCTTCTCCAACTCCATCTATTTACTTCAAATGCTATGATTTTATTCTCTTTTATTTCTGAGTAATATTCCATTGTGTATATATGCCACATTTTTAATCCACTCATCTACTAAAGGGCATTTTATGGTGAAAAAACCAACAGCTCATATCAGATATGAGTCCCAAAATAAAGGAGGATGAGGAAAATCAAATGGGAAAAAATTATAGAAATAAAAAAGAGGCTTCACTTTGCTTAACTATAGGATAAATGAAAATAAATCAATCAAATTAATCCTGAGATTATATTTTTTAAAAGGCAAACAGTTGTATGGGTTTAAATAAAGCATAACTATAATACAGAAAAATACAAGTACAATACAAACATTGTTAAAGGAATATATATTAACACATATTAGCCCCAAATGTTCTAGATTCTATATTAATATTCAACAAAATAAAATCTAAAGTCAAAACATTGATATTTGTAAAAACATAGTTAACTTTTGAAAAAACAAACAGAATCTATCATGGAAACATTAGTTATAACTTTGAATCTGTCTAACAAAACATAATCAAAATGGAAGAAAGCAAATATTGCAATGGTTGTTATAAAAAGAGAAGAATAACTCCATAGTAATAATAGGACAAGTTAACCCTGTTCTCTCAGAGACTGGTGGATCAATGCAGATAGAACTAATAGAACAATAAAAGATTTTTAAAATAATATAAACAGCTTAATACTATATATTTAAAGTAAGAGATTCACACAGAACTTTGTACTAAGAGAACATGCATTGTTTTTAAGAACACAAGGTTTGTTAACAGAAATTGTTTATTTCCCAGATACTAAAAGATATCTCAACAAATCAAAATCATTGACTAAAATTAAATAATTATAATTATAATTTATTTTAAATATAATTAAATCCATAATTAAGGAACATTCCCTCAAAAAAAAACCAAAGCTTTTTTTTTAAACTTAAAAAGCTGAAAGATCTTTTAAATAATTTACACTGAGAATTACAATGTAGAACCAAATTATAAGTAATCTTTAATGGTAAAACCTTTGCTACGTGGCAAATATATGCTAAGATGAAAATGAGCATTTTAGGTGTATTTAATAAAAAAGATACTTTCAAATTTAATGAGATAAGTTTTCTTCTTACCATCCTAATAAAAATTGACCAGCTGTAAAATATTATAAAGATAAATATGTAGGGATTAATGAAATACATATTTTTTTTTCAAAAAAGTCTGCTCTTTGGAAGAACTAATATAAAAATATTAGTTCTGAGAATATTAATAAAAAAGGTAAGAGATGGTACAATTTAAAAACTTTAGAAATTAGTGAGGTTATAATAGAAATAACAGTGATACATAAATCCGGGACATTAAAAAATGTACTAAAAACTAAGAAAGATTAATCAATTTACATTTGGGAAGATAATAGCAAATGAAACCAATTCTCCTGCAATCCATCTATAAATTCAATCAATGTCAATGAAAATACCAGTATGACATTTTATGAAATTTTATAGGCTATTCCTAGGATTCAAATGGAAGTATAAAAGTAAGAATAAAAAAACAAAAACAAAAACATGGCCAGAATAATATTAAGAATAAGAAAAGCATGGGGTCTTCCTTGAAAGATATCTAGCCATATTTTAAATTGTTAGTAATTAGAACAATGTGATATTCGTTAGATGAAAATTTAGTGTCTTCATCACATTTTAGATTAGAAAAGAAATAGCTGAAGCTTACAGTTTCAAGGAACTTGTTCAATTCTCACAGTAATTTGATGACAGATTCAGGATGAAAACTCTGATTTTTCTGAATCCAAAGCCTAGGCTCTGTTTACTACAGTGAATGTTTCTCCCTCCCATGTCATTAGACTAATAGTATATAAAGCTGGAGAGTCTAGATGTGCCCCAGTAACAAGCAACTTCAAATCTCTGTGGTTTAAACCACAGTATTTGTTTCCCTTACTTAATTTACACTTCTCCTGGAGACAGTGTTGAAGTTGTCTCCATGCAGTCATTCAGGTATCCAAGCTAATGGAGGTTCTATCATCCTATAAATTAGATTGTCTGGATGTTTGACTTCATTTGTCACCATGAGGAGGTCAAGAATGACCTGGAGAACTCCATACATGTTTTATTTCCACCTCTCCAAAGTTGTCCACATCTGTTGCATGCACATTTAATTGGTGAGAATTGTCACATGTAGGCTAGGGAGTGTGCTGGGAGTGTGGTGACCCTATGACCAGGACAGAAATAAGACTTGGATAAGGATGAGCCCAGGATTACAACTTCATGTACCAAAGTGAAAGTAATTATGAATAGATCATCAAATGATACACATTTGATTCTTTCTTTCTCATTTAGGTATCTAGCTTTTTAAAAATTGTATTCCTGAGTATATGTGTCTGTACACCCCTCCTAGGAGTTGGGGAATAAATAGATGATAATGTAAATTGAATCGGTGCTTTTGGCTCTGTCTGGCTAAAATGATATACAAATGAGAAGGATTAAAACAATGAATTGGAGGTTTGCCCCCATAAATTCCCAGGGATCTGTTTAATTCCTAGAGAGGAAGAAGGAAGATCCTTAGTTCACCAAATTGTACCTTCTTGGCCTGGAAGTGTTCACTCTGCTTCCCCAAATATATACCCTTTTTATAGAAGTTGGGTCTGGGTCAAAGGAAAAGCCTTCAGTAAAAAGGGAATTAGTAAACTCACAGAATTTGTCTTGTTCTTTTTCCTTAAAAAGTTTTTACCTTATTTTAAGGCAATTCATTCAAAACATCCATATAAAATACATTTCAAAACGTTTTTGACAGTATATTTATATCTATATGATTTATGCTAGGAAAAAAAGGTCCATCAACTCTTTAATATAAGAGTCAAATCTTTAATAAATTAGTAATCCAAACAAAACATGTGCTGAAGCTGATATAATGTCTTTAAATCTATCGTGTCAAAAATATAAAATATAATTACTCTTCGAATGAAAAATTCAAATTTTAAGGATTTGCCTTAAGGGGAAATCTCCCAACTTGGACACCATGCTTATCAATAGCTTCTATTTATGTATATATAGCATATACATGTTCAGGACCTAATAAGCTGCTATGCTGCTATTAACATATTTATCTATTCAACAGCATGGAAAGAACCATCATGAAATATTCTAAAGTAAAGAGTAGATCACAAAGTAGAAGAACTGATTATAAAGTAACATGTATTCTATAATCCATATATGCAAAATATCTATGGATTTATGGATATATATGCATAGAGATTGGCTAAGCACAGAAGTGATGGCAGTTTGGGTGGTAGTATTTTGGGAGATTTTTATTTTGTTCTTTTTATATTTTGATATCCCCCCCTTTTTCCAAATGTCTCTATACATTTTGTAAATGTATATTTATTTTGAAAAGATAAAAAGAAACTTTCTTTAAAGAGTAGCTTTGGAGAACAAGTCGTACATTTATGCAGAATTATGTATCTGCATATTGTTCTTCTTTGGGTGCTGGATATTGTCCTACAGTTGGGCTTCCAGTAAAAATCTAAGTACCATTTTGAAATATTGACTGCCCTCACACAAAAGTGCACACATGCACGTACACACACACACACACACACACACACTTCTTTTCACTTTAAGGTATACATTACAGTATAAAAATGCAGATGTCCTGTGGCCCGGGAGTGTAGCTCAGCAGTAGAATACTTGCCTATCATGGCAGAGGTTCTGGATTCAATTCTAAAACCACAAGAGAGAAGAAAAATTAAAAGTGCAGATATCCTGTATCTGTTAAACACGGATTTCCATGTTTATATTTATGTTCCAATCATTCCTTGTGTTTCAGGGCTATGCCATTTACCTCTTTTCCCCATGTATCCTTGTAACATTTCTTCTTCATTTCTACTTTCAATTCTAGGCAAGGTTTTAAAAGAAATCAAAATCATCTTTGGGGTTCTTGGGGGATTGTGATTACTTTGTGCAGAAGCAGTCCTAACACAGGCCAGGTAGAGAGGCCTGTTGCTGGGCATCCTGCACCCACCCCTGCTCTGCAGTCAGGAAGGTCAGGTGCTCTGCTTCTGTCTCACATGCCTAGACCACACCAAAGCTGCAGAGTTCTTAGGGCATGGATGCAGAAGAGGAAACACAGTGCCCTGGGCCCATCAGAACAATAATACTAAGATTGCTCCTGAATGGTGGTATATTTTGCCCAAGAAATGCTGAAAAGAAACATACAACTTTGCAGCCTTTCTTGTCTTTTATTGCTCAGATACTCAGTGACAGGTTTCCTAAACCTCTCTTTAACAGGCTCCTCCTGTTTCTTTTTATTATCCCTTCTCTAATTCAGATGCATCTCTGTGAAAGCACTAAACACATTCATTTTAAAGGAAATTTCTCGGTTTGCCTTAAACCAAAACAACACTTTGTGCATGTTCAGGCCAGTGTTCATTTGTGGTCTGCCTGCAAGAACTCTAAGAGTTCATGAGATAATTTTCTTATACTGCACACAGCCTACTGCAGAGGAGACATAGCTGCCACCAAGGGATCTGTGCCATCAGAACATTTGGTTTCTAGTCTCCCAAGTCCTCTTTGTTTTTGATCGTGACATTTCTTCATGCTCAGATGCATACGTGATGTAACATTCTTTGTTGATGTTCTGAAATGTGTTTTGGAGTTATTTTGGCTTAGCAAAAAATAAGAATGGGGCTCTCAACTTTTCTGGTTGAAATGTTAATCTTGCCTCCCACCCCCACCCCCCATCTTTTCCCCCTGCCTTTCTATACCATACCTATTTGCAAAGCTTTAAACCCAAGACTGTATTTAATAGACCCTAGACAGTTTTGTTGGAAACAGGGCAAATGAGAAGTATCTCTAGCGGATTTGTGGGCCTTTATTATGGTGGGGGAGTATGCCCTAAAGGGGAGTTCCTCACAGCCTAATTGTTGAGGAATGATGGAAGCTCAATAGCATGGAAATTCTACTTCTCGCTTCAGCTGAAAAGTTGCTTATAAAGGTAGCAGGGCTATTCTAGCAATTTGCCTTATTTTGAAAATCCAATTTGGGAGCTTCATTAAAGGGCACTAATTTAGTGTCTTGGGGGAATGTGTGTTTAAAGGAGCTTGTCAACAATCTTAGATGTTTGCCAGTGTGTAGGTGAGCTCAACTCCCCAGGCTGGGGTTACCTGGTTACATGTGTGCTCCTTCATTTCAAACATGATGCCAAATAAGCTCAAAAGCCCTCAGATCCACAGTAACAGCCTTTCCCTCTGCCTGCATGACCACCTCCCATCCCTAATGTTAGGATGCTTTCAGTGTATCATGTGAAATCGACAACGTGAATCTGTCACTCAGAGATCCAATGAGTTTAGTAGTAGTTCACAAATGTCAGGCCAGGCTGTAAAGCATGGTAACTATTTCAAATCACTTAAGCAAATAACAAACACTTTCTGAATGTCTAGAATAATAACTTATTGCTCACTGTCTGCCCAATATTCCCCAAAGTATATTTAAGCCCCACATTGGGGACACACAATTTTAAAAATAGATAGCCAAATGCTAATTATCCATAAGGCCTCAAATAAACTCAAGCCTTCCCTAGTTTCTAATTATATTGACAAAATACTATGAGAAAAGGTAGAAAATTTAGTTGAAACAAAGTAATGTTGTTATTCTTTGGGATGCTTCCTTTTTCAAACAACGTTTAAATTCCATGAGATAGTGCAATAAATTTTGTCAACAAGTTCATCTATGCATTGCTAAGATCTGGAAATATTGTTTTATTCTTCTATCTTATCACTGGAGTTTGTACTAAAAATATTGACTGAGTTCTTCCTTTCACCAGTCAGTGGTTATAATTTCTAATCCAGTTTATAGGACTGACTTGCGTTGGTTTAGTAAATTCTTAGTGTGGGATCTAATTTCTTGCAGAAAGACTGTGCAAGCTGCTAAGGTTTTCTGTTAATTGTTGACCTGTCTTTCCTTTCGGGAGATGCTTAGCTGTGGTCACATCCAGAAGAAATATTCCATGTGCTGTCAATCGTATGCATTTATGGCTCAACATGGCACAATTTCCCATGTAGACAAGCAGGCTTTTCAGAATGTGATTTGAGATGAAGGAAATGGAATCAAATTCAAAATACTTCTAATAATTTTCCATTAAGTTTTATATGGCTGAAAAAAATACTTACCAAAATGTTTTGGGAGATGACTGAGTAGGAATGATGGAGATGGGTAATAGTCCTGAATTCTTTAGGTTTGATGTGTCTGATACTTTACACAGTAGATTCATTCATTTAGCAGGGACTAAAATCTCAAGGAGAAAATTTCTAAGAGTTGAAAATAACTATTCTTCAAAGTCTAGTATAATCTTACTCTATTGTATTACATTTTCTAGAAGTACACATAAATTAAGATTGAAAATCAATAACTTAGCATTTGTGAACATGGCCACAAAACCGTTTGTGGAAATCATGATTTTATAACAATGTGGAAGGCACATCTTTTAATAAATCTGTTTATGGTGTCTGACATTAGGAATGGGTGTCAATAAGTGGAACAAAAGATATAGACATTTTCATGACATGTTTTATGCTAGTTATTTATTTGTTGTCTATTCAGGGGGTTACTAATTGCAGCTGGTAAAACTTGATTTTTCTCCTGTTCAGTTTATTGTGGGATGGGCATTCATTGCACCCAATTCATAGTTATTCAGTGTCTACATTTCAGAAGCTGAATTGCTGGATATCATCAATGTGAGCTTTGGCAATTCCATGCAGGAGTGTACAACTATAATTTTCCTGCACATTAATAATAACCTAGCAAAGAAGCCCAGAATCAAATGCCTTGATCTCAGTCGGGGGCAGAAAGCTAGAGTGGTGTCTCTTGGCTGGTAACCTATAGCGTTGGAAAAGTAGGCTCTACAGTCACTCAGGAGGAGTGGGCGGTATTCCGGAAATTTTATTCCCTCTCTTTCACTACGCGTTTTTTTCTCTTTCTTTCTTTCTTTTTCTTTTCTTTTTTTTTTCCAAAGTGTGTCCGGCGACAATAAAAAATAAATAAATTACAGATTATAAAAATAGACAGTACATCTCCAAAACAAACAGGAAAATCAAGGCTTTTATTTCTTCAGGTGTCAACTCTGTTCCCTGCCCCAAGCCCTACCCTGCCCCCTACCCTACCCGGGTTTCTAAGGCACCTTGCTGATTCTAACTCAGTGCTCAAGCGGGCTGCGGGCTGGGCAGTCGCCCACACGCAGAGCACTTGGCGCTGCGCTACCGGACTTTTGGTCTTGCTCAAAGCCAAAGCTGAGAATCTCTAAGAACTCTGAGGCTTCGGATTCATTCTGGTGGGGTGAGGTGTTATTATTGTGGGATTGTCTCTGCAGAGTTGCCCTGGAGAGTGAGCGCCGAAGGGAAGGAACGGTACAAGGCTTCCCAAGTGTTCCCCAGGAGTCAAGGAGGCACCCCTAATAGCGGTACGCTGGAGAGCTTATGCATGGGGGGCGGGAGGAACTCGCGCCTGCAGGCTGGGAGCGGGGAGGCGGTGTGGAGGGGCAGGGGGCAACGTGCCAGTTTTCTCTGATTAATGATGCTCACGCTGCCGCGCGTGGCTCATGCGCTTTGTCTCCAGCCTTGGGGTTCGCGGAGAGCTGTCCGGGGGAATGGGTAGCGCCAGGAGCGCCTGGAGCACCAAGCAGGTGCCTGCACTCGGTTTTAGCCAGCTCTGGTCGCACGCGGTAGCAGAAAGGCCCAAGGCATTGACAGACACCCAGCCTCTGCCACTTCCCGGGTGTGGCGGGTCAAGAAACCCGGGTCTCAGGCCCATGCGACTGTGCGGCCACGTGCAACATTCGCTTTGCCCTCAGCCTGGGCGGGGACCGGACCCATCCGCGGCTGCAGGGAGGAGCAGGGCGCCGCCCCCGGCGACAGTGCCAGCCGCGTGGGAGGGCACGGACCAGCCAAGGGACAGACAACCGAGGCAGTCGGGCAGGGGACGCGGGACCGTGGGACCGATCGAGGCTGGCTGACTCTGAGTGAGACTGGAAAAGCGACGGACAGGTGGGAGCAACCAGATAGCCCCGAGAAAGGGAGGAGAGGACCACCGGAGAGAGAGAGAAGAGAGGAGAGAGAGAAAGAGAGAGGAGAGAGAGAAAGAGAGAGAGGAGAGAGGGGAGAAAAGAGAGAGAGAGAGAGAGAGAGAGAGAGAGAGAGAGAGAGAGAGAGAGAGAGAGAGAGAGAGAGAGAGAGAGACTCTGGCTGAGACAGACACAGAAATAGAGGATAGAAAGAGAGAAAGAAACACTCGTGTGCTCCCTCCCTCCAGACGCCCTCCTCTGACCGAGGGAAGTGGCCAGGGGCTCAGAGTAGGAGAGGCAGTATAGGCACAGAAGACGGCAAGAGAGACCCTGCATTGCTGGTGGGATCAAGGGACTCTGAGGGGCGGATAGACCAACGCAAAGACTGGCATTCTGAGAGAGTGACAGCTTCAAGAGCAGAGCGCAGCAAGGCGAGAATCCTGCGCTGAGCTGCCAGACTGACTGACTGCGGGTCACACTGACAGAAGTACAGACAGAAGAGCAGACAGGAGTCCGGGTCACATTCACTCTCTGCAGCCAGTGGGGAAGAGAAGGAGGCGGCGGTGGCGGCGCCCTGAGTGCATCAGGAGCGGCGATCAGCCGCAGGGGCAGCGCAGCGGGCGCGCAAGCCCCAGTCGCTGCAGCCCCAGCCAGGCTGCCACAGCTGTGTGGGTATCCCAGCCCACTATGCAGAAAGCTCTTAACTAGCAGTTAAATAAATCGGCCAAAAAAAAAAAAAAATCCAACAACAGAAAAGGAAGCCAAAACCAAAACAAAACCAATCCAGCCAAATCAATCATTAAGAAACAACAATATTAATAAAAGCCAAAAACTAAATCAAATCAACCAAGACACCAAGAAGCTGGGGGGATATCCACTGTTCGTCAAGGTAATAAGTCTTCCGACGTGAATGTGCACGCCTTTCATTGGGTTCTTTTCTTCTTTCTTTCTGGCATATAACTGTGCTTTTCTTTAGAATTGTCTCTCCTCTGCATTTCTTCTTTGTGTTTGTAGAAAGCTGGTGTTGTTGTCCATGTATTGTGTTTCCGTGTTTGGTGAAGGGATGGGTGGGCTTCCCTTCCCCCAAATCAGGCAGAAGTGGAAAGCTGGAAATTGAAAATGACAATGTTTTTCATCACAGAAGTTTTCAGTGATTTATGTAGGTTTCAACATAGAAAGTTTCGGATGCTCTTAATTCATCTGAAAGAGAGCCATAGAGAAAAAGGTAGAGAGTTATAATTATAATATTGTCCTGGCAGGACTAAGGTCTTGGGTTCCCAAGAGGTTTTTAATTTTACACTCTTGTTGTTGTTTCATTGCAACCCCCAATTTAATATCTTATTGTAGAAATGGTGGTAGAATTGAGTTGAAGTAGACAGTTGTTTAAAAAGTTTCTTGGGAGGAAAAATTGACTCACTCAGTGTTTATGCATAGAAATAAAGCTGGTGTGGAAGTGTCAACTGCTCAGGTTTAGTATTTGACCACCTTCTGAAAGATACAAGTTTAAAAGGAGAAACAGAGGGGATAATTGAAATGTATAGGCATGAGAAGCTCTGTGCAGTGCAAAACTGGTAGAAATTACTTTCATGAGGTTGTGTTTAGAGTGTAGAAACTCATTTTGATTTTTGGTTTTTTAAGTGTATTGGTGTAACACTTTAGTTTCTCCAAATAAGAATGACATTACCCAAAGTTGAAATGAATCTGTATAGAATTGTGCTCAAAAAGAGAATAAATCCAAAGGATCCTCACCTCTTTCTCACCTGCTTCAGAGAATAAAACTGCTATGATTGTTTTAGGTAAACAGAAAGTGAAGATGACAGGAAATCATTTTTTATTTAGTAAAAGTCAGAATACCTTTGACACACACTTTAAAATAAATGCATCTATTCCTTTGATCCCCTGTATTTGTATTACCACAGAGCTTGCATGTCCTAATAGGATTTTAGCTAATGTCATTTTCATGGAAAACAGTCATTTGAAAGCTGAGAGCTCTAGCTATGTTTTGTTCAAATAGCGAAGTAATCTACTATTTTAACAGAAATTGCTTCTGCCGCATTCCTAATGTGGGATTGCATGTGACTAATTGTGTATACTTTTCAGATTTATGTAGGTTTTCAAGGTATGTATTTGCTTGTGTTTGATCTTATTTTTCCTTTGTTATCACATTATTTTACTTCTTTTCAATGTGACTAACAAGATATTTTTAATTGTGTAGAGAATGAGTTTAGGTGTATTCTTGGAGAGCTACCCATCCATATAACAAAAGGTACCAAAGAATAATCTGTTACTATCTTTGCTTGTCAATGCCATTATGATTTGTTTTAAATGCAATTTTTAAAAGCATTTGGACTGCTACAGATGCACGACTCAGTTTATCCTCTGGCATGATTGATGTCATTTGATGAATAGAAGAACTAAGTTACTGGAGATGAATGCTTATTTAACAGAGTACTTTGTTTGGGTGAGGCATATTTAAAAAAAAAAAAAACTTATAAGGTTCCTGGAATTAACTTTCAGTTTCTTAGTGACTTAATTTCACTACATGCTGATTTCTCTTTTACAACATTCAGCTCAGATCCAGACAGGTTTGTGTTTGCTATTAGATTTGCAAATTGCTGATCTCCCAGTGACTTTCTCTCTTAGATCCCAATTGAGTATGGTTACCTTGAGAACTGTGGCATTAGCCCTGTTAGAGCATGCTCCACTGGGGACTTCTGTGCAGTCTATTTTTAATGCTATTTAATGAAGGAGCAAGCACCTCACTCAGCAATAAAAGAAGCATGAGGAAAGAGAGCAGTATGTGATTATGGATACTGGAGAAGGATATTTGGAAAGGTAAAGAGTGGCTGGTGGGTAAAGTAATTTTAATCAGGTCCTAATATTGTATTAATGGAAATCAATTGGTATTAGTGAGAAAACTAGACATGAATAGTTTGATATTTTCATAATCCTTTTTACTAGCTCTTAGAAAGAAGACTCAATAATTTGAGTTCCTTAAAACTTGAAGGAGATCTAATGAAAGAGTTCCTGCATTCCTACTAGTTTTAATACAAGTGTCAGAATCTTGGATAGAAAAAGTAGAGAAATAATCTCAAATTCCTAAAATATTGTTCCAGTGGATGCCTTGGAGCTAACAGAACATTCTGGGAATAAAATAACTAACATCTTTTAAGGTACAGTGAATAACCTGAAGCTCTGCCTTGTGAACTGTTTTTCTTTTATGAACTTGATGTCTTGTCTAGAATCATGGCAACTAAATGAAACAGGAAGTTTTGTTTGAACTTGATAGAATATTTTGCTTGTTTTGTGTCTTCTACTTGGAGATAAACATCAAGGATTATCTTTCTAAAGGCTAACTGTTTTTTTTTAAATGTAGATAGCAGAGGCAGCACTGGTAACTTTTGGAATGTCATAATGAGGGGGAAAATATCTTAACATTGTAATATGTGAGATACAAGAAGCCACCTGTCTGCAGAGTTTGCCTATACACAAAACACCTTTCTTCAGGTAGAAAGTGAGAATGTTTAATCAGAAAGGTCTTCGTTGTTCCTTTTCATACTAGCACCATGCTATAATCAGTTTATTTCTTTGTTCTGAGTGAAGCTAATTAGACAAGATGCTTAAGTAGTTTCAAAATTAATAAGCATGAGAGAATGTGAGCAGTTTATATTAAATGGGGAAGTAAGTCATATAATTATTTATTAATGAAGCTATTAGAATGATGTACAAAGTTGTTCTTAATTTTTGCCATTTTTTGTGGTGTGTGTGTGAAAATCACCCCCTAAATAAACCACTAAGGGGATACTGTGATTTTGTTTGTTTTTTTGTTTGCTTTTCCAACTTAGTCCTTCTGGGGGGTGGACGGACAGTCCACACTGGTCGTCCTCTTTTCCTTTGTGGTCATGCCATTTGGATCATAGTGCTGATACCTTTTTTAAGCTTCTCAAGTCAGTGGGCAACCTCATTTGAATTCCATGTGCATTTTGTCTGTGGACAAGATAATGATAAGCTACATGAGCAAAGCGTGGAATGAGTCAGCCACTGAAGACACAACACGCAACATAGCCAGGCATGAATATGAGTGAGAATTCCTTAGGACAAGGAGACAGTTTGAAGTCTATGAGGTCGGAAACTGCAAATGAGCTGCTTGG
This sequence comes from Ictidomys tridecemlineatus, assembly GCF_052094955.1. Taxonomy (NCBI): domain Eukaryota; kingdom Metazoa; phylum Chordata; class Mammalia; order Rodentia; family Sciuridae; genus Ictidomys; species Ictidomys tridecemlineatus. Next base: position 26,246,440 of record NC_135478.1, on the reverse strand, counting down.
GTAGAAGTCAGTGTAATTCAGATCTGCTTTGTGACAAGGTTAGGAAAGAATGTGTGTGGGGCTCCAAAGTGATGTCGACTCTGAAAGCCATTTCTTCAGATGGTAAGTACAGGCATCTTTCTAACTGGTACCACACGATGGTAGCGTGCTTAAGAATTCGTGAATCTCTAATCACAAAAAGAATTGGCTTCCATATAAATGCAGTATATCACATGGGAAGTTCCTAACATACTTAAGTCAGTGATGATACATATAAAACCCACACTTCCTCTCTTAATACAAAGGATCTTTATTTTTTTTTTGAAGAAATCTGTAGTTCCAGAACCTCTGCATTTCTTCGCTTTCTTTTTTCAATCTATCGTTTCACCTTAAATATGAAAAATGAGTTGTAAACAGTGATATAAGTAAATGCTGGAGGACCATTAAAGGTAAAAATAAATATTAACAAGACATACCTGCAACTGAATTTATTTTTCTCAGGGATTCTTTGCTTCTGAGTATTAGGTCTTTTAAGACTTGTGTATGCTAAGTTCAAACAATTTATTTCAGTGCCTCAGCATTATAATTTAGATTAATTTGGCTCATATTGAAGAAATCTTGGCCATTGATATTGAAGTATTTAATATTTGTCTTTACATCACAGCCACTTCATTCCTATGAGCATTAGGTAAGGGCTCTTAAGGATTGCAATTGTATACACATTAAGCTTGATAAGAATAAAGTACTTGAGACAGAGTATCACTTTCATTCAGTAATTTTTAATATTAGCAGAATTGCTATCTTGTGGTCTCAAAATCCTCTGTGGTCTGGAGATATTTTCTTAAGCCATAAAAATGCCCATGTAGCATTTTCAAAGCACCTCTTTCTAAAATTACTGGGACATATCTGTGCCTAGGAGAAAAGCTATACAGGCAAAACAAACAAACAAAAAATGAATAGAAATAATTACATTGGGACAATAGAAGGGATATTTAAAAAAAAGCCGGGGGGAGGGGGTGTCTTGAATACACCAAACTGGCTGTTTGCTTTCAGTTTGAATCCTTAGCATCCTAATGTTCCTTCTTTTCTATAGCATAGATTCTAATATTTTCTAATAGCATAGATTCTATTATTGCCAGGTGGAGAGAATGTTAATCATTGTCTGTGGTCATAATAGATCAATATTTTAAATTCTTCTACATACTTTTCCTAGGAAACAGGAAGTTTCTGACAGTTTTTATAACCCCACTTGATATACATGACAATGCGACAGGTTTATAAGATTTTTATGAGTTTTATAATCAAAATTACGATAAAATTGCAATTGTGACTTATTAAAATGCTGAAGAATTAGTTCAAAATTGTCTCACTGAAGGCATATATTCATAATTATTCCTCAGTCATAGACGCAGATGGCATTTAAAAACTTCACAGTTGTTCCTCTTATCTAGCAACAAAAAATCATTTCATATTCTCCAGGTAGAGGGGGAAAGGGCGTATTCATATTTTTTTTCCAAAACAGATCTTTTACCACATTCCCAAATTTAGAAATTCGTTGTGGTTAACACACAAAATATTATGATTTTGTTAATGCACTCACTTCCGTAAATAATAATCTTGGTTTTTAAGATAATTGCAAACAAAATTTGGTTTTAGTTTAGAGACAGAATCGAAGATTTTTAATAGTCCAGCAATTGCATCACTCCATATTTCAAGTATTTTGGCAAATTTTACAGAAGTTAAATTGGCATATTGTGGGGACAGGTTTCTATGCAGATTTGCATTGTGTAATAGATCATCTTTTTTCCTGCAGCTTTTTCATTGAGACTTACAGAGCTTATCTACCTAGGTAAGCTTCATCATCTCTCTCTAATTCGTTGTGTTAGGGGCCTAAAAAAGAAGAAGTGGCGACATCACCAAATTCAGTGTTAGAATTCTTAATGGATGAGCATTCTTTTACTTTTGTTTATCGTTGGTTGCTTCTTTATTACATACTAAATACCTGAGATAAGAACAAGAATCATCTCTTGAAAAACAGAACCCAAAGGAATATTAAGTAGATTTCCTTCTAATTGCCCAGATACACTGACTTCAAGACATGGCAGTCCATCGAATCAGATATTAAAGGGGAAAAACTTAATTCATGTTGACATATTTTGATCTAGCTGAAATTAAAAATCAACATAAATAACTGAGGTATGATATTTCAATGTCTTTAAAGAAAAAACTAAACATCAATTCCTAAAAGTTGTATGTTCCCATGTCCAAATAAAATAGCCCTTGATATATAAATCAAAGGGCCTAGGGATCATCTATTCATCCAATATTTTTATTTGCATTCACTATCTCAAGATGCATTCAGATGATCTCCACCTTGTTAACATAGATCTAGGAAAAATCAGGTCACACTGGTCAGCAGGAGGTGGAGGAGGGGCAGGTTAAGTCACTGAAACCCCACTACTTTTCCTGTTTACCTTTTATTGGCAAAATAAAAAGCTATCAAATTAATTTTTTTTAGCTTTTTATGTTTCTAAAACCATAAGATAAAAATTCTCATATGAAGTTATGTTTATTTTATGAAAATATTCTATATTGGTATATTTTTTCTTAGTATTTTGCTTGTTAATATATACATAACTTTGGTGAAAATCCCTGTGGTGCTGGCATTGAATTGAATTTAATCATCAAAAAGCTGTTGGATAGGGGTTGGGGTTCTGGCTCAGTGGTAGAGTGCTCGCCTAGAATGCATGAGGCACTGGGGTTGATTCTCAGCACCATATAAATATAAAATAAAGATATCGTGTCCACCTAAAACTAACTAACTAACTAAATAAATATTTTTAAAAAGCTGTTGGACAAAAAAAACCAGTAGATTCCATATGAGTATGTGACAGATCATGATTTCTGCACCATTTGCAAGCTTTAACTGCTCATGGCTTCTTTAGAAGAAGCTTTTTAAAATGTTCTCTGATGAAAATGGAAATTTATTTATTTATTTGTTTGTTTGTTTGTTTATTTATTTATTTTAGAGAAAGGAGACTTCAGTTTATAGTCAAATCATGACTCCTTAAGCCAGTGTAGTACATAGTTGTATTGAAATTGCTATTATATTCTGCCAAATTAAGGAATTATCAGGATTCTGCAGTCATATCTATGATCCTGCTTCTTTTACCTGGCCTACAGGAACAAATGAGCTAACACTCTTACATTCGATTATCTTATGTTTTCATATTTTATTTTTTTAAATTTACTTAAAGAAGCTGATGTGAGAAGAATTTTAGGAAAATACCAAACAACTAGTGTTGTACTAAATTCATATATCCCACTGCAAACAACTAGTTGGCATTAATGATTCTTCATTTTTTTCATTTCTGTGCCAATTTAACTTTGATCATAATGAATTTTCTTGGGGAAGATTAGAACCTTTTTCCAATTTTTGCATAATCACCCACAGACATCTGGAAAGATAAAAGAAAATACAACATGTTATCATGTTTTGATTAAAACAACAACAATAAAAAAAGCAACCTGCTTTGCCCTGGTTTACCCCTGGTTTTTAGCCCTCTAACAATTGAAAGCCTTAATTTTTAATTATTATTGCAAGCAATCTCTTTATTCATAACTACAGATGATTTCTATTTTAGTAATTTTATTAAACACCAAGAAGTGGAGAAATATACATAGTTAATTTGACAGAGTTTATATGTTATAAAAATCTTATACATCATCTAAGAAAATTATATAAACACTCTTCCAAGAGGGGATTATTTTATTTCACTAATGATTGCAAACTGTTGTTTGTCAGATATGATGTTGGAAACTGTAGACAAATGTTTTGAATTCACTTTTAAATTGAAATTCAGGTTAAAACTAATGAAGAGGACTGGGGATATAGCTCATTGGGTAGAGCACTTGCCTAGTATGCGGAAGATCCTGGGTTTGATCCCCAACACCACCAAAAACCAAAACAAACCCTAATAGAGAGGTTGTATCCCAAAGATCTGCTGGAAGCTCACTCAAGAGTGAGCAGCCAACCTCTGTGTGAAATAAGAAAGTCTTTATCATGGTGGTGCCTAGGTCTCCACGAGATTCTGCAGTGTTGGAGAAATACTCAAAATTTGTATTAAAATAAAAGGTCTAGAGGAAAAAATGTGGTGCGTCCAAATCTCACTTCTCTACACACCTACCTACATAAACATGAAATCCATCACCTGAGTTGGTATTTGGTCCTGGTGTCTGCCCTCTGGGTCCATATAAATAACTAATATTGTGACCTCAGAGGCCAAGACTTGAAGCCTCTATACTTCATAGTTTCTTCGGGAAAATTGTGTAATAGCATCAGTCCAATATCCAATCTAAGCAACTTACTACTTCCAAGAATAGCAATTTAGTTAATTCCTCATTGTTTCAATTTTCTCATTTGTAAAATGGGAATGAGATCTACCTTGCAGGATCAAAGCAAAACAAAAGCACCTGACATATGGATATTATTGCAAAAAGAAACCATGATTCTTTCATAAAAAAGCTTTAGAAAGAGACTTAATTTTGTTACATAAATGATATATAGTTCCCTTTAAGAAATTTTTTTTCTAGTACTTTAAAGTACAGCTCTATCCCACTGCTACCCTATAAAAAAAAATCTGATGGTTAAAGTTGATAACTAGATTGATTCTTTCCTTGCCTATAAAAAATCAAAGGCCAAATCAGTAAATAATCTCAGAGGTGTTTATTATATAAGGATCACAATATCTAATAAGGCCCTTATCTTTCCATTAGTTTATAAGGGGAAGAGAAATGGCCAACTCAGAGTTGTCTAAAAGTGAACATACAGCTATTATTTTTCCAGAACATTTTATGTGTATAATTTCCAGCATCTAAATGGGGAAGCTAAACAACCAAATCTTTAAGTGAAGCATTTGTAAAGGCTTCACAGAGGAATAACCTTGAATCCTGCCCTATTCAGTGGAAGTCAGTAGCATGTTCAGGGTGGCTTGCGAGGTGGAAATAATTTCTACTGTTTGACAAAGCAAAGGGAGCTGTGGGCTTGCAGAGGGGCTCCCTGTCACTTCCACAGAAGGCTTTGGTTTTTGTCTCTGAGAACTGGGTGAGCTGTTTGGACAGAGCAGCTGATTTGGCCTCTAATCCTAGAGTATCTGCATATAATTTTGCTTAATGAGTCAGCACTGTGCCTGTGCGAATATGGCCGGAGGAGGGAAGAGACTTCTCTCATAATTGAGGTTTAAACACTTGCCTTCCCTATCAATCAGGAAATGGAGACCTACAAGCAGTATTCAGCCTAGGAGAAGGTCAGTCAGATGAACCACTAAAAGCATCAGATACCTGCATTTCATTTTCTCTTATAATTTGGATGTCAGCCATTCTTTGGGGGCTCATACAAATCAGAAAGTTAGCCCATGAACATTCTCAGATGTCTGAGAATACATTTATGTTTCTTTGCTATCAAAACATTTGCTGGGAAACACATTTTTAAAAATGCACACGTCCAGAGAGGAGGAGACGGAGACGGAGAGAGCTAGTATCAACATAGTACACATGTCCCAAAAGCCCATTCCTCAATATATTTTCCCACTGTCCTTAGCACTCCTGGCCTAGTATATGCTTCCACATACCAGACATTTCATCAACGTTCCTTGAATTAAAAATTGACCTTTATACTCTTGATGGCATCTAATATTCAGGATTTAAATACTCTAAGTGAAGTTTTAATTGTATTTCTCCCTAAAATTTCAGCATAAGTAGATTTGACATTCATCTTTCTAAAAGAACAAAGAGATGTCCTTATCTATAGCACTGTTACTGCACGAGAGATTATTTTGCCTCCTACAAAGAAGTTTCTTCTTCAGATCTCAGGAGATGAAGAGGAGGTCTTTGGAAATAATGAGGCCTCTTAAATTTCAGGATGCTTAAGCAGAATACATATGTCACTTTTCGATCCATGTGGAGGGAAATTACAATTAATACTCAAAAGTTGTTGCTGTCTTTGAAGACAGGATAAGGCAAAGGTAAGTTCACAAGAAATTTTCACATTGTTGGCACGCAGAACTGGAGGCTTCTCATCCTCACTGGATATGTACTTCTGGAGGGATTCGATCTAGTGAAAGAGATCCAGCATGTCTGGAAAGACTTCACTCCTCTCAGGGACTGGGCAAGTAGGCAGTGCTGAATTAGAAGGCAGGGTGTGGGGGAAAGCAGGAAGACAATACTAGCAAATCAGGGGTTCCAGACCCCTTTCTGTCTTGGAACAGCTTTCACCAAATGATAGGAGAGTAGCCCTTCTTTTTCTGCTACATGGGAAAGATGTTAGGATTAATCTGACTTAAGTGGCAAACCACATAATCGACCCAAGGTCTCATTAAGAACTGGATAATATATATATATCTGTAAAAATGATATTTTTGAAAATAATCTTGTTGGAAAGAAAGGGATGCAGCTGAGTAAATGTGAAATACCTAGCAGCTCCAGAGGCAGAGACAAGAGGATCTTGAGTTCAAAGCCAGCCTCAGCAACTTAGCAAGGCCCTAAGCAACTCAGCTAGTCCCTGTCTCTAAATAAAATACAAAAAATGGCTGGGGATGCGGCTCAATAGTTAAGTGTGTTCAAACCCTGTGTTCACACCCTGGTACCAAACAAACAAACAAACAAACAAACAAAAAGAGTTTGCTTCCTTAATTTCCTACATTTTAAGAAACTCTAAGTAAGTGTACTGACTGAATGATCTTTCACTCAATCATCCACTTCCTAAAGAAAGCCCAAATCTGGAATCTTATTTTAGAGAGATGAGGAGCACATTCTATGTGAATGACAGACTTTAAGAATACATAGAAAAGTACAGCAGGCATTCTCATTAGGACACCCAGCAGAATATATTAGGGACACACTGAATCAGAGTAAAGGAATGTCCATATAAACTAAATTGCAAGGTCAGCCAAGTTTTTGTGTGATAGTCATCCAGACTTATCCTTGCTCCAGATATTTATTGTTTTTTTCTTTTATTCATTCATTCTTAATTTTTCAAATATGTATGGAAACTTTCTTGTGTGTTGGATCTTGTGCCAAATATTTGAGAAACCTTGCTATATAAGATGTCCACAACATCTGGGGAAAGTGAAGACATTTTAAATGTTTTGAACAATGGATCGAATGATTGAGAGTCTAAGGAAAATCCAAAATGATTGACAGATGATTTTCCAGACAGTAAAGCAATATGAATTAGTTTTGACAAGTTAGAAAAAAATCTTTTTTTTTAACCAATGAAGTTAATTAGGAAAATCAACAGAGTATATACTCTGAGGGTAGAAACATATTTTGCCCTGAAAACAAGCATAAAGAGTAAGCAGCACTGCTAAGTTTTGTGGGGGAAATTGGATTGATGGTAGTAGGCCACAAACTAAAACCATTAGTTAGGTGCATCTCTAATGAGAAAGATAAGGTCAGCTAAAATTATGTACCTGGGATTATGATGTCCCATTCATATTCTCCTTTGTTGATCCCACAGAATCATATATTTACTATATTACTTTCTAGGGCTACAATTGATTTTAATTGTGTTGGGATTATAAATTTGTGAATTTCTATATTGTGTGTTTGAAAAAAGGAAGCTGGAAATTTTTTTCCAGAAAGTCTTTAAAAAATAGTGCATGTGATTAAAGGGAAACAGAATTATAAGTGGTTCTGTAGGAAAACCACAGAGGAGTAAAACATTTGATGTGTAGGTCACCTGAAGGATGACTTTTTTTTTTTTTTTTTGAAGTGCTGCAGTGCTTTCTATTAGAAAAGAGAAAAGATTTGGGTATTTGAAGATAGAGAAATATCTGGATTCATTACCCTAACCTGGTTCATGACCCGACAACTTGCTAAAGTTTTGTACAGTGAAAGAACCTACTTTTAGAAGTTACCTGTAAAGCAAGCAGATGATTTTTGAGATCTCTTCCAGTTTATCACTGTTATGATTCAATAATGACATTTTGTATAATAATCATGGATCTGTTTGTTATTGTATTGTTCATGAATTTTTATTATGCTTTTTTCCCCCGTTAGCCTTGAAAATAAGGACTAATGCTACAAAAATAAGAGCAAAATGTTTAGAAGTTGCTCTTATCAAGAATAGGTTTTTTTTTTTTTTTAAAGTATACTAGTTCCTAGGCCTGGACTGGGATCCAGTTTGCAACTTACCAGTACCTGTCTTAAGCCTTCTGAGCATCGGAGGCCTCATTTATAAAATGAGTTTGTTGTTATAACTAAATATAAAGTGCTTGACCCATCGCTCAGTATTAATTTTTTATCATTTTTTTTTCTGGTGCTCATAGTTTTGCTGGTTTTGCTCTTATTGCCATTTCGGTTTGATTCTGTCATCCTCACATAAATAAAGTCCTTCCACAGGAAGTGATTTCAGGAGGTGGGAGTTGTCTTTGGTATTTTGTTCATGAGTAACTGGAGACCATCCTCAGCATAGCCACACCTCACATGATAAGTGCTTACATGATAGCCAGTAATTCAGTGGGGGCAAGCCCATCTGTGGGCTCAGGGACCCCGGGCCATTCTTTCTAGAGATGCTCTTTGCGTGTACAGCAGGGTGGGACCCTTTTATAAGCCGCATGCGTAGTAAGGACTTGAGAAAGAGATTTGGGCATGGATGATGCAGAATTCTCTGTGTATACAGAATTCCACTCAGCATTTCATAATCTGTTAATATGACTCATCCACAGTAAGAAAGGCTCTGATGCTGATGAAGGAGGCCTCCTTCTAAGATGTGTCTAGTAATACCAAAAAGAGTTGAGTCTTAGCACCCACCCAGGAGCAATTTGGGACTGTTATCTAAGACCCAGAAACAATTTCAAATAAAACATGGTAGACTGGTGACTTGTTCCCCCTGCAGAGAAAACCGATGACTATATCCAGCAGATAGCCATTTGTATAATCAGAGAGTCACAAGACAGATCTATGAAGAGAACTCTAAAATCAATTTTCTTGAAATCACTAGAAAACATTACCTCATTGTTTTGACCTGCCTGTGAAAATAGATGTTTTGATGTTTTAAGAAAAGATGAGAAGATATCACTTGTTTCATCATTTATTGATTAGATCCTTGGGCCTGAGCAAGGATCAAATGGTTTGTTCTGTGAGCCAAGGAATTTACAGCATTGAGACAGACCCAGACCTGCGAGCTTAAAGGGGCTAATATATTTCACTCCGAGTCTTGGTGAACTTATTTAATATATTGAATTGACAGAAAGCCAGCATTTAGGTATTCTTGATGAAGTACATCAATAATAGTAAGGAAGATCTAAATGAAAGGAATGTGATGTTTTTCTGAACTTGTTAGGAGAGCTACCTGTGGCCATTTGTCGTGGAAATCTGTACTTATTTCTGTATTGATTAGGTCATTAGTACCATTTGTTCTGCTCTGCGGGAATTACTTCACTTGGCTTGCTACCTCTGCTCTCTGAATTAACCTTGTTTCTTCAGGCAAAAATTCTTATCAACATAGAGATCCCAGATTTCTGTAGCCCTGTCCCTATCCTTTACTAAAACCACAGGGAGAGGGATAAATAAACATCAGTATTCTTCTGTTCATTCTGAATTTACCTTTGGCTCATTTGTGATCAGATGCTACTTATAGAGTTGTTATTTTCAAGAAATAATTTGTTTTATTATTTTGCCCTGTAAATGCTAGCTAATATTCATTAACTGCTTCCCGTGTGGGAGAAACCTTGTGTACCTAAAGGATGTCCTAACTGCTCTGCATTAGGACATTTTGGTTGTGGTCACAGTAGTGTCAGTATCTCTGTTGTGGCATATTTGTCTAAGGAAAAAAGAAAAATGTATATATATACATTATTTATATATTTTAATATATATATATATATATATATATATATTTTAAAGTTTTTTCTTTGTAATAAGAATTATCCTGGAATATGCAATTGCCATAAAGAACACAAACAATTAAATGATCTAATCTGGAGATCAAGAATGGAGAATCAGAGGGTAGGGGAAGGTGATTTAGTAGTGAGGCCAAGACAGGAAAGGAAATTAATTTTTGAAATGGGTGCAAAGTGGGTGGAAATTAGTCTGCATGCGTCACAGACTGCACTATGGCTGCATTTGTGCCAGGCCAGGTGCCTTGTGTTAACAGTTCCTGATCTCATCTGTCCTGACACACTTTCACTTGCCATCCTGGAAAGGGATTAGATTGAAGTCAAGGTGATCTAAGTTTGAATTCTATCTCTGCCTTTTACATGGCCAAGTTAACTTTAAAAAACAAAAAAGTTTTTTTTTTTTTTAAACAAGTTCTCATCTGTAAAATACTTGTGACAACATAGTAGAAATGCTAGCTCCTTTCTGCTTCCCTACATGAACTAATTATCCATTAAAACTTGGAAACTCAGCTGGGGCATAGCTAAGTAGTAGAGCACTTGACTAGCTTGTGCAAGACCCTTGGGTTCCACCTCTAGCCCCACAAAAAAAGAGGGATACATGTAACGAAATTAAATATCATTGTTTGTTTTGAAAATGCTTGAAGGCTGTAAGGACCATGGATAACTGAAAATGAAAATAAATTTGAGGCATAGTTAGATACTGCTTTATTTTTCTGAGGACTTAGAAACATGTATTACATAATTTAGTAAAAGAATAAGAAAAAAGACTCTAGTGCATTTACATCAATAGCTGCCCTCATCACCCAATTTAATGCAAAGCAATACTGCTGGTTTAAGTAATTGAATGGTTTACACTTAAAAACAAAGATTCCCAGTGATAAGTGAGCAAGGTTTGGGTTTTCGAGTTTTGTTTTTTTTTCCTTGGAGGAGGGGGGTTCATTAATTTTTTTCTTTTTTGCATTTTTTTCTCCCCCAGTGCTGGGAATCAAAACCAGGGCCTCTCTCACATGCTAAGTAAATGCTCTACCATTGAGCTCCATCATTCTTTATACTTAAGGTATATTACCTTCTCTTCAAATTTGTATTCTAAGCTATTCCTCTGTCAATTTGAAGGAAAGTGCTGCACTATTCATCTAGAATCTGTCTTCTGTCCTGTAGGGAAGAATTATTACCAGGTAGATGAACTTACTTTCAGTTCATCTATCAAATCATGCATATGCAGTTTACTGATATTGAATATGACAGTATTCCTGTTAACTGATAACCTTTATCCTGAAATCATCTAGGAAACTTGAGTTAGAATTAGCCAGTGTGCACTTTCACCAGTTTGTCCTCTATTTGTGTTCTACCAAGAAAACCCCAAACACCTGGAACTCATGCATACTCCTCTGTCTGAGCTTTCTGTGTTTGTTTGGCAGAGGGTGACCGTTGCTTTTGGCAGATGTACAGGATCAAAGGGATCTTTTTTTTTTTTTTGCTACCCTCAAAGAGTCAGTTTCTCAGTCAAAGCAAAGGAAGTGGTGAGGTTAACAGAAGTTTCAGCACTATCCTGAAATAAAAGTTAAGCGTAGTAGGTGCAATAAACCTGTTTACTAAGTATTTGTCAAAGGTAGGGACTTTGTTAAAATATTTGAACCAAGAAATTTAAAGACAATATTTAATTTCCACTAATCAGATGTCAGGTTTATTTCATAACTTGAAGAAAACTACTAACCAAAATAATCTTATTTGTTTACCTACACAGTTACTTTGAAGATATGGAAAATCATGTAAATATAACATTTATTTTATATTAATATATTTGATATGATGCAAGGAAACACATTCCCCCAAATATCTTCACCCAATTTATCATGTGCATTGGCTAACTTTACCTGGATAAGCCTTGACCCAGAACCTAAAGATTAGCATTAATTTTATTGCTGAGAAACTTTTCTCTAACGTGAGAACAGAACAGCAGAAAATAAATACGCATATTCCTTGATAAATATATGTGTTCATATATTGACATATGCATTTATATACATAAATAGATACATAAACCTGATACATAAATTAATAAGTATATTTTCCTGTTATATATGAATTTTGGATCTCATATTATAAAAAGCAGAATCTCTGTCTTTATGAGATCAGTGATGGTGTGATCCAGGCTAATTGGTATTCTACTTCCTTTTCCATTGAAATTATTTTATTTTACCTCTTGGACAGTTTTCTGTTAAGGACAGGGTCACAGGACAGGGTCCATGAAGAGAGGAAACCTAAATGTCTTCCTGATTTCAATTCATCAGCATAGGTAACATGGGAAGATAGAAACAGATAAGTAATCTATTGTTTTGAATCAAGACTCAGAGACTTCTGTACATTCAGCTCCTATTCCATAGCATGGCCCCAGCGACCAAGTGAACTATACAGTCTACCTTATAAATGCCAATTGGTGATCCAGGGCGCCTATTTCAACACAAATGAACCATTCCATTCTATAAGCTGGACCTATCATAGAAAGAAAACGAGTGTGAATGTTCTCCTGCTATCTCAAGGGGAACCCTCCTACTGTGGCACTCTTTCCTTCTGTATTACACAAAAGGGTTCATCCTTGAAGTAGTGGTCCTTAAAACTGCTCAGGCATTGCAATCACATGGAGTATTTCTTAAAATACAGAATTTTCTGGCTCAACAGATGCAAGATGGGACTCACATGTGTGCATTTCTAACAAGTTTCTGGTGAGGCTCCTGCTGCTGGTTCGTGGACCACAATTTAAAACCCACTGATTTAAAATGAAAACTTTCTTGTCAGAATCTAGAATTTTGCATAATGGATGTTTCATAATCTGAAATATTAAAGGGATACTGTAAAATTTCAACATAAACTAACTTCAAAATAATTTTTAACTTACTTTCATTTGAAATTGTGTCTCAAGCATAGCATCTTAAAAAAAAAGAAATGAGGATTACAGATTCTACTACACAGTCTGTTAGGAGCCTCGGTTTCAGGCAATTCGAGGACAATGCAATTTTTTTCCTTGAAGTCATGTACTGAGAATCTATGGTGTGGAAATAGAATAATCATCCCTAATACACAAAATTGTATCTTCTAAGGGTCAATAAATTGCTTTAAAAAATCAGAGCTGGGCAGTGTACACGCCTATAATCCCGGCGGCCTGGGAGACTGAGGCTGGAGGATTGAGAGTTCAAAGCCAGCCTCAACAAAAGCGAGGTGCTAAGCAACTCAGTAAGACCATTTCTCTAAAATAAAATACAAAATAGGGCTGGGGATGTGGCTCAGTGGTTTAGTGCCCCAAATTCAATCCCTGGTACCAAAAAAAAAACAAACAAACAAGCAAAAAACCCAAAAATGATGATCAGTGAAGTTTAAAAGTGTAAACACAAATATCTGTAGACAAAAATTTATAACAACCTTATTTATTCATAAGTGATCTGAACTAGAAACAACCAAAATATTTGGAAAGGTGAATGAATAAACTGTGGTGCATTCCTACTGTGGAATATGACTCAGCAATAAAAAAGAAATGAGCTACTCATCCTTGCAACAGTTTAAATGGATATCGAGGATAATAGGCTGAGTGAAAATAGCCAATCTAAAAAAAAAAAAAAGTTATAGTCTGCATAATCCCACTTGTGTAGCCTCTCAAAATGATAAAACTGGTAATAAAGAACAAATCAGTGATTTCCAGGGGATATGACAAAGGGAAGTGTATGACTGTAGATTGATGGCAGGAGGCTGTTTTGGGGTGACAGAACTGTGCTGCAGCCTGGTTGTAGTGACGGTTACCCAGACTGATACAGGCGTTAAAATTCATGGAATTGTGCAGACCTTCCAACAAGTCAAATTTACCATGGGACAAAAATTTTAATTAAAAAAACCCCTGAATTATAACATCTTTTATTTTTACCAGGTAGCTATTTTGGCACCATGATGTGGCATTAAAATATCCACTTATAAAAATGAATAAAAAAGTCTTAATTTAAGCAAAAGAAAAAAAAAACTATGATCTCTATGAGCCCATATAAATAAATTTTGGAAGTTAGAAAAGTCTGCCCAACAGAGCATTCCCATACGTCACCCCAGGCCCCTCTTCCCTATTTCTTCACTTGTTATCTTTCTTGGAACTCTTCTTTGCAATCTTTGTTGCTTTCAAAATGATTTTCAGAGGATGATTTGCTGTTTTCACTGAGGCTAGCTGTGAAAAACTGACAACCTTGGAACTGTCACTCAGACACCTGTCCCATAAATGCTCAAGCCTGCAGAGACTGTCAGCCTCCACAGCTTTCCTAGCCCTGTGATGGCAGCCTCAGGGCCTGCAAAGGGGGCCCAGACTGTTCTGAAGTAGTTATGACTTTTTAACACAGAGTCTTGAAAGAGAGGTGTCTGGAAGGTCAGGGTTTCCAGAAATGCCAGCGTTTTAATTCTAGCCAGAGCTTTCATTAGGTAATATTGACAAACATCTGCTGAATGGATGCATTTGCTTTTCTCTGTGAAAGATAGTTAAAAACGAATGTATCTATAATCCTAACTATGCGGGAAGTACTCTCTGAGTGTTTATGTATATTAGAGTGTCTAATTCTCTCAGTTTTCGGTGAGATAGGGATTCCTTATTTCTATTTACAGATGAGGAAACTGAGACACAGAGACAGTTCACAACTTGTTCACAAATAGTGGTGGAGTCAGATTTCAAACCCCAATGTCCAACTTGAGAGTTAACCACTAACAACCCCTTCTCTGTTTTTTGTTTAGTCTGTCCTGTTTCCTATCACAGCAGACTGATATCTTTGTTACCATTGCATTTCAGTCTGCACATAACCCACCAGCCCTGAGACACTTCTTAGATTCTTATGCAGAGCTGACCTTATTGTACCAGTTGGGCAAAGCACTCAAATTCTAGTGTTGGAATCACATAGGATGCTACTGGATCTGCCAGTTTGGGCACACATGTGGGTAGAGCTGCAGCCAAGGGCCGAGGAAAATGCCTGGCAGTACTGGAAGCACATGCACTCTTATGGAGGCATATGTGTCGGCCAGCCCTACTGTGTGGCATTTTCTGTCTTGCATATGCTTGCATCTTAGAGAACCTGGAAGCTGCTCTCCTATCAGTCAGAGCTGAGCACACCCTGGTTAAAAATGAAGCTTGTCCTACAGGAAGTTGGTCATAGAACACTGTTGCTGACCTGTGAATCTGTCATCCAGCCACCCTCATTGAGCAGAGAAGGTCGGGGCTGGAAAATGTGGAGAGGCACCTGTCTCCTTATCCTATCCTTTCTCTGCTTCACCTTGTGAACCTGATAGGGTGAAATAAGGATGCAATCTAAATCTTAAAAGTAGAGGGTTTTCTTTTCTTTTTTTCTTTCTTTTTTTTTTTTTAGTTCCAAGGCAAAAATAGCTTCTTCACTTTGGTGATGTTCCCACAGAAACATCTTTTTTTGTTTGCTTGTTGGTTTTAGAGATAGACAACTCAGTCTTTAATGACAGCTGTGGGTTGAGGTTGTACCAAATTAGGGTCTGCCTCAGTCTTCAAAGTAATTTTGAAGAATCCAGCATGATGGTCAAGGTGAGATACTACGAACCATAGAAAGAGTCCTTTCCCAGATAGGGTGATGTTTTGGCCTTAGACTAGAGGTCATGTGTCCATTTTATAGTAACAGGGATCTCAAGAACATTGCTACAGAAGAAAATATTGAATATACATTTTTGTTTTTCAGTGGGATGGTTGAAGGAACCTCAATTCATGTTTCTGGCTGGGCAGAGCCGACACCATAATCTCTAATTGGTAAAAGGTGTAGTTATATGGTTTGGGGTCTTTCTGTCATAAGTGACCATGACTATCAGTGGATATTATGTAAATTCGCTTCTTGGTGAACACATTCCAAATGCATAAATTGAAGGCAGTGAACAGAGCACTGGATTTCAGAACTGTGTGTGAAGAATTTCAGTACCATTGACCTTGTGCAGGGACTTGATCCTCTCTCTGGATCTCAATTTTCTTTTTCTTTTTTTTTTTCTTTCCTTCCTTTTCACCTTTCCTTCTTCCCTTCTTTAATATGCATGAATGATGAGTTGCATTGAGAATTAAAACATTCTGTATAAAGCCTTCTTTCCTTTTGGCACTTGGCACATAAAATATATATGAAAACATGGTAGCTATCATTTTTGTAGCCATGGAATTATGTTTCTGTGTTTCAGTTGAATTAAATATGAACAGCTATGGGAATTTGTGGTTATCATTATCTAGATACTAACTTTGTGATTCACTTTGAAAACGGTGAATGTACACTCTCGTTTTCCCTTGGCTACAAAGCATGCTCCCAAGATTCTTCTGGTGAAATCTCCAAAAGACTTGTGAAGAAGTAATTTAGTTATGAGCTTAATTCCAGTGCAGCCATAGAGGTAAATATATACCTATAAAATGAAGCACTTGATGCTTGAAGTAGCTGCCCTCTACATAGCTTCTTTTCTGAACCTCCCCTCTTTGGCCTCAGGTTCTGGTGACTGGACATAGGCTATGCTGAATTTCGGGAGTGAGTGTACAAATGTTGTTCTCCCGCAGGATGCACAGGATGCGTGGTGAGAGATGAAGCACCAGCCAGCCTTCTGCAGCTGGGAAGAGCAATTAGCAGCTTCATGAATTAGGGTCTTGTTTACACTGTTGTCCAAGATAATCATTTGTTTGTTTTAACTAAGACGCTCTATCTTCATCAAAGGCATCAATCCTCATATTTAAATGATAAGATCTTTGAATCTCATGATCATGTTTGGATTTCACAGCGGGAACCTCTTCGAAGCCCATATTTTCTCTCAGCTGACTTTGGTAATCAAGACATTAGTTATGTATATTCTATTTCTTTTCTTCAAGCAGATATGAAAATGTGATGGGATCTGTTCCGTCAACTTTTTCTCTGATACAAGGTCCATTTTAAGAAATACCTTTGATGTGAAATCCTGGGATACTCACACATGTGCGTGAACAAACACACCCATAAACACACACGTAGATATGAAATAATTATTTTACAAAATAGGTCATAGCCTTACCTTGGGTAATGTATTCTAATTCTTACCTATTCTGTGCTAGTTGATTTCATGCTAGTACACGAATTCTGCTCCCTTCTGTGTTCTATTAATTTCATTGAGGCTATGGCCAATTATTTCATTTCATGACTTACTAACA
Organism: Ictidomys tridecemlineatus; assembly: GCF_052094955.1. Lineage (NCBI taxonomy): Eukaryota > Metazoa > Chordata > Mammalia > Rodentia > Sciuridae > Ictidomys > Ictidomys tridecemlineatus. The sequence goes on along the minus strand of NC_135478.1, from coordinate 26,229,379 downwards.
AGTCACACCTAAAGTTTAAAACACAATGATCTACATATAATTTCACTTATTCTATCTTATCTCTTAGATTTGTAGAAAGGAGCCCATGTGGCAGGACTGTGTTCTTTTGATCTTGAGCTGTGTGATCTTAATGCAAGGATCCCAATATTGTGTTCTTTCCCTAAGTAAAACTCAGTCAGTACCTTTGAAAGATGAGAATTACTTCTAATCATTCAGTAAGCACTTACTGATGATACAAATACTTTATTTTGGAAATCATACATATTAGTCATTAATTAAACTATATTCACTTGTCCCAGAAAGGGACTTCTGGCATAAGGTGGTCAGTGAACACCTAAAACGTGTTTTGCTGACACAAGTTGTAATCTTCATGCAATCAGAGCATTCACACTTCGGCTATTTTATTTATACTTTTAAAACCTATTTTAGAGAAGAGGAAGAAGAAGAAGACCACTTTAGAATATGAAACTATAAATATAATCGGTCAATAATTTATACTACTAGAAAATTGATATACCTTTCCTGATTTAGATGATTGGAAGACATTCATAGAATAAATTAAATTTTAGGAATATTCCTTAATTTCCTTTTATATCCCAGACACCTTCATATCCTTGGCACCAGAAGTAAGCAAAGCATTGTCCTTGTCCTGGGAGAACTTAAAGCTTCACTCTGAAGTAATTTCAGGGCTCTGTGATCTGTGCAGAAGTAGACATGTGTACCCTAATAAGGAGCATCAATATGAATCCAGAGGAACAGATCATGGGGAGTGGGCCGTAGACAGCTAGGGGACTTGGCAGGGAAGAGGTAATTCCTAAATCTGGTTTTGTTGGTTAACACCCAGGTCTAAATCAGTGATCTGTAACAAGTTGTAAGATGGATTTCTTACCAAAAAAGGAAACCTTCAGAGTGGAAGTGGCTGGGGTATGATTCTACCTGGTGCGGAGCTTCCTCCTTTACACCTAAAGAATTATCTGTCTGGTTCAGGAGCAGCTCAGTCAGGGGAGTGTGGATGCAGGATGACGCCTGGGTGCGTAAAGATTCACGCAAGTTCTTGTAATAAAAACATCAGACAACTGTTTGGTGACAAGTGTCACAGGTGTACATTGCACCATCTGCTGGCATAGGGAGAGCATGAGATGCATTGCCAGGGGCCCGAGCAGTGTTCTAGCCCTGACAAGCCTTGCTGGCATCCTTCTCCGGGATTCTCAGGTTATGTACCTTGAATTTTTTTTTCCCCTTTTAGACTGAGTGTCATGCAAGAGGTAGTTTAATAAAAAATCATAAGGTGTCACCTTTAAATGACCAAAATTATTTAAAATATTTGCACTTAAATGATTTAAAAAAAAATTTTTTTTCTTCAGGGAATACAGGTGGTTAGTCTATTCACACCTCTGGGAAAAAAAGCCAAATGACATCTTTAAATAGTTGGCTCAGTCATCACAGGATCACGGCTTGTCCCACATCTCTCTGTGCTTACTCTTGACTTCAGCTTCTGATTCTGATTTGATCCTTTCAAATGTGAGCAGTCTGAATTCTGATTCTGCCCTGTTGCCACATAAATACCCTAGGGGTTCACCCTCAGTTTAACCTTGATCCTTTGCTCTGTTAAACCATTGTAGATATTGACTGTAGCCTGTGCTGTTGGGATCTGCACTACACCATCCCAGGTGAAAGATCTGGGATGGAGAGCCATACTTGGATTCTCAGGGAGGGCAGGAGAATGGCTGCTTCTAACTCTTCAGTGTGTATAGCAACAGTTAAGATAACAACTAACTTGATGCTCAAAGTTCTCAAAGGGTAGTTGTCAGACCTCAATGGAGAATTACTAGCCCTTAACTAAGGATTCTGAGTAAATGTTTCTGTTCTTACGTGTAAGTTAATACTCTCTTCATATTGTTGGATGAATAATCTTTTTCTTCCTTTCTTTTCTCTTTTTATTTTATCATGCCTGAACCTCAACTACAGATTTTCTTTGAAAATTAGTGAAGTACCTGGAGAGATTTGTTTGGAATTCTTTGTTTAGTGCACTTACTGAAAACAAAGAAATAAGTACTCGGAAAGCTAAATTGATGAACTCCTTGTTTTCAGCAGATTATACATTTATTGAATGCAGGTGCTATCAAGAAATATATGATCTCTGTCTTTGCACCCTTCATACTTTCTATCTAGTAAAGGGCCTTGCATCAAATAGCAGCTGAATAAATAATTGCTTATCAACTCCAGTGGGATTATGAAGGGCTGATTACACATATGAGCACATGCACATGGATTGTCTGGACAATTAAAGCCATATCCTCCAAGAGACTAAAGGTTTTTCCTTGCCGAATTTACATGCAAACATCAAATATGGAATAGAATTTGGCATTCTTTTATGGATCCATTGTTGTACATGAAAATCAGTTATCGAACTGCACTCATGAGAATGATGACTCATGATGCTAACACTTCAGCACCTTGAGGTGTATTCACAGAAAGAAATCATGAATGAATAATGGGACACAAAGATCAAATGAGATAAAGTGACTCTGAGTCCTTACCAGGAAAGCCCACAGAGTCCCGTTCAACACGTAGGAACATGATGTGTTACCTGCTCTTATAATTGTTTAGGCTGTTCCTTTACTAGCATTTTGAAGAGGATGTGTACATGCTCTGCAAGGATTATTGAAACTTGAAAGTAAAGCAGCATAGAGAAAGAAGAACATTTGTAAATACCTTATGATGAACTATAAAATTAAAAAAATCTATATTCTGTTCTAATTGAGCTTTTTTATGTCCCACCTCTTTCCCCACAGAGCATTTTAGGTAATCAATAATAATGCATATATGCATATTTTCCAGCAGAAAGTGAGGCAGAGTTGATGCCTTTTGACTTGTTCTATGACCTTGGGAAGCTTCTCGGCTTCCATGTGTTGTTCCATGTGTATAAGAGAAACAGTGAAAGATCACTAACTGTGAAAGGTTGTGAGGGAAATGAGATAACTTTATATAAGCTGATTAACATTTTATAAGTAGTAACTAATATGTTATCATGATATCTTGAGTTCCTATTATGTGTTAGACATAGTATTAGCTGCTGGTGATTTGGAGATTTAAATCAGAGATGTAATTTTTCGAGATGACTGCAAATAGCCATTCTTAAATTTGGGGTTAGAGTTTATGTAGCATTATAGTGCCCTCTATGAGTAAAGTAAGTAAAAAAAAAAAAAAAAAACAGAACAGAACAAAACAGAATCACATGTCATGTGTAGATGAGAATTCACAACTTTGGAGGAAAGTCGTAGTTGTTTATTTTTTTTTTCTTTTTATAAGAATTAAATGTGGCCACATATGAACCAATAACCAGAGTTACTGATTGGTAAATATGTGCATACTATATACATGCTTTAGCAGCTTTATAAGTATTGCAAGATTTGATGAAGTGATGAGATAGAAGGGTTTTGAGAGGTGATTTAGAGGAGGTGGAGGTGGTTTAAAGATTGATTCTTAACACGGGTTTTATTGTCACTGCATAGTGTTTTCAGCCTTCTAAAAGGCCATGCCCAGGTGTTGAAGGTAAGATTCTAGGAAGCAACCTCTGAGCTGGAGTTTAGAGCACAGGATGTTTATTAAGGAGAGTTCTTGGAATCAAAAACCTTGGATGGGGCAGGAAGAGGAGTGAGATGCGGAGAGGGAAACGGTGAGCTACAATCAGGCCAAAAGAGGAGGATAGTCTCTGCCAATCCCACAGGGACCTCTGCAGATAGATTCTTAACAAGGGTTTTATTGTCATTGGCCTTCAGAATGTCCCATGCAAGGCTGACCAGGCCCTATAGGCCCTGCTTGAAGAGTTACTAGTTATTAGATGTGGACTCCTTTAGGAAGGGGTGTGGTGTGAGGTGATACAGCTCTAGCAGCTGAGACAGTCCTTCAAGAGGAAACAAGTCCTCAAAAGGAGATTGGTGCCCAACACCTGAAGTCTACTGGGAAGATAAAAAAATTAACACCAGATTGTCCTCAATACCTTGGCACAGATATATCTCAACCCCTCTGTTGAACAAAAATTGTCATGTATCGCTGCTAGGGATTAAAAAAACATCTTTATTAGATGTTGGTCAGTTTTTCCAAAGAACCTATGATCTATAAGAAGTTCTCAGGTCTCTCATATTATCCCTAGAAATGACCATAAATTACGTACAAATCAGGGTCTCTCCCACCTGGACTGAATCATCTAACAGTGAACTTAATCCAGAAGAACTTTTTATCATGGAAATTTTCAAAACATGTACAAAATGGAGATAAATGTATGCACCACAGAGTGTCAATATTTTGCCCTTCGTGTTCCAGAAGAATTTTTAATAGCATAAGGCACAGCCTCCGTGTTGATCAGAGACAGAGCCGGAAGGGTGTGCTCTCAGAGCGGGGTGAGATTTCACAATGCTTGAAGTCAGGAATGTCTCTTAATAGCACTGACGTGACTGCAGTTGAAGCTGTCAGAGCCGTGATTCTGGGAAGTGGCATGCCCACCCCCACAGTCCTTCGGAGCAGTGCCGCTGGCTGCTCACATTTCCACTGTCCTGGCTTGGCTACGGGAACTGGATTTGAACTTGGACTGTGCGCTGATGTCAGAGGCTATCTCAGTGTCCCAGGGCATCCACAAAGGCTATGTCCCAAGTCACAGATCAGTAAAGGTGCTGGGCATCTAAGGTGTTCGCTTCAGTTTATAATTTTGCTATATAATTGAGGAGTCTCCTCTGGAACTTGGTGAACATGGAAGTCATCTGACCAGCCTCTTAGGGTCTTGGCAATTTGGGGGGTCCCAGTAAAAAGCCTAAATCAAAATTTCTGTTTAGGAAAGAAGTATATCAGGGAAATTGTAAATGTCTAAAGCAGTGTTTGGGATCTAACTAGAACCTTTCTACTTGAACATCTAAATCACTACTGACTCCCTACAATTCAGGTCCACTGACGGCTCTGTCAGAGCCCTGTTAGACCACGTCTTCGCTGGGCTCTGTCCTCAGTGTGAAAGGCCCTGGCATGCCTTGGAGTGAATCAGCAGTCCACTTCACCCTTGTGGAATGAGCAGGACTTTGTTGGTTGTTTGGCTCTGGAGCAGGTGGTGGTGGGGGTTGCGGCTGTTGCATTTCCTCTTTGAGGTGGGGGCTCAGCTGTTTCCTTGGTCATGCGCCCTTAGTAAGTGGCTGGAGGAGGCAGGAGGCCAAGAATACAGCTGAGACTTGAGCTTCAGCCAAATCCCAGCAGCTGCTACTCTGTTCTCAGAGCTGGAACAGACTCCAGGCTGCTATGTGGCCTGATCTGGCATTTGGGGTGGGGCCTCAGAGGAGTGTCACTTGCATATTCTGAGTGACATAACGCACCTGCTATTTTTTTTTGTGTGTGTGTGTGTGTAGCCTCATTTGAGGGACACTTGTCTGACATTCAAATTATTCAAAAAATTTTAGATTGCTGAAAATAACAAAAACTTTCACTCCTTTGGAGTGGTTGAATTTGTATGTCTTAAAGGGATTCCTTTTAAAGTAAATCTTAGGTTATATCTGAACTCAAAATGTATAAGTTTTAAAAAAATATGTTTTAGTTGTAGATGGATATGATACCTTTATTTTATTTGTTTCTTTTTATGTGGTGCTGAGGATTGAACCCAGTGCCTCACACGTGCTAGGCAAGCACTCTACCACTGAGCTACAGCCCCAGGCCCCAGAATGTATAAGTTTAACATAAACATGACTTAGTTTACATTTGTCTGTCCACATATGCATGGAAGCAGCTGGGAAAAATATTGGACTAGCAGTAGGAAGAACAGAATCCAAGTTTTTGTGTGACTTATGCATATAGATAGGTCATTTTGGACAATGCATTGCCTTTAGCTTAAGCTTGTGTGTGTGTGTGTGTGTGTGTGTGTGTGTGTTTCATGATGCTAGGGATTGAACCCAGGGTCTTGTGCATGCAAGGCAAGCACTGTACCAACTGAGCTATATCCCCAGCCCTTAAGCTTGTTTTTAAAAATGTGTTAATGATATAATAAATCTCTCAGATCAGATTATGCGGATTTATATTCTGAAGTTAAAAAAATTGAAGAGGGAAATTATGAACTCTATAAATACCTACACAATCCAAGTGTTCACTTAGACAGACACACATCTGCATATCTATTTCTACGTAGCGAAAGGTAATGACTTTTAAAATGACTTACCATAGAGTTGCTTTATATAATATAAACAAATCCATTTGAAGATAAGAGATTGTATCAGTCATTTGGGATTTAGCTATTTCCTTTATTGGAGAAACAAGACAAAAATGCTCTGGGTAAATACCACACAAGTTCATGAAAAGATCCTCCCATTTGAAAGCTCTGGGCTGCTGAAAAGCTACTTAATGACCTACTCAATTCTTGATGAACCCACTCATGCCTCCATGAGTCTCCTAAAGGGTGCATGCAGAATATATGAAGGCATGAAGCTTATTCTATTCATTAATAGTTTTGGAGAAAAAAATAATAGGATGCATGTGTTATGTTTTCTAAAATAACCAGGTCATTGCTTATGGGGAGATGGTGCAACTGGTCTTTTCCTTTCTCCTCAGACCCTTAACTCCAACCTCTCTACTCAAGGGACATTGGCTAGAAGCAGGAGCTTATTAAAAGTGACAAACCTATTTGGGGCTTCTGAGTAAAGTAGATTAATATACAATATATATGAAGAATGCCACAAAAGATTACAGTTGTCACGTACTGTTCCCTGTATTCAAACAGAGGGAATTTAATTTCTTTTTAACTAAGTCCCCACCACCTCACAGAACTGTTAATTTTATCTGAAAAGCTCTTTGATTAGTTCTGTACAGAGAAAAGTAAGCTTAAAGAGATATTCAAGTCAGTGGTTCCATCCTTGAATTATCAAGAAATTTTAGCCCAGTCATACCTGCGATTATTCTTGACTTCGTTGTTAATGAATTTGAGTTGTTTTGATTTTGGTATTTAGTCCAAGCACAGTGCATATTTTATGAGAATTTAAATGTTTATTTAATTAGTCTTGAGAATCTTTTGGCATTTTATTAAATTATGTAGTTTGTGTGTCGTGTATTTTCCCTTTGTTTTGTCTTTGACATTTAGTTAAAATATGCCTTTTCACAGACTAAATTCCTTTCATTGTACATTTGATTAAATGTGATTATTCTTTTTTTATTGATTTTATTTTTTAAATACATGACAGCAGAATGCATTACAATTCTTATTACACATATAGAGCACAATTTTTCATATCTCTGTATATAAAGTATGTTCACTCCAATTTGTGTCTTCATACATGTACTTTGGATAATGATGTCCATCACATTCCACCATCATTGCTAAATCCCTGCCCCCTCCTTTTCCCTCCCACCCCTCCGCCCTATCTAGAGTTCATCTATTCCTCCCATGCTCCTCCTCCCTATCCCACTATGAGTCATCACTTTATATCAGAGAAAACATTTGGCATTTGTTTTTTAGGGATAGGCTAACTTCACTTAGCATTACTGATAGTTTTATTAATAAATGTTTGCATTGTCTTTACTTTCTTATTTTCTGATGAAATGAGTAATTACACTGCAACCATGAACATGCGCCACTGTGTGATTAACACTGCAAATAGGCATTTGAATTTTTTTTCTATTTTTAATTATTTTATGGCTATAAAGGTAAGGCATTTCATTTGAAAAGCCTTGAATATACCTGTGACCTCAACTCTCTCTGATGAATCCCTTGACCTGATTTGCCTCTCATATCACTTTGTTATTTGCCCTCAGGCATGTTGTGATTGTCACCCTCCTTCCTTCCAGAAGTATATGGAGGAATGTAGCCCAGTGGTAAAAGCCAGGCTTAGTATGTGCAAGGCTCTGGTTTCAGACCTCAGCACCACCACCAACAACAAAAAACTGTGTATGGATGAAGTTGAAGTTTCAGAATCAGTCTGTCAGAATTTGAACTCTGCTCTCATCCCTTCTTAGAATTAAAGTTTGATATGATACTTAATGTCTCTATGACTTACCTTCTTCCACCCTAAAACTGGATTATTTTACAGTCTCTATTTATATTTGCGTTTAACTTTGTTTTTATGTGAAACCTCAAATTGTATTAGAGTAAAGTTAGCTTTATTTACCAATGTCATTTATGGCAGTGATAATGATAATGATGGCTGGTAACTAAATGTTAGTTTGGAAATGAGATCACGGTGTTTTAAATTCTGATTAGGCACCATAGTCTCATGACTGGTTAAATTTATCTATTAATTCATCAAGTAAGTAATTTTTCAAAGAATTACCAAAAATTAGACACTTTATTTGGTGTTTTAGTATACTAAAAACTTATTTTTAAACAACTTCTGTGAGAAAAGCATAAATAATTTTCACATTCTTTCTGAAGAAATGGCAATTTTTGTTGTTGTTGTTGTTTGTTTGTTTGTTTTTTTTTTTTTTACAATGATCATTGAAAATTGGGCTCCATATATAGATTTGCTCTCTTTTTTATGCCTTTTGGAGGGGTGTTGAATTAAAAGAAGAGAAAAAGGCATGGAACATTTCTTCTTGCTAATTAAAGGAATGTGTGATCTTTCTGAAATAGGACTATAAAGCATGCCAATTCACAATTAAAAATTTGCAACAGTATGCATATAGCATATAGCATCACTCCAAAATAATGTACTTTGAAAGTCAGTAGTAGGGCAGACTTCTGGACAACATGTACAGTCTTGAAGAGATACTGATTTTCAAAAGAAGATCTTCATAGCCTGGGATCCTACCAGCTTAGCAGTTGGGTAGAAGTAATGGTGACTTGATCTTGTCTGTCAAGTTGAACATCACCTGCAGCACTTCTTTTCTGAAAAAAACAAACAAAAACAACAAAAAGGAACTCATCAGCTCATCGAGTCAATTGGTCAAAAGGAAAACACAAATTTCCTTCCCAAGAGATGGACAGTTTCCTTCTCTCAGAAAACTTTACTACTTTTCATTGCAAGGCATCTCTGATTTTATTTTTGAAAGAAAGCTATATTAATAAATATTATATTTATTGTATCACATATATATTCAACATCTATCTATCTATCTATCTATCTATCTATCTATCTATATATATATATATATATATATATACACATACATTTCTATGTGTATGTATGCATAGGAACTTGTTTGTGAAAAAAGTTTATTTTAAGATGTCTAGAGACTACATAGGCCATGGTGATGAATAGGATATCAATTGCTTATTATTGCCAGCTAGAAAATAAACTTTTGTTCCAGTGTTTATTTTAAGAAACGGCCAGTCCTGCAATTATCTTTCAAAAGCTGCTAGAGACATGCCTAAAAAGTTCAATTACATTTTCAGCACATAAAACAGAAACAAAAAAACCCCTAGAAGTATATTTCAACTTTATTTGCATACGTAACCTTGGGGAAAGAAAGAAAATGTTGCACCATAATACCTTATAAGAGGAGGTTTCCTAAATTTTCTAGCCAATTTCTGATCATATTGCCATGTCACAAAGTCTGCAAGAAAACCCAGGCCATTCAACCAGCTATATGAAGAAAACAAATAGGTCCTAAGGTAGATTTTGTTTAAATCAGAGCATTTTTTTTAAAGGAAATATGTTCCAAAATTGGCTTCATAAACCCACACATGAGTGTCAGAGGAAGTCCATCTAACTAGATGGACAGCATTTATTTTCACTTTTGTAGGTAGCCTTAAGCTTGCCATCTTGGGAAGCCCAATGTATTGCTGGTAGACCCCATCACTGGTATGTTCTGTGGGCTGGCTACTCTTCCCTTCACTCCTGCCAGGGTCTCTGAAGTTTAGAGCAATCTTGACCTGATCTGGACATGACATTTCTGGTCATGTTCAAGCCACAGAAGAGTAATCAGGCCACAGAGAGCGAGCACTTCCAGAATCGAAAATAGAACCTTCTAGGCTGTACAGATAGTTTTGGACCACACAAGATTTCAAATACCTGGGATTCCACATTTGTACATTTGCAAATAGCCTACATTCAGATGACACAAAGTACATACACACATACAAACATTTAAAATTAGGATACCAATAATGCCTTTGTAAGGTTAAAAGTTGTCTTTTGTGTAAACATGAATAGGATTATTTGGAACTTTTAGATCCAAATCATCCCTCTTGTCGTCATGCAGATAACTTCTGTGAGGCTGCAGATCTTATTGCATTCTTATCTTCTTTGTATCTTCTTCTCTTTTTTAGTGAAATAAAAAAATTGTTCAAAGCACAGAGCACATTTTTCTATATATCATTTTATCATTAATATAGGACAATGCTATTTCCATTATACCTTTTATCTATAATCATAAAATCTCTCTGTTAGGTACTAGTAAAAAGTCCTGAATGACTTGTTGTTTTCATAGTTTTATATCTATTTGTGAGAAATAAATTTTATTACAGATTTCATCACAAATTGCTCCCAATACTTCATATTCCATTTTTATATATTACTTTTGCAAGAGAGTTCCTCCTTCTTTCATTGGTTCGTTCCTTCCTCTCCTCTATCCTTTTTTATCATTATAAGTAGAGAACAATTATGAATTTTAATGATCATATAAATTTTCTCCACATTTAAGCTTTGGGCTTTGTATTAAGGATTCTATACCCAATAAACAAAAAAAGATTCTGCTTTGGAAAACGCCTTGCTATATATTATGAATGCAACTACTGAATTTTCTTATTTATATTTAAAATCTTGAAGGCTTTACAAATAAGCCATTAGCTCAAAAGCTGAGTATTGTATATCACATAAGATTGACAGATATTTCACTTCCGTGATATATCAAATCATAAATTTAATTTTTTGCTAGATAATCTCACCCTGGAATTTTCCATATCTATAGCCTGGGTACACACTCCTGCAAACTTTGAACAACTACACTTTCTAAAGTTTCTGTTCTCTGGTGTAATAACAGATATTCAACCTCAATTCTAGAGATCAGGTTGTCTCCTTGGTTGCAGGGATGCCATAGCACATTTGCTTTTTAAGAGCAAGGCTGCACATTAGAAAAATCGAAGTGGTTGATTTAGCTTCCTGTGTTTTTTTCCCCCGGAAATGTCAGTCTGCATTGAGTTCATCGGGAGTTTTCTTCTATTGAAGTCTCTGAAAAGTAAGTGCACTTCAAAATTCTTTTGTCTTTTCATGTCACCTGTGTACAAAACCAAGAGCTCTTTCTAAGCTCTTATCTTAGACATTATGAATCCATGAATTAAAGCCCCAAATCTTCAAGTTCATCATCAGGCATCCATGGGGAATTTCTGAACACAACTGTTTTCCTTCAGTGGTCATGGGACTATACACCTAAGTCCAGACTTGACCTTGTGCTTTCTGATGTCAGCTATACTTTTTGCCAGTTGCTTCATTTAGAATGGTAGGAGAACTTGTTTTCTCTCACTTCTTTTCAAAACTCACAGAATTCGTAGCAGCTATTCTTTCTGGTGGGGGTTGGGGGGTGGGAGGCACTAGGGATTGAACCCAGAAGAGTTTGACTACTGAGCAATATCTCCAGCTCTTTTTGAGACAGGACCTCATTAAATTACTGAGGTTGGTTTTGAACTTGAGATCCTCCTGCCTCAATCTCTGAGTAGCTGGTATTACGGGTGTGTACCACCACACCCGGCAAGCTGTTATAAGATGTGAATGGTTGGCATTAATTAGTTTATAATAAGGGAACTTCAGAAAGCAAACACCATTTTCCTTAATTCCACTTTTTCAAGACTGAAAAACTGGTTGGAAAGTTTGCATAGAGGAGAGTTCATCAGGCAGATGACATTCACTGGCAATGCTTTTTAATTTTGAATGTAACTACCTCCTTCATTGTCCCTTTAAGCAAGAATGTATTAATTTAAAAAATACATAAAGTCAGGTATAGGGCAGGGAGGGAATGAAATCTTTATGTTCAATCATCTGTTTCAGACAGAGTGGGCATATGATTATAATTCTGACATTGAAGGCATCAGGTGGACCAACTTCAATCTATAGCCTTTTAACCACATATTTCCTGTAAGTAACTATCCAAACAGGGCATCTGAGGTTCAATCAGCATGGCCACAGATGACTTCAGAGCCCAAGGACTGCCCAACACAAACAGATGTACACCAGGTCAGATGTTTTCAGTAGGAAATTATCTTCTGGCCAAATCATGGGCATACTAGAAAAACATAGATTCTTCTCCAAATGTGTTTTGAGGTTGTTGAAATGCTTTTCTTTTTGCTCTCTGAGTAAACTGGGGTAGATTGAGTTCCTGTTCTGTGTGAAGCAGCATACACGTACCCTGCTGTCCAGGGAACTTAACCTAGTGCTGATATGCATCATCTGGAAGATTCCTTTAGAATGCTTATATTTAAACTTGACCAAACCTTCCATATTTAGAAATAAAAGCTTTAGAGACAGTCTTCTGCGTATTTGGTTTCTGTTTTATTCTACTAGAGTCTCTGTAAGTCTTCTGTAAGTCTTCACCCCTCTCCAAAGGTGCATGGCTCCTTTCACTTCCTAGCTGCTTTCCTTGTCTTCCAGGAAACGAAACATCCAATAGGATACTGAGGCCACCTTTCCTTAAACACTTGAGGTCCTGAACTAGACCCTTTCACCTTTTGCACCCTTTCTTAGTTCTGAGGTAGATGTGTTGTTACTCACTTGCATCTACCTTTTTTTTTTTTTTCTTTTTTCAACCAGGGATTAAACCCAGAGGTGCTTAACCACTGAGCAACATCCCCAGCCTTCTGTCTCGCTAAATTGCTTAGGGACTTGCTGAACTGCTAATGCTGGCTTTCAACTTGCAATTCTCCTGCCTCAGCCTCCAGAGTTGTGGGCTTATGGGCGTGCGCCACCACACCCAATTGAATAGTTTTATAGAAGTTTAATTGTGAGGAAAACTCCATCACATCGTTGCTTACCCACCAAAATAAATAAATAAATAGGCCAAGGTTGAATGCCTCCATTTATATTTCAAGCGCACTCTCTTACAGGAAGTCTGAGGGATAGTAGGATTCGTTTATTGGACACTTACGTTATTGTCTGGCAAATATGTTGATCTCAGCACAGGGGCTTCTTGGTTTTCATGGCTGTGCCTGCAGTGTGCAGAAAAAGGAAAAACACCTGAGAGGAGGAAAGCGCCCGTGTTTAAGAAGGCAGAGCAGATCACTGTGATGTGCTTGTGTAAGAGGTGTGATGCGCATGTGCAATCCCCTGTGGTGCCATATGAACACCTCTGCACCCTTGCCGTGCTTTGTCCTGAGGGGAGGGGTGACCCACAGGTGGGGGTCCTGTGAGAAAGAGCACTCAGAGAAAGTTCATGAAGCAATTGACAAGAGCACAACTGGGAAAGAAGAAGTGCTGCCTAGAGGAAATGCTTTCATCCAGAAGTATGAACAGGGCCCAGATGTCTGGGCAGTTTAATTATAATCCACCATGCAGTCAGTCCATACCATCCCACTGCTTGCAAGTTCCTTCAGGCTTGGGGAACTTTCATTCTGGGGTTCGGTGCCTTCCTTTTATCCTTAACGATAATATCTTTTCCATTGACCCTGTTTTCTGTTAGTTCTATTCATTAGCTTTCTTTAGATGGCTTTTTAAAATTCACCACCAAGAAAACTTTGAGGAAACTTAAGTCTAACCTTGGCAGTGACATACATTGTTTGTATTATTTGCTCTCATCCTCTGGATTGTTTGCCCTTAGGTACCTTCATGTGTTGACTTCTGTTGTCAGTTTGTTAGCTCCTTCAGCTGCAAACACACTCTCTTTCCTTGATCAGTTCCTGGCTAGGGACACAAAATATTCCTAGAGTAGGTGCCCATTAAATAGGCTTCAGCACTTATTTATAGGTTTTGTTTTATTTTTTGGTACTGGGAATTGAACCCAGAGGGGCTTAACCCCTGAGCCACATCCCCAGTCCTTTTTATTTTATTTTAAAATTTTAAGATAGAGTCTCACTAAGTTGTTCAGGGCCAACAAGCGTGTGCCACCAGCCTGGCTTCAGCTCTCTTTTCAATGGCTAGGCCCAACCTCACAGAGCTTAGTCAGACCAAAGCATTTTGAGATCCATGCAAACAGAGCATGTCATGATTTTGCCATTGGGTCAGTTTTGGTGGCTATTGGTTAAATTTAAGGGAAATTTTAATCCTTGCCACCTGGGTTAATAAGTTTCAGAGTGATCAGATGTCTGGCTTTTAGATGCAGGAAGCAAAAGCATAGTGAAGTCACCCAGCCATCACTGACTGGTGTCCAGGTACAGTATGGCTCCTCCTTTCATTCACTTAGCCAAGAAATCCTACTGTGTGTCAGGCACAGTTCTCAGTGATTAACACAGAGTTAGACAAAACCAGGCAGAAAATCCACCTGATTGTGTGGCTTACATAATAGTAGGGAGAGAGTGTTTTTCACTACTTAAAATTTGTTACTTTGTTAAAGAGTGACTCATCTGCCTTGCTGAGCCCTAAGGGGATCCAGTGATTGAAGGAGCCATCAGCCAGCTGACTTAACACTCAAGAGACCAGGGCAAGCAGGCAGCTTTTTGCATTCCTCATCATAGGCTTAGTGACAAATGAATGCAGTTGATGTGGGGATAAAACGTAATAACTATGTAGAGCATTCCGGTCCAAAATTTCCCATGTAGTAAGCACTCAATAAAAGGTGGTTGTTGCTTTATTAGTGTGGTTGCTGGATTTTGTAGAAAGAGCTTCCTATCTAGATGTGAACACAAAATTATAGCCCCTAGCTACCGGATGTAACTAGAAGCTGTCTCTGAGTTTCTCTGGCATTCTACTTGCTCTGCTTGGGATGGCAGCAGACATCCATTTCTGTTAACCACGCTCTGCCCTCACTCTCCCTCCCTTTGTGGAGTAGAGCACACCTCCTACATCATTCTTCTCCAATCACAGATCCCTCCACCTCCATTTTGCTTTTTTTATTTTGGGGAAATGCCTTTCCACATCTTTGGTCCTTGGGAAACATCCTTTTATTATTTTTGCTGTGGAGGAGGAACACAAACAATTCAACCTTCTATGCTGATTCCTTCAGAGTAGGTATAATAATGATGGATTTGTTAATAGTCATTCTGACAAGGCAGCTGGAAGACATGACACATGCATTTATGGTACCCAAAACGGATAGGTATCAGGATATTCATAGGTGAATATAGGGAAAACAGAAGCCTCATGGGAAACCTCAAATTTCCCCTAATTTATATATAGGAAAAAAAAATGACATTCATGGCCATTTCAAAAGTCCCATAAAATAGCAATTCATCAGTTTTTCTTGACTTTTATTCATTGTATCTAAATGCCTGTTCCTTTCTTCTTTTCTATGAAGAAGGTTTTAATAACTCAAACACTTAGCTCCCACTCTGGCTCCTATGACTGCATCACATTTGCTAAGTTTCATTGTTTTGAAATGACAGATGCCTTTTTTTTACTTCTTGTAGGAATGAAGGAGAAAAGAGTTCCTGTCAGACATCCTGATTATCTTTAAAATTAATATTTCTCCTCCCTCTTAAAAATGCCTCTCCCCTTTGTGATGAATTTTATATTTTTGAATCCTTTAAACCAGAATGGAAGACATGAATTTTGTGATTAATCTTTGTTCTATCCCAAGATATAGCCAATGTAAAGAATTGAAAAAAAAATGGATTATTTCCTTGGCATCCAGATAAAAAGAAAAACTTTAAAAAATGCATTGAAATGAATTGAATTAAACTTAAAATGCAAAAGTTCCAGGGTCTACAAATCCAGCAAGAGTATCATTTCAGGGAATCATTGCCTCTTCCCATCTCTACAATTGTGCTGCTTGGTGTAGGAGATAACAGATCAGTGAAATTGAGAGAAATAATCCAGAGTAAGTGTATAACTTGATGGCATTCCTGTAAGATCTAACTATTAAAGTACGTTTTTCTTTTACAAAGTCATAGGGCATCGTCTACAAGATCCCAGCTGCATTTGTAAATTCTTGGGAAACGTAGTTACAATTAGGAAGACAAGGGCTATTGTTTACCTCCAAGATCCTGCTTTTTTTTTTTCCTTTAAAGATTAGGGAGATGCTCAATTCTCAGCATTACATGTGATCTGTCACCAATATAGAGTCTAATGAATTATTTCATATTAAAAACTGAACATGGCTTTCCACAAAACCTGAGCATGTTCTATCTTGGAATCGTGTAGCTACGTAGTTTTCTGTGTGGCCTCTGGACAGATAGACACTCTGAGCTCTGGGTGTGGAAAGAGGAAGTTGGGCAGATAGCAGACATTTTTAGGGCATTCTGACAGCTATGGTGTGTGGGTTTTCAGGATTTTCAGAGACGGACTGAGCAAATGTCTGGAGGCCCAAATATGTCCATGAAATTTTGGGGATAAAAATAGGGAAGAAACACACATGCTATTATTAAAGGATATGCTCATATCTGTTTCTGTTCCGTATTTGTGAGCTGATTCTCAGGGAAAGAAGATAGTGATCCAGTGAAAATAAATGTGTGGATCTCTCTTGCAACATCTTGAAAATTAATTGTTTCTATTAGGTAAATATGGTCTAGATTACTAGTAGAGGCATCATTAAATGATAAGAATTTGTGAAAAGAGCTCTGACCTTCAATCAAAATGATTTTGTTTGTGACCCAGATCTGCCACTATAAGGTGGTGGATCTTGTCCAAATCACTGTATTTGATGTCAGCTACACTAGCTGGTCTGAAGGTTCTTTGTACCTCTGTGGTTCTGTATGTACTTTCACTCTTTTTTTAAAGTTCATACCTGGTCAGAGGTTGATGACAATACTCCTCATTTGGATAGATCATGGCTGGACTCTTAATAGAGTGAGGATGGAAATGTAAAGTAGTGTTAGAATGCATGGATTATGGAAGTTGAGGCCATTTGCAAATCCTTGGACAAGTACCAGTGGTTATTCAGTCAAACTAAAATCAGCATCAGCCTCAGTGCACTCAGAGATAGCTGGGGCTTACTTTATAACATGGCATTAGGAGACCATTGACCCCAGTCTCTGTGTCTTTGACTTTGGTTATATTTTTTTGTTTGTTTGCAATAAAAAATATACCAAGAGATGGGCAAGTCATTCATATGCTACCAATCAGGTGCTCCATTCCATCTAGCTGTCTTTCCCAGATTAATGATAGCCTGATATTTGCACTGCCTTCAACTATGTCAAGAGTAGGCTATGGACAAACAATGTTTAGAATTGATAGTGTTTAATACCCTCTTTTGGTGAGGCACATTGGCCCCATGTGCATTGACTCCAATTGAGGTGCAAATGTTCTCGGAACATCTTATTTCCCCTACCTAATCTCTTTGATCTTGTGGGGTCCACATTATATGGATAATTAGCAAAGCGTATTTATCAAAGACAAGGCTGCTAAGAAGATGATACAACTTATTGGGTACCTGTACAGTCAAGTACTAACTAGAGCATAGAACTAGTTTGTATATGTATGTGTCATCCATATATCAGAGGAAATTTTGTAAAGCAGAATACCACTTTTCCCTCTTGTACTATCATTTGTTGGCCTTGATCTTTTGGAGCATATATTGATTTGTTTATTTTTTATTCATGTCATATTTGGAAGAAAGAAAAAAAAATTTCAAAGGGGGATTGTGTTATTTGACCTGAATATCATGTCTTACTGTAGAATATCTTTGTACTTGTTATAAGAATGAAGAAAAGAAACACTGGCACATGACCTTTTTGCTTTAGATGTTTTCATTGACATTAGACTTGTTTAGTTTTGAAGCATTCATATTATCATGAAACTGCTGTTTTTTACAAAGCTTTGGCATTCATTCTTGTCATTGTTGTAATCCAGCTAAATATTGACCTATGTGATTTTTCTATTCAGGTTTATTACAATGAAAGAAAAAAAAAAGTGAAATTCTACATATGAGCTACTTTATGTTTTTAAACTGCCCAATTCTTTGACTAAGCTTAAACACGAATATTTATGTAATATATTTAAGTTCCCTAAAATCTTATGTTAACATTCCTTTTTTTTTTTTTTTTTTGAGTAACTGGGGACAGAACTCAAAGCCTTGTGCATGCTAAGTAAGTAAGCACCCTACCACTGAGCTACATGCCCAGCCCAAATTTGTTTTCTTAAATGAAGAATTGATTTTTTAAATTTTTCTTCTGGGTTCTTCTTCCAAAATGGTGTTCTGATTATTTTATTATTTGCATGATGGCTCAAGAATCTTATGGAATATTTGTGTATTTGTTTGACCAAAAAGAGTTTAATTAAAAGGTACAGTTCATGGTTGAGTGTTTATCATGCATGTATTAAAAGATAAAATTTTCTTTAGGAAATTAATTTATGTGAAAATTTCTTCTTAATGTTTTCGGACACCTTACTAAGATATGATCAATGAGTACTCATTGTTGCTTTCATTTCTGAAAGGTTTACATTCCAATATCTTCTCTTTAAATTTAACTTTACAGGTTCAAAATCTTTTTAAAATGTTAGCAGAGTAACTGTTTTGAGAATGGGTACTATTCTGGTTTATACAGTTCTGCAGTGTTTATGTATTTCATGTGAAAAATTGAAAACTGTCTACTGTAACTGTGATATGCAAGTGGTTTTCATTAGTAGAACTGTGACCTGATAAAAAAAGACGAAAATATAATTATAAGAGGAACATTTCAATTGTCCATATAAGTAGATCTGACTGTGTGGTTTTGTTATAAAGTATCTATACTGATCTGGGATGAGATTAGTCATCTCTGGGTTAAGTTTTAATGTAAGTACTGTGTAGAAAGTAACTAATGAATTGACGCTCACAACTTGCAAATAGAATTCAGCCTAAATTTCCGGTTTAGATACACCCTGAGAACTAAATCCCTGCTGGAATTTGAATCAAATCCTGATCTTGCTTTGCCTACGCGGCAGCACACTGATTAACATATGATACATGCAAGAAAGTAGGACACAGTTTGTTGGTGGTAAAGATAGAATATTTGGTGCTTTGTACTGGGTCTTCCTCCTCTTTCCCTCTTTATCTTATCCCCACAATCCTAATTGTTGTGATCTTCAAATCTAAAGCAAGCTAAGCAAATAAAAACAGCATAAATATAATATGGAATTATTGTCTTCATTGTAAATAGCAGCTAGCATTTTTGATCAATTTCCTATGGACCGTTTTTTGGCCTCTATCAAATAATAACTCCCAAATTATGGTTAAAATTACATTGCTATTGATGAGAACTACACTAACTTTTATTTTGTGTATTTATTTGTATATCATCTCCTCCCCTTTCCATCCTTCCAACTCTAAAAATTAAAATTTGGTCAGAGTATCTATTAACAAAATGTTGCAGAAAAACATATTCATTAAATATAGTTCAGGTTCTTTGTGCAAATGAGAGAACGTGGAACAAATGGAGATTAAATGGCTATGGAAGGGTGGGGCTAGTTTGGGGAACAGAATGCTGGAGTAGGGCTGGTTTCCTGGCACCACTTTCTTAGCAAAGAGAACAATTTTAATCAGTTACAAAAATATTTGTGATCCATATGTTCCTCTCTGCTCACTCCCATATGCCCATATTCTCTTTTATCTCGGTAGATGATGACTTTATGATTCAGGCATGCAAGAATAATACCTCGCTGACTTTAGAGCTCAGTGCTATTTCAAAACCCTGTTCTGGTAATTACGCACACATATATATCCAGTCTGTTAGCGCTTGGAGTTAGTTATGTGAATATCAGTTTGTTCTTTCTTTGTGGAGAGAATTATATCTTGCATCCTCCTACTGAAGCTGGAATCATGTATCTAAGGCTCAGATTTCAAACTGCATTGCCCTTCACCTGCTGGATTAAATGCCACTGTACAAATATGACAGTCAGAAAGAGAAGGCAAAGGGGTTGGCGATGACTGTTGATAACTTCATTCGACTTGGGAAAAAGAAAACAGAATCCAAAAAGCATTTGGTAATTCCACTGATTGCTGATGTTTCTTCTAAGAAAAATTAGGTGATGGGTGTGTTAGTTAATAGATCCTGATTTTAAGACACGGTGACTTCTATTTAATATTGAGTGTCAGTTATAGTATTCAGCTGGTCAAAATTGAAACATTCAAATTACTGTTGACTAGCAATCCATTTTGTTCTAACTGCATGTTTGCTTATCTTTCAATAGCTATATGATATCCAAGAACAAAAGATGCATGTTTTAAAGACAAACTACCCATCTTGATAAAGCATAAATGAATCCAGAAATTATTGCCTTTATAAGTGATTGTATTTTCAACAGTTGTTTTATTCTTGCACAATAATTGGCTTCATAACCCAGAGTGTTGTTAGAACAGTCACGGTGAAATCCTGTAAGGAACCAGCCATGCTCATTTAAACTGGTGGAGGGTGGATGGCAAGGGGGGCAGTTAGGGTTTTCACAGATGGGCATAAGATAGAAGAGGTGTGCCTGCTGTTGGCAGTTAGCAGGTGTGTACAAGTAGTTTTACAGCAAGAGGAAAGAGATAGGGTTTGGTTTTGGCAAACATTATTAGGAGCCCATCTCTATGTTTGCATTCAAGCTGTCTTTGCTGTTACTCCTGTAGGAGTTGTGAGCAAAAGAAAGTGCACATTATAGCATGTATTGTTTTCAACAGATTCGGAGTTTGCAAATCTTTGAATCCCTCTGACAGTGTTTCTTCGCTGTCAAACAGAATGCCCAGCTGGTGGAGCAATCCTAATGGGGAGGGAGGGGTGTGGATAGACTGTTCACCATGCAACAGGGATATCAGGAATTCTTCTCGAACTGTAAGTGGAGTAAAAAGAGCGCTCTTAGCCATGCCCATTAGGAAAGTTTTCTTTATTTCCTAACTTTAAAAAAAAAATCTTTATAGACAATGCTTCATTACATCAGAAACTTTAAATTTGCTTCACTAAGGTAACTTTCACAAAGAGTCACAGAAACAGAATTAAAGTATATCATATTAATCTATAATTAAGACAAAGACTT
Source organism: Ictidomys tridecemlineatus (assembly GCF_052094955.1). Taxonomy (NCBI): domain Eukaryota; kingdom Metazoa; phylum Chordata; class Mammalia; order Rodentia; family Sciuridae; genus Ictidomys; species Ictidomys tridecemlineatus. Next base: position 26,208,410 of record NC_135478.1, on the reverse strand, counting down.
GGGTTAAAAAAGGAGACAAGGCTGTTGCTCATAGGTGATTTGGGTTCTCATTGAGGCAAACACACAAGCTTGTTTTTTTTTTTATTTTTTTAACACAAAGTGCGAGATTTCACTAAAAAAGGTTAAAATTGAAGTGAGTAATCTTCAGTGCATAATGCAATTGTTAATTTTAGCTCCTTGCGTGGGTGCCGCTCTGACTTGAACAGCCGGCTGTAGCCTTCATTAGAGAAGAAGCAGGCAGCTTGAGACAGGTGGAGCTGGATCAAGCTGTGAACGTGATTTGCTGGAATCTGGTCATTAGTGTTAGAAAACCAGTCTTATTTATTTTGTCCTTCACCCTACCATGATTATTGCAGTTATTATTATTTACTTTTCGTCTTTTTTCAGGTTGACGATGATGCGTCAAACTGTGTAAGGGAACCGCATGGAGATGGGCATTCTGAACTGTTAATGGGGACATGGGACGCCAGTTGCCTCTGATTACTTGTGTGGATTTTCCCGGTGTAGAACGACAGAAGCCGCTAGTAAGTCACCAAGACCTACAGCAGGAATTCTGCGTGAAAGGTAAAGGTCCTCTCTGACTGTCACCTCATCTGTATTTTCCTATTATGACACCAATGTGCCTGTTCGTGTGGAACATTTCATTGACTGTAACCACGGTAGATGGGGATCCATATCAGAGGCTTGTTTGGCTAGTAGTTTGGAAAACTAGAGCTCAATTTGTTCACTCCATTTTACATCTGGTCATGATCTGCTTTTTTTTTTTTTTACTGAAATGTTCTGATAAATGAGTTAAGGCAACCAAAGTTCTTTCTCCTCCCCCCTACTCAATACACTGAGAAACAAGCTGTTTGCTAGTGGGAAACAGAACTTTTAATTTGTTAACCACACATACTGAGTGCCAGTAGGATCTGAGAAATCTGTCAGAATGCACCGGATCCTAAAACCTTCCCAAACTTGAAAGCATTGATCATTAGTCACTTAAAGACTTCAAAACACTGTCCTTTAGGAAAACTATTCCTTTTACATTCCCACAATCCTTTGCCAAAATGAGCCTGTGTATTTTAAAGATCATTACATCCCATCTGTTCTGTCATGGTAGATTTTAGCAAATTTGCAATAGAAATTGCTGTGGTATAGATTTTTCTTATGCTTCCTATTTCCAGTTGGAAATAAAATCATTGAATTAGTAAATGGTAATTAAACACTCTCCAAGAAACATCCAATACTAATTATCACTGGACAGTCGTTACTTGGGAATTTTTATGAAAAAAAAAATAACTTTCTCAGTTATAGCCTCTTTCTCTCTCTCCACTTTTCCTTCCTCTTTTCCTACATCCTTCCTTCTTTTTTTTTTCCTTTCTCATTGCTTAAAAAAATAAGGAGGAAGTCAGTGCTAAATTATTCATGAGCCTCCTCTGACAGCACATCAGAAGGGGATGTGTCAGAGATTTTATGGAGGTAGGGAGGAAAAAAAAACAATAACAGGCTTTAACTTTGAAAAGCCATTTCCAGTGTCTGTATACTAGACTCTTGTGAGCCTGGAGTAGCGGAGTTGAGTCGCGATAGCTTCATTAGAGCTGCCTGCCAGACTTCCTCTGCAGGATCCTGCAGCACCAGCAACTGACAAGAGCCTGGGAGAGGGCTTATGCTTTTAATAATGTAGCTGTCAGTTTGAAGCCTGGAAATATTGACCCTAAAAGGTTTATTGCCAAAATTAGATCCCATATTTATACTGAATTATTACCTCTTCAGTTGATTTTTGCCCCTTGTTGAATATACTATATTCTTTGTACTAGGTAAGTGTGTCTGTGGTTCAAACTTGAAAATGATCTTGGAGTCATTGTAGAGATGCTGCAGAACATCATTCCCACCTCTTGACCCAGAAGTTGAAGTTCAGCTATTCAAGAGTTAGAGAACTATTCTAATTTTCTTCCTCCACTTTGTAGCAGGGCATGGGCACTGGTAGTTGTGTGGGAGTTAATGTGTCTTCATCTAAGATTAGTGGATCTGTTTTGATGGCAAGGTATATCACAAGTGTGCTTGCGTGTGTGCAGAAGTGTGTGGATGGGGTGACCGCATCTGCCTCTTATGCGTGCACTGGGTACTTGATTTCATCTCTTTTTATCCTCTTTTTCATATAAAATTGATGGGGATGCCTGAGTTGTTCATATGAATTTGCATACAAAGGGAGAAAAGAAAAATGTCAACAATTAGAGTCAAAACTTTAGCTGCACTGATGATATTTTCTGATATCTTAACCTCCTAGGGCATCAAACTTTGTTATTTTAATTTGCATCTGGGAGAATGTCTGAGCAAGGAGACCTGAACCAGGCGATAGTGGAGGAAGGGAGGACTGAGCAGGAGACAGCCGCTCCGGAGAATGGCATAGTGAAATCAGAAAGTCTGGATGAAGAAGAGAAATTGGAATTGCAGGTAAGTCTGGATAGACCCCCGATTCTCATACCACTGTGTGCTTTTTTCTCTTCCTTCTTTTCTAAAATACTTTGAAGATGTGTTTCTTCTTTTTTAAAAAGAGTTTGACTAGTTAAATGGTTAGGAAATATTTAATGTTAATCCTCTCCTTTCCCAATTATGAATAATTTTTTTTCTTGATTGAACTATACTCTAAAATGCCTTTTGAAATGAAAAATATCTAAGGAACATATTTAATTACCGAATTTGCACACATCATCCCAGGACCAGTTGCTAGACCACTTTGAGTGATACCTGCAGGGCCTCTCCAGAGACACCTTTGGGCTCTCTGAGTTTTAAAAATGGGCTTGCAATTCTATGGAAAGATGAAGATTTGATGCACAGCTGACTGAGAAAAGTCAAAGACATAGCTCTGGTGACCTTCGTGGGCAAGTTAAGGTTTAAATCTTATTATCAAACAGAGTCAGAACACTATAGGGGAAGTATAAGACTGGCAGTGAGTGAAGGAAGTGGACAAGTGTTATAATTAAATACACTAAGATTTATAGGGGAAAGAGATTTGGTAGAGGGAATACAAAGGGTACTTAGAAATGGTGTGTGAGTATCAATTTCCTTTGAACTAAACTTTGAAAGTGTTAACTCTTTAGGTACCAGTAGTTGGCAAAGACTGAGATCACAAAATGGTCAAAAAAACCTCGAGGCCAGTTTTTCTCCTCTCTTGTATTTTTTTTTTTTTTCTGAAAAGAGAGAGAGCTGAAAGTTAACACTTTGGGGGAAGCTGGGAGCTAGGTCAGGGGTTCTCCCTGGTAATTGGAATGCCTGGTCAGTATTGTTAATTTCTCTACTATTTGGTAGTGATGCCTTTTCTTTTCCACTTTCTCATTCTCTTTCTCCTCTCTCTCTCTTGCTTGTCTGTTCACTATTCTTTTTCTTTTTTATTTCATTTTGTTTCTAACACACAGAGGCGGCTGGCAGCTCAGAATCAAGAGAGAAGAAAATCCAAGGTAGGGTTCTTGAGATTCTCGGTAGAGCCATAGCGTGGATGTTGTATATTTCACATTGGGGATAAAGGATTTGCCAACAACTCAAGGAAGTTGTGTGCAGATGTGGTGGGTCGCAGAGGGGTCGGTGCTGTCTTCTTTTAATGTGATCATGTTCACAGTTCACAGGTCTCTTTCTTTCCTGCTCTGTATGCTTTTTTTTTTTTTTTTTTTCCCAGTTCCAGCATTTAGAGTTTGGATAACTGCAGATATATACATTTGATCTATTTTCACACTTGAAGATTTCATGGTGCTTTCTAAAACACATAGTCTTTTGTTTTATTTTTATTTTAAATAAAATTTGGGGTAGATGATTTAGTCTCACCAACTGATTTCTGCCTTAAAATAAATAGGTACGGCTATTTAGTACACTTTATCATTTAATCATCTTCTCAGTCAAATCCCTCTGAGCATAATTTTAGTGGAAGTTGATTTTATCAGCTATTTTTCTCTTAATATCTGTATGACATGGCAGCAATTCATTCTTCATGTGTTTCCAAAGTAATGGGCCCAGTTGGCTAAAATTGTTCCTTGCATACATCCACTCATCTTCTCCTCTGTCTCCATCCCCATCAACAAGAGAGGTCTGATGCTTTGCCCAGGTGTAGACAGTACTGAGCAACAGACTTAGAACTTGCTTTTTAAAATTTTGGAAATGTCATGTGGACCTAGAGATGATTTGACAGCCTGAGCATGCTTTCTGTTTGTTTTCTTTATTTCTCCTTCTCTCCCTTTCTTCCCCCCTCCCCACCCCTCAGTCAGGAGCAGGAAAAGGTAAACTGACTCGAAGTCTAGCCGTCTGTGAGGAGTCAACAGCCAGACCAGGAGCTGAAAGCCTTCAGGATCAGGTATAATCCCTGTCACTATCTTGAATTGCATGAGCTAGACCTGTCTCTGTGTGCATGATGATAAATTTGGCATTGAACAGTGTTTTGGGGGAGAAGAGTACACCTGAAGAAAGAAATACTTTTCTTGCTTCAACACCTGTTTATGAGACATTTTAAAATAGTTTAAAAGCTTATCACAGAGTATTACGTTTGTTTTTTTCCAGACTCTCTGAAAACTGCAAATGGAAAGGAATTCAAAAGAATTTAGATTAAAACTTAAATAAAAAAAAGTAAGCACAGTAGTGCTGAATTTCCTCCAAGGCTCTCTCTTGATAAGGCTGAACCAAATATAGCCCTAAGTACCCTGTCTCCTTCCTTGTTGGAGATGTCTTACCTCTCAGCTCCCCAAAAAGCACTTGCCTATAAGAAACACAACCGTTGGCTCGTATGACACTTGTGAAATAATGACTAAGGTGCATTGAACTTTGAAGACATACTTTACGGGCTTTGGTGGAGATTGCTCAATACTGCAAAAATTATCCAGAAACGAATCTGAGCTAATGGTGAATTTAAGTTAACATTATTAACATTTCGCTGCATCTCCTTACCTTTAGTTTTGCTCCTTACGGCAAGATTATTGGGCTCCAAAATTTTAAATTTCAACAAAACTCTTGTATGACAAAATGAAAAAGTTCACATCATATTTATTTTTGTTTGCCTTTAGGCAGCACATTAGCTTTTATAAAAATAGTCTTGCTGCTGAAATTTTGCTTATTTTTTAAGAGGCTGAGAGCAGTCAGGACAAAAGTTAAAATGATTTATCTGAGCCCAGGGGAGGGAAAATTGATTAAGATGTCATTATTTTTGTTTGGTTTTGTTTTGCTTTTCTCTCTTCATTTTAATTGAAATACTCTAAATTCTCTTCATGGACACAGAGAGCATTGAGAGCACTTTCTTTAAAAGGACCAAAAATAAATCCCTTATAGACTTTTGTCCTAAGAGTATTTTTTTTTCCTAGCCTCATTTTCTTAACCTGCCACTCATGTCACAAGGCATGAACAGGCTATCATTCAGTGACCATTACTATGTTTCCTTCATCTGCTTTATTTAACTTGGGCTCTGAGAAATGTGTGGCTTTTCTTCAGCATTTTATTTGTGCTTCTATTTTTAATGGAGATTTGAAAGGGGGGAATAATGTGAATATCATGGCTTGTATTATTAAATGTTGATTGATGGCTTATAATGTACTGCACATGACATGTGTTAACTCTTCAGAATGACAGACCCTAGCCGAAGTAATGCTCCAGTTGTCTCCCACTCCTAGTGCCAGGCAGAGGAGGACAGCCTCTATAGACTCAATCTGCTTTTAGTCCCATTGGACAAAACACAGGAAGACATTTTTTTTTAAGACATCATCTGTATCATAGTGTCCAACCTGGACCTAAATCTAGTTTCTCCGTATGATTGGTGCAGAGAAATCAGATGCAAACGGTGCTTTGTTCCTGCTGGTTCCAAGCTCAGAAAACAAAGAGTAGCTTGTAGGAGAGAATTAGAGCCTGCAAGCTTTTCTTTGACTAGCTGGGAGTGGTGGGAACAGGGGGCTGATAGAAAATACCCAGACACACACATAAGCAAGTGGCCCTGCTACCTTTTTAGAGACTAAAAAAGCAGATCTTTGAGTTTATGTGCAATGCCTTCATTAGATCTCACCGGCACTAGCAAAATGTGTGGACTGAACCCAGAGAACAGTGGCAGAAGTATACAGTATATGGATTGTATGGCTTCCCCAATGTTTGTATATTCACAGTATTTGGAAAACTGCCTTCATTTTCCTGTGTGGAAAAGACTCTCTTGCTACCTGTATTACTTGATCTCAGACCCATACCTGATGGTTCAGTCTGTCCTTAAGTTAAAGGAAGTTTGCTTTTCTAATGTTATACTATTTACCTATCAGTGTATTACTGCAACTTGAATCATTCTTTTACTGTTGTTGGATATAAACTTATCCTGTACCAATGTATTTATTAACACTTGTATTTTATTATTGAGTATATCAATAAAAATATTAAAAAATAACAGATTGTTTTTTACCAACTCTAAAGCACTTTTGTGTGTTCTTTCAACACCATAATGCGTATTTATGTATAGAAAAATAGTTATTTTTTTCCTGAGTGTAGTATTTGTCAACACATGGTATCAGTTTGTACGTATTTTTTTTTTTTTGTAGTGAAAGTTTTTCTGTGCCTCTGCTCTTGCATTTAAATTGTATTTCCAAGCCTCTTTGATTGTAGATTCAAGCTTACAGAGGCTAAATGTTTCAGTTGGTTTTGAAGAAGTAATGAGACCATTTTCATGACCAGGGTGCCCAATCCAGTTTCCCCCCTTAATCAACTGGCAAATCGATTCTTCCCCATCACAGCCCGCAGTCATGCCTTAGCCAGAAGTGTCCCAGTGTTTTCCTGAACAAGTAGAAGCAAATCATTACCCTCTAGTCTGCTTGAACCTTTGTCAATTAAGACATTTTTTCCCCAAATGGTGTTGTGAAAGGCACTATAATCAAATTACATTTCATTTTACATATTTCATGTACATCCAATTCCCCAGGATAAACATGTGGCAATCAAATGAAAAAAAAAAACAGATGAGATAAATATTTATCAGGAGAGCATGTTTTATTTCCTCCTCCATGTTTTTTGTTTGTTTGTTTTTCCAAGCATGGTGACTTTGTTCTAGCCAGGCGTTCACAATGGAACCCCTCCCAACAAAAGAGATTTGGCTTCAGAGGACTTTTGTTTTATGCCTGTTAGGTTAGCCAGATTTGCCAAGAACCATTATGAATACCAGATTGGTCACAGTTTGAGGAGGTGCCGGCATCGATTTAGTCACATGTAAAGTGAGCATTAGCTTGCTTTTCCATGAGAGACACTATTAGTCACTGGGAATACATTTTCCCCCTACATCATAAATTTTAATGTCACTCCTGGAAGGAAGCTTCCCACCATGTGATCTCTTACATAAGAACAAATGGGCTTCGTGTTGGCTGCTTTGTCATAATTTTAATTATGACATAACTTTTTTCAAAAAACTAATAAACATGACATGGCTCATTCTTCTTCAAAACAATGAACATACTATCAGACAAACCACTAGCATTTGTGAATTAATGCAAAATGAACTGTTTTTCAGCACAAAATAAATACTAGAGAGAAGATCCAGCTCCCAAACTGTACAGGGTCAATTTTATATGAAGCAAGAGAGGGTTGGAAAGAATCTATTTATATTTTGGAAAGGATTAGTTGATACTAAAATGAAAAAAAACCCAATTAAGTATTTATGTAGAATTTATGAAAAAATGTAATTCTACTGGCTACATTTTCTAAAAGGCAATGCTTCTTGTAAATATATGTCATAATGACTTATTGATGGCATTTATAAACAATCATGATAATCCATACCTGGGATTCCTGGTGTCATAAAGCTTGATTTATCATAGTAGGAGTAAATTATAAATTTAAAATTAGGAGTATTGTAAATTGTAAAGTAGGAGTTTATTATAAATTGGGTATTGAGGGCTTTCATTATGTCTGTTCTATCTGTAATAACAATTCGTAAAATCTGTCTGTCTATGTTTGTGCCAATTTCTCCTTATAAGGAGTTACAAAAGAACTACGAAAATCTTTTTTTTTTTTTTTTTTTTTTTTAAATACATGACAGTGGCTCTGATGTAAGCTGATGGATGAAGGAATTTTTCCTAGGGAGTTAAAAATAAGCCTGTAGAAAAAATAAGAGTTGTGATCTACAGGAATTTAACTTAGTTGAGGTTAATATTCATGAGGCAAAGTTTCAGTACTAGATGTTTCTCATGACCTCCCCTTGACTTCTAAAGTTCAATTCACCTTAAAGGGCAATTATTTTTCTGACAGGTTTAATTTTTACCATTTAAGAAAAAAAAAAGTCTGCACCTGGCTTTCATTTTTCTGTATTTAATAACCTCTATGCAAAATGGAAACCAGACAGAGATTATTAAATCTGGCCCTAAATTATTATATTTTCTCCCCAACAGGAATCAATTCATTTACAGCTTTCCAGTTTTCCCAGCCTGCAAGAGGAGGATAAATCTAGGAAAGATGACTCTGAGAGAGAAAAAGAAAAGGATAAAAACAAAGATAAAACCTCTGAAAAACCCAAGATCAGAATGTTATCAAAAGGTGAATGTGAAAATGTTTCCTTGATTTCCTCAATTTGGGCACATATGTAGTTCTAGAAGTTGTTCTAGAGAGCACATGCATATTCACCACCTGACAGGCTCTGCATACGATTGTATATGTGTACATATGTGTGCGTGTAAAAGATGTGAACTTGATTTCATTTCTGTTCATAGTCTATCATTTGTGTAGTTAGGATATTTTTGGATCACATAATTCTTTGTATTCACATGTGAATCTCCTGTTTTCAATTGCAAGCTGTACAAAGGAGTAAATATAAATGTGCTCTTAAATTCAGATTGATTAGACCAGTTAACTTGGAGTGGTGAACAGCAATGATACCCAGTTTTCTATCTTAACCCTCATGTTTATCTAAAAAGGCAAATGGCAACCAGATTTTGTCAGTCAGTGAGGTAGTCTCCCAAGCAAGCACAGAACTGTATGGATTACCTGATTCACATCTTACCTGATTTTGGTCTCTGCACCCATACACTGTCACCCAATGTTTCATTTTTAAAAATACACATACTACTTTAATACACATTCTACCCTTCCTATCCCCCCCAAAAAAAACAACCCCAAAAGTAATCCCTTCTACAGCTACAGCCTTTTGAATATTGCCATACATATCACTGTACAAAATAAACCTAAGTTGAAATGAAGAATGTGACGCATAAATAACCTTTCAGTAGACTTTTTAAAGATAACTGAGAAAGAATTGGGCATGTGATCTGCGGAGGAGTGATAACCACTCCTAATATCAAACAACATTTTGGTTTATAACACTTGTCTCTGCTGCTCTATGCCTAAAACTCGAGGTGTACACAAGAGTCAAGAAGCTCATCTTTTTAAAGTGGTTATGGAAAGTTAAGTTTTATCTAGCATCAGGAGACCTGAAAGACTTGGGAATGTTTAGTGCCCGCCTCTGTGTTTTGTACTGATTAATATTTAGGAGGTCTTGTAACAGAACTTTCTTTTTTTTTTTCACCTCCTTCTTTCCAAGAGAAAAAGGATTCTGTAAGATCTCAAGCTCTAGAGCCTTCTCTAGAGGTTGGGATTTTCTGTGATGTGGAGGCAGTGCCTGGCTGATTTGCAACATAGGGTGAACATGTGATAATTGGCTCTACCCCTCCCAACACCAGACTGTGCCCACTTCCCCTTCCATATTTGGGTCTTTCCACAGTCAGGATCTTTTCAATCCCCAAGCCTTATTTTCATTTTGATGTCACACTGCCAGGTTGCTAGTTATGCAACATATTTTTTTTTTCATAACAATAGCTTCATCTAGAATGTACCTGAGCTGGAAGGAAAGGAGGCGGGCTGGGTGAGCATTTTCTATCTCATCTTCCCGCCATTTCTTACAACTCCACCCTTCTGTTTGTTTCAGACTGCAGCCAAGAATACACCGATTCTACAGGCATAGACTTACATGAGTTTCTGATTAACACTCTAAAGAATAATTCCAGGTAAATTATTAAACAAGTCTCTTTATTATTGGAAGGTTCAAATAAAATGTTAGAGTTATTTATCCAGATATTTCTAAGACAGTTGTACAATGCAGATGCCTTTCTTGATGGCTTAAACTATCTCCTGCATTTCTTTTTACCTGTTTCAAATTTGCATGTTTATTATTGATAGATTTATAACTCCTGGGTCATTACTTTAATGAATAAATGATAGTTTATCAGCTTTACTTTCCTGGTCACAAAGAAATAACTGATGAAGAAGGAAAAATAGAGAGTAAGATTATTGATATTAAGTAAACCAATTAGGTTTCAATTCAGTTTTAGACCTATCTAAATCCAATATCTGGGCTTTACTTTATTTCGGTTTCCTGTGAATTTAAAACAGTTTTTTTAATTGTTATGTTTTATGGTCTTTATGGCTTGAATGCCAACATAAACATTGACTATAAAATTTAGATACTACCAAAGATTTAACAAATGAGAAAAAAATTATCTGGAGCAAAATGAAATAATGTGTAAGTGAATGGTTGGCATGTTCTAAAGAAAAGTGAGATGTAGTTTTGTAACAATATGCATTTAAATAATCTTCTCCATGCATATAATTAACTATTTATGTCCTTGAGATATGGAAATTACATAAAAACTTTAATTCTAACATTTTTTTTTTTTTTGCAGGGACAGGATGATACTCTTGAAAATGGAGCAGGAAATTATTGATTTCATTGGTGACAACAAGTATGTTAAATGGCAGTGCTGGCTGATGAGATGATGGGTTTTAGTTTGATATTTGGATTAAATTACTCATTTTGGACAGATTTAGGCATAAAATATTGTTTAATATGTTTCTTGATTTGTTAAATGGAGATGTTATTGGGAGTCGTATGCTGATGGGGATTGTTGCTTGGACCACGCGTGCTCCTGCTTGTTAAATTCCTGACAAAATGGCTATTAAACAGGGGGCCACCAATTAGCATAGAATAGCTGTACCACGAAGCGACCCTTTTCATTTTTATTATAGTTTTTTAATGGGCTCCAGCTGGCTGCAGTCAGTTATGCCTGGAAATAATTGTGCTGCTTTCAGTGTAAACTGGGTAATGACACATCTCCAGATAGGCATCTGTAGTCACGTATTATGTCATATCATTTGTCCTCTGCCTGGCTCTGTTGATAAGGTATCATGGACAAAAATAGAACACTTTCCAACAGATATTAAGTTCTCTTTGGCAGGAGAAATGTGCAACTATGAAACAATAATACGTATTGTAGCTTAATCAATACGTCTATAATAAATGGAAATCTTGCCTCGAAATGGGGACACTAAGTAATGCCAGAAATGAAAGCAAAAGGCTTAGTGGTTTGGATGAAAGAGAAATAGTTTTGTGTGTCTACCTGTAAAACGTGCTGTGGACAAGAAATGAAAATGCTGATTTCGCTTTTTCTTGTAACTCTGTTTCAGTAATCATTATAAAAAGTTCCCTCAGATGTCATCGTATCAGAGGATGCTTGTCCATCGGGTGGCAGCTTACTTTGGATTGGATCATAATGTGGATCAAACAGGAAAATCTGTCATTATCAACAAGACCAGCAGCACCAGAATGTAAGCCCCATCACTGTATTTATTTAGCATTTTCTTTTTTTTCTCTTATGGGTTCATTTATAAGAGCACAGTATTAAATTCAAAGTACATGACATTTAAAATGTGCAGTGTTCTTTATCTTTTGCTCTTATCAGTAGTAGTGTGGCATTTATCTGTAGAAGATGATCTGCGATCCAAGAAAAGTTTGTAAAATTCAGGCAATAAAGTGAATTTACTTCCTGATATTTTACATAGCTCTTGAAACATGATTCTCTTCTTTCTATCAATAGTCCTTGAAATTACATACAAATCCATGGGAAATTTTATGTCCAAATGTAACTCAAGTTGAAAGTAAAAGACTTTTAAGAAACCATGACATGTACAGAGTAATGGTCCTATTTCCCCTTTTCTGATTTGTTGACATCTATCTTATTGTGGTTTCCAGGGTAATAAAACCCCCTGAACCTGGAGACAGAAATCCTGCCTCTAAATTTCAATTCTACCTACCAGTTGTGTGACTTGGCACTTGTCATTTAAAATCTGCCATCTCAGTTTTTTTTTCCCCCTGCAAAATGAGAGTTTTGAGCTAGATGATATCTAAGTTTTATCTCTAAAAGGAAGATGATAATTTGTTTTTTCTTCTTAAGATAATCACTTGATTTCATCTTAGTAGATTATTGTTGTCCCACTGAGTCATGAAAAGCATAATAATGAGTTTTAATTTGCTTTGAAACTTGGAGCTATCTCTCTTTGACCCATGGAACTTTTGAGTACAGTGCAAGCCACTTCTATAACAAGAGTCATGTTAAACTCTTTAACTGTCCAGTGTAAAATATTCTCTTTTCTAATTCATTTTTCCACACTGTGCTTAGTAAGCTTAGGAATACCCTGTGAGTGAAGGGAGCTTTTGTGTCAATCTGAGTATCATGATTAAAATATTCTTTTTTTTTTTTTCTTTTTCCTATTCACTGGGGTTGGAACAAGTGGGGATAGAGATAAGCCTCTTTGTCTACTCAGGGATCACTCTGTGCTCAGCAGAGGCAGAGGGAAAGTCACACTGGAGAGTACAAACTAGGAGACCTGGGACCACACTTGGCTATTATGTCAGGGACACTGAGCACTTCACTTCTCTGGGCTTCAAATTATTTGAATATATGCCGGACTGTTTGAAGTGGATAATGTTTAAGGGCTCTTAAAGCTTCAGAATTATTGAGTCCTGGGGTTATATTCTATTTTACTGGCAAAACACATTTTAAAATTTATCAGTTTTCCACTCTATCTGATTGTTGACACATGTGCCTCGTATTTTGAACAGTAGTGGAAGTTAAAGGTTATGTCTCTTAATCCTTCACATCTTCCCACTCCATCGAATACTCTGGCTCGTTTTTGTTGTTGTATGGCTGTTGATGTTTTCTATTCTCCATTCTGTTTTTTTCCTGTGGCTTTCAGGTACCATAATGTAGAGAAGTGCTGATTGGAAAAAAAAAAAACTACCTCCTTTTAATTTTTTTTCTTTCTCTTTCTCTATAAGGCCTTAAGGAAATATGAAAAACCCTCCAGATTAAGTAGATTAAGTTTCATAGAGTTTCACCTGGTGGATAGATTTATCTATTAGATACACTCTTGGTAATCACAGTCATGAATATATAAAAACATGTTTGTAGAATAGTTTTTGAGAATATTAAGCCTTTGTAGAAAGGCTCTTGCTAAACTTCAGTACCTCTAAAGCTGCTTTGTTCAGTATGGTAGCTATTCACTTTTCGATTTCAATTAATTAAATTTAAATAAAATTAAAACTTTGAAAACTTAGTTTTCCCTCTAGGCTAACCACATTTCAACTGCTCATATTGGATTTATAGACTGTTTTCATGATTTTGGAAACTTTTATTCGTCAATTCTTCTCTAAATCTTATATTTTCTGCAAGTTTCCAAGTAACACTAGAGGTTATAATCTGTCCTTTAAAACTTTAAATATCTGAATAACAAACATTGTAATATTAGCCCTTTTTACTTCCAAAAGAATGCCAGCATTTTTTGTTTGTTTGCTTTTTTTTTAAATGGCCATTTTATAATAGACCTCACATACTTATAAGTTCAGGAAGAGTGAAAAGCATCTCTTGAAGATTTGATAGCTCCAGCAGAAATGCCAGGGCTCAGTCTTGGCCTAGTTCTTTGCTCTTGCATTTCCATCTTTACCCACCCTTCTATGAGTCAAATCCTCCCTAAACAAAAGAGACAGAAGGCTACATGTCATGGACTTTCAAGTATTTTCTGAAGAGTCTAGCCTGTCATTGTTCAATCGGTAACTGCCAACTCTTAGTGTTCTATTCTGACCATACTTCTGACCATCTTTTATCTGATTGGCTATTAGAGGACAGGGTAATGGTGGAGGTGATTCAGGGATAATTGACACCTATTAATAAGAAAAGAGGATGAATTAAATGTTCTTTTTCAAGTGGTAACAAGTCACATTTTTCAGGACCTGAATCATTTTCATGGTTTTAGTGAAGAGAAAATAGCATTTTGCAGAGACTTGTATGTTGGATTTTAAAATTCTATTGCCATGAAATTGAAAGTGGAATTGAAGATAGGAATGGAGCATTCACAACAGGCTATCCAAGGCCCAGGTGTCTTGGGATTTTTGTTGTTGCTATTGTCATTGGTTTGTCTTTGGTTGGAGGGTGTCCTTTGGATTTTCTGAAAATTTTAAGTGTTCTCTCATCAAGGCAATTGACATGTGATAGTTAATGGGAACCATATTATTTTAGACACATTGATTTGAAATATTTTCATTTATTTGATGGAAGGAGGCAGGGATGAGAATTTCTCAGATGGGTTCTTGTGAGTTTTGTGTTTAGAGAATACCTTTTCAATTTATACCAATTTGTGTTACTTCAAGGAAAATACACAGAAATGCATATATTAAATGGCACTATGACTTTGGAGAAATTAAACAAAAATGTCAGTTGAGGACATAAAAGTCAGCTAAAAGTTTGGGGGAGGTAAAACATTCTTTTATAATTTTAATGTTTCTTCTTTACTAACACACTATTGGTATATAAAGTGCTTCTCTAACTTAGATGCAGACATAATTATGATACTGTTAGCTAAACATTGGCCATGATTTATTTCCCAACATAATGCTTTTCTCAATGAAAGGCAGTTCAAGTACTTTGAGATAAGTGACTTCAGAAGGTTTAGATTTTCATGAAAACTAGTTTTACATGAAGTTCAAACTATTTAGGTCATAATGACAAATGTGTGAGGAGAGTGTGTCTGTGTGTCTGTGTATGTGTGTGTGTGTGTGTGTGTGTGTATGTTTAATTGATTTCTAGCATTTTCTGAACATACTTAGATATAATATATAATAAATTTTTCCTTTCATGATGGAAATAATTTTTCTCAGGACATACTTCTCAGCTGATATCATCTCTTACTTAAAATAGCGTTATCTACAATTATTCATTGTAATGGATATTTTCCCCTTGTCCCATGTACATTTTTACATTACATCCTACAAACTAGGTTTTATAAAGTTTGAGGCTTGAAGAGGAGCAATAGTTAGCATGACTGGAGCCTAAACTAGTAAGTCTAATAAAAAAATTCTTAAAGAATTCAATTTTCTTAAGGAGAACTATCTCAAAAACAGTGAGCAAAATTCTCAAAAATATTTCATGGATTAGATGGGAATCCCAACTCTTTAAGCCCATCATTGTCTCAGAAGAAACAGAGATTGAAGGACTGTCGTTTTTGTTAAGATATTTTTAAATTTCAATTCATTACTATTAGTGGATGATAGAATCTTCCTGCAATTGGATAGTTCTTACAGGATTTTCTGTACTCATTATATATGTGACTCGTTGAAGGGGTACATATATTAAATTTAAGCCTCGCTTTCTTCCATTTCACTTTTTCCCCCAAAGAATGAAAAGACCACATCTTAAAAAAATAATATTAGTGTAGAATGTGAACTTA
This sequence comes from Ictidomys tridecemlineatus, assembly GCF_052094955.1. Classification (NCBI taxonomy): domain Eukaryota; kingdom Metazoa; phylum Chordata; class Mammalia; order Rodentia; family Sciuridae; genus Ictidomys; species Ictidomys tridecemlineatus. The sequence goes on along the minus strand of NC_135478.1, from coordinate 26,192,885 downwards.
TTCATTATGTTATCACAGAATTAACGCCACAAGCTACCTAGATGACCACCCCTGTGGCTTCATACTATATCCATAATAGCATCAGTGAAGGAAGAAGAAGAAGAAATATGGAAAAATAGTTGCAGTAGAGTCACTAGAGGTTTTCTGTTAATATAATCAGGGTTCTGGGAGCATTTGTGAATTTCCTGATGATAGCAGAGTAGTCATATCTTGAAGTCTTGTTGTATACACAGACAAAATTTTCCAGACAGAAAACACTTCCAGCAACTGCAACTTATCAACAAATCTATACCCTAGCATCTAGACTTCAGTCTCTGTAGTTACACAAAAACTAGAAGATAGGACTTCGGTCACACTGAATCTTACACTCTGCTGACAGAAACGGGCTATTCACTTCAGAATCTGCTATCTTAAAAGCCGAAAAATGTAATGAAACTCATTGCAGACCCATAGTAGGCACCTAGCAAGTATCTAGAGAATGATCAAAAGCCCACTATGTTAAGTACCCACTAGAAAATAAAAACAGATTTTGTGGGGACTACCAACCTACCTAATTAATGGCTCATGTAGGCATTTACAAGGGTATTGAGGAGAGTTAAGACATAAATATATAAGGTAAGAAGAGGGATACACTGAAAGTAGGAGTATAAGATGCAAACAAATTTATGATGATTTTTACATTTATTGAGCACTTAGGTGGGCATTCTGTATAGATAGTTGTATTTAGTTCTCATAGTCATCTAATGAAGAGGATTTTTTTGAAAAATAATTTTTCCAACCTTATCGAAGAGAAAATTTACTGAGGGAGAGTGAATGAGTTGCCCAGATTATACTGCTACAGATAAGAATAGAATCCTGATCTTTTGGCCTCAACTCCAGGGACTTTATGATTTTATACTTCCTGGAGACAAATGTAGAGAGAATGAACTAGTCAGGTCCAGTGGAAGTTCACATGAGATCGGAGGGGACACTGGAGGAAGTCAGCCCTTAAAACCGTAGACCATGAGGGTTGATGTACATAACATGATGATTTAACAAGATTAATCTGCTACTCATGAGTGGGATGTATTCAAGCACGAAGACTAGGTTGACTACTTTGACTTTTGCCTTTAGTGAGGCCTAAGGCTATCCATGGAGAACAGGAAATAATATCTGTGTCCTTGTGAGAGACTGTTCAAGATGCTACTATCTGAGCAAACTGATAACACTTGACTAAGACACTTGCCCTTGCAGTACTATAACCTCCTTGGTTCTCAGAGATCACCAGAGTACGAACAGCCGAGTGTATGGGACCTATAACTTCCAAGCACACTGTTGGTCCATAAATGGAGTCTTAATGGCTCAAAAAGCTGCTCATCAGAACTGGCTGCTATTTGGTTGGAGTAACAAATGCAGCCCCTAAGGTGAGGCCCTCTCCACTGTGTTTGTTCATGCTTAGTTATCCCTTGCCCCATATATTGCATTAAATGTTTTATTTTCTGGCATCTTTTATTTCTTACTGTTGGAATTCTTTATTTGTTGTCAGATCAGATGGTGACATCCAATGAATCCCTTGAAAACCTAGGGTATAGGTATTAGAGCCGATGTCAATTTAATACTACAAATGATATTGATAATGTCTTTACTCTCTGTACTGTTTCATTTTTTATATTTAGGATTGAGGCTAGAAATATGAAGATTGATTTTGTTAAAATATTTTCTATACCACAGATATTTATTCTTTTTTATATTGAAGTATTTCCTTTCTCTCCCACCACCCCCCATCACAACTTTCTCTCTACTTATTTTTCTTTCCTCTGTGTTTAGCACAAAAAGGCTGATTGTTCTTTCATTAGATTTTTTTTCACCATCTCCTCCTTTTCTTTATCCCAGAGGTAGGATACTCACTTATATTGTACCATTTAGAGGCTAGAAACCATCCACTTGCATTAGTGTTTTCCAAAAGGCCAAGATTAGCCACAGGCAATGAGAGTCCCTGTGTATCCGAACATCTTTGCATATGTCAGAGCAACTGTTTAACTTGTCCCAGGTAATTTTCATGTTAAAAGGTTGTCATCTCTTGAACATTTTTCTTTTTTCTTTTCTCTTTTACATCCACCTACTCTCATTGCCTTAAATCCCCTACTTTTTTTTAAGAGTGCAGAGCAAAGAACGGATAGCAAATCCACTGGAGGGGACTAGTTACAGATTACCATAACTGTAAAGCAAGAAAGGTGGTCCAAAAGCATTGATTTGGGCTTGCATCTTAAGGGGCAAGTCTAAGGACACAACCTTATGATTCCAGGAAAGTGGGAGCCTGGATGTTCTCTGAGTGTTTTCCTGGAGTGCTGAGGGCTGCCTAGTAACTGGCCCAATCTGCTTATTTGTTCCAGAAAAGAGAATTAACTGAGCTTCTTAGTAAATATTTGCAAATGAGATAAATTGATTTTGTTAAGAGTCCCTGAACTGATGGATAATTACTGCACTCAAGTAAGGTTCATGGGACCTTCCACTCTCTCAGTTGACAGATCCATAATATAGAAGTAGAATGCAACACACCAAGGTCAAAAGAACACCTGCTCTGCTTATTTTCCTGAAGGGGCTAAGGCTTAAAATGTGATTTTTTTTTTTTTTACCCGAAGGCATTTCACTTCCTGCAGGTGATTTTATTTATATCAAAATAAAGCAAAAACATTTACAAAACAAAACCAAAAAAATGCATTTTTTCCTCCCATGTTTGTTGTATTTCTTTCCCTTTGTCTAGGTATGTGAGTAGCACTGTGAACAAACTGAGCAGATCCTGATATGGATGCTCACTTAATAATCCTCTGACGAAGACCAAACATCAATTTATTTAAGTGCCTCTTAGAAATCTGTGAGTGGTTGGCTGGCATCGTGTCATTTCTAAACATGGTAAATTTACTGTGCACTTTTTTTTTATAGGAATGGCATTGAAAATCATCTGAGTAGAAGACAGAGATAGAAACCTGAGAATCACATTGCTTTCAGGAAAACCATGAAGTTTATTTACTGACCAAACACCTAGTTCTTTTTTTTAATTAACACATAATACATGTGCAATATATTGCATAAATACATATATGCAATATAAGGTGGTGTTGGAATACATATTGTTTAATGATCAAATGAGAGTAATTAACAATTCAACATTTATCATTTTTTTTTGTAAGGATACAGTTCTTTAATCTATATTCAGGTTCAAAGTGAGACTTACTATTAATGTCAGGCAAACTTCATACAATTTTCCTCAGATATGATATTTTCTCCATATTATTATTTCATTATACCTTAGAGAATATGAGATTCTATAGATAAGAGAAGTTAATGTCAGAAATATGCAATAAGAAGAAAAATTAAGTTTCTTATATTCCTTTCCACGTGAAATTATTTATGGGTCTTTTAGTGTAAATAATTTACTATTTAATTTTGGAAATGAAACATACAGGTAACATAGTATCCTTAATTTATTTTTAAGAGTCCTTTTATTGAATAATGTTATCTTTAACATTGTATTTATTCACTTGCTTATTCATTCATTTATTTTGCTCCCAACTTTATTGGTAGATAAAGCTAGACTATTTTATAGGGGGGAAAACTGAGATTCAAGTCTTGATCTTACCTAGTCAGTAGATCAAGATCTTAGCCAGGACTTTTTCTTATTCTATGTCAGGGAAGGGAGAACTAATGTTAGTATAAGCTGTGTCCACAATTAATGATGACAAACAAGAAGAAAATCAAGCAGTAATCTAGTGCCCTTTGTTACCCATTGGTACTTATAAAATACTGATATGCATTTGATGGATTTTTAAAATTATGCAGAGAACCAAATTAAACAATATTAATACTCACATGGGTAGTAAACCCAATAATACTGAAAGAGAAAATCTCCATAATAACAAAACACTCTGGATTAAAAATTGTCTTGGCATATTTAGAAGTGAGGTGAAGCCCAACTCTATGTTCTTCAACTGTGTCAGGCATAAAAGTATTTCTCAGGTGTTCAGTACTGTGAGTACTGTGCTTTAAAGAGAAGTATCACTATACAATATACTCATGTTCTGTTCACTGTTAACTTGCAAAGCCAAGATCATTTTCATTAAGACCATCTGTGTGTATGGGTGTAAAAAGTAGATGATGTTTGCAAGTCTGGGAGTGCAAGGGTGTAAATGAATCATATGCATTACACAGTTTAGTACAGTTAGAGAAAGGTTCACCATTCATATGATATTATCATAAACATATAATAGTTCTTAAGGGATCATAATTAGGCTGAACTAGTTCTTTCAAGCTGCAGCTTTGCTTCTGTGGACAGAAGAATTAGGCCTAGAACCTGAGGGCTTCCCTCATTGCTGCTATCTGCCTTGACAGTTAACACCTGTGTAACAATTGTACCTTGGAAGTTTTAGGGAATACTAGTTGTGCCTATGGATATCATAATAATATGTCATGTTGCTTGGAATGAATCTTTAAGCTATAAATGAGAGTCTACTAAGATAAGCAAACATTTACCCAGTAACTTTTATCCCAGTTTTTCCTTCCCACTTTAATCTTTCCTGATTCCCCAGAGGATCACATCTCCTAATTTTTCCATCTTTACTTCTTACCTTCTGTTCTTCAAACCAGTAAAACAAAAAAAGTAGCATTTCTTTATGCATCCAAAAAAAATGGGTAATTTTTTTTTTGTCTGTGTGTGTGTGGGGTAGGGTACCAGGGATTGAACTTAGGGGCACTCGATCACTCAGCCAAATCCCCAGCCCTTTGTATTTTATTTGGAGACAGGGTCTCACTGAGTTGCTTAGCACCTTGCCATGGGTAATTTTCTGTCAACTGAACAGGACTATCAATCCTGGACTTACCCAGCAAACTGAAATGCCATATTCCTATGTAAGTCTCAATGGAAAATTTTTTGTACAACATTATTGTAAATAAACAAAAAGCTTTCATTCCAAGGAACAATAATCATACTTAGTAGTTTCCAAAGACAACATTACTTTCATAAAACTTTGCCTCATTTGGAAATACATGAATCAAACCATTATTTGAATATTATAGTAGAGATTGGATCTGTCATGATTAAAATTAACAGTAATGAAAATGTTGGTTCAATATTTATTGGCATGCCTTTAGATTTTGCCTCCTCAGAAAAACCTGAACAGCATAAGATAAGGTTCTAACATTTACTAAATGCTTTATCTTCATTGGGCTGAATAGTTTACTCGAATTATCTTATATCTATTTAATCCTCCCAAACACTTTAAGGTAAGTATCATGACTTTCTATTTTACATAACAAAGCAAATAAACAATACCTCTTCCTTGAAAAGGTTATATAAATTGCAAAAACTCTTATAATGACTGAAAAGATAAGACTTTTATTAGATTTGCTTCTCAAAGTTAAAGTTATGTCTTTTTTTTTTCCTACCAAGAATTGAACCCAAGAGCGCTTAACCACTGAGCCACATCCCCAGTCCTTTTTTTTTTTTATTTTGAGACAGGGTCTTACTAAGTTGCTTAGGGCCTTACTAAATTGCTGATGCTGGCTTTGAACTTGTGATCCACCTTCTTCAGCCTACAGAGTTGCTGGGATTACAGGCGTGTACCACTGCACCTGGCTCTGTCTGTATTTTTAACAGCATGCTAATTATTAAAGCTATTGCTAAGTTAAATAGAGTATGCTAGTTCAGGTTCATTTCACATGAACTTGCTGCATCAGTCTTACTTTTTACAGAGCCAAGTTTTGAGCCATTGGATATATTGATGCTATTATCTCTTAATGCATCACATAATTTGCACTTAGAAGTATGGAAAATTTAAAGAAAGGCAGTGTACAGATAGTTAAGTCATCTTTTTAGCCAGTTTATTACCACTGGGGGAAAAAGCCTGAAGTAGAAAACTTTCATGAAAATTCTCTGGTGTTGATAAAGAAAGCATTCACCATCAATTTAGTGCTGAAAATGAGAAGTTGAATGTGTGTACCCAGTGCTGTGCCTTCTGCCAGTTAGCACCAGGAGAGAAGTGAATGAATGTGCAGTGACCCAAATGTCACATGTGTGGGATAAGGTTCAATTATTTGTTCAGAGCCTTACTTGGAAAATACTTGGGAGGGTTTTTTGTTTGTTTGTTTGTTTGTTTGTTTTGGTATGACAGCAGAATGCATTACAATTCTTCTTTTTTTATTAATTTTTTTTAACTTGGTAGGTTTTGAAAGTCTAAGGAGCCTAAAGTTGTCAGAAGCTAATCCTAAATCTTACTCATAGACTAATCCTAAAATTGAAGATTCACTCAAATAGCAAGCATTTTAACTGATCGCTTGGCACTTATGGGATAAAAATTGAAATATTTTTAGAATTTCAAGAACCTGGGCATATATCAGATGTTATCTTTGTACTTGAGACTAGATTGTGCATACTATTTTATTGCTTTTTCATGTAAAATAATACACAACTCACTTTAAAGATTTGCTTTTCTCTCATGTAATTTTTCTACCATAGACTTTATTTTTCATTCATGGAAAATTTGAACTTTTAGGCAAACTTGGAGAAACATGACTGTTAAGCTAAGTAGATCTGTCTGAAAGGTATGCCTGTTTGGTTGTGTTACAACACCACGATCAATACAGTTCATGCATAACCAAGCTCACAAACTTAGGATAGCATATTCCATATCTTGAGTTCATGTGATTTCTTTCACTTTTTCAAATTTTGTAGTCATCATTTTTTTCTTATCCTTTTATTTCTTTTTATCTCATGATTATTTGGTCTTCTCCTCTAGAGAGGAAAAATAAGGTCTTCAGGTTGTACACTATCATTTAGTTATGTTTGTAATATTACTATTAGTAAATGCACATTTCTATGTATATAGAACAAGAAGGACATAGTAATGAAGAGAGTGATTTTGCAGGAAGGGAGGAGTTTACATACACTAGAAAGCTTTGACGTGAATAAGCCAAGACAAGAAGCAGGGAGAAAAATTACATCTGGCATTTCTTAAAAAAAAAAAAACAATACAGTAGAAAGACTAAGAATTGCTTTGACAAATGAAACATCTAAATGCTCATTTCATCTGATTATAAAATAAGGCATACTGTGGAAGAATGTTTTCTAAGTATTCATGTTGAAAAATACCTTAATTGTCCTTAATCCAGCAATTAGGTATAAATCACTATTAAGTTGTCAAATTGGTTTCCTGTCTTTCTGAGCTAATAACTTTTATTATTTTGTTGGTATGAAATGCATGTTTATTATAATAAGCACAAAGATATAAAAGGTGAGAAGGAAAGCTTCCTGTTATCCTGGTGATCTCACCAACTAGACATACGTACTGCTCGCAGTATTTTATTATTAGTATATGTTATAGTTTTAACATAAATATGATCAAGGTATAGCTGTTTTTGTGAAGTGCTTTTATGTGCTAGTCCATATTATTGGATATCACTTAATATAAATGCATACTGCAGATTGCCCAGTTTCTTACCCAGTCCACTATGTATTTCGATGCTGTGAGCAATGGAACAATATCTTCACAATTTATTACTATTTTCTTTGCATTCATTCTTAGAAATTAAATCACTTTGTTAAGGCAGATTCATATTTTTAAGGCCCTTTAATCCATAGATCAAATTGTTCTCCAGAGAAGCAGTACCAATTTAAGAGGTGTCTTACAGACCTTTGTTGTCTTTGAGTACCCTGTGCCCTGTGCAAACGTCTTTTGTGAGTAGTCTTGGGTAAAGGAGAGTCAAGGTGCTTTTTATTACTCTACTTGTCTCTGTTTATCTTTGCAATATACTATAGAAACAGAGAACAATGAAATTTGAAAAGGTGTGCAAAATTGGAAAGATGAGTTTAAAACATGCTAATTAAAGAAGCTGGCTACTAATACTTTATATGTTAGATTTGTAAGGTTTAGTCACATTGAAAAGAGAGTGAAGTGGTATAAAATGACAAACTGATAAGGACAATGGTGAGGTTAAATTATTTAAGAAGAATATAGGATTTTCTTTTTATTTTCAAAAAATGATGCCAAAATTTTAGACATGTTTAATTGTAAATTCCAAAGTATTAAGATAATAGTGTCATATAGTTTTCTCTACTATGTTGGCAACAAAAATGTATTTGATAAGTGTCTTACCATCAAAAGATTGTTTTTCTGTTCTGTGCAAGAACCCTTTCTTTCTTGAGATGCTTATGCATATTAATGACTACCTTTCAGTTACTCGGAATGAAATTCAAAGACTTCTCTTTGTAATCCAACATATTTAGAATTAAATTCTTTCATTATGTGTGGATGTAGGAAGGGATCAAACTTAACTATTTGGAAGAAAAGTAATAAGTTTGTTTTCAGGAACATATCAGATTGGGTAAACCATTTAAAATACTTCATGACCAAAAAAAATATTTAAAATAATAATGAATATTCATCTATTTCAAGCTTCCAGGGGAAATTTTCTGTGCATCATGGAGCTAGAAAGAATACCCCATAAGGCTAAAATCCACAAGGAAAAGAAAAATTAGGCATGTATGATACATGGGCATGAGACATATAGTAGAGTCCAATCATCATCAATTTAATAAATACCATGACCTTTTGTAGCTTTGAGAATTTTAGAGTTACATTCCCACATTAATACATTAAAAGTAACTCATTACCCTTTTAAATAAAGGCCTATAATATATTATTTTACCTTCATTCATTTTATGTCTCAGAAATAATATTGCTATGGTGTTAAATTAGTTGTAAAAGGAATTTTTAAAAGCTGTAATATAATGGTGCATTATCAGTAATTCTTAGTTTAATCATTGCAATATTTCAGTTGTATACCTTAGTCTGTATGAACTTAAACCAAAATTGCTTTTTAGCTTTAGAGTCATAAATAGTTCTCTATAAAACCAACCTAGAAAAATATTACTAAGTTTGTTTAATTCTTTTTAAAGTAAACTTTAAATGATTACTTTATAATCATTCAAAATATTTTTCAGAAAAAAACATGATGGATTTGTAATTTAAATTACTGCATTCAAAGTTTTGAAAAAAAAATCTTAAGATATTTGCAAAGCAGTTATTGAGAATGCACATTTTATAAATTACATCAGAAGAAGTAATATTCTTGCTCTAAATATTTGAATTATCGATCGGAACAAGACTTCTGATTAATTTTTGGTTATGTAATTGATGTATTTTTTTCCTAAATATACCCTGCTCTGAAAAACAAATAAACAGAACTATTAAAAATGGAAATGGAATTTTAAAATAATATTCAAATAGCTCTCTTCTGACATACTTTAAACTGAGATGTTTCAAAACTAGGAGAGTTAAGATTCTCATTTCCAGCTTTCTTCCTTCCAAGGATCCTCTCAGATTGAAAACAATAATACATAAACATGTAATAAAGTTTTATATGTACTATGTATTCATATAAACCTATGAATTATAAAATACATATTATACACATATAATATATTTAAATACATGAATATATATTAGGTATACTTACATCTCTATAATATGATTAATTTTGGTCAACATAAAACATAAATATAATTTTTTTGGTGGTGCTAGAGATTGAATTCAAGGCCTTGTGCACGTGAGTTTAGCCCTTTACCAACTGAGCTATATTTCCAGCACCCACAAATTCAATTTTTAAAGATCTTCTTGATTCTCTAAATATTTTTTGTTGTTGTTTTGGGGTACTGGATACTGAACTCAGGTCCACTTGGCCACTGAGCCACATCCCCAGCCCTATTTTGAATTTTATTTAGAGATGGGGTCTCAGTGAATTGCTTAGCTTCTCACCCTTGCTGAGGCTGGCTTTGAACTCTCCATCCTCCTGCCTCAGCCTCCTGAGCCATTGGGATTACAGGCTTGTGCCACAGTGCCAGGCCCTTGATTCTCTAAATTTTAATTTATATTCTTACTAAAAACTCTTTCTTGTTCTATTTTATAATTACAGAATTTGTCCTCATATCTTATTCTTTGACTCTTTTAATCTTTCCCTGAATCATGATGATTTAAGAATAGCTGTACTAAATTTTTAATCATTCATATATTAATTTATTCATTTGACTGAATCCTTTCTGGGTGCCACATATGAATGTAGGCACCAAGGGTTAAATATTTTTAAAAAACAAGATCCACCTGGGTGTGATGGCATACCTGGAATCCCAGTGACTGAGCAGACTGATGTGGGAGGATCACAGTGGAGGTCAGCCTTGGCAACTAAAAATAAAAATAAAAAATTAGAAGGAATGGGAATATAGCTCTGTAGTACAGCACCCCTGGGTTCAGTCCCCAGGACCAAAAACACAAAAATGAAAAAACAAAGTCTTGTGTACATGAAACTTAAAGTCTAGTTCTAGTTGCCATTCTTAATTCACACACTAATGTCGTTGATCTTGAAGCAGACTTAGTTTAGAACATATTCATTCACCTTATAGTCATAAATCAAAAAGTCTACATTCTGAGACCACCTTATTTTTACGTGAACAATTACAGAATGTTAGAAAGAAGACCAAAAACAAACCCTGTAAATGTAAACAAATCATTTCATTCACTAGAGCTTATCAGCCTGCAGAGCCCAGAGACATGAGAAGAAACCTAATTAAGATTGATACAACCGACATCCTTATTTAAGTCAACATCCTAATTTCATTTGCTATAAAAAACCTATATAACAATGTATAAATATTTTTGAAAGTGACAGCTAAAAAAAAATAATAAAAACTTCTGGAGAATTTTTATCACCTAGTGTGACCCAAAACTATACACAATTACACAGAGCTATTGTCAGACTTGCCAATATACATGAAGTGTCCTGGGACTATTCTACCCCAAATGATGTTTTATTTCTCTACTGTACATGGCTCCTTTACTATAAAGTGCAGTTTATTCATTCCTTATGTTGCAATTTTTAAACATTATTTTTAGTTATATGGACATAATATCTTTATTTTGTTTATTTATTTTTATGTGGTGCTGAGGATCGAACCCAGTGCCTCACACGTGCAAGGCAAGTGCTCTACCACTGAGCCACAACCCTAGCCCTTATGTTGCAATTTTTAATGTTATAGTTCTGATTCCAGAATGTGTATTGCATTTGATTACATTTTATTTTAAGTTGGGTGGGAAATGTTCACGTTGATCACTAAAGTGATGTGATAGAGGTTTGTGTTCTGTCAGCTCAATGTGCATGGTGAAACCAGAAAGGGACTGAACCAAGTGTCTATGAGAATGTGACCAGGCTGTTGGACGCCTGTGGCTTAGTAGGCCAATCTATACAGTAAAAAGAATCACTAAGGGATGGTTTCCTATTCTTTTAAATAGGCAAAAATGTCTGCTTTTACTGCATCCAGCTTTTACTATAAGGATTGAACAAGGTAGTGGCACTGCTTTGCAACAATTATAAAACAGCTCTAGAAACGGTAACTGATATTATTGCAGCTTTCTACTATTACCTGCTCATCAATGTTATTATCATTTATATCCATGTATTTAAGAAAAGAAAGCATCTCATCAAGGTTTGAATTATACACTGAAGCTACTTCCTTGTTTTCAAAGTGCTACTTGCTTATTTTGTAGTATAATCAAATGATGAGATTTTCTTAATTACTGGTCACCCACCTCGAACAACAGGCACTGCAGTGGAGTCCCAATGACTAAAGGAATAATGAACCCAGCAGGGATAGAACCCCCCTAAGCTTTAGAAGTAATATATCAGACATGACAGAGATTCTTTAACGAGATTCATAAATTACAACTGCTTCTAAACTAGGGACAAATATTTTTGCACTTCCTCTGTGGATGAATCCAAGACTAAGTCATTCCTTGAGTTCTCTGGTACATAGTGACATCGTGGGAAATTAACAAAGAAGTGGAGCCCTTCCCTTCAATAATACCAAGTGATTAAGAGAACCTAAAAAAAAAAAAATCAATTGACTAATCAATAGTGTGTAACTGCTTGGAGCATTTTTTTCCCCTATACAATCAGTCATTGAGTTGTTTAAACTAAATATCTCATTTCCCCAATTACTGAGCTGATTTGCAAACATGGTCAAGAATGTCAGCATCTAGTGGAACAAGATTCCAGGACGTTTGTCACAAACAATTTTTAAATGATCAGCTCCTGCTACAGACTCAGAAGACTCTTAACATATCATGAGAGGTATTCTCCAAGTTTCCAGACATTGGTGGATTAAGATACTAACCCTGTATATTTGTTTGAGAATCAGAGTGGGAATTTGTTTGAATTCAGGAGTGATGGAGGTCAAAATCACTAAAGAGAACATCTATATACAGTCTAAAATGTGCAGGTCTTTAAATTTTTTTCTTTAACTTCAGCTATGGTGATCAGCATGCAGCAACCAAGAGTCTGAATTCAAAACAACAAAAGGTTATTCTAGCAACATGTAAAGAATCCCTGCCTGTATATTGCCAGCAACTCTAATATCGGAACAACTTCTAAACTTTTTTTTTTTTTTTTTCAAAAAGTTAAATGCCACGGTGGGGGAAAAACACTAAGAGATAACTTTAAACAGAGGAAAAACTTTTTTTATTGATATGTTTTACTTTGCTGGCAGACCAGAGCAAAGGTTTTGTGAACATTTAAAAGATGAAAAAGGTGAAGAATCCCAGAAGCGGTTTATCTTGAAGCGAGATAACTCTAGTATTGATAAAGAAGACAATCAGGTTGGTTCTCAAGTTTGAGAGTGGCTGACGTTGTTGTTTTTGAAGGTGGGCTGACTGATGTTCTTGTTGTTCCTCTGTTGTCCCCTCCCCGCCTCCCAGCCCTCCCCTGCCTCTGATACTACTGCCCTCTCTCCAACCCCTGGCTTCCCCTTGCCTCCCCCTTTGGCATTCAATGGGTAGCCAAAAACTGTCTGGTTGCTTTAGCAATGGCTCTGTGTTGGGCTGCATGGGTGGTGCTTGGCGCAGTTCCTGCTGCATGTCTTGTGGGGGGGGGAGCGGGTCGGGGTGCCACAGGCTCCGAGCTGTGGGGAAAAGCTTTGTCAGTCGCATTTCCAGATGTCTGTGTAACTCTGGCAGTCGTTCCACTCCCTACAGCTTTGTCCTTCAGTTGTGCACAAATTGAGCTGGATTTTCAATACGGACCGATGATCAACCGGTGTAGCTGTAAAGAACAAACCTTGTTATGGTGAGGACAGGTGGATTTTGCAACTATCCTAAAATAAGACTTCACAGAAAAGACTATGAGTTCATGTTCTAGTCTCCCACCCCCTTCTCCTGCCCATGTTTGATGGTCCATGTAAACTGTCTGCTCGTTTTGCATGAAGTGTAGCAGAACTTTTATCCTTGTGTATTGTTTGTGACAAAACATTGTGTTGTTCTAGAGTAGCGATAATCATGGTACTTCCGACAAGGGTAAAGAGACTTTACGAAATCTTTTCTCTAAGTGGGGGGAGGATGTGGGGTCCAGGGTGACTAGGAAGAACACTAAGTAAAACAAATTTTTAAATGATAACAAGCACAGTAGAAAGTCAGCTGAATGCCATTACAATTATACTTTGTGTCTCTGACAATCAAAATAGATTTTTTTTTTTTTTTGGAAATGACTTTGCTTTAGAATTTTTAAAGGTAAGACAATATGCATCTCACTCAAGTTATTTTAATTACTCTCCGTGAGTCACTGGAAGCCAGTGTGTGCATTTCTGACGCACTTTTTTGAAACCTGTTCATCATTTGTATCTCGTTTACTCCCACCACTACCACCACCACCACCACCGAGCTACAACGTGGCTCATGTTGCCCATGAGACATGTGCCTGCGTGGTGCACTTAGTGGGTGTCTGTCGCGTGGATGGGTGAATGCGGTCAGTGCAGAGCATTTGGTCAGGGATGGCGAAAATTAGGAAGGCAGTTGAGATGCAGGAACTGGTCAGATGAGAGAATGAAGAGCACTCCTCATGCTGGGTTCTTTGAATTGTTTTCTTCTACTGACCCTTATCCACAAACAGGTTTTGTTAGATTTAGTTTATAAGCCTGAGGTCCTTCTTCTTATATCAAGGGCAATTCACAGAATCAGTCACTGAGTGAATAAAAATGCAAATCAAGAGATTGTATCCATATCTTTCTTTCTGTCCCCCACTCTATTTGTTCACTTACATTTTGTCCAGTTCTGAACTTTTCAAAGCTATTTCTTCCTTTGGTGACCTTGAACTAGCCATTTCTTCTTCTTCTTCTTCTTTTTTTTTTTTTTTAATTTTAAATAAGCATTTGGACTCCTTCTGAGGAGTCAGATTATCCAGGATAGCAAGGGAGACAGAATCCATCCCGGGTGAGCCACTACATACCTGCACTGGCTGAACACCCAAGGTACATTTTAGATGCACCTGTGCTACTTGCATCCAGCAAGGCAGCAACCAGGAGCAGCAGCAAACATTTGTAGTCATTGCATGCCACGCACACACGATACATGTACCCCAAACAGCCTCTTTAGGGGCCAGAGGGAGTGAGACTTGTCATGCTTCATTTGTTTAAATGAACATTTATTATTCTTAGCTGACAGTTGCTTAACTGCAGATTTCTAACAACTCAACATGGATAACCGTCCTGATTTCTTTTTTCTGTTCAGCAAAACAGAATGCATCCATTTAGAGATGACAGACGAAGTAAATCAATTGAAGAGAGAGAAGAGGAATATCAGAGAGTGAGGGAGAGAATATTTGCACACGATGTGAGTAGTTGTTTTAATTGCCTCTTTAGTGTGGTCCTTCCATCAGCAGTAAGGCAGCCTCATTCCCCAGACAGTGAGCTGGCAGGAAGTAAGGAGACTGGAGCCAGGGAACAAATCGAATTGCAGCAAACCAGAGGTGTTTCTGGAAGAGGACCTTGGTTCAGGGAAGTGATGGAAAACTAGCCAAGGGTCTAGGTGTGTTCCTAGGGTATGACTGATAGGGATAGAAAGGTTTAACATTAGTCAACAAAACAGACCTTCAGTACCAAGGAAGGATATCTGACTTGCAGCAGTACTTTTACATGCATATCAGGCAGCAGATCACCGGTTAGTGTATATTTTAGTACACCAACATTGTGCAGAGGAAAGAATCACAAAAAGCAGCCCACTGATCATATACACACATAGAACCATATAAATATCCAGAATATTTTCTGAATCCTTAGAAAATATGGACACTTCATTTTCCTGAAGTTAGATAATCATATTCATCTTTTTTCCTTGATTTCAGATCCATTCAGGTCAGAGAATAGTCTGTCAAGGAAGTAATCATAAAACAATTTCTTTTGTTCCTAACAAAGAAAATGGGACAGGAATATTTTTTTAGCCTTCACCCACTATGGCCAAGAGAAAATGCAATTAAATGAAATAAAAATAACAAGTAAACAAGAAAATGTTTGGTTAAAATGCAAGGACTTTAAAAGGGCAAGTAGTCATTGTAGCTTTCCATTCCATGAAATCACTTGGGGCCTCCTCAAACATTGTGGGTTCTTTCCTTTGCAGAAGGGAAGATGTGAGCTCCTTTGTAGTGCTCTCCATGGCCAAGGCTTTCAGCTTTGCCTCAGCAGGGGCAGTGTTTGACTCCTGCGGCAATTTGCTCCTAGAGACCACACAGTCCAGCCTAGAGAGCTTGGCGTTAATGCTCAGCACAGAAGCAGGAGGGCTGTTGTCCTGGGTGGCTTCAGGCCAAGCCAGTGTCTGTGACCTTCTGCAAGTGCTGGTTTCTTCATCTAAGGCTACAGGAGTGATTCAACCTCTTCCAACTGCACTTCTTTCACATTTGAACCAACCCCAACCTTCTAGAATATACTAAAATAGAATTTTAATGACGGGTGCCCTAGAACTCTGAAATCGGGAGAGTGTGAGAGTGAGATGGGACTCTCCATGGCTGGAGGTCCGGATGCAGTTCTGTAAGATTCTGCAGATGTAGGGGCTACTTAGGCTTTTGCTGTAGACATAATTTTTGGTGGCACAAAGCACAGATTGGCACACTGGGGTTTTCATTGCATTTGCTAGATACAAGAATGAAGTGATGAGAGGATCTAATTTTGTCACAATTGGAAAAGAATACCGACAGTAGGCTGGGTGGCAGCATGTTCCTAAAGCCTTCACAGAGAGAATTTTTTTTTTTTTTTTTTTTTTTTGCAGATAGATAGTTCATTTTTCTTCTTCTGTTCTTACATGCACTATTGCTTTCATGCACACACATACACACTTTTTTTTTCTCATGTTTTGGTTCTGGAAAGTTAGGTGATTTGTGAACAAGTTGTTATATTGAGAAACAAATACCAACTGCAGACATAATGCATAGCAGTATTACGTTTTTTTTAAAAGTTGTGTCACAGAGATAGGTGACAGAAAGTACTCTTGCAAATGACTGTCGGGCTGAGAATGATGCCTGTGCTGCCTTTCCTTAGTGATTCTCAGGTCCCCGAGCAGTCATGGTCATCTCAGGGAGCAGGAGTCTGCACACCCCCCTTTATGCTGACTTCCTTACCACCCTGCTAAAGAAATTAGCTGCTAGGGACCTATGATGTAGGTTAAACCATATCAGGCCATTTAAAGACTCCATGGCCACTTGCTCTATTTATTTATTTATTTGTATTGACAAGCTGGTGATTGAACCCATGTCTTCCGCATGACAGGCAAGCACTCTACCATTGAGACACACACCCAGCCCTATTAACATTTTTTAAAAAGTAAAAGAAGACTTAATTGTGAAAAAGCTCAAATTCCCAGCCAGGGCCTTAACCTTTTCATTGCACCACATTCTTTGGCAGCCTTCTTTCAAATGATATGACTTGTTCCCTCTGTAGACACAGAGATGTGAGCTGCTTTCCTAGGCTCTCTGGTGACCATTTCTTGCTTTAATAATTTAAATGGGTCACCGTCCCATATCTGGCACTATTTTGAACCTGCCATCAAAGGATAGGACTTTAAAATTAGTATCCTATACCGAAAATACACTCACAGAAGGGTTTCCAGAATCAAATGGAAGTTCCAATATCACTTATAAGATGTTATGTGCATGAACATGTGTGCATGTTTCCAAGGAGAAATTCCCTATCATTTATTAGATTCCTACCAGTTTTTATAAGCCTTAAAAGCCTAAAGACTATATGTACATTGTCTTTCTACCTGACCCTATACCTTGCTAAAGATACTTAGGTATACCACTAGGTCTTTAGTTATTTATTGCAGTATGACAAATTATCTGAAAATTTTGAAGTTTCCAACAAACAAAAATGCTTATTTCCATTTCTGTGGGTCAGGAACCTGGGAGTGACTCAGTTGGGTAGTTCTAACTCAAAGTGTCTAGCTGGAGGCTGGGGCTGCTGTCATCTTAAGGCTTTACTGAGTAACTGCCTGTGTCCATACTCATATACTCAAATGGTTATTGGCAGGCCTCCGTTCTTCCTTGGCAATAGCCTGGAGGACTCAGTTCTTTACTAGGTGGGCTCTTCCACAATCTGCTAGTGTCTTTGTGGATGATAACTAGCTCTCCCTGGAGAAAGTGATTCAAGAGAGAAACAGAGACATCTAAAGATGGAAGCCACAGTCTTATATAACCTAGTCTCGGCAATAATGTATGTTCTTTTCTGCCATAGTCTATTGGACACATATACTAACCTCAGAACAGTGTTGGAGGTCCCACATAATGTCATGAATATTAAGAGGCAGGGAGTGTTGGGGGCGACTCTACACGAACAGAACAGTACTGTATCCTCTATGACACAAATTTTTAAGGACGTAGCATAGCAACATAAACTTTCTTGAATAACACATGTAATAACAGATCTCCCTCACCACTTATATCATGACAGCACATATTAAAGGGCTTTCATCTGTACATTTCTAGGTTCCCAAGTGATCACTGATCACGGCCCAAACTGTTGAGGCACAGAATTGTTCTTTCATAAGGTAATAAAGTAAGTTAGGTCAATTATAAAACAAATGCAAAGAATCCAGCATAAGGAAATTATATTATAGAAGTATAACCTTTTTCTTAGATAATCTTTAATTTAGTTTTCTCATAATTTAAAAATTGAGCCAACAAAATCAGCTTTCTTCGGTAATTATAAGTAGCAGAGTTAGTCAAAGCAGTTCAAATATTGAAAAAGCATTCGTAATTTTTTTTTTGCTACTTGAAGCAACAATGAGATGAGAAATACTTTCTAGTATTTACAGTTGAACGAAAATCAAACTTATTTTAAAATTAGAGATGTTTTTGTGTATTTTCCATATGTATCTTGGTGTCTAAGGTGTGTGTGAGTGTGTGAAGAGTGTGAGGGTGTGTATGCACTTTTATATGCAGGCACATAATCAAAAATGCAAGTTTCTTTGGTGGTTTTTCTAGAAAAAAAAATTCAAATACAGGTTGTTAATTTGAGTATCTTGAAATCAGACACATTTATTAATTATTTGAGAGCTAAATAGGTGTTCAGATTGCAGAAGAATTTAGCTCTCAAATAACAAATCAGCATGTTTTTATAGTCAGTAATATTTGGGATCCAACTCTTTTACTTTGGCAAGGATTTCAGCTTCTTTAATGGTTAATTTTGTATGATGTTGCTAAATTGGGGGAAATTTGGTTGAGAAAACAACACAATTGGGAAAGTTATGTTTTGCCTGGATGGTAATTAGCAAAAAGGTATCTGTGTATAAATTGGAAATTAGGGAAGAGCTTGTCCAGGGTCTTCCCAGCCCACACTGAGATCCCTCTTCAGGGAGAAGGATTCAAGGATATGTATGTGATGCCACCAGAGGTGGGGGTGGGATGTGGGAGAGAACTCTGTAACCCATTAGGCAAAATCATTTTTCTCCTTTTTTGAAAAGGGAGCCTTTTATATCTGGGAATGCATATAAGTGACAGCTTTGAATGTTGCACTTAATTACTGTGACAATTTTATCCTTCTCTGCTATTAAATGTGCAAGTTATTAATATAATTTTTTTAAAAAAAGTTTTATTTTCATCAGCTATTGAATCACAGCTAATAACTACCTGTGTCTTATTTATGAAAATGTGGTAAAGAGGTGATGAGATGATTTATTAAGGACCTTTCCACAAAAGTCAGAAAAATACTCTTGAGTTATGTTTTTTGGAGAGGTATCCTTGACTTGCTTTTTATCCAAAGAGTTTGAAAATCTTACTTTTTATTCAAAAAGTGTGAGTTGCTTCATTTCCTCCCAAATGCTGTTAGATTCACAAATCTGAAGAGGTCGGTATGTTTTTTGAAAATCTCCTTCTTCTGAGAAGTGGATTTCCCGATAAGTCCAGTCCCGTGCAAAACAGTATAAACTTAGTTGACCCCTTTCCAACTGATGTTGAGCTGAGAAGTAGCAGAGTATCGACCTTATAATGTATACCTTGAAACAACCTCACTTTCTTTTATGTACCATGACTTGACTCAAGTTGGTAGGTAGCAAAACCAAACTAACAGAAATAAAGAGGCTAGGGTATTTAATTTACCCTGAAAAGATCTTTACAGGAATAAAGTTGATGGCACATTATTTGTATTTTTCTCACTTTCTACGTATAAATGTCAAATTTCAAAAAGCTATTTTTCTGAAAGTAGAGATTTTAATTGGCTCTTTTTGCTTTTTGATACGTTAAGGTTTTTGCACACCTGAGATTATGGATACCTTTCCAATACAGAAAGGTTGAAACAAATGATTCTAGAGATGTCTTCACTGAATGCTCAGACCACTGAGCAAAACACCATGTCTGACTCCATCCCCTCTGGTTTAGTGGAAGGAAATGATTTCTCCAGCAAATTGAAAAGAGAAACCAATATCCTGCTTGCCTCTTTGAGCGGCGGTTACATTAGCAACATCTTTTAGTTCAAGGCTCATTGAAAGGTCGTTAGTATTTCTTCAGTTTTATTTTATCTTAAAATAGACCAGCTATGTCTCCACTTATGCCTTTAATGGTCACTTATTCATCATTTAGAAAATATACACATAATATGGTGCTTGTATACTTATATTTAGAAATTTAATACTTTGAAAGTGGTCTTGTGTCCCAGCACCATAGTTTTCCTAGACTCCTCTTATTCTGCTTGTTTAAGTTTAATCTGATTCACCATTCCCCAGCATGTAATTCTGACAGAATTCTATCTTCCCCACCTTGTATATTAACCACAAGATAAGAGAGAAATGAATTTTAGGCAAACAGATGCCAAAAAAAAAAGTCATTTGTTTCCTATGTGCATAACTAAGAAATATCAGATGGAGTTTGATAGTTTTTTTTTTTTTTTACTAATTAGGTTTGATTCATTAAACTTGTGTTCTATCCTCCTTATTTATTATGATCACAGATAGATGGCATTTCTTCAATTTTGAGAGACTAGTGGTTAATCGCTTTTTTTTTGTGAGAGTTTATAGTTGCCAGGTATGTTATTGCAGAATTGTGGCTTCACACTTCTCCCATTCTTAGGTGGATTCATCCAACTTTGCATGCTGTGCCTTGATTTGAGCCTGTTCCCCGGCTTCTGTTGGTGACCATACCTCCACAGCTCCAGAAGAAACCACTCGCTGCTCTGACTCTTGAAGGTGGTCATGGGTTTCTCCAGCAATTTCATTCACATTTCTCTTCTCACCGTGAGGCTGAACGGGGCTCAATCTGTTGAAAACCTGGAGATATCCCCTGTGCTACATGAGAATTGTTGACTCAGTTCTAACACTAACCTATATTTTTTCCTTTTTAAATTTCTGTCTTTTGTACATATTTTTCTTAATCCTTTTCCCCTAGGAGGGGAAAGGTAATTTTAAAATCAAGAAAGGATTTGGGACCCCCTCAGCATATCCAGAACATCTGATACAATGCTTTTCTTTTATTTTTCAGTCAGTTTGCTCCCAGGAAAGCCTTTATGTGGAAAACAGGTAAAATGAAATTTTATTTTTTGTGTCGTTAGAAGAATAGTTTGTCATGTGTGTCCTGTATATTCTCATACACATATATATCCCATATATAATTGTGCTTGAATATATGTATAAATAAATACATATATCTGTATGTGCACGCATATATATTCACACTTATGTTATTTAACATGTCTAAACCCACACATATATTCACTTATGTTATTTAGCATGTCTAAAGAGTATTTAATTCGGGGAAAAAGTTCTCTCAGTTACTTTCAAACAGAGGCTTAAACAGTTTCCTTATTTAGTCTCAATCCTGTGTCCTTCCCAAGGCGGAATTCCTGTTACCTTCCCCAGGCATTGAAACAAGGAAATATTGAGTCTACACAGGAATTTGCAACTCCATTGGCTTACTGAGCAGGCTGCTTATAGGACTTTATTAGTCACTTCTGTCCTATAATTCTATAGCTATACAAAAAAAATAATTGGAATAATATTACTTTAAGTTTCTCATTCTTAAATATCAGTTCATCTTCTTAAAGAGCTAACATGAAAAACCTCATCTAGAGCTGGGTGTGGTGGTGCATACCTATAATTCCAGCAGCTCAGAAGGCTGAGGCAGGAGGATTTGAAGTTCAAAGCCAGCCTCAGTGATGTAGCATGGCCTTAAGTAACTCAGTGAGTCTGTGTCTCTATATTAAAAAATTAAATAAATAAATAAAAAGGCCTGTGGATGTGGCTCAGTGGTTAAGCACCCATGGGTTCAAACCCTGGTACAAAGACAAAGGAAGCAAGCAAGCAAGCAAGCAAGCAAGCAGAACTGTCTGGATGTAGCAGTTCACCTGTCTTGGAAGTTAGTAGAGGGAGGTAGTTATGAATTTATAGTGTATCTTTGGAATAAGACTAGACATTTTTCACACTTAACATATATCTTTCTAAAAGTACCTTTTTAAAATGGACCTAAATCAACATAGATATTAAAGTGTCCCCTTGATTTAATTGAAAATATTCAGGAGAAATTAAGGAATCCATATTAACAAGACTAATCACATTTAAGATGTATTAAAATCTACAACTTGATTTAGAAATATAGTATTCATAAATAAGTTGTTGGTGAATTTTATTTCAGGTATTGGCTTAATGACTGTTCCACTAAAATTGGTTAAAATGGAGACTAATTCAATGCCAGTACCAAGATAAATTAAAACTCGGCATTAGAGATAACTGATTGAAAAAAAAAAAACACTATATGAGCACTTGGAAATCTTCACGCAACTGAAATCTTCACGTAATTTTCTTTTATCTTAAAAAGTATTATAAAATAAGTCTATATGATCTTGTATTTTAAAAAAATATGATTCATACAGAATTTGGCAAATTTTCCTATTTTTAGGGAAACTGAATCCAGGAGCATTAACATTTTGGTAATGATTCTAAAGCATTCCAAATTCTATATCCATACAAAAAAAATTAAGTATTAAGTAAGCATTTGCAATTTATTTGGGTGGGAAACCTTATTCCTTAGTCTTCTAACCAGTAATTTCCCCTACCTTACAACTTAATTCTATTCACCAATTGGCTTCTATTCAACATTACAAGAATAGCGCACATATACACATTGCATATGTGAAGTCTTGGTGGTTCTAGAATTGAGTGGTTTTCCTTTAAAAAGAAATCTATTTCTAAAATTATTGCCTCTGGAATGTCAATATTTCATCATGCTCCCCAAATAAAAATAACTTAATATTACTTAAGAAAGAAACCACTACTTATATGTTTTGTTAAATCTCTTATCATATTTATAGTGATTTCTTTCATTATCCTCACTCCTTCTGTGTCCTATATTTCTTCTCTCTTTCCCTTCTTTCTTTTCTGGCATCTGTGCCTTCTTCCTAGGGTAGGGGTCTTAATTCTGTCACACTGTCATTAATTTATTATGACCAAACTTAATGTCGCACAAATGAACGTAGTGTGTGGGAATTTACCATAAAGGTGTGCTATAGCAGAGTACACATCCATTTAACATAAGGCATTTAGTATCCTTAGGTTTTATATCATAAAAACCATGTTTTTCATTTCCAGTAGGCTCTTGGAAGACAGTAACATATGCAATGAGACCTATAAGAAAAGACAGCTCTTTCGGTTGGTATGGTTTACTTTTTTAAACTGTGTTTTCAGATTATGTGGCAGAATCCATGTTAAATATAAGTGTATTAGTGTAAAATATTTCCGTTCATGAAATAAAACATGTTCCGTGCTCTCACTGCAGAGTCTGTTACCCAGCTAGTGTGGTATCCTATGGATCATGTGAGAGGTGGGACTGGAAAGCTCTCCCTTCCTACGTGGTTCTCCAAGGTTCTTCTGCTGATTTTGTGTGTTTCGGGACTCACTTTGGCAGCACACTTATTTAGCATTCCCAAACTCTTTCAGCAAATTATACCAAGTTAAAATTTCTCTGGCAGTTTGAAATCGAGTACATATTTTCAGTGCTGGAAAGTATATCAATGATAACTATTTGGTTAACTAATTTTTAGGTCTCTACTTTCCCTCATAAGATTCAAATGTATTTTTAAGCACGAATTTTATTTCTAAAGGAGGCTATGATGTTCCTTCCAATTATAGTGAGCTACTTAAATTGAGATCTGTGTAGGATAATGGGAAAAGATAAAAAAAAATTATTTTAAAGTTCTGTGTTCAGATGAAAGCTCCATAAAAACAGAGGGACCACACCTATTTTTATTTTTAACCAACCTATCAAATATATTAACATATTTGTAAATAGTAGGATACCTCTCTGCTACAGGAAAGGCAAAAACAAAAAAAAGTTTCCGATTAAGAAGAAAGAAAATACTAAGAAATATAGATAAATTGGGTGTTCAGAAATTATCTTTATGCCATTATATCTGAATTTAGTGAAATCAGAACAATTGATTCCTCTACACTAGGGCAGAAAAAAAATCCTGCATCTCTTTCTTGAAAACCCAGAGAAAAAATAAAATTTACCATTACCCTTATAATCACGCTATGAATTAATTTGTATAGGCTAATATAGATAAAAACATGCATTTCACCCCCAAGAAGATGTTAGGTTTACACAGGCCCCAAACTTCCCCCTTTGAGGAGTTGCACTATATTTAGGTCAGCCATCCTAAACATAGATTCCATCACCTACCAAAATGACCAAGGACAGAAACTCAGAAAGACAACTTAGCACAAAGCCACCTACACAGTTGTGAAGGCAATCCAGAGTGTACATCATCCATAACTTGGGCAAAAAAAATTTACAATGTTCAGAAATGTAAGAAAATGGACACATCAGTTGTTAATCGTCACAGAATGATTTTAGAGTATGTGCTTTGTGTCTCTCTTAGGTTTAAATTCTAGTTGCCTATGAAAGGGCCACCTCCAATGACTGGATATTCTATTCCTACTGTTTTCCTAGATTCTAGTTAGAGGGGTCCAGCACTGAATTTAAGAGGGAAAGGGAAACACCTGTCAGACATGTTTTCTATAAAGTCTATGATTTCACACTCTGACAGATATGAAATTCAACTCTGGGCATCACCCTGCCATTGTTGGGCTAAATAATCAATGAATAGAGTAGTACAAAATATGTTTCAGTGTGTGAATACCTACAACCATAAAATAGATTCACATGCTATTTTGAATCTCATTAATGCTAACTCCCGGAAGTAGCAACTTATTTTTAAAATGTACAGATCTTGGCTTGGGATGATGAGTTGAGTCAGTAATCAAAGTAATAAAGCTAAGAAAATCTCAGGTTGTCTTACTGACCAAGTGATGAGGCCAGTCTAGAAGACCTCTCTTCTCTCTAGAAATAGCTCTACCAGGTGGAAGGGTGTAGAGTACAACGTAGGACCAATTTGCATCCAGGGAGAGTGGTGCTTACCTCCTTTGCAAAGAAATTTCAGCTATGCTGACATATAGAAGTCTGGATTCCTCACATGTATGTGCACAGGTCATGGGGAGAGGCATTTTGAAGCAGAAATAGTGATGGGAACAAGGGTTCACTACTCATTTCTTCTGATGTATCCTACATCCTGAGGTTAGGGACCATCCCACATGCAAGCCAGTGTTTTTCTATAATAAATATTCCAAATTAACTACAAATGAGATTATTCTCATATACCTGGTGAATTCATAATTGCTAAGTAATGATTTAGCCAGACCTTGTCAAAGAAGGAGCAACATAATCAGAATTACACAGGAGAAGAATGACATTGAATTTGGACATGGAAAGAAAAACTATCAAGAATGGAGCATCAAGTTCTTGAAAGGGCAGTTTTTCTATATCCTATCTCCCATGGCTTTCTTATATTTTGAAGGAATGTAAGAACTAAAATTACCTGGCCATTGCTGAGGGTACTTCCTCCTGGAGCCTGGTCTTTTTCAGATGGTTCTTATTTCTAAACCAAGGACCCGAGGTTCTGAGAACAGAGAATGTAAGGAAACATCCATAGGGAAGGGGGCAGGTGGCAGGGCATGGAGTGTTTTCATCCAGTGTTCTCTTTGAAAATGTTTTTTTGTTTTGTGAGTTTTCTGTTTCACTTTCTCCCCTTGCTTGATGAAATTCCTGTCACAGATTAGCTATTTCATTTTTATTATCTCTTGGATCCATTTGAAGCAAAACCTAAATTTCTGTGCACCTTCTGCAGAGTGTAATTGGTGAGTGTTTAAATGAGCTATGCATACCTCTAGTATATCTCAATAGCAATAAAATTATTGTCTTTAAAAGAATATTTTTAACAAAGCTCCTGGGTCACAGTTATGAGACTGGATTCAGGACTTGAACGTGTCACATTTTATACTGATATAAAATTAAGGGCCATATTTATTGCCCATGATATATGTCCCCTTTCACTTCTTTACAATCTACAAGAATCTTAGGATATTTTATCCATGGCTTATTTCCATCTTCAGAAAAAGTGTCAGAAGTATTAACGAAGTTACTTTTTGAGCACATTGGAAACCAATGAAAATGCAATTGTTTTTTATCAAGTTTCTTAATAGAACACATGCAGCTTTGCATACTCTTTAAATGACTCTGGAGGTTTCAAGATTCACTTCTGGCTATTGGATTACTTCTAGTGCATTCACTGTATTTGAATTTTGAGCAAGTATGATCTTTCACTTCAAGATATTTCTGGTATTTCCACTGACCCCTCTGGAAAGCTTCTTGTCAGTGTGTGGCGTATAGTGTTGACACTGTTGTTTTCACAGGCTTTTCTGTATGAAAAGGATTAAAAGGCTATTTCCTCTACCATGAAGGTTAAACTCATCAGGTGTAATTCTTACCAGGGGTTAGCAATTTCTGTGACTTCTGTGCTGTCTGTCATATCCTTTGTGAGTTCAGATACGTATCATAAAGTTGTAAAACAGACTAATAAGTAGCTTTTCTGGACCTGTATGGATTTTCCAAGCCAATTATTCGCTGCTGAAGAAACAGAAAAAAAAAAAAGAATACCCTTCTTTCATGGGAATTCCTTTTAGAAGCATTTAAAATTATAGTTACCTCTGAACACGAATTCATTGTTGGATTGGCTCACGAGAACTTATCCCCCTATCCTCTCTGCAAGAGAAGCTAACAATTATATTCTATGCCATGTTTTTCTAGTTACTTCTTCTTCCCTGGCAGAAGGATCATGTGACATTCCTAGGTTTGGTTTTTCTGTTTGTGACATGTGTGTCATATGTGATGTGTTATCTGTCTATACATCATCAAGGTGCTTGTAGCAGTGTTTGGGGGAGCTAGTGGCTTAATTAAAGGGTTAACAAGAAGGGTCTTGCATAGATGACTCTTCCAAGAAAGGCCCCATCTATGCCCACCCACCCCATTCATGCACCGTAACTCTGTTCCTGTGCGTCTTTCTGATGGCCATGCTCCAGGGGCAACAGAGATAGCTCAGGGAGAACATCTGGGAGTCGGCAGAGCAGCTCGGAGAATGAACTCAAGTGGTCGGACCACCAGAGGGCCTGGAGCAGCACAGATTCCGACAGCTCCAACCGCAATCTGAAGCCCACTATGACCAAGACGGCGAGTTTTGGGGGCATCACGGTGCTGACCAGGGGTGACAGCACATCCAGTACCAGAAGTTCTGGGAAGCTGTCCAAAACAGGTAGTTAGTACTGAATGGGTTTATGTCCTCTGGTGTTTTGGGATTCTACCTAACCCTTCCTGTCACCATTCTGTCTTTGAATTAACTAATAACAATGACATTGATTACATCACATTCTAGGCAATTAGAAGGTACGGTTTTAATAGGCTACCCTCTCTTGCTGTGCACCTAAGTCAAGTTCTTGAACTCTTTAATCTTCAGTTTCCTTATCTATAAAATGTAGGTTATCATAGAATATTACTTGAACCCACATCAGTAGGCTTCAAATTTACTTCATTTACATTTAGTTACTTACTTAAGTTTTCCCGGTAAACTTAAATGAAGTTGAAATTAGATAACTTTCATAAAAATGATTACCATGGCTCTTACACATAGCAACTATTTAACTAAAGTTAGCTATTGTTTTTCAATTGAATACTAAAACTTATTCCTTGCAGCTACCCATATTAAAATATTTGTAGATTTGATTCTTGCATCAACATACTGTCAGTATGATACTGAGTAAGTCACTTGCCTCTGTCTGCCTGTTTCCTCATTTGAGATATGGAAATAATAGTATCAATGTTGTAAGGTTATCAAGACTAAAAACATAAAGATTTTCAAAGCCACTTGAATAATACCTGGAGCATTATAAGTACCCAGTAAACACTCATTCATTTTTATTATTGCCATTTAATATTTTCATGCCTGTTTTACATTTAAGTGAGTCTTAGAGAGGTTTAGATTTTCTGAGTATGTGCCTTTTTTATTTCTGTGATTTTTTTTCTTCCCAAATAAATAATTTTATATAGTTAGATGGATATAGATTTATACATGTAGATACGGTGATATAGATAGATAAAGTGATATATATGTATATACATGCAAAAATATGTATTATATATCATATATGTTGGTTTTTTTTAGTTTTAGTTTTTATTCATTTATTTATTTTGTGTGTGTGTGTGTGTGGAGGGGGGGTACTTGGGATTGAATCTGGGACCTTACAAATGCTAAATCAGTGCCCTACACTGAGCTACATTCTCAGCTCTTTCTTTTCTTTTCTCTCTCTCTCTCTCTCTCTCTCTCTCTCTCTTTTTTTTTTTTTGAGAGGGTCTCACTAAGGTGCCCAGGCTGGCCTCACACTTGTGGTCCTTCTGCCTCCATCTTCTGAGTGGTTGGACTTAGAGGCATACACCACCACCCTGGGCAATAGTGATACTTTGAGTTAGGTATATCATTCAAGTTAACATGGACAGTCTTTAGGAGGTGAGTGATAATGGGAGATCCAGGAGAACCAGGATCAAGAACTATTTGACCCAGTTTTAAATTGATGGAAGCATGACACTTGGTTTTGCCTTCGAAAAGCAGACTCCCTGACTATTACTAGGGGCGGGAGTTGAGAACTGAGGAAAAGCAGACTCCCCAACTATTACTAGGGGCACGAGCTGAGAACTGTGGTTCAATGATCTGCCTTAGGTGTTAGGACATGCTGGGGGAACATTCCTGGGCCTCGGGTTGCAGGTGAGTGGAAACTTGGGCAGGGATGGTAATGATGAATGGAGACCCCAGTTGGAGTGTATAGACATGGGCTGCCCTGCATTGGGAATCCTTTCCCTGCCATACTTTGCACTTGGGCTAGGGCAGGTGAGGAAGGGATTCTGCAAAATCCCTTCATTACACTGATGGTTTAACATGATTATTTTGTTGACATATTCCTCCCACAAAATTATCCTATGTTTTCCCACATAATAAGAAAATGAATAGCATTCATACAATTGACAGTCACTACAATATACTTAAGTGGTGCTTCTTAGAAAGATCCAGGGGACTCATGCTCTCTTCCTGTGAATTCTGTTCATCAGTTGTTGAGTTCTTGATTTCTTACTCTAATTAATTGTTCTCGTATCCCACTACTGCAGCAGCTGAAGTCAAGAAAATCCACTGTGGTGCTCTTGAGCTCTCATAAACTAAGAAAGGTTAAATACTTTTAAACCTTAAAATGCAGAAACCAAGTATCTTAAATAGTGCACTTAAAAATTCCAGTTCACCAAAAGAGCTCTTAAGATTTTAAAATTAATCATCATTTTCCACGCACCAACCCCCAGTCACACATCCCTAGCAAAGCTCTTTGGAAACATTTAATACACTTGAAGAATGCTAAAATGCCATGTTCTTTGAAGAATGATTAGAGATTGTAAGTGCTCAATATATATATTTTTCCCCTTTTAAATTTAAGTGTCTCCATTTGAAAGCTTGTCAAGGTGTAGGCATGGAAATGGGGAAAATTTTTTTTTAAAAGAAGCTCAAGATAGGATGTCAAAACAAACTTACAATTTCCCAAGATGGTTTTATGAAGTAAAGCTGTCAGTTTTGCTGTCACAGAGCTTCAGATCAGCACAAGTTTCTTTTCTTTCTTCTTCTTCTTCTTCTTTTTTTTTCCTTTTACTTCATTGTTCAGGTAGAATTGCAAACTTTTTAAAAAACTTTCAGAGACTGAGTCTAGAGTATGACATTTAAGTTACTCTTCCCCTCTTTTAATTACATGGGTTTCAGCTTTAAATAGGTAATAATGAGACTTTTTTTTCCATGCCAGAAGCATGCTTTCGTACATTTTAGTTGAAAGCATCTTACTGAGGACTGAAAGTACAAGCACATCCACATGTCTGGCATGCATCTGTGGGGGTCATGTTGCCATTACATTGTCCTTATGAAGAGCACTTGAATGATGTTTGTATTGCAACTTCACTTTTTCTTGGTAATGGCAATATAGTTGAGAAATAGGACTGAATTGATTTCTTCTTATATTGGTCAAACACTACTGTTTTATTATCATCCACCATTTCACTCCGGAACAGGGGTTCTCCACTTTAGCTGCACCTGAATCAGCTGAAGGACTTGTTAAATCACAGACTGTAGGTCCTGCCCCAGAGATTCTGAGGCAGCAGCTGAGGAGTGGGGCCCAGAAATGTGCATGTTTAACTTTCCAGATAATAGACAGTGCTCTTTGTTGAGCAACCACACTTTGCAAATAGCTTTTGTAGAGATACAAGATGTCCTTTGGCTTTAATAATTTTCGGTGTCATGGCCAGTGGTTTTCCAGATGCTCTGGTGTCCTCCCTGTTTTCACATTCCTTGTCTACATACTGTTTCTGCATAGAGTAAAATTTCCTTTCCCTACTTCCTCTTTTTGTTCATCTTTCTTGCTATTGCTAATGCATCCTAATATTATGCTAATATGTACTATGCTGGTAAACTTTCTTTCTGCTGTCATTTTGGAAACCATGGGTTCTTCTACTGACTGTGTGCACACCCTCCCTGCCCTGATCTGGAAATATTTTCTTGAATTATTAATTCAGAAAAAAAAAGAACCTTTGTGGTTTGGGATCCTTGTTAAAGAAAATTAGTTCTGCATGGGTTAAATAAGCAACGGAAACTTTGTTGATAGCTCTTACAATAAGGGTTAAGGCAGTCCCCATAGGGGAAACCGAAATAGCTCCACTGAAATCAAAGTGGGAGAGATTTTAAGCGTTGGGATGAGCATGGGGAAGTTAGAGAGGAGAGATTTATGTATTAAAGGCACAAGAAATACTTTAATAAAGGTGAGGTGAGGGGCTTGGAAGGAACCTGCCTCGGTTTGGGTCAAGTAAGGGAAACTTTAAACCACCTTCTTTTTCACTGTTCCTCTTGTATTTAGTATAGGGCTTGCATTTCACAGAAAAGTATTCTGAGGTCAAAGGAGGAATCATTTCCCAAAGAAGGCTAAGCTAGAAAGAAGCAGACAAGAAACTAAACCCAGGACCCTGTCCTCTACACTGCTCCCCTCCTCATCTCCCAACCCCCAACCCTGCCCCATGGAATCAGCTCCTGCTGCTGCCTCCAACCCAGTCCTCCTATTGGTTTGTATTTTTTCTTTGCCTTGTGATCTCTTTTCTCCTCTGTTTCCATTTCCCCTTTTTTCTTCTGTTTCTCTTGAGAGTTCATCTGAGTCACCTAGCCACTCTGATGTATTCTCCCTTTTCCTATCCTAAACTGCCCTAACATCGAATTTATTTAATTATTTATTGATTCATTCATTCTAATCAGTTATACATGACAGCAAAATGCGCCTTGATTCATTGTAGAAATGGAGCACAATTTTTTTATTTCTCTGGTTGTACCCAAAGTAGGGTCACACCATTCGTGCGATTATACATGTACATGTCCATCTCCCATTCTACTACCTTTCTTACCCCCATGCTCCCTCCCCTTCTCCCCTGTGCCCCAACCAAAGTTCCTCCACTCATCCCACGCCCAAATCCAAAGAGTGAGTTCACCAGCAATGTATGAGTGTGTGCCCCCTACTCACCCTCCTCACCCCTGCTTCCATATTCTAGATTAGCATCCACTTATCAGAGACAACATTTACCTTTGTTTTTTGGGGGATTAGCTTACTTCACTTAGCATGATATTCTCTAAATCAATCCATTTACCTGCAAATGTCATGATTTTATTCTCTTTCATTGCTGAGTAATATACAGTAGTGTATATATACCACAGTTTCTTTATCCATTCATCTATTGAAGGGTATCAAGGTTGGTTCCACAGTTTGGCTATTGTGAACTGAGTTACTATGAACATTGACGTGGCTGCATCACTGCAGTATGCTGTTTGTAAGTCCTGGAATAGCTGGGTCAAATGGTGGTTCCATTCCAAGTTTTCTAAGGAATCTCCATACTGCTTTCCAGATTGGCTGTACCAATTTGCAGTCCCACCAGCAATGTATGAGCATGCCTTTCCCCCCACATCCTTGCCAACACTTATTTTTGTTTGTATTATTGATAACTGCCATTCTGACTAGAGTGAGATGAAATCTTAAGAGTAGTTTTGATTTGCATTTCTTTAATTACTTGAGATGTTGAACATTGTTTCATACATTTGTTGATCGATTGTATATTGTCTTCTGAGAAGTGTCTGTTCAAGCTCCTTAGCCCATTTATTGATTGGGTTGTTTGGGTTTTTTTTTTTTTTTTGGTGTTAAGTTTTTTTGAGTTCTTTATATATCCTGGAAAATTGGTGCTCTGTCTGATGCTTAACATCAAATTTCTGTGTCTGGAAGTACTTGGCACTGGCTTGGTCAGGACCCTGGCTCTCACATATGTGACATGATGGTGAACGAATAACCTAGAGACTTAGAACTTGGTCCATGTAGTCAAGTTGCCGAGGTTTGAACTGAGACTCCACCACACACTATGTGGGCCTTGGAAAATGCATTTAGCCTGCCTGGGGATCAGCTCTCATTTTCAAATGAGGTTGCTGTCAAAATTAAACCAGACAGTCATAAGGAGTGATTAGCACCCTGTTTGTTGCATGTACCATTTAAATACTGACATACCATTTATATACTGACCAAGGCCATCCTTAAGCCTCTGAACAAGGGAAAACTGGAACACTTTCAACTTGCAGCAACCAAAATCCTAAAATTTTTAAATATCAATTCCAATGGATTTTAACCATTTGAATACATCTAATCTTTGCATTTTATTATTATTGTTAATAAATCCCGCATTAAAGCTGGGCTGACTTTGAGTAGACTACAGCTCTACAGATTCTAGCTGATAAGATGCTTACAAGGCAGACACAGATGGTTATGCACCAAACTGAAAGGCCAGTTAAAAAGCCTTAGCTTCATGTTTATTGCTGAGCTTCCCTCTGAGGATCTTTGGTTTTTATGTCTAGATTGCAAGTGTTGACAACTTAATTCAACTTTAATCTTCTTCTTTCTTACCACCTACAACATCAAATCATTTGAATTGTTTCCCGCTCTTTTCTATTGATGCTGTTACTTTTCCCCCAAGTGACAGAGGAAAATATTGTCATTAATGGTTAATGGTCATTTTTCTGAAGCCAAAATGAACTCACTCTTTGGATTTGGCTTTGGTTGTTCATTTTCTGGATGCACCTTCCCCCAACACATACCCAAGCCAGCCCTAGCCCACACCTTAACTCAGATTTTGAAGGTGCATCCTTGGCCCCAGCTCCTCTCCTCTCGCTGTCTAACTCCTCAGCCTGGAGATAAGTGAAATCAATGTTACATGACTTTAAGCATCTCCCTTGCACACTTTGGGGAGGCAGTGAAGAGTCATCATGAAAGGTGAGGCTGTCTTCCTAGATCAGACATTCCCAGCTCTGACATTATCTAGCTCCATGAGCTGACTTAGGTTATCAACTTCTCTATGTTCACTTTCCTTATCTATACAGGTACTAGTAGTAGTAATTATTATTAAAATGTTTATCCAGGTGCTTACACATACTAAGTGCTTGATAAATACTACTGTTTTCCTTCTTGAAAGTTGCCTGACTTTCCAATTGCCCCTCTTCTCTGCAATTTCATGTCATAGTCCTATCCACTTTTCACTTATTTTAGAAAGTCTCCAGTTAAGCTAAGAGGGTATTTTCAGAATCTTGAAAAGAATGATAACTATTGCTTGTATTTTTTGATCTTTTATGACACAGAGGAATATATTTTGAATGACACAAATCGATAGTTGTGGGATGATTTAATAAATGTTTTTACTACATTTTGCAAACCATGTTATCATCCAGATCACCTATTAGCTTGAATTTACAATAATGGGAATTTAGTTTGGTGTATCTTCTCTCTAATGCTCTGGTTAATACTTAGTACCCAGAACAGCTATGTTTGATGCTGCTGGAGCTGTTTGGCTTTTGCTGCATTGAAAGACAGAGAGTGTCCAGTAGACCTGGGATATGACAGATGTTTTCTTTTTTTGTTTACAGTTGAGGGAGACACTATATGATTAGGGATCATTTCTACTTGGTGGATTCTACACGTTGTCCCAGTTGTCTTCATATTTTGGAAACACATAAAGATCCCCTATATTTTTACTCTTCTGAGAATTGAGAATTGAGAATACTCAATTCCAACTGAATGATGCTTGATCATTATGAAGGCCAAGTTGTCCTTATTCCAGCCATCGACTACGTTAATAAGAGTTCTTCAAATATGTGGAATACAGTACAAAATTTAAGCACTTAAATATGTCTTGTTAACACTAATAATAATGCCCACCATCTGTTTATACCAAGCCCAATATTTGGTTTCTCCCATTTTTTTTTAACTTATATCCTTAAATTCTATGTTGTTCTATCATTCTACAAACAAAAATTAATTTTCAGTAGTTTAAAAGTTTCCCCTGGTCAGCTGGTTAGAAAGAGTCAGCATCCAGATTTATCCATGCCTCCCTGACACTTTCAGTCCTGTACATATTCTCCTAAACCATTCCATTCCTTGAAAAAAAAGATGCTATTTGCTTTTTAAATTTGTTCATTCTTTCATGCTATGCTCCCAAGAGGAATGATCTAGTTTTTCTACTCACGAATGAGAGAAAAAGGTTGTTCCTGATGATTCCCTTTCAAAACTCAGCTGGGTGTTGAAGAAACAGTACTTTAGAACCATGCACATATTCAGGATGTACTAGGATTCCTTCTTAGGCTGCATTGTCTTCAACCCCTATCCTACTCATGTTACCACTGCAACTAATTGAGATATCTCTATGGCACTAGTTCTTCAAGGATATGAGAATTCACAAGTACTGAGTTCAGAGCTTCAAGATACCATCTCCCAATTTATTACTCCAGTGGTATGTGAGAAAGCTGACAGCTAAGAGTGCTCATCTTAATGCCTCTTTCCTCAGAAAATAGACCCATGAAAAATATGTAGCAATGATTTCAATGAAATGTGGGCCCAGTATTTAGTTAAACATTATTAATCTTGTCCTGAGGCAAGCACCTCAGTTACTTTAACGATGGGTTACAGAAAAGTAAGCCTTTAAACAAAGATCCACGTTCTCTCTCCTCTGTGTTGTGTACCAAATGACTTGTTGATTCCTATCGCTATGCCAGGTTCTGAGTCTTCCAGCAGCGCAGGCTCTTCAGGATCGCTGTCCCGTACCCATCCACCTCTCCAGAGCACACCCCTGGTCTCGGGCATGGCAGCTGGATCTCCTGGCTGTGTGCCCTACCCAGAGAATGCAGTGGGGGGCCAGGTCCCTCCCAGCAGCACCAGCTACATCCTCCTTCCACTTGAAGCTGCAACAGGCATCCCGCCCGGAAGCATCCTCCTTAATCCACACACAGGTTAGTTATGACCTATTTTAACAGAGATGCAAGATTATCAGTGGTTTGTTGTTGTGTTTGATTTTATGAATTTGCTAGTAAGTTTTCTGAAAATACCTGAATAGGAGGGATGAATGCATGAATGCAGTGCAGCATCTTTGTTTAGGAGGGATAGGCTACAGTTCATTTATATTTCCATATCTATACCAATACAGAAACGTTGCAGAAGATCCAATTTTCTCTCTGTCCTTTTTCCCTGACCATGGTAATTCTTATGTATTCCTGGGAAGAAATATCAGATACCATAGTGCAATGAGCTGGTGTATACTAATTAAAACCTTGTATTTCTCAGACCCAATTCCTAGTTTATGTAAAAACAGTTTTGTTTTGCATCCAAAGATATTCTAGGAATTTGAGCAATCCAGTGAGAGACAGTGGATTCTTCTATATAGAAGTGGCTCTCTCACCTTAGAACTTCTCCCAACTCTTGTAAGGAATTAAAAAAAAAAAAAAAACAGCAATAATGAAGAGGAAGTAAAAACAGAGCAAAGTTTTATGTATTTTAGGGATAATAGACCCAGAATGGTTTTGGAAAATTGTTTTTGAAAAACTGAGGAACATTTGCTTTGTAGAGGAAACTTCTAAATAAGAGGCAATTTTGTCCATGCCCCTGAGGAAGCAACATTGACAGCATCTGAAGACATTTTGATTATCATGACATAAGGAGGAAGGGGGATGTTACTGGTTCTAGTAGGTACAGACCACAAATGCTGCTTATATTCCCCAGAGGCACAGGACAGCCCCTCCCAGCAGAGGGTTATCTTGTTGAAAATGTCAGCAGGGCTGTGGTGGAGAATCCTTGCCTTACAAAGCTCGGCAGTGATGAGTCACTTCCTGAGAGGACTTTATTAGTGACTGGGGGCTGGGGTGGGGAATGGAACCATCTTGCAATAGATCCAAGGTTGAATTTAGATCATTCCAGAGTGTTTCTTCAATTATCTAAGTTTGCAAATGCGACGCTGGATGAGTATCTCATAAAAAACGATCTGACTCCATCTTCTTGCATATATAGTTCTACTAGTAATTGGGAAATTCAGAGAACACAAAAACTATAGTAAAGTAGTGACTTGAATAATTGCTGAATTTTCATAAAACATATGGCACATTCTCAAAGTATGGTGTTTGATTGAGGCATTTTGAAAATGCCATAAGCTTGAGGGAAAAGAAGGAAAAATCGTTTTATTGAAAACCATTTGAAAGCTCCAGATTAGATACTTCTAAGGAGGATTTTTGGATTGCTTTTATTTTATTTGGATTATTGTAAGCACTATAAAGGAAATTACAAGAAGACCAGGATTGTATTCATTACTCTGGGCACTGGATCAAAGTCTGATCTGACTCTCTTGGCTTAAATTCTTTCACTTTTAATTGAGATAGAGGACTTGCAGGGAAAAAAAAAACACATATTAAACATTTGTTTTGAGTGGTTTGTTTTAAGGAAAATTACAGAGTGTTTCAAAAAGGCTCAATAGAGTATTTTTAGGGTATAATGCAGGAATATTATTTGTAATGATAGCATGGTTGTGCATGGGTATGTGTATATTATCATCTATAATCTTGTTTATAGAAAAAGGAGTGCTGCTGGTGCCAAGTCCCAATTCTTATTCATTGGATGGAGTCACTTAGAGCTGTTATCAAAATATCTCTTTTGAAAGGATCTCAACTAAGGAAAAGGATATAATAACACTGTTGAACGGTTTCTCCACACACATTTGTCTGATCTGACAAATGCTAGACATTTAAATATCCCTAGACCAGAAGGAAAACGTATTACTGTGTTTTATAATGTAGTTGAGTGGTGAGATGCAAGGTGAGTTATGATGTTTCTTCTTTCTAGAATGCATTTATTTTTATAAATTGAAAATAGGCATGTGCATGTATATATATATATATGTGCATATATATATATATGGATGTGCTATATCTATATCCATATGTCAATCATATGGGGGGTGTGCATGTAAGTATGTATATATCTACCTAATCTCTCATCTGATCTCTACTGTTGAAACTGGCAGTTGGCCTCCTCTGGCCTGGACTCATTTTTCACTGTCATTGATGTGAACTCCCAGAAACCACAGCTCTCACCCTTCGCTATATAAGTTTGTGCCAAGCATGTGGCAGAAATTAATTCTTTGGTGTTAGGAACCAAGATCATATGACTGCTGTTCTTATGTGGATTGCCCTCAGGTTCATTTCCTTGTTAGCAGCATGTTTATAAGTTCCTTGTAAGGAAAGGTCGTATTTAGTCATTTATTATTGATTGATTGATTGATTCCCTGAAATAAATAACAAAGTCTGCTACCCCTTATACATGCTGATACAGATTGTGGAGCAGTTTTTTATCTAATGTCATGTTTTTGACAGGAATGAGCACTCTGCACTTAGTCCTTTTCTCTCACTGGGCTTTGAACTCAAGGTGTCTGGGCTTCCTCTGTCACTGGATTCTCTTACCTGTACCAGCACACTACTACCAGGGTCTCCTGGGTTTGCTCCTGCTGCTTGCAACAGGAAAACCTCCTCTAGGTTGAATTGGCCCAGGCCCCACCAGTCTTTTCTTTCTCCTGCAGTCTTTAGCAACTGCCATTCAAACTAATTGCCTGTATTCAGTTGTAAATTGTATCTGGGTTGGTAAAAAAAAAATCATAGAATATAGAAAGGCTGTCATTGCCTGACTTGAAAACCAATAGTTACCTGTCCCAGGTTTGCTAAGAAATGGCTTTTGTTCTTTACTCAGGCATCCATCTTCTTTCTCTCAGGTCCTTCATTCTCTTTGCCTTTCTTTGGTGAGCATAAAAAAAAAAAAAAAAAATCCATCTTGTATACCTTCTTCCCCTTTCCAGAAGTATCTGCAGTCTGTCTACTCAAGAGTCCTTAGCACTGTTTGTGTGCAATTATTTAGAATCTTCTCTTTCTTCTGCTGCACAGGATATTAATCATATTTCAAGCAGAATATCTAGAACTTATCAAAAAAGAACATCCAAATATGCTGGGGTTATGTTTTTAACCTGAAATAGGTCATTTTTCACACTTCTTAAAAATTGAAAGCCATAGAGTAAATATCCTTTCTTTATGCTTTCTGTCTTGTGTGTGTGTATGTGTGTGTGTGTATGTGTGTGTGTGCACGCGTGTGTACATATATGTGTAAGCACAGAGCGAGACTGAGTTTGAAATAAGTTCAAACAAAACTGTAGCCTTATTGCTATGGAGATTTTTTTTTAAAGTGAAGTATCTAAATTTTTTCTTTGGTCTTTCTAAATACAGAACAAACAAAAATGGGAAAACCAAGGACTAGAGCACTAAATAGGCTGATGCATTATTTTTTTTTAAAAAAATGAAGTACATTTTATCTTTTTCCAAATTACTGGCTTTGTCAGGAAATGATTTGCAGGTTTTGCATCTAGAACAAACTTATTCTTTTTTTAAGAAAGGAAATAGATGTAAAACAATAAAAGGTAGCTAAAATTAAATGTCAGTGGTGAGAAAACAAGTGCCTGGAATATTCAGAACATAAAAAAAAATAACTCTAGATTTAGTCATCATTCTGTGAATATATTTCTGGTACACTTATTTTCTCATCACAGAACATTGCTGTGGTCATGAAACTATTATCAGAACTTCCTTAGTCCTGTCACTCATGTTCACAAATAACGCAGTGTTTAAAACTTCTTGTTATATACACAGAAATATACATGCACTCAAATTCTTTGGTAATGATGGAGGACACTACGCTCCTGTTACAGTCTGATCACCAAGTCTGTTGCTCTTTACCCATGAGCATTTTCTTTGGTGTTTCTGCAGCCTCAGTATTTGCCCTCCCAACCTGTTCCATTTTACTTTTTAAATTTAATTTCCTGAGGTATAAAAACGCATAGGTAGAGTGTGTGACCTGCACCCACTGGAAGTGTTAGGCCTTGGTAAATCTTTGTATATGTGAACACCTGTGTAAACGTTACCCAGAATGAGTCATATAACATGTCTAGTCTTCCAGTAGATTCCCTCATGCCCCCTCAGCAATACCACAGTTCTGATTTCCATTGCCCATTAATTAGTTCTGTCTGATCTTATATGTAATAAATGGAACTATACAATAGATGACTTTTGGGACTGATTTGTTTCATGTAGCCTATTTGAATAAATAGCTCCCATTTTATAGCATTTGTTCTTGTTGTAGGAGTACCATGTGTACTTCCTTTTTCTAGAATATCCTGTTTCTTCTTGATGAGTTTTTAGATTGTATCCCTCTCTCCTCATCCCTTTTTGTTGCTATTCTTCTCTTCTTGTATAACCATTGATTCATTGTTGATTTTCATCTTCATTGTTAAAGAAAAGGCTTTTGTCTCTACCATCACATGGCTGCTAGCCCTGGATAGGAATGTTCATGTAACCCTGTGCCTTAGAGCAGTGTATAGACTGCAAGGCTTTGCTTATGTGCCTGAGGAGCCCTTGACATCTGTCTGCAGCTTCAGCCTAATGCCCAGTCATGGAGGCTGTTCTTGGAAACAGCCTGGGGGCCCTATTCTTTCCAGGTATTATGCTCAGTTTTCTAGAGAACATTTCTGTGAGTTCCACTTGGTAGACAAACCTCCTGTCTTCCTTTCCAATAAGGGCTTCAGGGGTTATGGAAAGAGGAAGAAAATGCTCACAAGCAGCACTACAACTTATCTGTCCATTTCCCATGTTCTACTTCTTCTCATTCTTTTCTTGCCAATACTGGGTAATATTCCCCTTTGAGGCACATCCTGTACCTCTTCTGACTTCTCATGAATTCATTAATGGCTTCCAATTTTGATTATTTCTTCTCCTACCCTAAGATTTCTTCTTGTGCCATGAACTCATTATGAATACTTAGATAATTCAATTAAGTTATTTTGGTGTAACAGAAAAAGGGAATGGACTTTGGAGTCTTATTATTGATCAAATAATTTTCTGGTTCTCTCACTTTTTTTTTTAATTGCAGAATAAGTTCGCAACTCCCTCTGAGCCCTGATTTTTTTTTAAATCTCTAAAATGGAAACAATGATGTTTTTATCAGAAAACAAAAGTAGAACAAAATGAAAATGAGATTGCATATTTATGAGGTTGTTGGAAGAGCTAAAATGGTGCATGTAAGGTGCCTGTCACGTTGGAAATCAGCTGTTCTCTCCTTTACCTCCTCTTTCCCTCTCTGCCATTTGCTGCCCTTCTCTCTCCTCCTTTCATCTCCGTATTCCTGAATTCTTTCTGGTGAGCCTTCATTTCTTTTTCTGAAAAGCAGAGAGGTTACCTTTCTTCCTCACTGAATCATCATGAGGCTGAAATGATACTATTTTGCAAATGAAAAAAAAAACTATTCTTCAAATATAAAGCAATATTATTAGCAGCAGTAGTAGCTATAGTGAAACGTGCAGCATTTCCTAAGGCAAAATAATATATGTATATATAAAGCTCCATTGCAAGATGATTCTGTGATGAGTTTATCATGCATCATCTTTAAAATAGGAAACCTATAAATCCCTGGTTATGTCCACTTAGAGAAGTGAGCAAATGGATGCATTATGTTCTGTTGGCTAGGTCGTTGTGGAACTGATGATGAGTCTGAATTGGCAACAAGGCTTAGTGGAAACAAAATAAATGTATGGTCAAATAACTTGTGACTGTGGGTAGCTGAAGTCGTGTAAATGGGAAGCAGCCATGCCCCTCAGTGTGTGTTATCTCACTGATGGCTGTGAGGTATCCGGCAGCACAACACGTCGGCTTTGTGAAAATTGCTTCTCCGCAGGTTTCTCCACTGGATGCCACTGTCCACAGGAACACTGAGCTCTGGCAAAGCTCCCTGAAGATGGTGGATTTGTTTTCTGCTTCTTAAATTGCTATGGGCTTACACTGTCATCTAACCTCAGCTAGTTTGGATCACAAACAGTAAACCTTCCCTCTGGTGGAGGTTGTGGTGTTTGGATTCCCACCACCTCCCCCTTCACTTCAGGCTAATTTTGCAGGATCTCTCAGAGTGCTTCTTTCAGTTAGGGAAAGATGGAGAAGTTCACTTGGATCAAGCTCTGATCCCATTGCAGGTCAGCCCTTTGTGAATCCCGATGGGACTCCTGCAATATACAACCCTCCCGCCAGCCAGCAGCCCCTGCGGAGCACGATGGTGGGACAATCCCAGCAGCAGCCTCAGCAGCAGCCTTCTCCGCAGCCTCAGCAGCAGGTGCAGCCACCACAGCCACAGATGGCAGGCCCTCTGGTCACTCAGGTGAGGGGCTGGCTGGAAGCCCTGGAGGGGGAGAATTCCCAGATGAAGGCTGCATCGCCTTCAGAGCAGCAGTGACCAGGGAGGAGGTGTATTTTCTAGGGATGCCACTCACAAGTAAAACCTGTCAGTCTAGCATTCTTTGTTGCAGGTGGACAGAATTTCATCTGATGTTGAAGTTTAGATAGAAATGTATACCCGCTCCAGTGCAGGTACCTGCAGAGGGAGAGCAGGTCATAGGGAAAAGGAAGATGTTTTTTTTCTTAAGTCTAGATGCTGTTTTTATGTATCGAGGAGTGTCTGTCTTACAGACTGAACTCATAATGACATCCAGGCTGTGTCTCATCTTGCTTATCCATTTCCATCACAGGTCCAATGCTCATGTCTGCAAAGAGTCAGTATTGAACTCGTTATCAATGGGAGGAATGGAAATCAATCAATTCCAAGTGAACTGCTGTTCATCCTCATGCCTCTTAGAAAGATGCATAACTGCCTCCTTTCCTAGGGAGACATGTGGACATAGCCACAGGAACCTGAAGCATTCTAGATAGGCAACTAGAATGAGCCGCTTTTTACTTTTTTTTTTTTTTCTTTCTTATCTCTTAGTCCTTGGGCCATACTTTTAGAGAATCTAACCACCACCAACACCAAATGGACATCACTAACTTCTCCAAGGAGTGTTCCCTCTGTGCAAACTAGCCTCCCTCAAGGCTGTCCCAGTCTGGTCTGCATGGCCTTGACTTTTCCTTGGGGGCTGGTTCTCCTCCCTGGGCTGCACTGATCCTAGAGGACCTGTTAGGGACAGCAGTCACTTCCTGTGGGACTCAATACCTGTGCTTTCCTGTTTCCTGATCAGCTTTTTCTTCCCCCTAGTCTGTCCAGGGGCTGCAGGCACCCTCCCAGTCAGTGCAATATCCGGCAGTCTCTTTTCCTCCCCAGCATCTCCTGCCTGTGTCTCCAACGCAGCACTTCCCCATGGTACTGTATTATATGGAATGTGGCTTTTCCCCTGGGAGAGCTCATTCACTTGGTTTGCTGTTTTCCTGTGCAGCTTGGGCTGATCCTGGGTGGGTGTCCTGGGCTGACGGTGAGGTGGGGGTTTGTGTGTGAATGTCTCATCCCTGAAAAATGCAACCCATCTCTGTACGACATCTCTTGTTTCCTTTCTGTTATCTGTCTAATGTTAATTGCTTCTATAATCTGGTTCCTTTTTTTTTTTTTAATGCTTATTGGCTAAGAAGGAATTGAAGGCTCTCAAGTCAGGAACAGAGAGAAACAGGAACTTGGTGTGAAGTTTGGGGAAATATCTCAAAGTCAGAGTCAAGATGGTAGCATAGCTATTATCACCCTATGTTCTTGATGCAGGTGTTCCCCTTGGATGCCAGTCCCCCAGTTTCTTTTCATTTTTACCATCAATGTAATAGATCCTTTGGGATAGTAGCTTGGAGCATTGTCCCTAAATTTCAGGCTCTGACAGTGAACGAATGCTCCCTGAATCAGGCATGTAATCCCACCCAGCCTGTTGGTAACTCCCATCCTAACTCCACCTTT
Source organism: Ictidomys tridecemlineatus (assembly GCF_052094955.1). Taxonomy (NCBI): domain Eukaryota; kingdom Metazoa; phylum Chordata; class Mammalia; order Rodentia; family Sciuridae; genus Ictidomys; species Ictidomys tridecemlineatus. Next base: position 26,149,983 of record NC_135478.1, on the reverse strand, counting down.
GCAGCAGCTGTGGGTGGTGATGAGTAGGCATGACTGCTTCTCTCAAGAAGGCAGATCCATGACTGCTGCTGGGGAGACCAGCTGACCCTTGAGGACCTGGCACAACAAGCATCATCACCTTGTCTGAGCACCCATCCCGAGGATCCTGAGCCCTCAATCTAGAAAGAATACTTTGCTTGCATTGAATTGGGGTATTTGGGTCCAATTGTTTACCATCTCCAGTTCTTAAGATGATAAAATCCTGATTTCTCATGCAATACTCTTTTTTTCATGTTCTGACTGAATTATTCCTTTATTTCATTTTTTTTTCAGTTCATACTTCCTCCTTTCCCCCCAATTATAAGTGTATGTCCTGTGTGTGCCTCAACGTTAATGTTCTTGTTACCAAGTTGATCATCCTAATTTCCTCTTCTTTCCCTGTCTTTGGCAGAGAGATGATGTGGCCACACAGTTCAGCCAGATGAACCTGAGCCGTCAGTCCTCAGGAGAGACTCCCGAGCCGCCACCGTCTGGTCCTGTCTATCCGTCCTCCCTCCTGCCACAACCAACCCAGCAGCCCAGCTATGTCATCGCCTCTACGGGCCAGCAGCTTTCTACAGGGGGGTTCTCTGGCTCTGGTCCTCCCATCTCACAGCAAGTTCTTCAGGCCCCTCCCTCCCCACAGGGATTTGTGCAACAGCCTGCAGCTGCACAGGTGGGTGCACTTTGACCCGCTTTTCCATGTAGAACATCACCTGAGGTCAAGTTGCCTTACGGGTTCCTGTAGGTCTTCCCCACCCCCAGGACTTGTTTTGTCCTTTTGTTCATTGGTTGTGCACAGTCATAGGGCTCAGAAAGGAAGTTGAAGGAAACTGACCCAACCACCCACGGCATGACCCATTTTTTTTTCAGGCTGCTGGTACAGAGGCCATGAAAAGCCTCTGCTACCATGTGATGCCCTGTTCCTGGGATTGCCCAGGAAGGGAAGGCCTGTCCCCAGGGGACCCTGAACCCGCTCTTCCTGCTGCTCAGGAAATGTGGTTTCTCCCTCTTATCAATTCACAAGCATTTTTCCGGAGCTAATCGGATGCTCCAGGCAGTAGCTCCTCTATGAATATAAAGGAGGAAGTTAAACCAAATATCTACTGTCCTTCCCTCTCCCTGAGGGGAAGCAGAGCTCATGCCTGCTCTCACAGGTAGCCATTAATCATATTTAATTGACTTGAGCATGTAAGACACCACAGATCACTGATTTCTACTGTCTTCCCAAAGACTGATTATGTGTTACTGTTCACCACCAAACATCTCCGGTGCTCTCCTGGGTATCCCTTGCAGAATATTGGAAGTGATTACTGTCAAGATGTAAAATGCACAGAGGCATTTCTGGTCCATTTTCAAGGCACACATATCCCAAGCAAATTCTATCCTGATTATGAAGCATCGCATTGGACGAGCTGTTTAAAGTGCAGTGTCACCTTTGTATCACTTGTTTCACTGCCTTAACATCTTGAATAAATTATTTTGTCTTCCAGACACACAAAACCATCTACCATGAAATGATTTTCAGTCAGTTGTTCATTTTATTTTGAGTGATTAATTAATAGTTCATCCTCAAGTCTCTGTCTCAATAATATTTCTTCCCCAGTGGGATTTAAGGAGATGTGTAAAATAACTTTAAGTTACAGGAGAAAGGACTTCATTAATATATTAATTATTTTACTAATAAATTAAATACTTCAGCTTTAATTATTGGAGAAATTGCTTAGCTCTTGTAGACTAAGTAACATCGAAGTGTCCTTACCCATTTCTGTTGTCAGGGGAAATTGGCAGAGTGCTTAATTGAACACTTTAAAAAAAAAAAAAAGTCATTCCCCAATGAAGGAATTTCAAAATTAGTGAACAGAAAAAGAAAAGACGATTCAAAACCTCTGCTGTGTCTGCATCAGAAATACTTTCATTTTCTCTTCAACGGATTTTAAAAAATAGGAAAAAAATGGAGGAAAAACAGAGACAGTTCATGATCAGTTTGGACATTTATGAACATCTTTCTTAAAGAACCACAGATACTGGTATAGGTTATAACATATAATATCTTTCAATGCAATAAACATTTAAAACTCTAGTTATCTAAATATAGGACAATGGAAATCAACTCAGTTGGGACTCAGCCCATGGATGTTTATGGAAATATATTTGTGCAGAGAATAACCTTGAAGAACAATTTTCTCTGTCTTGTGTGTGCTTTCTGAATGCCCACTAGAAATAATAAGTAGGAAACACATGAACAAGGAAAAGAGGAATTTGAAGAAGGGAAATGGGAGAGTGTTTATCTTTTATAGTTCTTTCTCTAATTTATGTCTTTCCTATTCTCATCCATCTTTGGATTCTTCGTATTTTAATATGGTTCGTTGAAAATGAATATGTCTTCCTTTTGGACTAGCTTTACATCTCTTGCCCCTTTCTTCTTTGGAACCTTTCATATTGATCCTTCAAAAGGTTCCTCTTACCCCAGCTCACTGGGGTATGGAGGGCTGGTCAAGTGTCCCTTCCTTCACATGGATGGAGGTCCCCATTCCTCCAACTGGTGCTCTGCTTTACTGTGGAGAGGTGCTGGACAGAGGTGATCAGCTTCCCAGTGCAACTTGTTAAAAAGTAGCTTTTTAAAAGGTTTGCTTGAAATTTGACATTTATCCAAAATCATTAGTGCTCATTAGGAACTTTTCAAGTGTTTCCGTTCCATTCTTTAACCTTGAAGGTATTTTTTACATTTCATTTTGAGCATAATAGGGAAAGCCAAGGAATGGATATCAAATTCAGAAGCTTATATTTCACCCAGACAGTCTCTTCTTAAGAAATAAAATGCTATTCTTCTTTTAAAAAAACATGCAAATATAATGCTGATGAATGAATTATGTAGTAGCTGTTGTTAATATTGGAAAATGTGATGCATAATTGTAGTGATCTTTCATTGCACCACAAATTACCAAAGCAAAACTAAAACCTATGACTTCACCAGAATTATTTAAGTTTTTATTGTTGTAAACTGCCTCACCAAAAAAGGGTTAAGTTACTATTAGCAATGTATGCAATGAATAAATCAGTTGCCAGACGCAGACTGGTGATTGTTTTAGATTCATTCAGCCCATTACCCTTGAATGTCCATATTATTAGGTAATCAGAATTATAACTCGTAATGATTTCATGGAATCGCAGAACAAGAGTCACAAAAATTCTGTTATCTTTTGTTCCTACTTTATCCTGAGGGAAGAAAATATGTTACGTGTTTCAATAGCAAGATTGAAATAGAAAAGTATTTTCTATCTGACATGAGCAAATCAGAAAATAAAATAGCCATAAAATCACAGTTCCCAAATAATTGGTTCATAATTTTATTCTATGCATATAATACTCATAAGCTGTCTACGGGCTTGGCTCCATTTTCACTTTAGAGAAGATGATAGGAGAAAAGTCTGAGGCCTGAAGAGGGAAAATAATTAACTAAGATCAGTAGGAAAGTAGCCTTAATATAAATGACCCGAGGCAGGCAAAGAAGTCCTTCCAGATCAGAAGATACTTTATTTCAGTGGAAGTAATTAGAAGCTTTTCATTCATACCCAGTCATTAGGAAGTTACAGAGGGTGACATAAATGATATTTTAACATATGATATTTCCCCTTTTATATTGAACATATTTCCAGATTCTAGCTATGTGCAAACCACTCTGCAAAGTGCTTTGGTAGACTTTTAAAACCATTGTATGGCTCATGACTAGGTCAGCAATGGAGCCAGACTCATCACAGATAGCTCCTCTCTGCTCCATATGGTACCGGCTAAGGTGATTTGACCAGGGCTCACACACATGCCCACGATTGAGGGTGTCTTGTCAGTCCAGGTGCCTCTGGTCTCCACATGGCCTCTTTCTAGAGCAGAAAGCCTGGACTTCCTTGCTTAGTGGCTGGATCCTTCTCCGGAAGGAGTAAAAGGTGCATATTTTTTTTTTCTGAGGTTCAGGCTTACAAGTCTTTCTGTCTCATTTCACTGGTCAAAGTGGGTCTCAAACCAGCTCAGTTTCAAGGGCTTAGAGAATGGGTTCCACCTCATCACAGGAGAACATGTATATGGCACATGCCCATACACACAGGCCAGGCAGAAGTTTATGGTGTGAGCCCTCTTTACAATCTACTTTGATCATGTGACATCATAGATGGCAGCGTGTTTAATGTGAGAAAAGACTTATGTTTGATCCTCATTCTCCACTTTTGCCTATCTGTCTTCCAGATGCCTGTCTATTATTACCCGTCTGGTCAGTACCCTACCTCAGCCACGCAGCAGTACCGGCCCATGGCCTCGGTTCAGTACAGTGCTCAGAGGGGTCAGCAGATGCCACAGGCAGCACAGCAAGCAGGTACTTGGAGTCTCTTTTGCCTTCTGTGCTCCAGCCCAATCGTCTTCACGGTGAATTCCATAGGTGTACTCTTTGGTTGAGTGCCCAAGTGTGGTGATTTCAGACAGCATGTTCCCCTCCCCAGAGAAGCCATCAGAGCATTTGATCAACTCTGTGTGCAAAAGAAGCAGGCACAAGAAGGAGGTGAGGCACACCTCCGTCCAGCCTCCCAGGCATGCATGCTGAACACAGCCTCCACAAATTATTTTCGGATCTTCTCAGTTTATTTTAAAGCAGAGAGCTGACCACATCCCTATCTTCTTAGTTCCTATTTTTTTTTTTCCTCAATATCTTAAAGAGAGTGCTTCCCCTGTCCCTAAGGCTAGGGAAACCAAATTAGGTTGTTTTGATACCATCCTAAAAAGCACTGTCTCTGAAGAAAGCTACCGACAAAGCAGCGTGGTGTGTCTCGGTGGAACTCTGACTCCGTGGTTCACTGTCACGAGGGCCACGTGTGCCTCCTGCCCAGGGCCCGGCAGCCACTGTGCAGTGGGAAGGGGGGCCGATACACTGTACGAGAGTGAGTAGCAGGTCTCACAGTGAACCGGTCTCTTTCCCTACTGTGTCACACTCCTAACGGAATGCCGTTCCCCAGAGAGCAGCAGAAACCCAGCAGGGCTGAGTGACTTGAGCTAGGCAGAGCGCTGTGTCCTTCCTGCTGACCAAACTGTGGGAAAAAAACTGCTAATTGTCATGCTGAAGACCACCTGACTGGGAGAAGCTGCCTTCAGTAAGTAGGTCACCCTAAAGATCACATGCTCCCTGCTGCTGCTCATGAATGCTTTGCTCTGTGATCACATTGCTACTCCGAATATATGTGTATGCATATGTAATATGTACTGATATATGTATGTAACATATCCGTGATATGTACCATTTTTTTTGTACAAGCTATGGGAAGAAACCCACAATCTTTGCCAAGGAGCAGTACCAATCACAGACACCCTAAGAATACTAATGCTGACATTGCTAGCATTTGGTCAGAGTGGGGAAAGAATTAAATCGCTCTCTACTGTAGATGGTTGTATGTTCTTTAATTCATCTTATGACCTATTTAAAGTCTGCAGGAGAATTACAGAAACCTATAGCAGCCAGCCAGATTTTGTCTTATTTCAACACTATATTTGTTCAGGAAAGAATATATTTGACCTCAGAATGGACTTTATACTTCTACTGTCGTAAGAACAAAAATAGTTTCAAACTATTAGTTATTTTAAGAAAAGCACTTGGCAGTGTTTTCTGATTGTTGGAAAATGTTATTCTCTCTACTATTTTGGTGGTAACTGAGCTCTCAGTTTAGCTGTAGACTATCGAGATATATTGCTTGTATTTCAAGCCTGTCTTTTTTTTCCTGAGGATGTTTATTTAAAAAATTAATTTATAATCTCCTAGACCTTGGTTCAGAATCAATGGAGAAGTTTTCCTGTTGGTTACCAATGCATTTAGGAGAGGAAAGACATAGATATATCTCATTGTAATGATCTAGTTTTTATTTAGCTTAGTGTCATGGTGTGATGGTTGTCTAGAGAAGTATTTCAGACTTGTGGAACATCATCATAGAAAGGCTGCAAACCTGCTGGAATCCAGTAAGCCTATAAACTCAGGATCTGGGTGAGGGGCTGTGAAGGTCGAATGCATGTGAAGGTCGAATGCATGAATGCAACAGAATTCGAGTAAGAGCAAGTCTAGAGTTTCCCCCAGAATCCTATATTGCTGTTTCTCCTCTCCACTAACTTCACTGATGACTAACAATGGTAGGGAAAACATGCATGACATTTTCTCTTTCATAAAATATGTGGGAGAATTTATAGCTGCAGAAATTCCTCCTTGGGTTTCAGAAAGACTTAACTGGTCCCAACTCTATTCTGTGACCCCTGAGTGGCTTTGACTTGCCCAGTGCTCACACGTCACCATGAAAATGCCACCCCCAATGAATGACCATGACAGTGTAATAGGAGTGCATGGTATAGCAATATCATGCTCCAAATAGAAGTGAGGGCAGTGCTTCAGGTGTCACGGACATGAGAAGCAGTTAATGTGGTCTGTGGAAGGAGGAGAGGTGAGAAAAGGGAAATGATTTCTGAACAGTATGTTCCCCCCAAATGACAATTTCAGTACACATGGACAGACTTAGACCTGTGATTTCTTGGCTTTTGTGATCGTGACACCTGTTATCTGGTCCAACATCCCAACATAGTTTCCACTGTGGGCTGAATTGACCACTTTTGGGGAAGGCAGGTGGTATATCTGGCCTTGAAAAGAATCACCTCTGCTAATAAAATCCAAGCAACAGAGCTTGCACAATGGCAGTGCGATAATGCCTAGATGCTCTGGGTCCTACAGGTTTGGAAGGCCTTTGCTCAGCTAAGTGAAGGCAACAGAGACTTTCCAACAGAGTATGGCAGAGTTATTTGTGGGAGTAACTCAATACATGGACTATCTCATAGAGGAAAGAGCCTTTTCAGATCATGATAAAAGTCATGTTTTCTGGAGGATCTTGTAGATCAGCCTCCTCTGTCTTTAAGTCAAACTCTACACTAGTGAAATGTGTTTCTGTCTCACAGAGATACTCTGATTGCTCCTTCTCCTGTCTCCTGCAGTCTTGCATCCTGGGATCTGACCCTCTCCTATCCTCCTTTGGTACTGACACCAGCTGGTTTCATAGCATCCTTAGCTATCATATGATTTAGCATGTGAGTGGGACAAAATTATGTCCAGTAAAAATCAAATGAGATTTTAATCCCAGTTGGCTTCCTGGCAGTTTTTTGCCATATTTATTTAATTGCTATAAAAGCATTTCTTCATTTTCCTACATTCTTGACAGAATTGAAACCTCTGCCATTTACCACTTCTTTCCTAGGGCTTAAAACTATAGACAGCGAAATTTTATGAAGGAAACTGGATACCCTGCAATTGATTTAAGAGGACACTTAAGGTACACTGAAGACCAGCAGGCGGACATAATTCTTCCTCTTGGTGATTTTGTTCTCTTGACCTTATCAATAGATAGTCAAAGTCCTACACATGAGAAAGAAAGATCCCATGCTAGTGATGATTATAAATAAATGCCACTGATGTTAAGAAACGATGGAGAAATCAAATGATAGATTTGCAGTGATGTATGGAAATTGCAGCCATTTAAAAACCTTTAATATATTTAAAAACCTTTAATATAGAAATATCTCTAATGGAAGACATTGTCTGTTGTCAATATGATATTAGGTACCCCCAGAGAGGGAGAAAATTTTATTAGACACTTATTAATAACCCAGGACTACAAAGAAATACAGTTGCCAGGATAGAGCTAACAGGCCTATAGTTTTAAATCAATCTGGATTTTAAACACTTGGAAGGGAGAGTGTCTTGTCTTAGAATAGATTCTGTCAGTGGTCAAATACTGAAATTTTATGATAATTTCTAGAGCTTTTAAACTATAAATCAATTCCTTTATGGTTATAGGACTATTAAGATTATTTCATCTTTTTGGAGTTTCACTAGGTTGTGATTATCAAGGAATTGGCCCATTTCTTCTTAGTTCTGGGAGTGAGGTGCATAAATTTGATGGTTGTATTCTTTTATTATCTCTTTGGTAGCTTCAGAATATGTTGTGATATCTTGTTTTATTTTCTGATGTTGGTGATTTTTAACTTTATTTTATTGTTGATCTTGCTGGATTCATCACTTATTGATCTTTTTGAAGAATCAGCCCTTTAATCGATTTACTGTTATTTTATTGTTTCAGTTTCACTGACTTTGGCTCTTATCTTTATATTTATTTATTTATTTATTTATTTAATTTATTCACTTTACCTTTGTTTGACTATTCTTTTTATATTTTCTTCAGTTAGGAAGCTAAATGGTTGATTCTGGATCTTTTATCTTTTCTAATGTAAACTTTTAGTGCTTCAAGTTTTCCTTTCAGTCCAGCGTTAGCTGTATCCCACATATTTTGACATGTTATATTTTCATTCTCATGCACCTGTACATACATTTAAATTTTCTTTGATTCTTCGTCTTTGACTCGTGGATTTTTTGGAAGTGTGTGTTGTTCAATGCCCGAGTGTTTGGAGATTTTCCTATTGTCTTTCTGTTATTTATTGTAGAGTGATTCCATTATAGTTAGATAACACATTCTGTATGATTTCAATTCTTATAAAATTGTTGAGGTTGATTTATGGCCCAGAATATGGTCTATCTTGATGAATATTCTATGAACACTTGAAAAAGTGGATACTCTGCTGTTTTGGGTAGAAGTCTTGACAGATCAGTTAGATCCCGTTGGTTCATTTTGTCATTCATGTCCTCTCTATTTTTGTTGATTAGTTCTATCAGTTACTGAATGGTGGATATTCAAAACCCCAAATGTAAAATCTACAGTCCTAAAATAAATCTCCGGGTAAAGTTTTCCCTCAGTGTCTCTGAAGTCCGAGGATGGAGGAGAAAGTTTAAGGTGATTTGGAACATTTTATCATCTGGCATGCCTAAGAAATGTTATATGCCCTAAAAGAAGTTAGACAAATCCACCAAGATCTTCTGAAAGATGGAGGCCCTCTGAGCAGGAAGGGCAGGTGAGCAGTTGCTGTAAGCTGTTGCTTGCAGCTCTCAGTGCCAGGCTCTCGGCACTGCTGCTTGGTGTCAGCAGTATTACTCTAGGTTTAGGTAGAAGAATAATGAAGATGATGGTTTACAACTGACGCTTCACAGTTCTGCCTTCCTTTCAGACCAGGAGTATCCACATTCTTGAATGTCATGAAAGGGGATCGATATGAAGATATGAGCAGAAAAGAGGGGAAGGAACTAGGTTAGGGTACGATGGCAGCCAACCATTTGATGTGGCTTCTGAAGACTGTGGAGGTGTTTCTCACCTCTGCTTTAGAACAACCCTTTCCTAATCCACCCTCCCCCATTCACAAGTATCTGCTGAATGATTCATTTGGGGGCAAAACCCAGATCATAATGCATTTCCCTTTTTACTCTTCAAATTGTAGCTCAAGAGTTAACCATGAAAAGGAATCTTAAAAATGCTTCATATTGCAAAACAACAACCAACTTTTGGAAGGTTGCCATAAGCTTGTTAAAGGTATTTCTTCCCTATTCCTCTCAAGACTATGCATTGTATTTACCTGCAGCTAAATACAGGAGTTGGTGGAGATGATAAGGGTCAAAGTCTCCTTTTCTCATGTTTTTCACCTACATTTAAAATTAACCTCATGTGGACTTTTCTTATAGTCAGCAGCCTTTGTGAGGCATCACTAGTAGAACAAAAAATGGAGTGTGAATATTTAATTTTCCTAAAGGAGGAAACTGAGGCTGGGAGGCCATCCTCCTACCCAACATGGAGTCTCTCTTGTCAGAGCCAGAAAGGGGGCTTCGGCTACTTCATTGCTTACAGATTTATTACCACATGCCTATTCTGGAGACTAATAGGCTTACTCAGATGGTTTATAAATGTCTCATTTCTGACAATCTGCTTCTGAAGATGTAGGCTAAGAACCATCTAACACATACAAGTTATAAGAAAACCAGATGAAAAGAGTAGAAATAATACCTCAATGACTTGGAAATATGTTAACCCCTGTCCTCCTCCATCCGAGAGGAGCTGGACATTGCCCAACTCTCAGACTGTTGTTCTTTTGACAGAGAACTTGGTGTGAAGAATCTTTGCAATAGGCCTTCTCTTTGCCCAGTTAATCAGACTGAAAATGGATTCAGTTAAAGAAGTTTGCATGAATTAAGATCCCCCTCATATATATGCATAGGCATATACACATATGTATATGTATGTGTGTGTGTGTGTGTGTGTGTGTGTGTGTGTGTGTATACACACACATATATATTTTTTTCCTTGAAGAATGATGTGGGCAGAGGATGCCAGGTCAGAGAACATAGATTTGTTTGTTTTCTTTTGTTAGATGGTAATGCTGTCATAGTATAACGTAATCCACGAATCTGCAGGTGACACTCTGACCTTTAGGGTAAAGGTTCTGTTGGTTCAGACCTCCATTTTGGAAGAAACCATTTTCATGTAGAGGCTTCTTCATTAAAGATTGTCGAGCTGGAGGATCTCAGCCTATTATAAATACAAACTTTAAAAAAGGCCACTAGATTTTCGTTCCATAGAACAGATGCACCTTCTATTTCTGTAGGTACAGCTGTTCGGCTCCATCCAGCCCTTTTTATATGCACATCAACTACAGGCCTCTGAAGATTCCTCAAAAGAGCTTGTCAGTGCCCCACCTCACCCCTCACATGGGATTTCTGTAGCCATTGCTTCTTGACCTTTAATATGCATATCAACTCTCCAGATTGTTAAAATGAATATGAATGCAATAGATCTGGATGGGTCCTAAGATTCTACATCTCCTTTAAGCTCCCAAGGATGCTCATGTAGCCCAGAGTCTTGATGTTTTGCAAAAGATATATCCTTTCTAAGCTGTTGAAAAGGGGAGAGTTATACCCAGATTCATTCTTGATTTGATTTTATTTGTATTTTAGACACAATTCTAATAATATTTCATAGTCAGCATATCTGTGTAGATAGTAAGTATTGAGAATAACATTAATGCTTGTGAATCTGAATTTTGAGAGAAAAGATAAATATAGCATGATTCTATTGAAAGAACGAATCATTTTCATTTGGGCATATGCAGGGAGAGTGTGGAGAGCCAGAGTGAAGTGGGAGAGAAAGAGTACATTCTTTTTTCACCATATCTCTCAGTGGTTTATCTTTCCCCCATGGAAAATACAGTGCCTCGGCTCAAGTGATTGTATGAATATTTAAAAGGATTAAAGAAAATCTCTCAGCCATACAATTCAAATATAAATAAGAGCAAATTGCAGGTAAGTGTTATGTAATCAAATAGAGTGACAGCCTAACAAGTCAATTCATGTCTACAGTGAATATGCACATTTTTTAAAGTTCAAACATCCAAAGAATATGTCCTCTACCCCTCGAGCCACTTTCAGGGGTATAGTGTGTTAGGATTTGGGTATAGTTGATGATTTGGGGATTTCTGCAATTTTAAAGTACTAATGCTCCCATAGAAACTCATTTCGAGGGTTAGAATGGCAGGAATAAGCTGGTCCTGAAAACTAATTCTCATCACTCTGCCTTTAATCATTTTCATTTACTCCTGTTTATTTTTATTTGTCTGCAGTTCTGGGGATCAAACTCAGGGTCTTTCATGAGTTAGGCAGGTGCTCTACCACTGAGCAACTATCCTAGCCTCCCCACTCTCAGTTTTCTCTAGAATGTGAAACAATGGAATGAACAGGATGGCACTTTGGGCAGGAACATATGATTATGTGTGGTGCATGTGTGCTTGGAAATATACCAAAGGCACAGATCCCTTCCTAATAGGTCTATACAGCGTTCAATCAGTAATGTGTTTCGTTTTTTTAATCTCTTCTTGTAGAAGTGCTATTTCTATGTACCAGCATGTTGTTGGTATTAACAGCTCCAAGTAAGAAGAGTAAGAAAGAACGTTACTGCCTTTTTAATGTTGTTCTGGAACACATTTGAAATGGGGTAAAATGTACCTTAATGGAATACATTTATTTAACCAAAGCAGTTGAGTAAGGTAGATCCTGTGTTTTTTTCACTGGGCTTATTAAGCAGTCAGTGTCAATGTGATCCAGAGAGATTCTATCTTCAGAAATCCCTTGTCTCGTGCACCGTGCTTATGATATTAATTGATGTGGTTTTTATCCCTTGAGGTTGGTGGAGATGGGGAGAGGATGCATCAGAGCTGTAGAAAGAATGCAGGCTCTTGTTCTGACCAATAAGCTACATTAGTCTGTGGTGGTGGGATTCTAACTTAATTTGCCTTCCCTAAGATTCGATGATCAAAAAGAAAATTATTGGTTCAATAAGCATTCGTATAATTTCCATACATTTTAACATTTAAAATCTCTTAATCCATATATATATATATATATATATATATATATATATGTTTTAATTTGAGAAAATAATATGTTCATGCTCACTCAGAGAAGCGATGTGAAAGTTATTATCCCTGACAGCTCTCAGGAAGTGATTTGTACTTTGGGTATCTGTATTGTTATGTCATCAGAAGCAGAAGGGTAAGTTATCAGAGTTACATGAAGATTTAATTGTCTATCTGATTCCTGTTAACATCAGGGGGAATCACACAGATAAATCCTTGTGGAACACGCTGTTCTGAAAATATTAGTTTGGGAAGGGTTTCTATGGAAACGTTCATGTGTTTCTTTCATTAATTGGTCTAATTATTACATTTACAGAAATGAGAATAAGAAGTATTACACTGGGATTAAGAGGAAGGTTAACATTATTAGGAGGAATAATAGGATTCATGCTACATTTTTGTTTTTCTTTCTCCTTAAATCAAACCTACACGTTCCCCAAACCATGTACATGGCCAGGTTCTCTCTGTCCCTTAGGAGGTATCATAAAAGGAATTTATTCAGTACGTTTGCAAATTGTTGCTTTAGCACATTACATTTTATGTCTCTTTTGGTGTTTACATTTTCATTTGTTATGCCATTAGATACTACTGGTATGATTCCAATTTCTGTTTTTCTGTAAATATGGGAAGACAAATCATAGCAGTGTCTGTTTTCTGGCTACACAACAGAAAATGGGAAAGAGTAACCTTTTATAACAAAGAAAGAAAAAGGAAAGAGTTAGATTTGGGATGTTAAGGAAAGAAAGGTATCAAGAATAGAAATATATTTTTTGAAAATCCTAATGTTTTGATATACCTTTCATAAGAGTGAATCATAAATGCTTCAGAAAAACCTAAGGATTCCAAACTGCTTATTCAAAGAATTGGTTTGCTTGGTGATTTTAATCAAAGAATTTCATCAAAGATAGGATATATTTTGCCAGATGAAGTTTTGAATCCTCCTTTTCTCTCCTGTTTTCTCCCTTAGTGTTATTTGTTTTTTTTTTTTGTTTTAATTTCTTGTCAATAGTTTTTGCTCTCAGTTATTACCCTGATCTTTGTTCAGTTCAGGCCTTTAGAAATATATATTTAAATGTATTTTGTGTCGGGCATGGTGGCTCATGCCCATAATCCCAGCAACTCAGGAGGCTGAGACAGGAGAATGGCAAGTTTGAGGCTACCCTCATCAAGTTGTAAGGCCCTAAGCAACATAGTGAGACTGTCTCAAAAAATAAATAAATAAAACGGACTAGGGATGTGGCTCAGTTGTAAAGCACCCCTGAATTCAATCTCCAGTACCAAAAAAAAAAAAAAAAAAAAAAAAAGAAAATTAGTTCAGGTCTTTATATTTTCAAACTTAAATATATAATTTTAAATTCCTCATGGTATCTGGTTTCTGCCTCCTCCCAATTCCCAAATCCCAGATGGATCTTCTTTGTTATGTGACAGAGAGCTTCATTCTCCCACAGGCATTCACAATCTAACATTTGAATGATAGAGAAGAATGTGTTGGACATTCTTCCCTCTGGAGATAGGGCACAAAGAGTACTGCAGTACCTCCTGTCCACCTGGGTATCCCTGAAACCAGTGTGAAGTTGGCCCTTGGGTTTGCGGACTTAGAGCAATAGTGATTTAAAAAAAAAAAAATGAGGAAATTTTGTGTAGTATTATTTTTATCTTGGTTCCCAAATTCAGAGATGCAGTAGAACTCAAGAAAAGTAGTTAGGCTTTTGGATGGTGTTTTAAGTTGTCACTTCCAAGGGGCTCATTTTGCTTAAACTTTTTGGTGGGATTGCAATTTTGCGTTAAAAGCAGTATGCAAATCACTAAACTTAAAAGACACTACCTTAGAATGCATGGCACTGAAAGATCTTTCACCTTAAAATTCTTAAAATTCTTTCTTCTTTTCACTGTCCTCAGTTATGGCTTCTTGCTGCTTTTTGGGACACAAATGTAAATTCAGCAAAATCAATCAGCACGGACTCACTTGCATGCTAAATGGATTCATTGCATCCTAAAGTGTCCTTTCTCCTGGCCATCAGCAAAGGATCAAGGTTTTAATCAATCCTTCCAGGTCTGAAGTAGCATGGATCCTTCTTTCCAAATAAGTGACATAGTAATGTTACAGTTTGAGAGCCAGGCAAGGATCACTATAAGGAGGGAGGTTACAGCACTGCCTGTGTGCCTCCTTGAATTAACATAATTCTAAAAGAAACCCTGTGACTCACACTCCCTCTTCAGCGCCTTATGAGGGTCGCATACAAGTGGGGTCACTAATTGAATCTGTTGGCAGAGCAATTTTTCCCTGGCAGAGACATTTTGTGCATCTCTTCACCTGAAGAGTGTTAGCAAAGTGCAAGGGGCTTCACACCTGTGCTCCTGTCCAAATCCCCGAAGCCACAAACAGCCTCCCCTGTGATTTCATGCCGGTACTGTTCACAGTTGTCAGCCAATCCTGCCTGGCTGCAAAGATGAGTTTGATGCCCTTCAAGGACTCCCAGCCAATCCATAATTGCCTGATGACATCTTCCTCGATTCCCTCAACATTCCCTCAAAGGCACCTAGAGACTCGTTAAAATTGCATTTTTAACTTTCTCCCAGATGCTCTTACTGCTTTGTTATTTTAAAGGTTCTTTTGCAGTAGGTCCAGCACTGTTGCACCTTTTATGAGCCATTGTAGGTCATGACTGTTTTGAGGATAAAATATAAATGCATAAAGAGGGGCCAGAATAGAGCTGAAAACATACCTTGCTGAAACTAGGATATTGTAGTGAAGCACACATTTCAAAGGATTACAAGACTATACAGTGTGACAAGCTCAGTTCTAAGTGGATTTGCATATATTTTTGTTTCCTAAGGAAAACAATTTATTAACAGATTCCACTCTAATTACTCATCTATATGTAAGCAGTATGAGCCAGCGTGTGCTGTTATGATACATAGGTCAGAATGTTTGAGGTGACCTTAAGTGAATCTTGATGGAAACCTGATTTCCCCTATCAGAATCCTAGTAGTTCTGACTGGTAGGAACGGCCCAATTTATGCTCACCTGAGACTTTGGGACTGAGATGAACCAAATAGAACAATCTGAGGACTAAAAATAAATCAGAAGCAAATCTCCCACCTAGCTAATAATGCAGTAGCAGTAAGGAGATAGAAAAGACATTCCAAATGGTAGTTTCTGTATTTTTTTAAATAACAGAACATTTTATAAATTATGAAAATTAGACATCTAACTCTCATGCAACAATGAATTTTTATTTATTTTGCCTATTCTTTTATTTTTCTGGCTTTGAACCTGCATATGCATGTTCTAGGTACCAACAGGTAAAATAAGAGCAAATTATGCCAATTCCTTATTAATACACCATTCTTTTTTTTTTAAAGAGAGAGTGAGAGAGGAGAGGAGAGAGAGAGAGAATTTTTTTTAATATTTATTTATTTTAGTTTTCGGCGGACACAACATCTTTGTTGGTATGTGGTGCTGAGGATCGAACCCGGGCCGCACGCATGCCAGGCGAGCACGCTACCGCTTGAGCCACATCCCCAGCCCCTATATACACCATTCTTATTTATTCAAAACTTAATTTATGTTTGCATGTGTGTTGCTTCTTCCAACATTTCTGTGATGCTTTAAATAAGCAGAACTGAATTTGAAAATGACATGATTGTTTACATATAAATTTTCTAAACAATCTATAATTAAGCGTCTAGCACTAACAAGTGAATTTAACAATGCTGCAGAATACAAGGGCAATGTGTAGAAATCATTTTTAAAACACTAGAAGCAACTGGAAAAAATTAAAATTCCATTTATAATACTGACAGACATTTAATAGCAATAATTGGCCTTATAATAAATAAATAGCACTCTTGACCTTATGGTCCTGGGAGGCTTACCTCATTATCCAATCATCCAACAACCACACAAGTTGAGTCCCATACATCCAGCAGTGTCTTGTACGGTGTCAGCAATCACAACCTCTTTCTCTATTCAGACTTTGCTTTCTCAGGTTCCTCTAAAGAAACATATATTGCAGAGGAACTGAGGCTTGCAAAATCTCTCATTTGTGTATCTTCAACTTCTAGATTAAAAATATTTCCTAATACACTGTCATTAATGACTTCACTCCTTCTCTCCCCAAACAGACTTTATGGACACTTCAGAGCATTTTTCTATCTTCTGTCATCTTGTTTTCCATCTCTCATTGTTAAAATGACATGGTTTTTAAGTTGCTCGCACTCTTTGAGTTGAATTCTACCTCAAGTTCCTCTATGAATATGCTACACAGGAGGCAGTTTCCTTGGTAACAAGAATGTAGTGGGGAAGAGAAGCCCACCATGAGAAAAAATTGCTCCCTACCTTCTTCCCCAGGGCTCTTCTCAGAAAGCACCCTTAAACCAGGCACACAAAGCACCCAGGAGTTGCAGGTGTTCCTTAGTTCATCCATTGACTGTAAGACCCACTACAAATCACCTGCTCTGTTTTTCTACTAATGAAAGCTGTTCGGTTGTGGAATGGGGATTTTCTCTTTAGTGTCTTTAGCTGATCTTTCATAGATATTTAAGTAGAGAAAGGAAAATTGGGACTTAAGAAGTGTGTTCACGTGTGTATGTATGTACGCATGCATGCGTGCAGGTAGGAATGTGTTTGTTGAGATGAACTGATTTTTAATGAGCGGTAGCATTTATTTTTACATTTATTTCCAGTCTCTGAAATTTGCATAAAATATTTTTAAACTCTGGCAGGATTTCAATGGCATGTTGGGTGACTTCTATGGAAATTAAGGTATTAATTTGGCAGTCCTTTTGACACGCTTACTAAGTAGGTCTCTCAATAAGCCCTCATGAGTTCAAAATACTTCTCTCCCCTTTGAAAAATGCTGAGATGAATATAGACATGGGAATATATAAATAAGTGAATCTGCTGAAGTCCAATTTCAGGGACATCATTCAGTAAGTAGGGAGACCAACTGATGTGATTTTAAGCCCAGAGTTCTCACTCTGTCCCAGCAAATCAATATACCCACGTCAGCTGAAGTTCGAAGCTCAATCTCCTTCTAATCATTCTGTCCCTCTTACCTGTTTATTTCCCTTTTCTCAGTACTGTGATGGGGAATATGCACATCTAGTTGTTGGTTTCTAAATTTTCCTGCTGTTGAGCCTGTCAGCCAGTGAAGGGGGTTTCAAGTGCTTTAGACATTCTCTTCTCTTTCTGGGTAATTTAACTTCCTAAAAGCTGTTCCTCCTTAGTTCAGTTTCTAGTTCATCTTGGAACTTTAGGAATTTTGAGTTTGATGATTTATTTAGTGTCTCTTATTTAGAAAGCAGTCCTAAGAAAGATAAGAGAATTAGTGACTGCCCTTCAGCCTTCCCTTTTCTTTCTTCTCTCTCTCTCTCTCTCTCTCTCTCTCTCTCTCTCTCTCTCTCTCTCTCTCTCTGGTTTGTTTGTTTCCTTCTTTTGTGTCTTGGTGTGTGAATCCGCTGGAAGGTCTTTTCTCACCATCCTGGAGGCTAGATGTCTGCAGTCAAGGCATTGGCAGATTTGGTTTCTTCTTAACTCCTCTCCTCAGCTCACTGCTCTCTTCCTATGCTTCATAAGCTGGAAAATGGAAGAAAGACCCTCAGCGCAGGAAACCAGTGTACTTTGCCAGGTGTTCCCATAATGTCAGCGAATTTGCATTTTGGATTATTTTAACCACCAGCTTGAGTGAAGCAGAATAGAAACAGTGATCCTGGGTTCCTTCCCATTTTGAACCCCACTTATGTTATAGGGATCACGTTATACCTTTAGGTACCAGATGGCATAAATTCAACATCACCTAGTATGTTTGTGTGTATTTTATGCATTTTAGAAGCCTAAAAAATGGCATACCAGGGTTTATTCAAGAAGCTGTGAAAAGCAAACTTAAAAAAGACACCGAAAAGCTTGCATTTCAACCTTTGTTCCCCTTTCATTGTTGGTGGTGGTTGCTGTTGGTTTGTGGGGACGGTGATTGTAAATCATACAGATCAGTAACGCCAGCTCTCAGCACCACCCAGTACTGTCCTCGTGTCTCAGCTCACACGGGTGGCCCTTAGGGTTTGTGGAGCTGTCTTGAAGCCTGGCTACTCGAATTCTGTCCTTTTGCCTGGTGGTGACAGCCAGCACTTGTACCATGACAACTGCCATCTGGCTGCTTCTGCTTAGATTTGTAGCAGAAGCCCCAGTTGGGTGTGGGGATTGTGAGAGCTCCGGGGAAGGCAGAGCTTCTGTGAAATCACCACAGATGGCTTTATTTGGGGAGCTCACGGGCATGGAAGTAAAGCAGGAAGCAGAAAAATAAATCAGCGGGGAGTTTGATGTCTGCTGGTCTTAAAGGAACTTGAGATGAACCTCACTGATTGATTGGGACTATATTATGTACATGGGAGAACTTGGAGACATGGTGAAAGCAGATTGAAACTTTAAAGCCTTTGAAATTAAATAGCCCATCACAGCACTGAATATTCGAGTCTTCCTCAGGCAGTGTGATAATATGATGTAAATTAGCCATGGGAAAAAATGCACTTTCATGATTCCTTAATCCTTGTTTCTCAAAGGATATTCCACCTGCATTAGGATTGAGGGACACATAGAGAGGGATTATAAAAATACACTTGGCTGGCTATTCCTGAATTATGAGAGCTGGCCCGCTCCTCTCTCTCTCTTTATGGGGTTTCAGTATTTATGGGGAAGGTGTGTTATTCCAGTTTCTTTCATAAGCTCCCCACCTCCAAATATAACAGATCGTCGAATGCACACACAGATCAGCATTTCTAAAATGCATTCTCCAGCAATTACTATGTCATTAATATTTAAAAACCATTAGCTTAAAGCTAATCTGCTTTGAAAAGTCTGCTGATTTTTATTTCATCCTTTACGTTCAAAGGAACCCATGTTGGCAGGAATACTATTGGGTTTCAATCAGGCACACATTTCCGTTCACATTTTCCAAAGGCATCTCAGTTGCCACAAATACTATGTGATACAACAATGTTTGCTTTCTCTACATTCAGGGATGCATTAAAAGATGATGACCACTCGAAGATAGGTGGGTAGTTAGATGCAGGAAAAAAGTACACGAAAACTAAAGTGATAGCTGGCTAGCAGTATTTGGCTATTTATAAGGCAAAGATACTTATACACTACTCCTTAGACCTCTGTGCCTTCACCAGTGCTGCTTCTTTATACGGTAATCACTCTCATAAAGATTACTTTCTTTTTGAGAATAGCCCTCCTGCACTACCTCTTCTTGCTCTTTAGTGACCCTGGACATGATCCATCCAGGCTGGCAGCAAAAGTCTGTTCTTTATTCTGTTGCTTTTTTTTTTTCTCTCTCTCTCTTATAGTTTTACAGGGTATATTTTAAAATATTCCAAGGGAAAAATAATCTGTCTACAACCAATGTTTTTTTTTTTTTTTTTTTTTTTTTATTCTCAAGTGATGAGAAAGGAAACCCCCCAAAAATGTGTTTCCGGTAGGTGGAGTCTAAAGATTAGCGCTATAGCCAGCATTGATCTAATGCTGTAAGCAAAGAAGTTTGTACCAGGAGTTCTGTTTGAACTGGCTTGGTTTCCAAGGGAAAGCAGCACACCAATTTTGCAGGTCGGCATTCATTTACTCATTTTAGCAAGATTTATTGAGTCCCAGGTAGCACCAGGCCAAAATCTGATGATGCCTAAAGACAAAGACAAGGGGTTGTTCTGCATTAAAGCCATTTATCCTATCCATCCATTCAGATCTGTTGTGATTTACATCGTTTTCAAATAGCACAAAGCTTTTTTTTTAAACACGGAGCTTTTAATACCAAGGTCCAAAAATTTTGTCAAAATTGCACAGACAGGCATCTAGACAGACACACGAATGTATTCATGCGGAATACATGTGTCGTGGTTTCTACACTTAGAATTTTCTGTTTTCAAAGGTCAAGTGTTAGTTTTTCTTGATACCACAATTCTTTTTCCCCAGTTTTCATCTGTCAAAACGTCAAATTCGAAGCAGGATTGCCTTCCTCCTGTTTTTTTTTTTTTTTCTTCCACTGTGATTCAGGTTGAGAGAATGATAACAAAGCTTGTTAGAAATGTGTCTGAGATTGATTCTGACTGATAGCTAAGAAGCTTAGCTAAGAACAAAAAGCAAGGGGTTGCTGCAGAAATGCTGTAATGTGTGATTAACCGAATCCTGTCTTTTGCCCTGGTCTTTCCGTTAGTGGTCTAAGTGCAGCATTAGTGTACTAGAATCAGTGAGTGAGCCTCCTTGTCCCTTGGATAGAGCTCCGATACAATTTTACACGTGCTTTCTGGCCAAGGAACAAAACTCAGCCATTCCAAGAAATAAAAAAGTGTCATGTAAATTAAATAAAAGCAGAGTGCTTTCAATGCTTATTAAATTAAATCGAACATAGTTTCCTCCTACTGAGATGAAAAATAAGAAAGGCAGAAAAGACAAAAAGTTAGTCATTTAAAATAGGTTGGCTTCAGTAATTATCACATATAAATAATTTATTCTGTATGATGGAATAGTTAAGCATGAGAAGTCAAGAAGTGGATTGTCTGAGTTCAGATCTCTGTCATTGGTTGCTGTGTGACCTTGAATAAATTAATCACTCTGTTGTCTCAGTATTCTCAAATGTAAAATGAAGGTAATCCTAGCACTGACTCCTCAAATGCATAAATGCAGTATGCAAGTAAATTGCTTAGTTAAATTGTTGGTACTCAGTGTTGGACACATAGGGAGTAATGCCTGATGAATAATACAGCTGTGAGTACCAAACAGAGTTTGTATAGAGAAGAGTAGTTATTCTGAAGACTGCCTTTTCCAACTCTCCTCTACTACTTGGGGGATATCTAGAAGCAAATGCAGTAGAAAGTTCCATTTAGAAGTCTTCCATTAGAAATTTAACTTTATGGGTTTTAAATACTTGGTTACAGAGTTAGCGTCACATTTTGATACTTTGAGGAGGAAACAGAGCATTTTGGATTCTGTTCATTTGGTAAAATACAGGGTCATGGCTCTGCCAAGTTGCATTCTGGAAATACATTGTAAATCTCCACTGGTTAGGGTTGTAATGGTGCACGTGCTTAACATGATGTCAAATGCATTTTGCAGGGGCCTGTCCCTTTATTGATGTTAGCAAGGAAGCTTTGTTATTAAAAAAAAAAAAAAAGAACCATTGTCACAGAATAAACCAACAGGTGCTAATTAGTTCCTTTGCATGCCCTGGATAGAACTGCATGGGAGAGATTAGAATGGAATATACATTTTCCTTGGGATTTGGAGCCTTTAGGCATTTGATGTGCCAATTGCCTTCACTGGATTCTAGTCTGTAATTTATCATTGGAGTGTCCTACCCTGCTCGAATGCGCCTTTTGTGGGCAGAGGCAAAGCTAATATACTTTCCAAGTGTATTTGAATTGCTTCAATAAATCACAGCTGCCACTGTAAGCAGTTTTATCATTTGCCAGAACAATAAGTTATCTTCGTGCTTTATAGAAGAAATGCTCTCAAGACTTTTATTTGTGTAAATTGTAATGCATCATAACCCATTTCCCAAAATAAAATTAAGAAGCTTATTATATATCTCTCTCTATGTGTGTATATTATACACACATACACACACATATACACACACACATACACACACACACTTAGATACAAGGAAATATTCCAAGGTAATCATCTAAGCTCATCAAGAAATGGGGCCCTTTCTAATCCTGCTTATTTTATAGCAGCAATTTATTTGTTTATTATTACTGTGATGATATGAGCATTAAATGCTTACAATGGGGGTTAAATTTCATTTAGCTCTTTACTGCTGTAGCATTCCAGTGAAAACAGTCTGCAAAGAAATAGGACTACATACAAATTGCTCCCATTAGTTCTGCCATGTGGGAGTTGGAGAAACCTGATGTTTGACATACTGTCCTCCTCTAGTGTCAACTCTATAGATAGCCATTCCAATACATGGACCTGCAGAATCCAGTATTTGCCTGAAGTGATTTCTGGGATGAACTTTCAAAGTTTCTTTTATTTTACAATATCCAAACCTAGATTCAGAATGTACCTGATTTGAATCCTTTCGACTCCTGAAAGAGAAAATATGCTATATAGCAACACCATACATAAAGTTCTCATTAGTGAAAATATAATCTACTTTTAATTTTGTTTCTGGACTCCGTTCAACATGATGGGCAAGAAAGTGTGCTTTTTTTAAAAAATTGGCTTTACTCAAAGCTTCTCAATGTTTATAAACAAATTTGCCATCACTTTCTACTTTTTTTTTTGTAATTGCCTGATAGTTTATTTTAAGCAGAGAAAATAATGTCTATAAAGAAGCCAGGGTTTTATAACTAGAAACTAATTTATTTGTTTTAAAACCGAGCTTTACACCCAGGCATATTGTGATATTTGAATTAGATTTAATTCTTTCTACAGTTATTATCAAAAGAGAGCTTGAGTGTCCTTTGTGGAATCCTAGGCTTTTCCATGCACCTGTTTGCTATAGCTGTTCATTTTTATTAAAATGACTCTATAGCCATGATTAAGAAATCTATACATCCCCCCCCCCCCCCCCCGCATACCTGGCTTCAGGGTCTCTACACCAGTGTCCCACCCTCTAGGTGTTCATCCCATACAAACCCTCAAACTTCAGGCCCTAAGGCATCACTATCCTTTGAGCATCTTAGCTCTCTCCATCCCCAGTTCAATCAGAACCATCTCATGACTTTCATCTTTTAGTTTCCCCCACATTTGTAGGGTTTCTGCCTCCTTGTCCTCCTGAGGCCCAACCCAAGCAAAGACAACAACCCCCACTAAGCTCATACCTTGTCTGATGCCCCATGGATCCCTTTGTGTGTGTGTGTGTGTGTGTGTGTGTGTGTGTGTGTGTGTGGTGTGGTGTTGAGTGTGTTTATAGGTATGTGTGTATATGTGTGAGTGTGTATGTATATGAGTGTTTCTGTTTATAAGCGTGTACATACGAGTGTGGGGGAGGTAAAAGAAAAGATAACAAAACTGGAATTGGAGACATGAGCTCAGCTTGCTGACTGTTTTGCATATAGCATTGGACATACTCCTTCCTATTTCCTCCCTTTCCCCAATCCTCAACTCCTTTCTTTCTCTCTTTGAGTCCATGGAAAGGAACTGATGTCCTGCTTTCTAGAACTTATTTGGTCTTCAAATTCTGCTCCAAACAGTAGGCAGAAGGAGTACTCTCATTTTGGTAGATTTACTCATTGTCACAAAATATGTGACATTGGCCTTGTATGCCATAGCCGAACAGTAAGATCTATGGAATCTGTATCCTTTTCTAGAAAACCAATACCCCTATTTTATAAATACTCATTAGAAAGGAAAGAATAACAACCAACTTTTTGGTTGCTTTTTTTTGCTAATGTCATAAAATTTGATAACAATCAAGCTTTGCTGGGAAGAAATATACAGTAGTCCCTCCCCTTATTAAAATGAACCTATAGCCATGTCTGTGAAGAATGTGTTTCAAGACCCCCAATGGATGGGATGCTTAAAACCACAGATGTCACTGAACCTCCTCTATATTATATTTCTTCCCTGTACATATGCACCTATGAGAAAGCTTAATTTATAAATCAGGTACAATAATTCACCTCTGCTGGAAATGTGGCTGTGGCTTCTCCCTCAGCAGACACAACATCTCCAGTCATTTTTATACTTTCTATTCCCAAACCTATTCCTGAACACGGGCAACCATGCCCAAGTGCAGTAAATGGCACAGTGTCACTCATTGCAGAGGGTGTCTTGCTGAAGTCTTCATAGAGGCTCAGAGCTTTCTGGCACAACATGTTGCTGTCAATGGGAACACATTTTCTGTTCATCGCTCCAACCCAGAAATGAAACGTCTTTTCCATCTCCACTAAGCACTTATCACGTACCATGGCCATAACTTTTGCAGTTTGAGGTGTGACAGCAAAACTAGCACAGATTCCTTTTTCCTTCTTCACAATTTCATGGCTAGAAAATTGTTCCTACTGTCGATCTTAACAACCTAAGCATATGATTTTTTTTCTTTCCTTACTGAGTTGGGATACTTTACTTTTTCACTTTAAGAAAAAATATTGTGTTTTTTTCTCTGTGGCATATCCAAATGGCCAGCATCACTCATCTTGCACTTTGGGGCCATTGCTAGGTAAAATAGGGGGTTACTTCAGCAAAAGCACTGCAGTACTGCCACAGTCCATCTGATACCTGGGACAGTTGCCAAGCAATTAAAGAGCTAGTAGCTTACACAGCACAGATATGCAGGATGAAAGGCCAGTGTGGGTTGGTATGAGATTTTATCAAGCAGAGCAGCACAGCAATTTAAAACTTGTGAATTGTTTAGTTTGAGGGATTTCCACTTAATATTTTTAGACCATAGTATACTATGGGTCCAAAAAAAAAAAAAAAACTGTGGAAAGTGAAACCATGGATAAAGGTGGATAAAGGATGACTTCTGTACAATTAAAAAAAAAATAACACAGCGTGACTTCATAGAGGAAATTCGTTTACATAAAGACTTTCATTCACAAATTTGCTTTGTGCTAAAAATGCCATTTTAACATGTTGAGTTTTACATTTTTAAGTGCTTAATTGGGTGCAACTCCCTCTAATTTGTCTTTTCACTGAAAGCCACCTGCATCCTCTTCTAAATTATTACCATGTTACAGTATTGTTATTATAATCATTTTATCATAAAATGCTTGCTATTTGTTACCAAAAAGTATGTTCTTCAAATACTGGCATGCCACTTTTTAGTGCTAAATTTATTTTTAAAGCTAAATTTATTTTTAGTAAAAAAAAAAAAGTGCTTTCTGTTACAAATATTAAGAGGGCTAGAATAAAGGAATTTTTCCTCTGGGTGGAAGGTATGGAAATAGGTGGTGGGTACGAGTAAGTGATTATCCAATGATACTTGAGGAAATATCTCTTTCACCCCCCACTGTTACCTGCACAGTAAAGAGCACATTCCCAGCTGAAGCCATACCATCTTGTTAAGAAACAGAAAAGGCAATTTGATATGGAAATATAGTGTAGAGAAATTGTTTAGAAAGGCATATGGTATTTTGGCATGGAAAGATAGAAAAATTTACCCCTAAGTATAATAATAAAAAGTATACAACTCTTGTGAGGGTGTCGGGGACATGTGAGCTCACAAAGAAGTAGTTTCACAATGCAGGTGACTCATGACCTAGAGTTGCCATGTTGTAGCAGTTCATAGACCCATGGCCTTAGGGTGAATCAAAGGTGGCTAGAAAGTGCCTCTCCACGTTTGTTCATTACAACATACTCATTTGGGGAAAAAAATTGTGTTTTTTATTTTCTCTGGGATTAAAAGAACCTATTTTGTATGATGCTGTGGTTCTCATCATAGCCTCAAACTAGGCTTCTAAATTCTCATATAAAAGAAACATCTTTAATCCTTCAGATGTCTAAAATTACTCCTTTTTCTCATTTCTTATCTTTTCACTAAAGCAAGAGTACTTGGTTTTACCTGTGGTACTTCTTTTTAAGAGCATATTCAGTAAGATTGGTGAAATGGCTCAGTATTCTTAGCCTTGGGAAGCACTTGATGCTTTTAGAGTGCAGGCTGCCTTCGCTCTTGGAAATGTGGCCTCTTATCTCAAGGAATCATTCTGAAATAGCGTGTAGTTCTTTTTACCACAAACAGCATTAACCGTAGCCAAACAGTTGCTGCCACATTTTTAGAAGACTTGAAGCATCAGTGTCTTACTCCCAGGCTTTTGAAGTGTGAATGTACTTGGTTATGAATTTTTTCTGGTGGACAAAGACTTTGCCAACCTTTGTTGATACCATATTGCTGATCATGTTCTGCGTATGGTAGCTAGCCTGCCAGAAGAATGAAATATAAAATGTTAACATTTTAGATAGAAGCCTGCTGACTGTATGCCTACGTCATGATTCTTTATCACCTAATAGACTTTTGTTTCATTTAGATAATGTATGCTACAATGGGAGGAGGTGTTGGGGATTGTTGCTGTAATATATCATACTGATCAGTGGATTGCTGATTGGCCTGATAAATAGAATGAATTAGTAGTCGATAGACAGGACTTGAAATTTTCAAAGGAAAGCAGGAGAATGCCCATAAGTATTGGCAGAATATTAAGGTAACGAATTGATGGAGTGGTAGGAGTCATTCAGTACTCTCATTTTTAACCTGGAGAAACTGCAGTGCAATAGGTTATATACCTTGCTTGAAGCCACAGAGCTCATCTCTATGTGACCTCAAGTTCCCTAGGAAAGAATATCCTGTTTCTTACGTTTATTGGGAACTACATATACCCAGGAACAGGAGTCATTTTTAGCCAGGATGGGAACTCAGAAGACTGGAGAACCAAGCTTCTTTTCAGCCTGGCCTAGAGGTCTGTTTCCCTGGCCCAGATGCCCACTGGTGTGCATTGCTGCTTTATCTTGCAGCCTCCAGGTTCAGCTAGTTAGAAAAAGAGATATTATGAACCAGATGTGGTGGCACATGCCTGTAATCCCAATGGCTCCAGAGGCTGAGACAGGAAGATTGTAAGTTTGAGGACAGCCCCAGCAACAGCAAGACCCTGAGCAATTTAGGGAGACCCAGTCTCAAAATACAAAGAGCTAGGAATGTGGCTCAGTGGTAAAGTTCCCCTGGGTTCAATCCCTGGTACAAAAAAAAAAAAAAAAAAAAAAAAAAAAAAAAAAAGGGAGAGAGAGAGAGAGAAGAAAAAGAAAAGAAAAAACAGAAATGATGTTGTACAGCACCAGGAGGTAATTCAGTTTTATCTGTCAACATTCATTCAACCCTCACACTGTACATTTGTTGGCATCTTCTGTGTGCAGGCATTGTGTTATAGGGAGCGTATGATAATCATAGTGGGCATGACTGAACAAAGACAATACAGAAGCAGTCTCTTAAGAAAATTATCATTAAGAAAAAGGGAAAGTGACTTTTCAAATTATTGCACAGTCATGAATCTAACAAAATATATTTAAAGGCCTTTGGACTTTAATACGTTTAGATTAAGAGGATTTGTTTTTGGTGTTAGTTTGGTTTCCTCTTCAATCATGCTAGTATAGATTGACTTGATTAACAGATTTCTAAGAAAATTCAATCACATCAAGCAAGATTCTTTCTTTTTAAACAATATAATATCAATTTTGGTTCAGACTCAATATTAATTTTTGGAAGTAGCAAAATGTAGCTGTTCTAATTTTGGCTGCAACTGATTATTGCACCTGTTCAGAAATGGAACCTTTGATGAATTTGAGAAATTTAATTTGAATCATTTGGGGGCATCTGTTGAAGTCTCCAATATCATCATTATTTATTTATAGAAGAGAAATAAAAAGAAATGATATTTAAGGGGGAAATATTGCTGGGTGCGATGGCTCATATCTGTAAGCCCAGTGGCTTGGGAGGCTGATGCAGGAGAATCTTGAGATCAAAGACAGCCTCAGCAATTGAGCGAGGACCTAAGCAACTCAGTGAGACCCTGTCTCTAAATAAAATATAAAACAGGTGGGGATGTGGCTAAGTGATCAAGAACTCCTGGGTTCAATCCACAGTACCACAAAAAAAAAAAAAAGAAGGGGAGGACTATCTTCCAGAGCTTAAGGAATTTGTGCTATTATCTACCTAATTCAGTTTAGCCCAGAATGTAGCTTTAGAGTTATATCTACCATGAGGAAACTGTCGCCAAAAGAGACTAAGTGACTTGCTCAGAGCCATACTACTGAGTAAAATTTTAGTTTGCCAAACAATTGATCTGAGATGAGCTCAGCAATCCTCATTTCTGCAACTGGGTATGTTTTCTGCAACTGGGTATGTTTTCTGCATTCACAGTTGAGTCAACATCCTCCTGGGTGGACCCCAGAGTCTCAGGTTCTCTGTCACATTTCCACTCTACCTTCTTTCTAAGCCATCATGATTTTTTTTCTTTTCTTTTGGGTCCAGTGAACTTACTCTACAAAATATAATCCTCCTCTCCTTATTTTACTTTAGTTTGGGCAATCTTCTGTGTGTGTGGGTCAATGAACTCTTAGGAACAGCTAAATTAAAGAGCTTTGGATGCCTGAAAACAGCTGCCCAGGCTTTGCCTGGGTTGATGGAATGATGCCAGCCTTGGTTTGCAGGAGCCTGCCAGCACCTGGGTCAACTCCCCGTCCAGCGCCCCACTCCTGTAAAGAAACTTGGCATTATTGGTTTGCAATTATTTTGCCTATAGAGGGCTGATCTTCGTAGATATTTTAGTTTTTATTAAAGTGAGATAAAAAGGATTTTGTGCTTTAGAAAGTGGCTACTTGACCCTCATCTTCACCATTAGTGTTGAGTTTCTTATTATTCATGGTACTCAAAATGATGTCTTAATACTGAGTAAAAATATATATTGCCAGCCGGGTGTGGTGACTCATGCGGTAATCCCAGCAGCTTTGGAAGGCTGATGCAGAAGGATTGAAAGTTCAAAGACACCTCAGCCACTTATCAAGGCCCTAAGCAACTCATCGAGACCCTGTCTATAAATAAAATGTAAAAAAGAGCTGGGATGTGGCTTGGTGGTCAAGTGTCCCTGGCTTCAATCTCTGGTACAAAAAAATTACATATATATTTATATTACATATATTTATATATAAATATAACATATATATATATATATATAATATATGCAGAGTGTGATGCCTTCTCAGCAAACTCTAGGGTTATTATGTCCTAGCAGCAAATAAGTTTCTCACTTCAAGTCACATCTTAAAAAATTATAATCCTAAGCAACATGAGTTTTCTAGATGCCAGTGTGCTAAAGGGTATCCCATCAATTAATTCTCGCCCAAATCTCATAAGATTGAGGCTATCATTGAATCATCTTCTCCATTTTACAGACAGTGGAAATAGAGATTTGGCAAGGGACAGTAATTATTCCACAATGTACAAGGAATCTGTTTCAAATGCTGGGTCCTTATTTTATTATACATTATCTCTCATGATTCAGCAATTGGTGCTGAGAGAGAGAGAAAGAGAAGCGGGGTCGGGGAGTAGATATTAAACATGTTTCTTCCCCAAAAAATGTTTTGAGCAGTCTTAGGATGCAGTGTGAGCATCCACTGAGACATCATTAGGTGTGCTGTGATGAGTGTTAGGTATCTAATAGCAGCTTCCTCGTACCAAGGTAAATGCAGTTGTAACCATTTATTTTTAAGCTGCTGCACTATGTCCTTCATCATGATTTCTTAATAATGCCAGGCCACTTAGGAGTTATTGCTCATGCAATTTCATCATGTGAGCTTTCCAAGGGCCCCTGCCTGCTGAAATACCAACTTTTCTTAATTAAAATTTTATTCTCAAAAGAAACAGATTTATATGTTTTTTTAAATTTAATAATAAAACTCATTATTATGCTGCATCTTTGGCTACATCTATTTAAATACAAGCACTGGTCACTTTGTGTTGTCTGACATCACTACCAGTCTCTGACATCACTACTAAGACAGTGTCAACAAAGCTGATGTTTCTGTAAGGACATTATGACATCTCCATTTTCATCAAACACTTTCATAAGGCAGTGTCTGCATTCTGCTTCTGCTTCTGCTGTAAATCATGTTAATAGTGAGGTCTAAAAATTTAACTGCTACTTTAAATATTCCTCATGAGTATTCTTATGGTAAGATGGAGAACATCCCCCAAAATGTGCTTACAGATTTAATAACAGGTTCAGAATGATTCCATGTGAGAAAGTCTTAAAAAATATGGCTTGAAATATTACTAAATGAAAAAAAAAGTTAAATGTTATACTTTATATTTTGGTATGATCTTATCAAAGTAACTTCCTTTGTATATTTAATTCACAAATATCCAAGAAATATCTTGGAGAGGTATTTGTTGTCTTTTCTGAGTGAATGCCTGCATGTAGCAGGAATTGCTCTTTATCAATGTAAATGTATTCCTTGTGAATTCCTCCAGCCCTCCCTCCCTCTCACACCCTTTTTAACTACTTAGAATCTTGCTAGAGCAGTGTTTTGAGAAGTAGACTCCATTTGAATTATGTTATATATAAATGATAAAGAATGAGAATTGCTCATCTCGCCTGTCCAGGGGTTTTGAATTTTGAATTTCATGACTGGATTTCTGGGGTTCTTAAAATCTGAAAAATTTTGTGCAAAATGCTTTGTTATGTACCTGAATATAATAGACTTGAAAAGTGTTCAACACTATCAAATTTTCAAGGTGATTCATCTTCCTCTGTAAGTATTAAACATCTGTGGCCCATATCAGTAATCTTTCTCAGTAGTGCCCTTTATTTTATTGTCTGTTTCACCCCCTTTCAAAAATTAGTGAGGAAATTAAGTAGCACTTTCTTTCTTCTTTATTTTATTTTATTTTTTGGTAGTAGGGATTGAACTCAGGGGCACTCGACCACTGAGTCACATCCCCAGCCCTATTTTGTATTTTATTTAGAGACAGGGTCTCACCAAGTTGCTTAGCTCACCTCGCTTTTGCTGAGGCTGGCTTTGAACTCATGATCCTCCTGCCTCAGCCTATTGAGCTGCTGGGATTACAAGCGTGTGCCACATGCCTGGCTATTCAGTAGCACTTTCTAACTTATCTATTCCAATAATTTCTGTTTAATTTAAAGATTTGAATATCAAAATTCCATTCTACCCCACTCCCCAAAAATCTATTTTTGAAGGTGCACTCTGAGTGAATAACTAGCAAAATACAAATTAAATGTGCATGTATTCCATGACTCAGTCAATTATTCATTTTGGCACTCTTTGTAACTTAGCTGCCAAACTGTTTGAAATAGTTTTAATTCTTAGCCAAATATTCTTCAACTTACATGCATAGTAAACTTTTCTTTAAACACTGGTTAAAGAAAAGAAAGAGAAAACAATGACCAATGCAATTTATGAGGAACACAAAATGAATAACATTTCTAAATTAATTTCAATAAAATGTTTACTATATTCATAAAATATATATGTATGTGTGCATGCATTATACACATATGCATGCACATATGTACATAAATGTTATGTGTGCATATTTATGTAGAGTAATCATAGAATTTATTATCTGAATCCATACCTATTTGAGAGTGAAAAGAAGCCACTAATAATGACACTAGAGCACCAGCATTAATTAGCACATTTAGTCACCCTATATAAAAATTTGCCTGTTACTTAAAAAAAAAGTTAGAAGTGAGAGAGGTATATTTTATTCTCCATTTTATGCAATGTATTTTATCTTGTGTATTAAATAAGAGCTATCAATTAAAAGTAATAAATAGCCTGAGTGAATGCCTGCATTTGTCTATGTAGCAGGAATTCAAAAGATTAAAAAAGGAAAATAGTGACATTTATTCCAACTTGGCTTTTTGATTAGAAAGAATAAAGGCTATCTATAATCCATAATGTGGTTTGTGTGTGTGTGTGTATAGCTACTTACAGAGAGCAGCATGAATCCTTTTGTCTTATCTCATAAATTAGAAACAAAAGACAAAAACCATCAAAACTAGCCAGTTGGCATTTTAAATGCATAAAGCATAACATTCCAAACATCAAATGAAAAAAATCATGCTTGGTCTATCTTGGCATTTAAATATATCTTTAATTTAATGTCTGTTTTGTTATTCATTGAATTCTAAGGCCAACTTTCCAAAAGATATCTGTTCACAAATCACAATTTTATTAACATAAATAGAAGGTAAATTAAACATCATGTGTCTCTTATGAAAAGGGAAGAAGTAAACTTGGCCCATATATATATATATATATATATATATATATATATATATATAAAATAAAACACTGTATTCTAAATATACATATTAAATAAATATATATTCTAAAAATATATATTAAAATACAATCCATAATATATTAATGGAAAATATTATGCTTTTTTTTTTCTTAAAAATCACTTGCTCAATCATCTAGCACTAGAAAAGAATGGTTGGTTAGGTAAAAATATTTGTGAAGTGGAGGTTTTCTATACTGTCTGCAAGAGACCCAGGTCTGCTAGGTGCTAAGAAGCATTGTAGTACTCTAACAAGTTAGGAGATGGGCCTTAGCAGAGCAGCTGCCGGGGGAAGCAGAGGACAGGGATCATTGCTTTGTATCCTGTCTTTGATGTGATAACAGGGACTCCATTTAAAAGACCGAAAGGCACCTGCTTGAATTCAGAGTGTACTCCCACCTTTCACTCTGAGATGGTTTTAGACAAGGAGAGTTCTCCTTTTCCTGAGGACATGGATGGGGTAAACAGAGCTTTGATTAGGAGACCAAAAAAAGAGGAGAACTGGGTTTGTTTCTCATAGGGGAGCAGGAACAAGTCTCAAATTGCTGAGTTCTCGATGATACTCATGGCTGCAGCCTCTAAGGAATACAGTGGCCTGGCTGCCCTGAAGTTACAGCCCAGAAATCAGTGTTCTTCCATAGCTTGGCATGTGGGTCCAAGTGCCTGTCCAAATGATTCCTGCCCGGACATCTGCTCCTTAGCCACAACCAGCTTGCCTTTTCCACTCCCTGCTGTACCAAGCATTTCGTCTGCCTTCACATTCAGAGCTGCTTCTGCTGTATTTGCTACTAGAGATTGCAGTTTCTATGTAACTCAAGGGCAGGAAAGCATATTGATTGCATGGCTCTTACACTTAATGACTAGGCCTTGGCTCTTATGGAAATTTTGTGTATGGAAGCCAGGATGTTGTTAGCTAGAAGAGGCAGTTTCAAAATTCTTCTTCATTTGTTGGTTTGCAGCAGGTGTGGTCTGTCCATCCTGGTACTAGCAACTCTTTTATTTATTTATTTATTTAAGGTATAATTCTGGAGAGGGAAAAATTTTCTCATTTACTGAGCACCATTAGGTAGATATTGGGTAATGTGACTTGCTCAATACCAAAATAGCATTTTGTAGTAAATGTCAGGTATTGAGCAAGTCACATTACCCAATATCTACCTAACCTTCACAAAAAGCCCACAAAAGTTGAAAATGATTTGTTCCCAGTTTGTAGGCAAGAAAAGCAATGCTTGAAAAAAATTAGGCAATTTTCCAGTCACACAGCTCTTCTTTCCAAAGAAGAGATCTTTCTTTGTCTGATTATGAAGCCTGTGATTTTTCCACTTGGAAACAGAAACTTCTTAGATGTAACACCAGAAACTTGTTTTAAGTCTCATTTAGGTGTTCCTTCATCCTATTTTATCTTACTGATGGTTGCTTTGAATATTTGAATAAGTGATGTCTAAATAAACATGAGACTAATTACAGCATAGCATTTTCTAAAGCAAATATGCTTCAAGAATGCAAGAACCAGTTAGGGACATTGCAGAATTAAACTAGGTCTTCCTTTTTGTTAATATATTTTCCCTGAAATGAGCTTCACTCATTGTTATCCATTCCATCTTAGCCATCTGGTTCCACAGCCAGCGAAGGAAAATGTCAAATTCAACAAAATGAGTAGTACTGCTTGAGTCGAATCATAATTTAACTTTTTTTTCCCCCTTGCCCTACAGGATATTTAAACAGTGACATTATTTAATAGTACTTTCCAAGTTATTACCAATTCCCTACAAACGTTGCCATTTCCTCCAAATGGAAAGACGAGCATTAGGGCAGTGAGTCAAAATATTCTACCCTAATACCTAATGACATATAAATTTGAGAGTTAACATTTACTTAATTGCCGAAAGCAGTCATGCTAAGTGCATACTCTGACATATTATCAGGTGTTACAAAGGATCATTTCTGAAGGGAACAAAGTTCTGTAAAAGCAAGAGACGGTCATCAAATGAAGCATTATCCAACTCTTTTTAAAGCATCTTCCCTTGAGCAGATTTGGCCCAGTAGCTTGGAAATGCTCCATGAGGTAGGAATGCATTTCTGTAATCTGTAACAGGAAGGGGCTTGCTGGTTATTCTATTTACTGTCCTCATGTCACTTAGGCATTCTCTAGCCTTCTCTTCTGACCCCATGAACTGGATCTCTCAGCTGACATTGCTCTGTGGCTTCTAGGTCAATTTTGCTAATGGAAGGCTTCTACAGCAAGAGATCAAAGGTCAGAGGGAGAAAGAGCAAGCTGAGTCTCTTACCTGTTCTCTCCCTGCCTTGAAATGTGGTGGTTCTGGCAAGAGGCCCCTCCTCTCAGGTCTCACTAGCCTCTGGTACCACTGGCTTCTCTCCTGAGACTAACAGGCCTACGGGAGAAAATGGTTCACAACTGTAGGCTCTGGATGTCTCCCTTGCTTATTGGAGTCTTTTTTTTTTTTGCATACTTATTTGACAAAGCTCCCTTTATTAATATCTCTAGTTGGATCATCAAGTTGTATTCTGTGGCGTGGACCCTGAGGACATGGGAACCTGTGTCTTTAATTCTGGCACTTCTAGACTGCAGAGTCTTAAATGATCTGCCCTGGTTTTTTTTTGTGCTTCTTTTTTTTTTTTTTCTGTAAAATGAGAACAATAATGGTGCCTATCGAGTACGATAAAGTACATGAAGGAACATCACTGTATTGCTTGGTTAAAGAGAGGAGAAAGCTTGTTTTTCCTGTTTGAGTTGGTACAAGTGTGGTCTGTATTAATCCATGACATGGTATCCTCAGAATGATTTATTCTTCCCCGATGCCCTGCTCTGTGTTATTGTAGAAGAGTTTATTAGTAACGACTGGAAGCAGAATAGGTGAGTTCCAATTCACGAGTATAGATATCCTCTCCAGGATCCAGTAACTATAAGATAACCACAGCATAACTGGTGTATGTGTCAAAAGGAAATGGCAGTTTTGTTTGATTCTGAAGCTCTCATGCATTGTTACCAAAATAATGGAACACAATTCCTGGAGGGATTATTTAGGAAACCAAAACATTGCAACAGTGTAGTCCGAAGGAAGCCTTATGATTTGTACATTGGGGAAATAATTAGTAGGAATAGGATGTTAGTCCTTGATTTATGAGATATTCTGTATGTGATACTGTGCAGGAAGCTTTCTGGGTCCTCTGACCTGTAGCTTCATCACCCAGAGCTTTTTGTACCAGGATATTTCCAGATTCATTGCTAATTTTTGGGTCAAATGACACAGGCTTAGTGAGACCCCCAGAGAAGGCCAGAAAAGCAATGAATAAGGGCTTTATATGAAGGAACATAGAGAGTCCAGGAGTGCTGTTTGCTTTTAGGTCAAATGAAGGTGAAAGCAGTCCAATGGAGCACAACCATTGGCCAGCAAATTCAGTTGTGTCCTAAACAGCACAAGGCTGCAATAATCTGATTTGGTCTTTCACTGGTGTGAGAATACCAGCCAGAATCCTGTTGAGATGCATTTTCCCTTCCCTTCCCAACTTTGGTGCTATATCATCACCCTCATCCCAGCAAGGAGACGACATG
Source organism: Ictidomys tridecemlineatus (assembly GCF_052094955.1). Classification (NCBI taxonomy): domain Eukaryota; kingdom Metazoa; phylum Chordata; class Mammalia; order Rodentia; family Sciuridae; genus Ictidomys; species Ictidomys tridecemlineatus. The sequence continues at coordinate 26,114,238 of NC_135478.1, read as the reverse complement.
GAATTAGATATCTATGCTGTGTCCTCCTGATTTGCTGTTAGAAGGAGTTTTTCCCAGAGTCAAGGAGGACAAGAGAAAACAGCTGCTGCCTGTCCAGATCTTTCTTTATTCTGTTGTGATGGTGATAAATCATTTTCCTTCTGCTGCCTCTCATGCCTTGGGCTTCAGGCTCTGTTCACTGTGCATTGCTTCTTCATTATTTTCTCTCAAGTTTATGTTTGTTTGCTTATTTTCCATTATGTCCCTTTGCAGGATGCTTGTAGGGCAAGGGAGATAAGGAGGTTTCTTTATCAACATAATCACTGACTGTTATGAGGCACCAAATGTAGAATACAAGGACAGGCAGAAATGTGTCAAATAGGCTTCCTCTTGTAGAGGGCTATGTTGGAAACAGGACCTAAAAAAAAAAGGTGAAAAAACAAGATCTGAAGACATAGTAGGCAAGCAGAGCATGCAAAGAACAAAGGAAGGTTAATTCCATCTATCGCCCGTTGCCAACCAAGTGATATGTGTTTTACAAGAGGGACATTAGCCCGTCCTGATGCCCCTTAGCAGAGAATTATGTCCCTTTTACAGATGAGTAAAATGAAGTCAGAGAGAAAAGATGGGCTCCATAGAATCTGATTTGCTGGACCCTGTTTCTTCTTCTGTGAGGGGAAAGGTAATACTCGGATTGAAAAATAGGTTTTCAGGGAAGACATGTTTATTGAGACTTCTCACTTCAGATAAGTGAACCCACTTCCTAAAGGCTCAGCAGTTGTTCCCAAAATGTAGTCCCCAGACCAGCAGCTTCAACATCATCTAGGAACTTGTCGAAAATACAAAACTTCAGACCCCAATCCAAATCTACTGAATCAGAATCTCTTGGTGTGGGGATTTGGCATTCAGTGGGCCCTTGGGTTTCAGAACCATTGACCCAGGAGGACAGAGTGTTCCAGGTGGGATAGGAAGTGGGCATTCAGAGGCAGAGAGGCAATGCGATGAGGCTTCAGAGCTCTGAGACGGCAGCGTGCATACCTCACTGTGCACGGATTGGCCTTGAATAGCACTCTGTTGCTTGCTTCAAAGTCTAACTGGTGTCCCATTAAGGCTAAAATGTGAGGCCCAGGCTAGGCTCCCACAGACTCAGTGTTTGCACAGTCTCACCTTGCTGGGGTCTCAGCCCAGAGGGCTTCCTCCTCCTGAGGGTTTAGGGAGCTGTGTGGGCTTTGTGGAGGAGCTCTCCTGCAGCCTTATGAGGAAATTCAGGCAATGAACTCCTGACATCTTAAAGTGCTCTTGCTCCATTTGAGTGCATATAAAGCACTTTTAACCATGATGGAAAGCAGGTACTACCCTTGAAGGCCTTGGGGTGAAGGGTAAAATTAACAAGTGAAGGATCTGAATCATTTCTCTGGCTACCCTGGAGCAAGCCATTAAAAAAAAAAAAAAAAAAAAAAAACGGAACTGCACTGTCTTGGTAGAGACAGTCTGCCCTTGAGGGCTGATTGGAAGAATCTTCAGGACAGACCATCTGTCCTTCTGTTGTACTTCCGCTTTAATTAATAGGAAACCTGATTTAAGTGTTGACCATACTTCCAATTCCAGCCAGCTGAAAAAATAGGCACATTAGATTTGTGTGAGCAAACCTGCAGACTTCTGAGTGTTGCCTAATCCAGATAAAAAAACACTTTTAAATAACAATTCTCTACACAATGAGATTAAACATCTTCCTTATTGCTGTTACCAAGACTGATCCTGAGTTAGTTGCTTATGTAAGGAGACAGAAAGTATCTCTTTACTCCTGTCGGTGACATCATCTGGGGCCCAGAGGCTTTGCTGGAGGGTCATCTATTGCAATACCAATGAAAATACAGAATAACAGGGAATCAGAAGTCACATTGTCCAATTCTAATTATAATCACCACTTTAAAAATTGTTAGCCTAGAATCCCTGCTGGAAAATATTGGTTATTGGTAGAACACATAAATTTATATCAAGCTCAGGTGTATTATTGCCGTAGGCTTTAATGAGCTAGGTAAAACATAATCTAGGGCCAGTCAGTTTGCCTGAGCTCAGACCCTTTTGCCCATGTGTTTGCTGATCATCTCCATGTACTTGTTTCTCCTGCATGTACAGCTAAGGAATTACAATTACCTGCTTCTCCAAATCAGAGCCTGGAGATTTCCTGTTGTCTCTTCCCTGCAGCTCACTGATGCCAATTTCTAACATTTCTAACATCCTAAATACCTCTGATGCGTTCCATTTTCCCATCCCTGTTCCCTCTGCCTTAATTCATGTCTTCATTGTCTCTGTCTTAGGTTATTGCTATTGCCTATTAGACCACCAGTCTCCAATTATGCATATTCACCAGTGTCTCCTGGAGAATCCTTTTGAAGTTGCTGTCTTGTCATTTTACTGCTGTGCTTACAAACCTTGCCTGGTGCCCAACCTTTCAACAATAAGGTCCAATTTAATAGCATGATTTTCAAGGCCCTAGGACTTGAGTTTAGCTCCATTTCTGTCCTCTTCTACTATCTCTGCCTATTGCTAATCTGCTGCCATCTCTACATATTCATCATCTTTGGACATGTTTTTGACATTCCTGGGCTTGGCACATGCTGACCCTTATGCCCTTATGTTTCTGTTATTTTTTGTCCTGATTCTTCCCACCTGACCCCACTCCATTAGCAAACATCAACTCATATTCTAATACACTGTTTGAAATGACCTCCTGGAAGGTTTCAATGACATATTTCCTAAATGGCTCACGCACACCTGAAGTAAAGCACCTGAAGTACTCAATGGTTTTGAGAATCTAAGACTGGTGGTACAAACCACCAGTTTCTCTTTAGGGAATATTGCCACCACTGGTGTAAATACCGTGCTTGATTGTTAGGAGTTATTCTTGTACCAAATGACAAAGAACTGCCAATAAAGTTTGTAGCAGGAAAGACCAATAGAACAAAATTTTAAATGAATTGCAAATTTGATTGATGTCGAATATTAGGGCAGAGGTGTACCAGAGGTAGCTCATGCTAGTTCAAAGACCCAGCTCCTAAAAATATCAAGTACTGTGTCAACTTGGATGTTAAGCTCTTTGTTGTTTGAAATCAGCTGTGGTGAGAAAATTGACACCAGGGAAATCAGCAAGCATTACAAATTTCAGAGCTTCCTTTCTCTCTCCTTCCTTCCTTCCTTCATTCCTTCCTTCCTTCCTTCCTTCCTTCCTTCCTTCCTTCCTTCCTTTCTTCCCTCCCTCCCTCCCTCCTTCCTTTCTTCCCTCCCTCCCTCCCTCCTTCCTTCCTTCCTTCCTTCCTTCCTTCCTTCCTTCCTTCCTTCCTTCCTTCCTTCCTTCCTTCCTTTCTTCCTTCCTTCCCCACCCACCTCTCTTTCTCTTCAAAGAGCCAGTTTTCCTGCACAGCACTAATAATTATGATTACGGTACAATTAGTTCTTTTCATGTCCAGCAAATGTGTGATACAAATGTGGGATAGATCTCATAGATCCTGTTTCTGACAGGTCATATCCTGAGCATCTCTCTGTGTCCTTTCTCTCATTCCTACCACCTCTGCCTTAGTTCATAATTGCATGGTCTCTGCCCTAGCTCATTGATGTTGCCTCCTGGTAGACTCTAACACTAGAACAATATTACTGCTGAATCTACCACTAGAATAGCATTTGGATAAGAATCCTGTCAGTCTAGAATTTAAGGAGATAATTATGTTTGACTGGGCATCATGATGCAAGGGGCTTTCTTATGTAAAAAGGGTCTTTTGGATTCATTATCTGTTGCCTATGAAATAGTTTTCCTCTTGTAGTGATGGGTAAATTTCCATACATTGAATCTGACCCTAGCACTTATTTTGAGATAGTTGGCCAGGACTGGGTTATACCCTGTAGCCAAGCAACAGTGACAGTAATTTGATCACAATGATGTTGACCCCGTGACTTTTGACCTCATGATTATCCTGCTCCAGTCAGCTGGTCAATAGCAATTCATCAATGGAAATAACCACCAGGGGGGTTATTATCCTGGAGCCAGTTATTACAGCCATCTCCATCTTGACTTTGCCCCAAGCATGATCTGGGGAAAAGTTTCTTGTGTCACCTCAGCAGCAGTTTCCTGCCACCCAGGTGGGTTTTAAGTATGTCCACAATTAACACTGCTGGTCGAGGTGCAGGAATGCCACATTTTCTTCTAAGCCATTCAACCTAATTAAGAAAGTAAAATGTCTGTGAGTCTTTCAGGCAGCCTTTTTCCCTCTGGGTTGTTGAAGCTCTCTGGCTGTCAGCACAGCACTCTGGGCCAGGAAAGTTCAGAGCATTGCTTCAATAATATGACGGCCTCTTCCATTTAAAATGGAATTCAATGTTGCTTCCCTGAGAGGCGTTCATTGAAATTCTGTGCATGATCTGTTCCTCTAGTCATTTAACAGTGTCTCTCATGTTTGCCCTGATTTAAAAAGAAAGAAAGAGAGAGAAAGAAAACCAGCTTTGTATTTGTGATAACATGGATCAGGATGGTATAATTGCAGTGAAGAGGCCCCCGAGCTTGCAGTAATAGGATGGTTCGTCTGATGTGTACTGCCATTAGAAAATGACCCATGCATGGATGTTCTCAGGGGACAGTAAAGAGGCTTTTAAGAATTACACTCTGTGCAGTGTGAAAGCTAATGAGCAAAAGAGCAAGTACGAAGAAAAACTACTGCTTCAGGAAGGCTGGTTCCACTTAGGGCCTGTCACAGCTTCCCTCAAATTCATTAGGATGGACTGGTCTTCACTGGGACGTGGACTGCATTACCTCCATTCCCAGGCAGGCTCCCTGCAGGCCATTCTTGCTGCATGTTCCTAAGGAATTAAAACCACTAAATAATAAATGCTGACGGAAAAGAAAGAGGATGGATTCAGAGACCTGCCAATACAGAAGGTGAATGAGGGCATTGACATCAAAGATGAAAGAACTTGTATTAGGCTTCAACAGGAGGAAAAAAAAAATAGAAGCAATTTCTTGCACTCCCTCTTTTGATAGAACCATTATTTACAATTTCACCTCACATATAAAAACAGAAGAGTACCTATTTATGACTTCCCAACTAGGTATGTTTAGCCTGTATCTTAACACGTGTAAGATATTATATCTTTAGCACATTTAAAAATAAAATGTCTTTCAACCTTGTCTATGATGCTTTCTTGTTTCAAGTGTCCTACTTAGAGTTTTGGGGTCTTATAAATTGGGATATTGGCCTAGAGTCATAGTGCCTCAAAAGAGTCACAACAGTCTTTTTCAAAATTGTCCTCACTGAAACTATAATTCCTGGGGATGATAACCTGGGGTATGTATGAGATTAGGGCATGCTAATGAAATCAGGTAGCTTCTTTGGTGTCTCAGGGCCCATGGTCTCCAGGTAAGTACAATTACTGATGTTATCCTCTACTTCACACGAGGAACGAGTATAGTCTAGGAACAGCTGCTTCCCCAAATCCACCTTGCTGAGGCGAAAGGCAGTGATTTCTTTCAAGAACCATAGGGATCCTAGGATATCAAGCTCCATGTCTGCTCACCCTGTCTGAAGCTACTTGGTTACACCACAGCTATATAAGCAGATAAAACAGAAGGACTTCCCACCCTACAGCCAGTGCCCTAGTAGTGAAATAAAACTTGGGGTTTGGGAACAAACCTAGTGTGTTAGCAGAATCAGCAGTTTATAGGTATTCTGAAATGCAGTCAGCTATTCTGGGGGATCTTGTTCCAGGCCCTCACCTGATACTCTAAGTTGTTTTGCAGAATCCCTGTTTAATCTTCTTTCCCTTGCCTATTACTATCTTCCAAATACGATGAACAGTCTTTGTTTCTGAAGGCCAAGTGAATTTCCTAGGGATAGCCAGTTGTCTTGGGAGAGTCACAGGACTGAATTGGTTCATATAGAACTGAACTATGTTTACCTTCTATTTTACGATTTCTAAGATGATTTTTGAGGGGGGAATGGAGTAAATATGCATTCTCTTTAAAAGTTGTGAGGAGGGCCATTATTTGAAATGGTCTTAGTAATTGAAAACTGTAATATCAGATAACATGATGCTAATAAAATAAACCAAAGAACTGGAATCAGTTTGGAAGCCCCCCCCCCAACTCTTCACCCTCTTTGCCTGGTGTCCCACTACCTGAGTAACTAGTTTTTAAAACAGTTATTGAGCGGTATGAGTTGGTTTCCACAGGGCAGTTGTTCTCTACCTTTGATTTCCATTCTTTCTTTGATACTAACAGAATCCTCTTCAACTAACTGTGAAGCGTAATTCTTTTCCTCTTAATTGTTGTTACCTATTGAGAAAACAATTAATGCAATAAATGGTCATTGAATACTTGCTCCATGAAAGAGATAATGTTAGGGGTGTGAGAGTTGGAAGAATGAATAAGGACTAGTATATCCATTCAGTCAGCAAGAGCAAGGACACCGAAGTCAGAAAACCACACTGTAAATTCTAGTTTTCCTGTACAGTAGCTGTGTGACCTTGATGAGTTACTACATCTTTTTAAGTTACAATTTTCTGTTCCATAAAAGGAGTTTAGCAATAGTGACTGCTTCTCAAGATTGTCATGGCAAAAGCACTTAATTCACTGTTTGGTTTAGAGTCAGTGATCGACACATATGGCTGATTTATAATAGTAAATCTTCAAAGCTGATGAAAGTGTACAGAGACTGATAGGAAGCCAAGAAACAGAACTAGGTGGATATTGGGAAGCAGAAAAATGCACAAACTATAAAACTGTAGCAAAAGGAGAATAAATAGTCCTGGATAAACACTTTTCTTCTTCATATTCTTTACCAGCTATGTCACACTCAAGAATTTGCTGAGCTATTGTAATTTTACCTCAAACCTTGAACAAAGTATGGTTTGAATTCAGAAGCAAGCAGTGTGATGATTCCTTAGAAACTAGGGGAAATATCTGTACCTTGGTTCATCCAAGCCGAGCAAGTGTTGTATTGAAGAAGATTATTAAATCTAATCATTTGAAAAGATATTCTACCAATTGAGAATTCTTCACTTAATAAGCACACATGTAAATTACACTGCTTGGATGAATTGGGGAAGCAAGAACTGGCTAACTTCTTAAGAAATTCACTGTTTTATTTCTTCTTTTCCTGATGTTCAGCCTCTATAACCAGCAAGAGCAAGGGTAACAGAAACTCCCAAATACAGGTTACCACTTTGTCATTTCACTTTTTCTCAAAATCTTGTATCTGTAACAAAGTACTAATAAGAGTTAAAATAATGTCAGTCACAATCTTACCAATTTATGTTGCCTAATTAATATCTTCATAATTAGGCTACATCAAGAGAAATATTTCCTTGTGTGAATATTAACAAATTATCCTCAAACTACAAAAAAAAAAAAGCGTTCAACAACTGTTGTACTTTGGCAGAAACCCTGTTCAGTTTCCAGATTTATACAATGCAGACATTTTAAATTTTATAGCTTCTCCATTCCAGCAGAGTACATTCTTTATTTGCTAGTAGGCATTTGTCCATTCCTAACCTTCTTACTTTCAGAAAATAAATGACACATGTGACTTGAAAATTGAATCCATCTTGACTGAGAATGAAATAATAAAAATAGCTAATGTCTTTATCATCTCCTTAGCAAGCCTACAAGGCACAAGACTATTGCTGTCTCTATTTTGTAAGATGCATTATATCTTGCTAATCCTCAATAAATATGAAAAAGTTGTCATTTCACAGCTAAGAATTGACAAACCAGAACACATTTCTCATTTGAATAGACAAGATAAGCAGGTTGCCACCAGCACTGCCATCTCTGCCTTGGGGGTGTGCAGTGTCCCAGGCAGACACTGTTGGTTCATTCTTAGGTCACAGCTATCTCATTTCTATTTATCTATTTCTGGAACAGGGCTCAGATTCACATTCCGGACTGCCTCCCGTCTTAGGGACCATCCTGCAACCTACCTTCCCTGACATAATTTAAAGAAACGAGCATATACCGTACCCCCCTCCCCAATTAAACCATACCAGATGTAAATTTCTTGCCTGGAGAGCGAATTGAGAAATGAATGGGATTCATGAATATAAATTGAACTTTCCTTACACTTAGGTTTTCATCTTGAAATTGGAGAGTATTTGCTCCCCACATAAATCCTTATTTGCCTTAAGTGTGTTTACTGTGGGACCCCAGTGCGGAGCTGGTAGTCCATTGCTATGCATAACTGAATATTAAAGCTCACAAATCACCAGGCAGAGGAGGCCGCGGAGGGAGACACTGTAGTGCAGCTGAGTCTGGGTTCACAGAGAGGGATCCTGCTCTTCTGGGCTCTCTGTCTTTATTGGGAGGGGGCCACCCAACCTCCTGGCTTTTTGTCTCCTTGAATGTTATTGGATGTTTGCTTCCTCTTCTTCCCAAGATGCTCTGATTGTATGATTGTCTTAACATCTCTATTCTGGTATAGAGGCTGTGTAACAAATCAATCTCTTATTTCTCACCTCAGTTTACTTTTGAATGAAAGGACTCTGAGAAAGGATGTAAGGGTTCATTAAGCAAATACATAAATAATTTTGAGACATTGGGGCACCCCAGTTTCTGTTTCCTCTCTTGTCCTCTGTTCTCCTTTCCTCTTATCTCTTCGTTTGCTGAGTGGTTGTGTGTATTTTGCGAAAGATCCTTTGAGGTCAACTGGGTCTTCACTATATTGTCACATGCAAGCCCCAAAATAGTGAGATGTTTCTTTCATTTTTCAACCTGTACTTTGACTCTTTTGCCAGATATGAGACTCTATGATAGTCACAATGTCGTGCACTTGACAGTGAGTTCACGTTGCTTGCTGTTTGCTATAGGGTTAAGTGGAAAGGTAGATTGTTGGTCATAAGTTTTAGCCATACTAAGCTGTGTATATATATATATATATATATATATATATATATATATATAATCACTCATGCTACAAAGCACTTGATGTGGTTTAGAATAATGTCATAACGAAATGGCAAAATAGCCTCATATTTTTTTTCAGGGCAATTGGCTATTTGAAATAGAAAGGAAGATTTAGAATAAGAACCAATGATAATATTAACCAATTAATATTAATTTTGCAATCCATGTTAAAAGAATTTTTTTCTCAAGTACCTCTGCATATGAGGGCTTCTAATAGGTAGTTTTAGCAGTGATATGGCCTTAGTTGCATTTTTTTCTCAGAGTCTACTGATGTTTTCTTTACTGAATAAACTGTAAACACTTTAGTTATATAGCACATTGGGTTGATACAATTAGACTTAAATAGGGTGCTAAGCTTTGACTGTGTACGATCGTCAGAATGAAGCTGGAGGGCAATTGGCCATTATCCTTAACCATAGGATAGCACAAGAGATTAAAATAACTCAGTAAGTCAAAACCTTTGTGAGATGAATTCAGGTAATTCATGGTAATGTGAGATAAGGGAACACATAATGAAGGACAAAGGGTAAATTAAAGTGACCACTGGTTCTACCTTCCCATTGTAAATACAGACAAGATATCCCCAAGTGTTCCCTTTCAGGTCTTTCATACTTCCATACAGGTCCTCCAATACAACCAGCCAGTCCCCAAGTTTTCCCTTTCAGGTATTCCATACTTAGGACACTGTGTTTCTAGCTCATTTGGTGGATTGAGCCAGTCTCCTAATTCACTAACTACTTGCAAGCCATGTTTCCACAATATTTCTGGAAGGAATAAAAATATATATTTTATATAACAAAGAAGAACAAAGTATTTTTTTTCCTGTAAAGACTATAATTTTATCCTGTTTTAATATTAAGTTAAGGCCCGCACATGAATTCAACATGTTATTTATTAATGTTGTGTACTGCTTAGGTGTTTTTTAACCTTGTGTTTCATTTTTATAATCTGGTTGTAAAACTTAGCCCAATGTTTGTGTTAAAAAAAAAAATTCTAGGATTGTAAAATTCTCCTCTCTCAGAGGACTGTGTTAAGACAGCAGCTCTACTTATTCTCAATTATGCAGTATAGTGAATATTCTAAGCTCTGGAAACAAGACGAAGGGACCCTATTCTAATATCTCTATCACTGTGTCTTTTTCACCTAAATCATAACTATCTTCCCAATATCTATAAACATACTTCACAGTTCCTTAGGTTTGGGGGTGTAGTTGAGAAGAAAAGAACTTGCCTCGTACACACAAGATGCTAAGTTCAATTCTGCAGCACCACCAAAAAAGAAAAATGCATTTAAAACCACTCTGTGACAATTAAAATAACTGAAACAAATCAATTCCAGTCCACTTTGAAAAGAGAGAAAAGAAAATTAACCACTGACCCACCCAGAAGGATACAAACAGAAATTCTAAAGTGTTATGTTCTACATTATTAATGTAATTAGTACTTGGTCACTTATTAAGTATGTTTGACCAGAATTTTCTTCGAGGAACTGGTGGTGAAGCAGAATGAAAGCATGGCACACCTTTCACCTCCTGTTGCCCTTTTGTCTAAGGCAGTGGATATTTATTTACTCAGGATGGCGAGGTCATTCCATTCACTAAGACATGGAAAAACACAAGTGATCCAGAGTTAATAGGCTATTTGACAGTCTCTGTGTGAAATGAGGTAATTACAGGAAAGTGGGATAGTAGGGGAATAAGTAAATTTAATTTAAAAAAAAAACTTGATAAACTGTGAATTTTCCAAATGTCATTGAAAACCAAAAAAAAAAAAAAAAAAAAAGCCAAATATGAGAAGTGTAATTTAGCAGCCAACTTATGTCAAGAGACCTCGGTCCTTTTGTCATGAGGAATTTACCTTCATCGCATGTACTCATGGGCTCATTCTGCATAAATATCAAAATGTCAGCAAACTTTTTGGATCTGTAATCTTGTCTGCTCTTCGATGTAAAAAAAAATAATAAAAAATAAATTAAAGGAAATTAACATCTGGATAACATGTTCATGATAACAGAGATTGAGATGCTGAAGATGGCCTTCTGAATAAGTGTTCTTATTTCTTGGAACCTCGAGGTGTTCTTCCTGGCACCACCAGTTCAAAAGCTCACTTTTCTTTTCCTCACAGGTTATCAGCCAGTCTTGTCTGGTCAGCAGGGATTCCAAGGCCTTATGGGAGTGCAGCAGCCACCACAGAGTCAGAGCGTGATGAGCAGCCAGCAAGGAACTCCGGTGCAAAGCGTAATGGTCTCCTACCCAACCATGTCTTCTTATCAGGTGCACACCAGCTGTTTGGAAAACTGTGGATTACAAAGTAGTACTGGGCCAAAGTAGAAGCTGTGTGTACTTTCCTGTTTGGGGTAATTAGCTGGGTGGTAGGTGCTTGGCCTACTACTGTTGTTAGTTGACTTTGAATCAAGATTATAAAAGGCAAGTTGAAAATAGGAAACCTGTTTCTGTAATGGCAGGGATTTTGAATGCCCTGCTAAATTTGTTTCCATATTAACTTCCTATTCATGGAAGAAAATTCATTGAAGTTCTATTGGGGCATTTTATTGAAATTTTACTTATTGGTAGAAATTCCTCATGATGATTTTCCATTTTTGTATTAATTTTAAGAAATTTTATTTTACAATAATTTTAAGCTATGAGAGATTTTTAAATGATATCTCAGATTTACGTAAAGGGCACTTATGGGTTTAACAACTGCATTATATAGACTAAAACCAATTGTGTATTTCAAATGGGTTATGCACCCTGTTGTGATTTATATCTTGAAATACACTGGAAATAGAAATTTGTATCCTGAAAAACACAGGAAGAAGTGCAGTGCTTTAATCTTAAATTTAGCTGCACCAGTTTCTTCTGGTTCCGTGGAACCTACCTTAGCCTATCAGGTACAAAGCCCCACTTATTATGGGAGACTCCATAAACTAAAGATATGCATGGCTTTCCAAGCTGAGAGACGTCCAGCATGAGAGATTCAGACTGTAGTACCAGGAGAACATCAACAAAGGAGGGAAGGAAGCTCAGAGCTAACACCCTATGAGCATCTACTGCCTGCCAGACATTACATTCTGTACCATTCCTGCAGTCCTTCAGTGGCTCTTTAAAGTAGGTATCCTTATCCAGTTGGATTAGGGAATCAGAGAAAATAAATTAATTTCCCCAAGTGAAATAGCTGGTAAATGGCAGAAGTTGGATCAGTGACTTGTAAGGTCTAACTCAAAAGCTTGAGTAAGTTTCATGACACCGTCTTACTCATTGACACATCAGAATAGCCTCTTCACATATGTTTCTTACTTGTGTCTTTCTCCAGGTGCCAATGACGCAAGGTTCTCAAGGACTGCCCCAGCAGTCCTACCAACAGCCAATCATGCTACCTAACCAGGCAGCTCAAGGGTCACTCCCGGCCACTGGAATGCCTGTTTACTGTAACGTTACACCGCCAAACCCTCAGAACAACCTTAGGCTGATTGGTCCACACTGCCCCTCCAGCACTGTCCCTGTGATGTCGGCCAGCTGCAGGACAAATTGTGCAAGTATGAGCAATGCCGGTTGGCAGGTCAAATTCTGAGAGGTCTGGCTGTGGTTTATTTCATCAGCTATTACTCATGGCCTTTAAGGGAAGAGGAGCAAGTTGGGAAGACTGGCTGAGGACTTAAGTATTCACTCAACACTCAAAAGATTGCTGCTGGTATTCTGTAAAAAAATAAACAAAGACTAATACACATGTTAGCTGGTTAATGGTGCATATTTCTGTCATGTCTGCTAGGTATGCCTTTATAGCTTAGCTAGTGACATGAATTCATCGAGGTAAGATTTTCTCCTACCACTGAACACCACTGTGTAGATTATAATATCCCTCATTTGGATTAGTTTTGTACTTTGTGTTGAGTTTGTGATGCTAAAAGTATTTAAAAATTATATACTGAATCACATTGTACCAAAGCTGTAATGGAAAAGAAAAGAAGAATTGATGAATGGAAGGAATAATTTATATACATTATAGAGTTTTCTTTTTTTAATGCATATATACTGTATTGTAGTGTTTAATCAAAATAAAACTATTTGACCTTATGGAGGAAGGTCATGTTTTTACCACCAGTTTGTTCCACTCTCTTTTTCAATATGTGTTTTTGATGTGTTGCTGTTATCCTCTTCAAAGACAATTTTAGTACACGAACAAAAACACGTTCTAGGTATTTGCAGCTGAACTAGTATCACATTAGGAGTCTTATAGGCAAACTCTCAACCAACAGCATTTTTTTGTCATAATATTATAGGGATCCTAAAGATAAGATTCATTCATCAAGGTCACATTTTGAAGCATGTAACTTTCAAATGGTATTATAGCACTGTTGAATGCATGTAGCCATACTTCACCAACTAGGAAACTCAGTGTCATTGGTAACAGCAGCCCTCTAACAAGCCCTTTCTCCCTTCACTGGAGTTCTACCACATACCTGGAAAATAAGATACCTTTGCTTCGGTGAAAATGAGAAGACACACAGTCTATTTCCATCAGTTACATTGGACCATACAATGGAAAATACCTCTGGTTTTGACAGTGAGCCAGTAACTCAAAGATGCTCATGTTTGCCCCAGTACCAAGATCAATACAGCAATGATTTAGTCATAAAGATCTAGAACACTAGTGAAGACATTTAGAAGAAGCCTGTGGCTATCTGATCCCAATGTGTTTAGTTCCTTATAGATTCTTCAGTTAAAACTGAGTTATGATGACCTCTGAAAAGTTGTAACAGAACTCTGAACCTTCTGAAAGATACTTGATTGGGAAATAAAACCTCACAGCTCTCACTTTACTCTCATAGCACAATGATTGTCAGCTTTGTGTTTTATACTCCCTGCCCAAAGACCACTGTGACCAATAGCTGTGCACATCTGGAAAGTACATCTGGAAAATTCACATTGTTTTGTGTATTATCACACTCTCCATGTTAGATTTGCCAATTTCATGTTGTTTAGTTGTGTGGGGAGGCAAGCAGTTTAAAACTCTGCTTAACAGATTCCCATCCCTTAATTTCATACTATCATTTTCTTTTTCCCTTTAAAAGGGAACTTTTACAAATAGTCTAATTACCATCATTCCTTATAAAATTTGTCCCACTTTTCAAAATCTCAGTCTATTTATTTCTTCATCATAAATCTGATCATGAAAAGTGTTATAAAAAAGGATGTTCTATTTTTTTTTAATTGAGCCATTAAACCAAGAGTTGACCTGAGGAAGGACAGTATGTTTGCACAAATATAATCTTCCCCTAATGGAAAGAGGGGTTTGGCTAACATGGATAATATATTCTCTTTTTGGATTTCTGATCTTTCTCTGATCTCAAACTCAATGATCCAAATATGAGATTGAATATTTATCTCTTTTTTGAATATTTATCTCCTCTCAATGAAATTTTGGGAAATTTTTGTTATTTTCTTTAATAATTCTTAGAATTACTGAGCTTTCTTTTTGATGGAAACAAACAAAAAAAGTCAGGGCTTATTTACTTATTTTTTTTTGACCACTCTACCCCATGTGTGGTAGTCTTTTATATTTAGACATTTAATATTGCAATAAGTCCATTTGAATACTACTTTTGAACAGTCTTTCTTCCCTATTTTCAATAAATATTTACTTCTAATATTATGATATTCCAAATATTCCATTATTCCTCCAGTTATTTTCCATTAGAATATTTGAGGTGACTATAGAAACATAATTGTATTTGTAAAGCATTTTCAAACTTTATTCTTTAGAAAGCATTCAATTATTTTCTTGTTGGCTCATAATTTTATCACATCATATTTTGAATTACAGATTATTCAGTTTATAATCTAATAAGTATATGAGTACTTAGATATAGGAATACATAAATAGATCCAGTTATCTCAATGATCTATACCTTCTACAGGAATATAAAAGAATGATTTATGCATTCACTTATTCAGCAAAATGTCATTATATAGTAGATTATATACTGATTATGTGGCACCATTCAAAACAAAGGTATAACTAATTTAAAACACTTAGATTTATACTTGTAAACTTTCTCTTGGATACTCTTTAATATTTGGAACTAAATATTCTAACTAGGATGCCAATGAATTTAAGCCATGATCATGTTATTATTTTAAAATATTCCCATAGGGTGTGAGGTGGCCAAGACAGAATGTTACCCAGCTGTATAGAATAAGTTGATGTCATTAATTATAAACATAGTTGGAAGAGTCAAATGAACAAAGTTGCAGGTCTACCTTCACCTGTGCCCCAGCACTTAGATCTCGGGCACCTAGATCAGTTATGAACCAAAAACAAAATATTGTAAATACTTCAACCTAAAAGCTGTAATTAAAGTGGATCTTTTGGGTTTGGTAGCCCAATGATCATTTTATTTACAAATATTTTATATAAATGTAGAATGTCTATTTTCTAAAACATTTTTCATGGAAGATTCTTTCACTGGGATATTTATCATTGTAATATGAAGCAGACAATTTGAAGAGCAATTCTAATTGAGAGACAAGGTTAATCAAGGTTAAACGATCTTTTTAAAAGCTATCTGGTTTCTGGAAACCTTTAATATATCACTTAATAGCATGAATTTCCAAAAAGGAGACATAATTGGCATAGTTTCTCAAAGTTATTAGAACAAAATATCCTTTGTTCACAGAATAAATTTAAAGACTAATATTGTAAGGAACATTTCTTTAAAATTATAGCAGAAAATCCTAAACTAGCAGTACAGATTTAGTTTTTATTTTAATTTCAACAGTAACAGAATGCAATGCCACAACACCACTTCTGGCTAGATCACTTTTTGGCAACTGCTCTATTGTGTGCTATCTCAGTATTTTCTCCAATGGATATATGAAGCTGAAGGGAATTGACATAGTTCTAGGCTTTCTGTATCTTTATTTTTAAATTTTTAGTATTGAAGAACTCAATGCATCCTATTATATAGTCATACAAGTATAAAGTTGTCTCTAATGACTCTAACACTCCATGTGAATGTTAAAGGGAATAAGAGTGATTTATTCATTAATTTGTTCAGTATGCTTTTATTGCATATGTAACTAATTTCAAGACTTTGAATCATAGTCTATGGAGTCTTTACTTTTAAGAAGCTCAGAAATTTTCAGGATAAATTATGTCAGTATATAAAAACTAATTTAAAAGTTAGTTATAGGTCACATCTGAAAAATAGCACAAAAATAGGATTTGAGAGAAGGAAAAGATGTTTTCTGGATATGGTTTTATGAAGCTTTTGTTCTGTACCATGTGGAAAGATGGAATTGGGGCATGCAGAGATGGGTAGTCATGAGTGGGTCATAACCCTGACTAGAAAAAAAATGCCTAAAATAAAAAGAAATAAATGCAGAAAAAAATCAAAATACAATACAAGAGAGTTGGATAGGAGGTGACTAGCTAGAATAAAGCGATGAGTCCTAAAAATCTCACAGTATCCCTGGTTGGCATGGATTTGAATGCCTGGCGGAGCTAACAAGCAAGGAGTGGCTTATGAAAACTTTTGAACACAGGGTAATGTGATCACAGCTATGGCTCATAAAGAAGCGTATGCTTCAAAAAGTAGGATGGATTAGACTTGAAAAGACTCTTTATTAAGAAGCTAGAGATAAACACAATAATAATTAAGATTTTCCACTGAGCTATACCTATAATTAACATTATTGGGATAAATCAGAAATGAGTTCTAGCTCTAGACTTTGCACATAGAAAAGCTTTAGAGATGCTTATCTTATTTTTCTCTCTTGGACATAACCTTTTGCATCAGAGCAAAAGCCCTATCTTAAGCTGCATCACAAAGCACAATAAGTAAAATCTCTCAGGGTAAAATAAGACAGCTGAATTTAGAGACAGCAGGGGGAGGCTGACAAGGCTCCATCACAATGTATTTAGTATCGACATACAACATGCAATGAAAACTGATATCAACTCCCCATTCTCCCTTGTTAAAAAAAAAATGTGAGAACACTTCTGTGTTACCACTTAATTTTTTTTTCCTGGATTCTTATGGATGCCACTGCTTCCACCCAATTTAAAAACTATTTGCTTCTTCCCAGGCTATTGGGTCTAAACTCCTCTTTACTTAGAAAGGTTGTTTTCTCTAGATGTTTCCCATTATTTCCTCAATAGTTCTCAGCTTCAGTGTTTATTTCAAGTTCAAAAATTTTTAATTTTTTTGCAGACTCCAATCTTCCTTCTAAAAAGATTTGCCGCTATTAAATGTCATCAGGGGCAAGAGATTCTTACTCTTGGAGGTGGGTACTCTGCTGCTCTCAGCGCTGCGTTCACGGTAGGAGTGAGAGGCATCTGAAACTCTTCTTCTGCAGAGGAAAATCATCTCTTGATCCGTATCCTAACTGGGAACTGATTCTTCTACTGGGCATGATGAGGCTTCCCCTAAAGATTAGCCATCTCCCCTGTGAGCAGAAACCCCCGGAATGCTTTGATATTTGTATTTGTCATTTGGTTCATTTTACTGTGTTAGTCTATTTGGAATAGGAAGAGAGAAGAGGTCACACACTAAACAAACCGAGGGAGATGTAAATCTGAATAAGGGTGAGTGCCCATCAGAATCTGATGGAAAGCCAAGGATGGAGGTCTACTGAAAGTTCATGATGGTGTCTGTGCGGATGATACCCAGACTCAGCCCAATCTGGCTGGAGAGCACCCTATTCAAAAGTCACTTTTGGAATGCCCAGTGTCTCACCCCTTCAGTGTCTGGAGTACACAGGGGACACACGGAAGTTGAGAGTGGGGAGAATCACGGGGTGGGAGAAGGTGAGACATAGATGTACAAAAGTCCTGGCATTCCACCAGGGCAATTTTTGCTTAAGTTCTCCATCTTGCTCCCAGCTCCAGGATCCAGAGTTCTCACATAAATGGCCCAAAGAAATAGATCTGATACTGAAATGTAGGATACACCTAGTGTTGTATTGCTCATCCTTGTACCCTAAAAGTTTTACTGTGTTCATAGCTTAGAAAACATCATGGTTTGTACTGCCATAATGCTACCGTAAGGTCCTCTCTCCTCTTCTTCTTGTAGTTCTATTTTTATTTTTTCTTCATAAAGAATTTGCAACTGTTCTTCTTGAGAAAGTAAATCAGTGGGCACCTCTGTCTCTGCAAACATTTCTTCCTTTTGTGTAAAAGAGCAGTGAACCTCAGATAGTACAGGTTCACATTTCTTTAAAGAAATGTGAGGGAGTGAGCTTTACCTTTCCATCACAGGGCAGTGAACAGAAACACTGCGTACATGGTATATTCTCAGTCACTAGTATCCGTCTTGTGATTGTTTCCAACCTGCTGAAAACTTAGAAGCAGGAAAATTACCTGCTTTTCCCCCAGAAAGAGGATGCTCATCTGTCATTGTCAAGTGTTTAAAATTTTTGTTCTAGAAGAATGAGGCCACCTTTCCAAATGAAATGTACAAGCCAATTTCATCCTTTTGAAAGAGAAAGGAATTACTTAAGGTACTTAATAGTAATGTAATAGAGAGCAATGGCCTGAGACTGAAAAAAGAAGCAATTTTAAATTGGACATTAAGAAAATTTCACTTGAAGCAAGGGCAATTATACAATGAAATAATTTCCTAAGGGAGAAACAGTGAGATGCCATTAAGAGAGTTGTTTAAAATAGAGTAGATAAAAACACTTGCAGATGAATCTGCTGAAGGATCATTTTATGATTTATTGCTGTACCTTGCATGTGTGTCATTCACACCATAGATTCACCTGACTCAGTGAGTCTGTTTACCTCAGGGAATGAGCTGCTCTGTACCAGAGAACTAAGATGTCTGTATTCTCCCTCTTTCCCCTCCCCCCCTTTTTTTTGTGTGTGTGTGTTATAAAACAAAATGTAAAACTTTAAGTGAATCCGAATATAAAAGGCAAGAAGAATGTAGAGTACTACAATTGTAGAATATCCACTCTGAGTCAGTGTCTCAGGACATTTTTTGATATACAGGTGCCTATGTGCATACACACACACAAGCACATGTTTCTATATCTAATATTGAATCTTATTAAAATATTTTATCTTCACTTAATCTAATTTAAACTTTTTTCCAGACTAATGGGTAGATTTTTTCCCCCCAAATTAGTGATTGCTGGTCAGTCTGTGTTACTCAGCAAGGGGATGCATGATAGGGTCATTGCTTCATAGGACCACCATATTGCATTTGGGTGGGATATTAAACACATTGCTTCCTGATATTGGAAATCAGGAGTTTGAATACCATCCACCCAGCACACACATATACTTGTGCACACACTGTTGAATTTGTGCTGTAGGATTTGTGCAAGTCCTTTAACATCCGCAGTTTTAAATTCCACATTTGTAAATGAAGATGGAGAGGCCATATTACCCAGGAAGTGTTCATGTACAGAGCTTAAGTCAATTTGCCGGGTACTGTTACCTATTATTCTAGATGGACCAAGAGGCTAACATATTGGCTTAGAAGATTCCCTGAAACTCTCACTATTCCTTTATGGAAATATATGCCTTTTTAGGGACTATTTTAAATTTTCTTTTATGCCAAGTGCCTTAAATCCATCATTCAAGACTTCTTTTCTGCCCTTGCTGTCCCCTAACTCTCTTGGGAAAAGCATCATTTCACACCCTACTCAGCCTCCCTCAGCTCTACCGCATCTTCCTCATGCTTAGTCCTGTCTGTCTTGGGTGTGTCCGCTGCAGGATGATTGGAATATGCACTTTTTTTTTAATCCAGCCTTATTCAAACATGTATGCAAGTTCCACACTACCAGGGGGGACAGACACAAGCTGGTGTGGGCTCCACTTCATATGGAGCAACCAAGTCATAAAGGCAGAGGCCAAGAAATGTCTCTGGGAAGGCAGGTGAACGTAGGTCACAGTTTTTTTATTCTTATTTTGTTTAATCTTGTCCTCAAACCCTGTCTCAGTTTTCTCTGGCTGGAATAATGAAATGTCACAAACTGGATGACTTAAATCAACAAAAACATATTCTCTCTCACACAGTTTTAGGACACTTGAAGTAAAATATCTGAGTGTTGTCAAGGGTACATTTCCTCCGAAGACTCCAGAGGAGGATCCTTCTTAGATCATTCAGCTTCTAATGTCCTCAGGCATCTTTTGACATGTGGCAGCATAGTTAAAATTGCTGCCCCTGTCTTCAGATGGCCCTTTAGTATATGCGTCTTGTCTGTTTTTTTTTTTCCCTTCTACTTTTATAAGGATACCAGTCATAATATACAATAAAGTTTATGCTACTCATTATTTTTCCCATTTTACCTTGAGTACTAGGAGGCTTAGAATAAGTTTGAACTCTTGAAAACTACTGTAGCTTTCTCAACAAGAAATTTAAAATTGAACATAATTCAGGCTTCATTCCACTTTGGTAATTAGCATACCCTTTCTTTACAGTGTAAGTTGTTTTTGTTATTACGAAGACTGTTCAGTTATTAATACATCATTTTTAAACTTTCAAATGTAAGTGGGATTATTATTAAATCAATCAATTCCTATCTTTTACCACATGAAGAAATCAATTATAAATATTTTGCCAGTTTCCATGTAAAAACTAAAATAAGAAAGTTTTTAGAAGAAAATATAATGGCATATTTTGGGGACCTTGGAGTAATTAGGTATTTCTTAAACAGAAAACAGAAAGGCTAATGACATAGAGAAAAGAGTTAAATTAAATTTCTTGGAAATTAAGAAAATATATTCATCAAAAACCACCATTAAAATCCTGAAAAATGAAGCATAGATTAAGAGAACCTGCTTATAATGCATACAATTGGCAAAGCACTAGTATAACCACATATAAACCACAAAGAATTCTACAGTCAATAAGAATGAAGCAGTAAATACAATAGAAAAATGGACAAAGAAGTTGGACATCTATTTCAAAAAAGATAAAAGAAAAATATCCAAATGATTGATAAGGTGTGGGCAAAGATATGTGCCTTCATTACTTATTATGTTAATGCAAATTAACACTATATGAAATATCACAACTGAGTCACCAACAGAATAGTGACCCCCCCCCCAAAAAATAGGAACCCTTGTGCATTGCTGATGGGAGTATAAAGTGATTACTTTGGGAAACAAAGTGGTGATATCTACAAAAACTTCAGTCAGTATAATCCCATATTTGTATATCCAATGAAAATAATGCATACATTCAACAAATTATGTACTCAGAAATGTTCACAGCAGCACCATGTGTAATAGTCAAAAAAAAATAGAAAATGACTCAAATGAATTTAAACAACAATGGACACATTCTTAGACCATATCCTAACAGTGGTAAATCAGTGAGAACAAATGAATTATTTCTACATGCAAAAGCATGAATAAACTTTGTGAATATATTGTTACATAGTAGAAGACAGGTACAACAGAGCATTTGCTGTGTGATTTTATTCAATTAAAGTTCAGGTAATCTATGCTTATAGAATCGAGAGAGCTTTTACATTTAGAGGGTAGTAAGTAGAACACTAAGTTTTCTAATAATATAATATGTTTATCTAAGTATTGGCTACCCAGATTTGCTCAGCTTATTGAAAATCATCAACCTCTCCACTAAGGATTTTCCCACTTTTCTGTATGACTGTTATACTTAAAAAAATTGATAAATCAGTTACTCTCTAGTAAATAGTTCTTACCTATTTAGTTCTTACCTATTTATAATAGTTCTTATGAAAGGTTTTATTCTTTCATCATCTTGACAAAATTATAAAAAGTGCACTGGACAGGGGATAGCAAAAAAAAATGAGATTTAGATCTAGTAAAATTTTTTTTATGAGAAAGGGGCTGATTTAAAGTACTCTCTATTTTATTCCTATTCATATTTTTCTTTATATTGCTTTTCCCCCAAGCCTGGAAGGAAAAATGTAAGAAATCAACAATTTATCATTATTTTGTGTATTCTCCAATGTCAGGATCTTAAATATTGGGGTCCATATTGTGTCTTTAAAGTAGTGAACACAGCTGATAGGTGCCACTTACAAAACCTTTTTAGAATTCCTTGGAACCACCTGGAGTTTCAGTCTCCATAGGGCTGGGGTTGTGGAACGTGTTCTGGTGTGATGGGAAATGAATTCCATTCAGGATACATGAGACGCGCTTGACGCCCTTTTCTCCCTTAAGAGGATTCTCTCACTTGAGAAGTGGAAGTGTCTCCCTTTAACCTGGGCGCTCTGCATGAACAATTGGAGAAACCTACTGCCTTCTCTTACGTCAGGGCCAGGCATGATATTTTTGACTTTTATATTTTAAAAGCAGTGGAGACCTGTGTAAAAGGAGGGGTTTGGGAAGATCTTTCATCATTTAGAAACAGGTTTCCATTTCTGTGTTAACCAGCTGTATACTGGTAGATGCTACAAGCAACAAAAAGTTTAAGTACTCAGAGAACAACAAAAAACATTTTTTCCTCTCAATGGTGTTACAGGGTCTTATAAGGTGAATTAATTCTGCCCATGGGTTGTTAATATCAGAGTTCATGTCTTGAGAGCAGCATCCCTCATTCTCAGGCCTTCAGACTCAGACTGCAATCTACACCATTGGTTCTCTGGCGCTTGGAACTGCTGTAGTTTTTAATGGAGTAACCATCTTCAATCTTCTGCTACTGGCTTTCCTGGGTCTCCAGCTTGCAGATGGTGGGAATTTTCAGCCTCCATAATTGCATGAGCTATTTGCAGTATATATGTAGTGTGTGTGTGTGTGTGTGTGTGTGTGTGTGTGTGTGGCTATTAAGTCCCCTGTGAGGAAGGCCTGAGAAAATCATCACCGATCTTACCGACACTGATGTCCTTCTCACCAGCACAATCCTGATGATGAGTCATGATGTCATGATGTCCTTTGGCCCTCCCAACTCTGATGGGTCTTCTGATCTTTCATAATATATCCATTCCAGCAAACCCATGCCCTGGCCCACATTGCTCCCTCTACCATCTTGCAGGAAAGCACTTACTTTTCTACTTCCTCCATGCTGTCCATCAGAAAGTGATCTGAGTCCCTCTGATCACGCTGGTGAGGATCAGTCATATGGATGCAGTTCACTGAAGAAGAGTCTGATAAACATTCTTGGTTTGAGAGGTACTTTGAAGCAAAAACTCTACAATATGGAAACAGAAATACAAATATTTGGCAGGGGTTGGGTCTCCCCTGACACTTAGAATAAACAAAGGCAAAATGAAAAGTGTGAGGAAAATGTCATAATTCTTATTGTAATGATGATGAAAACAGCCAAAAAAAAATTTTTTTTGGGGGGGCATAAATACAAATATGGATAAGCTAAAAATAAGTCAATATTCTGAACAACCATATGCCAATAAATTTGAAATGAATAAATGCAATGAGTTCTTCTTAACTTAACTTAAGTTCTTCTTAACTCTTCTTCTCCCCAAAGAGTGTCTAAGCCTGATAGAATTATGAAATACAAATAAAAAAGAAAAGAATAAGACTGTCAAATTATAGACGAAACTCATTCATAAAAATAAATGCAAAATTTCAGAATAAAATATTAACAGATGGAACTCAAGAGTATCTGTTTATATTGATAAATAATATGTAGGTATGTATATATCATAATCAAGTTAGTTTTACCCAGGAATGCAGGGAGATTTAGAGTTGATGAAATCCATTCTTACATTCACTACCATAATTGAGTTAAATATAAAACCATGTTAATAGATGCAGAAAATAACTATTTGATATAATTATATGTGTTATTTATTAGAATAACTAAGTCCCTCTATCTAGCTTACGAGGTTAAAGAAGGAAATGTTTTAATTGGGAAAAAGTGTATCTCATTCAAATTTATAGCAGGCATTGTATTATAAGTGATACTGGATGTGCTCTTTTAAAATTAAAGATTTGATGAGGATGCTTGACAATATCATGTTTATTCAATATTGTCCTGAGGATGTAAACTAATACATTTAAAGAAAGCAAAACAGGATATAAAGTTTTGGAATGAATAAACAAACCTGTCATTCCCACATAATAGAATATTTATACAATAAAAATCTCATAAATATACAACCCAAATATAATATCTAACCCCAAATATGCAATCTATCATCGTCAATTATATGACCATGCAGCAGTCACACAAAAAAATGAGATGTAAAAATGATCAAGTATGTGTAATGTATAACAACAAAACCAGAATATGTATCTATCCAAATGATTTGAAAAAAAAATTCAAAGAAAAATAGTAAAAGTTTGAAACATGTTTAGAAGATCTAATAGATGGAGCAAGCATCTTGTTCAAGGTGAACATTTCAGGGAGAACTCAGTTTCAGAGATGCTACATGCTACCGATTATGTACACCCACAAATTTACATACTGAAGTCCTAATCACCAGTACTTGAGAATGTGACTATATTTGAGGATAGGGATCTTAAAGAAATAAAGTGAAATGAGTTCATTTGGATAGGTCAAGTTCAAATGACTGCTGTCGTTGAAGAGGAAACGAGGATCCTGACATATGGACATAGAGGAATACCCATGTAAAGACACCAGAAGAAGGTGGCCAGGTGCAACTCAAGAAGGATGATCAAATGTATGTTTGTTGCTTAAGTCACTGAGTCTTTGGTCCTTTCTTATGGTAGCCCAAGTAACCATACAGTTGAATATGTATCAGTTATCTATATATGAAAATAGGAATAAAAATGTATTTTAAAGACACTTCAAACTTGCTTCCTAAATTTCATGTGGAAAAATGAGCAGTTAAGAAAATCAAATGACAAACAAGATAAGGACATTGTCCTATCAAACATCAAAGTATTTCATACAGTTGTACAATTAAGGTTTCATAGTGCTAACACACTCATAAATTAATATATTTATAGCAATGAAATAAAGGGCTTAAAAACAGACACAAAATATGAAAAGAATGCATTGTGAACTAAAAAAAAATACTTAACCCAGTAACAGCAATGAAACAATGTTTGATCTCTATGAAAAATAAAATTAGATTTTTATCTCACTAGGTACACAAGAATAAGTGTAAGATATATTAAAATCCTAAATATGAAAAATAAAGCCGTAGAGTATTAAGAGAATCTATAGAAGAATGTTTTCATGTCCTCCTGTGATGAATTGATTTTTTATAGAAAAAAAAGAACAGAACTATTAATAAATTTTGATTGCCATAAATAAAACTCCTCTACAAAATGTCTCTATGACAATGTGGAAAGAGAAACTATTGACTAGAAACCATGATGTGGATACATGTGCATAGATAAATACACATATTGAAAATATGTAAAGAACACTTGCAAATCAACAAAATGACACATAATCAATAGAAAAATAGAAAACAGAATGGAATAGAATCAGTTCCCAGAAGAGTAAACTTAAGGATTGGCAAACATATAAACAAATGTGTGTTCTTGTTTTAGATTTCTTTCTGCTGCTTTCACAGAATGCCATAGACTGGGAAATTCATAAAGAATAGAAGTTAATTCAGTTCACTGCTCTGGAAGTTGGAAAGTACAAGGGGTACATCTAGTGAGGGCCTTCTTGTTATGTCCTACCACTGGGAGAGTGAGAAAGAAAGGAAGGGGATCAGAAAGAGAGAGCACTAGACAAAGGGGGCTGAATTAATCATTTTATCAAAAATCCACTCTGAATAAGCAACCAACACTTTAACAGCATTAATCTATGTGAGCTCCACCCTCATGAGCTAATCAAATAGCCTCTTAAATTCTCACCTCACCTGGCATGGTGGCACACACCTGTAATCCCAGCAACATGGAAAGCCGAGGCAGGAGGAACTGAAGTTTGAGGCCACAGTAGGCAATTTAGCAAGACCTTGTCTCAATTTTAAAAATAAAAGACGCTGGAAATGTAGCTCAATGGTAAAGCACCCCTGGGTTCAATACTCAGTACACAAAATGAATGAATGAACGAATGAATGAATACATAAATAAATGTGCCACTTCTCCACATTGTCATGATGGCAATTTAATTTCAACATGAATCTTAGAAAAGACATTCAAACCATCGCAATCATCAACCACTAATGATCAGGGAAATGAAAGAATTAAAATTCCAGATACTAGAATACTTTTTACATGAAGAAAAATTAACAATGCTGTCACAAATGTGTAGGGTGAGGATGTTGAGCAATGGAAAGTCTTGTTCACAGCCAGAGGTACTGTAGGTTGGTACAGTTGTCTATGGTAAGCACCCGCTATACCACACATTTCCACTGGAAAGAAAACACCCCAGATTACTCCTTTTGCAGGGGATTAAGACTGTGCTGATCACAATGTTTAAGGGGTAGGGTTTTTAAAAAGGAAAAATTTGAATTGACCCAAATGCCTATAAGTAGGAGAATGTATAAATTAATGCATTCACACAATAAAAGAGCACTGTACTAATAACAAATGAGCTAAAGTCACATATTCAATACAAAAATCTCAAAAAGAAAACTTGTGTTGAAATACACAAATAGAAGATAAATATTAGATATCATACTTAAATCTGAAAACATTCAAAATAATACTGTGTGTAGTTTATGAATATGGATAGAATATAATTAAAACATAATAAATATGCATGTGAATGATAAATATTAAATTCAGGTCAGTGATTAATTCTGAGGAGAAGAGAATGAAGAACAGAAAATATATTTACATATGAATCTTGAACTAGATCTGGAAATAAAGAAAAAAATGGTAAAGCAATAATTTCACAGAAAATAGATGGTTGAATACCTGATTGCAAAATTCTTCCATGGCTTCCTGAAACCATGATCTTTCAAATTTAACATTATTTTAAGATATGCATAGCAAAAGGTGTTTTGCTGTTTGTTTTACTTTTATTGGGTAATTTCTGAATTTTGTGGACCTTTGTAAGTGAGAAATATCTTACTATTCTTGTACATAGTTTATTAAAAACATAAATGTTTGGAGCTTTGAATATTTTTTCAGGCTTTGACATAAGTTGAATATTTATAAGCATTGCCAGAATTATTATTATTATTGTTATTAATATTTTCCCTGTCTTAGGAGAAATGTTGCTCCCCATAATTGTCTGGATACTGGGCCATCTATTTAAATCTATAAGTTTCTTAGTAGTATAAACCCAGCCAAACTGTATTTAGGGAAAAAAAAGAATATGAGAGTGTGTGTGTGTGTGTGTGTTTTACTTCAGGTTCTGGTTTATTTTCTCAGATAAGAAATATTGGATTTCTCAGAACTTTTTGGGCATTAAGTATTGCTGGTGTTTTGTATTCAGTTGAATTCAATTAACATTCAACTTTATTTTTATTGTTGCTGTAAACGTATTTACTAGACACTCATTAAATAGTAACAGAACAAACTAAATAAAACAGATCATAGGAGATGCTACAAAATCAAGTCAAATGAATTAATCATATTTAGGGTTTTCAAAACTGAATATACTTTTTCAAGGTCTTGATTACTACTCATGATAGCTACCAATGCTCACTAGTAAAACTAATTTGACATTGCTGAGTAATTTCTGTAACTCCAAACAAGTTAAAACTTTTCAACTTGAGTTTCTCAGAGATTTTTAAGTTTAAACATGGTTTATTGTTCTCTTTTCCACAAGATTTTGTACAACCATTAAGAAAGCATTAAATTGTGAATCTTGTAGCTATTCAGACTCTAGAGAGCATTTAATATTAGCTGATACCACTTAGGGTAAACTTTGAACGTTCATGCTGAGAACAGGACTACCATTCCTATGTGTTGCATCCTGTCTTAATATTTATTCATTCTAATGTTGATTTATTACACTATTATTCTGTCAGAGAGAAAAAGTAAAATTATTATCATTCGACATTTTTCATACACAAGGTATGCAAGGAGGAAAAAGAATAATCAGATAACATAAGTTAACCTGAATTAATATATAGGAGTTAGTAGAAAAACTTATAACCACCATAATAAGCAAGTTAGACAAAGTAGGTTTTCTGTTGTTTTTGATTCTTCTGTGTGTGTGTGTGTGTGTGTGTGTGTGTGTGTGTGGTAGGGATTGATTGCTAGGCAAGTGCTCTCCCACTGAATGATTATACCTTCAGCCCAAAAGTACAATTTTTAAATGGTTGAAATAATCAAGAACTTCAACTGAAATCTGGAATCTACTAAAAAAAGGAGAAGAAAAGTGGACGTTCTGAAACTGAAAAAGAAATATGACTATTAAATGGGCAGAAAGAGACATTTAGCAGAAGACAGAATTACTGAACTCAAAGACAAAAAAAAAATAACAAACTTTAAGGACGAAGGCACAACTGATGGAAACAGCAAAATAGCATGGGAAATGTGCAGGACACAGGTGGTCTAAAATACATACAAATGTAGCCCCAGGAGAAGAGGGCAAAGAAATGTCATAATGAAGGAATAAATGGACAAGGTGTTCCTAACATGTTGACATTTGTCATCCCACAGATACAAGCTCAGCAAAATCTAATAAGGTTAATACAAGAAAATTATGCAATTCTTTGGGACATTTGGTTTAAACTCGTCTGGGAGGTTTGTTCGGTAACAGCTGGGCTCACTTATGGATCTGCATGATCATCTTCTGGGTCACCTGGGTCCCATGGCCCACATAGTCTTAGCTAGGATAGATTGTGTCTGCCCCAAGAGTTCTGTTATCCTCAAGTGGCTATTGTGGCAGCAAGGGAGGGTTCCAAAAAAGAAAGAATTAAGGCTCAGGACTGACATAGTATCATTTGCATCACACTCTACTAGCCACGGCAGAAACACAGGGCCAGAGTACACTCAAGAAGTAGAATAGTCTTCACTTGATGGGATGCGCTACCACATTACATTTTGGGGAGGGTGGACATGGGAAGGAAATTAATCAGAGAATTTTGTGAACAATTTCCTAATGTTTATCCAAGAAATTCACATCTCTTGGCATACATACCGTTTCTCCTAATTCGTATGGACTGGAGATGTAGCTCAGTAGTAGAGCACATGCCTAATTCAAGGCAACAGTTTGATTTTGCAAACAAGAGAATCAAAGAGAAAGGATGCCACATACTCTATTTAAGGTTATAAGTGGGAAAGACTTCAATCTTTTATTATATACTCCCTTCCAAATGCTTATCCCACACATCTACAAAACTATACATGAGGGATCACACTTTAGCTAAACGTTTTAAAATATGCCTTATTTAGTTATTGAAGTGTTTTTGAAGTTTTACACTACAGATTTCAAGCAAAATTCAAAACCAATGTTCTGTTGAAAAGCATCCAGATAGCTAGGACCATGATACTTTGTTGCAGTAGTTGTATAGAGAAGGTTTTCACTCCTTTACATAGCACCAGAAGTCCCTGCTGGCTCAGCAATAGCTTCCCTCATTTAGACTACCTTCCTGGACTTCAAAAGCAGTTGAGCTTGCAACTTTCTGCTCTAGGCGTTGTTAATTAGTGACCAATATTAGCTGCCAAATTAATTTATGTATTTTTCTTACTGTAAAATAATGAAATACAATGATAATTAGCCATCTTTCCCCTTCTCTGCTCTCTGTTTCAAGAAGAATTAGACATGCACTGGGTCCTGGAACTGAGGATCTCATAACAATGCTGATTCTGACTCAGTTGGGACCATTTGAGATTCTATATTTCTAACATGCTTCCAAATTTTGGGGCTGCAAAATTCTAGAAGACTACTACCTTCCCAAGGTCCAAGACAAGATTTAGGAGGCTTTTTTAATTCACAACCTAAATTTCAACGATATAAAGAATTATATGGTCCAGGAGGAAGGCAGATTTCTGTTTGGAGAGAGAGAGTAGAAAAAATTACCCAATGTGGGGGAAAGATATTGGGTTTTGTGTGTCCTGTAATTATCAGTGACCTTTTTCCACTGAAAGCCAACCTCAGAGGAGATGTCAGGAACACAGAAATGCTGGCTAGCAATGACCCCAGGTTCTTACCATGAAGAATGGTAGTAGCAGAACAGACTTCATGAACATACACCCCACATATGGGCCCATGTTTAGAAACTCCTTGACATGGTTGAAATTGTACCATCTCCATCTTAAAAGTCTTAATAAAGTTGAAAAAGGGTACATGCATTTTTTTATTTTGCTCTAAACTCCATAAAGTATGTAACTATTCCTGAGAAACTGTGAGAGTGACCTCTTAAGATGTTCATTTGATAAGAAGCAGGGGAAAGCCATCCATATTTGAGAGGTGAATTTTTAATAGATCATCTTTTAAAAGTTTTATTTACTTGTTTTATTTTTTTTTAGGTTCTTAGAAAATAAACTCAGTTTTGTTATTTTTTTTAAAATGTATTTGTATGGGTGCATTATAATTATACATAATAGCGAGATTCATCATGTCATATTCACACATGTGCATCACATAATTTATCAGCCTCATTCCTCAGATCATGGTGGACTTATCTCTAAGTCCTCCCCCAATCCTGTCTCTCCATATCCCCAACCTATAAGTTTCAATGATTTTCTGCAGCCCACAGAAAGGGAAGTCCTTAGATATGATTAAGCTTGGATTTCATGTCACCATATGAATGCAGGCTAAGAATGAAATTTACTTTCATTCAGGTAAATAATGTGGCTTTTTTTTAAAAAAAATTCGCATTGTGGAATGAGGAACATAACCACTGCACGTGTTTGGAAAAACAGATCAATCTGGTTAAGAATTTTACAGGCAGTCAAGAACAGTTAAAAGTATATAAACAGCTAGCCAAAAGGACATGATGTCAGCTAAATTGATTGACTGCTAAATGGAGGGTAGCCTGTGATTACATCTGTTCGACAGACTCTGTTGTATCCACATCATCAAAGCAGTGTTAGTGTGGGCCATGAGCCAAGGAGGGAAGAGGGTTGCCTTACAGGGACCAGGCACTCTGGTGGCATTCATTAAACTGGATGCTGTCAGGCATCTTGAGTGATGAACTGGAACAGAAAGCAATTGACATTTGTTCCGTTCTTTCAAGGGAAGCTGGATGTGTGAACAAGGAGGGTTTGAAGAAGATCTTCATTAGTGATGAAGTGAAGCATCAAAGCTTTCAGGGGAGGCTTTGATGCCCAGAGGCCCAAGAAAATACATGTGTCAAAATCAGAAGTGAAATCCATGTTGCTTTTTTTTTTTCTCCTTTGACATCAATTGCCTTGTTCATGTAAAATTAATCTCACAGGGTCTATCTATCATACATGGTTAGAAATTAAGACACAATGGAGACTATCTGTATAATCTAATAGAATCGAACAGTGGTTTTCTTCCTTTATGAATTCGGCAGGTACTTTATCAGATAATACCATGTGAGAGACCCTCTGTTTTGTGCAAGGAACTGTAAAAAAATACAAAGATGAGTCAGCCCTGGGTGGTGTGGCAATAGAAATTCTTTTCGGCTGGGGATATGGCTTAGTGGTACAGCGCTTGTTTGCCTAGCATGTATGAGGCCCTAGGTTTGGTTAAAAAAAAAAAAGTCAGAAAGAAATGATTCTTTTCTAGAAAAACAAAACACAGACAAAAGTGGGGAAAAGTATCATGTCAGGTGAGGCTACTATGAGAAATGCTAGCAGTTGTGGTGAATCAGGAGCTTTACTGCTTCCTGGGAAGATTTGGATGGAAGACAATGAACAAGTTAATAGAACACAACACAGCCTTCTTGTTTGGCATTAAGAGATTGGTAGAGCTTGATTTTTTCATTGTTCATGGGGAAGGCTATTCTAAGTTCAAAAAGCAACATACATAAAAGCATGGAGGCAGGGAAGAGTGAGCATGTATGAAAACCTGTAGGGGAAAAATAGCACCCGGCAAAAGTTGCCACAGAGGGTAGAAATATAAAAGTACAAAGGTGTGAATCCCTTGGTTAGTGTTAATGCTTTCAATTATTTATTTATTGCTTCCTTTACTTCTGCTTGGAGGGATTTTACCGATTTTAATATTCTTGGGTTCATATTGATTCCTCAAAAGAAGCTACCACAGGGCTTGCTATTTTCTGAAATACGATTTTATTTTAAAAGAGTTTTAGGGTGAGAGAAATTACTGCAAAGATAATGCAGAAAAGCTCCATTTCTCTCACTGTTAATATCTGACATTGGTATATATTCATCACAATGAGGAAGCAGAATTGGTACTTTCTTACTAAGGAAAACCCATCCTTTATTCAGATTTCCTTCGTTTTTACCTGCCCGGTTTTTGTTTGTTGTTGTTCTAGGAGTGTATCAGGAACATATCAAATTTAGTAATCTCATCTCCCCAGGTTACTTTTTTTTTGTTATTGTTGGAACAATCTCTCCAATTTTCCCTGTTGTTGTTTTTTTTTTTTTTAATGACCTTAACAGCTTTGAGTGTTGATGCCCAGATATTTTGTAGCTTGTTCCTTCATTGAAATTTATGTAGTGTTTTTGTTCTGGTTCATCTGGGATTATGGACCTGGGTGGGATCATGAGGAAAAGTGCCATTTTCATTGCCTCCTATCAAGAAGACCTTTATTAGCATGACTTGTTGCCTTCAGTGTGAACCTCCATCACCTGGCTGAAGGAGTGGGCGTAGTGTCCATCAGGTTTCTCCAATACATTGTTATTTTACCTCTATTTCCATAGTCTTTAGGGATAATTGCTTTGGGGCCTGTGTAGTAGTGGATCTGAACTGGGCTGTGGGAACATTACTGTGACCCAGGATTGCAGGATACGTACCAGATAAAGGAGCAAAAGGTAGTAAGTCGTTCAGGTTGGTGAAACTCAGAAGCCATTATTTTTAAATGCCTGGGAGCCACTTTGCCCAGTTTGTGCAGTTTTTGTGCCTTTGGGAAAACTTCCTTAGGAGATTCATTCCAGTTGAAAACTCAACTAAGTGAAAAGGGTAGTCTTGTCAAAATGGAGAAAACGGATCTCCAATGAAGAGACAAAGGAGGGAAGAGTTCTAAGTGGGGTTGAGCTTGCCTTGTTTCAGTAGCCTCGAGAAGACTAGGGTAGTTGCTGCCATGCAACCCAAGGCCAGCTGCAGGCCATGAAGATCTGTGAGGCTGGAGGACTAGGTAAGAGTGAGAACACGCAGGGGCTGATGGGCAGGAATCCTCTAGGCAGAGCTTTAATAAACGTGTGGTCAGAATGATCCCGAACAACTGAGAGAACCTCTGCAAGAACTTTCACTCTTGGTTGAAATTCATATATGAGATGATTTCTTGCTTGATGTTCAAATATTTTCCTACTCTTTTCTTTGTAGTCGTTATAAGGTAGACGAGAAAACATTGAAATAAATAATTCAGAGAATCTCTTGCTTTCAAACAGGAACCAGTTTCTAACAACTATGAATAATACCCACCTTACCTGTAGAGGATAGTGTAAAAAGGACATCCCTGTACTCAGAGACTTTCTTCATGATCTTGGACTCCTTTGGCTAAATCCTCTTTTATCTTACTATTCTTTCTTTATATCTCTCTGCCCACCTCCACTCTCTCTCTTTCTCTGTGTGTGTGTCTCTCATTCTTCCTCATTCTGTCCTCCTTCTATTGTTCCCCCTTTCTTTTAAAGTCTATCTATCTATCTATCTATCTATCTATCTATCTATCTATCTATCTATCTATCTACCAACCATCTATCAACTATCTATCTATCTCTAGCCTGATCTAATTATAGAACCTCCAAAAGTAAATCTGTTAGCTTTGCAATATTAGCTTGACCAGAAAGATGCTGTTCTTCGACAATGTAGAATTACTTACTATTCCCCAAACCCATTCTGCCTTCTCTGTTTGTGCTGTTTTCCTTCCCTGGAATTATCTCCACCTGGCCCCAACATACAGAAACCCAGGGGATCCTACAGAAGTCAGTTCAAGTGCTATCTTTGCAAATCACTTCCTGAGAGACTAAATGCTAGAGATGTTTTTTCAGCTGTGTAGTGTTGGATCTGAACTGCACTTTGGGAAATTTCCTGTGACATAAGAATGCAGGATACGTACAAGATACAGGAACAAAAGGTAGTAGTTCAGGTTGGTGAGACTCAGAAACCATTATTTTTGAATGCCTGCGAGCCACTTTCCCCAACTCTGCAGTTTGTGCACCTCTTCCCTAGTAAAAGGTATCAGTGGCCCAGGTGGTCTGTAATTTTACTTCTTAATGAGAAAAAATGAGTTCTGGATGTTTGATGGAGGTGGCTGAGTCCCTGAGATGATGATAAAATCAGTAGCTTGGTCTCTGGAGTTGAAAGAATACTATGTAAACACATCTGTGAGTCACACATATTCAATTTAGGCAATTGCAGTTAGACATGTGATGATTCTATCTGAAAATAGGATCAGTCAGGGGGAAAAATGGACTTTGTGAAGCTGAACAAACAAGTCACTCACCAAAAATTGCAATTGTCATTTTATTCCCGAGTTCTTAGATGAAGCCGTCCATGTATCTGACACTCTGGAGAGTTCTTTGCTTCTTTTTCCTTCTGTGTCAAATAAAATATCCTCTATAATGTGTGTGGGTTTACCAAATATCTACAAGGACCTTGCAGTATTTGGTGCAGAGCAAGATGGACAGCAGGGTAGCTGTGCTCACTTGCCTTCTCCTTACTTACTTACCCACCCCGTCTCCTTCCCCTCTCTTCCCCCATCAAAGTGAACAATGATAATGAAACCTTCATTGGAAAGGTAATTGCATCTCCTGAACTAAACAAGATAACATTAGGGCCCTTTGGAAACACAAGCTAACGAACTTTATGTCCTTATATTTGTAAAAATATGATTTCTCCTTCTCCTTGTCCCTCAATCAGAGCTAATCTGAAATGTGCACTGTCATTATTTCTAAAGCCATATGGTCCTTTTTTTCTGAGCAAAATTATGCTCTAACATACTTCCAGTTACTGAGGCAGCAATTGAAGGTTGAGAGTCCACCTTTAGAACAGTATTTAAGAGTTCATAGCAGTTGTAGTAATAATAATGCCATATGTCATTTATTGGGCAGTCATGTACCAGACATGGTGCTAAGTACTTAGTATGTAGTATCTAATCTTTCCAAGCCAACCTCTGCAAAAGCAGTGATTATCCCCATGTTGCATTAAGGAGACTTCAGTTTCAGAAAGAATATAGGGCATACAGCTTGAGTGAGAGCCTAGATTTGATTCCAGGTCTAACAAAAGTATCAGCTTGTCATGTATAACAAATTAGAACAAAAATTCTAAAAATTTTTGAAATAAAATAAAGGGAAAAAACTAAATTAAGAAAGAAAAATGATCCTATTAACCCCTTGCTGGGTCACCACTCAGAACAATTAGAAAGAATAGCTCTTATCATTAAGACTAAAATTCACTTATTATTTTTTGAAGGTGGTATGACAGTGAGAATAGGGTCACTTTGGAAGTTGACCAAATGTTATGTTCTGCACTCGGTAGCAGAACCTGGATACTTGTGATGGGACAAGAAAAGGCACACTGACAATGCCGAAAGAAGTTCTGTGAATTTCTATGGATTTCTACGGAATCCAAGATATCAATGGGCACTAATCAAAGAATGATCCTTTAGACCCAATTTTGACTGAAAGCACTGCTAGGAAAAGAAGTTTGTATAAATAACAATTAAGACTATATTATCACAAAAATAAGCTATATAAACTTGCATGTGTTATCAGAGAACCATAGGCCATTGATAATACAGCACTGGCTTTTCAACAGGAAAGTTCTAGAAAGGTATAGACGAATAATTACATGAAGTCCCATCAAGAGGCAGCAATATCAGGAGGGGAGAAAAAAAAATCACATGTGTGTCTCCATGGCCTGAGACACAGGCTTGGAAGAAATGGTTCTCCTCATGGTTTGTAGTGAGGAAGTTTATGGATCCAGAGATCCATAAAGAGTTGTGCAGGGCCAGTTCTTCAACCTCCTTAATCTGCAGAGATACAAAACCCCAATCAAACCCCAGGTACCTAGGCTACTATTCCTGGATTCCTGTGGGACTGGCTTCCTTGAGTTTCTACCTACCAGGCAGTTACCTGAGGGCGTGATGTCCTTCCCAGGGTGGCGAAAAGGGTGGGGAGATGAACCTTTTTTATTAGCTCTTGGGGTGATTCTCAGAGGACCAGTAATTAGATGCTAGTAAATGAGGCAGTGCTTCTTAATTGCTAAACCCTATTAGCTACATGCCCTTTGATTGATAGGAAAGAAGGAGGCAGCTCTGACACTTGTTCTTACTATCTCTTCTTCTCCATCTATGATTACAAGTTGTGTTAGGCATTTGAAATGCAGTGGTCACGGGTGCAGCTCAAGCCAGCCCCACATCAGTCTACCACTTAACAACTAAACCACAGTTTTCTCATTCTCCAAAACAGGAACAATAATAATAGGTACTTAGGCAGGACTTATGAGATGATTAAGTGAATTAATATGAATAGAGTCCTAGGCAGATTATCTGGCATGGTAAAACTGCTTAATAAATCGCACAGCTCCTATTATAATTATTTCTGTGGGTGATATTACCATTATTTCAGTAAGTATCAATTACATGCCAGCCCAATGCCTGCCTCTGTGATGAATGCTGTAGTCATAAAGCAGGAAAGAACCATGGCCTCAAAAACACTAGAGCAAAGACTAACTGGGATAGAGGGGCCTTCTGAGAGAAGGCCTCTTGTTCTCTTGTGGGTCTCTTGTCCTACTTTGTTGATAGTTTCTGTCTTAATTGGGTTCCCTTTCAATGTAAGACCCTAAGACATGGATTCAAAAGCAAATATTTAATATTGGATGTGACCCCAGGAAGAGAATGGGAGAGTGAGTCAGATGAATAAGAAATAAAAGGTGGATAGTCTATATGCTACCAAGTGGGCAATCTTTCTGCAGAAAACTGACCTCAGTCCTGTGGGGACTCTGAGATAAAGTATACAGTGTACCTCTTCATGCTTCCTCCCAAAGACACAGAATCTAGGTGATTTTCCCACCTATCCTTCAACCAGTGAGGGAGAAGCTGAGTCGGAAAAATACCCTAGATTTTTTTTCCCCATCATTAACCTTCTGGAAGCTACATCTCCTTTGCTTGCCAGGAAATAGTCTGCAGACAGAAAACTCAGGTGTTAACCATGTGTACCTTTAAGACACTAAGAAGTGAATGTGGAAGAGATGGGGAGAGAGCCAATAACAGTGTCTGAAAGAGATTCAGTAAAGCTAGTACTTGCACTTGCCACCTCAAATACTAGTGTTCCAAGCCTGGCTTTGTTGAGGACTTTTGAGATTCCAGGGATTGACTGTGGTGCTATTCACTAATAATGACATACTGTCTGGATATGAGATGATGAAAAAGATGGTGAGAGATGAAGAAAAATACGGGCAAGATATCAGGATAGAAAACCAGGATGGAAGAAACAGGAGGATTTTATGTAGGCTGGTCTGGAATAAGCCATCCCAGGAAGTGTATCCCACACATGGAGAGTGAGAGGTAAGGTTGACTCAGGTGCAACAACAAAGCTATACCTGTGAACAAGGTAGAAAAATGCCTGGGATGTTGGAGCTATCATCTCCACCACAGGAGGTAAGTGGAACTTTCTCTGAGCAGTCCTGGATTCTCCATTTATATACGACTCCTGCTCAAAAGAATAAATTCCATGTTTTGACACCTTGCTGCCTTGGAGGGTCTGTAACTTGCCTTGCCCACTACAGCCTCTGCATAAAACAGATCAAAATATTCTCCATCCATAGATTATAAGTAAGATGCCCAGGTCCCACCAGTAGTCAGGTCAGACTGACCTAAACCCATGTTCTTTCCCTGCTTCTGTGGAGAGAGGACAGAGCCTCTGCCATGTGATTTCTAGGAACTGTGGCACAAAGAACCCCAATTAATTATCTCTGAAATTGAACTAAGAACATTATCCTGATTCTACTCTGTTTATTTGGTCTCTGATTCTCTCTGACATCCCCCATGTGTTCTGTGCTCCATTCCACATGTTAGGGCTAGACACAAAACCCCAACCCCTTCTATCTTTCTACTCTTGATGAGCATGTCCAATTTCACACACAAAACCAGATAAGAGTTATTAGACATTATATTAGATATTAGATATTAGGGTTTATTTTTTTCAGACAGAAATAAGACAGTGCTTGCTGAAGGCATTAGGATTGAATAGTGTGATTATTGTTGTTCCTGAGGTTTGGTGATCTCTGACTGTCTTCTCTGAATAAAGCTCTTTTTCCAAGGTTGGAGTCTGTCTTTGGGCTGATTTCAATAAGTTGTATACAGGGAGATGGGGTTATGAAGATCACTGGGAAACAGATACCTTATTTTAAACTGCATGTATTTTGAAATACAAGCTCTTTCTTATCCATCCCCTTGGCAGATTGACAGTTTGAATTTCTAAAGATCAGACCATTCAAATGTCAAAATTGCTCAGACAAAAATCAGGTTCCTGAAACACTAATGACCATTGATCATCACCAAAAACTGGAAAATATGTCTAAAAATGTGTTACACTATTGATTCTCATGAGATTCTGGTTAATAATTCAGGGATTGTTTGAGGGGATATCTGTGCTTTAGCAACAAGCTGATTCTTATGAAGATGATTCTCAAAACAGTATCAGATCAATAATAAATGAATGTATGTGTGTCTTTGAAAAAGAACTAGACAGTATGAATTAAGAAAACTGACGTTATAACCACACTTCTGGTGATGTGTCATATGGAAATGAATTTATAGATAGAAGGCAATACGTGTGGTGTGGTAATGTTCCCTGTCATCTTACTTAAATAGTGTTAATCCAAAAAAATGTTTAAATATAAAGGAAAATACACTCAAGAAAATTATTTAACGACTGTATAACTTATTTTCCTCAAATATAAAAATTAGAATTCTTACCTAGCATGGCTGTTAAGGTTTTAACATAAATGTCTGGCAAAAGCTTACTTTGTACCATTTCTATTATAATGTTCACATTTCCTCTCTCTCCATCCCTCTTGAAATATTGCACAGACAATAAACTGAAGTATACCAACTATGAAGTAAATTTCGTAGGTATTTGTGATGTGTCAGGTGAAAAGATGGGGTTGGTATTTTAAAGTATAATACAAATAATTAACAAATGTATATTATCTCTCACTGTGTCAAACATTCCATAAAGAGTCATGAAAACAATGATTAAGGAAAAAAATTCTGAGTCATTTCTGATGGATCTTACATTTTAGTTCAGAGGTGGACACACTTTTCATGAAAGGACCCAATGGTTAGTATTTTAGGCTTTGGACATATACAGTCTTCTAGTGCTCAACTCTGCCATTCTAGGATGCAAGTGTAGGACAGGTCCCCAGAAGGCTTTGGTGACTCAGCTCTTCCCCTATTCCTCATTGTAGTTCTCAGAATAACTAGAATGTGCCAGGAATTGCAGCATCCTAAGATAAAGAAGAATGAAATGGAACAGCCTGGGCTCTGTCCCTAGCCCTGCTATAGCAGAATGTCCGGCAACATGTTAGCACAAATAGACAGTAGCCCCCAGGGCCATGAAAAAACAGAGTGGATTGCTTTCATGGACCCTTAGTTTTGATGCAAAGTGAAGCCTAGCAGATGGTACTCCACCTGCCCGGGCAGCCTTTCTGATTCTTAGAGGACAGGCTCACCATGAATCCTAGGATTCTACTGACACTTGCTGCTTATCTGTGAGAAATCAAGTTGATCTACTTAATTTTGCAAGTTTTCTGTCTCAGCAGACTTGTGTGAGTGGTAGAGTAACTGGTACCCTGTGAACCTGATTCACAGAAAGTAGCCAAAGGCAAAATATAAAAATTGCTGTTGCTGTGTTCCAATGAATTTCATTTACTAAAGTAGACAGTGGGCTAGATTTAGCCTGCAGGCCATAGTTAGCTGGCCCCTGGTCCAATTTATTACAGTTATATAGAAAATAAAAGTGAAAACATTGTATTTCTTAGTCCATTTTGTACTGCTATAACAAAAATCCACAGACTGGGGGAAACTAAACAATTGAAGTTTTTTTGGCTTACCCTTCTGGAGACTGGAAAGCCTAAGA
This sequence comes from Ictidomys tridecemlineatus, assembly GCF_052094955.1. Classification (NCBI taxonomy): domain Eukaryota; kingdom Metazoa; phylum Chordata; class Mammalia; order Rodentia; family Sciuridae; genus Ictidomys; species Ictidomys tridecemlineatus. Next base: position 26,074,353 of record NC_135478.1, on the reverse strand, counting down.
TCAAGAGACTGTATCTGATGAGGGTCTTATTGCTGCATCAAAACATAACAGAAGACATGATATGGAAAAACTGCAGGAGAGTGAAGTGGGTGTGTTGTAGGGAAAAGAGAGAGATAGGGTGGGGGAGAGAGAGGAAGAAAGAAAGAAATAGGGGCCAAATTTATCCCTTTATCAGGAGTCAAGAAAAGAGCATCAATCAACCTATAAAGGAAGAGGTCTCATGAACTAATCACCTGGTTAAGGTCCCACCTTTTAATAACATCAGGATGAAAATTGAATTTCAATGTGGATATTGGTGATGACATTCAAACCACAGCAACAAAAGACTAGAAAGAAAATTTACCAAATGTTTAAAGAAGTGGCATTTAGGTAATTGAATCATGTGCAATTGATTTTCTTTGGCACCATTTTTGCATTCTACAAAATTTCTCAAATAAGGATACAACACTTCCAAAATAAAGGGGGATGGAAGGAATGCTTAAGACTGTTTATGTCTTATCTGAGACCATGGAATAGCGATGACACCCTACTCCGAGATTAAAGTATTAAGGTAAACATAAGTTTGTTAATTAGATTGATTTAATCACTTCACAATGCTGCGTGTATCACATGTTTCATTGCATACACACAATATTTATTTTTCAATTATATCTTAATACTGCTGGGTCAAACACTAACACAAAACATTGACAAGATATATCTAGACTATAGTTGCAATTTTAGAATCCATAGTGTGCTTTTGAACTTAAGCTCCGTGACTGCTCTCTCTTGGACAATTTCAACTGCATAGGATTTTATATGTGCATATTTATGTATTTATGCAGCTGTGATTTGGATGATCCCATTCTTCGTTTTATGCATGACCACACAAACCACTTAATCAGAACAAACTACATTCAATGGGTGTTTGTAATTTGTTTATCACCAAGCTAGGAGCTATGAAATATCAGATGAGACACCTCCATCTCAATTCTCAAGAGTAACTTAAAAAAGAAAAAAAAATAATACCAAAATGTGGGCACAGAAGAAAGTGTTAAAACATTTTCAGTTAGAGATAATGTTAACATCCTGACGCTGCTTCTCCTGGTGAAATGTGTGATGGGTTGAGTCATGCTCCCCCTAAACAAATAAATGTCAGAGTTTTTAATTCCCAGCACCCCAGAATGTGACCTTATTTGGAAATGGTGTCTTTGAAAATGTAACCAAATGATGATAAGGTCATTGAGTGTACTCTCATTCAACATGACTGATGACCTTAAAAGATAAGGGAATTTTGAATGCTGAGAGATTGTCATGTGAAGACAAGCAGAGGTCAGAGTCATACACAGACAAGCCAATGAATTCCAAGTATTTCTGGAAACCACCAGAAGCAAGGAAGGAGATATGACACATGTCCTGTCAACAGCTTGAGTTTGGTCCTCTAGTTTCTGGATTTATGAGAGAATAAATTTATGTTGTTACAAGCCACCTACTTTGTGGCACTGTGGTATGGCGGCCCCAGGAAACTGACACAATCTTAGAAGAGATTTACAATTTGGAAGTGTACTATTTGTGATTCCTGAGAGCAGGGTTTTTGCTTGTTTTTTGTTTTAGAATGCATTCAGTAGAGAGTCTCCAGATAGGCAGAGCTAATTCCTTCAAGTAAGCACCTCTGCTCGTACGAGGAGCTACAGCTTTTATGTCTTTCTTTGATCAATAGAAAGAAGTCACATTCTGGAACTTCCAAACCCAGGCCATGACTGCAAGGAGTTTTTCCTGCTTCTGTTTTGGAGCCTTGCCCTCATGTTCTAAGGAAGTCTGAGCATGAATGCTGAATGAGAACACATAAAGAGAGACCCCGAGTCCATCTCAGACACCCCCAGCCCCATCTGAGCTCTTAGCTAATTGTAGGCACTTGAGTGACCTCAATCAGCATCACGGGAAGCAGAAGATTGAGATGAGCAATGCCCCACTTCCTGATCCAAAGAATTGTGATAACTAATAAGCTGTTCTTTGTTTTATTTTTGTTTGAGCTTGTTTATTACATGGTAATGGGTGTTATGAGTATGTACGAGTGTTGGGAACCCATGGAGGAAGAAGAAGTGGAGGAAGAAGTAGGGATGGGGCTGTTGGGTAAATTACAAAGAATTAAGACGAAAATGAATGGAGGAAGAAGATGACTATTAAATAGGAGAATGAGCAGCGGGAGTACAGAAGTCAATCAACTAAAGACAAGGGGTATGTTGGACTTGTAGATCTGCTTGTTTCTAATCCAGAGCAGGTTCATAGCTTATAGGAAGGAGCCAGTGATTCAGGTGTACTAAGTCATCTTCAATGTCATTTTTAACTTCAAGCTCTTCAGAGGACTCACCCCCCACACACACACATTTTGTCCAAAGAACAGAAGCTTAAGACCACCCACCCCTGGGTTTTGTGGTTCTCTACTTCTTACCATTCTACTCTTTCTACCTTTGTCAGCAAAAAAGAAAAAAAATTAATTTTTATTATGTCTTTCGACAGAACTATTTTAAATGAATTGACCCAACTATTGGACATAACTATTTTAAATGAATTTTCATTTATTGAGGACTCTCATTCCTAACATTCTTTAAGAAAGATTCTGTTTCATCCTTTATGGCTCAGAAAATTCAAATTATTATTGGCATATTATCCTAGATGCATAACCTTGATTTGAGCCAAAAGTATGCACTGAAATGAACAAAGCGTTTATTTCATGTCCCTATGCTTCTCTGCACAGTGCTTCCTAAGCAGTCTTGATAGCAGAGTTCCCTTCTCTGTGTTCTTTTCCTATCCCATACAAACATAGATACAAAATTGCCATTAGGTAAATTTCACACTCCTATTTAAAAATTGAAGACAAATGCACTCTCTTCAAGCCTTGCAAGCTCCCATGCACTTTAGTTGTCCTTTTGACATGCTTCTCTTCCACAACTTTTCAAGTGTTTTTCCTCTATAGGTGTGACAGCTTCATGTGGTAGGCTGCCTTATTTATTCCTCTAAGTTCAGTATTTAACTTGGTTCCCAAGACATCAATTCACTCAGTAATGTGAACTAATAAATGAACGTATTATCTGTTTTTGGAATCTGTGGCATTATGGTCCTTTATGAGTCATCTAATTTACAATACTTGAGTGCTTCTCTGTCTTTACTTGAGAGGAAGTCACTGCTACTTGCTCCAGTGTACTTTCTGCTACCTTTCTGAAGTTTAGCTAGTTAAATCATCATTAAAAGATGCAGAAGATAAGGAATATGGAACAATATTATGTGGTTAAAAAAAAATCCCAAGGCATTCCAAAAAGACCTGTCAATCAGTGAAAATTCATGGAATGCAATTTCAAGCATCAGATGCTCCAGATACTCTGACAGCTGCAGAATCTTGTCAGCATATCACACTGGTGTCAGGGATCTTGGGGTCCCAGTTATGAGTCCTGCTGATTGATGTTCATAAGCTCAACTCTGCTGGCACCTGTTTGGGTGTATCACTGAAAGGCAAGCATGTAACACCACCACATTTAATTCTAATACTCAATTTCACATGTGTTCTTCATTTACATACAACAGTTGCAAACCTTTCATAGTTGTGAATTCTAACCCTGCAGGAATTCAAGGCTGGCATCTTCTAGGACAGGCTGACATTATACTCTGGAATGTGGTAGACAACTTCTGAGCCTTTCCAGGGATCTATGGCATGAATCAATTTACTCTTCAATGGCTCTCCCATTGCATACCTTCAGATATCAGATATACTGGCTCAGATGACACTTGTTCATATTATTTCCATCTTCCAAAATTAAATTAATTGACATATTGATGGTTATCTTCTGATTCTCAAATTTCATGTTTTTATTCCATTACATGATGCACATCTTAATTCTTATACTGCCATTTTATTGGAATTTAGGGAATATGTGAGGTAAATGTATTTATTGCTTTAGCTTTTTTTTTTTTGTACCAGGATTAAACCCAGGGATGCTTAACCACTGAGTACTTAACCACTGAACACCAAGCCACATTCCCAGTCCCCCTCTCCCCTTTTTGAGAGAGGGTCTTGTGAAGTTGCTTAGGGCCTCACTAAATTGCTCAGGATGGCTTTGAACTTGGGATCCTACTCAGCCTCCTGTGACCCTAGGTACTTTAGCATATTTACCTAAAAATAGTTTTATGTCTTTGGGCCTTTATTTTCAAACATTCTCTGGAATGAGAATAAGAATTCAAGAGTGGATCAAAGAAAAGCTTGGGTATGGGGAGATGAGCTCTTTCTACTCAGTCTACCTTGGCTGGGACTAGACCATTTGAGAGACAAGGGGTATGTTGGACTTGTAGATCTGCTTGTTTCTAGGCCAGAGCAGGTTCATAGCTTATAGAAAGGAGCCAGTGCTGAAGGTATACTTGGTCATCTTCAATGTCATTTTTAACTTCAAGCTCTTCAGAGGATTTATTGGTTATCTCAAGCTTATTGGTTAGGGTAGATCTCACAATTATGGTAGAGATGTCTAGGACACCTCCTTAAGGATCAAACTTCTCATAAAACTTCACATCTGAATGAAACTGGACCAGAGAAAAGAGAGAACAAAGTTTCTGTTGGAATAAATATTACTGTGCCTTACAGGATTTGCAGATGGGCTCAAATCTTTTAGCCTTGCCTCTATATTTGGGTTTTTAAAATTTTCATCTTCCAAGTGGAAGATTAAGAACTCTGATGGGGTTTTTGTAAAGGCAAAATGCAAACATAGCCCTCACATGGTTCTTTTAGAGCTGATAACAGATGATTCATTGTGCACTGAAGTTCCTCATCACTGTCACCAGCCAATCCCCACATTTGTATTGCTTTCTCCATGCTGAGAAGATACATGCCTGATATTGTTTGGTTTTGTTTTTCAACTTTCTAAAATTTACTTTTATATAGCAACTGGCCACTTCAGAATTTCTTCTGACATTCCCATCCAGTGGCTGAGTGACCATTTTGCCCTATCACAAAATGTTTCATTCTGAGAATCCATCGAGGATCACGTTCTGGCAGTTTGCTGACACCCAGGCTTTTTCCGGGACTTGCCATAAATATTGTCTTTCAACTTTGTGGTCTGGAAGTTATTTTCTTTCTATTTTTGTTAACTGTTCTCCTTTGACTGCATGATAAAATTAAAATGAAATTTTCCTTTTTCTCATTCGATAACTAAGCTAACATTCAATATGCAGATGCAACCCAAGCAGACCAAGTTAGTGTTCTTAACCACTGAAAATTCAATAAGCCCCTCTTCGCTTTTCCTTTCTCCTAAACTATGGTGCATTTGTCCCTCTGGAAGAAGGGGGTTTTGAGAACCAACAATGAATCCATTTCCTAAGTTACCAATAGTGAGGGCTTTTCATCCACTTCTCACAAATTTTTTTATGTGAAATCTCACAGACAAAAGCAACAGGATTTCTATTCTGTTGGCAGTTGTGTAGTACTACTATATCTTTCCACTACATTCCCTTTTGCTTAAAAGGGAAACAATTCCCAGATGGTGTAGTTGAGCAGAATAGTCAACCTGGGCATTTTGTAAAAGCAGGTTCTTTGAGATGGTAATGGTTTCTTTTCAAAATTCTCTTCTTTATCAAAAATATATTTAAGTCTATTTAAAAGCTTTAAAAAGATAAACAGGATAGTTTTAACTATTTTCATCTGACGGTTAAATCAAGCATACCTTTTAGACACAACTCTTTTCTCATCCTGTTTTAGAAATCCAGATTTCTTTTTTTTAAATCAAGATAGATCAAGGAATTTAATCATCAGGCTTATTCTGAGAGGGAAAAAAATGACAGATTAGATTTTATAAGGCCAACTGATAATGAGTTTTTCCATCCATCTAGTAAAGAGACAAAATATTTTCATTTTACCCTAGTCTTTAAGAGCTATACTGTATCTTGGCTTTATTTTGAAAGGGAAGAATTCTTACTATTCCTATCTTTCTCCTCCATATCACATCAAGGAATCTAGTGAGTGCTGTGACTTCAATACCACCCAGGTCGTGACAGGCACTCTTTTTGAGTCTTCTTGCTCTCTTTTGTAAAATGGAGTAACAATGGTCTACATGAAAATAAGTTGAGTTGCACTTAAGAAGTGGAAAATACAATGTCAACTTCACTCTAATCACTGTGTGTATAAGACATTTAGGTGTTATATAAAATACATATTTTATTTTATATTATATAAAATACATTTTTTGTACGTGGAAAGAAAGAAAGATAAAGCAGAGATAGAAGAGCAAAAGTAATAATATACAAAATTGAGATGAATAGGTGTTTATGCACATATACAGCATAAATATAATTTAACTGTGGCATAAAACCAAAGCTAACTACGATTACATCAACCTAACAGGAACATATTCTTAAAAGAAATATTTCCCTTTACCTTTACAGAGGCACAAAGTGAAAGAGCAAATTCAATTCAATCGCATTGCCATTTTGTTGTTGTTTAAATGTGAGCACTGTATAGAAGGTAGAATTAGGCTCATCTGAATATATTACATGAACATTTGCCAGTTTGATCTTTGTGCAGTACAAATGTGTTTCATGAATTCATGTCACTTCTTGTTCTTTTCAGTTGCTGTCAAATTCCTGACATTCTTTTTGTACTCTATTATTTGAATGGGGGGGGGATGGAAACACTGTGGTAAAAGGTGTAATTTTGGGAATAAAAACAGCCCTTAATGGTAGCTGTGGTGTGTGTGTGTGTGTGTGCATATTTGTGTGTGTGTGTGTGTGTGTGTGTGTGTAGGAGTGTTGTGTGTGAGTATGTGAATGAGGGTTATGTGCAGAGGGCATAAGGTATAAGATTAATTATTATATTGAAGAGTATTTCACATCATGAAAATATTGTTTTGAAAGAATAACTAAGGGATGAGAAAGAGATCTATTTGAAAGAGTCCTATGATCTCAACAAAAGGATTTGGTTATTGTCTGCCCCTTAATGCTCATTGAGCTGGTTGGGTCAGCCTCGAGGCACCTGATCAAGATATTTGAAAGGCATTTGTTATATCTCAGAAAACATAACTATGTGAACCATGCAAATATAACATTAGAAACTATTTTATTAATTTTAATGGAATTGCTCTTTGTGGCTCACAAACAGACTTCACAATTTATAAGTAGAATGCTGCTTGATAGAGGTATCATTTTTGTTGTGTTTAAGTTATTATAATGATAAGAGGAGTCAGCCCTCCCTAAGTCCTCCTCCTGGGAGCAGCTCATGACATATGCAGCACTCACAGCAGTCATTGCCAGACACTCCCCAGATAGCAGTGCATGCATGGTGTCTTTTGTTTTGGGGTGGGAGGAAGAAAAAGTTCCTTACATGCAGAACACAAAGGTGGGCCAACCATGGCAGGGGATCATGTTTTGGGGATTCCCTAAGATTGGGGAAGAAACAAGGTCAATAGTTTTTTTGTTTGTTTGTTTGTTTTTTTATGGATGGGAGACACCCAACTACACCTACTGCAGAGCTCCTTCAAGGGACAGGGCCATTTATAGGGTGACAAAAGAACGTAAAGTGTAGAGAGAGAAAGTGGAATAAGAAACTATGGTTGTGGCCTTTTGGGTGTCAAAATTCCCCATGATCAAATTTGGCCCAGAAATAGTTAAATATTTCTCCTACATAAAAGTATAAATACTGGGACTGTTGAACCTATTAGTGTTATCAAGCATCTAATAGGGATGGAAAGCCCTTCCTTACGCATTCTTAAACGCAAGGAGTCCATAAAGTCTGAATATCCTTGAAGAGGGGAAGGACTCCTACATCTCATGAGTGAGATTGAATATATCTACCAGCTGAACTCAGACCTACTTCACATGATTGAACCGAATGAAGGAATGTGCCATTTTTCACAACTGAGATTGTGGAATAAATTTTATATTTATTACAGTGTTTATTTTTGCATTCAGCCAAATCCATGAGATGGATACTCTACATGAGATGTTATTTTTCACTGAAGGAGCTGACAGTGTTGAGGAACATGAATCATCAAGGGCAATATTGGAATATCAGGGCATGCATAAAATAGAGGTCAATCCAAAGAACTGTGAAGTAAGCTAGAGATACGTGAAAGAGAAAAGCAGCATGAGATGGTTCTCAGAAGAAGGCTATTTATGGTAAAGTCATTTCTTGAGAACAAGAAATATAAATCTAAAGCAAGCCAAAGGAAAGATGAATTCTGATTGGGGCAGTGAAGTTAAAGTTGAAGTAGCCTCTGGGTCATACAAGTAAACCTCTTTAGCAAGCAGCTGTCTAGACCTGTAGGTCAGAGGAGAGATGGGAACTGGAGCTATGGGTCTGTGAGTTATTAATATGTAGATAATACTGAAAGTCCTGAGAACATTTGAAGTGGTCCAGGGAAAAGGGATCCACTGAGAAGAAAGTTCCCTGTGAATGTCTACACTAAAGGATTTCAACCAAAATCCATTTCCATCCTTGAACCTCATTTCCAACTGCTTGCTACAGGTGCCTTCAATTCTCCACTGTTTGGAAGTCTGCAGAAAGAAGTGAACCTTTCCACATCCTTGTCCACTTCTGCACACACTTAACCTTCTGTCTTTATTCTCCTTGCCAAATCTACCCCAAACTTGCTTTTATTGTCTACCATTGTGTTGGAATTTCTCATTCACTGATATTCTAATTCAGATTCTTGTAGACCTATAGTTTATGCCTTTTGAACTCCTTTATGTAATAAAGAGTCTGATTTCCCCTTTTCTAATGTTGAATGGCAGTTTTTAAGCCTTTTGCTCTGGACTTCCTGACCCAGGACTAGGAAATATAATTTAAAAATTTCCAAGTGTTCCCTTCTCTTCCATATACAGGAGTGTCTCTGCCCTTAAATAAAATCCCTAAGAAAGTCTCCTTTTCCTGATCTCTCAAGCCATTTTCAGACAAGCCATGAGCCACCTTGGGCTCCCCCAGAGAGTCACATTATGAGAGTGAAAAGCCTTTTCACGCCTTCCTGGTGTGCCTATGGTGTGGGCAGTGTCAACATCCGGGACCCAGTTGTCAGACGGTGTCCTTCTTGTCTGTGAAGGATGAACAAAACACTTCACTCACATTTTAGTTAAAAGTTGGAAATAAATACAAATGTGTTGAATACAAATGGAATACAAATTCCCAGAGCACCACTTGTAATAGTAGCCTCCTGGATGCCACTGATTCTGGGTCTCTGGGTTGTGATTGGACAAAAAAAAATGACACATTCATATTTGTTTACCACCTGTGTTAGTCGATTTTGCAACATTGTGACCAAAATGTCTGACAAGAACAATCAAGAGGAGGAAAAGAATTTGATTTCAGGGGCATCAGTCCATAGATGGTGGCTCCATTGCCCTGAGCCAAAAAAATGAGGCAGCACATCAGAGCAGAAAAGTACAGAGGAGCATTGCTGCATTCAAGGCTGCCAGGAAGCAGATAGATGGGAGGAGAAGGGAGCCAAAGGCATGATGCACCTTCCAGGGCACAGCCCCCAGTGACCCACCTCCTGCAGGGATGCCCCACCTGCCTACAGTTACCAATCTCAACCTAGGATCGACTGATTAGGTTACAGCTCTCACAATCCAAGCATTCCCCATCTAAATATTCCTGCAATGACACAGGAGATTTGGGGGAACATCTCCAAATCATAATCCCACCTGATACAACTCTCCAGGGAGTGAGAGTTGGTATAAATACAGGCTTTTGTATCATATTTTGATCAGTGGAAAAGAAATTTTTCTCAAAGTATGGACTGTATAGATGGAGTGAAGAGTTCAAATAAAAACGTGAGAAAGTTAACATATTCACAGATCTGGAAGGTCGTTAGTGGTGTGTGCAACTGTCATTCTTCCAGTGATTTCTGATTTAAGGAGACACAGACCAATCAGCTTTGCCTAGAAATGTGCTTTTCTTTAGGGTCTACAAGTTACAAAATACCCATCTTCTATCCCCACTTTGGATTCTCAACAGAATCTAGCATGCCCAGGAAGCAAAGAAATACACAGTGGTAACATGTTTAAGAAAATGTGTAGCCAGGCATGGTGGTAATGCCAGCAGCTCAGGAGGCTGAGGCAGGAGGATAGCTTGTTCAAAGCCAGCCTCAGAAAAAGTGAGGCACTGAGCAACTCAATGACACTCTGTCTCTAAATAAAATACAAAATAGGGCTGGGGATGTGGCTCAGTGGTAGAGTGCCCCTGCGTTCAATCCCTGGTACACCCCACCCTCTCCAAAAAAGAAAAAGAAAATGTGCATGTCTTGGTTTGGAATAAAGGAACTCTGAATCCAAATATATTCTTAATACTGACAGTGTTGTTGAGAAGCCAGAACGACAGATAGACTTGTGGGTCCAGACATCATATGGAAATTATAACCAGTCATTCTTTCTAAAAGGTCTTTTCTAGGCATGAAATAATATAAATATAGCTGAGAAACAGCTGAAGAGCCAAATATAGACTTGGTCAGGTATCCCACTCAGTCTAAGTTGTGCCAGACACACCACTTAGCAATGCTCACATTTGACCCACATGAAAGGGATAATTACCTTGCTCTCACAAGCAGTGTGTTGAAACTAATCACAGGTAGCCAATCTGGACCAACACATCTCTTAACACAAAGATTCTATTCAAGTTTCCCAGATTAAGTAACATCCTATAATATTAATGAATAGGCCCTATGCTGTTCTAAGTATCTGCTTTCTAGAATTAGCTACACTGAGACAAATCCTTTGCTCTAGGTAGCATTTGCAAGGCTGTGAGAATAAAGAAATATTGTTTATAACTCTTTCAGGTCATGTTGGTCTTTTTGCATTATTATTATTATTATTATTATTATTCTGGGACTCAAACCCAGGTCTTCATGCATACCAAGCAACCACTCTATCATTGAACTACATCCCTAGCCATGTTGGCATTTTTTGATGGATCCTGCCTGGTTCTATGATGGGCGAGCAAAGAATAATGTGTCTATTTTAATTTTTCTTCCTTTGCATTCAAAGCACAATGATGATCGTAGCATTAACTCTACAAGATATTGTCAACTGCAATCCCTAACAACAATAATCTTCTTAAGACAGACAATGAAAGAGAGAGAGAAGGGGGATCGGGTAAAGAGGTACACTTCTAAATGATTATATTTGCACCTTTTAAAGAATTTGTTTGGAGAGTTTGAGAGTGGGAAATAATAGACAGAAGATCAGGTTAATGCTTCTGATGATAATCCAAGACATTATGGAGGTCTGACCTATGGCAGTCACAGAGGCCATAGCACTAGTATTGAAGATGGAAAAGGAAGAAGTGAATTTGTAGGGTTGATTTGGGTTTTAGCTGCAGATTGACAAAGAGGAAAGAATGAGAATGAACCTTGTATTTCTGGCCTGCATCACTGGGCATGCAATTGCACCACCAATAGAGAAAGGGAGGACTTGATTTATTAAAAAAAGAAAAAGCTAAAAGCAATAACTACCATATATTAGGGATTTTTGATTGCCAGACAATGGATACAGTTCTTTATATGTTTAATTTAATCCCCATAACAACCCTATGGGTGATGAATAAGTTTTCTATCTTACAGGTGAAGAAACTAAAGCTTAGCAAGAATGATTAGCTTTCTTGAGGTCATCTAGTTAATAAATTATGGACAGAGGATCCCAATATATATTTCTCTAATTTCATAACAATTCTAACTTATGCAAATTCCACCAAACAATGAATTCTTTTGATGGATATCTGGCAGAGGTACTTACTTGACATGTTCTGTTACCCATTCATTTATTCATTCATTCACTCAGCAACAATTATTGGAAACATACTACATATGAGCCAGGTCTTTTGTTCAGGCTGTCTCAACGAGGGAAAACAGATTTCTATCAAGTTGTCATATTTTGCCTGGAGTATACATTCATTAATGTGCTTTCCACTCTGGCCTGGGGGACTATTACAAACACATGTCAGCTAATATGAATAGTAGTACAGGTTGTGCATCCCAAATCCCCAAATCTGAAATCAGTGTCAGCACTCAAAACGTTTCAGATTTCAGAGCATTCAGGATTTGGGATTTTTTGCATTGGTGATACTCAACTGGTAAATTCTACGCAAGTATCCCAAAATCCAAACACTGTGAAATATGAACCAGCTCTTATTCCAAGTATTTCATGTAAGGTATACCTGACCCATAATAATAGGAGTAGTTATTATAGTATTAGTAATAAACCTCCAAACCTTAGTGTTTTACTGCTTGCTTACAACTCCACATTAGAGGGAAATTATGAAGTCTTCAGAAACGTGATCTTCTTGGACATCAGGGTGAGGCTTTGAAACAGCAAAAGCAGGTGACTTTTCCAGAGCCATGCCCCAGACAAGTGACATTCACAACTCCTAAAATTTATCTGAGAGTGCTTTCAGAGCTATCACTCACTTATGCACTTCACAAGGACTTCTGACCAAGAGAGCAGGGAGCAGCTGAAATCTCGTCCAATTTTCCCTTGCCAAGCATCAGCCCATGGAGACTTTCCCACAGTTTTATCAGACAGTTTTCATTGACCACTCCCCAGACTACACATCAGTGCAGCCATGTCCTATCAAAGGGAGGGTGTATTTCAGATGCTCATCAAATTGCCTTGTGGACTAGAAGTACTCATAACTGATTGGGGACCCCATGACTGAAGGTAATCCATACCATCTACTGGATATTTGCTTTTTGAAGGTAACACCCTAAATATGAATAAAATACATTTCAGGCTGTTAAGAATTTCAGAATGTGATGGAAATTCTCTAAATCTTTTTTAAACAATTTGCCTCTGGATTTCTTATATAAGGTTGTCAAGGTGTAACCAACTGGCTAAGACTGAACAGATACTAGCAAGGGACAGAAGCACCTACAGACCATCCCATTTCTTCTAATTATTACTAATAATGACAGTGTCACACTGTTATGTTTGCTCTCTGAATGTTTGTACTATCTTTGCTACTATTTCCAGGCTATAAATGAATCGTGGCTTGGGAATTCACAGCGGTAGAATTTTTGAGGGTTTTATCACATACCCTGAATGGAATACTTTCATCCAATTGTGTTAAAAAAAAAAGTCAGACTGAATTTAGGTTCTCATGGAAACACTTTCTGAGACGAAAGGCTGCAAAACATCTAGAGTTGCCATTATAAAGAGGTCAGTGTTGACCACCAGCCAATGAAAAGAAAATATATATATCTCATATTCTAAGCATCCAATTGGATACCTTTGTTCCTGTACTCATGTCTCTCTGCTGGAGCTCCATATTCCTGAGTTTCTTACTGTTGCCCTTTATAACCGTGAAACCTCAGCTCACCCAACCATTCTGCATGTTTCCTGTTTCTTTCAAGTATCTCTTTGAAGCCTATTAAAGCTAGTTCTCTTTCTGTCTTTTTAGTTACCTTTTTAAATAGCCTCCAAACCTGGAGGTTCCTGATCTTACTCTTTCTGATTACTCTACCATGGTGCCTATAGAAAACAGATATCCAATAACTATTTCTTCACTTAATGATTCTCAGATTTTACAAAGTCATTCAGTCTCATGATGTCTATAGGAACTCACCGTTAGGATGAATAAAAGCCCAAATAAACGGTGAAACACACGATTTGTTTGTTTCCGATGGATATGACCTAAACGCTTATATGGAAAGCTGTGCTTATATGGTAAATGGAGATTGTTCACTTTTATTAGGTTCTGTGAAAACTGTAAGTGGAGGATTATTGATTTTTGCTTCTGGTAATGGCAGACATGGCAAATTAGACCAATCCTCTTTCTGGGAACAATTAGGATCACTGGAAATAAAGCCTGCATGTAGACATTGAATTAATTACAGGGCTGTGAAGAATTGCCAGAAAAGAAAATCTACAATAAGATGAAAATCTAGGGATTTAGTACTATTATTAATTGAGACTACTTTTCCCCTACAGTCCTATGCAGAATTCAGGAGAGAGAAAGTGGGGGGTTAAGGGGGCTGAGAGAGAGAAGCTCAACAGTACAATAGCATCCAGGGTTTAGTCAGAATAATACTTGGATTGCAAGCCTGCCATCCAGGTTTAGGATTAGGATTAGGAGTAGGAAAACTTTTTCAGTAGAGGACCAGAGGGCAGATATATTTGTCTTTGCAGGCTATACCACTCTGAAGCAACTACTCAAGTCGGTCCCTATAGTAAGAAATTAGCTGTGAGTAATTCATAAGTGGGACTGTCTATGTTCCAATAAAACTTTATTATAAAACCAAGCAGTGAGCTGGGATTGTGGCTCAGTGGTAGAGCACTTGCTTGTATGTGTGAGGCACTGGGTTAGATTCTCAGCAGCACATATAAATAAAGGTCCATTAACAACTAAAAAAAAAAAAGAAGAAGAAGAAGAAGCAGTAGGGTTGTTTGCTAATCCCTTGATGATAATCACAAAAGGATCCATCATAGGAAGGATAAATTTTTAAAAATTGAAGAGGATTTTCAAGGACATCTCGGCTTTAATTCGTATTAGTCCTTGAAATTGGACTAATGTGATCGTGGATTGTAGTAATCCTAGGCACTTGAAAGAAATAAATTCAAATCCTCTCTAGAAGAAGATACCATGCAAGGCCTCAATATATTTTTATGATTTTCTAGTTTTTATTTTGAGATATTTGTATGTTTATATGTCATTGTAGGAAGTAATACAGAGATGGTGACATCTTGGTTAACTATAGTATAATACCACAATGAGGACATAGATATTTATACAATCCACCCAATTTAGTTAGATTTTACCAGTCTCACCTGCACTCATTGTGAGCATATTTACTTATGTATGGTGTTCGTTGTAATTGTATTGCATGTGTAGCTACCTGTGGCCACCACAGTCAAGATACAGAAAAGTCTCATCACAAGTATCTGCCATGCAACTCTTCCATAGGATGTCACCCCTTCACTCCTCTGTAATTCCTGGCAATCACTAATATATTCTCCATCTCTATAATTTTGTCAGGAGATTTGGTTGCTGCTGAGGCCTTTCCCTTGACTTGTATGTTGTGAGTTTCCAGCTCTGTCCTCAGCTGGACATCCCTCTGTACAAACCCATCCATGGTGTCTCTTCCTCTTCTTGGGAGGATACTAGTTATATGGGATAAAAGTCCCACACTAATCTTTTCCATCACCTCATTAAAGACCTTATTTCCAAATACATTCTTAGGTACTGGAGGTGGGACTTTAACATATACCTTTGGGGAATACACAGTTCAGCCCAGAATAGTTGATCCATACAAGTCATGTGCATAAATAATCTGTTTCTTTTTATTGTTAGTAATATTCAAAGAAATGTATGTACCATAGTATTTTTAACTCCTTGCTGTTGGGTTATTTACAGTTTTGAATTACTGCAAATAAAGCTGTTATAAAGACTCAAAGCATGTTTTATTGTAAGCATGGGTTTTGCTCTTCTGGTCTAACCATGCAGTTGTTGAGTTTATGATAAATATATGTTTAATTTAAGAAATCTGTTCAATTAGTGTATTCTTTTTCAGAATAACTGTCATTTTATATTTCCAGCAGCAATGCTCCAGTGATCTGGTTTCTCCACAAACCCATCAAAATGCCATGTTATCACTGCTAAATTTGTTATATTGATAGGTATGTAGTAAGACATCATTGTGGTTTTTAACTTTCACTTCCTTAATCACTAATGATATTGAATATCTTTTCACATGATTTTTATATCTGTATATGTGAAATGTATATTCATATATTTTCTCCATTACTAATTAACTGGGTTGCTTGGTTTATTTATTTATTTTTTTAATGTTAGTAGAAAGAATCATTTATATATTCTAGACACCGGTTCTTTGTTGGTTATGCAGTTTGCAAGTATTTTCTCCCAGTCTGGAGAATGTCTCTGTAAGCTCTTCACAAGATCTTTCACAGAACAAAAATTTTAAATTTTGATGTGGTACAATTTATCAGTTTTTCCTTTTATGGGATTTGTTTTTCATATCAAATCTGAGAACTCTTTCCTGGGCCCTGAAAATTTTCTCCTGTGATTTTTTCCAAAAGATGTAAAGTTAATGCAAAGTTACATTTAAAGTTACATTTTAAATTCAGTCTGCCATCTGTTTTGAGTAAATTGTCATCCATGGTTTGAGGTTTAAATTAAGACTCAATTTTTTTTTTAACCTATGGAAGTCCAAATGCTATAGCACCATTTATTGAAAAAAGATTCATCCCTCCATTGAATTGTTTTTGCACCTCTATAAAAAAAATTCAGTCAAACATTTCTGTGTGTTTCTGTGACACAAATATATGTTATAAAAATCAAAACAAATCTTTTTGAAGAAGACTTTGTTCTTCCCACTGTTATTTCCGGTTATAGGGAGATGGAGGATTATTAGGAATCCATCATTAAAAAATAGATTAAATTGTGACAGATAAATTTGTATACTATATTTGTGCAGAGCTTAAATGCTCATTATTGAGCTCATTATTATAAAATTCATAAAAACTTACAATAAAATACAATGCATTAGAAAAAGATGCATGTTTATATAAAGATAAATTTGAAATAGGGAGGATAAAAATAAAAACAGGAAGAATACTGGGAGCAAAAATTAAAACACAAGGAGTTTTTTGAATTGGTGCACTGTTACATATTTATATATGCACATAACATAATTTGATCAGTTTCTTTCTTCAGTACCTCATCTCTCCCTCCCTTATTCCCTATGCCTGGGTTTCTTCCTGTGATTTACTGGTCTCCCTTCTACTTTCAAGAGATTCCCTCCCCCTCAATTTTTTTTTAACTCTGTCTCTCTCACTTCCACATATGAGAGAAAACATGGCTCTTGACTTTGTGGATTTGGCATATTTCATTTAACATGATACACTCAAGTACTACCAATTTTCCTGCAATAACATAATTTTGCCCTTCTTTCTTTATGAACTTACAAAAACTCCATTGAGTATCTGTACTACATTTTCTTCATGCAGTCATCTATGCTGGTTTCATAGTTTAGCTTTTGTGAATTGTACTGCTATAAACGTGGGTATGCACGCATCACCATAGTATGCTGATTTTAGTTTCCTTGGATAAAACCCAAAAAGTGACATAGCTGGGTCATATGGTATTTCCATTCCTAGTCTTTTAAGGACTCCATACTGATTTTCATAGTGATTGAAGGAAAATTTTAAATGAACAAGAAGAAGACTCTGTCAGTACCATGAATTATAGTGATTTCTGAAATAAATAAATCTAACTCAACTCTACACACTTAAATTAAACAAAAACAAAAATTAAAATGTGAACCAGAAAACAAAGGAATTTTGCATCTTCAGATAAAATAGTAAGACTTCATCTCAAAACACACACATGAAATATATTTCAATGTTGTCATCTATTGTATGTCCTCAAATATAACATACATAGTATTCTAAACTGGGTGTTGTGTCATGTGCCTGTAATCCCAGCTACTTAGGAGGTTAAGACAGGAAGATTTTGACTTTGAGGCCAGTCTGGGCACATAGCAAGACCTCTCTAAAAAATAAAATAATGAATAAATATGTATATTATATTTGTGTATATATGATTCATAGTATTCTTAAATGTGTCATCTTTCAGATTAAGCAATCAGCACAGTGATGGAAAAATTGAGAAATTTCTCAGTATTAATAGACAAAGTGATAAAAAAACATTTTCTGTTCCTTTCTACTGATCAGATTTCTCTCTTATTATCAAGAGTGTTGTAGATTTAAAAATAAACTGCTGTGGAGTAGCATAGTTATAATATCTCTATACCTATGTATCTATCAATCATCTATCTATAGTAATGTATATACCCAAAATAATACAAAACACATTATAGTACCTAACGGATAATCATAAAACACCCTTACACACACACACACACACACACACACACACACACAACTAAGATCGACAAATAGAGTATTTCTTGACTTCCATATGCTCATCTTTTTCCTTCACTCATACTCAAAGAGTAACATTATCAAAATTTAACACTTTCCTAATGCTGCGTTTATCAGAAACTGCTCTTGCCATACAGTGAGGCAGAACTGCATCTCTTTTCCTTCCCCATACTTTCTGCTTTCACTGTCATAGAGGTTAAATCTATATATGTGTACACCACAGTACAGTGCTACAATCATTGCTTTACATCACCTGTTTTTTAAAGAAGGTAGAAGAAGTTGTAAAATAATATATTTATAAATATTTTTATAATTATTCACATTATTTTAGTTTTTATTTCTCTTCATTACTTCTTGAGGATACAAGTTATCATCTGGTGTCATTTCCCTTCAACCAAATAATTTTTTCTGCTATTATTTTTAGGGTTGATATGCTGTTAACAATTATTTTCATCCTTGCTGACCTGGGAAAATCTATTTTGTCTTCATTACTGAAGTACAGTTTTGCTGGTTATAGAATTCTTGATTGACATTTTCCTTTTCCTTTCAAAACTTTGATTGCATCATTCCAGTGTCCTATGAACTCCATTGTTTCTGATGAAAAGTCAGTGATTAGTCATCTGTTTTTCTAGCTATGAGTCATTTCTTTCTTGCTGCTCTCACAATAATGATCTCATCTTTGACTTTCAATGGTTTAACTGTGATCTGTCTGGATATACATGTTAGATTAGTTCTTAGCTTTTTAGTATAGTCATTGCTCCACATCCAAATCTGTAGATGTTCAAGTCCTTACATAAAATGACATACTATTTGCCTATCAACTATACACATTCTCTTATATATTTTATAAATCATCCTTATTAATTATAATACATAACACAATGTAAATTCTGTGTAAATGTTTGCTATGCTCCATGGTTAGACAATAGTGACAAAAGTGTACATTTTCAGTATAGAGGCTTTTTAAAAGTATTTTCATTGTGCAATTAATTGAGCCCATGAATGTAGAAAATGTGACTACAAGAGCTGACTGTATTATGGATAATATTTTTCACAAGTTTGAAAGTTTTCAGTAGTTGTTTGTATTTTTAAAACATTAACTCTGTCCTTTATATCTGAGGCAACTATTGTATAGTCCACTGATATTTTTGATTTTGTTTTGGTCTTTAAACTACTACTGTTATTTTATCTATTTCCTATATATTCTTCAGATTAGATCATTTCTGTCAATCAATCTTAAATTTTATTAATTCTGTTATTTCAAATTGTTGCTGAAGCCCTGTAGAAAATTTGTTCTTTCACTTGTAATTTCAGTCTTCTAATCTCAGTCTCATACATTTTATCTCTGAGATTTTTATTTGTCAATTGTCATTATATTTTATTTTAGAAGTGATTTTATTTATTTATTTATGATAAATGCTTTGAGTTATTTGTCTGCAAAACCCAATATCTGAGAACACTCAGAAATAGCTTCTATTTACCCTTTTCATAATGACTTAGGTCACACTTCCAATTTCTTGAACATCTTGTGATATACTCTTAAATAATAGATACCTTAGATAACATATTGTAACTAGGCCCCCATGAGCATCGTTGTTTGTTTGTTTAGTAACTTGCCTGAACAAAATTTATGATCTCTCTCTTCCCCATGATGTATGCCTGCTAATAATCTCTTTGGTACTTTGTTTTTGAAAATGTTCTATATTTAAACCTGATGTCTTAGTGATTATTCCCATGATTATAGCTTATTTTTCAGCCACGTCTTGGTCAAATGTCTCAAGTCACTAATGTTTCTGTTGTCTGTTAATGGATTTGTTTGTAAGGTGGAGATTACATTCAATTTCAGATCATTTCAAATTTTCTCTGGTTTTTATCATTTTCTGAATGTTCTTGTCTATCCTGCACAAGAGTAGGCTCTGTTGGTCAGGGAAGTATGAGTGACAGGTTCTGATAGAGCCTCTTGTCATCCTAGGAAATGTGACAACTTTATCTAGTCTACTAGAGCTGTCTCATTCTCAGGGAAATGTCAAATCCTTGATTAGTCTAATAGTTTGCTTTTTGCCCCCCAAAACAATGACTGACCATACTGTCCACTTGCCACTTAAATTGCCCCTTTAATTGATAATGCTGAAATTCAAATGTACCCCTATGTAGCAATGATGATGAAGCTTATTTTATAGTCCACTATTCCCCTAGTGGAGAACCCATATTAACTAACTAAACTTGGTGGGGGATGGAAGCAGTCCCAAGCAGATAGTCATGTTTTCATATTCATACCCCAGTACAGTATTTTTTAAAAGTAAAGACTAATTTGTTATAAGCCTTTGGCTGAATCCTATTAAAATGGTGGTTTTTCACCAGTTTACCCACTTTTACTATTGCATTTAGAGGAAACAACTCAGATATTTTTATTTTGTCATGCAAGAAATCAGAAGCATACCACAGCTTTATGTGATGGTGTGTCCCAATTAATTAGCCCATGAACATCTCTATATACCTTTTCCCTTTATGTTGCTATGGTATTTTTTGTTTTGATGTTTTATATCTGTCTCTCTTCGCTGCATATAACAATGCTCTTGGTTATTTAATCCAACAACCTTAATAGTTTGGTGGAATATTTTAATAACTCTTAATTATTTTGATAAATTCAATATCTTCATTTTTGTATTTTTCTTCAATTTCTCATATTTTTTCTTTTAATTTTTTGAGGGTTTCTTTCTTCATTTTCTTTCTTTACTGACATAAACATTCTAAATCCACTGCACATTTCTTTAGCAGTTGCTTTGAACTTCTAATGTGTATGATTTCAAAACATTAAATCAATATCCTTATATTCCTCTCAGAAAATAAATGTGTATTAGACGATCGTTAACTCCATACACTACCATCCATTTTTAACTTGTATTGTTTTTAGTTCCATATGAATTAGACATTAAAAATACATGTTTTCTGTATTTATGTAACCCTGTAATTAGATATTAAAAAAATATTCTTCTATACTGTCAGGGCTTATTAACACTTACCCATGATTTTCTTTGCTCACAATTCCTTTTGCATTTTAGAGTAGCTCTGGGATTATTTTCCTTTATGCTGAAGTCCCTTTAATGAAGTTGTCTGGGTCGGAAACTTATTTTTGTTTTTCTGACACATCTTTATTTTATCTTCTTTAAACAACTTGAGATTTCTTTCAGTACTTTCATGGCATCACTGACAGTTTTTGAGTTCTATTTTTGTTACTGAAAAAATTAGCTGTCTTATTTCTACTTTTAGGCAATCACTTTTATTGCTTGCTGCTGAGATTTTCTGTTTATTGAGTTTCACACACATTCACTGTTATATGTCTAGATGTGGATTTCTTTACTGTTTTTTTATGACTGAGGTTTTTTTTTTTTGTGCTTCCTTAGTATAAAGTTTTGTGATTTAAATTCAAGAACAAAAATTTTTTGGCCCTAATTTCCTGATTAGATGTATTGTAGGTCTTCTATCCTACCTCCACTACATCTTAATTCCTTTCTTGTTTATGGTTTCTAACCATTGTACTTTGTATCATTTCCTTGGACACTTCTTCCTGTCTATTCTTTGTTCAATCTATCACGTAATGTCACCTTTGATACACTTCAGTAAATGTATATGTTTCTGTTGTTGTTGTTGTTGTTCCTGGAAGTAATTTTTTTTCAAATATACCTTGTCATAGTCATAGTAGGTTATTTATTAAGCAGGATTTAATTTTGTCACTTACTTCTTAAATATGTTATGAAGTGTTTGTTTGCAAAATGTGTAATTTTATGTTTTCTAGCTGATAATATTTATAGTTAACTCTTTTAATAATATATTGTTAAAAATAGGCACAATATTATACAGTAGCAGATTTTTAGAACTTATTTTCCTTGCATCAGTGGAATGCTCATGCTCATTGAAAAAGGATTCCCCATTTCCTTCATTACAAGTCCCCGATATCCAATATCATACTCTCTATACCTGAATTTGGCTACTTCAGGTAACTCACATGAATAGAACCATGCAGCATTCTTCTTTTCGTGATTGGTTCATTCCACTTAACAAATGTCCTCTAGGTTCATCCATGGTGTCGTGATGACAGGGTCCCCTTCTTTTTAAAGTCTGGGTAATCTTCCCTAGTAGGTACACACCACATCCTCTACCCATGCCTCTGTCTATGGACATTTAGGATGTTTCCATAGTTCTGCTATTGTTAATAATGCTGCAATGAACATAGGAGTGCACATATTGCTTTATGTTCTGCACTTTAATTCTTTGGAATAAATATTTAGATAAATACCCAGAAATGGGAATGCTAGATCATGCAATTGTATTTTTAAATTTTGAGGAACCTACATACTGTTTTTCATAGAGGCTGTACCATTTTACATTCCCATCAACAGAGTGAAAAGTTCCTTTTCCTCCACATCTTTGCCAATACTTGTTATCTTTTTTCTTTTTGATACAACAATGCTTAAATAACATTTTTTAAAATTTCCTCATATTTATTGGTACATTATACTTGTACATAGTGATGAGATTTGTTGTTACATATGTGTACATGTACAGAATATAACATTATATTTTGGCCAATTTTGCTCCCTAGCATTCCTCCCACCGTCCTCCTATTCACTCACCTCTTGGTCCCTTTCCTCTACTGATCTCCCTTTGAGTTTTAGGAGATCTCCCCCAACTTTTTTATTTTTCTGTTTTCCTCTCTAGCTTCCACATATGAGAGAAAACATACAACCCTTGACCTTCTGAGTTTGGCTTATTTCATTGTCTCTAGCTCCATCCATTTTTCTGCAAATGCCATGTTATGGTTTGGATGTGAGGTATGATAATGCAAGAAGGTTTGGAGAAGAAATGATTGAGTTATAACCTTAACCAGTGAATTGATCCCTGATGGGATTAACTGAGTGGTAACTGGAGGCAGGTGGATGTGGCTGGAGGAAGTGGTTCACTGGGGTCACTGGAGAGTGGAGACTCTCTCTGCTTCCTGATTAACGTGTTAGCTGCTTTCTCTGCCACACTCTTCCACCATCATGTTCTGCCTCACCTCCAGCCCCAAGGAATTGAGCTGGCTTTCTATGGATTAAGATCTCTGAAACTGTGATCCCTCCAATTTTTTCCTCTTCTACCATTGTTCTGGTCAGATCTTTTAGTTGCTGACAAAAATACGCCATAATTTCATTTTTCTTTATGGTTGAATAAAACTCCACTGTGTATATATGCCACATTTTATTTTTATTTTATTTTATTTTGTTTTATTTATCCATTCATTGATTGATGGACACCTAGACTGGTTCCATAGTTTGGCTATTGTGAATTGTGCTGCTATAAACACAGGTATTCATGTATCAGTGTAGTAAGATGCCTTCACTTCTTCAGGGTAAATGCCAAGAAGTGGTATGGCTGGGTTGTTTGTTTTTGATAATTCTGACAGGCCCTATGTTTTCGTGGTTTAAATTTGCATTTCTCTGATGATTAGTAAAATTAAGAATTTTTTAATGTGCCTGTTGAATATTTCTGTATTCTTTTGACAAACATCTCTTCAATAATAACATTTTAAAATGTTACTTGTTTTGTTGTTATTGTTAATGTTCCTTATTTGTTTTGGATATTAACACCTTCTCAGGTTTGCAAATATTTTCTCACATTCTGTGGGTTTTTTTTTTCTCTTGATTTTTTCCTTGACTCAGCAGAAGCTTATAAGTTTGATGTCACCCCATTTGTCTATTTTTACTTTTGTTACTCATGCTTTTGGTGTCACATAAAAAAATAAAAAGATTGCCCAAAACAATGGAAAGAAGATTTTCCCTATATTTAATTCAAGTGGTTTTACAGAATCAGATTTAATTACATGTAATACTTTAATCCGTTTTATCCATTTGTTTGGGGAAATTCAATTTTACCAACACAATTTGTTGATGAGATCATTCTTTCTCCATTGTGTTCTTAATTTTTCAAATAATTTCAATATATTTGTGATATTCTCATTTTCTTTACTTTTTGCTTTTCTGGTCTTTGTTGTGTCATCTGCATTTCTTTAGAGACCGTTACTAGAGATTTATTTTGCTTGATTTAATAGATTATATTTCCCTGATTCTTTGTGTTTCTTGTAGCTTTTTATCAGTATCTGTGCATTTGAAAAAAATAGTCATCTCTTTCAGTCTTTAAGGACTGGCAGGGAAAGATGTCTTTCATTGTGGCTAGAGATTCTGGGAACCTCTCAAGCCTATTCTATGTATGTCTTTTCTGTACTCGTACCTGCACTTGTGGATTCATAATTCGAGGAATTTGTAGGTCTTTTTTTCTTTGTTTATGAATTTTGGCTACTATAATTTTTAGTTGTACTATTTCCATTTTACCATTTTATATTAATTTCTTTTGTGTGATTTATTAATTGTTCTTGAGTTAATTTGTAATTGCTTCCTAAAGCACTTTTATGATTATGATGGCTGATTTAATATCCTTGTCAGATAATTCCACAATAATTTTATGTTACTATTACAACAGTTGCTTATCTTTTCCCATCTGATTTGTGATTCCTGACTCTTGTTTTTTACTATGTCAAGTGAATCACAGGCAGTTTGTTTATTATATTAAGCTACTATTGATTCTAATTACATGTTCTATTTTAGCAGGCATTTTTCTGTTTGGGTTTAGCATGTAGGTTCTGGCTTGCTTATGTGGGCTGCAATTCAAAGGAAGTTACATTTCAGACCTGTTATAATGCTACTATTTCTACTGCTGTCTATTTTGCATGAGTTACTTGAAACAACTTCCTTACTGATCTGGTATTATTCTAGCAGTCCCTTCTAGATCTTTTAGTGAAAGTCATATTTTATTTGTTAGTTGACAATGTACACTTTAAAAATCATCAGCTGCCTGCTTTCTGAAATTTGAATAACATTTCGTTTCTTGATGATGCATTTTCAAACTCAGTATGAACAGATCCCTGGCTATTTCTCTGAACTTCTCATAAAACTCTGATTTATTTGCTAAATTCCAGCTTCTGTGACTCCTCTCTGTTCTGCAAACTTACACCCTTAGGATAATATGTTTTCTGATTGCCTAAAATACTCTTTCTCTAGAACTTTGTAGGAGTGACTATTTTCAATTCTTCAAGTCAAATTTCAAGTATCTGCTTAAAGGTACTTTCCTGACTACCCAGACTCAAGTAGCCTCTCTTACATCTATCCAACCATTTTTTTTTACTTTCTGTTTTGTGTGTGTGTGTGTGTGTGTGTGTGTGTGTGTGTGTGTGCGTGCATGTGTCCTCATTAGCATTTGTCCCTATCAGCAATTATTTTACATATGTATTATTTACTTTGTTATGTATTTATTGTTTCTTTATTTTGACTCAGTATATAAGCTCTTACAAGCACTTTTAGGAAAAATATATTGTTTTTTTATCTCTGCCATATTATCATTACTTAAAAACTTAACCTCATACTTGTTAGGTATAACAAATGCTTGCTAAATGAGTAAACATCTTTCTTGCTTTTTATCCAGTGGTGAGCATGCTTAAATACAGGGCTTACTTTTGTTTTTAACTGCACTATCTCCCTATTAAATGAATTAATCATTTTGAAGTGCTAATAGTTTTTGCCTGATCGATATTTCTATATTTGTCATTCTTGACTACTGTGCAAGACCATGCCAATAATTTGAGTGGTGAAAAAAAAAATAAGAATGAACCCAGAAGAGGCTCTAAAAGGCTTTCTATGAATTGATTCTATTTGGTCTTGTCAATTCATCCATACTAGACATTCACTTTTTATCATTCTGTAGAATATAGTGTAATTCCTCAGAATAATACATAAGGTACTTGGGTCTGGTCTTTGTGACCTTCGAAGCCTACCTCCCACCCTTTCCTATAAAATGTTCTCATGTAAAATCTTGCCTTTACTGATATCACTGTATATTTTCATTCTACCAATTCAAATCTTGCCCGCTCTATGAAATTTTACCTGGGTCTTTCTGAGCTATAAATGGCTTCCTTGGGTCATGTGATATTGCAATAATATTCTTAGATAGCCCTCTTGCCCGATAGACTCTAGAACTATGGTTGACTCTCTATCATATCTGCAGAATCTGGAGTGATGATTAGCTACATGCTACAAAATGTTAAAAAATAATACTACTTGGGCTGGGGATGTGGCTCAAGCGGTAGCGTGCTCACCTGGCATGCGTGCGGCCCGGGTTTGATCCTCAGCACCACATACAAACAAGATGTTATGTCCGCCGATAATTAAAAAATAAAATATTAAAATTCTCTCTCTCTCTATTTATCTCTCTCTCTAAAATAATAATAATAATACTAAGCATGCTGAGTTCAGCATTTCCCAAGTTGCTCTTATTTTATAATACCATGAGATGATTACCTCCAAAGTGTCACAAACCAGGAGCAGAAGTTGAATGTTTCTTCACCTATTGAACTTCATCCTCTCAAGAATAGGAAATTATGTCTCAATGTTCTTTCTAATACTAGTGTTGTAGGGACAAATGAGGCAAGGCACCGAAGACAGCAGGAAACAGTTTTATTTGGCTGCAGCCAGGTTCAGAGGGTACAGCCTTTGCTGTAATCAATCAATCCCCTGAACCCTGAGTTCAGGGAGTTTCAGAGTTTTATACCCAGCGTGTAAGGGGAGGGGCTCAGAAGTTCGCAGTCTGCAGAAGTTAACATAAAAGCAGCTTTTTCTTTCACTGTTCTGGGCATGTTAACTCTTCAAGGACAACACCTGAGAAGGGGAGAGCTTCATCTCCCCTTTCTTTCCTTCCCCTGCCAGCTGTTACCATGGGCCCATTTGTAACTTATCTTAAAAATGTAGACATCTCTGTGAAGCCCAGCTCAAGGGCAGAGGCCTTGTTTTCATATTTCTTCAAAGTACTATATTGGATACATTTGTGAAAAACTAGTAAGGGGGTGTCCAGCAGCTGGAGTGCTGGTATCTTCTCGGCCAGTGGCCAAGTAAGCAGAGTGACATGAAAATAGGAAGTTTATCTACAACGGACTCTTTTGCTGACAGTCCTAAAATCAGCCATGGTGAAGTAGGCTTTTCTGTGGAGAAAGGGGGTACCCCACTTCACTAGTACCCAGAGAAGTACCTAATTCAGAAGAGGCGCTCAGTAAATATTGGGCGAACATTAGGATAGAAATACAACATTAAAAGGTGGAACTTTACAAAAAATGAAGTTGGTAAATTTGACTTCAAAAAGCCACTTTCTGAGTTTTCATTGTACTTATAAAAGCAGAAAATGAAAAAGAATTGTTCTAGTTTAGATTTGCCCCAAACAAACAAACAAAAATTGCTGAGTTGTATTGATACCGCAAATAGAAGGGGAAATCTATATTCTAAGATGAACTGAATCTACTGGAATAAGATAAATTTAAAATTTTCAACTAGAATTAAACTGTTCTTGAGAATAAAGTTTCCTTTAATTCCCTAGGACACTGAATATTTGCTGAATATCCTTGTTCTATTTTCCTTCTATCCTAAATTTATATAACAGAAAATGGTAGATTAGATTTTGGGTTTTTTTTGATGTTTTACAGTTCTTAACTCTCCAGAACCACCTTAACATTGGGGAAACCAGCATTGGAAGCAGTAAATTAAAGTTTATTTTTGAGCAAGATTCAGTCTCAAAGAAGTGATAGTTTCCCTAAGATTGTTAGAGGAAATTCCTTTAATTTAAGCAGATTGTACATAATCCTATTTTTATTCCTCATCTAACTTTTATTTTTAAACCCTTGATGAAAAGAGTCCACAACATCAAATGAACTTAGACAAATTAGCCACAAACTTCAATGATTTATGACCAAATTAGCTATTTCAAGAAGGAGAAGACAGAATTGCCTGAGAACATGAACTTGTAGTCAAAAACAAATTTCTAAACCAGAAGAACTGTACTTGTGAGTGCTTCCGTACATGGAAGAATCAATGCAAAAGAGAGAGGAAGAAGAAATAAGTGGGGCAAATAGCCCAAGGCACAATGTGCAGTACCTGGTACATGGTTTAATTTTAATTTTGTATTTTAAAATGAGAATGAAGAAACAAGTACCAAAACAATGATAGTTTATATTCCCTCCTTCAGCTTTCTCAATGTAGAAATTTGGAAACCATTAGAGGAAAGGCCAAAATGTCACTCTATCACTATATTCTGGGTTCTAGAGGCATCCGACTAAAACACCTGATTGTAGAACAGGCAGAGCCACAAAGTGGAACCTGGCACAGAGCTTCATCAACACACTAAGGTGGAAGATTGTGGGCTTCCGAGTATCGTCTTCATTATGGATTACAAACCTCACATCCTGGGTTCTCATTTTTTTTTTCATACCAAATTGTCATAAAATGACTGACATTTTAAGCATCACCAAAGGAGAAGGTTTTCTTTTTATAGGACAGATTATTTGTATTTTCGGACAGCTATTCTGTTATTCAAAGAACCACCCTTTTTTTCAGGATTATCACTGTTATTACAGTATTATGCCTGATTGCTAAAATATTAAAAAAAAAAAAGCCTGACTCCTTGGGAAAACAGAATGCATAAAACCACTAAAAATTAAAATTCCATCAATTATCAATCAGCTAGAATGAAATCAAAGCAACCAACAGCTTGATGAGTGAGAAGCTAAGGAATAAAGTTATGATTTAATTATCAGAAATAGTGTTTCAAGAATCTTAGGCTACATATAAGATATGTATGAATAAAACACAAGATGTAGAGTACTCGGTGGATAAAATCATGTGTTTTTTTTAATATAAAACTAAATAAAAGAAGAAACATAGTAGGCTCATGGGCAAGAAGGCTCAACTAACCCAAGAGTCAACCTAGTTCCAATAGAAACATGAATAGATAACTAATTAATATTGACAACTCAAGTTTATACTGTATATGAGAAAGCAAGAGTCCCCCAAAATAAAGCAAAATAGTGAAGGGAGAGGGATCCAAGATGGTGGGCTAGAGGGAGGCCGCATCATAACCTGTGATTCAAGTAGTGGAAACACTCCTTAGAGGACCCCCAATAGCTGCTCCTGTGCAGGAATCCTGGCCACTCTGTCCACACGGGTAGGCCTCAGCATCTGTGCAGGACCCCCCGGCCACCTTGCTAAACAGATATGTATGAATAAAACATCAGTTCTCGTGTAGGAACTCTGGCTGCTGCTTCCGTGTGGACCCTCATCTACCAGCGTGGGGCTCCCCTGGTCGCCTCCATCTTGGGGACACTGCAACTGGTGCCATAATCACCTGCACCTGGGGACACTGGACAGGGTCTGGAGACAGCTGCCAGCCACAACACTGCTCAGACCTGCATCTCCAAACACACTGCCCAACGCCACCACACGGTCTGACCGACACCCCATCTCTGAGAGCGGCCACCTCCATCTTGGGACACCTTTATTCCCAAATTGGTTTATCCTTGCCACCACCATTGCCATCTTTAGTTGGGGCAACTCCCAGCTTGGGACACTACCTGGGGCCTAGAAGCAATATCAAGGTATCTATCGTCTCCATCTCCCACTCTCCCCTTGTTGCCACTAACCAGGCACAGTGCTTGCATCTATGTGGCCGGTTTGCAGCTCGAGAAGACTGGTCCTGAACTGGGCAAAAAACAGTTCTCAGTGACAGGTGCTTGCAGGCCCCAGAGCGCAGCACACAAGACCGCCAGAGAGAAAGACCCCTGATTAGGAAGTAGAAGGGAGAGGGTGAGTGAGATACAGTTTAGAGGCTAAAGTAGAGACCAGGAATTGTGAGGGCTACAGGTGATATAAGGAGATAAGATGAGGCACCCACATCACACAAGTGGGCCCAAAGGAGATCCTTGGGATGCAATCTCCCAACGGGGATCAGCAAATGCTATACCCCACATTCAGGAGTTCTGCCCCCCAAAACCAACCCTCCCACTTTAATAACTTTCACCATCATGAGGGTGGAGATATCAGTAAACAATAGACAACCCCACCTATTGGATGAGAAAGGAAGCAGGAAAGATACTGAACTCCAACAGAAACAATCCTTTACTTTTTCTTTGAGATTTTTTTTTTTCTTTTTTCTCTATCCCTTCTCCCACCTTCACATTCCCCAGCATTTGTGAAACCAAGTACTTTTCATGGACAAGCTACTGAGGACTTGGATGTCTGAGTAGTATATTACAGCCATTATGAAGTCAAACAACAACAAGTGCTGGTGAGGATGTGGAGGGGGAAGGCACACTCATGCATTGCTGGTGGGACTGCAAATTGGTGTAGCCAATTTGGAAAGCAGTGTGGAGATTCCTTGGAAAGCTGGGAATGGAACCACCATTTGACCCAGCTATTCCTATTCTTGGACTATACCCAAAAGACCTAAAAACACAGCATACTACAGTGCCGCAGTCTGGCTAGGCACAATTCAGGAGCCACTTGTCAAAAGAAACGAACTTTAGTTTTAGAACCACACACGCCAAACAAAACAGCTCCTCAGGAAAAACCTTCAGAGCCCAACTGCCACCACCGGCTTCCCACAAGTCTCTCCCTATCTCCACGATATCGTGGATAAACACCTGGTCCTTATTCGTTTTTTGATAATGGAGTACCCTCTATGGTGGTTTGAGAACGGCATTCATTAGCCCAATGTCTCCCTTTACGGCATCGTGGGCAAATACCCAGTATTCTACTCCTTTGATACCTAGTTTTGTTAAACCCTCCTCTGTGGGGCAATTCCTTTTAAAATGTCTTGTTTGTTCACAATTGTAGCATGTTCTTGGCCTGGCATCTAAAGCCTGTTTTACTGCAGCTGCCATGACTTGCTCTTGTTCATTAATGTCTCTACATAATTTAATATATGTGTTTAAATCTTCATGTTTCCATGGTCTAATGACTTCTCTGCACCAATGATTTGCTTGCTCATAAGCCAGTTGTTTTAGTAATGGCATGGCTTGTTCTGTATTCCCCAAAACTCTGGTAGCTGTTTGAATAAGCCTATCTACAAATTCAGCATAAGGTTCATTAGCTCCTTGTATTACCTTAGATAATTGACTTTGTAAACCTCCATGTCCTTGTAAAGTCTTCCATGCCTTAACTGCATCTGCAGCAATTTGTGCGTATACACCAGGATCATATGCAATTTGTTGCTGCTGATCCTCATAAGGTCCCTTTCCTAACAACATATCTAGATTTCTCTGAGGATAACCAGCTGCTGCATTTCGCCTAGCCGTCTCCTTGCAAAATTCCTCATTGGCAACCTTCCATAACAGGTATTGTCCTCCATTTAGCACAGCTTT
Source organism: Ictidomys tridecemlineatus (assembly GCF_052094955.1). Taxonomy (NCBI): domain Eukaryota; kingdom Metazoa; phylum Chordata; class Mammalia; order Rodentia; family Sciuridae; genus Ictidomys; species Ictidomys tridecemlineatus. The sequence continues at coordinate 26,043,188 of NC_135478.1, read as the reverse complement.
ACACTTATTAGCCCAATCTGCTGGAATCATGTTCAAGTTGTTAATGGATTCGACCATGCTTACAGTGAAGGGTGCTTGAGGACCATAGGTTGTTACAGCCTCTTTTAGCTGCTTCACTGTTTTGAAATTTAAGGCATGGTGAATTCGCTGCCCTCTTGCCTCAAATACAGGGCATGTTAATACTTGAGATCCTGTCTCAGAATCCCAACTATCAACTGTGAGGGTTGGGGGCCTCCCAGCATATGGAGGTGGCACTGTTGGTTGGACACTAACGCCCTCTGGTGATAGAAAGGTGTTAGTAGCAGTCTCCTATTGTAACTTTTCCCCTGATGGCTTTTTCTGCTCTAAACTTCCTTCCTCTGTCTGACTAGCTGGAAAGACCTTCTCTTTTACTTGAATCTTTTCCTCTTGCAAGAGGAAAAGATTCAAGTAAAAGAGAAGGTTGTGCCGGGGGGCGAGGGGCGGAGAAGCAGCAGTGTGTGACTTGTGGCTTGGGAACCCAGTGATGGATCAGGACCCCACAGTGGCGCAGCAGAGAGTGTCACTGCTGAGGTGGCTGCTTCTGTTATTGCCACTGTGGTCAAGGCTGGCCTTGGGCGCACTCCCTTTTGGCAGCAGTCCGCGCAGGATTTTGCTTGACCTCCTGTCCGAGCAGCAACTGCTGGAGGTGGAGGACTTGACCATATCCCTTCTATGGGGTGGAGGTTTGGGGCCACTGACATTACCCCTGGATCTGCAGAATCTGGATCCTGAGTGCCGGGAGCTGCTGCTGGACTTTGCCAAGAGCAGCGCAGAACTGACCGGGTGTCTAGTGCACAGCGCCCGGCCCGTGCACATCTGCCAGACCTGCCACCTACTCTTCCAACAGGTCGTCAGCAAGATGGACAACATCAGCTGATCCGTGGGAAATACTTCAGAGAGTCAGAGTTGTGTCAGAAGTCTTTTAATGGCTTTTTCTGCTCTAAACTTCCTTCCTCTGTCTGACTAGCTCTAAAGACCTTCTCTTTTACTTGAATCTTTTCCTCTTTCTGACTAACTTGAGAGACCTTCTCTTTTACTTGAATCAATATGTCTTCTCCTTCCTCTACCTTTGTCTGAACTGAAGGCTTTGGACTAAGCAAACCAGATACCAACGCCCACAATGTCAACGTGCCAACTGGCAGAGTTCCTGGGCTTTTCTTTTCTATTCTTTTTAAATCTTCACCATGATGGTTCCATTGTGATATATGCAACACTACAGGGTCACAGCCAAATCAATGTTTATAGCAGCACAATTCACAATAGCTAGACTGTGGAGCCAACCTAGATGCCCCCCAATGGATGAATGGATTAAAAAAATGTGGCATATATACAGAATGGAATATTACTCAGAACTAAAAAAATAATAAGATCATGGCATTTGCAGGGACATGGATGACATTAGAGCAGATTATGCTAAGTGAAGTTATCCAATTCCCCCCCACAAAAAAAACAAATGCTAAATGTCTTCTCTGATATAAGGAGGGTGACTCAAAATGGGGAAGAGAGGAAGAGCATGGGAAGAAGATTACCTCTACATAGGGAAGAGGGGTGGGAGGGAAAGGGAGAGTGAAAGGAAATTGCAGGATGGTGGAAGGAGACCCTCATTTTTATACAAAATACATGTATGAAGATGTGAGAAAAAAAGAATAGCGTTACCCTAGATAGAGAGAAGTGATGGGAGGGGAGGGGGGGGATTGGGGAGATAGGAAGAACAGTAGAATGAAACAGACATTATATGTGACTGCATGACCAATGTGATTCTGCAACCTGTATACTCAGAAAAATGAGATATTATATCCCATCTGATTCAAATGTATGATATGTCAAGGTCATTGTACTGTCATATGTAACTATTTAAAACAAATTTTAAAAAAAAAGAGAGTTGCGGGGAAAAAAAGAGACTCATCTCATAGGAAAAGACATCCACAGAGTAAAGGTGAAAAGTTGAGATAAAACATACAACTTACATGGACTGCATAAGCAAGCAGGGGTTTCCATCCTTGTATCAAGTAAAGGAGACTTCAAGCCAAAGTTAATCAAAAAGGATAAAGAAGAATATTTCATACTGCTTAAGGGAACTAATCGAACAATAAATCAACAAGACATAACAATTATACATATACATGCCCCAAACAATGGAGCAACTACATTCATCAAACTCTTCTCAATTTCAACAGTTAAATAAAACACAACACAATAATACTGGGTGACTTTAACACACTTCTTTTACCACTGGATTGATGTTCCAAACAAAAGTTAAATAAAGAAACTATAGAACTCAATAATGCAATCAGTAAGTTAGACTTAACAGACCTATATAGAATATTTCATTCATCAACAAGTAAATGCACTTTCTTCTCAGCAGCACATGGATCCTTCTCTTAAATAGATCTATGTTATGCCACAAAGCAAGTTTTAGAAAATACAAAATAGTAGAGATACTACTCTGCATTCTATGAGATCATAATGGAATGAAATTAGAAATCAATGATAAAATTAAAAAATATAACCTACTCCAATACCTGTAGAATAAATAATATGCTATTGAATGAACAAATGGATTGTAGAAGACATCAAAGAGGAGATAAAAAAAATTCTTAGCAGTAAATGAGAACAATGTTAAAACATATCAAAACCTCTGGGGCAATATGAAGGCAGTACTAAGAGGAAAGTTCATTGCTTAGAATTCATTCCTTAAATGAAAAATAAAGTGAGTAAATAAATGACCTAACATTACATCTCAAAGCCCTAGAAAAAGAAGAACAAGTCAACAACCAAAAGTAGTAGAAGACAGGAAATAATTAAAATCGGAGCTGAAATCAATGAAATTGAAACAAAAGAAACAGAAAAATTGAAAAAGTTGGTTCTTTGAAAAAATAAATAAAATTAATAAACCTTAGCATGCTAAAGGAGAGAAGGAGAGAGAAAACTCAAATTACCAAAATCCATGATGAAAAAGAAAATATCAGGAGAGACACTACAGAAATACAGAAGACAATTAGAAATTATTTTGAAAACTTGCACTCCAATAAAATAGAAAATATTGAAGACATCAACAAGTTTCTAAAGTTATATGATTTACCCAAACTGAATCAGGATGAAATACATAAGTTAAGCAGATCAATTTCAAGCAATGAAATAGAAAATGCCATCAAAAGCCTACCAACCAAGAAAAGCCCAGGACTAGATGGATTCACAGCTGAGTTCTATAAGACCTTCAAAGAAGAACTAACACCAATACTCCTCAAACTATTTCATGAAATAGAAAAAGAGGGAACACTTCCAAACTCATTCTATGAGGCCAATATCACCCTAATTTCAAAACCAGACAAAGACACATCAAGGAAAGAAAACTTCAGACCAATATCTCTAATGAACATAGATGTAAAAATTCTTGATAAAATTCTGGGAAATTGAATACAAAAACATATTAAAAATATAGTGCACCATGATCAAGTTGGTTTCATCCCAGAGATACAAGAATGGTTCAACATATGGAAAAAAATAAATGTAATTCATCACATCAATAGACTTAAATAATCATTTGATCATCTCAAAAGATGCAGAGAAAGCATTTGACAAAATACAGCACCCTTTCATGTTCAAAACACTAGAAAAGATAGGGATAACATGAACATATCTCAACATTGTAAAAGCTATGTACATTAAGCCCAAGGCAAACATCATTCTAAATGGAGAAAAACTGAAAGCATTGCTTCTAAAAACAGGAACAAGACAGGGATGCCCTCTTTTATCACTTCTATTTATCATAGTTCTTGAAACTCTAGTCATAGCAATTAGAAGAAAGAAATTAAAGGGATACCAATAGGATATAAAAAGAAGAACTCACACTATCACTATTTTCTGACAACATGATTCTATATCTACGGGATCCAAAAAATTCTACCAGAAAACTTCAAGAACTAATAAATGAATTCAGGAAAGTGGCAGGATATAAAATCAATACTGATAAATCAAAGGCATACATTGTTAAGGATTTGGAATCCTCTGAAAGAGAAACTAGGAAAACTACCCCATTTACAATAAGCCTTAAGAATAAAGAAAGAAAAGAAAATATTTGGGAATCAACTTAATAAAAGAGATAAAAGACAGATCGCTAACATGAAAATTATAGAACACTAAAGAAACAAAAGAGAACCTTAGATAATGGAAAGATCTCCCATATTCTTGGATAGGCAGAATTAATGTTGTCAAAATGACCACACTACCAAAAGTACTACACAGATTTAATGCGATTCCAATCCCAATCCCAATTGCATTCCTCACAGAAATAGAAAAAGCAATCATGAAAATCATGTGGAAAAATCAGAGACCCAGAATAGCCAAAGCAATCCTTAGTCAGAAGAGTGAAGCAGGTGGCATCACTCTACCAGATCTATACTACAGAGGAATAGCAACAAAAACAGCATGGTATTGGCACCAAAATAGACTTGTAGACCAATGGTACAGAATAGAGGACACAGAGAGAAACCCACATAAATACAGTTATCTCCTACTAGACAAGGGTTCCAAAAACATATATCGGAAAAAAGATAGCCTCTTCAACAAATGGTGCTGGGAAAACTGGAAATCCATATGTTGCAAATGAAATTAAGCTCCTATCTCTCACCATGCACAAAACTCAACTCAAAGTGGATCAAGGACCTAGGAATTAGACCAGAAACCCTGCATCTAACAGAAGAAAAAGTAGACCCAAATCTTCATCATATCAGAATAGGCCCCTACTTCCTTAGTTAGACTCTTAAAGCACAAGAAATAAAATCAAGAATCAATAAATGGGATGGTTTCAAACTGAAAAGCTTCTTCTTGGCAAAAGAAATAATCAGTGAGGTGAAGAGAGAGCCTATAGAATGGGAGCAAATTTTTACCACATCAAATAGAGCACTAATCTCCAGGATATATAAAGAACTCAAATAACTTAAAGCTAAAAAACCAAACCAAAACAAACAAACAAAAAAAGCCCAATCAATAAATGGGCTAAGGGACTCAACAGACACTTCTCAGAAGAAGACATAGATCGACCAACAAATATATGAAGAAATGTTCAACATATCTAGCAATTAGAGAAATGCAAATCAAAACTACTCTAAGATTTCATCTCACTCCATTCAGAATGGCAGTTATTAAGAATGCAAGCAACAATAATTGTTGGTGAGGATGTGTGTGGGGGGAAGGCACACTCTTACATTGCTGGAGGGACTGCAAATTGGTGCAATCAATCTGGAAAGCAGTAGGGGGATTCCTTAGAAAACTTGGAATGGAACCACCATTTGACCCAGCTATCCCTCTCCTTGGTTTATATGTAAAGGACTTAAAAACAGCATACTGCAGTGATGCAGTCACAGCAATGTTTATAGAATCACAATTCACAATAGCTAAATTGTGGAACTAACTTAGATGTCCTTCAATAGTTAAGTGGATAAAGAAACTGTGAGATATATACACACACACACACACACACACACACATACAATGGAATATTACTCAGCATTAAAAGAGAATAAAATCATGGCATTTTCATGTATGGAGTTGGGGAATATCATGCTAAGTGAAGTAAGCCAATCCCAAAAAACCAAAGGCCAAATGTTTTCTCTGATAAGTGAAAGCAGATCCATAATGGGGATGTGGTGTTGGGGAGCATGGAGGAATGGAAGAACTTTGGATAGGGCAAAGGGAAGAGAGGGGGCATGGGGTTAGGAAAGATGATGGAATAAGATGGAAATCATTACCCTAGGTACATGTATGAAGGCATGAATGGTGTGACTCTGTGTACAACCAGAGACATGAAAAATTGTACTCCATTCGTGTACTATGAACTGAAATGCATTCTGCTGTCATGTATAACAAATTAGAACAAATAAATAAATTTAAAAATATATTGAAGGGAAACTATGAGATGTGGAAAATGTAAATATTTATGAACAAAATAGACTATTTTTAAAGGCTGCTGATTAACACTATGATTTGGTTGTGGTGACAGGTGAATAAAGATTTAAGCACAGACTGTTGGTAGTTAAGGAACATAATACTTGTCAAATGTGGCATTGCATATAAAACAGACTCCTGCATACCCCTGCTTATACTGGCACTATTCATAATAGTCAAGTTATAGAGTCATCCTAGATGCCCATCAATGGATTAATGGATAAAGAAAATGTGGAGCATGTGTGTGTGTGTGTGTGTGTGTGTGTGTGTGTGTGTGCACGCACACATGTGCATCCGTGCAATGAAGTATTATTCAGCCATAAAGAAGAACCAGATTCTATCATTTGCAGGAAAATGGATGAAACTGGAGATAATTGTGGGAAGCCAAATAAAGCAGATTCAGAAAGACATGGATTGTATGTTTTCTCTCATATGTGGAATCCAGGAAAAAAGAAAAAGATTACATGAAAGAAGGGAAATTACTAGAGAAGAGAGAGTACCTGACTGATATCTTTTTAAAAAGTTATGAAGTTCTTCCGCAAACAGATTTTCAAATAACTTATGGAAATCAAAAAGCACATTAATTTTTCACTCACTGAGTTACCTTTAAGTTACACACACATTTAAGACAGTAAGCCATTTGTTGTCTTAAATAATTTATGTCACGTGGTAGCTTAAGGTCTTTAGGTATTAGCAACCATTTTTAAAACAATCCTTAAACAAACATCACTGATCTTACTTTTGATGATTCCTTTACTGGAATTCAGTAGCCATATCATTATGATCAAATTCCAGTTAATATTTTATTTTATTTTATTTTTTTTGTGTGTGTGTGCAAATACTAGAAAATTTTGCCTTTTATACAAAGCACCACGGATTCTTCTTAACATTGTATATGGCTAGAGTAAGCATCTCCGGGGGTCATGGCAGATTTATCCATCCATCATGTTCCAAGCTTTCTAGAATATTATTCTCTACTACAAAGAATGAAAAAATAAAAATAAAAGTTACACTTATCCTTGTAGTTAAGAGTCTGGATACAATGTGATTTCCATCAGAAAGACATACTTTCTCTGACTAGAAGGCAGTATGTGAGGTGTCTATTTCCCAGTAGAGACAGGCATCCTGGGGATAATAAATATTGTTGCTATTTCTGGTAACTCAGATCACAAATATGGGGATATTTTTCTAAAAGCAATAGTTCTGGTGATAGATTTCTTTCACCCAGATCTTAGCTAAGCTGATTTGTTCCTACAAATTGGAAAGGTCTTTTGTTTGTTTATTTGTTTTGTTTTTGATTCCCAGATTCCTGGAAGCACTTCCATTAGGAGCTGGTTGCTGGGTTTTTTTCTGAGTCAAACCTAGAAGGTTGGCCAGGAGTTGGTTCTCTGCACTCTTCCAGTAATTTTGTAAGCTTTTAATTCTGTGTATTACATTGTGTATCGGTTTAAACTATCAAGGGTGTTTTTGTTATCTACAACTGAGCTCTGAGTGATAGGGTATTTGGCACCAGAATTAGCTGCACACAAGACTGGCACCTTCCAAGAGATTATTGAAGGCAGGTATTGTTGTGGCAATAGGATCTTGAAAAATCAAAGTTGAGTGAAAGTTTCATCGTGAGTTGATTGCAATGAGTATTGCTGTGTAGAAAGTTTTATCTTTTTTTTAAGCAAATCAACATGGCTCTGGTACCAGACATGTAATTACTGATCAGGCGAATGCTTTTTTCTCTCTTCTGATAAGCCTGAAAATTACAGAAGTTAATATTCTCCAAAGGGATCTCAGTCTTATCTTTACCATCTTTCCACATCAATTTCCAGATTCCTTTTTTTTTACTAAATACAAAAGGACAAATATTGTATGATTCCACTTACATAAAATATATAGAATAAAAAAATTCACATCAACAGAAAACAAATTAGTAGTCATTGCTTAATAGATAGAATTTCTGTTTGAGGTGTTGGGAAATTTTGGAAATAGTTGTGATGTTTGCACAAAATTGTGGATATAACATGTGTAACTGAGTCATACTTGGAAATGATTCAAAGAAAAATTTTTGGTTACATTTTAGTACTGTAAGAACACTTGCAAAAAGAAATTAAGATCCTTTTTATTTTCTTATTTGGATCATTCCTAGCCAAAGTAGCTCCCAGTTCCTGGGAATTTCCACTTTGAATCAGATATGAAATTGCCTTCAGTAGATGATGCCAGGGTTTGCTCACTGATGTATGTCCTTGAGGGTTGTGGATATTACATTCATTCTACACAATTGCCAAAGGTCATAACGCAAAGATTATTACTACACCCGTCACCACATTTCCAAATGGAGAAAATAAAATAATTCTTGGCCTATAAAATAATTATTATATGCAATTATGTGTTTTCAAAATTCAGTACTATGGCTTGTTAAAAATCGTACCAAATATAAGTGGTATTGATGCGAAGAAACAGTGAATAGAAGAAACCTTCTAGATAGAACTTTATCAACATGCTATTAATAAAGAGTACTCTGGATCTATGATATGTGTATTTAATTTTATATTAAAATTTTTTTAAATTTAAAAACCACATATTTTTCACCAGCAATTTTCTATTTACTATTCCCCGTAAAAGGTTATTTTGGCTTCTGTGGAATGAAGGTAAATGAAAAGGGGAGAAACTCACCAGTACTTTGATTTCTTGAAGCACATCATGTGGGATATCGCTGTCTTTTGACAATGTCAGGAAGCATTAGCAACCTCAGATACCAAACCTTCCTTGACATTCTATTCTTCATCAAGAGTGTATCAAATTGTCTCAGTTCCCTTCACTACTTGGAGCCCAGTATCCCTGGCACTTTTGAGAGTAAGTGTACCTAACTCAGAATGTTTCTTGTAGGAATGGGACCTACACAGACCTCTAACAACTGCAATGTCCCCTGTCTCTTTTAGTACAGTCCAGATTTGTTCCCCAAAGGCCTTCCAAATGTGTGTATTTGGGAGTTTCTCATCCATTCTTCAAGTACTGGTTATTAGATATGGAGGAAGGTACTTCTCCATTCTTATCCAGAGATTATTCCCATAATTTTAGGCTGTAGATAGTATATCTTGGAAATTCTGCTTTTCATTGGTTGATGGCTTATTGTAACCATTCAAGTAAAAATCACACTGTAATTTAAAGTTTTCGTCTTTACTCAGTTTCCAATTAAATGTTGTATTTTCCTTTTATAGTCTACAAATTTGATTGATTGCTTTGTTTCAAGAAATAAGACAAATTAACCCAGTTGACTATTGACATGCTTATACCTCTAAGACAGCTGAGATACAGGTGGTCTAAAATGCACAGCCCTTTCAATTAACTTACTAGACTCACTTGAACCTAATTCTAAAAAAAATCCATCAAACTGTCAATCAGAGACCCTCGAAAGAAAAGAAAGCAAAGTGACATAATTAAAATAAAGCAATTATATTTGCACAGGAGAAGACCATTTCATGCAAAGGAACAGCAATATTGGTAGGTGTAAAATAGGATCATTCAAAGCTTGTGTTTGTGCATGAGTATTTTTTTCTGTGCTTTCCTGAAAAAGTCCATAGAGATTTCTTTTTTAGAGATTTTTTTCCTCCCCTCTTAGGAACAAATAAGGGACTATATTATCCTTCTCTACTGGTTAGAGTCTGTACTCCTTTCTCCTTTTTATCATGAGAGGGTAACAAGAATATTCTACTTTTTATTGTTGCAAACTATTTTTGAAACACTAACATCTTCCATTATCCATCTATTTTAGCTGTAATACAAATGGCTACTGTTGTGAAAACTGTGACAACTTGCATTGAAAGGAAAGGTGACAATGTTTTAGTGTTTTGGGTCCTTAGAGATGGTGACTCTGCAAAAATGTGTTGTGTGTATGTGTGGCGGGGTATAAGCTAGCCTCTCTATTCCCGTAAAGAATCAAGTTCAGAAGTGAGGTCCAATTGGTTCCTATTGGCTACCACACATATCAGCCTCTTGTTTTTCACACTCTAAGTATCAGAATGTTGAAGAAGCATCCTGAAACTGGTAAAGACAAATTGCTGACTGCAGATAAGTGACTTGGCTTCTATCATGCACAAGCGAGCATGGGAGTTGGAAAATGGATCAAGGTCAATAGGAACAACATTGGTAGCTGGGAGCTTTTGATCAGAGAAAGTAAACAGATACTATGCATTCCTCTCTGACCAGCAATGAGGCCCACAATCATCCCTGTCATCAGATTCTAATCTGCTATTTTCTGACAGTGATTATTGATTTAGGGAAGAGTTGTCTGAGTTAACAACGTCTTTTTGTGCTGCCAAATATCCTCAGTATTTTTCATTATCTAATGTACTATGTATACTTGCCTAGTTTTTACTTTCTTTAAGATGAAAACTACCAAGTTTCCACATTCTCTGAAAAAGCTGCTACTATATAAGTATCATGAGAATCTATTGTATTTGGAGTTTTATTTAACTAAAATTAGGCAATTGTCTCTCAAGATCTTCATATAAAGTGAAAAAAACAATTCAAGGAAATTGAAGCTAATAAAAAACAAGAGCAAAAAAAATGTTATTTAAAACAGAAGAGGAAACATGTTCTTGATAAATTCATGAAGCAGTTCCAAAGTTACATTCAAAATCAGTGGCAGTGCTAGTGAGCAGAGAAATACAGGATGGAGAGTAAAGACTGGAGAAGAAATAAATGCAAGCAATGTCCTTTAGGAACAGCAGGGAGAAGCTAGTGGAAACAAAGAGTAATGAGGGAAGGCTACTTTATTGTCTTACATGGCTATGGTAATGATTTATTCAGATGTCATTTACTAGAGTGTCAATTTTTGGTGGGGAAGGTCCAGAACTGTTTTGTCTTTAAATTTACCATTCACAATTCAGTGAGTCTGAACAAATGAAAAGTAAATGACTTTAGAAATAAGATTTACAAGCAAAATAAATGAAACAGACATGGACTACATGTTCTCCAAGACACTTGTCTTGAAATTTAAAATATGTGAAAACTGGCGTAAATCTGTAAGAAATCCAAAGACAGATGCATTTGACTCAGAATAAGTTGTGCTGAGTTAGGCTAGCTCACCAAGACCATCCCTAGGAATCATTCTTATAGCTATCCCTTCATACAGCCATAAAAATGGACTCTTATCAAGTTGGCTATGTTGTGTTATTATCTATTGTAAGTTTGGAATGATGGTGACTTTTTTATCCTCAGAAATTATTGTGACTAGGTTCTTATTGTCACTCTAGTAGAGAATAACAAAAAATTCATGAGCAATTAATAATCTTCTTCCATTTGTTTTATGAAATGTGATCCAGGGTCTCAGATGTAGAGATATGCAAATCTACCCCCCTTCCTGTGTTTCTCAGAGCCCTCTGCCTCTGACCTCTTCTTACCGGCCAAGCCCAATCAACTGAAAACCCTTTATTCTCATGTTTCTGTCTACTTGCTTTGGTTTCCACTACTGCTTTTGGACTTGAGAACATTTTGATTATTGCTTTGATTAATTTTTTGTATTTTATAATAATTTATATATCACTACCTGTTTAACTTATAGCACACCCCTGCTCAGCTCCACATGACCAAACATTCTCTGTGGTACCTGCGTCTGTGGACCACGAAGGGATCACTCAGTCTCTCCAGAATTCTTCCCATGGCACATTAACCACTGCTCTATCAGCCATCTTCTATCTTTTCTTCATGCATTGTTTGGCTTTCTATTTATTTTATTGTGAGGTTTTTTATATCACGTTGGAATGTACAGAATATATAAAATTCTCCACTTCAGCCACATTTTAGTGTACAGCTCAGTGATATTAAGTAAACTTACATCGTTGTGCAACCATCTCAACAACTTTTTCATTTTTCCAAACTCAGATTCTGCAGCCACTAAACAATAATTTTCCTTATTTTAAGTGTTTATTGTAGTATAATACATATAGAAATTCTTACAAATTTCCTATCTGAAATTGAATATGCCATGCAAATACTACCAAGTAAAGAAGAAGAATGTCAGGATCCTAAACTCCTCATTCTGGCTTCCCTCATCATTACCTCTCCCTTTTTTAATAAAGATAGTCTCTATTATACAAATAACCCCACCATTTTACAGGTATATATAATATAAAAATACATGATATAATATATATTTACATATACACATATGTTAAAACATATATGCTAATATGTATTATGTATACATATTAAACACACATTCTTATATTGTTTCTGGATTCTTTTGCTCAACATTATATTTGTTTCATCTATACTTTTGTGTGTAACTGTGAGATATTCATTTTCACTATTGTCAGAAAAGTACTCTATTGTATGAATATGTATCATGGTTTACTGGTTCATTTTAAAGTTGATAGACTTTGAGACATCTTTCAACTTCAAACGTTTGAGTATTATGAAGAACACCGCTATGGATATTCTTATGCATGCATTTTGGTGTAAAATTTAGTACATACATTTTCATATGTATTTATTTAACCAGGCATAGAATTTTAATGTATATTTACATTAAATTTCAGTAAATAACATAAAATAATTATCTGAGGAGGTTATCCTACTTTGTAATTCTAATAGCAGTGAATGATGTTCAAAAGGAACTACAACTTTGTCAAAATTTGAAATACTTAGTCTTTGAAATTTTGATCATTCTAGTGACTGTATAATGGTATCTCATTGTCATTTTAATTTGCATTTCCACCGAGGTCTTTTGATATATTTATTTTTATCTCAAATATCTTCTTTTATGAAATTAAGAAGTTTCTTGGGGTTGGGGTTGTGGCTCAGTGGTAGAGCAGACTCTCTTAGCACGTGCAAGGTGCTGGGGTTGATCCTCTCTACCACATAAAAATAAATAAATAAAATAAAGGTATTGTGTCCAATTACAACTAAAATAAAATATTTTAAAAAAGATTTAAGTTTCTTACCATTTCAAAAAATATTAGGTTGTCTGACTTATTATTATTGGTTTAAATTATTTATTTATATATTCAAAGCCATTTATTAGTTATATATCTTAGAAATATATTAATCTTTGGTGAAAACGAGTTCTTTATGTGTAATCCAGTTTATCCGTTTTTTTTATTGTAATTGCTTTTTTTGTCATGGCAAAATATCAATATATTATCATATGTTTTCGTGTTTTATCTTCTAGAAGATTAATTATTTCACCTTTTTCATTTAGCCAACAATTCATCAGAAGTGATTTTTGTAATGGAATGATGGAGTGAAGAATTTATATATATTTTACTCTGAACAACATATATATTAAAGACTGTGTTCATTTCCACATTTTTCTATAGGTTAGACTTTGTCATAAATTAAAGGTCCTTATGTCTGTGTCTGTTTTTGCATGATATATTCTGGAGAACTCTCTAAGTATCTATTTATCTGTCTTTAAACTAATATTACACTTCCTTAATTGACAAAGCTTTACAATAATTGGTGATGTTGGAGAAATCTAGTAAAAAACAGAAATGTCCCAGATCAGAAAAGCCTTTCCACAATGGTAATAGAGAAAGAAGTCAATTTTATTATTGAGTATGCATTTGACCAGAATGTGGTACACATCAGAGGGGCAATCTGCTAAGAGATGAAAACAGAAAGAAATCTCAACCTTTGATACAGTCAAGCAGATACAACCCATTACATGTGTGTTTTCAAGATAAACAATAACTAGTTCTCAAATAAAAAGAATTGGCTTCACATAGTTCAAAATTTACCCAGTCATCCAGTGACCATCTGTGTAAGTTAATTGGCTCTGTACAAAGGAAAAATAGCCTTCTCATATCTTTAAACAGAAGGTGGTTTTGCAGCTTGAAGCCAGGAAGCCAAGAAGTCAGGGATGCTATATCCTTTGATGTTTGCATTTCAAAGGGATGGTTCTCAGGTCCTTGAGAAAGATACTGTGGGTTATAAAATTGGCAAGAGGCTTTTGAAAAATGATTTACTCACATTTATAATCACAAGTTTACAAAAGAAAACACTGTAAGAAATGGGAGGGAGGAGAACTCTCTTCCCTTATTTTCAACAAAGAGAATTAAGCCTCTTATGTTTAATTTGTGCTTGCACTTACAATACCTAGCAGAGCAGAAATCTTTTCACTCAGTTCTTTATCTTTGAGGGCACCTTGGGTTTCTTGATCTTTTGCAATTCCACTCAAAATTTGGGATCACTTGGTCAAAATTCTGCCTGAGATCACAACTTGGGATTTCACTGAAAATGTACATTGAATTCACAGCTTTTCAGTTGTGAGTTACCTAAAATAATATGTGTGCTATATCTCTCTGATTATTTTTGTGTTCTTCAGTTTCTCTCAATAGTTTTATGCATTTCTATGCAGGTTTTTTGGTAAATATTTTTGTTAGATGTATGCTTTTAAATAGCCTTTAGAAATGTTATTTACTAATTATTTACTGCTGGCTTATAGAAAAACAATTGTTTTGTGTTTTAACATATTAAATATTATAATAAGTTACTGGAGTTTCTAGTACAGCTAGTATTCATAACAAGTGAATGAGGATCATTTATTTATTTCCTTCGGATCCTACAAATTTTCATTATTTTATTTTATTGAGCAAATAAAACCTCATGATTTAAAAAGTGATTCTTTCACAATCTCAGCTGAACTGAGATATGTATTAAAATCAGCCACTCTGACTGTGGATATGTCAATTTCTCATCGAATGTTATATGTTTTTCTTTATATAATTTAAGAATTTACAAAATTTGAATTTCCTGCATTTCCAGTATCTTCCCAGTGAATTGAGATTTCTTTTTATGAAGCATGCTGTTGGAGCTCTAACAAGGCAGAGAGCCACATGTACTATCAATTCTAGGTTTCCCACTGGGTCTACCTATACCCTCTACAACCTTGTGGCCCTTTGGAGTCCCAGAATAAAATTTCCTATTTGGGTAACTTGTTTGATTCTGTTGGTTCCTTTGTGTTTCTCCCTCTTCTCTCTCTTCTTTAAAAGATTCGTGTCTTGTGCTCTTCCTATCTTACCTCTGTCATCCTTTCTCTTGATATACCGAGAGATCCCAAATATCCATTAAGATTCTGCTGGAGTCATGATGCAAATAACTCAAATATCAAAATAAGGAGCATTTTTCCCCTGAGGCATTGACATCCCTAGATTTTTAGAGTCATTTTATTCAGTTTCTTTCTGAAACTGTTTATTTTTTCTTCTTTTCACAAAATGCCTAGGTATTGCAGAGTGTCCAGCACCTCGCCAAGGAAGTATTGCCTGCTCAGAGGGATAAGCCTCCTGAGGAATTAAAGTCTAGAATAATTGGTGAAGAACAAAAGACAATGAGTCAGAAAGGATAAGACAGAACCCTGATAGGTCTAGTCCACACAGGAGCTGGAGCTAGATAATTAGAAAATGGCACCCATGGTTTAAGGGGGTACATCAAAGGTGGGGATAAGGTTTCAGGGTGAAGTCTTGCTGGATGTGGTCTTGCAGTCAGTTGGTTGATTGGCATCTTGGCAGGTCACACCCAACTTCAGAGGGGCTGTGCAGCTACATCAGGTCACCCTATCTCTGGTGCTGTGTGGGACATGGCAGAGCAGAATAGAAATTCACAATGTTTCTGGGCAGCCAACCAGAAGAAGTGTTCTTTGGAAGTTTCCAGACACCAGATTATCCTGTTCATCAGGCTATGATGTGCAACAGAGTCCACACACAGTCCACTGATGGATCTCAACACCTCTGTGAGAGGTGGTAGTAGGGGGTGATGAGGTTATTGACTAATTCACTGTACTTCATGATATCTCTGCAACCATGACTGTTGCTGCAGCCCTATTGCTCCTCCCAACAATAAGTCCAGACTCCTCTAGGAGTTCTCTTCTGGTCCCTTCTCCTGGCTCCTCCCAGCACTTTGCAGAATGTGGTTCCTTTGCCTAGCTGTGTGGGACGTGGCATCCTGTCCATCCATTTTAAATCTTTAAAAATTTTATTTCAACAACTGAATTGTTTGCATGCCAGTATCTTCTCTAGCATTCCCCATTTTCTGAGCTAGCATGAGTCTATTCTTTAATTGATTCCTTTACTTTTATTTCAATGGGCCCTTAGGAGAAAAGAGGGAAATGTGTATGTTCAGGCTCCTTCTTGAATGTGGAGCCAGTTTAGAAATATTTCTACTCATAGTATTGCAAGTTGAATCCCTAATACTATTGTGTAAGATGATATTCTTTGTTCCTATGCCCAATTCTTATTTTAATGCTTCACCTGGATACGTACCTACTTTTCTCATTTAGGACCTTCTTTCCCACCTTGGCATTTTACAATGAGAAAAGTAGTTCTTAATAGAAACTAGCACATCAGATTCTGTTTCCACCAAAATGTGCATGGTTGAGCCTCCCAATAACTGTTTTGCTATTCTGTCAGATAAATCCTTCAGAGAGCTCCAGGGGCAGTCAGTGCCTTCAGAAGCATGTCTAGGAAGTGGGGAAGAGGGGCCTTGAAGAGGTCATCAAGCACTCGGATCCAGAGCTATACACGCTCCTGTCAGTTAATTGACAAAAAAAAAAAAAAAAAAAAAAAAGATCTCTGGACTTTGAGTGGGTTAAACCTGGAGAACAAATCTTGACAGTGTCATTTGTCTGGGCAAAATAACCTCTGCTTCCCCATTTCTGTGAATAAAGGGAGGACACCCACCTGTCCAAACCAAGTATAACTCATAAAGAAATCACGAGCATAAAATGCTGCTAACATTCAAACAGAGGCACGCAACAGTTGAGATTTTCCTCAGAGCAATAACCATGCCTGTCCTGGATTAAGACACTCTTAGTACCAGGCCTTATTGTAAATGTTTTCTCCATGTTTATTTATTTAATCCCCATAAAAATCCTGAAAGGGATATAATAATTTGATCTCCAGCTTGAAAAAAAAAAAAGCACAGAAGCACAGAAAGTAGAAAGATTAATTCACTTGCCGGAAAGACTTTGGGCAGAATGAATGAAAAAGCAGCAATTCCCAGAGCCTGGCCCCCGGCAGCTACTATCTACCTTTGCACCACATGGCCTCTGAACCCACTGTACTGGGAAGGGGTGGGCTTGGCTACAGGAACATGTGTTTAAAATCAACTAATACTTGTAAGAATAATGAAAGCTAAGATATTCATACACAGCAATGAACAAAGGCCTTTACTGGGACATCGTGGGCTCCCATTTTAGTTTTTTGTTTTGTTTTTAATTCTGGGGATTGAAGCCATAGATGTTTACTAAACCACACCTTCAGTTTATTTTATTTTGAGACTGGGGCTCAACTACGTTGCTTAGGGCCTCACTAAGTTGATGAGGCTACCCTTGATCCTTCTGCCTCAGCCTCCTTAGTTGCTAGACAAAGGCCTGAGCCACTACACCTGGATCCTTTATTTTTAGTTTCATTTTCCACAGTAAAAGGAAGAAAAGAGATGGAACAAACATGTGAAATATTCCCTTGATCACTGCTAATATGATGAGGTCATGCATGGAGCTGCAGTATCAGCATCATCCTCACCTGGGACTTTGTTAGGAATGCAAATTCTTAGATGCTCCCCATCCTGCCCCCGGCCCGAGATCTGCTGAATAGGAAAGCTGTGGGGGTGAGTTTCAGGTAGAGGTGTGTCACAAACTGTCTGGGAGAGTCTCATACTGATATACTGTAATATCTAAAAAGGGCTTTAATGTTTGCAATTATTCCCATGTTTATTATAGAAATCTTATTTCTAACTTAGGAAGTAGACATGATTTCCCCCCTTTTTTTTTGCAAGAGAATAAAGGAACACATGGAAAGATATATTATTTAAAATTTCTCATTTCTCATTAGCTAGAATTCTTTCATCTGTACTCAGTTGGAATTCACCTTCTCATGCCCAATTTCCTCTCATTGTCAAAAGTTCTTTTATTTGGTTATTTTCTGAAAAGGTGAGGGAGCATCAGGGAATTAAATTTTATATACCTGAATTCTGAGCTTACCATTGAGATCAGAGGAAGAAGGTCAATATGTTAGTATGCATGGGCTCTGAAATTATTCCAGAAAAATACAGATACTCAATGAACCTTTAGCAGTCATGTGCCATTGGGTATTATATGTATATGTGTGTATATATATATATATATATATATATATATATATAGGAGGGAAGAGAAGATATATATATATTTAGAGAAAAAAAATACACACACACACACACACACACACACACACACACATATATTTAGAACTGGAAGGAAAATGGTTCTGTATGGATTCTTTTCATGTGGAACATCATGGTTCCTCATCCCCCAAGACCTGCAGGGGGACTTCCCCACATCCTTTATGGCTCCCAAAGTAATTATTTTTATGAGCTTTAGAAATTTAGGTTTTCAAATTAGTCTCATTTGGACTAGAATAATTCATTTAAGAAATACATTTCCGGGGTTTCCTTTTCTGTGTCTGCTCCTTTGAGATACCTGAATGTGGAGATGGTCCAGGTGAGCGCCTTTGTGTTGCTGAATTGCAGATGAAATGTGCAAGGAACAGAGCATTTTTTACTTTGGCCTACTTTTAAAAGCAGCAAACCTCAACAAATAAATAAATAGTGTTGATAGAAAAATAAACTAATCCCACAGTCTCATTAAGAGGGCAAAAAGAGTGTTGAGGATTTGAGTGGACAGAGTCCATGTGTTCCCGTAGAAAGCTGAGCCAGAAGAAAGCAGGCAAAAGACCTGATCATTATATCAGAGAATAATTCAGGTCTGCAGCAGAGGGCATTGTCTGCTTTCCCAAATCGTGCCTTCAATATATAAATCCTCAAATCACAGTGAGAGTGACAGTGAACTTATATCAGTGGCTGATTGTAGGCAATATATTCTGAGCTTGGCACACACATCACAATCCCATAAAGAAAGTAATATTACCATGCCAGTTCTTAGTTCAGGAACCTGAAGTTACAGGTGTTGACAATTTACCCAATGGCACACGACTGCTAAAGGTTCATTGAGTATCAGCATTTTTCTGGTCTGATTTCAGAGCCCATGCATACTAATATATTGTCCTTCTTCCTCTGATCTCAATGGTAAGCTCAGAATTCAGGTAGCATGGGGTGCAGGGGTTGGGTCATCTCAAATCAGTTTCTCAAACTTTATTATGCATGTTACTCGCTTAGGATCTTTCAGTGCAGATTCTGTTCCGTGGATCTGGGATGAGGTCCAAGGATCTGCATTCTAACAGGCTCCTCCATGTTGCTGCTCTTGCTGACACAGACCTAAGCCTTCAGAAAGTAGCAACCCTTGACACCATCAGTAAAATCTGTGAATTTCAGCTGCATTCCAGCAGATCACATCTACACCTACTTTCCTCAATCAGCTGGATGCTTCCAGATGCTGTACATTGCCCTCAGAGGTCAGCTCACTTAATTACTGAGCTACATAAGCTGTTTCATCAATTTACCCACAGCTGATGGAATTACAAAACAGAATCTCTTCGTCTGGAGCAGGCTGTAAAATAGGTAATTCAGGCTGGAGGTTATACATTACACGTTTATTTAGATAACTGACTGCAATAATAAGACTCCACAGGGGGCCAATTGGGGTTTCCTGGTCTCTAGAATGCTGAAAAGCTGCATGAACCTGGAGAACCTGGCAATGATGCAGATTTCAGAAACACCTTGTGCAACCCCAGGTAGGACAGTGATCAATCTTCATGGTATTAAATGTGAGTCTGGCTGGTGACCCATTGATGTTCTTTACAAAGGCTTTGCAGCTCTTTCCTATTTTCTTTCTAGGCATACAGGACAAAACTGGTAATTAATTCAATAGGTAATTAACTCAATAGGACACCCAAGTTGGACAGGCTGTAACACCCGGATGAACCCCCTTCACCCTGTGTGGGATCAGGATGGAGACAATGCTGTCGTCTCCTTCTTGGCAGCCACTGCTGGGTATTCATTCTCATATTCCCTAATGTATTTATTTATTTATTCTTCTTAAAGACATTTTATCGTGGAAAACTTCAAGTGTGTATAACAGTGGTTAGAAGAAAGTAACAAAACCTCAAGTATCAATAGCCTGATTTCAAAAAACATCAATGTATGGACAATATTGTTTTATATACACTTAAAATACTTCCCCTCCATTCCCATTGCATCTGTGAAAAATTTAGGCAGCTTTTATTTTATAACGATAAGAAGCATAAAAGCTAAACCATGGGCCTCTTCGCTGATCCTGGGACTTACAGATATTTCGTGATCTCTCCAAGCAATGTTCTGGGGGTGACCCAATAGATGATAGCACTGGTAGTGTATTCATTTTTTTTTTTTGGTACCAGTATTGAATTCAGGGGCTCTTGACCTCTAAGCCACTTCTCCAGCCTTTTTTTTTTTGTATTTTATTTAAAAACAGGGTCTCACTGAGTTGCTTAATGTCTTGCTTTTTGCTGAGGCTGGCTTTGAACTGTATCCTCATGTCTCAGCCTCCAGAGCAGCTGGCATTACAGGCCTGCGCCATCATACCTGGCTATATTTACTTTTGACATAAGCACTACGAGAAAGAGAGAAGAAAGAGGAGGATGGAGAAAGAAAAGGCAGGGTCTGCAGTGGAGACTGGAGATGGGCCACTTTGGGCTTTTCTCTTAGGTTTATAAAATATGAGAGATTATCTTTATGAAAAAAAATACAAAATTAGGTACAGACCCTCTGATAGGCTGCTGTCTGGTAGGGACTCTGAAACGTCATTGCTATTAGCTCTTCATCACCCTCTGCTACTCAGGCAGAAGATGAACACACCTGCTTTATTGGTCCTCCTCATTTCATGAGTCTTTGTCTTCTTCAGAGGCTTTTCAGGCCATCACTGTCTGCATCCCACAGAGTGACTTTCTGAGGTTCCTGTGGCTCCAGAGATAATTTAGAAGACCGAATCAAGCTTCATTACCTTCTTTTCATGCCATTTTTCCTATCAATAGTTTTATTTGTTTTATTTTTTCCCATCTTTTTTTTTCCATAAGTGTAGGCATCAAAAAAAGTCACTCCCAAAAAAAGATGTAATAGTGAATTATTTAATTTAGTAGCTTGTGTTGTTTTCATATTTTATCATGCATACAATGTGAACCCCATCTTCTGCTATTTTCTCCCATTAGCTAAGATATATGTGGCCCCCAGTATGTTTTCTTTTTCTGTCCTTACCCGAACATGATCATGCCCTTCAGTAAATTTGCTCCAAGTCTACTTCAATCAAAATCAGTGGTTTTCCAAACTAAATAATAAAATGCATTTTAAAATTAAAGTCTAAGCCAGAAATCCACAATATGTAAATTATCATAAAGAATTACTCTGGTTGAATATGGGGTGAGGGTTCTGGAGACCCATTTTTCTGAGGTTGAGGAAGAGAAGATGGGTCTCTAGAGCCCTCACCCCTGAACACAGGGAGCACTGGTGTCTCATGGGCCATGATACATACAAACCCCCTGTGTTTTTTTTCTGCTGGGAATAAAAGGATCCCACCAGAAACAAGTTTAGGAGAGAAAAAGTTTATTTGAGGGCTCACGGTTTCAGAGGTCTTAGTCCATAGATGGCCAACTCCATTCCTCGGGGCTCAAGGTGAGGCAGAATATCATGGCGGAAGTGTGGCAGAGGGAAGTGCCTCACATGGTGATCAGAAAGGAGAGGGAGATTACACTAGCCAGACACAAATATATACCCCAAAGCCACGCCCCCAATGAACCACTTTCTCTAGCCACACCCCACCTCTTCAATTGCTACTCAGTTAATCCCTAGCAGGGGATGAATTCACTGATTGAGTCAAGACTCTTATAACCCAATCATTTCTCCTCTAAACTGTCTTGCATTGTCTCACACGTGCAGTTTTGGGGGACACTTCTCATACAAACCATAACACCCTGCTTCAATCAGGAAGTTCACTATAGAAAACAAATGACTGTGACCAGCTGAGCATTTTCTGGCTTCTCAGAAACTGTCTGGGACAGAAAGGCCATTCTCTGTCAGGGAACTGGTGGTGGCTCACAGTCTGTGAACCGCTGCAGCAGCAAGTGGAAGACAATATTTTCTCTAAAGTTTTAGCTCACAAAATGGGAAAATCACCTCATTACCCTTGGATGCCTGTTCCTGCAACTCGATTGTATTGTGTACAAATGTCCATGTCACAAGAATTATGCTCTCGATATATCATGTTGAAAATTGAACTTAGCCTCACCCTCACAGTAAGCTCTTATGAAAGCGCATGGATTTGCAGTTGGAGTACATTTGTCTTTCTGATCCATTAATAGTGCATTTATTATCCAATGAACTTAAAATTATTTGCTGCTGTCTGTTTCCAATAGTGTAGGTGACCAAGGCACTGACATTAGTTGGTGAATTTCATGGTAGGGCTGGTACTCTGAGCACACAGAGGTTGGTAAATGTTCTCCAAAAGGAGAACAGGGAGTCCGGCAGAATGCAGAACCCCAAACAGAAATGTAATTGTTGAATAAATTCACCTATAATAGGAATTGTACATGTGTATGGTGGCAAACACAGCCTCTCTTATGGTATGGTTATATGGTATCCTCACAAGCTCCTGTTGATGCAGGAATGATCAAATATAAATGAATGGATTATGAGAGCTGTGACCTCATTGGTCTGTCCTAGCTTGAATGGACTGACTGGGAGGTGACTACTGCTAGGTGGGGTGTGGCTAGAGGAGATGGGTCACTGGAGGCATACCCTGGAAGAGTGCAGCAGCCCCAGCTCCATCCTGCCCCCCCTTCTTTCTCCCTCATGATCTCACCATAAGCTGAACAATTTTCCTCTTCGAGGCCCTTCTGCCATGATGTGCTGCCCAGAGCAATACAGTCAGCTGTCCATGAACTAAAACCCTTAATACCATGAGCCACAAATAAACTTTAAATCCTCTAAATTGTTCTTTTCCGGTATTTTGGTCACAGCGACATAAAAACCGACTAAAACCTCCTCTTTTGAGAATTGACGATGAAGACCCTACAAGTGTTATATCCTTGCTGTCCAAATGGATTTGTCCCTAGAGCCTAAAATAAAAATGAATATTGTGCTCATATTTATGGTTTGGAAGAAAGAAAAAAACAAGAATTCTGTGATATCAGTGTTGTTTTGACTCTAGTTCATTCTATAAAATAGAGCAAAGATATTCAGTCCCTACAATTCAGTGGATTAATGAGTGGGTCATTTCAGAGACTAAGTTGTTGGATATCATCTCCCTATGGGTTCCTTTAGCCATTGTAATCTAAGATCCTTTTTCCCCTTTAAGACATTAAAAACAACAATAACAACATCACCAAACCATTGACTTTTCTGTACTTCCTAAGAATGGTCTAGTTTCTTCTTTCATGGTCAAATGAGACACCTCTTAACTTAAATCTCTACCTCACCAGCTTCATCCTGTATTACAAAACTTGGCTCCTCTTAGTAGCTATATCTAGTTGTCTGTCCCCTTCCAAACAAGAGAAGAGCATTAAATCAGGAATGCCCTGAGATCCCTGGAGATTCCAGACTACTTGGTTTGCTTGCCCAGAGTTCATGTTGTTAGGTTAGTAGCAAGCCGGGAAGAGAGAACCATATTCAGGCAGGAAGTCAAACTGAATCAAAGATTCTAAGGTGGGGCAGAGAAAGATGGGAAAATACTAGTAAAGAGGTGACACCCAGGGTCCAGGTGTGAAAATGTTGCCCTTCTTTATAAAGAGAACTCATCTACTACGCATAATGGAAGCAAGGAGTAAGCATTACCTTAGAATTTCCTAGTATCTGTGACCTTCATTCTCTGGTAATCTTAGTACTCCTAGAAGTAATCTCAGGATCTGACCTTTGGGTGTCTACTGTCTCCTTGTCTCTTATCACTACTGGCTCAAGTCAGAAGTACAACTGGGATCATTCTGTGGCCCTTTTATTTTCTTCCTGCTATAGTTTAGATGTTTTGAATGTCCTTCAAAAGTCCATGTAAAGACTTGGTCTCCAGTTTGGTGGTATTAGGAGGTACTGTGAACCTTTAAAAGCTGGGAATGAGTCTTTAGGTCATTCAAGGCAAGTGCTCAGAGGGGACTGTGGACCCAGTTCCTTCTGTTTCTTTCTCATCCAGTTGGAGATGTGACTATTTGCTCTTTATCCACTCCCACCGTTTCTTCCCTTCTACCACCTTCCCCAGGGGCCAAATCAATGGGGTCTGCCCAATCTTGGACTTTGAACCTCCCAAATTGGAGAGAAATAAACTTCTATTTCATAAGCAGACCGCATATTTCATTATAATATTTCATTGTGACGAGGGAAAGCTGACCAATATACTTCCCAAGAACTTAGATTATATTCCATATTTTTTCATATATAAATTTCTCAGTTGCTGGGATGAATTTCCAATCTGCTGCATATTTTTTTCCATGAATATATTATTAATCATTTCAATAAAAATTCCCATACATAATAATGTAAATAAAGCCACTAACAGAAGAATATTTTACAAATTATATTTGGGATCATGTCCATATTGTTCAGTTTCTTTCTCACCCTTTTATAAGGAGAAAAGGAAACAGAGAGGAAAAATCCTATGCAAGGAAAAAAAAAATAAGGTTCCTGCCTGAGCTAGCGTTCTGCTGACACAGTAAATGCCAAAAATGAACTTCTTCAAAAGAAAAGGTGATGCTATGACCACTCACTCCCATTTCTATTTCCTTGTAAACCACCCCCGCACAAACTGCTGCCTCCTCTCTGAAATTTTAAAATAGAGTTCTGTTAAACTAAGCATTCCTCTTCTCAATCTGTCTGGATCTGTGATTTCCAAAGAGGCACATGTACACAGTAACTCCCCAAACTAGAGGAGACCTCACTCTCTTAGGTAAAGGAAATTGTGACAATAATCACATACTATACCACGATGGAGCAAGGAGAGCAACAACACACCTCCTTCAAATACAATGACAGAGCTGGAAGAATCTGTCAAGGGGGAAAAAAAAAAAACCTCTGAAAATTGGCCAAAGACATAAAAAAAGCTGAGACACATTTATTTCATGAAACTATTAAACTTCCAATAAAAACAGAACATCCTTGCCCTGTGATACCCTCAACCAACACCAGTTCAATCAGATTTTTCAACCAGGACAGGGTTTAGTTCCCTTAAGGGTACAGCCATGGAGACATCCCTTGGCCCTTCTATGCTGCAATAATAGCAAAAAAATAGCTCTGAGCCAGGAAGAGACCCTCACCAGCTGCCTAATCCGCCAGAGCCTTCATCTAGAACTTGACTTCCAGAGATTTAGGAAGTACATTCCTGAGGTGGGTGCAGTGGCACCCAACTGTAATCCCAGCTACTGAGGCAGGAGGATTCCAAGTTTGCCAGCCCAGGCAATTTAGTGAGACCCTTTGCAACTTAGCAAGACCTTTTCTCAAAATGAAAGACAAAGTGATCTGGGGATGGAGCTCAGTTGTACAGTATTCCTGGGTTCAATTTCTAGTATTGAAAAAAAATGAAAGAAATACTTTTGCTGCTTATAAACTAATGAATTTATCATATTTTGCTATAATAGACAATGGACTAAGATACTAAGAGAATCCAAAGAAAAGATATTAATAAGATAGACCTATTCCAAAGACTTTAAATTAATAGACATATTAATTTTTAAAGTGTTATAAAAGTCTATTAATTTTAAAACATATTACAGAATAGAAATTCAAGAATAGCACTATCCAATATAATTTTCTGCAATGATGAAAATATATAGCTTTGCAATCTAGTGTGTTGGCCCTTATTCTCATGTGGCTTTTAAGTACGTGAAATGTGGTGAGTTTGACTGAGAAACTGATTTTTTTTCTTCAATTTCATTTTAATTAATTTAAATTAAAATAGTCATATTTAGCTAGTGGCTACCTTATGGGACAGCATGCATCTAGATAGAACCAAATACATATCCTAATTTAGTTTATGGAAAATGGTCATTTCAAATAATTGGGGAAGGACTGTAATTATCTCAAACTAGAGAATATTTTTTTTTTGAGGTTTCCAACTCAAGAAATACAAATTAAGGTAATGTGACACTATTTTTACCCAATTAAGCTGGAAAAAGAAACTATTACCCATTATTAAACAAATGATCTGCTAATGGATGAAAGGATGAGGAAAACTGATCTTTAAGTCACTACTAAAAGCAGTATTAAGGAATCAAGTTTCTGTGGAAAAATCGACTGTGTGTATCAAATAATTTAAAATTATGTTTGTAGTTGACTCAGAAATTCCACTTGCAGGAAATGGACCCAAGAACACAATTTTAAATGAGCATAAGTATCTCTGTGGTTTGAAGGTGCATTCTCAAAAATCCATGTGGTGAAATTTAATTCCCACTGTGGTTGGTACCTAAGAGGTGGGACCCTTGGGAAAGGGATAAGTCGTTCGTGGACAAGTGCCTTATGAAAGGGTGAAGGGAACTAGCTTAGGCCATTTTAGGCCTCCTTTTTTTGCTATATAAGAACACAGCCTTAGTTTCCTTTTTTGCCCTTCATCCCTTGTGCCATGTGAGGAAACCTAGATGATGCCATCTTTGAGAAACAGGCCTTGTTCCCCAGACTCCCAATCTACCGTCTTGAACTCTTCAGCTTCTATAACTGGGGACAAAACAAATTCCTATTGCTCATATATTACCCTATCTCAGGTATTCTAACTGCACAAACTGAGAGTTTTGCTTACTATCATGTTTACAAAAACAACACCCTGGGGGCAAATTAAAATATTCAAGAACAGAGTACTAGTGAAATAAAACCACGCCATGATGTAGAATGACAGTGTATATTAATATTTATTGAGTCAAAAATATGTTTACTCTTAGCATACACAAAAGGTAGGTTGAATAATAATGGCAAATATGTGGTTCCATTTTTTTATCTATGTCTATGTTTATCTGTCTCTACATCTAGAAGCAGACAAATCAGTGGAGCAGCAGAGCTTGTCTCTGGGTGATGAAATTATGGGCATATCAATTAGGGAACTCTGTTGGTAAACACACAAACCAATTCCAGTGACATTAGGCAAGCACTGTTTATTTAAGAAGACTGAAAAACAGATTAACCCATATTGAATCTAAGTGACAGTGAAAGACAGAAGACAAAATGGGACAGAATATATCTAATGATGCACAAAGAGTATGAGAAATATATGATGTGTAGTTGTACAGCTCTGTGACAACAAATTAATAAACTTTGAAGCCTTCTAATGGTCTAGACATTGAAACTTTAGTTGCTGGGCAGTGAGGTGGCCCAGGGGATCTTTTGAGAAGAGTCCAGGTGGCAAGAGGCAGGGCTTGCAGGAGAGTTCAGGGATCCCATCAGTAGCTATGTACCAAGCAGTATAGAAATGCATTAATACTGGCTGGGGCTGGGGCTCAGCGGTAGAGCGCTCGCCTCCCACGTGCGAGACCCTGGGTTGGATCCTCAGCACCTCATAAAAATAAATAAGTGAAATAAAGGTATTGTGTCCAACTACAACTAAAAAATAAATATTAAAAAAAGAAGAAATGCATTAATACTTTGGCAACCAACACAGCTACTATCTTGCTTTTATCTATATCTACACATCTCAGGTTTACCTGTTATCTTCTCCATCAAATCTTTAACTTGCTTGTTTATTAGGAGTATATTTCAAGCATTTTCGTAAAAAGAGAATTGGATGCATGAATTGTGAAATCAAGGGAGAGCTTAAAATAAGTCTGTGGATTTAATGCAACTTCCTTTTGTTTTTGTTGACATTTTACATCACCAACTTTGGAGGTCAAGAAGATAAGCAACGTATCCTCATTTTCCCACTAGCTTTGCTATAGATAACACCTCTGACATGGGGGTCACGAGTATAATAATTGTCAGAGTTGTATTCCAGGAACATGGAGGCCACTTTTGTATATTGCAAACTGGTGAAAACCACTGACCCTTTACTTGGGGCTGCTGAAGTGTCAGGTGACTTCTTTGACCTCAAAGGCCCCAAAACTCTACCCTCGAATCATGCTAACCCTGTCATTTTCTGAGCATGCATCCTATGAAAACTATGAAGATAGATTATGCATGTACAGACCACTCATTACCCCACCTCTGATCTCCTTTCCCTGTTCCTTAAGCCACCCTGCTTTTTCATACCATAAATATCCCCAAACTCTATCCTCAGGGAGACAGATTGGAGACTTGCTCTTCCATCTCTACGCTTGGCTGTCTCATGAATAAACCCATTTCTTTTGCCAAACATGTCATTTCAGTGATCAGTATACCAGGCAATAGGTAAAACAGGTGGTTTTGGTTATAATAATTAAATTTTTTTAAACTTCTCAACAATTAGATAGAGATACAAATATAGATGTGTTTGTCAAATGCAATCTTTTCTGAACTCAGTGCCTGCTTGTTCCTTTAGTGTCTATTTGTTCCTTTAATGATATATATGTAGCTATTTTCCATTGGCTTCTAAATACATATTTCATAGTGAGGAACTAACACGAGTCAGATTTTTTGTTTCTTCTGTAGGCAATTCATTCTTTTGACTTAAAAACTTATATAATGACTTTTTATCCTTACAGAGCATAGATTTTACTAGGAATTCCTTGAAGACTGTGCCTTTTCTGATTAATCTAACCCAGTCTCTGAACATGGTGAATTTGAAGACTGAACTTTTTTGCTTTAAAATAAGTTTTTCTTGATTGCTTATTTATTGCTCTACTTCCCCCCTTCTCCTTCTGCATATGTTAACATGTTAGAATTCCAGGTTTTACTCATGATTTTTAGCTCCTATTTATCTTACTCTGCAGTATGTATGTATGTATTTGATTCTATTTTGATGGTGCTAGGGGTTGAACCCAGGGCTTTGTCATGGTAGGCAAGCACTCTACCACTGAGCTACAGTGACCAGCCCACTCTTCAATTAACCTATGATATGTTTAATTGTGAACCTCTTTTACAGAGCAAGGAAATCTGTTCACCCCTGTTCTCTATCCACTTAGATAATTTTTCAAAAGAGTTTCCCATCTGTCTTCTCCTAGAAGTTCCATCTCACAGCTTCTGATTATTTTTCTCTGTCTTTCTCTCACCTATGTACTTCTAACCCCACTCACTTAGAGATGAGTCATGACTTTTTGGTCAGCTCACTGGCTACCTAATGGCTACTGGACTAATCCCAGTGGTGATGGAAAGCCACAAAATCCTCTGTCCCCACAAACCTGTAGCAGAAAGGCCAGACATTTTCCTGATGACAGTGAATTTCTCTTCATTTTTTATACATTTTCAAATTGGATTATTTGTGTTTTATTGTTGAGTTTGAGGGATCTTTACAAATTCTAGATATTAGACTGACTATATGATTTGCAGATATTTTATCCTAGTATGTATGTGAATGTTTTTATTATTGTCACATGACTTTCACAGAGCAAAAGCATTTAATTTTTATAAAATATACTGATTTTTTTTTTAAGGACCATGGTTTTGTGTTACAACTAGGAATTTTTCCAACCCCTAATTTTTTTTTTATATTTTCTTCTAAAAGTTTTATGTTTAAACGTATGATCCACTTTGAGTTAAGTTTAGTTTATTGTAGGAAGGTTATGTCAAAATTCTATCCCGGCTCCAAGGATATCCAAAGACAATTTTTGAAAAGACCATTTTCTCCACTAAATTGTTTTGGACACTTTTTTTTTTTTCAAAATCAGATGATTGTGTTTATTTGAAGCTCTTCCTGGGTTCTGGATTATGTAAATAATTAATAACTTTAGAGAAATTCAGGGAAGGTGGGCTTCCTAATGTTTTCATGATCCAAAGGGATGTCTTTAGCTTTAACTATATACCCAAGACCAACATGTTTTTCCCATTATACATACTTTTTAATTCCTTTCCTCCCTCTGTATCCCCATAGAATCATCTCCTCATCCTTGATTTTATTAATTTATTCACATTACTTATTTACGAAGATAATTTCACACAAAATTTTTGAAGGTCAAGAAACCTAGAAGATTTTAGATAAGTAAATATTTTATTGAAATAACGTTGTCTTTAATTTTTTTCACTTCTAAGTGTTTTAGTCTCTTTTCTAGTATATCATTTATGCAAATATGTCCTTTGTTTTATGTGCATCATATTATTCCTGTTTACTTTCAACTATTTGATTCACTTTATTTTATTTTTCATATTTCTCTAGATCATTCTCCATGACCATGTATTTCTGGCAATTTATTTTCTATTTCCTTCGTGCTGCTTTCATTTCTGAAACGGGATTATCTTTTCTTCCAGCTGTTTACTGAGTTGTATCCCTTCCCTTTTCAGCTCCCAAAATATATTGGGTTTCATACCTTTTCACATTACAAATATTTTGAGAGTCCATATTCTCTTTAATTTACTTAAAAGCATGGAAAAGTGTTTTATGTAAACTTCTCTCCTTTAACAAATAATTCTTTTGGTGACACGTATTTTAGAGACTGTCACAGTCTTCAGGGGTGGTGTCAGATTTCTGGATATTAATTCCATCTGCCACTTCCTGGCTACATGATTTACTTAACATTCAATTTTTTTCATTTGTAAGATAAATATTATAATAATAGGGAATTAATTTTGAAAAGCATTCCCATTGGGAGAAGACTACTTTAAGGAGGTTCTATGGGATGCATTGGTGAAGAAAGCACCAGAATTCTTAAAAATCTCTTTTGTGATTTTTCAGTGTAGGACAGAGAAGACATTTGAAGATGAATTATGCAACTGGGTTGCATTGTGTCATGTAAAATATGGCATATATCAGGTGGTAGTGCTTAGTCTTTGAAGACAAAGTTATATATTTATTGTATATATAACTTATAGGAGTGGTCATAGTGATTTGACTTACATGGGATTGGTGTCAGTAATTTCTTAATTACTGTTCTAGAAATGAAACAGATGAACAATATCTAACTCATTTCATATCAACTACCAGAAGACAAAATTCTTAGTCTGGTGTGTATAATTTTGTTCCATGTCTACCATGTGGGAAATTAACGGCCTTTTCTGAGTTTGCAGACCTGTCGGTTCAGCCAGAGCTGCCTGATGAAGGTAAAATTGATGCTTTGGGGAGGAAACTGCTGCGGCACCATACAACTTTACTATAAAACTTTAGACCTTGCCTCAAGAAAAACCAGCTGCTAAAAACTAGAGGGGTATGTCCTTAGAAAAAGAAACACCTAAAGTTTCTATGGGTCATTAGTATCAATTCTGAAAATAAGAAAGACTCCAAATGTCACTGTGCATTACAGGTCAGAGCTGGGGTTTATAGAAGTCAGGTGATAAGTCGAGTCTCTGCTTAAGCCCATTTCATTTGTGAGACTATGAGATCCAAAGACCCAAAATGAATGTGTTTCATGGTAACTGACCACTGGAAGATTTCTTATGTAGACTCTTTTACTGGAGGAAATAAAAGTTTTTTCTTGTAGAAAGTATCATGAAAACATTCAGAAACCTACCTTTCCCAATAAAAGCATCACATGTGTGGGGATGGTTGCGGGGATTAATCGATCTTTGTCCTCATCAGGGAGTTAAAAGATGATTTCTATCACATTCTTACTTAAATTTGGTCCACTCAAAAACAAGTTATCTGGCAAATTGATTCTGGGTTATTAGCAGAGTTAATGAAGTTAATGACATATGACATTCCAAATGTAGTGTGTTTATTTAAGGCAATTAACAAAACTTGCATCACATAGTTTAGAACTAGTGACATGTAAATGACTTTTTCTGAAATCTAATTTAGGAATAAGATTTGAAATTCCTCACCTTTGCCTCTCAGGGACACCATTACACCTCATTTTCTTAAATGTGATTATGTTAAAATAACTTGCTCTCTATTAAAATGTAGTCCAGAGTTCATAACCACCTTGAATTCACAGGATCTTATTGTCCTATTATTTTTTAGACTGGGAGAGTGAGAAGTAGCAAGGATCTTAGGTACATAGAGAAAAATTACTATCTTTAAAGACTAAATTAGGTAAAAGAACAAAGTAGATAGGATTGGAAAAGGGGTAGAAGTAGAGATATTTTCATATATACCTTTTAATATTGTTTTTATTTTTAATAAGAATTTATAATCAATTAAATATGAAACATAGTATAAAATATTAAAGTAAAATTTAATGATAATCCAAGATCAACCTAACTCTCCAAGTGCTCCATTCATACCTGTGCAGTTAAATGAGGTCAGGATAAAGACACACCCTGCTGACCGATCTAATGTCACATGGATTATTGTCAATCCCAATGGGCTTTTATGCTATCTGGTGAACATACTACATTTCCCCATATTATGAATTTTTTTTTACTGTCCAAAGGGACCATCACATATTTTTTCCTCTCTTTTCCAAAATCTCACTCATATTTTATTCTTGGTTGATGATATTGCTTCCTAACTCATAGAAAAAAAAATGGAATAATCATAGGAGAATTGTCTCATATAACTCACCTACATGTTTAACAACATCTCTATAGGATACTCTGTCTTCCTTCATGTCACAATAGATTAGCTATCTGCCTCCATTTCTAGGAGCATTTTCTCCTTTCCCCCCACCTTGTTTACACAGGGTTAACACTCCAGAAAATTCTCCTTTCCCAAATAGTTTCAATTTCTCTCTTTTTGTTATTTCAGATCAGTAGATGAATATGCTGTTATTTCTTTTATATTAAAAACCTATCTTGGCTGGGTGCAGTAGCACACACCTATAATCCCAGTGGCTTGGGTGGCTGAGGTGGGGAGGATCATGAGTTCAAAGCCAGCCTCAGCAACTTAGTGAGCCACTAAGCAACTCAGTGAGAACCTGACTCTAAATAAAATATTTTTTAAAAAGTGCCAGAGATGTGGCTCAGTGGTTAAGTGCCCTATTTTCAATTCCCAGTGCAACAAAACAAAACAAACCAACTCTCTTGAACACACTTTCCTCTCAAGCTATGCCCTATCTATTTTTTTTCCTCTGCTGTTTATCAAAAGCATTTTCACAGACAGTCATTGTCTCTAATTCATCTCTTTGCACTGTGTCCTGTGCATGTTAATCAGGGATGTCCCCATGATTCCATAGAAACACATTTTAATAACCTACATGCTCCTAATTCTGATGTTCAAATCTCAGTCCTTGAGAGTCAACTCAGGAATAGCAGTTTACACAGTTGATCACTCCCTGCTCCTAGCAGCAAGATCCTGAGTTGGCCTTCGGTCTAGGTTTTCCCCTATTCCATTGCTTCCCTTTGTAATTTTTTCCTTTTATTCCATAACTGCTGCAGAATAGTGCACCATGATTTCTCAAAGCTATATTAAAGTCATAAGATATGTATCTGCTTTCAATAAACAGCCTACGACGTTCTTTTCAGCACCATGCTCAGGTCTTTTTATGCCATTCAGGAACCAATCCACTCCATTATCCCAACACTTTGCTGTGTTCCATCAGAAAAGCTCTGCATAGATCTGGGTCCTGTGGCAGCATGGAACACACACACAGTGCTCCTCTGTCCAAAACAGACAAAAGATGCCTCTTTCAGATGCAGGGGTGTGGGAACGTGGGAAGGTAATCCAGAAGGCAATGCCAAACCATGCACAACTTGTGGGCTGGAGATCAGTGATCTTGAAAGACAGAGTTGCAGCTGACGTGTAAAGCAGAGGAACAAATATCAATGACAATAATCAGCTATTTTTTAAGTGTCCTGTAGCTAGGGTACCTACCTCCCATGATCAAGAAAGAATGCATCAACATTAAGTAATATTTCTTTTTAGTAAGGGTGAATTGTTCTCACTCTCAGGAGTTTCTTAGTAGGGATCCCTAATAAAAATGTATTATTTTCCCTATTTTTCATTTTTGCCTTCATTAGTTTCCTGTAGTGCGCACCTCTTTTCACTTTATTAAAGCTCATCTGTAGAAATTATCTTGCACTAAAGAACATAAATAAACTTTTATTTAGCAAGCTGTGGAAATTAAGGATATGCAGAAAAGACGATGGAGCTCATTAAGCACCAGTGTCACTAATGCGCTCTTGCTCATTATTCATTCATTTCACTGATTGCTTTAACAGAATAGGAGGCACCGCTTCTCCCCTGGACCACCAAATCATTCTCTATGGGTGTCACAGAAGACGGAAGATGGGGCAGGCAGAACCACGAGGCTTGGTGCATCCGGAGTCACAATGGGGGAGACAGCTTTAATCAGAACAGTGCAAAGCTGGTGTTCATTCCCTGTCTCTCCCTCTTCCTTTCTCTCTCCTTCAATGAGAAGCAGAGAAAATGGTAAGAGAGAGGGAAGTTTAAGATCTCCTCTCTTCGGGGAGTTTTGTGCTCAACATTGGTGGGGATAAGGTCAGAGAATCCAGGAAATCGTATTTACTATTTATCTTGTGCAGTCATTTATTTCCACTATAAACTGGTGTTTACAAGTCAACTGAACATCGATTCTATCCCTGGACCTGCTAGAAACATCCTTTAATTCAAATAATAGAAAAATATTGGTGGCTTATTTTACCACTGGTTTTGTCAAAGTTCTTGCAGCAGAAAATATGCAGAAACTAATGTTCAGATTCTGAGCTGAGTGAAAGGGTCTGACAGTCCCTTTTATGTACCTATGGGAGCAAGAAAGTATGTTCTACATCTGCAGAAGCTAATGAGAGGTTGTCAGGAACAGCATCACATGGAAAGGGTCCAGAGGGATTTGGGACAAACTTGGAAGGGATTTTGGAAATAAACCTACTTAAGAATATAGACTGTGTATATATGCAAAATTCAGTTTAACAGCCTTGCAGGATGAGGTATGACACCTCTGGTACTCAGCCCTCATCTCTTGAGTAGCCGATTTTCCTTCATGGATGGTCCTTCATGGAATGGAAAGGCAGGCAACAGGTGCTCCAAGGTGAGTTTTGCCAAGTCCTTATTTATTTAGCAATGTCTAATGATTTATTCCCCTGGTTAAAACCACTAGTGAAAAGACCTAGTAACACCCTAACCTCCAACCTTCTCTCAACTCTCACTATGTCTTGGGGATAACCATAAGGGTGTGCACATGTGCTATGTCATCAAATCTTTGAAATAATTCCATGTATTAGGTATTATTATGATTCACCTCTGCTCTTGCCCATTTCACAAATGAGGTGAATGAAATGATTAAGGACAAGTTCATATAGCTAGTAGGCAGCGGTGTTGGGAGCAAAGCAGTTCTGTTTGACTTAGCAACTGGTGCACTTGCTAGTCTCAAGACATTAGAAATCAGAAATTGGCCAGATATAAGAATCAGATGCAGAGAATCAAAGGGTGGAGGTGGGAGAAGTGGAGGAGTCTTGGATCAAAGGGTTCAAACTTTCAATAATAAGTACTGAAGTAATTATAGTTAATAATTACATAATATATTATGTACTTGAAATTTGCAGAGAGTAGATCTTAAGTGTTCTCAACACACACACACACACACACACACACACACAAAAGGTTGCTATATGGAGTGCTGGATATGTTAACTAGCTTGATTGTGGTGATCATTTTACAATATATGCATATGTGAAAAAGTTTGCATGTCTTGAATATATGCAACTTTTATGTCAATTACACCTCAGGAAAGTCAGGGGGCTGAATCAGTAGTACTCTAAACAGGCCTGAACAACCATTTCTTCCTCTGTGATGGACACTTTGATTAAGGCAAACTGTCTGCACTCGGGAGTAAGTTTGACATGTTATTGGACCAAAGGATTTTGCTATAGCCATTAGAGATAAGATTGACTGGTGATATGGAAATATGTGCTGTTCTAGGATAGCCAGAGCCAGATCTTCTGATAGCAATCCCTTTGTTAATTTCAGACCAAATTCAACAAAGTACCTAAGGGAAAGAAATTAGTTGGCAAACCACTTGCTTGTCGAATCTCATCCTATTTTTAAGGCTGTCACCCTTGGAAAGAAGATGGTGGGGGAAAAGATGCCACGTCCCCAATCCAGAAGTTCTCAGGCACAGAGAGTTGTTTCTTCAGACCTTATTACTTTGTGTCAGTAAAAAGCCCTTCTCCAACTCCTCTCCTGGTTGAAGTTAGCATGAGATGAGGTCAAGGACTGCACTCAATGACTTTTTCCACTTTTGGCACATTTGTTTCTGGTGGATTCTGTAAGAACTACAAGCATACAAAATATATCCATTCTTTGTGTTTGGCAATCAGTAAAATTTCATCTCTATATGCATGCCAATGGCTGTTTGTTACTGGTGCTATGGCAGCAAAAACTCAAAAGCTCTGCCCTGATAGGGTCAAATTCCAGTGAAGAATAAGAAAATCAAAAATAAATGATAATATCTTACATAATTTGCAGCAATGCTAAGCACAACCAAAAGAAATTTTTAAAAATCATCAATGGCTACTAGGTAACAGATGCTCCTTGCTTACACAGGCACAACTCACTAAGGAGGTTCGTAGAGCAGAGATTTGAAAAAGGTGTGGGAGCAAGTTCAGGGGGGAACAGAAAGAAAAACCGAGAAAGAGTAATTGCAGGGGTGTGGGGGGTGGAGGGAAGCAAGTTTGATTTCTTAACGAAACAGGGGAGAAAACAGGGCTGTAAGAATGACTATAGATGTATAACAAGAGCCCTAAGAGCCATGGAAAGACTCTATACACTCTTGGTTTCCTTCTGCCTCTGCAGCTCTGGAACCTGACCGGCTTCCCAGGCACACAGTCTTCCGTGATCCAGACATCACTTACACTTCATGAGGCCAGCATTAGACAGGCAGTCAGTACAGATGGGTAAATTGAGTCAGGTCAGATCAAGGAGGCCAATTTGAGTGAGTCTGGGAAGTTGGAGACTGCCCCTTGAGAGACTGAAATGTGAATTCCTCCAGAGCCCTTCCTCCACCCTTATCAAGAACCTAGGACATATAAAAAAGGCAGACTGCCTCTCTCCTTGGGATACCAGGATCCCAGCTATGGCCCCCTTCTCCCTCCTGGGAGAAGCTTATATTACCCCTTTTGAAATAAACCCTGCTTTCTATGCTTGCCTCATCGTGCTTCTCTAATGTTATACTTTAGCATGTGAGGGAGCAGGACTCTTCACCAGTAACCAGGGGTATCATTCAGATGCAATCCTTGGCCTACCTTCACTGTTTTCTTCAGCTAGACTGGGCCATTTCAAGTGTCCCAAACTCCCCAGGTCCTGCCTTGCCCCCTGCCTTTGCACAGACAATTGGTTCAGTCTGAAATGCTGTTCTCTGCACCGGACCTGGTGAGTGGTGACATTCCTGACCCAAGACAGCCTAGAGGTGAGGCTTTTCCTGGCTCACAAGGATCCCTCACACTTGGCTCTACGCTATTTCTCCATGGTTCCCAGCCACTTTGTAGTAATCCCTCCTTTGCATTACTGCTTCCTATAGAAGATGTGCTTTTTTCCAGTCACAAAATAAGGCTTTGTTTTTATGTATTCCCAGTGTGGCACAAGACTCCATGGTATGATAGACAAGTACGAAATGGCTGCAGAACAAACGAATGAGCCTGTGGGTGCCTGAATGAATGAAAAGCTGTCTGAACGAAGCCGGGGTTTGTTTTACTTCAGGTCAGTGATACCCAGAGTCATCACAAAATGGACTTCCCTTTCATTGTCATTCAGCCAAGAAGATGATTTTTGTCTGAACTTTTTATTTTTCTAATACAAAACTACAAGTGAAGTGAATGTCAAGAATGTTCTATGCATGAAAAAATATAATAACTACATAATACACCTGTCAAAGGGGTGTTTAAAATAAAACACTACCAAACCCATATAACTGAAGAGGCTTTGTGGGAGTTGCTATTATAAAGCAGTTTTTAACACCCTGCATGGAAAATTATCACCTACGTGAAACTTTTAGAGCAGCCGTGACTTGTAGTTACTGTATTTGAAATTAATCAGGAAGCCATTTTAATGTTTGGTACATCTTGGTTTTTTTTTTTTTTTTTTTTTTTTTTTGGTTTGCAAATCTACAGAATGGGCCAACTCATGTAGTCAGGGCTCAAAGGAATGAAAACTTTTTCAGAGTAAAACTTTTCTTTAACTATTGCCACTTACACAAGGTATTTAAATTTAAAATAGAATGTTAAGTATATGAAAATAATACGTGCCTAAAAAGGCTCCTGAAATAATAAGTGATCTTTAATATTACTTAAAGATAGAGTGAATTTGGAAGTAAAATGCCCTTATAAAAGCTGAGCTATTAAAAACCAGGTATAGGATTAGGAAATGAACTAAGCAATAAAGTTTAATATTCAAATAAAACCAAGGTAAATTTAAGAAACTTTGTTTTGGGGATAGGACATTGTAGCTCAAGGGACGAGAGCTGATACTCTTGACTAGCTTTTTTTAAAATTTTTATTTAAGTTATAGATGGACACAATACTTTTGTTTTATTTATTTATTTTTTATGTGGTGCTGAGAATCGAACCCAGTACCTCACACATGCTAGGCAAGCACTGTATGACTGAGCCACATCCCCAACCCCTAGCTCTACCTTCTTTTGCAATGACTTTTCCTGTTCTTTTTGTGCCAAGAGAATCACCTTCAATTGGTATAATTGAAAGACTCTAGAAATTTTTACTTGGTGCTAGTTAGTTTCCTCACCCTGTGGTTAAGGATGCAGATGAACAAAGAGGAGGTTTTCAAATTTCTCAATTGTGATGTTTAAAAATACATAGAAGCTGAATGAGCAGGTTTGGAAGTTCTGACATCATGTCACGTCAGAGCAGAAGACAAAGATGCCACATGAAATAACCCTCACAGCATTCACCCTACAGCTTTTGTGTGTGTGTGTGTGTGTGTGTGTGTGTGTGTGTGT
The DNA here is from genome assembly GCF_052094955.1 of Ictidomys tridecemlineatus. Lineage (NCBI taxonomy): Eukaryota > Metazoa > Chordata > Mammalia > Rodentia > Sciuridae > Ictidomys > Ictidomys tridecemlineatus. The sequence continues at coordinate 26,004,459 of NC_135478.1, read as the reverse complement.
GTGAGTTGCAGTGATAAATCACAGACTGAGAAATGCCCTGAGAGTAGGCATCACACTTTGTATGCTTCAGTGGTCTTGGGCTGGGACCTTGTCCAACTTCCAATGCTTATTGGCTTTTTTACAGAAAATATTTCCAATTGTTTTTAGCTAACTGGTCTGTCTGCCTTCTAAATCACCCATGAACACAAAAGCTACACAATAAAGGACTCTAATACTGTCTTACTTTTATACAGTTAAGACATACAATCCCTCTAAAACCTGTGCTGTAGAAATGAGCGGATGCTGCCTTCTGGGTTTTGGATCCAGCTTCTTCATGTCTTCACCATGACACCAAACTTAAATGGTGACACATCACATGGTTTTAAATATAGTCCCAAAAGCAACCTTGTATGTCATTTAAATAGAGCCTGCCTGCCTTGCATACCCTGTCAACATCTGCTAACCATAGATAAAATAATCCCTGGGCCATACAGACCCTGTCCTACTGCAGAGCAGACATCATCGGCACAGGTACATTCCCTCTCTGATCTTCCTCTCCCTGGGAGTTCCCTTGTCCTTCTACCCTTCTATTATGGTCTGGATGTGAAGTGTCCCCCAAAAGCTCATGGGTGAGACAATGCAAGAGGGTTTTGAGGAGAAATTGGGGTTATGAGACTCTTAACCCAATCAGTGAATTAATCCCCTAATAGGGTTTTAACGGAGTGGTCACTAAGGTGATTAGGGTGTGGCTGGAAGAGGTGGGTCACTGGGGATGTGCCTTGGGGATATAAGTTTTGTAACTGGTGAGTGCATCCATATTCTCATTCTCTCTCTCTCTCTCTCTCTCTCTCTCTCTCTCTCTCTCTCTCTCTCTCTCTCTCTCTCTCTCTCTCTCTCTCTCGTTTCTGATATCATGTGAGCTGTCCCAAATAAAGTCTTCCTCCTTCAAAACTGTTTGGGTCCTGTCTTTTAGTTTCAGCAGCGAAAAGGCTGACTAAAACACCCTCTGAGGGCTGGGATTGTGACTCAGGTGTAGAGCGCTTGCCTGGCATGCATGAGGCACTAGGTTCGATCTTCAGCATCACATATAAATAAGTAAATAAAATACAGGTCCACTAACAACTAATAAAAATATTTTTTTTAAAAAAAACCACCTTCTGAGTAAAAACCTCCACTGCCCCCAGCCTCTGGACAGGCTCTTGCTGTGATGGACTCCCAGTTACAAGCATGTGCAAACTATTCTCAAGAACACTTGTGTGCCAAGGCTAACTCCTGTTTGTATATTTTTACTTTGATCAATCCCCCAATCCATGAAACCCTCTATCATTTGAAATTTTTGTTGTGGACTATGGTAATATCACTTCAAGGTAAAAATGTAGTTCTGATTAGAAAATGTAATTTTTTAAGGAGAAAATACATTGCTATGAACTTCAGGGGGAAAAATGAAGTACATGGCTCATCCCAAAGAGGTTGAGTTTTCTCATTTCTAATTTACAATCTGAGGATCATGAGTGATTGTGAGTCTGTCTTCAAGCCGCTGAATAATTAATAAACTCTAGGGTTTCAAATTTTAGCTATTCTGGCTCAAAATCCTGGGTTAGTCCCACTATTTTTGCCAACCTCGTAAATAAATGCAATTGCATTAATCTTCAAGTTTGATTTTTTTCCAAAACTGTCTTTTACTTCCTTTAGAAAATAACATCTTATCTTTTCTCTTATTTTTCCTTTTTTTACGTAATTTTAAACTGATGAAAAATGAGCTTTTATTTCAAATTCAAACTATTATGCACAAAATTTCAGTAAAAAGTCTTGTACATTCAACTTTGCACATACATAATTATATATGTATCTATCATAAGTCTTGGTTTCTAGCAAAAAAAAAAAAGACACAAACCTGGTTATCTTTTTGTAGAGTATTTTTTAATTTGTTCTTTCTAGGTATTCATGAAAGTCAAGGGTTTTTACATATTATTATACATATTTGGAGTATAACTTCCCATTCTTGTGGTTATACATGATGTGGAGTTACACTGGTCATGTATTCACATCTGAAATAGAAAAGTTGTGTTTGATTCATGCTACTGCCTTTAGTATTCCCATTGCCCTGCCCTTCCCTTCATTCCCTTTTGTCTAATCCAATCAACTTCTTTTCTCCCCTCACCCCATTATTTGTTAACATCTGCATATTAGGCATTGGCTTGTTTCACCTAGCATGATAGTCTCCAGTTCCATCCATTTACTAAGGCCAAATGTTATAATTTTATTATTCTCTATGGCTGAGTGATATTCCACTGTGTAAATATACCACATTTCCTTTATCCATTCTTCTGTTGAAGGGTACCTAGGTTGGTTTCATACCTTAGATATTGTGAATTGAATTGCTATAAACATTGATGTGGCTGCATTACTATAGTAGACTGATTTTAAGTCCTTTAAGTGTATGGTGAGGAGTGGGATAACTGGGTCAAATGGTGGTTCCACTCCAAGATTTCTGAGGAATCCCCATAGTGCTTTCCAGAGCAGCCAAACCTGGTTATCTTAAGCAACAAAATTCTTTGATGGTCTATTAATGCCTCAGGCAGATGAAGGAACCAGGGAGAGGAGTTTGAAGATTGCAGAACCCATACTCAGTGCTGAGCAGCAGCAACCTTAGAAAAAGTTTGTGGCACAACCAACCATTCTGCAGTTGCCCCAGGATGAAACAATCTCAAACTTTGCTTATCACCCTGTGGCCTCAACTCAAGAGATGATATTCTAGGAGCCAGCACCTGATTAATAGAGGTCTTGGGCCTTCTGGGTGACAAGGAGGAGTGTGTGACTACTTGTTTCTAAAGAGAAAAGTAGTTTTGACCTGATGAGTCACCAAATCCCACAGGTGAAAAGAACTCCCTTAATGTGGATTTCAATTACATTTGAGGGAATTTAAGATAAACTTGTTTTAATGATAAATGGCATCTGACTTTCTGTTTTGTCTTACGTTATGGATCTTTTTCCCATTAACTAGAGTTCTTTTTATGAGACAATTATTTCTTTGCTACTTATAATCAAATATTTTAAAAATTGGTTTGACTTTTTGTAGTACATTTTAATATGCATATATATCATCTTTATCCTTGAGTGCTCTGAGTATTTTGCGGTTCTTATAAAGGCATCCCCAGCTGCAATACTATTATAAAAAATGATCATGTTTGCTTCTAAAACTTTTATAATTTTGTTCTCAGTATATCTATAAATTGGTGCCCAGTACCTGGGAATTATTTTAATATAAAAAAAAATAAAGTAGGCACAGTATGATGGCACTTGCCTGTAATCCCAGAGGCTCAGGAGGCTGAAGTAGGGGGATTATGAGTTCAAGGCCAGAATCAGCAACCTAGCAAGGCCCTTAGCAACTTAGTGAGATCCTGTCTCAAAATACAGACTAAAAAGAACAAGGGATATGACTCAGTGGTGAAGTGCCCCTGGATTCAATTCCTAGCACCAAAAAAAAAAAAAAATAAGAATAATAATAATAAGTTAGTATCTAAATTTTTGATTTTACAGAATTGCTTTTTTTGTCTCAAATGACTTAAAATTTTATCTCTATCATGAAATTTTTACTTGCATTTAGATCTATTTCTAATCTATTCATTGGGTTCAATTTACTTCAATTATTGTCTATTCCTATGTTTTAAAATTCAGTTGGATTGGTCCTTCCTCTTTATTTTTAAGAAATATACATGGAATTTTTCTATGTTCTTTTTGCATTTTAATTCCAAACATAGCTTAATTGGTTCCTTAAAAAACAAATAGGCTTTGAAAATGAAACATTTCATATTTTTATATATTAGCTTATTAGGAACAAATATCTCTTTTAAGTATTGAAACATTCAAGGAAAGAAGCCTTTAAAAATTTTCTCATTATGTATTTTATCATCATGGTGGTAGTTGTGATGGGATGTTTTCTTCTGTTATGTTTTCTTACTAATTTCTTCTATATGGAAAAGCAAATACTCTTGCTTACTTTTTAATGAACCAAAATTCTGGTAAAACTCATATCCATTGTAGAGTGTGCATTTGATTTATCCACTCGTTGGCTATTAGAATAATACTGTTGAGAACATTCATGGACAAGCTTTTGTGTGGATGTAGGTTCTCTCTTGGGTATAAGCCCAGGAGTGTAATATTGAGTCGTATGATAACTCCATGTTTAACATTTTGAGGAAATATCAAACTGTTTGCCAAAGTGTCCGTTCCATTATACATGCCAATCATCAGCATCTGAGTCTTCCCAGATCTTCACATGTTTGCCAACATCCATGAGCATCTGTCTAATGTAGCCCTCCCAGTTGTCATGAAGTGATTCTCAAGGTAGTTTTCATTCGCATTTTCCTAATGACTAATGATGTGGAGAACAGTGTCATGTGATTATCAATAAGCATGAGGCCATGCTTGGCACTTTCTATGAGGTCGAGGATGGCACTTTCTATTTCTAGTTTGCTGAGAGTTTACTATTATTGTTGTTGTTGTTGATGATGATGATGAAGTTGTTGAATTTGGTTTAAATTTTTTCTGTTACTATTGAAATTACGTTATTTTCTTATTAAGCCTTTCAATAATGTCAAATGAAAGGTTTGAGTTTGAAATAGTCTTGCCTTCCTGGAATGGATCTCACTTGGTTGTAATAATGACCCTTTTTAGACGTTACTTAATTTGATTTGCTGATATTTTGTTTAGGATTTTTGTGTTTGCATGCAAAAGAAATATTGATTTGTAATTTTCTAATAATATCATTAGTTTTAGTGCTATGGTAATGCTGACTCAAAGAATGATTTAGGAACTGTTCTCTCTTATTTTATGGAAGAAATTTTGTAGAAATCTTATTACTTAATTCTTTACTATTTGGTATAATCAATCAATAAAACCATCTGGGCTAAACAGTTTTCTTTTTCAAATGTTTTTAATTTTTTTTTTTTTTATTCAGAGCCAAGTGTGGTGGCAAACATCTGTAATCCCAGCAAATTAGGAGGCTGAGACAGGAGGATTACAAGTTCAAGTTCAAGGCCAATATTGGCAAATTATTCAGGCCCTTATTGCCAGCTAGCTGGCCAGGGGACCTGAGCTGGGTTCACAAGAGCTGGCTACATCAATAACTAAGAAAATGGTGAAGGAAGCATGCAACACACAGAACTACCTTTTGCTTGCAGGAATCAGGGACGGCTCTCGACCTTAAGGGCCCATTGGAAAGAGAGAGAGGGCATGCCTGAGACCCTGTTTATTAAGGGGAAGACACTGAGAAAGTTCCACCCAAATGAAGCAAGGGATTGGGTTTCAGGGGGATGTAGCCCAGTCCCACTGGGTGACGTCCACTCTCAGAGCATCATTCCCCTGCCTAGCAGAGGTGAGATTCACCTGCTTTCACGTGCAGCAGAAGCCAGTTCCACACCTCCATCGCTCAAGGCTAAGGGTATGTGTTCACATCCTATGTGGCAGCTACAGACAGGCCCTAAAAAATTTAGTGAGACCCTGTCTCAAAAAATAAAAAAATAAAAATAAAAATAAAAAGGGCTGGGGATGTGACTTTATCCCTGGGTTAAATTCCTGGTTCAATTTGGTATCAGGGTTGCTTTATATATGCATACATTTTTTTTCAGTACTTATTTAACCCAGGGTCTCATGCATGCAAAAAAAGCACATCACCACTTAGTTACATCCCCAGTCCCACAATTTAAAATTTTAATAGATTTATAACTATCCTGGAACCTGCTAAGGGCACAAAAGTTCACAGGTTTTTCATCAGTAAGAGCATTATTTCATATATTTTTGGGCCATCCTAAATTATTTTTCTGCGAACTTCCTATTTATAAATTTATAATTTTCATCCTTTATGTGTTAGAATTTTTAAGCTTGTTTTTTTCTTTTATATAGATCTATATAGATTTTTCCAGTCTTCTCTTACTTTTCTTTTGACTTTGTCAATGCTTTTAAGTTATAAATGGTTTGTAATGCAATTGAAATTGCCAATATTTTCTTCTATATCCTCTAAATTTTTAAATCATTGAAACATTTTCCCTATTTCATTTTACAATGAAATTCTTTCATTATCTTCTACTACTTTGTTAGCTTTTAAAAAATATTCAGTTCTCTCAACTATTTGGAACTTTTGGTATATAAAAATTTATTTTTTTCTAATAGCTACCCATTAAGTCAAAATCATTTATTAAAAAGTTTGTCTATTCTCAACTAACTTTCATTTCTTCTTTGCTGTGTATTAAGATCCTCTATGCCCTTGTATTTATTTCAGTTTTACTTTTTAAAAATAATAATTTGTTTTAATTAGTTATACATGACAGTAGAATGCATTTATGCACTTTGAAATATCATACATAGATGGGATATAATTTCTCTCTCATTTTTGTGATTGTACAAGTTGTAGAATCACATTGGTCATGCATTCATACATACACATAAAGTAACAATGTCTGTTTCTTTCTACCATCTTTCCTCTCCCTATATATCCTCCTCTCTTCTCCCTTCACTCCCCTCTACTTAATCTAAAGTAAAGCTATTCTTCTTGAGTGCTGTCGCCCCTGCCCCCTGCTTTATTGTGAATTAGCATTTGCATATTACAGAAAACATTCAGCCTTAGGTTTTTGAGGATTGACTTATTTTGCTTAGCATAATATTCTCCATCTATTTACCAGCAAATGACATAATTCCATTCTTCTTTAATGCTGGGTAATATTCCATTGTGTATATATACCACATTTTCTTTATCCATTCATCTATTGAAGGACACCTAGGTTGGTTCCATAGTTTAGCTATTATGAATTGAGCTGCTATAAATATTGACATGGTTGCATCACTAAAGTATGCTGATTTTAAGTCCCTTTGGGGATAAAACGAGAAGTGGGAAAGCTAGGTCAAATGATGGTTCCATTCCAAGTTTTCTTGGAATCTCCATACATATTGCAGTCCCACCAGCAATGTATGAGTGTACCTTTTTCACCACATTCTCACCAACATTTATTGTTGCTTTTATTCTTGATGATTGTCATTTTGACTGGAGTGAGATGAAATCATTGTAGTTTTAATTTGCATTTCTCTAATTGCTAGAGATGTTGAATATTTTTTCATATATTTGTCAATCAGTTGTATTTCTTCTTCTGTGAAGTGTCTTTTCAGTTCCTTAGCCCATTTATTGATTGCATTATCTTTTTTGGGGGGGGATTAAGTTTTTTGAATTCCTTATATATCTCAGTGATTAATGCTTTATCTGAGGTGCATGTGGTAAGAATTTTCTCCCAATCTGTAGGTGCATGTGATAAGGATTTTCTCTTCTCACATGATAGTTTCCTTTGCTGATAAGAAGCTTTTTAGTTTGAATCCAAACCATTTATTGATTCTTGATTTTATTTCTTGCACTTTAGGGGTCTTATTGATGAAGTTAGACCCTGAGCTGACATGGTGAAGATTTGGGTCTACTTTGTCTTCTATTAGGTGCAGGGTCTCTGTTCTAGTGCCTAAGTCTGTGATCCACTTTGAGTTGATTTTTGTGCAGGGTGAGAGACAGAGATTTAACTGCACTTTGCTACATACGAATTTCCAGTTGCCAGCCCCATTTGTTGAATAGTTTATATTTTCTCCAGTGAATGTTTTTGGCACCTTTGTCTAGTACCAGCAGAGAGCTTTACTTTTTGTTTGATTGGTTTTTGTACATTCATTTATGAGCCAATATGATCCTGATTTAATTCTGGAGGCATTAAAATGTGGTAGTTTTTTTTTTCCAAAATTGCTCTTCTTTTTTAGAATTTTTCTAGTTATTCTTATCTTCAAGGATAGTACTGTCTTCAGATTGTCTAGGTTAAAAAAAAAGAGAATTATGCCTTATGTTTTGGGATCCCATCAAATTTATAAATTGACTTATGAAGAACAGATATCCCTCCAGTGCACCTGGGTCTCCCTAACCATGGACATTCTATTTTTCCATTTGTTCAAGTCAAATTTTTATGATGGATAATTGCTTTAAAGTTTGTCTCATAGAGGCCTTAAAGATTTTTCAATTTCATGTCTAGGTTGTTGATGTTTTCCATCAAGGAATATTAAAGGTAACTCCGGCCTCATTAAATAAGTGTACAGTGGTAATTGTCTCTACTGCTCCCTCACCATGGAGACCTTCCCTGTTTTAAGTTTCTCAAAAGGAACCTGCTGTTACTCTCAGAGCACCATTTGATCCTCTGTAATTCTGAAATCTCACTTACACACACACACACAGATGGTCCATGGCCATCTGGATTCTTCCCAGAGTTGGTAAGGATTTATAGAAGTCTTTCTTGAGTGCCTGTGCTGGCAGAACTGGTAAGAGGTTGAGGAGGAAGAGGGACAGAGAGACTCAGTAAGGTGAGTTCAAGAGGTCTGACTGTGGTGCACGAAGCTCAGAATGTTGGCAGCCCTGTTCCCTTCGTTTTTCTTCATGCATTCCTTTCCCACCTTGTAAATTGCATCTCTCCTGGGATGCACATTGTGTCGGCAGAACATTCTGACATAAATTCTTCTTTACTTTGAGTTCATGGGCAGAGTTGAGGAAGGCTGCCATTAGGAACGCTAACAGTGAAAGCTGAATTGGGGGCGGGCGCCGAGGGGCAAGGATGACAATCGGGAACTGAAGTGGAGGCATTGTTCTCGAGCTGTGAAAGGTGCTTTTAAGTGTATTAGTGATATTCCTGTGAAAGCTACCTTATCAACTCATTCAAAATAAAACAGCCATTATGTGGAAATTGTGACACAGAAGGCAAGAACATAATGATCCTTTTGTTACAAACATCTGAGCAAATAAGTCAAGACTCAATCCGGGTTCCCTGAAAGAAATGTTGAGTATTCCGATTAATGGTTCTTTAAAATATTTCGGAATACTTCAAGGCTATAAAATGAACTGAAAAAAAAAAAACCTACTCTTTGCTCCTATATATTTCTTTTCCTTCTTTCTTATACTAATAAACCTCCCTAGATGTTAAATATCTGTCTCAGTTAACCTTACGTCTAGTTGAAACCAAACCACCAATTATTAAGTAGGGCTGAAATAAATAGCCAGTTAATATGATTAATGCATCTGATTTTTTTTATTCTTTATGCTGGGCTGTAACGGAAAATGCTCTCTCCCAAGTTATTTTTTGCATAAACTCATAACCAGGTAAAAGTTAATATCCCTTTGTTTTCAGATTATTTTCTATCGTGGTTTGCTTATGTTAATAATGTGTTGGGTATAGTAAAAAATATATGGATTTAGGAATCAGACCTGGGTTTTAATTCCAGCTCTAATCTATTTTGGTTGTGTATTTCACCTTTCTGGGAAATGGGGAGAATATCCATTTTAAGTATCATGGTGGATGTAGGGATAGGAAATATAGTAGAATGAAACGGACATTATTATTGTAGGTATATATGTGACTACATGACCAATATGATTCTGCAACATGTACACTCAGAAAATGAGAAATTATATCCCAGCTATGTGTGCTATATCAAAGTGCATAAATGTATTCCACTGTCATGTATAACTAATTAAAACAAATAAATTTTTCTTAAAAAAGTGAGTACATGCTCCAAATACATATTTTGTTTACCACCTGTACCAAATGAATTGTTTATCCTAGCTTCTCTTCTCCTCAATCTCTCTCTCCCTCTTAGAATAGCAAAGGTAAACATAAGTCTATAAATACTTGAATATATAAAGGAAGACTGGTGTGGATTCCTGCCTGAGGTGTAAAGACTTCCCAGATTTGAATCCCATTGCTCATGGCTCCTTTGCATAAAAATGTAAACTCCGGTGATGTGCCTAGTTTCGGGTCTCACTTGGGTGGAAATGCAGCGGATAAACTCCAAGTTAGGTGGATGTGGATGTTGGAACAAACACTGAAGGAAGAATTAATTCATTATGTTGTCTTCATTCCAAGCAGTGGAAGGGAAGAAACAATTATGAAAAGCATGCTAGTTGTAGGTACTAGATCAAACACTTACCCTGCATTTTCTCACTGATTTTCTAAACGAATTGTACAAGGTGGGTACTATTAGTATTCCTCGTGGTAGGACAAAACAGAAATCTTGTGCATCAGTCCATTTTGTATTACTATAACAATGCACCTGAGTCTGAGTACTTATTTTAAAGATACATTTATTTAGCTCACAGTTTGGAAGGCTCAAAATTCAAATAGCATAACACCAGTTCTGGAAAGGGCCACCTTGGCTATAGCACCTCATGACATTGGGCACCACAAAGGTAGGGGTGTTTGTGGGAGGGAAGAATCACATTGAAAGATAGGAAGCCAGAGAGCAATTCAGGGATTTTTCTCTCTCTTACAACAACTTGTTTCAACAGAACTAGCTCAGGGGTCCATAGAATCACCTTAAATAAAAATAACTAATTAAAATACCTCCACTTCCCCTCCAGGACAGCGCCCCCCCAATTCCTAGGACTGAACCTTGTCTCTTCAAGGCCTCACCACATTCCAACATCACCACACTAGAGCCCAAGTTCCAATATAACAATGCTCCGAGTAAATCACACCAAACCATAGCACCCTGTGACTCTTTCTTAAAAATCACATAAAGGCAAACAGTGCCAGGCCTCTGAGCTTCAACGCATGAAATCATTTCACTCTACTACATGCTATCTTTTTTAGGAGTCCATTCTCAAGACCTTGGCACTGATCTAAGAATCCTAAACAGCTATCTTAGGACATTTTTAATTTTTTTATTTGTTCTAATTAGTCATACATGACAGTAGAATGCATTTTGACACATTGTACATAAATGGAACACAACTTCTCATTCCTCTGGCTGTGCATGGTGCAGTCACACCAGTCTGTAATCATACATGTATAGAGAGTAATAATGTCCATCTTATTCCACTGTCCTTTCCCCGCCACACTTCCCTTCCATTCTATGCACAATCCAAAGTTTCTTCATTCTTCCCTACCCACCCCCTATTGTGGATCAGCATCCACTTATCAGAAAAAAAAATTAGCCTTTGGTTTTTTGGGTTTGGCTTACTTCACTTAACATGATATTCTCCAGCTCCATCAATTTACCTGCAAATGCCATAATTTCATCTTTCTGTAAGGCTGAGTAATAGTCCATTATGCATATGTACCACATTTCCTTTATCCATTCATGTGCTGAAGGGCATCTAGGTTGATTCCATAGTTTAGCTATTGTGAATTGAGCTGCTGTAAACATCGATGTGGCTGCGTCACTGTAGTGTGCTGATTTTAAGTCTTTGGGGTATAAACCAAGGAGTGGGATAGCAGGGTCAAATTTTTAATGATCTTAAAGACATTTGAAGATATGCATTATAAATACTGCTTAGTTTTATTCCTTTCTCTTTCATTCATATTAAGTAAAAGGACTCTAAATTTCAAAATCCTGGTTCTGGTTATAATTACTACAGCCAGAGCAAGCTATTCTGCATCCTAGTACCTTGATTTCCTCAGCTGAAAATGTGGTTGGACAACATGACCGCCCAGATCCTTTATGGTTTCTAACAGGTTGTTATTCTATATTGCCAAATAAAAGTTATTTCTATCTTCTGTCTTGGCCTGGTTTTGAAACCTTTTAGGTATGCTTAAGACATTCTTCAGAACCTTTGACAAATTGATTTGTGTTAATAATTAATAAGTATTGGTATACACACACACACACACACACACACACACACACACACACACGTAATTTGATAAATGCCCAGACTCAAATACGAGCACAGCATACTATAAATGAATGTATGGGAGAAATGGAAACTATTTTATTAACTCAGTCAGAACCCATCTACCCAAAGAGGTAGAGAAATATTACAGTGGTTGAATGTCTGAATAGGATGGCAAAAATCAAGTATGGCATCAGGTAATTCACAGGAAGGGGAAAGGGTATGTATTCAAGGGGTTTAAGCAGCTCAATTCACAAGAGCTAAACAATGGAACCAACCTTTAACCAACCTTCAACAGATGAATGGATAAAGAAAATGTAGTATATACATAATGGAATATTACTTAACCTTAAAAAAGAATGAAATTGGGCTGGGGATATAGCTCAGTTGGTAGAGTGCTTGCTTCACATACACAAGGCCCTGGATTCAATTCCCAGCACCACCAAAAGAAGAAGAAGAAGGAGGAGGAGAAGGAATAGGAGGAAATTATGTAATTTGCAGGTAAATGGATGGAAGTAGAAAATATCATGCTAAGTGAAATAAGCCAATCCCCCAAAACCAAAGATGGAATGTTTTCTCTGATAAGTGGGTGATGATCCATAGTGGGGGGTGGGGTATGGAAGAATGAAGGAAATTTGCAGAGGGGAGGAAGGGGAGGGATGCTGTGGGGATGGGAAGGACAGTGGAATGAGACAGACGTTATTACCCTATATACATGAATGAATACATTACTGATGTGACTCTGCACCATGTACACCAGAGGAATGAGAAATTATGCTCCATTTATATACAATGTATCCAAATGTATTCTATTATCATGTATAACTAATTAGAACAAATTAAAAAATAAATTTAAAAAAGTCTACTTAATTTCCATTCTTATACTCAAAACCTTGTACGCTACTACATTAGGTTTGGGATAGAGTGAAATTCTATGTGAGCTAATCTTCATTAAAAAATTATCACATTCCTGGATTTATAGTGTCCACTTGGCACAACTCTTTGATTTAGAGTTCACAGTATGTCCCATAAAGGGGGGTAATTAAGTATCTGCAATATAGGAATGAGATCACTGGGAAACAGAATGTTAAAGACTTTTCTTTTCCTTTTCTTAACTAATAAATGGCAAACTTAGAATTTGAAGCTCATTCTTCCTTGATCCAGAGACAAAGCTCTATAGTTTTAAATTTTATTTATTTTATATGTATATTTATTCTCATCCAAACTCTATATGTAACCGAACATTAATTTTGATCTTGGTACTAGGGAAAACAAGATTGTCACAGGTTTCTTTCCTGAAATGTTATTGTATCAAATCTCTGACCTCATTCATGCATCCTATTTTTTGATCTACATAATCACTTGTAATGTTTTAGTGTTTGGTAATTAAAAGGAACAATTGAATACTACTTTCAAAGTGTTTGATACAATTTGCCATAGATGGGTATAGTGTAGAGAAAATGTTAAAGAGCTGTCTGCCAATCAAAGTCTGATAGGCGATCCTCTGGGGGGGGGGGCATGAGTATGTTGTCCTGGGACTTGCTAGGGTAGGCTTTTTGTTTGTGGGTTTTGTTGTTGTTGTTGTTGTTTGTCTTGGTCTTATGGCTGTGGATCTTTCTTTCCAATGTTCCTAGGCTTTTGCTGAGCAAAAAAAAAAAAAAAAAAAAAAAGGAGAAGGTACCTATTGAGGCTTTGGAAGCTGCAGGGAAAACTGCAGAACAAAACACAGGGAGGGAAGGGAGGAAAGAACTATCAAAAGAGAATTATGTTCTCCAGGGATTAATGTCTTTTTTTTTTGTTTGTTTTTCAAAAAAAAATTTTAGTTGTAGATGGACATATACCTTTATTGTATTTATTTATATGGTGCTGAGGATTGAACCCAGCCCCACACATTCAAGGTAAGAGCTCCACCACTGAGCCACAACCCCAGCCCCCCAGGGATTACTTTCAAAATAAAATAGAAAATGTGGATGATATGGGATTTGAGGCTATGGCAGCTGGTTTTAGTGGTAACAGGGAAAAGGAGGTTACCAAACACTTGGTGATTTCTCCTTGTGTGCCCTTCACTGTGCAGACTTATCTTTATTTAGTCAATGCATCCATGTTCGAGGTGTTTTCATTTTAGAAATGAGGAAAACTGAAGTGCTCAATGGGATGGTCAATTTCACTTAAAAAATAATTACGATTATTTGACTTGTACATATTTATGAGATATAGGATGGTAACTGATAATGTGTACAAAGGATAATGATTCCCGCAAGATGGCTAGCATTTCCACCGCAAACATTTGTTAAAGACCTTTACTCACTTGTGATAACTGAACATATTTATGAAACGTGAGTCACTTCCCCGAGGTGAAGTGAAATGGCGAATTTTGGCATGTCTGTTTTGATGATCTCTGAACGTTAACTTTATAGTGACGCCCTTTCCTTTTTCTTCTTTCTGCTCTCTTCCTTCCTATTGTTGAAAGACTCTGACTAATTTGTCATGAACATTTTAATGATGGATTTTTCTTAAAGTTCTGGTGATATTTGATTAGGAAAACAGCGTAACCTTTCAATGAGCGCCTGTTTGATTTTTTTTTATTTTAGCAAATCACTACCATGTCCTTGCCTCTCTGTCTCTGCCTCCTTCATTCTTTCTTGTCCCATCAGAAAGAAGAAACTCACCTTTGCATGGAGTCTGAGCCACGTTACTGGGGTACCACGTTTCTTTCCAAGTCCCAATTGCACCTGCTTGTCAAAGAGTGATTAGCAATATGGATAAAACATAATTTGCCAATCCTGGTCACTTTTTTCCCATTACCATTCTCAGATATGTCTATCCTTCAAGTTTAAATATTACAACATCAGGTGACTTGAAAGGATTCGATCTGGGAATGAGGATGGGTGCTACAAGAGAGCACAAACATTGAAATTATGATTATCTTTATCTCCCTCCCCCAAAAAAATACTAAACCCTGGTAGTTTGCTTAGTGCCACGCACATTAGGGGTTAGGGATATTTCCTGAACAAAATGGCACGTTTGCTTCCCAGTTATTGAGAGAAAGCCTGGGAATTGGTGGCTTTGCTGCTACTCTGCCTGTTTCCTAGATTCTCAGTAGCAGCAAGCATTCTTGATCTGTCACTGCCTTAAAACAGCAACCAGAAGATCTGGCCATTTCCTCATAGTTAAAAGTAATTCACTGACAACATAACGTAGTGACGTCACTAAATATAGGAGGAAAGTAGAAAACGGTGAAAGTAGAAAACAAAATCCCTACTATTACTGAATGCTTTTATTTTTTAAAGGATGACAACAGGTGAACTAATTTCCTAAATATTTTAACTGAGTTCACAGTAAAATTTTAAGTACTTTCCAAAAGACTAAATAAATACCAAAGCCATTCTGATAACATTGCTCTAGTTCTTAAAATCTGACTACAGAGATCTCATTTCCCTCTCCCACTTTACATTGAGGCCGTAATATGATTGACAATCTTAGGTATAGAACCAGAGCAGGAGAGACCGAAAAACCTTGTGAAGAAACTGGGCTTTGGGGCAGCAGGTTTGTATTTCCCATTTTGAAGGTGGACACTCTGTTCTGGTAGAAAATTCCTGAATTTAGTAATGACAGACCAGGTCTTAAATCTACTAGCTACATATCCTTGAGAAAAACTTGTCTGCCTCTCTCATGTTCTGTTTTCTCATCTCAAAAACTAGAGCTACGTGGACCTTTTTATCATGCAGATCAATTTAAAAAAAAAGTGCAAAACTTCCTAAACTACAAAACAGAGAACCAGGTAAGTAATATCATCAATGATTCAAGTGAAGAAAGGAAGAAAATCAGCATAAGGAAAATTTGGCCATTCCACTGTCCTTTTTGAGATATGAGTATTTTTTTTTTACTTTATTCATTCCATATGTGAATCACATTTTAAAAGTTTCATAATTATAGGGAGGGAAATGAAACTCTTTCCTTTAGTGAACATATTTAGATTCTGCTTTACACCATAAAGAGCTAGACGTCTATTTTCCATCTTCCTCTTTACCAGTGCAGTCAAACCTCCTTACGTTTGAGACAAGACAGACCTGGAAAAGTGCAGTAGTTACCCTCTGTGTGACCTTATGGCTGTCATACTTTTCCACTTGGAATGTGTTCACCTTTGAGATATTAAGAAATAGAAATCTCTGTTGAGATGGAAGTGATGTCAAACAGTGACTCATCAACAACCCCTCAAAAATCCTGTTGTTCAAAACACTTTTTCTGTTACCAGTGAAAAGACAATTATGCTGTGACCCATGATTCATCAATTTTTAGATTGTCATTAATATATAAGTTTGAGAATGAAGCTGACAAGGAAAGAGAACCAAATCATTCATGTGGAGCTTGAAAAGGTTGCATAATTTGATCTCCTCTGCAGTTTGCAGAATATGAAGCCAAATGATCACTTTAAATCTGTGGAATGTACAATGTTTTTGTCAAATTTTTTTTTTTGAGAGTGTTTGACTCTAAATTTTTGGTTTCGCTCTTTTGTATCTGAGACTCGTGACTGAATTTGCCATTTCATATAAATTCATGTCAGTTCTTACAAGGAAATTTTCATTTATAGATGCTAATGATAACTTATATTAACTTTTAATAAAATACTAGAAGACTTTGGTTGGTTGGTTGGTTTTGAGATGGGGTATCTCTGTGTTGCCCAGAGTGATCTCAAACTTGTGGGCTCAAGCCAACCTCCTGCACTGGCTTACTGAGGAGCTGGGACAGCAGGTGCACATCACCATGGCCAGCATATTAGAGTAGTTTCATATACTTCATGTCATCCCAATGATGGCTGCACCCCAAAACTAACTTTTCAGTTTCTAATTCAGTAAATGAAGAACATACACCCATGGTCTTCCAAGTTTGTGTTTTCTCAACCCTTAAAATAATTTTGAAAAATGATGGTGGACTTGTATACTTGCTGTTTAATGAAACTCTTAAATTTAAATGTATCATAAATACTGACATTTTAAAATAAAACTCATTTCACTCTTTCATATAAATTTGACAGTATCTGAATTCTTGAGTAGCTAAATTTTTATCAACTTAAAAAATCTCCAGACTCTTTATAGTCAAATATTTTATATCCCTCCTTAATCTTTTCAAACTCATATTTATAATCCATGTAACTCTGGAAAGGTGAGACACAGGCAGACACATTAAGTGACTTACCAGAGGTCACACGGCAGATTCATGGAGCTCTGGGTGTGAATCCAGACTTCTGTCTCACAGTCCATTGGTTCTTTACATTGTTATGAACAATTTGTGATTTGCATTCTGAGTTTAAATTGAAACTTAAAATATGAAGCACCATCTCTTAATAATCAAAACCTTGCATGACACTGCTTCTCTCGTCTGTGAACTCATACATCTTAATACTGTCACTAGAAGAGCATGACCCAAGAGAACCCAGTTGGTTCCATGCCCAGAGGAGACATCGATGTATCTTTAGAAAGGAAAAGAGAATATATTCTTCAATCTTTATATTTAACAAAATGTGATAAAACTTCTGTCTATTACTTTGTAATATTTCTGATGAAGAATAGAAGAAACCTTTCAGTGACCCCTAATAAAAAGGAAAATGATAAAATGATCTTTTTATTTATTTATTTATTTTTTGGGGAAGCCTTCACTGTCAATCACTTTGATGTTTATAAAAGGGAAACTGCTCTGAGAAGGAGAATCATGATGAAGGTCACGTCCATGTAGCCTGAACTTGGGTGGATCCTTTGTTTAGGGTTCTTTCCTCCTCAGATAATATGGAATCTCAAGTTTTGCTCCTACATTTTAAAAACTCTAAAGGTCTTATGCTGGGTACAGTGGCACCCACATGTAATCCCACTTGGGAGTCTGAGGCAGGAGGATTGCAAGTTTGAGACTAGCCTCTGCAATTTAGTGAGACCTTGTCTGAAAGTAAAAACAAAACAAAACAAAACAAAATGATAGTGGTAGACCACCCTCGGTTCAATCCCTAGTACTGCTAAATAAAGACATAATTTTTTAAATGTTTATTCTTAAGTTTTAGGTGGACACAATATCTTTATTTTACATTTATGTGGTGCTGAGGATTGAACCCAGTGCTTCGTGCATGCTAGGCAAGCGCTCTACCACTGAGCCACAACCCCAGCCCCTAAATACATAAATTTTAACCTCAGCAAGGAAGAGCTAGGAAATCTCTAAGGGGTTGCTTAATATGATCCTGAAGAGAAAACCAAGTTTTGTTGAAAACATTTTCCTAAATGATTTCTGCTTCTTGAATTTATGCCTTGAAAAACCAACTTATTTATGTGGAATCTGGAGAAAAGTTAAAAAAAAAAAAACTACAAAAAATAATCTTCCCTAAACTTTCACTAAAAATGTCCATCCACCAATAATATCCATTCGCAATAACAATGCCCATTAATCACTGAGTTGAGGCTAAAGAACACAGGACAGGCGATCCCTGTTGTACATTCAGCTATGTGTCTTACATGGCAGCCTGGGAAGACCCTTTTCCTTGGCTTTCCAGATCTCCTTGGTTTGATATATATCCTTTTTTTTCATCCACATTCCCATCTCCTTTTCTGTCTCTTAGGTTATTACCTCTTCTCTTTATCATCCTTTCCCACTTTACTCCTTTTCCTTTTTCTTTTTGTTTTCCCTTATATTCAAACCTGCTAAAGGTGCCAAACAACTACACGTTAAGTCTGGTTAAGGGCTGATGAAGTCTTACTGTGCTTTGAGAGTAAAGGAGATTCACCAGAATGCTAAGCCTTGCTCTGGAAGAAGTGGCAACCCCGCTTTCAGCTTTCTCTGTCACCCACGCCACCCATTCCACAATCGAAGAGTTAGAGGCATTTGTGAAGATGCATGGAAATGTAGTATTTACTGTGTACCTAACAATGTGCCACTGATTTCGTACACATAATCATATTCAATCTAATTTACATAATTCTTAACATCATACAGGAAGAAATAGAAGCTTCAACTATTGTTCAAGAGGTGCCCATGGAGCAGGAAGATGGTCCAGGTCTACCTGACTTCAAGGCTCTGCAAACTCTTTCCTTTATCTTTTTACTACCTGGGTCTATGTTCACCCCTAATACATTTCTGATGAAATTATATGACCTATCCCAAATGATCATAAAGAGAATATTCGTAGAACATGGCTCAAGCCAGGCCTTCCCACATTGGAATTATGGTACATCTCTAGTCGTCTATTGAATAGATTCTACTGGGTTATTACACTGTTTGGTTTCAGAATAAACTGTTTTCACTAAAAATCTGAAAGCTCAAACTGTGCCTTTCTTTGTGAAGCAGTGCTATCTATTTAGAACAAACTGTTTAGGGGAGTTAAAATGAGTTTTCATTGAAGTAGAATTTTTTAAAAAAATATTTGCCGTTATGCTACTATGCTAAACTGAAACATGTTTAATCTTACAGATTAAGACTTACACACCCATGAAGTGCAATGACACAGAAATGACAACCATTCAGAGCTGGCAGGCTTCTCTTGGATGCTTTAGAAGGGTTAAAACTACCTTTCGTTTCTGCCACAAAGACACACGTGTCTTTCACTGTGATACAAAAGCCATTATATTCAGATTGTACGTACATTTATTCATTCTATCCTGGCAACAAACATCTAGAAGAGAGCTATAGGAAAATGTTTAAATGATTGATAAGGCATTTCCTATCCAGAGCACAAATCACATTATCTCCAAAGGTATTCAAATCCCTTTTCCACTTCAAACATAGAGAATAAATTAATGTAGGAAATATTCTTTGGTTTACACATTTGCTTTGAAGATTAAAGATGTGACCTGGCTTCGCTGTAAGTTAAAGTCGTTAAAATTCTGTTCTTTTGTGGATCACAACAATGTGAGTCTGTAGGAGGGGAGCAAAGCACCCAGGGAATCTTCATCTGGAATATTTTTTAAATGATACTTTTATTAGTGTGTCAGAACATCATTGTTCTGACATATGGGAAGTAGGATCTGGATTCGGGATCCTGTCTTTGTACTTGTTTTGGGGAATTGAGCAAGCATGTTAAAACATCATTGTTCTGTCATATGAGAAGTAGGCTCTCGATTCAGGATACTGTTTTGTACTTACTTTTTGGAATTGAGCAAAATTTCCAGCCTCATCTCCATGATAGGATGGTAATGACATCTGACTGATGGAATTATTGCAAGTTTCAAAAACAGTTATGCATCCAAAATCCTCACCATTATATTCTATATGTAATGCAATAAGGACTCCACAAATGGTTATGTTGCATTCCATTACTCTTATGACACATAAGAAAGTTGTCTAGGGTAAGAAAGACTTGGAAGTATTTTTTAAATGTCATAAATAAGTCCAATAGTCAAATAAGTTTACACAATATCAAATGCCCTCTAAAGCACTACATTAAAAAATTCCCCCAGGCTGTGTTAAACCAGAATTTTCAATGCTTTGTGACCAGGAAGAGGTTCTCTCACTGGTCCTCCCATAAACTATAACACAAGAATGTCACAGAAATTTGAAGGTCTGGTTCTTCAAAACGAACCTCAGAGCTGTGAGCACACTCAAGTATAAGTGCTTTCTTGGTGGTCATGTAAACTTGAGACATTGGCAGTTTTTTGTTGATGACCCAGATTTGTAAAGAAGATATTCTTAGGATAAAATAATTCATGCTTATTAATGATGTTTCAGAAAATTGGAAGATATAAAATATAACAACTTATTATACTCAGGTTCATCTCCTAAAGAAAACCATTGTCAACATGAAATGGATGACTTTCTAGATTTTTTCCACTACTTAATTTTTTGTTACTTTATTTTACTTATACTAATTCTGCATATAAAATCTTGAATGTAGCCTTTTCTTTCAGAGTTAACATACATTATTATAAATTCTATAAGTATCATTTATTAAAGACTATATTGTTTTCAATTAAGTTACCATGCCATAATTTTACTAACCCTTAATTGACGATAATGCCTTTAGGCTTTTACCAGGTTATGGCTATTATAAATTAATCTTATAGTTCTCTGAAGTTTTAAAATTCTAAACTTCTATTCCTCATATTTTTGAAATTTTTCATTTACAATAAATTCTTAGAATTGGAAGTAGGGACCAAAGCTTAATTTACTAACTGATTTTGTTGTTGTTGTTGTTCAGCATAAACTTTATTCACTTGTTTGTCTGAGTATGAATGGAGGATGAGTTGCTATGGTTAGAGTCTCATGGTTTGAGCTACAGGTCAGGCTTTTTAGAATCTGATAAACCCAGGCACACATGCATACACATTATCAGAATTTCCTGTAGCACTATGTGTTATAGGCTATAATTATTAAAATTCTAGTGACAATTTTAGCAATATAGAGAAAAATAGATGCACATAGAGATATACACATACATATACATGGACACACAGATAGGAATTTATGTGTGACAGGAAGGTAGCACCATATTGGATCTATGGATCTCTCACACTCTTCTTCTTTCATCCTATTTCCTGTTTTCAGCAGTGCCATGTTTTGGACAAGTGTTCCCCATGGTCCATGTGTTAAAGGCTTGGTCCCCAAGGTGGCACTAATGGGAAGTGACTGAACCCCAGAGCTGTGATGTCTCATTGGAGGATGTAGGTCGTTGGAGGCATGTCTTTGAGGAGATCATGGGACTCTGGTCTTTCCCTCTTCCTCTTTCTTTGTTACCCTGTCATGAGCTGAGCAGTTTTGGTCTGTCATGCACTCCTACTGCTATCGTTTGGATATAGAGGTGTCCCTCAATAGCTCCCGTGTTAATGCAGGACTGTTCAGAGGTGAGATGATACACGATGAGAGCTGTCAACCAACAGTCCATCCTTGTTTGAATGGACCATGCGGTAACTGTCGGTAGGTTGCAGTGTGGCTCGGGGAGATGGGTCACTCTCTGGAAGGGTTCATCTTCTTGGTGGCTTTCCTCCCTTGCTTCCCAGTCACCATGAGGCAAACTGGTTTCCTTTGCCATCCCTGCACCCTTTGGCCATGATTCACTCCCTCATCATAGACCTAGAGCAAGGAAGTCAGCTGACCAGAGACGGAACCTTTGAAACTGAGCCCAAATCAACTTTTCCTACTCTCAGTTGTTCTTGCTGAGTATTTTGGACACAGTGAAGAAAAGCTGACTGGCACACCTACCATGATATACTGCCACAGGCCCAACACAATGAGGTCAATAGATGAGGTTCTGAAACCTCCCAAACTGTCAACCAAAATAAACCTTCTCTCTTTATTATAAAAAGTGGCTACCTCAGGTATTTTGTTTTGTTTGTTTGTTTGTTTGTTTGCTTTACTGGAACAGAAAGCTGACTAACACAGGTCATTATTGTGCTCTTTCTATCTATCTAAAATATATGTAAGATTCTGACTATCACCAACAGTTGTCTGGTATACATATCAGTTTTGCAAAAATCTTCCACAAAATAGTCATGAAAAAATTGTCCTTTAGCTGTTAATGCATTTTTAGTTGAGTGTGTCAAATCACTTCAGTATGAATTAGCCCTGGAGAAAGGTTCAGCTTGACTTGAGGTTCTCAAATCCTCAGGCCTATTTTATTTAAATAAATAAATAAATAAATAAATAAATAAATAAATAAATAAATAAATAAATCACTTAATAGCTGAGCTGGTGACACATGTGTATAATCCCAGTGGCCTGAGAAACTGAGGCAGGAGGACTGTAAATTTGAAGCTAGCCTCAGCAGCTTAGGGAGGCCCTAAGCCACTTAGTGAGACCCTGTCTCAAAAGTAAAAATAAAGGACTCAGGATGTGGCTCAATGGCTAAGCATCCTTGGGTTCAATTGCTGGTATTTTTAAAAAAAATAAAAAGTAAAAAGCACTTAATAAATAGCATTCCAACAAACTGTTTCTAAATGTTATCTTTTCCAAATTCCCACAGACTGGTCTGTTTCTTCTGTTACTTCCTTAGCAACTCAAAGTAGTTTCTCCTTTCTCTAAACACTCTTCCAACAGAGCTGCCAGATCAACCCTCCTGGAACCTTATTCTGATCACTTCATGTCTTAATTGATAGCCTCTTATGACTTCCTAATAATCCAGGGGGTGGGGTGGGAATCTGAATGTGATTTTTTTCAAAGTCTTTCCTTCTCTTCAGGCAACTCCAGCTCTAGTCAAATCCAATTCCTCTTCTCTCCATCTACCCACTTTTACCTGCTCATCTCATTCCTTGATTCAGTCTATCTAGCTGGTCTAGAAAACCCTATTACCTCTGCAATAAGGATAATAGCTAGTAGGTATCTCATAATGGCTACTACTTTGTGCCAGGACCTGAATAAATGTCTCCAAATGTTATCTCATTTGCTTTAATCTTTAAAGCCTCAATTTCATATTTGAAACAACTGGGCTCATTTAGGGATTTGTTCAAATTCACACGGCTTATTTTAAATGTAGAGCTCTGTTGGATTCCGGAGTTCTTGTTCTTTCAACATTTGTACATTTTTATGGCCCAAATATTATTTGTTCTTCTATCTCAGCTATCACCAAATTCATGAAGTGTTTTCCATTGTTCCACGGAGAAGTGACCTTTCACTCTTCTGAATTCTTGTAAATATTGCTCTTTATCTCTACTACACTATTGATTATGCTGCCTGTCACTATCTTTAGTTTTATGTCTTCTTTCACTTTTTATTCATTCCATGTTTTATTAAGTTTAGATCTATTTGATAAGGGCTTTGCTAGGTACTTGGTATATAAAATAAAAAACATGACTTGTGCTCTCAAAAAGACACAAAATTCAGTTGTGGAAACTCAAAATAAACAGGCATTAGACATTTAAACTTGGACTGTGAGACCAAAGAAGAGAAAACACTGAGACAATAAAGAAAAGTCTGAACTGGGTAGAGGGGTTGGATTGCTGGGAGTTGGCCTTGCTAAGTAAAACCTCCGCTAGGACATTCGGATGAAAAGAAATTTGCCAAGCAAAGGATGGATGGGTGGAGGAAGAACATGCTAGAACAAAGAAAATCATAGGCCACAATTCTGAAGCAGAGAAAGACTGTGTTCTAAAACCAAACCAAGGTTATTCAAGGACACACATAGAACTGTGCTGCTGCCTATGTGACTGGAGGGATTTGCAGTGGGGTCCTGAGGTCAAAATGCTTTCAATGAGTCCCTGAGGTAGGAAGAAGCAAAGTGTCCATGGGGGTGGAAGAAGACAGGGTCAGATTCCTCAACACTGGATAGTACTAAAGAGTTTGCATCTCCTTATGCAAATGGAAGTCTCTTGCAGGACTTAAATCAGTGAGTGCTGTGTTCCAGCTTCCTGAGTGTGTCTATTATTCAAGAAGGGACACTGGGACACTGTGAGCTAACATGTTGATACCTATCTACTTTATCGTTAATGTGTTTTAACTCCGTGGTGCCTCACATAATTCTTTATCAGTTGTTTAATGCTTCTATCCTGAGACACACATAATGAGTTTGTGTCCTTGTCGTCTGAATCATACATGCTTTGTCATCCGAAACAGGCTATTTTCTTATATAATTACACCAATTCTTACCACAGAGTACATGTAAGACTCTACCTTTTATTTTGTTTTGTTTTCCAGTTGGTACTTTTTTAACTGTCTTCCATCAGGTTGAGGCCTTCCCAAATGTCTGAGTTGAGCTCTTGATATTGCTGCCAGCTGAAAATGACTGTTTTACCGTGAACTACAGACATTTGGTGCAATAACTGCTTTGACAGTTTAGGGATAAAAGAACTGTCAAACTTTTCATTCTAAGGCTACAGTTTACAGATATTTCAGGAGTAAAGTTTGGTGTTCCCTTTGAATCAATTTGTCACAATCTGTGCTAATCCCATGTCCAAAAGGACTTACTTTCCAACAGATTGCACATGATAGTCATTGGCCTTTCTGACAAGACTCAACAAAATTGAGTTTGGAGCAAGTTAGAGGGGGATAGAGAATGCTCAAGACCACCTTTCCCCCATTGAAAATCCACCAAAAAGACGGGACTTGAAGGGAGATAATGTTCATGGTTCTTAAGCTGGTGGTAATCAGTTAACAAGAGTTTGTTAGTTTTAAAAATATTTTTTTTATAACTTTCTTTCTTTCTTTCTTTCTTTCTTTCTTTCTGTATGTATGTATGTATGTATGTATTTGGTGCTGAGGATCAAACCTACTGCCTCACATGTACTAGGCGAGTGCTCCACCACTGAGCCACAACCCCAGTCCTCCAGGTCTTTTGAGAAAGATTCAGAGACCAAATCTGGGCTAGGAAAAAGATTCCATGGCTAATTAATGATATTTTCTCTACATTCCCAAGGAGGACACGGTAGCTGGACACATGATTATTCTGCCAATGTCCACTTAAAATAGCCAGGGTCTTGAGTTTTTCTAGTATGGCAGAATTTAAGAAAACAAGAGGGAATATGAACCAAGGTCCTTAAAGAATGACAATAAACACTACCAAAAAAATAAAAGGCCTGTGAAACTAGAACTAATATTTAAATAGTGCTATGGATTATAAAAATGGCCTCAGTAAACATTTGGATAATGAGCACAGGCAGATACAGAATTCTTTTAATGGCACTTTCTATCCATTAAATGTCCTGAATTGTTCTTTAAATTTCTCATTATCATTACCTTGCTTCTCTTAGATTTTCACATGGAGCTTCTGTAAATAACTCTGGAAAATTCCATTGCAACTTTCAGATATCTTTTTCTTATTACATTTACTAGAACTTCTAAAAACAGTATAAACAAATGCAAGGGAGACTTACATACCTTACTTGTTCTTATTTTTAATAAAAATTTCTTTAACATCTTACCATTCAAAATCTTATATTATAATAAGGGGTATTTTTAAAATAAGACTATAAATTAATTTTTATAAATAACATTTTTTGCTATTAATTGATATGATTCATATGATTTTTCTCATTTTATTCATTCATGTAATATATTTCCTAAAATATATTTCCACAAACGTACATTTCCATAAACATACATATTTTCATAATACATATACATATTTACATAAAAATACATGACAATGGTATACTATTCATGTTGCCATAATTGATATGTTAATAGTTTGTTTAAGGTTTTTGTTTCAATATTTGAAAATGAGAATAGTCAAAGTATTTTTTCTTTTGAGATAATCATCCCTTACATTATTGCATCAGTACTATGCTTATCTTATAAAACTTAGTAATCTTACAGTTTATCTTCTGGATCCACCTAAAGTACTCATCAAGAATCTAGGCTCTTATATTTGACCGAGATGGGTTAGAAATCCAGTTGTACTAATTACTAACTGTCTCATCTTGGTCATTTAACTTTTACATATTCCCCATCTGTAAGAAATGAGATCAAAATGGTATCTACCTTATGAGATTGTTTTAAATATGATGGTTTATATTAAGTGTATAGATAATCTGTGACAAGTTAAAAGCACCCCAAATATCTGTGTAAATACATGTTCACACCCACATTCTGAAAAACACAAAAAATAAGAATGTACAGTATTTTAGGTATTTTAAAGGCATAATAAAATTCACCAGTAAACTAGTGAGAGCTTCATGATCCTTAAATCCTTAATTCTATTAAACTTTTGACCTCTTTCTTTCATGTATATTTGTCTTTCAAGGTCTTCTACCTCTTGTCATTTTTTATATTTATTTTATATTAGCACAGATATCAACTATTTCAGTGAGATTTTAAAAATAGATCAGTGAGTTTTATATACTCATATGTGTATTTGTGTGTGTATATGCTTAATCCCTTCTAAATCAATGTCTGTATCTCATTTCTCGCTCCTATTATTTTTCTTTTTCTTCAACATTATCAGAACTTTTTCATTAGTGTTTCCCCAAAATAACTATTAAATATTTCTCCTTTTTTCTTCTTCTGTTGTCCTGGTTAGTTAATTTCTACCTTTATTGATTTCTGTTGCTCTTTTTGGTGTTTCCTTTTTTTTTTTTTCCCTACCTCCCCACCCACCATGACTAATCTCTGTAGGCTGAGGATGCATGGTGGGAGGGGAGATGTTTGAATTGGGAGGGGGTTGGAGAAGAGGTGTGAGTCCTCATCTCTAGCTATCTAGCGGTCACATGGGGCTGTCTTTTCCTTCCATCACTAGCACTGAGTTTGGACCTGTGGGTCAAGGCTCATAGGAGAGGAGAGCTGTGTTCAAGAGCACAGAACATCCTCCTGCCTAGGACAGGTATTTGCTTATCAGAGTGTGGGCTCTGAGACTGGACACTAGCTCTGCCACTTACCTCACAAAGAATTTATCACAAATAAGATCCTTCCTTAACTTTCTAAACCTCATTCTCCTCATCTGTGAAAAGGCTGAAATAAGAGCCTCTTTCTTGTAGGATTGTTGTAAGATTAAATGAGATAGTAAGGTGCTTGGGTTTACCTCCCTGGTATACCTGTACTGATACACACTGCTGTGTGTGTGTGTGTGTGTGTGTGTGTGTGTGTGTGTGTGTGTAAAATACTTCTCAAATTAATCATTCAAGAATATTTCTTGAATGAGCCTTGGGAATTTCCTCCCAGCTTTAAAATTCTATGTGTTACTGGGACCCAATCTTGCGAAGAGATTGAAGAGCTCACTGAACCTCTACAGCTATTACGTGATAAAAATGATTGAAGCCACTTGCCAACATAAAAGTGCCTGGTGCACGGTTATTAATAATACTGAGCAGTGCCCATTATAGAAAACCTGCAGCTTTTATGCTTCCATAATTTTAGTCATGCTATCATCCTCTCAAGAAAGAAGAATCGCCCCCAACAAATTCTACACGCTCTCTATTTTCCAATAAAGAGACCCTTGCCAATGATGGAAACAATGGCAGGTCCTGTTCACTAGCCCCACTCAGAGGCCTGGAAGGAATGTGTATGGGGAACATTTACTTTGCCCCACACAAATCATCACCTGCAGCTGTTTCCAAGGCGATGGAAAGATGTTCCATTAACAGAAAGGGGAAGGGAGGTGTTCCCCCCTTCAGTACAGAGCAAGGCACTCTTTTATAATAAAAAACAGCATGAAAGAAATTCAGAGAAAATAACCAAAATAGACTTCTTAAAAGCAAGCCGAATATTCTTTTAACATGACATTTACTACCATGACTTGTTTCGGAGAGGATTTGCAGAGAAAAATCTATGACATTCCTCCTTTTTCAGATAAGACTTTTCATAATGACTCCACACTTCCTGTTCAAAGGGCAGGAAATTATTGTTTATCATTCTGGATTGCTGTGTGTAAAAATTTTAAATTAGAATGTAATTTGTTGAGCTCATAGCCAATATATAACATTTAGTGAATATAAAGTACAAGTTGTCCTCTATAAACTGCCTCAAACGGTGATAGGAAAGTTACGGTGATAAACATTTTAGTGATGTTTAGCATGCTGAGAAAAATATTAAAGTTTGGTTTTGGAGAGGAAGATGGGGGAGGAAAAAAATAACGACCTTTGAGGAAGAGTTGCTTCTGTTTTTCCTTTCATTCACTAAGTCATCTTGGGGCCTAATCGTCTTTTACCAAAGACTTTAGTTAAATTTTTGAAAGAGGAAAAATAAAAAAGAAATGCAATCTCCTTAGATGGGGTCATTGTTACAGCTTGATTCCACTTTCATTAAAGTTTTATTACTTTGAAAATGTGCTAGTTATTTACACCATAGTGTGAAAGGAGAGGATTTTTGTATTCGAGAGCTTTCCCCAAGATCACGTTCAACATGAACTGCTAAATACAGAGCTTTCTTCAAGGTGGGCCTCTTAGGCCTTCTGGAATGTTTCCTAAGGATGTTCTGAATTCAGGATTCGAGGATCAGCACTTGATCATGTAACCATGGCCGCTCTACATTTTTGTATCTGGTGATAACCTGTTTCTGTGGACTGGAGTCATTTTTTTCTCAGGCAGTACAGATGTAAGATTAATATACTTTGGAATGTGATTTGCTACAGATGTTTGCAGCAGAAAGATGAGGGGGAAAGCTAGATGGACAAATTACTTTGGGAGGAGAAGCCACAGAGAAAACCTGAGTGGCGTGGGCTTCCAGATGACTTTCCCTCCTCTTGGTGCAATGCAAAAAAACTGTGAAACATTTCCTTGTCTTCAGGAAGAGTTGAAATTGGGAAGGAATTGGGAAATGTTTCAGAGAGAGAAAAAAAGGAATTTGCTTCCTTTTTGTTTTTTTGTACCCTTGTTCAGGGCGGCTATTGAAAGCTAAACTGGGATGGCAAATATTCTTGCTCTCACTGTCATGTGGGAACAGTAATCTGCAATTTTATCCATCGGATTTGTCTTTATTTAAGTTATTCGAGGACTATAAAAGGTACTGGTAACAGCACCCACATGCAAATTTCACTTGCAGAACTACTTGATGAAACCAGAATGGGATTAAGTTTTTTTTTTTTTTTTTTTTTTTAAGCAAAGCACAATAAAAATCACAGACAACATAGGGAACCAACGCCCCCTGTTGTTAAAAATGTGTAAATCCACAAGTACGTTCACCTGGACTCAGGGCCTCAGGTATTTTACTCTTGATTGGTGTGATTACCTATGCAGAGGGCTCCTTGTTGTTATTTTTACCAGCATACCAGATGGCCTGGTCCATCGCATCCCTCCATGGTGATTGTAGCCAAGTGCATACTGTCGTGTCAAGAGTGAGGAAGAGACAGACGAGAGGTGCCCCAGCGCCCACAGAGCCGCTGTGGAGGGCCCTGTTAATTGCCCCATGGTCCAGCCTCAGCCTCAACCTGATTCCCAGGCAGCAGACCAGATGGCCCCATCCTCCACTCCAGGTACGTCCGCCCACCAAGGAGGGTACTGCCACCTGTTCAAGGAAGAGAGGTGAGCCCATTAATTCTGATTTACAAAGATGACACTGATTGAAGAGAGATGAGCACCTGGAACATAGCCCATTTCTAAAAAATGGGCCACGAAGGCCTCTTTATTCTTCTAGTTCTCTGTCCTCTGGCCTTGCTTACAACAAAAAGTTAGCTGCAGCCTTTAAACTCCGTTTGCTCTCTAGTTTTATTGTTGGCAGAAAGCTGTGCCGTTTATCAACATTATCTCCTATTGGCAGATTCCAGACAGTGAAATGGTAGTTGTTGGGGCCATTAAGAGACAACACCACACTCTGCCTGATGCAGAATTTATAGAGTCTTACTGTGGAAGGTCCTGGAAAGTACAGATTGTCTCAATAGATGAAATGACAGCCTAGTACCTCAGAGATAGGGCAATTCCAAGTTCTCTCAGGCCTCAGGTACAACAGGCTTCTGAGGCTTGTTAAAAATGATACTGATAAACTTTTAAGATTTTTGTAGGATGTATCTTTTCTGTGCCTATGCCTTTAAGGAGACCTATGCTTTCTTCTCCCTAAGAAACTCCTACTAATTCTCTTTTGAGGAAATTTGCATTTCTACCTGGGAAAAGTTAGCATATGTGCTCCTTTTACTTTCCTGTATTTCCATATTGTGTATATATATAATTTTCCCTCAATGTCTAAAAGGGATTGGTTCCAGGATCCTCCATGGGTACAAAAATCCACAGATTCTCAAAAGGACATAATATTTGCATATAACTTACAAATATTCTCTTATATTTTTAATACTACCTCTGGTTCACTTATAATATACAACATAACGTAAATGCTATATAATTACTTGTGATCCTGTATTGTTTGGGGGATAATGACAAAAAAAATATTTTGTGCATATTCAGTACAGATGCAAATTCTCCCATGTATTTTCAACCCACTGTCAATCAAATCCACAGAGGTGGAGCCCATCGATGCAGAGGGCTGACTTACGTGTGTGTTTGTGTGAAGTCTTCAGTTGAGTTTCTCAGAAATGCAACCTAAGAGAGAGACCCATGTGTACATGCTTTATTGAAGATGTCTTCCTAGAGAAGGGTAATAATGGACCATCATGTGGCAAGGATACCATCTCAGATAGAGTCTATCCTTAGCTGGTCACCATGAGGAGCTCTGCAATAGGAATTGTACCTCAGAGTTGGTCTCAACTTGTAGGAATGGGTCATCCTTTGCTCTCTGTCAATGGGTCATAGTGCTGTACCTCCTGCTCAAGGAGGACTTAGCTCAGTCTAGGACAGTGGCTCTCAGGAGGTGATCTGTAGACTAACACCATCAGGACCATCTGGAACTTGTTAGAAATTCCAGTTCTCAGGGATCACCCCAGATTTATGAAGTCAAAAACTCTGGAAGTGAAATGCAGAAATATGAGGATAAGCAAACCCTCCAGATGATTCTGATTCATTATAAAATTTGAGAGACACTCATCTAAGTCAATTCTCTGGAGAAGGAGGATAGTTATGAGATTGTTAGTCACCACTGACAGCAGCTACAGGGTGGGTACACAGGAGAAGTCAAGGGAATCATTTTTACCAGGTCTCAGGCAAATTTTGTGCAAAGGAAGAAAAAATGTGAACTAAAATATTAAGCATGGAGAAATGTTAGATAAAGAAAGTGAATTTCTAGGCAGGAGGAGAATTGTACATGAAGGTTTTAAAGTTAATAAAATTGACTACACAAAAAAAATGTGTTTGGGGAGTAAAATCAGCAATGTGTAAGAATTAGAAATAGAGATGGGAGAAGCAGTTATTAAGTTTATCTCTCAAAATTCAGGCTTCCATTATAAAATAGATTATGGGTTCATTCACTAAGATGAGACTCATTAGAAGATGATAATATTGTATGGAGGTGACACAGAGTTCAAACTGGACATGCTGGTTTTTGAGATGTCCTTGAGACATTCAAATAATATTATGTGCAGTTGAATATAGTCATTCCAAGACTCTGGACTGGTGATAAACAGTTGAAACTTGTTCCTACAGAGTGGTTGCAGCAGAAGGTAATGAGTATCTTGTTTCTGAGGGAAAGAGAGCATGAACCAAGCATATGGCCATTTTCTAAAAGTCAGATGAGAATAAATGGGCGAAGGAGATAAAGAAGGAGGAATCAAAGGAGAAAAAATAAAAAAATAAATAAATAAGAAAGACATCAGACCAAGGGAGAAAAAGGTATGCAAATGGTATTGTGGTCAATGATATTGGATGCTATTAACAGACCTAACATAAAGAGATCTGGAAGATGTCCCCTGAATTTAATGACTTGCATTTTAGTTCTTTCATGGCAGCAAGGCACACAAAGACCACAATGAGGGCTAATATCAAAGAATGAGTCAATTGGTTTATTGGGTTAATAATTCAGAGGAAAGGCAGCATGCATAGGAGACCTTAGCCTATCAAGCCAACACTCAGTTTCTGTGGATGTGTGCATCCTGGAACATGTCAGAAGAAGAACCAAACTTCTGTTAATTCAGCAAGTGATGTGAGAATGCTTTACCTGGTTTGAAGAGTATTACCCAGCTCACCATGGCTATAATCGTAGTTCTGCTGTTGGAAGGTTTATTGTTTTCCTTACAAAATATATAACTAAAACCTGGCCTTCTGTCCCCTAACTCTGAAAGTGATCAGTCTCTTTCTACTGTGTTAGCTCCAAAAGATATTTTTGCTCTAATCTGTCTCTAAATGTCATCACATCCTGCTTAAATCCAGCAAAGAGAGAGAGAAAAAAAAATGGTATTGGATGCTATTGAGAGACCTAACATAAAGAGTTAGTTTGAAATAAGTCTAAAATAACTCTTTATGTTATTTTTTTATTTCTTACTTAATTGGATTATTCATGAGCATGACCTATTTTTGCCACAAGGGCTCATTGTTTTAAAGAACTGCAAATAGTGAGAAATTTTGAATAAATGAACTCTCATTGGAAGGTAATGAATGTAGGTAATATCTCCTACAGAATAGAACTTGAACTCAGAAAACTTAACAATTCCTCTCTCAAAAAATTGAAACCCACATATTTGCAATCAAAATATATACATTTTTGTTGTGCAAATATAATTTACAAACTACAAAATAGTCATATTTACCTTTACAACAATACTGAACACACAAAACCAATTAGTACAACAATAAATTAAGTTAACCTCCTTTAATTTCAGATTAAATTCTACTATAGCCCCATACAAGAACAATATTATAACAAAATACAAGATGAATAAAGAAAAAAGAATTGCATAATTATTTGCATCTATGACTATACAATAAGGTGACTTTTATTCAACCTCTGTATGTGCTATAGTCTAACAAAAATGTATTTCCTTTCATTTGAGAATTAATATGTGATTTTACTTTTTGTATTTATTCTTAATCTATTCTTAAGGATTTTTGAAAATAAAAAATTTACATTAAAATCACTAAAGGTATTTTATTTATATGAATTATAATAATCTAAAATGTATGATGATAAAAATACAATTAGTCAAAATAAAATCTGCATGGATATTTTAATCTTCATGTTGATCTGTGGAATAAAATAAATGGTGATAGATATATGAAGTTCTTCTTTTAATCATCTGTAGTAAACCACACTAAAACTTAGAACTTGAAACAATGATATATTATTTTGCCTATTTCTGTGAATTAACTGGTCTCAGTTGTATAATTCTTCTTGTTGGAATCAAACTTCTAGCTTAGCTGAGGTCAGACCATGCTATATGGGCCCCTCTTTTTCTCCAAGTCTTTTCATGTAACCTTCATTCATTTGGTCATCTAACTTGGAGCTCTTACCAGTATGACAGCTGGACTCCAAGAGGAATCCAAAGGACAAATCTTCATACTCAAGAACTTTTCAAGTATCTATTTCCTTAGTGGTCACTAATGCTCATCAGTCAAAGAAAGTCACATGGACAAGTACAGAGTCAATGTGGGAAGGAACTACATAGAAGTAGTTGAAATGGAGTCATGGTTAGTTGGGCATTCAAAACTACTGTTCATCAAAGTTCTTTATGAAACCTGAGAAATCTTTGTATCATTATAAAGTAAATATACAGTAAGTAATATCAATATTTTGTTCATTATTTATACTCATTGTAGAATCATCAAACATTGTCTACTAAATCTGGCTAACCATCAAATTAAATTAAATTTCCCTAGAGTTGCAGGCTCCCTAGGTATATGTCCCTCTAGGTCAAAGTTCTACCACATGTTTTGTCCCTGGACATGATGGTTAGCTATCTTTCTATCCTCTAATATCTGTGTAGTTTGCTTTGATAGTGTGGCATATCCATATTAATTCAAGCTTGCATGAATGAAAGAAAAGAATGTAAGGCAGTCAGTCGCTGGCAATCAAATGTTTCATCCCAGAAACAACATAAGTCACTTCCACTCAAAATTTATAGATCATAACTTGTTATATTGCCATGAGTAAGTTCAATGGAATGGCCAAGATAAATATCTATATAATCAGAAGCAGAAAAGAACTATAACTGAGTGAGTATAATCCAATAACCAGATTTCCACTGTTTCTATTTTGGGATACTATGCAATACTTATAAAGGACTAGATAGACTTATTTCAATGATATAAATTTTATGATATTTATATTAAATATGAAACCATAAACAATTTTAGTAAATTTTTAGTAAATTCACTAATATTTATATTTATAATCAGTATGAAATTATGTGTGCCAAATTTTAGGTGTGTACTCTTAGGGAGGATAAAAGATAGGACCATAGGAGTTGAACAACATTGTCACAATTTGTTCTGAATATCCTCTGTTTTCTGAGTTTCTTGAAAATAATAAAGGTTAAATATACATTGTGCAAACACAAGCAGTTATTACAACCTGTGTATGATAATCCATGCTTTCAGTTCTATATTTAGCTGTTTGTTGTTGGTTGGGGATTTTTGTTTGTTTCCTTTTAATCTTTGGATCAGGATAAAACAAAGATCCATGAAACCGCCTTTTGATCTTTTCAAACTTGGAGAAATCCCTGCTTCCTGTAACCTTCCCCCTTAATCAGATGGGGAAGGACAGGACATCAGAATTACATGATGGCCCGGTGGGGGTAGTGTTTCTTACCTGTTACTTTGGGACTGAAAACTCAACTCCAGTGGGGAATTAGCCGTTCTGTGACCAAGGTGTGGAAGTCATCATCCCCAAGCAGAATGGGGTTGGCAACTTGAGACTTTACCTAGGATCTCTTCCCCGTTTTGAATGAGAGGGGACACTCACCTCTTGGGTCCTTCAGAGGAAAGAGCAGAAAGATTTCCTTCTTTTCCTTCAATCTCTCCTCGCATGGCCTTCCTCTCAGCCCGGATAATTCGTTTTCCCACCTTCCCTGCCTCCTTCAGGACACTCCAACCCACTCACAGAATCATGAAGTTTAGCCCTAAGTTCTTGCATCTTATAACCTTGGATTGACTCAGCTGGCAGCCACACATCAGCAGGCCTCTCCCCTGCCCATCCATCTTGGGCTCCACTGAGGATCAGTATGGTCCCTGGTGCCCTTTGTTTGGTGATTAGAAGTCAATGTATTGAAGGAAATGGTGGGCTAGGTTTTCATTTTTTTAATTTTAGTGTATTTATATCCATATTAACATTGGCTGTGGACAATTTATCTTGAGTTAGCTAAATACTTCTTACTTCAACAGAATTAATATAATTTTTTATTCTTAGTGTCATAGAGTCTAATCTGACATTAACATGACTTTGACTCTTCCTTTCATGATAATAACCTTGGCTAATTATTCTAAAAAAGGCATTCATTTCATTCCTGATCCTGTCTCATTACAAAAGACCTACACACTGGCTGAGAAAAGCTCTTCATGGACTATTCGGAGGAAAAAAAAAGAAAAGCATCCTCAATAGATTTTTTTTTTTCTGATTCTTAATTCGTTTTTCTGAGGCAAAAAAAAAAAAAAAGAGGAAAAAAAAAAACTAATTGCATCATCCCAAGACCAAGAAAAATTCAGGGGCAGAGTGACAACAATAGATTGGATACATCAAAAATAATTAGAATGGTACAATCTAAAATTCTGGGGGAAAAAAATCTTCCATAGGATTTATTGCTTAAATTAGTTCAATTTCTTTTAAAGTCTTGTTTAACAAGTGTTCCCTGTGCACTTACTCTATGCCTCAAAGAACACTAGAAATTGTGAGAAATAGAAGCACCATGTGAGTTTGTCCTTAAGGTTTGTTTGGAAGACAGGATGTCTCAAAAGTACCAGGAGAGAGAGGTGGTAACAGCTCTGTCTACACGAAGGTTCTCAGAATTGGCAAGGCTGATCTTGGGACATTTACTGAATTGAATTTGGTTTTTGAAGAAAGCAAGTAGTTTCCACTAAGTTGAAGTAAAAAGTAAATGATTATGTAGAATTGCTTTCCTTCTTTTCTACTGGAATTTACAATAAAATTATTACAACATTTGTAAATTAACAAGAAAAAGAGTAATGAGATTAGTGGGTATGGTGAAATAGGCAGACACTTGCAAAGACGTGTAGATTAATAGAATTTTTTGTGAATAATTAATAGTAAACACCAAGAAAATTTACATTTTTACTTCACTCTTTCCCTTTTTATATAAATATGTTATATAAGCAGTATCAGATTTTTAAAATTTCTCAATTCAATATTACATTTTTTATTTGTCCTTTATAGATATACATGACAGTATATATATATATATATATATATATATATATATATATATATATATAGAGAGAGAGAGAGAGAGAGAGAGAGAGAGAGAGAGAGAATATCTTATCATTAGGATCCCATTCTTGTGGTTGTGCATGATGTGGATATTCACTGTGATATATTCACATATGAACATAGGAAATTTATGTCTACACTGGTATCCATTTCCTTTCAGAGTTTGATATATATTAGTCTAAGACCTCCTAGCTTTCAAGGTCTGGGTTGAGAAATCATCTGAGATCTCAATTGGTTTAGATCTAAATGTGACCTGTTTTCTCTAGCAGCTTTAAAGTTCTATCCGTATTCTATATGCTAGGCACTTTCATAATAATGTGACTTTGTGTGTCTCTGTTGTAATTTTGTATGTTTGGGGTCTGGTAAGTCTTCTGTAATTTTTTTATTTCATTCTTAAGGTTTGGGAAATTTTCTGATATTATTTCATTGAAAATATTGTGCATTTCTTCTGTATGTATCTCCAAGCCATCTTCTATCCTGATAAAAATCTTTTATTTGGCCTTTATATCTTATCCCATATTTCTTGGAAGTTCTGTACATGGTCTCTAACATCTTTTCTGCATGGTCAACTTTATTTTCAAGATTATATATTTTTTTCATTGCTGGAAGCTGTATCTTTCAAGTTGTCTAGTTTGCTGAGGATGCATTTCATTTATTTTTTAATTCGGTTTATTGATTCATTTCAAGAATTTTCACTTGATTTTTTTTCCAGAATGTCTACCTCTTTATTGAAGTGATTTTTCACTTCTTATATTTTCTCTCTGATTTCACTTCTTACCCCCTCCTTTACCTTGCAGATCAGCTTAATTATGAACTTTCTAAACTCTTTTTCTGACATTTCTTCCACTGTGTTGTAGATGGATTCTGTAGTTGAAGTATTTTGGTTTCCTTGGGGTGGTTTGCTCATTTGCTTTTTCATGCTCTTTGTTTGTATACCCACCTAACAGTACAGATCTGAGGCAATAGAATGCTTCCCTATGGATTTATAATGTCTCTGCTGGTTTCCAGTATCTGAAAGACTAGGGGGAGAAAAATAATGACAGCAATCAATACAAACAATATGCAGCATTAAATAATTCCTACTTTGATGTCTACAAGGTTAATTGTCACAATTAACAGAAATGAGAAGAGGAATGATTGCCCACAGTAGAAACAGTAAGTTTGCAAAAGGTTTATGATTTCAAATGGTGAACAGGGTGAGAACAGAAGAGATGTACGATGTGATGATTATGAGGGAGGAGGAGAGAAAAAAAGCTGAAGAAAGAGTGAAAGAGAGAACAAAAGAGATTGGCTGTTAGCAGAAGAAAACAGTGAAAGAAAATCAAGGATAATAGATAAATGAGAGAAAATTTATATATAATAACTTAAAAAATAATAGAATACATACCAAAACCAAAATACACAAATCAAACATTCTAGTCCTCAAAAAAAATGAGCTCTGAAAAATAACTGCCTCCAAAAAGCATTAGAAATATTAGAAATGAGAAAAAAACAAATATGTATAAGTGTCCATGACCAATTCAACTCACAATTAAAAAGAGAAAAGAAAAAAATAGTTCTTGATAAAAAATTAAATAATGGTTTCCATTGTAGTTCAATAAGTTCTCGCCTTTCCTTCTCAGCAGCATCTGAAGTGTTCTGTGAGAGGTGATCCCTATACGTGGAGTTCCTGGAGGTGGATGATAGGCCCAGGTAAGCTCCAGGTTCTTTGTTGAATGCAAGTGGTCTGAAGGTGTAAACCAGTACAGCTCCAGGGCCCAGCAGTTGCTGGTCCACGTTGGAAGCCTGCAACCCAGGGATCTCCCCTGGGTTCCATTCATGTGGTGGAGGAGCCAATCCTTTGTGCCCTTAGTCACACACAGAGCCCACATTTTCTGGCCTCTTGAGTGACTCTCCAAGCTCAGTCACCCCCTCCCCCCTTTCAAATTCCTGGCTGGGAGGGAAGAAGCTGGTCCTGTGAGCTGCTGGACTCAAGGGGGAAGGAGGAGCCCACAGCTTTCTACAACTCATATTCCTCCACGTAAACCCCTCTCCACATCTGATTTTCTCCTGGTCATTTAGGCACACACTCTGTTATGCAGCATGGGTTTTTCAGGCCTGTATTTCAGGCCCAGCTGCCGGCCCCCATTCTGTGGCTGCAAAATGGTTCCATCTTCTGTCCGCTAAGGGCAGCTGGAAGAGATGCACTTCTTTTCCACACACAGATATTATGTGACACACCTTTCAGGTGAGTCTGGCAATATCTTTGCTCTCTGATCTCTCTATACCCTAAAAGTGATTTTCTTTAATTTCTTTATCCCTCCACTTTCATCAGGGGGGACTGCTCTAGCTAGCACCAGTGATGGTGGTAGCTTGGGAGATTTTTTCCCTTATTTTATTATATCCAGCTTCTAAGTCCCCATTCGTCTTTGAAAGTTCAATTCCCAGTAAAGTGCCCCACCACCCCACTTTTTTTTTTTTTACCAACATTTCATAGGAGCTGCCTGCTTTCTTGGTATCATGCCACAGAGCAGCCAGGAGAGCCACCTTCTCTATTCCGCCATCTTCGTCCTTCTCCATATGTTATTTATGTTAGTGATGAATTAGAGACAGCTCATCATCTTGACCACTGTGAATGTTTAAGTCAATTTTGGCATAAATACTTCATGGAACAGAATACTAGGTTTATAAACAACACAAGTAAATATGGAAACTAAACATGGAAAATGCTTATGCAATAATTGACTAACAGCAAGTTATATATTTATATAATTCTTATTATCCTATCTGCTTAACAATCAAAATACAAGAACAAAAACAGCATCCATGGGGGATAAACAAAGAATATATATCAAGAAGCAGGTCAACAAGAAGAAGAGGATTTTAGCCTCATAACCTCATTAAAATTGCAAGATGGAGACCATTTTTTGTTCCCAAGTAGGATGAATTTGACTGGGGTAGAAACAAAGATGAACAAATTGAGTTAATCATAGTCAGACAGGTTCAAATTCTGCATCACAATGTGAGTTCTCTTCAAGAAGATGAACCACATAGATCTAGGCCCATAACTGTAGCTGGAGATGCTCCTCTCATTGAGCTCATTATCAACAGGCTTCATTTGCCAGGAATAGTAGAGAAAAAACTTTTCCACTCCTCTTAACATTAGGTTAACTTTTGCCAATGAGATGTTTGATTTCAAAGAAACTGATTGTGTGTGTGTGTGTGTGTGTGTGTGTGTGTGTGTGTGTGTGTTTGCAGTTCTTCTGGAGATGTCATTTCCTATCTTTGGACTCTTTTCTCTTTTCTCCTTTTCCCTGATTTTTCTCTGTCATCTCCATTTGCTAGTTTTGAATGGCTCCATCTATTGGTGCAGGCTACCTAGGTTCCTGTGCTAAACACAGAAGATTAAATAGTTCATCACAGCCTCAGCCTATCCACCTGTTGGGATCTGGGTATTCAGTTTCACAGCCTGTGAGACCCAGTGTCTGGTTTTCTAAGACCAAGGTTCCCGCAGCTTTCAAACATGAGCACTTTTCCCTTAGCAACTGCATTGAACCAGAGCACATGGCAGGACCTCCTACCTTAATCTCACTTTCATCTGTTGAAACACATGTCTCCTTTCAAAGCCTTTTCATTCTATTTTCTGCATGTATGCATTAACAAAGAAGAATTTGTAGCATTTTAATTACTTTGTAAAGAAACAGAGGTGTTGATAAATATTTTAAATTCAACCTGCAAGGGTAATTTTTAAAAAATTCTATTCTGTTATGCTTCCCATGCTGTGGAGGATTTTCTATTCTCATTGCAAAGTGCTGCTTCTCATGGTTTCACAGCTTAGATCAGTAGTGATTGCTTGACTTTACTCTTCCTCAAAAATCTTTCCAGTAATCTTTTCTCAGGGATGGGCACCTATGTTGCATGGTTCTCGTCACTTCACATATATATATATGCATATAAATAAACAGGAGATAGCAATAGCAACAACAGTAGTTCTGCTGGGAAGATCCTTATAAAACAAGATGACTATCATTATTTTTCCTATAATGTAAAAAAGTAATTTATTGCATCAAAGGTAGACCATACCTGTTCATGTATTAAAACACAGATGATATTGGTAGTTCTCACATCAAAGAATTTTTAAATAATTTCTTGACTTCTAAGAAACTTCTCTATTATAGCAAATTGGGCACAAGGCTATGAAGCAAAGATTTTTTTGAAAAAAGGCTCAGCCTCCAGAAGATGGTTGATAGATGTTCCAGAATCTCAAGCACCCTAGAGAATATAAAATTAGGAGTTAGAGAGAGATGGGCCCAACACAAGATAGAAGGTCATCCCTGAACACCTCTGCTTGCCTTGTACTTGGTGTGTTGTTTTTTACTTGATCCTAGTAAAGTCTCCTTAGTGCTACAGGTAAAATAGTGTTACATTCTCAGACAGGAAACTGAGGGACAGAGACCAGAGTTTGCTTATTCAAAGTGGCCGAATTAGAATGCAGAAATTTTGACTTGTGTTTTTTGCCATGTCCCACTATTTAAAACCCTGACATTGTCTTGGCCAGGGCGGGAGCTGCCATCAGAACCAGCATCTAAGTGCCTGCTCACACGTGCTTCCTCAGTCCCCACAAGAGACCTGCAATATGTGCTGAGGAATAATCACAAGTATGAGGCCAATAGGACATTCGCCGCAGCATTTTGTCAAGATTCCCAGAAAGAATTAAGAGAAAGTCAAATGTACAATGTAATTGAAGAACACTATAAATTATTTCAAAGGTAAACAGAAAAGGGATATATTAATTGTGCATGTAATGTCATTAAATGACCATCATTTAAAAAGACAAATCACAAGTTCAAGGACACTTTCTGTTTTTAGAAAGCTATGTCAGGCTACAGTGAATATTTCCCCTACAATTTTATCCCTTTTCTGCCATTAGTGCAGTTGACGTTGAAAAGATTGGGAACAGTGACTGCTTTAAAAACTTCTCTTTGCTGTTACAGAATGGATTCAATTTCCTTTCCCCAGTGATTCTGTAATTTCCATGGAGGTAGGGGATGAGGGAGAGGTGAGCAGCTGAGAGATCCCTTGTGGATAGACACATCCAAACACAGATGGTTATGCAAGTTTTATGCTTCATGGCGCTGTGCTGCTCTCATAACTCTGAATGTTTATGTTGACCACAGATAACAGCATCATTACCTTTTGAAATAGCTGACCTGCTGTCAGTCACCAAGTAAGACCACAGCATAGCAGCAGGTTAAGGGCAAGCGTATCCCTTGAATGTAGAAAATATCTGAAGGGTACGTCACGTATAAAAGAGACAGATCTTCCCAGAGCCCTATGTTTAGAGCTTAGAAACATTAGAGAAGAAACGATGATTTCTATTACACTTCTGAACATTTATCATGACACTCTCAGAGGGTTGGACGATATTCAAGAGAGGCAGAGAGTTTTTATATTGATATCCAACATCTCTAGCTAGATGACTTTGATTTACTGGTGTTCAAAGTCAACTCTTCAGCCTGGCATTTAAAACCCTTTGCCTCATTTTATCCATGTTTTATTACCAGTGTTATTTCTCATTACTCCCAGTGAGTTCTACTCTGCGGTTGCTGCGTGGCCTCTCAGGACATTAATATTTATGCGTTGTCAGTGCCCATACCATTGCTCCTGGCAGGAATTAGCAACTTACTTAAGCTCATCAAAAATAGATCTATTCTTCCTCTAATGAGAATCATTGTCTTTCTGCTTTAAATTATAAATGGCAGCATTCGTATAAGTGCTAAAATATTTCAGATTTTTTTTTCTACAAAATCCTAGCACAAAAAATGAGACTAGTTCTCAAGTGACTGGGGCTAGGCATGGGGAATGATAACCAAACCTTCTAAAGAGCAAAGGTATAGATTTTGTGTATTTTACATTTCATTTCTTAAAATTTATGTTTTAAAAAGTTAAATTGGTATAAATAGCTGAATGTAAAAACAATATCAACCTTTTTGGTCTACTTTTTCTTTTGGTACTAAGGATTGAACCCAGGGGCATTCAACCACTGAGTCATATCCCCAGCCCTTTTATGTATTTTTTATTTAGAGACAGAGTCTCACTGAGTTGCTTAGAACCTCACTAAGTTGCTGAGGCTGGCTTTGAACTCA
Source organism: Ictidomys tridecemlineatus (assembly GCF_052094955.1). Taxonomy (NCBI): domain Eukaryota; kingdom Metazoa; phylum Chordata; class Mammalia; order Rodentia; family Sciuridae; genus Ictidomys; species Ictidomys tridecemlineatus. The sequence continues at coordinate 25,962,093 of NC_135478.1, read as the reverse complement.
GGATCCTCCTGCCTCAGCCTCCCAAGCCACTGGGATTACAGGCGTGCACCATCACACCCAATTGGTCTACTTTTTTATTTCTGAATTTCACTGATCAGAGCAAAATATTCAACTCTATTGTGTGTTTATTAATAAATTTATCTTGATATTTTTAAATAATATGTTTATTTGTAGATTGATCCATTCAGGTATGATCTATGTATTTATTACTGTGATGTATTAGAACTTAGCCAGAAAACATATTCCACCTTTATTCACTTTCCCTCTCTACTGCAAATATAGTTATTTTATACATGATGATTAAACCAGTATTCACTGTTAATGTTCATTACTGCCAATAATGAACATTTAGTGAAGTATATTTTAAATAGTCTACTACAATTGGTGAAATATGATTATTTTTATATATTGAAAACAATTTTTTTATTTTTTATTTACAGATTACATGTCCTTTTAGAATATTTTCTTTTTTCTAATCAAATTCATCAAATCAATTAATGAATTTTAATTTCTTTGAGTTTTTCCCTTTGAGGACAACCTTGCTCTGTTCTGGACTGGTTTTACTCTAAGCTGCTGTGCATGTTGTCCCAGAATTGTCCCTCTTGATCTTGTACTGATCCTCTATTTCCTGAACCCTATTTTCTTGTTGCTTTGATTATTCCTACATATTAGTAGAACACCAAGTTTCCTAAGTAGAATGACAAGATAAATTTGATTTTACCGTCTGGCGTTATATTTGTTGTAGCCCAAAATTCACGAGTAGTTTGGCTGGGTATAGAATTCTATGATGAACATTATTTATAATCAGAGCTTTGGGTACATTTTCTTTGACTTTGCAAAAAGCCTGAAATCTTTTGTTTCTGATCTTTTTTAATTCATTTGTATTTCAGACATAAAATAGTTTAAAAATTATACCTAGTTCCTAATGTTCTGAAATATTATACTGACATGCATTGGAATAGATTTTTGTTTTTACTGTAAATCATGGTAGACTTGTCCTTTCAATCTTAGAATATTTTGTTATTTATTAATTCCCTCCCTATTTTACCCTGTTCTATCTTTCTTACATATCTAGTATGCATTCTGATTTACTGTAATATTTACTATGTAGTTTGGTTGCCTGTATTATTTGTTATAACTTATTTTACATTATGTGTCTTTTGCTCATGTTCCTGGAAATGCCTCTTCTTTTTAAATAATTTTTATTGTTTCTTATGTTCAAAATTCAATAACCCGATAGTTCCTTTTTCTTCTCTGATGCTTTCTTAAAAAACCATGTGATATTTTAGTTTTATAGATACAATTCCCTGTCATGTCCATGAGAATATTAGAGGTGTTTTTGATAATGTTCCCATCATGTCTCTTTTCCTTTGCTTTCTTCATGGTCTCTGCTTCATCTGCATTTCTTCTTCATATTTTTGTCTGTTTAGATTTTGTTTATCAGGTTGGAATTGCTTCTCATATATTACCTGAGAAGTGACTGTCCCTGTTATTATTTTTAGTTAAGCAGAAGCTGTTAAATAGGTAATTATAAAACACTACATGCCCAGAAGAGATTTATTTACTAATGCAACTCACTACAGGGCAATTGGGCTTTGAAAGAGAATGACAGCATCTGTTGATCTGTTGGTATTTTTGTTTTGAATTGGTCTTCTCTACCAGATAATTCTGCAACGTGTTATTGGTTGTACAAAGTTGGGTGCTAACAGAAAGAGAACAGGAGCAGTCATGCTCTTAATTAATGCCATTTCTAATCCTCTGTCTTACTCCATTCTCCACTGTCCTTGTTCCTCATTCAGTGTTTCTCTTCATTAACCTTCTGGGTCTTTTGCTTAGGTAAGAAGTGGAGAAGGTGGAAATCAATGGGTCATGTGCATGGGAAAGGATACTTGGAGAAATAAGCATTCCATATATAAAATCTCAAATAATGTTCCTGTTTTCAGCACCAAGAATCACTTCCAATGTTTGTGGCACCAGTTACCTCTTAATTTTGAGATTGTCAAGTCAAATTCTCATTAGAAATAGTTTCTTCTACAGGCACTTAGTTTTTCCATTCTATTTCTCTAAGAGACTCTCAGGAAGAGACATTCCACTGTCCTATTTGCATTCCATCTCCCCTAGGGGTGCTGAAATCTCCAATCCAATGCTATCACTTTGCTTATTGACTTTATCTTTGTAGTATATATGTTACTCTATTATTAATGTCTATGTGGGCTTTTGGAGAGCTATCATATAAATATACTATTTTAATTTTTTAAATCCTCTTTATATTAAAGCAAAAACTAAGTAAAGATTGAGACGTGTTTCCTTTCCTAGTAATTAATGGAAGATAAGAGATGTAATACACACCCTGTGTCTTCAAATTTTTATTGCTAGGAGACCTGATTAGATCTGACTGAATAAAATTATTTTCACTCAAATCCTCAATCCTGAAATCCACTGAAAAAGTAATATATCAAGCAAAATCTTAAAGGCAAAAGAAAACTGCCACAAGTCAACCCACAAACTCTGAACAATAACTAAAAAAAAAAAAATTGTGGAATATCCACTGAGGTAAAAACACAAATATATCTGATTTAAGGCTATGGAATTTACATCTTAACCCTGGCCTTCAAATCTAAGCATCACCTCAATTGACCTAACGGTGTACTAGAAGGATAGCACCCTTCTAACAACACAAGATAACGTGGCTGTGATGGTTAATCTTGATTGTCAACTTGACTGGATTGAGAGATGCCTAGAAAATAAGTCAAGCATACTTGTAGATGTGTCTGTGAGGCTATTTCCAGGGAAGATTGGTATTTGAGTCAATTAACTGAGTTGAGGAGGCTCACCCTGAATATTGGCAACACCATCCAATAGGCCAGGGGTCCGGATAGAATAAAAAAGGAGGAAGGGGGATGCTCTTGCTAATGCACACTTAACCTTCTGAGTAGTACATTTTTTGTTTTTACTCTTGTTGCCTGTGGACATCAAACTTCAGATTTTTTAGCCTTTCAATTCAGACTTACACTAGCAACCCTCCAGAGACCTACCAGGCTGCACTATTGGTCCTTTTTATTCTGAGTATTCTGAGGTTTCTAATTTCTAAGCATGAGCCGCTACTAGTTTCCCTAGATCTTCAGCCTGCAGATGGTCATTGTGGGCTGATTCAGCCTCTAATCATATAAGCCAATCTAATAAATCCCCTCTTAAAATTATAAGTCTGTATTCTATTGGTCTGTTCCTCTGGAGAACCCTGACTAATACAGTGTGATTAACTTAGCAAGTTGGCTTGGAGTCATGAGGAAACTGATGTTAAAGTCTGGAAATGAGAGCTGTAATGTGAAAAAAAAAATACACCATAAATGGTAATCTATAGAATATTGATAGGTAGATGACTTGGAAACTAAATTAAATGCAATTGGATGCATTTGGCACCAGATTAAAAGAAAGCTATGAGCTAGTTAAAATAATTGGCTATTTTCAAAGTAGAAATAAAAGGGAATAAATAGAGTTCAAAAATTTGGGACAATGTAGAGTCAGAACGGCTGATTGCTTTTAGATTCAAAATGTAAAAAGATAAAATTAAGAAAGTCTTGAGACCCATTAAAATTTAATCTGTTAGAATAAAGAAAATTAAAGATATGCACTTTACCTTTAGTATTAAAATATCCAAATGAATTAAGATGCCTCAAAGCAAATATAAGAATGAGGGCATAGCATTTCCAGAATAGCTAGAGAGATAAGAAGGCCTTAAGCAAAGAAGTACATGTTATATGAAAACCATATTTCTCAAAAGATCAATGATACATGAAACCTGAAACAAAATGAATAAGGAATCTGTCATTTTTTTTTTTGAGGCGATTACATTTTCAAAGAAAGCATAAGGCTGCATTTAAACGTTTTGGGACCAAGTCTTGGATACATACCCATCATGAGCAGAATCCAGAATGAGAAAGCTGTGTACCCTGTAAGAATGTGTGTCCCCAATACCCACTTCAGAGATAGCTAAGGAGGAAAAAGGTAAAGGAAGAACCTCCACAGAGCAGAGTTAAGGGCCACCTAGAGCAGCGGAAAAGCAATGCTTCCCAAGAGAAAAATCCAGTTCTAACCCACCCCAGACCAGGCCTTCAGAGCACTGTCTAGACTAGCCATTTACAGGTCACCCTTCAGGTTTAAAGTAGCTCCTATGAAAATAAATCCGAATGCTGATCTTACAGAAACATGCTACAATTGAAAGTTCTCTTCTTAGCTCTTTTATACAACATTCCCATAAGACTTGGGTGGTATTTATCTTGAACTTCAGTGTTATTCCATGTAATGGTTATCTGTGGTGCTATTATTTAGATGATGGTGTTCATCCCAGTGCCTCTAGGATAGGAAGCCCAGGGATGGAGCCTACTACATTAAGATTAGACAAAGCTGATTTTCATATCTGGAGCTCATGATGACGAGGGTAAACCAGACAAGGTACGATATTCTTTGAATATATGTTTAGCACTTAGGTGAAATTATTAAGAATACATTTTATATCAATAAAAATTGTATATGTCTGTTTTTATCAAAATAAGCAATTTTACATAAGTTAGATATAAAACAATTTCAACATATTTTATTTGTCTTTCACTTCACTTTTCCCCGATTACTTCTGTTTAGGTGGTGCTATTCGCTCACATTAGTCAAAAGAAGGTTAACTTGCTTCAGTATAATGCTAAAAATCATGTTTAAATTGTCTTAAGGATTCTTTCTGGCTTTCACACTGGAAAGCACTTATCTTTTCTTTCTTTCCTTATAAGTTTTCCAAGTCATCATTTTGGAACTCAAATGAAAAATCTTAAACTGTATCTATTAACATTAAAGAAGAGCTTTTATTTGGAAGGTCTCAGAAGATTTCTAGGTTGAATTGATTTGGTGATAACCTTTATCTACTTATGATGGATGTTCAATAAAGGCAGCCTTAGTCAAGAGCAACCAAGGTAGCAGTGACTTCCATGCTTGGTACCAAACTCATGTAGGGGCTTTGTGAAAAAAAAAAATGAAAGGGAAACAGACCCATTTTAAGAGATTTCTTTTGCCCTACTGACATCTTGCAGCTGCTCTGAATGTTAAGTAAGCTTGTATATGTGGAAGTACTTTTGCAAACAGAGATGCTGGTTTATTGTTAATTTCAATAATGATTATTTAAAAATAGCTGTTCTCTCTACTTTGTCCTCTATTAGTAGGAATGTAAATACCTTAATAAGTAGCAGATGTCATATGAAAGTTAGTGCCTTCTGCTCTTTGAGTTTTCTCTAACCTCTTTCTTTTTCTTCTTATTCTTCCACCCTAGAAGAATATTCATGAAAGAAAATTGTAAAGTGAAATTGTTATTGAGTCTGCACCTATGTGACACAAATATTTCTAAATAATTTCCCTTTAGATGGTTAGTTGGACAATTGGCAAGTTATCAGAATATTTTAGAAGCTGACCTTTCAAAAGAAAGGATGTTCTTGCTGGTTTGGGAAATAGAAAATAGATTTTGTTTTTATTTAAAATGTCAAACTTCAAACTTGCCTGGGGTTTTTCATAGTGGGCTAGGGTCTCTTGATACTTAGTAAGTTAATAAGAAAAAAGTTAGACTCAACTGCCTATTATCAGTTATTTATTCTTAGAAATTTAAAGCAAATCCAGTAACCTTTATATGGCACAATCAATTAAAAGACTTTGGAGTGCTATGGAACACTTTGAGGGGTTATTTGCAAGATTTTATAACTGTCATGACCTTATTGGATAGAAAGATAGCATGCTATTTCTAGTGAATAAGCTAAACAAAGCAGTATAAAAGGTTTTGATGTGGGGATTTGTGCAAAGAAGTGAAGCAAAATTCAAGGTGAGAGATTACCATCTAAAGGATCCTATTAAGGGTCTGAATTGGGTGCATTTACAGTCTCTTTGGAGAGAGAGAATATAAAGAAGCATAGAGATACATTAGAAGAGACTGGAGGAAGAAAGAAAAATCATCTCCTGAATGTGAGCTCTACTCCTGAATGTAAAAGTCCAACAGCAGGTGAGAAGTCATACCTAGAACTAGGACTAGAATATCCTCGAGTGGGTAAGTGACAGAGAGTGAAACTGAGTCTCTAACACTTTTGCATGCAATGCATGCATTGCCCATGGTTAAGGACAATGTAAGGGAGCCTTGTTCAGTGTTTCGACACCCTAACCTTGAAGTCAGGATTCACTGGTATCCCCAAAATAGCTGGAGCAGGAAGGGAAGGGGAGAGGAAAGAAAGTTGCATTTATTAATGCATTCTGGAACATCATTAAATATTTTACATACCTCATTTTGATATCATGAATTAGTTTCCCTGATTTAAGTAATGTTATTTGTAAAGAAAATATATTAAAGATCAAAAGTTGCTTGTATCCATTTGTACTATCTTCCATTACTATAAACCATGTTGGTTTTATAGAATTTTCCCATGTAGCACAGAATTTTGTACACGGGTTGGGTTTATTGTTTCGTTTTTTTCCTTCCACTTACCATGGTCATTGTCCCATTACTAATTATTCCTGGACCCACTAATCTTTAATGACTTCTCTTTTGACAATTATCTTTAAATGATTTGGAGGACAAACTCAGAATTACTCTCAATTTTATATCAAATATTTGTATTGCTTCAAAAACCCTTTTCTTCATCTATATGCTAGCATTATAGTGACATTTGCTTTCCCTAACACTTTCCTATATTGAGATTTGGGGATCAACATAAGAACTAGCTGATTACATGGCTAAATGGTTTTGTTAACTATGTGGATACAAGTCTGCCTTTGCAGTTGATGCTGATAATTTTCAAGAAAAGTAATTTGACCCAGGATATTTGTTTTACTGTGCAATAAACAATTTTCTCTGTTTAATATTTCACACTAATTGTGTTCAAGATATGAAATATTTACTCATACTCTCAAATTATTTCAGGGCATTAGGTATGATTACATGCAGTAATTTAAAAGGGTGATGCCAATGTGGTAGTTTCTTGTAGTGCCTCAGTCATCTAGAAGCTATAATAGCCAAGTCATATTAGCATATTATTTCTGTCTGGAGTTAGTATTGTACCCTATAATGCAGGTAACCAATAAGCCAAGCTTATGAATTAGGTCAGTCAAAAGGATAAAGGCCCATAGATTCCCACTGTAAAATTTTTTTCTACATGGAAATTTTTAAACTATATTGATACAAAATATATTTACATTTATGATATAGAGAAACACAACTATTCTTATAAACATCATAGGAATCATACCAAAGGTTTTGCATGTTTTTGATAGATGAGACAATAACAATATTTTCAGGTATGAAAGGAAAGTTTTAAGCCAAACCTTCTTTACCTGGAGAATAACAAATTCCTCAGAGGTGCCAACAGTGTAAGCTCCCAGCATCAGTTGGTTTTTAAATATAGAATAGGATTTTTAGATTTTTCAATTTAATATGTTTTGTTTCATATTATATAACATCCTAGTATAACTGTAGAGATAAGGTTAGTTAATTTTACTGAGTCCTTGTCTTCCCAACAAAACAAGGTATAGCAAGCAAACAAAAACTACTGCTGAGCTGTCATCAACAAAGTTGTTCTTACAATATAGCAAAAAAGGAAAATGTAATTTTGTCTTAGCAGCATCCACTCTTGTAAGTCTATATTGGACCCTTAACAGTTTTGTCTTTAATAAACACCTTCCCTTTCGTTTTCTTCTCCTTTAAGCTCTTTTTGTAATGAAAAGCAGAGCACCAAGGGAGAATAAGGTTAAAATCAACATAGAAAGGGGTTTACAGAGTCAAGCAAACCAAACTGGTTCAGTTTATGAGCCAGGAAGATGATGCTCTTCCAACAAGATCAACTCACTGATCTTACAAAGCTGAGGATAAAGGCTCCTTGCTGCTTTTCCTGTGGCACAAAATTGATTTTTTAAGTGAAAGAGTAAAATTATCTCAATAAAATTGCTGGCAGTCATTTCTCTTTAGATTAAACATGCAAATCCTTATTCCAGTGAGTGTTTTCCTCTTTCAGTTATCAGCACCCACCACAGTACAAATCCCATCTGCTTTTAGGCATGGCAAGTGAGTAGAACAATCAAGAATCCGCATTGCAGGAGGGCTGGAGAATGGCTTGTTTTCTATTGCTCTGGTGTGTGGAGCAGCCCCCAGCTGGTGGAGACTGCTCAGGGAACATACCCGTACAGAACAGGAGGTGGAGCTCTGCACTAAGGTGAACTCAAGCTACCTCTGCCTTTTCCGATTAGCCTCATTTCTTTATCCTGACAAATTCAGAGACTCTCAGGAAATCAAGGCTAACTAATTCCCCCTGATTATCAGCTCTGAGTTTCAGGATGTGAGATTCAACGGAGCAGTCAGGATATTCTCTGGAAAGAAGCAAATCCCCAACTATAAGGTGTGTGTGTGTGTGTGTGTGTGTGTGTGAGAGAGAGAGAGAGAGAGAGAAAGAGAGAAAGGGGGGTAGGGAAAGGGAAACAACCTTGGCCCTCTTTGACTTGGGTGATTGACAGTTAACAGTCTCATATAAAGTATCTGAAAATGCAACCTTAAGACCCTTAAGTCATATTGTTCTACCTACACCCCTTTTGCTTAAAAATTACAAACTTGCCACTGGGCCAGTTCAGTTGACTAACTTTGGAGGATGGCCACACACATCCTCTTCCCCTCCTAAACTTGCTCTTTTTTCTTCATATTCCTAGTTCATTTTCCAGATTGGTTTGGGGAAATTGTTTTTCTAAGTCTATATTTTTCTATTCTTTTTCTATTTGAATGGTAGGAATAATTTTGGGAAATTAAAAATCCCCCACAATTCACGGAAAGGAAGGAAAAAAGCAGAGCTGTAGATATTACATTTTGTGACAAGATAGTAAAGAGATAAAAAAAAAAAATTCCTCCCCTGAACAGGTAAGTAGACTTGCTCAACTCCTCTTGCTGCATTTGGCCCATTAGGATTTTTTAAAAAATACTCATCCATGTATTGAAGTATAACTCTGCTTATGAAAAGTTTCCAGACACCTTATATGAGGCTATTACTGTTCAAGTGGATATTTGAGAGGTTCCCGTGGAACACCATACTCTGGCTTGGAAATGATACTTAGCAGTTCATCCCCTTTTTTGCACTCCTAGAATTCATTCCTTGATGGGGTAGCAGAAGATCACTAGTTACAAGATAAATGGAGGCAGATGATGCAGGTTAGATCCTCGTTCACAAAATCTTGTCCCAGGTTTCTTAAATTCTAGCAAACTCCTTGTAGAGCGATTACCTGTTTCTAATCCTGAAGATTTGGACAGCACAAGTCTGCCGCTAGGTTTGTGAGCCCCCGAAGCAGCCTCTAGGGGGCAGTGTCTCTTTTCTTTTATTCCTGGTTTAAGGGAGGACCCAAGAGGTTTTTCTTTTGAATCCTGCCAAACAGTAACACAAGCAGGGAAACCTACTTATAATCACTAAAGGGCAATAAGGAGGAGCTATTGTCTTAAATGAAGGTGTTCCATGGAAACAACCAGACCAAATGTGTTTTCCTATATTTTCATAAAAGCATTTACAAGTTTGTGTTGTCATGTAAATTGCACAATGCAAAAATCCGAGGCTAAAAACTTCCTGTGAAAAAAAAGTCGAAATGTAATCTGAATGGCTGACAAGAGAAATTGCAGACAGGCGAGAGGCAGAGGAAAGCACAGGAGGATGAGGAAAACGCTATAAGGAGCTTTGGGTTGCAGAGTGTGAAATACTAAGTTTGGGGGTATGGAGGAAGATGCTTTTGAAGTGCTTCCTTTGCTAACTGAAGCTCACCCTAATTCTGTAAGTGATAGGGGCATGGTAAATGGTTTGCAGACTTATTCTCAAGTTCTTTCTATTGGAGAGAAGAAAAAGGGGGTTAGCATTCCAGTGTATCTTGGGGTATGAAAAATTGTTGGGGTGGTGAGGATAACATGTGGGTGGGAGTTTTTTAAAGGAGAATTTGAAGCCATTGGACCATATTTTTCCAAAAAGTGTTTTCAATTTTTTCTATTGCTGTGGAAATAAATATATACTTCAGTAGATACTTTGAATGATGTGACGTATCTGATCAATGGTAAGCCAAAACTCGGTTTCTTACTTTGAATAACATGTTATGTTTTTGGAAAGGGATAATGCAGGATACCCATTATGAATGTGCATGACATAACATCTACATATAAACAAGACTATCAGTAATGTATATGTTATTTATATGTGATTCCCTGGCAGGGCTGGTGATGAGGAACTCCCTTTAGAACATTTGGACTGTGAAGTTTCAGTTCATGACATTCCTTGGTACTGATAGACAGTAACATAGAAAACAAGATTATCTCTGGTTGCAATTCACTTAATTTATGTGAAAATAAAAACAGAGCAACAGAATCTGTGAACCCAGACAAAAGCTTTGAAGGGCCTTCAATGTAATGCATTTTAATATTATGTTTTTGAATTATTGAAATATGAGCTATTTTCTATTTAATTTCTAGTGGAAATAATGCTCACGTGTATGGTTAATTTGGATCTAATAGGAAAAAAAAACAAGTAACTTTTTTTCTGACACGTTTCTTTTTACAGTAAGGTAATTTATAATTATTTCCATTTAAGTTGGCTGCCAAAAACACATAATTAATCAGAATGTCTATATTGACCTGATATTTCACAAATTTATGTTCCATTATGACTCCTTTAGTAATTCTATTTAAATTTTAACAACACAATTAAAGAGTTTCTGTTCAAAATGAGTTTAAAATACTATTTTTTTCCTGTCATCTTGTAGAGGGAGTGATAATGCCAGTTGCTTCTAGTAGGAGATCTGAAAGTTTCGATGAAACCTCTGTTCATTTGCCCATGAAGATTTACTCCACTAGTTTGCCTTAAGCATATAAATTTAGTCTTACTAAATGTGTGTTGCTTGGGGAGAAATTGGAGAAGGGTGATTGTGTTTCCATTATGGCTGCCCTTACAGCCACATCCAGTCACAAGTGAAAAAGTATGTTCCTCCAAAACCTTTCTGGGGGAAAAATATAAATATTCATGACATATCATAAATGTGTAATAAGAAGGATAGCTTTTTTTCAAAGAGTCTGAGGGGTCTTAAAATTTATCAAGTTCAATAATTTCTTCTTACATATGAGAAAATTAAAGTGACAAAGGATTAAGTCACTTCCTTGGGATCACCCAGATAGTCCACAGCTGAGCCAGGACTATAATATGTGTTTTGTTTGGTTGGTTGGTTTGGAATTCTGTTATAAAACAAATCTAAGGACTTGGTTAGCTTTCCTCAAAAACCATATCTCATTTCTCACTGAGATACTAATCTGCCTCATAGTAAAAGTGGAGGTGAATTTCTTCAATCACAGAAATATGTTGTTTTGCAACTCTTATAAAATTCAGTTTATTTTTTTTTCTGTTAATCTCACCAGGACTTGCTATGAAAGGCTGCATCTCCTAACCTAAGTGTCATCTACAGAGCTGTGTATTTCTGGAGTTCAGTAGTTATTCTGTTCCAAAGAGGGTTACTCTAGTCCTCATCAAAATGACAAGGCCTTTAAAGAAAATTATTTGGCATCCTAAGCCTAATACCTTCAAGCATACAGTGGTGTGTACCAAATACCTCCCCCTCTTTCTTAAGGAATAATGAAATACAACAATATGACCTTATGTCAAATTTCACAATGCTATTATTTATGATACTGAAAAAGTTAACCAAAAAAAAAAAATACCAAAAAAAGGACACTGTATTTCTAAAATGTGGTAAAATGCATTTGATGGAACATTGGACAGACCTTAAAATTCTTATAATAAACCAGAAAATGCAAGCATTTATTGCCAGAATATTAGATGTGGTATCCCTGATGATAAAAAAAGATTAAGAAATTAAATTTGTTTCTAATATATTTTCTGCATGTTTGGATTTTTCTACCTGGAACATACTTAATTTTATAATCCATAAATAGCTTAGTGAAAAATGGAGGGAAATGGCAGAGAGCCTTTTAAAGGCTACAGTAGAAAGTGACATGGAAAAGGAAAAATGAGTGTCAGAAAATGTTGTGCTTCTCATTTTAGGGGGCTGGAGGACCTAGCATAAAGTCATTTAAGCTCTCAATATTGCTGCTACTTGTGAATTCTGCTCTCGTTTTTAATTCATGGGAAAAAATTAGATTTTTATTACTCACCGTCAACTTCTCATTTTCTGCTCTGTCACCTTGACCCTTCTGACATCTTCCTCCTTTCTTTCCACTACATTTCTCTTAGGATTCAGAAACAAACTTAACTGAGGTCTGGTTAGAGACTCCACGCACTGGGGCATTCCATTTTGAAAACATTAAATCTCACCCTAGGAAGACATTTATTCTGATCAAACTCTAAAAAAAAAAAAAAAAAAAAAAAAAAAGTGAAATCAATCCCTTCCTGGTGTGTATTTTTAATTCCATGACAAATACGTTAGTTCTTTCTATTTCAGCCTACTAATAAGGAAATCTTAGGAAACCATTTTCCCTTACCAATATTATTTTTAGATAATTAATTATATCAGAATATTAATGTTTCATGGGTGATTCTTAAGGACTGGCTTTTCTGCACATTAAACTTCATTTCTCACAGTTCTGGTGATTTTTTATTTTCTTTTTTTCTATAACTTTGCATGGATGACACCCCTAACTCCAAACACTTGGAACATATCATAAATTAGATGAAGAAACAATTTCTCTGGTAAAAGCCAATAGTACACAACATAGGTTTTGTGGGCTTCCAGTCTCTTTTATAACTGCCCACATCTGGGAACTGTAGCCTAAAAGCAGTAGATAGAAAACTGTGATTTAAAAGCATGGATAATAATACATAAATATACAGTCATAGTTGTTTTCAAATAAAACATTATGGACACTGAAATTTGAGTTTTACCTGATTTCCCCCTATTAAGAAATATTAATCTTCTTTTAATATTTTTTCACCGTTGACAATTATAAGAACCATTTGTTAACTTGAGACTATAAAACAAAACAAAGCAAACAAACAAACAAACAAAAACCAGCAGATAGGAATTAGTTACCGAGCCCACTTTTCCTAACCTCCCACCATATATCAAGTGGGAACACACTAAGTGATGGAAAAACATCAGGTTTCTGCTGAGGGGAAGCCTTCATCCTGGCCCTCCAGTGGCATTCTTTGGACTCTTTGCTTCATAAGAACATGAATATGAACATATTCTCCTAAATCTATCATCTAAACTTTACTGTGTGTGAGATGTTAACAAAAAAAAAATGGTATCAATTCTTTACAGTTCCTCCTCTTAAGAGATGGAAAAGGGAGAGAAGACTCAAGCAAGCTGCCAACAGACTATGTCAAAAGTCACATTGTTCCAATTTAGCCTTTGCCGGCTTCTGCTCTCACTCATGGAATTGTGCTGGGAATATCACTATATACCTTCCTGGAAGATGAGAAACCTCTTGACAAGTTCATCAGACCATGAGAAGTTAAGGGGTCAGAAATCCAAGTCAAACAAATCTGTCAAGGATGAGAAACATTTCAGGTCCTAGCATGAGAGCAAGAGGACAGCCCAGAAGGCCCATTAGCCAATAAATAGGAATTTTGAGGAAAGAGAGATGGAAAATATTTTTTAAAAAGTTACAAAAGAATTTCTGTATAAGGACACCCATCTCCTGGTTGAAGAGGTCCACTGAGTGACCAAAGTCATGATGGCAATTATATCCCCACTTATATACATCCAATCATTCAGAAAATATGAGGATAATAGAAACCATATGAAGGATTTGGACAGCAGAAAATAGTTATTAGCAAAAGAACAAAAGACACCGATGGAATTGAATCAGCAACATTACATGAAGTCTGACAACACCATTCAACGTTCCAGGAGAAAACGTTTTATCCTAAAATACAGGTGAATTCTCAGTGAATTATGCAGGTATATTGCAGGTATTTTCTTCACATTTCCTGAGGATATGCACAAGTAAAACAGAAAAGAGAATGAGGTGGGATTTAGAATTGGATCCAATCAGAAAAGTGATGAAAGAAGGTCCCAGATGTCAACAAGGCAGCAAACCCAAAATAACTAGGCCAATATTAAAGAAGGAGTCCTGGAATTTCCAGGAAGGATTTTTTTTTCCCTAGGAAATTAAGGGAATCTCTACTTCTCTACGTAGGTGATGGAATTTTACTAGTTATGGGGGGAAAGTAGAACACTACAAGAAACCCCATCTACCCTTATGATCTAGTTTCAATAATTAACATGTGACCAATCTTTGCTACATTTTCACATATGTCTTTTCAGGAAATTAATTGATAATATCTAAAATATGGAAAACAGTATATTATTTACATATTGAGATAATTAGCTTGAATGCTAAGCTATGATTTAAAAACTGTTTGCCATGAGAAAAAATATTAAAAATCAGAAGGGAAAAAACAGTATTGTTTTCATTATATGCCCTGGAACATTTACTATTTTAAGAACAATTATGTGTATGGTTGATGAAAACTTATGTAGCAATTAAGATATAATTAGTATAATTATAAATATAAAATATAATGAATGAAAACCAAGTCAGTTTTGTAATTTATTCCAATTAGTGATAAGGAAATTGAAGTAGAAAAACATCAAGTGATTTTTTTTTTTTTACAGTAGCAATTTAGAAAGTTAGAGGCATGACATGCCATAAACAAATTTCAAATTACTGGTCAATAAACACAACATCATCCCATCATTTGAGAGTAATGATATAGCTAATCTTATTGCTAGGGATTTATCTTGGGTTTTGTGAGACAGTATAAAAAGAAAATAAGCAATTATTTACAAGTTTGGCAAATATCTGGTTATATTACAAACTTCATGATGTACAGAATATCCAACAGACACATACTTGGTGAAGAAATAATATTCAATGTTTTCTTTCCCGGCAATGAGGATTGAACTCAGTAGTGTTCTATCAGTGAGCTACATTCCCTAAATTGCCCAGGTTGGCCTTGAACTTGCAGTTCTTCTGCCCCAGCCTCCTGAGTAGCTAGGATTACAGGTATGTGCCATCATGTACAATTATTCAACATATTTTCAGGTAATTTTCTAGTTATTAAAAAAATACCATAAAAAAGATAGTCCTCTATCTCTTGAAAAGCAGCGGCATAGCAAGTTTCATTCAATTTTATGAAGATTAAAAGTTTGAACAAGAAAAGACTCATTCAAAACTATCAACTATCAGTGGATTTTTGTTTCAATATCAGAAATTTTTACAAATCATATTGAAAGCAGAGAACTCTGAGTTTGGTTATCCTTGACATGGTATCTTAGGTGGGATTTTTTTTTAAAGCAAGAACTAAGACAAGAATTATTGTTGAAGTGATAAAATGAAAGGTATGTTCAGAAGAAAGAAAAGAAAGAAAACAGGACAGGGAAGCTAAGAACCAAGGGATATCAGCAAGAGTCTAGATTCTTTCCGATCTCCTGGGGAGTTCTAGTAGAAGCAGGGATTGTGCCAAAGTTCATCCCACCCAGAGTCAAGGGTACTGATCCTCTTTTATACCCTTAGGGACTCCTTGGTGAGGTCAGGGGCTCCCCTTCGATAGAAGGAAATTTTAGACCAGCGAAAGGAGGAAGTATGAGCCTTTCTCAGCCAAAATTCAGAGCTTCAGGAGGATAAGTGCAATAATCTAACTGGGAGCTGAGTGGGTCACTGATAGCAACCACTGACACTGGCTTCTAGGAACAAGAGATTTCTAATCAAACTAACCGTTTGAATACAAAGTTAACTATGGCTACATTTGAGCACTGCTAACACTGTTGTTTTGCTGGGAGTTTATAGGTCATGCTCCTACTTTTAAAAGACCATGAATAATACCACATTCTCCATATGGATTATTCATAGAGCTGAACAAAAGATTACTTTAAAAAAAATGATTTCCCATAATGAGGTTGGTGCTCTTGCACAAATAAGTTTATTTCTATGAGTCTTCCCCGCCCTCCTTTTTAAAAATTTTGTCTACATGTAAGGCTTGCAACATATCATTGGATACATATAGACAGTGAAGTGGCTACTGTAGTGAATTAGATTAACATATATCATCTCACAGTTACTCTTTTGTCACAAAAATCTAGTTATTTAATGAAAATCCCTAATACAATTTTAAAAGCATTATTCCTCATTGTAAATTGAATATTTATATTTGTTCATCTTACTCATGTGCTGTTTTGTATCCATCAGCCAACTAGTTCTTAATTTAAACTAGTTCTTAATTTACTCTTTGTCTACCCCCTATAGAAATAAGGACTCTCTGTGGATGCAAGCTCTCAGTACTATTCCTGGCCTAAAGTGAATAGAATCCAAATAGTTAACTCTAAAAATAACAGGTTTAATATGGTATTAGCCCAAATCTTCATTTATTAGAGAGTTCCCTGGATTAAAAAAAAAAAAAAAACTTGGGGGGGATAGGCTGAAGAAAGCTGATTTTGGATGTTGTGTCACTAAACTTTATCTGCTAGGAAGTGGAAAGAAGATTAAAACTCATGTTTTCATAATTGTAACAGGTTTATTGAATCCCAATCAATATATAACAAACTGCATACACTAAAATTTCATAATTTAGTATATTTTTGGATTTTGAATATGAAACCAAGACAAATAAAATCAGGATCACATCAAGTCAATAACTGTATCCATTACTCCAAAGAGTTTACTTATACCCACTTGTCATTCCATCCTGTGCCTTCCTGTGTCTCCTAGAAATACAGCTGACCTGCCTTGTATCAGTATATATTATTTTCATTTTCTACAATTTTGTAAAAGTGACATTGTACAGTATGAATTTGTTTTTTTTTTATTTTGTTTTTCGGGTTTTTTGTTTGTTTTTTGGTTTTTTTTTTTTTTTTTTGGTTTGGCTTCTTTCTCTCAGTATAATTAGTTTAAAAGATTTCTCTGACAAGCTGGGTATGGGGGTGTAGGCCTACAATTTCATCAGCTTGGGAGGCTGAGACAGGAGGATGGCAAATTCAAAGGCAGCCTCAGCAACTCAGCACCAACTCTAATCAACTTAATGAGACTCTGTCTCATAATAAAAAAATAAAAAGGGTTGGGATGTGGCTCCGTGGTTAAGCACCCCTAGGTTAAATTCCCAGTAAGCCCCCCAAAATATTTTTCTGACATTGTTATATGTATCAACAATTAATTTAATTTTCATTTCTAAATAACATTCTATTTTATACCAAAATTTATTTCTCTGTTTTCTTATTGAGAGATGCTTCATGCTATTTCCAGATTTGGGCTATTAAAAATAGTTTCCTGATGGCCACTGAGTGGAAGGTGGGATTCCAGTTGCTCCATGGTTCAGGAGTCAAGCAACAGGAATACTGCTTCTCAGCAGGGTGGATGAAAGAAGGAATTAACTGAAAATATCCAACAGAGACTCCTAGAGATTCAGAAATTGGGTGCCTTTAACAAAGTGCAAGAAAGTGTACATTAGAACCAAACAAGTTATTGGGACTGGTCTCCACAGAGCGGAGGAATAACACAAGCAGAGAAGGAGAAACAGAATAGACCTATTTGGCATGGAAAAACTGGTCGACCAGAAAAGCAGTCTGAACTTAGCTGATGGGGAGGCTACACAGGGAAGTGATATTTGAAGAGTGCTTTGTTTCTCAAGTGGCAAATGTAGAACTAAAGCAGGGGCTACATTGGAGGAGGCCCTGCTGCAGTTTGAAGATCACAGCAAATACTGTCATACAGTTGGTGCAAAAGCCTACCGTGTGGCCCAAAATATACCTAGCAGAATGTGAGTGAAACAGTCACAGAGAAGATTCTATCCAGGGAAATTCAAGTCAGATATCAAGGGGAATACAACTCACTTTCTTTTGATTCTGGCTTAAAGACCAGCTGAAGAGGCAGGCATGATGATTACACTCAGGGTCTAAGCCTAAGATGGCCATATTTGTGGAATGCAGAGTGTTATGGACCTGTGGAGAGTTAGCTTCCCGGCCCTTTTGAGAACATTTGGGAGGCTCCTGAGACCCAAATTCCCAGAAGATAACATATTTTTGGACACAAAGCAACTTTTAACAAATTAAAAAAAATAGCATGATTCCTTGTATAGTACCTGATCACAATGGAATGAAGTTAGAAATTAGTACCAACACACACACACACACACACACACACACACACACACACATGCTATATGAACACATGTATAATGAACAATATACTTTTGAATGATGAATAGGTGGTAAGAGAAATCTTGGTAGAAATTTAAAAATTCTTAGAATCAAACAAAAATAGTGATGATACCAGAACCTCTAGGACACTGTGAAGGCAGTTGTAAGAGGAAAATTTATATGAGTGCTTACATAAGAAAATCAGAGAGATCCCAAATAACCTACCAAATTCTGCCATTCGACCAGCGCTGGCTTCATGAAGGAAGGTTCGATTCATGAGAAATTTCTAGGGAGTTTTAAATTAAAGAGACAAGACGCTTATTACCTTTAATACCAGCTCCAAAACGGCTTCCCCTAGCTCAAGCCTCCAGCCACCTAATGCGGTAGCCAGGTTTACAGAAGAGACTAGCGAGAGAGAGAGAGAGAGAAAGAGAGAGAGAGAGAGAGAGAGAGAGAGAGAGAGAGAGAGAGAGAGAGAAAGAGAGAACACGCCAGGGAGTGGGCTTTTATTGGGGAGTAAAAAAATTCCAGGGAAAATCCCATTCAATGAAGGTTAAGTGGGGGGTAGCATCCCAAGGTCAGGGGGGACGATTGAGTCTTCGGGCAGTGACCAGACACACCTCTGCACGGGACAAGCCCTTGGACCTGGGAAAGGTTGGGGAAAGCTCTAACACAGCTGAGTCCAAGCGCCTCTCACCCAGCCAGGGAGGTAACTCAAATCTCACACGAGGATGGCCTCCCACACCAAATGATGCATCTCAAGGCCCTTGAAAAACAAGAAAATTAAACCAATTCCAAAACCAGTACAAGGAAGAGAATAGTTAAGATTAGAACCAAAGCAATGAAATAGAGAATAGAAAAAATTCAAAGTATCGATGAAACAGAGTTGGTTCTTTGAAAATATAAATAAGATTGATGAACCCTTAGCCAAATTAACCTAATGAAAAAGAGAGAAAACTCAATTAGTAAAATCAGAAGTTTAAAAAAAAAAAGGAGAAATCACCATATACATCACAGAAATCCAGAGGATCATGAGGGATTATTTCGAAAACATATACTCCAGTGAATTGGTAAACCAAATAGAAATGGATACATTTCTAGACATACTTGACCTACCAAAATTGAATTGAAAGGGTATAGAAAACCTAAACAGACAAATATCCAGCAATGAAATAGAAGCAGAAATAAAAACATCTCCAACAACAACAACAACAACAACAAAAATCTCAGGATCAATCAGATAGATTCTAAGCTGAGTTTTACTAGAATTTTAAGGAAAAACTAATAGTAATGCTTCTCAAATTATTCCATGAAATAGGAAGGAATGGAACACTTTTAAGTTTATTCTCTGAAGTCAATATCACACTCATATCAAAACCAAATAAGGGCATGTTAAGGAAAGAAAACTGCAGACACGTATCCTTGATGAAATTAGATGCAAAAATCCTCAATAAAATATTAGTAAGTGATATTAAATGACATATAAACAACACTATATGTCATGACCAAGTTGGTTTTATTCCAGGATTTTAAAGATGACTTAACAAATGCAATTCACCACATAAATAGAATTAACAACAAAAATCACATTGTCTATTCAAAAGCTGTAGAGAATAATTTTGACAAAATTCAGCACTGATTCATAATAAAAACACCGAATAAACTAGAGACAGAGACAAATTTCCTTAGCATACATAATAAAAACTATTTATGAAAAACCCCAAACCAAAATCATAGTAAAGGAGGAAAAAACTGAAAGAATTTCCTTGAAAATCCAGGAAAAGACAAAGATGCCCACTCCTACCACTACTATTCAATATAGTACTAGAAAGTCTGGCCAATTAGACAAGGGAAGGAAATAAAAGGGAAGAAATAAAATTATCACTCACTTTATGACTCATTTTTGTAGCAGGAAGGAGCCCAATAGCACATAATTTTGAGATTTCATCATGCTCTTCAGAACAGTGTGGCATTTAAAACTTATGAATTGTTTATTTCTGAAATCTTCCATTTACTCCTTTTCGACACTCATTGACCATGGGTAGCCATATCTGTAGAAAGTGAAAGTTGATGTGGGGTGGAGAACTATTTTACTTCAGCTCAAAAGAATAATGTGAGGTGCCAAGAAAGGATATTGGGGTAAAACCTGTGGCAAATAGGTCTTGAGAGTTTTAAAACTAGATATGAAAAATATTTCAGTGAGTTTGAATGGACATTTAGAAGACTATATTTTTTTTACTTAAATCTTGGAAACTGATTATGACAGAATTAGCAATAAACTTAGTTTTATTCAGCTTTTTCCATGCTGTGACCAAAATACCTGATGAGAACAATTGGAGGAGGAAATGTTTATTTGGAGACTCCTGGTTTCAGAGTTCTCAGTCCATAGATGACTGACTCCATTGTTCTGGGCTCCCAATGAGGAGGACATCATTGTGGAAGGTTGTAGTGGAAGAAATCGGCTCAGGACATGAAAACAGGAAGCAGTGAGCAACAGATTTCCCTCACCATGGACAAAGTATATACCCCTAAACATGGCTCCAATGACCCACCTCCTCAGGTCACATCTTACCTGCCTATAGTTACCATGCAGTTCATACCTACCATTGGATCAATGCACTGATTAGGTTAAAGCTCTCATAACCCAATAATTTCACCTATACATTTTCTTGCATTGTCTCATATATGAACTTTTGGGGGACACCTCATGTCTGAACTGTGACAAACTTATAGCATATATTTGGTGCCTACTCAAGTGCTATTAATTGAGCAAAAGTAAAAAACAAGAATATTGTCTTTAACTTTATATGAGCCATTGGAAGAAGAACAATGGCTTAGCAATGGTAGATAGCTATTTAGTTGAACAAAAGAACTGTGCTTCTTACCACCTAGGCTGTGCTTATTAGGTATGGATGCCCATATCATGTCCAACTTTCTAATATAAATAATGCTAACATTTAAATAGTGGTATCCAAGCATCCTTACATAGGTATAGTTTATGTGACTAATATTTGTTTGGCATTTGCCCTCATGCTTGCATGGTAGAGCTTTGCTTTTCTCCCAAAAAAGGAATCATTACTTTAAAATACCTTGAATTTGTTGGAGGAGGTATCAAATTTAGTGTAACTTTTTAAAAATTATAAAGTATTTTTGGAGGTCACATTAAAAGGAATAACTTAAAAAATATTCTCCTATGTAATCACAACATTTAATTGGGTTTTTACAAATCTACTTTGATATGTAGATAAGATGGGCATCTGGGAATAATTCTTACATAAACATATACATCTTCATGTCATGAATCTGCAGAAAATGAGGCAAAAAAATGAATCATGTGCTCAAAAATGACCAGTGACATTTATGAGTGTAGTCTTCCCAACTTCTTTATGTGACATCAAGGAAATCCATCCAGTTGAAGATTGCTTTGCTATGATATGCAGCCCACCATGAGACACTGTTCAGAAATTCTTGCATGTTTTCATCTCTAAGAGAATTTATGGAAAGTTAATAGGGAAAAAAGAATTAAGAATAAAAATATGTATACCAGACTAGAGGAGATTTTAAAACCTTGTTCTCATTACTTGTAACCATAATCCCACTAGAATAAGTATGAAGATGTGAAACTAAAAGTTCTATTTTTTTTTTACCTGAATGCACTGTTTTGTTTTTTTTTTTTTTTTTGGTTTTTTCTCATTTTGCATGGTGTTATATTTACATGGGACTTTAAAAACTTATCTTTTGTTAATTCACAATAATTTATAACAAAATCTATATCAGATTGAAACATTAAGTTGTCAATAGTAGACCTAGTTGAAAAACAAAAGTGGCAATTTCATACAGTTCAAGCTACTACTAAAAATACTGAGCAAATTGTATAGGTGTTAATGCACTACAAGATCCAAAGCAAACGAACCAATAAAAACTCTTGATTATTTAACAATTAAGTTTTCCTGAACTTAGAATAAGCTATGTATTTTCTAGCGCTAGAGTGAATAAGAACCTAACACAAAAATGTGATCCTGTTAGGATTTATAGCGTAATAGCACCAAATTTATGGATTAAATTAAAGAATAGTTGGCATGTTTATATAATGAGTATTTTTATTCATTCGCATGATTTATCGCTCTATTTAAACACTTCTCAATAGTTTTATATCCTCAACAAAGGTCTTATGCTTCATTTGCTAAATGCATTTCTCAGTACCTTATTTCGTTGATGTTTTAGTAAAGGGTAACATTTAAATATCATATTTTCAAATTTTTTGTTTCTGGATCATATTTAAAAAATCAATACCTTTATTGTCTTTTTATCACCATAATTTTCCAAGTTTTAATTAATTGCATTTATTTGTTTAGTTAGATTCATAGGTCTTTAGATGTGTAAAATTACAATATATCTTTATGATAAAAGCATATGTTTTACCTTTACATCCTTATATATTTTGTTTATTACTTTATTAGGTAAACATGTGTTTATTTTACTGAGATCATTTTTACTATATTTATTACATATTTTTGAACAGGACCTCTTTGGGCAAGTCAATTATTTCTGTTGGAGTTCAAAAGATTCTTCTCTTCTCAGCAGTTTTAGGTGGGGTCATCTGGAGTGTGATGCTCCACCCTCTGGACTGCCAGGGTTCCAGGAGGCAGGGTTTAGGCTTAGGTAGATTCTTATTAGGTATGGATGCCCATATCATGGCCAACTTTCACTGAAGACCAATTACCTGGAGATTTTAAATCGGCACACCTCCTGGGCCCTGTAATTTCTTGTCCCCCCTGGAAGACTGTATCTAGGGATCTCCTCTGGATTCCACTCATGTGGTAGGGAGCCAATTCTTAGTCCCCTACATCACCTGCAGACCCCATGTTTCCTATCTTGGGTTCAGTCTCCAATCTCTCCCACCCCACTTTTCTGAGTTCCCAGCCAGTCCTGCAAGAAGCTGGATTGGAGGGGGGACGGTAGAGCTGGATGAGTTTTCATGACCAGTTCTCCCCTGTGTAAAACTCTCTCCATGTTTGATTTTCCCCTGGTCACTTAAGCACACTCTGTGCTGTGCAGTGTGTGTTTAGTAGGACTGTATTTCGAGCCAAACTCAGGTTTGACCGGAATCAGCTCCCTCCGTGGCCAGACTGCAAAATGGTTCCTTCCTTTGTCCTCTACACGTCTTTTGGTGAGATGGTGGCTTCTTTCAAGCACAAGGATATTGTGCTGCACGTCTCTCAGGTTTGTTGGGCAATGTCTTTGATCTCTAAACACTCTGTACCCAGACATGCCTCAGGCCTCCCCAAAATATGGGTTCCTTTAGTTCACTTAACCCTCCACTTTGCTCTTGGAGGAACCACTTATGCGTCCAACTCGGCCTTGGAAGCCGCCATGCTGCTGGGAGTTTCTTCCTTATTTTATTATATCCAACCTCCTGAGTCCCTGATCTGCTTTGAATGTCCAGTTTTGAATTCCAGTTAAGTTCCCCCACCCCTGCTTTGTTGTTGTTGTTGACCCACATTGTGGAGAAGCTGCCTCTCTGATTTCTTGGTTTCACATCATGGAGCAACCAGGAAGGTTACCTTCTCTATTCCACTATCTTGTAAAACACTTCATTGGATATTCTGAGCCTGCTTACATTTAGATATATGCATATATGTAGAACATAGAAAGAAAGGAAGGATGGAAGGATGGCTGAATAAATATTTTTTCAGTTATGAAATACCTAACAACCCAATGTAGTTTTTGAACATCATTTTGTGCCAAAGGGACAAAGGCTCCTTGAAGAAATGGACGTTGAATTCTGGGGCTGAGTCAGAAACAACATAAGTGGGGGATATCTCATTGCTCTCATTGACTGAACTTGGTCTTCCTGAGAGTTGACAGCTACTGTTCCTGAGTATTTTATAGTTGTCAAAAGCTATACTAATACCATACTAAGTTCTTTACTGCCTTTATTCTACAGCATATGGATCTTTAATTCTGACTTATTGGATATAGAAGTCAGATTGAAGAGATGCTTGTGAAGTCAAAGATCACACCACTCACTGGAATCTCATGCAAGAGACTTATTTTCTGTAACATGAGGCAAACTGACAAGGCTGGCCCTCCCAGGGGAGCTGCAACCAGTCACAGAGCAGTTTTATAGCCTGCAAGAGGAATTTCATAAACTGCTCAGGAGTTGCACCATAAGCTGGAGTGGGGTTGGCCTTTAGTAGGCACTTGTTCTTATGGGAAGTTAAGCAGCCTCAGAATTGCCTCTAGATAAAATGGCTCCCAAAATAACATGGCAAATCTGGTGCCAATATTGATCTGATGCCAGTGTTGATCTGATGCCAATAAAGATCACACGAGCAAAGTAACTTTCTGAGCTCATACAGATAATAAACCGAGGAGACCACAGTTCAAATACAGGCCCATGATTTTGGTCAATAGACTTGTTTGGAAGTTATCTGTTGTTTGATGTTAGATGCAGTTTCCATTCACAATAACTCTGTGGTGCCCATGGTCTTCATCTTCCATTTATATTAAAATTATACTCTTTATTTTGTCCAGATAAAAGAACTGTGCATAAAGGAGAAAAAGTTTCTCTCCTTACCCATTGCAAAGTTCCTGTGTACCACCCCTATAACAAAGGTCAGAGTAACAACAGAAAATCATACGCATTCATTTAACACACATTTTACATGACACAGGATTCTTCAGAAATGAAGACCTGAAGACCCAGGGAAAGTTGTGTGTTGTTCTGCTTGGGTGGGATGAGGAAGGGACAGTTGTCTAGAGTATGATTGGACAAAAGCAGGGCTTGAGCTAATGGTAAAAAGTTGGGAGGAACTTACAATTTGTTCAGATTCTTCTCTGTCCCTGCTGTCATTGCTTTCTCCTGGGCATGGGGTGGGACAGCCTTCACAGGAGGGGTTTTGGGGAGGAGGGAAGAAGCAGGTCACAGAATGACCTTCCTAGGTTTTTATGACCTTTTCAGGGAAAAGCTCAGAAGGACAGAAAGAGCCTCCTGCTTTTGCTGTTTTCTCAAAAGCCAAGGAGTCACATCAGACCTAGTGTTCCCTGTCTCCATCAAAAGAAGAGATGATAATGAGCTCAAAACAGTTGCTGCTTTCTCAACCTTTCTCCACACCACACACTGGGATGCCCTCAAACAAGCAACCTATCCTCATTCTGACATAAGCCTCCCCTGTTCAAATCCAGCTCAAATAACTTCTTCACCATTAAATCTCTCTTAAATACTGCAAGCAAGAATTGTTCTTTCCATACTCCTTCCAAAAATTCTGTCTACACTTTTAAAATGTATTTCTCCTGGCTTCATAGTTGGCCAGAACCTGTTTCCTCAACAGCATGACTGGATGGTTTCTGGCTATGTCTTTTCCTCTTTATGTCCCTTATAGAACAGAGCATGATGCCTTCTTCAAGACATGAAATCCAGAATATAATGGAAGCATAGTTCTGCTTTTCTGAGAAAAGTCATCACCTCTCAGGGGACTAAAGCCTGATGTTTATTCCCTACTCACGTGTTTTTCTCCACATTATCTTCTCTATCACAGTCTGAATATGTGTTTTTGTTGTTATTCCCCAAGTCTTTCTGAAATACTCACTTATCACAGCATCCTTTTCAAACATCCTCTCATGCTTTTCTTGACCTTGTTGGATGAGTGCTATCAGTTGACTTGTTTTCATCTGCCCCTTATCTCTGAGTTCCTTAAACTGGTCCGGGAATTCTTGCCTCATTTTTCTTTATTTGATATAGATAATCTTGTCATACTTAAAAACAAAAAAAAACTTTCAACTCAATTTTTATATAAATCACGCAGAAGTCTTTTCTCCTCCATATTTCAGACACTATTACGCTTGCACCGCCCACTAAAAATTGCTCAGCAGATTTGTTTCTTCTCTGTACAAACTAATCTCTTCTTGCTTTCTAAATAAAAAGCCAGAGTATTTGGTGAAGCCTGATCTCTGTGTGCCAGGATTCTAGCTCTCATTTCATGCTTCCATTCACTCATTCTAACACAGAGCCAGGTAGCCAACTGCACTGGGAGAGTTCACCTGTCTTATTTTTTCACCCACGTTATCATCTTTTCTTATATTCACAACCTAATTCAGTAAGAAAATAAATGACGATATGAAATTCATCTAGCTTGTTGAATCCCACAACGCCCACCCGCTCTTTCCTGGAATATTTAATTTGCCTCGCCCTGGATGTGATCAGGGGAGCTGCAAAAATCTCTTTCTGCCACTCCACTTGTTCAGTCTCCCTTGTACACCTGGATATCCTGACCCATATTGATGGCTCATGGGAACCCTGATCCCAGGACTCTGGTCTCTGAACTGCACACCTGACTGCTTCCAGCCTTCTGTACTTTCTAGGATCTTCCCACACTTGATGGTGTTCTGTTAGATAAATAGTTAGATTTATTTTTCTGAACTTTGAAAGTTCTCGAATGTTCACCTTTGGCTTTTCTTCTTCAGATGAATCACTCTGCACCCTGACGGCACTCTCCTCTGGTCCTGTGAGTTGAGTTACTGCAGTGTGTGGAGTCATCAGGCAGCTTCTCCAACACTCCTCACGATATGCTTTCCATTTTTTTCAAGTGAGTCAAGTTCATCGGATTTTTGTAATAGCTGCTGGAAGGAGGAGAGGGAGGAAGTTTATACCCCTTTTTCAGTTGCATAAACTGAGGTTCTAACATGGGTATCAAATTTCTGAATATTATGCTCCTTCAGATGCTACAGCAAGACAGGAAACCAGGCAAATGCCAAAGATGTCAAAACTGAAACTTATTTCTATTTTTATGCCCAGCATTATAATAGAAACCTGGGTTTGCAATAGAATGAACACATTACTTCTCTGTGCCTTAGCTTTGTCACCTGCACAATGGAGCTGGTACAATTGATTATCCACATCTTTTGCTGGAAAAAATAACTACATTCATACATGTAAA
This sequence comes from Ictidomys tridecemlineatus, assembly GCF_052094955.1. NCBI lineage: Eukaryota > Metazoa > Chordata > Mammalia > Rodentia > Sciuridae > Ictidomys > Ictidomys tridecemlineatus. The sequence continues at coordinate 25,934,986 of NC_135478.1, read as the reverse complement.
ACACTTAGGACAACAGCTAGTGTACTCAGTGATTTTTGTTGTTGTTGTTTTGTTTTGTATGTGTTGCTGAGGATTGAACCCAGCTCACACGTGCTAGGTGAGCACTCTATCACTGAACCACAATCCCAGCCCCTCATGTACTCAGTGTTAACTATTATTATCTAAATAAAATAAAATCATGTTTCTTAAAATGTATCCCTCTTGTGATATGCTTCATACTTTCAGCTGTGACCCTATTTAAATCTTCTAAATTACTAAACGTAAGCATCCACAACTTGTTTATCTACATTCATCTGCCAGTAGTAGATCTTTGAGACACTTTTTAAATCCATCTCTTCCTCTCTATCACCTGTACCACTGTAAAATTAAAGTACATACTAATATAAAATAGCATAGCATATTGATATTATATAATAATTTTATCCACACAAATACAATTTTAATAAATGATACATAATATAAATGTTATTAATGAATATTTGTAACCATGACTGTGGAAATCATGATGCATACATTGACCATTGACGGTTTTATCTACAGACACACCCACCATATAGATAATTCACATGTTAATGACACAGTTAAAGCAGTTCTTCCTCATGAAGTGGGAGAAAACTTTGATTTGTTTCTGGAATTATGCAACAATTTTCAATGTCCATTTAGGCAACTCTGGAAATCTTTCTATGGCTCAGCAGTTGGTTCCACAGTGTCAGAAAAAAAACCGTGACCATGAAGAGAGGCTAGATTTTGCAGTGTTAAACTCCAATATTGTGGAGCCTTCCAAAATTAAGGTTTTATTTCTTGTTTCTTCTAGAAATTCAGGATGAGTTGGTTGGGTGCTCAGCCCCTGGATGTTCCTATTCAGGGATGCAGATTAACACAGAGCTGACCATCAAGAAGAGAAAGAGGAATGTAGAAAAGGGAAGGGGGCATAGAAAAAGGAAAGACAGTGTAATGAATGTAAAATAATTTTCCTATGGACATATCTGAATACACCATCGTGAACCCTACCATCATGTACATCCATAACAATGAGGTCCTAATTTGAATAAGATATATTCCAAGCTGTATAGTTATACCACCACATTTTTTTGTAATAGCTGGTGAAAGAAGGAGAGGGAGGAATTTTATACCCATTTTTCAGCTGATTCATATGTAACTAAAAAGAACCACTAAAAAAAATTGCCAATCACTATGGTAAGAGGAAGAAAGCACTAAAGCAGCTTCCACTGGTAATTAAGTAAACCATCCCACAAGTAATACTCCTCCACATCTGGCCATAAACCACTGGGCAGAAATTCTCACAGGATCCTAGAAATCCAAAGACAGTAGAAGAGCCAAACACACCCATGTGAGGAGAAGGACAATAGAACAGACTTATGTGAATGTTAGATGGCTTTGTCCCATTATTAAAGTTGGAAAATATGGATCTTGAGACATCTTCCATCAAAATATGTTTAAAAGACAGTTTGTATAAAATTCTTTTGGGTAAGTAATGCTTCTAAAGCTCAGAAAGAAAGGTGGTCTCATCAAACTTTCTAGGAGACCTGTGAAAATCCCTAAAATCATAACATCAAGTTGATCCTCTTATAGTCTTCATCAATACATAATGTCTTCAAGCAGCATAGTCAGGCAGCCATATCACTAATTTTTTTGTGATCTTTTTCACCAGCCTTTAACCTAGAAATCCACATTGCTAACCTCATGTGAGATACCACCTTTATATTTGGATTAAAACATGGACCAAATTTTTACCTCCAGTGTGTTCTTTACCTCTGATATGTTATTGTCAATAGTGGCCATTACAAATATCCTTGTATATGTAGCCCTAAATGCTCTTTTCCTCCTGTGAGACACTCTTCCAGACTTCCCTCAGTATTACCCCTGTTGTCATCTTTCTGTGGCACAGACATAACCACCATTCTTAAAACTTTCTGTCATTTCCTTTAACCTTGTGGAAATATTCATAGGTTTTTCCACCATCTCACTTTTTCTCTCCATTTGTCTGGTCTTACCCCCTGCACACAAATTCTACAGGAAGAAGATGCTTATTGCTCCTTTTACTCTTTCTCTGATCTGTGGCTCATACTTTGCTCTTCTTGAGGAAAACCATATAAAAGGAGAGCACATGTTTGGAGTCAATCTGAGCTGATTTTAAATCCACACCAATTCTTAGTGAATGAGCACTAGTGTTCTGTAAAATGGGAGGGCTATTTTTCTGAAATGTTGCAAATCTAGTTGGTATTAAGATAGATGGATGGATAGATAGATAGATAGATAGATAATAGATAATAGATAACAGAGTGCCTGAAATAAACTTAACTACTCTATAAATCACATCCAAGGACTACCTGTGTCATGCTCCATTTCCTTAGGATACACCTTGCAAACTTAGAAAACTCTAGCTATTTTTCAAGAAATGGATCAAACATATTTTACTTCATTGAGAGAATTTTTTCTAGTGTTCTGAACAGCCACTCTCTAGTAGTGTTTTCAAAATATATCCAGTACAGAAATGTGTATATAAAAGTATGCATTTCATTTACCTTTTGCAATTACACAATAAATGCAAGTTTATCTTCAAAAAATTGAGAAATACAAAAATTCTACTCATTTAAAAACCATTTTGGTGTAATTCATTCAATTGTTTATATTTGACATCATCTTGCTAGTTACATATTTTATGAAGATTTTCATATATGCATTCAATTATAGAGAATATGTAGCAGAGCTTACATAATCATGGTTCAAATTTACCAAGTGTTAAAATCTTGCCATATTTGCCTCAGACGATTTATGTCATGAAGTTGATTAAAATCTCCCTCTGGTCTCTTTACCACTCCTATCAGAGATGTAAGCAGTAGACTATTAATGATATTGCCATGTATATTCTTCTACATATCTTGTAGCAAATATCTTAACATATTTAAGTTGACCACATAATAATATGTGAAGTTACTGGAAAAGCTTATTATTAGATAGCACCAAAATGTTTTTCAAAAGTGATTGTACTATCTTAGGTAAATACCCAATAAAAAATGATTTGGTAATAAAGTGATTGTACTAATTTATAATCCCAAAAGCAAGGTGTGAGATTTCAGTTGTTTTGTACACTTGCTAAATACTTTTGCATATGTTTCCTAACAATAAGACCATAATAAACTACCATACCCCAATAATTTTCTAATATGTGACTACTTTATAATGTATAAAATATTCAATTTTTTTCTAATACATATTCTATAGTCAAAATTTCTCAGTTATCCAAAGATGTTCTTCTTAGTTGTTTTGCATTTAAAAAGAGCCAGGCTATATTTATTCATTTGCTACTGTCTTCTTCAGTTTTTTGATACTTAGCAAATGGAATGTAAATCCTTTGTTTTACTTTAAGATTTGTATTTTTGAAGAGTTCAAGACCGTTATCCATTAAAACATTTCATCATCTGAATACTCTCTGATTATTTTCTTGGTAAATTTAGCTTAACCATTTTTCCCCCAAGAATACAACTTGGGAAGGTCTGAATACAATTCATTTCACCATAACTGAAGGCACATGATCTCAATTTCTACTTTGTAAATGATGTTACAATTCATCCCTTAATTAATCAAGTATTATGGACATAAGAGTTCCCTACCATTTAGGGGCAGCTTTACCTATCTCTGAGATCCACTGAGAGCTGGATGATCACAGTTCATAGCTGTTCCACAAGGAATTGCCCTCAGCCAATGAAATGCTTCAGGTGTACTTGAGAAGAAGGTGCATCCCCAGTTCAGAGCCCCAAATTCATAATTCTCTCTTTCTTGATTATGCTATGTAGCTCTTCCATTGCCTTGTTCCCTTTTGTTCAAAAAATCTGAATTCACAATAACTTACTAATATATGTTTCTTAATGTGTGTCTCTTTCTAATTGAATCTTCTGTAGTCTCTCACAGGAGCTTGCTATTATATTTGGTGCATACCTATTCAAAAAATATAGACATAAATATGTTCATTGTCATTTTTGGTTTTTTGTAAGCACAATGTGTCCTCTTTCATCATATTGAAGTGCTTTTGCCTTGAGTTATACCTTGACAATATCAAGATCTGAATTCAAATTTTCTCACTTTATTTTACTAACAAATGGCAATATAACTGGTGAACATAAAGCTCCACATTTTTGCAGTGGAAAATTTAATGTTTCCGCACATGTATCTCCCTGTACAACCATCACCATAATCAAAATAATTAACATGTCCATCATCTTCACAGCTATATTTCCTTGATAATCAAATCTTTCCTGGGCACTTTATCTCTAGACATCCATTGATTTGCTTGCTGTCATTAAAAATAATTTTGTGATTTTTTAGAATTTTCTAAAAGTAGAATTATATAATATATACTCTTTGCTGTCCACATTTTTTATGATTTTAATATGAAATGACTTCCAAAAGCTGATGTGTGAGGCAATACAAGAAAGCTTAGATGTGAAAGGACTGGATTATGATAACCTAATTAGTTTTAGTTAGGTTATGGTAACTAACCTTAATTGTTTAAGTAAACACTAACCTAGGTGTTGCTGTGCAGAAAATTTTACAGATATAATTAAAGTCCCAAATCAATTTACTGTAAGAAGGTATAATATGGGCGAGCCTGCCTGAATCTGGTAGAACTTGTTAAAACCCTTTGCTCAATGGTAGAATCTTCAGTAATTATTTGCCCGTTGTCCTCTGGCACCTATTGCCATAGGACCTGGAGTTTCACTCTATTTATATTAGTTCATTTTATGTTGCCAATAACGCAATACCACTGGATAAGTTAGAGAGAAAAAAGGTTTATTTTTTGCGAATGGTTCTGGAGGTCCCAGGTCAAGAGGTTACATTTGTCAATGACCTTCTTGCTGATTGAATGCCAAGGTGCCACAGGGCACTAAATGCTAAGAGACAGGGAGTGTGTCCAGGTACATGTGTCTTCTGGTATCTCTAACCTCTTATCACACAGCCACCTGGATTCAACCCATTCTAATGACCTCGTCTAATTCTGACCAGTTCTCAAAGACTTCATCTCTAAACATCTTAGTCTGATTATTTTCACTTCATCAAACCTTTCATTGAGTATTAAAATTTAACACATGAAACTATACCCCCAATAGAGCCTCATTTATGTGAAAAATCAGTATTTGATTCAAAATTCTTGAAGACTAGAGATTTCTGGAACTGTCTGTGCAGAATTCTCCTCTGGCATTCTGCTTCAAAATTCTCACCACCTCAGCCTATATGAACTCTGCACTGTGCCCTTAACTCATCAAGATTGTTAAACTCTGTTTGGGTTGCCATCCATACTTTGAGGCTAAAACTGCTTCCAAGTTGTATTCTGGGACAATCAAAGGGCTCACCTCATTTGATTCTCTACTATTACGATCACAATCTTGGGATTCATGATCCAGCATTTCAAAATTATTATTCCATAGATTGTCTTAGTTTTCCAGTTGTTTATAGTAGAAAGGTAATTGCAAAGTAATCCATGTATAATAGCTTACATGTACCAGTTGCAAACACACAAAATTTATCCTTTCTAATCAGCATGGCTCACTATATTTTCTAACCAGATAAAGTATATGCAACTCTATCTCCTTACATCATGTTCTAATGAGGACTTCATATCCTGATAGTAATTTGAGGGTGTGTGTGTTTTCTATGCAAAATTAAAGATGTTTTATTCACCTTTCCCAATTGGTAGTTCTTTCATTAACATGGCTACAACTTCTTAACAAATTCTCTTATTTTAGTGCTAATGTCAAATCTTTGCCTTCTTAAGTTACTATTTCAATTTCATTCTTACACAAACTCATAGACCTATGCTGTCCTGCTTTCAAGTTCAATGAATCATAACTGTTAATTTGTCTTCATTTTGCTCCTTTCATGTATTCTCCTAATCTCTTTGTCACATCACATTATTTCAATCATCTTTTTTTTTGTTACATCTGTTTCATATTGAACACCATGTATCTAGCTGATCCATCTCTTTGCCCATTTCTTTTTTAATCATGGATTAAAAATCCTTGAGATCCAGCCATGGTGGCCTGAGGCAGAAGGATAGCAAGTTCAAAGCCAGCTTCAGCAACAGCGAGGTGCTTAGCAACTCAGTGAGACCCTGTCTCTAAATAAAATACAAAATAAGGCTGGAGATGTAGCTCAGTGGTCAAGTGGCCCTGAGTTCAATCCCTGGTACAAAAAACAAACAAACAAACAAAAAAACAAAAAAAAACTTGAGAAACAATCTATTTTATTGTTTTGTGCTTAATAAAATTCTTGATAGCATATATGATAGAGATACTTGTTAGAGAATGGTTATAACTTTACTCTAAAGCTATGTGTTTAGCATAAAATATTTGCATTTTATAACTATATTCATCTCTTTTTATTGCATAGATAACATGTTTAACCATGGTCTATTTTCTCAGTTGTAAAATGCAGATGAGTTTTCCCAAATTCCTAAGTCATGGAATCTCTGGAATATATATTAAAATAATCATTGTTGTCTTAAGCTTCTAAGTTAGGGTAGCTTCGTAAGCAGCAATAGTAATTTTACTTATTTATTTATTTTCAGTGATGGAGTTTGAACCCAGGTTCTTATATAATCAATAGTAACTTTAAAATGTATATACGATCAGTAAATCCAATTTACGTTATTATGTTTCCTCATTTATAAGTTAGGGTTAGTAATGACTATATTACAAGGCTTTGTAAAAATTTAATGTCATAGAAAGTACACTAGTTGAATGGCACATAGAAATTGCTTTGCAAAAAATTACGTACCTTTTCCTTTTCTGCATTCCCTATTGCCTCAAGTAAGTTTTGTTGTTTGTTGGTTGGTTTTTTGGACTGAGAATTGAACCCAGGGCTTCCCACTTCCTAAGCACATGCTGTACCACTGAGTTGCATACATCTACAGCCCAGGATTTACCTTTTCTTATCCTTCTTTTCTAACCTATCAGGGATCTTTTGTATGATATCTATTATAAAAAGAAAGATTTCTTGAGCATCTGAGAAAATATGGGGAGAAACTTTAAAGAATCCTTCCTCTAGTTTGTCTACTCACTAAGGTTTTAATATGACTAGTAGAATGTCATTAACAAAAATTGTGTTAGAAAGTGAAACTACATAAGGATGCACATAAAAACACCTCAATGATAATTATTAGAGATGGGTAAATTTCTTATCTCAAGGTTTTGATTCATGTTTACCTAGGATAGTTTTGCCTTAATCAATAATGGGCTGCCATTGTGAGAAAGCTTATTTTCAGAGTTCACATAAAGAATCCAATGCATTGGAAGTGCTTTTATTTAATAATTTCAAATAATGCTAACAGAAAACAAGCATTACAGACTGATGTGCAAGATAAGGTATGCATGTGTTTTTATATGCCTTTCTTTCCTGTGTATCACAATGTTTATGTAGCCATTCTATTTCAGCACCTAGTTTATTCCTTTGTTCTAACAAATATATTCCATTATTGTACTTTTTGAATCATGCATCTTTTGTTCTCCTTATAATGTATGAATTGTTGTGAGGCTTGTTGTGAATCTTGATTTTTTTTCTCTTTTCTCCACAGCACAATGTAGTGATGGGTAAAACTAGAAAAAAAATAAAAGAAAGGCATAAGTAGATTCAAGACCATTTGGTGAATGATTAAAGTGTGGAGAGGGGTTTGGAATGGAAGAAAGTTTTATGATGACTCCCACATTATCGAGTTAGCAAAGAGAGTCTGTATGTTTTCTGGTGACAAGAGTTGATGATCAGTTATGTCTTGAAAAAGTTTTGCCTGTGGTGTTTCAGAGACTGTCCAGGTTCACATGGCGATTGATCAGGTGGGCAACTTAATGAAGAAGCTGATATGTGAAATAATGGGGGGAAACTAGAATGTAACTAATAGGAGGTTACTTCGAAGCAAGTGGGATGTTTACTCTTATTAATGGGTTTGATAATAATGAAATGTTAAAAGCCCAGCAAAGAGGGTGAGTTGTACATATGGGAAAGAATCTTCATGTCCCTAGTGGTTACAAAGACAGGCCTATGATTGTCATTATGGTCTCCCACACTTTTACACTATGATGACTTCTTCTGTGACATGCCAGTTTAGTTTGGCCACACTCCCTAGTTGTTCAATTAAACAATAACCTAGGTGTTGCTGTACAGAAATTTTACAGATATAATTAAAGTCCCAAAACAATTTACTGTAAGTAAGGTATAATATGGGTGAGCCTGCCTGAATCTAGTAGAAGATCTTAAAATCCTGGCTGAGACTTCTCCAAGATATAGAAAATATTCTAGCTGTGAACCACAGCATCAGATCATGCCCATCAATCTGATGCCAAAAACATGCATTGGAGAAAAGATAGCATCTTCAATAAATGGTACTGGGAAAGCTGGAAATCCATCTGCAAAAAAAATGAAATTAAACCCCTATCTCTCACCATGCACAAAACTCAACTCAAAGTGGACCAAGGACCAAGGAATTAAACCAGAGACTCTGTGTCTAATAGAAGAAAAAGTAGTCCCTAATCTTCATCATGTGGGCTTAGGCCCAACTTCCTTAATAAGACTCCTATAACACAAGAATTAAAACCAAGAATCAATAAATGAGATGGAATCAAACTAAAAAGTTTCTTCTCAGCAAAAGAAACAATCTGTGAGGTGAACAGAGAGCTTACATCCTGGGAGCAAATTTTTACCCCTCACACATCAGGTAGAGCACTAATCTCTAGGGTATATAAAGAACTCAAAGCTAAGCACCAAAAAAACAAATAACCCAATCAACAAATGGGCCAAGGACCTGAACAGACACTTCTCAGAGGAGGACATACAATCAACAAATATATGAAAAAAAAATGTTCATCATCTCTAGCAATTAGAGAAATGCAAATCAAAACTACTCTAAGATTTCATCTCACTCTAGTCAGAATGGCAGCTATTATGAAGACAAACAACAATATCTGTTTAAAATAATTTCTTGATCTGCTGTGAACAAAACAGCTGCAGCTTTTGACCTCAGGTTCCAGACTGCTTGTGTGACATTGCCTTATAAACTATCAGCCCTGTGAATTTTGGACTTGTTTAGCCAGACCTAAAATCACACAAACCAATCTCTGGTGTAAATAAATAAATAAGCAAATACATACATGCACTTAATAAAGCACACACATAGAAATATTGTGTATATATATATATATATATATGTATAATTGAATATAATTATATATTATTTACACACACACACACAGGCAGGCAGATACTCCTTGACTTAGAGTTACTTCTCAGTAAACCCACTATAAGTTGAAAATATTGTAAATTGAAAATGCCTTTAATATGCCTAACACAAAATATGTAAGCTTGGCTAGCTTAACAACACAGTATATTGTGTAGTATCATTTTCTCTTATGATCTCGTGGCTGATGGGGAACCTCAGTTTACTTGTGCTACCTAGCACTGCAAGAAAACATCATAATGCATTATCACTAGCCCCCCAAAAGATCAAAATTCAAAATTTGAGTTATGGCTTCTCTTAAATGCATATTGCAAAAATCATATATCAAATCATCATGATGAGTCAGAAACTGCCTATGTATGTATTTGTGTGTGTGTGTGTGTGTGTGTGTGTGTGTGTGTGTGTGTGTGTGTAGCATATGTGTCATACATATGGGCATATGGTCTTGTACATTATATTATTCTTACTTCTCTGGTTGAATCTGATTTATATATATATATCTTATATTTTACACCTTAAGCTTCCTAAATTTCATTTTCTATCATCTTACTCTCTTGGTAATATCAAAATGATTAAACCCACAACTTAATCAATGTTATAACTGTATGTATTTATAACCTTAAGAGATCTATAAGAAGAAGTCTACATAACAGTTAATAAATATTAAAAAGATACAGGTATTTGCAAATTGAATCCTATCATTGGGCTGTTCTTTATATTGTAGAATTTAAAGATGTCTAAAACCAAATTATGGAACATGTTAATGGGTGATTATATAGTACAAAATTTTTAAGAATAAAATTAAAATAATACTATTGATTCCCTAAATCATCTTTCTAATAAATCAACAGACCTTCATGAACAGTGGAGCCTCAACTTTGTTTATTCTTTCTTTTCACCTTCCTATCAATTCAGCTATTAGGCTACTTGTGTTGTAGTCAGCTTATACAGCTTTAGAAGCTAAAGTAAAAAAAAAGTTATATATCCAGAGTATCTGCATTTCTCCCTGGTAAGTGGAAAGGTTAATCAATCTTGATGAAGATGCTATAATTATTCATGCTAACATACGAATGACTGGTAATGGAATTTGCATAACACCAAAACAAATCAATCTTTTAAAAGTGAGAATTTCAGAAATCAGCAAGTTAATTCATGGATGGATGAATAATGTGTAAAATTCTGTGGGCAGTCGAATGGCTCTGTACCAAGGAAATAATTATAAATCTGGTGAAAGTGAAGGCAGATGCACAATAATGTGAGACATATCTATTCAGTGACCCAGGCACCTTCTCTGTTGACAACCCTACCTTATCTTTCCTTATCCTGATTCATGGTGAATTCCTTTCTTTAAACAACCAGGTTGCCAAGACAATAAAAAACAGGTCTACCGGGATCTTAAAGGAACTGCATTTGACTACTCCTGCTTCCTTCCTCATTATGTCCTTCAGTTTTAGAAATCAAGTCATTTTTTAATAATGGGGATTGAGCCTGGATACCCTTGTCCATAGCCTTTCTCCTAATTCCAAATAATCTGGAAACTCAGGAACTCAAAAGTAGTATCTTGAGCTACCTGCCAGGATTGAAAGGAAAATCTACCACTATAATGATAAGCAATATTAGTCTATTGTAAATTAATTCTCTAATTTTAATTGAAATTTGAGGCAACTAGCTGCCAAACACTTATACTCAGCTGTGAGGCAATATACATGCCATTAAAGTCATTGTGACCATTTAACCACCAATGGAATGATTTAAGTTGGATTTTACTTAATCTATTTGATTTTTTTTCTTTTTGTTGAATTAAAAATATCCCACAGATGAATTAGTAATTAGTATTTTTAATTTTATGGATAATATCAAACTGTATAAATACCAAATAAAATATTTGCCCTTTGTAAATATTTGCTTAAAGAGATTTTATTCTTATAGTTAGGGAGTGTTCTTGACTATTTCATCTGGTAAAATCCTGTTCAATAGTATTGTTTTGAACATGATATCTTTCATGAAATTAAAACAAAAAAACATCCGTTTGGTTTTGCCAGTTTCACGCGCAAATTTGTTATTGACTTGTGATGGAAAAAAGATTCTTAACTCTGTGAGCTCCCAAGAGCTTTTTGTATGGAACAGCAAATCTACTAAGTTGGGAGAGAGGGAACCTGGGTGCCGCCATTCAATCTGGGGCGGGAGTTTAGAAGGTTGGCATACATGGGTTCCGGTTTTTCTCTTCTATAAGATGATTAGGTTCAGAAATTAAGCTGCAAGGTTCTTTCTAATTCTAAAAATTTATGATATATAATTTGATATACACTAAAATAGAAAGCAGAAAAATTATACAAAAAACAGTGACATATTCAGCATGTTGCCATCTCAGCCAAATTTCAGCTACATGAAACACAATCCTCTGGATTCATAAGTGGGTAGGAATGTTTAAAGGGTCATCTTAACAAATCATTAGAGGCTCAACATAGACTAGTTTAAGACTACAAACTCTCAGGGGATACCACATTATCACAGTTTGCTTCCAGGAGTATTACCAAATTATCAAAAAAGAAAAAAAAAAACTTCCCTAACATTTCTGGCAGAGAGTAGAGAAGGTTACCATTTTGAAATATGTCCAGAGCATTCTGCATTACAAAGACAGGCTTACTGTATGAGGCAAAAGACTTCACCCTACCTTTTTCCGACTTGAGGGAAAGACCATTATCCAAATTCAAATTACTGGGGGAAAAAAATGCTGAGACACCCTTGTGAAGATCACAATCTAGAGATACAGACTCAACACTCTGAGATGTAGTCATGAGATTATTAGGTGTTTCCCCTCTACACATATTATCAACACATCAACAGTGATCAGTAGTGGATCACAGCTGAAATAAGGAACAAAATGACGGAGGAATGAAATTTTACACAAAGACAACATTTCTTTGCGTAACACACTTAAAAACTTGTGTGTATATACATAGATTATTCTAAGTCACATTTGTCATAAAAATGGGTTCATCATATAATAGTTGAAAATCAATATACAATAAAATGTAACTAATACTTATAGAGATCGTGTTCCCTGGCAGCTATGCAATTAAGTTGAAAATCAAGAATAAAATATAAAAATCACAAGTATTTGGAAATTAAATATTTAAACAGTTCTAAGTATCTCAAGGGCCAAAGAAGAAACTATACAGGCAATATTAAGACATGAGGAGGATGAGAAGGTCTATCATCAGTGGACAGGTGGTCCTCAACCTGAGATAATTAAGAACTCCTCTCTTCTGCTTCCACCCTGTAGGCCCAGATCATAGTCCTGCCAAGTCCTCATTTATACTTAAATCAAGTGTACAAGTGTGGAAAGAAGCACTCCTTTCGTGAGAAAATCCCTGACCCTAGATTTCAAATTCCTATGCCTGGGCTTAAATTCTTTTTTTTTTTAATATTTATTTTTTAGGTATAGATAGACACTACACAATGCTTTTATTTTTTTTATGTGGTGCTGAGGATTGAACCTGGGTACCGCCTGTGCTAGGCAATTGCTCTACTGCTGAACCACAATCCCAGCCCTGGGCTTAAATTCTAACACCACCACCCAAATTCTGTGAGCAAAGGCAGGGGACTTCATGCCATTGAGCCTCAAGTTCCTCTTTTGTAAAATGGATTAATAATAGCCATATCACTGAGTTGTTGTAAGGCTAGAGTTAGAGCCTTTATACAATAAGACATATTTGAAAAATGCTTAATATGAACGATTTCCTTTTCCCATGTCTGAATTCTCTATTTGGCTTCAAACCCTAGATCAATTCTTACTAAATGTGCTCAGTTCGGCCTTTTACTTTGTCTTTAGTTTAAAGAGGTCTGGGGATTAGTTTAGTAACCTAACCAACATCTGTGTCCCGATTTCCCCCAATTTAGACTAAATCATGTCTATCATCAAAAGATTTGGCTGTGCACACAGTAGATATTTGAAACATAAATACCGAATAAATGAATGAACAAATAGTTTCTAAAAGTGTATTTGTAAGTGGAATCTGCTAGTAGCTTCATTAAGCCTTTCCTCTCCACCTGACTGAAATTCAATTTTGAAGGTTCGTACACTTTGATCAAAACTCTCTTAAGTTCTTTCACACGCGAATAGAATATACTGAAGAGTTTTCAAAGAGGAAATTCATTTTTCATGAACAGGTTTGCTTGATATCTGCTCTCAAAAGTGCCTGAGCTAGTGGAAAATTCATAGTGAGCCTCCCTCTTTTTCTCTCTCTCAGCTGCAACCTTGTACAAAATTCTCTCTATTTGATTTATACTCAGTTTGTGCTAGGACTTTAAAAGTACCTTGTTTTAAAATCTGTTTCTTAACCTTGGCGCTATTAATATTTGGAGCCAATATTATTTTTTGTTGCAGGCCTTATTCTGTGCAGAGCAGGATGGTTAGCATTGTCCCTGAACCCCATTCACCCAATGCCAGAAGCAACCCCACTCACTCACCCTGTTTTGATAGCAAAAATGTCCAGACATGGCTAACTACTCCCTGGATAGGTATTTGTTTAGCATGATTCTTGCCATAATGTGATACAAGCTTTCTTCAAAGTCATTGGGAAATGAAAGATGCAACATTGTCTCTGGAATCTACTCTACCATCCATCCATACAGTTGTGAAAGTCAGCTTCTCTGTTGGATCAGTAAATCCCCCAGTCTAAACCAGCAAGTCTGCACTCTTCTCCTAAGTTATCACACCAAGATATGAATCATTAACAAAAACTCACTTCTCTGGTTGCAAATTCTATTGACTTTTGTATAGACTCTTTGTGCATATTGTAGGAGTGGGTATGTTTTTCATGAATTAAAGCACAAGTGTCTTGAGCTCGTATTGTTGAGCTTTTACTATGTCATCTGTCAATAGCATAATGATCTTCTAAAATTTTCTACTGCAATTATATTTCTGAAAATAATTTTGTGCAAAGCTATTTTACACATCAGTAATTCAGAAAGCTACAATGTTTTTTCTCAGATTCTTCCAAAACTAATGGAAATATTACAACATGATATTATGTTTGCACATTACTGACATACCTCTGCTTATACCTTTAGTATTTTTACCTTACAACCCTACTTCATTTTATCTACTTACAATTTTCAGAATATAACTGGGTTTTATTTTTTTACCCATTATAAGAGTCTGCCATTTAATGGCAGATGAACTTTCCTGTGTTAAAACAGATATATTTTGCCTTATATTTGCCATCTTGTTCCCTTCTTGGCTCTTCTAATTCTTAATATTTTAGTGGGAGCTTATTTACTCTGGTCTTACTATACCTATTTCAAAAGGTATACTTTCTATTTTTAATTTTACTAAAAATCACTTAAATATTTCTATCAGTTTCTTAAATGTTTTATAATTCTTTAACTTTTGCATTACAACAATAGGTACATCTGGATTCAAAATTAGCAAGTATTTCTGGTGGCTTATTCCTTTTGTGGACACATAATGCCCCTCTTGTATCTATAAAAATTCTTTCTACCTGAAAGACCTTTTTTCACTTTAGCTGTCTTTGATTTATAAATCTTTGAACTGCTTTTCAGTTCCCACTTCCTTTTATTTTTCAGCGATGAAATTTTATTTTATTTATTTTGCTTTGTTTTTTTTGATTCTTTAAATTGTATATTTTAAGGTGTATGAGAAATTTTGGCACATGAATATGTAGATGAATGGTTAGTGCAGTCAAGCAAATTAACATAGCTATCATTTTACATGCTTATCTTTCTTCTTATTTATTTTTGTGTTGTGAGAGTATCTAAAATTACCTCCCTTAGCAAAGTTTCAGTACACAGTACAATATGAGGAAGTATAGCCCTCATGTTGTGCATTTTATATCCATATTTTTTCATCCTATTTAACTAGAGCTTAGGTTTTAAGCCTACATCTCTGTTCAGACCTATCTTTTCTCATTCTCCTGCTCTCTGGCCTCTGTTATTCTCTGTTCCATTGTTTCTATGTATTCATATTTTTTTCATATGCCATGTAACTTTGTCATTTTTAAATAACTGTGGACATGAAGAAAGAGTGCAAAAACAGTACAAAATTCCTGTATACTCTATGCCCAGCATCTCTAATGTTACTATCTCTTATAACCAAAGTATAGATATCAAAACCCAAACTATATAATTAGTGCAATTATGATAATAAAATTTCTGAACTTTCTGAATTTCATCAGTTTTTCCACTAATGTCTATTCACAAGTCCTATTTAGGTTCCACATTT
Organism: Ictidomys tridecemlineatus; assembly: GCF_052094955.1. Taxonomy (NCBI): domain Eukaryota; kingdom Metazoa; phylum Chordata; class Mammalia; order Rodentia; family Sciuridae; genus Ictidomys; species Ictidomys tridecemlineatus. Next base: position 25,919,495 of record NC_135478.1, on the reverse strand, counting down.
TGTTGATTTTTTTTTTAGTTTCCTTCAATTTTTTAAAAATTAATATGAAAGGAATTTTCATTATTTTTAAGCCATTTACATTTATTTTTTAATTCACCATTTTATCTCCTATTACTCTAGTGTTTGATTCTTGCATTTTTACATTTTGGCATTGTTTATTATTTTCTGTTACCTATGACTGTCCTTTATTCTATTTAAAGATTTGAAAGAAAATGGTCCTATTTGTAATTCTCTTAATGGTTAAATTTGTTAAAATTATTTATCTTCCTCATTAATAATTAGAATATCACATATAAACTTTCCATAATTAGCAATATCACATAGAAACTTTTCTGAGTATTCATCTATAGATTAAGATATTTCTCCTTTCTGCTCCAAGTATTTATGATTGTCACCTGGGTTTTCTAGTAAAAGTATTTTTTTTCATTTATTTTATGACATATAATTTGTTTCATATTTTCTTTTTTTCAGTTTTGTTCCCTGTTGCATGTGAATTTTTAAGGATAGTAATTGTAAATCAGAAAGTTCTCAATAATTAATTATTAATTTTGATTATTATATCTTCATTAATTATATGGACCTGAATCTTTCAAAGTTAATTTTGATACCCACTAATCCTTTTTTTTGTCACTGGCTTCTTAATTTTGGATTTTTAAAAAAATCTCTCAGCACATTGATGTTAAGATTTTTAAAATATATTGAATAAATAGAATATTTCAGGCAACATTACATATTTGTAAATGTTTTCTATTGCTTTAGCATCTGAAAGATAATGTGACTAAGTTTAAGATCATCAGGACCTAATTGTGTTGTTTCCATAGTCTTCAAAATTAGCACTGCAGAAGAAATTTCAAACGATTGATAATCTTTGTTCAACATCAAATGTGGAGCAATTTCCTCTTAACTTTTAATCCAAACATTAATTCTAGTAGTGAGTTTTCTTTTCATTATTCTGAGAGTGCTTGGTGGATGCTTCCCTACTTATACATCTTTCTTCATTGAGAAACTTGTCAAGTTCTGTGTTTGAATCCTTCAAGTCTCTTATTCAGTAAATCCAGCTTTCTATGGGTTAGATTTCTGTTCTCCATAATAGATGCTACTTTCTGTCAACAAGTCACCTTGTTTGTTTTCTTCTATATTCTGCAAGAGTCTCTCAGTTGCAATCTGAATGCCATTTACTCACTTTTAATCAACATCAATTTGATGCTCTGTTAAATCACTATCAGGTTTAGAAGAAAGTGCTTGTATTTTGGGTTTTAGATATTTTACTTTATATTACTTAGCTCCATTAGTATCTCAGACTAAAATTCCCTTGCAAAGGTTGTCTATTTGCCATCTGTTGAGAGGAAAAATAATAAGCTTACTTTTAGCAAACTATATGTTGAAGACTTTTTATCTATGAACCTAATTGATGCTACAAGTATAAAATCTAAGTGTGATAATTATCTACATTTACCCTTATGAATCTGAGACATAGTGTGTAAGTAACTTGTTCAAAGCAACACAGCTTGGAGTGGGAAAATCAAGATAGTTCTTGATCTTATACAACATGATACACTGATTTCAGCACAAGGATACTAAATTTTCCAAGCCTAAAACTTTTTCCTAGATATCATACTAACGTTTTTAACTAAAAAGTTTGTCTTCAGAACCGTGAGTCATATCCATTGTTCTGCAGTACCTTTCTTATATATGTGGAATGTTTTAAAAATTAGAACCTGACAGCTTTTTGAAAAATTTTTAATTTGTTATATATGACAACAGAATGCATTACAATTCATAATACACATATAGAGCACAGATTTTCACATCTCTGGTTGCACACAAAGTAGAGTCATATCCTTCTTGTCTTCTTATATGTACTTAGGGTCATGATGATCATCGCATTCCACCAACTTTCCTATCCTTGTGCCCCTTCTCTTCCCTTTTCCTCTTTGCCCTATCTAGAGTTTGGTTAGTAATATTATAGTATAGAGCAGCTATACTCTACCACTGGCTTGATTCTCTATTGTGTCAGACTGTGTAGATGATCTAGAACTGGACAATAAATGGATGCACAGAGCATCTCACATGCAACTGTTTTGCTTGAACAGAGGAACTTTCTCTTACCCTCCTGTTTGCTTCTCTGACTTTCTTATCCAATGAAAAATGTAAGAAAAGCTGTGACTTTCTGTGAACACTGCTCCCAGAGTGCTTCTCTCCCCTGTCCTCCCCACCTAAAGTTCTTGCCTTAGAGGAGCTCCACGTCTCAGGAGAAATGCCCAAATCCCCCTACTCTATATCTTGTTTGTTAAGATTGACTGTTGCATAATATAGAAAAGGGAAGGAAGGCATGGGTAGGGGAAGGAAAAGAAGGAGCAATGTTGTTACTAATTAAACATCTATTATTTCCTATGAGTAAAGTTAGGGATTCTGTTTTCGCATTCATAGCAACTGACAAAGACTCTTTCTTTAACCAAACTCAAGTCAGTTTTAGCTAACTATATGTTGAAGACTTTATATCTACAAACCTAATTGATAACCTTAGGACTAGTCCTTAAAGTCCTTTCTCACTAGGCCCTATGTTGTCTTCTTTCTCTTTCCTTCTAGAATCTGGAAAAGAACCTTGCTAAGTCATTTTACACCCACCCTTGGTATATGACCACCCTCAAGATCTTTTCACCATGACATGCCTTCAGCAGTAATCCTATCAAATCAGTTTAGGCAGAAGCCTTCCTAATCTTTTTTTCCATGTTTTTATTTGTGCATTATGATAACACGTTAGGATGGAGTCCATTGTTACATACACATGTTATAACAATATAATTTGATCAATATCATTCCCCACTATTTCCCCTTTCCCTTCATTCCTCCTTCCCTACCCCAGTCCTTTTCCTCTGCTCCACTGATCGCCCCTTGATTTTCTTGAGGTCCCCCACAGACTTCTCTTTTCCTTTTTCCTCTCTAGCTTCCATCAATGAGAGAACCTTAAAGACTTTTGACTTTCTGAGTATGCCTTATTTCAATTAACATTGCATTTTCAAGTTCTATTCATTTTTTTCTGTGGATGATATGATTTAATTTTTCTTTATGGCTGAATGAAACTCCATTGTATACACATGCCACATTTTCTTTATTCATTTATCCATTGATGGACACATAGTCTGGTTCCATAGTTGGGCTGTTGTGAATTGTGCTGCTATAAACCTGGGTATGTAGGTATCACTGTAGTACGATGCCTTTAATTCTTCAGGATAAATACTGACAAGTGGAATAGCTGGGTCATGTGGAGGTTTCACTTCTGTTCTTTTTAGGAACCTCCACACTGATTTCCATGGTGGTTGTACTAATTTACAGACTACCAACAGTGTGAAAGGACTCCTTTTTCTCCACATCCTCTCCAGAATTTACTATTGTTTATATTCTTAAAAGCTGCCATTCTGACTGGAATGAGATGAAATCTCAGTGGTTTTGATTTGCATTTCCCTAATTGCTAATGATATTGAACAATTTCAGAAATACCCTTATTCTCAACATTTCCTTTTATTAATTTTGCATCCATGGAAACTCAACCTGTCTTTTGGCTCTAAATTCCCACTTGTCCTATCACCGTGACCCTTTTGAGTAAAGTCTGCTTTACCATCTGCAATAAGTGTCACAAATAATTTTTAATACAACCTAAACCCTAAACAAAGAGAAGTCCTAAAGGGAGTTTATTATATTTTCTTGGGAAGATAATTTAATGCCAAACAATATTTTTCTTCAACATTCTAGACATACATTGACAGTTGGTCTGTCTTTTTGCTGTATTTTTTATCAGTTCTGTGGCTTTAGACTTTCAGAAACACTACAGCAGAAATTATAAACCAACAGGTAAAATACAGTTTTTTTTTCTATTTACAAAACATAGATTTTCAAAATAAAATTAAAAGAAAATGTACTTGATAGTTAACAAAAAATTATGATTTGTGCACTGATATATGAGTATATTTACAATGACTACAGATCCATGAAATGAAAACAAATATGTAGATATGTAATAAATATTTATAAAAATGGTAAGATGCATTATTCTTTTTTTTTCTCTAAAGTTTATCTTTCAATGGCCAGCTTCCTTTTCTATGTGTTTCCTCATATGGTTGCTTTAAAATCAAACTGTATAGAAGTAGTCAAATTTTGGTAAAAGGGCCATGATTGAATTACTCTCATTCTGAGCTGGATAGTAAAGGAAAAATTAGTGTCAATTGCATGATGCAAATTTAAATTAAAGCATTATATGTTACCAAAAAAAAAATAAAAAGAAGCAGAGGTGTACTAAAGACTTAAAACTTCTAAAATCTCTATGTATATTTCAAAAATAATGAAAATGATATACCAAAAATTTGTACATTCTGGGGAATCAATTCAGCAAAGAACAATGGTAGGACATTATGCACTATGCAATTAATGGGTAATATACCTTAGAGATGCAGGTCTCCATCACCCAGGAAGCATTTTTCCAAAGCATGCTTACATTTGTCACCTTCACTCAATCCCAACCCATACACACAAAATTCTGATGTATACCACTTTGGGGGGGTCTGATGGTGACCCTTTACTACCTCACCTAAGCCTCTCTTCCTGGCCTCACCCACTCCTGACATAGCTATCTTTGTTGGATCTCTGCTAGTGACAGAAAGGTTTACAGACACTTGGACAGATAAGGAGATTTTCTCTGGGCTAAGAAGTGATAACGACTCAGTTGACCTTGAAGAAGTCACAGATCACACAGGGGACAGATAATCTGAAGATGCAATTGTGATGCAGTGTGCTCAGGGCTTCATTTGAGAGACTCTATAGAACAATGGTGGAGGCCCTTCAGTCCGACCTTGAAGGTAACAAAAGAGTTTACAGAGACATTAGCACTTCAGCATAGCAATCAATACATTTTGAGAATTTTCCAGACACACCAATAGAACAAAAGAGCAGCATAATATCGTAATTTGTTATTTTCCCCATCTATACAATGACAAAAAATGACAGTGGAAATAGCAAACATCACCATGCAATAATATGAAAATTAGTTGTACAGAAAGTACTGTACTGTGCTCAGAACTTTATTGCATTGGTCATTTTAGGATCTCTTTTCCATCTACTCTCTGTTCTTCATTTTAAGCCTACTTTCTGTCCCTGGAGATTCCTTTGTTTTTGCCCTTCAATCTGAATATTCTCAATGAAGAGAACAGGTAAGATATTCAAGGGAAAGAGAAGAATAAGGCAAGGGTAACTCTGCTTCATCCCTGCAGGACGCCTGGGTCTCACACTCACAGGACACAGCCTTATCAAAGCCAGTCCTCGCCACAAAGCCCTCAGTACACTTTCAGCCACCCTTCGTCAGTACCCAGCATTTTCTAGCTCAAAGATTCTGAAATTGCCCTCCTGATTTCCCTGCACCCTATTTCTATTTTTGAAAATACTTTATTATATTCTTCTTAAATTACCTAATCTAAAGGGTCATCTATTATCCAGAATCTGCTCCTATTACCTAATTTAACTGTTTCTGCAATGCAGCAATAAAGGCACCATCACCAAATTATTCTTACTCCAGTTAGGATTGCTTCAGAGAGTACAGTGTTTCTAAGAATGACTGCTCTTTATGGCAATGCAGGATGATATGCTACCAACCAGAAATAGCAATATTATTTTAGCTATCATTTATTATATGGCAACCATGAGCAATCTCTTTAAATGTGAAATTTATTTATTCTCAAAACACGTATTTTTAGATCAATTATATTATGCTAATTTTTTAACACAATGCCTTTATTTTTATGTGGTGCTAAGAATTGAACCCTGGTCCCTGCCTGGGCTAGGCAAGCACTCTACTGCTGAGCCACAAACCCAGTCCTATATTATTCTTCTTTTTATAAAGAAGAAACTGGGTTAACCCAAAGGTTAAATAACTTGTTCATAGACATACATCTATGACTAGGGAAACAAAACCACTCTCTGGTTTCAAAATCAGTGCTAGCACTCCCTCTACTAGGCAAGTGAAGTTTTATTATTTTTTTTATTAGTTGTTCAAAACATTACAAAGTACTTGACATATCATATTTTATACATTTGATTCAAGCGGATTATGAACTCCCATTTTACCCTATATTCATAATGCATATTTAGATCCGTTACACATCCACTTTTTACCTACTGCCATACTAGTGTATGTTGTATTCTGCTGCCTTTCCTAACCTCTACTATCCCCCCTCCCCTCCCCTCCCTTCCCATCTTCTCTCCCTACCCCATCTACTGTAATTAATTTCTCTCTCTTGTTTTTTTTCTCCCTTTCCCCTCACTTCCTCTTATATGTAATTTTGTATAACAAAGAGGGTCTCCTTCCTTTACCGTGCAATTTCCCTTCTCTCTCTCTCTCCCCCACCCTCCCTGTTTAGTGGTGATCTTCTCATGCTCTTCCTCTCTATTCTGTTCCTAGTTGTTCTCCTTATATCAAAGAAGACATTTGACATTTATTTTTAGGGATTGGCTAGCTTCACTTAGCATAATCTGCTGTAATGCCATCTATTTCCCTGCAAATTCCATGATTTTGTCATTTTTTAGTGCAGAGTAATACTCCATTGTGTATAAATGCCACATTTTTTTTTATCCATTCATCTATTGAAGGGCATCTAGGTTGGTTCCACAGTCTAGCTATTGTGAATTGTGCTGCTATGAACATTGTTGTAGCAGTGTCCCTGTAGTATGCTCTTTTAAGGTCTTTAGGGAATACTCCAAGAAGGGGAATAGCTGGGTCAAATGGTGGTTCCATTCCCAACTTTCCAAGAAATCTCCATACTGCTTTCCAAATTGGCCGCACCAATTTGCAGTCCCACCAGCAATGTACAAGTGTACCCTTTTCCCCACATCCTCACCAGCACTTGTTGTTTGACTTCATAATGGCTGCCAATCTCACTGGAGTGAGATGGTATCTTAGGGTGGTTTTGATTCGCATTGCTCTGACTGCTAGAGATGGTGAGCATTTTTTCATGTACTTGTTGATTGATTGTATGTCCTCCTCAGAGAAGTGTCTGTTCAGGTCCTTGGCCCATTTGTTGACTGGGCCCTCTCAAGCCCCGACTCAATCCTGTTGCCACTGCCTATGAAGGCTTGGTTGGTATTTACCTCCACAGTATTCGGCAGGACCGGGACCGAGAAGCAGTTTCCGCTGGTTCTTTAGCACTGAGCCAGAGCAGTTTGTCTCACAAGTGAAGTTTTATAATGAAAAAAAAAATGTGAATGGCATCAGATAAATATAACTCACTTGTCTTTCCCCACCCCTTTGGTGCCCAGCCCTTTTATGTATTTAACTTAGAGACTGAGTTGCTTAGTGCCTCACCATTGCTCAAGTTCGCTTTGAACTCAGGATCCTCCTGTGTCAGCCTCCCAAGCTGCTGGGATTACAGGCGTGTGCCCCTGTCACTTGACTTCTATGCCCCAATTATTTATTCACAAAGGATAAAAGAAATTTCAATATGATTCTATCCATATTATCAGAAAAAGCTTTGTAGCAACCTATACTCCCTGCTAAAATTTGCTTCATCTCTACTTTTTACGTTAAAAGAAAAAATGTAAGAAAAATATATGAAAAATGAGAATATAAGCTGAACTAATGATGGCAAAGTTAAAAATTCACATAAGGACCACTCAAGTCAAGAAGGAGAACATTATTGATATTAAATGTCCCCATCTATCACTTGATAATTACAACCCATCCCCCAGAGGTAACCATAATTATGAATTTACACCAATTGCATATTTGTTTGGAAAATTATTTTTAGTGCTATGTATGTGTCTCTATGCAATATACTTCTGTTTTGCATTTGAATTTTGCTTAAATGGAATTGTGTTGCTTGCATGCTTTCATATTTTTTGCTTTCTGAACTAACATTATAAATGAAAGATGCATTCATCTCAGTGGATAACGATGCAGTTTTGTTTATTTTTCTTGTTGTACAGAGTTTCCTTTCATAAATGTGCTCTAAGGCAATAATTCATTTCAATATTGTAGGAAATTTGTGTTATTTACAGTTTTGGCTTACTCCTATGCAATTGCTATGAACATTGTTACACATGCATCTTGGTGAACAGACACATGCTTCTGCTGGTTGCATATCTGATAGTGGAATTGTTAGGCAACTAAGCATGTCTATGTAAATGCTGCCAAGCAAATATCCAAAGAACAGGCATGAATTTCTGCTGTATACAAGGATGTTTTTCCACATCCTCACCAATACTTGGAATCTTCAGTCATTGTTAATTTTAGATCCCCTCATAAGTGTATCTTGGTATTATTCCATAATGATTTTAATTTCCATTTTCCTGACTACAAATATGGTTGGGAACCTTTTCTTCATTGATCTGTAGGAGTTTTTTAGATGCTTTGGATATGTTATAATACATGTAGCAAGTGCCTTCTGTCACTTGGTGGCTTTATCTTTGGAAAAATATATCTCAAGAGTTATATGGTTAAATTTATCAATTTCATTCACTGTTGATGCTTTCAGTCTCTGGGTTTTAAAAATCCCACTACACTTTAATGTTACTAAGACTTGCTTCTGTATTATCTTAGAAGTGCCTTTGACATATATGCATTCTATTAGCCTTGAGTTTATTTTCATGTACATAGCAGGGAGTCTAATATCTGAAGAGGATCAAAACCTTTATCAATCTTTTCAGAAAACAAAGGGTTTTAAAATGTAAACATTTTTTACTCACCTCCAACTCCTATGTTATTTTTTCTTATCCTTGACAATTTTTCCCATTATATTTTTAAGCTGTGATCCTCACTAGACATTATTATTATTATTGTATGTATCTTATGTTTGTGTGCATGTTTACTATTTTCTGTTTTTAATTACCTCTGTCTTTTTAGGCCTTATATAGGCCTTATCTTTTTAGGCCTTTTATAGGCCTTATCTCTTCTTTTTAAAATAAATTGTATTGTGTGTGTTTAAGGTTTACAAGACAATGTTATAGGATACACATAGACAATAAAATGGTTAGTATATGAAAGTAAGTTACCACAGCTATTGTATCATATGGTTACCTTTTCATTTTTGGCGAAGGGATAGATTCCAGAGACCTCATCAGATACCAAACATTAAGGATGCTGTAATCCTGTATATGAAAGGTCACAGCATATGTATATAACCTATGTGATCCTCTTATAGCTTTAAATCATCTCTAGATGACTTCTAGTACTAGATACAATGTAAATGCTATGTAAATATTTGTTATACTGAATTGTTTAGGGAATAATAAAGAAAAAACTGTCTGTGCATGTTTTGTACAGACATAGCCATAATAGGCCTAAAAACCATGAGTCCATTCTGATAGGCCGAATCTGTGGATCATGAACCCTCAGAATCATATTCTGTCATAATATCCCAACCGCTCATCTATAATTTTACCTTTGCTTTTTTCATGATGCAACCCGCATCATTTCTTAGGATCTGACTTCCAATGTACTAAATCTCATTCACTGTAACCCATCTATTTCAAGTCGCATATTTTTAAAATTTGAGGGATTTCTATTTTTATTATTTCTAGAAGTTCAGTTTATTTAATAAACTCTACAATTTGGTTAATAGTACTGTATAAGAATTAATTTCCTGACTATGCTAATTGTACTCTAGCTATGCATGATATTAACATTAGAGGAAACTGTGTAAGTACTCCTTGTACTATTCTTACAACTTTTCTATAAATCTAAAATTAGCTCAAAATAAGTTTTTTACAAAGCAATATATCAAACTAGATAGTAATTTGGCATATGTGATTAATATTCTTTAAAAATGATAAAAATGTACTGACCCAAAGAAGACAGCGGGTGCTCATTAGAAGTGTGAAGTTTTCATTAATAATTCAATTGCATATGCAGAAATCATGCCAACAATAGTAAGAAGGACACAGACTAATCATTACTTTCAAAAAAGTTTTATAATAGAAAAGCAAATGTCTAAAACCAGAAAGCACCTTTTTTTTTTTCATTTTCCGAAGAAATATAAAACCCAAAAGCTATAGCTTCTGCATTTCTTCTTTATCATCATTCTCTCTGGTCTTTCTCGTATCTTATAAATAATATTAAGTGTAGTGAAATGAATTGTAGATATTTTTCATTATGAAAATCATACTCAAAGTCCTCCAGTATAAAAATATTGTCTTGCAAATGTGCCAAATGAAGCACAAACAAATTTACCACTGAATCATTGCAAAGCAAGGAGGGTGGACCATCTCTACTTTAACATGTCCTCAGCCAATCATTTACCACACAACAAATTTACCACTGAATCATTGCAAAGCAGGGAGGGTGGACCCTCTCTTCTTTAATAGACCCTCAGCCATCCTCTCTCATGCTTCATTTCCTGTGCAACTTGAATTTTTCACTTTCCTGGAATTCAGAACAAAGTAGACAGCAGAAATAGTACTTGGCTCATGGGTAATGAATCTGGAAGTCAGATAGCAGAACGTTTCCTTCCATCTCCCTACTTTGAGTAGAAGCTTCTAATCATGGCTAGCCTCACCTTCTCTTGGCATGGCTCAGGATACTTCAAGCTGCACATTATCATGTACCCTAGAGGGAATGTAGGAAGCTAAGTGGAAATCTGGGGTATACGATTATTATCTGATTTAGCACATAAACAAGCCTCATGTATTCATATACAGAGTATGTAACAGTGTGTGTGTGTGTGTGTGCACACACACACACACACACCAGAGAGTGGCATTGGGATGGCTAGTTCTCTTCCCAGAAGCCTCTATTTCAGGTTTCAAAGGGCAGCTGTCACTCCATTGCACACTGGGGATTCTGGGTCTCCTTTCACTTGATAATAAGCACCCATCTGCCTCCTTCTCCTATAGACAGGAGCCTAAGCCAAGTCTGTTTCTCCCACCTTCTTACCAGCTCGGTGAGCCACATGAGAGGGAGCTAGTTTATTTCTCTTAATCAGTAGCAATGACTTTCAAAAGAGTCTGATGGCACCAATTGATGAAGTAAGTCAAGAGGGAGAAGCTAATCATGAAGGATGTGCCTTGTGCCTGGTGTGTGTTATTTATAGAAACCTCAGCAGACAAGAAGAATACATTAACATTATTAGGCTAAATCTACCCTGTGATTCTCAGTTCTTGTTAGTGGCAAATTCTCCCTTAACTGCTTCTATATTATTCTATAATCATGCATACTATATTTATTTTAGCTAAAATTGTGCCTCTTTCTCGAGGTGAGAGTGTTTCTCACCTTTTATTTCTCCTCTAAGAAAACTGGTGATCTGGATTGACATAGCAAGTCATAGAAGGAAAAAAAAAAAAAAGATAGGGTCATGGGAAAAAAAAGAAAAAAGCACTTAAGATGTTTTTATTCATTTGAAACAATGCTATCTCACGAAGGTCTGTCATGATAACACAATCAATTTAATGGCAAAGATATGTATGAAAAGATAGGTACAGACAGAAATGGAAGTATTTTAAAATTACATAGAGAGTGAGTTTAACAACTGTAACAATGAAACCCAGAGAAGATTTCTGATCTCCAGTTCAGGGAGCTGTCTTCACCATGCATAACAGCAAATTAGTTTTGTCTTTCAGTTCTCATTTCATAAAGCAGAACACGAATGATACAAGTTTCTCAATACAAAGCTGGGCATGGTGGCGCACGCCTGTAATCTCAGAGACTCAAGAGGCTGAGGCAGGAGGATCATGAGTTCAAACCAGCTTCAGCAACTTAGCAAGGGCCTACTCAACTCAGCAAGACCCTGTCTCTAATAAAATATGAAAATGGGCTGGGAACGCGGCTCAGTGGTTAAGCACCCTGAGTTTAATTCCTACTACAAAAAAAAAAATTCTCAATACAATTAAATATCCAGTTAGTGTTCAACTCCCCATCATTATCTAATTAATTAATTAGAATTAGTCACTTGCTTGAATTACAGTGTACATTATAATTGTTTCCAAAAATAGTCTTAGCCTATTTTCTTCTCCTTTGCCCTTCTGTCTGTCTTTCTCTCTCTGGCTCTCTGTTTCTGTATCTTTTCTTTCAGTGTATTTATTGAGGAAATTAACGGAATATCCTGTAGAAAATGCCAGTCAGGGTGTTACTGATTGTACCTATATAGTATCATATTATCAGTTGGTCCTTGATTTAAAATTTTCATCAGAAATGGGTTTGACTCTAAAAAAAAATTATGGGTCATGGTGTGTTTTCTATAGGAAATCTCAGGGTCTTAGTGCTAGGATCCCCAGTCACTGTGGATTGCTAAGCATGGTTGATCTATTCTGTCATTCTCTCTTCCTGTGTTAGCTGCATCACTTCTTAAGAATTTTCCTTCATCAACTATTTTGTTATTGAGACATAGAGCTCCATAAAGGGGTGAGATGAAAGTTGATTCTTTACCTTTATTTATGATTTTTTTCCTCATATAATGCTTCCTAACAACTTCTAATATTGGCCATTGGGATTTGATTTTTGAAATATTTGACCTTATGGATTTAAAAAAGTGTTTCATGTGTTTTAATCCATTGCAATCACATTCATTAGTTCCCATCTTTGGTGATGAAAGCCTTTTCATTGTGATTTTTGAGATCCTTTGAGACTTTTTGGAGCTTTCTTGCTCTCTACTCCAAAAAGATGCTCTGAACATATCATATATATTATGTTCCAGAACTAAAATCAGTTAGAGTTTGGTCATTGTGTAAGTATGAAAACTTAAGAAATACATATACGTGAGAAATAGAAATGAAATTCACAGTTTGTTGTGATTTGGGTATAAGTTATCCCCTAAAAGCTCAGGTGTGAGACAATGCAAGAATGTTCAGAGGTGAAATTATTAGATTATGGGAGTTGTAAACTAAACCGTGGATTAATCCACTAGATTAACTGAGTGTCCATTGTAGGCAGACAGGATGTGGCTGTGGAATGATGTAGGTCTGGAGGAAGTAGGTCTCTGGGGGGCATGCAATTGGGATTTATATTTTGTTCCTGGCATCTCACTCTCTTTCTAAGCCTTCTGGTTACCATGTTCTGAGTTATTTTACACCATCATGCCCTTCTACCATCATGTTCGCCTAATCTTGAGCAAAGAGCTATGAAGTTGGCTAACCATAAACTAAACCTCTGAAACTATAAGCCAAAATAAACTTTTTCTCTTCTAAATTGTTCGTATGAGGTATTTTGGTAACAGCAATGCAAAGTTGACTAAAACAGTGATATTTTCAATTATGAATCAAAACTAAATAGATTTTTTTCAGCACGTAGCTATATCCCTTATTTATTGTTTTCATATGCATATCTGGGGAATACATGTGTGTGTGTTTGTATGCATACCTATTTGTTTATATATATATATATATGTATATATATATATACATATATATATATATATATATTTAAATGATTCAAACTGATACTTCTCTTTCAAATCAGAACAGAAGCAATTTTACTTAACCTTACTGATTGAGCTTTTTACATTTTCAGAAAATTCATATAATGTCTTACATCATTTTGCCAGGTACTTAAAATGCTTAAAATACCTTAAATTTATTTATTCATAATAAGCTCCTTCATTGGAGTTTTTGTTTGTTTGTTTTAGTTTTTTAGTTTTCTTGGTCAACAGATTTTTTTTTCTCCATGTGTTCATTTGCCACTTCTATAATGAAAATACTAAATCAGGGATAACCAGAAAACTTCACCTTGATCTGATAAGACTCACTTTCGATTTCTCAAGTGGATTAGCAAGCAACCACTTTGCTTTTTGCACAAATCTTTTATTCCATCAAAAACTTGAGAAAATTCTTTCATCCAACCATATCACTTACCTCAGGAAGTTAAAAGACTGTATCCATACATTTCAATGTGCTTTTGAACTAGTTACCAAATACTTCTTAAGTATGTTCCTCTGAATATATTTATCCCAAGCATGTCTCTATCTTTGCTAAAAACACGGTAAGAAGTCACAGGGGGCAACACATCCATAGAATGGTAGAATCATAATAAAGACAGGAAGATATTCCACTTCTGGTTCTTGTTTAATTTTCTCTGGCCTCTTTGTAATCATAAAATCTTCAACTTTCCCCAACACAGCCGCTCTCGCTTTCTCTCAGGGGTTATCAAACTCAGGCTTTATAGCTGATATGATAAGCTCTGCTCATCCTCATTTTAAAAATAGAACTTCATGTAACCAAAGGAAACCATAAAATTTTTTCATGAATATAAGTCTGAGATTGAAAATCAGAAACTACGTGTTGTCTTAGTTTGTACTACGAGTTTAGTGTTGGCTGTTTCGTTGAGACTTTCAAAATGGTCAGTCACAAAAGCTAGATCAAGATGCAAATGCAAAAAGACACAAATTTATTCAGATTTTCCTCAGCTATAAAATAGAAATGCGTAATGTGAAGGGTTAGAGTCTCTTTAAAACATACATTGGAGAAAAGATAGCCTTTTCATCAAATGGTGCTGGGAGAACTAGAAATTCATATGTACCCAATGAAAATAAACCCCTATCTCTCACCATGCACAAAACTCAACTCAAAGTGGATCAAGGACCTAGGAATGAGATCAGAGACCCTTGCACCTAATAGAGGAAAAAATAGGCCCAAATCTTCATCATACTGGATTAGGCCCCGACTTCCTTAACAAGACTCCTAAAGCACAAGAAATAAAATCAAGAATTAATAAATGAGATGGACTCAACTAAAAAGCTTCTTCTCAGCAAAAGAAATGATCGATGAGGTGAACAGAGAGCCTACATTTCCGGGAGCAAATTTTTGCCACACACACATCAGATAGAGCACTAATCTCCAGGATATATGAAGAACTCCAAAAACTTAACCACCAAATATAACCAAACAACCCAATCGATAAATGGGCTGAGGAGCTGAACAGACACTTCTCAGAAGAATATGTACATTCAATCAACAAATATATGAAAAAAATGTTTCTTATATCTTTACAAGTATGAATAGGAAGACAGATGGTGAGCAGGGGAGAAATAACTAGAAAACCTACTACTATAGGTCCACAGTCTATTTCTGCAATCTTTCTTGAATTTTTTCACTGCCCTTACTAGAAATAAGCCATGCTGTCTCGGTCCAGCATTCCTTTCCAGGTGTCACCAATATTTTAACTTTTTCTTTCACTCTATTTTTAATCTGTTGATGTGTTCAGAATGGCTAAGGACAGAACATGATAGCAAACCATAGTACATGACTGTTGATATTTCAGAGAAATGCCACCGACCTTGAGAACATGGAGTGTTAGGAAGGCAGTGAAATGAGGCCTTCTTCCCACTCCATAGTTTTCAGCCATTATATGAGTGTCTACCATAGAAAACTCTGACATCTAATATGAAAATCAGCATTTTCAGGAAACATGCTAATTCTTCATAAAACAAATTGTGGAGAGATATATTATCCTTCCTTCCACACACAAGTCAGGGCAAGAGAGTTGAAAGCAAAATTCCAAAGAGTCAAGTTAGGCTAAAGAACCAATTTCTGTTAAAGGTTTATAGTATCCCAATAAGTGCTATCAAGATGAGTTCAACAAACCTAATACTCACTAGTAGATAAGAATATTATGTTCCTATAAATTACCTCTAAATTATTTTTGAATAAAGCAGTAACAAATACCACTATGAATAACAATTTTATTCTGAAATAATTTGAATTTTAAATCTCGTGGCAACTTGAGAATGGGTAGGTGAAAAATCTGTTAACACAGAAGTATCTGTTTTTTCTTAATTTATAAATCTTTGCCTGGATTTTATATGCTACTCCCTAGATACACGTTATGGAAAACCAGGGAAGCCTCCCATTTGAAATTTAACACTTGTAAACAGTGTCTTATCCAGAAGGTCACCATCTGCAATTTAACATCATTTTTAAAGCCCAGAGGAAATAAAATGCTAAGTGTGACATTCTTGGGATGATGCCTATGGTTTATCAAGTTGCAGGAAGTAAACATTTTCATTTTCCATTCGTTTTTATTTATTTTACATCTTAAGGCTGCAAAAGTAATATATTGGTGGTTATTTAGTATTTGGGGACCATATATTTTTTTCTTAATATTTATATTTGGAAAGCCTGAATCTTCCTCCTTCTGACCTAGGTACACAATTCCTGTTAAGGATGGAAAAGGAGGGGTAAAAATAGATACTGAATTCATGCTGCAGAAATCATTAATTATCCATATGGTAAAATATGAAATTATATCCTCGCTGATGCCATATATAAAAATAAATATCTAAATGGCAATACTAAAATCAATAACATTTTAATGAAAATATATTTTAGAAATCAATTTAAGATTGCATTCATTTACAAAGATTTCTCCCAAAAGCAAATATCACCTATTTGTTCTGATTCTAATCGTAGTGAATTTTTGGGTCCACCAGCTCCCCTCACATGTAAATAATTATGAAATGTAAAAAAAATATGTCATGCAGGTGTTTGTAATGGAGAACAGCACAAGACCCTGATCCATATGTAAAGGGGCAAACAGATTAGTTCCACATTCATGCTAGTTTTCTTTCTTGGGGAATGTTTCAAGAAATCTCAGCAGAAGAAAATAAGTTCTAAAGACAGAAGTAGGCTTGCTTGTGGAGGAAATAGAGATCAGAGTGAGGAGCTGAAATAGTGGATGGGATTTCTGGAAAAAGATACAAAATAGATGAGATACTCAGAGAAAGATCCTCATAATCTGATGAAAGTTGCCTTGCTTTGTTGAAAAAATATTCAACTATACAGGTGCAATATAGCAGTATTCTGTGGGATATAGTAAAGGTCTACTAATGGTGGTGTGTGGGCTAAGCAGAGATTCCATTAATCACACAGGGTCATAACCATTGGAGTTACAACCAGGTACAATGGAGAGATCTAATTAAATATGCTGAAAATTCACTAAAAACCCCAGAAATTTGACACTTGAAGTGTAGTACCACCCTGGCTTCAAAACAAGGATAAGAAATACTCCAAACTTACTCTTAGGAAGCCTTGATAAGATCCAACTAAACAACCGGTAATATAACCATCTTCCAAAATAAAATTTACTATTCTTCAAATGAAAATACTGACAATGTAGCATTCTTAGTGAGGCCCTACATAACTTATCAAAACCCTGTTTCTAAACAAAACTATAAAAGAAGGCTCATAAACAGTGTAGGAAAAAGAGTAGATAAAAGACAACTTAAAGATGATGGAATGGTTATAAATAGCAGACTAGGACCCTACTTAGTGTAAAATATGTTCAAAGATTTAAAACAAAAGATGGATGGAACAATCGAACTGAACAATAAAGAAGAACTGGATTCTTTTAAAAAATATTAAATTGATAAACAAATGTATAAGGAGGTAAAAGTTAAAGCCAGAAATTACCAAAACATAGAACAAAACAAGGGAGATTACCACAGATGCTACAGACACTATAAACACAACAGAGAATATCACGAAGAACCTATGCTAACAAATTTTATAACTTACATAAAATTCACAAATTCTTTGAAGAATTTTATTGAAACTGACAGAATATCAAAAATCTGAGTAGCACTATTATGATTATATAAAATGAATTTTATATTGAGCATCTTCTTAAAAATAAAACAATCCTCAGGTTTCATCTATGATATCCAAGGGGTCTTGGAAGTTTCATTGCCCTGAGCATATTGAGTATTGATGAGTTTTCTTGGAACCACTGGAAAATTGGGGTCATAGGGCATACCAGTCTCCTAATATTATATAGAGAGACAAAAAAAAAGAAAAAGAAAAAAATAGAGAATCACTGCCAACATTTGCCTTCGGGATGCAGAAGCCAGAGGAGTCAAAAAAAATGGCAGGAACACCAAGATGGTAACTTTTGGTATATGCTAGAGAGTAGACTAGTGTAAAAGCAAAACTCTGAAAGACATCTTGTAGGGCCCATATGTTAGTAAGTACTACCTCCAGGAACATCGCCAGTTTTGTTATGGTGAAAAGCCAAGAAAATCCTTTGTTTCACTGGAGAATGAAGTAGGAAAACAACCATTTTAAAACAAGCTCAGAGCATCCTTCTTAACAAATGTCAGAAGCTCCAATAGAAATAGACTCCAAGAGTCTTAACTGACATGGAGAAAGGGAATTGAGCCACCCCCTAACCTTCCTGTTTCCCCCCCCCAAGAAAGAAGAAAATCTGAGAAGCTCTTGTGAAGGCCACAGCCTGAGACACAAACTAGATGAAATACTGAGACTTAGTCATAGGACTGTAGAATGATTCCCTTCTCTCACAGTCTAACATTTAACTACTTACCCACTTACTTTTTGGAATAATCCCAACAGATGTCAATCAAACAAAATACATATATTTCTAAATGCACAAAGTTAAAAACTCAAAGGAAAAAAAATCACAGAAGATCTGTGCTGTGGTCTGAATGTTTGTGTTTACCCACCCAAATTCATACATTGAAACTGAACCCACCCATAGTGATGGTGTGAACAGATGGGGCCTTTGTGAGGGCATTAGGTGGTGAGGGCTCTCCTCTCAAGAATTAGATTAATGTTCTTACAAAAGAGGCTTGAGGGAGACCCTTTATCCCTTCTACTAAATGAGGATATGGCAAGAAGGGGTCATCTGAAGCAGACCATCCTCATCATATACCAACTCTGTTGACCTTGAGGTTGAACTTCCCAGTCTCTAGAACTGTGAGCAGCACATTTCTGTTACTTATCAATTGTCCAGTCTAAGGTATTTTGTTTATATCAGCCCAAATGAACTAAAACAATCTATTCGAATGGAGAGAATTTCCACGTTAGTGGGTTAGAAGACTCATTACTGTTA
This sequence comes from Ictidomys tridecemlineatus, assembly GCF_052094955.1. NCBI lineage: Eukaryota > Metazoa > Chordata > Mammalia > Rodentia > Sciuridae > Ictidomys > Ictidomys tridecemlineatus. Next base: position 25,900,687 of record NC_135478.1, on the reverse strand, counting down.
AAGATGTTTATTTTTTTTTTTCAAATTGATCCATAGATTCAATGCCATCCCAGTCAAAACCTGGGAAGCTATTTTTGTAGATATCCACAAAGCATTTAAAAGTTTATGTGGAAAGACAAAAAAACCCAGAATAGCAAAAACATTACTGAAGAACAACAACAAAGTTGAATGACTGACATGAAGTGAATTCAACACGGACTACAAAGATACAGTAAAAAAGACAGCACGGTACTGTCTAAAGAATAGACACTGGAGCAGAACAATTACCCCGAAATAGAGCCACACAGATAGAGTAAACTGACCTTTGACAAAGGAGCAAATCGAATTTCATAGGGTAAGAATAATCTTTTGAATAAGTGGTACTGAGACCATTGAATGTTCACATACAAGGAAAAAATGAATCTAGACACAGGTCTAACACCTTTTATAAAAATTACCTGAGAATGAATCTTAAACCTAAATATAAAGCATAAAATATGTAGAAAAAGGAAAGGAGAAAATATAGGTCACCTTGGATTTTAAAATGAGTTTTAGACAGGGAAAACGTGATCCATGAAAGAAAAAGTTAATAAATCAGGCTTTATTAAAATGAAAAGCTTTTCCCTCTTTACAAGAAACTTTTGAGACAATGAAAATACAAGAAAATATTTATAAAACACATCTGACAAAGGACTTGGAGTCAAAAAAAGAATATAGAATTCTTAATCCTCAAAAATAAGAAAATAACAAAAAAAATTAAATGGGCAAAATATATGAACAGATACTTCACCAAAAAAAGATATACAATCAGTGTATGGAAAGATGTTGGCCATACATCAGGGGATTGTAAATTAAAATAATAATGGGGGATACATGTGTTAGAACGCTGAAAATCTACAACACTGACAATGAGAGTAACTAAGATTAGTGAAACTACAGAGCAAGATTATCTCTCATTCATTGATGATGCAAATGCAAAATGGCGTGGCCACTTTAAGAACTGTTTGGTTGCTTTTACAAAGCCAGATAGAGTCTTACCATATTCTGCAACAATTTATTAAAAAACTCATATCCTTACAAAAACCTACACATGAATGTTTATAGCAGCATTATTCATAATCAAAACTGAAAACAACAAAGATGCTCTTCAACAGGTGAATGTCTAAAAAAACTAAAAAGCTGGTTCAGCCATATTATGGAACATTATTCAGCAATAAAAGTAAATAGCTATCAGACCTTGAAAACACATGGAGGAAACTTAAGTGCCTTAAAATATATCAAATTGTATGATTCTAATTATACAGCATTCTGGAAAAGGCAAAACTATAAAGACAGTAAAATAATAAGTCATCGACAGGGCTACCAAAGAAAGTAGGAACTTGAAAGTGAAGCACAAGGGATTTTCCATGTAATAAAATTATTCTGAGTGATATTTTAATGGTGTATAACAAGACATTATGCTATTGACAAAATTTATAGAACTTTACATCACAAACAACACATTTTAATGTATGTTAATTAAAGAAATAGAAAGTTGGAGAACTCAGAAAAATATGTACTGTGACAAGAGAATCTAACTATATTACAGATACATGCAGCAAACTTGTTGAAGAGTATTGGGAGAATATGGGCTGATCTAAGACCCTGGCAATGAATGATGTCTGTAAGACTCAAGGCAAACGTGCTCAGCATGAGCACTATGCTTTAGTTGACGTGGTATTTTTTTTCTCAAGAATGTTCAGGTTAAAATTTTTGATCCTGTTGTACATGTATTCTAGGATATTCTGTAGAGATATTTGTATAGAATATCCTAGAATAACTATATTCTAGAATAAAACAATTAAGTAGATGGATAGCAGAAGCCAGGTTTCTCACTGTTGAAATGGAAGTTTATGGGGAAGTAAGGATTCCTTTGTTAATAGATTAGAGTGAGAGACATCAGTATGATGTTTATCTTAACATGGACACAGATAATTACCTATGAAAATATTTATAGAATATGTACATATGCACAAGTTAATATCAATACACTTAGGGGTTTGTTTGTTTATTTGTTTTGTCAATTGAGTGAGTCTTAAAAATGTCAGCACTCTAGCAGAAATGAGTATTTTGAGCACCCAGAGCTTAGTTTACAATACAATTTCCTGATGAAAGAGACCAGGGCTCCTTGAAGAAATAGTTGATTCTAGGACTAGGGCAGAAAATACACAAGATGAGCCTGCAACATTATTTTCTTTTGTCCATGTTTTCTATTACATATCTGTACTTCTTTTTAAAAAAATTTTTTTAGTTGTAGATGGACACACAATATTTTTATTTATTTTTATATGGTGCTGAGGATCAAACCCAGTGCCTCACACATGCCAGGCAAGCACTTTACCACTGAGCTACATTCCTACCCCCTCCATACTTCTTTTAGATAGTTATTTTAACATTGTTGTTGGTTAATTCCAACATTTGAACTTCCTCAGAGATGGATTCTATTGATTCGTTTTGTTCCTTTAGATGGGTCATGCATTCCTGTTTCTTTGTATGCCTTGTGATTTTTTTTTTTAATTGAACACCAGACTTTTGAAGCTTGCATGCTAACTCTGGAAATCAGAATACCCCTTTTCCTTAGAGGTTGCCATATTTTATATATTGTTGAAAGATGTCTCTGTGCTAAGAATTAGCCTGAGGTGAAAGCTGAAGATCTTCTCAGGATTTTTCTGAGTTGTGTCCTCCCCTGGACAAGTATGGCGGCAATCTAAATGTCCTCATGTGTGTGGTTGCTTTTGAATTCCATGATTCTTAAATGTCTCATTCCCAAGGAAGGAAAAAAAAAAGGATGAAGGAGTAAAAGCCCAGTGCTGTTTTCTAAATATCTTGGATGTTGAACAAGCCTGAAGGGGTTAAGAGAGTAGAAGCCAGCCTCTGTGCCTGAACCTGAGTGCTGGGAAGCAACCATCAGCCATCAGAACATGGACCTTTTGATATTTGGAGGACAAAGTCCTTCTTGCACATCCTGTCTTCAACACAGCACATCAGGAGCAAGCATGACTACCTACCACAGGGCTGGGTTTGAATAGCCATTGCCACACTAGAGGCTGAGATTAACAAAAAGAGCAGAGATTTGCCAGCCATACTTACATAGATTCCAGATTTCCAAAACAGTTCTGTCAGTTTCTGCATGTATAATAATTTTCTAGGTAAAAAGACAGATTCTAAGTGTTCTTACTCCACCATCTTCCCTGATGTCACTCCAGATAAGAATTTAAGCAGCATTAGTATGATTTTGAGGGGAACAACAGCTATAAAACGAAGAGAACATCTTAATCCATAGGCTATATGGAAGAGAGAGAGAAAAGGAGAGCTCAATATGAAAATCTCTTTCCTAACCACCTCTTAATAAAGAAGAATTAGGACCCAAGGCAGTGACCTCCTCTCTACTTAAAGACTCCCTTCATATTTTGAGTTGATATTAGCATCAAGCCCCATTGCCCAGTCACTGTGAAATGTTGAGTTTTAATTTGAAATGAAATTAACTGCCCGTATGCCTTGGCGAGGCATAATGTGCTTCTCTTTTTACTGAAAACAGGAAAGGGAAAACCGATCTGAAGCAAACAGATACAGGCACCTATTTAACAGACTGAATCAGACCATTAGGAGAATTACTTTTACCATGTCCTTGGAGAGATAAAGACAATCCATCACCACAATGCTTTGTTAGGCTCTCTCTCATTCCCAATCATCCTCAACTGGTGAACATGAATCAGAATGATAAATCCTTGAGATTAAATACCAAATCGCCACAGAATATCAAGTGTATGCTCCTACCCAGATGGGGGAGATAATGAGCATTCACACTGACTATGCAGAGGGTAATCTAAAAATCTACCAGAGTATTATTATTTTTTTTAGCTCATGAACACATTTATATAGCCACAAAAAATATTGTTTGCTGGGCTTTGCGTGTTTAGTTTTTATCCTGGTTTAACAACATAATCTCCCTCATTTTTTTACTTTGTATAATTTACTATGTGTGAAGAAGTGAGAACTGTACAAGGAGGAAAAAAAGATCAATGACTGGTTTTAAAATCAAAAGTCATCACCTAATTTAGTGACTTTTTAAAAATAATAGTTTTTTAAGTGTAAAAATAGAATGGAGTGGAACGAATGAAGGAAAGTAGAACAGAAAAACATAAAATAATCAGATATCAAATACATAAGGATATTGCTTCTTAGACTGCCTGAAACTATTTTAGGTACATATGTATCCTGAATCACAATGCAAAAATGATTCCTTTTCATGAATGATCGTCCAAAAATTTTAAAAACACAGTTTCCAAAACAATAGATTTTGAGGTTGTATTCAATCAATTTGGAGAAGGAGAATTTGAAATGATTACCAGGTAAATGTGAAAGTGTAAGGAAGTTGCCTTCTCATTAATAACAATAGAAATGATAAGAAGAATAATGATATGTTAACAGCTGTACTGTACGGTGAGGCATAGGAAAGGGCTTTGTAAAATATTTAGCATTACAGTGCCTGGCAGCCCATTCTTTATCTGAGAAGGGTTTGTTGTTGTTGTTTGTTGCTTTTTAAAGTATGAATGACAATGCTAGGGCCTTTTCCTATAGGTCTGCCTCTGACCATGCGTGTTTGACAGACTGCAGAGGTGCATGCACAGCTAGCCTAGATGACACTGTCATTATGCAAATGTGACAAGTGAAACACCTAGTCAAAATAAATCTCCTTAATGTGAACATATTTAATGGGCATGATTTTGCCTCCTGTGAGCATAAAATACTTGATTTTAATTGTCAGGGAAGAACCATCTATTTCAGAAATCTACATAGAATAATACTAAGGCTGTGTAGTTATTAACTTGAGACTTGGGCTGATGAAAGATTTATTCAGAACACCTGAGCCACTTTGAAATACATGCATAGGATTTACCGTGCAGTTACACTGCAAGAGACATGGCATAACTTCTGCCATGAAGCTGGTTTTCTCACACAGGAAATACCTCGAGTCCTCAACCAAATGGCTAGAAAAATAGCCTTTCTTCCATCCAGACTTATATCTGCTTGAGAGTTTTTGTTCCCTGCTCTTTTTGCATGGAACATTATCTACTTTGACATATCTGCTTCTGGCTTCATGCTGTACTGTCAGCAGGGAGATTTACTAGCCATTCTTTATCTCATCCCTTCTGACTGTCTCTAACCTATCCACACATGTGTTCATACTCTTCAGGGCTGTTGTCTCTCTGGCCTAAAATCAATCAGTAATCCTATGCTAATTGACCACTGGAATGATGCTTTAAAGTGCATTTGATGAGATGAGGGCTTTCCTGCTTGGAGTCTAATGTTAAAAGACAGAAATGAGTCAAATACAAATGTAGGGATCCCATTACTCTTTTTGCTAAGTGAAATTTAGATAACCACAACTTAACAACACCACCTGTATCACTCCAGGCTCAATATTTATGAAGCTATGCAATTTACATAGCTTTGCGTTATTATTTATTCAAGCATTGGGTGAATTCTGAGAGATGTGGGTGTCATTATAGATAGCTGGGAGAGAATTTCGAAGGCAGAAGAAAAGAGGGAAATGTAAATGACAACTTCAATATTGCTTCCAACCACTTACTTAACACACACACACACATCTTATATACCCACAAGATCAATGTAAGTATTTACTGTGCCTGGGGTGCAAAGGAAATATAAACGTGCAAAATATTTGGGATCTCTATTCAAAGAATATATGCTCTACAAAGGAAAGTGAGCAACATGTATAATTAGCTGATGTGGTAGATTTAAAATAACACCAACTAAGCAGAACCACACGTGGATTCTAGAACATCACAGATTTTATAGCTGCCAGAAGTCCTAATCAGCTAGCAAAATGATGCCAGCCTATGAGAATTGAAAATATTTTAACTTAGTCTCTCTTTAAGCGAGACTTTGTTCCAGCTCGAAAGGAGGGCAGGTGAGAGATGAATTATTATTTCCCCCTTAAATAATCTATTGAGAAATTCACTGAAGGAAGATCCTATGATATTTTTGAAGTGCATATCTGTAAAGGAGTTGATTCATTACTAGAGAGAAGAATTAGCAATATTTGAGCTATATTAGCAGAGACCCTGGTCACACTTTCTGAGTTCATACTTTCTAGGTTCTCAGAAAAGACTTCCAGTAAAATGGCACTGTTTAAAGCTCCTTGAATATTGAAACTTGTATTGTTGAAAACAGATGTTATCCTTTCACCTTTTGAAGATATCAGGTACTAGCTAATATGATGTAAAAAGCAAATATTGTACAAGAACATTATAATTCTTACGTACACTGAGATAGAAGCAGAGGCCCTTAAGGGCCTCCACTGGGATGAGCTCAGTGCAGTGAGAGTGACAAAGAAGAAATTCAGCCAGTAGCCTGAGGTCTAAAGGGTAATGTGTTAGTGATGGGTTGGCTCGGCTGTGAAATCTTAACCAGGGTGACTGACAGTTGGTGGCATTGTGTCCCCTAAAATTCACATGTCATAACACCCAGTCCCTCAATGTGTGGCCTTATTCGGAGAGAGTCTTGAGGTAATCAAGTTAATATAAGGTCATTACAGTATGCTGCCATGTAACATGAGTGTTGTGCTTATAAAAAGGGGAAATTTGACGACAGGGAGACCATCATGTGAAGATAATGACAGAGATCACAGTGATATTTCTAAAAGACAAGAAAAGCCAAAGATTGCCAGTAAAACATCAAAAACTAGGTGAGAGACATGGAATAAATTTCCCCTTAAAGGCCTCAGAAGGAATAAACCCTGAGAATACCTGATGTTGGAACTCCAGCCTCCAGACTATCTGATATGACATTTCTTTTGTCTAAAATGCCTAGTGTGTGATAGTGGAACAAAGATGGTGGAATCTTTGTTAAGGAAGCCGTAAAAAACTGGTATACTGGGTTAGTCCGTCCATGTTCTTCAAGACTCACTGATCAATAAATACATGGAAAAAATGGTCAACATCTCTGGTAATTGGAGAAATGCAAATCAAAAATAAGATTTCATCTCACACCAGTCAGAATGGTAGTTATCAAGAATACAGACAACAATAAATGCTGATGAGGATGTGGGTGAAAATGTACACTCATACATTGCTCCTGGAACTGCAAATTGGTGCAGCCAATCTGGAAAGCAGTATGGAGATTCCTTAGAACACTCTAACCCAGCTCTTCTGCTCCTCAGTCTATATCCAAAGGACTTAAAATCAGCATACTACGGTAACACAGCCACATCAATGTTCATAGCAGCTCAATTCACAATAGCTAAACTGTGGAAGCAACCTAGATGCTTTTCAATAGATGAATGGATAAAGAAATCGTGGTATATATACACAGTGGAATATTACTGAGCATTAAAAGAAAATAAAATTATGGCATTTGCAGGTAAATGGATGGACTTCGAACATATCATTATAAGTAAAATAAGCCAATCCCAAAAAACCAAAGGCAGAATGTTCTCTCTGATACATGGATGCTGGTCCATAATAAGGGGGGGCAATGGGGAAAATGGAGGAACTTTGGATAGGGCAAAGGAGAGGGAGGCTAGGGAGAGAGCATGGGGGCAGGAAAGATGGTGGAATGAGGTGGACATCATTATCCTAGATACACATATGACTGCACATATGGTGTGATGCTACATCATATACAATCATAAAAATATAAAGTTGTGCTGCAGTTATGTACAATGAATCAGAATGCATTCTGCTGTCATATATACCTAATTAAATAAATTAATTTAAAAAAGACTCACCTAGGACCAACAAGAGAATTAAATGCTTTACAGTGTCAGAAATAAGGTAGAAATTAGGATGCATGACTTCATTAAGATATAGAAGGGCTCCCACTTGGTAACATTGGATTTCCTCCAGAGAGGAAACATGCAACCATTGAAAGTGTTATTAATCTGGCTACAGAAACAAGCAACAACCACAACAAAAAAGAAAGAGAGATAAAGAAAAATAAAGTAAATGACAGCAGCCACAAGAATTAGGGGATAAATCTCACAGTTTCACATGTTCTGGACCCGTGTAGACATAACAAATTGTTCATCAAGATACAAAGGACAACCAAGGGAAGTCTAGAAGTGTCACACCACATGTGAGACCTTTACCTGCCTTACAGTAAGCCAATGCCACCATGTTCCCAGACCCAACCACCTACACTTTTGCTATTACATTTTCATGCTGTCCCTTCCCTGACAGGAATAATGAATATGTAACCAAAACCCAGCATGGCTTGCATGGATAGGTAAGTAAGAATTCACCTCTTGAATGCTTAACAGGGAACTAACTTAACCTGATTTGGAGGTGCAAAGCTCCTTATCCTAATAAGTCCATTATAGTGCATTCTGGAAAATTATTCTTTTTGCTCTCTTTTATATGAAAATGCCATTCTCAGTCTTACATTCAACTTCAATTTGCATTTTACATGCTATTTCTATCTAAGAAGTGGCAACACATACTCAGAGTCATGATAAAATAATTAGCTTCTACCACTAATGAGAGTTGGTTGGCTTTTATGACATGTGAATTTAGATTTTTTTAAAATTTAACTAATTTTTATAAAAAAAGGCTATTTTAGAAGATGATAATTCTGTCATTTATATGTGATTATTCCCAAGAATACAATACATATTATTTATTTTGTTTTATATGCCAGTTATTGAGCTTTGTGTATATTTACTTGTCTAATATTCCCAAATCTCTATTATTCTCAACTACACTAATTTGGATGCAACAATTATATTTGAATATGTGCGTGAATTAATGAATTTTATCTCCAGAATTCTAAAATAATAATTAAGTTATATTCATACCAACCCAAATATTCACCTATGAATCTTAGAAAGTCAAAGCTGGACAATACATATGACTTTCAGATGTTAACAACCTGATTAACGGGTCTGGCATTTCTATTCACCTACATACAGAATATTTCCTAGCCCAATCAGAGGAAAATCAGTATTTCCCAACAGATCTAGGTATCACCTAGAGAGAGCTGTGGTAACCTTTATGATGAATAATTTGTAAGGTTACCATAGAAGAATACTAAATTCCCTTAAAACCTGATCACAAATTGAGGAGTTACATTTTTAATTTACTAGCATACAAGCCAGTGGGAATTATGTTCAAAAAGCAAATGTTTCCAAAGAACTGAAATACTTCAAAGAATTATAAAAATAAAAATGTTGAGCAGGGTTCCTATCCAGGATAAATTACATGAGTGATAAAACAAGGAATCTATACATTCAAAATAGAGTAAATTAAAAAGAACACAATGTTACATGTAATAAAGATTTATGGCTTATACTGCTCTTGACTATATTCTGAAAGGTAGTTAAAATTGTAATGAGTCTCCCATTATTTTGATTGAAACAATAAAGGCCCATAGACATTAACTAACTTGCCCAAATTACTCTCTGACTGACATGCCAACCTAGTTTAAACAGGAGTGGTGATCATTCCCAAGTGTATCTGAGGTGAACTAGCCAGGGTGTATGGCTAAGTAAAGATGTCACTGCATGCAGGAATATGATGCTTTTGAACCAAATGTCTTATGTAAAAACACCCAATAGTATTGCCAGATCTGCTCCCATGGAACAAACAACTTAGGGAAAGGATTGAATCTTAAGGTGTTCAGTTACTTTTCATAATTTCCGAACCACAGATACCATTTCTCTCCATTCACATTAATTCAATTAATATGGAATTCTGGAATGGGAATAGAAATAGATTGAAGAAAATGGAATCAAAAAGCAAGGACATCCAAGGAGCAAGAATAATTGAAGAAGATATTTTAGTCCCAAGAGATGCATAGAAATTAGAGTTGAGGATGAGGAATTGCAGCTGATCTGGGAAAACACTTAGGACCAAGGATGTGCATTGGTAAAAATTAGACATAGGGACTGAGAATGGCATCAATTTTGAAAGAAAGAAAGAAAAATAGATGGATGGGAGATTAGTAGGTGGGTAGGTAGATAAATACAAAGAAAGGAAATAAAAATAAATTAAATAATTATGTCTGTGATTCAATTCTTTCACAATTGGTTGGAGGAAGGAGTGAGAGGAAGGAGTAAAATAAATGGTACTTAATTTTAATAAACTTAGAAAACAGTAATATGAGTCATTTCAGAAGCTTGGGACCACACTCCCACATAGGCATGAACCATAGCTAAATTAATTTCCAGGAAAATCCACAGTCAGAATGAAAAACTTTAGCACTGTGTTGACCACGATGGCAACTAGTGGTTCCATGTGGCTATGTAATTTTATGTTTAAATTAATTAAAATTTAAATAAAGCTAAAAAATACATTTCTTTGGTCACATTAACCACATGCCCAGTACTCAACAGCCACATGTGGCTAGTTACTATTTTATTGAACAACAAAAACATAGAACATTTCCATTATCACAGAAAGTTTCATAGGATATTATTGCTTTCAAATGTTCCATTCCCCAAAAGCAAAACATAGTAGCACTTGTTGACGAGCAAATTAAAGACATATATTATTCTTCATATCCCTCCTGAGTTCCATCAGTCTTGTTTGACATGTTTTGTTAAAATCCAGGCATAACCTCCTTTTATCTGACTGCCTTCTGTGAGTTCCTGCATTTTCCCTTCATAGCTGTAATTGTTTAATAAAGTATATTAATTCATTCTGAAATTTTGTTTCATAATTATTATCTGTTTTAATGCAAATTTCACACTTATAATTGCTTCTTAAGTTGAAAATCCTTGCAGAAATTTGTGTTGTAAGTTTTCTTTCAAGAAAAAAAAATTAATAAAGTACTTGGTAACTTTCCTTCAGTTCCTAAGAAGTTTGGTTTTTATCCTCTGTTGACTCTTATCCTTCAGTTAAGTTTTTGGTGGTTTTACTTTCATTCATTCATTTTTCAATGTACAAGATAACTTGAGGCTTAAACATAAGTATTCTAAAGAAAGTAGTGAGTAAGAGTATGTATTTTCTTTTTTCTTGGCTCAAGACCTCTCCAATATGGCATTTTCTATAGGTTCTTCTGGTTTGGGAATTTTTGACAATATTAACTCAAATTTTGAATGTTCTTACTTCACCAAAGATTTAAAATGGGGGATAAAGTTCATTTAAACTCCTAGATAGTCTCTGTTTTCAGTAGGAAAAAAAAATAAGGAAAGATTTATACTACACAGTTGTCAAGTTCTTGTAAGAAATAAAAAATATAAGTACTAAAGAAATATCACTCTATGAAGACACGGGTATTAACCACTTTCTTAGTGGCATGATAAGATTCACCCTATATATGCTCAGGGCTTTGTCTTGAATATTGATTCTTCTGTTTTGAGTGATAAGGTGGAGAAAAGTAAGGTTTCCACTAAGTCTGTACTTTCAAACTTCCACTCATACAGAATTCTAGGATTTACTGAGAGTAATTTGCTTCATCTTTTCAAAGTCAGCATCTACGTTTAAAAAGGTTTGGAGTTAAGAAGCTAATATTATAGTTTTTAAAGTACACAGGAAATCTATCTTCATGCTAAGATGGATTTGCTTTAGCAAATGCTCTCACCGAAAGAAAAATATCCCAGATAAACTATTAAAAAAATACTATTTAAAGACAGTGGAGAGATTCTGAGAGCTATAATTTAAGTGACCAAAATCCTTGAAAAGACAGCCACTAAAAGTAATAGGGAAACAACCAGCAGTTGAGATTTTCCTCAGGGATGTTTTCTGATTCTCATTGGACAAGAGGCTGAGGATAGCATGTGTGAGGCACTGGGTTTGATCTCCAACACCACATAAAAATAAAACAAAATAAAATAAAGGTATTGTGTCCATCTACAACATATATATATATATGATATATATGCATATATACATATATGTAAACACATATATATACACATATATATGATAATAGAAGCATTGACAGAAGTTCAGGGTTGGAGTCATAACAATTAGACATGTAGAGAACTAAGATCAGAATGAGAAGGCAGAGGCAAAGAACTGAGCTTGTGTGCTAAATTCTGAATAGTTATGCAACAAAAAGTATGAAGCAAATTTAACAATGACTCTGAGAATATAACAGAGATTTGGGCAATCTGATACAGTGAGAACACAATGATTAGTGTTCAGGATTAGCCAGGTGAAAGAACCTGACCAAGACGCTGAGCTCTCACTGGGAATTATTAGAGAGCAGAATCATCGGAAGGCTAAACTAGCCAAGTTGAGATACACCAAAACTCAAGCCAGCAAGTCTCTGATTGAATTAATATATTCATTAAAGATTTTATTTGTCTGTCAAGAAAAAGGGTTAAAAAAGGAGGGGAGTATATCTTTTCGTCACTATGACAAAATGCCTGATATAAATAACTTGAAGGAGGAATTGTTGTTTGTTTAGTTCATCATATGTTATTTGGTAATATAAAAATTTTTAAATTGTATATATATATATTATGTATAATATATATATCCTATTATACATAGACTACGTATATTAAAAGAGGGTGAAGACAGGAAGAAAGCATTAATCAAACCAAAACCAAATATAGCTCTTCATGATTCAAAGAAGTACCTAATGCATGTCCACAGAACTCCCTACTCCACAAAATAAAAATAAAACAGATAATTCCAAATCTCTGTCATTGACAGCCTCTTGACTCACAAAGCACATAATGAGCATCACATATTCAAAAGTAAGGTTTGAAGCTTAGGAAGGAATTAAATGTTAAATTGCCATGTAAAATGACATAAACAAATCTAAATTCTATGAGAGATCCTAAAGGTTGGAAACTATGATATGGAGGATGTATTATTTGTTCACTCCTCTCTCCTTGGTTGCTTCCCTGCCGTTCTGACTTGTAGCTGTGGGGGAGTATGTCATTAGCCACCTCTGTAATGATTAGATTATAAGTCAACTTGACAGCATCACGGGGTGCCCAGACATTTGGTTAAACATTGTTCTGAGTGTATCTCTGAGAGTGTTTCCCAGAGGAGATCAGCATTTGAGTCAATTGTTGAGGAAAGCCAACTACTATCCTCATTGTGGGTGAGCATCATCCACTCCCTTAAGAGACTGAACAGAACAAAGGGGTGGAGAAAGCGGGGAATATACTCCTTCATACCCCTCTCTCACTGCTCTTTTCAGACTGGTAAATCAATCTCCTGCACACAGACTGGAACTCAGACCTTTGAACTCCCCTGGGTTTCCAGCTTGTACATGGCAGATCATTAATTTACTTTCTACCATGAGCATTACTGGTCCCAGACAGTGGCTGCTTCTTCAACTTGCATGCCACAATGAGAAGATGTACCGTAGTCTAGAAAATTAACCAAGTCCTGCCAAACTCCTCAGAACTCCAGCTGGCCATCCATCCTTAGAAAATATGAGTAAGCAAATTCTGGAAATCACCAAGATGTGGAGAACGTTGTTCTTCAGTGTGAGAAATTCATTGAAAAGCAGAAGAAACAGAAAAAAATATCTCCAATCTCAAATCTCAGATCGTGACATGGATTCTAAAGTAAAGCAAGAAAAGTAGTTGTTAATAAATGTGAACATTGAAGCATGGAGACTTTTGTAAAGAAGCAACAGACATAGAAAGAAAAAAAAATCAAGGAGGAATCAAACGAGAACCAGTACCTATTTATAAAGAGTCTTTTTAAGAAATCAATCATGATATCTTCTAGGAAGGAAATGGCTTTTGGTGGCTGCTATATTTGAAACCAGCTAGACCCTTTAGTAAACAGTCTGCTGCTCTGATTGAGTTTAGTAACAGGGGAACACATCTTTAAAATTCTTCAACAGTATGTTCTTGGTCATCCAGATGGTTTATTATAAATAAACTCAGAATTTATGGAGTTGTGGTCCATGGTTGGTTAAAGAATAGAAAGTGGTTGCATAGATTCTTTCTCTATGTTCAACGAAGGGAAAGTAAAAACTGAGAAGCCCTAAATCCAGACAGCTTCCCCTGAGAACAATGTTCCATAAGTAATAATGGTCATGATTTCTGTTACTGTGAGGCCAAATCTCAACCCAGAGTGGGAGAAAGGGACATTTCATATAAACTATGATGGTTTGGGATCCCTCCTGAGATGAATGTCATGTTTATGTAATTCTTGCTTTGTTCTTTTTATATGTGGTAAAGTTTTCTGAAGGATAAGCATTTGAATCACAAGAATCTGTTTTACCAATTTAATCCTCACGGTGATGTATCAATAATGACAAGAAATTACTAGGTTGTCCTTAATTCCAGGCACTATACTCAGTCTTTGATGGGCTATAGATAAGCTTATGGAGACAGGGCAATGTGACAAAAATCATGGAGTATCAAGGAAAAACAATTCACAATTCACCCAAACCTGGATCTGCTCACCATTTTTTTTAATCATTAGATCCTCTCATAGAGTCAAGTTATTAACTTATAGCTTGAATAACTGTCATTTACTTGACTGCATTACTTTTCTTGGTTTATAAGATGTCAGAAGGAAGGCATTTTGGCTATTCACTCACTTTTATGTTTACTGCTGGATTCTCTAATATGTCCATCCATCTCAATCAAGTGCTAAATAAAATATTTGATTAAAAAAGGAAAATGTGATTAATACAGAAATAAATATTCTATTTTTAAGGATGTCCATAATTTTCTTCACATGGTTTTCTTCAAAATTTAGTGCCTGTTTTACAAAGCAGACAGAAATAATACACTCTTAAACATTTTAAGTACATTACACAATCCCACACTATTTCTTCCAATGTAATCCTACCTTATGTTTTCTCTAGGGCTTGTTTTAGAATACATAATTACCTCTATGGATGGGCCTTTTTGCTAAATGTCAGTGTATAATTTACAATACTGAGAAAAAAGGAACTTATATATGAATAGAGATCTTATTTTTCCATTAGAGAAATGGTACTCTGTGTCTACTGAATATTGTGCATATGCTCTCTCTAAAGATCCACTTTAATATATTAAAAGAGCAGAGGTGGAATACAAGACTCATATATATCCAACTCTAGGAGATTCAGTAACTGATTTAAATACATTGCTGGTAAGTACTTTTTGAACTCTAAAGGTAAGTATCTCTTCAGAAAAATTTTGACACTAAGATTTAGATAGAAACTTGAGAGCAAAATCTACTTTTAGAAAAAGAACATCTAAGTGGAATCCTGATTCTCCTATTTTGTCAATAATTACGTTACCTGCTTATAACCTATGACAGAAAAGGAAAGTGTCCTAAGTAGCCTACAACTAGGGCTAATCATGTACAGTAGTTTTCCTGGAATGGTGATTTGACATTTGCCAACACTGTAGGTTCTTGCTTACTTCTCCATTCTGTCGACTCTGGAATCTGGGTGTTTATTACCAGATGCATGCTGTGAATGCTAGGTTAATTTTCATGTGCAAAAAAGGAAGATTTCTAGAGATGAGAGTGAGTAAGATGTAAATATTAATGGGAAATCTCAGTGATATATCTACAGAATTCAGTACTGATACATGTTATGACATTAATGTGTCTCAAAAATATGATGCTGTGTTAAAAATGTCAGCTACCAACACCACACATTGTATGATTCCACTTATATGAAATGGCCAGAATGGCTAAAACTATAGATATAGAACGTAGATTAATGATTGACCAAGATGAGAGAGAGTGGGTAGATGGAGAATGATGGCTGATAGCTACATGGTTTCTCTTTGCAATGATGATGATGTTATAAACTTTATGATTGTACAGCAGTCAGCATAGAATTATATACTTTAAACAAGTAAATTTTATATTATGTAAATTATTTTAAAATAAAGCTTTCTACAAATGAAGGATAAGCCAATAATTAATTTTAAAACTATCTTTCAATGTATAAAATTCAGTAATGAATTGTAGAAGTCATTTAATATTTGGAATTGTTTAAGTAATCTCCAAGAGTACT
This sequence comes from Ictidomys tridecemlineatus, assembly GCF_052094955.1. Lineage (NCBI taxonomy): Eukaryota > Metazoa > Chordata > Mammalia > Rodentia > Sciuridae > Ictidomys > Ictidomys tridecemlineatus. The sequence continues at coordinate 25,884,766 of NC_135478.1, read as the reverse complement.
CAAGTATGTCTTAAAACATATAAAGAACTCTACTATCGACTATCCACAAATGCCCTTCTATTTAAGTATGATATTACATGCCTGATTTAGTCCTGACTGATATCAGGATTTGACTCATCATTCTGCTTCTTCCCAACACACACTCCCTCTATGCTTTCAGTAGTCTAGAGGGTTACTTTGAGCCTTTTCCAAATTAAAATTCCCCAGGGGGTATCCCTTAGGATAGAAAGTGAGTAGGGGAAATTGCAAAATTTCCCAACCCACATCTATTCTATCATCTTCACTCAGATATGAAATATATTTACGGGAACATAAATTCAAGCCTCAAATATAAATTTAACCCAGTAATCCATTTTTATGATGCTAGAGAATGACAAGGGTGAAATTTTTCAGAGAGCCAAATCCTTATCTTCCGCAGAAGAAACTACGTAGAAAATTTAAATTTCTAAAAGTGAAAGAACAAGATGCTTTCTAAAAATAAGGATCTCTGAAAGAAGTAGTTTTGAGGCATTTGCAATCAGGGTCTTGGAGTAATTCTACAAGGGATTATTAGGATAATTTCAATTTCAAAAGTATGTGCATGTGAGGCCTGAGTAAAATCAAAACCAATATAATATCAAAGATAGTAAAGTCTTTTTCTTGATAATTTTGTCATTCTTCTCTGTTTTGGAATATCAGTTACTTATAATTATTCCAGTGAACTGTCCACTGACTGGATCTACGGGTTGAGGGTTGATAATACAGCTTATAGATACATACATACATGTACTGCCAAAGCAGTTGAGATAGATTTGTATTGGCTAGCAAAATCTTTTTATTGCTTGTTTATTTGATATGTTCTTGGTATTTACATGAGAATGTGGTAAGCTTCAGCAGCAGAAAAAAATTATATTTTACCTATCACATAGTTATGTTTTGAGGGAGGTAACTGATCCCTTGAAATTCAGAGTGACCCTCATCATAGATGACCCCCTAACTGACCTGTCCCTTAGTTCCTTGGTGCTTATTATCAAGCATGCCATTTTGGAGACTTTCTTATTGAGCCAAGTTAGGTAGAATGAGGAAGAGTGTTTTTCTAATCAATCCTTTCCCTGCTGGTGACTGACTAGAAAGCAAATGCTAAGCATCTTGCAAGTACTCCTTGTCTCCTCTCCCTCTTGCCATTTCAGCATCTAAATATAGATGCTCTTCAATTTGCAATAAGGCTATGTCCCAATAAACCCATCATAAGTTGAAAATGTATTGTCAAAGGTGCATTTAGGACACCAAAACTACTCAACTTCATGGTTTAGTAACAAGGTGGAGTGAAATATCAGTTGTCCACCCTCATGATTCAGTGGCTGACTAGCAGCTTCGGCTCACTACCACTGTTCAACCTCACAAGAGAAATCAAACCACATATAGCCAGGTCAAGAAAAAAAAATCAGAATTCAAAGCACGATTTCTACTGAATGCAAAGAACTTTCTCATCATAGGTATTGTACCTGTATCCAATGGCTATTTAGGATGAGATCTTCCATTGTAGCAGTAAAATGTTCTCTTTTCGCAGATCTATCTTTTGCATATGATCTGTGTTTTCATCCATAACAGACAGAATTCAGACTCAGCAAGGAAAGTAATTTAGAAACTTGTATTTTAGATATTCTATATCTATATATAGGTCTTTCTACTTGACAGAGAATAAACAAAATGATAAACAAACTTTTACAAAGCATCATCAAGTAATGAATCAAAAGAGAAGAAACACTTTAGAATTCCCAAATCCAAACACCCAGAATATTGAAGACTTTTTTTGCATCTCTTCAATGACTAGTTCTAATCAGTAATGTACATACTTTAAATTCAAATCAACTGAGTAAACTCATAAGAAAAAAAGGAAAACAGATTGCAAAAGAGATTGTTCCTATTGTAAATCTCTCTGAAATACTTTTGTAAACAGTGATTCAAGCATTACATAAAACACACTTCTTAGAAGCAAGGAATATCTTTTCTATGTCTCTGTCTCTCCATCAATAAAGGGTAACCTTAGTGATTCTGTCTTAACTTGTCTTTCGCATGCCATTAAGAAGGGAAAATTTCAGTAAAACAAAGCTTTGTCATCATCAATGTAGTTATGAATATTAAATTAGTTATTTAATTTTAGCTATCTTTGATCCCTCATTTCCTGGCTCAGAATTCAATCCCATTTGTTTCCCTCAAGAGAAAAAATGAAATTTCACAAGAATAATGTTCATTTTTGAATAACAGCATGTCTAACTTAGACATGGCTTGTTCTTTCTTTGATTTTAATATTCCTGTTTACAGTCTAGTTTCTCATAGTTTTGTTGATTGCATGAAACATGTAAATTTATGCTGATTTTTCCATTCACATTAAATGGAAATTTGCCAATTATTATCCTAACTTTGGTAAAATTCTTATTTTATTCTCTCTTTTCTAATCAGCAAAATTTATGTTAGTGACAGGTCCATCTTTTTCCCTTTCCACCCTCAAAAACTCTGCCAGCTAGGTTGATCTGGGGATTTTATTTTTTTATTTTTATTTTTTTTGTAATCAACAAAAGCCTATAATTATATTATCTGGATATAATAAAATATGGATTATTTAGAATTGTTGCTTTATTGATTTTAAAACTTTGTGAGACAAATCAAAATTTATCAAAATATTTCCTGATAGATATTCTAATCATTTTTATCAACTTAAGAGAATCTTATTTTTTTTCTTTTTCATATTACATTATTGAGGTATTATACATCTATTTCAAGAGTGCCAGTGAAGCTTCAGAAACCAAATTTCAGAGCTGTTTAGAAATAAGTGTGATGATATGGTGAACATGAGCAAACAATTATTTTTCGTATTCTGTATGACATCTAACTTGGAGAAGTGACTGTACAAAATGTCAGCTTATGTCGTCAAAATTGGTTTTAAGTCCTAAATGTATGTGACATATAGAAGAAAAATATTAAGTGGACAATTCCGAAGATCTAAAAGCATTGGATACATTTTGCTCTTATTTTTTTCTGTCTTGATTCATAATAACAAAAATAATAGAATCTCACTTTGTGTGAATATGGAATTATAATAGAAGTAAAAATTGCTAAGTCAATTTTCAGCAGCCAGTCTAATTCAGTTATGTTATTGTTCTTTTTCAGAGAGAAAAAGAGTAACTTTTCATAACTGCCTTATTTTGTACTCTTTCATATAACACAATTTCAGTCAATATAGCCGTTCAATTCTTCCTATTTCATCTCCTTTTTTAATTTTATTTTTAACAATAGCATCTAAACTTGTATTAAAATTGCATTTAGGTGCAAATATAAATTTAAGTGCAATTGTAGCTAGTTACTTCATTTGAATCACCCACCATTGTTAGTATGAACTTTGTTGTAACGCTGTTAATCACATTCGAAAATAAGAGTTAGGTAGGTCAATGTGAGCTTTGTTGGATCTTATGAAACATGGCTCAGAACTGAACTGAACAGAAGGGAAGCAGTCTTAACTTTATTTGGGCAGCATTAAAGAGTTAAGGCCAGCTATGTAGGCAGAACAAGTAGAGAGTGACTGTAAATGGATGAGCTGCTGGGCAGCCAATGAACTCCATGGGGGTGAGGTCCTGGTAGATGGGCATTCACACCAGAGAAGCTAGCACAGCACTGCATGAAGAAGCTACTGCTAAAGACAGACAGACCCCTGTGGCTCCCATCCAGGGAGAGATTTGAGAAGGGGACACAGTCATGGAAACAGAATTCATACCCCAAATTACTCCATCCCTGGAGCCAAACCAAATAAGAGGAATGGTGATGCTAGGAAAGCGGATCATTCAGGCATGAATAGTCCTTGGGTTTCTGAAGTTGGGATGTACAATTTCTCAGTGTATTTGCTACAATAGGTTTGTAATAATCTGTCGCCAGCTTTCTCTCCTGCAAATCCAGCTTTCTTTTGGATCCTTCTCTAATGCAAGTTTGGCTATCTAAAAAGGCTTCAGTGGTTCCTCGGGAGCTGATGCACTCTGGATAAGACCCACTTTCTCACAAATTATTAAAAAGCTTTAAGAAGTGGATGGTGTCTACCTTTTTCATTTCCTGTCATAGCTATTTATATTCTAGCACCACTTCATCTCTTGGGACCTTTTGTCGTTCATTCTGTCTGAATAGAAAACCTTTTGCTTCCTTTTCTGCTTATTAATATCTTTTTGTCCTAAACAACATTGTTTACTATACCCAACAAAGTTTTCTTAAACACTCTGTAGGCACTGTGTTAGAATCTGAGGATATAAAGATAAAAAAATGAGGCCTCAGAATTTCAGAGGCTCATACAAGGCAGGGAAGAATGCTTGTAGGCAGAGCTGAGTTCCTAGAATTCAATGGGATGGTTGATATCTTGAACAGATACATTTCAAAATAAAGTACCCTTATGATTCTCTTAATCAGACAAAATTGACCATGTGTAAAAGATTGAAAGACTATATTTCATTAATTAACGAAGAAACCAATTGAGATAGTACGATTGATCAAAGAATTCAAAGGTGAGAGACAAAAGGTAGTCGATTTTGTATCACTGTGACCAAAATATTTGATAAGGACATCTTAGAGATCGGTAAGTTTATAGGGGGTTACAATTTCAGATAAGGCATCATGATCAAAGGGCCTGGTGGTAGAAAGCATCTCACCTCATGCTGACCTGGAAGCAGAGAGAGGGTGCAGGAAGGGTCCACAGAGAAGATGCACCCTTCCAGGGCATGCTCCCAGGGACCATGTCCTGCCTACAGTTAGTAATTCAGTCAATCCATTAAAATTAGGATGGACCGATTAGGTTTCAGCTCTCACAGTCAAATAATTTTGCCTCCGAACATCCCTGCACTAGAGGAGCTTTGAGGGGATACTTCGTATTCAAACCAGGATGGATACATGCTGGATTTCGGAAATGGATTTACAAATAGATAAAAATTAGTTTTGTCCACTTGGCAATAATCCCTTGCCCTCTACCAAATACAATTAGTTTACCTTTTTATGGACACAAATGATTTACATTATTGTGTTTTCTTCATTTGAGGGGAGGGGTAATTGCAAAATAGCTCATAAATAATGAAAATGGAAAAACATTCTGATGGGGAGAGTTAGACAGGACACAGTACTATTTTCTTACCCATTCGAAAGTCTTCCACCAAACCCCCTATCAGAGTTGAAGCACATGAAAGTGTAGTGGTCACAGAGATTATGTATGTAGAATTAGAAAAATACTAAGGAAAGCTTCATCCAGTGCCTTGTGATCATGAATGGGATTTGTCAAGGTCAATGTGAGAATGAGGCCCATGCAATACCACTCTGAGGGGTAGAAAAGAGGCCTAGACAAAACTTTCAAGGTCGTAAAATTAATGGGTCTTAAGGATATTTGCTTATGAGCAGCAGAGAAATAAAGGCCATGATCTTCCTTAGATTTTTCAAGATTCCTCCAGAATGGACTGAAACAAGTACAATGAGTTGCCTTTTCTTCTATCAGTGGTTCTCAAATGCAGTCCAGCAATAGCAGTGTAAGCATCACCTGGGAACTTTATTAAAAGTTCAGATGCTTAGAGCTGGGCATGGCAGTGCATGCCTATAATCCCAGTGGCTTGACAGGCTGAGGAAGGAGGATCATAACTTCAAAGCCAGACTCAGCAACTTAGCAAGACCCTACAGCAACTTAATGAGACCCTATCTCTAAATAAAATATAAAAAAGGGCTAAGGATGTGGTCCGAAATAAGGATGAATGTGTTTTCTGTATTTAATTCAATATTACTCACTAGATACAATGACATTACCATTATTATTATGTATTATTAGTATTACCTAATTAGTAATATTATATACTGAAAATTTGCTACGAAAGTACATTTTAAGTGCTTTTGTCTATGAACACAGAAATAAAGGTGAGGTAGAGAATGTGCAAATTGGCTTAACTCTATTCATCATTTCACTATGTCTATCCAAACATCATGGTGTGAACCTTAAATATGTGCAATAGGTTTTTAATTAGAAATTTGCTCACAAATCTTACTTCAAAATGAAGTCTATACCCCCAAAATATTATAATTTAAAAGATCCATGAGTAAATTTTATTATTTTAAGATTTGTATGAAGGGAGTTTTTATTGAAAGTGATCGCAAGGAAGTAGAATGAAAGAAAAAGGACAGTGGAAGATCAGAATAAAAAACTCTTTAAATTGATCTTAGCTTTCAAGTAGGCAGTTGAAGCTCAATCTTGCCAGCACCCTTGAAGAACCCACAGAATAAATTTCCAGATTGACCACATAGAGATAGATGGAAAAGGAAGTATTTTTCCATGCATTCTCATACCCTTTGTCAAGTGCATGGGAAGTAAACCTCTCAAAATCCCAAGCTATATTTGTGAAGTATATACCTTCAGTGCCTGAGAGAAACCTTCAGACAGAAAGTCGGAAGCACATCATTCACCTGAGGCAGTGGACCATCCAGTTAAACCTAGGAGAGTTTGGTGGCAGCAGCAATGACAGGGACAAAAGGAATGGCATAGGATTACTACACAGGCATTTCATTCTTGATTAGAGTCTTCCAAGTTAAAGCCATTCTGTTTCCTGTTCCTGGAAAGAAATAATTGGCCCCATCCCAAAGAAAAAGAAGCATTTGGCTTAATGGAAGACCCCACATATACCTTCAAGAGCTACAGGCAAGAAGGCAATATTGGGGCTGAGTGGCCTCAGGAAGGCATAGGAACTCTGGAGTCCGTGGCCTGGGTATTCCACCTCTGCTGCTCACTAGCTAACTGCTTGAGAGAGTTTTATGTCCCCCAATCTTCAGATTGTTCATGTAAAGTTACAACTAATAGTTACAGCTAAAGTTATAGCTAATCTACTTAGCTATCTCATAAAAACATTGTGAAATAAAAGTAATACAATGTTTACAAAACATATACAAAACCAATAATAATCAAACTAACATAACAGCTAGTTATTTTTAAGCACTTATTACATGCCAACCACTGTGATAAGTGTTTTATAATCCTCAAAATCTTACTGTGAGAACATTCTCTCCCATTTTACAGATAAAACCTGAGGCACGATGAGTTTAGTAAGATAAATACATGCAAACACTCACCTGCTTCACCTTTAATTTGTTTTTTTTCAGGAATTTTGTGAAAGTGGAAAAAAAGTCATTTTAATGGACACTATCTGGAATAATATGAGCATCAAAACAAATATAGTAGTGGATTATGATCCATTGAACAGGACAGGAATCCTTGAGTTTACACTGATATCGACTAGACAAACAGATAAATAAGGATAACGCTTCCTTTTAGTTGACTGACTAAAAGGCATAGGATTACTACACAGGCATTTCATTCTTGATTAGAGTCTTCCAAGTTAAAGCCATTCTGTTTCCTGTTCCTGGAAAGAAATAATTGGCCCCATCCCAAAGAAAAAGAAGCTAAGAGAAGTGGAAGAAATTATGGAGTTTAAAAACCCTAAATAAGTGCTGAAACTAGTGGGTGTACATTTGGTGATGCATAAAATATTTACATACTGTCAAAGTAACTCCTCATACTTAACAAGGGGAAAAGGGTAACTTTGTAGTGGAGAAAGTTGGCAGATAGGACCTTAAGCAGGAGACCAAAGTGAATATGACGTGGGGACAAACTCACATCATGTATCTTTTGAAGCGATGCACTGAGAATCAAGAGCATTACCTTTGGGATATTCCTCCTCCCCACAAAATGGACAACCTGAATCCAAACAGAGGAGACCAGACAAACTCAAATTAAGGGAAATTCAATGGCATCAAGGTTAACAGACACAAAGGAAAGCTGAGAATGTTCCAGATTAAAGGAGAGGATCCATAAGTAAATACATGCAAGGTATGATCCTGGACTGGATCCTGATCCAGAAAAATATTTAAAGTTAGGAAGATACTATCAGTACACTTGATTTCATTTGAGCATGGGAAGTGGATTAGATGATAGTCTGATATTGCTGTTAAATTTCCTGATTTTGATTGCTTTGCATTGTACTCGGTTTATGTAATAGGAAGCTCTTGTGTTTGAGGAATGCATATCCTGAAATATCTAGTGGTGAAGAGGGACAAGGTCAATCTCAAATGTCAATCCCCAAATCAATCTCAAATGTTTGTGAAAACTAATGAGGGAGAAAGGGATAATACAATTTCTGAAGCTGCTTCAAGGGTGTACGTGTTTCCTTTATACTGTCTTACCATATTGCTATGTGCTTCGATTATGTGAACTTAATGGTCACAAATAAAACAATTTTCTACTGCTTAAAAAGGAATAGCTCCAGGGAGAGCAGGGAAAGACAAATAGCTTTAAAATGGGAAGGATTGGGTAATGCAAAAGCAGAGCAAGTGGAACAAGCATTGCTTTATTACCAGTACAGCATAACCATTTGCAGTACAGCCCTGACCGAAGGATCATTTAAATGCTACTATGAGCAAAAAGATCTTAAACTTCAAAACACTCTCTCAAAATTTGTAACTTCATAGAAAAATCTGTTTTCTTTAAATGCATCCGTTCTTCTCAGGCTTGGAAGAATTCCTAGTGATTAGTATTTATTTCTATGGAGGTAAACACTCAGTAAGACCAAAGTAGCAATACCTGGGGAAGCCCTATCTCTTCGTATGTAACTGAATGGACTTACTTGGATATATCTGATAGGCTGAGGTCAATCCTCAAGGGACAGTGTTATGGGTTCCTTCTGGAGAAGGAGCAGGTTCTTTATCAGGAAGAGCTAATTGTAGGGTAATGAGAAGGTGTGGGGCACCTGCCAAGCACAGGGGCTGGAAGCGTTAATTGGAGAGAAACAAAGACATAAATAAAACTTTCCTTCTGTTTTTGTTTCCTCTGCCCTCTCAGTTTTCTTCCCACTCCCTTTAAATTTCTTAATCACCCTGTTGCTCATTCCTTTTGTTTCCACGCTTTGAAATACTATTATGGATCCCGAGAAACAGGACAAAAAATCTTTGTTCCTAGTAAATACACATTTGGAAACCACCCAGCTGGAAAATAATCCTGTGAAAGTAGTTTTCAGGACAGACCACAGAGAACGGGTTGGAGAGGAGATTAGTTCCAAGTCCTCTAAGTTTGGCTTTTGAAAGCAAGAAATAGAGAACAATCTCTTTCCACACACGCCCACAGGCACGTACACATACACCCACACCCCACCCACACATACACTCAATGACACTAAGCTCCAGAAGCTGGCAGAGCACATCACATGCTAAAGTCGGGGTAGAAATAAACCCAAGCCTGGACTTCTTCCCTTGAAGTTGTGTGACCCTGAGGAAATGGCTCCCACTCCAAGAACTTCTTTTTTTGTGGGGTGGGGGTACTAGGATTGAACTCAGGGGCACTCGACCACTGAGCCACATCCTCAGCCCTATTTTTTTTTAATATTTTATTTAGAGACAGGGTCTCACTGAGTTGCTTAGCACCTCATTTTTGCTGAGGCTAGTTTTGAACTTGAGATGCTCCTGCCTCAGCCTCCGGAGCCGCTGGGATTACAGGTGTGCACTACCACACCTGGCCCACTCCAAGAACTTCTATCAGGTGCTGAGAAGTGAGAGACTAGGGACATTCCTACTTCCTCAGAAAGACAATGCCACCAGCTCCTCTTGTCAAATAGGAAGTGAATTTCATACCTGCCATGTCAAGGACTGTTGTGATACTCAAATCAAATGATAAACACTGCACTAAAGTTCTTGAGACAGTATTAAGTTACACACTCATTCTAAGCAATATTTTCTCCAACATTAATAAACCACTCGGTGTCCAAGAATTCAGCCTGTTTAATATATAAAACAATTCCTGGTGGCTCTCGAAATTCAACAGTTCCCCTCATTAGACTGAACCAGATCAGTAACTATGTCTGACACATCCTAGTAGTCAAAAAATAAACATGCCTGGACATGTTCTTAGAAACCGAGGTCAAAAGATGCTGCCCTGCTCTGCTGGTTCTTCAATGCCATCTTTACAAAGCTGGTCCCTAGCCCAGTGCCTGGCACATTATGGCTGTAAGGGTTAACTTTTGCTCAACTCAGCTGGATCCTAGTGCCCAGGTGTTTGACAGAACAACATTCTGAAGGCTTCCACAAAGAAGATTTTTAGAGGAGATTAATATTCAAATCAGTGGAATGGGAGTAAAGCAGATTGCTCTCCATAACGTGGGCATTCAATCATCTCAACGTCTAAACACAACATTAACGTTCCCTGAGCAAGAAGGAGCTCTGCCAACAGACCACTTTTGGACTCAAACTCTAACTGTTCCCTGGGGCCAGACCCTACCAGTCTGCCCTACACATTTTAGGCTTACCAAGCCTCCACAACTGAATGAGACAATTCATCAAAATAAATCTCTCTAGATAGATAGATATCAATTATGAATACATATACGTATGTGTGTTCACTTTGTGTTGTCGTGATTAACCATAACCTGAGATTATCAATGTCCAAGGAAGAAAGATTTATTTTGGTTCAGGGTCTCAGAGGTCTCAATCCTCATTGTCTGACCCCATTGCTTTAGGTCTGTGTGGGTCACAGCATCGTGTTGGGGACAGCCTGGTGGAGCAAAGATGTCCACTTCATGGCATTTGGGCAGCAGAAAGCAAGAATGAGAAGGGCTAGAGTCCCAATATATCCTTTAAGGACACATTGCCCTACTTCCTCCAACTTATTCCCCATCTCCTGAAATTTCCACCACCTCCCCATAGCACCACAAGCTTGGAACCAAGATGTCAACACTTGAGTTTTTGTGGGACATTCAGATAGAAACTATGACAATATGACCTTGCACAAGTTTGTATGTACATATAGACACTCCCAAACACACCTGCTGATGAGATCTACTAGTGCCCAATAAATATGAAGTATTTTCTACACCCCCCAAAGCAATCATGTTTAATCATTGAAATGTTTCATTCTAAAAGAAGCTTTTCATTTTCCAAATGAAAAAATGGCTTCAAAAATAATTCTTTATTGAGTTATCTACTCCATCTAAGTCACTCATTGGTTCCTTTTAATTATTTACTGGGATATGAAATAGAAGAAAAGCTCTGCAAAGCAAATGGAGGGCCACACCCACCCCTGAGCAGTAAGTCTACTACAAATTTAAAAGATACAGAAAAATGAATATAATTGTGGAACGTCTCTATAATAACCATTGAAGGTTGACTCGAACAACCTTAAGGGAAGTTTTTCTCTACAAAAATATTGGACTTACAAAAAAGGAATCACAGCTGAAATCACTTAATCTGCATCTAATGTAGAAAAATGGCACTGAAATTCTGAAAGGAACATGAAATTGCTGTGCCTTCTAAGTGTCTATGAATAAAATAGGTGAGGAGAAAGGAGAAAAATTTGATTTAACACTGAGAGTAATTTTTACCTTTTCTTCCTTGGAAAACATACAAAAATGTCATGTGTTGTCATGGAAACAGCAAAATAAGAAATCTGTTTGCAAATGCTTGCAGTTAGGTGCAAGATTGTCAAACAGAGACTGCTTCTATTGTCAGTTACATGATAGAAAAAGACAGATAATGATTTGGGACATAGCCTTCTTGGTGTTATTCTAAATGTTTCCTGAGTTGGCATTTTTGAGTATGTAACTTCCTAGTAATTACCTTTTATTTGTTTCCTAAAGCTCACAGGAGGCACCTGGCCCAGATCTTACTTATAATGCCATTGGGTTAAATTGAAGTAATATATTTTAAAACTTAAAGGTCACTTAAAAGAATTTAATACAAAGCAAGGACCTTTCAAATTCATGTACCCATGGTCAACACGGTATATCTGAAGCAACTGTTGTAAAGACCATGGGTCTAAAACAAGACACAGCCCTAACTCAGAGTCCTGGTTCTTTCAATTAATTACCATGACCTTGACCAACCTTTAATCTGTTTTCTAAACTGGAAAATAAAAATAACTTCCATTTTTTGTGTTTTTAGGATTATTGAATGGATATTAAATAATATATTTTTCTATCACCTATGTCTTAGTCCTTATTTCTTCCTTCAATTACTCACATTAGTGGATAGGACCACGGACTGGATAACCGAACAACCTACAATGTCCAAATCCCTTCTGTTGCATTCGAGCCTTGCTATTCTTGGGCATAGACAATTATATCTTTTAGAAACCTAGAGTTCCTTCTCTGACATTCAAGGGTCTCCATAACCTACCAGATACCACCACCCCATTCCTGAATTTCACTGCAGCATTCAAACTAAAGCCACAAAGAATGAAATCTGTAAGAGACTTGAATATCTTCATTTCATACTTGTGAATTTAACTCAAGGGGCAAAGTGTTTGGTTGAAGACTCTCTCCATAGTGATAGGCAGAGTTCAGTTGCTTGACTTCTAATTCAGGCCCCCAGACCTTACATCTCACAAATTCTGACCCAAAAAAAGAGCAAAAATGCAATCCCCCTTCCAAACACTATGCTAATTTCTTTCCTTCATCTTTGCTGTGGAAAGAGCTGTTTTCTTCTAACTTGGACACCCCTGTGAGTACATGAAACCATCCAAGGCATATCTTTTCCTCAAAGCTAATCGACTAGAGAATCTATGTACCTTCCACTTTACAAAGGATGACAGTCATAGCCTTTATTGGTCCCACTACTTCTACAATGCATTATCCCAGAGTGAAACAAAGGTCTCCAGGCCAAGTGGAAGTCCCCTGTAATGTATAGTCACTTTACTCCAAACCCTTTTCTTGTTTTAAACATTTATGGTTAACAGAAAAGAATAAAGTTGAAAGGTATAGTTTAGTTAATATCAGGATGTTCTGAAATCAGACACATGATAGATAAAAGTGAAAAGTAATGACAATTTACTTCTATCCCCCAACGGTTATCCAAAAATTTATATATTCCAGGGAGAGACCCATAAAAGAAAACAGAGTGTGATTAATAAATGCTGAATGCCAGGCAGAGTGTGCAGCTCAGTGGCAGAACACTCTCCTAGTATATGCAAGACCCTGGGTTTGTGCTACAGAGCACAAAACAACAGCAACAACAGCAACCAATAACAACAACAACAACAACAACAACAAAACTGAGTACTAAAAATTTTTTTCACTTCATATTTAAATGCATAAAAATTCTGCAATATTTTTAATAAACATCCCTGGAACAAGCATGTAGCTAAAAAGTAAAGAACATTTAGATAGTCAGTCATCTAATTATAACTGCTATTACATAGAGTGATTGTGTCTCTCCTAAATTCATATATTGAAACTTATGCTCCTATATGGTATTAAGAGGTAGGTTTTGGGGAAGTATCAGAGTCTTGAGGAGTGGAGTTCTTTTACATGGATTAGTACCCTGAAGAAGAGGTCTTAGAGAGCTCTTCTCCCTTTCCATCCTTAAGGACACAGCTAAAAGATAGATGCTCCAAACCAGGAATTGGGCCCTCACCAGACAAGGAGTCTATCAGTATCTTGATCTTGATTTTATACTTTCCAGCCTCCAGAACTGTGAGAGATACATTTCTATTATTTAAGCCACCCAATCTATGATATTTTCGTTAGAACACCACAAGCAGATTAAGAGAACAATATATCTTTTTTTTGGGATTGTAAATATAGTATTTTTCAAGGCTATCAAATTTTCTCAAGTACATTGTATAAAACCCAGGCATGACAGAAACTTTAGCGATCCACCCAAATTCTACTCTTATCAGGTGAAAACGTTCATTCTAAAACTGCAAGTATATCACAGAATATAGCAATGATCATTTCTTTCTCTCTCTTTCTCTTTGTCTCATTCTGTCATTAAAAAAAAAAAGCCAATTCTACACCTTAATTAAGAGAAATGTCTAAAGCAATGTGACCCATACAGATTGGTCAGAAGAGACCTATTTTGAGAAAATTGGGGAAATATCACAATGAATGAGTATTAGACATAGGCTTGCAAATGGTATTGTAATAATGTGTCAATAATTTTTAGATGCACAGTGAATGATTCAGAGTAAGATGGTATAATATTTGGGTTTTTTTTCTCAAATACTTCTACAAAGAAGTAAAAGAAAAAAATAGAAGATGCAAGTAGAGCAATTTCTTAAAATTGTCAAATCTGGGTGGTATGGGAATTTATTTCATTATTCTATTTGTATATATATTTGAAATTTTTCATAATATGATTTTTAATTGACCTTGAAAGAGATAAAACCCTTCCAAGTCCATAAACAATGGAAGAATTGTCAGAGGTAAACACTCATGCCTGTCCACTACCTATGTGTTAACAGGTAATGTATTTCAAAATTTCAAAACCATATATAGAAAGAACTCCAAATATCTGCAGAGAGAATGAGAAGGTAAGCCACAGAGTGGAAGAAAGTATTGCAGATCCTATATCTCATGAATGATTTTGTATCCAAAGTATACAAAACCTCTCTGAACTCAATGTTAAGAAAAATACAATTTAAACTATGTGGCAGGGTTGGGGTTGTGGCTCAGTGGTAGAGCGCTTGCCTAGCACATGTGAGGCACTGGGTTCGATTCTCAGCACCACATAAAAATGAATAAATAAAATAAAGGTATTGTATCCACTTACAACTAAAAAATATATTTAAAACAAAAACTACATGGCAGCCAGGTGTGGTGGCATATGCCTATAATCTGAGTGAGAGACTGAGGCAGGAGGATTGTGAGTTCAAAGCCAGCCTCAGCAAAAGCAAGGTGAGCTAAGCAACTCAGTGAGATCCTGTCTCTAAATAAAATACAAAGTAGGGCTGGGGATTTGACTCAGTGGCCGAGTGCGGCTGAATTCAATCCCTGGTACCCCCTTAAAAAAAAAAAAAAAAACTACGTGGCAACTAAAAATGAGCAAAAATACTTTAACGGAAGATTCATAGATTACAAATAAACACATGATAAAACAATCAACATCAGCCAGTAGAGAAATGAAGATTAAAGCCACCATAAGAAATCAGCAGACATCAAGTAGAATGGCTAATATTAAAGACATCATATCTGGCGTTAAAGAGGAAGGAAGAAACTAAAGGACTTGTATGATCTCTCTGGAAGAAGCTGGGAGCTTCTTAAAAGATCAATCCCAACCATTTGTATGATGCATGCTCTCTTCTTCTGGCTAAGTACGAAAGGGAAATAAAAGCATGTGTCCATACCAAGACTTGTACAAAAATGTTCAGAGGAACTTTATTTATAATAGCACTGAAAATAACCCAGATGTCCACCAACTAGTGAATGGATAAATAAACTGTAATGGAGCCATTCAATGGACTACTACTCATCAATCAAATAATGAACTATGTATAACAATATGTAATGAATCTTGAAATAATTTTGTTATGTGAAAAAAACCAATTCAATAAGCAAATATACTCTATGATTCCATTGATATAAAATTCTAGAAAATCCAATATCATGTAGAGTGAAAGAAGGCAGATAGTGTTTGCCTTGGGACAGAGATGGGCTGGCAGGAAAGGCCAAGGGATGTTACCAAGGCCCCACAAGGACATGTGAGGGGTGATGGTTTCATGGGTGTAGTCAAGTTTTAAAACTTATCAAAGTCTATATTTCAACCATGTAGTTTATTATATGACAATTATAACTGAATAAAGCTGTTTGTGGGGTTTTTTTTAATAGTGGTAGAGGTAGAAACCAATGCTGAATGTCCATACTCAACAGTGACTGATCTTTTCTGGGCAAAGGATTAAACTTCGTCTAGTTCCTCCTAAACTGAAAGCTCTCCTCTTTTCTATCTTGGTTCTATACTTTTCAGCTCTTTTTCCTGCTTACCAGCCAACACTTCTATAACACACATGCCAGGCTTAACTTCTTCGTCCATACAACATGTGTTTTTGTTTTTGTTCTGTACCAGGAATGTACTCAGGGGCACTCAATCACTGAGCCACATCCCCAGCCCTATTTTGTATTTTATTTAAATACAGGGTCTTACTGAGTTGCTTAGAGCCTCACTAAGTTGCTGAGGATGGCTTTGAACTCACAATCCTGCTACCTCAGCCTCCCTGGCCACTGGGATTACAGATGTGCACCATTGCAACCGGCCAGCATGTGGTCTATTTAACCTTTGACCTCTCCATCCTTGGAATCTGTGTCTGTATCTTGGCTATAGAACCAGAGCCTGAAGCATGGGAGTGGCTGCGGGGAAGGCGTGTTTGAAGGAAATCGGTGGAAAAGGACTCAACCATTCTGGTTTTGGAGGACAATGGATTTGAAGAGAAGAACTTAGAGGTCACTGTTCCTAAAGGAGGACATTTGACTCTTTCAAAGGTCTTTTATCTTTGAGGACTAACTTACAGATAATATTTGGGACATAGCTACTCTTTCTAGACCACCAATAGCACTATTGCTCAGAGCCCAGCCATGTTCTCTCTTAGTCCTTACCAACCCCTAAAATTTTTCTTGAGAAAAAAAATAAAATAAAAGGAACCATATGGAAAGCCTGTACATTGAATAAGCCTATAAGCCAAAACTGTTTTCACAATAAATATACCGAAGCAAAGACAAATGCTCCAGAACAGGATAAGAACTCAGAAGTTCCAGAATCACATCCAGTCTAGAATAACACACACATTACACCCTTCATTTCATTTAATTATTATAACTTATGAATAAGTGATTGGCATCAGGAAATTAACCCCTTATAATTTGTTTCCTAAATATACATAGCAAACATTGTTATTAAAGGAAACTTAACCATTCTTAACATGTCTTATGGATATTGTCCAACTTCTGTATATTTTCTTTTCTTGAACTGTATTTGGTATCCTTAGCAATAAGGTTCCTAATGGGACACTATAGTCAAGAGTCTGCTGGCCAGAGTAAGTAAAGAAAAAGTCAGGTATCTCTAAAAAATAAAAGAAGATAAACATACATTTAAAAATATAGGTGTATTTTGGTGAGCTATGGAAAGTTGAGACCCTTTTTTTCTTTCTATTTCATTATTTTCCATCATATTCAGACTCTAGAGTCACATTTTATTCCAACAGCGTTGTCTCCCCATAGACCCTCCTATCAATGGTGGCTCCAGTGATGCTCTGAATCATTTCAGTCTTAGCAAAAAGTTCCCTTGATGATGTATCTCAGTATTCATTACCTGTTCCTAACTTCCCATGCCTGAATATGACTCTGCATCAAGATGTGGCACATTTTCCCTTTATTTCATGCTAGCCCACGTTTAAATTTCACTTTCTTTCATCAGAACTGAAACAACAATCAACGTTCAGTTTTTATATCTAAGTTATTGAATATCAATCTTTGGAGCATTTTCTTCCAAAATTTTGTTGTTGTATTTCTGTTCCTGTTTGTTCTTCCATAGACCTAAGTAATGTGAATGCTCTAGAAGAATCACTTTCTGCCAATGGTGCACGCTCCTCCCAGGGGTTAGCATACAATGTCTTCCTTATACTATAGTGGTAAAAAAAAAAAAAAAAAAAAAAAAGATTGTTTTAACTTTAAAACTTTTTGAATCTTGGAAAGAAAATAGTAATTCCAAAGTTTAATACTATTGGGTTAGAACATATTCTAAAAATTTGTTTATATGTTGAGCCTTACAAAAAATATTACTCTAACCCTAAAATCATTGAGATAATTTTTTAAAATCACTTTAAATGATAGTGTTATCTCTCTGACAAAAGGGAAAGAATATCCAGGGAGGGGCAATTTCCTAGATGATACACACAAGGATAATCAATATGCCACCAAAAGCAATGACTGAGGTCAGAATTATTCTTGCTCTTTGGAAGATGATGGATATATATGAATACAGGACATTTCAAAGAGGTCAAAAGAGTATAACCTTAAAGAAATAGAATATAGAGGAGATAGATGCTGAATTTAGGTTTTACTGACACCATGATTTTCTTTCCCATCGAATTTTCATAAAAATTGTGTGGCGGCTACATATACTTAATGTTTTTTGTACCATGGAAAAATTCTTCAGTCCATTTAAGCCTATAGACTACTTTCCTGGGAAAATGTTTTTAAAAATAAAATAAAACACAGAAGATTATGAAGAAAAGCAGTTACATTGAAAAATACTTATGAAATACTAAGGAACTAACTATCTGAATTAGTAATATAATTGCCTCTTATTGATGCATTAAATGATAAGAGTTAATAATGGATCTAAGAAATAACAATTGCAAAGAGAGTTGAGAATAAATAATATTTTGAAATATTCTTAATAACTGGAACAAAATATGGAAATACATTATTTCTATTGGTTATGGTCTAATAGACACTGCTAATTCTGCCACAGTTTGTTGTTTAAATGTATATTTGGAACAAATGGCCAATTTGGTGAGAAGCAAATGAAAACATATATGTACCCCATCTAAATTCATAGATTCCCTGAATTCTGTTTCATAAAGGGATGCCTTTGTCACGTGTTTTAGCAAAAACATTTCTATATATTTATATTTATATTTTAGTCACCCAATTGAGCATACTGACAGTAGATGTATCAAAGTAAATAAGAGGCTAGGAAATGCAGGTGTATAACACGGTCCCATCTGAGAGAAGTTTATAGGCCAGTTGAGTAATAAGATTCCCTAAATTACTGACATTACACATGACAGATGTTATAAGAGAAAAAAAAATCTCCAATATACTAAAAGCACAAAAGAGTTAAGGTCAAATAGACAAATCCCCATAAAGAAAAATGGAGGCACCAGGCTGATTCAGGCAGACTTATGGGTGATGGATAAAGAAAGAACCATCCAGGCAGATCATTTTAGAACCAGACAAAACTGAGATATAAAACAGTTTTTAAAGCATTGATTGGTTAGTATGGATAGTTTAATGTAAGAATCTCTTACCTAATCATTGCATTCGTTGACTATGGAGATGTTTAAACATGGCCAATTTTATCATGGAAGCTTTATTCATAAATAACTCTTGAAGAATCTTTCCATTCATTGGAGTATGAAATTGTTTATTTGCCAAATGAATGAATGACAGAGGTCAGTAGAGGATCTTTGAACCCTGCAGTGGACCTGACAATACCTAAGAGTTCTCATAAGAACCACCAGGGGGCAGAGAGTCAAGCCAAGAGTGGCTGCTAAGCATGAGCAAACCTCAGATGATGAAATGCTTAATGCTTTTGTTTTCTTGATTCTTCCTGTCTGAGTTCATTAAAATCAAAGGGATTTTGTGAAGCGATGGACTGGGGAATATTTTTAGCCCTGTTGGCCTAGAAAAATAACTGTTTATTGAATTGGTTTATGAAATTGAATTTGAAAAAGACAGTAACAAATACTCCTCTTTGTAAATGGAAAGAAGAAGAAGAAACAGCAGGAGCAATTATCAGAAGAAGATTTTTCAGGCAAAGTCTGATCTCTATAAAGATTTCTACCCCCAAACTCTCTAAAATCAGTTAAAGGATTATAACCATGAAAGTCATTGTATCGTTAGATATTATTTGAAGAAATAAACTTTGTAAGGTAATTCACACATCAATATGATACCTATTTCTGTTACATGGAAATTAAAACTCAAGCTACCATGAAACAAGTCCCGTAGTCATGACCAGCAGAAAGACAGTGTCTGAAACGCATCACCCTCAATAACACCAATAACACGTGAGACTAATCCAAAACCCTCTGTATCTTTGGTGGCATTTAATTTTGGATGTGATGTCATAAGTGGAACATTGAGTGAAAAAGGAGAGGTCACCCAAAGGGATTATCCAGAATAGAAACCAGGTCATATAGGGAACAGCCAGGGGAAATGGAGGCGTTCAATCAAGAAATGTGACATAAGAGCCATCCAGCATTCCCAATGGGATGTCAGACAAGCTGCTTTTTTTCCTAATTAGAACAAATGAGTTATAAAGAGGAAGAATTCAGCATTATAAAAGGAAGAATTTTTTTCATAGTTGGAGCAGATCATCTAGGAAAGACCCGAGGCTTCTCTGAATGGATTTTTCAAGCCGAAGTTCAAGTGCATTTATTTACTATTTAAATGACTAGCCATTCACTGTGTGCCTCTTGGTGGTGGGCATGGAGCAGTCAACAACCATCAGAAGCTTGGGAGGAGTGAACATTCTTATAGGAGAATAAAGACCCTGTCACTTAAGTGGACAGAAAAGTGGCAAGTGTGGGGACCTGGTTACTTAGCTCAGGTTACTTAGCTCAGGATCAGGCCTGGGATTTCATGGTGGTGCACACGGCATTGTCTCTAGGGAAGAGTATACTCCTTAACGTGAGGTGTCATATGTTTCAAAATAAACCACCATGGAACTTTTGTATTCACCTCTGATATATGATGAGCTTGAAAGTTGTTACTACTGTCCTTACTTAAAAAAAAATGAATGAAAAAAGAAAAGAAAGAAAAAAAACTTAACTGAAAATCAATGACCTTTCTTAAATTGCTAGAGAACTGAGATTATAGGGCAAAATGCTACCATGAAATTAGGAAAGACAGAGCTGAAATCTGCTTAGCTGTTGTACCAGAATTTACTTGAGCTATAAATTAGTAGAAACCATTAGATGGTAATTTTGTTGAATTTTTGGAAACTGATGGTAGACTACTCAGAATGAGTGATTTAGAAACATTTGGGGACTGCTGTCTTGGAGACCTCCCACATTTTCATGGCCTTTACCTCTAGAAATCTTTTTAGGTTCTCAAGGTAAAGACCTGAGAAAGAGAGTCTCATTGCTCTTGCAGAACAAGTGGAAGAGTGATGCATGAGAAATACACCTTGAATGTTCTCCATAAGAAAATTTTACTCTCTGGGAAAGAAGGCTTTTCCATAAACTTATCCCTCCTAAAAAATAAGACGGGGGGTGAGGGTGGGGGGAGCACTGGTCCCAAACCAGCCCTCTGGGACTTTCCTATCTCATGTTATGAGGGGGAACTTATATAAATAGGGAAATATCTGTTAAGAACATAGAGACACAAGACTACTAAGAGATTAATAACACACACCTGCAATCCCCGCAACTCGGCAAGCTGAGGAAAGAGGTTCACAAGTTCGAGGTCAGTCTCAACAATTTAGAGAGGCCTTAAGCAACTTAGTGAGACCCTGTCTCAAAATAAAAAAACAAAAAAGGGTTGGAGATGTACCTCAGTGGTACAGTGCCCCTGGGTTAGATCCCAAGTACAGGGAGAGGAAAGAGGGGGGCGGGGAGAGGAGATTGATTGATTTAATCATAATCACAATGATTGAGTTTTTCGTCTTCCCTCACCTGACATCATACTTGATAAACAGGATGCTTGTCTCCTAATATTGGGAGAAGACTAGTAAACATCATTCCAGTAATCTTAGTGCAATAAGACAAGAAAAAGAAAGAAGTGATATTCAGATTAGAAGGAAACTAAATTACCTATTTCTATATAACTGTTTGTGTAGAAAATTCCCCAAATCAGCAGAAATCTCTTTGAACTAAAAAGTGAGGAGAGCAAAATCATAGGATACAAAGTCAATATATGGAATTGATTGCTTTCTTACTTAGAAGCAGGGGGGAATCGAAATTTGGCATTAAAAATACCATTTATAATAGGATTAAAAGAGGAAAAGCATAGGTAAAACTAACAAAATATGTGCAGGATCTATGTTCAGAAAACTATAAAACACTGATGAAGAAATCACAGAGCTAAATAGAGAGGTGTTCTTTTTTTTCATAAATTGTATCATACTGTGGCTAGATGTTAATAACAGGGGATCCCAAATGTGGGGTATATGGGGACTCAATATAGTATTTTCCAAATATTCCTGTAAACCTAAAACTATTATAAAGTTTTAAAATTAATTTAAAAATTAAAAATATCTTCCCCAGGTTGGCATGCATGCATGGAGCCCAGCATCACTTCCAACAATATTCAACTCTTAGTTGAGTCAGAATATTAAGAGTCGGAGCATCCTACTAGATCAGAGAGCCCTTCTGATTCTCAGGGCTGGAAGTCTGAATAAGAAGGAAACACAGAGATCATAAATATTTGTTGTGTTGCCACAAAAGAGACAAAATCACATCATTAATTCTTGTGATTACCATATGTAAGGAAATGCTATAAATACATAAGAGCTTATGAAAAAACAAAGTCACAGGTTCACCATAATCTGAGAGAGCTCCAAGGCACCCTTCAACTCCATCGTATCTTTGTGGGATGCTTCTCTCTATCATCCACGTGGAACCAATGTGACAATAGGGACAGCTGATGGTATTGGGATGAACCATCACTCGGTATCTCACCTGACCCAGCTTAATGTTACCTGACCCAACACAAGCATCATGTTTTTCTCTTTCCTTCTCTTTCTTCCTATCCCCTTTATCTCCTCCATTCATTGCTTTGTTTCTCTTCTTCGCCTTTCTCTCTGTGTTTCCTTCTTCCTCCTTCACTAGAAACAATTTTCTCCATGCAGCAGAAAGCATAGCTACAGGCGGCAACAGGGATGTCACTAAGCGGAAAGGCATTGAGTTCTGAAACTCCAAACTCCAAAGAAATGAAGCTCAGGGGAAAAACTGTACTGGCCCAGTTCAGTCTCTTGTTCATCTGTGGACCAGCGTTTGGCCTACAAAATAAGTTTCAGTAAATGGTACAACCCAGGTGACAAGCTGTGATCTATTAATCTGTTATGCTCTAGGACAACGGGTCTGTAAGTTATGGGGATAAGGAATGGGAATAATTTTAAAAATATTAAGATGACTGTTGTTGATGTTGACAACTTGCCTTCTTGAGGTGGGGTCAGGGGTACAGATACCCAAATGAAGACATTATGTGTCGGGTGACAATACTATAGAGAAAAATAAAGAAATGGGTGTCCTGAGGGGCCCTCTCTGATAAAATGCACTTGAGTAGGTATCTGAAGATGGGGGTGGGGGGGGTGGGGGGGGGTGTCTGACCTGTGGGGGTGTCCAGGGAACAGTGATATTCCAGGCAGAGGAAAGGACAAGTAGAAAAGCACAGGTCTAAGGGACAGGGGCCAAGGGAAAAAGCATGATAGGAAACTCACAGAATGGTCAGGGAACTCAGAAGGGGACCGGGGACCTTTGTGTACCTCCCAGCTTTCTTTTCTCTGTGTGAGGTAAGGAGCTGTTATTGGAGGACTTTGTGGAAAGGGGTGACTCTATATGGGATCTATTGAATGAGCAGTTTTCTAGGGGGAGAATGGACAAGGAGGAAGATTGACACAGGTGGATCTCTTAGTAGGCTATAGACATGATTGATAGATGGTGGTGGCTTGAATACAAAACTGTAACCCCGCCCCCACCCCCCACACACACAGAGTTATTTTGCAAGCACGGACCAGCCTATTTCTTGAAACACATGAGCTTCCTCCAGAGGATCTTCCATGTTATTACAAAATGTTTATTGCAATACTGCTGATTATGCTTTACATGGTTTTAAAAATTAAACACTTATGATTCTGTGAAGATCAGTGGCCTTGATCACAAGTAGTATATATGATTTCCAACTTTTCAGAGACAAGTTTTGGGTTCAGTATGTAAAGGGTTGTCAATGTCTCCCATGCCTGGGAAGAGGGAGCAGGGGCAGCAGGGTGATTCCTGTCCAGCATGATGCTTTATCAGAAATGATGATGCCTTGCTATTGACAGATGGGTCTTACCTTAACAGTACAAAATCAATGATCAATATCAATACAGGAGTGGGAGGCAGACTGTCCAGGATAAAAAAAAAAATCTAAGCTCTAGTATAGTATGAAATCCAAGTTCCAGTGGTGTCATTTTAATTAACATCAAAGGAAACAAGGGGATTTCTGAGACAAACACACTCTATTTGTTTTGCATCACTGTGCAACAAATTACCACTAACTTAGCAGATCAAAATACCACCCACATCTTGGCTCACAGTTCTGTAGGCTAAAAGTCTGGGACAGTGTTGCTGGATTCTCTGCTCAATCTGAAATCCGAGTATTAGCTGGGATATCCTCCCTCACCTGGGACCAGTAGGTACGTCCAAGCTCAGTGGCGGTTGGCAAAATTCAACTCTGTGTCATTGTAAGACTGATATCCTTCTTTTCTGGCTATCAACCCAGAACTTCTAACTCCATAAAGGGCCCCACATGCATTTGCAGGGGACCCTGTCCACCTTCCACCCAGCAAAGCTTCTTCAGCCATACTTCAAATCCACCCGACTTCCTTTTCTAACTCTAGTTGGAAATTTTCAGAGCTTGTGTGACCAGATCAGATCCATCTGGCTGATCTCCCAGTGTTGCAATCAACTGTGCTGCATATCAATACCCTGCCATGGGATGGTTGTTCCCTCACATGCACAGCCTCCAGGGCTTAGTGCAGGACATCTTTGGGGGAGCATTCGAGAAATTTTGCCTATAATACAGACAAATTGAATGAACCTACTTTTTGAATATACAAAATTGTTGAGTTTTAAATATTATATGTTATAATTTGGATGTGAGGCGTTCCCTGAAAGCTCATGTGTGAAACAATGCTAGAACATTCAGAGGTGAAATGATTGGGTCATGAGGGCCTTAATCCAATCAGTGAATTAATCCCCTGATGGGGATTAACTGAGTGGTAAGGAAAGGTGGGTAGGGGGTGGCTGGAGGAGAAGGTGGGTCATCAAGGCTGTGGCTTTGGGGTATATTTTTTGTTTTCTGGCAAGGGGAGTCTCTCTCTGCTTCACGATTATCATGTGAGCTGCTTCCCTCCACCATACTCTTCCGCCATGATGTTCTGCCTCATCTGGAGTCCCAAGGAATGGAGCCTGCTATCGATGGACTGAGACCTCTGAAACCATGAGCCCCTAAGTAAACTTTTATTTCTTAAAATTGTTCTTGTCAGGTCTTCTAGTCACAGAAGTGAAAAAGCTGACTAAAACAGTAAAATAACATTACCTAATATTGATTAGGTTCTTATATGTGCGTGAATTTCTCCAAGTGCTTTAAATATGTAAGCTCATTTATCTCTATGAGCCAGGTACTATTATGAGCCCATTGTACAGATAAACAGACAGGTAGAAAAAGGTTTGATAACTTGCCAGAGATCTAGTAAAGAGAGAAAGAAGGCATTAAACCCAGATAATCAAACTTTTCCACTCTCATCTAAAATAATGTATGAAAATACCTTGCCCAGTGCATGGATCACAGCAAAGTTTCAATAAGTAACAATTTCATATATCTTTTTATCTTTTAATTATTACCTTAATTTGATCCTAAATCTTATTTTTGCTTCAGAAAATATAACAATTTATTTCTAACATATACTGTGTGTTTATAACTATTTATACATGCTTATGATAAAAATGTGATACTTAATATCTGCATATTACTTTTTAACCTATAAATATATTTGTATATATTTACCCTTTTTTTCTATACTCACATGACCCCAGCATAATTCTTAACATATAGCACTTAATAAGATTTTGAGTCATGAATAATTATTCTTATTTTATAAAATCTTAGTACATAAATAGTTACTGCAGTTAGTAAATGATAGAACTAGGGGTTTAAATTTATATATTTGGGATATTTTGCCAGTATACCATTTCACAAAAGTATAAAAGCACATGTGAAATATTATATTACACATGCATGCATAAAGTCAACAGTGCATATATGTGTGCATATGTGCATACATCCACTTATATACTGAGAAATCAGAGATACTGAGAAGCATTCCCAATTTGAAGCCCATCACAATGGATCTGATACAGTCTATACAAATGTATCCTTTGGATTTGTATTAAGAAGTTTCCAGCTGTTGAGTTTTGCTCCTCCTCTGGGAAAACCGATTTTGTTTCAGAGAGCAATATCCTGTTGCTCCTGACAAATTCTTCCAAACTACACACAGCTCCACGTCAGTAATGACTTACAATACACGTGCACATATGTCAACCTTTTGTTTCCCACTTAGTGAGCTGTGAAACAACGGCCAGTTCTCTCAGTGCTGGCTAGCATGAATGTACCACCTAGCAAAAGCCGCCACAGAGAACTCGCAGAGCAGCTTCGAAGTCACCAACTAGGGCAAGGTTAATTAACGCTATTCTTGGAAATGTCAAGCGATCAGCAAGAACAGCAATAAATTGGGGTCACTGAGAGTTCCTTCTGCACTCAGCATACTGAGCAGCCCATAATATGGTTCCTAATGATCCGTGCCTGCCTGTAATAGTTCACGCATTTATAGGCTATTCCAAGGAAGTTTACAGATTTAAATTTTAATTCAAGAACAACCTTTTCTTTGGTTGGTGAATTTACTTGAAGCGTTTGTACATATTATGTTGAGGATTTTCCATGGATGATTTCATTTAATAGCTCAATATTTAATCATAAATTCCATTTTACAGCTTTGTTAACTGAGTCTTAGAGAGAACAGTTATTAGCTTGACAACACACAAATAAGCCAGGGCTTTAAGCCCAGGCATATAGACTCCTGAATCACATGGTCTTGTACATGTGAGGGAATCATGTGTGTACATGTGGATGTGTAATTTTTAAGAAAATCAGAGATACTGAGAAGCATTCCCAATTCACATATAAAAGATAACCCACTCAGGAGAGACATGAGCTTTGAGGGTCTAGGCAGACAGGTGGGTCTGAACTGAGCCCTAAGAGAAGGAAATGGGTTCTATTATACAGAGGATCATACTGGAAAAGCATTTCAGAAGGGGATTGGCACAAAAAAACAGTGGGAGGCTGGAGATCGGGATTCATTTCTGAGCCAATGTGATGAGAAGAAGCATCCTGATGCATGCAACCATCAGGAACCACAAACAGGAACCAGATAATGGTGTTGGGGGTCGAAGGCTACTTCCAGAAGAGAATGTGTAGATACACAGAAGACTGAATCACTCCTGTCCATGAAGGGTCACCTATCCCTGGCTTGGCACATAACTCACTTTAGGTAGTCTCCATCCCAGAAGGCCTGGTTTATCCATAATCAACAGTAAGTAAAGCAAAGGTTTAAATTGAGCATGTAAATTTCAGGGAAATAATCAATGGGTAGGTAGATTCCATTCCCAGTGAAGCAACTGTATTCATGTTTTCATCCTCTCTGTCCCTCCTGTCACACACAAGCCACGCCCCAACACATCTCTTCATGCTATGCTGCCTCATGAGACTGACAACCTTCATGAGGTGCATCCAGGACAGATGCCCATGATAGTGAGGTAGCCTGCTTAGAAAATGCCAGGAATACTCCAAGGTAACAAGGTAACCTATAAGTAGAGTTAACTTCCTCCTGTGACTTCTAGAGAGACTGCTAAGGCTGGCTCAGACCCCATCATCAGCTTGTGGAACTCTCTTATGTTCTTTTGTGCCTCACAAGATATATACCTATAAAGGCTTGTAGAGAATTCACAGGAATCTTAATACCGGACCAATAAACAGCAGTCTTCTGAGGAAAGAAATCCTAGTTGTCATTGAACCATTTCTTTCAGCAAAAACCAGGTTTTTTTTTTTTCCTGTGTTAATTCATCTTACGTTTAACTGAATTGTTTTCCAGCAACTTGAAAGGAATGAAGGGAATATGAACTATAGATGAAGGGGAAAGAAATATTTTTAAGGTAGCTGATACAAACTCTTGCTGTACCCATACTCCAAATCCAGTGGTCTTGGGTACTCCAGTCAAATATCTTTGGGCAAAGACAAATCAATTGCAAGCAAAAATAAAGCAAAACACTAAGTTCAAGTTACCATGCCAAGAGGTGCAGTACAACGGTCCCCATACACTCCTACTTGACAACTTGGGACCTAGGACCTCTGCAGTCACCCCTGCCCAAGTCACCCCTGTGTGTCAGTCATTTATTCAGGACCTGAAGACACATGGCAGAAGAAAGCAAACGGAACCCTGGCCTTGCCTTTGTGTATTCTAGTAGGCAGAAAATTCATACACATTAAACATAGAAAGACTTCAATTATGGGTGGTATTTAAATCCTATTTTGAAAATATAAGAAGGTATTTGGATAAAGGGGCAACTGTTTGAGATACTGTGACTGGTAGTAATCTCTTTGAGAAAGTTATGCTAAATGATACGAAAGTCTTGACCAGAAGAATATCTGAGAGGGGGACTACGCTTAGCATATTCCAGAAGCAGACAGAGAACCCCTGTGAGCACTGTGTGGTGAGAAGGGAGAGCGGCAGGAGTTGGAAAATTAATGCTGCCAGATCATGCAGGGCCCTCTAGACCCTGGCAAGATGCTTGGGACCAACTTATGAACATGCAGGCTAAAAAGCCACCAGAGGAATTTTAAGCAGAAGAGGGGTATCAAATTCCTCCAGGGAAATTTTGGATTATGGATTGTGGGGGGACAGTGGAGCAGAAAGATGAATTAGGAGCTCATTCTTGGAAATGTCAAGTAATCAGCACAAACAAGCTTAAACTGAGGTCATTGGAAGTTTCTTATGTATTCATATTTTTTCTAAAAACAAGATATATAAGGATATATATATAACCTATTTCAATAAGATAGAGGATAATCGTAAACTGAACATTGTTTTTGTTTTTAGGCCTTTATTCTAATTTTCCTTGTGTCGACAGAATTTCCTATGACAGAAAACAAGGCAACAAACATTTTAATTCCCAGCTCAACCACCATTTGCCTGAGGACCTCAGCCATATCTCTGAGCCACCTTGGACATGGTCTCTTTATCCAAGAATGAGTGAGGGCAGCACAGGCTCATCAGGCTTTGAAATTATACCTTGGCTCAGGTCATAGAAGTGATTAGAGCTTGGCCTCAATTAGCTTTATCATTTATGATTCAGAAGGAAAAATGAACTGATCCTGAGGTCAAGGACCAAAATATTGATTGTACATTTGTGCTGGCTTTATGAATAATCTTTGTTGCCTTCATGTCATTTACCACTTCCTAAAATTATTTAGTTTATTTTTTTACTCTTCTGGTCATAATGTGTGCTTCATTAGAACAAGAATCTTGTCCATTAAAAAAAAAAAAGTATTCCTAGCCTCTAAATGAGTAGGAAAAATGTAGCTGTCCAATAAATACTTGCTGAACGGATGGAGAAATGAGTAATTTGCTACCTCCGCAGGGATTCTGATGCACTAGGAGGCACAGTAATTCAACAAACTGATATACCACCACATTTTGTGTCTAAATTATCATTTAACAACACTTTTTGTAATGTTCAGAGTCATCGAACCTTTGTTCAATTAGAATCTTATCTGGAAACAAGATGTAAAAAGTATTTGAAAACTTGCCTCTGACTGAACACAAGACATGGCTATGTAGGGTTCTGCCTCTCAGTCTTTCCCCTACTTCCCTCATAAGCAACCTTGAAATACCACTGTACAAAACTTTAAACTGCTGTACTGCTTGACTCCCAAGATCTTTCCATTTCCATTGAAGTCAGAGTTGAACAAGCCATAGTTACTCTTAATCTAGTCCTATGCCTACTGATTAGCTCTCCTCCAACAGTTGAGCCTTTTGCCAGCGTCTTCATAGCAGCACAATTCACTATAGCAAGATTATGGAATCAGCCTAGATGCCCTTCAATAGATGAATGGATAAAAAAAATGTGGCATTTATACACAATGGAGTATTACTCTGCATTAAGGAACGACAAAATCATAGAATTTGGAGGGAAATGGATGGCATTAGAGCAGATTATGCTAAGTGAAGCTAGTCAATCGTTAAAAAACAAATACCAAATGACCCCTTTGATATAAGGGGAGTAAACAAGGACAGGGTAAGGACGAAGAGCTTGAGAAGAAGATTTACATTAAACAGGGATGAGAAAAGGGGAGGGGAGGGGAGGGGAGGGGAGGGGGGATAGTAGAGAATAGGACAGACAGCAGAATACATCAGACACTAGAAAGGCAATATGTCAATCAATGGAAGGGTAACTGATGTGAAACAGCAATCTGTATACGGGGTAAAGTTGGGAGTTCATAACCCACTTGAATCAAACTGTGAAAGATGATGTATTAAGAACTGTGTAATGTTTTGAACGACCAACAATAAAAAAAAAAAAAAAGAAGTGGTGGCACACAAAAAAAAAAAAAAAAAAAGGAGCTCAGACTCTCCAATATTTTGAACATGGCTTTTAGAAATCACTTACCTTTACCTCCTTGGGCTGCATTCAACCTTCATGCATCTCCGTCAATAGGCTGTCTTTTCCACTGGACCGGGTCAGTGTAATTTGAAGGAAGCCCTGTCTCAAAAGTCCTTTTACCTTTTTCAAGGATAAGCACTCTCCAGTTCTTTTGCGTGGTGTTGGTTTACTGTCCTCACTGTCCTCCTGGACTCACAAACCTTCATGATCAAAACTCTTCATCCTGACAACAAGCTATAAAGAAATCAGAACCCAGACTAAACCACCCTGAGTGGAGAGTCCCGACAAGGACTCTTTGCTCAGGGTGCACAAAACCATTGTTTTAGCCAGCGTTTTTGCTGCTGTGACTAAAAGACCTGGCAAGAACAATTTTAAGGAGGAAGAGTTCATCTGGGGGCCCGTGGTTTCAGAGGACTCAGTCTGTAGACAGCTGGCTCCATTCCTCAGGGCCCTAGGTGAGGCAGAACATCATGGTGAAAGATGTGGCAGAGAGGAACAGCTCACATGATGATCAGAAGGCTCACCAGATACAAAGTATACCCCAAAGCCTTGCCTCCAATGCCTACCTCCTCCAGCCATACCCTACCACTTCAGTTACCACTCAATTAAGCCTTATCAGGAGATTAATTAACTGGTTGGATTAAGGTTTTCATAATCCAATCATTTCACCTCAGAATGTTCTTGAGTGTCTCACACATGAGTTTTTGGGGACAACTAATATTTAAACCATAACAACCATCTTCCTTCTTTCTGAGCAGGAGCTCAGAATGATTTTATTGATATGAGGTAACATCCATTGATTTGGGGGTATGTGTGTCCCACCAGAATTTGCTCACAAACTTCCTTCATTCTAGATATCAGTACCCATCCTGGGTTTCCTTTCTCTTCAGCACTGGATATAGTATCTAGGAAATTTCCTTGCATAATTTATTGTCTTTGCCACATCAGCAGCATTTTAAGACTTTACTAGTGATTGTTACAGGGAAGGAAAAGTTCACAGGACACATGAACTGCAAACACATTGGGGAAATAACACAGATTTTAAAAATTCTCAAAAAAAAAATCCTCAGTGGAGCTGTCTGTGACCTGGAATGAAGTAGAGCTGCATCCACATTTTTCAGAGTGTCTCCCATTTTTCTGTCTATATATTCTGGTGTCTTTCAAAAGCCTGGGCTTTGGAGGAGGCTAAAGAAGGGTTTAAATCCTGGTCCTATCACAAAGTCAGCTATGGTGTGGGCAAATAAGAATATCATCAGCGTTCACATGTCATGAGCTCATTTGCAAAATGAAAGTACCATGTCAAGTTGTCTTTATAGAGAATGACTTTCATAATACTTTAGCATAAAGTAAACAGTGGTGTGCTCACTTTCTTTCTTTCTTTTTTTTTTATCTTTTTCTATAGATGTCCAACCTCAATTTAGTTCAGAGATGAAATATTTTTTCCCGTGGAATTGATAGAACAGAAGATAGGATATGAGCAATGTTAACAGAGAAGTTAAAATGGACAGAGAAGCTCCGTCTATTATTCCTGGGTTAATGAGAAAAGTCTTTCTCAGTTAAATATCTCAGATAGGTCTTATTACCACGTCTGCACTTGTCCTCCTCCCAAAGCTGTTGTGCTGAGTTCTTACTGTTCCAGATACTACCAAGACAACACCAAATTGTTATGGAAAATAGATCAAAGACTTGAATGTTTTGAATTTTTTTCATCTACTCTAGACATAAAAAAGATAAAGGCAACAACAGTCAGCAAAGGCCACATTGTGCTGTTCTTCTTCTCTTGAACCCTTAACATTCCATAACACATTTGTATGGAAAGGATCATAACCCAAGAGCACTTCCCTCCAATTCTAGTTCCCCTAGGAACATTTGGGGAACCCAATTGTTAGATGAATAATAATAGATAACCTTAAAAGAGGTTCTAGTATATATTTTAATTAATTTATTTTTTGTGTGGTGCTGGGGATTAGAACCCAGGGCCTTGTGCATGTAAAGCAAGCACTCTATCAACTGAGCTATATCCCCAGCCCTATATTTTTAAAGCAACATAAAATATATATCTTATTCAGACGTGCATTTAAAAAGAAAAGGAGTTACAGATGAACTGAGGTAAGTGGTATATTAAAGAGGTTTTGTTGCTATTAACATTTTAATTTTCAGAGGAAGTGAACTAAATTTCTATTAACTACAGAAAGGTAACTTTGTCATCCTTGGTCATTACTTTGCCTGTTCTCATGGCTAAACTTTCTTTTCTCATCTGGCAATCTGATTCACATTTCTAAGTTGAGCTCAGTTGCCAAATTGTTGTGGTCTGAATATTTGTGTTTAATATTCATGTTTTGAAACCTGATGCACAGGAGACAGAATGTCTTGGAGGTGACTAGGCCATGAGAGTGGAGTCCCTATGAATGGAATTAGTGACCTTATGAAAGAAGCTTGAGGTAGCTTGGTTATATCTTCTGCTATGTGAGGATGTAACCAGGTATGTGAACTATGATGCAGAGAGAGCAGGCATTGTGTTATAGGGGCCTATATAGACAAGACCCATTTTCTGTGAATCTATTAGAGTTATTCACTCTCTTCTCTGAGCTCCCAAATACTCAGTTCATATCTCTTCTGCATAATTACTCCTGCTATGTTTAAAATCTATATATCCCCATCTCTACTCACTCGACTAAGACAATTTCAAAGGTGAAGGTCATGTCCAACTGTTCTTTATTTTTCCAGTTCCTCCTGCTTTGGCACACAATAAGTGTTCAGTGAACACTCGTGGATAAAGGGTGGAAAATAATGAAAGTATTTATGTCTGAATGTCTTAATATTTCAGTCTTCCCAGAGTTGATTTATAGCTCTGAGTTTCCTCAAGGTGTCCAAGAAATGTAGGTGATTTTTACCAAGAACTTTTCAAGTCCGTTCTATCAACTCTAATGCCAGAAATTTCCATATTTCTTGCTAACTATTATAATAGATACTTGTTGGTGTAATATTGGCTCTTCCCAGGCATCCAAGTTCCAGATATCCCTAATGTCTTTTAAGCCCATTCAAAAGTCAGCAGCAAATTTCCAGTGAATATCTAAAATCTATGCAAGGGTTTCCTGTTTCCAGAATTTTCTTCAAAATTTGTATTTGTTTACTTTCAGTTTTTTAATTTGACTTAATTTCTTTTAAGTCACCAAAAGGGATTCCACATGCATGCTTTCCCTGGTCAATATCTAATGAACCCTATTTTTAGTAGCATTTCTGTTTTAAACTAAAAACATCAAATGAGACAACTCTATCTGTATCCCTATCTATGCACAGTTTGCTCAGTGCTTGGTAGACTTTCAGGATATAGAATTTGCATGATTGAACCAGCAGATTCTACTTGGCTCTTGACCTGTTTGGCTAGCTTCATATAAATCTTCTAAAATAAAAGTCTCTACTCCTGTCACTGACTCAAATTTTCCAGTGTAATAGTTTGCAATTCTGACCCAGCCTACTTACACTGTAGCCTGAATTGGTTCCATAAATCCTTTTACATACTTTTGACTCATCTATAATTAATCATCATAATAAAATTGTTCAATTCCATTTATTTCTAATACCATTAATCTTTCATATCAGATAATTTGCGGTGTGCTTCGATTAGCAAAGTAGCATAATTAGCACATTCTAGACCTCTAGAGTATGACCTTGGATTGAATTCTGTTGGTCCTCCTTATCTCATTATCAGTAATTCTGGTTGAGGAGTGGAAAGGCTGTTACTCACACATAAGTCTTTTCCTAGTGGCTCTTTTTTTGAGAGTCATATTGCAGTAGAGAATATCTCTCCTAATATGCTTCCTAGTTTTCCGTGATTTTTCAGTTTTTTGACTGTCAGCTTTCAGTCAATATGAGTAAATATAAAATGATTTAAATACACAAAACAATTTTACATATTCTTACTACATATACTTATATTGTGGACTACAATTATACCAGTAGGGCAGGAGGCCTAGAGCTAAAATATAACTTTCAATGTGTCCCCTTGGTTAAAGATAAGCCCAGCTTCATAAATATAGGTCATATAGTCCCATGCTTAAAAAGGCCGTATGCTTAGTTTAGTGATCTGTTCTTGTTATCTTGAAACTCTTCATTTTTTAATAACAGAGCCAACGTTTTCATTTTCCACTGGGTCTCATAGATTATGTAGCTGGTCTTGGTCAAAACAAGCCAGTCCAGAGGTCAGTCCTGAGGCTTGGGAAGGAGAAATAGGAGATAGATGCTACCTCTTGATAGGTGGAAAAGCATGAAAGAGAAGAATTGTGGGGGACATCTTTGAAAAATATTGACCATATCCCTGTTTCACTAATAAGGAAATTGAAATGGAGAGAGATTAGGCAACTAGCCCCAAATCACATTGCCGGTCATTAATGTAGCAAATATTGCTCTGATACTTACTAGATAGAAACTCCTGTGCATAGCTCCGAGCACTTGGGGGTGGAATGATGAAATTGATGCATTTCCTGCTCTTTGACAATATTACTAATGTAAGGGTTAATTTAACCATGGGTATTTATTTCATTTTTCAATGCCCAACACAGTGCCTTGGATTTGAATCTCCTTGCCAACTTTTATTATTCAGACTTCAGTGACCTAAAACCGAACATATCTTCCCACTAGGGCTAGTTCATGAGCTTTCACTATAAAACTTAGACATAATTGGCTTAAAAGGGGAGAAAGGATGAGTGCTAGAGCAGGCAAGGAAAGGTCTTATTAAATATTAATAATTGAAATGAGAAAGATTTTCCAATTTATAAGACCATTATACAATATTCAAAGACACTGATTGTGCTACTCTTCCAGTGCTCCTTTGCAAATGGTATTTGATACAAAGATCTGTCAAGCTACATACAGTTTAGTATGCAAGATGAAGTCAAAATCAGTTTTGTTTTTGTCTAAAATCATTGGCATTGATACTTCCTGTAGGTTAGGCATTATAAACTTTAAATTTATGTTATCCATTTAGTCCTTATAATACCCTTTATACTAGAGAGTATCATTTTCAAAATTCCACAGAGAAGAAAATTAATATTAAGAGTAGTGATACCTTGCTGAAGTTTTCTGAATTAGGAAGTGGGGGAGTAATAAACTATAATTGGATAATCCTGTTTTATATGTTTGTTTCAGTTTTGCTTATTTTTTTTTTTTTTTTTTTTTGCTGGAAGGCAAGCTACCTCCAAATTGTGTGTCTTCAACACCCACGTTTTGTTTACTCACAGTTTCTCACGTTAGCTATTTTGTGCTGGACTCGACTGGGCAATTCTGCTAGTCTTGTTTGGGAATACTCTTGTTATTGCAGATATCTGGTGACCCTGTTGGATCAGACAGGACTAACATGGTTTCAACTCACTTGTTTGAAAGTGAATTTAGCTTGTAGTTGTGTCTCCTTCCATGGAATTTTTTCATTTTAAAGGAGACCAGCTAGGTCATCTTTATATAGTGACTGGGATCTAAGAGGGAGAGATTTGATATACCATGGCTCTTGGGCTTATCCTTGTGTTTTATTTATCTTTTTGTTACTGTGATCAAAGTACCGGATGAAAACACATTAAAGGTATGCAAGTTTATTTTGTCTCACAATTTCGGAGTAGGCTGATGGCAGGCTGGTCATTGTTCTGGACCCAAGGTGAGGCTGACATCACATCACAGCAGAAGGACATGGTAGAGAAGCACTCTTCCATTCACGGCACCCAGAAAGCAGAGAGAGAGAGAGCAGGGGAAGGAGCCACAGAGAACATGCACCCTTCCAAGACACTCTTCTCATGACCTGCTTCCTTCAGCCCTGTTCCACCTGCCTGCATTTACCACCCAGCCCATTAATTCAAATTAGGATATACTGATTTGGGTATAACCCTCACAATCTGATCATTTCACCTCTGAATATTACTGCAGAAACCTAGGAGCTTTGGGGAGACACCTCATTTTGAAGCCATAACACCTTGTAAACCCCCAATGTCACTTCCCTCACATGTCATAAAGTAAAACACACACAATTTTTTTTTTTAATTACACAAAAACAAAAACACAAAGCCAGTCCAGATTCCAGGAGTGAAAATAAATTCAAATTATGGAGCAGAAAAGCTGTTACAACATATGTGGTCATTCTCAGTTTATAACAATATCCATACTTGCTGGAGAAGGAAATATGACAACAAGTAATTCCCCTAAGGCTTTTGTTTAGGTCCTGGGCTACTCCTAGGCTGATGCTTTTATGTACTAATGATCATAGTTGAAAAGCAGAGTAGGCTAAATTTCAGATTCTGGCTGTTCCCTTGGCTTAGAAGCCTTCTGGACTTGCACAAATTGCACAAACACATGCAGTAGTCCTAAATACACTTGATTTTGTTTTTGTTTGTTGGTTGGTTGATTTGAAAAATGCTTCCAATGTTTTAATTGGAAATAAATAATTTGTGGGCATAGTATGAGGAAACATTTGTCAGAGCGTGACATAACAGGCACTCTACATGTTGTGATACATTTCCTTTTCTAAGAATAATTTCCCGTAAATGAAAATGTATTCACTAAGCTAGCAGCAGGTATATCCTGTCTGCTCATGTGAGCATAGTCACATTTTATCCTACTGTAATCATGCCTCAATTTAGCAATCTTCCTGGAAAAACTAGAGCTATACCCACTCATTTTATCATAGGCTGAAAAAACCTATTGAAGGCAATTTATGCACCAGAAATGACTACACAACAAGCATGTGAATAGCTAAAATGTCACTATTCGCAGAGCAGAGTAAGCTGGTTGGAACCAGTTTCTTGTTTGTCATGATCACAGAATCTGGACTTATGAAGTTCCATGAAGAATTATCACTACTAAAACTTATTCCCATCATCTACAACGAGACACAGCAAGTCATACACATGTTTACTGTCTTCTCACTGCTCTGTGCAGGGTATTGCACCAACAGTGCCCAAGGTTCCAAAACAGAATCTCCTTGCCTTTTCTCCATGCTACATCTTCTATAAATTGGTGTGTGCTGAAAATGGGTCACAAGCCTACACAAGAGCACATCTCCCCCAGCTCCAGGGCTACATAGTGAGCTCTGGGGAGTCAGAGACCCAAGGCCAACAGTCTTAAGCAGCTCCACCCCTGTGTGGATTAAATATTATCTTTCTATATTTTCAATGAAATGTGAAAACAGTTGGTAATCATTGATCTACTGTTTTTTCATTTGGGTCTATTTTAAGCAATATTACTATTTTTAGCAATAAGATCTACTGTACATAGTAGGAAACAAAAATATCCTCGATGTCTTCAGAGATATAGATTGAAACACTTAAGCTCATCTTTTCCTCTCCATAATTGGATTCCAAATTTCTCCATACATAAGCACATGTATGTGTAATCATGGGTGTGTGTAGGTATGTACATATACATGTATACATGTATGCATGAGCATGAGTTTATGTGTATGTGTGTGTGTGTGTGTGTGTGTGTGTGTGTATATATATATGTAAGTATATGCATTGTATTTATAGTGAAAAGTTGATTATATATATGTTTTTCTATAATATATTTTGTGTGCTGTTGTGGTCCATTCTGTCTGCTATAATGATACCCCTTAGATTTGATGGCCCATAAACAACAGAAATTCATTTCTTAGAATTCTGTCATCTGGAAACTCCAAGATCAAGGCACTGGATCTGGGGTTTGTTGAAGCCCTGCTTCCAGTTACATAGATGACATTGTTTAATCTAAGGTCACATGGTGGAAGGATAAAGACTCTTTATAAAGATGCTTATCACATTTATGAAGCTCTTTCCCCTGGTACCTGATCATCTCCCAAAGGCCTGATGACCTAATACTCTTGCCCAGCCTGTAAGGACTTTAACATTTGAATTAGAGTGGAAGGCACAAACATCCAGATCATAGCCATGCCATTCCATGTCAGCTCACGTAAATCTCCATTCTTTTTACAACTACTACAGAGTAACCCACCATTTATATGACCATACCTTTCTGTTGTTAGATTCCTTTCTTATAACTGAACACTTTCATCTTTTCCAGGTTTGTACTGTTAATGACAATGTTGCTGGGAGTCTGTGGAGTTTAGGGTAGAAGTGAAGAGCTTACACATTATACTCATCCAGATGGGCTTCCTTGGACTTATGTCTGTGACAGTAACTGGTTAAGTGACCTGCAGTAAGAGACTTTGCCTCTGCCGTCTTACTTTTCTCATGTGCAAAATTGTGAAAAGAATAACACTTGGCTCATTGAGTTTGGGATGATTAAGTGAAATATTCAGT
Organism: Ictidomys tridecemlineatus; assembly: GCF_052094955.1. Lineage (NCBI taxonomy): Eukaryota > Metazoa > Chordata > Mammalia > Rodentia > Sciuridae > Ictidomys > Ictidomys tridecemlineatus. The sequence continues at coordinate 25,846,495 of NC_135478.1, read as the reverse complement.
GCCTAAAGAACAGTCCAAAGCCTTGTAAGTACTCAATAAATATCCACTGTTAAAATTATTGTGCACCTATTCCAACATATTTATAGAATATAAAATAATTCTACCTTTGAAATTACCAGGTCAAGTTTTGACAGATACTTCAAATTGCCTCTTCATATCCTTTTCAATTTATCTAATTACTTATTTTTTGGTGGATTGATTTAAATTAATTTATGTTAATTTTTATGCCTTTTACTTTGCATGCATTTAAATGTTCATTTCTTTACTCCTGCTTTGCCTTCTTTATTTCATGAATTTTACTTACATTTCTGTTGGATTGTTCATTGATTTCTTATGAATTTAGAAGGGTTTTTAACTTACAAAAATATGAATATATGCACATGTGTGTCTTTGAAATGTCCAGAAAAGTTCTTCTTTTGTCTATTGTCTTTATAACTTTGGGGCGGGAAGGGGGTCATACTGTCTTGTTTTTTAGTTTCTAGATTGTGTGATGTGTTAAGTCCTTTTTCTCTTTTGTTGATGCTACTTTATAGGTTCATGTGTTTGCTTTTCCATTTATGACCACTGTAGACCTTGAGATAGTGATGAAGGAGGTGGGGCAGAAGGTGTGTGCGGGTGTGGCTACTTCAGATAGAAATCGGACAGAGGTGGCTGTGATGATGCAAGATGTGATGATGAACCAGCCACGTACTCAGAGATGGAGGGAAAAGATGCAAAGGTCTCAAAGACCGTACCTGCCCACACAATGGCTAGTGGCCCACAAGCCTGAGTAATCTGTAGAGAGAAAGAGGCAGAGACCAGTTCTAAAAGAAGCTTCATTCCCCAACCTCAATCACCACTGTTACTGTTACAAAGACATCCATCACAAGTGAGCAACTGTCACATAGAATTCAGGGACTTACTAGTATGGAGTGTGTTGTCTGTGGCATGAGTAAAATTGACTTAGCAATTGGAGTCGAGGGAAGTATAAGGCAAGTTTATTGATTCTTCAAAATACCCGAATATAGTTTTCCCAGTAAAGACAATAAGATGCATGTCATATCAAATAACCAGATGAGAAATAATTTGAGGAAAAGTAAAGGCTACACACAATGGCATGTATAGGAAAATTATACAAAACTCTTTTGTGAACAAATGCCTTATGAAAATTTTCCATAAAATTGTTGTAATTGAAGAACTGTAAGAAACATAAAAACTATTATCTTTCTTGGTGGAAAGGCCAATGGCATTCGATAGCAAGAACCACTCTGGAGTACACAGCAGTGCATAATTTGTATGTGTGTGAGCAGATGTGAATGCATGTGCCTTTAGGAAAGAGATAGTGTATATGCACACATGCTTCAAGACCTCTCAAATGAACTTGCACAGGGTCTCACTCATCTGTCCTCTAGATTCTGCATCCCATCAGCCATAGAGTCTCCTTGCATTTAACAGCTGGCATTGCACATCAAGCTACAATTGTGGAATGAATTGGTTTAATTAAGGTGACCCCATTGTGTACCACAGTTGTGCTTAATCTCCTAAATCAAAGGATTCACCATGATAAACTTTAGGTTTTAAAAGAGTGTGTTTTCTCCAAGAGCAGTTGCTAAACATAGACCAAACCCCAGTGGGAGGAGTGGCGAGGCCCTGCCTGCCCCGAAAGTGCTAAGCTGCACTGCTTTGAAGGAATTTCTCCAGGGAACACAGCCTCAGGAGCACTAGAGCAGCCTTTCCAGACCTCATAGGCAGAGTCACCCCTATTGATTAAGTCACTTTGAGCAGGAACTTCAAGCCCGGTCAAACATGAGCATAGAACTTAGCAACATGGACAGAAAGATGGGAACTGGGAAATGTGTGAGGAACAAGCCCACAAGCTGAGTTTAAGATAAGCTGGCCAGACAGGTTGAGGACAGAAGTGGTGACTAACACAAGGCCACGTAAGGACTGTTTGCTTATTCGTTTATTTAGTTTGGCTCATGTATCTAGGGTACAGGTCTGCCAAGTTATAGGGCAAAACACATAGCAGATGTTGCCCTACATTTAAGGATATTGGAAGTTTGATATTTAATAATGGCTTCTTCTATTAAAAAAAAAAAAAGAAATACTTATACACTTTTTTTTTCCATCATGACATGGTCAACTTCTTCTGGAAAACATCCTCATTACCTGCCCACTCCCAGACTGGACCATCACGGTGCCCACTTTCCTCAGCCTCTGAGGTTAAAATGGGCCACATGGCCCTACCCTTGCCAGCCAAAGTCCTTGACCTGCTTCTTTTGGGAAAGGCAATGGAACTTTTGGAATATGAGGCCAGAATATCAGAAGCTTACTCCTTTGGTGCTCTTGGGAGACATTTCTACTGTAGAAACAAATGAGACCATCACACAGGGAAGAAGAGAAAGAGAAAGTGAGAATTGCAGTAGCCTTCCAGTTATGGTTCAGGTCCTCACTAAGGCTCTCTGTTACCTCCCATCCTTAGTTCTAAGAGCCAACAATTATAGTATTTTAATTTTTTTCTTTTCCTAACCTTTTGTAAAAGCAGAGCATGAGACAAAGAGTTCACAGGACCTTTAGATGGGAAGTAATTCCAAAGAGCAGGAATAGAGGACACGAAGTGGAATAGAAAACAGAAAGAGTAATATAAGAATGCATAACAAAGTTGGTCTCCACTACAGGGGTAATCAATGCTCAATCTAACTTTTCAGGCACTTCAGCCAGGATTTCCCTGAGCGAGGCAGAAAAATTAAGGAGGAGACATTTATCCATGGGCTCTATCTATCTCCCACAAGTCCAGGGGTAGTCCTGCTGGGCATGAGCTGCCCTGGATTATTAGCCAAACACCCAAGAATATGGAGGTGTACCTGGGTGAACCTGGTTTTAGAACTGGAGTAACAGGTAGAAGTAACAGGTGAATTTTGAACCAATTCAGCAGAGATGTTCGATGACATTTGTCAAACTATGAATCCTGGTCAACACATTATGTGAACTCTGAGTTCCTCACTAAAGAACCAGAACTAAAAGAATGTAGTATTAGGCTAAAGCTGAGATTAAGAGGAATGAATGGACTTCTTACCTGGTATATTACTGTGTGTTAACTCGCTTAAAAATATCCCCCTTTTGTCTACAGGTTCTTAAAAAGAAAAGAGAGCTTTACACCACTTTTGTAGGAGGAAAAAAAATGTTCTATTTATGGTGCCTCATTATGGTCTCTGCCCAACAAAAATAAGACTTGGAAGAAAGAAAAGAAATTACAAAGAAACAAAAGGAATAACATCCTGCTGTTTCCCAAAAGACTCCTGCTTATATTATCATTTTTCAAATATTTAATTGGGAGATTTAGAGTTAGGAAATATTTTTAATAAAACAAATTTGCCATTTTCTTAGCATTAATTGTCCACTTTGTAAGCATGGGAAAAATTCAAGTACAATGACATTTTAATAACTCACTTATATCTGACTCTAATTTACATTAAACTAGTTAAATAGCCATAGTTACAGGGCAATCAGTTATTTAAACCTATCCAGTTATTTAAGTTTAGTAATATCTTTAAAATACATAAATATGTATACGTGTATATGTGTGTGTATACATATATATACACTCACACATGTGTATATATGTATATATTTACCTCTTACAAGCATTATATCCAGAGAGGGATCTATGTGAAATGCATGCTTACATGTATGTTTGTCTTACATGTATGTGTGTATAAAATGAAGAATATCAATCAAATGTCTCACCAGCTCTTGACAGTAAATAAAGATACCTTTCAACAGACACTATGTGGACTTTTATAAATATCTAGGCCCTTCAGGATATCTTCTAGTCATATCTGAGAGTCCCTTCCCTTAGTGACCACTGTGCAGCTTTCAAAAATATCTTGCTTTTCAGTATATTTTCACTTTTCAATGCATTTCTATTATTTGGCCTTGGCTTCCAAGGACATGGGACAGAATGATCCTTGTTTCACTAGGTACAATGGTCTACACTGGTGATACAATGCCAGCTCTTCTCATGCTCAGAGGAAAAAAATAGTGATTTGTTATCATTTATTAAATAGTAATTTACTGCTTCTCCTCAGTTTTTAATTTTTTTTCATGTTGTATTATTGAATTAACTAGTTTATTATTATAATGTTTCCAAAATTTTCTTTTAAAAACAAAATGTGTTGTTTTAAATACATTGCGTATATCTCTAGTATATAGAAAATAACAGTTTGTGATCCAATTTGAAAGTATTTTCTACTATCAGTTAAACTCATTGATGTGTGCTGAAAGGCTATATATCATGAAAATAAATCTTATTTTTTTTCATATTTATTAAATTACTCTTGTTATATGTAATACTTTCTCTTTCTGTTTTATTTCTTCTATCCTTTAATAAGGTCTATACTTTTTGTTGCTATTTATGTAGGTACATACTAAATTTCATTTATTATAATCACTGTCCTTTTTCTTAATCTAATAACTACTGGTTTCCAAATATTAGCAGAAACATAATTAAGTTATAGCTGTTATGTCTCTTCTCTTTCCTCATCTATACAGGCCAATATTCACCACAGTGTTCACCTTCACATTATTAAAGATGCTCATAATTATAGTCATTGATTTATTATTTACTATCTTCTGTAAGATTTGCTTTTTTATCGCTTTACATCATACAGAAATTTAAAATTATAATAAAAAGTTCTTATTGAAAGTTTTATGTGAATACATTTGATAATTCCTTGAAAAGTACCCTTATAAAAACTATCAAAAAAGTGATAGAAAAATCTCAGCAGCCTTATGTCTACTGAAAGAATTAACTTTGTGATAATATCAAAAATTTCACATAAGAAATCTTAGTCTCAGATGCTTTACAGGTGCAATTATCCAATAAAACTGGTTTTACACAAACTCAAAAGGAAAAAAAAGACTAATACTACCATAGACATAGACACAAAATTATTTAAGGATGCATTGCCAAATTTACCCAGTAGTATATATAATAAATGCATAATACTTCAAAAGACAGGAACATGAGAAGAATCTAGAAAAAGGTTAAAGGAATAAAAGTGCATAATAAAATGATAGATTTAGCTATAAACATATTTTTAATCCTATAAAATGTGAGTATGGAAATACTCCAGATTATTTAAAGTAATTCTATGATTTTTAGAAAAAGAAATTTCTAAAACATTAGGTGGAGAAATGTTGATACTAAAGGAATGGAAAATAAATACCTATTCTCATTCTGCACAACAAGAAAAAGTTGAACTAAGCTCAGTAACTCTTCCACTGGAGAAATAGTGATTTCTAAAATCTGGAGAAATACGTGATTCACAGCTAAGATGAGCTGTGAATGATTCTAGGGATTCACAGCTAAGATGAGCTCCAGAAACTTCTGGAGCCATAAACTGAAAGATTATTTAAATAGTAAGTTTGACCCCTCATAGAGGCTGATGTGGGCTTGGGTGAGAGTGAAGACATGGTCTTACACATTTTTATGCACAGTATTAAATATACTTTCATGGGTTTAGCCTGCAGAAAGCACATTGAGTTCTTCTAGGAAAGAGCTGAGAAGGATCCTTTGTATCTCTGGTGGGCTCTGGTAGGAAGAGAGCAAGAGTTGCAAAAAGACCCAGAACATTGTCATAACAAAGACTTCTAGTGAAGAACAACATGTTTATGTTTCACCAAAAACATCTCATGATGGGAAGAAGCATTTCTCCAACCCCAAACCCCACCCCTCCCCACCTATTTAAGAAGGAGTTTCTGGGGAAATCCAGAAAGTCAAGAGTGTGGAGACAAGAACACTAAAGGAATTTGAAGCCCTGCACAGACTATAAATATTAACAACGCTAACAATTAGGTTAACATAAAATATCACACTGAAGTTCTATTTACCTACCTCCTCCCACCCTACCTGTTACATAATGCCCAGCTTTTAACTACCAAAAAAAAAAAAAAAAACAGTCAAGGCATGCTAAAAGGCAAAAATAAATGGGCCAATGGTAGGAAAAGATAGCGCCAACGTCAGAATCAGACTCAGACATGACACAGACATGATAATTCTCAAACAGGAAATTTAAAATAGATGTGATTAATATTTTAAATCTCTAATAGAAAGTAGACAGAAAATAAAGAACAGATAGGTAATGTAAGCAGAGATTGAAAGTGAAACAGAATCAAAAGGAAGTAACAGAAATAAAACACTGTAATGAAAATGAATGACTTTTATGAGTTCATCAATAGATTGGAAAGAGCAGAGGAAAGCCAGTGGGCTTGAATAGAAATTTCCCAAACTGAAATTCAGTGGTTAAAAAAAAAAAAAAAAAACCTCCAGATTAGCTAAGGACCATAGCATGATGTCAAAAATGCAACCACTAGGCATGGTGGCAGATATTTGCAATCCCAGTGACATGGGAGGCTGAGGCAGAAGGGCAGAAGGATTTCAAGTTTTAAACCAGGCTCAGCAACTTCACATAACCCTGTCTCAAAATTTAAAAAATAAAATAAAAAATAAAAAAAGATTTAAAATATTAATCACATCTATTTTTTAAAAAAGATTTAAAAATGCAGCTTGGTGGTAAAGCACCCCTGGATTCAATTTTCAGTGCACACATATGGAAAAAAAAAAGAGTTCAATCATTCATCACTTAACAGGTTGCATATATTTTGAAAAATGCATCATTAAGGGATCTAGATGGTGAAGGTCAATCACTCTACATGGCCTCTTCATGCAATCAAGATATGTGTTCAACACAAGATGTGTTGAGAATGCTGCTGGCCTGGCATGGTCAATATTTTCTTAAAGGTGGGAGTACATGCTAAAATAATGATAAAAGATATATTACAGTAAACATATAAGCCAGTAACATAGTCATTTTTTATCCTTATCATGTATTATGTACTGAACATTATACTATATTATGTACATGCATTGTTCACACCAGCATCACCACAAAAACACAATAGTGGATTGCACCATGGTGTTTAAATGGCTACAACTTACTAGATGAAAGGAGTTTTTCAGCTCCAGTACAATCCTAAGGGACCATCATTGAACAGATAATCTGTTATCTATGTAGGTCTGTGTTGGTGTGTGACTTCAATTGGAATATGAAAAGAAAAAGAAAAAAAATGGAGCAGAAAATCTATTTAAAATAATAGTAACTGAAACCCTTTCAAAATAAATGGCAAATACCAAACCACAGATCCAGAAAACTCAGAGAACACAAAACAAAATACTCCAAAATTTGCAATTAGGCATATAATATCCAAACTGTAGAGAACCAAACACAAAAGAGATCTTGAAAGAAATCTAAGGCAGCGTTAGGGGGAATCTGCAGAGGAATGAGAATAAAATACTGGAGACTCCTTATCAGAAAGCATACAAAGAAGAAGAAAGCAGACTGAAATACTTAAGAAAAAAACACTAACCTAGAATTCTATATTCAGTGATATTATCCTTCAAAAGTAAAGAAGATATGAATTCATATAAGTTGAAGGAATTGATCACTAACAGATTTTCCCTGAAGAAATGTGAAGAGAAATTCTTCATGGAGAAGATGAATAATATATATCAAAAATAATCTTATATGAAGACAGAATGAGTGTTGCAAAAGTAATAAATAAAAGTAAGAAGGAATAGTTACATATAAAATATTTTTACTTTTATGTACTAAAAGATCATTCATTAAGATAATAATAATAAACAATATGTTGAGTAATTATATAATTATAGAATACAGATCAGTGGAATGAGAGACAGTAATGTTACAGGGGTGAAAAAGAAAATAAGAATTTTTGTGACATGGTGCAGTGTTATTTGAAGGTGAACTTAGATTAGTAAAACATGCAAACTCTAGGGCAACTATAAATTTTTAATTAAAATGTAATTGATAATAGCTATCCAACAAAAAATGGATGAATTTTAAATGTTGTATTGCTAAATGAAATAAAACCACTTAAAAAGTTTGTATGCTTTCCCTATAAAACATTCTGAACAAGGCAAAATTAGAATGATGGTCAAATGATCAGTGGTTTCTAGAGGTGCAGAAGGAGGGCAGGAGTACTGAATAATTGAGGCACAGGGTAGTTTTTGAGTAATGCAACCATTCTTAGATGTTAATAGAATAATGAATGCATCATATTGATCAAAACCCACAGAAATTTATAGTACAAAAAGTAAACCTTAATGCATGCAAATTTTTAAAAATAATTTAATATATTAGGGAATCCCAGGATGAAATGTAAAATATGAAGAAAAAAATCCAACTGTTCTAACAGTGTATAAACTAACTTGACTGGAGGCAGGGAAGGTGGGCAGATGTTTATCTAAGTAATTTTGTAAATGAGTAGAATCTTTGAAACTAAAAGCAAAATAAACTATACATAATCACTGTACTCAGGTTGACAATATTTTCCCCTAGTGTGTGCATGAGTTAATAATTTTGATGCTGCTATGTAATGATACTGAAATTGAACAATTGAATCCATGAATGGAGGATGGTAGCAACTAGGTTTCTTAATGTTGTGAAGTTTAGAGATAAGCAAGAGGAAGATGCTAGAAGGATATATACAGTAACAGATTCAAGTTGGACACTCATGCTTAGCTTAATATAGCTGATTATGAGTATATTTGAATATTTATAGATATGAGTAATACATAGTTTTGTTTGCATATGTGTATATTCCCAGGCTCTGTCTGCTGAGAGGACCTACAGGGAACAATATCCTAGTGGCAATAAGCACACCTAGTACCCATATATATATTTTTTTTTTTTTGGTACCAGAGATTGAACCCAGGGTCACTTTACCACTGAGCCACATCAGCAGCTATTTTTATTTTTAATTTTGAGACAGGACCTCACTGAATTTCTTAGGGCCTCATTAAATTGATGGCTTTCTGGCAAAAAAACATACAGGTCAGTCAAAAGCACTTACAGTGGAGACAGCTGTAATATGATTATAGTCATGTCAGAGGAATAAGGGATATTTTGTACAATATGATGATCATAGTTAATGACAATATAATATTCTTGAAAAGTGCAAAGGGAGTCCATGCTAAGTGTTTGCACTATTAAATGATAACTATGTGATAACTATACATTTGTTAATTTGCAAGAATTAACTATTCCACAATATATGTATACTTCAAAACATTATGCTGTACACAATAAATATATGCAATTTTACCTGTCAATTTTTTTAAATAAAAAAATATTAAATTAAGTAATTTATAACTTTAAAAATAGGTTGGATTATAAACCCAAGTGTCAAATGTTCAAAAATCCACACAGGTACAAATAAATGGTGGAATAAATAAGTGAGGGAAAATAATAAATAATTTCAAATAACTTATATAGCTATTCTGCTCTTTGGGAGTTGAGTATAACCCCACCCATTCCTGAAGGTTGGGTTGGAATGCAAATCCTAACAACCTCTCAAAGAGCTGGAAAAGGGTTAGGAGAGACAGGGCAATTTTTCAAAAAAGAAGAGAAACCTGACAAACAAAATCTCAGCCATGTGATCAAAGTCAACATCAACAATAAGTCCCGTTCCGTTGACAGTATGTGTCCTTGATATGGTGCAATGAAAATGACACTTTACCTTTGTGATCTTTTGCTCAAAATACCATAATCCCAATCTAATCATGGAAAAAGCATCACAAGAATCCCAGCTGAGGGGCATTCAACAAAATACCTTATAATTGCTCTCAAAACTGCCAAGTTTACAAAGAAAGAAGAAAGTCTGAAAAGCTGTCACAGTCAAGGAAAGCCCAAGGAGACCTCACAACAAAATATATTGTTATCCCACACAGTATCCTGGTACAGAAAAAAAAGACATTAAATAAAAAGTAAGGCATGGTGAACAAACTACAGACTTCAGTGTACAATACTGCATGGATATAGGTTCATTAATTGTAGCAAATGTGCCACATTAAAATAAAATGTTAATCATAGGAGAAATTGGCTGTGAGGTTTTCAGGGACTTGCTGTATTATCTTTGAAATTTTCTTCTATAACTCCAAAACTATTCTAAAATACAGTCTATTTTTAAAAACTTGAATGGATAAATCACACACAAAAATCTCATATCTCCCAAACACTAACCAAGAAAAAAAAGAAGTTTTTGTGGCTCTATTAAAGAAGCTTGTACCACGTAACCATGTTTCTGTCAACAATATACTGCAGATGAGAGGTTCCACAAGATGATATAGCCTGGTGACATTGTAGCCACCTTAATCTGTGTAAGTACACACTATCACATTCATGTGATGAAATTGCCTGATCTCGCATCTCTCAGAATGTATTCTCTCCTCTTAAGTGACCCATGAGTGTGTAAACAAAATGGATGTTAAGTAAAAGCATTGCTAGTGGTCAAAAGGAAGATATCATAACATGATGATTCAACTCAAGAGAAAGATGTAATGATTCTAAATTTGTATTTATCTGATAATATGTTTCAACGTAAAGGAAAAGATAGATTACCTAAATTACAAAAAGAAAAGGCAAATCCTGCAGTAGTAGGTTAAAATACACTTCTCTCAGTTATGCATTTAAAAAAAAAGACACATTTTAAAAATCAGTAAGAGGGGCTGGGGATGTAGCTCAGTGGCAGAGCACTTACCTGGCTTGTTTGAGGCTCTGGATTCAATCTCCAGAATAAATAGATAGATAGATAGATAGATAGATAGATAGATAGATAGATAGATATCACTAAGAATACTTAAACAACTTGGCATCTGGAAAAAGAAAATTTATTTTAATATACTGCCCAACTACTGCAGGAATATAGTATCTTTGCTTCTGCAAACTGAATGCACATATTTCTCCCAATTTATTACTACAACTAAACTGTCCACACTTTTCCAAATTCTGTAGGCTGACAGCTTCCACTCCCTTCCCCTATCCCTGTTCCAATCTGAGTCACCAGACTCTCTTCCATGTAGGTTTTTATAATAAAATATCATAGATGGAGTAGGGCACAGTTATAAGCAATAGAAATTTGCTTTTCGGACACTGGGAAATTCAAGACCTAGAGAGATTAAGTGTCTGTTGAGGACCTCTTTCCCTGTTTCCTGGTTCCTAATGGCTTTTTCTACCTGGGTCCTCTCATGGTAGAAGAGGCAAGCAACCTCTCAGGGACCTCTTTTAATGAGTGTTAATTCCATTCATAAGAGCTCTGCCCTCCCAATCTAATACTTTCCCAAAGTATTTTCCTCTTAATACCTTCACCTTGGGGTTAGGATTTCAACATATGAATCTGAGACAGACACTGACATTCAGACCATGGGATCCGTGAATATTTTCATCACAACCCTTCCAAATGCATCTTTATCTATATGGTGATGTGCCTGTCTTTGACATGAGAATGTGAATTTCTTGTGTACTTTAGATCAAATGGTATCACAGCGTTATAAAATAACTTTTTAAATGATAATGGTGTTAAACAACATGTGCTGATACTCTATTAGCACTGTGCTTCAGTCTTATCTGTAAAATAGAGATTCAAATAATATATATATATAAATAGAGATTGAAATAATGTATATAATGCTATTAGCACAATGAGTGAAAGTCTAAGAATTTGACCAAGTAATAGTATGATTATATTATTCGCTGCAGAAGCCAACTCCCTGTGATGGAGAGAAGTTGATGTTGCAAAAGTCCAACTCAAAGTGGTGTCCATGTTGGGATCATCAAGCACAATTCAGAGGAGCTCACCAGAACAGGACAGGGGTGCTTCTCCAAGATACTCTAAGACTGCAATTAGGAAGAGAAACTTCACAACTGAGACATCCACAAGTTTGCATTTGGATGCCATTCAGTATCAATCTGAAGACAAGATGAAAAGAAAATGAGAGAAGATATTTTAAGCTGGCAGATTGGACTGTGCACTGGTACAGTGTGGTCCTAAACAGTATCCCTGCTTGGGAAGAGGGATGCTGTTCCCCTTACACCATGCACTTTTTGTACCTACAGTAAGGATAAATATTTCTCCCCTAGTGTGGAGTGCATCAAGGGATAAATGAACAGGAGAGCAGCCTCTCTGCTTCAGGGCTTCTGAACTGCTCTGCTCTATTACTAAGGGTCCTCCTCATGCTTCTTAAATGGAAAGGTTGCAAGGCCAGATGTCAGGCTGGGATGACGAAAAAGGAAAAGACCTGGGAGAGTAGAATGTGGAAGTACAACCCTCAGCCCTTTGATTTCCCTTAAGATCAGTGGCACAAAGACCAGGGACAGAATGAAAGGAGCTACCCCATTTTTATCCTGGCTACAAGAATAACGGCATGCTAACTGGCAGGAGCCCCTTATTTGTACCCTTTGCATAAATAGACATTTAACATTAACACAAATCACTGTTTCTTCAGTCCCAGGCATTGCCTTTAGGTCTATTTCAAAGCTTCCTGTGTGTCAACCAGAGGGCCACTTAGTGTCATTCAGAAGTGTAACTACGACGTTTTCTTTTCTCTGAAGCTCCTCCCAACAAATGTAGTAATCTGTGTGTTTGTGCAGGTGCATGTATGTGTGTATATGTATTTCAAAAGTCATTAGACCATGAAAAAAAGATAAACATGTTTACATTGTTTCAATAACCTCCTCAACTTTTCATTTATTTAATACCTGACAACTATCCAATGATAGAGTAAGGAAGTGGATACAACTCTGTTGAAATCAATACCTGTGTAGACAGAGGTCTGTAGATGACCAATGTGCTTGAAGTATTATTGGCCACCACTTTGGGGTATATGATAAAATATATGATATTTTTGTTTTTGTTGTTGTTGTTGTTGTTGTTGTTGTTTCTTGGTTTTGTGGGAACTGGGAATTGAACTCAGGGTGTTTAACCACTGAGCCATATCTCTCTCCCTTTTTACTTTCTATTTTTAAACAGGGTCTCATTAAGTTGCTCTAGGTCTCTCTAAGTTGTTGAGGCTGGCCTTGAACTTGACATCTTCCTGCCTCAGCCTCCTGAGTCACTGAAATTACAGGTGTGCACCACCACACTGGGCTTGGAGTTTGTCTCAATGAGCCAATGTGAGAATTCTGTATTAAAGGCTTTTTTTTTTTTAACCTACTGTCTTCATCTAAATTTCTTAACTTTTTTTTTCCACCAACATCCTGACTGTTCTGTGGCTTTCTTCCCAGCATCATTTCCTACCTACTCTCTGTATTTCATGCATTCTTCATTCTATCCCAGGTGGATTAATCTGTTGCCCATACACATTTGATATTTCTCATCCTCTGGTGTATAGCTGAGCACTGTACAACATACACCCTGAAGCCTGCCTGCCTGCCTATATACCAGCTCTATTACTTAATAACTGGGTAAATTTCGAAAAGGACAATTACTTAACCTCTCTGTGCCCCAGTTTTGCCAGTCACATCCATAAAACTATGTACTAAAAGTACTTCATTTATAGAATTGTTTGAGAGTACATGTAAAAGATTTATAACAGTGGCTGGTCAACATACATATATTTACTATTACTCTCCTTGTTATCAGTTGTTGTGATGGCTTCTCCATTTTATGTATTCAAATCTTATCCTTATGCCCATATGCCAGGTCCTCTCTTCTGTCATGCTCCCCCAAGCTCCTGAGCTGGACACAGTATGATTTTTCCTACCTTAAAACCTCTAATTTCAACAAAGTTACACCCAATTCCTTAAAACCTCCATAACTTTTAGGATTTAATTAGAATGTACTTATTTGTTTTGCTAATTGTTAGAGGTAATTGCATACTTCTCTTGAAATTGCTTGGGGAAAACGTTTTATTTTTAGCACATGTTAGAAATTTTTTCATGAATGTGTAATATCTTCTGTTTGTGGTAAACTGGAAAGTCTCCAGAAATATCCGCATCATCCAGGACATAGTTAGAGTGGTCTCAAGTCTCCTCTGCAGACCTATTCCATTGAGATCTGCATTCGTCAAGGTCCCCAGCGCACCATGTACAGCGGGCGATGGAATTGGGATCACTCTGCGTGGTTTGGGCTGACAGTGAAGAGACCACATGGTCATGGAAGTAATTTGTTCACAAGGCAGCGGGGCATGGAGGGGGTATGTTGGACAGCACTGTGACCTCAGGGTCCTCTTCCATGCTGGAGGCAATCAAGCGAGTACACCCGGAATCACTTTATTTATAAGGAAAAGACAACAAAGGGTTTTCCGTAGAATATTCTACACCAAATAAGGCAGGGGATAAGGTTTCAAAGGGAGAGTTGCCCAATCCCATTGAGTAACACTCAAGTCCAGAGCTGAAGCAAACTTCTTTGCCCAGCGAAGGTGAAGGCCACTTGCTTCACACAGAGGGTGGGGTGCGATGCCAGACAGACACCCCCTTTACTCAAGGCTGAGAGGGGATGCTTAGCTCACAGGCAGGGTGACCTCCCACACTCAGCTATGTAGTTTAAGGGAAGCAAGGCCTGGGTTTTCATAAAAGCTCCATGATGATGTATAATTTCTCCTTTTAATACCTAATAAGACAAAATTTGATGTAGTCTCCAGATCAAAATTCTAACCATCACTTTATATAATCTTGAGTAAATTCCAATCATAACATAGCATAATGGCTATGATGTTGGTATCAAAATGGGGACTCAAGTCCTAAATTTGCTGTAAACAGAGAAAACCCGTATTTGAAGGAGTTCAGCCTTCTAAAGGATGTGTGAGCCGTTATTTTTCCTGCTTTGTGTTACAGGCTGCTGCATCTCTAGTTCCTATAGGGAACAAGCCTGGTGGACTGATGAAGAGACATCAACCCACAGCTTCCTTTTACTCTCCTCAAAGTCATAAATGCTTTTGGCATTAAGGTTTGGGAAACTTCATTTTGAAGCACATAAAAAAAGCAAAGAATTTCTTTCAGGGTATTTTGCTTAAGGAGAAAAAATATTATTTTAACTTACTGTTTATGAAAACTTACTAATTTTAACTTCTTACATCTTTTTAAACTCTTGAGTTTTTCTTCTGACTCTTAAAGATGTTAATAAGCTCCACTTAGATACTTTTTTAAAATAAAGAACATTTCATTTTTTAAAAGTTGATTATTTGGGTTGTTGTTTTTTTTAAGTTGTGTATTCTAGGAGAAAGGACAAAGGAATTATTCAATATTTCCCAGGTTTAATGCTCAGAATGAAGCCCCTTCAGAACACAGGAACATAAAAAGGGGCTGATAAATAGCATGCTTATCCCCCACTTACAGTGTAATAGTCAAGTAAAACTGCAGGTTTGGCATTAGGACCTGGTGGGAAAGGAGATAAGGAGAAGAACTCAGAGTAGGATCTCTTGCCTAATTAAAAAAGAGTTATGTTTCATTTCATGTGACCATATGAAAATCATGCAGATATATATTCTCATTTCTCCAATGAGGCAAAAAAGACCAAAAGAGTTTACCAAGGTCACAGGGCTAAACCTGGCTCTCAGCACTACCAGTGCAACTGGCACAAAATCAAATTTGAGCAAGAACTGGTAGGGTTCACTCTAAAGCCATGCAAGAATCTGCGAGTCCTCTATGACGTCCCTCAAATAGTGTAAGAATTGTTCATCTTTAGCCCTTCACAGTTATTCATGATATTGTTCAGGGCCTGGGGTCTCTTGAAACCAACAAATTTGCTGCGATAGAGCTAAGCTTATATGTGGGAATCTCCCTGACTCTGTAGCACCAAACCAAGGTAAAGCCTTTGGTGTGCACCACAGTCTCCTGGGTACCCAATAGGGGTGGAGCCTAAATACTGCACACAGATCCCAAACTCTGTCAGGCTCCCAGATTGGTGGAGGTAGTGGGGAGGTCGGAATTGAATATTATTACCATCTCTCTCATGGCCGATGATGTTTTAACTTTGCAATATTCAATCCTACACCAACCACAGTTCAGAATTCAGTTCTGCATGAGTTTAGACTTTCGTGGATAGGTAGAATGGTTGACACTCATTAGCTTCTCTTTTACACTCTAAAAATGGCCATGAGGTAGGAGAGAGAAGGATCTGCCAGCATTCATGAATCAGAAGAGAAAAAAAAAATAAAGGAAACATAACACATATCACCCTACTTGGTATTGGTTCTCTACAGCAGAAAAGTAAAATCCAATTAATATGTCAAGAAATTATCACACGGCAAAGCTAATATTCCCCATTTCAACTTCAGTTTGGATGTTAAGCTACAATGTGATAAATGTTTAACTTATTCAGGCCACCCCTGCAGGCCTCTCCAGGAGCTAGGTGATGGAAAAGTTTGAGAAGCACTGAAGTAGGTCAACACCCTCACTTTATAGGCGAGGGAAATGAGGGCCAGGCACACTTTGGGGTGTTACTCATCTCTAATGGCAGATTCAGGACACAGTTGGGTAGATGGAGGCCTCAGAGTTTGTGGACATCTTCTGGATATCACATCACTTACTTTGGTCTATAAAGGATGCCCATGGAGCCCAATATGGTTCTGAACATAAGGTCCTCGTGAGGCCCCCCAGTGCTCTTAGCTTAGTCCTCACAGCCACAGACCACCTATCTTATAAGTCCCAATGGTACAAGAAACCGGACCTGAGATGAATCCTATTATTTGAACTGATCACTTATTTTCCCCATAGGCTACCATGATAGATCCTTTAACTACTGTGCCCACCATGACCTTAATCACTACGTATATCATACATTAGCACTAGGACTCTGTATATCATATCATAACCCAGTTTTCACTTCTTACTGAGCTCCTAAACCTTCCCATATGCTTTCTGGAATATCTCATCTGGCATCAACAAAATTCCCTACTTCCTCAAGCTCCCTTTTTCAGATGTCCTGCTCCTCTAGAACTCAGACACCTGGCTAACCCTAAAGAGATGGGGTTTTTTAAGAACCCTCTTGAGTGGTGGCTGCTTTTCTCTCTCTTAAACTCACGTAGCCTGGGGCCTGGGAGAGGGTAAGGTACTGTTCTTCGGTCTCATTGCTGAATTATTTTTCTTATTTTTTCCCAAATCTCCACCAGTAATAGTTCTTTAAATTTTCATGCTTCCAAAGCATAAAATCTATGACCATTTTTGCTGTGATTTTTTTTCTGATTTCTAGTTATTCCCTTCAATAAAAGTTTTTTTTTAAAGTGGCACATCACTGAACTACCATTGATTATTTTAAAAATTTTTATATACCATTAAAATGATCAAACTATGCAAATGTGTTGTGTGTGAGTGTGTGTGTGTGTGTGTGTGTGTGTGTGTGTGTGAGAAAGAGAGAGAAAGAGAGAGAGAGAGAGAGGGAGGGGGGGGGAGGAAGAAAGAGGGGTAAGGCACAGAGAAAAAAAGGAAGGAAATGGAGAATAAATAAGAATAGAAAGTACTTAATTGACAGAACAAAGAAGACTACATAAAACCCGAGCTGGTGGTGGAGGTGGTTGATGTATGACAAGGGATAAGAAGCAAGAGGACTTCTACAACAGCCCTGCTCCATTCCCAGCACAGTTATGGCACCAAGTGAGTCCTAGGTCACAGAATCCAGGTGGAACTAAAGAACAGAAAATTTCTTTGGAAGTTTGATCGAGGAAACATGGGAAATCTGAATGATCATTGTCACTTTTTTCTATCTGAGATCCTTGTAGGATGACATGAGGACTACATTCACTCATTCGTTTTGTACTGCACCGAGAGAGAGAGAGAGAGAGAGAGAGAGAGAGAGAGAGAGAGAGAGAGAGAGAGACCTTCCCTACCCCAGAAGAAACTTGACTGTTCACTCTCTCAAATCCTTAATTAAAGTTTAGGCCTTGAGAGTACAATGCACAGGAAGGTTGGGGTGAAAAAAAAAGAGATTAAGTGAAAATCTGCCTGCTGAACAGAGAGCCCCTAGCTTCCCTCCCCAACTCCAGGACCCCAGAAGTCAGCTGGATGTCACACACTTATATAGAAGATTGAAGGATTCTTCTCAGAAAAGGAGCCAGACTGGTCAGCTCAAGGTGAAAACTCTTCAAGACCTACTGCTATTGAACCTTAGTGGTTTTACACAAATAAATGCCTAGGTCTCTTCTGATCAATTTACAATAAAGTACATCAGTTAACAAGAGCTACTGCCCCCTCATCATCACCACCACCCTGTCCCACCCCCCAGAAAACACTCAGAGTTTTTCCAAATGGCAGTTTAGTCTATGTTTCCCAGAATGAAGGATAACAAGGCATGAAAAACCCATGGAATTTGGAGATAAAATTAATAAAAACAAAGAAACACAGAAGAAAAGAGACAATGTTATGAGCAGAGGAAAACATAAGAACTTATTACTATCCCCAGGTGATAAAAAGGAAAAAAAAATTACTTACACAATATTTCAAGTGACTATAATGAAAGAAATACTATAGAGAAAAAAAGAAATATGAGAGATAAAAATAATAGCATAAGTAAAAATGCAATAGGCATATTTCAAAGTAAGTTAAGCAAATAGGACATTTAAAAAGTTTACATCATTTTTCTAATATTTTTATGTTTGTTGTTACTATGAGGAATGAGTAAATGCAAATTGTAAAAGTAAACAGCACATATTTAGAAACCACACGGTAAACTAAGTAACAAATTCTGGATAATAATTGCAATAGGAAAATTATTAACTGGACTCACTACTTATGCCAACAATAACATTTAAATATTAAAATTTAAGAACTCTTTCTTTCTTTTCCTAATTTTAGAACTCTTTTTTTTCGCTATGACTTTTACTACTAAACTAGCATACCACTATGTGTACTTAACAATTTATAAATTCTATTCTCCATAGTTCCATCCTAATGAAAGAATGATTGTAATAATAGATTTGAAGTCCAGAGGATTTTTTTTCCAGTTTTCCTTTATAAACATGTCTAATGAAGACCAAAGGCCTTCTTTAACCAATTAATCAATAATGGCAATTCTATAGATCTGTCCTGTCTTCCTTGAAGTAAACACATGTTAAATATTATTTTCATGTTAGAACCCAATACCTTGTATTTGATTGTCTTATTCTAGAAAAAATTTTTAACTCAAAAATAAACAAATGTATATTTTGTTTCACTATTCTCTTATCAGTTTGTTGCATTTTAAAGTAAGCTGCCAAACATTGCCATTTATTTAATAGTAGAGAACCAAGAAAAACATTACATTACAGAAAAAAAATAAATGAGATATTGGTAAAGTAATTGCTTCTATGTAGCTTCATCAATAAATACTATAAGACAATGAGCTCTGTGAAAGTTTGCTTTTGATCTTTCCTAAGCACTACATTTGCATATGACATAAACATCCAATTTATAGCATATGATTGCTGGAAACTCAATGAGCCATTTGAATGACAAACAGTTAATGCATTACTTTCTGTCTTTCTGTTTTACTCCTGGTATTTGTTGAAAAAGTTTAATTGCTCCAATGTTCTTTTAAATAATTAAACTGCTGGTTTGCTCTATTTTCCCCTCGATAAAGAGATTTCTCAGAATAATTCATCATGAAGTGGAGTCATAGCCATGACTGTGTGTTACAAGAACATGATTAGCTTGAAATTTTATTAAATTGGTCTTTCAATTAAATTCAAATGGTAAATAAAGAATTTTTATCAGCATGAGTCAAACATGTCCAACCACTAAAATTTCTCGCACCATATTCTCAATTTTATTTTTTCTCCTAAGAACTTCATCATTTATTTCAAAGCTGAGATTCTTAAAAGTTTATGTGTCATTCTTGAGCCAGTTTCTTCTGAGAGTCAACTCTCATTGACAGACATGATAGACACTGAAGGAAGTCCTGGAGGGCGGGGAAGACATCTGAGTCATAACTGCATCCTCTCCAGATTGACGCCCACTGCAGAGGCTTAATCAGTTACGACCAAGTGACTTAGACTGGTGTTCTTGAAATACAGCATGTGACAGTCCTTTAATGAGCAGAAGGATCTTCTGAGATGTGCTCATAGACTTGAGTTCTACACAGGCCGTCAGAGCAGAAAACAACTTGCTTATGTCTAACATCCTAAAAGACTTTCATTCTTGAATCACCTTTTATCTACCCATTATAGTGACAATTATCATTGTCACATTTTTCTTTCTGGGATACTTCCAGGGAATGATATGAGGATTACAGTCACTCATTCATCAACAATGCATTCATTCAAAATTATTATTGTGTGTTCACTGTGCCAGACACTGAATGTAATACGAATTCAAACTCTGGCAAATAGACAAAGTCCCTGCTCACCCACCCATCTTGGTGGTTACATTGTGGGGCTCAGGATAACGTGCAAATGAATGTCATTTACTAAATGTCTAGCTGTTATGGTTTAGATATGAGGTATTCCCCCAAAGCTCGTGTGTGTGACAGTGCAAGAGCATTCACAGGTGAAATGATTGGATTATGACAGTTGTGATCTAATAAGTGGACTAATCCATTGATATGGATTAATTGGGTAATAAATGCAAGGAGGTAGGGTGTGGCTGGAGAAAGTAGGTTATTGGGAACATGCCTTTGTAGTATAGATTTTTGTCCCTGTTGAGCAGAGTTTGCTCTGTTTCTTCTTCCTTGTCATGTCCTGAGCTGCTTTCCTCTGCCACACCCTTCCACCATGATGTTCTGCTCACCTTAGGCCCCGGGTGATGCAGTCAAAACCAGGAGGCCCAAATAGATGTTTCCTCCTTGACTTTATTGGTGTCAGGTTTTTGGTCACATCAATGAAAGCTAACTGAACTTCAAGCTATTTAAAAGTCACACATCAAATTAATAAATGACTGAATAAGCTATTTCTTCTGCATTTATGTCTGCAGGTTTAAGTGCTGCATTCTTAATCCCCTTGAAATTCCCCACAGGAACAAAGTGATGCAAGAAGAGCCAGCCCCCAGTTCCTGGCTTTCAACAGAAGACTGTCACTCCTCTTCTGTCACTTCCTCCTCCCTTCTGCCCTACAAACATCTTCCTGCACCCTTGTATGGACTCCTCTACGCATGTCCAAAAACTCTGTCCATATTTTCTACAAATAAATCACAAGTTTAGCAGTACACAAAGGAAGAGGTCCAGGGAGAACCTGACCTCTTCAGGATCCCTTGAGGAAGGAATACAAGGTCCCTGATATTTTAGATCATGTTCTACAAAGAGGGCTATATTCTCTGGGTGAACAAAACCTCCCTTTTATCCTCTATGGACCAACAGTTCAGGTCTTCTCTGTAACTCCAGTGTTACATACCTGACTGGGTAAACAATGGGGTGCAGACCAACTGAGAAAGAGGAATCTCTACCCTTGGGAATCCTCCTTACCATCTAGTAGACATTATCATTTCTTCACGGCCAATGGAACCATTGGGTCTGGAGTTTTCCTTTGTAGGAGTTCCATTTGTTTTTCTATGAATTCAGTCTCTTTAACAGATATAGTTCTACTCAGGTTTGTTCTTGGTGAGTTTTTATAATTTTTAATTTTAAAGAAATTATTCCATTTCATTTAAATGGACAAATTCATATTCTTTAAAACTGTAATATTTTCCTGTTATCCTTTTAAAGTTTGTGAGTGTTTGGTGATATTCCTGTTTATTCTTGATAATGGCCATTTAGACGTTCTCTCTTTTGCTTTGAACATTTGACTAGAGGCATAACAATTATATGGAACTTTTCAAAAATATAAGATTTTGGTTTCATTGTTTTTCTCTATCGTTACAGTTTTCCATTTAATTGATTTTTCACTATTATCTTTATTATTATTTTTTTTCCCTTTTTGTTTTTCTAACCTCTTAGGCAGAAACTTAGGTTGTTGCTTTGAGATCCTATTTTCTAACGTAAGTTTTCATAGGCTAAGTGGTATCCTGCCAAAATTCCTATATTGAAATTCTAACCTCCAGTATCTGGAAGTTATGGCCTTCTCTGGATATAAGGTGTTTCTAAAATTAATTAAATTACCATCAACTCATAATGCAGCAAGATGGACCCCTAATTCAATGACTGGTGCTTCTTTCCCCTGATAAGAGAGGGAAATCTGGACACAGACATGCATACAGTGAGGACACCAAGTGAGCCTCAGGGATCTTAGGATAAGCCTAGGAGAGAGCCCTGAAAGAGGCCTCCTCACAAATCTCAGAAAAGACTGACCATGTCAATACCTGGGCTCCATATGTCCAGCCTCAGATCTGTGAAACAACACACTTCTATAGGTTAAGCCACCCAGTTTGTGGTACTTTGTATAATAGTCCTAGCAAGTGAAAACATAATGCTTTATTTTACTATTTATTTATTTATTTATTTTTTTGTGTGTGATCAAACCAGAGCCTCACACATGTTACACGTGTGCTCTGTCACCGCCACAGCTACAGCCCCAGCCACCAAACATGACCTATGGGTGCTATGCATTTCTAAGTACCACGTTAGCTGCGTTTCACAATGTTTTCTACCTTATTTTTCATTTTTTGCTTTATCGAGATATTTTCTGATTTTTCCTTGGGAATGCCTTTTTGACCCTTGGATTATTAATAAATAGCAGAGAAGCATGATACTTAGTTCTCAAGTTAACCCTTTATTTATTGCTTGGATTATAATTCCAGTTAACCCTGTTATTTATTGCTTGGATTATAATTCCTTCAAAATCTCTGTGGTTTTTAGGAAACTCACATTAAATATAATTATATAATTAAAGATGGAGAACAAAATTTGTAAGATTTCAATTCTGATTTAAAAGTTTTCAATTTGTTTTCTGATGACACATGTTCCCCATGAACTTAAGAAAAATGTGTATCCTACTCTTGTTGGGTAGAATACACTTTAAATTTAAATTAGATCCAACTTTGCTAAGGGTATTGTGCATTTTGCACTCTTGTTTAGAAAATGAAGTTAAAGTGTCAACTGTATTTTTGAGTCTAATCTGTCCATTTTTCCTTTCAGTTCTATCACCCGTTGCTTCAGGTATTTTGAAACACTTTTGTAAGGGAACCTGCATACTTAGAAATGTCTTGTCTTTTTGGCTGAGTTGACCCTCTTATCATCATGTAGCATAATTCTTTATTTCTGCTCATTTTCCATTCTTTAAAGTCTACATTTTCTAATATGAATAGAGCTCTTCCAGCTTTTTTTATTATTATTAGTAGGTTCATGGCATATATTTTTCTATTCTTTTACTTTTAGCCTATCTATACTATTATATTTAAAGTGGGTTTCCTAAAAACCACATGGATTTTGAAGGGATTAAAATGCCAACGTAATTATTAAGTTCCTAATGTGCAGTGCACACTTGTTAGATGGGGAAGATATAGAATAGAGATTGCGCCTTTTTATGGAGTCCATGAGAAGAAAACTTGATGTTAATTTGGTATGTAAAGCTTACATTCTAAGCTGGTCATGGTGGTGCACACCTGTAATCCCAACAGCTCAGGAGGCTGAGGCAGGAAGATCTCAAGTTCAAAGCCAGCCTCATCAAAACAAGGCACTAAGCAATTCAGTGAAACTCTGTCTCTAAATAAATAAAATAGGGCTGGGGATGTGGCTCAGTGGTCGAGTGGCCCTGAGTTCACTCTCTGGTACCAAAAAAAAAATGCTTATATTCTATATTCAATGTTAATGCCTTATAATTAAAACATATTTGTAATATCTCTTATCTGCCTGCCCTAGAATATGAGAATATATTCTGAACAAGATGATTCGCTCCAAGGTATGGCGACAAAGAAAACTAGGTGGCAGATGCTAGTTTTAGGGGGGAATAAAGTTAAACATTGATAATGAGCTTTTTCCTAGCTGGGTCTATTGGTCATGAAATTTTCTGCAGAGTCCAAATCCCATCTAAAGACCCTGTTTTTCATCTAACTCTTCTTTGCTTTCATTCCATTCTGACTACAAGTTTCCTGAGTGTGATAACATATAACACCTTTCCACATACCCATTTCCAAAATTACAGCTTGTTCTGTGATGATTACAGCTTAGAGAGATGTTTCCTCTCTTTAACTCTGCCAATCTGCAAATCACCATGTAGTGAAGGCTATTTCTGTGGAGGTCTTGCAGATGGCTAATTTCTTAGGGAGACTTGTCCTCATTCTCATGTGGTAACCCTTCCCCAATCTTATCCAAGAAGCCGGGTTCACAGGGGGTGTGAGAAGAGGAAAGTCTGTCTTCCCCCCACTTATCCATAAGATCTAAGACTAAAGTGGAAACAGAAGACAAGTAAATAGGATGAACCACAAAAGGACTTCCCAGAAGTAACCAGGGGTGAGACCTAGAGAGGGCTGATTTAAGAGGACCAGTGATGAGATGAAGAAATGTTAAGTGATGGTCACTTAGGACAATGGAGCACAGTGGAAGGAATTGTGGGGTTTTTTTTTGCTGTTTGTTTGTTTGTTTGTTTTTTGGTACCAAGGATTGAACTCAAGGGCACTCAACCAATGAGCCACATCCCCAGCCCTATGTTGTATTTTATTTAGAGACGGGGTCTCACTGACTTGCTTAGTGCCTTGCTATTGCTGAGGCTGGCTTTGAACTCACTGTCCTCCTGCCTTAGCCTTCCCAGCTCCTGGGATTCCAGGCATGTGCCACTGGGTCTGGCAGGACCTGTGGTTTTAGCCGATGTGAAATTCCAAGTTCAGGTATGTGTGGTCAAACAAGAAACAGCAACTCCATCATTGAGGACAGTCCGAGAAATATGGGTTCCCAACTTTTCAAGAAGCTTCAAAGGCCAAGCCAAAGAACCAGCTAAGAACGAAGACTCAGAGACAGAACACAGGAATCGGTTGTTAGGGTTCAGTCATTAGACTGAGTGGGTATTGCAGGTTGGGTTCTACAGGAAGCAGGTTCTTCCTACTTCTATGATCAGAACATAGGAATTTTATAAAAGTCACTCTTGGGAAGAGAGGGAAGCAGAATTAAACAAAGGTAGAAATTGTTGGACTGTGATATGGTTTCAACAAAGTCCTCAGCTGATCTTAGAAGGAGTCCTAACATAGGATAGCTCTTCCGCAGCACTCCAAGCAGAGCCTTGGTAGCCTTACTTCAACCAGTCATTAGGCTGACCCAAGACAAGTAACTAGGGGAAAGCATCTGTCTTCATTTTAGGTACTTTCCCCAAAAGGCTAACACCTAAGAGCTGTCTGCTAGCAGTACTTCCAACATCTGGTAAAAGGAACCCTTCAGTCCTGGTAATCTGGGTGTCCACTAATAGTCTGTTCCTTACAACACTTTGATCCAGTTAAAATCAATTCTGGGATCAGCTAGCAAGAGATCCCAGTAGACACCTTTTCCTAAGGCAAACCTTAGAAAAGGAAGGTTAACAGGAAAAGAAAGCAGCTCTTGTGTTAGAGTCTGTAAACAAGTCTGGATGGCGCCTGGCATATTGCCAGAGGAAGTGGTTTGTGAAGTAACGCCAGCGAGCCATTAAGTGTGGTGATTCCTTTTTGGTTGACTGCTGTATCTATTTTATGTTAATTAAGATAAGCTGTGTGGAATGTATAAATACCTCTGTTGTTCTACAATAAACGGCTCCCACTCCTGCTGTATCAGTCTACACAAGTTGTTCGTCACCCCCGGCTATTTTGCTGCAGTTGGACTGCGGCACTCTTGCTCCTGCAGCTGGTCTGCAGTGACTAATCTTCAGTGTCTCTCTCCTTTGCTATTGACTCTGGATTGCTTCATTCTTGTCTAAAATCTCTGCTTGTCTCAGTAGTGTGATCCACATCCACACACCTTGTGGTATGATCCTCATCCACACACCTAAAAAATCTGGGTACCTGGTCATAGCTGCCTTAGGCCAAGGATGCTACACTTGTTCATTTGCCATGAAACTGAGCAAGGGTGTAACAAAACATGCCCAAGTACACTATTTGGGAGCTAAATACATTCTTCTTGCCCCCATTATACCAATATCCTTTTGTTCCTGATGGTCTTTATTAATTATCCTTTCCAAGATGATGACTCTTCTTATGCCCTGTTCCTCCTTTTGCAAGAGGAACTTGAAGTTGCTCAGGCAGTAGCCATAGCCTGTACTTGGATGGGAATCTCGCTGTACCTCTCTACCTGGAAGTTTCTCCTTTAGCAACTAGCATGTCTAAGAATTTAGAAATGGGGAGCAGGAATCACAAATCACCCTAAAGGGAATCTCTAGGAATAGTAGTGAGCAGCACTACTGCTTCCACACCTTGGTTCACAACCTGTTTTCCTACTTACTGAGGACACAGCATCATATTTGCCATTCTTCTTAATCCAGCACACTCAGAATCTAGTTCCTCCCATGTTCCAGAATTCTACCAGAAGTGATGGCTGGGTTCTGCAACTGCTTTGGCATGTAGTCTTTTTACTCCCTTCTCAAGCCGAGCATGACTCCAGCTGGGTTCTAGTATAACTGGATCTAGTGTGAAAATGTCATTGACATCGTGACCTGGAGGCAGGAGCAGATTCTATGGAGGATTTGCATGTTGAGGCTCACAGAACTTTGAATCATCCTCAAGCAAGGGCCACATACTACCCATTAATAGGAAAATGTAAGCCATTGCCTCAGGCAAAGAGAGACCATGATAATCTCTCAAGATTGGGAGATTCATCAATCCATATGCTTCAACCCACATGTCAATGTCCTGTTCTTTCCTAAATAGGCCAATAAATTTGTCATAGCAGAACTGCCTCAGTGAAATTTTAGTAATTTTGCTACTTTACATTTAATAATTTTGCTACTTTATTTGTTTTAAAGAGAGAGAGAGAAAAAAAATTTTAATATTTATTTTTTATTTTTTTAGTTTTTGGTAGATACAACATCTTTGTATGTGGTGCTGAGAATCGAACCCAGGCCACATCCCCAGCCCTTTGCTACTTTATTTTTAAGAACTGGTGTTGGTCCATGGCATAATCTGCCCTCTGATGGCAAGAATTGAGACTCTTTATATGCTATCCTGGCACTCCCTTCTACTTTCACATCAAATGTTTAAATTATTAGTTGTATTTAGTATTTTCTTTTGATTCTCTACATGTCAGTTGTGTGTACAGCAGCCATCCAAATGCACTATCCTTATCATGCATGCTATGTAACACAGAGTGGGTAGTACAATATATAGCATTTTCCTCTACATTTTACAAGTATCTTATAATTGCCCTTGATAAATATATTCCCTGGTACTGAAATAACATTCCAGCTCATCAAAGGTGTAAGTTTAAACCAACAACCAGTCAGTCACCTTATACCAGGGTCTTGCTATGAATCTAGAGGGATTCTGTTGACAGCTGGGTGGTGAGAGATCTCAATCTCCAAATTCTTTAGTGTCTTCTTTCTCAACCATTCCTGGCATCAACTCTCACAAGGTACATTCCCAGAAAAGCAGACAGACTCAGAGATGAAGATTAACACAAGGAGGGGTCACCAGGAAATGCTCTCAGAAGCAAATTTGTAGAAAGGAAGGGAAAAAAAGCAAGATTTTTGGGAGGACCTGGGTGAATGAACAATAAAGGCCTTAAGTGGTATCAAGAGAGACCTACCAGCCATGGTGGAGCAGGCTTATAATCCCAGTGACTCAGGAGGCTGAGAAAGGAGGATAGCAAGTTCAAATCTAGCTCCAGAAACTTAGCGAGACCCTAGACAACTTGGTGCAAGCCTGTCTCAAAATAAAAAATAAAAAAGGGTAAAGGATGTGGCTCAGAGGTTAAGCATCCCTATGTTCAATCTCTAGTGAGAGAGAGAGAGAGAGAGAGAGAGAGAGAGAGAGAGAGGAAGTTGGAATGGCCATTTTGTGGTGTCCCCAGTTGGGGTGAGGTGGACACCTCTGGTCACTGGATATAAGTTGCCCTATAAAGGAGGCAGGAGACACCTCTTTGAATAAGGTGGCTCTGTTTAATCGAGCACCATCTGCCAGCAGCACTCTCAGGAATTGAGAAAATAAGTCCTTTTATCCTTCAGGGAGATCTGGAAGCTCATCAAGACACTTGTTCCATTGAGATAGATGCTGAGAGCTCAGTCATAAGAGTTAGGTCTCAGTCCCAAACATCTTAGGAAAATCAAAGCTCTGGAGTTATTCAGGGAAGGCAAAGATTATCTTCATCTACTAGTCTAAGACTATGGGCAAAGCCCACGATGACAAGCTGTAGTCTGTGGCCCTGACTTTAAAAGTTCCAGGGCTGAGGGCACAGAGATAGGAAGGTCACTAGGGAGATCACTGGTGACAGATGGAAGCATGCTGAATGTTCTCATGTTTGAGAATGCACATGACCTTTTACTAAATGCATTGTTAGCTAATTGTTCACCTAGTAATTCATTCATTCATCGTTCATTCATACATATTTATTAAACTCTATATGCCACATATAATAGAAGTAAAGAAAGAAAATAAAACATAGGTCTTGCCGTCCAGGGCCCTACAGGGAGAACCTGGCATATTTAGTAATGGGGTAATATAAGTACACAGAAGAGAAAATAGCACTTTCACAAGAAAGATCACAAAAACAATTTAAAGATAAAAAAAAACACTTAACTTCTCCTGACAAATGCGTAAGAACACATTAGGCAATGAATGGGGGAAAGGGAATCCTTATGCTTTCACTATTAATATTTATTGCATTCCTATCTTAATTAATTGCTGGAACAATACAAAGTCTTGGTAGCAGAGAGATAAAGTTTGGGGATAACTTATAGGCAAGGGACTATGCAAATATTATATTAACATGGCCCAAATTAATCTTCATCTGTCGATCCTGGAAATGGTATTAATTCCATTTATTAATAAAGAAAATGAAACTAGCTAGTGTTAGCTAGTGAGGTAAGGACCGTGGGGAAAGGCACGGGCTATCGGGAATGAGTTGCATTTAGTAGGCATTCCCCCCTCTTCTTCTTTTCTTAGTATATTTCTGCTGCTCTCAGCATTAACAGCAGCCATAATTTCATTTTGAGTCTCCTGAAATGAACTGTCAGACCTGGTGATAAGAGCCTAAAGGGAGCTTCTGCCTGCTACACCTGTCACCGGCCAGCTTGGCTGGTTGGGGATCTCATGGATTCATCAGCATGTGTCATATTTTACTGAGTGGTTCAAATGTTTCACATGGTTTTGCAAAGGGAATTTTGTTCCTTTGTTTTCCTTGGTGCCTAGTTCTACAAGTCACACATATCTGCTCTACCAGGGGACTTTTCCTCCCTCAAAGTGCATCTACTCTTCCCATTGTGTCCTCCTTTAAGATCTCAACCTTCAGAGTTGAAGAAGGTGAATTTGGAAATGCTTGGAGGAAATATCATGTGAAGTTGATAATGCATCAGGAGGTGTGGAAAACATGGCTAGAAAAGAAAGAGCAATTTTCATAATAGCAAGAGATGTAGAAAGAGTAGTACACTATACATGTGAAATTTAAAACCATGTAGATGTCAGTAAGAAGTTTGGATTTCCCCTCTAAGGCCATGGGAAGATGCTGAAGTATTTCCAGCAGAGAGTCACACTGGCTAGACCATGGAGACCAGGAACTTGAGGCAGAAGACCAGTTAGCAGGTGTTGCCCCAACCACAGGAGAGAGGAATTGTTCTGGGATACACTAGGACCCCTTCTAATGCTACTTCTCGACAAATCACAGCATCTAGAAAGCCAGCAAAGGAAACTCTGGGATTTCTTATGTCTTTGGAGATGCCACCTTTGGTATTAAGCAGAAGGCTTCCACATTCTTATTAAATGTGCTGCTTTGGCTTCTTTAAATGAAAAGTCATCATTTATTTTGAGGGTCCAAAGAGCAAGAGCAATTGCCTTCAAAACACCAAATTGAACGTTCACATACTTAAAAATTCAATGTTGATATACTTGGTTAGATTTTTATGATATGAGGTAGACGGTTAAGAACAATGCATCTCCTCGATTCTTATAACAGTACTGTTATGGTTTGCATGTGAGGTGTCCCCCAAAAGCTCAGGTGTAAAGCAATGCAAGAAGGTTTAGAGAAAAAAATGATTGGGTGAATGAATAACCTGATTGGATTAACTGAACAGTAACTGAAGGTGGGGAACTTGTGGCTAGAGGAGGTGGGTCATCGGGGGCTTGTCTTTGGGATATATACTTTGCATCTGGCTAGTGGAGTCTTTCTCTCTGTTTGGTGATCATCACTTGAACTGCTTCCCTCTGCTATTCTCTTTCTGCCTCATCTTGAGCCCCTAGGAATGGAGCACTGTCCATGGACTGAGTCCTCTGACTAAGAGCCCCCAAATAAACTTTTCCTTTGCTACAATTGTTATGGTTGGGTCTTTCAGTCACATTGGCCAAAAAGCTCACCAAAATAACTATGTTATTTAAAGTTTGAGATTATGATTTTTCTTAAAATTTTATGTGTTCAATGCTAGACAAACTATAAGATCTCACAGGTAGTTTCTGATGCAGACCAAAAACACCACGGACCTTTGCCTTCAGGCTTCCTGGATGCCCATCTACTCATGCTGGACTCTTCCAAATAATCTATGATGGCCACTCACGGCTCCCAGAACTATCTCAACAGGTACATACATCTTCAAGGCCTCCCCCATTTTAAGGGCACCAGACCACTTATTCAATCCACTGTGCTCCTGTGCTCCCTCTAGCCTAGTCTCAGAGTGTTCTACCCATCTGTCACATTCCTTACATCTCTAAAATGATGACCCATGCCACCAACCCATTTTTCTACCTGCTTAGCTACAAATATTATGTTGATCAGAAAAATAAATAAAAGACTAACCTCCAACCTCCTTGTAGAATGTCTTCCAGGAAGGTCCTTCTCATACATCCCTCACCTGTGGAGACAGGAAAGGGGATACTGTGAGAATTATGCTAAAGGAGGACAGGGTAGGCCAGCCCTGGCCAAGATAGAGTTGTGGCTGGTGGGACTCCTGCTGCCATTACTGAAAGGCAGACTGCTGGCGGATGCTCCTCAGCTGACCCTTCATGGGGAGTGGGAATTAAATAACCGAAACTACATTCTTTGATTTCACTAATCAACCCACCGAGGGACAGAATGGCCAGGCACAACCTAATCAAATTTATCCAAAAAAGAAAATGTGTGAACAAGTTTCACTGCACTCTGATGGCCTGAAATTTTTTTTTCTCCCCTCTTTCTTCTCTCTTTTCCATCTGTATTGACTTTGTTTCTCCCTCTAAACTACAACCACCTTCTTCAGATAAATAACTTCCATGCAGAGAGATAAACAGTATGTTTAAAAAAACCAATGATTCTGCAACATGTACACTCAAAAAAAATGAGAAATTATATCCCATCTATGTATGATATAACAAAGTGCATAAATGCATTCTACTGTCAAGTATCACTAATGAAAACAAATTTAAAAATTAAAAAAAAAACTTCCTGAAAGTATCTGAAATATTTTTTGATAATACCAAACACATAGTAAAATTGTACTGGTCGTAAATTTTTAACAAATCCACTGGCTTCACATGAACACATTTTAGTGTGGTATTTTCTCTCAATGTCCCTGAAGAAGTTCAAATTTTAAAAACTGCCTGAAGAAAATTAAAATTCACTTAAATCTATCTCCAATTTTTAATTTATTTAACTCGTCAAGATTTTCTTTAATCCTTACATGATATGCTACTACTACGAAAGGTATTACAGTTGTGTGAAAAAAAATTTGAAACTGGAGTTTAAAAATTGGTTGTTCCAATAATGAAGTCATAGGTGAGGAAACTAGACCCTCATCTTGAGCCTCACTTTCCCCCACCAGTGAAATTGGCAGAATAATGCAAAACTATGTTAAGTTATTTTGAAGACAAATATAAATAAACAGTGTGAACTCTTTGAAATACGATTGAGAATTATTAAAACAACCAACTTACTTGCAGACAGTTAATGTGTGTTTCTAAGGAACATTACAAAGGCAAGCCTTGCAAACTGTAATGCACTGTATTTAATGTTCCAGGTGGAGGAGGAATTAATTCATGTAACCTGGAGAATGACCATAAATTTATATGTTCCCTCAGAGGAAAAGATGGGAGGAACTTATGCCTGCCATGTTGCTATGATACCAGCCCATGCCAACATTCCGACCTACAGGTCAAGAGAGCAAGTGACGGATATTAAAATACTGAAGTGCTTAGAAAGGAGACCAGGACATCATTTATATTTTATTACTTAAAATTAGATTTTTAAGTAACTTATCAAGAGGACTCTAGTGATATGGAGTTCAGGGAAAGAAAACTTGATGTTAATTGGTATGTAAAGCTTACATTCTAAGCTGGGAATGGTGGCACACACCTGTAATCCCAGCAGCTCAGGAGGCTGAGACAGGAGGATCATGAGTTCAAAGCCAGCCTCAGCAAAAGCAAGGCACTAAGCAACTCAGTGAGACCTTTTCTCTAAATAAAATACAAAATAGGGCTGGGGATGTGGCTCACTGATCAAGTGCTCCTGAGCTCAATCCCTGACATATCCCCCACTAAAACAAAAAGATTGCAGAAATGATGTTGGTGCCTCCTGAAGAGGCTTTGAGAAATAACTCATATTGATCAAGTTAATAATAAATCGATTTTAAAAGAGTAATGGTTTAAAATGCTGGTGATGTCCTAAGCAACCTCTCTAGAAGATATTAACTTAGGAAATAAAATTCCTCTGTGTCCTAGATATTCTAAAATTTCAAAACCTTTATTTTGTGATAGTAACATATATTTATATATTTGAGCTGAAATTTAAAAGACATTAAGATTTTGCTATGATTTTTCTATCTCTTTGTATTTAAAAGAATCCTTAAACAAATACCTAAACTGTTTTTATAAAAACTTCTCTAAATCCATATTTTTCTTCTATCTCTTCCCAAATTTTCATCCAAACTTAACCACCACACTGAAGTTATTATTAGTCATGTCCAGGCAGATTTTGTATCTCTTCTATGTGTGTTTATATCCATAGAATTAACAATTTACACAAACGATATTCTAGTGCACATGCGCCTTTTACAGTTTTCTTCCCCACCCCCTCATCTTTAAGTCTAGAGATTCACATAGACAGAAACAAAAAGATCTAGTTTATTTCTATCTCAATTTTAGTCAACCTTACAACTAAAAGATTGCAGGGGCTACTTACCGCTTTTGTACTGTTATAATCCCTGATACAATTGATGTTTTTGCACATATATTCTGGGATGCATGTCTTCATGTACACATGGGTAAGAATTCTTCAGACATGGACCCTCAGAAATGCTATTGCTTGATTGAGAAATTTTCTTTCACTTCACATAATATGATCAATTACCCTTCAGATAAACAGTAACAATGTGTATTCTACTGTAAAATATTATGTTTTCATCATATTTTCTTCCATACATAATATAATAGGTTAAATAATGGACCCTCAAAAAGGTCTCCTATGTTTCTAAAACTCTTTCTAACAGCAGAAATCTGTGATGATAATTTCATTGGAACAAAAGTTTCTTTCAAGGCAATTGAGGTTTCTGATATACCAAACACCCACATGAGCATTGTTTAACCAAAACGATGTGAGCGAGTTTACATATCATCTCATTTACTCTCTCTCTCTCTCTCTCTCTCTCTCTCTCTATATATATATATATATATATATATATATATATGTGTGTGTGTGTGTGTGTGTGTGTGTATACATATATATAATTTAATATAATAATATATGATATTGTGTGTATATATATACATATATACACATATATATGTGTATATATGAACCTATCACATGAGCAAAGTGGTTAAACCTCAGGACCAAACTCTAAAGTCTTCTTGGGAATGAAAATCAACTGTACTTACTGCAAATTGAATCCATGACATTGTAGTCACCATAGCAGAAATTTAGTAACAACAGAATGATAGCTTATTTTTTAGTGAGTACTTATTATGTGCCATGCCATTCATATCCATCTATTATTCATTTTCAAGATATTGTTATGATACAACATACTTATGAAATATGATTCTTGTTAGTTTATGATTGAAGATATTCTATCTAAATAAGAGAGAAGAAGAAACTTGCCCAAGGTCACACAACAGCATATGGTTGAGGATTTGAATCCATTATATTTGAATCTGGGCTTGTGAAAACTAGTGTATGATGATCTTGCAAATTGTACTAGAATCAGCTACTAATACAAACAGAATTCTTTAATTTAAAGTTATTTTCTGAAAACTTTTCCTTAATACCACATTACTATGCTCAAATGCTACCATTTTTTCTCACCTTCAATTGTTTCATGCAATTATGATTTACCAGGTTTGGGGGTGTGGAAGTGGGAGTCTGGAATTTTCTAAAACAGAGCACAGCAAGATTTTTGTTTCCTGTTTTCATTTGGCCAATACCTATATGAACTTGCATATGGAACATGTAAGGTCTTCTGTGTACCTCAATTTCCAGTGGAATAAGAAATTCAGAATAGACTTTAAAAGATCAGTAATGGACACAGCGATGGGAGCCCATCAAAGCCAGATGTGTAATGCCAAACACAGGCTGCCTGACAGTGTCACTGCTTCAAAACAAAGACAACGTTTAGGGGTATTTGTAGTCAACAAAGAGACTCCCTAAGAAGTCTGTGCCCTTGTGTAAAAACTCCTAAATTTTATTTAGAGACCCTGTTTCTAAATAAAATACAAAATAGGGCTGGGGATGTGGCTCACTGGTCAAGTGCTTCTGAATTCAATCCCTGACACCTCCCCCACTAGACTGCAGAAATGATGTTGGTGCCTCCTGGAGGGGCAATTAAACCAAAGGTTAACATGAACAGATAGAGGATCCTATAGTATCCAGAATGGCCACTTGTACATTAAGATGAGGGACAGTATGGTAAAAAGCATGCAGAGTTTAAAACCAGACAGACCTGAATTTGAAGTCAGTCCCTGTCAGTAATCAGTTTGGGAGATTCCACTGGCTAATTATTTAAATAACAATCATAGAATATCTCCTGCGAAGTCAATGCTACGTTAAAGGTATTGTCTTGAGCAACTAATATAAAAAATATTTTTAAAAAAAAGAATTTTAAAAGCTTGTGACCCAATTTGAACTTGACAAATGCAAATTACTACATCGTTAGGGGTTTCATGTAGATAAATGTGAATGAAAAGTGCTTTTTCAGGTTCTGGACCACTTTGTTGAGATTTGAGATTATATTTTAATAAGGCTAGAAAGCACAGCTTCTGCAGCAATCTGACTCCGCAGTGTCACATTGTACAGGAGGAGAAACAAATCCCCACTCAACAGGCTTCCTTGAGGCCAAAATTAGATGCTCCCTGGCCTGGCCGGTGCTTCCTCTCAGGCCTATTTGCCAGTTATTGCCTTTTGTTCTGCATGACAGGCTGCACCTGCTTAGTGCTCTGCTCTGCAGGCAGGGACTGAACACAGGGAAAAAAATCTCTCTTCTTGAAGGTGATTTGAGATACAGTCAGAAAACTTGGCTGCTTTGGGAGCCAAGGCTCTTCTCATCAGCCTCCCCAGGATCAAACCAGTCTCATCTCATGATCTAAAGTCTTAATTAACTTGAGCCTTGACAAAAATTGACTTGAATGTTGATGGGAAGCAAAAGCAGGATAAAGAGCGAAGTGCTTCAAAGAGCCTTGGCAGTATCAAATGTGACTTTTATCATGTAAAAAAAGCAGAACATGTATTGAACACCTTTGGGGTGTCCAATGAAGGCATTGAGCCTCAACTCAGTGCAAGACCCTGTAACCTCTAGATCTAAGATGCGGTCCATAGATGCCCATGAACTGATCTCTAACAATGAATGAGTCTACACTAAAAAAAAAAGGGAGGGGGGGTGGGGAGGGGTCAGTGGTCTCTCAGCTTGTTATCATTAGGAGGGGAGGAAGTGGTCTCTCAGCTCATTATCATTATTTCACATGCTACATTGTAAAAAGTCGCACCTTGAACACAGTCATGTGACGAGTGGGATTAAAATCCATTCTGCACTCGGCTACCCCCATCAAAACACTCTAACCCAGGGCTCGGTCTACCCAGAGGAGGGGAAGCTGCTTTCTCACTCTTCCAAAGAACCATACTGGCATGTTAGATTAGCAATTCATTGATTCTCTCATCCGCTCATCAATGTTTATTGTATTTTATGTATTATCCTGAACAGGACCCTGGAGGGAGAAAGATGAGCAACATTCCTTCCCTGCCCTTGATGAACCAAGACAAGCTGTGACTGAGAAGCTCTGTAGAAGAGATGGGCTTCCTATCTCGAGCCTCATCATCTAATGTCTCTTGCCTTTAGAGACTCAAATTATTTCAGTAGCATCTCCAACAAATAATTAACTGGAAATGGAGACAATATCATAAAAGAGCAATCAATCCCCCACTGTCTGGCTCCTTATAGGATACAGAGCAAATCTCAAAAAGGTCCTTTCTTTTCTTTTTTTTTTTTTTTTAGTTGTTGATTGACCTTTATTTATTTACTTATATGTGGTGCTGAGAATCGAACCCAGTGCCTCACACATGCTAGGCAAGCATTCTACCAACTGAGCCACAACCCCAGCCCTCATAAATGTCCTTCCTGATCAACATGATAATTAGTGGAGAGGGTGGGATGATGTCAACATACCATTTGATAATAATGAAGGCTCTGAACATCTATCTCCCTGGGTCCTAAATACAGTTACATTCAAAAATGTATATTGCATACACTATTTAGCAATTAAAACAGTGATTCTACATGGTGATACCATCATTTTCACACATTTTTAAATGACTGAGTCTTCGTCAGCCCCCTAAGCCAGCTTATAGTAGCAGACGACATTGTTCCCAGTGACCCTGTTTTCCAGACATGCCACAGCACATCTGTGTCAGGATTCGGGGCCAACACTCAGTCCAAATCCTCACCCAGTGAAGCTTCTGACTCACTTTAGATTCTATTTCTCCACTTAAACTGAGGAGTTTCCCACATCTAATCAGTGTTGAAAGTGAATATGAAAAAAGAGTAGTCCCCAGTGATGTGGCCTGATGTCACATCTTCTCTTTACTTTCCAAGGATTCCTACCCACGGCTGTTGCCAGTGTCATATTCCCGAGGTATGATGCGTGGTTTTCATATTCACTCTCAGGTTCAAAGCCTCAGTGACTGCCAACTGCCTATCAATCAACAAAGACCCAACTCCTTACCTTGGAATTCAAAGCATCTACAGTGTGGTCTCAACTTCCTTTGCAATACATTTTCCCCATATTCTCATATTTCTCATTTTCTCATATTTCTTCCTGTATATAAAATCACTCTGTCCCTGCTCACAGAAATTGAAACATCTTAAATCCTATCTTCTTCCTTTTCCACATTTGCGTGTACAAAATCCGTAGTGCTGTCCCTAAATGCCATCTCCACAAAAAAATGTTCACTGTTTCCTTCTAGTTGTGAATAATCACTTGTACCTCTGAATTTGAGTATGTCCTGTGAGTCCGCCTCTTAAATACCTTTGACCTTCTGCCTTGTCACATCTGCTTCAGAACATAAGCTTTCTGAGAGTAGGAGGCTTTGTCACATCCATCTGTCTTGACTCCTTTGAGGACTTACCTGATATTTACCAGTTTCTCACAATGAACCAATAAATACAGTCATAACTACTGCACATTCTGCCTCGATCCTCCTTGGAATAGAATTATCTTCTCTGTAGGGTCCCAGAGGAGGTAGAATCTATCTAGCACTCCCTATTTTACTGATTCCACTTCTCAGTGGAATACCAACCAAGTGAACGATTTCTCTGAATGCACACAGCTATGCCCGAGAGGGCAACAGAAAGTTTGTCTCCTTGGCAGCTTGTCAGGACAATGATGGAGTTGATGGAGTTAGGACAGCAAGAGCTTTGCTAACAGAATATTCGTATGCTCTGTCATAATGAATTCATGGCGTTCGTTTGCATTTTCAGTCTTAAAAATAGCACTCTATCTGTAATTTTCAGATTCAATTTGGACTCTATCGGTACATTTCAAGGTAAGAAGCAATGATGCTAACAGCGGCTCTGCTGTGGGCAAGTACAGCCGATGAAATGGAGCTGGATACATGAAAACGGGTGGCACATGTAGCAAGGGTGTGAGCATGCTTCAGTGGAGAACCTACTCCTGGCTCCACAACCAGCTGGACAGTTGTGTTAACCCTCATCAACCAAAGACCAACCAGAAGCTGGACAGCCCAGAGATCAGAGCTCCTAAGGACAGGAAGGCAGAGTTTGAAATAAATAACTGTGGGAACAAATGATCCTAGTTATGAGGGAACATGGCTCTTCATGGCCTCTCTCACCAACCCAAAGTGTGACTGAGTCATCATGAATCATGGTACTTGTAGACACATGAAACCCTTGCTTCCTCTGCCAGAACTCTGCAGTTCGTCACCTGTGAAACGCAGAATAGACTTAGCCATTCTTGGCAAAAAATAGTATTTTCTATTGAATTGAAAATTCAAAGAAGCTTCAAATTTCTGCTGGGTACTTTTCTTCCCATTCGAGGAAATGACATTTTCAACAAATAACACATGTTTATTGTCTGTTGTTTAAAAGGGATGAGATTACTTTTCCCTGAACATCTGCTATCTAACAATCACTTGGGGAAGTAGGTTATTTTGTCCCCATTATACAGATGAAAAACAACTCAGAGGGCTTAATTCCTCTGGCTCGGGGAGCCTCAGGTGGTAGCTGGCAGAGCTGGGACCTAAGTGTGGGAAGCGAGCATAGCTCCCTTGGCGACACTTCCTCCAGTACACAGTGATGTCTGTCTGCATGGTTGATGAGCTCTCCTGAGCCCTATTTCCTGGAGATGAATTAGTCACTGGCATGGAGTGGCCATATTTATTTATTAATTTACTTTTGGTAGTATTGCCAGACTTAGCAAATAAAAATACAGGATTAAAAAACAAGTGGTGTTTTTTTTTTTTTTTTTTTTTTTTTTTTTTTTTAGTAGAAGTATGTCCCAAGTAATATTAGTGTCCATGCATTATCTGGCAAGCCTATTTTAAGGAGGCCTTTGTTCAATTACCTTATGCATTGTATTCCCAGAAGGCATCCTGGGTCTACATTTTAAATGGAACTACAAAGCTACTCCTGCATATGTGCTCCTTAAGGGGAATGATCATATCTGAGTAACTTCTGAATCCTTGGCCAGGATATGGTGGGAAATTTCTTATATATAGAAGCATTTAATAAATAGGTGTTAAATGAATTTCTTAAAGTTAACATAGACTCAACTTACTTACGTATTGTGGTAACACCACTCATAAGCATGTTTAGACCATCAAGAAAGCTTATTAGTAGTGGATAAGAAATAAATAGAAGTTGAAATAAAATAAAAAAAGAAAAGAGCGGCGCTGAGCACGGTGGCACATTTCTGTAATCCCAGAAGCTTGGGGGGGCTGAGGAAGGAGGATTGGGGGTTCAAAGCCAACCTCAGCAAAAGTGAGGTTCTAAGCAACTCTGTGAGATCCTGATCTAAATAAAATACAACATAGTTCTGGAGCTGTGGCTCAGTGGTCCAGTGCCCCTGAGTTCAATCCCAAGTACCCACCCACAACTCTTACCCCCAAAAAAGGATGGCAATGAAAGTGAATTTGGAATAACAAGTACAAAATATATATATATGAGATAAGCATCTGATTCTAGACAAAACCTCTTTGAATGTCTTACCTGTTCCCTAACCTAGAAATGTCACCTGTTTGGAGGAGCAAAATTCCCAGCATCTTCTCCTTTCCCATATGCTTAGTCTCAACCAGAAATAGAGACAAGCCAGTTCCATCATTTGGTGACTCTGCCTCACCTCAGGGGCCTGGTGGTCTAGATCTGGACTTTATATCTCATCTTTGACATCATAGTAGGCACTTATTGTCTACTAAGAAAAGTGCTTTGACTCCTCTCAACAGTCCCATTAAGGACTCGATTCAGTGGGGGAACCCAGTGAGTAGCATCTAGCTCCCTTTCTTGACATGTCCTTCTTCCAGCTGCCAGACTAGAGGTAATCATGCTGCCTTTTCTACTCCTGTTCCTCTACTCTGGTTATTAGTCGAGATATTTTAGTACCACCATTGGTCACACTTAATGAGCAATAAGTTTGCCCCACTGAGGTCTGACTGAGTACCCTTTTCCATTTTTGATTGCATACACACCACTCGACATTCTTATTTTCAAGAGCTAACATCCATTTTAGTAGAACTGACCTTGAGCTTTTTAATGTCATCTACACACACACACACACACACACACACACACACACACACAATGTGTCTAGAAATTTAAATTCCTCTTATCCTGGACAACCTATCAGGTGCAGGAACATGTAAACCCAACCTCCCAGGCCATGGCATAGCCTGGTGATATAACCTCCCTGTAGTGCAGCTTACATTCTACAGTTCCCCTGCAGAAAGAAGCTAAGAGCCCAACTTTTAGGCTTCCTGCCATTCCTGGCTTCTCACAATTTTTTACTGATTCTCTGTGGAAGTGCTACTTAGTGAAAACTGGCACATGAATCCTTCCTTAGAGGTTCTACCTCTTAGGGAACCCAACCTGAGGCCCCCATTCCTCTGTACTTGTCACCTACTATCCTCTTGGCATGGAGTCAGATAAGGCTATGATCCCTTAGCAATGATTTTCCCAAGTAAGTAGGTTTAGTTACACATCAAGAGCATTTCTGTCCATTCTTCTGCAATTTTGTTTTTGTTTTTGTTTTAATGCCAGAAACAGAGCAGCTCCTAATCCATAGATCAGGCTATTCTTTTGCAACAGAAAATGCAACAGGCCTTGTGAAGCCATGCTGATCTCTATCCAGGTGGCTAGTTCTTCCACATTTGGGATTCTGTGCTTTTGCCAAAAATGATTATTGATATTGAAAATATGAGTTGATTCTGGTATTTGAAATTTGTTCCTAGAACATTGATTTACTACCTTTCATTTTGTTGCTATATATTTATAATAAGATACCTTTAAATGTGCAAGACACTCGAAAGATAGATAGATAGATAGATAGATAGATAGATAGATAGATAGATAGATAGAAAGATAGATAAACGAGTCCATTGTCCTGACAATGCAACTAGTTTTTGTTTGTTTATTTGTTTGTTTGTTTGTGGTACCGGGGATTGAACTCAGGAGCCCTCAACCACTGAGCCATATCTTTAGCCCTATTTTGCATTTTATTAGAGACAGGGTCTCATTGAGTTGCTTAGCGCCTCAGTTTTTACTGAGGCTGGCTTTGAACCTATGATCCTTCTGCCTCAGCCTCTGGAGCCACTAGGATTACAGGCATATGCCACTGCACCCAGCCTGCAACTGGTTCTCCATTGTGATACTTTATTTTTCACAAACAATCATGCTCTGTGTCATTGAAATCATGAGATGGGAAGGTTAGAGAAATAACAGTTACCCCCTCAGAGGCTGGAAAAGAGGATGCAGAAAGCCAGACCGTTCAGACCATCCAGGACTATGAGAGGGTAAACAAGAAAAATCCCTCCAAGTCATGTGACACTCGGCTAAGCAAAGGTTCTCTCTGGATTTACTGTCTGTCATTTGCACAGGGAGCCCTTTTCCCTAAACTGAAACAGGATTCACACTATCCTCTTCTGGATTCCCCAGTCCATTCTTGGAGCTCTTAATTGCAAAATATGGTCTTCCATTGCTATCCTGAGCCACTCAAGGGCTGGAGCTAGCTACATTATTGGTTGCCTCTTGATTTCTAGTACCAAGCAGCGTTTTCAGTTTATATATATATTTTATAAAATATATATGTGTATGTATGTATACACACACACACACACACACACACACACACCACTGAACACCCATGAACATCATTGTGCTGTGATCACTCATCACTAGTCCAGTCCTTCTTTCAGTGTGTATTCATGAGTCCTGGGAATGCACTTTTTACAGAGAAATCAATTTCATGGACAAATTCATGGTGACATGCTAAAGTCGAGCATCTAAGGATGACTCTGGGAATAAATCAGATAATTGTACATGGAAAGGGGAAACCAGGAAGGGCAAGAATGCATGCCCAGAGAGATGAGTGGGGTGCTTGGGATGGCCCTGGGAGGATGCCAAAAAAGAGGAGCCAGGTGAGGAAGGCAGAAGATTGCATCAAAAGTGTGTCCACCCACACTCTGCAGATTTAATGCTAAGGCAATGAAGCAGACACCAGAGAGTACACGGTACATTTTTTTTAAAGCAAAGTACAAAAACAGACAAAGCCAACCTATTCTATTCAAAATCAAGATTAACAGTTGCCCTTTTATGGTACAGATCAGACCCCAGAAGAGCAAGGGCTCTGTTCTAGCAATATTCTGTTCCTTGGTTTGGGTTCTGATTGGATAAACTTGTTCTGTCTGTGAAATTCAGCATGCTAACCACTAATTAGGCGCTTTTTATATGCATATTACTCATTTAAAAATGAAGGACTGTGGTTGATTGTTAGCAAAGAGAAATCCTCCTTCCAAAATATAAGATGGGAGAAGAACTAGCTCTAATTTCTCAATTTCAAAATACTATGGGAAATCATTACTCTAAAGGTGGGCTTTCAGAAGTTCGAAAGTCAAGCTTCATATTGAAACTCATGAAGCTGCCTTCTGTAGAAAAGTCCCAGCATACCTTTTCCCCCCTGATGTCACATCTTCCACCTTATAAGTTTAGACAATATCCGAGGCTTTGGAACCTAAGGTCACTGGAGAATAACTATCCTGGAAATTTCTGCTAATCTCTTTTGCTCATTCGTGCATTTTCTCTGAGCTACATTTCCTCATTCTAGAATGTACAAGCCAGGCATTTTTCCAGAATGCTTCCTGGAATCTAAAATTGGTTTTCCCAGTTGTATTGCATTTATGAAGGTAAAGAGAAATACCTATGAATTTCTAGACCTTTCTTAGCCTGAACCTTGCTGTTTAATATTTTGTCTGTCTCAATGTTTGGATTCAAATTTTTTTTTCCTGTGTGTTACTTATTCCTAACTATATAATAAGCTTCCTTGTGGAAAGCATGTCGATTTAGGTCTTGCTTCTGTCCCCTGGTATCCCAAGTCCCATCATTACCCATCTTCCCCCTGGTCACAGCCCCCTAGACACTGTATAAGCCTCTATGCTGACAAACTGACTACCTCCATCTTGAAATGCCCCTGTATTTTCCTGGAGAAACTTTGAGTTAATTCATCAGGATGTCACTGTAATACATGGCCACAAACTTTGAAGCCTAAAAAAAAAGACATTTATCATCTTACAGTTCTGAAGGCTGGATGGCAAAGATTAAGAAACCATCAGAGTTGGATTCTGGGGAGGCCTCTTTTCCTGGCTTATAGACAGCTGCTTTCTCATTGTCTTTAAATGACTTTCTTGTGTGCATAAAAGTGGAGGGGGGGGTGTCTACTGGATCTTCCTCTTTCTATAAGTACTCCAGTCTTCTTGATTACAATCCAGCACATATGACATCAGTTAACTTTATTTACCTCCTGAAAATGTCAGTCACATTAGGTTTATTGTGCCAACTTATAAATTTTAAGAGAATGTAATTCAGCCCATAACAGTCACATTACTTCCTTTATTTTTTTCCTTTAATATTTTTCCGATCATAGGGTTCATTAAGTTTGATATTAATCTGCTTAAAGTAAACTGTTTTAGAAGGCACTAAATTATTTTAATGTAAGATTATTCTAAGCATATTCTTAGGCATGTGTTTACAATATCCAGTGTGATCTTAGGAATCTATTTACAATATTGTTATCCACTTCAAAATAATTATAGCCGAATGATTCTATCATAAGCTGCCAAATTTTATATACAACCAATGTGCTGTAATTATAATTTCACAATCTGTGTGTTCAAGCTTGTAGCATTTTACATATTTCTTACCGTCCTTCCAATTATGCACAGAAGAGGGGCCAAGGTCAGTAAAGATGGTGGCAGTAGT
The DNA here is from genome assembly GCF_052094955.1 of Ictidomys tridecemlineatus. Taxonomy (NCBI): domain Eukaryota; kingdom Metazoa; phylum Chordata; class Mammalia; order Rodentia; family Sciuridae; genus Ictidomys; species Ictidomys tridecemlineatus. Next base: position 25,802,787 of record NC_135478.1, on the reverse strand, counting down.
GGAAGACTGCTGCAGATGAATTCATGGACAATTGCATTGCCTGAAAATGACTAAGCAATCAGTCAGCAAGGGCTCCTGTGTGCATGCTTTTAGGGAATGCTATGCAGTTACCAGTGAACTTTCATCATAACTTGCTCAGGAAAGCTCAATGCACTTGATGTTACCTGACTCTGTTTGCTAGAACCAGAAGTAGCCCATGCCCAGCATCTCAGAGAGACTCCCAGTGTCAGCCTCACCATGCTTATAATTCTGGCTGAAGGTGTAGGTTCAGTCTTCTGCATGGTGAGTGGGATTAGTCTCTTTCTTTTTTCCTTCCTTCCTTCCTTCCTTCCTTCCTTCCTTCCTTCCTTCTTTCCTTTCTTTCTTTCTTTCTTTCTTTCTTTCTTTCTTTCTTTCTTTCTTTCTTTCTTTCATCAGGGGCATTTGACCACTGAACCACATCCCCAGCCCTATTTTTATTTCATTTAGAGAAAGAATCTCACTGAGTTGCTTAGCACCTCACTTTTGCTGAGGCTGGCTTTGAACTTGCAATCTTCCTGTCTTGGCCTCCCAAGCCACTGGGGTTACAGGCATGCTTCACTGTGTCCGGCACAAATTCCTATTTTTGATGAACAATCTATTTCCAATAGAAAGAATCAGAGTTCTCTAATGACTTTGGAGTCTTCTACCCTCATGCTTTTAGTATACGTGGAATTCTAGAGCTAGAAAAAAGCTTCATCAACTACAATAATTGCATGTATTTGAGTTTCCTCATCTATGAAATGGAGTTTTATATAAAATGAATTGGTATATTGTTTGAAGCTCTTTTATGGGTTTCTGTTATTGCTATTGTTTGTGTTTTTATTATCATTAAGATTTTTACTATTAACCCCCCAAAATTTATTAGGTGGACAGCACTTGCAAAGCATGGCCTACATACAATGAGATGTCCTTTCATTCATACTCTAATATTAAAGAGACAATAGTTAAGCCTACATCTGTTTTAAAGATTAAGAAGCTAAGATTCTGAGGAGGGGGTTTTCTTAAGGTCCTATGGATTCAAGCAAATAATCCCAAGTTTAATTCTTTTTTAAAAAATACTTTTAGCTATAGATGGGCACAATACCTTTATTGTATTTATTTATATGCGGAGCTGAGGATCCAACCCAGTACTCACACATGCTAGGAAAGTGCTCTACCACTGAGCCATAGCCACAGTCCCTCAAGTTTAATTCTAACCTCTACCTACCACCTGTGATCTCCCAAAACACCTATACTGAAATAAGAAGAATGCATTAGTTATAGGAATAGGCTGGTCCTATTCTTGTGGTTTTCCCAAGCACTGAGGCTTCCTCTGCCAATCTGTCCACTTTCAGGTAGTACTTTGGTGACCAATCCTGACTAGGCACACTGTCCACTCGTAGATAATCAAGCATCATCAGTGGGCACTGCCAAGGCCATCTCAGCCACCACATGGCCCTCCTCATAGTCTTCTAGACAACAGAGAAAGAGGCCACTGTCATGTCTTAGCAGTACATGGATGGAGAAATCAGATGCTTTACTGGTTAAAGAAAAGCCTTTGCCAATCACTACTTTCAAAGAAAACCTTCTAAATTAATTCAGGATTTTGAACAGAAGACTACCAGGGAGAAACGTGGGAAAAACCAGACAAGTGCCTTAAATTCTTGACCTAAAGTGGAGAACTCCAGGCAGCTAAAATCATGCCCTAATGAGGCCATAGGAATGGGAGGAGTTTGTCTCCCGTCTGGCTCCTGCTCAGTAGCATCAGGTTCATAAACTGGTCCAAAATGATTTATGGGCCAACTCCACAGAGATGGAACTTTTGTCCTTAAAATCCCCACAATCAAAGCAAAAAAAAAAAAGGGTCAAAGACAGAAGCAGAAGAAAATTAAATTTGCTCCACTAAGAACTCATAAGTACAAAAGAGAAAGCATCGTCAACTCTCAAGAAACTATTAGTGACTGTATTCTCTGTAGTATTGAACTAGGCGTAGGGGAAATAAATGTGGATAAGGCTAGATCCATCCTTCTGAAGAATCGGTATGAACTGAGAAGCTTAATTAATTAATTAAATGCTAATCTAGTGAGGACAAGTGAGTAAGATAACACTGCAAGAGATTTGTACAAAATACATCACACAGTTTATATTTGGATATTCAATCCTAATGTTTGCCACAGATGACTTTGAGATTCTGATCGAAGCTCTGGGTCCTTCTTCCCAGAAATATACACATGTGTATGGTAACACTCAGGCATTTAAGGTTGGGACTTAGCTGGAGCCCAGATTAAGAACCTGTGCTTCAGTATCAATAGATTTTTGTTTGAACTCAGAAGTTGCAATTACTTTCCGTATTTGAATATATTGGGCATACATAGCATATTAGAGGCTTATATTTATTGAGTCTATATCAAGGACTAGAAGTAATGTGAGTGTTAAATTGAGAAAGGAAAGAAAAGGGACGTTTAAAATTTATGGAAATGATAAACTAATTTGGATGCATTCATAAAGATAAACAGGAAGTCATAAAAATGTAAAAAAAATTCATATTAAAAATACTAAAGGAAAAGAAATGAAAGAGTATTTCTGATCCAATTTAATCCAATATTGAAATATAATAACATATTTATATGTACATATTGTTTTTACCTAAAAAAAATCATTCAAGGATGTACAAAAAAATTTACAACATCTCTATAGAAGAAAGGGCGATGAAAGAATACTTAAATTTCTACATTACATAATATGTTTGGATGTTTATGAAGAGTACATAGTATTCGAGATAAGGAGAAACTTGAGAGACATTATGATTACTGAAGCACACACAATCCAACCATGCCTCTTGCTTAAGTCATTGCAATACAAATGGCTGTGCATTAGGAACTTCTCACAATCTGAGCACTTTAGTTTTCACTCAGAAGTAGATCTTGATCCAAAGACTTAGGATCAAGCACTTTATTAAGAAAGTGCTTTGGCCAGGTGCCATTGGGTATACTGGTAATCCCAGAGACCTGGGAGGCTGAGGCAGGAGGATGACAAGTTCAAAGCCAGCCTCAGCTACTTAGCAAGACCCTGTCTCGAAATAAAAAGGATCAGAGTTGTAGCTAAGTGGTAAAGTGCCCCTGGATTCAATTCCCAATACAAAAAGAAAGGAAGAAAGGATAGAAGGAAGAAAGAAGGAAGGGAGGGAGGGAAAGAGGGAGAAAAATAGTCTCCCAGAGAAATGGCAAGGCAGTGGGGGTCAGGAGTAAGGAGAATGGGAGGAAGTTGGGAAGTTAAGATAGAGAAGGAGAAGAAGATGCCAAACAAGGAGGCAAATACAGACAAGTCCGGGGCTCTGTCTGATCCTGCAGGAACTCTGGAGTGTAAATTATACCACAGAGTTTGTTTTCTTTGGAGGCAAAAGAGCTTGATTTCTGTATTCTGTCTCTGCATCTATTGCCCAAATGGAGGGAGACATAGAAATTCTTAGATATTCTCAGTTCTCTGTACAGTAAGATGACTCCAGTACCCAATGGCAATCCTCTGATGCTTGCGGCTATTAGCTATAAGCAACAAAACACAAAGGAAGCTAAGGATATGAGCACAGAGGATAAAGTGATCTGGTGAAACCCAGATGGGGCACCAACTACACACCCATGTGCAGCAGGTTGTAACTTTCATGCATACATAGTTATTTATCAAGGGTCTAGAGTTATCCAACAAGGTAGCCACTAGCTACGTATGGCTACTGATCACTTGAAAAGGGGCTAGTCCAAAAAGATGTGCTGTCAGTATAAAAATACTGATTCTGAAGTCTTATTAATATAATAAGAATAAAAGTATCTTGCTAATAATCTTTTTATACTGATTATATATTGAAGTGCTATAAGTACAATGCACTACTAATCTTACAAGTACAATGCACTACTAAAATTGTTTGCCCATTTTGTTTGGCTTTATAATGTGGATTCCAGAAAGTTTTGATATTGCATAAATGGTCCATATTAAATTCCATCAAACATCGGTAATCTAAAGTATGCATGACTCTGTGCTAGGAGTTAGAAACATCACCGTGACCAAAGGGAGACATGGCACCTACTCTCATCATGTTCAATCTGCCTGTTGTAATAGACGATAAGCAAATGAAGAAACACAATGGTGATAGGCAGCTTTCCATTACTGTGACAAAATACTTGAGAAAAACAAATTAAAGGGGTAAAGATTTATTTTGGCTCACTATCTCAGAGGTTTCAGTTCATGGTCAGTCAGTTTCGTTGCTTTTGGCCTGAGGCGAAAGTAGACAGGCTCTAGCAAAGAAAAACAGCTTACCTCACCGCAGCTGGGAAGCAGAAGAGATCAGGGACAAGATACTATGCCCAACAGCACACCCCCATGGTCCCTCTCACTTCCACTAGGTCCCATCTCCCCAAAGTCCATTCAGTTGACTCTTCTCAAAAAGACAACTTTTGTTTCTTTGTATCATTTGACACAGTTAATATTAACAGGACCCCAATGTTATGATTTAAGAAAAGAGAAACCTAGCTTAGTTCATATTTCAGTTGAAATCTATGCAAATAAGAAAGCATCAGTTGGTTCAAGAGTTTCGATTTGGACCCTTGAAAATTGTTCTCCAACGTCTAACTTAATATTTTGTGGCGAATGAAGAACTGAATTCCTGAAAATGGAAATTCTCAAAATTTATACTTTAAAAAAAGAAAGAGAGACAGTTAAGCACAGTTCTTTCTCATAAGAAAGGATGTAGGGAAGTCAAATATTTAAAAGTGGCTTCAGTGATAACAGATATTTAGTATCAGGTCTTTTATTCAACGAATATGTAATGGGTCAAGTTTCCTTGTTAGCGACCATGGCTTGGCCGAGACCTCTTTCCTGTGGTTCTTGAACTTCACAGGAAGCTCCAGAGGAGGAAGTAGCATAACCACAGATGCCAGTGCTCAAGGAGAAGACTTTCTGAAGAGGTGGTAATGGTAATCTTCTCAGAAAGATGCAAATCAGAAAAGGCTTCAATGAGGAGGTGATATTTGCCCTGGACCACGAAGGAAGAGTAAAGTTTTTATAAGTGCAAATAAAGCAGAATAATTTCTGAAAAAGAAAACGTAAGAAAAGCTGCATAGGTGTGAAATTGTCTTAATGTTTATTCACTAAATAAATATGACTATGTTTAGAGCATCGTAAGTAGCTCTGCATACCCAGAGCCTTAGATATGAAAGGTGACAGGTGACTTCGGATCAAAATACTTCAGAGAAGAGTTTGAAATTTACTCTTTTTTTTTCTTCTTTTTGTCTTTTTTCTTTTAAAAATGTGTATGCATCCATGTGCAGTGGTGCACATTTGTAATCCCAATGACTCAGGAGGCCCAGGCAGGAGGATCACAAATTAAAGGCCAGCTTCAGCAACTGAAGGAGACTCTGTCTTAAAATAAAATAAAAACAAATTTTTAACGGGGCTGTGGATGCAGCTCCTGGGTTCAGTCTACTTTTCTTCAATTCTGCTAGACAAAGAGCAAATGAGAAGCAGCAGGACTTCTTTCTTTTTTCTCTTTTTCTTTTCTTTTTCCTTTTTTTATTTTTCTTTTATTTTTTTAGCTTTCCTGATCACTGCTCCATCCTCAACAATTCACAAACTTTGTATTATCTTTGTCCTTTCTGCAGTTCATTGGGATGATTATTGATTTATGAGCAGCCTTAACACGTCTCTTTCAGGCATTCTGAGTCACCATGACAGCAGCTCTGTAAATAGATCAATTCCTGCCTCTAAAATTTGATGCCTCCTGACCTAACAAACCATTATTTTGGCTAAATTCACAAAGAATTCTTCATGTTTGGCAAAGCATCTCTAAATTAGTCTCTGAAGGGCTGAGGTAATATTGTAGCTATAGTGAGTGGAAATAACAGAGCACATTGAACTTCATTAAAGGCCACTTGTTTATTGAGGTAGATTTGCTGTCCAATAAACAACAGGATGGGATCATTCTGTAGCCTTTGGATAACTCCATTAACTAGCACCTGAATTTAAGAAGAAAACAAGAATCCTGGTCACTGTTCTCATACATCACCCATAACTTGAGCTGTCAGCAACCTCAAATGAGCAAATCCTTGTATAGAGGAGGAAAACACTCTTTTGGGGGGGCGGGGGAGGGACTTCTAGAACCTTCTCTGCCTTTCCTTCTCCTTACATGACTCTTCACTATTAACAAACATATCTTTTTAAGTCTCTTAATTATTAGGAAAAGAGAATGACATGGTGGAAAGGGAAAGAAGCTTGTAGCCAAGAAACCTAGTTCCACTCCTTGCACCTTTACTTAGCTAGATATTACGGTGTGAAGCAAAAGGTCAGTTAATGTTATGAAACTATCCTCCTCTCTATAAAACAGATAGTATGTCCTACCTTCAGGGTTGTCACAAGGAATGAGGTAATGCACGTAACAGCTATTTGTAAATCATGCAGCTCTTTTATAAATGTAAGATTTTTACCACTGTTCATTAACCCGGCCATCCCAAAAGGGTCAGAGATAAAACACAATTATGCTGATGTCACCATTAAAAACTTGCCATCTATTCAAGTTGTCTGTTTAATCCAGGTCTATGAAGTGTTACATTGTGTTCTTGTGAATCATGTCTGTGGCCCCCAGTAAAAGAACACACAGGTGGGAAACCAGGGATATTCTCCAATATCAAAGCGTTTTCCGTTCTTAGCTCTATAGTAAGTGATGTTCCACTTCATTAGTTATCAGACATTTGTAATACTGTTCTAATGTGTTGTAACCTCCTTGGGCTTAGCCCACTTCTTTGTCGGGAATCAGGATACATAGGGGAAAGGAGAAGTTCTAGCTTATTTTTCCATGGAGAGTTCCATGAACAGACTTCCATATACAGAATCTTTGGGTTACCCAACAATGACTGCAAGTCAATGATCAAAAATCTTTAATTCTGAGGTCTGTATTAGGAAACTCAACGGCTTGCAAATTTCTTCCACATTCTGAATTCATTTATCAGTTGGGGAAAAAAAAAAGATGATGCTATTTTGATCTCCACCTACTTGACCTTTCTCTGTGGATTAGTAGGTGCCATTTATTTGGCTTCCCCATGCCCTAAAATGTAAGCAATTTGCCTGTGGTCTTCCAAAAATTGAGAAGCAAATGGAATAGACATTTGGATGTTTTTGTGGAGTTGGCTTTATGGGCATTTGACCTTGATGGCTTGCTCAAGCTCACATTGCACATGGCCAATTTTATCTCAAAATAGTTTAGATAGGTAGATTTAAGATACAAACAGAGATATGATAAATTGTGGTATATATAAGTATTAAGAATTGTAATGCAAAAAAAAGAGAGAGTACGTGTATAATGGCATAATTTGGAGTGAACATACTTTATATACAGAGTTACAAAAAATTGTGCTGTAAATGGATAATAATGAATGTAATGCATTCCACTATTGTCATGTATGTAAAAAATAAATAAGTGAATAAATAAATAAATTTAAAAGATCCTTTTAATAAGTGTTCTTGGACAGTCACTGCCATTTATGGCTGCTTTATACCATGGAGAGTAGCTAAAGCAGGGCACATGTAGGGCCTCATAGAACATAATTCACACAGGACTTGAGCAAATCCACTCAAGGCTATCTACACAGCCTTTATCCAATGTTGTATTCATTCCAGGCAAGGCCCTTGATCTACAGCTGCTTCTGCAGCTTGACTTTGAACCAGAGAGTCACGGCTTCATCTGGTGTCACGGGGCAGTGTGAGGCAGGATTCAATTATGTTAGGCATTGGTGAGCCTGATAATATTTTCTCCCTTCAAATTTGTATACATTCTGAATTTAGGCTATCGAGAGACTCATGGCTAGACTTTGTCTTATCCAAGGGTTCAAAGAAACCATGTACCACAGGTCTTCAAGATGATTGGATTTACTGTTTGGCTTAATTTTAATAACATCTTTAGATTTCAGATGCTCAAGCTGAAGCTTCACCCATAGGAAGATGATGGGTTTTACTTTAAAAAGAAATAAAAGAAAGAACGAAGGGCACTTCATAGAATATGCCATCTTCTTGGGATAAGTGAAAAACATGGAAAGGAAATTCTTGTAGACAAAAATATTATGGGTATTTTTTTAAAAAAATCTGTGCTTGAAACATTAAGATCAATCATGGCATTACATAGTAACAAATGCTTTGAAAATCATACTTTAGTCTTGTGTCAGAACAAGGAAAGATAAATTGATTAAGCTTAGAAGGAGAAAAAGTTATTTTTAAAAGAAAGGTTGAACTTTTATAACCTTAAGAGATATCAAAGGGAAAATCAATCTTAAAGGTCACACAATAGTGAAATAAGAGAAAAAAAAAGAGGAGCCCATGTTTAACCAATCTTAAAAGGGGTATTGAAGAAAGGAGAGCTGTCTTAGCCATTAAGAAGTTTGAGATATTGACCACAGCCTGAGAAATTTTGCATGGGAAGAGAGACAGACTACTGCAGTGAAGAGAAATGTCTCTACCAGAGGCAACCAGGATCTGAAGTCCTGAGAAAATGTGGCTATGAATAACTGCTTGTAGAAGGACCACAGCAAGAGCAAGTGGAGGCCTCTCCTTAAAGATCAGGGTAGCTCTTCAATGTGGGTCCAGACTTAGGGACAAGATTAAAAAGATCAAAACAAAATAAAAACACACTTTTAAAAGTAAGCTTTAAAATGACATAGTCATCCTTAAGTGGGGGACAAAGTATTGTCTGCACCCTGAGGTTACGATCATAACCACAAACCATCAAAAGCAATCTGAGGGTCCCCATTGGCATTGTTGCCTCCCTAGGATTAAATTAGAAATCAATGATATTCTGGTCACTGTCAAGTTTACTGTTATTTTCACTAAAACCTATTTCTAGCCTCACTGAAGAAAAATACCTGTTTTCTCATTATAAAAGTAATGACAAATGTTATCCCCGAATAAGAATAAACAAGAAGAGTTCCATAACTGGGAGGCTATAATCACAAACCCAGGCAAATAACCCATCTTTATGGGAACCAGAGGATCCAGGAAAATCGGTAGTTAAGATCTGTACAGAAAAATTAACTTGACTTGAGTTTTAATGAACCACACAATAAAATAAACATGTTTATGGTACAAAAGCACACTCAGCAAAGATGTTCAAAGAGGAAAGAGTCTGAACAAAAGATTTACCAATTCTCTCCTTTTTTAATCCAACAGCCATCTTTTAGAGGAAGCAAAATTTATCAGAATGCTACAGGGAAGCAGGTAGGTGTCCCTACCATTACCTTCTCCACCTGTCTGCAGAGCTTTGCAATGTCCGGAATAATTATCTGAGACCAAACTTAAGAAACCATTCATTTATTCTTTTGTTCATTTATCAAACATTATTGAGCAACTAATCCATCACAGATCACATGAATACCATCCACTTAGATAGTCTACTAAGGAAGGGAGGTGAGGAACAGGTGACCATGCTACTGACCATGGTCACACTCTGGTGGGTCCATAAATATGCTAGGCTGGAGGTTCCTAGAAACTTAAGTAGTAGAACTGTAACCAGAGTACAATTATGACCAAATGTTGGGGTGCACTTTTTTATTCAGAACTGGATTGAACCTAGGGTCTCCTGCATGTTAGGCAAGTGCTCTGCCACTGAGCAGCATCCCTAGCCCTGGGGTGTACCTTCTAATCAACCCCCAGTGCTGAACATGGGGCTGGTGTGCTTTTCCTTGAGGACTTGTAAGTAGAATAGGTGTCCACATGAGAAGGGCAGTAGATATTAATGAAGAGTAATTTTTTTCTTTGATCTGTCCCTTTGCAAAAATGGCACCAGTCTGCCAGACTGCAGTTGATATGTGACAAGACAAAGAAGAGCCTCCTGCTGCCGCAGTCTGGCTGGGCACAAAATCACGAGCCACTCACAGCCTTGTAGATTCAAACAGCAATTCCTTATTCCCGAACTCACACCGGCACTCTACACACGTTCTGGGCCAAATCCACGTTCTGGGCCAAATCCACATATTCCACCAGGCTCCAAATCCCAAATACTTTCTGAAACCCACGAGAACTCAATGGGAACTCAAGGAGCAGGCGTGCCTGAGGCAGAAGGATACGCCCTATTCCCAGCAGGGTACACCTTAAACCTGGAACCGCCCTGGTCCTTGAGCAAGGTCACCTTACTCAAGCATACATGCAATGTCACTGAAAATGACCTGGATCCAAAGGCAAGCCCATTTCCACAATGGAGAGTCCTTCCTCTAAGCAAACTGGGGTACACTGGCAAGGAAATTGCCATGCATCATACCTACTTGGCTAATGGCTCTCAGCATCCTGCAATGATCTTCCCTTGGTTAGTGCACAATTACTGGACCATGTATTTCAAAAGAGGATGCAACCAACATTGCACAGACAGGAGAGGCTCCTGGGCCTGCAGGAATCAAATCCAATAGGCCTACTCTGGGCTTCACCACGTGCACCCTCTCCAAGTGGACTCTAACACATCTTCTTACATGTTGCATCAGTCCCGAGCTTTCCACGCTAACCTGCCCCACACAGGTACCTGTCACAAGACCATTCTTCTTTCTCTATGAACTTGTTTCTACCTTCACACCTGACACCTCGCACTGTTCACCTGACTCTTACCTGAGCACTCTCCCTGGCTTTGCTTCTATCTTGTGTAAATCCTCTCTGACTCTCTGCAGGTTTATAAGGCCTTCATTCTCAGCATAGCTTTTTATAGAAATGATGGAATACTGAGTCAAAGGGAAGTCGGATAAGTAGATTTCCTAACTCTATGGGGAAAACTTGAAAAATTAGTATCTTAGATGAAGGACAATGTATGTCACCCATACCGCCCCATGATTCCAAAGTTGTTTCCAACCAAAGTAACTGGTTATTAGATATGAACTGTAACTCTGATGTTTTTGTAGTCCTGATGTTTTCCCACAGAGACATCTGGACTATTCTATTATGCTCATCTTTATGAAAGATTCAGCTACATTATAGTGAAGACAAGGTACTAATGTCTAAACTAGATGGTAGATCTGAGATGATAGTCTTGGAGACCTTATATTTATTATTGACATAAAGAAACGCTTGGGTTTATCCTGGGATCTCTCCACATGGTTGTGATGGATCCGATGTACACAACTGTAGTTGTAAAACTGGAAGCAGCCTGCCTGACACAGAGACACCAGCTTTAGAGTTAGATTGACCCATGCCCCATGTTATTACAGCTTCTTTGGAGCCCTGTGAACTAAAGTGATCTCCTTGGCCTTGCTGGTACTTAACTGTTTCTGTTACCTGAGAGAATGGTTGAATGAGAGTGGGAAACGTCTCACAGACCCTTCAACAATTGCAAGCTAGAGAAGCTTGACTAAGAGTATACTCTTTAATAATCTCTCTTTGTACAACTGTATGCACATAATTTTAAAGAAAAATACTCAATAAGCATGTCTGAAGCAAGCAATGGGCCAATATGAACCTGTTCTGGATATGGACAGTCTGGGCAGCAGAACCAAGAGAACAGAGCCAGGGCAATGAACAGGAAGCAAGCCTGGATCACAGGCAAAATAAACGTATCCTATAACCCCTTGCTGAGGGTTTTTAAAACCAATGTGATATCAAACCAAACTGGTACTCTGAATCTGCATGTCAGCCAGCCATATATCTGCAGACAGATGCAAATGTCAATACTTTTGCCATCTTCATAAATCCTTGTATGATTACTTTAAACCAATGAAATTTGATCCTTTATTAATGATCATTTATAATTGAGTATTTGTTTGCTTGTTATAGTCTATTTTTTTTCCACTAGGTGGTAAATTTTATAATGGTTTGGAATCACACGTGTCATTCACCAGTGTGTCTCCACTGAAGACATACAGAAACCTTAATTTAAAAAAATGAAGACCTAAACATGACAAAGAATATGGTTTGGTTCTCTTGCCCAGGAAGGAAGACACTATGTATATATTTGCAAAGAAACTTTCCCCAAAGTGAACCCTGGGGTGCTTTATTTCTTTATAAGCATGAGAGAGAATAGCAGTGACTAATCTGGGGATCTCTCCACGTGGTTGTGGTAGAATCAAACTCCATGGAAACCTCACAGAGACATTTATATTTGAATCCCAGCATCCCCCCGTGTGAACCATTGGCATTATTTTAATATTTCCCCTTTGGCTATACTGTAGTCCCTATCCTTCCTCTGGTCATTATTTTCAGGCACATGAGCCTTTCTGGTCTATTTGATAGATGTTCCTACCAATAGGATCACATGCTTCTTGTCTCTTTTATTGTTTATCAATGTCTGGTATGAGAAAAATCTCCTGAAAACAAAAGATAAAATAAACCTGATAGCATTGGGCTTTGAGTGTTGGATTTAAATTCTGGATCATTTACTTACTAGCACATAAGAGAATTAGGATGTGTAAACTATGGGTTCCACTTCTGCAAACAAAATGAGAATTCAAATTAGTTCTACTTCATGGAAATGTTGTAAAAAAAAGAAATAAAACAATATTTATAAAATCCTTCAATTATCATACATTTATTAAGTGGCTACTTTGTGACAAGCAATTCAGAAGGTAGAAAATATTAGAATATGGCCATTAGACTTTCTGAATGAGTGAGTAAATGAATTACTATATGAATTTTTAAAATTTGCACTGAAGAGTAATGGGCAAAATCCCAAAAAATATGCCACCCTTTAAGTTATTCCAAAATGTGAGCCATTTTGATAAGACTTTCATGTATCTCCAGGTTATTTCACTTCCAAAACATGAGAAATTTAGTTAAATCTATGAAAGGATACTCTTCTGATAAATTCATTTATTTCACTGAGCTGTAATTTTCTTTTTTTGTCTTTTGTCTTTTGAATTTCGGATAGTTTCTCTAAGCTGTATTCAATTAATGTTTTTAAATTTTGAACATTTTTTCCACATTAAGCTACTACATAGACTTTTAGATTTTCATCATATAGACATCAGGATAGAGACAGAAAACCAGAAAAATAAGATAATAGGCATTTGAGCACCCATTTGTCTATATTTTTCTTGATTTGAGCAACAAAATATGCAGGTAGCCAGAAACTGACAATGTCAACCTAGTTAGTTTTTCACCCCAGACACACATGTATGCAGTCTCTACTATGGCCCAGGCACTGTGCCTCTTATTTGACTCCTGTATACAGTAATGGAGAGAACAGCCCAATGAGAAGGTTCAAAGATCAGGCTAATTTAAACTATTTAAGTAGTTTAAATGAGAAAGCCTGAGATGGGGCAAATTAGAGCTCCAATTCCACTTATTTGCTGCTTATTTGCTGCTTAACCTTGAACACGTGCTGCAGACTCTGAGCCCAAGCTTTCTCACCCTTAAAATAAGAACTGACAGTCTTATTTTGAGAACCATGAAGCTGGACTGTGGTACATGTCTGTATGTGCAAACTCAACTCAGTGTTCAAGTCCTAGGGAGGAGAGGATGAGTGCTGTGCTCATTCCTGTCCACGTCTGTGTCTTTTCTTCCTCTGGAATCAAATTAGATCATCAGAGTGGGGAAAATCCGTCACAGTTAGAAATTGGGGGTGATTTCTGGCATAGATCACTCTTTTGAAAGGACAGAATGTAATGCTCTGAGTAGAAGCCACGCATATAGCCGGAGAACTTACTATCAAATTCCTGGTAGTAATTACTGGTCAGAACAGGATTTTGTCAGTGCCATAGACTTAATGACTCAAGAAGGTAAAGTGCAGTTCATTTTCTGCCATCTTGCAAAATGCCATAGAGCAACTTCTGCAGCAAGAGTCGAATGTGGGTTTCAACCAGATCAAATAGTTCACCATCTGTTCACGAAAGATAAAACCCCTCTTCCTGTGTAATAGATCAACAAGGATTTAAAGCAAAAGGAATTGTCTCAAATTTCAGCATCAAATGACTGTGTTTATGCAACCAAAAATTGCACACAGGGAACAAATAAAAAGAGATCATCCCATAAAACTGAGCAATATAAACTTTGAAATCCCTTTCTGCATCTCTCAGAAACATTTCATTTGTATTTTATGGAAGAGGATAGGAAAACAGTGAAAATTATATTTAATGGAGTGCCAGGTAGTTCAAATAAGTTTCATTATTTTAAGATTCCAACCTTTAAAATGCCATCTTTCTCTCTCCTGGTTTTCAAAGCCATTTCAGGTCTTAATTACTTTTGTACAACACATATAGGATGAAATTTCTGTATATTAAATGTATAATTAAGTAATCAATTTATATTTAGAAACAGTAAACAACTGAAAACAAAATGCAAAACCCAGAAAATTCAAAAGAACCTTGAACAACATTCTTTAGCAAGGGAATTTAGCAAAAATAATTTAATACAAAAAATTAAAGTACCAAGTCAATTTTATTTTTAATGAAACAAAATGAAATTTAATAAGTGAAATAATTTAAACATACTAAGTACCTAGAAAGAAATCTAAGAGCTATACAACAATGTTACACTGAAAACTACAAACATATCTTAGAGAAATTAGAGAACATCTAAATCAATAGAGGGATATACAAATACATGGATATGAAGACACATTTTACAAAGGCATAAATTATTCTCAACTCTATCTGACCCTCTAAGAAGTACCAATCAAAATCCTCAGTGGATCGCTTTTATTAAATAATTAATTGCAATTATATGAAAATGTAAAGAGCCAAATAAATCAAAGACAATCTTCAAGATGAAGATGTAAGTTTAAGTTAGAGAACTTATACTACCATATGTCAGAATTATTATAAAGCTAGATTAATTAAGTCTATGTGCAAAGATAGACAAAAGACTAACAGAACCAAATATTCTAAAAGCAGACAAATATATGAGTATTTTATTTAAGCCAAAGAGTATATTGCAAACCAATGGTGAAAGATAGTCTTAAAACACACACACACACACACACACACACACACACACACACAATTCTGGGTTAATTACATACCCATACAAATGAATGCATTTTGATGCCTATACACAAAAATCAAAACCAGAAAGATCTCTGATCAACATGAGAAAAGCAAAATAATAATGGTTTTGAATGTTAACGTATCTATGCGTTTGAGATAGACAAAGTTTTCTTGAACAGAAAGCAAAAGTCATTTACCAAAAATTATATATATATATATATATATATATATATATGTGTGTGTGTGTGTGTGTGTGTGTGTGTGTGTGTGCATATGTGTGTGTATATATATGTGTGTGTGTGTGTGTGTGTGTGTATAAACACCAGAAACTTCCTAAGCAATCCATGATGTTTATGTTATGTGATCTTGCATATGATGTCCCTTCTCTTAAGAGTATCCTTTTTGGGCTGGGGATGTGGCTCAAGCAGTAGCGCGCTCGCCTGGCATGCATGCGGCCCGGGTTCAATCCTCAGCACCACATACCAACAAAGATGTTGTGTCCGCCGAGAACTAAAAAATAAATATTAAAAAAATTCTCTCTCTCTCTCTCTCTCTCTCCTCTCTCATCTCTCTTTAAAAAAAAAAAAAAAAGAGTATCCTTTTGACTTTATTCTTCTCTCCAGTCTCATCTCAACAACATTTTCCCTGGGAAGTTTTCTCTTCCCAGACCTTTGGATGTATACACACACACACACACACACACACACACACACAAATATACATGTGTGATAGGCTACATTAAAATTAAGAACTTTTATTTGTTGGACTATTCCATTAGGAGATTGTAATATCAGCCCAAAGAATAGGTGAAAGTTTTTGGAAAAATGATAACCACAAAAATAGTTTAAATCATATACTCAAAATACAAAAAATATTTAAACTGATGTTTCATAAGATGATATCCAAAATGCTAAAAACATATGAAATGGTATTTGATTTCATTAGGAATAAGAAAATACAAATTATAATCACAATTTGATACCACTATGAACCTACCCAAATGAAAGACTGCATATTAATAATTTAATATCAAAAATTCAAAGTGTTGGCAATACTATGGTGCAAACTCTGAGTCGGTTAATAAATTGGAGCAGTCACCTCAGAAAATTGTTTATTGATATCTACTAAACACTGAAGATATGACTATTCCAAGTCCCTTAATTTAATTTCTATGTTTATAACCAACACTATTCACTAAAAAAAACCTTTGGCAGGATGTTATTCAGAATGTTCTCAAACTTTGTAAACAACCCAAATGTTATCAATGGTTGAATGATAAATTAATCATGCTGAATTCCTACAAACAAATCATGTAAATAAATGAGAGTGAAGCAACACTGCCACATACATCAGGGATGGGTCTCATAAACATGATCTTGAATGAAAAAAAAAAGCAAAACTGTATGATTTCACTTATGCAAAGTTCACAAACAATCAATGAATGAGTCCCACTCCCAGATGCCAGACTGAAGCTCTAAATGCAACTCTAGTCATACCACATTTCATATTTCTCCTAACATGAATTTTGTTTACTTTATCAGATCACAGAAAAGAATCATCCATCTGATCCTTACTTTTCCTCTCTGGCATTGTCTCTTAACAGTCCTCAATTGGCCTCTGATATTTCAAAGCGTCTTAAACACCAGAAATTTCCTAAGCAACCCATGATGTTTATGTTAGGGGGTCTTGCATATGGTGTCCCTTCTCTTAAGAGTATCTTTTTGACTCTATTTTTCGCTCCAATCTCATCTCACCTGGGAAGTTTTCTCTTCCCTGACCGTTGGGTGTTTAGCTCAGCTGATCCTCTTATAAACTCCCATAGTCTCATCCCATCATGGTACCTGGAAAGTTGCACTTAATCTGTTTATCCAACTCATTACTCTAGGACCTACTCAGGAGCAAAGACTATTTTATATCATTGGCTCCTAATCCTGAATAGTTGGATACAAATGAGCGAATGAGAGGAAAAATGAAAGAGCACGCTATTGAACTGCCTTTCTCAGCAATACTCTTGTGGAGATTTTGTAAAAGAACTTTGTAAAATCAAGTTAAGATTGAATTTTCTGGAAAGCAATTACTTTAAGTTCTACCCTTTACAGAAATGCAAAAACCTTCCATAGAAAGATAGATGATAAGGGGCTGGGGATTTAGCTCAGTTGGCAGAGTGCTTGCCTCACATGCACAAGACCCTGGGTTCAATCCCCAGCACCACCAAAGAAAAAGAAAGGAAGAAAGATAAATGATAGATAAATAGGTATTTAGATACATTGATAGATGAATAGATATAGATTGACAACTGTAGAGATGGATAGATATATGAATTGATAGACAAAACTAGATAGATAGATAGATAGATTTCATATGGTAGAAATGGACTCCAATGCTTTAATCCACATGCCCAGTTCTAAAAGGAATTCAAATGTCCTAAGCATAAGGAAACTTGAAGAATATGGTTTCTTTGGAAGTCCATTGTTATTAATCTCACAAAAATGATTCATCCTTCCAACTTCCAAATTGCTCTTAAATCAGGGGTATGAGGTTGAGGGAAAGCTACCTCTTCTTTTGTAAGTGTTTGGGGAAAGTACATTATAAATGGTCTCATTGCTCCTCTGGGGAGGATGAAGTTCTTTACTTCATTTGAAGCCCAAAGATCCTAATTTAGAGCTTATGTTCTTGAGGATTAGCTCCATATAGTAGAAGATCTATGAAAGAATAAAAGTGAAATCACATCTTTGCAGGCTAGAGAGAAAAGATTTGAAGTTTTATTCTCTTGATACTCATGAAGAAAGACATTTGGAGACCAGATCCAGGGGGAAAAAGTAACTAGTGTCTACCATCAATCAGTCTGTAAGTGTGGATCTGCTACTTTCACATCAAGACAGGTAAAATTATCTGGTATCTTTTTTGATGTGAATTTTTTTCTAAAGCACACACTCATCAACTACTACTCTGTGAACATTTTTTTTTTCCTGTGAGTGACCAAGACATACTTATCTGAGCCTTCCTTTCAGCATCTTCTCCAGAACTTTTTACTTACATGATTCTCAGCAGATGAGGTTTTGAACAGATCCTCAAACATCCTGTGAACCTAATATGCAGGAAGCATCTGATTTTTTTTTTTTTACATGAAAGCTTCTAAGGGATAGCAGTTCCTGGCCTCAGTTTTATCTATATTCTTTGGACATTTGTTTGCAACAGAATTTTGCTTCTAATTTGCTGCATGATGGACAGTGGCAGCTGCACATAAAGCAGATCTGAGCCCACGAGAGAAGAGGGAGCATCCATTACCTCCAGTTTGTGCACATTACTATCATTACCCTTCTGCATCTGAGCATGAGCTGCAATCATCTCTTATCAAAAAAGTATAAAATATCCCCTATTTCCTGTAGTGCCACTGGCTTCTTGTGACTCATTGTGTCATTTTCCTCAGCTGGTGATGCCTGTGTCACCATAAGTTACATGGCAGTGATACCGCTCATCCTTTTGGATTGAACATGTTTGTATGGTGATTTGCAAATGTTGCACGTATGTATCTGTGTATGTGTAAGTGCTTATGTTTGAATGCATTCAGTCAGTCATGAAAGCAGTCATAAAGAGAGAAAAATCTAGGAATTTAGAAATAAGTGGTAAAATAAAAAGCCAACCTACATGAATCAAAGGAAAAAAAAAACATGCAAAGTTACTCACAGAGACAAAATGTTTCTAGACCAGAAAAGTTTGAAAACCTTCTGAGTGACAATGGAAATGCATCCCTAAATATGAATGATCAAAGAAGGTGCAATCGGTTAGACTGAGAAACACTGGGACAAAAGAATTTTTTTGAGATACAATTATCATTAGTCCCATCCAGCCCTCTCCAGGGCAAGTGGATACTCTGAAGAAATGATGATGATAAAGCCAATTGTGCTTGGCGCAAAATATCTCATTCACAGAGACCTTAACTTTTGCACACACACATATCATACTAACCAATGTTCCAAACATGAAGATGTTTTCCCAGTTCCCCCTACATCAGGTAAAAACAGATTCTGAATTGAGCACATGAATATCCCCAACAGTGTGCATGGATCACATATAGGTACACACATACATAGGCATATATACACAGAGAGAGATTAAGATCACACATGAGCTTAAATACATATGTCCTAAGTGTGCACAAGTTTACTTGCTGTGTCCTTTGTTGGTGTTTACTTCTCCGGAAGTCAAATCAGTTCTGAAGCACTGAAAATTGTGAGCACGTAAGTAAAGACGTGCCTGAAGGCTTCAGGGGTGAAATAACTGAGAACATTGTCAAAACAGGGATGGAGACAAAGCCTCATGGATTTTAGAATGGACATCAAAGAGAGTAGAAGTAGAAGATGCAGAATGGAGAGGAATTTGAGGGAGCAAGGTGTTTGGAAGGCCAAAGAATGAGGAAGATAGAAGACACTCAGGGAGATTGCTGAAATGATAAGAAATTCTAACCAGCAAGTGAAAAATAATAAACATGTGATTTAGATGCAGGGAAATAATTTCAGTGACTGCCTGGTCCAAGATGTGGATGTGGGAGATCATTGAATATGAGCTAACAATGTTTTCTGATTCATTCAACCGTTCTGACTTTTGACATCAAGGATGACAGCAGAAAGACAGGGAGAATATGGATTAGGTGCTCAGTCTTTCAAAAACTGAAGGCCATATAGTTTACTGACATAACTTGTTTCCATACTTTGTTCTTGCTCCTCCCATCTGATATAATGCCATCCCTGTTCCAGGTTGCCATACCACATCTGAACAGAAAACACATGTATTTCCCCAAGAATATGAATTATTTTTTATATATTCTCTCTACCATATAAGTTCATATATGCATTCAAAAACATAAATCAGTGGTTATCTCTGTTTATGCTCCTTGTAATATCACAATCATGGGGAAAGTTTTGACTGTGAACTGTGGAAAGCAGTGACAGTGAATGGAAGAGCAGTATCTGAAATTGAAATTGGGGGTCCCTGATGACTTCGTAGCTGTGGCATACTTGGTGCCTGGAAAAGTTTCTGTGTAAAGGTGCAGGATGCTTAGTTGCTATGGTAATGCCCTTCATGAGGAGGATCTATGCTAGAGTCTTATCAACCTCCACCTTGATCTCAGGCACACAGCTCCTGGGAATAAAGGAACTCTTTTACTAGACAACCGCAATGTTTCACCAGCTCTGCTGCTCCTGAACCTGCCTAACTTTAAACAATGAACTTTCTTGAGAGCTACACAAAGCTTCTAACATTGCACATTGTGACCATGATGTAAATGAGGAATAAACTGCATAATGTTGCTAACTCTGTAAATTTCATGAATGCAAAGAATAATTAGTGTGTGTGTGTGTATATATATAAAATAAAGATTGCTGGCATAAGTCTTTAGGACTGCTTCCCCATCAGAGAGCAGTGCTCGACCCAATCCCAGTTGTTATCTTCAAAAATCTGTGCACATGAGTCTTTATTTTTCTAATCTCCCATCACCCCTCGAAGAAACCTGATAGTTTGCCTGCACTGGTTGGGGCAGTGATCAAGGTAATACATAGGAATTTTTTCAGGTGGTATTAAAAGAATCAGGACAGAGTTGCAATACAGAGATTCAGAAAGAAAGATATATATATTTTTTAAATGGACCATGTATTTGTGAGAATGCAGGGCACTGGTGATCTGGATGAGCATGATATTGATGAAGTTTTCAGGGCAGAAATGTGAATTCTCTTGGACTGATGAGTAGGTGGAGAGGGAAGAAGTAAAGAAGGTGCTGAGGATAATTCACTCCTTGAGGTGCTTATCTCAGAGAGACATAGGAGAATATTTGAAGAACTGTTTTTAAGAATCCCAATTATTGATGCTATGGTAAAAGACACTTTCAGATTATATGTTGCTAAGATAAGAAGATACATATTATTTTTATTACCTTTTTAGTGCATCGCAGTTATACATAATAGGAGTTCATTCTAACATATTCATAAATGTATACACCATATATTTCTCCATTTAATCTCCATTACTACCCCCTTTTCTCTCCTCCTCCCTCTCTCAATACCCTTCCTCTACTTGCCCTCTTTCTAGTTATTTATTTTTAATTGGTACATTATAGTTGTATATACAATTGGAATGCACTGTGATATATTCAATATGGAGTTTCCTCAGAAAACTAGGCATAGAACCACCATATGACTCAACTATAACACTTCTTGGTACTTATCCAAAAGAACTAAAAGTAGCATAATGCTACATATATACTCATGTTTATAGCAGCATAATCCACAATGTCCATCAATATAAGAATGGATAAAGAAGATGGTACTATATACACAACGGTATTCTACCCAACCATAAAGAAAAATGGAATTATGCCATTTTTCTGGTAAAAGGATGGAACTGGAGAACATCATGCTAAATGAAATAAACCAGACTCAAAAATAGTCAAAGGTCAAATGTTTTTTTTTCCCTATATATGGAAGCTAAAGGGAAAAAAGAATAAAAGAAGGTGATATTGCAAAAATAAAAGGGAGATCAGTAGAATAATCACAGAGGACCAAAAGGGAGGGTGAAAGGGAAAGAACTGGGGAATGAAGTTGACCAAAGTTTGCTATGTGCATCAGCGACACATTTGATCTTTCTATATTGATCTTATTGATCCTGCAATCTGACTAGAACTTGTTTGTTCAAATATCTTTTTAGTAGATCCTGTGAAATTACAGATGATTATGTCTCCACAAAAAAAAATAATAATAATTTTACTTCTTTCCAACCTAGATGCCTTTCATTTGGTTTTCATTGTTTCATCACACAAGTCAAAATCTCCTGGTGAAAGGAGACACTCTGCTTCGTTCTTTATCCTGGAAGAAAGCATTCTGTCTTCCACCATCAAAACTGATTTTAGCTATAAGCTTTTGGAGATGCCTGTTAGGAAGATAAGATTATTTACTCCACTTCCAGGTTTGATAAGAGTTTTTATCTGGAAGGTTTTATGAATTTTTGTTTTGGGGGAGTGTACTGGGGATGGAACTCAGGGGTACTCAACCACTGAGCTCATTCCTGGCACTTTTCTGTATTTTATTTAGAGACAGGATCTCACTAAGTTGCTTAGCACCTCGTTTTTGCAGAGGCTAGCTTTGAACTCGTGATCTTCCTGCCTTAGCCTTGGGAGCTGCTGGGATTACAGGCATAAGCCATAGAGCCCAGCATGAATTTTAACAAATGCTTTTTCTCGATCCATGGAGATGATCATGGGTTGTTTTTAGTCTCTTGAAATAGTGAATTATGTTAATTAGTTTTTAAATGTTCAACTAATCTTGTATTCCCAGGATTATCCTCATTTGGTCATAATGCAGTTTTCTTTTAATAAATTGTTTGATTTACTAAAATTTTGTCAATAATTCCTTCATGAATATTTATGAAAGTTACGAGTACTTCTTAGGTTTCTTTCCTTGTGATGTAGTGCTCTAGTTTTGGAATCAGGAAAATGCTGGTCTCATAGGATGAGTTGCTAAGTAGTCTTTTCAGATTTATTAGAAGAGATTGCATAAAATTGGTACTATTACTCTTTAAATGTTTGGTAGAATTCATCAGTGAATCCATCTGGGTCTGCAATTTTCTGTTTCTTTAATAGACAGAGATACTGTGGTTTTATATTTGAGTAAGTTTTGATATCAATGTCTTTCAAATAAACTGTCTCTTTCATGTGCTTAATCAAATGTAATGAAATAAGACTATTAATAATACCTACTTGTTTCAATATCTATATACATCATAATGTCTCCTTTTTATTCCTGATAATAACAATTTCCTGCTGTCTTTTTTTTTTAACTGATTAACTTGGAGACGTGTTTAACAATTATAATAATCCCAAGGAACTGGAATTTGGTTTCATTTATTTTTCTCTATTATTTTTCTCTTTTTATTTTATTGCTTATATCTCTTATCTTCATTATTTCGTTCCTTGAACTTGCATTAGGCTTGTTGTTATTTCTATTCTTCTTTTGATTTATTAATATGTGATTTGAAGTTGCTAATTGAGGTCTCTTTTCTAATATAATACTTAGTGCTAAAAATTTCCCTCTCATACAGTTTTAGTTGCATGTCATACATTTTTAATTGTTTCAATTTAATGTTTCAATTTCATGTAACAATGAATGATTTTTAAATTTGACTTTTGATTTTGTCTTTAACCCATAGTTAACTTAGAAATATGTTTTTTAGTTGTCAAATATTTGGAAATTTCCCAGAGATCTTTCTGTTATTGATTTCTAATTAATTCTATTGAAGTCTTTGCATGCTGTGAACCTTTCAAAATTCATTGAAATATTTTATGACACAAAATTTTATTGTGTTCTCTTGAACACTATGGGGTTTTTTTTTTTGTTCGTTTATTTCTGGATAGAGTATTTTTTAAATGTGAACTAGATTCAGCCAATTAACAATGTTCTTTAATAAGTCTTTCCTATTATTTCTAATTTTCTATTTATTTGGCTAATAAAATATCTGAGAAAAGAAATTCAAAATTCCGAATTTGTAAATTTCTCCTTTCAGTTCTTTTGGTGTTGCTTAATGTAGTTGAACTTCATTAGGAGATTAAAAGTTTAGGATTATTACTTTTTTTTTCACTAACTGACCCTTGGACATCATGAGATAAGCACCTTTCTCTGTGGTGAAGTTTCCGCAAGGAATGAGAGAAGAGTAAGTGAGAAATGAAAGACGGAGACTAGGCAGATACACAGAGAGAGTTTATTTGTCAGAGCTGATATATAAAGGCCATCTCTCTATAGCAGAAACAGGCAAAACAGGTTTGGGTTCTGGGACTTGTATCAGGGAGACTCAGGAATCAGAGCTGGGCAGATCCTAATGCCAGTGGTTAGGGGTTGGGTTGGTATGAGGGAGTATTGAGCCTTTCTCAGAAACGCCCTTGGGCAGGAAAGCGAAACTTTTTCCTTAAGTTGGTGATTGTCACTTTAGGATGGCCATCCAGATGCTAAGCAAGGACCTTACACGTGGTAATATATTTTACACTCAATGTATTTTATTTAATAATATCATAGCCACCCCAGCTTTCTTTTGATTTTCTTTCTTTTGATTGTTAGTATGTTTCCAATCCTTTTTTAGCTGTATTCATCCTTAGATTTGGAGTGAGTTTCTTATCATTAACATGTAGTAGCAACTTGCCATTTTATCCTGCCCTTTATTTGTGGTATGATCAAGGGCTTACACTGAATGATTCTACTGATATTTTTAATTTAGACCTACTTTTTTTCAAATTTGTTTCCTCTTCTATATTACCCAACTGCTTCTTCTTTTCCATGTCTTCTTTTGTATTAAGTCTTTGCGTGATTTGTCTTTATATCTTCTATTGGCTTATTCACTGTTATCACTCTCTTTTTGAAGGTGTTGCTTAAGTTTTATACACACTGCTTTCACCTATTACTGTCTCCCTTCAACTAATGTACCACTTCACATATAGTGTAATGATCCCTCCTGGACTTTGTACCAATCGTGTGATCAATTTTACATCTACTTATAAATAATATCTAAGCCTTTCATGAGATCAACAGGTCTGGATTACCCGCTTGCCTGAACTTTGCTTTAACTCAAGTCTTGATGCTGGGTCTTGCCTGATGTTGAGACATGGGCAAAGGACAGGTAGTCAGTGTAGATAATAAACAATTGGGTCAGAAAGATGAGGGCTAATTGTCAAACAAAAGGAAATGGTTTGCTAACACACACACATACAACTAGTTGCTAACACTCCTGGGAATCACTCCTTCCAGATGCAATGAGTTGCTAATGTTTACCCTCTGGGCTGCTTTTTCCTGCCCTTGAGCAATGGGGGGGGGTGGGAATCTGAGATTTATAAAAGAGACAAGACCACCTCCTCCCACAGTTACCCAGCTCTGGACCCTGACATCTCTCCAGAGAAGTCTGCTATCTCTGTTCTGTCTCTTGCTTAAATAAAACTTGCTTTCTATGCTTGCTTTGGCATTTCTCAGGTGTTTGATCTTTAACATCAGGGGAAAGGGGACCTGATTCTGATTTCCAGGACTGGTATCCATATCATAGCTAAACTGCAGCCTCAGTGACCTGGACTTGAACAAAGGGGACTTCCTGTGCCCCAATAGGGTCAGGCTTGGCATCTTCAGCCCTGTGATCTTCAACCCCACTTACCAACCACGCAAATGCCTAGAATTAGAACCCTGGCTTTCAACTGTACTGATGGCCTGATGGCCTAGTGACCCCTCAACTACCTCTGGAGGCAGTCACAGCACTCTAATGGAAACTCAAAGCTCTCTTACCACAGTCTCACTGAAACTACATCATTCGCCATTGCCTTGCTAAGGGAATGTCACTGGGCATCCAGAGGCCAGGCCATGGCAAGAACAAAGTTTCACTTTATTTTAGCAGACAACAGAGGCCCTCTTTGATTTAGTCATTCATTCTTGGACTAAATCACCTTTTACAGTGAAATTCTTCATCTCCTGGCCCTACCTTCTTGGTTCAATGCTTCCTTCTGTGCCCATTCCTTTACCCTTCCTGGAAACAACCAGAGTCTGTGGAATTGAGGGAATCTTTTCCATTCTTTTCCCATACCTCCACCATCTTTTGTGTCCTCTCACCTTAGAAGTGGATTTCAGTTTGGGTGTAACAATGGTCCCTTCACCTTCTGAATATAGCCTCATGGCCCTAAGGTTTATTTATTTTTTCTCTCCCTTCACTCCCTTTCCCCTCCCTAACAAGATTAGGGAGACACTGTTATCTTCCCCCGCTCCCCTAGTTAATTACCCTTGAATCCATTCACTACAGGAAGGAGATGTCTGCTGAGAATCTGGGAAGTGAATATCTCCCAAATGAATAAGTGAATCCTAACAGCCATCTGGGTGCCCTGGGACCCCCTACCATGTAACCCTTGAAGTTCCTTTAAGCACCCCCCACCTTCCTAATAGGGAGAGTCACAGCCTTTGGGACAGGAGTCCCCTGTCCTGTGTTTCTCCTTTGCTAGCAAAGCAATAAACCTTCTTTTTCCTTTTTCTCAAAACCCTTTCATTATTAAGTTGGCATTGATTGATATTGGGGATAGGGACCGAGCTTTTGGTTATACAAATAGTTCACTTACACTTTCCTGATCGTAAATTCATTGTTTTCCCCAAATTATTAAGTTTTTCAAAATCTTTCTCTCTAAAATAAACATTTTTGAAAAACAGGCAAAGCAACTTAGGCTAAAATTCTAAGCAACTTGACATCTAAGAGCACACACACTCTGGAACCAAGTGATCAGTGTTTCCCTTCCATTTCTCACATCCTACCTCGGTGTCTCAGCTTCCTCATCTGTAAGTTGGGAATGAGTAATAGAAACGACTTTAAAAGAGAAGTGTCTGGGTGCATGGATAAATTAACATGCACACTATTCAGAATGTTAGCCAGAAATAGAGTGTGCCCTCAGGAAATACATAAAATTTGTTTTGATCTTCTTTAGTGTTTTCCAGAGATATGCACACCATAATTATGAAAATAACTGATCTTCCTTCCTTCTTTCCTTTATGCAATCACTCAACAGTAAGCAATGAATGTCTATTCTGTCCAAAGCAACATGCTAGGTAGGGGTTGAAGATTGAAAAGTGACAAAAAAAAGACGGAGGGCAACCTTGTGGGCAGAAAGAGGAAGCAGGTGTGAAAGAGACCTTTTCATACAATGAGATAAGTGAACAAATGGAAATTTGCAGTTAAGTTTATAGGAACACAAACCTCAATTCAGGAAAGATTTCATCATGAAGAAGAGGGAACAGAAATTCATAAAGTGGAATTCCCTGGGCTCTACCTCTCCCAGAAATAAATGGAAATCTACTGTTTTTAATTTTCCAGCATGTTGTAATAAGCAAATCCAAAGGCAGAGGAACACTCAAATACCTGTTAAAAGTTTTAGGCATTTATTCCAAATCAAAGAACCACAGTTGGCCTCCTGAGTTAAATAACTCACTGGCTCTAGTTATTTCCATAGTCTTTGTTCCATAACTACTCAGTTTTTAATCTGTGTGCAAAGCCCAGGGGGGGCGGGGGGAGGAGGAGCAGCTGTTTCCCTCAGAAAGAAGCCCTCAAAGAGAAACGCAGATCAAATAACACCAGAGACTGGCAGTTTGCTGCTTCTCCAGGGAAGGCAAGTCTGCAACAGCTGCCTGGTGGGTGGGGAAGGCTCAGGCTCACCCTGGTGACTGCAGCACAGCCATTGTTTCCTGGTAACTGGTACCGGATGCCTCTGGCAGGCAGGGCATGTTGAGAGAGATCCCTGAGGAAAGAAAAATTATGCCTCTCAAATTAGGACAGACTCTTGTATCTGGAAATGAGGACAGGTAGGCAAGATGTGCCTGGGTCTAACAGAAGGTTTTCTGAGAACAGAAGATTCTTCTCCATGTCAACCTCTTTCTGTTAGGAAAAATCACAACTTTCTATGGAATTGCATGGGGGAAAATAAAGCAGAGTATCACCTGCAGGAACCAGGTTGAGTGTCACACCACTAGAGCCAGCCTGTCTAGGCTTTGAACCACTGAGTCTTATGAAAACCCATTCTTCCCTATTCCAGGGAAACACATTGAGACAATCCACATACAAGAAGTTGTAAATCAGGAAGAAAGAAGTGGAAAGAGTTGGTTCTTTTCGATAAACAAAGGGGACATTGATTTATCTAAGCTTCCACGAAGCAATTTTTATTTCCTTTAAATGCTGGTTTCCTTGCACCATTATAGTAAGGATTGATATCCAAAGCGTGGGTTCACAGCAATACTTCAGGGTTTTATCTAATAGGTAAAATAAGATTTATCTGAGCTGATGATGTAATCCCTATCCTTAGTTTTCTACAGAAAGAAAAGGGAAGAAAGCTCAAGGTTTCTTTTTACTTTATGGATGAAGAGATCCAGGAACTAGAGACAGTAAGCAGGAAATGAAAGATGGAGACCAGGCAGAGATACACACAAGAGTTTATTTGTCACAGCTGACAAATAAAGGCCATCGCTCTATAGGAGAGAGAGGCAAAACAAGTTTGAGTTCTGGGACTTCTATGGGGGTGGCTCAGGAATCAGAGCTGGGCGGGTCCTAATGCAGGTGGGTAAGAGTTGGGTTGGTATGAGGGAGTGGTGAGCTTTCTCAGAAACATCCTTGGGCAGGAAAGCAAAACTTTTTCCTTAAAATGGTGGCTGTCACTTAAGATGGTCATCCAGATGCTAAGCAAGGACCTTATAATGGACATGGCAAAGATAGCTCTGGATCAGAAGCTTACAGATTCCTCTCTTTTCTGGAGTCCACAGGTAAAATAAAATAGCGATTGGGTTTTTTTTTTTTTTTTCAAATTTGCAGAAGAAACAGATAATTATTGTTTAATCTTATTTTCCTGTTATAAAATTTATTTAAATGTTGGTACCTGATACTACCATCAGTACGCTAATGAGTGTACAATTGTGACTTCTTTTGAGTCAATTCGTGTATCTGCTTAGATTAAGTTCAATCTATTGGTATTTCGTGTTGTTCCTCAAAGAGCTCCTTGATGCTCTATCCCCTGATCAAATTATGTCTCCACTTGTTAGAAACCAGAAGAGATTACCGTACTAAGAGACTAATCACATTTTTTTAGAGGTAAAAATCTATTTTATGTGCTACCGACGGCTAACACCCAGTTAGCACTGATTCAATGCTGAACTCAGTGATCAAATTTCGAATCAATCCTATAAGGCAGGTGTATTTTTTTTTAGGTAAGAAACAGAAATTCATAAAATTAAAGCATATGTTTAGGGTCACATTGCTGGGAAGCACCTGACCAAGATTCAGAGCCAAAATGCCCAAGCAGAAATGTCAAATAGACACGATGACAGATGTGATCCCCTATAAGGGATCAGCTTTAATCACTGCTGAATCCCATCACTTAGCATAGCACCAGACATGCAGTGTTTGGTAAATGAATGAATTTTCTTGTTTTGTCAAGGTCTGGAATGAAGTGATTTATATTCCTTAAAGAGCAGGCCTTGATGGAGTCCTAGGAACTATTATTCATGGACAATATTTAAGTTATTCCCAAGTAAGGTGGGTGCAGAGATGAAAAGCTTCCAAATGCATCTTTACAAATAGAACCTTGATATTGAAACTCGCCAAGGACACGGAAAACTACACATAAATTTTAATTTTAAATTTGGGTTGAAAATTCCAAAATTAATTTAGGTAAATACGTTCCAACAATATTTTTAAAGTCTAGAACACCCGTTGAAATTTAGATTTATTTAGGAAGGCATCAAGCATCTCGTTCAAAATTTTAAACCTACTAATTTAATCATCACTCTCAATTAGAATATGGCAAATCCAAATTACAATGATAGTGTGAAAATAAGTTCTAACCCACAAAATTGGTGAAAGTTTGTAAGAACTATAATATAAGGTAGCATTTAAAATCAGAAGTGAAGGAATAAAGGGATTAAATGATAAATTATGTTAGGGTCATTTTGTATCCAATGGGAATGCCTACAT
This sequence comes from Ictidomys tridecemlineatus, assembly GCF_052094955.1. Classification (NCBI taxonomy): domain Eukaryota; kingdom Metazoa; phylum Chordata; class Mammalia; order Rodentia; family Sciuridae; genus Ictidomys; species Ictidomys tridecemlineatus. Next base: position 25,773,352 of record NC_135478.1, on the reverse strand, counting down.
TAGATCCCAAAATCATATGATATTTAAAAGACATATATAAGTGTCCATCTAAAGACATATATAAGTCAAAATAATAAAATAATCAAATTATTACCAAAAAATGTGGAGATCATTATTTTCTTCTTCAGGTTGTCCTTTCTACCTCCTCCACAACATCATCTTTCTCCCTTCCTCCTTCGTCCTCTTCCTCTTCCTCTCTCTATTTCTTTCCCTTCTTGCTCTGTTTCTTTCTGTCTCTATCTCATCATTTCTCTCAGTTTTATTTTTGAAATGAAAAGAGACTTCTTAGTCAAAAAAACAGGAACATATGACTACAGAACATATTTTAAAATGCTCTGGTAAAAAACAGAATAAAAAAAATATCATTAATACACATATAGAATCAATATGCTAATAACTCCAAAAAATCACTGAGATGAAAAATAAGTCTTGATGATTTCAGGTTTCATTGAAAATCAATGCAAGTCATGAATTGACAACCCACTGAGAAACAAACTCAAATAGCCAACCATTAAATAAGAAGACATTTCAAATCCACAGCAACAAAATTGCATTTTTACATCTCAAATTAACTGATTAGCTAGTTGGCAAGAGCCAGTACTGATAGTAATGTGGGAACAAGGAAATCCTATATATTACGGAAATACTTGAGATGAAAATCTTTTTAGAGGACGATTTGATACTAAAATACACATATTCATTTCTTACTACCCAACAATCCTACTGGCTGAATGTTTTCTCTGATAGGTGGATGCTGATCCATAATGAGGTGGGGTGAGGGGATGGAGGAATGGAAGAACTGCAGACAGGTCAAAGAGGAGGGAGGGGAAAGGAGGGGCATGGGGGTAAGAAAGCCTGTGGAATGAGATGGACATCATTATCCTAAGTACATGTATAAAGACACAAATGATGAGACTGTACTTTGTGTACAGAGACATGAAAAATTGTGCTCTATATGTGTAATAAGAATTGTAAAGCATTCTGATGTCATGTGTAACAATTTAGAATAAATAAAGGAATTTTTTAAAAACATGCTATTGAAAAACAGTATTTAATGACAATACATGCACATAGAGACAAGAATCTCCACTAAACACGGTTGCAAATAAAAAACAAAGACTCAAAAGAACCAAAATGTATATAAATAACAAAATGGAAAATAGAATACTTTCAATTCTTAAAAAAAAATGTGAATGCATTGACCTATAGAGATTTCTAGGATATTGTAAGTGAAAGTTAAAAGTATCATTAAATGTGTAATCCTATTTTTGTAAAAAGAAAATTTCTGTGTACATTAATGGTATAATCCTATTTTTGTAAAAATAAGATATCAGTGTGCATGTATAAAGGGTGACTTCTATTTTCTATTAGCACATCTTTAGATCTCTCAGTATGGCTCTTTTCTTTATTCATTTTAATGCTTTCTTTTAAATAGAAGATTCTGTTTTTTTTTTTAAAAAAAAAATCTGTTTTGAGCACATCATCTTGATTCCAAATGTTGAATTTACTGCAATGAGTGTACCCAATACTTCAAGAAAACACCAAAATATTGGGGCTGGACTGGCTCAGAAGCTCAAGAAAAGACATATTCTAGTGATAGTGTGTCCAAGATCTGCGTCCAATCCAACTTAAGTTCACTTGACCTGTTCTATTGGTTCCCTGCCCAAGGAATTAGAGTCTTGGAGCCACACAAACATTCCAAACTAGCCTGGGCTATCAGTATTGAGAGAGAAAGAGGACATTCCAGAAACATCAGAACCAGAGCTTGTGCTTTAGATACCAACAAAGTTAGGCTATCAATGGGACGTGCTAAAATTAACTTGCTTAGTTTATCTGTCCTTCCAAACTCAAATGAGTCAGGAAATAGAGTCATCCAGTCATTGACTCTTCAGTCATTTGGCAAATGGTCATTAAGCGCTGAAAGCGAGTTGAGCTCAGACTGAGGAAATAAGTGCATTGTCTCCCTGCTCAAATGGATTTGATCCAGATAGCATACAGACAGCAAAACAGGCATGTATGAGACAGTGGTTAGGTGCTTTAATAAGTGTACCACCTGAGCAGTGTGGGCCAACATAGAAGTTGTTATATTGTTATGTATTGGGGGTGTTAGCAAAAAGCAAGGAGGCACAGCATGGAAGTTCTTTTTAATCTAAACCATAAAGAATCAGTCAAATTTGACCTCTTAAAAATGGATTTAAAATCAGCCTTCTACAGTGATGCAGTCATATCAATATTTAAGCAGCTCAACTCCCAGTAGATAAACTATGGAACCAACCCAGGTGTCCTTCAATAGATGAATGGATAAAGAAAATGTGGCATACATATTCAATGAAATATTACTCAGCTTTAAAGAAGAATGAAATTATGGCATTTGCTGGTAAATGAATGGAGTTGGAGAATATCATGCTAAGCAAAATAAGCCAATCCCTCCAAACCAAAGGCCAAAGGTTTTCTTTAATATGTGGAAGCTAATTCACAGGGTAAGAGCACTACCGAAGAATTGAATTACCTTATATTAGGTACAAGGGAGTGAAGGGAAAGGAGGGGAGGTTATATGGGAATAGGAAGGATAGTACAAAAAAACCCAGACATTATTACTCTACGTATATATATATGACCGCATGACCAAGGTGATTCTACAACATGTACAATCAGAGAAATGAGAAATTATAGCCCATTTATGTATAATATATCAAAGTGCATAAATGCATTCTACTATCATAACTAATTAAAACAAAATTTTTTAAAAAAGAATGAGAAATGGAGAGCACATCAGACTGAAAAAGTGGTGTTTGTAAAAGTCCTTTGGTGAAAGACAGCTCACAGCATTTGGCTAACTGTGTGAGATTCAGTACCTAGGGCCCTGAGAACAAAAAAGGAAGTAACAGTACATGAGATTAAAGGTTGGGTTGTTATTTCCATTAGGCCACAGCAGGTCTCTGAGACCACAGGATTAAACTCATTAAGGTTCCAGAACACAAATGCTTCGTTTCTTAATTGCCAGTTTCAACTTCTTCATTGCCTGTTACTTGGCGCTTCATATTTCATTTCTGGAATGGCCTTCTGGAACACCTGTTTTCTAAACACTGGGACCTCCCTGAGCAAGAAATGTTATCATGTAAAGAAAAAGCAAATACAATCTGAGAAATGACTTGTGCAACCTGCGATAAAAATACTTGTCTGCCTATTTGTGCTTACTGGAAATAATTACGGAAACTGGATGATATAAACTTCAATGCTTTAAAGAAACGTGCATAGGACTGACCCTACGTGTACATTTGTATGTGGGTATCTGAATATGTCTATGAATTTGCATGCATATTATTTATATGCCTATATCTGTGTATTTATAAAATAAAGTAATATCAAGTAAACCCACAATAGACTGGGTAAATTAACTCTTGACAGGATTTGTGCTGACTGGTGATCTGCCTTCTGCAAATCCACTTTTATGTCATAACTTGCTCACTTTCCCATGTAAAGCAGCATAGAAACAAGCAACATTGAAGATCAATGAATGGAGTCAGGGAATGTTATAAACATTTCAGTGAAAAACTGAGGGAAATGTAAAATCATTCTGCACATTAAATTTTGAAATGATTAGCTAACCTACACTCATGTTAGCACAAAAAAATGTAAAATTCATACTCACATCACTGTGGATTATGACTGAAAAATTGTGCATGGGAAGTATCTGAGATCAACTCATATCTGGCTCTCCACGTACCTGGTACCTGTCTAATCTCATGTACTGTTACTTCCTTTTTTGTTCTCAGGGCCCTAGGTACTGAATCTCACACAGTTAGCCAAATGCTGTGAGCTGTCTTTCACCAAAGGACTTTTACAAACACCACTTTTTCAGTCTGATGTGCTCCACCAACTATAATTCAACTCTGAAGGGCACACAGAGCTTGCATATATCATATATAATTTAAGGGGGAAAATGCAATATTTCTGATGGAGTCAGACTTTATTATTCAAAGATGTTTTCAAGGCACATGGATACAAATTGTGAGATAGCAAACTGTGGGGTGGAGGATCCACCATAGTTAGAGCCGAGCAGGGACATATGATGCAGGAGCGGAGTCACCATTCCGTCCACAAGAATGAAAGAATCGAAACTGAGCAATACCTGAGTGTTAGGGTCTGTAAACAAGTCAAGATGGCGCCTGGCATTTTGCCAGAGGGAGTGGTTTGTGAAGTAACGCCAGCGAGCCATTAAGTGTGGAGATTCCTTATTGGTTGACTGCTGTATCTAGTTTATGTTAATTAAGATAAGCTGTGTGGAATGTATATGTACCCCTCCTGTCACACAATAACGGCTCCCACTCCTGCCGTATCAATGTACACAAGTTGCTTGCCCCCCCACCATTAGTTTGCCCAGCCAGCCGGGCTGCGGCACCTGAGCATAGTCAGTGGCCCAAATTCCTTCTCCATGTGGCAATGTGATTTATGCAAATCATGTTCTTACCATTTAAAAGCAATGTTGTTAATTTCATGTATTTTAGATTGTAGTTTTCTTTTTTATTTAATTTACACATTCAGTTTTTATATAGCCTAAAGCCATAATCTTAAGACATTTAATAGAGCATTATTAATTATACTAGTTATACTTGCTTATACTTACACAGCACTATAATTAAATCATCTTTGTTTTCCTTGAAAGAGGTCTCTGTACTCCACGGGCTTACAAACATTTTTTCCTCTAGAGAATAAAAGTTATTATTGCTATTTTAACCAAATTTTGAGCTTCCCAAAGATACAATGTTATCTTTGCCTTGCAGTACCCCAGGTCAAAAGTTGGGTACATGCTTGTTAAACTACCAAGGAACTAATAAGACACACTGTTAAAATGTTAGTTTCTGTTCTTTTTCATTTGAATAATTCTTCCTGAAACTGGAAAAAAATTGTTTTTCCATCATATTCCACCAGCAGAGACTTTATGTTGTCCCAGCAAATGTGGAGGTGATATAAAATCAAGAATAAAATAAAGTATTACATAGCCAGTTAAATGTGTCCTCAACAGAAAATTTACTTACTAAAAGGTCTAATTATCACATGTGTTATTTCTTGGGAGTAAAAGTCTGAAAGCGAAAAAAAACATATACTCTTGTATTTCTCTGGTTATTCTGGAAAATACTTGAACTTGTGTCCCACTTGGTTTTACTATAATGACCCCAGCTCCCAAAGGAGTGCTATATTTTGAAGTAGCAAAACTTGGATTCCAAAGTCAGTCACAAAACAAAATGTCCACATGGAGAACTGAAATCCATCAATTAAGTACAGGCAGAGCATGAAAATAACTCTTACGTATCAGATGTCATGCTGTAATGGATTATGCTGAAAAATGTCCTTCCAGGAAGCAGAAGAAAAGTATCAGTGACTGATAACCTTAAGGAAGTTCATATACATACAATATAAGTAAAATTTTAAATCACAGATATTAGTTTCATTCATCAAGCTTTATTTGGGGGAATTTTGAAACAACTCCTACAAAATGTCACCCTCATTATACACTGAAACTTCAATAAGTGCTTTCAAAATATGTCTTAATGAAATCATGTAAACCTGCTGACGTGAAAAAAACTCGATTCTATTACCTTTATCAGTTCAGGTCATTGTATGAAACACATTTTAAAAGTCAGGAGAATTTTAATAACTGAATTAGGTATACAGTTGTGGCAGCATGAATGCAGGACAAATGCAGCACCCGGAGATTTACCTTGTAGGAGGGTGGGTACCTTGCTTCTTCCCTAGGACCAAGAGAGTGGTTATCGGACTTGGTGACAGGGTTCGGGGGTGGGAAAAGAGTGGAGAGGGCTGACTCACAGGACCCACTTCAAGGGATGCTCCTAGTGGACAGAGAGGGAGTTAGGAAAATAATATCCTGTCCTCTACTTCTTCCCTCGGGTCTCAATCTGGGTTCCAATCAGAGGCAAGAATGTAGTTTGACATAGTGTGAACAGTTCAGCCCTGAGGAGTGTGAATGGAGAATGGAGAAGGTGGAGCCCATGGAAGATTCCCAGCATGTTTGATTCACTGTTCTGCAACTCCTGTTTCCCACCTTGACAGTCTATCTACATTTTGCTCTATTGGCTGATCAGCAGTCACCTCATTTCTTTGTTCATTGTTATATAAGACTCCATGGTGTGGAATTTTCCATCAGCCACTGAAAGGTGATCTCCGGGCTGTTGCTAGTTTTTCACTAGTTCCAACAGTGTTGCTGGGCTGATCTCATACATCCATGTTTTTATGATTTGGTTGTGAGGTACCTCCAAAAGTTCCTGTGTGAGAAAATGCATGAAGGGTAAGAGGAGAAGTGATTGGATTATAGGAGTATTAAACCAATTAGTGACGTAATCCCCTGATAGGGATTAATTGAATGGAAACTGGAGGCGGGTAGGGTGTGGCTGGAGGAGGTGAGCACTGGGGGTGTGGCTTTGGGGTATATATTTGTATCTGGCAAGAGGAGTCTCTGTGTTTCCTGATGATATTATGAGCTGCTTCCTTCCACCACCGTCTGCCACCATGATGTTCTTCCTCACCTCAAGCCCTTAGGGAGGAGCCAGCTACCTATGGATTGAGACTTCTGAAACTATAAGCCCCTAAATAAACGTTTCCTCCTCTACAATTGTCCTGGTCAGGTCTTTTAGTCACAGTGGTAAAAAAAAAAAACTGAGTAAAATACATGTCATGACACTGGTGTATGAAATCCATGGGACACTTTTCTAAGCAAGAGGTTGCTGAGCTAAAGCAAGTACAGTTTTCAAAGAAACTAAAATGCCCCCTGCCCCCCACCACACACACACACACACACACACACACACACTCACACACTTTTTTCAAAGACTGAAACTCCCAGAAAGCTGTTGTGCACAAAAGAGTACCAGGAAAAGTGTTGACAGCAAATTGTTATATCCTGTTGGGTATAAAATTCAGATAAACACTGGCAGTCAGAGCCCAAGGCAGGAAAAGACACACCCCTAGCCCAGGCAAGGCATCCTGAGGACTAGATCTACACGGTTCTTCTGTTCTGAGGACCATTAGCCTTCTTTGTATGGAAGGTTCATTTGTTGAGATCTCACTTGTATACAAAAGCCTTAATGACTGGACCTGGTACTGTAATTGGAAAACCCCTTTTAGCCTGTGTACTAAAGGCATTTATCTATTTTATTCTGTTTCCAATCATGCCAACAGGAAATTAGTCATTCTGATCCTTAAACTTTTATTTGTAATTCCCCTCTGAATGTTCCATTGGACAAGTCATGTTATCTCAGACAGTATTGAGAATAAAGAGAAAATATCATTCAGATTTTTTCTCTTGTCACCTTTAGTAAATAATTTCCACAGTTTTGGTTTCCCTCTGTATATCTAAGGAATGCATTCTCTTGTGCTGCAGAAGCCTCATGTTAACTGTGTATTTCTGGGTTCTCAGGTGGATTGGGGAGAGCCCTAGCCAGGATGTCAACACTCCCTGTGGTTCCTGTCACCATCTTTCCTGCTGTTGTGAGAATCAATCTCACAAGGAGCCAAGGACAAGTCATACACAGCTCCTGACAAATGGTCAACATTAGGTTGACCCTTAGGGCAGCTCTACTGGACCAAAGCTTCAGAACTAGAAAATTGACTTATTTTGAGATACTTTTAAAATCCGCGTTTAAGGAAGATATGAAATCCCCTTACCATCCTGGTCACCCCAGCTTCTGCTGACTTCCTCTGTCCTGGAATAGTCCTTTCCCTTTCGCCTTCTTTTGCTCAGCTTTCCTGAGAGTTGTAGTCTCGGGAATGCATGCTAAACACAGTGAAAGAGCCCTTGCCTACAATGTGAGACCCAGAGTTCAATCCCCTGCACCACAAGGAAGAAACAGAAAAAAAAAAAAAAAAAAAGAGTGGTACTGCTGGGCCAGAGGAGAGTGTGAGGCAGGACCAAATGCAGGGGATACTCGGGATGCTTACTTCCCAGGGCACAGGGAGGATAATCCCTCAGGATATCTGCTCAGCGTCATCAACCCCGAGTTTCTAATGTGAAGCTATATCACAGGGTAAGGAAAAAATCCCTTACTCGTTTTCTCTTTCCTTGACATATTACTCCTTAAAAAATGTTTAAAAATGAGTGAACTTTCTTCATTCCTCAATTCCTTTAGGAAGCAGTTTCAAGAAAGCAATTTATTGCTGCAGAAGATCCTTTATTACCAACATCACTGCAAAATTTCATGTGCCTGTGTATGTGTGCGTGTTCCTGGCTATTTCAATGGGAAGATCATTAGGAAGTTGAATCTACTCTCACTTGCAGGCCAGGCACTCAGAGCTTTAGGGATTTTGTGCTGTTTTTTTTTTTTTATCGGTCATCCCACTGGGGCTGGTAAGTATGAACTGGATAGAGAGAGGAAGTAGAATTATTTTTGGTGCCTCTATGCTGAAGAAACAAACCTCTCCCATGGCCTTTCTGCTGGCTCACAGAATTTTCTCCTACATTTCTGGCATGGAATTCCATTTCTCTAAATGCTACAGATGGAAGGTTTCCCACTACAGGCCAACCGCAACTCTTTGGCATGACCTATCTCCCTTGCATAGTCCAGAGAGGATGCTGCTCCAGACATGGGTAAGAGTGCACCCATCAGAAAGGGCACATGTGTCCTGTCACCAGCATCCACGCATCTGAGCAAGAGCAGACCACCACGCTCTCTTTCCTGCCATCACCTCTCCCCGCAATTCAGAGCAAGGCTGAACGTTAAACAGAAAGTAGCACTGGAATGGAACGGCATCATTTCCAACACCAAGATGAAAGCAGCACTTCAAATAAATCATTTGCTGAAACGTATTTTATTTATCATAAGAATAAAACAAAGGCAAAGCATTAAAAGAAAATTCCAAATAAAGACACACTGACATTTTTAACATTTTCTTGTTCACTTCTGGTCTTTCTAAAGGTGTTGACGCAGTTTTTAAAGTGCTATTAAGGTTAGCCTGATTCTTTCCTATTCTGCTTTATTTATTTAAACGCTACATTATTAGACATTTTTTCACAAAGCTATATTATCTTCTTAAGTATTAATCTAAATGTCAGCACAATAATTTATCAAGAGCCCATTCCATGGGTAAACCTCCCATTTGCCCTTGTTTGGAGATACTCATTTTTGTTTTATTTTAATGCATTGTACAAAATGCCACAAATGATATATGCTTGATGTGGTTGTTTAAGTAATATTTTTGCACTTAATTTTTTTTTTTGCATTTCAGAGAATTAAATTTTGTGGTCAAAGGGCTGAACATTTTTATAAATTTTGTCAAATTGCTTTCTAACACTGTTTCTACTCTGAAGCATGTGGAGTTGTTTCAGTTAATGTCAAATTATTATTATTTTTTTTAATGAGCGGATTTTTAAAGAAACATATCTTCTCTTTCCTTAGCCCAGCATTTGGTGTTTTACTTGTTTGGAGAAATATTACTATTTATATTTTCCTCTTTTTGAAGTGATTATGTTATAAAGTTGATCTACACTGGAAATGTGAGGTTGTTGCAAATATTCTGGGCACTGAAAGTATAATTCTGCCTTTTCAAGTTCAGCTTCCTTGCACAACATGAAAGGGCTATGCATTCGTGCTTAGGGGATGGCTCAGGCACCCTTGAGCTGGGTGCAGGGGGTGCCACTCCCTACAAAAGGACTGACTCTTGCTAGAGTTGTCCAACTCCACTCTGGCCTTCTTATCTTGATCAGTCCTTTAACTTCAAAAACATAGAAGGCAAACTCTGGGAAGTAGGTTGATTTGGAAAATCAGAGAAAGCTATTCTCAAACAACAGATGCAATAATAGGTGTGAACATTACTAAGAGGAGAATGGGTTTGTAAGGTCTTTTAAATGACCAAGAGCCTTCTCCTAGTAAGCACTGCACTTCATCCTTACAATCCAGATCTGCATTGCTTGGATAAATGCATGTTTCCTTCCTCATCTTGTTTCCCCCACATGCTCTAGCTGCTGTGGTCTATTCTTGGTTTCTAGAATGTTCCACACTTGTTCTGGTCTGAGGGTCTTGGCACGTGCTATCTCCTGTTTAGAATTCTTCCTACTCCTCACCTCTCTTCTCACCATGCAGAATTTGGCTCAAATGCCCCCCTACCCCCCGTCAGCAGCCTTTTTTCCCCCTGTCCTGGCTGAAGTAACTCACATCGTTTAGACATTCTCCATCTTTTCACAGGTTTTGAATGCCTATGTACAACTTACACCTCCTCAAATTCTCTACCCATAAAATCTTTACTTTCTTATCATCTGTCTCCTCTGGTTAAAATATAAGCTCTAGAGAACAAGGACTTTGCTAACTGCAGAATTCCCAGAGCCTATAACAGCACCCAGCACACATCATTCAACACATATCCATTGTTGTCAGAGTCCAATGATAATTCTTTTATTGCACCCAAAGAAAAAAGTTACTATTTTTTTTCAAATTCACTGAGTAAAATTTTAATTAATCATCAACAAATTATATGTGGCCCTTCTTATCATCAGAATGTAACACTGGCCAAACTTAGTCCTTAGAGCAAAGCATTCTAGAGTTCTGCTTCAGGATTCTCCAACTCCATACCACGGATTGGGAATACTGGCAGAAATGTTGATATTTGCAATGACCTCATCTGAAGCGGAAATGAGTTTTTGTCTGATTCTTTCTTTTCTCAGCTCTGTAAGGCTTTTAAATAGAAATACCTTCCCATAATTGTTGAGCGAGGAACCATGGAATTCATGGGTTTCTTTTTGGAGAATTTATTTCGAGATTAATCAAAGCTCCACTCCATTTGATTTTGCTGATGCCTTCCCATCTCCTTTGCTATTACAACAGCCTACGAAAATAAACTTGCACATAAATTATGCATCAGGTCTTTAAATATCCTGTTCTTTTTCTTTTCCTGCCCCACCCCATCCAAAGAAGACAATTATAATACACTTAGGTAATATCTGTTGCTTCTACTGTTGAACTTTTTTTTAAATTTGTTTGCTGAAAGAAATAGAAGATTTTGGTTCCTCTGACATTAGTTAAAAGTAGTAAAGTGTAATTTTCAGAATCCATATTTTCAAGGTTTTTGCTTCATTTTTAATATAAGAAATAATAATCTTGTTTCCAGAGGCAGATTATTTTCCTTTTGTCTAAAATTATTCCAAGATTAGAATCTGCTGATTTTAATAGCTATTGATCTTAGAGTTGGGAGCATTTCTCTTTATTTTTCTTTCCCAATATTTACTTGCTACATTGCTTTCTTCTCTGGAAATACCAGAAAAACGTAAAAACAGAACTAACCTTTACGGAGCATGTAGAATGTATTCCATGTTAGACAGGCATTAACTTCCATGCTAACAGGGACTTGGTAAGGGTAGATTTTTACCAGCTGTTTACAAATAATGAGTCAAAGTCATCTAGTAAGCTCAAGTCAGTTCCATTAGACTCTAGGACCTACATCTCCACCTTACTATATTACTTAACAAAAAACATGGAGTGATTATATCCCTAAAATATAATCTCCATACAGAGCATGAGTGATCTTCAGAAATAAGCCTTAGTACCTCTTTTACTTTCTTATTCTGTACCCCGCCCCATTTCCTGCCTCTAATCTCTGTACACTCATTTCGCTGGTTTCCAATCAGCAGAAATAACAGTTTCACCTACTGATAGGAAAGATACATGCCACTGATACATCAGTGTTCCTGGTTGTAGACTGGCCCTTGAATTGCATTGCTAGGCTTGTCATCCAGAGAATGACAGAATGATAATGGATTCCAAAGAATGGAAGATATTTTCTTGAGGTCCCAATCTGGAATAACCATCTTGCCTATGATAGTCCATTTGGGACTTTTCATAATGCTAGAATGAAGCCAGCCAAGACCTTTTCCCCATTTTCCAACATGGAAAACTAGAATCTTTGGGTTTCAGTGCTTAAAAGAGATAACAGGCAAAGAACAGCATGCCCTTTCCCCTATATTTCGGTAAAAGAAGGGGATGCATTTTCCTTGAAACGTTAGAAAACACAATACACAAAGGAACTTGAAATAACCAGAAGATTCTAAAGAATGGGGTTATCATGAGATTCATCTGCAGTTACTGTGATTTTTTTTTCCTCTCAAACCTATAGTCATTATCTCCATAATATATTTTCATCCAGGATTTTACATTCTATTTTTAGTAAACTGATCAAATGTATATTTTAAACACTTATTTGTATTCTAAGCAAAAATATTAGCAGTTTTTAGTAGCACCGGTGCTATCTTAGAAAAGTATTCCTTTTTAACCTGAAAGAATTTTCTCCATTGAATGCACAATACCTTCACCAAACAGCATCATTGTTGTATTTTCTTTTTATTAAAGTCATTTTCAGACACAATTCCAGAGTTTCTAGTATTCTGAAAGAAGTTCATTTTATTATGTAATTCCACTGATTCAAAATTCATGATTAATTATCACCTTCTGCATCGATGCTAGAAAATAAGATTTAGTAGTGTACTATAGTGTAGATGCATGAAATAAGATTTCAGAGGAAATGCTCCAAGTTCTTAGAAGATTTTAAGTAACCTTAAACATTTTAGGAGATCTGCTTATCTAATGCCAATCATCATTTTCTATTTCATGCTTTTTTATTTTTTCCTAATACTCAGACACATAAAACTAGCCTAAGATAACTAACGTTTGGTGTGAATCTTTCCCCAAAACAATACACATACGCACGAACACTGAATGAATTACATTTAAAAAATTCAAAGTAGGAAACTAGGCTCCAAATTAAGAAAAGACATTTTGCTAGTGCCAGAAATTGAGAGAGAACTCCTTTCAGTTATGGAGTGAAATTAAAATTCTATGTTCTGTCACAGTAACCAAATGAAGTTTAATCCCTGAGAGGCTGCATATTTATTTGTTAAATCCTCAGGGAGGGCTGGTGATATAGGCATAGTTAGTAGAAGGCTTGCCTCTCATGCACAAGGCCCTAAGTTCAATCCCCAGAACCACACACACACACACACACACACACACACACACACACACACACACCAAAATAAATAAATAAATAAATAAAATAAAACAAAGAAGAAGAAAAAGAAATCTTCCAGGAGGCAGTAAGGACTTGGTAGTGAAGACCACTGATTACCTGAGCTCCCTACCCAAGTGTAAGAGCAGTAACACTATGTGTCCAGTAAAGGCTAATGCCGTCAGCCCAAGAATAGGACCCAAGGATGGGTGGGGGTCCTGGGATCTGGGTAAAAATAGAGCTAGCAGCAAGAAATTGAAGCCTCTGGACAGTAGCCCAGGGTGGTGAGGACCCCAAATTCCCAATATCTCTGTGACACAAAAATACAAAGAAAATATAGCAACTTGTCTAGAACACATAAGCCACAAAGATTAGAGTAGAACCAACCCAGAAATTCCTTATGCAGATATCGTACTGAGCTGTAGACCATATAAGACCTGTCCAAAAGAAGATTCCTATTGAAAGTGAGCTCACAGACAAAAAATTTAAAGTGCATGGTAGTCATCATCAGATACACAAAACAACACAGCAGGCATCAGATTTAAGGATTAGAAAAATCACACAATTTGAAAAGACACTAATAAATTCAATAGGATGCAGCAAGTGAGGTGGAGGAGCAGGTGCTATAAACACTGGAAAGAACAGGCTGAATAATTATGTACAGACGCTGTGTTTGTCTACATAGACAAAGTACAGGAACCAATGTGTGAGTTTCTGTGTATGAGATGATTTATAAGAATTAATAGCATTTCTACCCACCAACAATAAGGGGAGGGGACTTTTTTAAGGCCTGCATTCACAAAGAGAACAAGATGCACAAAATACTTGGGGAAAAAAATCCAATAAAAGATAAGCATGACCTTTATGGAGAAATTGTCAAGTATTATGGGAGATAAAGAATAAATGAAAAGATGGATGAATAAATGGAGGCTATACCATGTTCCTAAGTGAAATGATTCAATAATGTAAAGATACAAATTATCCCCAAATTTATTTTTATCTTTAATATCATTGATTCTAAAGCTCATAAGACATAAATGTCCAGAAATAGCAATTCAGTACTAAAGTATGTAACAAAAGGCAGAAATACCATGTTAATCAGCTTCTCTTTACTATTGCAAATTGGTACCTGAAGGAATCAATCTAACAAAAGAGGTGAAAAACCTATACAATAAAAACTACTGAAAATAAAGAAAGAAATTGAAGAAAACTTCAGAAGATGTAAAGCTATCCCATGCTCCTAGATAGGCCGAATTAATATTGCCAAAATGGCCATAATACCAAAAGCATTATACAGATTTAATGCAATTCCTATTAAAATTCCAATGACAGTCTTCATAGAAATATAAAAAGCAATCATGAAATTTATTTGGAAAAATAAAAGACCCAGAATAGCTAAAGCAATCCTTAGCAAGAAAAGTGAAGCAGGAGGCATCACAATTCCAGACCTAAAACTATACTACAGAGCTATAGTAACAAAAATGGCATGGTATTGGCATCAAAATAGACTTGTAGTCCAATGGTACAGAATAAAGGACACAGAGACAAACTTCCATAAATACAGTTATGTCATACTCGACAAGGTACCAAAAACATTCACTGGAGAAAAGATAGCCTATTCAACAAATAGCTGTGGCAAAACTTGAAATCTATATTTGGCAAAATGAAATTAAGCTTCTGTCTCTCACCTTGCACAAAAAAATCAACTCAAAGTGGATCAAAGACTTAGTCACTAGAACAGAGACCCTGTGCCTAATAGAAGAAAGTCTTCACCACGTCGACTTAGGATTGACAAGTGCAAGAAGTAAAATCAAGAATCAATAAATGGGATGGATTCAAATTTAAAAGCTTATTCTCAGCAAAGGAAATAATCAATAACGTGAGGAGAGAACCTGCAGATTGGGAGAAAATCTTTACCACATGTACCTCCAATAAAGCATTAATCTCTAGGATATATAAATAATTCAAAAAACTTAGCATCAAAGAAACAAATAACCCAATAAATAAATGGATAAGGAACTGAACAGACACTTCACAGAAGAAGAAATACAACTGATCAACAAATATATGAAAAAGTGTTCAACATCTCTAGCAATTAGAGAAATGCAAATCAAAACTACTCTAAGATTTCATCTCACTCCTGTCAGAATGGCAATCATCAAGAATACAGGCAACAATAAATGTTGGTGAGGATGTGGTGAAAAAGGCACACTCATACATTGTTAGTGGGACTGAAAATTGGTGCAACCACTATGAAAAGCAGTATGGAGATTCCTCAGATAACTGGGAATGGAACCACCATTTGACCCAGCTATCCCACTCTTTGATTTATATACAAAGGACTTAAAATCAGCATACTGTAGTGACACAGCCACATCAATGTTTATAGCAGCTCAATTCACAATAGCTAGACTATAGAACCAACCTAGGTGTTCCTTAAAACTTTTTTAGTAGATCTAAAACATCTTACCTGGAAAGCTCCACAAACTGGAGTAAAACTTATAAAACAGGACAAAGAATGGTGAATATTATTGAAGAAAGGGTTGAAGACCTGAGTCACCCTCTTCAGAAAAAAGTATAAAGGAAAGAGCTACAATGAGTGAAAATGGAGATGTTGCCTGCATTTTGGAACAAAAATTGAAAAGCCTTCAACATGGTGGCCCAAATTCTTCTGTTGACAAGAAATAATCAAGTTACTCTCCGTTGTATCCCCCTTTAGAGTTTCCTCCCAATAGTGTCTTTTCTATCCAAGTATGGAAAGGAGGCTACTGCAAAATAGAAAGTTGTTCATACATTTGATTTTACTCTATAAGTTTCTCCATTTACAGTACTTCCACTGTATTTCCATGTATGAACCATGGATTCCAATTTCTCTGTATGGAGACACAATCATTCCATTTTGGTCCTGTGATTCTTCTTGGGTCCCTGAGGATTTCTGTTATAGTCTATATATGAGATGTATCTCAAAAGCTCATGTGTGAGATAATACAAGAATTTTCAGAGGTGGAATGATTAGATTATGAGAGGTGTAAAACCTAATTGGTAGGTTGATCCATGGATATGGATTAGCTGAACTTTAACTGTAGACAGATAGTATATGGCTGGATGAGATAGATCACTGGATGTGTGCCTTTGAGGTTTATGTTTTGTCTCTGGTTAGTGAAGCGCGCTCGCTCTCTCTCTCTCTCTCTCTCTCTCTCTCTCTCTCTCTCTCTCTCCTTCCTGATTGCCATGTCATGAGCTGCTTTCCTCCTCCAAGCCCCTCCACTATGATGGAAGGACCTCACCTTGGACCCAGAGCTATGGAGTTGGCCATCTGTGGACTCAGAACTCTGAAAGCATGATCCCCACATAAACTTTTTCTTCTCTACATTGTTCTTGTCAAATCTTTTGGTCACAGCAATAAGAAAAGCTGAATAAAGAACTTCTCTTCTCCTGTTGATCAGTTTGAACAGGATCTGCTGCCTTAGAAATTCCTCAGGACACTGATATGGATGTGTAGTGTAATTTCTACTATTCACTGCAATTCCTACTTGCACATTTTTAGTCTTGAATGTCCCCTTCATTCCTTTATTTCTTTACCCAAGAACTCACAGATGTAGTGGCTGCCCATCTACCCAACCTCATAGCATCCTCACATTCAGAATGGCATTCAGTATGTCTTGAATGTGGCCTAGGTATTTCCTTCTTTTGGTGTTGCAATTTTTGACATGCTGTAAAATAAATATTATTTTGTCTTCCTTAGTCATTCAAGTCCAGTGACTTATTAGCCATTCCTGTTTTCTTAGTTGATTACAGAATGCCTGGCTCAAGAAATAGTTGGTGACAGCAAGATATCTGGGAATACTCTAACCCTCTACACTGGTTTATATTGAGATGCCTGTTATCAGATTTCATGATGTCTTCAGATTAAGTTGCTCCATTATTTCTGGTTACACATGGGGTAAGAATCTTGGGCAAAATGAGAAGCATCAAATCCTAGTCAACCCTCCCTCCAGGTAAACATCACTGATTTTCACCCCTACTCTGAGTACACCATCACTTCATCCAAAGTAAGCAAATCATGGAAATTTGGCAGAAACTTTCCTGGAATTAAAAGTGCATTCACTCCATAGTTTCATTTTTGTGCCTAGTCTACAAATGCTTTGTGTGTGTGTGTGTGTGTGTGTGTGTGTGTGTGTGTGTGTGTGCGCGCGCGCGCTGGGGATTAAACCCAGGGCCTTGTGCATGCAAGGCAAGCACTCTACTAACTGAGCTACATCTCTAGCCCCTTACAAATGCACTTTTGATTTGTTTGGGTTTGAGGGAGAATTTGAGGGAAGCAAAGTAAAGGTTGCAGTTCTAAGATTTATAGAAAGTTCTTCTAAATTCAGTTCAGTGAGTCTCAGCTTTGAACAACTATCATATGATTGAAGTAGATTATTATAAGAGGAAGAGCTCTCCTGACACAGGAACCACATTCCAGGAACATAGATTTCAATAATTGCATGCTAGAGAGGTGGTCTATCAATGCCTCCCTGCCTTCTTTTTGCTGGCCTCAGTTGCTTTACTTCTTAACCTCTCAATCCAGGGCACCAGCTACATCTATTTCCTGCCCTGCCAAGATTCTTGAGGCAGAGAAACACAAATTCTGGTTACCTGCTGACAACCAAGAAAGGAGAGGAAACTTCCGTTTAGCTAATTAAGCTAGCATATATGGAAATTGTTTAGCAGAATGCCTGATGCATAGTAAATAGTAATTATTATTATCATTCCTCTACAGTCAAAACTAATAACACAGACTTCAAATAACACACAGATCTGTTCCCGCAGCGACCTCACGCTCCAGTGAGAAAGTCAAGAAATGAGTTGGATATGTAGATTCTAAGTCAGAGGCCTGATCCAAGGTACTAAGGTCTTTGTCTAACCTGGTGTGATGAAGTGGACAAATTTCTCTGGAGTCAGGAAGAAACTAAGAGAAGAGGTCAAAAGGTCTGCAGGGAGGGAAGCAGATGACTTGCAGCAATCTGTGAAGCAAGTCTGCTGCATGTGTATATTTCTCAGTCTGGATATTCGGATGTTGTGGCTTCTCCTCCAGGATAGCTCCTGACTGCATCATTTCTTATGGACTTGTAAATCTTCTTTAGTGGCTAAAATGAAATTCTGCTGCCTGTCTAAAAATGAAACAGGACGTTATTTCTCTAGATACTCGTTTCGTGGATCTCAAAATGTGTTTTAGAGTTTTGGGAACTCTCATCCTATAGCTAATGGGGACAACGGTTTTAAAAGTGGTTTATTCTCTTGCACTTTTTAAATGAGGTCAACAAACTAACATACTAGACCAATGCTGTCTTTGCAAGCTTTTCTTAACTATGCATCCAAAGATTGCCCCGGAGAGCCTGACTTTAATGAAATTCAGTAGGGGGTCTAGACACTTTGATTGTCTTTAGAATATTTTGTTGTCCCTTCAGACATGAATTTAGGAAACTTTGGCTAGCACATGACTCCAAAATAAAAAAATATAAAAATATAGATCTATTTTTTCACCATTTGGGCCATACTTTCACTAAAGCTATGCTCAGTGCACTACTTTTCAAAAATTTATTTTCCAAATTTAGGGAATTCGATTCCCTGTCATAACATTAATAAGAGTTCAAATCAGCAAGGGCTCAGAAGTATAATTGAAAATGGAAGTTCAATAAATTATGAGCATGCATAGGACACTATGCAGCACCATTCAAAATACACACACACACACACGCACACACACGGTCACAAAAAATATCAATTTGTAGGAAAACATGTACATTACAATCCTGTTTTTGAATATAGGTTATTAGAAATAGGGATGGACTATTAATACTGTTAACATTGTGTCTGAATTATTGAAATATAAGTGATTTTTTTCACATTAAAACACTCCATATATTGAATGTGAATTACTGACATATGAACAACTAGCATAATTAAAACTAAATAAAATAATGTACATTGAAGATAAAATTATTTTCTGTTGTAGCAGAGAATTGGTACTGACTCGAATGTGCAGAAGAACTAGAAAGAGAAGACACAGCAAGGGTGGTGCTGGAATCAGAGCACATCAGGTCCAATGGGACCCTAGAGATTTCACTCTATTTTCTCATTTCATGGTGAGGGAGCTAAAGCTCTAGGAGCCAAATGTTTTGCTTTGAACCCACTGTTCATTAGTGCAATAATGAGGCTTCTGACTCACCTCCATTCCATTCTTGACTGACTTTCACATGCATCATAGTCTTAATGAGAACGGCCCATATCAGTCCATCAACCTCACACCTTAACCACAGCTAGACAATTTGAAGAATATAAAATAATTTTTAAATGTGGTCATTACTCACAGATAGAAGGGTGGAAATATTCAGAAACTCCTGGTATAACTAGGTCTGACTTGGTTGGCACACGAGTCTGGGTTTGGCTGGGATGGTGTCGGTGACTCGATTCTCTCTCCAACCTCATCCTCTAATAGGATAATACAGCTTTGTTCACTTGGCTCTGAGAACAGCAGGTGACAACTTCGGGACTCTCAAAATGAAACATGGCACTGGCACACTGCCATTTTCACCACATTCTGGTAGGCAAAGACTATCACACAACCAGCCCTGCTTCAAGGGATAAGGAAATATATCCTGGCTCATGAAGGGAGGAATTACGAAGAATTGTGACCCAGTTTGTAATCTATTACATTTATGCCAGGAGAGCCATCAGATTCTGCAAGAGTGATCTAGTGTGATTCTGGCTTCTTCAAGACACTCAGACTAAAGATGAGCCAGAATATAAGCATGTGCAAATAAGCAGCTTACAATAATTGAGTCTCAGAATCAGGTTTTAGACATGAGTCCGGAAAGTCCAGAATTGAAGTTCGTAGCTATGATTCTTTACAACCCAACACAAGAAGCAGCAAATCTAAGTTGTTACAGGCTCACACAAACCAAATATATCTAAGTGCCTTCCTCTGAGCCACCATAGAAATAAACAAGACAAACAAGTCATCTACCACAGGCCTTATCTTTCTACGTAGTGAATTCATTTTTCTACCCTTATCTCTTATTCTATATGTAGGCACTGCAACATGTTAACCACTACATCTGAAGCACTGAACAAAGCAGGCATACTGTGGAACATACTTGCTCACTTTAAGACATGTACACTGATATTTATAACTGAATTTGGTCTTGGTTTTTCCTCCGCTGTGTCATATTTGGCAGACATTTTAAAAATGCATATCTGCATTAAAATAATCTACATATAAAAATAATTTGGAGACTTTTTCTCACTTTTGTACCATGATATTTAAACAATTTAAATAGAATTGTAATTATTTCTTCTTTAAGTGCATAGAAAAATTCTCCTCTGAAACTATCCCTTTATAGGGAGGTAATCTCTGATACTTTTCTCTATTTTTCTATCATAATAAACTTGGTCAAATTTTCTCTCTAAACTTAATTTCAGGCATTTGTATTTTCTAAAAGAAACGTTTCTTTCTCTTGGGGTCTCAAATGTATCATAAATATGAGTGAAGTAAGTAATGTCTAATGATTCTTTTTGTTCATTTCTCTTATGTTCATATTTATTTTCTCACCATTATATCTAATTTACCATATGTGTTCATTTTCTCCCATTTATTTATTTTAAGGTCCATTAACTAATATTTTCCCCAAAGAATCGAATTTTATATCAATATATTGGCTTTGCCATGTTTCTATTTTCTAATGTAATTTTTTTCTATTAAAAAATGTAATTATAAAATACAGCATTCATACCAAAAGGTGAAAGAAGCATAAAATGCAAATCTGCAAATTTTTGAATTATTAAATAGTTACATATGCAGCTGTCACTGAATTCAAGAAATAGAACATTTTCAACTCAGAGCTCCATACATGATCCTTTCCAATTTTAACATTTTCCCTCTCCTTTAGAGGTAAACATGATGACTTTTGTGGTAATCACACTTTGCTTTTCTTTTTAATATTAGCACCCATGCAGGCAACCCGAGCACAATTTAACTTTGTCTATTTTTTTTTTTTGGAATTTTATATAGATGGATTCACGTAGTGTGTATGCTTAGATAATTTTATGTAACTGTTACAACTGAAGACTCTTAATTTTGTTGTTCAATAGTATTTAATGGTATAAATGCACTTTGCTTATTTTTTAATCTTTTAATGAGATTGATAACATTCCAATTTTTGACTATTACAATTTTGTGAAGTGTATATGGGTGCACACACACATGCACATCTTTCTCTAAACAGAGGTCTTTAACGGTTGGTTGAAAGCATAGATAAGATCCACAGAATCCATGAGTTCAAATGAGGAAAAATTCATGTCTTTAATTTCAAAAACTTCCGACTGAAATGTGGAATTTTGTTCAATTACAAATTTAGAAAAAGAGAAGCACAAAAATTTGTACCTGTATATTTGTCATAGTTGCCCTTTTTTTTCACTGATAGAACTAATAAATGTTTTATATCACTTTAAAGCTGTATGTACGTAGAAATATAATTTGTGATAATCACTATTTTGAAATTATGGTAATAATTACATCCACCATTTGCTGTTATCATTTAATATGTTAATAAAAATGGACAATTTTTACTATAGCAAAAATAAAAACAACAAAATCTTACAACTGCATTCTTTTCTTTTTTTATTAGCTACACATGACATTACAGTGATCTTGGCAATTCATACATTTAAATCATTGGGGTTTAATTTCTCATTTTTCTAATTGTACAGATTGCAGAATCACACTGGTCATAGAGCCACCTATACACATACATCAATCATATTGTCTATTCTATTCTGCTGCCCTTCCTATCCCCCCTACTCCTCCCCTCCCCTCCCATCATTTCTCTCTATCTAATCTAATGTGACTCACTTTTTTTTTCTTTTTCTCATCACAACATCATATAACTATGAGGGTCTCCTTCCATCTTCCGTGCAACTCCCCTTCTCCCTCTTTATCCCTCCCACCTCTCTTCCCTATTTAGTGGTAGTCTTCTTCTCATGCGCTTCCTCCCTATCCCATTTTAAGTCACCCCCCTTTATATGAGAGAAGACATTTGGCATTTGTTTTTTAGGGATTGGCTTACTTCACTTAGCATAATCTGCTCTAATGCCATGCATTTCCCTGCAAATGCCATGATCTTGTTACTTTTTAGTGCTGAGTAATATTCTATTGTGTATAAATGCTACATTTTAATCCATTCATCTATTGAAGTGCATCTAGTTTGGTTCCACATTCTAGCTATTGTGAATTGTGCTGCTATAAACATTGATGTGGCTGTGTCCCTGTAGTATGCTCTTTTTAGGTCTTTTGGGTATAGTCTGAGAAGGGGAATAGCTGGGTAAAATGGTGGTTCCATTCCCAGATTTCCAAGGAATCTCCATTCTGCTTTCCAAATTGGCTGCACCAATTTGCAGTCCCACCAGCAATGTGTGAGTGTACCTTTTTCCCCACATCCTCTCCAGCACTTATTGTTGTTTGACTTCATAATGGCTGCCATTCTTATTGGAGTGAGATGGTATCTTAAAGTAGTTTTAATTTGCATTTCTCTAATTGCTAGAGATGGTGAGCATTTTTTCATGTATTTGTTGATTGATTGTATATCCTCTTCTGAGAAGTGTCTGTTCAAGTCCTTGGCCCATTTGTTGATTGGGTTATTTGTTGTTTTTTGTTGTTGTTGTTGTTTAACTTTTTGAGTTCTTTGTATACTCTAGAGATTAGAGCTCTATCTATTCTAATACAATGGTTTCCCTTTGTGAATTTTATTCACTTCATTATATACTTACAAGTATTATTAAGTTCTTGTGAGAAATGTTCTTTAGGCTTTGCCAGACTTCCAGAGACTATGTGGCACAAAAATGGTTTGGTATTCTAGGGCCTATAATCAGGAGTGAATAAAGTCTGTGGATTAGTCAGAGAGAAATAAAGTGTATCAGTACACTTTCCATAGCTATAACAAAATACCTGAGGCTAGGAATACATAAAGAAAAGAAGTTTACATAACTCATTTTTGGAAACTGAGACTGGGTAGTCCCATTCAATGGAATTCTGGTGGAAACCTCATGGCAGATGGGTTTATGGTGGGAGCACATGCAAGAGGGATCATACAATGAGTCAGAAAGCCAGAGAGCAGGGAGACTAGTCTTGTTCTTTTAGAACAACCCAATTTAATGGGAACTAATTGGGGTCATATGAGAAGTATATTAACCCTTTCTGAGAGCAGTTTCCTCCACAACCTAACCACCTCCTACGAGGCTTCACCTCTGAAGTGTCTCACCACCTCCCAGCATTGTTACACTGAGGCCCATGCTCCAACATGGAAACTCACCCCTTGCGAAACACTCAAACCATGTCCAAACCCTAGCACCAGGCTAAGCTTTGGTAACAGCAACTCCCACATCTCAATGATTTTAAATTGTATGGATTTATTTCTCTTCCATTCTGTACCTCTCTGTGTCTACTTTGGGATAATTAGGAAGTTCACTCAGTGACGGAAGATGGTGGAGGTTCCATTATCTTCAAATGACTGATGGTTGAGCAGGGAAAATAGAATGACAAATTATGCATTGGACCTTAAAGGCATCCATGCAAAAATGAATAATGTATTTTCCTTTGGTCACATTTCATTATTCAAAGAAAATTATATTGTCATTCCTAGCTTAAAGTGGGTAGAAATGAGAATTCTATCAAGTGCCCAGAAGGAGGAAAAGTAAAGATATTGGTAAACAGCTCTTCTGACTATGAGACTATGCGCACATTCACATTCATGATATATAGTGCTCCACTTGTTTCCAAAGACGTCTGTCAATGACATTCACATGGGTACTATATGAAAATTCATCTTGTTCCGTATATTCTCAGAAAAACTTGGTATGATGAAGTTTTTCTCAGAAAAACTTGATATGATGAAGTTTTCCTCCTTATATTTTGGTCATTCAAGTTGTTTTAAGGGCTTTTTGTTGTCGTTCCTGAATGACTCCCAAAATAGACTTAAAAAAAAAAAAACGAGTACTGCACATTTAATGTCCTGTTTTTAAAAGATCACTTGCCCATTTTTTAAGTGAGACAGTCTGACCTTCTCTTTTTTTCACATTTATTTAAGATATTCTACTTTTTATCATTGTCTTGCCCTCTGTGCCTCATATATCTTATCCTCTGCCCTTTTCTTATTTTTTAAAATTTAAATTCAAATTATTTTTAAAGTGATACATAAAAATATAAAACTATATATATATATATATATATATATATAGTTTTACTATATATATATATATATGTATATGTACATACACACACACGGGGTAATGTACTGTTTCGATATATGTGTACATTTTTTAATGTTTAAATCAAGTTAAACATATATATTTCTTCAAATATTTATCATTTCTTCATGGTGAAAAATTTTAATATACTATTTTCTAGCTTTTTGAAATGTACAGACCATTGTTGTTATCTGTATTACCTTACCATGCAATACTGCACAAGAACTTCTTGTTCCTATTTAACTGTAGCTTAGCACTCATGGCTCAACCTTTCCACAGCATTCCCACCTAACTACTCTCCCCAGCCTCTGGTAACCACCATCCTACATTTTTAGATTCCACATATGAGAGAAATCATGGAGCACTTGCTCTTCTATGTAGCTAGCTTATTTCACTTATCCTAATGATCTCCATTTCCATCCATAAATAATGTATTTTCATTATTGCAAAAGAGAGGATTTCATTCCTTTTATGGATGAGTAGTAGTCCACGCAGTTTATGTAGCCCACGTTTGTATCCATTCATCAGCTGATAGACACTTCACTTGATTTCATTTCTTAGTATTGTGAATAGTTCAGCAATGAACATGGTAATGCAGATGTCTTCGATCCTCTACTGTTGTCTTAGAGAGATGATCACTTCATTAATGTTTCTTAATTCATGGAGATAAGGTTGATGATGATTTCCATCTCCTCCCTGATAATGTAAGTCTGTTTTATTTGCAATTTGTTCCATTCTTCCAATCATCTGTTGCTATTGTTGTTATTGTACTTTTATTTCTCTGATAGACTTTGCTGAAAGACTCTTGGTTCTGATTTTTTTTTTTTTTTTATGTATTGCTCTCACTTAAATTCTCCCTGGAATAGCTAAAAGCAGGCCGTTCATTGAAAAGATCATATAATTGGCTTTCAGGAACTCTTGTGAATCAGAGTTTCATGCAGTGATTGCAAATTTTTAACCTTAAATTCTTGCCAGGCACCTGTGACCTGCTCACATTATAAGTTTTTTCTTTTGAAAATTGCTTCATAATGGACTATTTCCTGCCTAAATGCTCAATTGTTTCAGCCTCAGTGCCCCTGGAGAGCCATGGAAGCTCCTGCTGCTGGGTCATGTACCCCGTGGATGTTGTTGCTGGAATTGTTAGTTTTGTACCTGGCCTTGTGACACAGGCCCAAGGAGGGCTCTCATTTGGCTTGTTCTCAGTACTATCTTTTGGTCTTCCCACTCCACTGTTGTAATCGCTTTGCCCACTTGTAAATTTTCAGATGTAACTAAGTTTCATTACAGAGTGGGATTGTCTTTGCATTTATTGTTGTCCTAGTTTTTAACACTCTAAAACGGAATCTCAGAAAGCACTAACTTTTCACCATTGGTTTTCAGGCAGAATTCTGTCAAAGGTTAAACATCAAGTGATATGCTCAAGTCTGCGTTTTAGTAGTGTCCTTGAAGAGTCACGTTAAGAATTCGGACAAAGTAATGACCAGTAAAGAGACTAGGTCAGTGATCCTGGCAACTGATAAAACAATTTGTAAGGCAGGATGGTGACATGGAGCCACATTTGGACTGAGGGACAATTTAATGAGGAAACTGAGGAATGAAAAAGAAAAAAATATATTCTCATGCTTCTAGAATAGTAGAGTATTTTTCTTGTATGGTATTTAATTGGCATGCAGAGCATATCTTCATGTATAATGCCATCTAAAAATGTGTGCATATTTAGAAGATACCAATGCTAGATAGGACCTGAAAAATGTTAGATAGGACCTGAAATAGTTCAATAAGGATAATACTGTGCTTTACAACCATGATCTAATTACTTCTTCAAAAGAGAATGCCTTTGTGAGCTTTTTACATTAAAATTTCTGAAAGTTTGTGAATTTCCCTTCCATCTTTGAATTGTCAACCTCTGACATTCTAAGTACTCTGTGACAGGCAAGTCACTCTCATCTCCTGATGGCACCTATATTACATCTAAAACATAAAGCTTTCTTCCATTTCATATAGATAGACAGATTGATAATTACCTAGATATATCAATGGGACTGGATGGAAAAGCTCTATAAATAAAACGTGATGATAATAATTATTGAAGTTGGTAGAATTAATTCCAATTCTGACAAAGATGGAACAATAAAGACCAGATACGCATTCCTACTTGAAACAGCTAAACTTGAAACATAAGAAAAAAAAAAAGAAGCTCAACAACCATTTTTAAGACCCTTTTCAGGCACATGAAATAGTGATCCTTTGAAACATAGGAAACATTCCAACCGAGCCCAACAATTGCTGCAGTTTATGACCTTGGAAAACTTTCCAGTTTACAGTGTATAACCAAGTGAGCCCAGAAGACTTCCTGAGCTGACGAGATGGACCTGATATTCTGGGGCCACCAAGGATACGAGTTTTCAGGACAGGGTCACAGAAAGATAGCTGCCCAGAGAGAACTTGGAGATCTTGGGGGAAATCCTTGTAGCTCATGCAGCAGAATTCAGTACACGTTTGTAAGAAAACGACCAGAGGTTGGGGAAGAACATCAGAGAGCACTGGAAAAAAGATCCAAGACCCCTCCCCAGGCCTGAGAATGGTCTGACATCACCTAGATTGGAAAAGCTAAAAATTGAATTGACAGAGAACCAGAAGGGATGTGCCTCAGTGGTGGGAAATTTAAATCAAAGTAAATGCTGCTCTGGTCCCATCTAACAAATTACAAAAATGCTACATAAAAACATCAAACTGTTCCTATTAAAAATAACTGTGTCCAATACAAAGCTTATAGAAGAGCAAAATTTTCTATTTAAAAAAAAAAATTTATAGAAAAACAAACTTTTCATCACCCAACCAGGTAAATCTCAGAACGGCATGCATCTATTCCGAGATTCGAAGATTACCATCCATGCACAGGAAGAAGAAAATAGGACTCATAACGAGGGGATAAAAAAGACAAGCAATCACAATGAATTAAAACTGTCAAAGATATTAGAGCAGCAAAGGGCATTCAGTTATTAGGACCAATTCTAAGTGTTCAACAAAATTCAAAGATACGTAGAAAAATATTTAAAAGATCCAATTCTAAGTTCTAGACATGAAAAGTAGAACAAGTGAGATGAAAAATACACTAGATGGGTTGATCGGCAGATTAAACATTGTAGAAAAAAAATGATGAGTGATCCAAGAACTGGCAATAGAAACTATCCAACAGGGAACACAGAGATAAAAACATCCAAGATACTGAAAATAACTTCAGCATGTTCTTCACTTTAAACATTATGCTACATCTAGAAGGAAAGAAGTAAAAAACTTTATATATATATATATATATATATATATTCTGATATTTCCAAAGTTGATGAAAACTATAAAATTACAAATCAAAGAAATTCAATAAACTGTTAAGTAGAAGAAACGTGAGCATATCACAGTCTACCAAAGCATGTCAGAATCAAATTAGACGCATCATACAAAGCAGACCAAGACAAGAATGATGTGAAATTTCTGGGGAAGTGGTAGAAAGAATAATTGTTTCTCCTTAGATTTCCATGCCTGAATCTCCTGAACTTGTAAATACATGGCTTTAAAATGACAAAAGGGGCCTTACAGACAGGATTGAGGTAGAGACCCTGAGATGAGGAGACTACCCTGATTTATCAGGGAAGCCTAATAAAAACACAGAAGTTGTTAAAAGTGGGTTACATTTCCTGACTCTAAATCAGCCATGTGAAACAGGGAGGTTTCTTAGAATCACTGGTTTTGAGGGTGGAGAAAGAAGGGCACAAATAAGGAACATGGTCCTTTCGAGAAGCTGAGAAAACAGCCTTCAGTTTACAATCAAGATAACAGCAAAATTGATCCTACCACCACAAGGAAGGGAGTCTCAGAGAAGCCCAGTTTAACAGGAAACTCTAGGAAAGCCTCTATAATGCAAAGGAACCTACTGACTTTAGGCTGTGAAACCCATACCAGGCTTATGACTGACAGAACCATGAAATAATAATCACTGCTATTTAAGCTCTGAGTTTGCAGTAATATGTATCTTAATTTCTATCTTTAAAGTAATACATGGGGTAAAAAAAAAATGCCAGTGTAGAATTCCATATCAATCCAAACGTCAGTGTGCATCTCTGTTTAAGAAATTGACAAACTGACTACAATTTATATAGAAATGTAAATGGAAGAGATAAACAAAGGTGAACAAACTACTTTAAAATAAAAGTTACAACAGTCAAAATAATTGGCATAGGTATGAAGGTAGACAAATTGATCAGAGACATAACAAAGTCCAGAAGAAGACTCATCTATACACAGACCACTGATATTTGACAAATCTGTAACAGCATCACAATGAAGAAATGTCAATAAATGGTGCTAGAACAATTGCATAGCCACATGCTGAAAAAGTAAAGTTTGACACAAACTTCACACCATGTACAAAACAGAGGAGAAAACTAGATCTAGAGGAAAACATTGGACAAAAATTTTGTGAAGTTAAAGGAAGCAAAGACATGTAAGATCTGACACCAAATCACAATTCATAAAAAAAAAAATAAGTCTGTTGAATTGCCTTTGGCAACATTTAAAACTTTTGTTGTTTTAAATTTACTGTTAGAGGAATGGAAAAATAGCCTACAGATTGGGAAAAAAATATTTTCAAAACATACATGTAATAAAAACTTGTATCCAGAGAATATAAAGTACAATTATATAAATTCAATAATGAGAAAACAATCAATAAAATCATTGAGAAAACTATCAGACACCTCACCAAAGATGACTAGCAGATGGCCATAATGTATCATTAGGAGAATGAAAACTAAATCTACAATAATGATGCAACATATTGACTTAGTCCAATTAAAATTACTAAAATACAACAACAAAAACCTTGACAATACCATTTGGTGAAAATGTGGGGCAACATATTTCTACCTGAGATTAAGAACAAGACAATACTTAAATCACAACCTCTATTCAAAATGCCAGCATTGTTACAAGGCAAGAGAAAAGCATAACAGTTACAAAATAAGACATAAATTATCAATATTCACAGTTTACATAATGAACTACCTTAAACAGCTAAGAGAATGTACAAGCAAACTATCATGATTTCTGGATACAAATCACTATTTAAAATGATTTCCTTAATATATATCAGTCACAAATCTTAAATATTTAAAATTCATAATACTTTAAATAGCCCCACTACTAAAGCAGTATGAGATTCCTTAGAAAACTAGGAGTGGAACCACCATTTGACTCAGCTACCCCACTCCTTATTTTATACCCAAAGAACTTAAAATCAGCATAATATAGTGATACAGTCACATCAATTTTTATAGCAGCTTAATTCATACTAACTAAACTATGGAACCTATATGCCCTTCAAAAGATGAATGGATAAAGAAATGGTGGTATATGTACACAATGGAATATTACTCAGCTTTAAAGAAGAATGAAATGATGGCATTTGCAGGTAAATGGATGGACTTGGAGAATATCATGCTAAGCGAAATTACCCAGTCCCAAAAAACCAAAGCCCAAATGTTTTCTCTGACATGCAGATGCTGATCTATAATGTGGGTTGCTAGGGAAGAAGGAAGAAACTTTGGATTCTGCAGAGGGGAGAGTGGAGAGGGAGAGGAGGGGCTGTTGGGGGGGAGGGGGGGAGACGGTGGAATGAGATGGACATTATTACTCCTATGTATGGATATGATTGTACGAATGGTGTGACTCTATGTACAACCAGAGAAATGAAAAGTCGTGCTCTATTTGTGTAAAAACTAAAATAAAATTAATTTAAAAAGAGTCACATACTATTTCATCTTTAAAAAGACAGAAATTTTGTTATTTTCAACAACATGTTTGAAATTGGAAAACATTATATTACGTGAAGCAAGCTAGACAAAGAAAGATGTATACTATATATTCTCACTATACTTGGAATCTAAACCCTTCTAACTTTATTAGAGAGAACAATAGTATCACAGACCAAGAATCAAGGGAGAAGAGGAAATGATAGAAGATACAAAGCTGCAGACCAAAGAATGAGATTTTTGTTGTTGTTTTTTAAGTTGAGATTTATTACACAGCATATTGAATATAGCAAATGAAGTATATTTCAAATTACTGCTGGTAATTTTCAAATGTTCTCATAACAAAAAAAATTAGTACTTGAGGAAATGGATTTGTTAACTAACTATTATTTCACATCATCGTCATAAACCCTAACATCACTTCATGTCCTATAAACAGACATAACTGTAATTTGTCAGTTTATAATTTAAAATAAATATTTTAGAAACAGCCCCAAACTATCACATACAAATGAAGATCTCTACATTCAAACTACAAAACATTATTGAGATAACCTAAAGGTCAACATAAATGCAGTGAAAGTCAAGTTGATGTTTATGGATTGAAAAGTTCAATATCACAAAGGGTTTAAACATTTCCTAAACTGATTTCAAACCTCAAGGCAATACTAAATTAGAAGCATGGGTTTTTGTGCAAGTTGACACTGCTGATAAAGTTTCAGTGAAAACACAAAGACTTGAGTCTATCTAACAATATATGAAAGAAGAATTAAGATTTCAAGATATGAAGCTCTGGTAGTTAGGTCAGTATGGTAATAACATGAGGATAGGAAATTTGACAGATAGAACTAAAATTAGAATTTATAAACAGGCATTATATAATATATATATATATATATAAACACCCAATGTACCTTAGAAGTGATATGCCCATGTATTTTACACAAATGGCACTGGATCACTTGAATACCCACAAGAAACAGAACATGCTACTTCTTCTATCAGACCTACATACATAAAATGTAAACTGAATGACAGACCTAACTGTGAAACCAGATAAAAAGCTTTAAACAAAAGCAGAGAATATCTTCCTGGCCTTTGAGGATCGGTTTTTTTTTAACAGCACACCAAAAACACCAACCATAAAAGAAAAATCACAAATTTTATTCTATGGAAAGCATAAACTTCTGTTTAACCAAAATACCCCCATAAAGACACTAAAAGGGTAACCCATACTTGGAAGGTTACGAAAGAGAGAGAGAGAGAGAAGGCCTTGCAATGTGTGTATACAATAAATAACTGGGATCCAGAATAAAGAACTCAGTCAGAAAAAGTCAGACAACATAAATGCAAAATAGGCAAAGATAGACATTTCATTTCTCAAAATAAAATATGCAAACGACCAAGAATCATGTAAAATGCTACTGAATTTCATTAGTCATAAAGGAAGTATAAATCAGAACCACAAAGAAATGTTAAGAAAACACACACATCCTAAATAGCTAAAATGACAAGATGGAGAATAGCAAAAATTTGTAATGATGTAAAACTACTGGAATTCTCAGGCACAACATATTAACTGATAACATCATTTTTAAAAAATTTGTCATTTTATGCAAATCAAAACTACTCTAAGATTTCATCTCACTCCTGTCAGAATGGCAATCATCAACAATACAGGCAACAAGAAATGTTGGCAAGGATGTGGTGAAAAGGGTACACTCATACATTGCTGGTGGGACTGCAAATTGGTGCAACCACTATGGATAGCAGTATGGAGATTCCTCAGAAAATTGGGAATGGAACCACCATTTGACCCAGCTATCCCACTCCTCGGTTTATACTCAAAGGATTTAAAATCAGCATACAACAGTGGCACAGCCACATCAATGTTTATAGCAGCTCAATTCACAATAGCTAGACTATAGAACCAACCTAGGGGTCCCTCAATAGATGAATGGATAAAGAAAATGTGGTACATATACACAATGGAATATTACTCAGCTTTAAAGAAGAGTAAAATTACGGCATTTGCCGGTAAATGGTTGGAATTGGAGAAAATCATGCTAAGCAAAATAAGCCAATCTCACAAAACCAAAAGCCGAATGTTTCCTCTAATACGTGGATGCTAAGGCATCCAAATATAAGGCAGAGGGTACTAGGGAAGAATAG
This sequence comes from Ictidomys tridecemlineatus, assembly GCF_052094955.1. Classification (NCBI taxonomy): domain Eukaryota; kingdom Metazoa; phylum Chordata; class Mammalia; order Rodentia; family Sciuridae; genus Ictidomys; species Ictidomys tridecemlineatus. The sequence goes on along the minus strand of NC_135478.1, from coordinate 25,741,085 downwards.
CATTACCTTAGATTAGGTAGAGGGAAGTGATGGTTGGGGAGGGGAGGGGATGTGGGGATAGGAAAGGTAGTAGAATGAAACAGACATTATTACTGTATGTATATATGTGACTGCGTGACCAATATGATTCTGCAACATGTACACTCAGAAAAATGAGAAATTATATCCCATGTATGTATGACACATCAAAGTGCATAAATGCATTCTACTGTCATGTATAACTAACTAAAACAAATTTTAAAAGTTTAAAAAATTGTCATTTTATGTCATTTATAAGTCAGGGGAGTGGTTATCCTTGGGGATTGTGGAGTGTTGTCTGAAAGAGAGCACAACAAAGGTCTTGAATGCTGGAAATACTGTATTTCTTCATCTGGGTGCTGGTCGCATGGGCGTGCCCATGTTATTGTCAATGCCCATTTACAATAACAGACATACAGTTTCCCAAACATATGTAAATATTCAACTAATTTTTTTAAAAGCAGAATTGCAAGTCCTTTTCAACTTTCAGATTGGCCAGATTCCATTGTGACTATGTTAATTTTTCCAAGTACTATAAGGCAACAGATTTAATCTTTCATGCTCTACCGATAAATGGAGCCTTCCTGCAAAAAAAAAAAAAAAAAAAGAAAGAAACAATTTCCCCATAATCTCTGTAACTAGATGATCTCTCGCTGGGCAAGCAACACAGAAAATTCTGTAATTTTCATTCCAATTTTTAAAAAAGAAGTCTTGATTTGGCTACGCAAGCTGGTGCTGCCACACAGCTGTGTTCAATCAAAGAAAATACACCTTATCTGCTCTGTAAACTCAGACAAAGCCAATACAGCTGACTTCCAAGTGTCACAGAGCGTGTGACCGAGCAAGAAATTTAAATCTAAAAATATGAGGCGATAAAATGGTACTGTACATGAAATTCTTTCAAAAACTAATTGAGAACAACAACAACAACAACAACAAATAAATGGTTTTGACTCTGTACACACGCCAAACTGAGGCCATATATATTTTGCATAACATAGCGTGGGTTCAGGCTGTGGTGCTGAGAGAGGTTAACAGGGTTTGATGAGGAGACATTCTGCTCTTTGGCTTATCCTCAAATGCCCTCAGTGCCTTTCCTTGGTAGACCGCCATGGTCCCTTAGGAGAAGCACCATGGTCACATCCTTACCATCTCCAGGGTCAAGTCATATTTACTGTCTATTCAGCACAGAGAACCCAGGCAAGATACAGAGGACAATGCAAAATCAAAGTTGATATGGCTAAATGCCTAACCATAGCAATAAATAAGCAGCACCACTGTTCACGCTTGGAGGTTAAGGGCTATAAGAGATCCCACAGATACAGGGAATTCTGACATTGACTTCATTCTGAAAGTTCTGCTACTTCATTTTGAAGCTACAGTATTTTATTTGTGAATTTTTAATTACATGTTGGACAAAATATTATTTATGAGTAGAGCTTTCAACATCTAACTGCTTAGCCCTTTTATACCAACTTATAGAAGATACTTGTTTCCTGTTCTTTAGCTCATTATGTATTTTTATGGATGTTATATAAACACTTGGAAAAACACTTTTTGTGTATGGGCAACACAATTTTATGTTGGTATTATGTATGTGCAGTCACCATTTTTTTAAAAAGCTACTTAAACCATATGGGCTTTTTTTTGTCTTTGTCACAGACATTTGTGCTAATGTCCATTATTACAATAGTTGTGGGGTTTCTTTTGTTTTTGGTATAATAATTGTAATATAATAATTTCCATACCCTACCTGCCTACCATTACCACCATTACCTGCCTACCTACCGTTACCACCATTACCATTACTACCATTACCTACCATTACCCTTTATAAGTACGGTAGTCCTTATAAATTTATAATCCATCAAGTAGATTAATCTACTGATTTTGTTACAGCTCTCACAGTCTCATCATGAGCTTTCAAGGAATACCTCACACACAAACCACAAGATGATGATAAGTTCACCTAACTGTGGTCCTCCAAACTTTTATAGCTATAGATATATTATTTATTTGATTAGCAAGTCAAAAGGAAACTTTTCATAGTCTCTGACACAGTCTCAAAGTATATAAAATAAAAATTAATAGCTTCATCAGAACGGACTAACACATTCATCATCATAAAAGGAGATTTTAACATAAGTTTCTTGATAAGTAACAGATTGAGGAAATCGAATTTTTAAGCTAAATAGGCATTTTGAACACTAATGTTAATGAGATTGATCAAGTAGACATATGTATATAAAACTGGATATTGTACATTGTTTTCACACACACATGAATCATTTGCAATATTTGGCTCTGCTTTATACCACAAATCTCAACAAAAATTGGAACCAGCCAGCCTTGGAACCAATGTTCTATGATCATCAACTGATTAAGTTAAGAACAAAGACTTTTTCTAGACAACGAGAAAAAATATTTTATTTTAAATTACAGATTTCTAACAGAATATTATGAAAAAAGAATCCCAGAGGAGGGGTGGAGAGAAGAAGGTCAAGAAGTGTAGGAGGAAGGACAGACATGATCAAAGCACAATACATACACATAGAAATGTCACAGTGAAACTCATTAAGCTACAAATAACATGCATTAATAATTATATAAGTTTTAAATAAGTATATCTATAGAAACAATGGCTTAAATAAATCAACATATAAAGATTACAAAACTTATAGATGTAAAATATAAATTCAAATAATACAGACCAAAACATGTGGAATACACATAGTTTACATGAGAAAAGAAGAAAGCATGAAAATTTGAAGTTGATTGGCATAATTAACAACATACCAATGAAATAAAGGAAATAAAGACCATTTCAGTAGATGCAGGAAAAGCATCTCTGAAATGAAACATACAAACATGATTTTTAAAATTTTAGTATAAATGAAAGAAAAAACATGTGTTATAAGCTAAATTGCATCCTTCCAAAATTTATACTGAAGCCCTAACCCCCAATACTTCAGAAAATGATCAATTTTGAAATGAAACCTTTAAAGAAGTAATTAAACTAAAATAGAAATTCTTTATGTAGGCCCTAACCACAACAATGGATGTCTTTAAAACAAGAGAAAATTGGGAAACAAAAGGAGACACCAAGGTCATGTGAGCACAGAGAAGAACCACATGGGGATATTGAGAAGGCTGAGACCATGCAAGGACACAGCCAAAGGCCATCGCTTGCAGACCAAGGAGAGGGTCTTCTGTAGAAACCAGTCCTGCTGATACCCTAATCTTGGGCTCCCAGCCGCCATAATCATGAGAAAATAAATTTCTGTGGTTAAAGCCAGTCTGTGTTTTGTTATGGTAACTCTACTAAACTACAGCAGAACATGTTTTAAAAATGTAGAGCAAATACTCTGTTTTATGTTGAAATGTCAAAAAAACATTTCCTCTAGGATTAGGGACAAGGCAAAGATAGCTGTTAGAATTTCTTATTCAATATTTTACTCACGCTCTAGTCAATGCCATGAAGAATGAAAACAAACAACATGGATATTGATTCAAAAACAAGATGCAATGCTCACACCATTGCAGATGATATGCCTTGTATGTGGGAAAAATCCAAAATTCAGGTAGGTTTCTAGAATGAAAGATTTTAATAAGATCATTACATGTGAAATCACAATGCAAAAGTTTGTTGCATTTTGTATGCCACTTACAGTTAAAAATATAATTTTAGGGGCTGGAGCTGCAGCTCAGTGGTGGAGCACCTGCCTTGTACATGTGAGGCCCTGGGTTTGATCCTCAGCACCACATAAAAATAAATAAAGATATTGTGTCCATCTACAACTAAAAAAATATTTTAAAATTATATACACATATAATTTTAGGATGATTTAAAAGACATCAAAAATATAAACATATTTAGGGAAATTGTCATGAAAGTGAGTTGTATAATTTCTTCTGAAAGTCATTGATAAAGAACTAAATAAACTGAGCTATATTTTGCTTCTGAATAAGTCAAATTCATAGAGACATCAGTTCTCCAAACTGACCAATTGAGTTGATTTCAATTATACTCAAAGTCCCAAGAGGTCCCCTCCTGTGGGTGCTCAATAAGGCATCAGAAAATTTACAAACAAGAACAAAGAGTGAGATGATCAAATTAATCATTCTGCAGAAGGTGGAGGGCTTGTCCTGTTCAATATCAAGACAGACATTAAAGCTATGGTAATTATAACAGTGCCTAGAAGCACAGAGATAGAAAAATAAAACTGAATGGCAGGAGAATGAGAGAATTGAGGAACCAGATGCAGACTCAGGTGTGTGGAAGCCTCAGTTATTATACTGTGAGAATTTCTGATCAGAGGGATTTCTTAATGATGGTCCTGGAGTAATTAGACATCTACATAAAACTTGTGAAATGAATCCTAATGACATAACTTACTAAAAAAACAGATATAAGTAGGTTAAATATACAACTATGAAAGGAAAATAAGTGAAACATATATAGATCTCTGGGTGGAAAAGGATTTAAGATATGAAAAGGATTTAAAGATATGCAAAGGTCACAAGGGGCAAGCCACAGAGGAAAGATACACTCAGCTACTTTAAAGATGAGATTTTCAGTGTTTTAAAAAAGAATATATTTGTAAAACTAAAAACTGAAAAGGGAATTGCATTATAATTAGAAAAAATGTAATACAAATTTAAAAAATCTTTGGGAAAAATGTACAAAAAAATATGAACAGTAAACTTCATAGTAAGGATATACAGGTGACCAACAGACATGGTAAAAAGAGGCTCAAATTCATTAGTTTTCAGAGAAATCTAAGTTCAAACCAGAACAACATATTTTCTTATTGATTCTCATTTTTTAAAAAGTTAAGTATCATGGTAACTAATGTTGCTGAGGTTATAGAGCAATGGTATATTCATATATTGCTGAAAACATGAAAATTATATAACCATTTCCATAAAAGAACTGACATTTCCCTTTTAACATAATTAAATTGTACTACTAGCTATATATAGTGTTAAAACTCTTGAAAACATGCATTTTGAGAATCTACTGGAATGTTCAAAGCAATTAAATAGAAATCACCAAAATATCCCACGAGAACAAAATGGATTAGCAAATCATAGTGAATAAGAAAAATGATACAAAGATAGAAAAATAAAACTGAATGGCATACACATCAACACAAATAAAATTCTGAAAAAATTATATCAAGCAAATTCACATACTAGAAGAATATAGTCAGTGTCATTCAATGTAAGCACAAAACTAAAGTCAGCTTCTTGGCAAAAGCTGACCAAAATTTAGCATAAGTTTATAAACATATGGGCTAAAATCATAAAGAAAATAAAAAATAGTTAAAACAAAATTTAACAGGTTGATAATTTGAGAGGGAGGGTGTAGGATAAAATTAAGGAGGGACATGCATGGTGATTCTAAAATCCAATAATTTTTTTTCTTTATCGGAAGGGTAAACATAGAAATGTTCATTTTAATTTTATTATCTGGAAAATTTACCATGACAGAAATGGTGGGAAAAAAATTAAAAACCACCAATACAGACCAGGTTCAGATGAATTAGAAATTTAAATACACTCCATCCTTAAAATGAAAGATAATGTCAACAATTAAAAAGTTTCCTGAAGAAGGAATATTAACAAAATATTTTATAAAAACCAGCTTAACCTAAATAATGAACTCTAAAATACAGTGTAAACTGTAATAATGTAGAAACCCAACCAAATATGAATCTTGGTACAAAAATATTTACCAAAACATTAGAACACAACAACTAATGGCAGTTTTTCCTTATAATAAAGAATGGTTAAATATTTGATAGTCTATTAAAATATATCAGCAGATTAATAAATCAAAGGAGAAATTATGATTATAGCAATAAGTGATGAAAAGTCAATTAAATGAAGAAAAATAAGAAAAAAATTTAATGGAATTGAAAATTACCATTTCCTTAATGAAAAGAGTAAATGAAATTAAGTGTTGAATGTTCATTTGCAGCATTCTCAGATGGAATAAGACTGGTTTGCTCATCCTTATCATGCTGACCTACTGTCATCCAAGGCCAGTTTTTGTCAGTCTGTCTTTATTCTCCCTGTGGCATGCTGCTTATGCAAGGAGTCTTTCTAGACATATTCTTTCCTATTCACTTTCTATTCATTTTAAGTAAGCTCTTTATTTTAAAATAATTTTAGATGTACAGAAAAGTGCTGACGATAGTATAGAGTTCCCACTTACTCACCCTCTTCTCACACAAACGTGGTATATTTGTCACAATTAATCTGTATTGGAGGATTATTATTAACACTTTATTCAGATATCTTTTTTTTGGGGGGGGGGAGGGTAGTACTGGAGATTGAATTCAGCAGCAGCCACTGAGCCACATCCCCAGCCCTATTTTGTATTTCATTTAGAGACAGGGTCTCACTGAGCTGCTTAGCACCTCGCTTTTGCTAAGGCTGGCTTTGAACTCTCAATCCTCCTGCCTCAGCCTCCAGAGCTGCTGGGATTACAGGTGTGTACCACTGTGCCTGGCTCCTTATTTTTTGTTACTGAATTTTTTTCCACTCCAGAATGCCATTATGCATATGTCATGTCACATTGAGTTCAGGTGTCCCCGTAGCCTCTTCAGGCCTTCCTTATTTTTGATGACATTGACAGTTTGAGGAGTATTGGCCAGGCATCTGACGTTGTTCTCATACATAACTAAACTGAGGTTCTGAGTTTTGTGGTGGAAGACCACCAAGGGCCCTTATCCTGGTATATAGAAGTACTCGCTATCAACATGCCTTATTTGTTGAGATTGACCGTGGTCACCTGACCATGGTAGCATTTGTCATGTTTTCCCAGTTTAAATATCATGTGTAGCCCACACTTCTAGAGAGTTCATCTTCATTTCCTTGAGGGCAGGGTATCTATAAACATAAATTATATGGGATTCTTCACAACAAAGTTATCCATTTATTCCTTCTTGTTTATTTCCTGGGTTATTGATTTATATCAGTGTTACTCATGGATATTTATTTCATACTCTTATTATGAGTAAATGTTATTTTATTGCTCAAGTGGTTCCAGCTTTGATCATTGACAACTCTTTCAGTGGAGTCCACTGTCAATTTGATATTTTCTATTCTTTGTGGGTTGTGCAGATTTCTTTTTGTTAGTTTTTAAGGTTTTGATATTACTCTTACTGAGAATGCAGGTCTTAAGAATCTTAATGCAATAAAATATCAAATAAGATACATGAATGTTAAGGAATATTATTTCTTGATGATTATGATTTTATACCTAGAAAATAAAACACAAGAAATTTATGTCTACAGTATATAAAAATTCTATCATGAAATTCAGATACAAATCATTTAAAAGCAGGTAGATAGGAATATATAGCCATTGCCTAATATCTGCTGACTATTGGTTTCTGGGATCCCAACAGATACCAAAATCGCTGGGTGCTCAAGTTTATTAAGAACTTTGCATGGAACATACACATATCCTCTGGTACACGTTGTCATCTCTATATTACTTATAATATCGAACACAATGTAAATTTTAATAAAGATAGATCGCATGAGAGGTTAACCATTTATTAAACAAATAAAAATGAAAAATTAGATTCCTTTCTCATTTTTTCCCAGAAATAAATTTCAGCTGAAACCACCATTGAAAGAAAAAGGAAGGAAAGAAAGGAGGAAGACGTGAAAGAAAGATCGCTGTACTAGATGTTTAAAATGGGTACTTTTTCCACATAGTAGGAGTGGGAAAGTCCTACGTAACCTGACACAAAATCTAGATGTTATTTCTGAGAAATGAATGCCATTTGACTATACAAAAACAAAAATTTCTTACCAAGATTAAAAAAAAATATTCTCAAATCAAAGTGAAAAAGCAGATAAACTTAGGTAAGCCTTTTTATAATAAATAATGTTAATTAACTTGCATTAATTATCAGGAACTCTCATCAGTCAACAAGAAAAGCAAAATGATTCATTAGGAATGTGGACAGAAAATAGAATGGCTTAGGAATATATTAAGAGATAGTCAACTTATAGTTTTAAATGTTTAGCTGGCCTGGAGGAAGAGAAACCCGCACAGAGCCGTGTTGCTACTGGGCTGTTGAGACCCTTGTTCTTCTATTTAGGGCCTCAGCTTCTTGTGGACCTGTCTAATATTTACAGTGCTTCCTACCTCCCTGTAATGACTGTCTTTTCTTGCCGCTCTGGTCCTCCCAGTCTTAATAATGACCTGATATTATTGTCCCTTACCCTGGATACACTGATTCTCTTCAGTTATCTCTTTGAATGAATATCAATTTCCTGTTAGAATCCCAATACATATACTTCCCCAGCACTATCCAAAAGAAATGTGTTATAAGCAACAAAAGCAAGTCTCAAAATAGTTTTAAATTCTCCATTGGGCATGTTAAAAAAGTAACTTGACTTAAAATTGATTTATATGATATTTTATATTTTATTGAATTCAATATGTCCAAAATATGATCATCTCAGCATACAATTAATATCAAAATTATTGAGATTTTTTATACACTTTGTTTTTACTAAATGGAGTCTATATTTTACACATAGGGAGATTATGCCAAAGGCTCAGAGCTCATTCTCCCAAGGGCTATAGAAGGACCATTTCTGAAAACAGAACGTTCTTGCAAATATGCATAGTTTGAGCATGCCAGGCTTGCTAAGTCAACTGTTTCTTGCCCTGTAGGTTAGGAAAAATTACACAAAAATAGGAAAGAAGCAAGAAAGACTAAAATTCTAAGAGCCAGAAGAAAAATGAGGTAATAAGCGTAAAATAAAATAACAGCCTTGGTCCATTTTCTACTGCTATAACTGAATACCACAGACTGAGGAATTTATAAAGAATAAAAGTGCATGAAGCTTATGGTTTTGGAGGCTGGGAGGGGCCAGATCTAGCGAAAGCCTTCTTGCTGGTAGAGACTGCAGAGCCTTAAACAGTCCAGGGTATATATACCATGGCCAGAGAGAGCACACAGGGGAGGGAGAGCCAACCCCGCTTTTCTAGCAGACATAATCTGGAGGCAGGCCATTAGCCCATGAATCTATTAATCTAGAAAGGATTGGTATATTCATGAGGGCAGATCCCTGGTGACCTAAGAACCTCTTCAAACATCCCACTTGCTCCCACCTCTTATTATCCCACAAAGAGGATTAAAACTCAGCATGAGATTTGGTGGGGGGCAATCCAAACCATAGCATCAACACACATCTTAGTAATTAAATCTATTAAATGAATAGCCAGAGTGAATAGGGAAAAAAAAATACAGGGAAATGCAAGAAGGGAGACCATCAGTCAACAGCAGGCCTCCAGATGGGAGGTCTGGGCTGAGAAGAGAGATCTGGAAACACTGTCTTGCCTCATCCTCTCTTCTGGCTTCTCAGACCTGGTGCCATCTTTAGTTCTTCTAGCATCTGTCAGAAGGGCCCCACTGGGTCTGAGAAGCTGCGCTCCTCCAGAGACCTCAGCCAGCTATCAGCAGCCTGGACCCCACAGCTCTCCTATGCTCAAGTACCTACTTCCTTCTAGGAAGCTTGCTGGCTTCTGTCATGCTTATTAACTATGTAGCACATCCATGCGGAAATCCTAGATGGAAAGTTGATGGTTTGCAGCTTGCCTAATCACCTTCGTTGCCATCTTAGCCATGGTCTCGCTGTGCACCACCTGTTCTTTGTGTCCAGCGCCCCCCACCCTCCACCTTCATGCATCTACAGGAACACAGAGATTGTCCATTCAGAGCAACAAGAAGCCTAATGAACGCCATGACACTGCGGAAAGGAAATGTCTAAATGCTCCCATGCTAACCTTGAAGAACGGGGATACATGAGAGTGGCACAGGATTTGAGAGCATGTTATGCTTCACCGCAAAGTGAAAAATGCATTTGCTGAAAGCAAACTGCCGTCGCATATGAAAAGCTATCAGGGCTCTGAGTCCAATTAGAGGGGGGAAAAAAATCAATAGTGATTCACTTCCTTGTTAGAGGAATTGATTTTCTTGATAAAGTTCACAATATTTTTAGAGTTTGTCTTAATCATTTTCTGGCAAAATGGCACAGTTCCAACTCTTGCAAATCATATAGTTAAATTGAGATGAGTGGTTTAGCGACGGAGGGAGTTACAAATCGATCACATCAGAGAGGACAATGCATCCCTCAGAATGAGGGCAGAAAGGTACCTCCCAGTCATCCAGCACTTGCCACACACTCAGATGTTTATTTTACCTACTTTAAAAAAAAAAAAAACCTGAGTAAAGATCATGGTTTTCTAGTTTTCGTTTGACTTTAATATCAAAAGGGATATTTAATTTCATTTTTTCTTGTTCTGATAAATTAAACCGTGTCCTTGCATTTTGAAGACCTCAGTGTGAGTTTCAGGTCTCTCTCCCTCTCTCTTTTGCAGGTTGCATGACCTTGAGAAAATCATTTCATGCCTCTGAATTGTTCCTTTTGAAAACAGATTAGATTTGCCATTGCGTGTGCTGGATATATACGGGGCTGTTATGGTTTAGATATGGGGTGTCCCACAAAAGCTCGTGGGACACAATGCAAGAACCCTCAGAGGTGAAATGATTAGATTATGAGAGTTGTAACCTGATGGGTGGATTAATCTACCGATGGATTGATTAGCTGGGTGGTAACTATAGGCAGGTAGATCTTGGCTATAGGAAGGAGGTCACTGGGGGCATGACTTTGGGGCTTATATATTGTCCCTGGTGAGCAGAGCTCCGGAATCTTCCAATTATGGACTGAACATGTAAAACCGTGAACCAAAATAAACCTTTCTTCCCCTACATTGTTCTTGTCAGGTTTTTTTTTTTTTCTTGTTACAGACACAAAAAGACTGACTGAAACAGTGACCATACAACAATTATATGTAATTCAACAAAACATTGCAGACCCTGACACAAGGACATCAACTCATTTAACCCTCACAATTACCCAACAGAAAAGCTATTGCTATCATTGTGTTTCATAGATGAGGAGACAGGGACTTAGAGAGTTTCTAGTACTTTGCCTAATCTTAACTCTTAATCACCATACTCCTAGAATCATCCCCCTGAATCTGCCTCTGCTTTCTAATTCTAAATAGCAAAAGCTTTCATACAGATGTGACTCACCTTTGGTCTAAAAATAGCCATTGTTCTTTTCTTCAGAAATATCTAAGCAAATAAACTACTAACCTCCCCTACTCTTTCTGCCAAAATATCTTCATCCTGCTAGAAAAGTAGGGCTGTCAACATGTTAAATCAGTTATAGGGTTTTTGAAGTTCTCCCTCCCTGAGTAAAGAATTAAAAGATTCTTTCCTTGACCAAATAAAAGTAGTCATAATTAACATCAACATAAAAGTTGATTAACATCAGTAACAAAAGGTTGACATGATGGTTAATTTTATGTGTCATTTTGATTGGGCTAAGGGATGCCCAGATAGCTGATATATCATTATTTCTGGGTATATCTTTGAGTATATTTCCAGAGGAGGTTAGCATCAGTAGACAGAATAAAGAAGATTACTCTCACCAATATGGGAAGGCATCTTCCAACCTGTTGAGGTCCTGAATAGAAAAAGATTGGCAGAGAAAGGCTAAATTGTCTCTTTTCTTGAACTGAGATACTGGTCTTCTATCATTGGACGTCAGAAGCCCTGGTTCTCAGAACTTTGGACTCCAGGACTTATATCAGTGCCCCTCTTGTCTCCACCCATACACCATTTTTGGTTCTGTTTCTCCGTAGAGCTCTGTCTAATTTAGTTGGTGTTTCCAGATGAAGCAGATATATGACATGAATACTGCCAATCCCCTAATCCCTAACCCACCACCTATGGAAGATCGGAACACTCTGGTCTAAGAAACCATCATCAGTTGCCTGAAGTAGGCATGAGAGAATTATCTCACTTACCATTTTGGAGAGTTCAATGTCACAGTAAGCAATGAAGCAGAACAAAGAGAGGGCCAAAGACAACACTGATAAGCAATATGGGGAATGGGTTAGCTACATTGCTGCAAAGGAGAGGTGATCACATCAAGACTATGTTTGAAGCGGCCAGGACATAGAACGTAGCAGGAATATTGCCTTATTAATTACTATATACCCAGTACCCAGTACAGTGTCTGGTAATGCCTCAAGGAACATTTGCAGCATGAATATCTACTTGACCCAAAAGATAACAATGACATTCAATTCTAAGCAGAAACAGGAAATTGCAAATTCCAAACCAGATAGTTTCAAGAGCTGCTATGGATCCTGACTTCTAGGAGTTAGATTCTGCTAGGACTTTGAGTGCAACCAGAACTTTTGAGTTTATGTTGAAGAACTCTTTGAGCAGACAGAGCCAAACTGGGCATCTATTAAGAGTAATTGAGAAGAAATTGGGGAAGAGTAACAGCGGTCACTAGAAATCAAATACTGGCCAACTCCTTATAATACAAAATTAAAACTCCTGCTTTAGAGATAATTAAACTAGCTTCTTGTGTAATCAAATTTTATTTTAAGTCACTCTACTCTCAGATGAGCTTTTAAATCTCTTTCTTGAGAAGTTATACTATTGTTGTGAGATATCCCATCAGGAGAGCCTGGGTAACCTGGGTGGTAGCCTTCATTGACTGCAGATTTATCACAAGGTCCTGTGTAAGCCAATGTTTTCTAAAGTCCATCTATGAGACTTTATTCTAGAAAATACTCTATGGGTGGAAAAAATATTCTAGGCTAAACAAATTGGAAATACTACACCCTATATTCTTCTTTTGATGATTTTCATTTCATATTAGCTTATAAAATTTCCTGGGGAATCCTAAAGCAAAGATACCAGTTTACCCCAGCATTTCTCAAGTTGTTCAGTTACATAACTTTCTTTTTCATGTAATATAACCTAGTAGCATCCCAAAGTGTAAGAGAACAAAGAATAGACTAAAAGTCAGATAATTTTGAGTCCTGGTCCTAAGTCCTAAATACAAATAGCTAAATGTGTTCCTGGTAAGTTACTTATACTTTACAGGCCTGGGTTTTCACTGTTCTAACACCTACCACAGCAAAGCTTTGAATGATTTAAATAAGATGCTATATCAGGAAATTTTGTTGTAAATAATGAAATATTATACAAATGCTAAGTGTTATCATAATTAATTCACTTATTTCAACATGAAATATGAGAAATAGTTTTCCAACTACATATTTGTCACTCTTGTCATTCATAAAACACTCTTTAAAGACAAGCCCTAACCCTGTACCATGGTGCATGCTTGTAATCCTAGCAGTTTGGGAGTCTGAGGCAGGAGGATTGCAAGTTCAAAGCCAGCCTCAGCAACTTAGGGAGGCCCTAAGCAATTTAGTGAGACCCTGTCTCAAAATAAAATATAAAAGGCTGAGGATGTGGCGCAGTGGTTAATACTCTACTGGGTTTTAACCAGGAAGAAAGAAAGAGGAGAGGAAGGGGAAGGAGAAGGGGAAGGAGAAGGAAGAAGAAAGGAAAGAAAGAAAGACTATATGCACAGCACAATAATTGAAGCCCATTAAAGACTTTTCTGCTTTATAATCAAATGACATAAATTTCATTCACTCTTGTCATTTTAAGTTACTGCCCTAAAAACCTAATTTTACAAACCCTACAAGTGCTATTTGAGACTAATATTTAATTTAAACATATGCATAAGCCTACACTTGTTCCAACAAATTGATGTACCCACATACCTGCGAATGGAGAATTGTGTTCCCACATTCTGCACGTCTTACTTTTTTAATCTTGACTTGTCTTGTCATTACCTGTTTTTTTTTCCTTTTTGTGCTATTATGTTTCATAGTCCCTATACATTTTCTAAAACATGGATATTTCACTACTGTGTGACACACTAAGATTGAAAATTCAGCATGATAGAAATCTCTTTCTAGACTTGAGGAGTGTAAAGTTCAAAATGCCATCAGGAATCTAACTCTGTGCCAGGTGTGGTGGTGTATGCCTTTAATCCCGGTGGCATGGGAGGCTAAGGCAGAAAAATCAAGAGTTCAAAGCCAGCCCCAGGAACTTAACGGGGCCCTAAACAACTCGGCAAGTTCCTATTTCTAAATAAAATAATAAAAAGGGCTGGAGATATGGCTAAGAGGTTAAGCACTCCTGGTTTCAATTCCTGATGCCAAAAAAATAAAAGAATCTTCTGTGTTGAGTGTGTGTATGCACACACATGTGCAACAGAAAACCATGATCCAAAAGCCAAATCCTGATTTTTCCTTCTGTTTTTAGATAGCCTGAATGATAAGAATAGTTTATATATTTTTTAATGTTTGTGAGGAGGGAGAAAAATATTTTAGGACAAAAGAAAGCTACATGAAGTTCAAAATTTAATGTCTTCAAATTTCATTACCATGTAGCCACACCTGTTTACATAATGTCTCTGTCTGCTTTCTTGACACAGCAGCAGAATTAATTGAGTAGTGGTGACAGAGACTCTATGGCCTAAAATATTTACTCTCTGACCCTTTATAGAAAAAGAGGTTTGTTGATCTCTGTTGTATGCTTACACTTTAATACAGCATGCATGAGAAAATAGTTACTCTACTGTGTAGACACCTGAGGACTAAGTCATTTTTGAGAATAACTTAATTGGCCTTTCAATTTTCTTATGCTAGAAGGTGATATGGTTTAGTGCAAATCTCAGGGTTTTGGGCTGGGGGCGAAACTACCTCTAGTTTTATCACTCATCTGTCCTTGGAAAATTCGAATATTCTCATTCTCAGTTTTCTTATCCATGAAATCAAACTCACATGAATTTTAACCAGCGCTTGCCACAGAGTTGTCTTCTGATAAAATGTCAGTTTGCTTTCTCAGCATCCCAGCAAGGACTTTGGACCATTAACCACAAAACACTTGAAAAGCACAGAGCAGACAAGCCTTTAGCCTGTTTCCTGCAGCCGATTCTCAGCACTTCTCAGGTTTGGCTGACAGAAAAATAATACACGTTAGACAAATCCCTTGGCTTAGCCTTTCCTTCTTGTAGACAATTATCTAACTGGACATGCTTCTCACTGAAAATGTGCTTAAGTGGTACAGCTCCAGTCGGCATCCTCTGACAGTCCTCCTCAGAGGGAGAACCTGAAGCACACAGTGCCTCAGCATCCCCACATGTGGGGAAGAGGTAGAAGGTTGGGGGGCACAATTGGAGAGTTTGTCTTCTAACTGCTTCAACAAATCAACCAATGACAGGAGCACTCCATGGCTGCTTCAGCTTGCCCAGGGCGGTAAACGCAATGAACGCAACAAGCAGACAGGCTGGGCCTAGTCCCTCAGCTCAAGTACCCTTACGCCTTCACCAGTTTCATTACTTATGATGGCATTACCTTGGAGCCCCAGGGGGATGCTGTGGTACCTCACTCAGATCCTCTTTATCAGGATGGCAAGAACATCACCCCAACTTCTGGGAGAAATGGATGCTACAGGACACTGGTCAGGAGAACAGTCTTTGGACAGAAACATGTGGTTCTGCGTCTACACCCATCATTCAGGAGCAGCCTAGAGCCAACATGTGACAGATAGAGGTCTGCAACAGCTCGCCACCACCATGGCAGGACAACTCTGCCTAGCTCTTTGTGCTCCAGAGCCTCCTTCCATTGTCTCCAGCAGATCAGGCCCAAACTAGATTTTCCCCAATATCATATCTTTGCTCAGCTTCTTTGCCTTTCTTATCTCTAAGCTTCAGTTTCTCCCTCATAGTTTTCTGAACTGAAAAGGGCTTTCTCATTATATCTTATTCTCGGCTTCTAAGAAACTGAACCTAAGTCACCCCTCTGGGTCCCCAAAGGAGCACAGGACTGTATCCCAAAGGGGCATGCTCCTCCTCTGAGTCAGACTAGACATGACTGCCTGTCACCCTCATGGAGGTAATGGCTTGGCCAAACGGACCTGGAGGACAGGCCCAGGGAAGGACTTGTGAGCAGGGAGTGAGCCCACCCCTACTTCACCCCCTCACACACACACACCACACATATACACACACATGCTGAGGGAAACTGGCTGCAGCTTGTCTAATCCATGCCTCCTCAGGGACTGTGGCTGGCCAGGACCCAGTGCCCAATACTGGTAAACACCAAAGTGGCTTGAAAGCCGGCACAAAGGGAAACATGGCCCTAGGCAAGATGAGAGTCAGGATAGCAGGAAATTTAAAGCAGGATGAGGATGAGATGAATGCTTACACATTGAACAGTCCGCCTCTCTGCTATCTGGCTTGAAGAAGTGAAGGAGCAGCACTAATGCACTAACCTGATTAGTGAGGAGCTGTGCCAAACCCACAGGGAGCGCCATAGGACTCCAGAGAGAGGAGGGAGACCAAACGGTGAACAGCAAGGGGACCACGATGACTGGGAGGTGCAAGCCACATCCATGCCAGCCTTCTGTCACCAGCCCACGTCAGGGTGTCAGTGATTGCCTGGGCTGTGGTCACCTGGGCTGGAATAGTCATGAATAAGCCCAAAGGTTAGACTCTGCTGGATTAAGTGAATTTTGCTTCGGTGGCTTCAGGCCGATTAAGCAGTCAGGGAAGAGAGGAAGTTTAAAGAAGATGAAAGGGAAGCTCAGGAAGCAGTCTGTCATAGTAAAAGGAATTAAGTCCGCAGAGCCAAACGGAGCTATCCCTGCAAAACAGGAACACAGGGCAATGGCAATTGAATTGAAGTCAAGGACTCAGGTGGGACAAGAAGGAAGAAGTCAATTTAAGGGGTCCTCTGGCTTCACTGATAGAAGAGGAATTGAGGAAGGAGCCAGTTAGCAGAATAAACTATGAAAATTGGCATGGCTTTAGGTGCTTGTCGTGGTTTTTACCCCTTATATTTGTAAAAGGAATTCCTATTTAAAAACTGCATACAATAGACTTTAAATGGGCATGAAAGAACTTTCTGGGAGGTGAAAATCTTCTATATATTAATGGGGCATATTGATTACCTAAGGTCAATATTTGTCAAAAGTCATCTATCTACCTATGTACTTGAAATATGTAAATATTATTGCCTCTAACTTATACATCCATAAATTCTTTTTTTAAAAAAATTTATATAACTATTTTGATTATGTAATAGTAAATGTTTATTTTGCCTTAATCAAATAATCAGTTACAGTGTAAGTTACATCCCTCTCTTTGCAGGTAGCAAATTTTGGCCCTGAGGTTGCAGATTTATAAGGATTATACAGGTAGCTAATTGAGTTTAACAAAGTTAATTTTCAAAGGTATCAGAATTTTCTCAGATGAAAATATAATATTTTTACTTTATAGTAGTAATCTGTTTTCTGAAACTTCTTTGTGAAACCAATGTGTTTACAAGAAAAAATGGTTATGATGTTTGCACAAGGTATGTGAGAGAATTTTGAAAATTCTAAATTTTTTTTTATCAATTCCAATATGCCTTACAGTCCTCAAGTGGACTGAATTGTTATGGGCACAAGGAAATAAACAAGAAATCATTATTATTTAAATTGTATATTCTACTAGTGGATTCTGTGTGTTTCCTGTAATTATTCCTTATTTCAAGCGTAAGTTTGTTTTGAGAACAGGTTTTCTGGGCCAAAGCTAAGAGATGGGAAGAGGATATAGATTAATAAATATCAGCATACACTAGCTATCAAAATGACTTCCCTCAAATGACTTTGAGAAGGAATCTGCTTTACCTATCAACCTATTTTAGAACTTTTTATTGAGATCACAGATTCTGTGGCCTCCCCAGTTAAGGGTGATTTTTAAAAAGTTAGATTTTAAACACAAATTGGAAAACTTTTCTGTGTTTGGAGGCTGAATGCTTTCTATTCTCATGGAAACCAATAAATTAAAAGGTGTTGAAAGTATGCATCTAATAAAACTTGGAAAGCTTCTATTAAGAAATCCTTTATCTTAGGCTCCGATTTGGAGTGGGAAAATATTTGGCATGTTGTTATTTCTTCATGAGTATTAATCTGTTAAAAGTAAAGTTACAGCAGAATATAAACTTGGAGTGCCCTGACGTTTATTCCATTGTTAATGAAATGTTTACTTCTGTTGCTGCTCTGAGGAGGTATATTAGTTGAGATCTTCCAGAGAAACACAACCAATAGAATGTGTGTGTGTGTGTGTGTGTGTGTGTGTGTGTGTGTGTGTATGTGTGAAGATCTAGATGATAAACATAGAAAAGGATTTATTTTAAGAAATTAGCTCCTATGATTATAGGAGCTTGGCAAATCTAAAATCTGCAGGGTAGACTGGTAAGCTGAAGGTCAAGGGAAAGTTGTAATTCAAGTCCAGAAAACATCACCTGGCAGAATGCTTTGTCACTCAAGGGAGTCGATCTTTTTCTGTTAAGTCCTTCAATTGATTGGATGAGGCTTACCCACATAATGGAAGTAAATTGCTTTAATCAAATTCTACAGATTTCAATGTTACTCTCATCTTCAAAAAACTTTTATAGCATCTATAATGATATTTGAGCAACATATCCTGATTCTGTGGCCAAGCCGAGTTAATATATAAAATTATCTATCACAGGTGTGTTAGGAGGAGGTATGATACATTCTATGATGTACAAAAAAGATGACTGGGAATTATAAGTACTGATGTTGGGCAGTGTCTACGTGTACAGTAAATGTGAAGCAGAGTTGATACATACCCACTTGTGCTTGCAATGTCGGTGAGATGTTTCTAGCCGATTACTGCTCAGTCAATATACCATCAGGGTCATAAAGAGCTATAAATTGTATTATAAAAACATTCTTAGTGAAAGTCTTCCTTTTAATGTCAAACATTTCTCAGTTGGATAATAATAGTTCTATTTTCTGATACTTTTGAATTTAGAGACTTCAGCATTGTTCAACTTTATGTACTCATTACTTTATATATCTCAGGGCTTCTAAGAAGTTGCAATTCAATACCAGTCTGCAATTAAGATTTTTAAAAGTTGACCCTGATACCAGCTGAAAACAGAAGAATGTAACTCAGTGGTAGGGCAATTGCTGAACATGTGCAAGGCCCTGGGTTGGATTGCCATCAAGAAAGAAAGAGGAGAAGACAAGGAAGGAGATGAGGAATGGAGAGGGAAGGGGTAACAGTTTCAGAGCTGTCACCATTTAGTATCAGCCCAATGAACTGCTGCATTTCAAAGGACCCTCTTTCAAGATACCACACAATGGCCCATGGTGGGAGGAAAGAGCAGTTTCCCTGGGTAGGTAGCCATGAGCAGCAGGAGAAGGGCCTGGCATGAGAAGATGTGATGGGGAAGTTTCCAGGAGCCCACAGGGCAGCTGTTACAGAGTGGGTTCTGGAAAACAAACTGAGATAGAGACTTGCACACATGGTTTCCTGGGGAGTTCTTGGGAAGAATACTGGGGAGAATGAGGGAGCAGGATGGGCCTGGGAAGCACAGCATGGCCATGTTAGTGGGTACTGCAGTGATGCTCCAGGGCCCTGGAGTCAGATGAGGCCAAGAGTCTGCAATAGTGCATTGAGACATGTCCAACAGAGTCTACGCTTTACACCATTCATATCTGCTCATGCTTCTCTGCTGGTTATCTGGTTTATCTTCTGTGATACTTAGGACTTCCCTCTATTTTTTTGATGTATATTAGTATGACGATGTTATAATTTTTTCCCTTAAAAAATGCAGTTAAGTAGACTTCATTATTATCAGGCTCAATAGCTTCAGGCAACAGCATTAATGGGGAAAAGCTCCCGTCCCTGTTGCTACAAGCACACCCAAGGCCCAAACTCACACTTATCACTGTTCTTCCTCACCACACATTCCAAATGCCTTTAACCCCACTTCAGAACCTTAGCTGGAGTTAACTGCTTACCTAGTGGAAAGAACCAGGACTTCATCCAAAAGGTGTTTGAGAATTTAGTTGTCTTACTCTCTTCAAGAAATGTTTACCTGTTTCTCCACTTTCCATGAACATAAAAGTACCAAGAAATACAACAGTGAGTCCCCTCAATTCTGGACATAATCCACTCAATCCAGCCATCATAGCAGCAACTGCAGCTTCCCACAGAAAATAGGATTGAGTATGTCTACCAATTTGCCTCTTTGCAGAAGAAACAAAGAACAACATAAAGGAGACTGGTAAATCCAAATTATGAGTCATATGATAGACTCCCCCCCCAAAAGTTATGATAAATTTCAAACATACCAAAAGCCTGTCATGATTCTATAATGAACATCTGTGTAACTGCACCCGAGTTTCTACCATTAGCATTTACTGATGTTACTTTATGACATTTTTATCCTTCAATTCTCTACATACCTGTATTAGTTTACTAGGGCTGGCATAACAAAGTACCAAAGACTGGGTGACTTAAGCCACAGGAATTTATTTTCTCTCTCGATTCCAGAGACTAGATGGGAATTCCAGGTTCAAGATGTCAACAGGTTTAGTTTCTCCTGAGGACCTCTTGCCGTGGCTAGCAGATGACTGTTTTTTTCTCTGTCTTCACATAGTCTTCCTCTGTGTCCCGTCTGTGCCCTAATCTCCTCTTCTTTTAAGAACACAAGACATATGGACTCGGGCCCACCCACATGATCTCATGTTACCATAGTTACCCCTTGGAGGCACTGCCTCTAAATAGAGTCACATTTCTGCTATTTCCACCATGCGATCGATGGTGTTTGTTAAGTTACCAGAGCAGAGGAATACAGCTGGTAAATGTAGAAAGTGGTCATTAACAGCAGAGCCAGAAGATCTGGTTTACTCAGCCTTGGATGTTATCTAGAGGAGAGTCCCAAACATGTTTTATTTTGTTTTGTTCTGGTTTGTTTTGTTTAACCAAGAATGATGTTTTGGGCACATGAAGAATGAATTAACTTTAGGGCCCCATCCCTGTTCACCCTTTAGTTCAGCATATACTGTAGTTCAGGGTTTCTTAAACTTGGCTCTACTAGTGATTTGGGTAGGATAATGCTCTGTTAGAGGGTGCTCCCATGTGCGTTGTAGGGTATTTTTTCAGCATTCCTGACATTTTACTCACGAGCTGCCAGAAGCACGGCCATCCATCTCCTCCCTCATGCTGCTCCAGCTACAGTAACCAGCTCACTGTTCCTCCAATGGACGGCGCCATTTTCTACCAGAGGCGCCATTTTCTACCAGTCTATGCTCTTACTCTATCTTTTACCAGGAATCCTTGTCCCAAACCCCCACAAGATTTACCCCCTTTCCCCTTCAAGTCTTTGCCCAAGGTCCACCCCAACGCCCAGCTGTAAATGATCAATTTCTCCTGTATCCTTGCCCTCACTCCTCAACCTAGTTTTGATGCTGAAACCGGTTTCCAGATATTGCCATATGCCTCTCTGGGGCAAAATCCCCTCTGACTGAGGACCACGGCTATAGTTGGACCCCTCAACCTCCATCGAAGTCTGTGGATACAAGGTGGTTTCTTGGCCACACTGGCCTGCCTGTCACGCTATCAATATTGTGGGCAATGAAGGATCTTTGTGAGAAAAACAAGTCATTATGCTCCTGATGATAAGTTTAAGTGACACGGGATCTGAGTAATATGAGCAGTCTTCTATTAGGTTATGTGTTTTCTCTTCTCCTTATTACATGGTTAGGTTTGTCCAGCCCAGAGAAGGCAAAGAAAATACAGCATGAAGCCAAATGAGTGCTTTGGTATAACCTGGTCTTGGGCATTTTTATTTATTGGAGGTCTGTTACAGAAATATGAGCAGTAGAATAAAAATAAAGAAATCAGGGGCTAGGGTTGTGGCTCAGCAGTAGAGTGCTCGCCTAGTATGGGCGAGGCCTTGGGTTTGATCCTCAGCATCACATAAAAATAAATAAATTAATTAACGATATTATATCCAAATGGGAGGGGAAAAAAGGAAAATAACACATAGAAATGAAAAGTTTCTGTTGACAGAGGTCCTGTGCTTTTGCCAGAAGCAGGTGAAATGCACATTTGATATTGAACTTCATAGTGCTGGGGAGAAAGGATGATCAATTACTAGATGCATAGTGTTCCATTGTTTTAAAAGAGATAGAGAGATGTACCTAATGGAAGATGACATTGAAAACTTTAGAAAATCTCCCTCATGGTTCTTCAAATTATAAACAGTGCACAATGAACCAGGCACTTCTCTATAAATAACTGAATCTTTCCATCATTGATTTTTCCATACCTGTATTAAGCATAATCAATTAACATGTATACAAAATTACGTGCTTTAAATAGAAGGTGAAATTGTCCCAGAATTACAAATAAATTGAATAACTCATTGAATAATAAAACTTCTAATCATTCCTTATACTTCCTTTCATTTACATTACCATATTTAGTCCTTAGAAAAACCTGAGAGTATTACATATCATTAGTAGATCATAAAAGTAAGACTTCAGAGAGTTTTGTGCACAAGATCGCAAAATCTAATATGTGAAATAAGCAAATTTGACTCCATGCTTATGGATTTGTTCATTTTTGTTGTTTTTGCTTTGTTTTTATTTGATTTTTTTCTAATTACATTGCCCATCTTTACTAATATCTTAGACATTAAACTTTATTTTAGTAAATATTTAATAGCATATATCCATGATGAATTGATTAAGAAAATTTCACAAGGATATGAAAGAAATCTGTACTTGAAGTGACTTAAACAATAGCAAATTGGTCACTTCAGAACAAAAGAGCCAGGCCCCTGATATGGTAAGAACATGGCATACAACATCCTGAAGAACTAGCCTTTTCCTTCCTCTTACTCCACCACCTGGAGGGTCAGCTTCACCCACAGATGGGCTCTCCAATTGCACAAGATGGCAGCAGTTGTTCCCAGCACCAGGTTCAAATATGACGATATCCTCCAGAAAAAGAGATCATTTCTTCTATTTTAAAAATAGCATTATTGAAATGTAGTTCACACACCTTACTGAACTTCTCGTCACTTGTTTATTTTTCCTTGGAAGTGGAGTAATGAAATTTCTATTATTGTCAAGTTGCCTCCTTGCTTTCTGTCCGCTTTTGCTTCATATATTTTGTGCTCTGTTATTAGGTGAATGTGTATCTACAATTGCTATCTCTTCCTTACAGATTGACCCTTTTATTTCTGTAAAATGTCCCTCTTTATCTTCAGTAACATAACTTGTTTCAAAGTATATTTTGTCTGATATTAGTGTATTCAGCTTTCTTACATTTGTTGTTTGCATTATATATAGATATTGCATTATATATATTAAGAATACATATAAATATTTAAAATATATAAATATTTAATATTTATATTTTAATATAAATATATTTAAACTAAATATATTTAAAATATATTTATAAATAAATTAATATGTATATTTTGCATATAAATGTGTGTGTATATATATATATTCTATTTGCTTTCAATCTGTTTGTATCTTTAATCTAAAGGGATCATCTGTGGACTATATAGAGTGGACATAGGTGTTTTATCTGGTCTCATGATTTACAATCTCTGCCTTCACACTTAATGATATTATTGAATTTGTGTCTGCCATTTTACTCTTTTGTCTTCAAGTTTTCATTTTTGTTATTGTTTTTCTATTTCTCCTTTACTGCTTTCTTTTGCAATAAATGGATATTTTCTAACAGCACTCTACTTTATTTGATAAATTAAATTAAATAAATTCAGCTACTTTTAAAAGTTATCCTTAGTGGTTGCTCTAGTATGAACCATGAGCATTTCAGCTCACCAGAATTCACTTCGTATTTACACTTAGTTGCAATTACATATAGAAACAATGCTTTCTTACAGTTCTATTTTCTTTTCCTCTTTTCATGTGCTAGTATCATTAAAGAGTTTATATTAATAAGTGTTACTAACTAAATAGTACAGCATTAAAATTAGTACTTTATATAATTATATAACTTTTAAAGAAGGTAAGAAGGAAAAAGTATATTTTGTAGTTACTGTTACCTATTAATGTTTTAATTTTTCTTCCTGGTTTTCCTTATTTGTTCCTATTGATTTTAGTCATTTTCTGGAGTCCTCACATGAAACACAGACAGCTTTACTCCCAAACTCATTATTTTTGCAATTTTTGGCAAATACATTACCATGTATTATATACATATTATTATACAATTACTTTTCAAATCAAGAATAAAATAAAAGAGAATAAAACATGCATTTATTTTTTTTAATTTTTATTTTTTAGTTTTAGGTGGACACAATATCTTTATTTTATTTTTATCTGGTGCCAAGAATCTAATTACAAAATTATAATGTATAATTACAAAATTACCTTTACTTGTACTTTTAGTTTTTTCACATAGGTTTGGATTACTATCTGGGATCACTACTTTCAATCAGAAGAACTTCCATTAATATTTATTGTAAGCTGAATCTTCTAGAAATAGATTCTCACAGTTTATGAGAGGTTTCTAAAATTTTTATCTTTTTTTAAAGGTAATTTTTCTGGATATAGGATTTTTGATTGAGTTTGTTTTCCTCCAGCACTTTAAATATTTTGTTCCAATTTTTTCTATCCTCCATTATTTGTCATGAGAAGTCATCTGTTAATCTTGTGGGAATTCCCTTGTAAATACTGAGTCATTTTTCTCTTTCCACTTTCTAGATTTTCTCCTTGTCTTTGGCTGTCTGCATCTTTGTTATGATATAGCTATAGATGGATCTTGAGCATTTAATTGACTTAGAGTTTATTGAGCTTCCTGGATATGTTATTAAATAAATTTGTGGAGTTTTCATCCATTATTCTTCAATTATTTTGTACTTTTTTTTCTCTCTCTGTCTTCTCTGTATTCCCAAAAATAATGTACCATAAACGTTTCTTTGAAATTGTTTATTTTCATTCATTAATTTTAGTCTTTTTTTTCAGATTCAGTAATTTCTATTCATCTGTTTTCAAGTTTACTAATTTTTTTCTCCTGTAAGTTCAAATATACTGTTAATTACATTAGATACATGTATGAATCTGTAACAATGAATCCCCCTATATATAATTATAATGAAGCAATAAAAATTAATTAATAAAACAAATATAACATTAAGATCTCTAATAATTTTTATTTCAGTTATTCTACTTTTCAACTCAGTAATTTACATTTTGACCTTTGATATGATTTCTATTTTTTATTGATTTTTTTCTATTGGGTTAAACATTGACATCATAACTTCCTTTAATTCTTTAATCATGGTTATCATTAGTTTTTATCATATTTTTTAACAACTACTTTTAAAGAAGTCTTTTGTTGATGTTGTTATGTTTGACACTTGAGTTCTCTAACAGTTTTATTGGCTACTTTGCTTTGTCATATAGATCATACTTTTCTGCTTCTTTGCATTTTTCATTTTTTGCTGGAAAGTGATATTTTACCTAATATGTTATCACAACTTGTGTAGTAGAACCCCTTCCCAGGGTTTATCAATGTCATTTGCCTGTTTTTTGTTTGTTTGGTTTTTTTTGTTTTTTTTGGTTTTTTTTAGTGATTATCCGATTATTTTAAAGAAGTCTATTTCCCCATCCTTTGGTGCTTTTGGCCCTCAGTGGACAGAGAATTGGGTATGAGCATAGTTATTCTGGAATATGAGTGGTCTGGGCAGGGCTGTCTTTAACTATCTCTTTTCCTGAACTTACATATGCATCTCCTGTTTGACAAACACACTCCTGTCACTGGGGCATTTTCCATTTGCTTCTGCCCCTTCCTGGAAGACTCTTTCTCCAGATACCATCATGACTTATTTTCTTCTTCTTTTACTCAGGTCTTGGATCAAGTGTAACGTTCATAGAAAGATATGTTCTGGGAAATTGATTTAAGAGAGCTCATGAAATAAATAAATACATAAATAAACAAATAAATAGATAGATAAAAACAGTGATCCTCTTGGGTTGCTATCCCTTTTATTTCTTTTTTTTTCATGATACTTATGTTAACTGGCATGATAACATGTGACTTACTATCATCAATATTATTTATCTCATATACTAGAATGTGATTTTAAAGGCACAGACTAGACCGGGGATGTGACTTGGCAATAGAAACCTAGCCCAACATTAAGCACAAGGCCCTGGTTTTCTCAGCCCCAATAAAGGAAGGAAGGAAGGGGAAGAGAAGATATTGGAAGAGAATGAAAGTGAAGGGGAAAGTGATGGGTTTTGCTTCCCACATTCACTGCTCTGTTGTTCCTAGGACTAATACAGTTCTTGGCACATGGTAGGCACTCATCAAATTTTCTTACATAAATGAACGAAAAATTGCTTTTTTTATACTGTGCATTGAAAATGGGAGAAGGGATGCTCTGGAGGAAAAACAGGATAAGCAGAATGTGGATGTAGAGACAACAAAGGCAAACTTCCCACCTCCACCTTTTTGGACTTACTCCTCTCTGGGTATGTGGTCATGACACCTACGGAAAAGTCTTCTGTGCCTTAGTCCTTTGCTCTGAAATCTCACAAATCCCAACTGCAAGGCAGGAGAGAGAATGTGTTGGTACAGAAGGAGAGAAGAATTTGACTGTGTTTAATTTTCACAAAGCATGCTTATGGGAAATGAGTTAGGAAAAAGTGTACAGAGGCAAGCCTAAAGGATCACCATAACTCTGGGAATATAGGATATGTAAGTTTCCACAAAATATTTATTTGTGGGCATATGCATGCTATATGCAATCAGATTACATTTTATGATCATTTCTTCAATGATTCCTTTATTTTCCTTGGAGAAAATGACTCAGATTCTTTTTATGATTTAAAGATTCTACAGAACCTGACCTCAGATTCTCCAATTCCATCCATTTACCTGCAAATGACATAATTTCATTCTTCTTTAAGACTGAGTAATATTCCATTGAGTATATATACCACATTTCTTTATCAGTTCTTCTGTTGACGGGCTTCTAGGTTGGTTCCATAGGTGTATAACAAGCAGCCCGTTTTCCTTCCTCTTAGAATCTCTTCAGTTCCTTAAATGGATCCTTAGTATCTTTGTACATATGATCTTATACCTGAAAAGGTTCCCTTTCAGGCATTGCTGGAAATGTCAAGATCACTTAACTTAGGTTTCAGGTCTTGTTTTAGTCAGCATTTCTACCAGAGTAACTAAAAGTCCTGGCAAGAACATTTTAGGGGAGGAAAATTTTATTTATAGCTTATGATTTCAGAAGTCTCATTTCTTAGCCTACTCTATTGCTCTAGAATCAAAGTAAGGCAGAATATCATGGCCAAAGAGTATGGTGGAGGAAAACAGCTCAGGACACGGCAATCAGAAAGAAGAGAGAGAGAGCGAGCTCCACTCTTCAGGACAAAATATAACCCCCAAAGTTATGCTACAATGATCTGCCTCTTCCAGTCATACTCTACTGCATACAGTTACCACCCAGTTAACTCATATTTGTGGACTAACTCATAATCATTCAGATGTAATCATTTCACATCTGAACATTCTCTTTTTCTATTTGTTTTAATTAGTTATATGTGATAGCAGAATGCATTTCAACTCAGTGTACACAAATGAAGCACAACTTTTCATTTCTCTAGCTGTACATGATGCAGAGTCATACCTTTAATGCAATTATACATGTACATAGGGTAATAATGTCCATCTCATTCCACCATCCTTCCTGCCTCACCCCCCTCCACTCCCTTTGACCCCGTTTTCTTTATTCATTCATCTGTTGAAGGGCTTCTAGGTTGGTTCCATAGTTTAGCTATTTTGAATTGGGCTACTATAACCATTAATGTGGCTGCATCAATGTAGTATGCTAATTCTAAGTCTTTGGGATATAGACCGAGGAGTGGGATAGCTGGGTCAAATGCTAATTCCATTCCAAGTTTTCTGAGGAATCTCCATACTGCTTTCCAGAGTGGTTGTACCAATTTGCAGTCCCACCAACAATGTATGAGTGTACTTCCCCCCAACATCCTTGCCAACACTTATTGTTGCTTCTATTCTTGATGATTGCCATTCTGACTGGAATGAGATGAAATCTTAGAGCAGTTTTGATCTGCACTTCTCTAATTGCTAGAGATGTTGAACATTTTTTCATGTATGTGTTGACCATTTAAATTTCTTCTTCTGTGAAATGTCTTTTCAGTTCCTTAGATGATTTATTGATTGGGTTATTTGGGGTTTTTGGTATTAAGTTTTTTGAGTTCTTTATATATCCTAGAGATTAATGCTTTATCAGAGGTGCTTGTGGTAAAGATTTTCTTCCAAGCTGTAGGCTCTTTCCTCACATTATTGATTATTTCCTTTGCTGAGAAGAAGCTTTTTAGTTTGAATCCATCCCATTTATTGATTCTTGATTTTATTTCTTGGGCATTAAGAGTCGTGTTAAGGAAGTCAGGTCCTAAGCCGACAAGCTGAAGATTTTGTCCTACTTTTTCTTCTATTAGGTGCAGGGTCTCTAGTCCAATTCCTAGGTCCTTGGTCCACTTTGAGTAGAGTTTTGTGCATGGTGAGAGATAGGGATTTAATTTCATTTTGCTACATATGGATTTCCAGTTTTCCCAGCACCATTTGTTGAACGGGCAATTTTTTTCTCCAATATGTTTTTGGCAACTTTGCCTAGTATGAGATGACCGTATTGATGTGGGTTTGTCTGAATATTCTTGCATTCGCTCACACATAAGCTTTTGGTGGACACCACATTTCTAAATCATAGTAGGTCTTAACTCAGATCTTCTTCCCATCTAGTTTCTTCTCAACCCCCTAAACTAAGTAGATACTAGGATGAATCTAGTTACTGGGACAAATGGAATTCAACACACAAATGACTCAAACTCAGAAGTTTGTGTCTCATTATAACAGCCTATGACGTGATGACTTTGAACATAAGCTGATATAGTCTCTAACCTCTTCAA
Organism: Ictidomys tridecemlineatus; assembly: GCF_052094955.1. NCBI lineage: Eukaryota > Metazoa > Chordata > Mammalia > Rodentia > Sciuridae > Ictidomys > Ictidomys tridecemlineatus. The sequence continues at coordinate 25,712,286 of NC_135478.1, read as the reverse complement.
CACTCGATTTCCAAGATCATCATTATCAACTCCATCTTAGTCATTTGGACCAGGGGAAGAGAAGGAGGAGCACAAATGGGAGGGTTTTTTGCCCAAACCTGAAATTGGCACTTATCATACCTTCTCATTTCCAGTTTGGTAGATTCCAATCATAAATCCATGCCTAAGTGCAAGGGAAATTAGGAAATACAGTCCATCTGCACCCCCAGAACAGAATTTGGATTTTTGCATCAAGATAGGAGAATCTTCATTATATATTTTGATAACACCTGACATTTCTCTGTCACAAAGCCTAGTGAACGTGTGATATCCCCAGCTCATGAGGACTATGAAGGCAGGGACTAGTGTGACTATTTCCTACTACATCTTCTGGAAACATCCTCTCTGTATTATATTGATCCACGAGAAATTGTTGTTTCGTTGATCATAAAACGTCCAATGTTAACAGTTTCAAAGAGCAACTTTTAAGGCACATGTCTGGTAAATGGATTGCTTCGTATAGCATCTCACACAGGTGAGTGGAAAACTGTTGAACAAAACCCAGCTGCTGTCCAACTTGCTTCTTTCCACAGATCTCAAGCCCAGTTAGGCAATTTAAATCCTTGCCAGGGAAACACCTGAAGATGATGGAGTTTTGTGGATTAACTCTGAGGTCATGCAGCCTGTGGAAACTCAGGGGGAGAGCTGGGGTGGGGAGGCTCACATACAGACTTCCACTTGGCTTAGGAGAGGAAGCTTTGTCATGCATGTTAATGGATGACAGTCCTTCAGTTCTGTTCCAATTAAGCAAGCTCGGCATCTCCTTCAGGCCAAGTGTGGGTCTAGAATCAAGGACACAGGAAGGACTCCTTTCTTTGAGGAGCCCATACACTTGCAAGGGACTCACAGTCAGTTTGTTTTGGAAATATCCCTTGGGCCATTTTAGAAAGAATGAGCAGGACAAGAAAAAAGAAAACCCATCTGGGAGGTGATTTTATTATTCAGACAAGAGATGGTGTCCTAGATTTTTTTTTTCCCTTCCCAGTTTTTTCTTCTTTTCTTTCCTTTAAGGGGAAGAGAGGCAGGAAGAATAGTGGTAATAGGAAGGGTGAACGGGGTTTAAAAGCACAGCAATCCCAGGAGGAAAGCCACACTCCTTCACTGACGGATCAGGTACACAGCTGAGGCTCAGAAAGGGGTATGGGCCAGGCAGATAAATGTCCGTGAATGGGTGTGTTGTGTTTAGAAGGTGTTTCACCTAAGTCCCCTCCTCCTTTCCAATCCCATAAAATAAAGAAATTGGCCAAGAAATTAAGAAAAACTAGGATCCCCAACATGTCAGAATTGAGGTTAGACAGTCTTTTCCTGGCAGCCACCCCAATACTCAGCCTCCACCTTAATCCTTCCAAGTGTGGTGCTGCAGAAATGGGGAGGAAAGTCCACTCCAGGGTGTGTGCATTCTGTCATTTGTCAAGCAGGAGCAGCGTTCTTGCTGGGTTTTTGTTGCTCTTGGGCTCGGAGCTAAAAATAGACTTTCCAAAGAAAGCTCCCTTTAGGTGGTCCTACCAAGGCAATTTACATTATCAGCTCCAAGCTTCAAGACTAATTTGGAACACTCCAGCATTTGATGTGCTCCATTTCTTTCTTTTTCTTTCTTTCTTCTTCTTTTTTTTTATCTTTCAGGGATCACTGCATTTTTACAACAGACTCCAAAGAAAAACTTACCCCATCAATCTCAGATCTTGAGCCAAGAAATAGGACAAGAGATGGGGTAGGATTCTTGGAGTTTAAGTGCCCTGTGAGTTCTAATCAGATTCACCGAATAGGGATGTCAAATTCTTCTGCCCATGATTTTTCTCCTATGGTAAAGTCAAAAATAAATGCCTATAAAATTATAGTCCTGTAAGTTTTCTTCTAAACCCGGTGACTTCGTGGGGCGGCGATTCCCTTTTAAAGTACTTGGGTGATGAATCAGCTACAGAGGGCTCTGTAATTGCCAAGGCTGAGGCTACATCATAGCCCAAAGATCCTGGAGGTGGCCCTCAGAGTGAGCGGGGTGTCACATCCAGGGCATTCTGGTCACTGTCAGAGAGTGGGGGGCCTGAAGCCTGGCCTCTCCTCTGCCTGCCGGGTTGTGGAGCCTGGGGGTCATGTGTGTCAGGTGACTGAGCCCCATCAGTAATTTGCCAGTGCTGGAATTACTCAAATTCCAAGTGTGACTCTGCAGACGAGTCCAGCTTCTGTTACCAAAGTACGCATCTACAATCTGTCCGGTTAGGAAAAGAGCTTTCAAAGACAGTTTCATTATTCGTTCATTTTGCAGTCTTACAGGAGGAATTAAATTTGAAAGATGAAGAAGCAAAAAAACTCAAAACACTGATCTTGGTTTAAACTTGTCCAAATTTCAAGCATCAGAGTTCAGGAAATAAAATGGATTGTTATTCCAATAGTTATGTCTTCTTGTTCAGAAACTCTTACCAGTAAAACCTCCAGTTTTGTCCTCCGTTTACTGATTCAGCAATTTCAAACCAAGTGCCTAGTGTATGCCTGGGGCATGTAGCAGCAGCTTTTGTTGTTGTTTTGTTTCATTTTATTCATTATATATAAATTGTGCATCATCTTATGAAGTCTGGTTTTTTTAAACTTTTTGAATTATTCTTGCCAGGTGAATGGGATCTTTTCTTTTTTTATGAATTGTATTTCTCACTTATTACAGATAGAACGGAAAACTATTGGTATTTCCACTTTCAATTTCTAACCCAACTGAACTCTCTAAAAAGTTTTGATAGTCTTTAACTTAGTTCTCTCAGACTTTTCAGTGAGAAAATGATGCTATCTGAAATAAGAAGGCTATTTGTCTTTGTTTTCTGCTGCTATAGCATAATACCACAGACTGTGTCATTTATTTTTAAAAAAATAGAGATTTATTCAACTTATGATTCTAGAGTCAGGCACGTTCAAGACTGTGGGGTTGTTTCTGCTGAGGGTCTTCTTGTCCCATCATCCCATGATTGAGGAGCAATCAAACAATCATGGAGGATGGGAGCAGCAAGAGGAGGCTGAAGTTATAACACACTCACTCTTGTGACAACTAACCCACTCTTACAGCGATGACATTAACCTATTTATGAGGATAATGCACGTGGACCTAATCACCACTTACAGGCCCCGCCTCTTCATGCTGCTACAATAGCAATTACATTTCAACGTGAGTTATGGAGGGGACTTCAAACCCTAACACTGCTGACTTCAAAAGTGTCTCTGTATATCTTTCTCTTACATTCTTCTCTTTCTGTCTCCCCCAACTGTCTTCCTTATTGTACTGTCATATTACTCGAAAAAAAAAATGTTTCCTCTCTTATGCTAGGGATGATGGTAGCTAATGTTCAAAGGAAAACCCAAAGTTTCCAAATTTCAATGACTTTTAGAAGTCAAGGGATGATGGAAAACCTGCTGTAGCCAGCTCTTAAGAAATAAATTTAGAGGGCAGAGTCTTCCTGGAAAAGCTGGAAGAAATGGCCTCCTCTGTGCAAGGTTCTGATTGGATGGAGAAAAAGAGGCCCCCTCATCTGTGGCTGCTGTCTTGGTAACCAGGGAAAACCCATCTTCTATGTAGACAAATTCCAGGAACAACCAGTACAAACGAGTGCCCCGTATATCCTTTGGCAGAACAGATCCCTCACGTAGCACCACTTACACCACTTCTCTAGACAGCCACATCAGCTGACTTATTTCACATGTCCCCAAATCAAAGACAATTCCCTTTTGAGGCCAGACATGGTATTAGTTGCATGGCCTGTGTGAATGGGCTCAAACCCTAACCCTACCACTCCTTGCCTGTGAGACCACTTAAAAAAAAATTATATATCCTTTCTGGGCTTCCATTTCTCCCGCTGTAAAATGATGTTGACTTGTAGCAGGGCTTTAGTATAGACACCATTAGTGCTGGCTTGTGGTATGTACATCCCAAATGTTAGCTAGAAGAGTGTCTGGCTTGTGAGCCTCATAACAATTAGGGCTTCGACATACTTTGGTGGTAAGACTTAGGGAAAGATCCTTAATATTTCCCATTAACCTTTCTGAGCTTTGCTTTCCTTACTTGCGGAGTGAAGAAAAATGTTCCTAATTGAACTGTGATGAAAATTACTTGAGAAAATGTATGTAAAATAGCTGAAATGGTAGTAAACTATAGATTGTTTCCTTTCCACTCAATGACCTTTCCACTCATGGATCATTAGTTCCATGAGGTGGAGACTCATCCCTATCTCTGAACATATTAGGGATTCATATACATTCATAGAAAAAGAGAATGTCTGACTAAATAAGAAACTGTTGGATTAAATACCATTTGCTTTTTTGGCAGAGGGAGGATACCAGGGATTGAACTCAGGGGCACTCAACTACTGAGCCACATCCCCAGCCCTATTTTGCATTTTATTTAGAGACAGGGTCTCACTGTGTTGCTTAGCACCTTGCTTTTGCTGAAGGTGGCTTTGAACTCGAGATCCTCCTGCCTCAGCCTCCTGAGCTGATGGGATTACAGGCGTGCGCCACGCCACCATGCCTCACAATGCCATTCGTTTTCCAGTGTGCAATAGACCCCATTTCTTGAAAAAAGCTTAACTCTGTTCTTATCAGGGTATATTCAGTGGGAAGCTTTAAGGAACATTTATTTATGAAGAGACCAGTTTCAAAGCTATAGGTGAGGCTTAAAAGGATCTCAAGAGATAAAATAAAAGGATTAATAACATCAGAAGAGCCATTTGCATCCCTACAGGATCAAGGAGAAGAACAGTACCAAGAGCCTGGAAGGAGTGAGTTCTGTAGAGAAAGTCTATTGAGAGGAGCATTGGGCTTCAGTCAACAAGCAAACTTAGCCCAAAGTGACCTGCATAAAAGGAGCCAGGAAAATAAATATTTGAGCCCTCTGTCTTACATCCTTCAGTCTTCTACTGGAGTTCTCCAGTGGTGGAACTCAGCCAGAAACCAGATGAGATGAGAGAAGATTTTTCCAGATTTAGCAAATTAAAAATACAGGACACAAGTAAATCTGAATTTCAGATAAACAATGAATAACATTTTAGTACAAATATCTCCCACTAAATAGTTGGGACAGGTTTATACAAAAGATTTGTTCGTTGTTTACCTGAAATTCAAGTTTCCACTGGCTTCCCTATATTTTTTGAAGCAGTCTAGATGGGGGAACCATAGACAAATTCCTCATATATCAGCCTCCCCAGCAGAGAGCAGATGGAAAGGGATGGAAATAAGATAATCAGACACACTGGTGTGAAATAGCTAGGGACACAATAATTTCACAGGGTCCATTCCAAGAGCTCCATCATCTACTCTAAAAGAGCTCTTTGTCATTGATTTCCAGTATTGCTCTTTCCAATTCCCACCCCTACCTGTTTTCCTGAAAGTCCTTCTCACTTACAAGAAGGAAAATAATAATATTATTAAGATATAGCATCCAAATTTCTTTCTCCTGTTAAGATTTCCCTTCACCACGCTCTTTCCAGGAAAGGGAGCTGAATGCAGGTTCTTTTTGACTGGAACTGGTAGACCTTGCAGCATCTACCATATTTCTTCTCTACTGAGTGGTCCTAGGAAAATCCCCATGAAGCCATAGCTGTGGATCAAGGGAGACAGAGTGATGATGCATTAAGTTGGATCTTTCTAAATGGGTGTTGGATGTTAATATGTTATTAAAAATTTGCATTTATATTATGCAACTGTTTTATATTTATGCAAACAGAAAGGAGGGAAGGAAAGAAGAGAAAAATATATACCTAAAAAATTTTTTGACCATTTAATTAGTTCATGGTTTTTGTAGAATACTAGCCAATAATTGAAAACTGACTTACTCTTTGATAGCAATTCAGAGAACAGTGTCATATGCACTCCCTAAATCTCAATTTCCTCAATTTTTAAAATGAATTTGTAGTACCTGAATTGCAGAGTTTTCAGTGAGTCTAGAAGCAAAGAATGTAGAGAAACCATCATATGTTTAAGCACCAAATAATTGCTTATTAGCATTTATTAAGAGTTCTTACCTAGCAAGGTGTCGTTTTAATATATTATGTTCCATTGCTATGACACAATAGGCCATATGCATTTTTTCAAATTAGTAAGCTTAAAAAAATCTGATAAATTTAATAATGTAGTTTCTCTTGATCCCTGCTTCTTCTGAACAAAAGAGAAACTCTGAAATTACCATCTCCAAGGATCATAGAGCAGGAATTAAAAGACCAAATATTTGTCTATATTTTTAGTTCCAGATTTAGAAGCTGTGTCTAATTTTTGAAATATGGTATTTTATGTATCTTCCTTCAGGTATTGGTCAATGTGTCTATCATTGTAGAGATGCTAATATTTAATTCATGTGTTCCCTGAATGAATAACATTATTCAGGCACACCCCCCCACACACTGAAAAAAGGTCTAAAGAACTTCATTAACACTTCAATATAGTTATATTAATAAGGAAATGGGCACACAGGGTGCTCACATGGGAATTTCATTGTGAGGGTATTTATGGAGTTTTTAAAACCTCTAACTAGACAATTAACCGAGTAGGCAGGTGTGGGCGGTTGACTACATCAGGAAACAGGAACAGAATCATAATGATGGAAGACGGCAGGAAGGATGGGAAATGAACACCTCACTAAAGGCCCGGATTTGGCCACAAAGGAAACATAAGCCTAAGGCAATGGGTAGAAATTGTCATGCTATTTTTTTGCCATGCCAAATTACCTTTGGATTTATTTTAATAGCTATCAAAATGATAAATATGTATCTACATCATTTTAAGTGAGGGTGACCAATGCTTTAATTTGTGAGATTTTTAGTAAAACCAGAGGGAGAGATTGCATGTGAAAGATGAGTATCAGGGGTTTTGATTTTTTTTTTTGGATTTTTTTTTCATACTAGGCATAGAACTCGGGGATGCTTTAATACAGATCTAAATTCCCAGCCCTTATTTCTTTTTTTATTTGGAGACAGGTCTTGCTAAGTTTCTAAGGCTGGCCTTGAATGTGCCAACCTCTAGCCTCAGCCTCTTCAGTAGATGGGATTATAGGGCTTGACCTAGTGATGCTTGGACTTTGTGTTCTCTAGGTTAAAAAAAAATAAAATGTCCTCATGGAAATGATTCCATAGAAAGAGCATTGCTATTTGAGTTAAGAGGAGAGGATTCCCCCTGTATTTCCTACTGTGTTCCTATTTTGCCTGCTATTAATTTAATCACTAGGGTCGGGGTTATATAAAATATCAGGGATGATAAAAGTCTAAAACATGTTACACCAACTGAATCTGAAAAAAAAAAAAAAAAAAAAAGACAAGAAAAAAAGGCTGTGCCTAAAACATGTTGCCAAAGCAAGCTTTTAGTACACCCAAGTGAAGAAAATAGTACATGGACTATTACACAGCAGCCCATACGGGCCCCAAAGTGAAAATTATTGTGGTTTAGCTGTTTGATGTCCCCAAAAGGGTCATGTGTGAGACAATGCTACAAAGTTTAGAGGTGAAATGATTGAGTTGTAAGAGGTTTAACCTAATAGTGCATTAATCCCCTGGTAGGGATTAACTTGGTAGTAACTGTGGGCAGGTAGGGTGTGGCTGGAGGAGGTGGGTCATTGGGGTGCAAGCCTTTGGCTATATATTTTGGCCTTGTTGAGCAGAGTGGCTGTCTGTCTCTGCTTCCTGATGTGATGTCCTGAACCATTTTGCTCTACCTACCACACTCTTCCTCCATGATGTTCTGCTCACTCTAGCATGGAGGAATGGAGCCAGATGTCTATGGACTAAGACATCTGAAACCATGAGATCCCAAATAAACCTTTCCTCTCTAATCATTCTTGTCAGGCCTTTTTTTTTTTTTTTTTTTTTTTTGTAGCTGTGAAAAAGCTGACTAAAACAAACCTACGCCACGAAGGAACTGGAACCCACACAACCTTGGTTCCCTGGAAGGACACAGGTACAATGGAAAGAAGACTGTATGAAAACAGATTGGATCCAGAACATGTGGATTTTCAGATGCATGTCAACATTTCACTGGATTTGTGAGATTGAGTAAAATACTTGGCCTCCCTGTGAGTAAAATAGGAATGATAAAGGTTAGAATGGGCTTAAGATATAGTAAGGACTCAAAAGAATTATTTGCTATACTTATTATTTTACTATTGTGGATTTCCCAAGATTATTGCATTATATATTTTTTTCATATATTCATATATATGAATATGTTTATTTTATTCATATATTTATTAATATATATATGCATTATATGTATATATATGAAATTCCTTATAAATTGCCGAGCCTTATGTAAATGTAAGGAACTATGTCTCTTGTAGATGATAGCACTGATAACCAACATACCTTGGCTTACCTGAACCTTTAAACTTGTGGTGACTAAAACATTTTTCAGGGTGTAGAACTAAATAAAAAATTTTAAGTGGAAGTCAAATGGTTTCCTTCTCAATGATTGCAATTAGAAAAAAAAAAAAAAGCTACCATGTGTATGAGTAAAGACTAGATGAGAATACAGAAAAAGGAAAAGAATTAGATTTGCTAATGGTTGTAATGATGTGGATTATTCCTTTCTATTTCTGTGTATTATAATCTTCCCTTTGAATTAAAATATCTTTCATTAAAAACTAATAAAATGCAGAAACTTAAGCTAACAGTTTACATTTGTATTGTAGAATGCTGATATCTTGTTAATATTAAAAGTGGTAATAGTGAGTTCATTTTATTGAGAGCCTCCCATACTTTAGTCTTGGTGCTGAGTACTCTGAGTACTTTAACTACATAGATCTGTTCATCACAGAAGTACCGTGAGCCATAGGATACACATGAGGAGGCTAAAACTCACAGATTAGTAGCTCACCAGGTTCCCCAGCTGACATGAATATGTAGAATACATAACATGTATTCTAATATGTAGAATACAAAACGTGTTTTGTGTGTAACACTTCAGGATAAATATGGTTCATTTAATTGAAGAAACAGATGGATTAGGATTCTACCTGACTGTTGGTGATATTGAAAATATTAAAGATCACTGATCTGAGTATTTTTTATTTATGTCTCATTTGCTCCTACACCTACCATGAAGCGTTAAAGGAAAAATTTCAATAGAAATTGATGCAGTTCTAGTTGCAGAAGTAAGTGAGGCATAGTGCAATAGCATGGTCATATGGCAAATGAGACACGGTACAATAGCAGTGTTGTAACCTTGCTCTGTTGTCTATAAATTCCTGCAGCATGGTTCAAGGACAATTGAACTCGTTACACCCCATCTCCAATGTTAGTAAATTTGTTGTAAAGTCATCTCTAAAGTCCTCTCTTATTCTATCATCTAATTTTATTTTCCTTCTTCTTTTTTTTTAAAGAGAGAGAGTTTTTTAATATTTATTTTTTAGTGTTTTTTTCAGTGGACACAATGTCTTTTATTTTATTTTTATGTGGTGCTGAGTATCAAACCCAGCACCCGCACATGCCAGGCAAGCGTACTACCGCTTGAGCCACATCTCCAGCCATTCCTTCTTTTTAAATTAATGTGTACACTGTCGGAGATATCAAAATTAAAGAAATGAAGAACTTTTCTGGAATTTGGAGGTCAAAACCAAAATGTTTATCATTGCATTGTTCCAAGGAGTTGAGAGTGTTTGCTAACTCCTCATAGCTTTTTTTGATTCCAAGACTTAAAAACCAGTTGATTTCAAGTAGGTAAGTAATCATGACTTTCTTCAACAAGCAATTTTTTTTTTTTTAGCAAAAATCCTATACCAGAGACTGGACCAAGCATTAGGGTTATCGATAATAATTAGACATAATCCCTGCCTTAGTCTAGAGAGTAAACACTGTATTATGATAAATGCTTCATTATAATGTTACAAATGCTCTAGTGGATATATGCACAGAACAGGGGTGCACAGGGACAACTAGGGCATTTTAAGAGTTCGATGGGTTAGAGATTTGCAAAATAAAGAGAACACAAAAGATCCCTCCAAAAAGTGGGATGGTATTCTTAAAGGGACCACTTTTTGAGAGGCACTATCAAATCAGGTTAGGGACATGGGCTCTAGAATAAGTGTTCAAGCGTGGCTCTGTTCCTGACTTGTAGATTTCAAAAAGCAACCTTTCAAAAAGCAAAATTCCTTCCATTCTGCTTTATATTTTAATTTTGCAGTTCTTCCAATCAAGAGGTAGAGTAGTTTTTTTTACCCTTTGCATCTTATTTTTGCCATGTCACTTGCTTTGTGACAAGCTGAAGCTTGGCAAGAATTTGAACATTCATTGGGTTTGCCCTTTCTTTGCACTCTTGGAAACTTGAGACCATGATGCAAACAAGCCTGAACTAACCTGCTGGAGGAAAAGGGACTGTGGGACTTGACAGATGACCTTGAGCATGTAAGTGAACTGACAAGACTTAACAATGGAATTGCCCAGCTCTGCCGATCCCAATAATCAGACTTCTGAGTTGAATGAATGATTGCTATTTTAAGCCCTAAAGTTTGATATATTTTGTTATGGAACAAAAGCTAACTGATACGTTTAGTGACTTCAGATACTTGAGTTTCCTCATATATGTCATGGAAATAATAGTAGTAATTTCCTCTTAGGTTGCTAGGAATATTAAATAAAAAATGCATATAAAGTGCTTAACATAGTGCCTAGCACACAGAAAACCCTGGATAAATAGTGGCTAATGATATGATTATATTCTTATACACAGAATTTATTTAAGCCAGAGGTCAGCGTGACTCTATAGGAGGCTATGTGCTCTGTAATGACTACAGCCAAACGACTGCTTGGAACAGGTTTTAAAAGTAAATGGTGGAAGGTTTGTTGCTTGATATTTAAGCTTATCTAGGTGTTTACTACATCAGCTAATAAGTTTTAAAAATTGATAAATTATATTTGCTACTGTGCTGTGTTTTTGAGGTTTCCCACCCCCCTGATTTTTTTTTTTTTAACCATCGCCTCTTCTCCGCGAAGTCTTAGCAGCAGAATTTTGTTTTCTGTGTCTTCATGGTGTGTGCATGTTCCTAATTCATCTCCCGTGGGAGAAGCATGGGAATATAGCAGTAAACTAGATCACAGGAAGGATGTGTGGGTTTGCTAATGGCTTGTGAAAAAAAAAATAAGTGCTAAGTGGTTCAATTCTTTCCACTTCTCTATCTTTGAACATCACGTCTAACAAGAATTAATTTTCTAAAAATTAAAACTCTGTCCTAATGGAACACAATTAGGAAAACACGTAAACCTTCTCTTTTCAATAGCATAGATTTAAATTTCTTTTAAGTAACTCCAAGTAATTCCTAATAGCTATGAGTGTTCATATTCCAGCCGATGTCAGAAACTGACATAAGTTTAAACTAGCAGCAATTATGGTGTAATACATTTAGAAATTTTTCCTTTTTAAAATTATATACTAACATATTACAAGCACCTTTGAACTAAGTTCCACCTGACGCTCAGTGCCCTTCTCAAGAGTGAAACATCGCTCAATGCAAAATCTTGCTCGAGATGACATGTTTGTACTTCACAATAAAACTATAAAAAGAGTCTTCAGAAATGCATTTCCAAATGATTGTTTCCTGATAGACAACAGCATTATTTTATCTTCATTCTGAGTGCCATCTGAACCAAAAATAGGAACACAAGAACATGTGTAAGGGCTACAAAAACCAAACTTCCAGCCACAAAGACAATTGACGAGGGAGCTTTCTGATGAGAACCTTGTTTACATTTGTAACATCCAATTTGTTCGAATTGATTTATACCACAGGCTCTAATTACATGTGCCTGTAAATGAAAGATAAGGTGCTTAAATCACGAGAACATCTGATTCTCCCACTTCTATTTTGAATCTTCATAGGGTGCCGCTCAATTTGGAGGTCATATAACATTCAAGGCCATGCCTCTGCAACCCAGAATGTCTTCACTCAGTAGCTTTGTGCTCTTGGGCAAGTTGTGTGACCCTGCATAGCCACAGGATCCTCATCTATAAAGTGGAAATAATATTATTTACTTCCTAGCTTTAAATGAGATGATGCACTTAAAAGAGTGACGAGCACCTGACCAGCAATCAGTACAAGCTTGTTCCTGTTGGTGGTATGTTTGACCCTGGCGGAATATTCTCTGTGATTGAAATAGGCTGGTTCATATCACTGTTTAAGGACATAACAGTCACTGTAGCTGGACCCTCATTTAAGACAGAGGTTGACAGTTGACAGGTTCTATGCCACCAAACACTATTAAATGATGTTATAAATAGGATGGGGCTATGTGATATGGAGTCAGGAGGAAGTATGTCCCAAGCAGAAAGGGATTACTGAGGGGAAATTCAGCCTGGCATAGAGGACAATTACCAGGGACATGTAGCTAAGTTAATTGCCTCAATACACCTGCAAGATACAGTAGGCCAATGACCTCTATCTATAGTCATGTATCGTAGTGGTTCCTCTGTGACAGTCAATCCCACATCTGAGTATCAATGGGAAAGAAATAGAGCAAGTGACCATGGAAGGAACATTACAACTGTGGGGATTAGAGTGTGGTAGTGTCTGTCATAGGTACAGTGTCAGGTTATGATGAGAGAAATCAATGAAACACACTGTACCCACTGATTCTGTTCCTACCCAGTAGTCCGAACTATTTTTAGATGTGAGAACATTGACTGGAAACTATTGATCAGAAAGATGATTTATTATAAAAGAAAAGAAACATTAAGGAATCACAGAGCATCCTGGGAAAACACCCTCGTAGGTTGCTATGGTTGTTAATAATCTCATGGATTTTTGAACAGTGGACTCACGTCTTCGTTAACACGTGGCAATTCACAGTGTTCTCATAGTACAATTTCTAATGGATGAAGTTGATCAGTTTTCTTTCTGTTCTAAGGTGCCTGTCAGTGAAAGATCTCCCGTTTGATGAAATACTCATTCTCTCCTTTCATAAGGCATGTCAGTTTTGCAATCGTAGTACTTTTTTGGTATGAGATAGTTTTGTCTTTCATTGAGTTTTGCATTGATTCTATTTTCAGGGGTCCCCTTTCCAGGAAGGAGGAGGGGCCACATGATCCTTTTACATCACCACCAGATGACGTCACTGGCACATGGCCTGCTGATGACACGCAGGAGGGTTCAGTGTCCCTCTCTTTGAGAGTATGAGGAAAGCAACTCTCAACTTCAAATTTTGTTACTGTCTATTATCAGTAATTGTTCTACAATTACTAATTACTCTGATTCCCTGGGCTTGGGAATTGTGATTGGTCCACACTATAGAGACGTTTTTTAAAATAATACAAATTTTCTTTAAAAGATTTTTTTTTGTAAAATATTGATAAATAATAAATAACTACTCCTTGATCCTTTTGATTCCCAAGTGTATCTTCCTGGTGGTATCATAATTACTCTTTTAGATTCATAATTCCAATAACATAAGGATTAATTCTTTCAATCAGTCACTTACATCTCACACAAAATCAAACTGTGACTAGCTGAGCACTCCCAAGTGTACTCCCCAAGAGAAGTGTGCATGCACAGCGAGAAATGGAAATGTTGCCTCTAACTGATATGAAGCAAGGTTCACATGTGTTTTAAAAGAAAAAAAAAAAGAGTCTCCAAAGACCCATGCAAAGCAGTCTTTCTTGATGTTCTCCCTCAACAGGTGCTGGTTTCATGACCCTCTTTTTCTTTCTTTTTCTTTTTTCCTTACAAGAGGGGCTGGAAAGCCAAGAAATTAAAGGTTAGAGGTTGAGATGAAAATGTTGAAAACAGTTTGATGTCATTTAGTGGAATGACTGGTGTTAGAAGGTCGGAAAACTTGACTGTACTAATCATCTGCTCCAATTTCTCATTGGTGAAAGAAAAAAAATGCATTGAATTAACTTTCCAAGGTTTCTTCCAATCCCAGTGGTCTGGGGCTATTATAGTTTAGATATGGAATTTCCTCTGAAAGCTCATGTGAGTCAATGAAAGAATGTTCAGAATGACATCGGTTACATTCCAGAATCTGTATACAGGGTAAAAATGGGAGTTCATAACCCACTTGAATCAAATGTATGAAATATGATATGTCAAGAGCTTTGTAATGTTTTGAACAACCATTAAAAAAAGAAAAATAATAACTCTTAATTTCACCATAAATATCAACAGAAAAAATTATAATGATTTGACTTATGCAAATTATATTCCACATTAAGTTTGATTAAAATGTGTAAAAGTAAAAAAAAAAAAAAAGAATGTTCAGAATGAAATGATTAGATTGTGAGAGCTATAACCTGACCAGTGGGTTAATACAGTTGATGGATTCCCAATTTGAATGGATTAATGTGTGAACTCTGAAGGGCCAGAGGAACAAAGTCACTAGAGGCATGCCCTTGGGGATTATGCACTTCCTCTTTATGCTTCAGTGTGTCCTTAACTGAGCAACTTTCCTCTGCCCATATCCTACTACCATGATGTTCTGCCTCACCATGGGCCCAAAGCTGACTTGCACTGAACCGTAACATCCTGAGCCAAAATAAAGTTTTCCTACTGTAAATTGTTCTTGTCAGTCTTTTAGTCACAGCAATGAAAAGCTGACTAACAGAAATTGGTACTGGGAAGTGGGGTTAGTCTTTGCTATGAGTAACCTGATCATATGGTTCAGAAGCATTTGGAACTGGTTTGTAGAAGGAGTTTGAAAAAGTTTGGAAATACCCGCTGGAGAAGCCTTAGAATGTTGTAAGCAGAATTTAACAGGGAATTCTTGCGGGAGCTCAGAAGACTAAAATGCTGATAGGACCACAGACAGTAAGGACTGAGCTCATGATGTTTTACAGAAGGAGGACTCTACTGAAAATTGAGCTAGAGGCCATTCATGTTATGTTCTGGCAAAGAAGTTATCTATATTTTGCTCAAGTCCTGACACATTCTTGAGGCTGAATTTAAAGGTGATACACTAATAAATCTGATTGAGAAACTTTCAAGAAAACAAAGCATTCATATGGTGACATGGATGTTGTTAGTGGCTTTTAGTCAAGTTCACTGTCACCATCAGAAGGAGAAAGCAGAGTGGAAAGATTTGAAAAACTTACTATTTGGTCATAAAACTGCATGTAAAACTGGGACCAAGGAAGTTGTAGTTTTTGAAGAGATTATAGCCACTAGACATAAGTTAAGCAATTGAAACAATAAGAAAGCTGGCTTAAGGGCCTCTCAAGAATTAGCAAGACAAGATCCATTGTAGGCTGAAGGGTATTGAAGTAAAAATTCCTTTGAGAAGAGACCATGGAGGGCACCCCACATGTACAGAGGGTTCCTAGTAAGTTTTTCACCATTCATAGCTGCTGAGGTACACAGAGGCTGTTGCAGCCATAGTCTTAGGAGGCCTGGCTACTGCTGCAGGTGGTGGTATATCTTGGCATCATGCACATGATACTAATTATGCAGGAATGCAAGATGAAGTTAGGAGGTCATAGCTTCTAGCAAGATTTAAAAGGAACACTGGGGAGGCAAAGCAAAGTGCAGTAGGGTTGGAATCCCTACAGGAAGCCTCTGAGAGGATGATGTGTGAAGATGTGAGAAGGAAAAGGAAGCTGTAGTAGAGACCCCTGAGATTAAGAGATGACAGTAAGATGGAATGTCTGCTGAGGAAAACTGAATAAATCAAGAGGAAACAAGACAACAGAGAGGCCATATGGGATGAAACCAGCAAGGTCATGGGAAGAGCTACACAGGCCCTTTGATTCCATGTGCCCCAGCTACTGAACATGAATCTATAGGACATTTTGCCCAGCTGGATTTCAGTCTTGTTTTGGTTCCATCCCTTCTTTATATGCCCCTATTTCCCCTCTTTGGAATGAAAATGTTTACTCTGTACCTTTATATATTGGATTTATGTAGCTTGTTTTTTATCTTTACAAGGGCTCACAACTAAGAGTTTGCCTCGAGTCTCAAATGAGATTTTAGGACTTTGACTTTGGGGCAATGCTAGAATTTTTCAGTCTATGAGGACTTTTGGAAATGGACTAAATGCATTTTGCATTGTGAGATGGGCATGAGCTTTGCAGGGATAGGGGCAGAATGTTATGGTTTAGTATAAGAAGTGAAATGAGTAAATTATGAGAGCTAAGATTGGTGAATTAATTTATTTGATGGATTAATAATTTGAATTGATTAATGGGTGGTAACTATAAGCAGGTAGGAAATTTCTGGAGGAAGTAGGTCATGTATAACCCTGATTCCCTGATTCTTCTCATTCCCTCGGCTTCCTCTTTTTCATGAACAGTTCGAGGGTTTTATTTCTGAGCTTTTTATTCTGCTCCATTTTCTAGGTTTATCCTTTTGCCAATACCATGCTGTTTTGTTCACTGTGCTTTGTTTGTTGTATCAGCTTTGTTAAGTTACGTAGTAATCATTCCTCCAATTTTGTTTTTCTTCAGTATTGTGATGCCTCTTTTAGGTCCTTCTTTTGTATCTTCATAAAATGTTTAGACCCTCTTTAACAATATCCTTAAAATAATTTGCTGGGATTTTGATAGAAATTATGATGAAGTTATAGACCAAGTTGGAAAGGATTGATATTTTAACAATATTAAGTATCCCAATTCATGTGCATGGAGTATTTCTCCATTAGTGTAGAGCTTCTGTGATTCCTTTCATTCGAATTTTGTAAATTTCCTTATATACATCTTGTATACATTTTGTTAGATTTATATCTAAGCCCATCTTTCATTCTGCCTTTAAATTTTTGGTGCCGCGATGATTTGGATATAGTTTGTCCAAAATGTGTGCACGACAAATTCATAAGTCTGGTTCACATGCTAGAACCTTGGTCCCCAAATAATAGCTTTGAGAGGTAGTGGGACTTTTAAGAGATGAGGCCTAATGGGAGGTGATTGAGTCATGGTAATGCTACCCTAATGAACTGTATCAATGTCTTTCTTGAGAAACAGGTTAATTCTCTAAAGATTTGATTAAGGATTGTAGGGCTGAAAAGCACATCAACCTTCCTCTTCTCTTTTCTTCTGTTCTCTCTTACACTCGTGTTCTCTCTCCCCCCCCCTCTCTCTCTCTCCCCTTTTACTACTTCTCTTTCCACTTCTTCACCAAGAGTTGATCAGCATGTGGGCCTCAGTAAAAGATGGGCAGGTCCTAGGAATATGTAGATGGGCCTCTAGAATTCTGACCCCAAATAAAACCCTTTTTAAACAAATATTCTGGCTTCAGATATTTTCAGACAGACAGACAGACACACACACACACACACACACACACACACACACACACATACACAACCCACAGGGACTAATATAAATTATACTGTGTATTTAATTTATAATTTCAGTTGTTCACTGTTGGTATAGGTGTGTACAATTGAATTTGTATATTAACCTTCTATTAGACAATCTTACTGTGGTCAATTATAGGAGTTGTTTTGCTCTTTATTCTTTGGGATTTCCACAGATAATCGTGTCATCTGCAAACAAAAGTACTTTAATTCTTCCTTCCTATGTGAATACCTTTTATTTCTTTTTATTGCTTCATTGCATTAGTTAGAATATCCTTTACAATATTGAAAAGTAATGGCAAGAGGGTACATCCTCGCTTGTTTCCCATCTTAGAGGGAAAGCATTATTTTCTCATCATTAAGCATGACATAACTATTAGTTTTTGTAAATGTTGTTTGCCAAGGTTCCCCTATTCCTAGTTTACTGAGAGGATTTTTGTTTTTTATCATGAATAAGTGTTGGAGTTTGTCAAATATTTTCTCTGCATATATTGATATGATCATATGATTTTTTTTTCTTTTGTAACATGTTATTGTAGCTGATTGCATGCATCGGTTTTTAAATGTTGAACCAGCCTTGTGTAACAGGAAAAGATACTACTTGATTTCAGTGTATCATTTTTATACAATGTTGGATTCTTTTTGCTAATATTTTGCAGAGGATTTTTTCATCTATGTTCATTGCTGATATTTATTCAGAATATTTCCTTGAAGGTAATGTTTTCATTTGACCTTATTATTAGGTGAAAACGGACATGATAAAATGAGTTAGAAATTATTCTCACTGCTTCCATTTCTGGAACAGATTATAGAAAATGGGTAGCATTCTTCCTTAAATGTTTGATAGAATTTACCAGTGAAGCCATCTGGGCCTGGTGGTTTCTCTGGAAAGTTATTAATCATTAATTAAATGTAATACATACAGGCTGATTCAGACCATCTCTTTCTTCTGTATGAAATTCGATAATTTTTTTTTTTTAGAAATTTGCCTATTTCTTTCATCTAGATTGCTAAATCTTTAGAAACAGAGTTCCTGCAGTGATATTTTAACATCCTCTTGATATCTGGAAGACCAGTAATGACTCCTCTCTCCTACCTGATATTAGCATTTTTCTGCCCTGGTTAGTCTAGCTAGAGCTTGAGCTGATCCTTTCAAAATCTGCCTTGATTTTTGTCGATTCTTTTCTGTTGATTTCCTCTTTTCAATTGTATTTATTTATAGTTCATTTTGCATCATTTTTTTCTTTTGTTTTAGGCTAAAATTGCTCTTCTTTTTCTTGATTCCTATGCCAGAAGCTTAAATTATTGCTTTTAGATTTTTCTTCTTCACTAATGTCAGATGCTATAACTGTCCCTCGACACACTGCTTTCACTGCATCCCACCAATTTTGATAAGTTGTATTTTCATTTTAATTTAGATCAAAATATTTTAAAAATTTCTCTTGAAACTTCTTCTTCTTTGGCATAGGCTTTACTCAGATGTGAGTTCTTTAACCTGCAAATATTTTAGGATTTTCTAGAAATCGTTCTGATATGAATTTCTAATCGATTCCAGTTGGGTCCCAATATATTTTCTATTAATTTAAATTTGTTAAGATGAGTTTTACCATGGAGATCTATCTTGGCAAACGTTCCTTGTGACCTTGAGGAAAAATGTGTTTTGTTATTGTTGGATGAAAGTTTTCTAAATGTCAATTCAATCCAGTTGATTGATGGTGGTGTTAAGTTGAACTATATCCTTACTGATTTTCTGCTTGCTGGATCTATCTATTACCGAATGTAGTGCCCTTCTTTATCCTTGAAGACTTTCCTTATTCTGAAAACTTCTTTGTATCAAATTGGTAGTATTACTGTAGCTTTTATTTGATTAGTAGTAACATGATATATCTTTCTCTACCCTCTCACTTTTGATTTATCTGTCTCTTTATTTAAAGTCAATTTCCTTTGGGCAACTGGTCTTGTTTTATTATGAACCCTAAAATTCTTTTGTCTTATAATTGGCATGGTTAGACTACTTACAATTTATGTGATCATTGATGTAGTTGAACAGTAATTTGCATGTCTATTACTATTTTCTTTTTGCTGCAATTCTTCTTTGTTTGTTTTTCTGTTTTGTTTTTTTACTACCACTCTTTTGCCACTTTCTCTAATGTCATGGAACATTTTTGCATAATTCCAATTACTCTCCTCTCAGAATATCAATCATCCATCTTTAAAAACAATTAGGGTTTACTCTGGAGTTTTGTGATATGCATTTACAGCTACCTAAGTTCATGTTCATATGACATTATACTGCTTCCTGGGTAATATAAGTACCTTACAACACAGTATTCCTTATTCCTCATTTTCATCCCTTATAATATTGCTGTCATTCATTTTACTTGTTCATTTGCTATAATTCCCCAAATCATCCATAATCACTATTATAACTTTAACAAAAACATTTACTCTGCCAATTAATAATAAAATAAAAGATGTTATTCGCCTTCTTTTATTACTTTTCTCATTATCTCCCTTTAATTAAGTAGACCCAAATTCCTACCCTTACCATTTTCTGTCTTTCTGGGAAATTTCTTTCCTCATGGACAAACACAATGGCAGTAAATTCCCTAATTTTTGTTTGTGTGGGAAATTCTTTATCAATCCTTATTATCCACTATTAGAGGAAAATTTCATTTTATTAAAGCATTAAGTATTTACATTTATGCCTTTTTTCTTTCACCATCTGAAATACTCCATTCATTTTCTCTTTACTTACAAGTCTGATGAGAAGTAATCTTTATCTTTATTTCACTATAGATAAAGTAATATTTTTTCTACCTTCTTACAAGTATTAATCTTTTCTTTGACTTTTGCAGGTTGAATATTATGTACCTAGATTGATAAGTTAAGAAATTTTGTTTTTTCATATTCTCTGAACCTGCTACAACTTTGATTTGGTGTTTGTCAATTACAGAATTTGGAGTCATTATTTTCTCAAATGTTTTTTTTTCTGTTCCTTTCTCTTTCTTCTCTCACACATGGTTGAATTTCACATATATCTTTTGTAATTTTCCCACAGTGTTCGATATTCTGCTTTCATTGTTTTCATTGCATTCTAGTTTGGGAAGTTTCTATTGATTTATTTTCAAGCTCATTGATTTCTTTCCTTAGCCATGTCCAGTCTAATTGATTAACCATTGATTCTAATTGAACTAAAAATATTCTTCATTTGTGGAAAGTGTTTCTTATTTATGATTTATGTTTGAGTCCTTCTTAGTTTTCTTTCTCTCTGCTTACATTTCCCATCTATCTTTTTATGTTGTGTACTTTTGTTTACTGGAGCCTTAACACATTAATTATAGTTGTTTATAAATCCCTTGTCTGACCATTCCAACATCTGTATCATATCTGATTCTAGTTCTTAATGCTTTGTCTTTTCATACTGTTTTTTTCCTTGACTTTTAGTATACCTTTAATTTTTTTTTTTGAAAACTTGACATAATGTTGGATCATAAAAACTGAAATACATCACCCTTTACCATGAACTTTTAATGTTGATCTGACTAGAAGTTGGATTGTATTTGATGTTTGCTGTACTTATTTCTCTTAGGGCTTCAAATTCCTCGAATTTCCTTGTTTGTGTATCACCTGTTGCCTTTGGGTGTCTCTAAAAACTCTTAAATCAAGTCTGACCTTAGGGGATCTTTCTGTAACACTCTAATACTATTATGCTCAGCCCCCAGACCCTGCTGGTCTGAGTAGTCCCTCTAGGTCTGGATCCCCAGGAGTTTCTCACTCTCAAGTCAGTCTGTCCTCAACATGCAGCAATTTGTGAAAATTATTTTCAATCAGTATTTCTCCAGCTCTGGGTTCCAGGAGCTTCATCTCCAAATCAGCTTGTCTCAGCTGGAATTCTCTGTATTTACCTGTCTCTCCAGATTTCAGGGTGGCGGTTTACCTTGTGATTTGAAATCTCAAATGAGTCTCAGAAAAGTGATTGATTTTCGGTTTGTTCAACTTTCTTTGTCAGGACAAAAGTACTGACTTCCTAGCTTTGGGCATCTTGGAATTGAAACCAGAAATCATATTTCTCTTTACCTTTCTCATTGCATTTATTTTCCATATTTTAGCATCAGAACACCTTAATTACAGGTGGTATAAATACAAAAAGATTCTACATAAATATTACAAATATATAAAGATTATAAAGAAAAATCAATTTCTTTCTTACCCTCTCCCTACTCATTTCCTGAGTAGGGATTAATTAATCTTCAAAAAATGAGGTAGCAGATACAATTGAGTCATTCATAAAGTAACTATTACAACACATAATTTTCCAAGAGGCTGGGGCAAATAGTGTGTTTAAGGGAGTGGATTTCCTCACATTGTCCCTGGAGGTAATTGCTCTTTTTATCTTTTTATGGAGCTAATGGTTGAAAGTGCTCATGTGATTTGCTTCAGTTTTCATTTTTCTAACCAAGAGTGAACGTTGAGAAGATTTTAATATTATTTAACTTTTTAGATACATTGGTATATACATTAGCTATTCAAGTATTTTACTCAAAGTTTTATGTTTTTACCATCCTTTAGATTTTGAGTATTTATAGATTTATATACAGCTATAAAAATAATACAGACTCCCTTGGGCTTCCTCCAGTGGTAATATTTTTTGAGATGGCACTACAATAACACAACCAGGTTATTGACCTTTCTACACTCAAGACACAAACATTGCCATCACTACAATTCCTCATTCTGTCCAATTATAGCCACACTCTCTTCTCTCTACCCTCCACTTCCTTCCTAACCCTGGAAACTATTAATAGTTTCTTAATAGTTACTTAAAATTTTATAATTTCAATAATTTTTATATAAATGGTATTATGCAATATGTAACCTTTTGGAATTGGATTCGATCACTCAACAAAATTATTATCAATAATTCATTCCTATTTATTAGCAAGTAATATTCTATAGTATGGATATTACAGTTTGTTTTAAGTATCCAGCTCTTAAAGGTCATCCAGATCATTTCTAGTTTTTAGCTATTACAAATAAAGATACTGTTAAACATTCATGTAAAGTTTGTATGAGAACAACCTTCTCCATTTTTCTGGTGTAAATGCCCAGGAATGAAATTGCTAAGTTATATGATAGCTGCAGGTTTAGTATTTAAAGACACTGTTTTCCAAGATCCATCTCACCGACCTGCACAGGAGCCAGGGCCCAGGGTAGGCCTGGGTCCATCCAGCCACTGGAAGACACTCGCTTGAGCTCAGGCTCAGCCAAGGACTGCCTCCACCTACCCGCAGATCTCCACCAGAGCTCAGGCCCAGCCCAGATCGTCCTTGATGACCTTTAAGGGAGCCAGAACCCAGAGTAGGTCTGGGTCTGTGCCCGCACCAACATCTGGGAATCCAGGTCTAACCAGCTTCCATCTTGAGACACTGCAGTCACCCTCATAGCAGTAGCCTCTACCTTGGGACAACAGACAGGACTTAGATGCAGCTGCATCTTGGAGTAGGCATCCCAAAACCAGTATAAGGCCCACCTTTTCAGCCCCATCTCTGAAAGATGTTGCATCCATCTTGGGCACCTCCACTGCTATCTCAAGTTACCTCCTGCTATTGCCACCACCACCTATAGTTGAAGTAGCATTCATCCTAGGACACCGGCAGGGTCTGGAAGCCCAACACCATGGTGAGATACAGATAATCTGCACAGATACTACAAGATTATAGGGTAGAAACTGTAATACCTCAGATCCACACTGAAAAAAAAAGGGAAATCACATAGACAATATGAAAAAAAAAAAAAAAAGGGAGGAAAGTGCCCCAAACAAACAAGGATACTACAATAACAGAATCCATAGACAGCACAGATGATGAAATGTCAGAGAAGGTATTCAGAGTGTTCATAATTAAAATAATCTGTGAATTAAGAAATGACCTAAATGAGCAAATGCAGGCAAAAATTGATTACTCCAACAAAGACAGAAGAGAACAAATACAGGCAACCATTGATGACACCAACAAACAAATAAGGGACCAAATACAGGTATCCGTTGATCACACCAACAAAGGGATAAGGGATTAAGTACAGGTAGCAAAAGATTATTTCAAGAAAGAGATAAAGATTCTGAAAAAAAAATTCAGAAATTCTTGAAATATTTGAAAATCAAATAAAAAAACTCAATAGAAATCATCATCAACAGACTAGATCACTTGTAAAATAGAACATCGGATAATGAAGACAAAGTATACAATCTGGAAAATGAAGTTGACCCCACAGTGAAGATGGTAAGAAAACATGATAGAACATCCAAGAATTATGGGATAGCATCAAAAGACCAAATCTGAGAGTTATTGGGAGAGAGGAAGGCACAGAGTTTCAAACCAAAGGAAGGCACAATCTCTTCAATGAGATAATATCAGAAATTTCCCCAAATATGAAGAATGAATTGGAAAATCAAATACAACAGGCTTATAGGACACCAAATGTACAAAATTACAACAGATCTATACCAAGGCACATTATAATGAAAATGCCTATCATACAGAATAAGAATAGAATCTAAAAGGCCACAAAAGAGAGAAATCATGGAGAGAGACCAATTTGTATTTCATGTAAGATTACTTTATACACTCTCATAAAAAGGACAACAGGTATAGTTCTCTCCTGTCTCCTCCATTGCAGATTTTTCAACCCAGACCCTCTAAGCCAGGATATCCTGGAACAACATATATCAAACTCTGAAAGAAAATGGATGCCAACAAAGAATCATATATCCAGCAAAATTAAGTTTTATATTTGATGAGGAAATAAAAACATTCCATGATAAACAAAAGTTAAAAGAGTTTACAAGTAGAAAGCCTGCACTACAAAACATCCTCAGCAAAATATTCCTTGAACAAGAATTGAAAAACAGCAATGAAAATCAGTAAAGGGAGGAATTACACTAAAGGAAAAACTAATCAAATGAGAAACCAAGTCAAGTTAAATACCAAAAATAAACAAAAATGGCTGGTAATACAAATCATTTCTCAATAATAACCCTGAATATTAATGGCCCAAATTCAAAAATCAAAAGGCATAGACTGGCAGATTGTATTAAAACAACAACAACATAAAAGACCCAACAATATGCTGCCTTCAAGAGACTCATCTCAGACATCCATAGACTGAAGGTAAAATGTTGGGAAAAATCGTACCACTCACATGGACTGTGGAAACAAGCAGGCATTTCCATCCTCATTTCAAATAAAGTAGACTTCAAGCCAAAGTTAATCAAAAGGGATAAAGAAGAATATTTCATACTGCTTCATCAACAAGACATAACAATAATAAATATATATGACCCAAACAATGGAGTGTCTACATTCTTCAAACAAACTCAAGTTCAAGAGTCAAATAGACCATAATACAATAATTTTGGGTGACTTTAGCACACCTTTTTCACCACTGGATAGATCTTCCAACAAAAGTTGAACAAAAAACTATAGAAGTCAATAATACAATATCACAAAGAAACTCTTAGCAAAAATAAAAAAAGTAGAAATACTACCCTGCATTCTATCAGATCATAATGGAATGAAATTAGAAATGAATGATAAGATAAAAAATAAAAGCTACTCTACCATTTGTAGACTAAATAATATGCTGCTAAATGAAAAATGGGTTGCAAAAGATATCAGGGAGGAGATTTAAAAATTCTTAGAGGTGAATGAGAACACAGATACAATGTATTGCAATCTCTGGGACACTATGAAGGTAGTACTAAGAGGAAAGTTCATTGAATAGAGTTCATTCCTTAAAAGAAGAAAAAGTCAACAAATCAATGACTTCATATTATATCTCAAAATCCTAGAAAAAGAAGAACAAATCAACACTAAAATTAGTAGAAGTTAGGAAATAATTAAAATCAGAGCTGAAATCAATGAAGTTGAAACAAACGAAACAATTGAAAAAATTGACAAAATTTTGGTTCTTTGAAAAATAAATAAAATTGACAAACTCTTAGCCATGATAACAAAAAAAGAGAGAAAACTCAAACTACTAACATACATGATAAAAAAGGAAATATCAAACAGACACTACAGAAATACAGAAGATAATCAGAAATTATTTTAAAAACTTGTACTCCAATAAAATAGAAAATATCAAAGGCATCAAAAAATTTCTAGAGTCATATGATTTTCCCAAATTGAATCAGGATGATATACACAATTGAAACAGATCAATTTCAAGCGATGAAATAAAAGATGCCATCAGAAGCCCACCAACCAAGAAAAGCCCCAAACCAGATGGATAAACAGGCAAGTTCTACAAGACCTTTAAAGAACAACTAATGCCAATATTTTTCAATTATTTCAGGAAATAGAAAAAGAGGGAGCACTTCCAAACTCATTCTATGAGGGCAATATTACCCTGATTCCAAAACCAAGCAAAGACACATCAAAGAATGAAAACTTTAGACCAATCTCTCTAATGAACATAGATGCAAAAATTCTCAGTAAAATTCTGGCAAATCAGATACAGAAACATATCAAAAAGAAAGTACACCATGATCAAGTGGGATTCATCCCAGGGATGCAAGGTTGGCTCAACATATGGAAATCAATAAATGTAATTCATCACATCAAAAGACTTAAAGATAGGAACTGTATGATCATCTCAATAGATGCAGAAAAAGCATTCAACAAAATATAGCACCCCTTCATGTTCAAAACACTAGAAAAACGAAGGATAACATAAACATATCTCAACATTATAAAAGCTATCTATGCTAAGCCCCAGGCTTAGCAACATCATTCTAAATGGAGAAAATTTGAAAGCATTCCCTCTAAAAACTGGAACAAAACAGGGATGCTGTCTTTCATCACTTCTATTTAACATAGTTCTTGAAACACTGGCCAAAACAATTAGACAGACAAAAGAAATTAAAGGGATATAGATAGGAAAAGAAGAACTCAGATTAGAACTATTTGCCGACATCATGATTCTATACCTAAAAACATTCCACCAGCAAACTTCTAGAACTAATAAATGAATTCAGCAAAGTAGCAGGATACAAAATCAATACCCCAAAATCACAGGTATTTCTGTATATCAGTGACAAATCCTCTGAAAGGGAAACAAGGAAAACTACCTCATTAACAATAGCCTCAAAAAATTAATAAAACACTTGGGAATCAACTTAATGAAAGAGGTGAAAGACCTCTACCAAAAAAAAAAATACAGAATACTAAAGAAAGAAATTAAAGAAGATGGAAAGATCTACCTTGTTCTTGGAAAGACAGAATTAATATTGTCAAAATGACCATAATACCAAAAGCACTATTCAGATTCAATGAAATTCCAATCAAAATCCCAATGACATTCCTTATAGAAATAAAAAAAAATCAGTCATGAAATTTATTTGGAAAAAATAAGAGACCCAGAATACTTAAAGCAATTCTTAGCAAGAAGAATGAAGCAGGTGGCATCACTATACCATACCTTAAACTATACTACATAGCAATAGTAACAAAAATAGCATGATATTGGCACCAAAATAGACTGATAGACCAATGGTACAGAATAGAGAACACAGAGACTAACCCACATAATTACAATTATCTTATATTAGACAACAGTGCCAAAAATATACATTGGAGAAAAGATAGCCTCTTCAACAAATGGTGCTGGGAAAAATGGAAATCCATATGCAACAAATGAAATTAAAACCCTATCTCTCAACCGTGCAAAAAACTCAACTCAAAGTGGATCAAGGTCCTAGGAATTAAACCAGAGACACTGCATATATTAGAAGAAAAAGTAGGCCCAAATCTTTATCATGTCAGATTAGGCCCCAACTTCCTTAATAAGATTCCTGTAGTGCAAGAATTAAAATCAAGAATCATTAAATGGGATGGTTTGAAATTAAAAAGCTTCTTCGCAAAAGAAACAATCAGTGAGGTGAATAGAGAGCCTACAGCTTGGGAGCAAATTTTTACCACTTGCACATCAGATAGAGCACAAATCTCTAGGGTATATAAAGAACTCAAAAAGCTAAGCACCAAATAAACAAATAACCCAATCAATAAATGGGCCAAGAGACTGCACAGACACTTCTCATAAGGTGATATATAATCAATCAACAAATATATTAAAAAATGTTCAGTATCTCTAGCAATTAGAGAAATGCAAATCAAAACTAAGAATACAAACAACAATAAATGTTGGCAAGGATGTGGGGGGAAAGGCACACTCATACATTGCTGGTGGGACTGCAAATTGGTGCAGCCAATTGAAAGCAGTATGGCGAATCCTTAGAAAACTGGGAATGGAAACACCATTTGACCCAGCTATCCTCCTCCTCAGCATATATCCAAAGGACTTAAAAACAGCATACTACAGGGACACAGCCACAGCAATGTTTATAGCAGTACAATTCACAATAGCTAAACCATGGAACCAATCTAGATGCCCTTCAATAGATGAATAGATAAAGAAAATATAGTATATATACACCGTGGAAAATTACTCGGCAATAAAAGAGAATAAAATTATGGCATTTGCAGATAAATGAATGAAATTGGAGAATATAATGCTAAGTGATGTTATCCAATCCCCCCAAAACAAATGCCAAATGTTTTCTCTGATTTAAGGATGCTGATTCATAATGTGGTTGCGGGAGGGGTGTGGGAGGATTAGATGAAATCTAGATAGTGTAAAGAGGAGGAAGAAGAAGGGAGGGGGCATGAGGGTAGGAAAGACAGTGGAACCGGATGGACATCATTACCCTAAGTACATGTATGAAGACAGGAATGGTGTGACTCTACTTTGTATACAGCCAGAGATATGAAAAATTGTGCTCTATAATGTGTAATATGAATTGTAATGCATTCTGCTGTCATATATAACAAATTTAAATTTTTTAAAAAGATACTGTTTTTCAAAGTAATTACCATTTTACATTCTTACCAATTATGTATGAGTGATCCAGTTTCTCCTTAGCCTCATGATCTTAGAGGGTAGTCAGGATATTTTAGTGGAATAATTGCGATTGGTGTGTGGTAATATCTCACTGTGGTTTTGTTTATCATTTTTCTACTGTTTGATGATGTTGACTATCTTTTCATGTGCCATACATGTATCTACTTCAGTGAAATATCTCTTTATGTCTTTGACCCATATTTTAATTAGATTATTTTTATGCCATCAGGTTTTGAGAGATTTTTTTTATCAACTATATATAGTCTTTTGTCAAACATCTGGCTTCTAAATATTTTATTTATAGCTTTTCTATTTTCTCTTAGTAGGATCTTCAATAAAGTAAAAAATTTTAATTTTGCTGAAGTTAGGCTTACTATTTTTTTTTTATCTTATGGCTCATGTTTTTGATATCAACATTTTTTAAATGGTGGAAAAATATTTTAAATCCCATTTTGATTTAGATACAAAGACTTTTTTCCAGTACTGGGATTGAACCCAGGGATAGTCTACCACTGAGCCACATCTGCAACCCTATTTTGTATTTTATTTAGAGACAGAGTCTCACTGAGTTGCTTAGCATCTTGCTTTTACTGAGGCTAACTTGCGATCCTCCTGCCTCAACCTCCTGAACCACTGGCATTACTGGTGTGCACCACTGTGCCTGGCTCTTTGTTTTTTTTTTTTTTTTGTAGTTTTTGTTGTTTGTTTTGTTTTGTTTTTGTTTATGATTTGAAGCAGGGTCTCACTAAGTTGCCCAGGCTGGCCTAGAACTTGCAATCCTTCTGCCTTCTGCCTCCGTCTTCTAAGTCACTGGGATTATAGGCATATGCCACTGTGCCCAGATGATTTAGCTATAGAAGTTTTATTAGTATTTATTTGTTCAACACTTTCAGTGACAGTTCTAAGAATGATGTTATATATACGTAACAAAGTATGTGGTGTTGTCATTTTAACGATTCGAGTGAAATATTTATAACTTTACTTCTTTAATACTTCACCATTCATAATATGTTTGTCTTAAGTCTTTCCTGTTAGTACATTTAAAACAACATCACATAGGGTTACAGCCTTTAATTTCACAAACATAATTTAGAAAACTCAAGAAGAGAAGGAAAGTCTGTACATCTATCCATAATGTTCTTAATGCATTTTTCTTCTTTGCTCATGGACCTAGGCTCCTTACCATTGTCTTCCTGTAAGCACCTCCAGTGGCCATTTTTTATGATATTCTTCTGGTGACACATTCTCAGGGGCCTCCCTTCATCTAACAATGTCTTGATTTTCTCTACCATTTCAAGGATGTTTTCACCAAGCACAGGATTCTGGATTGATGATTCCATTCTTTCAGCCCTTAAAATAAGTACCACGTTCTTCTGGTGTCCATGGTTTCTGGTGAGAAATCCTCTTTGTTTTTGTTAATCCTATGGGTAAACATATACTTTTTTTTTTCTCCTCTGACTTCTTTCAAGACTTTTTTTTTCTTCTTCTTTACTTTTCATAAATTTAATTATAGCATCACTTGCCATGAATCTTGCTGGAGTTCTCCATTTGTGGTTCTCTCAGCTTCTTAAATCTATAGGTTCCTATCTCTTAATCAAGTTAGTACCATTTCAGTTTCCTTGAGTATTCTCTGTTATGGTTTAGATATTAGATACACTACAAAAGCTCATGTGTGAGTCAATGCAAGAGGGTTTAGAGGTGGAATGATTATGAGACCTTTAACTTAATTAATGTGTTGATCCCCTGATAAGAATTAATTGATAGTAACTGTGGGCAGGCAGGTTGTGTCTGGAGGAGCTGGATCACTGGGGCATGCCTTTGGGATATATATTTTGTCCTTGTTGAATGGAGCTCTCTTTCTGCTTATGTTCCCAACTGCTTCCCTCTGCCACACACTTCTACCATGATGACCTGCTTCATCTCAGACCTCAGTGAATAAAACCTCCTGTCTGTTGACCGAAACTATGAGCCACTAAGTAAACTTTTCCTCCTCTAATTGTTCTTCTTAGGTATTTTGGGTTACAGTGGCGAAAAACTGACTAAAACAAACTCCATTCTGTACTTCCTCCTCTTCCGAGCTTCTGATGATACTTGATTGTTAATCTTTTGTTATAGATTCACAGACTCAGGGCTGTCATTTTTTTGTCATCTATTTTCTACTTTCTGTTTAGATTAGGTAATTTTAATTGTTTCAATTTCCTGATCACTTATTCTTCCTTCTGTCATCTTCCTGAGATTGAAATCATCCATGGAAATTTTAATTTTCAATTTTTGTGTTTTCCTTTTCAAAAAACGTCCTTTCGGCTCTTCTTTATGTCTTCTATTTGTTTGCAAAGACTTTCTATTTCAGTGTTAATGATTTTGCTTTTTCATTTGTTTTAACTATAATTATAATTAATTATCAATTATAATTTATAATTGGTGAGTGAAACATTTGGATGACAAAGGTCTTAAAACCTTTGTCAGGTAATTTTAATTTTTGTTTCATTTCAGTATTACTATCTATTGGTTACTTTTT
This sequence comes from Ictidomys tridecemlineatus, assembly GCF_052094955.1. NCBI lineage: Eukaryota > Metazoa > Chordata > Mammalia > Rodentia > Sciuridae > Ictidomys > Ictidomys tridecemlineatus. Next base: position 25,681,542 of record NC_135478.1, on the reverse strand, counting down.
TGCATTTCACTTGTTAGATTCTATTTTCTTGGTGTAAAGAGTAATTTTTATTGAAATCCCCACTCCCCACATGCTGTCTGCTGATGCCATGGGTGGGCCTTATCAAGAGCTGATGAGAATTAAATCCCTGGTTCCCTACTCTTTGAGGCACCTCTTTAAACTCTAATAGAGTGTGGAAATCTGGGCTCCCCATTCAGCCTATGCTAGCTTGGGTCTGCACGGAACCACAGAAACTTGGTTAGAAGAGAGCAGAAATCCATTATTGTCTAAAACTTTTCTGTGCTGCCAAGATGCCCTTTTTCTAGATTTTGTGATTTTGTTTGTTTGTTTGTTTGCTTGCTTGCTTTTTTTGGGTAAGAGAGCAAGATTTTGTTAGGACTTTTTGTCCCATATTTCTCAGACTTGTAGCTGAAGAAACTTGCAACCCAGAAATATGAGGCAAGAAGAAAATCTAGGGAACTCACCACTGTCCCATCCCTTGGGTCTCAAAAGCTCAAATCAGCTCATTTTCTTCTAACTTTTAGAGTTGTTATATCTGTTTTATGGATAACATCCAAGGACTCTAGATGTCCTTCATAGAAGAAATAGAAAAACATATCTCTTCCATCTTCTCACCAGACATTTTTATTTGGGTTGTTTTATGTACATTATATCAAAATTTTAAGCAATATATTTTATTGAAATATATCTTCAGAAACGCTCACAAATTATTATTGTACAGTTCAGTGAATTATTCACCATCAAAGAGCTTTCTAACCTCTAGAAAGCTTCTTCCCACTTATAAACTATTTCTCTTCCCAAAAGATAACCATTGTCATGACATTGAACACTAGGAATTTAGTGGGGAAGGTTAGACTTTACATATATTTTATGATATAGTAACTACTGTTCTGGCTCTACTTCTTTTACATTTTGCATGAATATGTGAATGACCATTAATCACATGGCAAGGTGCTAAGCTCTATTATTCAACAACAAAATACAAATAGAGTCACACTGATAAAATTAAAAATAATGATCATAGATAGTATCAAAGAAAACAACTGGAACTCTAAACTCATGCATCAAAATCTAAGGAACAGAATGTTCATGGTAACATTATTCACGATAGGCAAAAATGAGAAAGGATCAAACATTCCACTAACATAATGGATTAAATACTCCTGGTGGGTTCACACAATGGAATTGTATACAACAATGAAAGAGAATATATATGATAACATGGGTCTTCATCAATTTTAAATGATCTTTGCACATTTTACTTCTAGTGTAGTTTTAGAAAACAAAATATGTTTCCCCAAAAAAGTTAGAAAGAGGAAATATGCCTGGGTACAATATGTTCTATGCAATTTAAAATGCACACATACAAATTAACTCCACATATTTTTCAAATATGTATACATGTCTAAGATAATTTTTTAAAAACATTATGGTGTGTACCATAGACAGGAAGAAACTTTTAATGAAGATTGAATAACTTTGGGACAGTTAATTAAATAAGTTAAAATGAGAAGGGGAGTTTTCAAGAAATAATGATACCAATCAGCTATGAATAACTCATTTCTGGGTCCCTTCGCTATCTCCAAAGCAATAACTACCAATGTAGGTAAACATCTGTCATAACACACCACAAGAAAACATAAGCACAGGTGTCTATCAATCTTCAATACCAAGAATGACCTTCCTCTGACTTACATTCTTTCTTTGACGAAACCTCCCCCTGGGCTTCGCAGCACAATTACTCTTCCTCCTACAGTTTCACAGAGCTCTCTTTACATAGGTGTCCCCAGCTCTTCCTTTCCCATGAAGCTGGACTTTCCTTGGGTCAGGGAATATGCATATACCTCTCTCTACTCCGGGTGTGCAGCAGCTCTCAGAAACTTTTTATAAAAGATCAGTGAACAAAATAAAGATGGCATTTATGTAGACCTCTATCCCTTCTTCTGTAAGGATCTTAACTATCTTAGGCTGAGCACTAGCTCCTCACTCCATGACCATACAAGAAGGAGAAATAGAACCAAATGGCGAGTCAAGCTGAAGAAGAGTATGTGGCAAAATAGGACAGACTTATTTAAAGTCTGGGCATTTATCTCATGTCATACATTGGCAGCTCGGCTGTATTCTAGGGAACTCAGTAACTCTGTGCAATACAAAGTCGTTAACCCAGCTGGGTTTCCTTAAAGTACGGGGCCATTTGGTTGGTAGACTTGGCATTTTGGCAGCTTCCATCTGGGGCAGGAAATGAGACAAAGATGCAGTCACCAAACACCTGTGCAGGTCAGCCTGAATGACAGTGCATTGGCACTGCTTCCCACGAGACCCTGCACTCTGATGTGGGTTATCATTATTCATTATCGTTCACTATTACTGATGAATTTGAGGAGACAAATTTTCTTCCTTTTCTTTTCCCCAACTCTGCAGGAACCAAGGCAGATGAAACATAGGTATGCTTTTTTAAGTCCAAGCTCTCTGGTTCACCTCAGCTATGGAAGGAAGAAAGTTGGCATTTAAGGCTTATGCCCTGAGTCATCTTTTCCAGACCAATTGTCAAATGCTTGATGGATGGCTCTTGGCTGCCAAGGGAGAAGTTGAGGGGATGTAAAGGGCTATACGAAGCACAGCTACAAAGCAGTCACATATCTCCATCTTGGAAAACACAGTACCCAGAATTTTTGACCTTTGCTTTCTCTCGGCACGGTTCTACAAGTGTTTGGGACAGAATTCAAACGAAGTGCAAAGCTTTATGGACCAAGAGCAGCAGCTATTAGCTGTTTTTGCTGGAATTACTATTCTTTGTTTTGAAAGCCAGTCTTAATGCTCACTTCTAGAGACATCATTTAAGATAGACAATGACTGAGTTGAATACTCATAATCTTTTAGATGTTATATATGTGCCAGTTACATGTGTGTTTATATTCTGGGGTCCCTTATTTCCACCTGGGGTTGGAGGGAAAGAGCTTCCTGTGTCTGGCTGCTGGGAATAAAGACTCTATGTGTGTCTCTCAGAACTCTGGCTCTTTCTTACTCTGTGACCCAGTTAACCTACCTTCCAGTGATCCATTTACTGCTTTTCTTCCCCTTTACTCTATTACTAGTTACAAACAATCATGTTTCTCTCAAACTGACTGAGATCAGAGTTTCCTCTTGGGCCACTTGTTAAAAGCACATAAAACTATTATTTGAAGAGTTTCTCCAACTCCCACCTTTCTCTTTTGTTTTTTTCAAACATCTCCTATGTGGTAGGTAAATGTTACTCCCAAAGAAAATATGCCATGGCTTTCTAAGTATGCAACCTCAATACCCCTCTACAAACACACTTCTATGTCTAAACTGATTCCATGTATTCTGCTTAAGACTTTTGTCTTCCCCTTATCCTTCCAGAAAAACTCTCTATTCAAATTCTACCAACCCCTTCCCCAGCCTCCTTTCCACGTGGTGGACCTTATCCTTCCCCCTGCACATGCTATCAAATCCTTTTGTACAGGACTCTTAACGCAGCAGCAATCGCACAATCTTACTGTTTTTTTTACATGTTGTGAAGAGCCTGAGGTCCGGAGTGTGAGGACTTGGAATGGAATCTCTCCTGCACTTACTTACCAATCCCATCAAAGAAGTCAAAAAGCCTGCCAGACTTCCTATGACCTCAGATATGAAGTGGATCTAAAGTACTTACCTTGCCACATTTCTATTTAGGAACAAAAGAGATAATGAGTTTCTAATTGCTTTCTAACAGTACCTAGCAAAAAGCACAAATGATCTTTCATAAATAAATTATGGTGAATCTATATAGTGTAATACAGAGACATTTACAACAGATGATATATCTAATATATTTATTGACACAAAACTTTCTCTGTGACATATTATTAAAGGCAAAGGAAGTGCTTAATGCCCTGATATAAATCTTATATAAATCTAAGTAAATATAAATTTAAAATATATCCACCTACACATGGGCTTCTAGAAGGAAAATTATCAACATGTTGATAATCATTACCAGTGGATGATGTAATTTAAGATGATTTAAAAAATTTCTTTGTGAATACTGCTTGAACATCGATAAGGCTATTATTTGGAAAAGAATATTTAGAAATGCTATGCATAATACCATCATATATTTGAAAACTTGGGAAAGGATTTTGTGGAGCTGATAGATTGTCCAAATATTCCAAAACTGGATAGAGCAATGATAGATGGGATTGGAGAACAAGTAAACAAACACTGGTTAGTTATGTCACATACAAATTGACTTTAGGTAAAGATTGATGTATTTGGTTTTGGTTTTTCCCTCTGCAAATTTTCGTTAGATCTACAAGTTCCTTTTCAACATTGAACTTTGCCATTTCTTCCTTGGATATATAGTAAATGATACTGTCTGAGCACTGAAGCATCTGGCATCCATGGTGAAGAGGACAGGAGGTGTCATGGGGAATATGTTCTAGGGGACATCCAAAGACAAAGGAAACACATGGTATTTTCAAACGACGGGTACAGAGGCCCATGATGGGTGCAGAGGCCCAAAACATGAGGAAAGCTAGTCATGAAAAATGAGGAGAGCCTCCCAGCACAGGGAACTGTAAGCACTAAAGTTTGGAAAGGGAATACATCAAGAATTTTTCAGGGGCAAAAAAGCCAGAGTGAGCTGCATCAGACATTTCTTAAACCATTACTCTGAAATCACAGAAGAGCATATGTAAAAATTAAATGCTAATTACCAGTCAAAGGATAAAAATCTGAAAGATGGATTTACTTTACATGCATTCCCAAGAAATTTTAGATGTTTGCTGCTTCTAAACTCTCCAGACTGAAGCTATTAACAATTTTAGAAATGTAGAATAGATGTACTTTGGATATTTATATGCATTTGGCTATAATGAATAGTAAATCCAACGCAAACCAAATACATTTGCTTAAGATCATATTGCTGCTGCTGCTGATGATGATGACGATGATGATAATACCAACAATACTGATAATACCGGGCCCTATTTTGACCAGGCAATTAATCCTTATAGAAACTCTATGAAGAATGGAGTCTTATCCTATTCTAGACTGGAGGAAGCCAAATCTGAGAGATCATACATCACTGTGGAAGATCTCACTGCTTTTAAGAGTGAAAAAGAGCTGGAATGTTTGGATTTTAAGTTCATGGCCTTTCCACTAAATATAGAATAAAAATTCAAACTTCCCTCTATCTCACAGAAATGACAACTAGCTAGATGCATCCAGCCATGCATAGCAGAGTCAGATTTTAACCCAGGAAGTAAGCAGCTATACAAGGCTTGGACCTTGCTACCTGCTATGGTTTGATGTATTGGGAAGCCTGGTCCTCAGCATGTCAAATGTGACAGGCGGTGGGACCTTTAAGTGGTGGATCCTAGTGGGATAGCCTTACATCATTAGGAACATGCAGGTGGAACAGATTAAGGTAGATCCTGTGGGACCCCATTAGCTCCCTGTTGCTCTCTGGCTTTCTATCTTACCATGTGATTTCTCTTTCTTGCATGTGCACTGTCCATGATGCTATCTGTCATGATTTAATGCCATAAGAACAAGGGAGCAGTGTTCACCAGAGCTGGCACCATATTGTTTGGACTATCAACCTTCAAAACTGTGAACTAAATAAACCTATTTCTCTCTAAGTTTCCCAGGTTCAGGTATTTTGCTATAGTAACAAAAATAAATCATATGCTAATTATCTTCTGGGAATTTCCAGCAGGGATAATTCTAACATAGTTAAACAGAGCTATACAATGTGGTCTATTCTTATTATTGTATTATTATTATTAATTGGCACTTAAAGAAACAAGTTAAGGATGCTTAAGCTGGATCTCATTTGCCCTGAAATCGTGAGTTGCAAAATTAAATTATTAGCTTTGATTCTGAAGAAAGGTCAACCATGAATTGCTAGAAAGATGGAAGCCTAGCATTAACAGTTCCTCAGAGTAGCAGGTGCTATTGTTAGCTGTAAGTCATTTGAGCAAAGCATTTGGTCTCTCTGAGCTTGGCAATAGTCTTTCCTGCAAAGTGAATGAAATGGTTCTAATGGCTACTGTCTTCTGACTTGGCTATATTTGTCTTAATTTCTTGACTATTACCTTTCGAGTGTAGACTATTACCTTTCAAGTGTAGATATGCTTATTATTTACCTTTTTTTTTTGTACTGAGGATTAAACCCAGGGTCATTTAAACACTGAGCCACATCCCCATATTTTTTTTATTTTTATTTTTTTAATTTTGAGACAGGGCTCACTAAGTTGCTTAGGGCCTTGCTAAATTGCTAAGGCTGGCTTTGAACTTTCAATTCTCCTGCCTCAGCTTCCCAAGTTGCTGGGATTGCAGGTGTGCGCCACCACACCCAGGTTATTATTATTTTTTTTTAGGATAAGATAATGAATTGGACAACTCTTCATTATTTGGGGATTTTTCCTTCTACGCTACTTCTGGTTCTCAGTTTGCATTACCCCTGTCCCACACTACTTTTTCAGCAGATCAGTTCTGCAGTGGTCTAGATAGCAGCAGAACAAAATACCTACATTTGGCCAAGGAGAAGAACATATCTGAGTTCAAGTCCTTGTTCCCATATTTAATGTGGAACTGAAAATAATTTATTTTGCTAAACTTTTGTAGGAATTGAATAAAATAACATATACCAAATGTCTATAATATATTGGAAGCCCCAGACATGTCTGCTATTTTTATGATCAGTAATCTAACTGCCAAAACCTATGCCTTTCTCATATCTCATTGTCCATGATGATGCGGACTCATTGGGTATGGAACACCATTCCTTCCTTGAGACCCTCTCTCCTTTATCCTTGTAGGGTCTCCATTTTTTAGACGTCCTGTGTATCTTTCATGTTTCCTTCCTTGCTATTCTTTTATATGTATATATAAAAGAGCCATTCATATATATAAGGATGGCTCTTTTTATTAATCTTACAAATACCTTTTTACCAAATGGCTCTGGAAAAAAAATCAGGGTCCATAGATTGAACATCCAGTGTCTTCATGCAAATTCAGAGCCCAGCAATGGGCTGTAAGTCATTTGGGCAAAGCATTTGGTCTCTCTGACAGCATTACACATTCTTCTGCTCAGCCGTGTTTCCTGCAAAAGGCAGTTAGTTGCATGTGATGGGGAGGAGGGTTTTGCCCTCATTACAAATTAATGAATCAGTAAATGAACCTAGAGTGAGAGCTTCCAGTACAAGTTTGCAGAGACAAATTTCTGCACGCTTCTGCTGACTTGGTATTTATCCAGCAGCCAGAAGGAAACAGACCATGAAGGGAATCTACAGAAATCGCAGTCTTGTTACAGACTTGAGATTTCCAATAATTATTTGCAATCTTTTCTCCCAGAGTTTACTAGCCTGCAGTAGAAAGGAGGTCCTCTCGATATCCACTGCTTAAAAGTCATCACAGTCTCTAAGGTCAGACCTCCAGTATTCTGTGAGGTCTCGCCCCAATGTTCCTGGTTGAAAGCAAATGAAAGGGAATATGAGGAGTGGTACAGAGGCCTGAACTCCTGTTTCTGAGTTTCGGCACCAAATGAAAGCACATGAAAGAGAATACAAAAAGAAAAAGAAAATGGAAGCAGACCCCAACAGACCAGTGGCCTTTATTAAGCAATGGAGGGGCATTTCAAGGGGAAAATGGTGGTGAGCTGTAACAACGGTCTGGGTTTTATAGGGTTTAGCAGGCCCAGGTCATTGAAGGAGTTTTGGTGTTGGACTCATTTAGGGAAGGGCAGGAGGGCAGGTAGGGGAACAGTAAGGGAAGGTCCCTGGAGCTTCTTATCCACATCCTTCACTGGTAGTATGAGTGGGTATCTTTCACATAGCCACAAAAAGATGCCCTTCTGTCATGTGTCCCTGATAATCAGGTTTTAATAGGAATTGAGCCCTAACACATGGAGACTCTCAGTCCTCTCTACTGTCCTCTGGGCATTGCCATCAATATATCAATATCCCTTCAGTTCCAAGTCTAGAGCTGGCTTTTGTGACAAATAAGAGGTCTCCCATCACTCCAGGACTTGGAATAAGACATGGCCATAGAGGTCCCAAAATAGCAGTGCCTGTAACCCTCACCTCAAATACAGTTCCCTCCCTTTCTACCAGTAGCCCTCTCCCCACAGACACAGATGAAGCATTCTGTCCACCTCTGTGCCTGTTCCCAGAGACAAACTGTGAACCTGGTTTCCCTCTTGCTGATCCTTCACATCCGTGCAAGCTACTGAGTCCCATTCTCAGATGGCCGCAACTCTCAGTCTACCTTTTTGTAGCCAATAAAGACAAAATCCCTAATACTGAGGAGCTTATTTAAAATTCCAGTGTTTTCTAGAAGCATTCAGGAACTTCATTCAGTATGGGGAGGACACATGGCATAAGGAATGCCTAGGCCATCTTGGAACTCAGGGCTACAGGGGCAGCCTCCTTTCCTCATCTTGTTAACAAATTTGATGACCAGGGGTGGAGAAATAAGAGGAACATGACATTGTCCCTGCCCTATTGCAGCTCCTAGCTCAGCAGGACAGACAAATTGTCATTGATGATTTAGGAAGGGATACCACGGAAACATGGCATTGATTTGGAAATCTAAGAGAGATAAATGGACCAAGGAAGGGAATTTCAAGAATAATAAATGCTTGGAGATGTGTTTTGAAGATTAAGAGAAGTTACCCAGATAACCAAAGATTGGGTGGAAAGAGATTTATTTGAAAGATATACATGAATGAAGGTTTGATTTAGTTTGAGAAACCACAGCTAATTCCACATTTTCTTCAGGAAGGTAGCTATTATCTATCAGACAGGAATTTCTATAACCAGGACAAGGGTGGGGTGAAAAGGAGACAGGTACTAGCTTCTTTAAAATTATGTGCTGAAATCAGTGGCATGTACCTGTAGTTGCAGTTACCTGGGAAAAGAGGCAGGAGAATCTCTTAAGCCCAGGAGTTCAAGGTCAGTCTGGGCAACATGGCAAGATTTCATCTCAAAGGAAAAAGAAGTTGAGGGTTAAGAGTTAGCTCAATGGTAGAGTGTGTGTTTAATATGTATGAGACCTTGGATTTGATCCCTAGAACCATAAAAAAAATCATATAGTGTACAATATTTAAACTTAGACTATTGGCTAATACTATAGCTAATTGGAGCTGAGCACTTGCTAAAATAAGATGCGTCATGTTTAAATTAAAAATAAATCAAATCCAAAGATGAAAAATTCTTTATTGTAAGTCCTGGTGTACTTGCTCACCAAGCCTGGAGTTGCCAGTAGACCCTGGGAGTTTTACTTCCAGAGAAAATCCTTCTCTGACCCTCCTTCAAGCCTCACATTGTACACACTCACTAGAGTCTTGCAGTTTTCCTTATCACAGTTTATTGAAAGTGCATTTGGTGTGTGTATGTCTCTGTGTGTATGTGTGTGTGTGTGTGTGTGTGTGTGTGTGTGTATATATATATAATTTGATTAACCCATCTCTTTCTCCAGACTCAAGATCAAGGAATTTTCTCCCTAGCATATTGTTTCTAGTATAAAATCTGTCACAGAATAGATTGTTGATAAAGATGTGCTGATGCTAAGGCTCCTGTCATTGTGTGCTCTGCTTGCTGCAGTTGTGACTTTGTTAGAATTTTGTCTCTACTGGGCAATCAGGAAGTGTATCTTAAGAGGACAAAGGCAGTGGCTACTTGGGTTAGTCAATCTGGCCTTACGGAAGGAGAAGCTGAAAGCCACTAGGGAATTGAAAGTGCTCTTCGAGCCAAATGTTAAATGAGAGGCTGACACTTAGAACAGGAGCTTTCAACCGATGTTTGGGATGGAAAGAGTAATAAGTTCTTTTCAAAGACATGAGGTCTGGCAAGCATGCAGGACCAGATACATAATTGGCAGAGTCCAGTGCAAAATCAAAGTGCAGCCCCTAGTTATTATTATTTTAAAAATTTCAAGATGGCAACACCAAAGCATTAAACCCAGGTCAGGGCCCTATGTGACTGAACAAGTGTCTTGTTCACAAATCTGATCATGCAAACATCCAGAGGCAATCAACCTTACATTTACAATTTTTGATTCAAAAATTAAGAGTTTTGTCTTTATGGGGGAGAAAGGCTTTTCAATGTTTAGGTGTGTTTCCTTTTCCTGCACACTCAGGTTATATCTTCAAAAGAAACTGAGCCTTTCCTTATCCAATGATGCTATCTTTATGTTTCCAAAACACAGAATAAGGCAGGCTTTGCCCCCTGTGAACAGTCTTAAACTTGCCACACTGCAACATCTTCAGCTTTTAAGACCTGGCTTAGATTTGGAACTTCACACACCAAAAAGTATGGATTTTTGAAGTCAAAAATGGGTCCAAACCCCAGTACTATCGTTTTTAGTTTAGTGACTTAAAACAAATTACTAACTCCTCCAATTCCTCATTTAGAAAATGGAAGTGATAGTGTCTAGCCCCACGGGGTGCCTGTGAGGATTCAATGAGGTAGCAAGTGGAAAGGAGGTGAGCTCAACAGATGCACTACAAAATGAGCAGCAGGTGTCCACACACTACTTGCACTATCAGCATTAGATTAAAGTGGAATAGGGGAAATTGTAGTGTCCACTCGTCAGGGGACCTCGTGCTCTGGTCTCTGCTCTTCTGCCACTGAACCCTATAAATAGCTAAGCCACTGTATCTCTGGGAGTCACTATTTCTTGGGTTGGGGAATGGGGAGACCTTGCAGGTGGTCCCTCCTGGCCATTGTCATTCATGGTCTTCTATTCTTCTGGGTTTGGTCTGAATTCTCACTATCCCACTTAAGGAATCACCCCTGACCCAGAGCTGGTCAGAAGCCCAGCCTCTGGCAGAGCTCCGGTGGGCACTGCCAGCCCCTCTGCCCTCACTAGTCCCTACTCCCTGCGCTGGCCGCGCGGCCCCGCCCAGAGCCACTCGCGCCTCCCCCCGCCTCCCGCGGGCAATCCCGAGCCCGCTCGCCCGCGGCCGGGTGGGTTGGGTGGCTGTCACGACTGTGCGGTCGCCAGCGAGGTGGCCGCGGGCGCGGCGGGGCGGGGCTGGGCGCGCTCTCCCCCACGCCCACGGAAGTGCTGGGGAGGTGGGCAGGGCCGGGGCAGGGGCGAGGCCGGAGGAGGGCAAGTCGGCGGCAGGGCGAGGATGGAAGTCCCCGGGACCCGGAGCTGAGCGACGGAGCGCGCGGCGGGCAGGCGCGCCGGAGGAAGGCGAGCTTCGCTGTTCCTCCGGGAGCCCAACACCGTTCCCGCCCGGCCACGATGATCCCTCCAAGCGGCGCCCGCGAGGACGGCGTAGATGGGCTGCCCAAGGAGGCGGCGAGCGCGGAGCAGCCGCCCTCTCCTGCATCCACCAGCAGCCAGGAATCCAAGGTACCGCGCACACTTGCCCCAAGAGAACACAAACTCACTCTGCCCTCCTCTCCCTGTCCACCTCTTCTCCTTCTTTCTGGCGCTTGCGCTACGGGAGCTGAGACGTGTCCCTAGTCCGGCCAGGGCTCAAGGACTGGCCCTCCCTTGAGACTTGAACCTCCAGCAGGACCCGCTGCTAAGGATGCTGGACCTCCTCCCTGTGGTCCCAGCTTGGTCACTCACACAGACCCAAGCCTTGGCGCTGGGCTCCGACCCTAGGAGCTCACGCAATTCATATTGACTCTGGATTCAGAGATCGATTTCTTGAGGCGGGTGGAGGAGGCTTGGTGGTTCTGTGTTTTGAGCCTGCTTGTGCCCAAGCGCATGTAGGTTTTAGGGGGCTTTTGAAGACAGAGGGATGGAGGTAGCCAAGGGATACTCCTTCAGAAAACCCTGGGCACGAAGCCAGCAAAAGGTCTCATCCCAAGGGTCTTAGAAACCGAGCCTTTGCTTAACAGGGCTCATCCCTAACTTCAGGTAACGATAGTTTAAAAAGAGAAATACTGGGCAAAGGGAAATACTGCGTCAGTGACAAAGTTGGTGCTTCTCCTGTGGAAGTTAATACTCTAAGAACTTACACTTGTCTTTATAACAGTCACTAACACATATATACAAAACCAACCCCGCAGCACTTCTCCTGTCACTATTACACTTCCTCTGAAACTTGCGTGGGTGCCAGGCACATGTTTGGAAATCTTGGAAGAGAATCAAGTAAAATGTGGTTGCTAGCAGTGCATGCCAAATGGCAACTCAGTTGGGAGTGGAAATCGTAAGATGGAGTTTGTAGTTATATGGATTTTTTTTTTTTTCAGTGCAGGGATCCTGGCTCCTTGTACAGATTTGTGTGTGTGTGTGTGTGTGTGTGTGTGTGTGTGTGGACCCCAGGCATTTTTGGAATGTGAGGCTGTCCCTGTATAGTAGCAAAGGAAAGGAGGATGTCAGTGTAGAGGGTAGGTCAGATGGGGCAAGGAAAAGTACAATCCTGTCTCCATGCACACACATCCCCAGAGCCACTGATGAAATCAGCAGTATCAGAATCACAACCTAAGTGACTCTGGGGATGTGGTGGGATGCTGGGCACTGCACATTTTCCAGCCTCCCAGAGTTAACTATCAAGGATGGTCATCTTTGCTTTTTTTATTTTTATTTTGTCTGTTAATCACTTGGCTGACTCAGGGCATGTGTTAAATTTTCTAAGAGTCAGTTGGAAATGAGGGCAAAAGCCTCTCTTCCAGGATCATGGAGAGGCATACATGAGATCGCCTAGTTTCCATCCTGGTAATATCAAGACTCTTGTATTTTTCCTTTTCTGTTCTGAGGTGGAGGTGGAATCCATCACATCGCAGATGATCCACCCCAAAGCAGGCTCACAAATCACATACGCACTACCTTTCTTCCATCTGGAAGTTTGAGGAGTCTCGTGGTTAACCATCAGTTCTAGAAGCAATGTGGGTTGGGGCCATTTCAAAGTTGATCTAGAATTCTGTAAATGAATGTACCTAAATGCAAGAGGGACACTGGTGTGAAACTTTTTGAACTGAGCCTGTTGCTCTCCTGTAGGTGTGTTCCGAAAAGGGCTTAGCATTTGGGTAAACAGCAGCAGTGGTTCGAACACACTGTATGGGTTTGCTATTTATAGATGTTCTAATGTAAATTATTTGGCAAAGCAAAAACCTCATATGTAATGCCCATAATTATCCACCAATTTATCTGGCTTATAGTTTCAGATTTATGTAAGTCGTTTTTTCTCGGTGTGGTCTACACACCTGATGTGTGTTTGTACATTCCCAAGTGTGCTATCAGAGCTTAGTCATCTTAGTGAGAGATAAGCATGGAGGGGCCCCAGAGTCCCAGGAAATTGAATACAAAATAGCGTGCCTGCATCTGAATGTTTCTTGGCATAGCATTCATGCTATCTTCAAAGGGCTCCAGGGCCCTCAAAAGTGGCTACATTGCTGGAATGGAGGATTGTGTAGCAAGGGAGTAGGATGGCATGAAACAGAACTATCTATTCCTTCCACACCAGCAAGGCCAGATTGTAAAGTTCATTGACATTGATGACGATCTTCCATCCTGAAAATACGAGCCCCATAGGAAAAATGTGAGCAAGGCAGTTGTGATCGCTCCATCTTACTATCCCGTGAAGTGCACTTATTTGTCAAAGATAAACAAGAAAATAAATTTCAAATGTATCACTGCAAAAAAAGTCACATAAATGAGGTGATAGATATGTTAATTAGTTTGATTTAATCATTCCACATTGTTTCCATAAATCAAAATATCATACTGTATCCCATAAATGTAATACAGCTGTGATCTGTCCGTTAAAAATATTAATCAGGGCTGGGGTTGGAGCTCAATGGTAGGGCACTTGCCTCACAAGCATGAGGCCCTGAGTTCGATCCTCAGCACCACATAAAAATAAATAAATAAAAATAAAGATATTGTATCCATATACAACTAAAAAATTTTTAAAAAAATATTAATCATATTTTTTATAAAATACTCCATGAAACAAGCATGATTCAGGCCCCTCTGTGCATTAAACTTCCTCAAAGAAGACTTTTAAAATCACTTTTAAAAAACATTTTTCTTCGATTATAAAAATAACAAATATTCTATAGATAGGTGACGAGTTCATATAAAAATAAAGAAAAATAATCACCCCTTCACTTAACAATCCAGAGACAACAACTGACAGCACTTTGATCTCTATCTTACATCTTTTTCTTCTATTTTTATTTTGCATGGTTGAGAGAACAATGCTTGCTATTATTCATTTGGTAATTGATTACTGTAAGTCAGGCATAACCTTAAGCTTCAAAATAGAAGATTCTGTTATTATTTCCATTTTACGGATAGAAAAGTGGGAGCTCAGAAAGGTTAGGTGACTTGCCCAAGATCATGTGACAAATTGAGTGACAAAGGCAGGCAGGACCAGGATGCAGGCAGCATGGCTTTCAACTTTTCTGCCACTATCACTCATACTTGTGCAATGTTTTACCTCAGGCCTCTTTTAAGCCTAAGGATCCTACATGCCACTAAAAGTCATATGCAATGTGTCTCCTTAAAAATCTTTTCCAATAAATTCAACTGCAGTACCACGTTAAATGATTGATGGCCAATTCTTGTCCAGCCTCTTTGCATTGGTTTTTGCTACTCACTCCTCAAAAGTGTATTTACGGAAGTTAATTAAATGGAGCATCACAGGATCATCTGGAAAATGGGACCATGAAAGACCCTGCAGTCCACAGGGGTCCATAAAATTTCATAAAATACCTAAAATGTCATAGTACATAAAAATACATAGTCCATCTCCAGATGTAAAATGAGTGCATAAAATGTCTCCAGAAGTCCATTTGCTTTGCAGAGTCTTTGAAATGCTAAATCCTAGAACATTAAAATTGGAAACACTGGAAATCATCTCTTCCAGGTACTTTTTAAATTATGGATCAATTTTGGGGGAAATTTATCTTATTGTAGAACATTTCAACATACACAAACGAAGAGAAAGCAAGTATAAGGAACCATCATGGATCTAATTGCCCAGCTTCAGTAATTATCAATCCCTGGACAGCATTGTTTCTATACATCCACCATCACCACCACCAGCCCCCATTCTCCCACACAGAATCATTTGAAAGCAAATTCTAGCCATGAAGTTATTTCACTGGCAAATATTTCAGGTTGCATCCATAAAAGGGGCTCTTTTTATAAATGTGACTATGATCCTATTAGCACATATTCCAGGTGTTTCTTCTAGTCAAGGGTCATATATATATATATATATATATATATATATATATATATATATATATATATATATATATATATATTGGAGGTACATGAATGGTCTTTGGAAAAGCTGTAAGTAAACAAAACCAGAATTCAAAGTTGCACATGAGCAGGCATTTGTGCCTTGTCTGGGGAAAGGATTTATAGCAGACATCAGATCCATAAGGATATATAACCTTCAATGGCTGTTTCTCTCCCTCTCTCACCTCCTACCTCTCTCTGTCTCCCTCTCTTCCTGTCCCCCTCTCCCTCCTTTTCTTTCTCCCTCCCTCTCTTCATCTCAGAAATTGGGAAAGAGAAGAAGTGACTTGTTTGAGATAGTTACTGGCAATTCTTCTGACTAAAAAACCCTGTCTTGGATTTTGGATATCCCAATACAATTTCCTCAGAGAAAATTCCTGTAAGCACATGTAGTAATGAAGTTTAATGTAATTGTGGTTTTTCTTTTTTATTGGTTGAGTTGAAAAAGTTTGAAAACCACTAATGTACTCCACTCTACTATCTTTCCATTAACTATTCCAGAAAGACCATGGTCTAATTTATTTTCTAAGTGCTAGACAGAGATCATTGAACCAAAGAAAAATTTCATGTTTCTGTGACCACAGGCAAGTTCCTGATGTCTCCAAGCCTTGGTTTCCTCATCTATAAAATGGAGATGCTGATGCCCAATTGGTGTGGTTTTTCTGTAAAACCTAAGAAAGTGTAGAACACTCACCATATACTTCAAATACACACAACCATGAAGCACTATTTGTTTTCTCTTCTTATTTCAAATTGGAAGACACCTACTACTCACCAACCCTAAATGTCATCATTGCAATAACTGAAATTGCTGCACTTGACATTACAACAGCATATCTAAGTTTGTTCCCTTTGGACTCTTAGTTATGCTATTTACTACAGTGAGATCTCGCTATTTTGCATCCCCAAGACCTATAACATGTGACTTCATTTTTGAAAGTGTACACCCATTGCCCCAATGAAGCCATGAACCAAGGAGCCATCTCACTTCCGAATGGTCTCTCTGAACCTACAGCACCATCTAGCCTAAGGGAAAAAGTCCCTAAAGATGAGAAAAAGTCCTGAATCTCAGAAATCTTTCTGTGTCCATCCATCAATAAGTATTCTTGAATGCCTACTTTGCACTGCACATTCACCACATAAAGACATGAAGCAGTTATTCAAAAGGAATTTAACTTCTACTCAGGAGAGAAGATGAAATAAAATGGAACCTTGGCTTTGCACCCAGATTGCCTAAGGAACCCAGACCGAAGGCTAGACCTCCTAATTTGTAATCTCTGGGAAAGGGTTCCAGGCATCAGTATTTCTTAACCTTCCTTGATTTTTTTGTGCCGAAAAGTTTGAGAAACACTGGTCTAGACTCTAAGAATTATAGAATGTCCACGAAAGCAAAAGTCAGTGTTTTCCTGCCACCTTCTTCCGGTTCTATCCAGGGTACTTGAAATATTTGCTTGTATTTCCTCTTCACTTCCCATTCACACTTCAATCCAAAAAAATAAAATGGCTTTGGCAAAGGTTGCCTGCTTGTTGTCCCCAATTTGGCCAAATAATGTTAAGCATTACTCAGAAGCAGCTGGATTTACAAGGCTGACTCTGTCCTTAATGAAGTTATTTCCCTGCTTATAAAAGTACAAAGTACTCAATGTAGAACACTATAAAATAGAAAAATATGAAGTGGACAAAAATTAATTCATCAACAACCCTGAGATAAAGATAGTTAAAATTTTTACTGTATTTTTTTCACACACACACACACACACACACACACACCACATTAGTTATACATGGACACAATATCTTTGTTTGTTTATTTTTATGTGGTGCTAAGGATCAAACACAGTGTATAAGGCAAGAGCTCTGCCACTGAGCCACAACCCATCCCATACATTTCTTTTCTTATGCAGATACCCACTGAAAATAAAATTGAAACAGTGAATTCCTAAGTGCCCAGTATGCTTTTTCTTTCACCTAATGGTTTACCTATACAGTTTTCCTGTACATAATATTCCATTTCACTGTTCTACCACATCAAGTTCATCAGTCCCTTCTGACTTCATAGTTAATTTCCTTCCTAAATTTCACACATTTAAAAATACTAAAATGTGCATCCTAAGGCAAAAACATTATATGTATTAGCTTCATGAGACATTCTATTGTAAGTCTGAGTATGAACACTCCTAAGATATTGTGTTCTCATTGTTACTTTCTCATGGAAAGTTCTCTTTTAGACTTACTTTTTCTTAGTAAACTTTCTATTGAAATCTAACACCACAACAAAAAGTACACACACAAAAAAAGATTACAGCTTCATGAATTTTTCAAGCCCTTTTTATCTGTATGTAGCTATCACAAAAATTACAAAGTAGAATGTTGCCAGCATGCCAGAAACCTCCTTATGACCCCTATTAGTCACTGCCCTCCTTAAATTAAAAAATCCTCATTTTAAATAACATAAATTTTGCTGGTTTTCGAGCTTTGATAAATGGAACATAAAGTGTACACCTTGTGTGCCTGGCCTTTTTTTTCTTTTTCAGTTGTAGATGGACACAATACCTTTATTTATTTATTTTTATGCAGTGCTGAGGATCAAACCCAGTGCCTCACATGTACAAGACACACGGTCTACCACTAAGCCACTACCCCAGCCATGCAACATTTTGTGGTGAGGTTCATCTGTGCCATTTGATGCAGCACTAGCTTTCCTTTTCATTGCATGAAGTAGAACACAATGTATTTACTCATTTAACTGTTGATAGACACTTGAAATGTTTCTTATTTTTTGCTGCTGCAAGCAGTACTGCTATGAAC
The DNA here is from genome assembly GCF_052094955.1 of Ictidomys tridecemlineatus. Classification (NCBI taxonomy): domain Eukaryota; kingdom Metazoa; phylum Chordata; class Mammalia; order Rodentia; family Sciuridae; genus Ictidomys; species Ictidomys tridecemlineatus. The sequence goes on along the minus strand of NC_135478.1, from coordinate 25,663,512 downwards.
ATTCTTATGCCTATTCTTTGTGACACATATGTAGTGTCACTGGGCATATACCTAGAAGAGGCACTGCTAAATTATAGGATGCATATGTTCAATTTAATAGATACTGTCAACTTCCCAAAGTGACAATAGCAATTTACATCCCACCATCAATATATAACAGTTCAATCTGCTCTTCATGCTACCAATGCTTGGTATTTTCTCTTTCTCATCTTAGCTCTCCCATAGGTGATTCATAGTACTTCAATGTGATTTTTAACTTGTATTTCTTTTATAACTGGGTTTAGCAGTTTTCACACAAGTAATGCGCAAAGTTTCTGGTTTCTCCACATCTTTGCCACCACCTGTTATATTCTGCGTTTTTGTGTTTTTATCTTAATGGACATAAGGAGATATCTTCTTGTGGTTTTCATTTGCATACACCTGTTTAGTGATGTTCAACATTTTCCCAGGTGTTTATAAGTTGTTTCAATATCTTTTTTTGGAGATAGGTCTATTCAAAGTTTTTGAAAAGTTTTTAGTTAGGTTGTTTGGGTTTAGATTTTTCTACTGTTGTCATATCTCTTTATTATCAATTCATGTCCTTGTCTGTTTTAATCATTTTCATGCAGTTTCTATTGATTTGTAAAAATTCTTCATGTATATTAAAATAATGGTCTTTTGCATGGGTTATACATTTTCTTTTCAGTTTTGTTTATTACACTTTTAACTTATATTTCTTTTCTTACAGTGTTAATTGTCTCAAATGTAGTTAGTTATAGTTTTTTCTTTTCATTTATGTTTAGAAACATGTTTCCCACCCTGAGATCAGAAAGATATTAATCTATATTTTTCTTTAGATCCCTAATATATACTTTTTATTTTTATCACTTTAATCCATCTGGTATTTATGTCATTATGAGGTATGCAGGAACTCTAATTTTTCCCAAATGATTAATCAGTGTTTTTAAACCATTTGTTGAATAATTTATTCTCTTTTCACTGATTTGAAATGTTACATTTATTATGTAATAGATGGTAATATGTACTAGGTTCTCTTTTAGAGTCATCTGTTATAGTCTAATGACTTGTAACCTTCTTTTTTTTTTTTTTGATTTAACACTATACTGTACTTTTGCATTACCATTACATTTTTAACTATTGTAGCTTTATAATAGAACTTTATCATTGATAATGCAAGTACCCTTTGGTGATTTTTATTTAATCATCTATCCATACTTTCCTTTTGGCTTTTCTATCAAGTTATAAAAATAATATTTTGGTGAAAATATTTTTTATGATTAGGATATTCAAAATCCTTTCTTCTAGCTTTTTGAAACATACAGTACAAAATTGCTATTCATAGTCACCCTGCTGTGCAGTAGTACACCAAAGCTTCTTATTCCTATCGAACTAAAATGTAGTACTTAGGAAATGATAAATATTTGAGGAGATAGACATATTTACCCTGATTTAAATAGTGCACAATGTATACATATTACACAGTACCCCATAAACATGCATATTTTCAAAAATTTTATGTATCCGTTAAAAAACAAATTTAAATTCTAAAAGCTACAACGTTTTTAAATGAATCAAAATAATATTTTAAAAATAATTGCATGGAACTTTGGGGATAATTTTAGTGAAATCTTTGTACTCACGTGATTTTTCATCCAGGAATATATCTCTTTCACTTTGAAATGTCTTTTACATCTCTCATAAATGCTGGGGAAATTTCTCTAAATATTTTCTGCCCAATTCTCTGTTAGCTTTTTCCTGGGTTTCTTAATGTGTTTGGGATCTATAACGAAATATCATAAACTGAGTGTTCTGTTTGCAAACAACAGAAATGCATTTCTCATAGTCCTGGAGACTGGGAAGTTCAAGACCAAAGCATTGGCAGATTTGGGGTCCACAAGAGCCTGTTTCCTGGTTTGCAGATTATGCCTTGTGTTTATGTCTTCTTCTGGTGGAAGGGGCAGGTCAGCTCTGCAGGGCCTCTTGCTTGCGCACCAACCCCTAAGTGCTCTGTCCTCATGACCTACTCAGCTCCCTAAGGCCCCACCTCTTAATATTATCTCATTGATGATTCAGTTTCGACAAATTAAAGGGGAGGCAAACATGAAGAGCATAACACTGGGTATTTCATCTCTGAATAACTACCACGAAGCATCCCTTTCCTAGTTTCTAAGTGGTGTTAGTTGGCACACAGAAAATTTTACATCAATTTGTAATTAAAATAAGATCTTAAAGATTTTATTTTTTATTCATTAACAAAGAAATTACACCAAAAGATGTAAAAATGGCCAGCAAGTATATGAAAAGATGTTCAATATTGCTATGCATTGGAGATATACCAACTAGGAGATACCACCTCACACTCTTTAGGATGGCTGTTATAGAAAAGACAAAAGCTAGTCTGGAGTGGTGGTGAACTCCTGTAATCCCAGTGGCTTGGGAAGCTGAGGCAGGAGGATCATGTGTTCAAAGCCAGCCTCAGCAAAAGCAAAGTGCTAAACAACTCAGTGAGACCCTGTCTCTAAATAAAATACAGAACAGGACTGGGGATGTGGCTCAGTGGTCGAGTGCCCCTGAGTTCAATACCTGGTACCCTCCCCCCACACCAAGGTAAAAGACAGGAGCTAACAAATGTTAGTAAGGGAGCAAGCAAAGAAAATCCTAGTACATCACTGATGGGAAAGTAGGTTGGTGCAGCCAGTATGAAAAACTGTATGAAGTTTCCTAAAGAAATAAAAATAGACCTGCCATACAACCCAGCAATCTGTTCTGGATATATACCCAACGGCAATGTAGTCACTTCCTTGTGAAGGTATCTGTGATCCCCTGATCCTTGCAGCAAGCTAAGACAACCAAAGTGTACACAGAGCATGAATGGAAAGAGACTGTGATATATGCACACATATATGTGAATATGTATACATATATATCTCCAATTTGTGTGTGTATTTGTGTGTGTATACACATATGTACGCATGAATACATATATATAGGAATATTACTCAGGCTTTTAAATGTAATTCTGCCCTTTGCCACAACATGAATGGATCTGGAGGACATTATGCTAAGTTAAGAAAGAAATGTAACTGCATGATCTCATCTCATTGAAATGTAGAAGAGAGAGAGAGAGAGAGAGAGAGAGAGAGAGAGAGAGAGAGAGAGAGAGAGAGAGAAGGAGGGAAGGAGGGAGGGAGAGAGAGACATGGTGAAGGAAACAGTGGTCATCATCGGGTTGGGGTAGAAAAAAATGGGGAAATGTAGATCAGAGGATATAAAATAACACATACATAGGATGAGGAAGTTTAGAAATGGAATGTGCAACATGAGAAATGGAAATTTTTTTCTTAAATAAGATTTTAGTTGTTTTGTCACACACAAAAACATACCTTTGTGAGATGATAGAGAAGTCCATCTGTTTCACTATAGGTACCAGTTTACTACTATCTGCATGTATCATAACTTCATGTTGTAAACTCCAAATAAACAGCATGAAATTTATTTTAAAAGGTATTTTAACAGATAAGAGTTAATTAGCATGTGCTAAGTGCTTGATACAGTGCCTGGACTAAAGTAAGTAAGTAGCAGCTATTATTATTAGATTATTATCATATCTACAATAATAATTCAATCATAGTGCCCTAGGTAAGGATAGGGACTTACTATATTAGAACTCCCCAATACGATATTAGTGGAAGTGTCAGACTGGTACCTGATTTATTTTAAAGGCCACTAAAGTTTTAAGTGCAACATACCATGGTGTTGGTATGAAGGGTGAGCAGTGGTTTCCAGGAGTGTCTCAGGCTGAATAATTAAGGACACTTAATTGGGCGGTGCATTACAAGTTCAGCTTCAAGACAACTTCATTTCCAACTAATTCATCCCAGAAGATCCCCTTCTACATGGATTTCAGACTCTCCAGACTCATATGCACAGTTAAACTGTGATAGTCTTTCTTGGTTAAAGATAGGTCATGTTCCTAATGTAATGAGAATCTCCATCAGCAATCGATGGGGAATGAATTCAAATGACTTTTGGGCAAGTACTGAAATAATCATGTGATTGTTTTTTTGTCCTTTGGCCTCTTTATCTGATGGATTATATTAATAGATATCCTAAAATTAAACTCTTCTTCCATTCCTGGAACAAGTCCTACTTGGCCATGGGGATTTTAATAAACTTCTGGGTTTTGATTGCCAATGCTTTATTATTTTTACATCTACATACATAAGGGAGATGATTCTATATCTGTCACTTTTGTGTTATTGGTTGGATTTTGTTTTTGAGGATATGCCAAGTTTTTTAAAGAAAATTATTTGGAAAGATATCTGTGCTTGGTTTGGGTTTTATCTGTGGAATAGTTTATAAAACCCAGAATTAATCTCCTATTTGAATGTTTAGGGGTTGGGGGTGAAGTACCTATAATATCTAAACTTAGCACCTATCTTAACATTAAAAGTTCAAAGTATTTTTTCTAGTTTTTATTCTGGTTTTTTTTTTTCAAATTGACTTAAGTCAAATTTGTCAGTTTCAGTTTTGCCGCAAAATTGTCCGTGTCATTTGACTTTTCATCACTTCTCTGTATGGGGTCATAGTAGGACAGCCCCGGGACCTTCCCTTGGTCACTATCCCATCTTTACTCTGGCAGGCATCCTATTAGTCTCCATCCTATGAACCCCCACTGTATAACTCTATTTTTGTCTAATTGTTGTCCCTTAGATCTAGGAGCAATAAATACCAATTCTCAGACCTCTACCTTACCAGAATAAGGACACCTTGCTCATTCCACAAATCTCTCCCATTCTTGGTTCTCTGTTTAGTGTTCTTATAGTTCCTCCTGGTCATAATGGCTATCTTTTCCTTCTCCACCCAGCATTCTGTTTTTAGCCCTCATCCCTTCTCACTCTCTTTCATCTCTTTGGTTCTTCATGGGGATGGAGCTTATCGATTCTTATCATTTCATTCATCAATTGTTAACTCCCAAATATGAATCCACCCTAGACATCTCTCTTCTGAGCTCTAAACTTATATATCCACCTGCCATTTGGACAATGCTTGAATTTTATGCTTGAATTTTAAATTCAACCCACCTTTAAATAAATGCATTATTTTCCACCTCACTTCTTCTTGTGTATTCTTAATTTTTTTGTGATCACCCATAGATATACATCATCCATGGAGTCTACCAAACTGGAAAACCAGACGTCATCTTTCATATGACTCTGAGGAGGCCTGAGCATGGAGGAGACTATTTGGCATTAGGTGGACTGAAAATGCATTGTCTCTTGGCTCTGGGAGGGTGTTTCTTTTGTTCAAAAATGAAACTCATACATGTTACCCGTTTTTAATGTCCTTCATTGCCAAAGTTTTGGTCTGAGAGCAAAATGTGACTTCCTGGGTTAGTCAGCTTTGTGTCGTGGTGAACAAAAATACCTAACAAGAGCCAGTTAGAGAGGAAATGTTTACTTGTCTCACAGTTTCAAAGATGTTAGGACATGGTCAGCCTGTTCTGGGTCGGAGGTGAGGCAGGACATCATGGTGGAAGGGAATAGTGGAGGAAAACTGTTCAGTTTGTGGCAGTTTGGAAGCAAAGAAAGAGAGGAGCTAGTGAGAAGATAAATATTTTCAGGGAATACCTCCAGAGACCTACTTCCTCCAACTAAATCCTACCTCCAGCTATCAAATGAGTTAATGTTGTCCATTCATCCATCAATGGCTTGATCCATAAAGTGGATTAATGAGGTCAGATAAGGCCAGAGCCCTCATGATCCAATCATTACCTTAAAGCCCCATTTATGAACCTTTGCTGTATTGAGGACCATGCTTTAATCACATGAGCTTCTAGGGGACATTCCACTTCCAAACTATAATACCCAAGTATGAAAGATTGAGCTCAGACACAGGAATTATACTAAAAAAGAAGGACCCAGAAGTCCTTCAAATTGACGTGAGAAAAGTGAAAAGATCTCACTTTCCCTCTTCCTGTACAACACTCTCATTTTTAGCAGAAAGAAGTGACTTATAGATCTTTGAATAGAATCTCATCACATCCTTTTGCCTAGAGATTCCAGTCACCAGAAGTGTCACAGAACTGCAAGGCCCCTTCTTCTCCCACAGTCCATCTCAATACAGGTCTGCTAATCTGCTAATCCTCCCCTTGCCCAATCTCCCAAGAGGTCAGTGCCCTCCACTCTACCCTCTGGAATTCACCCTTTAGTAATATCCTCTTTATCCTCAACTTCTTCTCTGATGTGTCATTTACTTCTGACCCTATAGAGTTTTCAAGTGGTAGCTGTTTTCTCCTTCTTTGAGCCTGGTGGCTGCAGAAACAGACTTCTGCTTCCAGATTATTGTACCTCCTCACCTAAAGCTCACAGCTTTCAAAATCTAGGTCTTCAGGCTCTTTCACCCACTGCGGTCACCAGCATGTGCCTGTCAACCCCAAGGAGGTCTCCCCTTCTCCATGAGGTAGAGCCAGGTTTATATTAATTCACTCTATCACTACTCCTGTCAAAATCCCTAGTGATTTTCACACACTGGTGTTGGGACTCTTCCAAATATCCTGACTTCTGAGATCGTAAACTTTTCTCCTATGATCTTGTCTTCCAATCTTTTACATGTCAGCCACCCACTTCTGTGGGAATTCCCAAGCCTTTGCCTGCATGGGGATTATGCCCTTTCCATAATTTCCAGAAATTATGCCCTTTCTTTCATGCTTCCTACTCTGTGACTACCATCTCGTATCTTTCGTCAGAATTCCCTTTAGCACTTCTATTGCAACATGTTTCACGCCACTGGAGCATAAAATTCATTAAACCAGCAAGCTTGCCCTCTTTTCATTGATCTTTATCCATTTTATCTTCTCAGATTCTACTTTTTAATCATTGTAATTAGTCTTTTGGAAATATTCCCAACCCTCTTGCTCCTGTGTCCCTTTGTTTAGAGTCAAGGAGACAAATTCAACCTACCTGAAGCCTATTTGCCACAAAGTTGTGTACCTGTACTTCTGGAGAAAATAGAGAAGATGGATGAAAAAAATACATAACATTATTTTAAGCAGTGATGAAGTTACACAGAAGAAAGAGCACAGGCAGAAAGGTGTATCGAGGGATCGATAGTGTATACAGCATTTCAGTGGATGTGTGTGACTGTCTCCAAATTCATATGTTGAAACTCTGTCCCCCAAGGTGATGGCATTTGGAGATGGAGCTTTGGGGAGGGAATGAAGTCATGAGAGTGGAGCTTGCACCCTCTCTCAGCTCTTTCTAATGTAAGCACAGAGCAAGAAAGCAGCCATTTTTGAATCAGGAAGAGGGTGCTCACTGAAGAATTGACATGTTGGCATCCTAATCTTAGACTTCCAGCTTGCAGAACTGTAAGAAATAAATGCTCGTTGTTTAAGCCACCTGGTCTGTCTTATCCTAGCAGTCCAAACTGATTAAATCAGTGACCAGGAAGGGAGTCTATGGAAAAGTGACCTTGAAGTTAGAAACCAATAAGGGTGCAAGCCACATGAAGATCTAGGGTAAGAGGGGAAGGAGTGAGAGATCTGGGCAAAAGCCCAGAGGTAAATAATAATAATAATAATAATAATATTAATAATAAGAATAACCCTTTTCAAAGAGCATCAAGAATCAATGTAGTAGAAATTAACCACATGTGGCTGGTTACATTTATATTTAAATGAATCAAAATGTAAAATTCAGTTCTATCATGCTGCATTCCAAGTCCTTGGTAAGTACATGTGGCTAGTGGCTACCATATTAAACACCACCGACCAGGAAGCATTTTCATCATTGTAGAACATTTCTAGTGAACGCTCCTGGCTAGATGCTATGGACCTTACTGGCCATGCTGAGGAACCTCAATTTTGTTCAAAATTTGATCGAAAGCCTTTGGACAAAGCTGAGGATGAGGAGGATCTGAGCAGTACGTGATTCACATTTTTCAAATATTGCAATCCTACTGCCATATGCAGTGGTATTGTGGGAAGTAAGAACAGAAGCAAGAAGGCTAGTTAGAAAACTGTAATAGTCCAGATTAGGAAGAATTCTTACACCCAGTATTAGTGTGAGACTGAAGAAGAGTTCAATTTTGAGATATCTTTTGGGGGCTGGGGTCATAGCTCAGGGGTAGAGCACTTGCCTAGCATGTGTGAGGCACAGGGTTCAATTCTCAGCACTGCATAAAAATAAATAAAGATCCATTGATAACTAAAAAAAAATTTTAAAAAGATACATTCTGAAGTAAAGTCAACAAGATTTGCCATGAATTTGGTGTGTGTACAGTGGAGGGGCATAAGAGATTCCAAGGATGACTCTTGAAGGGTTAACAGGAGAATCAAAACAGGGTACGTTTATCAAACCTTTTGTGATCCGAGAAGTCCTGTGAAAATGTGTGCTGGTAGTGGTCCCAGTAAGCTTAGATGACGGGTTGTGAGTTAATCTTATGGAGAGCCTTGCAAAAGATGGAACCAATATAACTGGCTTGGCTAACATTATGTACTAGACAGAAATAGACAAGAAATTTAAAGAGGTCAGATGAAGGTCTTAGAAGCTGGGCAGAGGGATTTAGATTTGAAATGTGAGGATAAGAGTTGCCATTAATGTTGTAGTAGTGAAGTGAAAGATGGATTGGCATGGAGAGCACTTACAGCCAGAAAAGTGAGCAATCCAGTCCTATAAAGATTACAGAGAAGAAATGGAGAAAAGAGCAGGCATGAGAGGAATTTTGAAGACAAGTACAAGTGTCTGGTTCCTCCTCGGGGAGCTATCTTTTTAGAATTTGCACAAGGGGCAGAGGTTGGTTTCAACCAGGAGGATCCTTATCTGGATAGACTAGGTAGCATCAATGGCCAGAATAATTGACTAGATAGAGATTCTAAGATCAGAGCCAGAAACATGGAGACTGGGAAAATTCCAGAGGGAGGGGGTAAGAAGCAAGAGTGCCAAAGAGCTCATGTTTGCAGTGAAGATAAGAAGCAAGATAGAATGAGGTGCCAAGTCATCAAGATGCAGATTGTTAATCTCACTGCTTACTGAAGCTCTTCTCTTCTAGGCAAATTATCTATGTCAATTATCAGACAACTCTTAGCCACTGGGATTGATTGTCAGTCCTAGACATCTACATTCAAATCTCCTTGTGTGGTAAGAAGATGGAAGCAAGGACCAGAATCATCCAACAAGAAAGCACGTTTGCCTTCCATAGCATAAGCCATCTCTCCACAAAGTTAAAAAATAGGGAAGACTCAAATAGAAAGACTGGAATGATTCATAAGTTTAATGAAATTGATTTCCTTTCCACCATTTTTTTTAGCACATATCAAAACAAAAGTTTGATCAAGTAAAGCATAGATGCCTTAGATATGCATGCCAAAAACATATATTGGATCTGTTTGTTAAATAACATTTTCTTACTGGTTTGCATTAAGAAATATGAGATGAAGTTCCTTAGAAAAATAATATTAAAAATAAATATAAAAATAATATTTCAAATAACAAAATATTATTAAAATATTTTAAAATAATATTTAAAATAACAATAAAAATCACATGGCACAAATGCTACAGTCTTTAAATCAGTTTTATGCTTGAAAATAGTAGGAATAATTTTCTGGTAATATATTAATAGTATGCAAAATTAATTACTGACAACTTCTTTTCTAGGAACATTTTCTCAGAGTTCCATATTTTGGGGAAAATTAGCTCTTTCCATTTCAAAGAAGTGCAAGGAAACGTTATCAGATGAGAAAGCTCAGAAAGGAAGCCTTACTGATAACAGAGGATGTGAACATGGTCCAAGTATATTACTATTGAAAATATTGCTTGTAAATCTATCTGGTTTGCATTTCCATAGTACCAAAAGCAGAACAAATCAAATGGAATTTCAATCAGATATAATAGAGATGCATTCAAAGCAATTTTGTTGTTTTCATAAACTTCCTCTAACTACTCCAGCTCACCATTTTAAATACCAGTAATTGAACTTTTTTGAGTATAGGACATTTTTTGCCCTGCACTAACAAGTCCATATTGCTGTGCTGTCCTGGCTTTTGTGTCTGATTCTGACACCTTTCTATCTCCTTCCAAACAGAGACGATATCTCTCTGGTCTGCTTTGAGGCTCTGACTTGCCTCTGCTACTGTGCTTTGGTCTTGGAAAATAAATCACCAATTCATTGGAATTTCATGTTCCTTAAACATTGACTGTGACAGACTATCAGAGAAGTAAACAGAGGAATTTTGTCTTTCAGTGTTTTTTATTACTATTTAGTGATTTGTAGCTCATCAGATGTTTTGTTCATGATTTTCTGGTTCTTGGCTGTTTTGCAGAAGTTCTTTTATCAGATGCTGTGTTTCTAAAATCTTGTCAAAAAAGCAAATCAATTAAGCAGAATTAACTGGTATCTATTTGTTTAATTAATATATTTTTTGCCAGATGATTAATGCATTGATTGGTTTTTTGGTAATCATCCTCGATGGTCCTGACTTTCTAATTAACAATGAAAAGGTAAATTCCCAAATATAAAGTCTTGTTTTTGTCAACTTCTATAGAGTATATTTTTAACTGCTATATTAAGCTCTGTATCTTCTATATCTCCAATAAGTGAAAATGATCAAAATAAGTGTCCCATGAATAAGTTGCATGGGGCAAAAGAGAGAGAGAGAGAGAGAGAGAGAGAGAGAGAGAGAGAGAGAGAGAGAGAGAGAAAAGGAAAAACTTCCAGCTTTCAAAATTAAAATATAGTTCTTATTCTTCTTTCCATGAATACAAGAAAGAACATGATGTATAATCAAGAGTCCTCGTGGCAGACCTCAGCTCAGCCCACTGAAGAGCCTCAAATATGCAGATTTTTAATCACAGTGAAAAGTCTTCCATCTATAGATTACCCAAGCGGTCAATAATTTCATGGATTTTATGAACCTATCTGAGAAAGCCACATGTATTTTGTTGCACATGTTATTTGTTAGTTTGTTCTTGTGGTTGGAGTTATTTTGGCAGCTTCTTTCATAAGCTGATTATTTGGCAACTTCTACATATAGCAAGCAGAGGGGAAAAAATAGACTTTTATACCCAATTTGTAGTAAATCATGTTGTTGACAATGGAAACGTGGAGACCTGGAAAACTTTAAACTCACGTATCAGGGGCCAAGAGCAAAAAAAAAAAAAAAAAATCAAGCTGTGTAGTTTTCTGTCAAGACCCACCCTGGCTCTCTATTGGATCTTCAGTTGCAAGTTTGATCACAACCTGGTTGGACAGCTGCACAGAGGCCCTGAGCCCATGCACCTGGTTTCCAGACTCCAGACAGCAGCTGTGAGACAGAAGGAGACTGATGAGCAGCAGCTCTGACCTCGTCTCCCATGGTCAGTCTAAAATGTCACCTGCTGGTTCATGAGCTTTGTACTAAGACTATCCTAGATATGATTTTTATAAGGGAAACTAAAGAAAGAAGAAAGGAAAGAAACTAAATTGACTCACTTACATTCAAATCATATAGCTGTGACCTGGAAGAGGCATTCTCCAGACATAAAAGTTGCTGCAGAAAGAATGGGATTTACATTGTTTTATTATCTTATCTTTTCCCTTGAATGGAAGTCTCTGAAAGTAGAACCTGAAGTTCCACGGCATGGGATTTATTAAGGGTGTGCTCTCTGAAAGAACCTACAGGGCAGGAAAGGAAGCAGGTCCAGCAAGAATGTGATCTCATGTCAAGTCTCACCTTGGCCTGACTTCACAATGGGCACAGGAGCACAAAATGCACCACAGGGTTGACCCTGCAAGGCAAGGGGACAGGGCTTTTAAACTTTATATCAGTCTTATCTGTTGGCCCCAAAGATAAGCGGGTGAGGGATGCATAATCTCCCCAAAAGGTCAGGCTCTATTACTTGAGGACTGGGGCAGGAGAGCTTCCTAAGGGCATCACTATTAGTTTACTACTTTACCACTTTAGACCTGAGCATCACCTACATCGCCCCCCCATAAGCACATTAGTCCTCTACTTTCTCTCATCCATTCCTCTGTGCTTCCCAAGTACTTGAGCATTAGCACCTCTGTTTTGCACAGGGCTGTTTTGAAACTCTGAAGGAAGAAAGATCTATGAACCGAGACAACGGAGAGCTGGGAGACTGGAAAAGGATCTAGGCAAGGCACTTCAGCATTGTCTGAAGGAGGTCCTACCTGCACTGCGTTAGCTAAAACAATCCTTTCCCCCTTTGCATGCTCTAAAATTGGAAATTTTATTAAAATGTTTACTTTGAAAACAGGTTGATAGACACCTGATGTAAGAATGTAAGGGCTATTGGCCTTGGGAACAGGCTACTTACTGCCTAACATGTCACTGAGTCACAAAGCAGAAATGGAGTGGTAGGAATCTTTGGGGGACACCCCAAAGATGATACTTAGGAAGATTTCACTTGACCAATTTAAAGTGGTGCAATGGTCAGAGGACAGAGGGCTCTGCTGCTTGTTCATTCTAGACGTGATGAGTGATCTGGTCTGCTAATATGGCCCCCCTTTTATATAGAATAATTGAATTCATAAGAAGCGCATAACTGTGGGTACCCTATCCAGGGCTCTTGGAAAGACCTTAACTAAATTGACTCACATACATTCACAGGCTTTATAGGAAGGTTCTCCTGACTGACTCTGCAGTCATGCACAAACCAAACCCCCGACCTGGAGTTCCCCTACATTGTACCATTAGGGCTCTGGCTAACATTTAACAGCTATACCTCAACCAGCCCTTTGCAAAACAGAGGTGCTAATGCTCAAGTGCTGGGAAGCTCAGGGGAATGGATGAGAGAAAGGAGAGGGCTAATGTGCTTATGGTGTGTGTGTCGGGGGGGGGGGGATGTAGGTGATGCTCAGGTCTAAAGCAGTGAAGTAGTAAAGTAATAGTGACTGTCCTTAGGAAGCTCTCCTGCTCCAGACCAGTAGCAAACACTTTATTTTCATTGAATCATCTCCTGGAAGAGATTCAGTTTCCCAGTGTGACTCATGATAAGTAACTAGTACATTTCAAATTTAAGTTGTCTGACTTTTAAACCTAGGCCACCATGTTCCAGATTCAGATAGAGAGTAGATACATGAATTTACAGAGAAATAATGTGCAATAAGAACGTTAATGTGTAATAACTTCTCATCTACTGTCAAATGACTGTCTGTGAGACATGTAACTACTTATGAATATTAATAAGTGGTTCTGAATCCTAATTCAACAAGTATATAATGTAAAAGGAACATTAAATATTATCACAGACAACTCCTTGATTTTAGGAAACTGAGCCCCAATTACACAACATATATTGTAACCCAGAGCCACGGTACAGACCATTTAGACATGTAAGTTAGTTAGGAAGCCTTATAATAACCTTCAAAATATGCCACACAAGGGGCTGGGGATGTGGCTCAAGCGGTAGCACTCTCGCCTGGCATCCATGTGGCCCGGGTTCAAACCTCAGCACCACATACAAACAAAGATGTTGTGTCCACTGAAAACTAAAAAAAAATATATATATATATTAAAAAATTCTCTCTCTCTCTTAAAAAAAATATGCCACACAACATTTTCGGACTACAAAAAAAATGTGCATCAAAATTACCTGAAGGGATTATTAAAACACAGATTGAAGGGCCTGGTTTCCAGAGTTTCTGATCTGGTAGATTTTATGAGGACCTGAGATTTTTGTAGTTCTTCAAAGTTCTGGTGATCATGCAGTCAGTATACAAACCACATTTGTGATCAACTTTTCATCTGTGACCAAAATATCTGACAAGAAAAACTTAGGGAGAGAAAAGTTTATTTTGAAATTAGGGTTTCAAAAGTCTCATTCCACTTTGGCCAACTCCATTTCTCTGGGCTCTAGATGAGGCAGAATATCATGGCAAAAAGGTGTGGCAGGAGATAGCTGCTCAGCTCATGGCAGCCAGGAAGCAGAGAGAGACTGAGGCACACCCCTAGTGAGCTACTTCCTCCACCCATACCCTACCTGTTTATAGTTGTCACCCATTCAAGTTGTTAATCCATCAAATGGATTAACCAACTGATTAGGTTACAACTTTTGCAATCTAATCATTTTACCCATTGTTATATTGTCTCATGAGCTTTTGAGGGATACCTCAGATTCAAACCAATACCATATTTTGAGAACCACTACCATGGAAGTAAATATCTACCCTGCATGCAAATACATGGTACTCATTCTATTAATTTATTGCTTTGGCCATAATTACACACAGGTGTTCTCTTGACCCAAACTGGTCTTCGGACATTCCTTTGATATGTAAGGGCTCTGGCTATAGCATCTGCCACCCACAGATGGGCAGAATTCATTTAACTGGCCAGGTCCATGCTGAGTTGGCCTAGCCTCTCATGACCTATGCTTCCTTCCCCAGCTGTGGGTTTGATTAAAGAAGGCAAGAGAGTTCAACTTCATTGACTGAGAGTAACTCACTCAAACTCTAAGCAACATTTTATTTTGTGTTCATTTTGAAACTACTAGGTAGTTGAACCTCTAACTTTCTCTACATTTTGGAGTTCTGTTGGCTTTAGAAACCAGTTATCCATCCTTTTTGGAAATAGAGGAACAGATGCCCAATGGAAGAAGACAAAAGGAACCCCCCAGCCATGCATTTCCTCGGCAGGGATCTCACATTCAAGGACACACTCTGGTCCATCTACAGCATGAGCCAGCCTTTTTTGCAGCATATTTCTAGAGGTTTTCTTAGGCTCATTCTTTTCAAAGTCATTAACATAAAGGCCACAAGTTGCTATCTTTCCAAAAACCTTGCAAAAAGCTACCTTTAAGGACCTGAATTAAAAAAAAAAAAAAGTAAGTGTGTCAAATTGCAGCTGTGGTTAGAAAAGCTTCAGGGAATCCCAGGAAGCCTGTGCCAGCTGCTTGAGAAGCTCAGGCAGGAATGATGTCGGGAGAACTGCAGCCAGGAATGGTCTTGGGATCCCGCAGGAGCTGCCTCAGACACCTGGGAACCCACTTCCTCCCTGTCTGCTCAGAAGACAGAAATATGAATTCTTCAGGGAAGTGGATAACAGCATGCAGAGCCAGATACATAATTTGCGGGATCCCATGAACAAGGAAATAAAAACTTCTTGTTCAAAAATTTTTTTTCATGTGTTTATTAATACATTGTAGTTATGTATAATTTGGGTGTTCATTTTGACATAATCATACAAGCATGGAATATCATTTGCTCTCCTGTGGTCTCCAGTCCTTTTCCTCCCCTGTTTCCCTGCCTCTATTCTACTGGTCTTCCTTCTATTTATTTCTAGCTTTTTTTTTTTAAATAGCGCTTTATAAATATACCTAAAGGTGAAATTCACTGTGGTATATTCAAATATGTACATAGCATAATTTGGTCATTTTCATTCCACTGTTCCTCTTTATTCCCATCTGTTCAAACATTTCTAAGAATTTCAAGGCATGAGAGCAATAAGCATTAAACTAAATTCATCTGAGTGCAGGGCCCTGTGCAACAGCCCTGTGATATGATTCCCATTGCAGAGTTCGCAGAGCAAGAGAAGGGGAAGGCGAGAGAGGATGGACATTTCCTTAGACATGCTACACAAGGTGATTTAGGTCCATCATTTTATTTATAGACAAGCAAACTACTGAGGCAGAGCCTCAGGAAATTAAAGCCAGTTGCCCACAGTGTAGACTATATGGCTGATATGTGTCTATACTGAGATTTGTTTCTGACTCGGTCCCTGTTTCTTTGCATGTTTTTGTAACTTTTCCACATCCACACTCATGAAGCAGTAACAATTTATGTGGAAAGCATTTTTATCTGTTCTCTAATTGTATCCCCTACAAGGTCAAGGAAAGAGTCAACATTCCATAAAAAAAAAATGTTTTACAAATAAAAGAATTAGTAGATGATCCAATCCTGATAGAATAATAATTGCAATAAAAATAAAAGGTAAACATAGAACAATAGCAGGGGGAGAAAGAAAAAGGAAGGGGGGAAGAGGAAAAGAAGATAGGGCAGGAAGAAGTAAAGTTGGCATGCACTGTCCGATTATGACATTCCACCTGACAAGCTTATTTTCTTTAATCCTCATAATCCTCCTAAGTAGGTCTTGTTTTTATACCCACTTTATAGATAGCAAGATGCTAATAGCAGTCAAGAACCTGCACACAACTAAAGCCTCAGAATTTCTTCCTAAAGAACCTATAACATTAGCCTACGTGTCACCCAGAAGAGATTCAGGGGCCAGACAGAGGAGCAGAGCCCAAGATAATTACAGATTTCATAAGTCAATGCATCAAGAAAATAATCATAATAAATAGAACACAGCTCTACTCAAGAATGCCAGTGAGAATGATTGAAAGCATCCAAACCCCAGGCACACCCCTCCACACGTTGGTATTTGTTGGGGGGGGGGTCTTCGTTCTGCCTGCTCCATCCCAACCACATACCACAAAGCAAAGTCTGCTTGTCTGCTTGGCTTTCTCAGCTCGAATGGATTCTACTCAGAGCCTTGTCTGCAAAGGAACCTGGCCTTGGCTACTGATGTGATCAAGTCAGTTCTTTACCCTTAAATATGAACAAACAATTGAAGCCTGGACAAAAGGAGTTAATATACACACTCCAAGCAATCTAGAGAAGTGAGAGATAGCACAAGGATCTATGACCAACCTCAAAGACGTTCTAGTTGGTTATCTTCACAGATTCAAGCAGGTGACCATTTCAAAAGAGCTGGTTTCTATTTTTTTTTTAACAAAAAGAGCAAATCAATGACTATGATTAATTTTTAGAAAAATAAGCTTTCTATCTAATTTTCATGTGACAATTAAAATAAATAAGTAAACCAACTAATAAATATTGTTATTAAAAAATAATACAGTGTCTGAAAAAATAGAATTGGGCAAATCTGAAGACTGAATCAGTGAAGAGATCAATAAAGTAGGGAAGTCTCTCAAAAGATAATGAAAAGTTGAGGCAATTTATAAGAGAAGTCTAGAGATATTGAGATGACAGGTCAACCAGCCATCTCCACTAGGATAGAATGGCTAACATAGAGATGAAAAGATATTAATGAAAAGAAGAAGAAGAAGTAAATTAAGGAAAAAATGTAAAGGCAAAAGAAAATAGAAAAATATTGAATTTATGTTTACATTATAGGGGCCTAATAAGTTCTGAGCAATAAAAAAAAATAAAAAGCAAAAATGTAAACATAACATATGAAAACTAAAAAAAAAAAAGAAAATTGAAAGGATTGTGCATGCAGAATTTGCAGAATTTGTAAACTACAACATAAAGAAAAAAAAATCCCTAAATTTTTCCAAAAACTATCAAATGACCTTCTCATAACAAGAAGGAGAAGGCATCAGACTGAGATTCAAAGTCAAGGGCACCAGGGTTTCAGATTCTGAAAAGAAAGTATATTCAGCCTGGAATCCAATATCAAGTCCTTTGGGTGACTGAAAAAGACAGTCATCAATATGTCTCCCAAAAGAACATAGGTACAAATTAAACGCTGGAAAAAGCATTCAGTAGTCACCAGTATATTAAAAAATATGTCTCCTTGGTCTCAGAACTAAGGAGACTGAACCTATAAAAAAGCAAGGACAGCTCAGCATTTAAAAAAAAATGTATGCAATCCCCCACTTTGATTTAAAAAAATAGGAGAAAATTACCTTGCTGCATGGGTGAAGAATCCATTAGAATTCCTGATTATCAAAAAGATTCCCAATAAACTAGGATTTATTTACTCATTGAAGGATGTGCACCAGAAAACTATAGCAACCACCTCGTGTAGCAGTAAATCACGAGAAATGAGACAAAGAAGGACACTCTTGACTGTGTTGTCCAACATGATTCTGAAAGTTCCAGGATGGGAAAAGGAAGCAAGAGTGTACATTGCAAAGAGAGACAAAATTGTCATAATGAGCAGATGATATGAAAGCCTGTTGAAAATAAATTGAAAACTTTCATTAGTACTAAGACAATTCTGTAAGTTCAAAATGCAAAACAGAAACTCCATGAGTGTTCCTCACACCAACAATAACACCTGAGATCTTCAATAAGAAATATGTAGGCCCTAGAGAAAACACATGCAAACAATGTGGAAATACAAATAAAAATGTCTAAACAAATGGAAAGACATGACATTTTTTAAATGAGAAGACTCAGAATTGCAAAGATGTTAATCTACTATGAATAAATGTGTGAACTCCAGTTGATTCCAATCATATACCAATGGGGCTTTTATTAAAAATTAGCAACTTGATACCACCATCCTTCTGAGGGAATTAATGACAGGTTTCTGAAATCTACTTTAAAAGGTTATTGTGGTAAATAAATGAGATGACACGTGTAAAGCCCTTGGCATAAGGCCCAGTCCATAGTAGCATCCCAAATATTAATTATATTAATCTCATTAAGTATACCTGAATATGAATATGTGTAGGATAGTGTTCATTGCAGCAGTGCAAAAATTAGGATAGCTTCAAATATTTATCAATATCACAGTGATTGAATGTAACACATTATATCCATAGCATAGGAATACATTACTAAAAAATTTTAGGTATATCCTTATAAGCTAACATGTAAAGCAAGTCACAGGATAAAATGTGTATAATCAATTATGTCAAGTATATAAGTGTAGATATATAAATAGATCAACTGATCTCTAGATACATAAAAAATTTAAATGAAGAAATGTAAAGAAATTTATAGAAATCACTCTTAAATTATATACACAAACTGGCACCAATTGTTGTTTGTGTGTTGAGTACAAAGATTGACCACATTCGTTTATTTCCTTTATTCATTACAAATATATCAGTTATCTGAAATTTGTAAGATACACGTTACTTGTTTATTTTTAAAACTGCGAAATAAAAAAAGAATATCAGCATTCTAAGCTGCTAATCGGGTTCTGAAGATCCTGGGGCCAGCAGAGGATCACAGAGGAGTCCCTTCCTTTCGTATATGTCCTGGTCCACAGTCCCAAACTCCAACGCTCCTCCCTCCCTTGTGGGAGGCCATCCTCCCATGTGATTTGAGTTACCTCCCTGGCTGGGTGAGAGGCGCTTAGACACGGCTGTGTCAGAGCTTTCCCCACCCTTCTTCAGGTCCGAGGGCTTGTCCATGCAGAGGTGTGTCTGGCCACTGGCCCGAAGACCCAATCGTGGCCCCTGACCTTGGGATGCTGCCCCTCTTAATCTTCATTGGATGGGATTTTCTCCAGAATTTCTAGTTCCCTAATAAAAGTCCACACTCCCTGGTGTGTTCTCTTTCTCTCTCGCTTGCTCTCTCTCTCTCTCTCTCTCTCTCTCTCTCTCTCTCTCTCTCTCTCTCTCTCTCTCTCCTCTTAGGTAAACCTCGCTTCCACCTCATTAGGTTGCTGGAGGCTGGAGCTAGGAGACTCCCTCTTAACCCTTAACATGCTGGTACATTTAACTATGACTGGTCTGGTGAAGCCACTCTGTCACATGGGAGGCCACCAGTAGAGCAAGTTGTCAGGCTCCCAACTCTGATTGAGGTCCCATCAGACCCTCACTGGGAAAGCAACTTACCCCAAGTTATCAGCTTCACCTCAATGTCAACCTTGTGTAACACCAAGGGCAAGACCCCAAGTCCCCAGACCTCTTCCAACTTCATCTCCATCCTCTTCCAGCTCCATCTTCTTATGGTAGCTTGGTACCCATCTTGCTGTGCCAGACTCCCCAGTCCCCCAGTCTTCCCTGTGTCCTCCCAGACCTTGAGGTCTGACAACCATGCGTCTTTCCATTATGTGGTCTGCTCATTTCCTCTGCCTGGTGACTCACTGAGGCCAGAGGCTCCCTATGGCCCTCTGTAGTGGACGCTGCTACAGGTATGAACCTCCAACTTCATGGTCACAAGGTGAAGAAGACTCCCACCACCACAAGGGCTGCCTCAGGCTGTTACTCCATCCCCAGATGTAAAACTGCTTGCTCTTTGAAGGCTGGCATGATCTAGCCCTGGCCTTCATGTCAACCTCATATCCAGCCAATTCTCAATCACAGATCACACTCCAGCAATTGTGAACTACACACAGTCCCCTGAGCCCATCATGTGATCTCACTTCCATATCTCTGTCCTGGCTCTTTCCTTCTGAACAGAAGACTCTTCCCCACTGCTACTACTACTTCTCACCTCTACTGGCGGTGCTTTAAAACACAGCTTTGTTTCAAAAGCCTTCTTCCTCAACCACCAGCCTTCCCGCCTGGCAGGCTGGGCGAATACCTGCTTAGGTCATCCCACCGAGTCTCCAGCAGAGGGAGAATAAGGCAGGTATTCTAGGCTGTTCACAACAACTTTTGCTGGGTGATTCTTCTCTGTGCCCCTGGTGTACAGATCCCTTCTTACCAGTATGTCAGACTATTTTTGTGTGTGTGTGTTTGTGCTTAGGGATTGAATTTGGGGCACTTAACCACTGAGCCACATCCCCAGCCCTTTTTATTTTTTATATTTTGAGACAGGGTCTTGCTAAGTTGCTTAGGCTAAGTCACTAAGTAAGTTGTCAAGGCTGGTCTTGAACTTGTGATCCTCCTGCCTCAGCCTCCCAAGTTGCTGGGATTACAAGTATGTGCCACCATGCCTAGTGTAAATAAAGTTTTATTGCAACACAGCCAAGTTAATTCATTTACTTCTTGTCTATGGCCATTTTCATACTATAATGCAGATTTGTGTAATTTTGACAGAGACCGTATAGTTATCAAAGCTTAAAATAGTTCTTATCTGGCTTTTTTACACAAAAAGTTTACCAACCTCTGCTGTATTATCATATACATCATTTTATAACTGATACCTGGAAGTTGAATTTTGAATAAATGAGCAAAGAATTCATATGTGAATAAATAAGACATGAGGAGATGGATTTAGTTCTTGGCTCTGCCAATCAGAAGTTATGATCTTGGGCTGGGGATGTGGCTCAAGCGGTAGTGCGCTTACCTGGCATCATGCATGCAGCCTGGGTTCGATCCTCAGCACCACATACAAATAAAGGTGTGTCTGCCGGAAACTAAAAAATAAATATTAAGATTCTCTCTCTCTCTCTCTCTCTCTCTCTCTCTCTCTCTCTCTCTCTCTCTCTCTCTCTCTCTCTCTCTCTTTAAAAAAAAAGAAGTTATGATCTTAAGCACATTGTTTAACCTCATTATCTAAGCTCAGGTGCCTCATTAGTAAATGGGATTTATATTATTTCTTTTTCAGAGTAATGGTAATATTAATTGAGAAAGCACATATTGACTGCTAGCCCAGTACCTGGCACATACTATATGCTCACTCAAACTGGAGCCATTAAGTCTATTCAGTTATATAACATTTTAAGGCTGGAAAAGGTTGAATTATGCCCCACTAGATGTTAGTGGGCCTGTTTTACTTACAAAAAAAAATAATAATGAAAGCCCTAAGCACCTGCCAGAAATACCAGGCCTTACCTGCTGCATAAATATAACAGATAGTTCTGATGATTCTCAGAGGTATCATGTTGTATGTGTCTGGCCCAGATTCTAATTAATTGGAACAGACCAGATACCACAAATGAGAAGTGTTACAATTTGGGGGTGATGACTAATCTGTCAGAGTTGTTTGGAATCCTTATTAGCAGGTGCAGCTATAATGCAGGCCAGCCCCAGGACGCCATCTTCACAGCAAGGTATCCAGGTTGGGCAGTCTCTGCATATTTGATGGAACCCAAATGCCTTTAAATGAGTCACCTTGTTACTCACACTGTATTTAGTTTGGGTAACACTAGAAGCTTATAAAGCCCCAAAGTTCAGTGATTTAACACAAAGAAATCTATTTCTCGCTCATCCAACAGTCCAAAATGGTTGTATTAGACTTTTGCCATGCAATATAATGTCACAAATTAATCCGCTGTAAACAACACATATTTATTATGTTATAGTTTCTATGGGCCAGGAATCTGGCCCTCAGCTTAGCATCTTACTAGGATGAAATCAAGATATCAACCAGAGTTTAAATCTCCCCATTTTTTTTCTTTTTTGTATTTGTTCTTTTTAGATATACATGATAGTAGAGTATATTTTGACATATCTTACAAACATGGAGTATTATTCTGATTGCTATCCCATTCTTGTGGTTGTGTATGAGGTGGAGTTTCACTAATTGTGTATTCATATATGAGCATAGGAAAGTTATGTCCAAGTCATTCTACTCTCTTTCCTGTTCCTATACCCGCTTCCCTTCATTCTCCTTTGCCAATAAACTTCTGTCCTTCCCCTCCCCCTTATTATGTGTTAATATTCTCATATCAGAGAGAACATTTGGCCTTTGGTTTGGGGAGGTAGGCTTATTTCACTTATCATAGTCTCCAGTTCCATCCATTTACCATCAAAAGACATGGCAATTCTTTTTTATTGCTGAGAAATATTCCATTGTGTATATAGAATACATTTCTTTATCTGTTCAACTGTTGAAGGGCACCTCTGGCTCCACAGCTTAGCTATTATGATTTGAGATGCTATAAATATGGATGTAGCCGCATCACTAGAGTATGCTGATTTTAAGTCCTTTGGGTATATGCTGAGGAGTGGGATAACTGAATCAAATGGTGGTTCCATTCCAGGTTTTCTGAGGATTCTTCATACTGCTTTCCAGAGAGGTTGCACCAATCTACAGTCCTACTAGCAATGTATGAGAGTGTACCTTTTCTCTCACATCCTCACCAACATTTATTTTTACTTGTATTATTGATAATTGCCTTTGTGACTAGAATGAGTTGAAATCTCAGTGTAGTTTTAGTTTGCATTTCTCAAATTGCTGGAGATGTTGAACATTTTTTTTTCATATATTTGTCGATTGAATGTGTATCTTCTTCTCTGACGTGCCTATTCAGTTCCTTTGCCCATTTATTGACTGGGTTATTTGGTATTTTGGTTTTTAGGCTTTTGAGTTATTTATATATTCTGGAGATTAATGCTCTGAGATACAG
Source organism: Ictidomys tridecemlineatus (assembly GCF_052094955.1). Taxonomy (NCBI): domain Eukaryota; kingdom Metazoa; phylum Chordata; class Mammalia; order Rodentia; family Sciuridae; genus Ictidomys; species Ictidomys tridecemlineatus. The sequence goes on along the minus strand of NC_135478.1, from coordinate 25,640,570 downwards.
ATGGCAAAAATTTTCTCCTATTCTCCTGCTCTCTTTCTTTACATTTTTGATTGTTTCCTTCACTGTGAAGAAGCTTTTCAGTTGATACTATCATATTTATTACTTATTCATTTTACTTCTTATGCTTTAGGAGGCTTGTTATAGAAGTCAGTTCCTAAGTTGATATGATGGAAAGTTGGGCCTACATTTTCTTTTATAGGCATGGGGTCTCTGGTCTAATGCCTAGATCCTTGATCCACTTTGAGTTGAGCCTTCTATAGGGTGAGAGATAGAGGTTTAATTTCCTTCTGCTACATATCAATTTCCAGTTTTCCCAGCACCGTTTTTGAAGAAGCTATCTTTTCTCCAATGTATGTTTATGACACCTTTGTCTAGTATGAGATAACTGCATTTATGTGGGTTTGTCTCTGTGTCTTTTATTCTGTACCATTGGTCTACATGTTTATTTTGGTACCAATACCATGCAGTTTTTGTTACTCTAGCTCTGTGATATAGTTTAACATCTGCTATTGTGATGCCTCCTGCTTCACTCTTCTTGTTAAGGATTGCTTTGGCTATTTTAAGTCTCTGATTTTTCCAAATGAATTTCTTGACTACCTTTTATATTTCCATGAAGAACATCATTGGAATATTAATAGGATTTGCATTAAATCTATGTAGCACTTTTGGTAGTATGGCCATTTTGATTATATTAATTCTGCCTCCTCAAGAACATGGGAGATCTTTCTATCATCTAAGGTCTTCTTCAATGTCTTTCTTTAGTCTTCCGTAGTTTTTACTGTAGAGGTTTTCCACCTCTTTTGTTAGATTGGTTCTGGAGTGTTATCTTATCTGAGGCTTGGCGTCCTCTTTCAAGCTCACTGGTTGTTGGAAGAATTCATTTCCTCGAATCTGTATTACTAAGGTCCCCATTTCTATGCTACTGAGACTCAGAATGCTCCCAGTATCTAGAAGCCACATCAGGTACTTGCCACATGGCCCATCCTGCTTCCACTACATGCAAGTTTACTGCTCCCAGGCCAACAGGACAATCCCTATCCCATCAGTGAGAATGGAATCTTACATGATGTAAGATACTAATCATCAGATTGACTACTCAGTTTCCTTTTTCATACAGTGTAACGTAAGTGGTAGAGTCACACATCCAACACATTCACAGGTCCTGCCCATACTCTGGAGGAAGGGATCAAGTCCCTCTTCCCTTATGTCCTTGTTATCTTCCCCTCCTCCGTTTTTCTCCTCCATCCCCCATCCTTCTGTTACCTTTAGTCTAGTCATTGTCATTCTCCACCAGGGGTCCCTGTATGCTAAGAAGACCCTATAGTTTGTCTACCCCATAATCATTTACCCCTCTTTCTCTTTCTAATAATAAAATGCTATTCTTGCTCTGCTATACATTCTTTCCTGTACAACCACATTCTCAGCCCAAGCATTAAAAAGGCAAATCCCGATTGGTCTCAGCCAATCTTGGTGGTTTCATTCTCTTTGCCAGTGATGGGTTTGGGAACGACATTTGTTACACTTCTGGCTAATAAGACCGAGAAAATTCAAATGGTGAGTTTCGGGAAAGGTTTTACAGAATAAGAACAGATACAATGGAAGGTGCTGTCACCGTTCTGCTGCTGAATATTTACTTGCATACAGCCATTTTTTGTTTGTTTACCATGAATTAAACCAGCCAGCTAGGTTAAAGAAGAAAAAGTAAAGAACCTGAGTTCCTAGTGAATTAACCATCCCTAGAGTTTTGCTGCATTAGAACAAGACTCTTATATGAGACAATAGTCTCATTGCTTGAGCCAGGTTGAATCTGGGTTTCCTAATACTTGCAATTACTAGGTACCTAAATGATTGTATGTATGTGTGTATCAATCTTTCATTGTGACAGCCACTGGAGTCCACAATGAAACTATCAAAATATGGTGGTTCCTTTCAAATACTATAGTTGAAGACAACAGTTGTTGGGATGATGATGATAATGATGAAAACAACAGAGAGAGGAGCTATCTCTGGCCAAGGAATAATATCAAGGTCTTATACATGAAACTTGCTAAATCCATTGCCCCTGATTTTACTTAAGAGCATCTAGAAGTACAAAAGTAGGTTTCTTAAGTTTTTGGAGTCTCCCAAAGATATGCTCCAGTTTGACTATTCAGAATTCAGTGCCTAATGACAGACTTTAGATAGGCTCTTCATGATTTGGTATTCGGATCTTGATTGAAAGCCCCTTCTCAATCCAAATCAGTGGAGCAGAGTACTCTGAATAAGAATTTAGTTGAGTGATGCATATCAATGTTATAAGGAGGTAAACAGAACTTATGCTTAGTCACCATTAGCACCGGGCCAACAATGTTGAGGTTACCAGTGTAAAAAGGCATCCTCAGTGTCGTTGTGTGTTTTTGTTTTGTTTTGTTTTGTTTCCATAAACAGGCATCCCAGCAGTAGCTATGATATGAACTGAATGATCCTTGACCCAGAAAGCCAAGTGGTCTTTGGGGGAATCATGTCCATCAAAAGTTTAATTGGTTTGTAGAGGTAAGAACACTTCATCTAATTCTAGACAGTGACTATGACTTTAAAGTTATGTTTTACCCATTAAATCTATCCATGTTCCTCTTGGGCAAGGAACAGAGAAGGCAGGTCATGCATTAAATTACCCAGGCAAAATACTCCAAATAAATGGCTCCACAAAGCCGAATAGAAAGCACAGTCGACTAGCAGTGTCTGAAGAAATCTGTCAGTCTTACATTTCTATTTTATATAAGTCCAATAAACAGATGAAGTAAAACTAGGCCATTTTGCAAACCTTGAGAGGAGATTTGTTCATGTTCATTGAGTCACACTGCTTGTGATAGCTTAGCAGTAAGTCTCTAAAAGAAAGAATTTTTTTTTCTTTCCTTTGAAAGGTGTATGGAAATGAGAATTGAAGCTGGAGATCATCTCGGGTGGTCTATTTTTAGAGAAAGTGATTTTCTGAGGATATTTGTCACTCATTCAAGAGAACAGCCAGCCATGAGCCATGGCAGGCATCAGTAGTAACAGCCAGCTCTTGGAAGAAAGAGAAAATAATCCTTCCATTCTTGAAAAGCATTAAAAAGGAACATTATCAAGGGCAAAGGCAGGAGATAGGCAACGAGGAAATGGGAAAATTTAAGGCAATTTTTGCATATATGTGTATATGCCAGATTTACCAATGTCTGACTGCTCAGAAGCTTGCAGGGCATGGGTATAAAGACACGTGGGTTATATATCTGTATTGACACTTCTGTGAATGAAAGGAAAAATAGCTAACTCACACTGTGTTCTAGACTCTGTGCTAAGAGCTTTATGGGGATTATCTCTTTGAATTACCTCAACAACCTACATTTTCCATTCACAAGGAGATTAATAGCTATTAGGAATTAGAACGAAGATTCAGACCCAGACAGCTGGATATCTGGGGCAATCGGTTCCCCAGAGTTCTTTGCCCCTATTATGTCGCTATGCTGCATGGAGACACAATCTATATGTGTGTTTGTGTATTTTGGGTTTGTGGTGGAGAAAATTTTAAAGGAGATCGGTTCTCTGTATTGTCTGTGTTACATCAGGACATTTTACTCAGGTTGAGAGAATTAACCAAACACACACACACACCCATCCTCTTGGTAACACACTGATATGTTCGACAGCAGATTGGAATCGAAAAGCTGAAATCGTAGCATGTGTGTTTTTCCTTCCGGACAGATCTTCATCTTCAAATATGCCTCTTCACCCACATTGTTCACTCTGATGCTTTGCCATCTGGCCTCGGGCTCATAAAAACAGTTTCGTGTGATGCCTGGGATTATAAATTTAGAAAATTTGAACTCTCTTTAAAACACATCGTAGTATGAATGTCTAATAGTCATCTCAAAATCAACCCAGGAGAAACAGTCGCCTAACACCCATCCCCTCCCCACGTCCGATGGGCTTCTTCACACCTCCTGGTTGCCTTTCGAATGGCCAGAAACAATTCAAAACCCTGGTCTTGTCTTTGCTTACTCTCTTTTCCTCAACCTTCCCTGCATCACTAGAGGTTCTATGGACTCTGACTTCCAAATAGGTCAGGCACACATCCCTGCTCAACATTTCCACTGCCGTGGCACTGGATCAAGCCATCGTCTGTGTATGGAAACACTGATCCTTTCCCCACACGTAAATTAGCACACGACCTTAGTATCCAGATTACTCAAGGTTGAGTGGTGTCTTTCTATCACACTAACAATAAACCCAAAGGACTTACCAAGGCCTCTGAGGTCTGATAGGCTCTAGACTCTAATTATCACCTTATCGTTTGCTTCTTCCTCTCCTTCTCAGTCTCCTCCAGTCATTAATGCTTAAGCTCCTTGATGCCCCTCACACACACAGAGCCTATTTCTACCTTAGGTTAGGAGAATGACCAGGATCAAGGAGTGCTGGTGGGAGATGCTCCCGAGTGTTTTGTAAAACAAGTACAGGAAGTGAGACCATAGCCCCTAAAGCCCAGGGGCAAGTGTTCCTCAAGAATGAGGCCTTCAAGGGACAGTGATGTGAGATCCCAAATCGCCATTAAACTGAGGGATGTGGGCACTGAAGGCAGCACGCACACCCTGTGGTGAGGCCACCTTGGCAGGTCACAAACAAAGGTTTTGGAGTCTAGAGAGACCCGGATTTGATTCCTGACTCCATTCCTGACTCTGCCACTTACTCTCCGTAAGTCATTTAGCCTCTCAGAACCCCAATCTACTCAATATTTTAAAGTTTGCATTGATGACCTTCTCACAAGGAAATTTTGAGTTTATAAATTATCTACATTTACCCATGGAAGTATAACACACATGTACTAAACCAGTTAAATATATCAGCTGTACAAATGATAGGTAATTTAGGCTAAAGAGTAACAAAATGATCCCAACTTATACTAATTAAAGCAAATATGGGTTTGTTTTTCCTCACAGCAAGAAGTCTGGAGGTAGGAAATTGCTGGTTTAGCTCAGCTACTTAATGAAGCCATCAAAATGTTCCTTTCCTCTGCCACCCTGGGTGGTTGGCTTATGTCCTCTTGCCTATTGTCTTGTTATGGACTGTTGTAGCTTTGGACATTATGCCTGTGTTCAAGACAAGAAGGAAAGAGAGAAAGGGAGGACCAACTAAGCCTTCTCTCCTATCAGGAAGCAAAATTCTCTGGAGAAATCTACCTTGGGTTTACACAGTTCATTGGCCTCAACTGGGTCATAGGGCCATACCTTGCTTTAAGCAAAGCTGGACACGTTGCTATTCCAAGCCAAATGGAGGTTTTGTAAAGAAAATAGAAGTAGGGACTGGAACTTGGGGACACAACTAATAGAGTTTACCATGAAGAACAACAACAAAAAAATATTGTTACCTAGGAAAAGAGACAGAATGACTTTGGAAAAGATACATAATTGATTAAGACCTAATCCACTCTATAAGGAATTTACAAGGTGGGGGTGGTGAGACATTCAAAAAGAGAGCTAATAATCATACAATGCAAATTGGAATTGCATACTTGAAATGCAAGCATTATGATAGGGTCCCCAATGAGCAATTAGTTCTGATTGGAGTGATGGAGGCCTCTCCACTGATCCAAGTATCAATTATTCATTAAGCATTACCATATCCCAGGTAATGTGTACCCAGATGAATTGCTGAGGTTTCCCCAGTGAACAGGACAGTGCGCTAGCTGACCTATGGAGTTCACAAGTCAGGAGGGACACAGACAAAAAACAAACAACAGTTAAATAAGTTCCAGTTGTGTCAGATCCTAACATATTCCATGACATTCTGAAAGGGTGAAAGAGTGTTCCCAGACACTCTTTCATGAAGAAACAGCATGAAGTAAAGCTCAGGGGCAAGAAGGGCACCCTGAGGGCTCAAATATTGAATGTGAAGATGGACGAGTATGACAAGATGAGGCTGGTCACAAAGATCTGGCTTGGCTAGATCAAGCAGGATTGGTGCCTGGGGTCACCACTTACTTGCAGCAAAACCTTTACTGCTCTGACCTTCAGTGTATCAATTGAAATAATAAACCTTCATGAAGTGGTAGGCTACATGTGATATGAGTACATTTACAATCCTTGCCAGACAGTGATTACTCCCTAAGTTTATGAAATCTGTTTTCAAAGTAGAGTAGACTTTGTTTAGTGTTCCTTATCCTCTGGTAACTTCTAATTCAGCCCTTCCTGCTAAAGCAGTGGTTCGACTGTTTTCTTACATGTAGCAATCTAAATCTGAACCGTCAATGTAAAAAATGAATCACTTACTGGATAGAAATGAACTTGAATTGTTTGAAAAAAAATTCAATTAAAAATTGAATTCGAGCTAATCAACTCAATATTCATTCTTTTGCTTAAATCTTTAAGCAACTATAATATATCAGCCATTTGTCTGGATAAACACTTGGTGTCCAAAAAAAAAAAAAAAAAAATATATATATATATATATATATATATATATAAATACAGGCCACACATGTAGTTTAAATAATTCTAGTTACTGTATTAATAAAAACAAAAAGAGAAGAAAATAATTTAAATAAACAATATGATTTTTTTTTTATACCAAGTTTCCTAAATCGGAGACATTTTTGCTTGACAACACACTTCGGTTCAGACCAGCCTCATTCTAACGACTTCACATCCACAGGTGGTAAATGGCTTCACACTTGATAGTGCTGAACACCTGAGTGACAAGTGACAACACAGACAAGACTCCGCTCTCAAGGGCTTTTGGTATGGTTACACTTAAGAAACAGGACAAAGAGCATTTTCATGATCTCCTCATATCTCCAGGAAAGTAACCTATTTGGTTTTAATTAAACTCCTCAATATTGACCTAGCGCTTGACTATTAGAAGTTTACCTTTCTCTTGTACATACAGAAGTCTACAGCCTCTTGCCAACTCCCAGTCAATCAATAATAGACTTAAACCTTACCAACCCTCTCCATTTTGATCTGAATTGTACCGACCAGTGGTTGAACTGGTGAAACACACACATGAATCTCAGTGGATTATCACGACTTTAGCACTTCCCCCTCACATCACAGATCAGTATCATGTACTTGCCAGGTATTTGTATTTTAATGTTATAAAATCTGCCAGTATTTTTCCCCTAGGGTTTGTTATGACTCAGTCTAAGAAATGTTGATTACCCTAGGCGTCAAAGATATTCTTCTCATTTCCATTTGTTAGTGTTATTTTTCATATTCAGATTTTGATTTCAGCTGGAAATTTATGGCACAGCAAGAGGAAAGAATCCAACTTGTATGTCTCAATTAATCCTTGTAGTCACAGTTTTACACACATTCACACACTTTTGGGGAGGGGTTCTGTGTTTGATTTGATCCCCTTGATATATATAGTTCTGCATAAATGTATGAGTTCTCCTGAGGCTTTCTTAAAATCTAGCTGGGATATCACCATATTTCTCCTTTCTTTAAACAGTGTCCTGGGCCCTTTATTTTCTTTTCTTTAACCTTTCTTTGTTTAAAATACATTTTTTTTTAGTTGTAGATAAATGCAATACCTTTATTTATTTTATGTGGTGCTAAGGAGCAAACCCAGTGCCTCACACATGTGAGGCAAGCACTCCACCACTGAGCCACAACCCCAGCCCAGGGCCCTTTATTTTCACCCTTTTTTTCTGTAAGTCATTTTTTCTGTTCAAATGCTAATCTCTTCAATATTCTGTTGGGATTACATTTAATTTTTACATTCATTTGGAAATTGATAGTTATCAATGTTAGGACATACCATCCATAAACATGGCATACCTTTTTATTCTTCAGGTTTCTGTATATGACCTTTAATAAAATATTTGAATTGTCTGCACAGAGGTATCTTTGTTCTTCAAACCTTCTTTTGAATTCTTCATATTAACCTACCATCTCTAGTCAGTTCTCTGTGACAGCTTGTCTTTTCTTATATTATACCTGTAACATTGTGCCTTAATTTTTTTAGGAAACTTATGATGCCTATGTTACATTCCATTCTGGTATGGAGAATGCCTTTTCTAGGTAATGTTCTTTTTCACCCCGGGCAAAGATTCTCTTAGGAATATTTGCTACCTTGCCTGGTGATTTGTACCAAATGGAGGAAGCAAAAGGCCAAGCTGTACAGAAAGTCCCTGCTATAATTTAAGGAGTGGGGAATGGGCCACACAGAAGACAGACTCTTATATTATTATCAGATTCTCCCATATAACCTTCCTCTTCAGGAAGCTCCCCTGAGCCTCCATATTGGGCACTTCTTTTTTTCCAAGAGCTAACATATTCCTGCATGTAAAGAGAGGCCAGGAAGAACTTTGGATAAGTCTTTGGCCTGATATCTGTCCCCCATAGCACCAGGCGTTCACAGATTCCCTGCTGCAACTCTACAGCCGCCAACTTGCCCTAAGCTAGGACTGTTGCTTAAATGTCCTGATTGGATAAGAGTGTTGGGGACAGTGGGCTTCCTACAGCCTTATAGCAGGTGAAAGAGCTCCAGGAAAAAAAGTATTTCCTTATATGTACCATGATGCTCAGCTCTCTCCTAAATTTAAACTGTCTTTCCTACATAGTGCAACCCCAAAGCACACTGGTTCCTCTATTTTCCTATGTTCCAAGAGCCTTCAACCTCCTTCCTGTTGATGTGGCCTATCCAGGAATGGAATCCGGGAATCCGTTAGCATGTGGGTTTACGTTTATTCTTCTTTCAGTCACAAATACATGCTCATACACATGTAGGCACATAAAGACACACACAGACACACACATAATTAAAATTTTCTATTGTTTGAGTTGTTGTTTGTAGTTATAACTTTCAGAACAATGTCAATAATAGTTTCTGTTCCTAGAATAAACCCTTTTTGGCCACAGAAGGTAATTCTTTCCATGTATGGATTTATTTGATTTCCTAGTACTTAGTTCTTTCTGTATTCATAAAGGAGACTGGCCTGTAGTTCCAGCAGGGGTATTTATACTAGGTTAAAAAAAAAAAAAGAAAAAGAATGAATGAATTTGGATCTACACCACAAAACTGCTTATGTAGTCAGATTTATGTGTTCCTAGATTTTTAGAGGAACTTTTCCATAACAAATCAGACCCATGCACATTACTACAGCTAATTACGAACAAGCAATTTTCCACCGGGCATGGTGGCACATGCCTGTAATTCCAGAGTCTCAGGAACCTGAGGCAGGAGGATCACAAGTTCAAAGCCAGCCTCAGCAATTCAGTGAGGCCCTAAGCAACTTAGCAAGACCCTGTGTCAAAATAAAAAAGGTTAGGAATGTGGGGCTCAGTGGCTAAGCATCCCTGTGTTCAATCCCTGGTACCAAAAGAAAAAAAAAGGAGCGAGTTTCCATAATTTCCATGATAATTGAGCTAATGTACTATGTTACCATTTCTAAATTAATCTTAGGAAGTTATATTTCCCTGGAGAGTTATCTTTTTAGACTGATTTTTTCAGGAATGTTAGTAGAACTTCAAATCACTTGCATTTGTGATTATACCTCCTTTCTCATTCTAAATGCTGTGAATTAGTAGAGATATTTTCTTTTCCACTTCATTAGACTAAGTAAAATTTTTCCTTTTATAATGGTTTTCAAATAAACTGTTTCTTGGACTTGTCTACTCTATGACTTTTGGTTAATTTCTTCTTTCTCATCTATTAAATGCTATTTCTCCTGATTTCCTTGGAATTGCTTTGTTGTTCTTTATATAGTTTTTAGTTGCATTATTTATTCAGGTTTTTTATGACTTTGAAATCACTCTTGCATACAACTGTGATTATATCTCTTAACTTTTTTATTTTTAGTTATTATTCTCACCACTATTAGCTTAGTACTCTAAAACAGAACAGGTTTGGGGGGTACATGATGCTAAATATTCAGTTGGTTAGATATTTTAATATTGTTTATCTTTATTATGTTGTTGTTATTAGATTGTCTGTCCAGGCAACAATAAATGTTGGTGAGGATGTGGTGAAAAAGGTACACTCATACATTGCTGGTGGGACTGCAAATTGGTACAACCACTATGGAAAGCAGTATGGAGATTACTCAGAAAACCGGGAATGGAACCATAATTTGACCCAGCTATCCTGCTCCTTGGTTTATACCCAAAGGACTTAAAAATCAGCATACTATAGTGATGCAGCCACATTAATGCTCATAGCAGCTCAATTCACAATAGCTAGAGTATGGAATCAAACTAGGTGTCTCTCAATACATGAATGGATAAAAAAATGTGGTATACTCAATGGAATATTTCTCAGCTTTAAAGAAGATTGAAATTATGGCATTTGCCAGTAAATGGTTGGAGTTGGAGAATATCATGCTCAATGAAATAAGGCAATCCCACAAAACCAAAGGTCGAATGTTTTCTCTAATATGCAGATCTTAATTCACAATAAGGTAGGGGGGCACTAGGGAAGAATAGCATTACCTCAGATTAGATAGAGGGAAGTGATGGGAGGGGAAGGGATGTGGGGATAGGAAAGATGGTCAAATGAAACAGATATTATTACTGTATGTATACATGCGACTATACGACCAATATGATTCTGCAACATGTATACTCAGAAAAATGGAAATTTTATCCCATCTATGCATAAATGCATTCTACTGCCATAAATAACTAATTAAAACAAATTTTTAAATTTTAAAAAATTATCTGTCCATAGAATATGGAGTTTTTGATCATGTATTTTGAGAAACTCATTGAAAATTCCTCTATAATTGCTCATGAGGTAATTTTTGGTTTGGTATTTCTTAGGCACTTGAAAAGAAAATCTATTTACTGAAGTATAAAGAGCTTAACACTCTGAATTAAATCAACATAAATTCAATTGTTCAGCTATCTTATACTTTACAATGTGAGATATATAATTAATTGAAAGAAATCAAAATATGTCACTACTGATTTGTTTCCGTTTCTTTTCACAGCCTTAAAACTTTTACTTTTTAAGTCTGATGCCTTGTTATTTTGTACATAGCCATGTAGAATCTAAATGCCCTTCAACATGGACTGACTTCCTACTTTACCTCCCTAACTTAATTTAAATTTACCCCATGATAAACCCTGCACAGCCTTCTCTTTTGTCAGCATTTAGCAATTTCTTTGGTGTTTTCTTATTTAATCTTTAGGAGTTATTTTGGTTTTAGGGTGTCTCCTTTCAACTACATTTTAAATTTGCTCAGTGGGGAGGAACTTTAACATTTACTGTCCTAGGTCTTATTTTACCACTGACATCTTATATTCTTTTTTTCATTCTCCCTTCTTATTCCTTTCTTTTTAAATTTTTCTTTGTGTGCTGGTACAAGTCAGATTTTTTTGTTTTTGTTTTTTTCCTGATAAGTTTTGGACAGTTCAATGTTTAAGTCACACTAATGTCTCCTTTGAAATTTTACTTATCATTTATGGCAACTCGGCACCTCTGTTAACATTGAGAACGGACCAGCACATCCCCTTTGTCTCCTATCTTAAATGAGAGTAGTAATGACCCACGTGATCAAGCAATCAGAGGACTAAAAGAGATGATGCACTTCAAGTTCCATGAATAGTATCTGCCACATAGAAGGACTCATTGCCAGATGTGCCTGATGCCATTGTTGTCCTTGTCACTTCCCCCCATATAAAACAAGGAAACCGGACTTCCTTCTCCATCCTGCTCACCATTTTTGTTTTCTTACTGCATTTCATGGTATTTTTGTTACTGTTAAAACACTTCTAAATTGTGTGTCATCTTTTTCATTAAGTTCCTGCAACTGGCGAGTTTTCTTTATGATTCTGTTTATACCAGTTAATCTAAGGTCAGCATGATTAAACTGTCCCAAGCACAAATCTTTTTGTGCTTCCTGTGGTCCATATGCCCCAATGCTTTTGCTTTCTCTGCTTATAAATGGTTATTTGCCTGTATTAAGCCTGCTTAAATGATCCTTTTTTTCTTATGTTGTTTCATATTGTGAAAGAGAAAATTGAATGAGTTTCCTTGTGGGTGACCTGTATAGGAACACAGGTTAGGGATGCCTTGGTGTCCTTTGTTTTTGATGCTGTAGCATCTGACGGAATACTTTCATATGCTGGCAGAAAAAAAAAAAAAGACACCTCTTTTCCACTACCTGACCTGACATGATGGCTCCCCATGGACAGCTTTGGGTCTTCTATCCTTATTTAGCAAAGGAAACCCTTTTTTATCTAATCCTGGAATAATGCTTCCACTCTCGTCATTATGACAACTTCTTCAAGATCCAATTACTTCTGTAGCTCTCCTCTAATATTACCAACTTTAGTGATTTCCAGATGAAGGAGTCTTTATTTTGCATTGCATGATAGTTTCTCAAACGTGTCCCATACCACCTGGCCCTCTTTTTACATCTCCAAGGTGTCACCTTTACATTTCTTAATGCCTTAAGTTCTACTGTGGTTTTCCTGCTGGCTATAAATTCTTTCCTTAACTCTTCCAGACCCCTCCCTTTCTTATCTAGTTTGATCATCGACTTTCATATCTTATTTTGAAGATTCGATTTTTTCAAATTTATTCAGAGTAGAGAGAGAGAGGATATTAAATTCACTTTTTATTCCAGTAGTAAACATTTTCATGATTATGGTCTTCCTTTACTTACCTGAATATTATAATCCTTATTCATTTTATGTTTTAGAAGGTTTTACAGACACTAAATCACTGTTTTGTGTTTTATGTTCATTCATCTCTAAAATAAAAAGTTTCTAAAGATCTAGAATTTGTGCCCAAATGTCTGGAGAAGACCCCTGTGATCACTTTAGTATGTAGATATTGTTAGAGTCCTTGTATTTTATTTTAAGCTTGAAGGCAGTCAGTGTAAGTGTATGTCATCAGTTGAGGGATGCAGCACCTCAGGGATGGATCACACAGACTAAACAAATAATAAGTCTTCATCAGTGTTGGCTGTTATCAGCATTAACACCATCATTGGTAAATTTGATTCCACAGAAAATTCTAAATCCATCCACTGTGAAAAAAAAATTCAGTGAATGAAGTTAAAGATGAATGACAGAAAAACACAAATGATACTGCAATCCTTTTACAAATCTGAAAAATATTTTATGATAAATTGAAAGATCTAAAACCTATGAGAAAAAAAGGTTGAGTTTTGAGCAATATGTTTCTGCCCATATAAGCCATATAAATTGGCCTATAAAATATGAAAGATATTTAGCCCTACTAATAATTAATAAATTATAGGGTTTTAAGGTTGCTAATTTTTACATATGAACTTGTCAAATATTTTTTCAAATTAATTACAAGTATTAAACAGGCTGTGAAGAAAAGAGCATTCTCTTACACCAACCAGTGGGATGATGAATTTAAAAATGCAAATTTAGAATTGAGCAAGTGAACTAAACAGATATTTTTCAAATGAAGAAGTCCAAATGGCCAATAAATATGTGAAAATTGGTCAACATCTTTAGCCATCAGGAGAATGCAAATCGAAACCACACTAAGATTTCATCTCATTCCAGTTAGAAAGCCAATCATCAAGAGCACAAATTATAATAAATGCTAACAAAGAAGGATGGCAGGGAAAGAAACTTATGTACACTGTTGGTGGAAGTGTAAATTAGCACAGCCACTATGGAAATCTGTATGGACTTCCCTCAAAAGACTAGGAATGAAGCCATCATATGATCTAGCTATCCCACTCCTTGATACTTACCCAGAGAACCAAAATCAGTATACTATAGAGATACATACATAACCCACTCACAATAGCCAAGTATGGAATCAGAGTAGGTATCCATCAACAGATGAATAAAGATAATGTGATATTTCTCCCTCCCTCCTCCCTCCCTCCTTCCCCCCATCTCTCCTCTTACACATGCACATACACATGAGTTTTATTTAGCCATAAAGAAGAATGAAATCATGTCATTTACAAGAAAAATGGATGGAACTAGAGAGCATCTTAACCAGGGAGACCAATAGTACAGAGAGACCAATAGGATAGAGGAAGGAGATCAGGGGGGAGTGAGAAGGAGAGGGAAACAGGAAGTACCACGGAATGAAATGTTTCAAGTTGTGTTATGTACACATATAAATATGAAACCCACAATGAAACCCACTATTCTGTTTAATTATTATGTACCAATACAATTTTAAAATAAAAATAACATATTTGACTAAGAAAATAACCTTACAGCACTATAGCTCTTAGATATCTTTGTGTGTAAATGCAACTACAGAGGTAGAAAATGTTCATTCCAGTATTGATTATAATGGAAAAATATACTGGCAAGTGTAAGGATGAGCTGCTATAACAAAGACACCCAATAAATAATTCCTGGATCAAAACATATAAATCTTTATCCCTCTCTCACATAAGTTTCAAGGTAAGCTGTTCAGATGGATAAAGACAGCTCCACTCCTTGTGGTCATTTGAGCACCCACTTTTCTTCCAAGATATTGCTCTACTACTCCCTAGGACATTGTCGTAATCTCCATGTCTGAACAAAATCTCTACCACATGCATATGACAGCTGCTATGAAAAGGGAGAAAGGAATGGAGCAGGCATCCATCACTTCAATGCCTAGTTTCAGAAGTGATACATATTATTCATTGCATTCCATTAGCAAGAACACACTCCCATTTCTGCCCGTATCCCCCAGAAACTTTGAGGAAAGTAATCAAATATACCCAGGAAAAAATAAAATGGATTTTGGCAAACGACAAGTCTCTGCCTTGAGAAAATACTAGAAACAAAATGGTGTTCATCAAAAGATTAATTAATCTGATACCTCTATTCAATATAAAAGAACCAATAGAAATAGAGCCTCATCATTAGGCAAACATCATTAGGTAATAACATTTTGTGGGCAAGATTCATCAGTGAATGTTAAAATGAGAGGGCAGATATATGAGGAGAAACATGACATTCATAGTCCATGGTCACATGATACCCATTTGCTGAGGGCCATTGCCAAGTAGGAATGGCACATCGAAATTTCTTTGCCAATGTACCCCATGTTAAATGGACTTGCCTTGGAAATTCACTGTGATATTGCATGTGTGTTTGAGAAAGGTGACCCTGCTCAAGAACCAGGGTGGATCCAGGTTTAGGGTGTATCCTGCAGGTTTTAAACTTGTCTTAAACCAGGAACGCTCTAAACCCAAGGAGTGGGATACTTCCTAAAACCTGCAAGATACACCCTAAACCTGGATCCACCCTGGTCCTTGAGCAGAATCACCTTTCTCAAACACACATGCAATGTCACAGCGAATTTCCAAGGCAAGTCCATTTAACATGGGGTACGCTGGCAAGGAAATTTCGATGCATCATTCCTACTTGGCAATGGCCCTCAGCACCCATTCATTACAAAAGGAGAAACCGTATCTCTTAGTGGAACAACTTGGCAAATATCACCTCAGCCCAGTGACCAAAGTTAATCACTGGCAAGGGAACATGCCAATCTACTAATAAAAAGATAACATCAGATAAACCCAAATTGAAGGACGTTGTACAAAATAACTGGCAAATAGAACTTACAGAGGTCAAAGTTACAAGAGACAAAGACAGACCAAGGACCTGATACACACCAACTCAGGAAACAGAACAACAAAATTCAATGTGGAATCTTGTATTATTCAATGTGGAATCTTGGATTGGATCTGGGACCAGAAAAAGGTTATTAATTCTAATTAATTCTAGGTCAACTAATTCTAATAAGGCAAAATTCTAATGAGGTCTGTAGTTAATGAGTTGATAGTTTTATATCAGTCTTCATTTCAGTTCATCTCAGCATTCCTTGGCAGTCATTGTGCTGTGGTTGTTTAAAACGTAAAGGAGGGGAAGCAAGGTGAAGGGTACATCTGACTCCACCATTCTGCAAAGTTTATGATGAAAATTATTTTTAAGTAAAATGTTTTTTTAAGAGAACTAAGCCATACAGCTTTCCAGAGTTGCTCTTTCATAGATGGTAGAATTCAGAGCCCTGCTGAATTGAAAAGTTCGAAATAACTCTTCAACACCGAATAGCTAATGTTTAAAATCACTAGTTGTTGTTGTTTTAACCCCCTCATTTGGTATAATCCGACTCTATGTTTTTTCTTAATTTTAGAAAGAAGCAAAGTCTTTGTTGTTCTTTTGGCAAAGGAAACCTCTCTTATCTTAATCCCTAGGTACATTGATTGTTGAAAGTCAGGGAAGGCACTCAAGAAGGCTTGGTTACTGGCAAAAAATGAAGTACAAGATGAGAAAAGGGGAGACTCAAAGAGTCTTCTAGGCCAAAAGAGTGAAGAAATTATATATATATATATATGTGTGTGTGTGTGTGTGTGTGTGTGTGTGTGTGTGTGTAATTCAAAATATTTATATGTAGGGAATTCAAAAAATATATATATAGGGAATTCAAATCTGTAAGGCCGGCAATCCATTCATCATTCAACACAGAATACCTATCCTATGCCAAAATCTATATCTGTGTGTCAGAGACACAATAATTAACAGCATAGTCCCTGACCTTGTGTATAAAATAAGGGTGTGCAGGCCTGGCACAGTGGTACACACCTATAATCCCAGTGACTCAGGAGGCTGAGGCAAGAGGATCATAAGTTCAAAGCCAGCCTCAACAAATTAGTGAGGTCATGAGAAACTTAGCAAGGCCCTGTCTCAAAATTTAAATACTAATAAAAAACAGGCTGGGGGTATGGCTCGGTGGGTAAGTGCCCCTGGATTCAGTCCCTAGTACATGATACAAAAAAAAAAAAAAGAAGAAAGAAAGAAAGAAAGAAAGAAAGAAAGAAAGAAAGAAAGAAAGAAGAAAGGAAGGAAGGAAGGAAGGAAGGAAGGAAGGAAGGAAGGAAGGAAGGAAGGAAGGAAGGAAGGAAGGAAGAAAATGTGTAGGATGTTAATCATGCTACTTATCATCATAGCTGTAAAACTGATCATAAGGACCCGGAAGCTTAGAGTATTGAAATCTATGTTGCAAAGTCAGGGAAGGTT
Organism: Ictidomys tridecemlineatus; assembly: GCF_052094955.1. NCBI lineage: Eukaryota > Metazoa > Chordata > Mammalia > Rodentia > Sciuridae > Ictidomys > Ictidomys tridecemlineatus. Next base: position 25,623,594 of record NC_135478.1, on the reverse strand, counting down.
GGAGCAGCACAAGGAAAGCAACACTGGAGCTCAGATGATGACCCTAAGTCTTAGATAATGACCCTCAGGGATCCAGGAAATTATGTGAAGAAAGACGTCCCACACAATACAGCATGAATAAGACAACCCACCCTTGTTTCCATTCTTATTACCCAGTGGAACCCACGCTAGGCACATTTGTTATGAGCCACAGTGGGAACACTATAGAAATGTCCTCAGGGCAACTCCTCTGTGATTTCAATTGGTGGCTCTAGGTGCATGATATTCTACCTCCGCAAGCTCCTATTGAATACTGTATTAGTTTGCTAGAGCTGGCATAGCAAAAGACCACAGAATGGACGGCCTAATTTACAGAGGTTTATTTTCTCTCTCTTCTGAAAGCTGGAATTCTGAGATCAAGTCACTAGGTTTTTTTTGAGGTCTCTCTCTTTGCCTTGTAGAGGGTCAACTTTTCACTGTATCCATCCACACATGGGTGTATTAGTCAATTTTATTTGCTGCTGCCACTAAAAGACCTGACCAGAACAATTATAAAGGAGGACAAGTCTACTTAGAGGATCACAGTTTCAGAGATTTCAATCCATAGGAGGATGGCTCCATCCCTCTGGGCTTGAAGTGAGGGAGAACATCATGTCAGAAGAGTGTGGCAGCAGGGAGCAGCTCACATGAGGATCAGGAAGCAGGGAGAGAGAGCACTCATCAGATGCAAAATATGTAGCCCAGAGCCACACTCCTAATCATCCACCTCCTCCAGCCACACCCTACCTGTCTTCAGTTACCACTCAGTTAATCCCTATCAGGGGATTAATTTACTGATTAGGCTAAAGTTCTCACAACCCAATCATTTCAACTCTGAATGTTCTTGCATTGTTTCACACATGAGCTTTTGGGGGACACTTCACATCCAAACTGTAACGCATGGTCTTTCCTCTGTATGTCTCTCTGTGTGTCCTAATTTCCTCTTCTTGTACGGGCTCTGATCACACTGGGTTAGGGCACAGCCTAATGGTTCCATTTAACTTAACTACCTTTGCAAAAAGCCCTTCCTCCAAATACAGTCATATTCTGAGATATAGGGTGTTAAAAGGCTTCAAGATAAGAATTTGGGGAGGAAATGGTTCACCCAGTGACCAGCACCTGCTATTTGCAAGGCAATATGGGAGGCAGGACTTGATCAATGAAACCTAGCGTTATACTTGAGTGTAAATATTTTTTTGTTCTGTAGCTCACCACTTAATCAGCAGAACCATTTAATGTATAAATCAGAATTTATACAAGTCCATACTTTTGAAGTCCTCATTTGCCCTTGAAACAGTTTTTCTACCTTTAAGACAGCCATCATTTTTTCTATTTTCTGTTTTTCATTGACCTTCCTAAGGCCCAACCCACTCTTTGCTCTTGGGAAGAAAAAAATGATGGGACGGAATCCCTCCTCCTCTCTGCTCCCTAGCAACAGCAGCTGCACGTTCATTCGAAGCAGAGAGGGGCCTGGTCACTGCTGCAGGAGCTGAAGCTTGGTGGCTATAGCATCAGACATCCTGGCCTGATTCCCACCCAAAGAACCAGAGGGTTCATGAACTGTGCTTTCAGTTCCAACCTCTGTACCGCCTCTACAGACAGGGCTCTCCCCAACAGGGTTCCAGGACTCAGGAGTCTGCTCAAAAACCTGCCACCTAATCCATGACACTCCAGGAGCTGGCTTCCTCTCCATTCTTTAACCCAAAGTTCAGTGAACAATGTAGATTTTGCAGAAGATTGTGAAGAGAAGAAAAAGGAGAAAGGCTTATAATGTACACTCCATTTAGTAGATCTCTTAACAAAACTCCCTTCCTCCATGCCACCCCTAAATTCATTTCCCCTCTATCCTTCCTGGAACAGCCTTCTCATGTCAGACCTCCCCTCCACCCACCTCTCATAAGCAGCTTGATCCTCAAACCTGCAAACCTCGTTCTTCTCTGTACTCAGGAGAACCATGCATTGTTTATTTCTTTTCATGGAGATTTGTCCTTGTGGTACCCTCTTTTCTTTTCAGGTGGTTTCTTGAGGTATTCATTCTGAGCACGTCAAATTCTCTTTCCCAAGAGGAATCTGTGACCCAGCACTGAGGTGATATGACTTGCCTCCCCTTGCAGGGACTAGGTGACAGTAGTACTCCTTCACCTCATGCTAACCAGAAACAGCAGGGTGGTAAAGTTAAGAGCTTGGAGAAGTTAAGAGCTAATGAAGTTGCCCTTGAGTGCCAGACACGTTGCCAGGGACTTTAGTTGCTTTATCTTATTCAGTTCTCTTAACAAACTTGCGAAAGTAGTATTATCACCTCTATTTTATAGGTAGAAAAGTTGGGTTCAGAAAAGTTAAGGAACTTTCCTATGCAAAGCTGGAAAGAGCAGCAAAAGTCAGTCCAACCGCAAAGCCTTGAACTCCTCATTATGTCTTATCCTCAGATATGAAGAACCCCCTGTCCCTGAACATAAGGTGGTCCTTAAAACTTTTCCTCCTTGTTAAACATCTAATCTTCTATGGCCCTTGGCCATGTCACTTAACATCTTTCTGACCCATTTTCTTCATCTGTAAAATGGGGCATAATACTTGCTCTTCTATACTTACAGGGCTGTTTCATGGAAAACCATTCAATAAAAAAGTGTGTGTGTGTGTGTGTGTGTGTGTGTGTGTGTGTGTGTGCACGTGCATGTATGCGTGTGTTGCTGTGGCCAAAAAGTGAAATATTATGACCTTGACAGTGAGATGTTATCATTTTTACATTTGCCATTGAAGAAGACTTAACCAGTGTCGCCACTTTGGGTTTAAATAATATTAGGTAAGGACTGTTTCCAGGACAAGACAAAAAAAAAAACAAATCTCACAATAGCTAGGACATTCAGAAAGGAAGGAGAAAATATCTGAGGAAATTGGTGGTCTTTACTTTTCTAGTGGAGGGGAATAGTCCAGCGGTAGCTGGACGTCCATGGTACTGTAATCTTTCTATTCCAGCAACTGTGAACTTGAGAGCTCCACAAAAACTTTCTTCAAGAAAATATGGCAGCCAGCCTCAGGGCACAGAGGACACAACTGGGAGATTTTTCCCTTTCCAGTGGTTCCGTCTGATGTGACTCTCTGCCCTGTACTGCATTCAGATCCTACCTGACCCGAGGATACACTGCTTTCTCCAAGGCCAGCATCTGCCTTATGGAGAACCTGCAGGGGGTCACAATGGATCACCAAACTACTCATGCCTCCTAGCTGGCCATCTTCACTACCTGCAGTGAACCCACCCACACATGCCTGCCTACATCCTTCTTAACCACTGTGGTTTTGCACGCCAACCAACACACAGAGTGCCAGTTGGGTTGGGCTCTTTAGAAAAGTTTTACTGGAGAACTGTTTGTAGTCGTATCGTAAGGACTGCTTTAATCATGTTGAGACTCCAGAATCCTGGCTCATGGTCATCTCATTCCTGTTTCCCTGTCCAAATCTCCAATCTTGCTGTATCTGCTCTGGTGCATTCAGTCAGTTCATTAGTTTGTACGTCAGTCATTTACCGAATATACACATAGGTTAAGAAGAGCTCAGACTCTGGAGTCAAATTGTTCCTTGGTTCTAATATCACCTCTAGCAAACTTGCTGGGTTTATTGGGGAACACTACTTAACTTCTCTCTACCACCACCTCTTATCCATGAAATAGTGATAGTACCTGCTTGGAGGATTAGTGTGAAGATCAAAAGATAACTCCTTTAAAACACTTAGGATGTTGTCCTGTACACTGCAAGAATTTAATAATTATCTGCTAGTGTAATGGATATCATAACAATGTGCTGGGTACTGTGGCCTGTGTTTGGAATTAACCTCAGGGTCTGCAGGGGAACCCAGGAGCAGAAGGCAGGAAAGACAATGCCAGACCTCCATGTGGCATGCTGGGGTCACACAGAAGAAAGCATCCAGAGCACCTGAAGGGAGATCAGGCAAGACTCCAGAGAGAACCTAAGCAGTCCAGGAGTCCCACTTCTTCTCCAGGAACATTGACATAGACATGAAAGCCCCCCCACCCCCGACACAACAGAGGCACTGAAGGTTATGTATCACTGAAAACCTGGGGACTGTCCTTTGTCTGTCAGAGTGCCTGGGGTAGCGAAGAGGGTGAGTAGAGATAATGCTAGACAAGTTGGATGGCCTGTCTATCAGGAAGGCTGTTGCATCCCACAGTAAGGAACCTGGACTGAGGGGGGCATCAAAGCACTTAAACTGTTCAATTATATGTTGTAAAGTTGATTCATTCTTCAAAATTTGAAAGAAGGTCTTGACTATTCCAGCCCCTGTTGACAGCACCTTTCTTTGCCATCAAAACACTCTACTTATCACTTGATAATATAAATATAGGGTCTTGTATCACCCTCAGATAGTTTGAAGCATCGCTACTTGTCTGCAGAATTAGATTTTAGACTTCCTAAAAGCAGACTATTCCAAGTCCTCTGCATTCCCCAATGTGCCGAACTGTCAGAGCTGGAAGAGGAATTTAACAGCCTTTAAGCTTCTGCTCTCCATCCCTGATGGAAGCCAAGCCAGTGAGCGCTAGAGACTTGCCCAAGAGCATACAGCTTATTTGTGGCAAAGCATGCAATCATTCGTATTCAATAAATGTGGCTTTACCAATAAGTTCATTAACAAAGGGGGTTGGTAATTGTCTGTGGCAGAGCCTGGTAGATGTTGGAAGAACATTTCTGACTTTGAAGTCACCATCCGAACTAAAGTGAATCAGGACCTGGAATGTATTGGGCTTACCATAAAAGAAATCAGACTGTGGGTGGGTAAAACTTTCTCACGGTAGGCTGACATTTCTCAAAACCTCAAAGCACCCTCTCTGCCCATCCAGCCATGGGTAAAACGTCAGGGATAAACACGGGAGGTATTTTGACACAAGCCCCTGCATCAGCCACACTTGGAGGAGATGAGTGAATCTGTGTGGCGTATGGGCTGTGGAGGAAGCTGGGTCTCAGAGACCGTTTCCTTGATTATTAAATGTCATCAAATGGCTTAATAGTACCTTTTTCAAAAAAAAAAAAAAGAAAATAATGCATGTTTCAATTAAAGGTGTAACTCTATTTTAGAAAAGTTAAATTGTGAAAAGGAAAGGGCATATTCATCTTAAAGATGTAGATCACATATGAATATCAAGGACGAGACATTTGCTTGCAAAGCTTCCCTGATGACCTCATTGGAATTCAAAAATAAAAGCCTGTGTGTTACTGGCATCACTTACATAGCGAGGGAAAGGTCTTTAGGGAGGCGACTGGGTTTATGGTCAGATGACAACAGGCAGGAACCTTAGCTGCTGCCGAGCTGAGGGGTGACTGTGCCTCTTGATTTACTGCCTGTGTGGGTAGAGACTCGTTTACACCTCCCCTTTCCCACACGGTGTGAACTTTACATCCTGGCTGGAATGATCGAGCACATGCTGGCTAATTAACTTTATGTGCTACTGCAGAACAGACGGGTTAATCAATACGCCTGCCATTACAGTCACCTTCAGGCTGAATCCTCTGTGTTCCGTTGCTCTCACGACGCCCGATTTCTGCATTCCCTAATTAATTGGCATAGAAGTGTCGCTCAACATGGCAACCACATGGATTATTGCTAAAATTCCAGCTGGCACCAGGAAGATAAAACACACTGGGCTGAGGAGTTCTACTAAGAAGAAGTCAAAGGTGGGATACCTTCCCATCAAAGTTTGTTGGGTTTGAGGGACATTGGAGTCAGAGAGACCTCGGTGGGGATGTTCGTTCTGCAACTTACTAGCCATTTAACTTTGGAGAAAGTGCTCGATCTGTGTTCTCATCTGTAAAATGAGGTAATAATCTGAAACAGAGCCTCTGTGCCTCCCTACCCGGCATTGCTCTCATTCATTCACTCTGTCCTTTTTCTCCTTTCTCTGAAATGATGATTCCACATTTATCTTCCAACTTCTACCTTCTCCTCCCTCTGCCCCCCATTTCTTCTCACTCAGGAGATAGAACTGTTTCTGTTTTCTCTGAGAAAATAGGAGCAATCCAAAGAGAAGAGCCACATCCAACCTGCACCAATGCTACCATCTTGTTTGCATCTTTCTCTCTCTGGGTAAACTTCCTCACTCCAATCCAAAGCAACCCTTTCTCTTGTGTACTCTATCCCACCTCTGCTCATCTACTCAAGGATGTCATTTCAGAATCCACCTCCACCACCATCACCCCACCTTTATGCTTCATCAGATTAAAAGCATACTGAAAAATCAACCATGTTTCATACCATAAACCCTCCTGAGATGCTGCAGCCCCTCCAACAGCTTCATTAATCCCTTTCATGGCAAAACTCAAATAAATCGTCCCTGCTCACTCTACCACTCACTTAGCCTTCAGACCTTCCTTATTGGAACCTTGTCAATAAGGTTCTCACACTCACCATGTCACTGAATCTGCTCATGTTGAAGTTCCCAAAGACATTCCTTTGGCCAAAGGCAATGGCCAATCCTTCAACCTCACACTACTTGACATGATCCCTCCTTAGGATTCACTTGACGTTCTCAGCTACTCACTCTTCTTTGGTCCATTTTCTTCCCTTAAGGTTTTCTCTTTCCTCACCCTTTTCTTTTGTCCTCTCATGCTCAAGTTCCTTTGCTTGTTGATGTTAGTGTCCTCTAAATATTAAAGGTGCTCTCTCTTCAGATCACTTCCCTCCATTGCCTGCGTTCACTGTCGACATAATGATTTCCTCTAGTATCATGGCTCTAAATACCATCTATATGCTAATGATCCCCAAGTTGTTACTCTAGCTTGGACCTTGATCCTCAATCCCAGAATTATATATGCAGCTGCCAACTTGGTAGCTCCACTTGAATTCCAAATAAGCATTTCAAACCACCCTCCCCATGTTGGCATCTTTCTTCCCCAGTGTTCTTCCATCCAGTAAAGGACACCTCCATTCACAGATTTGTTCCAATCATAAATCTTGAAATTACTCACCTTCCACATCCATCCCCTCAAAATCCCCTAATTCTACCTTTTTGGTCCAGCCACATCTTACCCTAACCATGCTAGGCCAAGCAGAATTACGATATCTCCTCAGGACCAAGTGTCTCCCAATTGGTCTTCCAGCTTCCATCTTGTCTTCTTGCTATGTCTTCCAAAGGCTGCTAGAGTGGTCCTTTCTAAATAAAAGTCAGATTCTCACTTCCCTGTTCAAAACCATTACCCTTAGGATAAATTCCAAAGCCCTACAAGGCCTTGAATGATGCTGCCCTTGGCATCTGTGCCCTTCCTCTCCTTCTGCAGACACTGTCCTCCTGATGTGTCTTACATATACTAACCTTGCTCTCTTGTTGGGGCTTTGGCTTTTGGTTTTACCACCACCCACAATGCTCTTCTCCAGTGTAGCTCACACTCACTTCTTTCTCTGCTCAAATGCTACCTGTTAGAGAAGACCTCCTCATCACCTTCTAAGGCTGAATCTGCTACTGTTTTCCTTGGTAGCCTTTTACCCATCCAAATTTTAGTATATATCAATTTATTTTATGTCTCTGCCTACAACACTTTAAATCTTTAAAAGGAAAGACATTGTCCTTTCTCACTGCTATACCACCAAAATCAAGGACTATCGTTCATAGTAGTAACACAATAGATATTTGTTGAATGAATTATTTAATGAATGAATTATTTAATGAATGAATGGTGCTAAGGAGTATAAGGAGTAGTTTCCAGCACATGGTGAGGTACTCAAGAATATCTGCTAATTTTACTGTGATTATTACAAATCAAGTGGAAATGGATTGTGGCACTGGTGCATGGAAGCTAGTTATTTGTGACATATGCAATTTTCAGAGTTTGCTTCAATTTATGGATTTTATATGTTCCTATTACCTCTGCTTTTTTAGGGATAATTAGGCAAAAGTGTGTTGCTTTGAGCTCACGTGTGAGACTTTGTTTATTTGGTTTTTATGCTGTCCATTTGAATGAAAAATGTTACATTTGCTTCCAAGGAAATTCTCAGGCTGTAGAGGCAGGCAGGCCTCAACAGCATGACACAATTTCAGGCCCCATACCATAAGGCAAGGAAAAGATTGCAGGTTTCCCTAGGATCACACTTAAATATCAGACATGAACTTCCAGGACACACTGACACCAGAAAGTAGATTTTTCTTTCCCACTCCACATCCCTCCTCCCCCTCACTGACCAACATCAGTTCTCTCCCCAGTAGTGAGGAGTGACTCTCTTTTATCCCCCCATCCATCCCCAGAAGACTCACAGGCAGTGGAGGGCCCATAGGGGCCAGAGGAAGGCAATTTAACATTGAACCTGGTCTTGATTCACATAAGCTAGGTGACCTTAACCAAGCTACTTCAACTCTGTCAGCCTCCATTTCTCCAAGAATGAAACAACATCTCCCTTGAAGGGTAGGGAGGATTGGGATGGATCACCTTGTGAAGTATTTGGCCCAGCTCCACGGCCTCAGATCTGGCTCCCCTGTTCTGCCTGCCATTTATATTCATTCTCAGAGAGCTCTCCCGTGCATTATCCTCTATGACTCTCACCACTCTGTCCTGGTATAATCAGGGCAGGGGTTATTATTCTATTTTGAGACATGGGTAGCCAATTTGTTGAACTATTTGAACATAGTGGGAGGCAAACAGAAAATGATTTTAGTTTTTCTCTGTGATGGTATTTGCTTTGATAAGCTTCCCTCTCCCTGAGTTGTACATCCTTGACAAAAATCTTAGCAGAATCCTGAATTTCTTGGTTACTCTAATGTATTAAAGTCTAAAATGAGACTATAGTGTCTCCTCCTATTTAATTCATCCTTTCTCCAGTACTAGTCCAGATTACAGCCTGAAGGACTTGAAGTAAAGAAGGTCTATTTTGCTTCTTTGCTGCTTCCAGATCTTCACCTTGGTTTGGCTTGATCTCAGTGAATGATTGCTTCATAATTTCCTCTCACTTGGCTCTTTCAGAGATGAAAGGCCCTCTTCAAAATAAATGCAATGCTCCCAAGGACTCATGACCTCACTCCCCCATATCAGGATATGCCAGGTTATGCTACAGAAATAAGCAACTCCAGAATAACTAAGGGCCCCTCCTTCTGTCTTTGGCAAGTCTAGTTTCTCTGGTAGGTTTGAGCTGTAGGGCAGGGAAAAGGAGACAAGAGTATCAGGTGAGCCACTGTTTTCAACGTCTCTGTGTAGATAGTTGAAGCTTCTCTGTTTGGTCCTTTCTGGCTGATGATGCCTCATTGCTGACACTGGTGGGACTTTTCTAGAAGGCTTTACAGAGTCTTCCCACTCAGTGGCTCCATGAAGTGGAGAGCTGGTTTCACACAAGCATAACCAACTTCAGGTGGGCAAAGAAGTACCATCCCTTCACATGCTCAGAGGGTGGGAAGAACAGTATTGTGTCCGTTATCTATTACTGTACACAAAGTAGATCTATAGATCTATGGCCTAAAACACCATGAGTGTGGGGGTTGACAATTTGAGTGAGATTTAGCTGGATAGTTTTGGTCCCAGCTGGACATCCTTATGCCTGCAGGGCAGCAGGGTGGTTCTGTGTCTGGATTCTTCCTGGAGTGATGGGGGCTGGACTAGACCATATGTCTCTCATCATCCTTAAGGTTACTGGAGGTTTGTTTAAATGGCAGTCTGGCAGATTTCCAAAGGGAGTCTCTAAGCAGGCACAGCATCCTGAGGCTTCAAATTGCTTCTGTCACCTTCTCTTGGTCAAATTCCCCAAACCATCAAGATTAAAGAAGTGGAAAAAGGTCTTCACTTTTATGAGGGGATAGGGAACATACCAGGGATGGAACCCAGGGGCACTGAACCGCTGAGCCACCTCCCAGCCCTATTTGTATTTTATTTAGAGACAGGGTCTCACTGAGTTGCTTAGTGCCTTACTATTGCTGAGGGCAGCTTTGAACTCATGATCCTCCTGCCTTAGCCTCCCAAGCAGCTGGGATTACAGGTGTGCTCCAAGGCGCCTGATGGGTCTTCAGTTTTAAGGGAGTAGTTGCAAAGCCACATTGCAAAGCAGGGTGGATAGGAGGGTGAAGGGAAGGGAATTGTGGCTTTTTTTTTTTTTTTAGGTTTACTCCAAGCCCTATTGTCCACCACACCTCCCAGGTCTTCTGAGGTAGATGTTTGGGAGTTGGAGGTGGAGGTGCCTGGATTTGGCAATGTCACATCAGATCATCTTATATATCATGAAGGAGAGCCTGACCTCATTTGGTGGAGACCCTTTTCAGAATGGAGTCCCATGTTGTCTGCAGCTCTGAGCTATGGATGTTAATTCCAGGCAACAGGACAACTGCCATAGGCATACAGTTATAAAGGAAGCTACCTCTAAGGTGAAGTGACCGGTTGGAATCCATGCACCTAGTACTGGTTCGTTTCTTTTCCCTGAAGGGAAGCGAGGCTGATGATGAAAAGCATAGTGAATATGAGAGACTTAGAAAAGGCCAGTGTCTGGGATGAACAGAGCAGGTGCTGGGCTGCTGTTACCAGGTCCAGATTGACCAGTCCCTAGAGCCCAAGGCCAGGAGATTTCCTTAAACCTAAGGAAAAGGAAATGTCTTGAAGGATTTTAAACAGAGTCTCACACATTCACATCGATGTTTCCAAAAGATCCCTCCAGCCTTGATGAGAAGACTGGATTAGAAGGCAGTAATGGGGGCTGGGTTAGAACTGCAGCCTCCACTCAAACCCAGAAAGACAGGCAGAAGCTACTACTTTTCTAAATCCATGTTGGTGCCTCTTCATAAATCCCAAAGGCAAAGGGGAAATGATCTAGTTTGTCATGGACAAAACAAGGAACAAGGCCGGGTACTGTGGCACACACTTGGAATCCCAGCAGCTCAGGAGGCTGAGACAGGAGGATTGTGAGTTCAAAGCCAGCCTCAGCAAAAGTGAGGTGCTGAGCAACTCAGGGAGAGAGACCCTGTCTCTAAATAAAATATAAAATAGGGCTGGGGGATGTGGCTCAGTGGCTAAGTGCCCCTGAGTTCAATCCCCAGTACCCACCTACCCCCCCAAAAAAAAATACAAGGGACAGTGCCATAAGAAGGACAAAGAAAGCCAAATGTGTAATAGAAACACTATGTCAAATATGTGCACACACGCACAGACACAGACACACAGAGGCATGCACACAGAGGCTACTTATCCACATGCTCCAGATCCAAGTGAACTTGCAAGTTTCTGGTTTGTGTTCTGTGGATAATTTAGCCAGATTGATGTCAAGTCAGAGAGTGGCCTCTCCTGCTTGGCAGTGTGCAAAGACAAGCAGCTGCTAAGTGATCCTAAGAGAGGAAAGCCAGCATTGCGCACAGCCTTGGAGCCCTTGAATTGATACATCATTTCCAGTTTATTCAAATTCAAAAGCAAATGGTATTGCCGGTAGGGACATAGCTTAGTGGTAGAGCCCCTGCCCTCCCATCGTAAGGCCCTGGGTTCAATCTCTAACTCTGAAAGAATAAAAAAAGCAAATGATGACAAAAGCCCAGTTTGGCAGAGCCCTTGTGACTGCAGGTTGGTGGAATTTAAGGAAGCAGGGAAGGAAAGGCAGAGAGGCTCAACGGTGCCTTTTCCTGCCCTGTTGGTTTGGGGACAAGGGAAGGGGACGTTGCTGAATTCCAACCTCACTGGGCACTGACATCATCCTCACCCACACAAGGACACATAGGCGCCTCCCAGGGGGACTGTGGGTGTCAGCGGAACCGTTCTGTGCATGGAGCTGACCTCTGCACCCCCAGCATGAATCTGCATGATAGATCGTAAGAGAGACTGTTCTGTCATTGCATTGCAGCTCCAGAAACTAAAACGATCACTTTCTTTCAAGACCAAGAGTTTACGGAGCAAAAGTGCTGACAACTTCTTCCAGCGGACCAACAGCGACGCGAAGCTGCAAGCGGACATGCAGGCCGAGGTCAGCCCCAGCTCCAGCCCCTTGCCTGCTCCGGGAAGCCTGGCGTCCACGCCCACCAGGGCTGGCCTGCACCCAGGCAGCGGCAAGGCTCATGCCTTTCAGGAACACATTTTCAAGAAGCCCACTTTCTGCGACGTCTGCAACCACATGATAGTGGGTAAGGCTTTCCCCTGCCCCTTCCTCCAGATCCAGCACCCCCTGGAAAGCTGACAGAAAGTGGGCTACCATGGGTCCAGGTATCCAGAGATGGACTCTGAGCCTCAGAAATATACAGATAGGATTGCTGAGGCTGCTTTGGAGAACAGTGTTTGTGGAGAGGTAAGGGAAGCAGGGCTGGGCAGGGAGAGAAGTTGGGTTGTGCTACAGTTTTAGACCAACTTCAGTTGGTCCTCCAGGGGGCCCTAAAACCCCTTAGGGTTATCCCCCAGTGAGTCTTTGTACATCTACATCATCCCAACATTGCATATGGGCAATAAATGAGACTTGGAATGTGTGTTTCCCAAAGAGGCCAATGTCTGCCATCACTGAGACTGGACATTTGGATGACTTCCAGTATGGCCAAGAACACAGAATTCTGCAATTCCCTTCACCGTTTGCCTAGGCCCAGTTAAGGAATGGGATATTACAATCAGGAGCCATTTTAGTTCCTATTAGAATCAAACACATCAGGCCAGTTCTCGTTTTTAGGAAAGTATTATCTACCCACACTTTCACTTTCTAGTAGCAGTACTCATGTTCTTCCTTGAAACAAGCCATGTTTAAAAGTAGTGCTTATATCGGTCCTGGATTCCCACCATGGTGTTGCTTAATAACTACCCTTAAACTCCAGTACTTAAAACAGAGGCAGTATTTCCTCTCACTTGGGCATCTTCAGAACAGCTAGAGACTGGCTGATCCAGACTCCACTCATTTATTGCATGTCCTTGAACCAAATGGCCCAGCCTCGCCATGTTCTTCTGGCAAGAACAGGTGGAAGAACTCAAAGCTTCTTCAGGCCTTAGGCTTCTGATGGCATTTCTTGAGTTCAGGGTGAGTTACAAGAGCAAGCCAGAGTCAAGGGATGGAGTGTCTACTCTCCCTCTAGTAGCGGGGACTGTAAGCCACCAGAAGAAGGGCATGAACGCAGGGTCAGTTAATCTAAATGACCACTTAGGTGGTCTCTGGATTATAGATCCTTTATCATTTGGTAAATTCAGCCGTGTCTTGGAGTTCCTGTGCTCCCACTTCCAACTGGAAGTGGTGGCTGGAGTGTGACAGTCAGCATGGGGTCACCAGTGGTGGTCTCAGCATGCCCCATGCTCAGAATACTTAGGCAGTCCAGCCTCCAACCTTAATCTTTTTGTGAATGTCTGACTTCTAGTTCTGATGCGTCACTTTCAATTTCCACACGTATTTCCACCAAGCCTTTTCAAGGCTGTGCTATTCATAACCCTTAAATAAGTGATGGTGAGCATCTATTTTAAATCTCATTGTGATGAGTGCGAAAAGACAAATGAACATGTGTTTTTAAAAATGAGTAACGGGAATGAGTTCACCTCTGAGGAATGTCACAGTCATTACCCTACAGGGGGACTCTAGGTGCACCTCAAGTACCACAAAAATTTTGAAAGACTCTATTCTAAATATTAAAAAAAAAGCCCCATGCTAAAGAGAATGGCACTTTGCTTTTCTCTGATCATAATTAAACTTATATTGCAGCCTCCTTTTTATCTTGAAATGAAAGGAAAAAAATAGTCAACAAGTCACAGTGCTCTTTTCAAAGACGAAATAAAGGAAACCAGTAGTTGGCTTCTTCTAGGAATGAAGAAAGGGGTTTAGAGAGGTGACGTGAGGTAGCACAGAAAGGGGAAAATAAAAAAGACAAGAGGAAGGAGCTGAGAGGAGGGGCAATTGAGATGACGATGGGGCTGACCAATGTCCTAACTTCATGAACAAAGCACGGTGTTTTAAATTCACTGATAACAGAGCACAAGTGATCTGCCCTCTTCCTCTTTCTTTATCCCTTAAATCTAGCCTCCCGTCCCCAGAGGAGGCCATCTTCATACTCTAGATGGTAGGGAAAGATGAGATGCTCTTAGCCCCTAAGTATGACATTTCAGAAAAGATATTAAAGGTATTCCCCCCCCCTTTAACTTAAATCTCAGGGCTGTATAAGGATGCATAAGAAAAATCAAATCTGATTTATTCACTTTCCAGCTGATGAGTGCTTCCTTAGAAAATGAAACCGATACCCTCTCTAAGATGGAGTGGATGCTCACAGTTGGTTCTGTGAGACTCCCCAATTGTGCCTTGCTGCTGATGCCTAGGCCCTCAAGCTGGAAAGGCCACACAATTACCGCACGACCATTGATCAATAAAAAGAGAACAGGACCTCAGGCCCCATCCATTGACCATCCGTTTCTAATTTCCTTAGCTCTCTACTGCTAACTTTGCCCTTGCCCTTCTACCTGAGAGCTAAAACTTCTCCTCACCTATTTACCTGGTTCTGGGTTAGCCCCTTTGGGCTAAGCAGATACTGGGTATACCCTCTGGCTAATCTAATCTTGCCTCCAGGACCTTGCTAACCTTTATGATCAATTCCTTAGGCCACCCCTTTCTAGAAAAATTGGTGACCTATGCAAGACAAAGATAGTCAACCCAATCTTTCATGGAGACATAGAGAAATAGATGGGGATGCCTATCAGCCCCAGGGCTGAATGTCTCTGCCTTTGGGACCAGAAGAACATGACTGCTTTTGTCAGGACGACTCAAGTCTTATCCTGGGAGAATTTGGAGCTGACTCTTGTACTTGGCTAAATGAACATATTTCCTCCACCAACAAGTTCACTCTTGCAATCTTGTAATCCTCTGGCCTTGAACGTGTAAGTGAGGGTGGGAGTCCTGTCTCTGATGTGTATCACCTATATGTATTCCATTATGGCATTTTATCTTTCTATTGCGTTAACTGCCTGCAGTGGCTCATTTCAGGGGAGTATTGAATCTATGTGGTGATCTGCATCTCATTGAAATCTCAAAGAAGTCAACAAGTCAATCTGTGCTTTTAACATGACTAACTCCATGCCTTGGTCTAATCCATCAATTAAGGAGATTTTTTTTCCAAAAAATTTCATTCTTTTGTTTGTGATCAGACACCTTGTTTCTAAAATTATTTTTAAATTAAATGTTTTTTTTTTTTTAGTTGGAGCCTACTTAGAAGACACAATATATTAAAGGAACTCAGATCTTTTTAAACAGATAATTATCAAAATGGTTGGATTTGATTGCTTAAATTTCAACTTCTCTTATACAGTTTCTGTTACAAAGTATCATTCACTTTCATAATTTTCCCATAACATGGAAAATTAATCACAGCATTGTCTTATGTAGGAATCCCTAGAAGAAGGGCCTGATTCAGAGATTCCTATGAAAATGGTTTAATGCTTGGAACACCCTCAGGAGGAGGGTCAAAGAAGCAAGAGGGACAAGGGAAGGCTTTAGGCAAAGATAGGGCCTCAGCTGGAGTCCAACTCTAGACAATCCCTCTGAGCCTCTGAGCACACCCCCTTTGAGACAAGAGGCCTGCCTTGTACATGACTGTCACCCAGTCATTGACCATGGCTGCCCCAGGAAGGAATAGGGATGTGGCATCACCCCAAGGAGGATCCCATTTGACTGAGGACAAATCTCTGGGGGGAAAATGATGTCTGTAAGTCATTAGCAGCCAAAGCTCAAGGCACAGCTTGGTAAATGAGATCTGAACAAGGCACCCTCAGTACCCAGGACATCTATAAACATATTTTAATGCTTCAAGATGCAAGTACAAAGGCATCCTTCACAAGAAGTGAGTTTAAAATGCAGAGCGACCTTGGCACTGGTGTGCCTAGAACACTGCATTACCATAATAATGAGTCACATAGCATGAGAAGTACTATATTACACTGGACCTTTCTGCTGTGCTCTTGTTTGACCATTAGTTTAATTGTTTCCTGACCTATTCTGACCACATCCCATTGCTGAAGTCACTAACCAAAACTTGAGTGGAACAAAATATTTATACACACGGATAAACATAAAGATACAAAACTAAAAAAAAAAAAAAAAAAAAAAAAAAGCAGCAGTATTTGCTCACCAATGATGTTGTCTCTTGGTGAGAGAGGCCAGAGAACGAGGGTTTTTTTGAAAAGCAAATGTCAAATCTGTGTATTCTCAGAATGGAAATTAAACCTCTGAGTTCATTTAACTGGACAATTGTTTTAGGGGCCATATAGGTTGTAAATAAAGCACAAGTGCTCTCTAAACCCTTTTAAAAAATATTTCAAAGAGAAACTCTCCTTTGAGCTACAGTATGCCTCCATACTGAATTGCAGTGCTCAGAACCCATTGGTTTGTCCCCTGGGATTATTAATCTCTGCCTTCTATACTTTATGGCTGATTTTTCTCCTTGAAGATAAAAACCCAATGCAGTGCCCTATCCAGCAGGGGCAAATAGTCTCTTTCTGTTCTTTGCTCATTTGGGCCCCTGTAAGAGAATATAACTAAAACAGTCTCAGAAAGGAAATGGTGACTCCTCCAGATAAGGAATGTTTGCAGGGGGTGGCAATGTTTAGTCTGGAAAAGTCTTGGGAAAGCATGATCATTGTCTTCAAACAGCTGACGAGATCTCCTCTGGAAGAGAGTTTAAACTTACTTGGGGCCCCAGGTGCACAGTAACAGATGGCAGAGTTCAGAGCCTAAAGGTACAGCGGCTCAACGCAACTCCAGAAGTACGCTTGTGGATTTAGGAAGAGAAAAAATGCATGTTCAAAAACTTCTGTATACTGTTCTCCCTTTGAATATTCATAGCACACACAAGCATTTTGAAGTCTTGCCATTCTGAAAGCAACCCACCTGTTATCAGTGGAGAACAGAGGCAGTAATTTAATGGATTAAGAATTCTCCCTCCTAACATCTACATTTCCCTGCTATAGAACACTGTCTGACACGTATCTCTTTAATGTACACAATTCCAAGGGATTTTTCTAACGCTTGCAAAGGCAAATTCATTAGAGTTATTAAGGCTGCAACATCAGGTCCAAGGTTCTCATAGAGATTATCAAATATGAATGATTGTATGACTTGTGCCCAGCACCTTTCAACTAAAAGAGCACCAAGTACTTTTAAAGCTGCATCTGCTATTATTTTTTTTTCAGAAATTCTATGCTTGCTGCCAAGTATGTGTATTTTAAGAAGTCTCTCATTGAAAATCACTTAAATCAAAAAGAATAAAGCACATTCCTTCCAACAAAGGTTGAGTAGAAATTGATGTCAGTAGTCTTCCAGGAAGAAGGCAGCCTAGAGTCTCACACAAAAGTGGAAGCAATTCCTGCTAGGGACAAGAATCGCACCCTAGGGTCACATGGGAACAGCATGTCATCATTTTGTGAAAATGTAAAAATCCTCGTGCTGTTGCCAGAAGAGAAGACAGAACAGGAGGAGGTGGGACTCTCCATGGAAAAGCCCAAACACTATTTCTGGGCCCTTTTCAGTGCCTAGGGAATTTTACACTTCTTTCTGAAAGATCTGCAATGTCCTTCCTTCCGGTTCTGTCTCTCCATCTAGCCAGTCCTAGATCTGTCCAAACCCAGTGAAAATTCTTTCTCCAGTTCTAAGATGGTCACTCATTTTCTAAGAATTTTCACATCTTTTCTCAAAAACCCAGAGTTTGGTCAATTCCTTGCAGACATGAAGAGCTCAAATTCATGTGCCTATTCCCAATGCGACTGCATAGCACAGGCCTGGCACATAGTGAATGTTTTAAATAAGTAGCGAATGCACGGAATAAAATGGTCCATCTTCCAATATCGACAACAGAAATAAAAGCAATTTTTTTAAAAAAGCAATGGAAGAATATGGAAAAAAAATTGCTAAATACTTTGAAAGTCACTCCTGGGTATATCAAGACTCCAGCCCGCCCAAAAGGAAGCCTGACACAAGGCCCAATTTCCTCATCTGTCAGCTTTTCTTCATTTCTCCTTTGCATTGTATATTTTAAAACAAAGTTTCATAGTGCACTAAGGTCATTAGAAGGATGTCTTCCTTGTTGATTATATACTTAATCAAATAAAATATCATACTTTCCTGTTTAAAGTTTTCATCATAAATGCCACTGGTATAATATTTCCACTTTCTAAGATTGTTGCTTGATAGGTCCTTATCTACCTTTAGTCCAACTTTTTTGTCATGTAATCTAAATGCTTTTTCTGAAAATAAACATAGTTAGATTATAGATTTCTTTTTTTTTTGCCCCACCTGAAATTTTCACTCTTACACAGAAAAGGATTATGCATTTGCATTCTTATGAGTGAAATATCTGGCTTTCTTTCTGCCTGCTTACTATATGTTTTCTATTTTGTGCTTCCTGTTTCCTTCCATTTTGTGTGTGCTTGTGAGTGTGCATGTGTGTGCACATACGTGTGGTTTACATTTTCTTTCCTTTTAATAATCTCTCCACGTTTTGGAAGATGTGTGCATTCTTCTACGTATAATTACACATGAGATTTTCAAAAAACTCTTTCTTCTACATTTCTCAAGTTATTAAAAAAATCAAAGCCGGGCGTGGTGGTGCACACATACAATCCCAGCCATTTGGGAGGCTGAGGCAGGAGAATCACAAGTTCAAAGCCAGCTTAGCTATTTAGCAAGGACCCAAGCAACTTAGTGAGATCCTGTCTCTAAATAAATAGATAGATAGATAGAGAAATAAATAAATAAAGGGCTGGGGATGTGGCTTAGTGGTTAAGTGCCCCTGGGTTCCATTCCCAGTACAGAAAAATATAAATATGCAAAATAAAATAAAAATCAAGCTGGGGATGTAACACAGTGGTAGAGCGCTCACCTCTCATGTGCAAAGAACTGGGTTCAATACCCAGTATAAATAAAATTAATTAATCAAATAAATAAAAAGAGTATTTTGATTTCTCTATTTTTCAAGATACACTGACCAAACTTTTAATCCCAACTCTCATCTAACAAGTCTTTTCACTTCCGGTTTTTGCAAATTAAGTATGGCACTCTTTTCATTTCAGATTATTGCACTGTTTTCCAATTCAGTGAGTAAATCTTAAGGTACACATGTTTTTATAACAAAATCTATGCATCTACTGGGACAATTTAAGTTTTAACTTGTTTCAGTATTAACTGCCAATTCTATTACTGGATAACTTCCTCATTTTAAGCTCTTATTTTTGTTTCTTAGTTGTTAAAAGAATATTTTTAGTAATATTTTCCAGGTAAAGAATGTGGGTACCAAATGCATAAGGGAGTGAACTGCCAATCATCCCACTTGTTCAGCTAATGAACCTCTTGCAGCGGGCATGTCAGTGAGCAGGGTCCAACTCAGACTTCTGGCAGGTTTTCTTTTATATCCCTCAGTTCTGGCCTTCACCATTGTCTCCTTGCCCACTCTGCTTTCCCCTGAAGCTAGTAGCACAGTCTCTCCTTTTATATTGGTCTATAAAATCCAAAGATTTTAGAGCTACAGCTTTATTTAGTAATTAAATCATCTGCAGTGTCAGTTCCATCCTTCCCTGCCTCTCATAAAGATTTTGATTGTGAAATTTAATTTTTTGCTTTCCTATATTCCCCAAACAATTTTCCAGGTTGTTTCTAATTTCCGTTTTTGACTCTTTTATTGGCGTATCTGATTCACTTGTATTTTATTGTCAATCAAAAGCAGATGTTGTCTATAATTGTTTTTCGTTTAATATGGTGTAGCCCTTCAAAGTATTCCTTGCTTATAGCCTTGTTGAAAAGAGTAAAGGAGATAAGTTGCCCAATGCAGTCACACAGAATTAGCAAATGGCAGATGTGATGCGTTAAAGTCCAGAGTGTGCAGGCCACGGCTTGTTGCATTCTCTGTAGTGTCCCCTGCCCTGGGAGTGTCACCTATCCTATATATAACAGCTGTCCACAATGAATTTGTCAAGTGATCAAATGAATACATAAATTCATTGTTCAACCAATGAGAAATATCATTGTCAAAATTATGATTACGATTGCTTTTACTATCTATAAAATGTTCATAGTTAAGAAGTAGGACCTCAAATAACCTCAACAGCCCTATTTCCAGCAAAGATTCACTGAGCACCAACTATGTGCGGGGCCCCTATGCTGACATCTGGGGACGTACAGACTAATATTTTCATAAATTCAAGGAAAGGGACTGAGAGGTAGCAAAGGAAAAAGAAACAGAAATTACCTAGAAGCTAGAATGTGAAGGAGTCCTTTTCACTACAAGCTTCAGATCTGCAGGCCCTCTCTCCATGACAGACTGTGGACAGGCAGCAGACAAGGTATGTGCAACAGGCCTCGTGATTCTCTCCTTGTCCTTCCAAGGCTATCCCCTCATCCCCACTCAAGTGATTAGACTGGGATGCACTGCTGCCACATCCCTGATGGGACGATATCTGAACCTCATGCTGTACACAAGTTTGGGAAAGTCAAGAAGCCAAAAAAAAAAAAAAAAAACCCTATTAGAATCTAGCTTATCTCAGTAATATTGGTCATACTTATACAAATTTTGCTATTTTTATTAATATGCATACATGCTGATATTAGGAAGGCAAAGAAACTGTCCTTGACCATGATGTTAAACATCTCTTGACCGTAAGAATAAGAAAAGTTTGGTCAGGCGCAGTAATCCCAGCAACTCAGGAGGCTAAAGCAAGATGATTGCACATTCAAAGCCAGCCTCAGCAATATAGCAAGTCCCTGCAAAACTTAGTGAGATCCTGGCTCAAAATAAAAAATGAAAATGGATGGGAGAGTTGCTCAGTGGTTAAGCACCCCAGGGTTTAATCCCTGGTACCAAAAAAAAATTTTTTTAATAATAAGAAAGGTATAGGTACAATGATGCACACTTTGAATCTAGAAAATTTGGGAGGCTGAGGCAGGAGGATCCCAAGTTTGAGGCCAACAACATTGGCAACTTAGATCTTGTCTCAAAATTAAAAATGAGAAAGGGATAAGAGGTCTGGGGGTGTGGTCAGTGGCCCAGCACCCCTGAGTTCAATCCCTAGTAGCCCCCCAAATAAATGGAGATCAAATAATAAGAGGAGAATCTTTGTACACACATTCTCCAGAAAATGAATATTGCCAATTACTGCTGTTATCGTATCACTGTGGTTTAAAAATGTGGAACTTCCTTCCTTTAAACTGTTTATTTTACAAGTAATTTTCTGGAGTTTTGAATGGTCAGATTGGAGGGAAAAATATAGAAAAGAAAATCAGCCAAAAAGAAAGAAACCGTCTCTCTTAAATCACAGATCATGATGTTTACAGTGCTTTGGTGATTTCTTGAATCAAAGCATAGAGATGATCTTTCAGGAAAGAAATGTTTTGCCCTCCCTAAAAAAGAAATTTGTATTTTAGGAGCCTTTTAAGATCATACTTAAGAGGAAATGAATGACACATAAAATGGTGTTCTCAGTGCATACATAACACACCCAAGAGCAGAGAATGTCTGATGGTGTTGTTACATTTTGTCCTTTCCCACAGTTCACCACGAGATGCTCTTTGGTAATATTTTAGCTTAGATAGTCTGGATACATGCTCTTTTGAGACTCACTGTATTTCATATATTTTATTCCTCTTCTATGCTAAAAGAATAAGACATTTCCCAGGACAGAAAGAAAAGAGGAGAAATCAGTCCAGATGGAGTTTAGCTGGGGCAGGAAGACGGTAGACACAGCTATGAATGCACTTGGAGAGCCAAGCCTTTTCCTGCCTGTGATATTGATCAAAAGCTGGGTCCTTGTCTCCCCTGCCAATAATGAGGTCAAGGTTTTGAAAAAAAAAAAAAAAGAAAAAGAAGTTTTATTGCTTTGCTTGCAAAGAAGAAACACAGGGAACTCCTGTCCCAGAGGCCATGGTTCTCCCTGCCAGAGGAAACGCAGGGCTCTCAAAAAAAGAAGAATACAAGGGCTGGGATCCAAATATTACCATTAGAGAATATTAATTATTGTTATCAAATGTCCTTGAGAGACATGTAGCTCCAGTTCCCTGGTTTTGGAGTTTCTTTATTCTCATGGGCTGTAGTACTCTTCTACCAAAGAACACAATAGCTTAGCTTGAAACAGGAAAAAAAAAAAAAACAATATTAGTTTTGTTTTCCCTCCAGTGTTAGAGAGGGGGAGAAAAAGGAAAGAAAAAAAAATGTCAGTTTTAAAAATAATCTGCTTGCAGCAAGATTTGTACTCCAAGCATAAAGTGAACCCCATTACAACACTGCTGATTCCTGCTGCTGCTTGAGGTTCTGACGATGTCATGATGAAGCCTCAAATGTTGAGAGGCTGATTGCCTTTGACCCAGGGCTGTTCCAGGTTTGAAGGCTGACGATCTATAGGAATAGGCCATCACTTATCTGTGGGGTGACAGAGACTTGCTAGAAAACGTGTATCCTGTCCCATTATTTGGCTGACATAACAGGGAATGCTCCACTGACCTACTTTAGATTGTTCCCCTTGGTTGTGCAGCCACAGTAGTTAGGATGTCATGGAATAATATTACTGGGCTAGTGCTCTAAAATAGAACATGCCTGGGTGTGCACCTGGGTCTCAGAACATCATGAAGTAGTGTGTGTGAGGTGTGCACATGTGTAGCCATGTGCACCTGAAAGTGTCTACATTGTAAACCAACTATCAAGGACAGAGGATGGGGGAAAGCGTTTTCTCCATAGCTCATCAAACACTACCTGGTTACCCAAGCACAAAAGCAAATTAGAGATCATTCCATCACATGTGAAGTTTACATGAAATAAAGGTGCAGAAGCCTATTGCTGCCCTGCATGTCCCACCCCAACAACAGGACAACCAGCAAGTTCATGAGGGCATGTATTTTTATACATGTGCAAGTGCACACACACATGCACACACACACACACACACACACACACACACACACACACACACAGAGAGACTCGGGAAATGTGTTTCTGGTCAGGTACAGAAAGAACATTATTCAGAGTTCCCATCCATGTTCACCTGTACCTGATTCTATGCACTGTAAGATCCAACCACCGCCTTTACTCCATTTATAATGCCATAAAGAGAAGGAAGAAGAGCATGTAATTAAAACTGAAGGGGCATGTTGAGCCAGCTTGACTCAGCTTGACTATATCATTTTGCCTGACATCCCCATTTTTAATGGAAAATTTCAAGAAACATTTTATGGGCATCAATTTTTTTTCATTTTAAAAATAGAAATCATAGCCAGGCGCCATGGCACAGACCTGTAATTCCAGTGACTGGGGATATTGAGGAGGAGGATTGCAGGTTCAAAGCCAGCCTCAGCAATTGAGCAAGACCCTGTCTCAAAAAATAAAAAAAATAAATAATTAGAAACAAAAACAACTACCTGATGGGTTTGCTGTAGAGATTGCATCCAAAATGCAATAGTGCTTCAGTAAGACCTTTCAAGGCGCTTTGTTCTGTCCTATCTTCCTGCCCTGCTTTCCCCTGCAGGGGTGCATGCTACTCCCACAGGCTGCCAGTCTCCCTGGGTCTAGTCATACATATCAACACCAGAAATTTTGCTGTCCAGATGCCTTGTTGATGCCAAAATGTTTAAGTGTCTACATTGGAACAAAGCACCTCCCTCCTCCCATATCCTGCCATTATGTGGATGTCTTCTCTCCTGGTGGGACAGATGGTACCTCATCATCTTAGCTACCTGACCAAAATCTCCAGGTCCCTGCTCCTTTTATCTAGAAACCCCATCCACGATCATACTGTCAATTCTGCTTCTGAGGCGTCCCTGCCACCAAGCCCTACCTCTCTTCCATGTTGATCCTGCCTGATCCAGCCTTTGGTCCATCTCACATGAACTGGTTCAAGAACTTTCTAAATTATGTGATTTCTTCTCATCTCCATGTCCTCATTCAGTTTATACACGGCTGCCAAATCTCTTCTGAAAGTAATTTGACATCACACCCTTGTTGTTCTCAAGAAGGCTTGCCCCACCTTGTTGCCTAAAGAATTACACTCAGAGCTCCTGAGTTTTGACTTGCTTCTAAAATCTCCAGTGAGTTAGCAAAAGTGAAGGAAGGGCATCAGCCCAGCAGGTTGAAACCGAAACACTGTCCACTACTCCAGACAGTCTTTGTTCAAGGCCCCTGGTGATCATCAATAAGTGGATCATCACAAAGAAATGCAAATAAAAACCTGCAAGAAAAAGCCAGAGAGAGGTGGAAGGGTGCAGAGGAATCTGAGGGTGGATGACTTTGGACAACGCTCAATCCCAGGGTCTTCAAAATACGATCAGAAATAACAATACTACTTTATGGAATTGACTGACAATTAAAAGGATACCGGTGACAGTACAGAATGGGCTCTAAGACCCCAAAACTGCTATTATGAAGGCTGCGTTTGCAACAAACAGGTTGACAATAATTGTTAAGTCAGATGCTCAGAGAGCAATTCAGAGATGGAGAAGAGCGATGGGCCAGTCCACTCTTCAGAGACCTGAATCAATACACATTCTCTAACCTTGAGATAGAATACCGGTTCTGAAGAAAGCATTTGAAACTGCCAACACTGAAGACTTCAGGAAAAAAAAGGGAAAACAGACGATTTTTTAATACTGGGCCAGATGTTTCCCAGACGGTCATGAGAAAGGGATCATGGAGAAGGGCACCTCCCCAAACATGAAGCCAAGCATGTGCAATAGGAGAAGAGCTCAGGAGCCATGGTGTTACGATGTGAACTGATGGCCCCCGGGGGCAAAGGCTGTGGACTCCAAACACCAAGGCCCTCAGCCAACCCAACTCCCACTGCTATTTTTAAAGCCAAAGCGGGTGAGGGGTGGGGGAAGTAGAGGGAGTTTTTCCACTAGTAGTCAGGAACCGAAATAGGAAAGATCAACAGAGGCATTTATAAACAATGAATGCCATTAATTTTTTTTTTTAAAGCTTAAGTCTGAGTTGGAAATAAAGCAGTAGGAGCCAGGAGTGGGGAATATGGGCAGGAAAAGATGACCCCAGGGTCTTCACGTTCCTAACAGACCCTGTCTGCTCACTGGAGGGCATTTCAAAAGTCTCTGTATTATTGAATTTCCCGGAAAACTTGAGAACCCTCTTATTAATCGAAGTCAGGGGAGAGATGGGATGGGTTATTTTTAATCAAGGTCCCATGACTAGAGTTCCACTGTGATGGAAAAATATGTTCCCTTTCTTCCCTTTCTAACTATTGAGTGGTATCTGGAGCACAGGGGAAGTCGAAAACGTATTGCTCCAACTCCGAACTCAAGCTCTTCCTAGAATTTTGGTGAGGACAGTGACAGGAAATCTGGGGCTTCTTAGATGAGAAAGAGAAGATAATTATGAGCCCTGGTTTGAGTTGTGTCTGCTTAACTTCTCAGTGTGACAAGAAAACCATTAGACCAGGAGGTTGGAGAGGAGCACCAAGTGATGTTAGTTAGTCATATCGCTTTGCTTCTCTGAGCTTAGTTTCTGTGTGTGTAAAATGAGAGAATCGATTATATCTGAGAGGAAAAAATTGGCTTCCATACTAATTGAGTGGTGGCGATTCCCCAGGGAAGCTTCTGAAGCTGCACCAATAACTCAGTCAGAAAATTATAGTAATTAATTAGTGATATCTGCCATGCACCCCACTTGAAGGGCGTTAGCACATATGCTATGTATTTGCTATCCCTAGGCTACTGATCTCTAAGGCAGGACTTCCTAAAAACTGAATGTGCATAAAAATCATTAGGAAGTCTTATTGAAATACCTACCCTGATCTAATGGGTCGGACACTGGGTCCTGAGATTCTGCCTTCCTTACAGGGTGTCAGATGATGTAGGTAATGTCAGTCCATGGACCACACACTCTGGGTGGCAGGCTTGAAGGTATCTTTATGACTCAATGTATGACATAAAATTCAGAAAGTCCCTAAGGGCTATGCAGCAGGCCTTTGGTCCTTGGGAAAAGGAACAAGGAATTGTAGAAATATTGAGAAAATCACTATTTTTCAAAATACTTCAAACTTTGTTACATAGTTCTTCATCTCATTCTTTCTTTTTTTTATCCATAGATGCTTAATGTATACAGAGCACTCTGGTAAATAATTGGGTATGTACATATAGATACTTGAACAAAGGTATATATAAAATGCTAGTGGAAAAAAAAATGTAAGAAAATAGTAGCTCTACCTGAGGAGGAAGCAGTCAATCAGAGTTCCATAATGGATGTGGCATTTGAGAGATGACCCATTTCCTACCAAACTCATCTATAGCTCCAGGCATTACTTTCCTGCTGAGGACAGAGAGCCCAAACACACCCATTATCTTTCAAAGTGCAACAAAGTCAATTTTTTAATTTCTCGGAAGTTGATGTGTAGTCCAGAGATTAACCCAGTTTAGTCGCCACCTCTGTTCTTTGGACAGACGTATCTAGGAGGCACCCTATCCCAGGTGCAAATCAAGTAGTGCCATTACTTGTCAATTGGTCCAGAAATGGTAGTTAAAAGGGTTCTAGAGCACTTCATCTTTTTATGTCTGATTTCTAAATTATGATAGATCAAAGATCTGATACCTTGATGAAAATAGAAAATACAGTTAGGATATGTCAGTCAAACCTAGATGATGAAGGACAAAAAATGAGTAAACAAAGCATAACAGCCAGAGACCCAGTGTCCAGTTTGCATTAAATCAGACCCACTTTTGAACTCAGGCACCACCATCTGTTAGCAAGGCAATCTTGGGAAACCTTTTAAAGCTCTCTGATCCTCAATTTTCCATTTTAGTAGTAAATAATAGCTAACTTCAAGGAATCATTCATTGTGTTAGAGAAAATACAGGCAAAGTTCCTGATTCTTGGCAATCATGGGCACAGTCCCCAGGCCAAGTCACCCTGATTCTGATTGTCTCTTGGTTTTTAACCTTTCAGAAATAAAGATGGATAGTTTTTTTATGCCTAAGGAGGAAGTAGGAAATTGTAATCAGAATATCTGGGTTCAAATCTCTCCTCAGCATCTTTTCCACCATGTGACGGTGAACCAAAGTCTTCCCTTCCTCAATCCCAGTTTCCTCTTCTATAAAAGGACTGAAAATAATCCCTGGCTATACACCAGGGATTCTTGACTGGAAGTGATTTTGTCTCATAGAATTTCAAGATCTAACACATAAAAAGACACCTAGTTAAAATTGAGTTTCAGAAAAACAACAACAAATACTTTTTAAACTCAGTATGTCCCAGGCAACATTTGAGGTGCACTTGTCCTGGGCAATATGTATGATAAATTTATGCAAAAAAAAAAGATCAGAAAGTAAAATTTAACTGGACTTCCTTATTGTATCAGCAACCCCATTCCCACAGAACATGAGACAATGTCTGGAGATGTTTTTGGTGGTTACAATTGAAAGAAGGGGTGCTGCTGGCACCAAGTTGAGTAGAGGCCAAGGATGTTGCTAAGTCAGCACAGGACAGTCTCACACACACAATCAGCAACCGGCAGACCCCAAATGTCAATAGCACAGAGTGTAAGAAATCCAGCTCAGGAGGCTTAAATGTTAAAAATATATTTTTAAAATTAAATTTTTAAGGAAAAATAAAGGGAGATGGACGCTTTCCCCATATTAAGAAAGAAGCCACTAAACTCAAATAATCTGTGAGGGCTGCAGTCAGACATTCTACTGCAGAATGTGCTCTAATGAGCCCAGGGAGAGGCCCTGCCTTCAGGGGTGTTGTTTCAGGATGAAAATGAAGGCCTGCCGCCCACTGGTACTCTGGGCAAGCACAGTGCTTACAACATGTGTGTAGATGCAGAACCTGGGCCTTGCTCAATAGTGTCAGGACTCCTGCCAGAGACTTCAGCGTGGCCAGTGGAGATAGGGGAGATGCTGCCACTTCTTTCCAAAGCTGCTGGACTCCAAAACCCAAACTGCCAGTGATTCCTCTCATTTCAACATGACTTTATTTTTATTAAATTGTTCAAAAATATCACCCACTTCCTTTGAAAAAATATGTTGTTTTATTTTTAGCACAAAAAGAAAATCTTTTTTCATTATAGAAAATGAGCAAATACAAATAAGCAAAAACAAGAACTAAAGAGCATTTATAATTCCACCACCCACACAGAAATATGATGAACATCTTTCTATATGCTCTGCCAGACGTTTTTACATGCAAGTGATGCCTACTTTTGGGGGTCTTTTACCCTGATGTTGACACTTTTTTTTAGGGGGGGAGAGGGGTACTGTAGATTGAACTTGACCACTGAGCCATACCCCAGCCCTATTTTGTATTTTATTTAGAGACAAGGTCTTACTGAGTTGCTTAGTCCATCGCCATTGCTGAGGCTGGCTTTGAATTTGTAATCCTCCTGCCTCAGCCTCCTGAGCTGTTGGGATTACAGGCACGTGCCACGGTGCCCTGCTGATGTTGACAATTTAACATTATATTGTGACCATTACGTTATGTCAATCATTATTAGATTAAAAATTATCTCGGTAGCCAAAACAATATTTTGCTTACCAATATACCAGACTTTCATTAACTAATGCCCAGTTTTGCGATTTTTGTTTGTTTTCCACTTTTCAATATTACTTGCAAAGATACAGTAGGCATTTTTATAGTTAAAACATTGCAGATATAACTATTTTCTTAAGATCCAATTCTGAAGTTGAAATTGCTACATTGTGCACATACTATGGTCTGGATAAGTGTCCCCAAAGGGTAATGTGTTAAAGGTTTGGTCCCCAGGGTGATGCTATTGGGAGATGGAACCTTTAGGAGCTATGTTCTAGTGAAAGGTTCTTAGGTCTTTGGGAAGGTGCCCTGTAACACACTGTGGGACTCCAGCCACTTCCTCTTGTCTTTGCTCCCTTTGTCATGAGGCTAGCAAATTGTTCTGCCATGTGCTCCAACATATTGTGTTGCATTGTCAGAGGCCCAAAGTGATGGGCACCTGCTGCCTCACCAATCTTGGTCTGGAAACTCCAGAACCTGACCAAAAATAAATATTTTTATTAGTTAATTTTCTCAAGTATTTTGTTATAATAATTGGAAGCTGGCTAATGCAACACATGTTTAAAGCTTTTGATGCTTAGAACAGAATTGTACAGAGAAGATAACCTGTCCCGCAATTAGCCTGACAGTAGTGATCAACAGCGGTGCCATCTTCTCCCCCAGCAGGAGTGTATGAGAGCGATCATGACTCTATATACAATCAGTGATGGCAGCTTTTACTTTGGTTTTGTTTTGTTTTATCATTGCACATTTGATAGGGGGAAAATGGATAGCTGGATATTCTCATTTCAGTTCTTTGGTTACTAAATTATTTATTAGATGCTTAACTTTCTATTCCATATCTTTTGTAAGTTTTCAGTTTATGGCCTTGGACAATACTATATGTCTTTTGGCTTATTCATCTTTTCCTATTAATTTTTTAAACCTGCTTATAAATCTTTTATAATGCTGTATCATACCCTTAATTATGCAAATTGACAAATTCCTCCAACTTATCTGCCTTTAGGTTGTATACTAATGTCTATGGTTTTATGCAACCAAATTATCAATCTTTTCATATATTGCCTTCTCTCATAAAAATATGCTTTGGGTCTCTCTATTCAAGAACAAATAAGCTAGTATTTCTATTTTTTTCAACTATTTTAATATTTCAACTTTTATGTAAATTCCATCCAAATTTATTTCATAATATGCTACCAATTAAGCATCTGGTGTTTTCATCAAATAATTAACCAAGTGACTCACCATGATTTGTTGAATAATTCTTTCTTTCACTGATGATTTGAGAAATCACTTTTATCTGACAGTAAATTCATAAAGATGCCTATTTTAGGCTTTCAATTCACTACATTAATGATGATATTCACTTGTTCCAGCACTAGTAGCTCTCTGATTTAATCACTATAATGGTTTACAAAACTTTTTTTTTTTTTGCAAAAATGTTTTGCTGTTCTCAGGTACTCTTCAAGATTTATTTTACAATCATTTTGTGAAGCCCCCCACTCAAATCCCATTGAGATTTCAACCAGAATTCTGGTGCATTTGCAGAACAATTTGGAGAAAAGTGGTATCCCTTCAATAAATGTTTTTCTTTTCTTATTTAATAAGCATGCCAAGCATTACTAATATGAACCATCTTTGCTTTATTTCAAGCTTAAATAGGAATTCATTTGACAAATATTTATGTAGCAGCTCTGCTGTGCCAGGCTCTGTTCTAAGCGCTTAGGATGTATCAGTGAACTAACCAGATGAAGATATTTGCCCTCATAGAATTAATATTTTATTTAGGAAGACAATGGATATGTATGTAAGTAAAATGATGATAGATCAATCTTCAGGTGATGAATGATATAGACAAAAAAAGAAAAATGTAAAGTAGAGTGAGAAAGATCACAAGTACAGAGGAAGAGAGAGAGTTGCAGTATCCCCTGACATGTTCATGGTAAGCATGGAGCATGGCTGTTTCTCAAAAAGTTAAGTGTAATATAACCCAGCAATTCTACTCCCAGGTGTATTCTCAAAAGAATGTAAAACAAATGCTTAAATAAATACAGGTACATGCATGCTCTTAGCAGCACAGTTCACAATAGGTAAACAAAATATAAACTTATTTTATAAATACATATATGTGATACAATATTATACATCCATTAAAAAGAATGAAATACTGATCAGTGCTTTGATGTAGATGAACCTTTAAAACATTTCGATGATTGAAAGTAGCCAGACATAAAAGGTCACGTATTCTGTGATTCCATTTATATGAAGTAACTCAGAAGAAGAAAATTCGTAGAGATAGAAAACAGATCATTGGTTGCCAGGAACAGCTAGCAAGGAAGGAAGTAGAACAGCTGTTTATTGGATGCAAGGTTTCCTTTAGGGGTGATAAAAAAAAAACTGGGAACTAGGTGGAGGTGGTGGAGATGGCATAACAGGATGAACATACTAAATGCATTTAATTGTTTGGTTTAGATGGTTTGTTTTATGTTATATGATTTCACCTCACTTAAAAAAAAAACGGGAAAATTACTTAAATCATAGATCCAAGTCTGGCCCATTGCCTGTTTTTCAACAACCCACAAACATAAAAGACTTACATTTTTAATTGAGAAAAAAAAATTTAAAAGAACAATACTTAGGACACATAAATATTATATGAAACTCAAATGTCAACAGCTGTAAGTTTTAAGAACACACAGCCATGCTCAGTTCCTTATTTACAATCACTGCTAGCTATTTTCACCTTTACAATGGCAGTCTTGAAGGGTTGCAACAAAAACTGTGTCATCTACAAAGTCTACAACACAACATTTACCATCTTTCCCTTTAAAAAGAAACTGATCCCTGGTCTAACTCCACAGAAGTTTTTTTAAAAAAAAAAATCCTCCTAATCTTAGTGCCAAACTTGAAGTTATTGTTGAAGGGTTTTCTCCCAGAAAGATCCTTCACTTGCTCCAGATTCTTGAAATAGGTGTTTTCCAAAGGAGCTGGAAGCTATCGGCTTCCTCCTGATCGTCACATTTTGTCTTGATTGCCCCCCAAACCACATGTTAAAAATACCACACTAAACAGCAATAAAGGGTTTCTAATGCTGTTGTGAATGTCATAAAAACATCACTGGTGGCTTGCTCCATGTGGGAAAGATCAGCACCAGGGAGGCTTCAAGAGGGCAAGGGAGGGATGCACCAGTGTCAGTAGCGCAGATGTACTCCATGCTGACAGCCACCCTGCCATTCTTCAAGGGCTTCCCAGACCCCAGCCTGCTCTGTAATAGGAAGTTGGACGTCCGAGATAGCCATTTTTCTACAGTGTGATTGATAGAGAAGGCACATCGATCCAACTTGCTTTGCTCTTTCGTTTCTCCTTTTAATATTTTCTCTTCTTTCCCAAATGTTTCCCAGGGCAGAGCTTTGATGCTACTCTCTAGAGGATCTCTCCAGGGGAATGCCCTACTTCCCTCCGTGGGCGATCCCTAGAAAGCTGTGGGATGGATTTCATTTCCACAGCACTTGGCACGGGCTTTAACAAGCTGTTGTGATTTCCTTCGTTCGATCTCTGACTCTTAAAAGTTTTAAGTGACGTCGTTTGCTTCAGGGTTTAGAGGTCCCTTAACAGTAAATGTACCCCATTAATACATAAATTAGAGATTTTATGTAAATGTTTAAATATTATTTCAAGAATAACATTTAATATTATTCTTGTATATTTCATAAACAAATATGAATCATATTTTTAAAATAATTATTGAATGAATTCTACAAATGATACATTTCTTTTATATTTTATACCATTTTTATGTCCTGAAGGCACAACTTTTATAAAGCAAGGATCAATTTAGTTGTTTGCAGATATAAGGGAGAGAGAAAGAAATAGAACACACAGGAGAATAGAGGGGTGTATGGAGACCCATGCTTTTATCAAGATCATGCCTTGTCAAATCCTGGGCTTGCTAAGTCCAGTTCAGCCTTAAAGAATACGTAAGTTGTGGTCTCAGGGAAAGTCACCAATCAGAGTTTCAGTTGACACAGTCTGCAGCCATCTCACCATTTCTTTCACATGGCTCAGTGATCAAGTGCCTTATCCAGGGTCTCAGAGCTAAGGACTATTATCCAAACTTTTTTGTTACCATATACCTGAATTTTTCCACCTCACTGTGCTGTCTTCACAAATTACAAGTATATTTACATATGCACATATCCAAATATGAACATCCAAATATAATTTATGCATAAACACTGTAATGATTTGTAGAATATCTGCCCTACTCTTGAATGCTTCCTTTCGTCCTTCTCCATCCTGCCTATATTCTTTCTTTTAAAATAATCAACCAAGGTAAGAACATTGTTTTCATCAAAGGAGAACAATTTTCAGTGTCATTTTCAAAATTAAAAATAAGTTGCTGAAGTCAGGCGCGGTGACTCGTTCCTGTAATCCCAGCAGCTCAGGAGGCTGAGGCAGGAGGATTATAAATTCAAAGCCAGCCTCAGCAAAAGTGAGGCACTAAGCAACTCAGTGAGATCCTGTCTTTAAATAAAATACAAAAAAAGAGCTGGAGATGTGGCTCAGAGGTTGAATGCCCCTGGATTCAATCCCCAGAACCCATAAAAAAAGAAAGAAAGAAGAAAAAGTTGCTGACCCAGGGTCCGTGGCACACACCTGTAATCCCAGTGGTTTGGGAGGCTGAGGCAAGGAGGATAGCAAGTTCAAAGCTAATCTCAGCAATTTAGCAAGGCCCTAAGCAATTCAACGAGACCCTGTCTCTAAATAAAATATAAAAAGGTGGCTGGTGATGTGGCTCAGTAATTAAGTGCCCCTGGATTCAATCTCCTATATCAAAATAATAATAAAAATAATAATAATAATAATAATAATAATAAGAAGAAGAAGAAGAAGAAGAAGAAGAAGAAGTTGCTGAATAGATGTGTAACAGAAGTAGAAACAGCAATGTATGCATACATTGGCTAATGCATTTCCAGCCTTGTCTCCTAACAGGTTAATGATGTGCAAGTAATCACCAGCTTTGAAGGTTTGGCATTAGCAAGTGCAATGGGAAGAACTCTATTTCCCACACTCTCATGCTTCATGTTCTCAAGGGCTTGCACTGGGCTGCAGACCACTAGAGCCTTTAATCCCTTATTCAAATCTGTTATGGGGACCTGCATCTCTACAGTGGAAAATGACAGTTCCTCTTTGTTGCCTCCAAGAACCTATTTTATGTAATCCACCACAAGTGTGATCAGAATGCCTCTTTCAAAGAGGTATGGGAACAGGATAGTTGCAGCTCTAGAATTTTCTCAGGAAAACTTTAGTTACCTGGAAATTCTTGCTACTTCTCATCCAATCCATCTTGATTGACTATGTGGTTACGTATTTGTTATTTTTATTTTATCCTTATCAAAGACTGAAGAGGGTCGTAAATACCTCCTTTCAATTTCAGTAGAAGAAACCTGAAGTCGATCTGCTGATATGCAGAAGGCTGGGGGAGAAGGGAAGAGAACTGGACTTCAGAACTGGTGTCTTTCCCCACTCACTGCATATCCTTGGGCTTCTGTTCACTATCTATTAAAATGAGGAAATGAAAATTCTTATCTCACAGGACTGTTGGAATCTTAAAAGAAAAAGTTCCAGTACTGGGCTCCCCAGCTAGTGATTTCTGTACTCAACATTTGTTCATTCTTTCCAGTGAAGTTACCAGTTGTGGTTATCCTTGCCTTCCTGAGTTAAATGGTTTAAAAAAAAAAAACATAGCATTTTACATACAAAATGTAATGTTCACTTATTAATAAAATGAGGTTATATCTAGGAAATGTTTAACATGGTAATCAAGAGCTCAATAATTTTTAATTCCTTTCTGCAGAATCAGGAATTCAGGTTTCTAACTTCTAGTACAATGTTCTTTCCTCTCAGATGAATGTGTGTGTGTGTGTGTGTGTGTGTGTGTGTGTACATTCAGTGCAAGCTCCCTCAAAATATGAGTTCTATTTTTTCCTTTCCATTTTTTTTTCTTTCAAATTATTCTTTTTCCGTATAAGGAGGGACAGAATCATTCCCAGTGGCTTCATTTGGCTTAGTTGACTTTATGTGACTTTAGAATCTTTAAATGGGTATATCAAAGAGAAACAGCATGTGAGGGTAATGGAAATACATTCCATGTTCTGTTCATATTTTTTAAATCCCACTGTGAAGCACTGGCTTCTTGAAATCATCCTGGGATTAGATTTCTGAAGCCATGAGTTTTTCATAGTAGCACTAAAGATGTACTTTTATGATTTATTTGTGGAAATCAAGCTCCTCCATGTGACCATTCAAGACATCATTTATATATGTTAAGCCAATTGCTTTTTCTTTGAGTTTTTACATGAAACTATGACAAAACTGTCATGCTTAAACACTCCTATAGTTAGGTATGTGTTGGTCTAGCATAGCAGGTACTTCTGGGTGCTATGTATGAAGTAAAAGCAATGATAGAATCCCACACATCTCTTTCTCAGGCATAACAAAGCATATTGTAGGTCACCTGGAGGACATGACACTTGGTGACAATTCATACCATAAGGAGGAAGCAGAGGCCCATGTGAACTGTTACCTGGGAGAAGACCTCAAGCAAAGCCACAAACATTGAAGAGCACAGCTACCTTGATCCTGCCAGATGTCAACATCTGCTTTGAGAAAGGTGTGAAGAGCTAACAGCAGAAAAGAGGGAGTGAGTTCCAGAATCAGCCTTCATCTGGCTTCCTAGTCAAGCAGGCAATTTAAGGAATAGTACCAGACCTGGATTGGAGAGTACCCTGGAGCTTGGAGAGTTCTGGGTCCCCACAAACCAGGATGCGGCCACATTGCAACATTGGTATAACAATCAAAACCAGCCCACACAGTCAAGATCTGCAGGCAGTTCAAACCTTGTGGTCCCAACCTGAGTCCACACCCCAGGAGTCAGGGGCCACAAGAAGTTTAGCTCTTTTTATAGTATTAGTGGGGTAAAGCCCTAATAAATTCTCTTAGCCTGGATATTTGTCTGGCCCAGGCGTGGGTTGAAATATCCCTCCAAAGAGAGAATAATGTAGGTCGTGCCAGGCATTTTACTGGTCACAGTAGAGCCAGAAGTGAATATACACATGTTTCAAGTCAGGTCCCACATGGAGGAGGAGATGGCTTGGTGTGATAGGTGCTCTAGCAACACTGAGAGCCCGAGGAGGATGATGTGTTCTGCAGTTGCAGAGGGAGGGAGGGTATTAGGCAGGAGGCTTTGGATTGTACACAGAGATAGTTCATGCATTAGAAGCTATTTATTATCTGAACAATGGACAATGCTAGGTGTATTGTTGTCTGTTTTTAGAACTCAGCAACAGTTATATTCTTGTCTTTAGTTTAAAAATATTGACTCTATCATTTTTACTATCATTTGTATAGATCCTAGCCTTTAAGTACCAAGGGTCTACCCGAGCACCCAAAGCTTACCTATTGCTTTTGCTTTCATGTTTCCAGCTTTGAGATTCTTTTGTCAAATGGCCATTTAGCTCTCTCTGGGCTCTGTACACTCTTGATACAGACATTCCTAGTAGGCTCCTTTACTAGGACTCAGTAGTAGCTAAACCAATAAGATCAGGGGCCTGGAAAAATCTTTGGACTATCTTGCTTGTATTTACCTTGAAATCATTTCTAGATATTGTATGCAACCTAAGAAATATTTATGGCCATACAGTAGTCTCTTCTTGGCCATAGTTTTGCTTTCCTCCTTTTTAATTACCTATGGTTAACTGTAGTCTAAAAATATAAAGTAGAAAATTCCATGAACAAACAATTCAAAAGTTTCCAAATGTGCATACCTTTCTGAGTAGTGTGATGAGATCTCATGCTGTCCATTCTGTCCTGCCCAAGTGTAAATTATTCCTTCATCCAGTGTATCAATGCTGTATGTGCTACCTGCCCATCAATCACTTAGTAGCCATCTCCATTATCAGACCAACTCTCATAGTTTCCCTGTACTTGTGTTCAAGTAAGAAGGTCGGTAATAGCCAAAGGCTACATCACAATACCTGAGTCATTCATTCACTTCATCTCATCACATGGTATCATCTCACATCCTCACTAGAGAAGGATGAGTTCAGCCCAAGAAGATATTTTGAGAAAGAGAGACCTCATTCATGTGACTTTTGTTACAGTGTATTGTTCTAATTCTTCTATTTTATTATTAGTTATGGCTAATTTCTACTGTATCTAATTTGCAGATTAAACTTTATTCTGTGTATGTATAGTAAAAAAAACATCGTCTATATAGGGTTGGGGACTATCCATGATTCCAGGCTTCCACTGGGGTCTTTAATATATTGTCCACTAAGGAAAGGGAGTACTACTGGATTTACAGATAGACATACACCTGCATACACACACACACACACACACACACACACACACACACACAGATACATTTATACATGAAATATATGTGTGTGGGTGTATATGTGAGAATAGAGTTTCCCAACTCATAGTAAAAGGTGTTTTATTATCTAAGCTACAACAATTTTCATCAAATATATTATATAAGAGTAATTCTGTGATTCTACAAACTGAAAACAAACTAAATATTAGTTGACTATTAATTTAAATACTATGTTATGATTACATTTACTTTCTTACACAAACATTTTTTTTCATTCTCCAAATTGCTTCTGCAATTAAGAGACCTAAATTGTAAAGCATTATTTTATCTTTAACTTTGACATTATATGAAATTTGGCTAAGGACTAAGCAATGCCCAAATTGCAAAATGTTATCAAAATTAGTCTGGCCAATTGTTTAACATACATATGTGATAAATTTCATTTAACAAGAAAACAGGAGTATGTCATTTAATGTAGTAGATTCAGTCACCAGCCTTGAGAAAAAATTTTTCAAAAATTTCTCCCAGCATATGTGTAGACTTCATGTTCTAGAGCTTTAACATTTGATTCTCTATGGACAGCTCATTATTGATAGTGGTGAACAATATACCATGTTCATGAAAAAGCTCAGAATCTGACACTTAATGGGTACCTTATTGACTTGCATTGGTCCATTTTAAACTCCATTTGACTATTATGACTAACATGCTCAATAATTTTAATCATAACTCATGAAACTCTTAGCTTTAACCCAGAACTTCAAATTTCAAGGGAAAAACTGATGACTTTGTAATAACTGGCCCCATGCTTTGCCTATATCTAATATGCTGGGAGTCATATCATTCCAAGGTTCCAAGGGGCCAACTTGATCCTGTTTCCAGAGATTTATTTATTTATTTATTTAGTCACAGTAGTATATAAGAACAGTTTCAAGACAGGTTGTACTTGAAATGGAAGCTGTCCCATCTCAAATTCACTTCTAAAAGGCAGCCACTTTCACTTCTAATTTTTCCCCTTGCATTTATGTGAATAGTTCTAAATGCTGTGATCTGCTGCTATTTATTGATTAATCAAACATTGATTGTCTTCCTGCCATAAAAGAGAGATTCAGCTCTCAGACCACCAGCACCATCTCTTATTCTTTCCTTCCTTGTGCTGGCCTTTCCAAAAGAGTTATATCACAATCTTTGCCCCCTTGCTCCCTCTTCCCAAGTACTTTTATCATAATTTTGTGCTAACTAGATGGTCAATTTATGCATATGTATGACTACTGTTAATTTCTAATTCAAGTGTTACATTATGATTACATTTCTTTTCTTACATTTTATTTTCCTCAGATTGAAGTTGCCTTTTTACCTACTGAATTTTTTTCATGCATCTGTACATTTTTCAAATGCTTCCACAGATTTCTCAAATGCCAAGTTCTTTTATAATAGTCAAATCTCAAAATAATCAATAAACTTTTAAGTCCCCTCCCCCATTTTATTTTCAGCATACTGCCTTACTTTATCTTGCAGCTCCAGTCTACACCTATTGCAGAGCTGTGATATGGGGATATCATTTATCTCTCCTCTGTGTCAGCTCTGTTGTGCACTAGATCTGATATTCTTCTCTTTTTTGATTTATTCCCTCATTTTTTAATAGGCACATTATCCAGCAATTTCTTTAAGATCATGGGTAAAGTAAACATTTTGAAATCCTAAATACATATTTATTCAACCTTCACCTATGTTTGATAATTTGGCTGGGTATAAAATTCTGGGGTGGAAAATATTTTCTCTCAGAATCTTGAAATTTGACAGTTTTCAAAGTTCCATGGCCTTCTAGTTTCCAAGTTGCTTTGAGAAATCTAATGCTATCTTCTATTAAACTGCTTACTATACTGTCCATTGCTTTCTATCTCTGTATGTTGAACTCACTTCTACACTAACTACTCTTCTAAGTAAACTTGTTCTTTGGAGTTTATGCCATTTTTAAAAAAATACCTTGACTTTAGCTTTAGTGAAGTTTTGATATAACTAAATGGGAAATTCTTTGACCAGTTCACCATTTCTTCATTTTTTACCCAAAGTACACTGAAATCTTTATTTCTAGGATTTAAACCTATTAAATCCTTTAATGTGTGTGTGTGTGTGTGTGTGTGTGTGTGTGTGTATTACTCTATATATTATTCTTTTGATTGTGGGCAGCAGCAGCAGTGAGATCCTGACTATAGCTCAACTTCTAAATTTTCAATTTTGTGAAGGTGTGAAAGCCACATGCATTCAATAGAAACAATACATCAAATTTGATATTTTTGCCTTGTTAATAATATACTACATATTATTCTTGTGATTGTGGGCAGCAGCAGCAGTGAGGCACAGCTCCCAATCTGCCACATGGTCACAACCAATATTCTTCAGTGTACTATGCTACTGAACTATGTTTTTCTGTAGGTCAAGTGCACCACATGCATTTTTTACTTAATATTTTCAACTTATAATAAGTTTATTTATTAGGATGTAACCCCATTATAAGTCAAGGAGCATCTGTAGCATGACAGTATTCTATTAGCAATTCTGATGGTACGTAGACTATTCCCATTTGGTGATGAGATAGTGTAGGATCCAGAAATATCGCAGGGATTTTTTTACAATTTAAAGAATCTGTACTAGACATATTCAAATTTAAAACTGAGTTTTTCTTCTCTGCTCCAGCCTAAGGCACACATAATACAATGTACTTGCAATGGAAGTCACAAGTAACAAAATAAGTCAGACCATGGCTTCTCTGTGTCTTGCTAGAGTAAACTAATGTCACTGCTGTGATGTGAATCATTCCTTTGAACTATTCTCTGAACTTCAGAGCACAAGCTCTCCTCTTTAATCACTTTTGTTATTCCACAGTGGAAATTGAAACACCTAAAACCAAATAATTGCTGGTGGTCTGACTCATACAAAACAGGGGAGTGTACGAGAACAGACATGGAAAACCGAAATCATTGTGTTTGGGTTTGAAGGAAAATTTACCTTAATATATAATGACACTATTTCAGAGTCTAGCACACAATGAAACAACTTTCATCTTTGACGTTTCTACTTAAGTTTCCACATCGGGCACAAATAGCATTCTCTCATTTGAAAATGAAAAAAAATAAGTAATTACTTTTCACATCTCGTCTTTTGAAAGCATAGCCGTTTCTTTCTGCTAAGTGATTATTCTCAAAAAGAAAAGGGACTTTCCAACCACTATTTATGAACACATACCCAATAATTTATGGTGTGTGCATGTGTCACCTCAGCTTTCTGTCAGCAGAAAGAGGCTTTGTATTACACAATGCCTTCCCAGAAGGAGAATTCAGGCAACACCTGCAAAATCACTTCTAGTTCAAAGGTTTGCCCATTGCTTTTCCCAGGTGAGTTTCAGGTCCTTGCACTCCCTTTTTTATCATTGAACTCACCCCAACTTTATCTCCATGTTGGCTAAACAGATGGAGAGGAAATATTTGGGTCAAGCAGTGCAAGAGTGAAAGTAGGCAAGACCTAATCTGACTTGGGGCAAATCATTCAAACATACCCTTGAGGCTTCTAGTCTTTGGATATTTAGCTTTTGAATACTTTTTCTATGTTGCTGGTGAATCAATTTCAATAACTATCTCACACCAGTCATCATTGTTTCACTGCATATGTGACTATGAAAGAATTTTTTCATTAATTTATTTAATGCAGCCAGGCCCAGTGGCACACATCTGTAATCCCAGCGGCTTGGGAGGCCAAGGCAAGAGGATCATGAGTTCAAAGCCAGCCTCAGCAAGGTGAAGCACTGAGCAACTCAGTGATGCACTGTCTCTAAATAAAGTACAAAAAAGGGCTGGGGGTGTGGCTCAGGGGTTGAGGACCCCTGAGTTCAATCCCCAGGACCAAGAAAAAAAGAGAAAGAAAATGATTTAATGTATGTTTATTGGGCATCAGGCTCAGAGTGAAATATACAAAGGCAAATAAACAGACATGGTCCTAAGCCTCATTGAGTTGACAGTCCAGAGGGAAAGGAAGACAGAAGCAAGTTCTCAAGTAAATATTAATAGTGATAAATGTTATAAAAGATAACCACAGCATTCTGGGAGGAAGGATAATAGGAAAAAGATAATTTAGGCTGGAAAGAACAAATGTTTTTAAGGAATCTTGATTGAAAAAAATATACAACAGATGCAAATATGAGGGGTCACTTAGCCAAGAGAAGAGTGGTAGAAACAGCATCCCAGGCAAACAGAGCTGTAGGTATCAAACCTTTCGGAATTTAAGAGTTTGCACACTCAAGAAACTAAAAGAAGGCCACATGACTAAAACCTAGTGAACCAGAGGGGTTGGCCTGAGATAGAGTCAAAGGTGGGCTCCCACCACAAAGCTTTGCCACCATAGTGAACATTTTGTATGACATCAGAAAGCCAAGAAGAACCTGCTCAAAGATGTTTAAGCAAAGGAAAGAAGTGACTAAATTATATGATAAAAAGGCCACTCTGGCCACTATAGATACATTGAGTTATAAAAGGGGAAAAACATATGAAGGGGATGAGAGCACATTGGTGGGGGGAAAGGTGGGATTTTTAATCTTGGGATACCCTCATTTTGGATCTGGAGTCAGTTGTCATAGTTAGTTGGTTGCCTGTGGACCCAGAACTCATATTACATGGACATATTCACTTTGATAACTCCACCCTAGAGACTATTTTAGTAGAGAGACCCAGTGCCCCTCCAGGTGGTCTTCTTGGGCAAAAAATCTGTTTAATCCTCATCGGTGCTAGCACAACATTTGACCTCATGCACCCTTTTCCTGACAAGCTTTCAGAGTGCCAGCCTTGCCAGCCACATTCTGATCCATGAACGCCATCTTCCTACAGCTCCCACACTCCACACACCTGTCTGGCCTCCCAGTGCCTCTCCTTGCCTCAGCCTTGGGCTTTGGTGCAGCACTAAAATGACCAGGCAGGGGCTGGTATCTGATCGAGTCCTCTCTCCCTATTGCAGGAGACCATCAACACCCCTTTCACACAGACTTTACCATTTCCCCTGTATCAGTTATTTTCCTGAGGTTTTTTCTAAGACCTCAAACCTTATGACAGGAAGGCAAGCAAGAATGGGTAAAACAATAGGACCTGCACCACTCACCAAGAACTAGAAAAGTAAAAACGGGTGGCCTGTACAAAGAGTAAGGAGAGTAGATCTTGCTAGTTTTAATTAAGAGGAAAAAGAAATGGAGAGAAACCAGAGCAGATAACTTAGGTAGAAAAATGTAGGAGACAGTTAAAGAATTTACCATTGTCTTTTTTTCATTTGGGAAGTTGAGTGGAAAAGTCATCAGAAAGAACTTCCTGGTTATTGGAAGAACCTCTTTTACAGCAATTTAAAGGGGTATCTAGGAAAGGATAGGCTGTATCCTAACCAAAGTTTGCCCTGTGCCTAACAGGAACAAATGCCAAACACGGACTGCGCTGCAAAGCCTGTAAGATGAGCATCCACCACAGGTGCACAGACGGCCTAGCACCCCAGCGGTGCATGGGCAAGCTGGTAAGGGCTCATGCCAACAGGAAGCCCCAGACTCCCTGCCCCAACTCCAACTCCTCTTTAGCTCTGAAGTCACCCCAGCATCCCTGTCCTGCTCACTTGGCTCCCTAGTTAGCATAAAGATAAAGAAGAGTGGAGCTAAGTCAACCCTCTAGACAAATGCTGTACATTAGAGGGAGTCAGGGTCCTTAATAGAATGACTGTCTTTTCCCAGGTTGGGACTTTCTCAGTTTTAGCATTGCAATCTTTATCCGGGGACTGTTCAGATTTTTTTCAAAGTAGAAGTCATGCATCCTAGGAACCCCACTGTCCCAGGCAAACTAATGTCATTTGTTAGTTACCCTAGAGCTTAATTGGCTATCAACTCAGTGAGTTTCAAAAGAGGTCTACAGCCAACCCCCAGCAAAACTGAAACAGAGCTATAATAGTCTTCACCACTTTAACAGTCATGTTAGCCAAATGAAGAAAGGTCTGATGGTCTTGTCATTCTGAGCTGATCCTACCATCTCAGGAGTGTGGGCTTCAGTCCTGATGCCTCACATTGATAAAAAGCAACCCAGAGCATGTCTGAGGGTATTTGAAACTAGGATGGCCAAAGATTATACCAATGGTATCTACTATAGAAAATAATTCACTGGAACCTAACAACTGTCTTCAAAAAATGTAAGACCATCACATAGAATAATAGTTCCACTGTCTTTTCTGGCTTAGGGAAAAGACTTAGTATCAATAGTTGCCACGTCTTAACACTCAGATATAATATCACCAAAGACCTGCCTCCAGGGCTAGGGAATGTTCCTGTCACCTTCCTGTCATTTTCAGTGCTCAGATAAAGGAGGACAC
Source organism: Ictidomys tridecemlineatus (assembly GCF_052094955.1). Taxonomy (NCBI): domain Eukaryota; kingdom Metazoa; phylum Chordata; class Mammalia; order Rodentia; family Sciuridae; genus Ictidomys; species Ictidomys tridecemlineatus. Next base: position 25,580,415 of record NC_135478.1, on the reverse strand, counting down.
CACTTGCCAGGAACACGGGAGAAGATCTCAGGATTCTAGTAGAAACCAGGTCACCAAGTTCCCTTCTAACACGGGGAGTTCTAAGTCCAGGTTCTTACAAAGTTTATCCACTTACTTTGATTGGCAGTGTCCTTTTTTTTTTTTTTTCTCAAATCCCTTCCACTTTCACCTGTTCCCCTTCTCCTTCTTCAGTGATCATTCTCACAAGCCAAGACAAAGATCACGGATGAGAGATCACAAACACAGAAGAGAATCCAGAAAGAATAGAAGATGATTCTGAGGAAAACTCTTCAGATATGCCTTTAGGTCTTGGGGTCTGCTTTCTTATGCCCAGGACTTTATGAATTTAATAAAGCACAATCATAAACTGTGGTCAAAGAATGCAAAGCAATCCTTTGTCCTGGGAGATAATGAGCACATGGCACACAGCAGAAGCTGCAGTACATAGCAGGGGGAGAAGAATTAGGATGTCAAGCCACGGCCAGGAAATTGCGATCTAGATAGGGCATAACTTGCTTATCGCCATCCATCTTTTCTCCTCCCCACTCCCCTTTCAGCAGTGAGTTATAGAATTAATAGGACAAGTCAGCATCTTAAAGGGAGACACCAACTGGTTTTATAATTTTAGGACTCAGGTGATTTTCTCCATCTCTTCAATGACATTAAGACCCTCTCTTTCTTATTCTCTCTCCAGCCAAAGGGGTTTCGGCGTTACTACAGCTCCCCCTTGCTCATCCATGAACAGTTTGGATGCATTAAAGAAGTTATGCCCATTGGTGAGTTGGACAATGATGAGTTGAGTTGGGTTTTGAGCTACAGAGTCAGTAATAGGTGCTGTCCTCCAAGGACTTCTAATGGCATTTGCCAGTAAATGGATGGAACTGGAGAATATCATATTAAATGAAGTAAGCCAGTCCCAAAAAACCAAAGGCGGAATGTTCTCTCTGATATGTGGATGCTAACCCACAACAAGGGAAGGGAAGATTAGAAGTTCATTGGACTAGACAAGGGGGAATGAAGGGAAGTGGGGTTGAATGGGAATAGAAAAGACAGTAGAATGAATCAAACGCATCTTTCCTATCCTTATATGTGAATATACAACCAATGTAACTCCACATCATATACAACCACAATAATGGGTTCCTAATTGGAACAAGTTATGCTTGTTCTATGTATATATGATACGTCAAAATATATTCTACTGTCACATATATCTAGAAAGAACAAATTTAAAAAATAAAACAGTGGCTGTCTTTGTTTGGTGGCTGCTTGGGTTGTAATTGTTTTGCTGGGGGAGAAACAGAAGGTGGACCAAATTCTTCTTCAGAAAACTTTCATCCTGATGAAGTTTGAAAAACACTCACGTCCCAAGGGCTCCTGATATGCTTTCTCAGTCATGAGCAGCACGGAAGAGTGGCAAGAGCATGGGGCATAGCTTCTCAAAGACCTGTGTAGAACTGGTGGCCTACTGTTCTCTGCACAAATAACTGAATCTGTCAGATCCTACAAACTGAGAAGGGCAATCGCAATCACTGTTTTCATAATTGTTGTGAGACAGATAGATAGATGGATAGATAGACAGGGATACATACAATATATAGTATCTGATATGACAGTATATCTGATATACATATAACATATACTGAGTATATACTATAGACAATAAGTATGAAGTGGGAACTCAGGAAATCTCACTTATTCTTTAATGAGGACCTAAGTAATGCCCTATATTTATAGTTATTCTGGCTTAGATTTCTTCTTTTATAATACCTTCCAATTTTCTTCTTTCTTTTTTTTTTTCATTCTGTCCCTAAAAGTTGCCTTTTGGGTTGGACAGGTTTTAAAGTAGAAATTTATAAACTGGAAACCTTTTAATTAGAAATCTATGAAGCCTGGTGATTTCAAATCCCTGTGAAAAAAACACTTGCCCCCTGTGGCAAACACTGTGTCTCAAGAAGGTGCCTTAGTGAGCAGAGCCTCCCTCTGGAGGAAATGAAACCAACGGGTCTCTGGAGTCCTGGGGATGGATCAGGAAAGAGGAAAACCAATCACTCAGGGAAAGTTTCAGAGCAGAGTCCTGGCTGGAAGTTCTGGGTGCCATGGTGAATGTGCACATGGTGGTGTGGAGGTCACGTCTGTGCGGGAAGCTGGACCTTCCCCAGGGCTGGCAGGTCAGCTACTTCTCGGAGGATGATAACCCAGGAGTGATGTGTGGTGGGCGGGGTGGGCCCTCACCGGTGAGCTTTCTCAGAAAAGCTTTCTCTTCTGTTGCAGCCTGTGGCAATAAGGTGGACCCTGTCTACGAGACCCTTCGCTTTGGCACTTCCCTGGCCCAGAGAACGAAGAAGGGCAGCTCTGGCAGTGGCTCTGATTCGCCTCACAGGACCTCTGTAATTGTCCCCTTCCCCCCTCAGTTCACCCATGGTGTCTCAGGCAGGGCCAGCCTCAGGTGCAGCAGTGTAAGGGATTTCACCCGAATGTGCCATGAGGATGATTCTTCTGAGAGTCAGGCTACCTCCAAAGGGTAACTCAAAGTGCTCTGGGCCACTAAGGGCTGACTTTCTGTTGTCAATGCCCAGGGCACGTTTTACTTTTCAAAGATCATTCTCTTGGCCTCATGACTTTTCCCATATACTGGTTTTGGTTTTTTTTTTTTTTTTTTTTTTTTGCTTTTGTTTTTGTTTTCATCCTCTCACCAATATTAGATGGCATATCAGTCAACACTTAAGAAATATTTGGCTGAGTCAGACATGGTGGTACACATCTATAATTGCAGTGACTGGAGAGGCTGAGGCAGGAGGATCCCAAGGTCAAGGCTAGCCTCAGCAGCCTAACAAGGCTCTAAGCAATTTAGTAAGACCCCACCTCAAAATTAAAAAAAAAAAAAAAAAAACAGGAGATGGAGCTCAGTGTGAATACACCTCTGGGTTCAATCTCCATCCCCGCCACCTCCACCCAAAAAAAAAAGAAAGAAGAAAGGAAGGGAGAAAGGAAGGAAAAATAAAAGAAATATTTGACTCAAACAATGGGCAAAAACAGAAGGTCTGGATGTTTGCATTTCTCCTTCTGGCTTTATCCCAGTTAAAAGAGATAGCTATTTCTCACGTTTTCTCACTCCTTTCTAAGACAGAGTGTGCCTTGATTTCACAGAAAAACAGCCCTCCCTGGAAATGCTTGACCTGTCACTCAGTAGAACCTCTCTCCAAGGGACACTCACCCTCCCAAACACCTCTTTTGTTTCATCTGACCTAAACTGATGGTCTAATGTATTTCTGTGCCCACCCTGTCTCTGGCTCTCCCATTCATACTTTCTATAAATGGCCCAAGATGCCATACAACTCTCCAGCCCTTGCTGAAAGCCACCATCCCTCCTAAAAAATGGCAAGGACTGTCCAGTGCACATGGCCATTCAGGAGGGCCTGCATAAGGTTGCAGGACTGGGACTTTAGGGTAGGACACAGATGAGCCTCCAAATGGTCTACTCCTCTGAGTCATCATCAGGGCTGAGCTGAGGCAGCTCCCTCACTGGCTGCAGGTCTATTCGTAAGATAGTCTGACACTCTAGGCAGGGCATGGGAATAGGATTAAGCCTGCAGGTAGATGCGTTTGTGGGTCCCTGATGCTGCATGGTCGTTCTAGAAACCAATTCACTGAAATCTCTGTTCTTCAGAAACTCCTCTGATTTATCTCACTCAAATAATTATAAAATAATTTTTAATCTTTTTCCTGGATCATGCATAACATTTATGCTAATGAGGTTTTTCTTTTCCCCCCGTTTTTTTTTTTTTTTTTTGCAATTTAACACACACAAATAAAGAGCCCACATTTACTAATTTTTGAAAACCAAACCAATAGAGGAGAAAGTTGAAGGTGGTGGCATTATTTTAAAATATAACCTGAATATGCCTTATGCCATTTTATTAAAAATAAAAACATAGGATATATATGTGTTCAGGATATTACAATAACCATGCCACATGAAAGCTGAAGGATTTCATAGTAAGGTGGAAATGTTTAGCTTCAGGAGACACTGCCTCAAAGCAGTGAGGATATAATTTGTGACAGTTTAAGATACCTGAATCCCTATTATCTTTGCAGAGAGATTATTATCATTTGGCAGTTTAGAAGATAATTTTAATTCATTTATTGAATGAATAATTAAAATGGTGCTAAATGTAATTTTGAAAAAATATATAAAATGTATAGGAATAGGATTTATATGATAGTCATGCATCATATGCACTTTAGTCAATGACAGACAACATGTATGGTGGTGGCCCCATAAGATTATAGCAGAGCTGAAAACTTCTTATGGCCTAGTATTTTTACTGTTCTATGTTTACAGATACAAATACTTATCGTGGTATTAAAATTGCCTACAGTATTCAGTACAGTGACATGTTGGTCAGGTTTATAGCCTAGAAGCAATAGGCTATGCCATATTGCCTAGGTGTGTATGGGCCATACCATCTAGCTGTGTGTAAGTGCACTCAAGAATGTTTGCACAATGACAAAATGCATTTTTCAGAACATATACCTGTTATTAAGTGATGCATGGCTCTACAGAAACTTGTTATGGCTACATGGGTAAGGTAATGATAATATAATAATAACTACATAAAGTATTTGCTATGATATAATAATATACATAAAGTATCTAGCATAGGTCCTGGAATAATTTGCACTGAATAAATGGAAGTGGTTGCTGCTTTATTTTCACTGAGCATCCAAGTCTTAGCTGGATTTCCTTTAAACCTAAGTTATGAAGTTAAACAAGGGTGTCATCCATTCACGAGGATTTGAAAAGAGTATTTTCCAAAGCCCTCCTTTGACAGGGCCTACGCCCAGGCTTTGTTGGAAACCCATGACTCATTGGAGGTTCTGCTGTTCTGCTCAGCTCATCTTCTCTGACTCAACTTCCACTTGCTCTTTAATTTGGACTTTTCCCAGGAATCTGCTTTTGCTTGGTCTTCTTGTTCTACATGCTCTTCCTGGTTGATCTTTACATTTATCTTTTCTAATCATTATCACTAAGCTTAGATATTTCCAGTCCTAACTTTTTGCCAAAGCACAATGCCAGTCCTACAGATACCGCAACATGAGCATATCTACACTGTTCTTGTGCTCCATTGGTGATTATGTTCCACGAGGCAGAACTCAGAAATACGTATCCTAAGTGCCTTTCTCTGTCACCAACTATCAGGACTTGAAACTCATTATCTCTCACCCAGATTACAACAAAGAAATATTTATGCTACTTTATTCATTTTGAGTGTACTCTTAGCAGCATCTCAAGTTGTATCATCCCTTAAATACGTGCACAATTTTCCTAATTAAAACACTTCTTCCGGAAGGACAATGCCCAAACTCTTCAGCATGGCTGATACAGATGAGCACTTGAGAAATGGTTAAAGAATGAGAAAGAATCAATAAGGGTCTCTTGATGGCCCCAGGATCCTTTGGGCTCCACATAACACTTAACTTCTCACATGCAAGCTCCCATGATACAAAGCTTTTCTTTTTTTTTTTTTCCTGAATTCACTAAGCTCTTGACATCACATCTTAGAAAATATTTCCCTCTACCATTGCAATTCTTTAAGATATAACTTGATTTCTATCAAATAAAAAGTAGAGTCCCCAGACTCCCTCAAGCATAACCCAGCCATTCCTTCCACAAGCTTTCAAGATCTCCTTTCTTATTGGATATACTTGATTACACAGTAATTATCTTCTTTTGCATCAATTTCCTTAACTAGATAGTAAGTGGCTATACATCAGGGGCTCCTTCCTTATGTACCTCACTACACCAGGACCTTGCAGGGTCTCCGGCACATAGTGAGCACTTGAGAAATGGTTGAAGAATAGAGAAGAATTAATGAGGGACTCTTGAAGACAGACCTCAGAATCTTCCAGGGTCCACATAACACTTCATTTCTCACAGCCAACCTCCAGGAACAGCTCTCTGAAAAGCCATGCTCTGTCTAGTCACCCACACGTTGTTGTCTCTAACTCTGCAGATAACATCCCCCAGCGCTTCCTGCTTTGGCTGGGCACCTCTTCCCTGTTCCCTGTTCTCCCATAGCAACTGATTTATATAATGCTTAGTAATTTTTGCTTTTTTGTTTAATTGTCCTCTCGCTTTTCCAATCACCTCTTCCACTAAGACAGAGCTGCTTAAATGCAAGCGCTCTGTTTGCATTTTATTTCCAACACTTTGTATCTGTGATTCTCAGACTTTGGTGGGCATCAGAATTCGATGGGGAACTTAATAACAACACAGAGGGAGAGGTTCTACCCTATGTGAGTTTTATCAGCAACCCAGATTGATCCTAAAACCCACTAAAATCCCAACACCCACCAAAATTTGAGAAACATTCATCTACGTAGTGGCTGTCCATTACAAATTCTCACTGAATCTCTCACTAAATCTATGGTGTATTAAAAAAAAAAAAAAGAACAAACACCAAACTCTCTAAACTTCTAAGAAGGACCTAAAGCTGGCAGTAAATTTGAATTAAGTACTTAAGTTTGGTTCCAAGGAAATCAGCCCTGCCAGCTCCTTCCTCTTTCTTTGTCTTATTCACAGTTGCTCTCTGTGTGGACAGCTTTTAAATCACACACTTACAGCAACCAGAAGGGTGGATCTAAAGCTTGGAAACAAGATCAAAGGATGATAACCCTCTGCCAGATCCTATCGACCACATCACACCTTTCTCAAGGGAATGGGAAAGACCACTGCCAATGAGTGGCTTCCCCCAGAGCCACATAGAGCTGGTTTGCAGCCTGTACCCTTTCACCCATTGTTCCTTACAAGTTTTTGTAGCTACCACTTAGCAAGCCAAAAGAAAAGCCCAAATAAAACTAACCAGAGCGAAGAGAGACTTCTCTCCACTTTGACCTGCATTTTGACCAGACTTGCATTCTCTCACGTCTCTGATGAGAACCAATATATCCTCATTCCTCTCCAACATAAGCATTTCCCACTCTTATATGAGACCCGCATTCGAGAAAAGGTAAACAGAAAGCCAGGGTGAGGCAAGGGTGGAGAAGAGGCTCCCCAGACATGACCTTGAACTATCCATATAAAGAGTAGGTGGCTGACTGCTCCTGCAGTTCTTAGCTTTGCTGATCATAGGACAAAGAGACATCCTGAGACACATTCCATAGTTCGCAGTGAACATTTTAGCCTTCATTTTTGGCTAACTCTAAGAAGCAGCAAAACCATCAGAGGAATAACTGGAAGGATGCTCAGTTCACTTTTATCTCTAAAATACCTTTGTTTCTAACAACATCTGGACCCTGTAAACTGATTTTAGGAGCAAAAAAGCACAGTTTCTGATTGTGTCAATAGGGTGTCATTCCTCACTGTCCAGTTATTCTAGTACTGATTCCATCAGTAAATATTTGTTGGAGTTTTGCTTATTGAAGGCATTGTTCTGAAAACCACAGGGAGACAAAGAAAAATCAAATTGTACTTGAGTATCTGTCACCTCACTCTTTTCCCAGAGACCAACTTGCCTCTGTAGAAGAAAACAGAGACAATTGATTGGTACTTTAAAATGATTTTGCTTCCTTCCCGCAGGGTCAAGTGATAATGAACTTCAGCCCCTTTGCCATTCTTTAATGCTGTTATGTCCTAAAGCTAACTCATTCCCACATAGCAAAGCTTTGTTCTGCAGGTTTATTTTCTTCCAGGGCTGAGGAGGCATTTGTTCTACATTGTCGAGAAGTCACTGCCTGATGGTTTTCCAAATCGTTATGTTTTCAAAGAATGTTCTAGAATATAAAAAGCCTGTTGGCTTTGGGGAGGCTTTGGGTTTTTTTGAAGTAACTTTAAAAAACACATTCTGGTCAGTTTGTGAATAATCTCAGTTTCATAAGATTAAATTGAAATAAATGAAATTCCCTGTAAAGCATTTGTGTGTAGAAATCATAAGCCTCAAAAAGAGCAGGGTATGAATGATGAGGACCTTGTGCTGGGTTGTTAGGTTTCTTTTTCCCCCTTGTGTTTTCTTTTGTTTCCTTCTGATGTGTCATGAAAGTAAACTGTCTGGAAAAAAAAAAATCTTCAAGCTAAACTGTAACAAAAATCTGTCTTGAGTGAGGCCTAAGCAACTTAGCAAGACCCTGTCTCAAAATAAAAAATAAAAAGAGTTGCAGATGTGGCTCAGGAGATAAGCATTCCTGTGTTCCATCTCTGGTACCAAAAAAAAAAAAAAATCTGTCTTGGAGGATGGTTCTCAAGTGCTCTAGAGCTGATGAGGAAAGTAGGAAGGTGAACTTATCTTGTTCCACTCCAATAACATGTAAACAAATTATTTTTTAGAATGTGACTTTTCTCATCCTCTTAGAAGAGGTAGACAGGAGCTAGGATATCCAATCACGTGAAAGTAGCCATAAGTGGTGTGCTGGGGAATGTTTAACCAACCAGGTTAGAGTTGATCCTGAATTGTAACATGTGCCAGTTCCCATGACCATGACCAGCCTGATATGACAATGTGATAACCCTGAAGGCTCTCACCAGCCCATGCAGCCAACATATCATTGGATGGAGCACAGTGCTTCAGAGCTGAGCTCTGGAGGCAATTCCAGGGCCCACTACCCCACCTCCCACTATTTATTAGTTGTGGGACCTCCAGGAAAATCACTTTTTCTGGGTTTCAGATTTCTACCTGAATCTCTCATAGGATTATTGTAAAGAATAAATGAGATGATACATGCAAAATACTTAAAAACAGCACATGGTAAGTAATCAAGAACCATTAACTAATTGGAATGCTATTGTTGCTGTCTTTATTATTTCTGAAACCTAGATGGAAGAATAACTATGCCTTCTCCTCTTTAAAAAAGGAAGAATAAACATTACAAAAATAATTGATTTTGGCAACAATGTAAATAGCACTTTATTCCTACCTAAGTAGTCATCCTTCAATAGTGCATCTGGTTCTCTATAATTAGTATTTAAAGCTCACCCACACAAAGAGTTATAGTTTCATTGAGACTTTTTTTAAGTGACAGGATATGGGCAGGAATTCTGATTTCTCTCTGTTGTCTCTTCCTGGGAAGAAGCTCATCCAGCATTCATTGGGCACCTACCAAGGCCAAGCCTGAGCCTGAAGGGAGGCACATGAGGACCAAGAGGGGACACACAGCCTTCCTGAAGTTAGCCATCAGAATAAAACACCAATAATTATTTTCCCAGGCATTGTGCAAATTCCACCTTAGCTTTTCTACTGACATGAAAACCACTGCTCAATTGGCCCACTGATATAACATCGCTCATTCTGTGCTGTTTCCTCTTTCCTTCAAGACTTCAGACCTTGTGGAGGTTCCTGAAGAAACCGATGGGCCAGGAGACGGGTATGACCTAAGGAAACGCAGCAACAGTGGTAAGTGACATAACTGTCCCAGCACAAATGGGAACACAAATGGGAACACATTAGTCAGGATTCAGGTAGAGTCCATTCCCAGACCCCTCTCTTTCTCTGCTAGATCTAGAGTCCAATCTGGAAAATCTAATATCAGTATTCTGGAAGGAAACGGGGCATAGTTCCTGGTCAATTTCAGACACTTGGTTCTGACCTCTCCTTGAATTCTCCTACCTTAGGGGCTTAGCTATAGTGAGGCTCAGGAGTCACTTCCAGACCTTTCTGTGACTGTGTTGATTCCTCCCCTGTCATAGATTCTATTAGAAAACTATACTACAGAGCAACTACTTTGCACTACATCCAAAGTACCTGAAACAGGTGAGGGAGAGGCATCAGCAAGGGGAGCTTGCTCCTCACACACAGCTGCTACCAAGCAGAGATGACTAAAACTAAAAATATGAATCATACAATCCAAACATTCTTAATCAATATTATGTGATCCTCTAATAGCTTAAGCCCTTGTTACAATAATTTCTAAAACATTCATTAAATGCCACATACATAGTATTTTTCATTAAAATCATGAAAAAACCATCTCTTAAACAAAGATTAAAGACACACAGCCAGACCCTTACAGATACATTCTCTGCAAGCCATTTTTGACATCCACTACCATTAAGCCTTCACTCATTTATTGAAAAATGTTTATGAAGCATTTTTAATCACCAGCAAAAAGACAGAAGTCATAAAACCTGTCCTCAGGTTGCTCATAATCTAGGGAGGCTACAGGTCCTGATCTGGGTTGAGTTGAGAGCATTTTTATGGAAGAGTGAGCTCCTCCAGGCTTCAGTCCCTGTCTGCTGAGAATGGAGCTGTGTTGCCTTGGGTAGATGTTCCACATGAGTAGTCACCCAGCCTTTTCTAGTCTGCAAGCAGAAGTTTTGCAATCAATACTGCCTAGATGCTTTGGCAGCAGCATCTTAGGAGATATTGCTTTCACAGCCTTAGCTCTGGGAATTCATTTATGTCTCTTCTCTAGTTAGGACTGTGTCTGTGTGGGTCCCATAAAGCACAATGTGCTTAGCTACCCCCATGACTCTCCTTCCTAAATAAGCATCAGAACTCACCCTGGGCTTGCCAAGCCCACACACATCTGCTAAAGCTCACTGCTAGGGTGAGGATTCTTTAGCATTACATGGGGAAAACACTACTTTAGATGGATGCAAACATTGGTTGAGCACTTAGCAGTGCCATTAGAGAGACACATTAGAGAGTGTTGGCTGCCAAGGGAACCTCACAGCAGGCAGTACCGACTGCAGGATCAGCCTAGCCCCAGTCCATCTGGCATTGCAGGTCCAGCAATATAATTTGGTTAGTAACCCCAGCATTCAGTATCTGAGCAACTAACTCACCAGAGACTTCTATATAGACCCAGACGCGCATGTTCAGGCTTCAAGTCTGGTCATCCACTCAGTCCAAGTGCCTTCATTCTTCCCCTGATGCTCTTCCCACCAACATCACGGATGTCCTTCTCACTACTGGATATTAGGTCCTTGGTGCATCCTTGCTCTGGAGGCAAAGCATTGCACTTAATAATTGTGTGACCTTGAAGTAGTGACCTAGCCTTTCTCCTCCTCAATCACTCCTACTCTGAAATGAAAATAATGGTAATGCCAAATCCATAGGATCACTGTGATCTTTGAGTGAATTAACAAATGTAAATACCATCTGTAATGGTGAGGATGCCAAATTTCATCTTCAGCATTAGGCTTTCCTGCTGCCTCCAGATCCTGATAGCCTACTGATCATGGCCCTCTGGATGTGAAATAGTATTTTAAAGCTGTAACACGCAAATTTGACTCTTGATGCTCCCACCTAGCCACCCAAATGGGCTCTTCCCACAATCGTCTCTGCTCAGTAAATGGGAACTCCATCAAGCCATCCATCAGGCCAGAGTTTTTGATATTAGGTCTGACTTTTATTTCTTCTCACACCTCATATCCAGTCTGTCAGTAAATCCTCTCTGCAGCTTCTCAGACTTATGCCCAGCAAATGCCCACCATTTAACTCTGCCTAAGCTACCCAGATCTGGCTCTATTCATTTTATGTGGTAGTTAAGTCCTGTATTTACCCTGAGGATTTCTCTCCAAAGGTGGTCTTAAGGAAATTTTATGGTATGAAGAGCTACACTTAGAAATCATCAATATGAAGCATAGTTGCTATTAAAAAAAATGTCATCATGAGGTCAGGAAGGGTCAGAGATTCAACTTAGACCAAGCATGGTTCCTGGGCCAGCAGACAGGGTACCTCTTAGAAGAATTTTAGAAATGCAGACCTATAGTCATCCAGACAAGCTGAATCAGAATTTGCATATGGATCTGTGGTTCATATGGTCATTAAAGTTTGAGAAGTAGGATTACAGGTCTTTTAATCTAACTCCCTCTCCTCCAATATCACACACACACACACACACACACACACACACACACACACACACACACATACCACACAGAAAAGAAAACTAAGTTTCAGAGTATCACTCAAAAACACAGTTGATTGTTTTCTATCCCTTCTATATTAAGGGGCAATTTCACAGCCTTTTTCAAAGAGATCAGTTGAAAGAATTTTGTAAAATACAAACTTTTTAAAAGCTTTGGAGAGCAATTAAATAGTCCTTTGATCAGCAATAGCTTTTTTTACAATATCCCCTTGGAAGCTAGGGGGATTAATTATGTAGCAGTTTGCTTCAAAATATTTTCCTTTGACTGATTTTAATTCCCTATCAATGCAGTTTGAGAAATAACTGGAGGACATCCCCAGCTCATGTAGTCCAGTTTCCCCAGGGGCCCATCAGTCATAGCAAGAGGGACCAGCTTTCTAGAAGTGGTATCTGCGAAGCCCATGACAAATGGTTCTGCATTACATGTTTCATTTATGACCTAAAAAAAAATAGTTCACACAGGTGTTATTTCTTCCAGATCTCTGAAGTACCTTAGAAGCATATATAATTCATCCTAATTTCTTTACTTCTAAGAGTGTAATCTGTTTTCCTCTCTTAAAAATTTTCTTGGGCAGGATTGAGTGTTTTCAGTTATTATTTTCAACACTATTCTTGAATGCATTATAGACATAGAGTGGAAAATTTCTTGGTCTTCACCTTTGGCTTCACCATTAGAAACTTCACTAATAATGAAGTAATAAGCAAAGAAGAAATATCTGGGCTGCTTGTCTCAGCTTGAAAGGCCAAATAATAATTTTACTGGCTGCCTTCAATAATTGCATTTCAGTATGACTGTATGTGATCCCAGTTTTCCTGGAAGAGAAACAGAGAGAGCAGGACATAAGCAATACAAATTCCTAGAAATTTTCTTCAAAAAGGACTGGGTTAATCACATCCATTTGAGGATATTACAAAACCAATATTACCTCACTTTGCACTTAAGCAAAGAAGTTTTGCTCAGAAAGAGAAAAGACAAGCTCAGATGTGGAAAATTTATTCTTGTTTTAATCATTAATAGGCTCTATATCTCAAAGTTGTCACCTTTCTCCACCAGAATATTTTAATGGCTCAGTTGACAGATACCTCTGATTCTTGTCCCCCTCCAGTGAGCAATTCCTAAATTGCAGATGTAAATATTTATGGTATATTTCTGCAATACATACTTAGTCTCCAGATCAGGTAATGATGTCTTTAAAAGTATAGAAGATTCTCTTTTCAGCAATATGGAAGGTTGGATACTCAGATGATTTTTTTTCCCTGTTTAGCACTCTTAAAACTGTTGAGGAAAAAAAATTAAAGAAATTTCTAGATAATGCACTGAGAGAGCTAACAAAATAAGACAATTCCTTAGAGTCTAGAAGTGACAAGAAAACATAAATCTAGATGAACTCAGAGATATAAGCAGGTGAAGGCCAATGTTTCCTCTGCACATACCTGGAACCTTCAGTGTAGATAATAAAAGACCCCCCATATGAACAATGAGGAAGAAAACTAGGTAGTGTGCAGGGTAACAGGATGGAAGAGAGGCCTCTTGGAAAAATGCTGACACCACAAAAGGCATCTTTTCTGTCACTAGCAAAAAAGAATACCTTCCAGAGGAATATGTGTATCAGCCTGAACTTAGGTGGAGAAGGAAAAAAAAAGAAGAAGAAGAAGGGAAATAAGGGAAGAAAGAGAAACAGAGGGAAGGAGGATGGGGGATGGGAGGGAGAGAGGAAGGGAAAGTAGGGGGAAGAAGGGAGGGAGGGAGAAAATAAGGAAGGAAGAAAACGAAGAACAAGTTCTTCCTACTTGGGTTTTAGGGACTGAATCTATACTACCAACATATGCAAAGTAAAACAATATGAAATTCTTGTTTAATTTACCTTAAAATGCCAAAAGCAGTACTGTCTCCATGTATTTAGCTGAGGTAAATGTAAGCTCTGGAGGAAGAGAATTTAAACCCACGTATACATGAAAAGTAATTTATTTTGTCTGTATTTTTCTTGTTTATTTTCTGGTTTATTTTTCTTGTTTATTCCCATGGGAACTTTAAAAAATTATTATCCTTTCAAGCTTTCCACTTTCTTAAGTTTTAGATATTTATTGATAGTATGCAGGTCATTTAAAAATTTGGTCTGAAAAACTTTGGTCTTTTATTGGGTTGAAATTGACTTCATCGATCACTGATAAATTTGAATTACTTCCTAAATATTTTATTTTGCATCTTCTATATGTCCCAAATTTTCTATGCTTTTTCTTCTATGTACCTCAAAAACTTCCCACAGTAGACTTCCAAAGAAAATAAACTAACAAAAAAAATTACCAAACATGAGAAAATGAGCCACCACTGGTGAGAATTATCAAGAAAAAAAACAATTTTATTATCAGACTCTCAAGAGATTGTATATGTTGAAATTATCAAATAAAGAAACATATAACTATTTAAAATGAACTAGAAAAGTGTAATAAAGGAACACTAGACTATCAAATTAATAGGAAAATTTGAATAGAATCTAAGTAGACCCTCTAGAAGTTTTAAAGTAGAAATGTGATTGATAAATTTAATAGCATATTAGACATAGCTAAAGAGAGAATTAGCACTCTGAACTATACAGCCAAATAAATTAGATTATATCCAAGGAAACAAAGAGGTGGAGTTTCTATGAGAGTAAAAGAGATGTGGAAGGTAAGTGAGAAAATTCAACATGCATCTAATTGACATATTAAAAGTACATAGAAAGAGAATAGGAGTACAGAAGTATTCAAGAAGATACTGACTGAGAATTTTCCAGAAATATTAAAGACATTTTTCCATGAATCAGAAATCTATGCCTAACCACATCTTAGTGAAACTTTAGAATGTCAAAGACAAAAAACAACATTAAGAACAGACAAAAGAAAACATTACATACAGGCTGAAAGATGTATTACAAACATAGGAGTGAAAGTTAACTGGCAGGTTCTTCTTACAAACCATACTAGGTACTAAATAACAGTAGGGTGACACCCTCAATATGCTGAAAGAAAAGTGAATCTTACCCAGAATCACAAATAAAGTAACTCAATACAAACACTCAGTAGCAAGAAGAAATGAAGAGCAAAGAAAATAGTAAACCTGTGGTTAATTCTAGACAAACAGTAGCTACCTTAAAAAAAATATTGTTTTAAAAGTTGCTAAACATTATTAAAAATATTCACATTCCACTGCCACCCTAAAGGAGGAAATGCAAGACTTACAGAAGGATGTTCCTTCAGAAGGAAGTAGCACTAAAAGCAGTCTGAATCAAGATGAGTGTGAAAATATCCCAATAAGCACATTTTGGATATAAAAAAAATCATATTTAAATTGACAATGTGTATTCAAAGATCCTCTTCTCATTCAGGAGGAGATTAAGCTATTTCACTTTATATTTTGTTTGAATTCATGTCATAGAAGTTCCAAGACAACTACTAAAATAGCAAAAAGTATATTAACATAGAAAGTCAACAAAATTGAATGATGAAGAGAAAAGAAAGCAAATTAATTCAAAAGAAGGAAGGTGGGAAGAGGGGGAGGAGGTGTGTAGAAGAAAGAGCATAGAAAATTTAGGACATATAGAAGATGTAAAATAAATATTTAGGAAGTAATTCAAGTTTACCAGTGATCAAAATCAACCCAATAAGTTTTGCAGACCAAAGTTTTAAATGACCTGTATACTATCAATAAATATTTAAAACTTTAAAAGTTGGAAAGTAAAATAATTTTTAAAGTTCCCATGGGAATAAAAAAGAAAAATACAGGCAAAATAAATTACCTTTTATGTACAGAAACTGGTGAGGGTAAATTGTTAATCGCAGGCATATATTAAACAAATAAACAAAAAACTCATGTAGATATTTAATATATGGGGGAAGGTGAACTTTGAAACCAAAGAAACAGTTACTAGGATAAAAAGCATTATTTCATGGTCGTGTTCATTTCATCACAATTTAAACATTTTCAGCTTCTATATTCTCTACTTAATGCATAGCCTCAAAATGATAGAAACTCAAGGAGAATTATTAGGAAAATTGGTGTTCTTATTATCAGGGAATATTAATGCCTCTCACTCATTGGCAAGCCAGATAGACAAAAAGATTCTGTATGGATGGAGAGATTTGACAACACACTTGACAAGCCTCGTCTAATGAACTTCAAAAGGACACTCCATCTAAAGAGTGCAGGATTTACATCCTTTTTTAAGAACACATGGAACAATAATAAAAACTTATTACCTGCAAGGCCACAAAACAAGCCTCACAAATTTCAAGTCATTAGATATTATAGAGAGCACATCTTTTTATCCACAATACAAACAAGATAAAATCAATACTCAAAGAGATAACCAGGAAAACCAATAATTTTGCTAAATTAAAACACACTTTTCAGAAGTTCATGTGTCCAAAGGAACTCATGATGAAAATTGGAATATATTTGAAATTAAGGAGTGACCCAAACACTATATATCGTAATTTGTGGGATAGCATTTAAGTTGTGACTAAAGTACTTAGCTTTAAAACAATTTTATCAAAAAGTAAGAAAGTCTAAAGGATAATAATTTGAGTATCATACTTAAGAAGTTAAAAAAATGAAACAGAATAAACCCCCCAAAAGGCAGAAAAAAAGAGGAAATTATTAAATTGCAAACAAAGATTGATGAATCCTGAGTGTTTTTTTTTAAATAATAAAACTTACCATCTGTAACAATTTTTAGGTAACAGAAAGAGATGAAACATAAAGCAATAGCAAAAAGGGGAACATAACACAGATGAAAAAGAAAATCAAAGAATGTCATAACCAGAATCATATCAATAAAATTCAAAACGTTTTCTAAACCGGCTGACATCAAAAAGAATGGAAATAAGCCAATCCCCCCAAAAACCAAAGGCTGAATGTTTTCTCTGAGATGAGGATGCTAATTCACAATAAGGGTGGGAGCTATGGAAGAAGAGTGTTACTTTAGATTAGGTAGAAGAGAGTAAAGGGAGGGGAGGGGATCTAAGGATAGGAAGGAGAGTAGAATGAAACAGACATTATAGCCTCATGTACATATACGACTGCGTGACCAATGTGATTCTGTAACATGCACAATCAGAAAAATGAAAAATTATACCCCTTTTATGTATGATATATCCAAGTGCATAAATGTGTTCTACTGCCATGTATAACTAATTAAAAAAATAAAAAATTAATTTAAAAAAAGAAAGATATCAATGACTGAAGCCTGACTCAAATAGAAAATATGTTTCTACTCCTTATAGAAACAGAATTAGTATTTAAATATTTGTACAATAAAAACACCAGGCCCAGATAACTTCATAAGTAAATTCTCCCAAACACTTAAAGGATCGACAATTTCCACATTACATAAGCTACTTCAGAGGATCAAAAAGCAGCGAGGAGAAAGGGCAGCAGCATTCTCTAACTTGGTTTATGAGGCTCTTACAATACTGACTCCAAAACCAAACAAGGATGGAGACAAGAAAATCACTGGCCAGTTTCCCTCCTGAATATAGATGCAGAAATCTAAAGCAAAAATCCTAGTAAGCTTCATCCAGTGATGTTTTTTTTAAAAAGGGTTTTGCATAATAACAAAGTTGGATTTATTCAAAGGACCAAAATGTGGGTCAATGTCAGATAATTCAATAAAGTAACTTGCTGCATTACTGAGTTTAAAAAGAAAAGCAAAATAATCATTGCAGAAAACAGAGGAGGGCAGAGACTTCCTGGGCCTAGAAAGTAAAAGAGGAAGAGAGAATATGGAAGAGGAAAAAAAAAGTCTTTTGGGGATGAAGCCAAAGCTAAGATTCATTTTGTTTCTGTAATATTAGAAAACACACCTGCCTGGTGGACATGTTCTTTGAACACTTTTCATGGGTGAAATGAATAACCAAGTCATTTTCCAGAGAGGAATTTAAAGCCCCAAAAATAAAGGGTATGTGAGATCCATTTTAGTTAAACAGTTTACCAGACTTTTCTCTCCTCAAATCAAAATCTTAGAAATGGCTCAGAGGAATAGATTTTGAAAATCATTTTTGCAACCTTCTCATTCTGCTTGCAGCCATGTATCTGAAAACACATTTAAGGTCACTTCAAACAATTTTCAGCACAAAAATGGTCCAAATTGAACCAGAGGACCAGATGGATATTTAATTTAAAAAGTAAAAAAATATGAAACTATAATATTGCAAAATCATTGAACATCATGTATACACATGATGTAGTTCACCTTTTAAGCCTCAGACCAGAATTTTCTAGGAAGATTTTCTTTCCATGTTTCTTTAAAAAATATTTAATATTATTTTAGAAGAATCTAGTTTTATATGTATAGAATCAAGTACTTGCAGCTGGATTTCAGGTAATCACAGAATACCAGTAAAAGGTATTGCTGGACTTGGGTCTTTTTTAAACTTTCTAACACCAAGCTGAGCAGCCTAGCACTGAGGCTGACAGAGTCCCTGGAATTGAGCTGATCTTCCAGGTACAACAAACCAGAGTGCGTATGACTGCATATGGGCTTCTGAGGCACACTGGAATTGCATCCATAAACTCTGGAGCTATAAACTGAGTAGAATAGATATTTAATAAACTTCAGGACTTTTACAGGGGCTCTTGTTCTGACGAGTGTTTTCCACTTCACTGTTGTTGAATCTATTTTAAGGACAGTAAAAATTGTCAATGCACTTATGAAATAGGTTTAGAGCTTTCCACCATGTGCTTCGCTCTTTCTACTGATATTTTCTTTATGATCTGAAGGGAAATAAAGAGAAGAATAAAGCAGTGATGTGTTATTTTAAACGTCAAGTCATCCAAGTGGTACATTTAGACTGCGCAATTCTGTTGTATACATTTGGAAACATTTGCCATATTTTTAAGGAAGACACATCTGGCCACACTGCTGGTCTCTGAGGTAGATTTGGTGGATCAAACTAACTAAGGCAGAGCCCCCTGCCTCCATCAGGAATCTCCCACAGCTCTGTATATGGACAGGGGAAACCCCTCTCCTTTATGAGAAGTCATAATCTCTATCAGAATCCAACACAGTAACTACTTAAATGTAAAGGAAGAGAAGTATACATTCCAAGACTACACTAAAGAAAAACCAAATAATAGTCCCATGTGTTGAAAGCCAGAGATCAAGGAAATAATTTGAAGATTAAAACTAAAGCTTTAATCTGTAAAACAGAATATAGATGTCATTAAGGGACTAGAATAAAGATATTTAATACAAAGAATCTGATATTTAGAAAAGGTGGTTAAAAATGCAAATAATTGGATGTTATTCCACCCACCATCCCATTAACAAGTGATTTGATATATCCAACAAAGATGAAAGGCATAGTTTCTGCTCCTCAGAAGAACACTACCAAACACTTGCAAGTTTTCTGAATACTTGGTTGCCCAGCAATGCAAGGAAATGAGCTGGCCAGGTGTGCACAGAGGTTGTGGGAGTGCAAAGAAGGTGCTGCAGAATGCTGTGTGGGGAGTCAGGGGGTGTTTCACAGAAGAGAACATGAAAGCTGGATCACTGAGGATGAGGAAAAGACAGTGAGTAGTGAATTAGACGCTATGGTGCATGGAATAAATAAACCAATATCCTTCAGGCATGGTTCCCAAATATGGTGACTGGATTCATAAAGCACCTGCTTTCTCTTGTCTCTTTCAGTGTTTACGTATCCAGAAAATGGCACTGACGATTTCAAAGACCAAGCAAAGAACATAAACCACCAGGTATTTATGGAAGGCACAGAAGACAGATCAGACAAGAGCACTTAGATCAAACTGCAGGTCACCACCCAAGTGGGTCATGAAATCCATTTAGGAGGTCCCAGGATAGCATTTTTAAAGTATAAAATAGCACAATGTAGCATAATGTGCCATGGGATAGTAGTATGGATTAAATAGAAATATCACAGTGAATAAGAGGAAAACAGGATAAGTGGTGTGTAGTATCTTTTGTTTCTGTCATATATGTTATGTATGTTGACATATAGTACATGATGTGTAAATTATAGAACTATGATTATACTTTATAGTATATAAACAATTATTATATTTTATATACTTATTCATATGTATGTATATAATTATATTAAAGTAGGATAATGTGATATAAGAAAACTGAGCTTTAAATAGCAAACCAAATCATAGGTAAAAAGGGAACATATAGTTGTGTGAAATTTTTATGTTATTATATACATATATAGTATATATTTATTATTTATGTTCAAATGTAGTATGTAATTATATACCATAATATATGACTTTAACTTGTCTTTATAAAATATAAATGTCTCTATAGCATTAAAATTTGGTTAGTAATAATAGCTAATATGTATGTGACACATATAAGTCTCTTATACTCTCTAAATTGCAGACTATAAGAAAATCTACCTAACAATTCTGTGAAGGTCAGTTGTGCTGACTACCTAACAATTCTGTGAAGGTCAGTTGTGCTAATGCATATCCCATTATGCCTGGCACATAGTAAACTATCAAAATGGTACGTTTCTTAGGATTATTGCAAGATTTCAGAGGGTAGTACCTGATATAAATTGATGCCAAAATCTATCCTTTTTCCTCAAAATCAATGAGCTAATTACCAGATGAATGAACCTGGTTCCCTTTGATACACTAAACAGTAGCTCTCAACTAACTGATAGAATGTCTGTTTTAGCAAGTGAGAGTTGTTAGTTACTGCCCACAGGTCCCTCTTTCTTTAGAGAGAATATTCCCGTTCCTGGGACCAACCCTGTGACATTTTTCATGAACAACTATATCAAAGAAGACAATCATACAACTGTATCAAGGAAAAGTGTAGTATTTCTGACAATGAGTTTCCAAATAATTGTTTTCAAACTTTTTTATAAAATCTTCCTCAGTTAAACAGAATTAAAAATAAACCCAAGGCTGAGAGAAAGTCATTAATAATGGCTACCTGTTTTAACACCTAAGATCCGTACAGTGATATTACTGTGTAATAACGCCTCTATGTCCTGTTTTCTTTCTCTCCTCTCTCCAATCCTTCCTCCTTCCTTCTCTTGCTCTTCTTTCTTTTCTCTTTCAGGGACCTCTTTCCAAAGACCCATTACAGATGAACACCTACGTTGCCTTGTACAAATTTGTACCACAGGAAAATGAAGACTTGGAAATGAGGTAAAAACATTTTTTGAGAAGAGAAGTATTTAAAGTTCATGTTTTAATGTTTTTCCCTGTGAAAAATATAATCACTTTGGTGCAGTAATTCTTTTTTTTTTTTTTTTTTTTGGTACCAGGGATTGAACTCAGGGGTGCTTAACCATTGAACTACCTCCCCAGTCTGATTGTGTTTTATTTAGAGAGAGGGTTTCACTGAGTTGCTTAGCATCTCACTTTTGCTGAGGCTGGCTTTGAACCCACGATCCTCCTAACTCAGCTTCCTGAGCTGCTGGGATTACAGGCTTGCGCCACTGCACCCAGCAGTGATTCTTAAATGTTATCATGCATCCAGTGATCTGCAGGGCTACAACACATAGATGCTGGGTCCCATTCCCAGAGGTTCTGACTCAGCAGGCCTTAGGTGGAGCTGGAGAATTTGCATCTCTAACTAATCTGCATGGTGCTGCTGGTCCAGAGACCATACTTTGAGAAGCACTGTTTTCGTATGTGTTCCACTAATGAGAGTTTTAAGGATAGTTAAGCATTAAAAGCATTGGACATCCACTGGAGTCTAATAGTGAATCAAAACAAATGCATTTAATCTACAAATTAACATTAGTGAGAGAATCAAATTGAAAGCTGTTAGTCAACTGGGACCCATACACTTTATGATCACTGCCACACTTGGGAAGGTAAGGTGACTACTGTGACCTTGACAAACACTGAACCTTTCTCCCTACCAAACCTTGAGGTTCCTGGTGTTTCAGAGGTGGTCCATCTAGAGTCAGTGTGGGGCTCACATCCTACTTACTATTTGACCTTCAGCAATTTAGAAACATTTTATTACTTTGATTTCTTTATTTATAAAAGATTAATCATGGCCTCAACCTCTTAAGGGAGTTGTGAGGCTGAATTCAAAAAAGCACATAGACACCCAGTGGTTATTACAATTTTTATAATGGGGCCTTTTCACTGGCCTATCTCCAGGAAAAGGCATTGTTCTTTCCTTCATTCATGACACTCAACCATGAGTCATCTTAGGAGAAGGCCTCTGTGTTCTCCTACATGAGAGCAGGATAGAAGAGGCTGCTTTTCTAGTCAAGTGAGCCCCTGGAGATTCATTCTTCCCTCTTCTCAAAAAAGGGGAAAAAATTTTTTTAAAAAAGAAAGATCAATTAGTACTTAAAAACTACCCAATTGCCAGAGCAATGGGGAACGCTTTCATTTGGGGGCGGACTCTGCTTGTCCAAATACCATGCAGGTCAGATTAACCCGTCACTCCCTTTAGATGGCCACAGAAGGCCTGGCCCCTCCCCTGAGCTAGCTGACATTCTACCCCTTCAAACCTGTGTCATATGGTCCCCTGCCCATCTCCCACTTTTTCCAAAGCCCCTGTAAAATTAGGAGAGAGTCACTGAAGGACAGCAATTAGACCCTGTTTTCTAGGTCCCCTATGCCATCAAGGCTCTGCAGCTCAGCTGCCCTCAGGGTGGGTACAGCAAGCGGTGAGACTCAGTAGCTGATTGATATATCCTGCCTCAGTCTAGCAACTTCCCCTGGCTCATACCCCAGGGTTAACTTTGCCTCAGTTATAGTTTGAAGTCAGCTTCCAAGTGGTTCTCTAGCCTTTCCAGAACAGAGTACAGTACTGACTCCTTAGTTCTGTTCAGACTATTAAGTTCTTATGTATCTGCATTTCCTCCATCATTGGGTAAAATTCCCATGTTGCTCCGTGGCTAGAGTTGTAAACACTACCCCACCGGTTCTGACATCATCAGGGCAGGAGGAAGGGATGGCATGTATCAAGTTGCACCCTATTCATCAGGCATATGACAAGACCATGCGTTGGAGCGGAGCATCCTAGGATTCTACTGAGATGGTGCCTTGCTACGCCAATGGTCCACCACTTACTACCTGCAGATGGACACAAGAGTGACATATATTTGCTTTGTAATAAGTAGAGCATATTGAATGCGCCTCAAGATTCATTTGGGTGCCTAAAATTTAACCACTCCCTGTTGTACCGGTCCCACTGTTTTATAGTAGAAGATTACTCTGAAGTCATCAGATTTTAAAAAAGCAATTCCAGAGAAATACAGAAAAGTTACTGGGGATACTGAGGAATGTCTGGCTTCCTAGTGGTGGTCATAACTTTGTGTGCTTATTTTAGTTGGTTGCAGGCCATTAAAAGTCAAGTTGTCTGGTCACGACTCAAACGTTTACAGTCTGCTTCAAGGCAAACAGGACTATTCATTCCCAGGAGTGAAATGTCTACATTGCATGCACTGCAAGATTGGAGGGATAAATCACACTTTTTTTTTTCCTTGAGATTACAAGTTTCCATTTTAAAAGCCAGGAACTTGATTTAGAATGTGTAAGGCAATGCTTTGGGGATTTGGTATAATTCCTTGAATGAACTGGGGCTTTGTGAATTATCTTTTTCCTCCTCAAACCATATGAGGGGAAAAATCCTTTCAATAAAATACCAGTCTTATCCACCTGCATTCTGATCTGGGGGAGCATGCTGGATCTGGTTCTCAGGAAAAAAAAAAAAAAGGAGATGAGAGTACAGGAAATGATAGAATCTGAACTAGAGGGCAAAGAAGACCTAGATGGCAAAGCCAATCAGCATAAATCCCTCATTATAAATTTTCCCAATAATAAGGGAAGTTCTTTCTACCAAAGGCCAAGGGTCCAGACCTCTCCACAGACCTCCAGACTCACCTGCCCACCTGCCTACCCAGCAATGGATAGAACAGAGCAGCTCTACCCTCCCTCCTGCAAACCTGTTCCCAAGGGCAAATAATGTCACCATGTGCCCAGGTCACAATCCAGTCAAGGAGGCATCTCCAACATCACGCTCCAAATGTATTTGATGAGCCATTTCTACTTGACCCCTGCCTAAAATTTACAGTATCCATCCCCACCTTCACCTCTCACCTGGATTACTGTAGAAGATTCTAGCTGGTCTCTGTTTCCAGTCTTACCTGCCCCCAGCCACCCACCATGCCTTTGGGGTGGAAAGTATTCTTAGGCAATAGTACGCACAGTTCCAAGTTTCATCTGGACAAAGTGGATTCAGACTGCTGCCCCTCCTCTTTCAAACAATAGGGCATACGATCTGACTTTCTGAACCTTTACAAGATTCAGATAACAACCTCTGGTACACTGAAAACTTTAAAATGTTAATTCCAACCAGTTCTGTTTAATTCTCCAAAAAGTAGATGCTTTCTTTTCAGAATTAAGAAATGGGGGCAGTAGGGGCAGAGAATATGGCAGCATGGGTTCACTGAATGTTTGAAGATAGAAAGAGTGGGCATCAATTGGCCTGGGTTGAAGTCCTAGCCAAGCCACCTGCTCAGCTGTGTAGTCACCCATGAGACCTGGAAAAGTTACACAAGTCATTTGAGCCTCTGCTTCCTGACCTGTGAAAAAGAGGTACAAGGTGCGTTAGGGCTTCTGAGGACACTCATGTATTTGTTCCAAACTCTCCGAAGTCCTCCCATTGCCTCTGCATAAAAAAAAACAGAATATTATAGGACTTCCAGACCTCCAGTCTCATCTCTGGTGACCTCTCAGTCTCATTCACACTGACCTTTTTTTTTTTTTTCTTCCTCAAAAGGAGAGAGAACACTACCACCTGCCAAGGAACTTTTCTTCCTCCGTCTTCTTCCTTCCTGCATCTTCATATCCACCCACCATCTCCTCCATCAAACACACACCTACACACTGTGCCCCTTGACTATTATCCATCCGCTAGATCACAGCTCAGAGTTCACCTTGTTGGTACATCCCTTCCTGATACACTCAAACTAAATTAGTTTCCTCTAAAACCTACTTTTATGACACTACTTTTTTTTTTCATTCAAAGCACTTATCTCCACTTGTATTTTTATATTTCTGAAATTATTTGGGTAATCTCTAGCTCTCCTGTAAACTCCATGAGAACAATTCTGTAATTACTAACCCTTAAAACCTGGAGCATGGTTTGTTCTTGAAACCTAGCTGAGAGTAAATATTTGATGAGTGAATAAGCATTATGGAAGTGATCTGAACTCATGCTGGCCAATTAGCAGGCAAATAGAGTCCAGGGTAATATAATGGACCATTAATGGAGATGCAAAGCAAGCTAGAAGCATTAGCCAGGGTCTGTTTCCTGGAGGAGACAGTCCTTAAGCCCAGTGAATATTAGGTTTTAAGAAGAAATTGTGGAAGGGGAGACCCAAAGGACCCATGGTCCATCAATAAATATCAAAGGGTTGAAGGGAATCAGGAAGATGTCCTGCTGAGCCTTTACTGAAGCACTCAGAGTTGGGATAGGAGAGGTAGAGCCAGTTGCTACTCCCCAATTCTTAGGGCAGTGAATGCCCCTCTTTAAAGTGCTGAGGTCCATACTTAATCTCCAAGTGCTATACACAAGACAGGCTTCCCACCATCTGCTTTTCTATAGTTTCAGTGCCAAATAAAAGTCATAAATTTATTTGCTGTTGGGGCACCATTACCCACCCCAACCTTTGGAGCTGATCATGGTGATTTACTTTTTCTACCATCACAGTCTAGAGTAGGAGATAGCAAGGTGGTGGGACAGGAAAAGGCAATGTCTTGGAGTCAAATTGGCTGGCTCTGGTTTCCAGTTCTGATACTTAGTATTTGCATTAATTTGAGCAAATCTTAATCTCTCAGAGCCCTGTGTTCTCCTTCCTAGGAGACTGGGTGTTAAAAAAGATCATATAGATAAAATGTGGGATTTCATGCCCAGGATAAAATGAGATGCACAGTATATTTTAGATAACTTCTCTTCATAATTTTCATGTTTTCAGTATATCTTTATTTCACCGTCTTTTAAATAAACTCATTTACACTTCCCTAAAGACTTGG
Source organism: Ictidomys tridecemlineatus (assembly GCF_052094955.1). Lineage (NCBI taxonomy): Eukaryota > Metazoa > Chordata > Mammalia > Rodentia > Sciuridae > Ictidomys > Ictidomys tridecemlineatus. The sequence continues at coordinate 25,554,530 of NC_135478.1, read as the reverse complement.
CAGAGGAAACAGTGAAACACCCTCTCTGGGCTTCCAGCACAGCCAGGGAGTCTTTATCTAATTGGTCCAGCAATAAGGAATCTGTGTGATTCCTGATACTATCCTGAGTAGGTCTTGCAGTTACTGGAATGACATGCTATAGGTATGCAGGTTTACCACTGACACCTAAGATATAATGTCATTGTTCATGGGGTCTCGAGACCATTGTTAATGAATGCAGGTCTGAGAATATTAAAAAGCTACCCAAGTCCTTCTATTGGGGTATAATGGGCTTGGATAGGTAATGGATAATTAAGGCTTAATTTCCTTTATAAGGCTTATTGTCAAGTTTCTGAAGAGTCCTAAAAATTACATTTTATGAACTGTCACTTTAATTCATGAGCAAAGCTCTTTAAAATGCTACTTGAAATATAAATTGGAGAATCCTATTATAATAATCGATGAGAACCCCATCACAATGGACACTGGCGTCACTGATGTCATGCCCTACCTCATGAATTCACGTCGACTGAGTCAAATCATTTTTCTGCCCATCTGGGTGTGTAGGTGTGCAATGCACTCACATATGCACAAACTCTCCCAATCACACTCACCATCACAGTTGATTCACACAAATTCAGCAACACTCTCACATACATACACACATTCACATACTTGTACATACACAAATGCACATGTATTCATACATGCACACACACAAACACACAAGCATCATTAGACACTGCTTGATAACCCATGCTTAGCTTTCTGGTGAAAGTAAACCCTGCCTTCAGCGTTTGCAAGTAACTAGTCCCAATATCCTCACTGTTTGGGGATTCAGAAGGCTGCAAATAGAGATTCAGGACTTCTTATTCTCACCAAGGCACCTTGTCTTTCAAACAACAAGGAAAACTCCTATTCCTTTGCCGTGTTGATATTTCATGTAAATAATTAGCAGACATAAATAACTCCAAGTAAATACAAACACTTAAAACATCTTAAGGATTCTGAAACAAACAATTGAGAGCAAATAGAGGATTGAAAGGTTAAAAAGCATATTTTAGTGCCATAAGATGCCTATTCCTAAGAATCCATTTCAACTTTCCACATCTAAGTCATTTTCATTTTTATTAGTTCTTCCCAGATTTATATGATAATGGCCATTTTTCATAATGGGGAAAAAGGACAAGATAAGAAGGCTTATAGAGCTGACAGCAGAAATTGCTTCCCCAATATTAGCAGATTCTAAAAAGGATACAAATTAATTGCTCCTTCAGTGCAAGTTAGAACACCTAAATTGAGGGTAGGGGGTTCAAGGAAAAACATATCTTCTTTTAAACCCCAAATAAGGTTTTAGATTTATGAATCTCCAGACTCTTGGAAGCAGCCTCTCATTTTTCATGAATGAGTCAATGAAAGCAGACAATCACGGGTCTCCTTAGCTAATATTTGCAAGAACCTCTGGAGATATGATAGCCTGAATTCACCCCTTCCCACTTTTCTCAAAGCACAACTTGAAATTGTTTTTAACCCTTGTATGGCTGTTTCCAGGATTCATTCTCAAAGAGCTCCAGTGGGTCACAGGGTCAGGAGCAGCAGAGGACAAGAAGTTATAATCCAGTGGGAGGTATTGTAAGGAGTGATAGGTGCCCAGAGGGGCATTGAAGCAGGCTTGGAGGCTCAGGGAAGGCTCTGCAAGAAGGCCTCATCAGCACTGGGCTTCCAGAAGAAGAGAGGTCAATGGTATCTGTGAACCCCTTTCCCTTGAGGAGAGGGTAAGGAACAGTGGGTTAAACTTCAGAGCAAGGAATTACTTGAAGAGGTACCACAGGAGAATCAAATGCCCACCCCATTCCAGAAAAAGTGGTGAAGTCAATTGCAGGGGCAGGAGTCTATTCGATAACTATTTCCATTTCAGTCTTGATTCTGGAAAGACGGCCTTAGAACTTGGTGATGCTTAGTGAATGGACACCTGGCTGTTTCGTTCATCTTCCAGTGAGACAGTTTATGGTTCTTAATCTTTTGGGAGGTGAGGTGGGAGAACTGAGCCCAAGATCTCACAGGTAGAAAGTGGAAGTTCAGAGTTGGAACTCAGGGAGTCTTTCTCTGACCCACAATTTCCATCTTATGTCATTTGGGGTAGATTTCCTTTCTGAAAAAGTTAATAATTTTTTTTTGTAAGGAGTTAGACCTATTTTTTTAATTGACACATAATTGTATGTATTTGGGGGATACCCTGTGATACTTCAATACGTGTATAAAACATCATTGATCTGATCAGGGTAATTGCATATCACTTTAAACATTTATTATTTCTTTATGTTGATAATATCCAAAACTTTCTCCACTAGCTAATTTGAAATATGAGGTGAATTGTTGACCCTTTATCCATCCTGTCTCAATTCTTCTTTAGTCAGTGGATTTAGGCAGTATATTAATTTATCCCACTGGGTCGCTCACATGACTTTTCACAGTAGTGTTGTTAAGGTCAGGAATCTTGTGATCTGTAGGTTGTTCATAAAATGTCACTTCTGTTAAAGGAGAAATTCTTAAGATAAAATCACGATTCTCATGCAAACGTAAAATGAACACATGTCAAATTTCTATTTAACTAATTAAATGATGAAAGAACCGGTAAGACGCCATCCCTGGTTCAAGGGAGAATTCAGTGCATCACACATCTGCAGGCAATGAGGAATGCAGATGTGGATTTACAAGCAGATGCAAAGCTGGTCAGCATTCGTGGGATAATAACTGATGAGATTCTACCAGACACAACTCACTTGCATTTCTATGCACAAGAATGATTTTCATTATTATCAGTTTTCTCTAGTTCTCATGAGATATAAAATAAAGGCATTGGAAGAGGAGAAATTAACCTGAAAGGGTACATTAGACAGGTCACCAGAGCAGTATAATATTTCTGCCCATTGCAAAGTCTTTCACAGTTTTTCCCCCCAGCATCCTCTTGAGTTCTTTTAGCAAAACTGTGAAGTTACCAAAGCAAAGACTAGGAGAAAACTCTGGTTACCATGGTAAAGTCTCTAGCTACAAGGCCATAAGAATCTCCTGGAAATATTACTAAAATCATTATTTTAAATATTACTAGGCTCCACCTAGACCTACAGAGTTAAAGCCCACTTGCATGGTTAAGTGCTATCCTAGATTCTGATTGTCTACCAGATTTGAGAACAACTGTGACTGATCCAAAGATGCAGTGGGCCAGTGGCAGACACAAAACCAGAACTCAGGCAGGTTTCCTGATTCTCTGTTGATACTCCGTGCCCAGGTCTGGGTTTGATTTTTGGCCAATGACTTACATTCTAATGTCCTTCACCTTGCAAGTTTTCCTAAACCCTCCATAAAATAAGAAAGTAAGGCCCCCTGAGACAGAGTAAGGCAGAAAAACACCCCGTTGGTGTCTCGTTCCCGTTCTCTAAGTACATTACTACTTGGCAAATGCATCAACTTAATTAAAGCTAAATGTAATTCTAATGCATCAATTTGATTTAAAAATAATCTTCACAGTCACCAGGACATCAAAATGCAATTAAGGCTATTTGAGGAAAGTCTCTGATGCATATTATGTTCTGCTGCTGCTCTATGTCAAGAAACCCAGATCTTCCCGAATGTCACTAATGTGGTTAGCAGCCTCCCGCTCACTCAAATGCCTCTCTCAATTAGGTTCTGGAGAGCGTGATCCATGACAGTTCAGGAACATTTACCAAATTCCTTCCAAATAGTCCTTCAGCTGAATACTCTTGCTGGCCTATGGACTTGGGAAAGTTGCAAAGAGTCTTACAAATATCAACGTTAAGACAAATTCATACTGCAAAGTTCATACTGGTTACCTTCTACTCATGTGCCCAAACTGTAAAAGATCTGGACCAGGATAATACAAATTTGGAAATGGGTCCAGTGAAAATTTAAGCAGTAGTTCTAAAATTAATGAAGCCATTTAACTGAGTTCCTTTTTTTGCTCCTATTAACTTGGTTTTGCCCTGATGCTTTTTCCCATTAGGACATCTGTTTGGGCTGAGCAATGATGCTTGCTGTAAGCTTGATTTGAGATTCTTTTTGTCTAATGAATGAGAAAGGGTATGACCTATTAAAGACGGCCCACAAGGCCTGCAGTGTAAATTGAGCAGTTCTGATGAGTTTTGGCAAGGCACGAGTAGTACCAGAGGAAGCTTGATTTAGTAGAGTTAATCGTGGATTCAAACCTTGAATCCAAGCAGAAGAGTCTCTCAGAATCTGTTTACTTGTATGAAAAATGCCCACTTCACTCAGCGAATACCATGGTCCCCCTCCAGGTTATGTGCTTGTCACCATTGCAATCAGTCACCTACAAACTGGAATACTATGTCCAGCTCCTGGTCCCAGATATACCCTTGTGATCACTACCTAGAGTGGAGGGGTAAGAGGGTAGGGGTTGACATGAAAACAAGGAGAAGCTTTTCCAAAACTCTGAATTACACCACAGACCAGGGTCTGAAGCCACTAAAGTCAAAGTCAAAGACTCTCATTTAACAACTGCCCCTAACAAAAAAAAATACTGGAACACTCACTTGAAAGGTAGTGCAGCCTGGCACAGTGGTACAAGTCTGCAATCCTAGCCTGAATCCCAGTTCAAGGCCAACCTCAGAAACATAGCAAGAGTCTGTCTCAAATAAATAAATAAATAAATATATTTTTTTTTTTTGTAAAGGGCAATGCTCACTAGATCATCTAATTTTGAAGTGAAATATTACAAACTTGGGAGGAAAACAGCATTTTTATCATATATCGTTCACATTGCCAAGGATTTCCACATAGCAACATCACAAAGTAAATATAGTTCATAACATATTTATTATGCATAGCACATAAGCATAAAAATATAAATGAGATAGCTGAGATGCAAACACATTTGTGTGTTTGGAGATTTTTTTTTTTTTGTTAGGGATCAATTCCATGCTTGGTTTTGTCCTGCTACTATTTGTTTCTCATTCACCGATGAGACTCACTATAAATTACCAGCTTATACATCCTTATCCTCTGAGATTATCAAAATCCTGAGGCCCGTAATTATGACTTAATGACAATAATGGACACCATCTGTTGTGGACTTATCTAAATGTGCTGTACAAAATATTACTGCATTTAGTCTTCAAAAAATTTTTTTGATGATATTGCACTCGGAGTTAAGAAAACTGAGGCTTAGAGAATCTTTTCATCTTTGTAATTCCAGTGCTAAAATATCATGGGCACTGAAAAAATATGAACTTGACCATCCTATAATCTCCTTTGACTAAACAGGCAGAGATGGAAGAGTAGGGAATGACACACTTCCTCTGAATTCCTGAATAGTCAGTACCTCCAAATCATTTAGAAAGCAAAGAAGATCCCAGATCTTGCTGCTTTGTGCTTCTCCAAGTAGAGCCAGTCTGAGGTCTCAAGTTGTGTCAGACAGTGGAGAAGATGTTCTTTGGAAGCAGGAGGGTATCAGTGTTTCCACTTCTGGAATCTGCATGGGGAATGGAAAAGGGCTGGGCAGTGGGGGCTTAGTTCAGCTCTAGGAGCTCCCAGCCATACAACATCTGGATCCACGCAGCCAACCAGGCTGTGCCTGTACTGTTCACACCCTCTGTGCTCTCACAACCTGCGGAGTCCCTAAAGCCAGTTCATCTGGTGATGGAAAAGATGGGTCCCAGTGCCCATGTGGAAAATTGAGAAAGGAGAGATGCAGAGGGACCGCTGAGAAATGAACCCAGAGAACAGTCATCTATCTGGCATGTGCATACACATGGTCACACGCAATTAACTATATTCTCCTCAGTGTGAAGCCATAATTCTACAGTTAGCTTTAGGTGTTTTGCTTCTATTCCTGCTAACCCATGGTTCCCTTAACCATTTCAACATTTCCCATACATCGTGATATAACCAACCTGAGCATCTTCCTCTGGGCCTATGACAAATGTTACTAAGCAAGCTGAAGAGAAGAGCCCATGTGGTGATCTGATCTGTTTTCACAAAATAGAAAATTGATACTTTTATCATTATGAATGGCATTATACTTTTGGTCATGGTGTATGATTCTGACTTTGGGTCCAGGGTATATAATTTTGGGTTGCTGTGCAAGCAAAGCTTTGACCTGTACTTAGAATGCTCTGATTGAATTAAGCACAGAGAGGAGAAAAAAAAAAAAACTTAAGTATTTGAAGCCTCATCATATTAGTCCTAAGAATTTGAAAATAAAGAATGAAATTACAAAATCTAGATAGAATGGATCAGAAACACAAAGTCACCTAAAAGAAAGAGAATAACTGTTGGGCCAGAAAAGGACTTTGCTCATACCTTAAATGTAATAACCTGAATCAAGGATCTTTCCATGGAAAGGGATTCTGTTTCTTCAGTGTCCATGTCCGTCTGCCATGTCCATCCTCAGAACAACCAGGCAGAGGAGAATAGCAAGCATTAGAGACCTCTGCTCCCCAGGGACCCCTGGCAAGGCTCACCTCTCTATGAAAAGCTGCTTGGCACAATGTTTTAATTTAGTTCTTTGATGGCACAACACAGCACAATGGCACCGTGGCAGAAGAGAACTAAGTTAAGAAAGGATTAGGAGGGAAGGGCTGCCAAGAAAAGCCACATGGGGCTTGTGCCTGGGAGTCAGGGAAACAACCAGCAGGAGCTGCAGGGGCAGCTTATGCATGGAAAGCCATGGGGTTTGCTTGGGCTCCCTATAGAGGGGCTAATTTGAGTAATTTATACACTCAAAAGCATAGGCCTTTCCCTTATTGTCTGGTCCGACCCCAGAGTAGGTGGGTAAAGCTGGTGCACAATGATCCAGAGTGGGAGAGCCTTGGGAAGAGAAGTGACTAAGAGTATGGACTTAATCAGCTGCTTAAGAAGGGAATGAACCAGCCTGTAGGACTTCAAAACTGATCAACACATTAAAAAAAAAAAAAAAAGTATTACAGAGTGGAAAGGATTCTGAGTGCAGCCAGTGGGAAAGAATGCTGAGATTGTTAGGTGGTACCTGGATAGGCAGGGAGGATACAAATCCCACAGCCACAGGTCTGCTCATTCAGATGTTAAGCAGTTGTTGCCCCAGAGAAAGATCCTCCCTGCAGTGAAGAGCCATATTAACTGTCTCCTCCAGAGGCTTAGACTATTGGACTAATCTCAGTAGGTGGCCACTTTTATTCTTTATGGCTATCTCCTATTTATTTCCTTCATAGCCCCTGGGACAACTTACAATTGTGTATGCATTGATCATGCATATACAGTATGCATTTATTATTAGTTATATATTTATTAAATGTTTTGTTAACTATTTACTTACTTAGTATCCATAATATTCATTCCAATGAGGATTTTATTCACCATAGTTCACCTGCCACCTAGTAAAAATGGCTCTTTCAGAATCTGCATTCTGTAAATATTTGTTGGATGATCAGGTAAACAAACAGAAAAATAAAAATGAAGAATTATGGTTGCGGCCAGACACCATGGCACATGCCTGTAATCTCAGCAGCTCAGAAGGCTGAGAGGATCCTGAGTTCAAAGGCAGCCTCAGCAAAAGCCAGGCCCTAAGCTGTGAGACCTTGTCTCCAAATAAAATACAAAATAGGGCTGGGGATGTGGCTCAATGGCTGAGTACTCCTGAGTTCAATCCCTAGTAACCCTCCCTTCAAAAAAAAAAAAAAAAAAAGAGTACATTTAACTATACTCACTCACCAAGCAATTTTCTGACACTGGTGGAGCTTTTTATAGAACAAGAATCCATCTCACACTGTCAGGAGTATGTCTGGTATTTCTATAAACTTAAAGCCTCTATTCCAGTAAGTGCCATAGTCTAACGTATGGTTAACATGAGGCATGCACTCTGGACCCTTCACTTCTGGGCCCATTACAGAATCTCTAGCTAGACTATAAAATCCAAGGACAGGCTCAGCAGTCTCTTCCTTCACCCTCAGGAGCAGTACCTCCCCCAGTCTTCAGCTTTATTATGTATTTGCAATTGCTACCAAACCAGCAGCCAAGTCATCATGTTTGATACTGACACACAGTTTCTTAGGTTACTGGGTTAAATAAAATCTGCTGGAGCCTAGAAGATTTTTCCACATTGATTTTCAACCTTGCTGCTTAATTAAATCCCTCACCTGGGAAAGAGTGATTTTTCAGCCACCTTGCTTTCTGTAGCTTCGGCATACAACTGTGACTGTCGGAACACTGAAATGCCAGTTGTGTTTAATGCTTCAGGTGTTATAAGCCTGTTATATCGGAATCCCCAACCAAGATAGATATTAACTGAGAATTGAAAATGACAGCAGAGGAGATTGAATCAGAGTGGCAAAATGAGCACACGAATCTGCTTTCTCTCTTGCTCCATTTCCTAAGAATGTCCAAAAATATCTTTTTTTTTTTTTAAGGATACTTCCTTAACAGTCTTAGAAAACAGAAAGAATGCCAAGGGAAAACCAGGAATCTTGGGACTCACCTGGCAGACTACAGCAATTGTAGTTAGGGTGAGAACAGTGAAGATGTCCAGAAACCAAACAACACTGGGGGAAAAAAAGCTTGAGATATAGGAACACATTGGAATAGACACTGAGAAAATCCAGGGGGAAACATGGGGGGAGTCTGCAGCAGATTGATTGCATTCATGCTCCTAATTCTTCACCTCTCCCTATATTCCTGCCCTCTGCCATGAGACTGCAGTTTCTTTCACACAGAGGTGGAACCTGTTACCCCATCCCTGGAGTCTGGACTGGCCTTGTGAATTGTTTTGGCCAGTAAAATGAGGCAGAGGGACAATGTGTCTCTTTTAAGCCAAAGTCTTAGAGGCCCATGTGTTTGCACGTTTCCAATTGCTGCTCCTGAGTCTCTGCCATTGCCATGAATGTTCACTGTTCCCTGGGGTCTGAGAAACAGTGGAACAGGGCAAAGTCACCCAGCCAACAGCCAGCCAGCACCAAGACTCATGAGTCTATGAGTGGGCCATTAGGATTTGTGACTGCTACAGAGCATTATTGAAGCAGTATTTAACTGATAGAGCCCCAACCTTTCATACCACCACATTACTGCTTATAATGAGCAATTGGCAGCAATGGTTTAGACTCCAGATCTAAACCAATATCTATATTCGAAAGAAAGGGAACCCATGCTTAAGGAGAGCTCCCACGTGAGCCCCAATGCCTGAGAAAGAAGAATTATATTGAAATAACTCTCCAGACCTTCTAAAGGGCAGAGGAAAAGGAAAGACAGCTCTACTTAGGAGGAAAATAAACAAGCTGACCTTTCTCACCAGGGTTAGGAAAGACGTCCTCATTTCCCCACTGAGCTAGCAGAGGAGACCCCAAACTGCTTAACACTATATTTTCAAGTTTACAGAAATGAGATGCATTGCTTGGCACACCCCACTCCCTTCAGCAGAACCTGTAGACAGCCCTCATGCTTGGGAGAGAGACCCAGCACAGACCAGATGGATGTAATAGCAGAGAAGCCCACCCAGCTGGCCATATCCACCTGCCTCCATCTCAGTCGTTAATATAAAGAGACAACCAAGAAATGCCAGATGTTCAAGAAGATCCTTTGACATGAAGGAGAATTGATAAGATAAAGGTCAGGGCAACTGATCCTACAGGAAAAACTTCAACGAAGGAAAGAAATAGTGACTTTAAAAATAGAATACTCCCCAAAAGATCCATTATAACATTGCATTCATCATAGAAAGCGACTGTCAGATATTTTTTCAGAAAATAATAAAGACAGCCTCAGCAATTTAGTGAAATCATAGTGCAAAAGAAAAACAGAAAGGGGAGGGATGGGGGTTTATCTCAGTGAATAGACTGCCTAGGTTTGATCTTTCAATCTCCAATACAAACAAAAAAAGAAAGAAAGAAATTTCAGCAACTAAGAACCCTTGAATATTAGGGGTTTTTTTTCTAAACACACTTGAAAAATACTTGCTAGCTTTTTTTGTTCAAAAATTCTTAGTATTCAGATAAAAAAAAATAGAGGATCCCAGACACAAAATAAATGATGAGGAAGATAAAAATAAGGAAAAAATTTAATACAGAGGGAGAAAAAACAAATGAGAAATATGTGAGAAAAATAAAAGGTATGGAGAGGGATCCCAGAGGTCAAACATGTGTTGACTAGAAGTTCCAGAAGGAAAGATGAGAGAAAACAGTGAAAGATACAGCAGAGAAAAGTTTACAAAGTTTCCAAAGGGGAAAAGTAAGTCTTGGGATTGCAAAGGCTCCAGCAAGTACTGAGAGAAAGGAGTCAAAGCACACATTCTCTCTCCTTTACCGTCCCCACACCTGGATTGGGGCTGGGGGCAGGGAGGGAGGCAAGAAATAGCAAACAACATCCACACCTACAACGCCAAAACCAGCACAAACACTCAGTCTTCAGCTAAACCCAAGTCATTCTTGATGAATGACGTAAACACACACAAGTCTAGAACAAGACTCCCAATTACCTCAATATCAAAGTGGCAAAGAGGGAAAGTAGAACTAAGCAGAAGTGTGCTAGATTTCAAGAAGTTATTGAGACTTTATAGATGATCATAAAGAGATAAATAAAAGCAATCACAAGGAGATAATAAAGAGATCACAAAGAGATAGATGATCATAAAGAGAATGACCAATTAATTATAGATGTTACCGCTAAGCAAAAAAATACCCAAAATAACAAAGGCTGAATGTTTTCTCTGATATATGGATGCTAACACACAATAGAGGGTACAGAGAGAATAGAAGTTCATTGGATCAGACAAAGGGGAAGGAAGAGAGGGGAGGGAGGATAGGAATAGGAAAGACAGTAGAATGAATTGGACATAACTTTCCTATGATCATATGTAAATACATGACCAGTGTAACTCCACATCATGTACAACTACAAAATGGAACCCTGGGGCTGGGGATATAGCTCAGTTGGTAGAGTGCATGCCTCACATGCACAAGACCCTGGATTCAATCCCCAGCACCAAAGTGAAAAAAAAAAAGGGGGGATCCTAATTAGAATAAGTTATATTCCGTGTATGTATAACATGTTAAAATACAATCTACTGACATATATTCTAACAAGAATAATTTTTTAAAAAATACATATAGTTAGCTATATATCATCTAAGTGTGTAGGATGGGAGGAGAATTGTGGGACAGAGGGGGAATTGCACCTTGAAACTTCTTGACTTCTAAATTTTGGAGTTTTTTAATGAAAATATGATCATCTATGTGTCAAAATGAAAATAAGGATTATTTTTTTACATACAGTGTAGAAAGTATGTTTGCTTTCGATCTTGGGTAGGAAGAATTGGTAAAAGTCATGTTTATTTTATTTCTACTTATAGTGGGATTGTTTGCATTAATGAAAAAAACTACTGATTTCAAAATATCATATATGTCTTTTGTTTTTCATGTTTTTCCTGCTCCTATTTCCCCATCCAACTCATTCATTCTCCATTTTAGGCCAGGAGACATAATTACTCTTCTAGAAGATTCCAATGAAGACTGGTGGAAAGCAAGTATTTCTCTTTCTTTAAAAGGAAAAAAAATCATTTGGTAATTATAATTACGATAAATGTCACAAATGGAAATGAATGTCTCCTTTTTTTCCTTCCAGGGGAAAATTCAAGACAGGATCGGCTTCTTTCCAGCCAACTTTGTTCAGAGAGTACAACAAAACGAGAAGATTTTTAGATGTGTTAGAACCTTCATTGGGTGTAAGGAGCAGGGGCAGATAACACTGAAAGAGAACCAGGTGAGTAAAGCAGACACATGCACACGCCCTGTATGACCAGCCCACATTATGGATGATACACAAAAATCAAGATGAATTAAATGATAAAGAATTCCATTTGAGAAAACATTTTCTTACTTCAACCTTATTAGCATCCTTAGTATCTAAAAACACACAGCTAAAATGTTAGGAAGCTCACCTGATGGTGTCTGTTCACCAGAGGAACATATAACTTCATGGTGGCAGTGAGGAGTCCTGCACTTTTCCCTGGGACCAGTCTTACACATGTGAGCAGCTACTCTAGTTTGAGCTTTGTGTTTGTGCCCAAAATGTACCATCGTCATCTCCTGGGAATACTTGGATGTTACTCTATTCCAAAGTCTATTGCATTTGTCTCCAATCGTAGGTACCCCTCTTAAGCCTCTTTGTCCAGACTCCAAGCCTCTACCTGTTCCCTGAAGACCATGACACCTTCACATCATAGCATAAGACATAGACAAAAGATAGATGACCAAGGACTATCACAGGTCCATGAGCTGGACATCTCCCTACCGCTATCTAGACGTATCTGTCACCACATGGTTCAAGTGCTGTTGTTGGATCTGGAGTTCTTCAGGAAACTGTCAGTGTTCCTGAGACCTCTGCATCTATGTCTTTAAGGTGCTTGCATCTGGCTTGCCCATCTCATCCCTGGAATGCGGATAGAACCATCACAACATGGCTTTGTTCTATTCTTCCTCTCTTTGTCTTCTTCCAACTGAGACAGGGCTAAAAATATGCTCCGACCTGCAAGATTGTTCTGAATATATTAGGAGAGGATATAGGGAACAGGAAATTAGACATTTCTTTTTCTCTCCCAATGAAGTCTCACAGTGGACTTCAATCACCAATTTTGGAATTCAAAAGCTAGTGCCTCTCTTCCTGAGTCCTTGATATAATAATTCTAAAATTCCCCCTGGCAATGTATGCCACTAGAGAAAAATGGTGAGACTGACCCCACAAGAAAGTACAAAATGAAAAATGCATGAATAAGTTTAATGCAGCTATATCCAATAGTTACTCAAAACATATCTTGAATATGTTTTTGGAACTGCCTTCAAAGATAGTTTCTAAGTCATACACACATACAGAGTCATTACTTTATAATATCTAATTTAGAGTTTCAAACATTGTTTACCCAACATAACCCATTATTTTATATGCCATATGTGACTCCAAATATCTTTATCATTTTGAAACAATACACCCTCAAAGAATAAGGATTTTCCTTTTCTTTATGGCTATGCAAATAATCTCTAGAAAAAAAAATCAAAAGAAAAATTATGAAGGAATAGCTTTTCTAAAAAAGAAGTTAAACTATTCCTCCTCCTTTATTGAAGTAAATAAAAGTTATTAAAAATAAGAGACCAATAATTCTGAATTTTATTTTCCCTGCATATTTTAACAAAGTGGGGTTGAGGTCAGTAAAACTTAGCTTTTCTATTAATGCTGGGATATATCAGCACTCTCATTTTGCATGGTGATTTGGTGCCATACATTGAGAGATATAAAACTGCTCAACTTCGTGAATGCAGTAATTCCACTTTCTATAGTGTAATGGAGAGGGGTGAGGCAAAAAAGGTAACCATCAGAGTGCTGCTCCACAATGGTGAGAACTAGGAACCATCATCCAACAATCAGGGCACCTAAGCCAATAGTAATACTATCTTTAGGGCCTAATGTTAGGAAACAAAGCAGTTTTGATGGTATTATAATAATATAATGAACAGAATATTGGGATTCTGACTCAGATGGACCCCAGTCACACTGCTCTCCCCAGGTAAACACAAAAGGAGAGACGTAAATGCAGATGGGGTCTGAGGCCCTGTTTTCATTCTTGGAACCATGGTGAACCTGGAGTACCAATTGTGACCTAGGGACCTCAAAGACTTCCTTATTATATCCCTGCCCCACCTCTCCTCACCATCACAACCACCACCACCACCACCACCACCATGGGCTGGGCTGAATCTCAGGACCCTGTGGCACCTGGTGGCCCTAGGAGAGCATAGAAGGTAAGAAAAGGTATAGTGTAAGTGGCAAATGAGACAAGGTGGCTGGTGACCTACCAGGAGGAGCAAGACAGGGGGAAGCTTTAATGGACAGTGATAAACCCCCTGGCCCATGTGGCCAAATCAGATCTCCTCCCTGAGGAGAAGTGAGAAGAAACTTAGGAGAGAGAACAGAGATCTTCAAATATTGTATCACCATCTTAAATGATGGTTTATAACCAGTGAAGGTCATTAAATTAAATATTAACAATATAGTGATACAATGGTATTGACAGTTAACATAAATATTGGGGAAAAAGAGAGGGTTGGGTTGGTTTTTTTTCTATTTAAATTACTTTTACATCATTAATTTATAAAAAATAAAATAAAATTTAAAAAGAAGGAAACTAAAAATATCCATTCTTAATCTTTTGAATCTAATAATGTAAAGGAACTCAGGGTTGCTATGGCTTTCTGGGGCCCCGCCTTCACAGGTGCAGGCTGGCCCACATGCAACACCCTATCAACACCTCCACACACCACCACATCCCACCTTTGTCAGATCTAATTGCAAGCAGCTGCTATTTATATCAATATATAAACACAAATACCCCCAGAGGCATATGCTGTCTAATATGTTAGGAAATGTTGTCACTGAGCTCTATGATTTCACCCTGCTTCTATAGTTTTGCTCATAAGTGACATTCTTCACTTTTATCAAAATTGCTTATATGGTAGGTCCACTTTAGGATATGCTGCATTTTATAAATGATGCCACCTCTCTTTTACCTGGTTGCTTTGGACATCATGTATTCTTTAAAGAGATCAAAAGCCATGGATGTGCTGGCATATTTTCTGCCCAGTGATGTTGATTCTTCCTACGATTAGTGTTTCCATAACATATCAGTTCTGCACACTCCCCAAAGAGGTAACAGCAGACGCCATTGTCTGCCTCTACAGAGTGGTGGCATCTGAGGGACACCTCTTAGTGACAGCCTACCTAGGGAACACCCACATCCTTGCACCCCGGCAGATACCACAGACCACTCTGCCTCCCCTAAAAGTATATGCAGACCTCTCATGGCTGTTCCTTTTTTGGGATTGTAATGACCTGTTTTGGGTCTGCCCCTTCAAAGAGAACCTTTTATCTCTAGTCTCGATTTACCAAAAAGAAAAGAACAAATTAATACTGTCTTAGACTTTCTCTCAATCATGTCTTTTTTAAAAATTTTATTTATTTTTTTTTTTTTAGTTTTAGGTAGACACAATATCTTTATTTTATTTTTACGTGGTGCTAAGGATTGAACTCAGTGCCTCACATTTGTCAGGCAAGCGCTCTGCCACTTGAGCTACAACCAACCCCTCAATAGTGTCTTAATAATGATATTGTCATCTTTATTAGCCATTATCTAATCATGTCATGTATAAATTATATAATATTTATAAAGTTTAGGTGCCTGCAACATTTTCTTTGAGCTTGTACTCCTGCCTTGTGATTTCTGCAGGTTATTCATGATTTGTTTTATAAAACAGGCAACAAAGGTTCCCCAAGGCAACATACCTTGCAAGTGGAACAAAAATCGGATAAGTGGGTCAGGCAGGAATGCAAACACAGGTCTGCAGACTCCAAATCAAGGCTGTGTACTGAGTCAAGGGTTCCAGACCATGTGGGAAAACTTCTGAACAGTATAGAACCACTTATATACCTTGGCGGCTCCTGGGATTGGCACGTGGCATAAAGACAAATGCTTGAGGCCCAGAGGACCCCTGGAAAACAAAGTCTTGCTCACATGGGCTTCCTGTTGAGCCATTCTGTATTCCAGGCCATGGAGTCATCATCATGAGACTGAGACCCCAGTTCTAGTGCCACACACACACCCCGCAAAGCAAGCAGGCACTTTTCCCAGCTTGATTCCATGCCAACACTTTCAACTTCTCTAAAGTTTACCCAACTGTATCCTTCCTGTTCCAAAAATTTAGAAAGTCTTTTTGAGTAAAATAAATTCAGAAAGGATGTTCATCTTTATTGGCAAAAGTTTTAAATATTCTTGCTAGCATGTTTGATTGTTTTTCTCAGCATAACCTTGTGCTTCCCCTTTGGAGATTAAGCATTGTTTTTATGTTATCAAAACATATACAAATCAGTGAAACCAGAAGGCAAATTAAAATGTGCTCAAGTTGATCAATTTCCAGGAGCAGAACTATCTGATGGGTGGTTCCTATGGATTCCTTGGCATATTCCCCAAAACTGTTTTTCTGAGAGTGGGCTTCATACCTGAATTCTCCACATACTTCATTTTCATGGTTGAACTGACAATCTGTGGGGCTTTGGCTGGGGCATTGGGAGTTGGGGGGTGGACGTGTGAGGGAAAAACCAGCCTCTTCAATTAATTAGACATGTTCAAGACACAATCTAACATGTCAGCCTGAACCTGAAATCAAATGGGTCTGCCTATACTGTGTTAGCTTTCTGTTGATGTGACAAAATGCCCGAGAAAATCAACCTAATGGAGGAAAGATGCATTTTGGCTCATGGTTTCAGAGGTTTCAGTCCACTGTCATTTTGGTTTGATCATTTTGGGTCATCTAAAGTTTCCACTATTGATGGGATTATCTCAATAATGCCATAATCAAGGGTCAATGCCTTCAACCCATGAGACTTTGGGTGCATTCCAGATCCTAAATATGACACATATCTTTAGGAAAATGTCATAATCCTCTACAATTTAGCCTATCAGGTGTCTCTTGAGGTATGGTCTTTGGACAACCTGATAAGACTCACATGGGGATCAGAATCTTTTGTTAAAAATGCAGACTCCTGAACCTCACCCTAGGTCTGCCTAATCAGAATTTCTCCAGTAAAGTCAGAAATTAGTCTATTTTCCAGACTCCACAGGTGTTCCCATCAAAACTAAAGTTCTGGAATGGTCTTCATTTCCATCACCTCACTTTGAGTCATATAGTTAGTTGTTCTGTGACAACTAAAGGGACTTTTATGCCTTTAGATAAGGGTCATTTCCATTTAGTTATGGGTCAACAAAAGACACTGAAGTCTTGTTACTCTTACACACATTCTCTCTTTGTCATTAATGTGGGAACTGATTTGTGAAACAGATCAATCCCTTGAAAGAAAACTGCATTTGTCATCCCAGGGCCTTGGGAGACTAAGGCAGGAGGATTGCAAGTTCAAGGCCAGCCTGGTCAACTTGGTGAGATCCTCAGCAACTTATGAAGACCCTGTCTTAAAAGGACTAGTGATGTAGCCAGTTTCAATCCCCAGTACCAAACAATAATAATAATAATAACAATAATAATAATAATAATAATAATTTTTAAAAATCTATTATTAAAAACAAATTTCAAAATTCTCCTCCATGTTAGTGTCCTAAGTTGTTTTAGGTGCATGATTTCAAAACATATTCATTAATTGGGGAAATATAATATGGTTGAAAATACGGATTGCAGTGTCACACAGGAATGAATCGCTTTGTGTTATTTTGACAAAATCACCTCTGAATGTTAACATTCTGATCTTCAAAATCAGCATGGTAGCCTCTTCTCTCTAAATGTGGATATTAAAGTTAACTGTGGTGACCTGTATAAAGCCTCAGCAGTGTCTGGACACCACAGGTGCTTAAAGGTTATTTCCCCGCCACCATCGTCACTCACAGTAAAGCCAAGCAGAGAATTCATCTGCAATGGTTAATGCCACCCAAAAGTACCCATTAAGCACTAAAAAATAGTCATTAGGATATTTATAACTCTAAAAATATAAAGTGAGAAATGGACACTAACAAGAAAATAGAAGAAATTTGATTCAGAAAATAATGCAATGCATCTTTTTTTATTCAATCACATTTCTGCCTCTAGGGTCAATGTGTCTCACAGTTACTGTATGATTTCTCACAGAGCTCTTGTTTCCAAATAGAATTAAGTCATCCATTTTTTATGAACCCAGAGTTTGCATTGACATGAGTATATTTTCCTCATTTTTTAACTTAAAAATATCTTAATTAAATCAACTTGAAATGCCATTTCTTTAAATTCATAGTTCTAACATACTTATAGAACTACTTTATTTTATTCTTTGTGCTCTATAATTTTTTTAAGAAAGCCTAGAAAAATTTTAGATCGTAAAACTAAAATTATGGGAATTTTTTTTAAATAATATTTTTAAAAGATAGAAGAAAACAGTGACCACAACAATTCAACCATGAAGATAATATTAACATAAACCCTTGGGCATATTTCATACCCAGCTATCCTTTCAATTCATATTTTAATTTCACATTCTGTTAAAGGTAGTCAATATATGGTCATCAAAACGCAATTTTTAACAGACTTTATAGATCAGTGGAGCACACTATGGCCAAATCTGACCTGCTGTCTTTTCTAAATAAAGTTTAACTAGAATGTATCTGTACTCATTCATATAGATAATAGACATGTATAAAATATAGACAGTCCTTGGATGCTTTCACTACACTGAGCCAAGTCATTGCAACAAAAACCATATTGCCTACAAAGCCCAACATATTTACTGTTTCGTTCTTTACAGAGAAAGTTTGTCAATCCCTCATCTAGATATACAAGAATGTATTTCAGTATGCCCTATTGTTGGATATTCAGAGTTTTTATATCTTTAAAGTATTATTGATAACTGCAATGATCATATTTAAACTTAAATCCTTCTCCCCACAATATACTTTAGAATTTATAAGAAAACAATATAACTTTTATAAGTTTTCTCTTACATACCGCCAAATTGCCTCTGGAAAGCTTATGCCAATTTACACCCACACCAGCTGTTTCTGAGAATATTCAGGTCAACACATCCTTGCCAGAATTGAACATGACTATTTGATATCTGTCATTTTGATGGATGAATACTATTTTGTTACCCTGCATTTCCTGAATAGAGAGGTTAAAATTTTATTGCATATCTATTTGGCATCTGTGTAATTTCTTTCTTTTTTTAACCTTTATAAAGTTTTCTCTCTTTTAAGAATATTTACAATGTGGCCAACATTTTCCTCAATTTATCATTTGCCTTTTGATCTTAGTGCTTCAAACTTCAGAGGCTTAACAATTCTTTGGTTGAATCATCTCTGTTTTACCATATTTCCCTTATAGGTTTATTCTCTTTATCATTTTTCACTTGTTATCTCTCCCCTCCTCCTAAGAGAATATTTCAAGATAGTTTCCACTTTAATTTTCCAAAGTTACAGAACAATCTTCCATTGTTTCTAGATTTAATGTGATCCTTACTTCCTTGTAGTCTTCTCAGTCCGCCTCCCCATTGGATACAGCATATTTCTTTGCATTTTATTAGATCATCTCTTCACCTTAAGAAATTCTTCCCTCATCTCATGGAGGGCAAGTCTTTCTTCAACGCCCTGCATCAAAGAATGAGTTGTCTTTTAGGACATAAGTGCTTATTTTCTGCAATATTTTTGGTGCTTTCATCTTATGATAGAGTAACCGCTCTGCAAATCTGCCCATTTCCTAACACATAAAACTTTTGTTTTCCTATGTGGCAAAAAGAATTCTGTAGATGTCTTTAAGTTAAGGACCTTGTGATGGAGAGATTATCCTGGATTATCTGGGTGAGCTCCATAACATACAAAGGTTCTTACAAGAGGAAGACAAGAAGGCCAGAGGAGATGTGACAGTAGAAGCCAGAGAGAGATGTGAAGATGGCTGTGAAGATGGAAGAAGCATCTGTGAGTCAGGGAATGTAGGTAGACTCCAGAAGCTGAGCAAGACATGAAAACGCATTCCCTGAGACCCTGTAGGGGTGGAATATGGCTCCTCTGACACTTTGACTTTGGGACTTCTGACCTCCAGAACTGCAAGAGGAAACCTTTTTTGTTTGTTTGTGAAAGCCACTCAATCTCTGACAGTTTATTACAGCAGTTACAGAAAACCAACCCCTAGTTCATGTACAAGGCTTGTGAGATAGAGAGCTAGCCTAGACTGTCTAGGTAAGCCAGATCTGATCACTTGATCCCTTATAAACCTAGAAGTGTGCCTGGTTGAGGCAGGGAGATGCAAAAGAAAAGAGCAAAGGAGAAGGGAAACACAGGGGTAAGTGAGAGGGACAAACTCAACACATCATTATGGATTTAAAGATGGAGGAAGGAACCACAAGCCAGGGCATGCAGGCTGTACCTAGAAGCTGAGGCTGGATGGCCACTGGTTAGAGCCTGCAAGGAAACACACCTCATTCCTACAACCATAAGGAACTGAGCTCAACAACAACTGAAATGAGCCTGGAATTGAATCCTTTCCTAGACAAATAGGAAACAGAAGGATAGGGCCCTCTTGACTCCTTGATTTTGGCCCTGTGAAGCCCAGAGCAGCAAAACCAGCCAAACTCACTGAAATCACACCTAAAGCACTAATGTAGCAACATTATTTATTTATTTAATGTGACTACGTTTATGGTAACGAGTTATGACACTAATTGCAAATGAATCCATACCTTAGGTTGCAAAACTCAAACTGATTCACTCTCAGTGGGGTCTACTACCGGGTGATTTGTGAGTTAGTAATTCGGTGGCTTGATTACATGGTCAGGGATCTAAATTCTTCAACCCTTTTGTTCTGTTATTCTTGAGATGTTAGCCATCTCTGCCACAGGTCTCAAATGGCTGCAGCTACTCCATGAATCCCTTCCAGAAAAGGAAAAAGATTTTCTTCTTAATGCACCTCTTTTTAGGGGACTATTTAGTAGATAGTCCACCCCATTTCTCTAGTTTCATTAGAACAAACAGTAATCAATGCAGAACTAAATTTTCCCAGATGAAAAGATGTGTGGATTAGTCTGAGTCTAGTTTAGTGTCCATCACAATGAAAACATGAGTGTAATAATAATAATAATAATAATAATAATAATAATAATAATAATAATAATAATAAAGACTTGGAGATCAAGATTGAGCATTAACTGTTAAAAGTTTAACTCCAAAACAGGGACCTCCAATCAAGGGAAGAGCCTATGCTCTGGGAAACAAGATTTAGAAAGAAATGGGGTCATTGAAAGTCAGAAGACCATGAAGTGTCTCTGTTCCATATTAGGAAAGAAACATCTCAGATGCATAGTGAGCGGCACGGCATAGCTGAGCTGGAGGGTAAGCAAGCACTGGGCTGCCTGGAGATGGTGTACCATGCAGTGGGGATGCCTCTGCACTGTACCTGCGGCACCTACCTTGGTACTGAGGTATCCAGCTCACCGCTGCTGCATACTTGATGCACCCAGGTTGGGTCTGCACTGCTTGCTGACCAGGTTAGGATTTAGCAGTATGGGAAGAAAATTTGTCTTGGCCTTAGGAAATCTTCTGGCTAGAGAGAAAAAGGGAAAGAGGAGAAAAGAGGAGAGGAGGGGCAGGACTGGGAGAGAAGGTGAAAAAAAAAGTGTTTTAAATTAAATTTTGCAACTCATTTCTCCACTTAAAACCCTTTAATGCCCTACTAGTTAATACCAATTGTCATGTTTGCCCTT
The DNA here is from genome assembly GCF_052094955.1 of Ictidomys tridecemlineatus. Taxonomy (NCBI): domain Eukaryota; kingdom Metazoa; phylum Chordata; class Mammalia; order Rodentia; family Sciuridae; genus Ictidomys; species Ictidomys tridecemlineatus. The sequence continues at coordinate 25,533,281 of NC_135478.1, read as the reverse complement.
TGCCCAGTTTTATTCTGCTCTCCACCTAGATCTTACATGATTCTGGCAATCCTAACTGAATTGATTGAAGTGGTCTCCTTCTTTCTTGTCAGTGATTATTTCAGTAGTTGGCTTGCAACCCGGTTCCAGTCGATGAGATAGATCAGAAGATGATCTCAGGAGCTTGGCAGAGCCTAGCATGGCTTGCATTTTCCTGCACATTTGAGGCCCTGACAGCATTTCTGGCTTCCTCTGACACCTCTCATCCCTTCTATCTCTTGGTTGTGGCTACATTGAACTTTTTCAATTACTCCAAAGTTCTAAAGTCTCTTGATACTAGAATTTATTCATATTGTAGTCTCATTTTCTTCCTTTCCACCATACCCGGGCCCCCCTCCCCTCTCTCTGATTAAATGTTACTTCTTTCAAAAAGTCTTTCTTATCACCTAGGCTACCTCAGGTTGACATGTGTTTTCCCATTAGCGCCCTTTCCTACATGAATCCATTCAAAAAAATGTTAATTGCTTTTTTATTGTCGGTTTGTAAGCCTTCTCCACAGTGATAATCAGTGAACAAAGCCGACCTGGCTTTTGCCCTCATTACCGGTGAGGGTTCTCAGTGAATGTCTGTATTCCCAGCTGTACCCAAGATGTACAATCATACCCAATATTTAAATTGAACAGATTTTCAATAAGCACATAGAACAGCCGGCACAAGTGGGCAGACGTTCCAGTTCTCATTGCTGCTGAGTGGCTAGACTGATCCTTAGGATGGTGGGATTTGGGCACACTTTGGTAAGAAAAAAGACCTACTCTTTGGCAGGAGACATTAAAGGTAAAAGCTTCTCTTGAAGCATGTTTTGTGGATTCTTTCAGGTCATATGCTCTCTGTCCATCACAGGGGGTCTCTCCCCTGCTGTGTTTTTGGCATGGGCCATGACAGGTCTCAGCTTTTGAAATTCGGGTGGTACATCTTCTTGGGGAGTTTACTGACCCAATCAGGATCTGGCATGATCCAACATGACCCCTGGGCTATTTCTCTTATGCATAACCCACATCTGGTCTTGGTGAAACAGCTATTTTCTGCTCTTACCAATTAGCTCCCTAAATTGTCTGAGCCTTTTCCCCATGAAGTTTCTTACACAGCAGATTTCCAAAACAACATGACTTAGATACCAGTCCATTGTGTGTCCTAAGCCCCAGAGTTCACAAATCAAGCTCTTTAAGTTTCCCATTCAAGCCCCTTGCTCTTTGTGACAAGAACAGCCCACTCTGGCTGTTGGACCCCTGCCCGCATCCCTTTCACTAAATGGGTTCACCCATATCCCAGTTGCTGTTATCGGCTGCTAACCACTCTTCTACCTTCTCCAATGAGGCCCCACTTGTAGGATGGGCCTCTCATGTCCCACATCAGCCAGTGGCCAATGACTTACTGACATGGGACCCAAAAGGCCAGACCCCCTATTTCAAAGTGAGATCACAGTGTGGTGCAACCCATGCTCCAGAGGCCATGTGAGGTGAGGCCAGAATCATCCCCCGCTGAGTCTACATCCTTGCCTGACTCATTCCCTCATCCCATCCTGCTGCCCTCTCCTCCTGTCTCCTAAGAGCACCCTCTCAGTAAGTCACTGCACAAGGTTCCCTATCTTCAGCTCTGTTTCTTGGGAATCCAACCTAAGACAGAGCTCCCCACCCATAGAAGCAGGTCAGGTGGGAGCCATTCACAACACACTGACAGCTCTCTTCAAAAAACCTCTTCTGATTTACACCTGGCTACATCCACCTCAATGTGCCCTTCAGGAGCCCCAAGTGGTGAGTGTCAGAGGTCCCCAAGTGGGTTTTTGCCACCAACTTGTTAAGTCTAACACAGATGCCTTATTTTGGAATACAGGAGATATTACAGTGTATTTGCCTGGAAATAGGAATGAAATATTTCCCTTTGACTTCCTGCAATTATATGAGGCACCTATAAAATTGCAGGCACATGATAGGAGCCTTCTGAATGACAGCTATTATTTTGGTTCCTTAAATAATGTATTAAAAACTCGCACACCACTTGCCAGCCTCTGTCATTAGTATTTTCTCACTCCGTCACAGTATAGTTAAGCTCCATTTTATTGATCCTCATTCATAAAACTGAAGCCCAGAAAACATTCACTGCCTGGGCTAGGTTCAAAGCCAGATTTTCACCTCACTTTGGTGTGTATGTGTGGAAACTGGGCTAATGGTCTTTATTATTTTTTTTTTAAATTTTTATTTGTTCTTTTTAGTTGTATATGACATTAGAATCTATTTTGATATCATTATACAAACATGGAATATATCTTACTCTAATGAAGATCCCAGTCTTGTGGATGTCCATGAGGTTGAGATACACTGTTTACATTTTTTTCCCCCACACTCCCACCATCACCCGGCCTGAGCCCTTGCTCCTGGTTTGGTGTTCCCGTGACCTCAGGCAGCAGTGACGTAAGTTGCAGGGTTTCGCTTCTTTCCTGTTGACACTAGTCTTTTGCTTCTTCTTCCTGGGACCTCAGATCTGTGTGACTTCAGAAGAAGAACAAGACGGCTTTATCAGAGTGCTCAGTGGAAAGAAGAGAGGCCTTGTCCCCCTCGATGTCCTGGAAAATGTCTGATTGCTGACCCCTCCTCCTTGTGCAGCAGGCCAGCTCTGCTGCAGTGCCGTCTGCTCATCTCACTGTGTCCACCCAGAGGAGCTGTCGCACTGACCCGGCCCCCCCGGAAACAGGGAGACAAGACTGGAGGATCTGAGACTGTGGAGCAGCAGCCACGCGGCAGAGGGCCCATCACAAAGCGCATCCTGGCTGCTAGAGGTGGGGATGAGGCTGAGATTTGGCCAGCATACCTGGGGGGCAGCAGGGCCCTAGGCCACAGCTGCCCCAGGACTCAGCTCCTTCCCTGCCCGGGTGGTGTAAGTCAACCGGCTGGAGGGTGTTCCAGTCTATGGTGTGGCCCCAGCATGAGGTTCAGTTCTGTGTAACCAAGTGTTGTTCTGGTTCCAGACCTTTGTCCCCAGTACTGCCCAATCAGCATCATCACACTTCAGACTCCAAGCAGTCAGTCTCTCTGCGGAGACTCCAGCTCCCAGCTGGTTACCAATAGAGGTAACCAGATCTGAGGCACAGATAGAAGCAGCGAGGAGCATTGGGGATAGGGGGGACACAAATCCCTTATTTATTGAGGATGACACAGTCCTTTCAGTTATGAAGTCCTTTCCCAAAGGATAGGGAGCTGGGAGAGAGAATGTGGAGAAAAGCATCCATTTTCATTTTATAGCCTCTATATTGGGGACAGCATTTTCCCCTTATGCCATCCTGTAGGAATCTATTTTGGAGGTGGAGCTCATCTTTCAGGGAACCAGGAACAGGGAGGGGAACCAATAACAGCATATTAGAAGAAATCGGAACGCATTTTTTCTTAGGTCAGTATATCATACCCCAGCAGGCATACAATAGAAAGGAATCCTTAATGCTTCATCCCTCTGAAAGCAGAGGAATTGGGGGCCTATTTAGCATCATCAAGGGGAGTCCAGAATCTCTATTACTCTGTACTTGTACTAATGTTTACAAGAATACAATATACTGTGATGCCTTCCTCCTCAAGCCTCCTCCTAGCATTCACACTTGCATCCTAGAAATCATTCACACGGTTAAACTTCAATTCACAATGACCTTGGAATCAATGTCAGTTTGGTTTATTTTGTTACAGAGCAATAAAATCATTAGAATAATTGGTTTTTAAAAGACTTAAGTGGATGCATCCTGTGCATGTAAGCATTATTTCTCAAACCAAAGCATCATTAGTCTCCATTTATTTCTTCTGCTACTGCTCAGCATGAAGTTGGGAGCTGAGATGGGGTGGCTGCTGGTTTCACAGTAGTTTGGATGCCTTACTCTCATTTTAAAGCCAGCATCCAGAGTTTTCTCCCTTTCTGAAACAACAGGCAAACCCAGGTGGATAGAGTCAAGATGGATTCTTTGAGAGCCCACGCGGATAACACAACTGCCTTTCTGTAACAGTGAATGCCGAGTATCAATGCTCTTTGCCTCTAATCGAATTTTCCATATAATAAAGACAACACAGTGGCTGGAAGGAGCAAGAAAACATGTGTCCTGATCTCTTCTTTCTGAGCCATATCCAGGGACTTATCTTTAGTACAGTGGTGTTCAATTTGCATTTTTAAAACATCAGTCTGCCTTTTCAAGTTGAATGGAAGGAGACTGTAGTATCCAGCCTCCAAGATGGTTCCCCATGATACCTACCTCCTGATGTTCTTCCTTTTGTGTAGCCTCTTCCCAGATTGAATCAGGGCTGGTCTCAGGTGGCCAATGAAATACAGTCTAGGTGATACTACATGACTTCTGTGTGAGGTCAAAAACAATCTTTGCGACTTCTGCCTTGATCTTCTAGAACACTCGCTGTGAAAATCCTGAGACCCCATGTAAGTTTACCTACCCTGAGGCCATATGCAAGAGAGACCCAGAGAAGACAGCACACCTTTCAACAGCTAAGGTCCCAGACATCATATAGTAACTATGAATCATCTTTGCTGAACCCGGCACACACTACAGAGTTATGAGCAAGATAAATAGGGAGGATATTTTTTTTGTTTAGTCACCAAGTTTTAGAGTTATTGTCAAACAGAGACAGTGGAATGAATCTGACACAACTTTCCTATGTGCATATATAAATATATCACAGCGAATCTCAACATGATGTACATCCCCATGACTGGGATTATAATTAGAATAAAATATATGCCATGTTTGTATAAATATGTGAAAATAGACTCTACTGTCATGTATAAGTAAGAAGAACAAATAAATTTTTTTTTAAAAAAAAAGGTCACTAGAACAGGACTTTGTCATTTGAGTCAAAGACACAATGAGACCCCAAATCTTTGCAATCATCAAGTATTGGCAAGCAGTTAACTCTCTGAATGCGAGATGTCTAGTGTTCCCTAAAGATGGCCATGGATGGTTCTCACACACACAGATTTTAGCAATCAGAATTCCCCTATGCATCTCCAGAAATGACAAGAACAAAGATAGTTATGACCTACCAGAGCCTTAAGATTTCCAAGACTCAAGAAGTGGCTAGGGCTGGAGATGTGGCTCAAGCGGTAACATGCTCACCTGGCATGCGTGGGGCGCTGGGTTCCATCCTCAGCACCACACAAAAATAAAGATGTTGTGTCCACCGAAAACTAAAAAATAAATATTAAAAAAATTTCTCTCCTCCCTCTCTCTCTCTCTCTCTCTTAAAAAAAAAAAAAAGAAGTAGCTAGAATGGAGATGAGGTGAGGACCCCAAGAGTAACCACTGATGAGAGGACAGGGAAGAAGGGAAAAGAATTTAAAGAAAAAAAAGTGGGTCTGGGAATATTAGGTAGAGTGTGAAGGAAGATCCTTGTGCTTCCTCTTCTCCTGCCCCTGCCACCAGCCAAGGGATGTCACATACCTAACTGTACCAGGGAAGCTATGCCCTACATTGACCACTAATGCTGAAGGACTTACTTCTGTCATGGAAAATTTGAAATGAAAATTGATTGAATATTCCTCAGGGCTCCAAAAATTCAGAATAGAACTTCCTTCACCCCATCACTAGCAGGTTATCTGTGGCACCCTAATGTGGGCAGTAGGACTGCAAAGAAAGCCCATATGGCTGCCAGTAGTGTTGACCTCACAGACTATTCTTCCTTCCCAACTATACACCCAATGCATGCATGCCCACATCCCCCACTCACCCACTCCCAGAAGAATTCAAAATCTGGGTTACATATTTAAAGCTACAAGTAGAATAATAAATGATACATGCTAAGAGCGTACTTGAGTTAATACTCTTTGTTATTAAAGGGAAGACTTTTGATGGGAAGATCACACATGCAGATAGTCTGGTAAAAAAAAAAAAAAAAAAAAAAAAAAGAAAAAGAAAAAAAGAAAAATCACCCCTGATGTCCAAAAACTGGTTCAAGTGTCTAGCTGCTTCAAAGAGAAGAGACACAGGAAGGCAATCTACTGGCCTGCCCTTAACTACAGTGCCTCCAGGCAGGTCCAGGCAAAAAAAAAAAAAAAACCTCTGTAAACCACATGTTCCAACAGAAGCTTTTATTTAAGTTACCTGACTTCTTTACTCAGAACTTCTCAGAGTCTTTCATTTGCTAATTCTCATGATGAATATTCCAAAAAGTGGATTTAGAACTATGGAGAACTATTTAGCCCCTTCTAGAACAAAGTTCCAGGAAATATAGTTGGGAAAGCTCTGCAGTAGAGAGTTCTCCTATTATATAGAATCGTAATAATCTCAAGGCTCCTAATAACCTCTCTTTTCCTACATTTCACTGGGATCCTTATGAAGTACTGAAAGGTCCAAATGTACACGATCATATTGATAACTAAGCCTGAAAGAAAATCTGCTCTGGAACCTGAGATTATAAGGGAGTAAGAGAAAGTGGGAATCTATATATTCCAGGGTTAGAAAACGTGGGAAGAAGAGTAGTTTTGCTGTGGTCTGAAAGCTTTAGCACATGCTGACAGGCAAGCAGGGACGAGGCTGGTATAGATCTGGGAATAAAAGTTCAACATTCCCCAAAATAGCATCCCCAGGAAACTCAGTGAGCAGGTGTGCTTCACAAATTTATCACAAAACAAAAACCCTTAAAAATAACTTGGATAGAAAATCAAAACTAGTAAATGACACCCTCTAACCATCACTGAGATTTTTCTCAGTTGCCATTCTGTTGTGTTTTGTTCAACACCTGGTGTTTTTGACCCTTGGAATGTATTATGTCTTAGCTTCCAATATGGCATTTTAAATAGTCTTCAATCTTTCTGGTGGGTAATACAAACTTCTAATCTATCTTGAAAGTTTAATAAGATAATGGCTATTTATTTTAATAGTTCCCTTTTAAAATTGAAAGACTGGTAGAGATTTTTATCATCTTGTCAAATTTAAATAGCTGTTGAGCACCTTCCATGTCTTCATGGAAATCTGGATGTACTGCAGCCTTGAAAATGCAGCCTGGAAAAGTAAAAGACCTATTTTCAAGAGCAATGGTGGTCGTGTTTAGAATCGCTCCATTCGCGTCACTCAGGCTCTGGGGTTACTCTCCTAATTTCATCTTTTTCTATACATGGGAGAAATTTTTCTTCCTTCTACAGCTTCTCAAAACCTATGTACTTATTTTATTAACCCTTATTTTCATTGAAGTAAAAAAAAAAATCTGAGGTTACACATCTTCCTCTGAGTTTAGCTTTAACCACATTGAGTAGCTATTTTTTTATTTGCATTCATTTCTAAATGCTCTGTAATTACACTTTTGATTTTTCTCTTTGGCTTTTTATTTCATGTATGTGCACATAAATAATCCATTCATTTTACATCATGGCCAGAAAATATGGTCTGTATGGTTTCCACTTTGAGAAATTAATTGGCATTTTAATTTGTGCTAATAATATATGACTAATTTCTATAAATGTTCAATGGATGTTGGAGGAAAAGTCATGTCTATAGTGTGTGTGTGTGTGTGTGTGTGTGTGTGTGTGTGTGTAAAATAAATCTTTAAAGTAATCGGGTTATCTGTATTCTTATTTGCTTCTGTTCATGTACTCTATCAAAGACAAAGAAGTCAAGACCAAGCAACAGTATGGCTGAAATGAAAGACACTTTGCAAGGAACTGCAATCAATTCCTCCTTGTCAGCCTTGGAGGAAAGATATGACAACCAGTGCTCTCCACCACAGCCACACCTTCTAATTTTGGACCAAATTCCTTAGATCATGTCCTAAGTATATATTCTCTTGGACTTCCTGGAGCATATTATAAAGGAATCATTTTTAAGTGAAGAGGTTCCAAAGATATTCTTAGAAAACTTTAATGTTGAATGTAGAGAATTTGAGTCAGAGTTACAGTAGATGGGGTAAAGAGAGAAGATGGGAGGGGAGGGGATGGGAAGGGGAATAGGAAGGGGATAGGAAAGGCAGCAGAATACAACAGAAACTAGTATGGCAGTATGTATAAACGTGGCTGTATAACCAATGTGATCCTGCAATCTGTACACGTGGGAATAATAAGAATTCATACCCCATTTGAATCAAATGTATGATATATGATATGTCAAGATCATTGTAATGTTTTGAGCAACCAATAAAAAAAAATAACACTTGCTGCATGGTAGGAATCCACTTGTTCCTGACAAGAATACTGAGATCTAAGTCTTACTGGCCCCATTTTACACATGAAGAAACTGAGAGCCAGAAAGATAAGGTCACTTGCCCCAGATCATATCCCTGATAGAAGGTAGAACCAGATTTTGAACCTATAACAAGTATGATGCCTTACTATATAGACCACTGTAATTATTGTCATGATGGGAGCAATGGTCTCAAAACACTAGAATTATAGATGATTGGCGTAAAAAGCAAGCAGTGATATAGAAATGGTACCAGAAGAGTTTGCATTATACTTGTGGAGTTTCCTGTGATCTATGAAAAGTACCCTCTGCCCTACATACTCAGAAATCTGATGTAATCATACACTGAGGAAAACTCCATTGTTCAGAGTAGGACTTATATTCAACAATCTCAAAAAAGTCACATAATCCCAGGATGATAACTTATGAACTGATATTGACAGTCACCATGTTGATAGGCAAACTTGATTGGACGTGATAAACTTACTCTTCCTGAGGACAACTGCATTCCTTTGTCATGGGAAAAGCAATCCATGGGAATTAGAGGTGGTTTGATAGTATCGTACGGACACAGCCTGAGAGAGCCAATGCCCAGTGGGATTAACCACATTGGATAGCTGTTGGACAAGACTTCTCCTTATCCAGGGCCTAAGTGGCCAGTGTTCACACTTGCACCGGTGACCTCACCTCATCTATAGCTGAATAGCCACCCCGTTCTTTACTTTCAAGTAAGTCTGGCCCTAGCCAAGAAGTGTCTCTTTTCAAAGTGAGTTTCAGGATCTCTGATTTGATCCATTCTGTGCTAATTGTACAGTTCAACTTTCAAAGGAAAGTACGTTCTCATTTCCAAGTCCTGAAAGATCAGGGCTCCAGTGAACACCAACTGAAATAAGGGTGAAAAATCACAGAAGGAGCTGAGGTGAAGTACTCATGCCTAAGAATCTCTACATCTGAACTTGGCAAATCATGTGGTGAAGCTACTGGCTTCAAGATGTCAATTTTTCCTTGGTCATTAGAAGGTGCTATGGTTTGAATGTGTCCCCCCAAGTTCATGTGTGGGAAACTTGATCTCTAAACCAGCAGTATTGGAGGCGGGGCTTAATGCAAGGTGTCTGGGGGTTCCACCCTCATGGAGGGAATAATGCCGTTATTGTAGAGATTTTACAACAGTCATCTATAAATCTAATATCTTGAAACCATTGCTCCTATCATAACAATAATTACAGTTGTTTATATTGTAAAGCACACATTTCCCCTCTCCATTGTCCTCTGCATTCCCTTCTCCATTCCAGCACAGTACAGCAAGAAGGTCCTCCCCAGAAGTTGGCACATTGACACTGAGCCTCTAGAACTATGAGCCAAAAATTTCTGTTCATCATGAATGATCCAGACTGTGATATTTTGTTTATAGCAGCACAAAATGAACTAAGACATAATGGGTGTTATTTTTGCAGTGAAATCAACAAAGATTTGTTGGAATTCACTGGAAAAAGATCATAATCATACAAGTCATAATAAAAATGCATGATTCATGCTAAAATAGAGAAAGTGGCATGAACCAAAGTAGCGTGCTGAAACTTTGCTGGTTCCACTTGGAACAGGGTTTACAAACATGCAAAATCCTCATGCTAGAAATGTTCTCAATTTCCAAGAAGGTTATTTCAGATTGAAAGTGGTAAGGCAGCTTCTCAGTTCTGTCTATTTTAATTTCCCAACATGTGAAGCACTTTAGTCTCACTAGAATTTATAGATGATGATGAAAGAGTATTTTGTGGAGAGAAGGTGGAGTTCAATTTTTGTGAGGACAAGGCAATTTTTAAAATTTTGCAGTATAAAACTGTGCTTACCCCCATTGGAGTGTCAAGTATTTGAGGAATATTAACAATATGAATGAAAGATGGGATGGGGGATGGCGGATCTGGGAAGGAAGAGGAGACAGGGTTGGATAAGGTTCTGGTGTGGGGATAGAAGGGAGAGATTTTTCACTGATTCATGCTGCATCTCAAGCCAATGAAAGTTTAGGCTCAGATCTCAACTCAAGAGAAAGAAGACCCATACAGGACTTCCCACATCGATTCTGATGTTTAGAAACTCAGAAAAAAAAATCATAGACTAATAAAGGTTAGAACATCATCAAAATAGAAACAAATGTGCTAGCTATTAGGGAAATGCAAATCAAAACTACTCTAAAATTTCATCTCACTCCAGTCAGAATGGCAGCTATTATGAATATAGACAACAATAAGTGTTGGTGAGGATGTGGAGAAAAAGTTACACTCATACACTGCTGATGGGACTGCAAATTGATGCAGCCAACATGGAAAGTAGTATGGAGATTTCTTGGGAAATTGGGAATGGAACCACAGTTTGACCCAACTATCTCTTTCCTCAGTCTATACCAAAGGACTTAAAAACAGCATACTACAGGATCACAACCAGAGATATGAAAAATTATACTCTAATATGTGTAAGAAGAATTAAAATGCATTCCACGGTCATCTATAAATTTTAAAAATTAATTTAAAAATAGCTGGTAAAAAAAATATAGAAACAGACACACAAGCTTCTTTACAATCAGGAGGAAAAAAGGTTCCCAAAAAAAATCACAGACATTCATTGGTATGGGTCAGATTTCCACCATGTTCATGGCAGACCGAACAAGAGCCTTCCCTTACAATTAAAGGGACAAGAGAGTTAAAAACTGCAATACTCTTGAAGTCATGTGATAATAAAACCATAAAACTCAATGCGGTGAAGCAATACAAGGCAAATCTTGTTGAGCCAGTGCTGGAAATAAATCTGTGGGCTTTCAGGACCAGAAAAATGTTTCTTGTATTTAACAGGACAATAAGCCTTCTAAGGAGCGTCGCATACTCTGTTGGAAAGATGAGTGGGACAAAGAGGGGCCAAAGTCTCAGCCAGTCTCAGGGACAGAGGCAGGAAGTAGACTTAGGCTCAGAGGAGGTTTCAGACAGTATAGGCAGCACCAGGCTCTAAAGAATCATTAGCAACATAGCAAGACTGAGCTGACTATTTCTCAGAATGCTCAGGGAGAAAGCTGTGTCCGCTGAAGGAAGAAACATTTTCAGAGGGCTTGGCTTGAAGTGTGAAACTCTCAAGTGACCAGATGAAGCCACAACAGATTGCCACCAAACTTACTTCTAGGAAGGGTGGGTCCTGCTACCTGCAGGGCTTTGGTTTTGCCAAAGAGCCCACAAGCTGGACCATGGCTAAGTATCCTGGAACCCTTGAAGAAAGCCTCTGTGTGTCCCAGCCCAGTGGGACCCATTTAGGACTTCTGATCTCCAAGATGGTAAGATAACTAAAGTAGTATCATTTATACCCCTAAGTTTGTGGTAATCTGTCCCAGCATCAATGGGAAGCATAGAACATCACACTGCCAGTTGGGATGGTGGAGAACTCATCAGAGAGATGTGACCAGACCCCGCTCTTGTGCCTTAAGAATATTGCCAAAGAGGAATCGGCTCTGCAAAAACAGATTAGGAACAGAGGAAGAACTCCCAAGACACTAAAAAAGTCAACTGAACGGAATAGGAAAAATCCAATAGCATGGTAATGGTGTGTAGCCAGTGTGGTGACCCACACCAATGGATGTCTGATTTTTTTTTTTTTTTGGAAACTTTTTCCTCCTGATTGTAAAGAAGCTTATGTGTCTGTTTCTACATTTTTTTTACCAGCTATTTTTAAATTAATTAAGCTCGCCTCTCAATCTGGCCAGTATCCAAATGCAACTGTCCCTGCCACCTAGTAGCCTACACTAAGGATGTTGGCTGCAGCCCAGGGCCAGTCAGAAGGCAAAGAGTTCCAGGATGTGTGTCTCTCTCTGTAACCCTTTCCTCCCTCACCATCCCCATCACCAGCAGCACCCAGAGACTTCACCAACCCCAGAAACAATCCAGCCTTCTTAAGAAAATTGTAGCTTTCTCATCTCTTGTAAATTTCATACCCTCAAAAAAAACAGATGAAAACTATTTTTTTCTCTCCTTCCAATTTCTATTTCCCTCCCAAGGGAAAGATGAATTTTGGCTTCATGAAATAAGAGACAGCAAAAAGTGAAGTCACAGATAGGCTTTTGTTAAATGCTAAGGAGATCATTAGATAATGAGCCTCCCTAGCCTCGGCTGCAATTTGTTCATCAACTACACTCTCTGTTTCAAGACAGAGCAATCATTCTGCAGCAATGAGTAACTGATAGAGCAGGGGAGAAAGGGGACACTAATCAAGAAAGGTCTGTGAGAAACAAGGAGACTATGGCATGCTCAAGGCAAGAAAGGTCGGAAGAAACCCAAGAAGAGGTTTATGGAATATAGTGAAATATGGGTGAAGTCAATATGCTACAGGGGTTCTCCTTGGGGTTGGCATTGGGAGAGCTGAAACAGAAGTGAAGATGCTCTGAGGAACAAGAAAGGGAGCACGCTAGAAATGGGGGAGGTCAGGAGGGAATGGCTGAGTCTGTAGCCATATAGGGCAGCACAGTGAGGTCAGCCAGCCTGCTTGGCAGCATCCCGCTGGCACCGTGTGCTCACAGCTCCTCCACCATTGCACAGCCTTTTTAGGTGGTAGTTCTTCTTCAGAGACAACCTTCAGAGAAGTCATTCCAAAGTATCATTTTCATCCTGCTACCTCTCTGCTCAAAACCCTCCAGTGGATCCCCCAGGGCTACAGAAGAAGCCCGGATCCTGCAGTGGAGTCTTCACTGGAGACCCCAGACCAAGCTCAGAGCCCTTATCAGAACCACTCATTGCATACATCTCTTCCTGGTTGACTGTTGTTAACTTTAAAATGTTACAGTGAATAAACGCTGTAAATAAACACTAAACTCCTTGAGGGCAGAATGCTAGGCTTGACTGCCTTGGCCAAGAAAAAATTCAAAGTACCATAAAGTCTTGGAATCTCCAGCTTTGCCAGGAACAGGGTAATCCCAATGGCTTGGGAGGCTGAGGCAGGAGGATCTCGAATTCAAAGCCAGCCTCAGCAACAGCGAGGGACTAAGCAACTCAGTGAGACCCCGTCTCTAAATAAAATACAAAATAGTGGTTGCAGGCCCCTGAGTGCAATCCCTGGTGCAAAAAAAAAAAAAAATATCCTCAGTTTCCTCTGCCATTACTAGCACACCCTCCCACCTCATGGCATGTCTAGGCCACACCAGGACCTCTACCTATAAATAGCAGATTAAGTGGGCCAACAAAACCCACCATGATAGAGATCAAATTCAAGATCCGTAGAAGGGATGGGCTTATGTCCCTGTTCCTCAGTAGCAACTGTGGCCTCAGTCACAAGATGAGGATATGATACTATAGATTTATTGTCACTTGCTGACCAGGCTGCTCCACAAGACCTCTCTGTGCACCTGCCCCCGCCAACCTCTATTGATTTTAGAGACAACTCAGGTCAGGAGGGGGTCAATGAGGAAAAAAAGAAAGAAACTGTTCACATTTCATCATTTTTTAAGGCTCAAATTTATGAGCATTGTTAAAAGCAAAGTGTATTGAGTAAATCTGGGTCTGAGATTAATTGTAAGACTGGTGTTAGTGCCCAGGAGGAACTGTAAACTCTCCACCGAGGTGTTCCCACCAATTGCAGGGTAGCCATTAAGGACGCTCAGACTATGTGGGTTCCAGCCTGGCTCAGCACTCACTAGCTGTGCAAACTTCCAGCCCATTTCCTCAGCCATAAAACATTTCAAATTCTGCTCATTCTAGACCCCCATATGCTTCCCTGTTTCTATGCCTTTGCAAACTGTTTATGAACTGCACTACCTCAGGCTGGGGGCAAAATTCGGCCTTCTCATGGCTGTTTATAATAAATCCACTCCCATAAATCATGGGCTGAGTTTAGTAGACTTGGCCTGGTGATGTCAGCAAAGAAGTTCAAGCCATCAACTTTCCACCAGCTCACTGCCTGCTTTCTAGCTGCTCCTCTCCGCTTTCTCCCATCTTGCCCTAGGAACTCCAAATGCCTCTCATTCTTTAAAGTAGAGCAAAGTTTCTTTCCAGCTTCTTCCTTCACTTCAGACAGCCCCACAAACCAAAGTGCTCAACAGGACTAGGAGTCTGCCTTTTGACAAGACCTAGTCTCTGTAGAAGAACTTAGAAGGAAACCCAAATGACAAATTAAACAAAGACCACGTGTAGTTACTCAAAGGAGGCTACATTCAGACAATGAATTGGAAGAACTCCAGGGATTTCTGCCCTTGCCTGGGTAGCGGCAGCCCTGGAGGACACTCCATCGTCCTCAGCCTACCAGCACCCCCTTCTCCATACCCTCTCCACACGTGCATCGTGGCCAGAAAACTGGAACCCCCCTCCCTGCTCCAAAACCTTTTAACACCTTTATCTAAAGTTTCACTGTTTTAACCCTCAGCTAACTGTTGGTGTGGGTGCAATGCTGCACACCCAATTATTCATTAATGTTTTCATTTCGTGCTGAACATAAAATGACTTTTATTAGATTTCCGAGTGTACAGCAAATAGCTTTTGGAAAGTCACTTTTTCAACATGTAACAGGCCAGAAACAATGAGGGACTCTTGGTGATTATTTATTCTTGGAAAAATAGGAGTTTATAGCCCCAACCAGGAAGAAGAAATGGAATGACCTCAAACTCCATGATTTTACTGCACAAGTGGGTGTGGGTTTTTTTTTTTTTTTGTTTTATTTGTTTTGTTTTGTTTTGGGGGTTTTTTGTTGTTTGTTTTTAATAATGCCTCTGTTTTTTCTTAAACATATGTATTCTTCAAGGGAACTTCCTTGCAGTGAGTGCATTTGACCTTGCATTCTCATGAATGCAGCTGTTATTGGTTTTCTTCTTACACAATCTTTCTTCCAAGGAGGATAATCTGTTTCATAAGTACACAACAGCAGTGACAGCATTGCTTGTGATTATGTAAGTCTAGAGATACTTGAGACTCCGAGCGTATGCTCCAAAATACAACATCAGTAAATTATATAGTCCTTAAAAGCTCATTTTATCTTGCATTGCCACCTCATCACATGCACAAAAAGAACATCAATAGCAAAAGCGAAGTAGTACAGCTATTGGCCTACATACAATGCAATGATGAGTGTTTGAAAATATAATGAGAAGAGTGTGGATTTTATTTTAATATGATTCAAATTCTGATTTTGTTCCCCCCCCCCTAGTTTGTAGCCTTAAGCAAAATACTTAACCTTTCAGAGCCTCAGAGACAATAGTACCTACCTGAAAGGATTATTGACAGGATTACAGGAAATATTTCTGTGAAAGGACCTCCTGGAGTGATTTGCACACAGATGGCTCAAAAGGTGTACTATTGTTTCTCCCAAAGTGGTGTCATCCTACTAAAAAGGTATTGACTGCCCTATGATCACCTTTGACCAAAAGATTCTATCCTTCTATATGATAAATATTTTCAGAATATATTTGTTCGGTATGTGACTAGTTAATAGTTAATAAGCCAGCATAGTATATGCTGATCCTCTCTGATTCTCCACTTAACTTGTCTAGATACAAGTACACAAGCAGAGGGAACCATCGTCTAGCCCATGCCTCTGTCAAGAGCTATGGGCAAAATTCTTTATGCTTATATGGTCCCTATGTTTGAACCGCTCAAAGCATTTTTCCAGAGATTAAATCAGGGCTTTCTTATAACCCTGCTTAATAAATGTCAGATCTTCTATGTGAAAACTCAGAATATCCTTTTGAGGAAGGTGGCTGACAACCTTATCTTCCGTACAAATAAACTGAGGCATGGAGGGGATAAATCAGAGGACTAGCTGCAGATTCTTCCTTCCTTATGTGTGCGCTGTCATTTCTATATGAAGACCAGAGTTTCATGGGAGCCCCGGTGTCAATAGCTCCCCAGAGACATGGCTGTACTTTCTTGGAAACAGCATCCCACCATTCTCCTAACATGGCTGGGAAAGTTCAGGCGTTGGGGAGGGAGGGTGCTGAGGCAGAGGGAAAGTAGAGAGCTCTGATCAGCATCTGAGAGAGAAGATGGGTCCAGCCTGCTGGCTCCGGATAGCATCAGCAACTATGAGAGAAAGAAGCTGGAAGAATCCCACCTCACAGAACCCACCTTCACCCCTACACACACCTCCAGTGGACACTTGGGGTCCACCACCTTTCTTCCTTCCTGTTTCTGGTTTTCTCAGACCAGAGACTTTCTTACTTTTTCTTTTTGTGATTCAAAAAATATATTTTTGTTAATATTTATTATCACTTTAAACACGTTATGGTGGCTTGGTAGGCTAAAAGATGGTGAAGCTAGAACCATACCTCCCAGATGGCTTCCCTGAATGATTCCAGGTCTCCACAGGCCACAAATCTTGCAGGAGATTTGAAAAGCGGAGACAAAGTAGCCTTCCATACTTTTATGCTCTAAAGGACAGTGGGAGGCACCAGACACCACAGTACTTATTCACACCGTCACTGAGAGTTGTTCTCCTTCCCACTCTGTCGGCTCCTTCAGTTTCTCCACATGCACATGGTGAAGGGTGCCAGCTTTTCCTTGTGTCAGCCACTGCACTGGGCTCCAGTTCATCGTCCTGGGTTCTGCTTCACTTTGTATCGCCTCATCGAACCCTCACAACAGTCCTAGAAGGGAGGCATTATCACCATCCCTGTTCCACAGGTGAACAACATGAAAAGCAAGGAGGTTGTCCTCTGCCAATGAGCTAGTCTGTGGTGCTGCTAGAATTGGAACTCAGGCAGTCAGATTCCAGAGCCTGAGTTCCAACTCTTTGCTTATTTCTGCTCTAATACCATGCAGTCTGGCTCCTGTTCACATCACTTTTTTTTTTTCAAAAGAAAAGAGTTTCTCAACATTTTTTAAACTTTTCTTCAGAAAGTATTTTTTCCATCCTCCTTCCGGTCTTTTCTAAAGCTGGTAGTATTTATCTGTTTCTTTCCTTTGACTACCCAATGCTTTCTCTTCCATGTCTTGGTTTCCTTGACTAGCTTCTCAGCTTCCATTTGTCTGACACACACATGTGTACACACACACACACACACACATACACACAATCACACATGCACACCCACAAACATAGTCTGGCCATGTCGCTATGGCCGTGAATCATAATGCTCTCTTCTTTTGACTATCAGCCAGTCCATCAGCCTATTTTGCTGACCAACACATTCTTCCACTGGGAGCTGCCAGTGTCCCATCTCTGCTACCCTCAAAAGGTAAAACAGAAGCCATCAAAGGTGAAGCAAGAGAAGGACACAGACCAGATGGGGAAGAGGCAGAACATAGAAGGAAAGAGGGGAAGCTAAGAAAACCATCCAAAGCAAATTCACCAGAGGAGCAGGGAGAGAACACAGTAAAATCTCCTAAAACAGAAATAAATTTCCCTCAGGGAAAAAAAATACCCAGGATGTTTTTATAGATTTTATAAAGAGAAAGGGTCAGGTCATAAACTAGAGAGATAAGGGAGGGGAAAAAATGTATTTCCCAGAGAAGAGAAAGCAAAAGGACCCCAGCAGGATTATTGATGGAGTCAACTAGGAACAGGAAGAACAGTTTCAATATGAAGCTGATTAATGGATATAAGACTGAGAAAAGCTTAATGCTCCTAAAACAAGGATCTGGATCTGGGGTGGAGCCAAAAGCCCAAGGATGGATCTTCTGTCAAGACCTACAAACTCAAGAGAAGTGGTCCCCTACCAAGGAATTAAGTTCTTTGAAACTTTGCTAATTCAAAGAAGCATAAATTAGTACAGTGTAAATGATCTCAACAACACATAGTTTCTCCCCCTGCAGGGAAGAGAGTAAGGGATGAGCAGCCCAGAAATCTGCCTTTTATTAGAAAAGCTCTTGGGAATGAGAAACTGCAATTTTCCAAGAATGAGCTAGGCCCTTGTGTCTATTTTTCCACATACTTACTAGCATAAGAATTGTAAGCCCAAGAAGTAAAACAATAAAATTCAAAACAGATCTAGAAATAAAATGTGCCTTTTTGAACTCAGTAGATTCAGTAAACTTCTGCAGAGGAAAACTTTGCTGACATGCAACTTATGAAAGCATACCCCCAAAAGAGAAAAGAATGAGAAAAAAATAAAATGAAATGAAGTGGAACTTAAACCATGAACCCAGTGGTCCTGAGCTCAGGAATTCTATTTCTGAATCTCATAAATGGAAAAATACTAAACACATAAATGGGTTTTTGCCCAAAATTATTTAACTAAGTACTACTTATAATAGCATAAAATTTGTAACAGTCTATATATGGGGCAAAAAGAAATGGCTCCATAACAATATAAACAAGCAGTGCAGTATGTCTCTTCTATGAAATATGAGACTGGCGCTTTTTTTTTTTTTAGTGAAAGTGTTCACGGAGACTGAAGAGGCATACACAGGAATGCTAGAAAAAATATTCATGAGTAAAAGTAGAAAATTGTACAATGCTATGTGGAACTGCACTCATTTTTGCGGGTCTTTCTGTGGAAGCTGGTTGCCTATGATTGTATGTGTAAATGCTTAGAAAAAGTGTGGAAAGAAATACTACAAACCATTCACAGTGGTGACCTCAAACTCTGGGAGAATAGAGCAAGAAAGCCAAGGCATTTCTTTTCTTCTTTTAAACACTCCAAATTGCTGAAAGTTTTCTTAAATTTCAAGTAGAAATCTGTCCAAAAACATCTGTTCCCCCTGTTCTTATTTACATCTCAGAGGCTGCTCCCTCAACAAGGACCACATTTCCCAATCTTCCATGGAGCTAGATGTGGGAATCCACATTTGCCACTGAACATGAGCAGAAACGTGGGTCACTTCTAGATCCAGGCTTTTCAGAGACAGTGGGCCACCCCCATGCTCTCTTTCTCCTTCTACCAGGTGTTGTCCTGGATGAAACAGCTCAGCCTCAACCATTGGCAGCCAGACCCTAGTGACTGTCAGAGCCACAGGGACAAGACAGAAGGAATGCACATCCCTAAACTATCATGTAGAGAGGGTCCAATTGCCCTACTGGACACCTACTTGGAACATGAACAAGAAATTAACTTCTATTGTGTTTGAACCATTACATTTGGTTGTGTGTCCTTTCAATGCAGATTAGACTAGCTAAAACTTACAGTATTTTAAGGGATTTTTCAAATTAAAATATTTATCTTGAGATAATTATAAATTTCCATGTAGTAAACCATATAAGAAATAGTACAGAGAATCCCATGTATGCTATCTAATTTCCTCCAATGGTGACTTGTCCAACTGTAAGACAATATCCCAACAGGATGTTGACTTTGATAGAGTCAAGACAGGAAACACTTCCATCACAAGAATCCCTCTTATTGACCCTTATAACACAACCACTACGCTTCAGCCCCAACTCTCGCCTTAACTCCTAACACTCACTACTCTGTTGTCTACATCTAGAGTTTGTCATCTAGAAAATGTTACATAAGTGGAATACCTCCAGGTATTGGCTTTTCACTATTTTTTCATGCAGTTTAGCCCTCAAGAGATTAGTACAGATTGTTGCACTTGTTGACAGTTTGTTCTTTTTTATTGCTAGATACTGTTTTAATGGTCTGGAGGTACCAGTTTGTTTAACCATTTATCCATTGGAAAACATTTGGGTTGTTTCTAGTTTTTGACCATTGTAAATAAAAATTCTATAAACATCCATATAAAGTTTTTATGTGACTACAAGTTTTCTCTAATATAAATGCCCAGAAGTGCAATTGCTGGCTCATTTGGTAGTTAGATTTTAAATTTTTGAAGAAATGTTTCTTTACATTTTTGTCAGAATTTGAATAAGTCACCACTCTCTAGCCATTCTGATAGGTATCTAGTGATATTTGATTGTGGATTTTATTGGTATTCTCAAATAGGTAATGATATTGAATGTATTTTTATGTGTGAATTTGCCATTCGTATATACCCTTTGATGAAATGTCTCTTCATGTCTGTTGTTCATCTTCTAACTGAATTGATTTTTTTTCACTATTGATTTTAAGAGTTCTTTATATATTCTAGATATTAAGGTCTTTGTTGTATTTGTGATTTGCAAATATGTTCTTTCATTTTGTAGCTTATTTTTTCAACTTCTTAACAGGGTCATTCCCAGAACAAAAGCATGTAAATTTTGGTGACATTTACTTTATCAGTCTTTTTCTTTTCTGGATCATGCTTTTGATGTCAAATCAAGAACTCCTAACCCAGCCTCAAATTCCTAAGATTTTTTCTTGTGGGACTCTCTAAAATTTTTCTTGCTTAATATTTTACATTTAAATCTAGTTTCCATTTTCAGCTCATTTTTTAATCAGTAGTGAGATTGAAGAAGCGTTTTGTTGTTTTGTTTGATGTTTTCTTTTTGCTAAAAGATGTCAAAATGCTCCAGGATCATTTGTTGTAAAGACTGTGACTCCTCTATTCAGTTGCTTTTATACCAATATTGCACTGCCTTGATTACTGTATCTATATAGTAAGCCTTTAGAATTGAGTATGCTGATTTCTCTTATTCTGCATTTTCCACATTATTTCAGCTATTCTAGATCTTTCCTTTATAAATTTTGTAATACTTTTGTATAACTACAAAAAAAAATCTTTCTGGAATTTCAGTGAGAAAGGGATTAAGTCTATATATCTACTTGCAGAGAACTTTTGTTTTTACTGTTTAATCTTCCAATTCATGCACATGGTATACATTTTTCCATTTGTTTAGATCTTCTTTGATTGCTTTCATCAATGCTGCATCATTTTCAACATTCTGGTCATTTACATGCTTCATTAGATTTATGCTAAATATTATATTGGGGATGATTTTTAAATACTACTCATTTTTATTTCAGTGTCTACATATTGATTTTTAGTAAATACAAATACAAGATTTGTATGTTTGTTTTGTACCCTGCAACCTTGATGAACTTACTTATTATTAGATTTCTTATGATCTTCTATGTAGACAATCTTGACAATCTTGTCATCTATAAATTTTTCTTTCTTTCTGATCTGTATGCCTTTTTTTTACCCTTTTTGTTGTATTGCACTAGCAAGAACTTTCAGCTCTATGTTGAATAAAAATACAGAGAGTGAACATCCTTTCCCAGAGATAAAGCACCATTTTTTCATCAAGTATAATGTTTGGTTTAAGTTTTTTGTGTATGCTTCTTATTATGTAAGAAGCTACCCCACTACTCCTATTTTTCTGAATGGATGTTGAATTTTGTCAAGTGCTTTTCTATATAAATTGATAGTATCATGTGATTTTTTTTCTTCTTTAGCATGTTAATGTGGTAGGTTACTTTGATTGGTTTTAAAATATTGAATCATCTTGAATAAAAGTAAATTTTGTCTTGAAATAAAAGTAAAATAAAACGGTGTATATTTTTTTAACCTATTGCCTAATTCTACTTACTTGTATCAGTATTTTTATTAGAAATTTTTGATCTATATCCATAAGGTATATGGGCCTATAGGTTTTTTCTTTGTATTGTGTATTTATCTAGTTTGGGTGTCAAGATAATACTAACTTTAAAAAAATGAATTGGAAATTGTTCTCTCTTCTATTCTCTCGAAGAGATTGTACAGCATTCGCTATAATTTTTCTTTAAAGATTTGGTAGAATTCTCCAGTGAAATTATTTGAGCTGGGAGATTACTTTGGGGGAATATTATAAACTTAAAAACACTATTTCCTTAATAATTATAGATCACTCAAATTATTTCAAATGAGTTGTCACAATTTGTACTCTTTGTACTTTATATAATTTTATTTCTTCAAATTTGTTATTTATCAGGAATAGCTAAAACAAAAAAATAATTGCTTTTCATCACCATTGTCATCATAATCATCATGAAAATGGCTTTAAAAGAAGAAAACTGGTCAGATGAATATTATTGTTTCCCATTTTCAATGAGTAAATAGTTACCATTGATAGACACACAAGAATCTGTGAAGATTATTCAAGATATATAATACAACATGACCAATCACAGGGACAATAAAGCTAGAAAATAATTTATGTGTCTTGATTCTTTTTCTACAAGCGAAATACAAAAGCACCACTGATGTCTCTCAGAACAGTGGCTCATGCACTGTTGAAAAAACTTAACTTCCTTCATCACCAGCTGTCAAGAATGCCTATATATCGGTTCCTTTGTACACTAACTGCAGCATGATGTGGTAAACAGATAGGAAGTCAACTCAGCAATGGCAGTGATGGACTGTGTGATCATAAAGCTAATAAAGATGTAGGTATTCTTAGGATCTGGAAGCATTCTTTTTGCAGCATCAGTGATACCAAAGTAGGCAGCTCAGCAGATGACAATACACTGCACAGACACATTCAGGCCTTGCGACAGGCACTGAAGCCCTGCAAGTTTGTAGATCTTAATCAGGCTGTCACTAAGGCCTTTGAATTCCCTCTCACCTTCAGCTTTACCCACATTAGCTGCTAGACAGGTATAGGTAAAATCAAGAAGGTACACAAAACACCAGGATCTGGACCCTTTGGCACCACTTAATGTCAGATTCTCTGCAAAGTAGTGCCAAAACCAGATCCTCTTGTCCACACCACCAGTGAAGATCTACCTATGTTTATGTTTAAAAGGAATCTTGAGAATCTGGGTGAGTATGTATCTGATGACATTGTCTAGATCACAACATCAGAAGGACAGGACTCCCTATTTCTGGGAACATGAACCATATAGACTATAATACCTTTGCATTGCTTGTTTTTGTTGTTTTGCTTGCTGGAATGATGTACTGAAAAGCAGCAGCTTGATGCACTCCATGGGCACTACCATAGTCTTGGAGATGAAACTTACAATTGTTTCATAGAAGACTGTAGATGTTATGATTTCCTCACATTCATGTGACAATATCTTAATTTTGCCTTCACAATTGATAATTGTGTCCAAATACAGGATTATGGATTAAAAATTTTTTCTTACACTCAAGTGTTTTAATTTTTACTTCTGATAATATTTTAAACTTTCAAAAAATTGGAATGAAAATACAAAAGACTTTTATATTTCCTTTATGCATATACACCATTGTTAATATTTTGCTGCATTTCCTCTTTTATCCACTTTTTATCCAATTGAAAGTAACTTACTGACAAGGTATCCTTCATCCCTAAATACTTCAGTGTGTATATCCCCAAAACAAGGACATTCACTTCCATAGCCAATATATTTTTGTCAAGGTCAAGGATGTCAATAATGTTAACACACTCTATTATTTTATCAGACCTTATTCAAATTTTACCACTTGTCCTAATAATGGCTTTATGGCTTTATAGCAATTTGTCTTTTAGCACTTGGTGTTCTTATAGCCTGATGCCAGTCTATTTTTTAATTCCTCTTTAGTTTTGGCCCCTTTGGAAGGATTTAAGATTTTTCCTCCTTCCCTTTAGAAGTACAAAGTTTCACGGGATTCTAACCAGATTAAATTTATCCTCCTTAACACCAACTAGGAAATTGCAGTCTGCAAACTTCAGCCTTTATTCAGCCAGATGCATGTTTTACTTTCATTTCTTATATTATTTTCTCTCATACACTTTTTCTATTCTCCTCAAATTCCTGGTCTCTCCCTCAACCAATACTTACTAGGTGCCCTCTGGGCGCTAAATACTGCTTAGTGAAAAATAACTTGGAACCAACTGAGCCTCTGACCAAGCAACTAGCTGAACTGATCATTCACCAGCCAGGACACAATGCGTGAAAAATTACAAGGCTGGATGCCCACTCTTCCCAGGAGTCCTGCTTTTAGAACAGAAACAATGTACCCCCAAAACAGAAGAGAGGCCATTCAAATTTTCTTGCAACTAAATGGGGCAATTTGAAACCTGAAGACTGATAATCCAGAACTTTGACTAGCACTCTATCCATTGAAAATAACCACTTATACAGAGAGGCTAACATCAGGAATTTCTCTCCATAGCTAGCTTTGGCATCCTTTATGAGAAAAATATATTATTCCTTCTGGTGCAGACTGTCAAAGTAAATACTGGCACTATGAATTTGAAGCTTCTGTGGATTTGAGAACAAATAACATTTTTCTTCTTTCAAAATTTTCCCTAAACCGCCCGCCCATTACTTGCTGCAAGGGCACTAGTATATGATTTTATACCACAACCTCTGCAGCTCCTCTCTGGAAGTTTGTGATGTTAAAACTGAAGAGAGGACAGGGCTGGGTTGCTTCTGGGAGCAGGCAGGGAGCTGAGAAGTGTCCCTTGGCCACACCTCACATCTCAACTTTACACACCCAGAAACTCATCTTTGTCCTGATCCCCAGAGTTGATCAATCTCACGTGCACTCAGACTAATCAACATTACGTACTTTACAGAAAGAAACTAGGATAACTACTTTCTAGTGAACAGTCAGAGTGTCAAGATGTGAGAATTCAGACTTCGAAGAAAAACAGACCTGATTTCAACTTTCAGCTCTGCTTCCTGCTGAAGCATGATCCTGAGGTGCAATTTAACCCTTCAGAACCCTCGTGTCCTCATTAAGGTGAAATGGGGAATAGTAATAAGATTATGCAATATAAAAAAAAGCAGAGAAAAGAGATTTGGGCAGATCCCAATGCTTGGTACATTGGCAACCTAAGAGCAGCACCAGCCGACTAGAACAACTGTGCTTTGGTAAAGCTTCCTCCTGGATCCTCTTTCCAGACCACATCTGCAGACACCCTGGTTATCTCTTTAGATATGTTACTATGGACAGGTATGCCAACACTAAGCCACCTTTGGTTCATTACATCCATGCCCCATTTCTCTGTCTGCCCCCTCAGAGCATCACAATGTTCTAGGCTGTGAACAACCCCAGAGATGCTCTCATTCTTAACCCATAGCTAAGGGAGTTATTTTTGTCCACTGCCACATTCTCATTTTTCTATCTGATAAACACAGGTTCATTCACACTCAATCTTTAGGAAGAATAAGGAGCATTAAAAATAGGTGTTTCGTAACTCAAGGAAATTTCAAGAAGTTTAGGATTTTCCCATCTTTTCTTTCTACGTTTCTGAAATAACTTTAATTCTTCTTGGAAAAGATCAATTACCCTCTCCTTTGGAAAAATTACCCTGTATTCCTGGTGCATTAAAAAAAAATAGGATGTTGGACATGGTACATGGTGGCACATGCCTGTAATACCAGTTGCTCAAGAGGCTGAGTCAGGATGATCATGAGTTCAAATCTAGCCTCAGCAAAAGCAAGGCACTAAGCAACTCAGTGAGACCCTGTCGCTAAATAAAATACAAAATAAGGCTGGGGATGTGGCTCAGTGACTGAGTGCCCCTGAGTTCAATCCCCAGTACTCCCCCTCAAAAGAAAAAAAAAGGCTGATTTTCTTTATAACTTAAGTAACGAAAGAAAAGTTGAACATGCAAACACAATGAAAACTATATTTTCTTAATTTGGAATCTCAAAAGTATCTCTGAAACCTATAATTCAAGCTTAATAAATGTAGATTATTATAATCATTAAACATGAAAAATGAGTTTTCTGTATGCAATTTTGTCAGAAATTTATATACAACCTTATGTATATAGAAAAGAAGTACAATGGTTATTTTTTAAATAAAGCTTTATGACACTTTTCAGCAATTCAGATAGAATTCACCCACAAGTAAAATGTAAAATTTGTTCCCGAAGGTATAATCACATGATAATCTGTGTCATAAAGGCAGAAAAATGTCTGCCCTGCCATTGGCTTTTAGAAGTTTATTTTTCCAGAACAATGCAGAACTCTATGAAAATGGAAACTCAGTAAGCCGATCACATTTCTGTTTTCTTCCCTAAAATAAATTGTAATACACAATTTATGCATTTTGTATGCCATAAATGATGATATCTCTCATTTGCCTTTAAAAGTGTCTATATGTACAAATGTAAAAAAAATCACTATGTTCCTATTTGCATTTAGTCGCCTACAGTTGGACTTCCTGATATAAAAGTTACTTCTATTTGTATAGTTCTATAAATGAAAATATAGTATCATATTGAACTTTGCTTCATCTTTGACCTAAAGTGATAGTCCTCCAAACCCAAAGAGGACCACTCTGGGCTACTAAGAAGAAGGAGGTGACCAGGGAGAAGGTCACAATTTCTCCTTGCACTCCACCAAGAACAAGAGGGGCCTCATTTTCCCATGGGTAAATCAAGTTACTAAGGTTACTTTCAACCCATTCTAATGTGATATGATTCTAAATTATTTTTTAAAACAATTTCATGCAAAACTAGGATCTTCACCACAGCATTCTTTAGAGGGAAATAATGACCACAAAAGCGGGGGGTGGGGAACTGTTTCCCACAAACTTCATCTTTCGCGCAAGTCAATTTTTTGGAATCTTCTACCTTTAGTTGAGGATTTGCAATCATGGGGACCCTGAACTAGAAGACGTAACGCCCATCATGTAGGCCATTCACACTGACAGCCTTTTATGATGGGCAAATTCCCTTTTATTCCTATTCATGATGTGCCAAAACATGGAGGGAACATTGACCTAAATGTTTGATTTCTGTTTCATGTGTGAGCTCAACTCTTGTCAAGAAACAATCAAGTCATTATTGAGCCAACTCTTTGAAGTTGAGTGGTTTTCATAGATCAAAAGGCATAATAAGGTTTCCTGTGGTGTCATATATTGAAAATCTATATCCTGTTTTGGCTCCACTTCTCCTACCAAGTGGTCCTTCACGGAAAGAAGTGAGATAGGTGGAAATATCAGGAGCCTGACTTTGCTCTGAACAGCTTTTAGTTAGTTACTTCCATTCAAATAACTTCTTTAATAAGAAAATACGGACTACCTATAAACCCAAAGTTTTCTAATTAAGAAAGTTCCACTATTTTCATGAGATCACATGACTTACAAACTAAAAATCTCTTTTAGACTCTGGGGCCCAATTAGCACAGTACCATGTTCTGCTATTTTGATTATTAGAAGGAAAAACCACTCATACGTTGTCAGTGGGATTGCAAATTGGTGCAACCACTTTGGAAAGCAGTGTGGAGATTTCTTAGAAAAATTGGAATGGAACCACCATTTGACCCAGCTATCCCACTCTTCAGTTTATACCCAAAAAACTTAAATTCAGAATACTACAGTGACACAGGCACATCAATGTTTACAGCAACTCAATTCACAATAGCTAAATTATAAATCCAACCTAGATGCCCTTCAGCAGATGAATTGATAAAGAAAATGTGGTACATATACACAATGAAATATTACTCAGCCTCAAAGAAGAATGAAATTATGGCATTTGCAGGTAAATGGATGGAACTAGAGAATATCATGCTAAGTGAAATAAGCCAATCCCCCAAAACCAAAGGCTGAATACTTTTTCTATTAAGCAGATGCTGATCCATAGTGCAGGGAGGTAGGGAAGAAAGAAGGAACTTTGTATTGTGCAGAGGGACGTGAGAGGAGGGGTGAGGCTTTGGGGATGGGAAGGATGGTTGAATGAGACAGACATTATTACCATATATATATATATATATATACATATGTTTGGTTATATTACTGGAGTGACTCTGTACCATGTAAAGTCAGAGGAATGAGAAGTTGTGCTCCATTGGGTGCAATGTGCATTCTGTTGTCATTGTGTAATTAGAGCAAATAAAAAGGAGGGGGGAGAAATAGAAGGAAAACCAGAACCGACAGACATGGGAATGCTGACTCTTCTTTAGAATGCGACCCAGCAAAACCTGCAGCAAACCTGCCAACCCCCAGGAGCAGTGCCAAGCCTAGGTTGTTTCCCACAAGGTGCAAGTCTTTTTCTTACAATTCACAACAGGGATTCTCTTTCAACACGTCCATATGATCTAACTGCAATGTTGAAGAGAATGTATCAAAACTTGACATTTTTAAAAGGCCAGCTTTCCTTAAATATGATAAAGTTAAAAAATTCTATAGTTGTAATATTTATTCAGAAAATAAATTGATATACCTTAGATGTAGAAGTTATATTTTTATAAAAATAACAACCTCTAAATCACCGAATATGTATGTCAGAGCCCTTAATCTGATAGAAGAATAATACTCTTTGGAACATTCCCCCCAAAAAAGCCCTAATTTAGGTTTATTATCATGGATAAAAAGAGTACCTAGTAATTTGTCCAACAAGTAAGTTGATGCCTTAAAACCTGATGTCTGTGTCTTTATCAGCATTTTCTAATAACTGAAAATTATAGTCATTCTACATCAAAATGGGTTCTATATTCTATTTCATTTTTCATGTGTCAAATGGCAAACTAAAAGACCTTAACATTATGGGAAAGCTATAGACTGAACTTTCTTTAAGTTTCTTGCATAACTGAAACTAGGCTGAACCCAAGGACACTGCTTCTCCTACAGTCTTTTCAAGAGGTGGCTGTTTTCTCCCACACCACAAGTTCCTTTTGTGCCAAGAGAAGGAGGTAGGTATCCTTTCAGCTCCTCATTGCTACTTCCTGAACTATTTCTCTCCCCTCACTGGTATAAACCTCAGCCCTTTACAATGAAAACCAAAAATCTACGCCATCTGCCTCTCCTGCTTCCTGTGGCTATCTCCTGAGTTCTCAGACATCTACCCCCATTCATTTTTCTCCCTCTCAATTCTTGTCATTGATTTTGGTTACTTCAACACCCATGAAGACATTCCAGTCAATGTCATGGTCACACCATTCCTTGTCTACTTTCAATGATATTTTCTTCCATTACTGTCTTATGAACACATTTCTTGTCCTGCCAAAGGTCAACATCAACCTTCCCATACGCTACACATTAATCTTATTAAGAATAACCAGCTAAGCTTGTTGTCTTAACCAAGTTATAATACAAGAATACTCTCAAGATGGAAGCATGGATTAGAAAACCAAAAGAAAAGATGGATGAAAGATAGTAAGAGGGATCCTAACTGAAATCAAGATACAAAGTAAAAATCATAAAAAAGAAAAAACAAGATGGCAGATGCTAGCATGAAGGAAAACATTCAGATTCCCTTCTCTGGACATGCCATCCGGATCAACAGCTTTCATATGTGTGAGTCTTGGTCAATAATTGACTAGGCAGAAAAAGGGGGAAAAAATTGGATAGATGGGAAAGATGGTGTAGTGGAGCAAGGTGGTGTTTCCCAGCCCCTCCACAGCACAGAGAGGAGGCAGTGAAGGAAGACCTGACTGGAGAAGGGGGTGACAGAATAAGTGCTCTCACATGCCCTAGTAAAGAGTCTGAGACCTAAAGAGACTTGAATTTCAGTTACCAGAGCAGAAAACATGGACAGATTTCCTTATCCCTGAACCCAGAGTGGAGTGGAAGAAAGGGGGAGGGAAAACAAAGAGAGAAAGATGAAGAGGAAAAGCACATAAGCTCACTTCCTTAACAACAGCTGGAAAGAAAAGCAGACCAAATTAAAACTCAACATAAACTGAAGGAATCCCAGCAGTTTAACCCAAATTGTGGACAGAAAGCCATGTGGGGCGTGGTGACCATTTCATGGAGTTCACAGCTGAGTAGCTCAGCTGCACTAGAAGAAACTGAACCAACCCATCACCTCCCCATCTTCAGAGAGCAACAAATAAAGCCAGAGGGACTACCCTTGTGGTGGGATGTCTCAATGATACATCCAGAAGGAGCTCCTAGAGGGATTGCTACTTGCCAAGATTTGCTGAAACCCCCTCCCCTCACTATGAACTGGGGGAATGGGGTGAAGCAGACCTGAGAACTGAACACTCCAGGTAGTGCTAACCTAACCCAGTACTCTGAGAGGATTCACAGCAGGCAGCAGGAAGTAAAAGCTCAGAAGGAGGTGGGAAGGTCATCTCAGTCCCAGGCAAAGGGGAGCAACACCCCTGGTTCCCAACCTCAGGTAGCTGGAGCTTGAACCCAGGCAAACCAGCTGGGTCTCTTTCCTGATAGCAGAGACAAAGCCCCAGCAATCTAGATGGTTGGGGGAGAAGAGTGGCTTGAAAAGACTTGTATGGAAGGCTGCTCCCTATTGTGAGATAAAAGACTACAAGACGTCTGATGGATTCTTCTCTGGATCAAGGGAGGGTGCATTATTCAGGGGTTCTACTTTCCCTTCCCGCCTCCCTCCCCCTGTTCCCTTTTCTCCACTCTACGGATCTTTCTTCTATTTATTTATAGCTTGTTTTAAATTAGTGCATTATGGATATACAAAAAGGTGAAATTCACTGTGTCAAGGGTCAAATGTTTTCTCTCCTATGCAGAAGCTACACCAAAATAAATGGGGGGAAAAGTGAAGAGGAAATCCCATGAAAATAGAAGACAAATCAGTGGAGTAGAGAAAGGGGACTGAGGTTGAGAGAGGAGGGGCAATAAAAGTGAGGAAGAGTGGAATGAATCTGACCAAACTTTCCTATGTACATATATGAATATACCTCGGTGAATTATATATATATGTATATATGTATATATACATATATGTATATGTATATATGTATATATACATATATATATAATATAATAGATATATATAATAGATATATATAATATATAATAGATATATATAATAGATATTTAGTGCATTATGGATATATCCATAATGCACTAAAAAGAGAAATACTTGGGACTGAATTGGAGCAAATTATATTCCATGCTTGTATAATTATGTCAAAATGAATCCCAATATTATGCATAACTATAATATATTAATAAAAAATAAAACTAAGAGACCTGACGATGCCCCTATTGGCCAGATGAGGAAGTGAACCAAAATGGCAGCTCATCTGGAGAGGTTTTCCTTTCTTCTTTAAGACTCAGTGGGCTGGGGACAAGAGCTAATATAGGCACAAAAGGTGCCCACATGGGTCCAATAGAGCAAAGAGTTGTAGAAAACTAAAAGGACCCCTGAATGGGAGTCCCATGCAGGGCATGTCATAGATGCCAGCTAAGGAAGAGACTGAGCACGAAGGCTGAGGGTGAGGAGTGGGAAAGAAGCCTTCCCAGTATTAGCAGCCCCTGGATGCTGTGACCATCCCTAATGTTCATAAGGTTACCTACAGCCTCTCAAAAGTTTTGATTATGCTTCTGTTGCCCAAGAACTTTTTTAAATTTTCACTTTTATAATTAAAAATAGTCATTTTAATTCGTTTCTGCGGCATTGATGGTCTAGTGACACAATCCTGCGCCACTACCTCTTCTATCAAATTCCAAACTATTTTCATCACTTCAAAATGAAACCTCAAGCCCAATAGACAACCACTCCCCAGTGCCTCCTCACCCCAGCCCCTGGCAACTACCAATCTGATTTTTGTCTTTAAGAATTTAGTTATTTTGGATATTTCATAAAAATCAAACCGTGCAAAAATCCTATGGCCTTCTGTGACTGACTTCTTTAATTTAACATAGTTTTCAAGGTTCATCCATCTCTCTCTCTCTCTCTCTCTCTCTCTCTCTCTCTATCTATCTATCTATATATACACACACACACACACACACACACACACACACACACACACACACAGGTTTGGTTTATCTGCAGAACCTCTAATACCATTCTCCCTTTATCAAAAGAAGTACCCATCCCACATCTTATACTTTTTTATCTCCCAACAATGAGCAACTTCCCACCCAAGTCTATTCCAGCAGTCTCTCTTTCTCCCCTAACTGTCCAATTCTGTTTCATTTTACCTCCTTCATATGGTGACATTTGAAGTCAGCATCATTGGATTATAGATCTGATAGAAAAGGTCAGCAACCATTGCAGGCTCCTACAATTAGTCAGTTACGGTGGCAGCATGAATCCATACCTGTACAAGAGTAAGGCCAATACTCTTTCTAAGGACTCTCTTTTCATCTTTGTAAGGCATGTCGTGTGTGGAACAATGCCAGATACCTATTAGCCACTTAAATGTGTACATTTGGGGTTATATAAAAACTGTAGTATTAATTCCTTCAGTGCATAGTGCCACTCAACAACTTATCTTTATGGTGTCTTGAGCACCCTGAGCTGCAGAATGAGTTTGAAATTTATCCTCTCAGATAATTTCTACACTAGGTAAAAAAAATGCTTACAGCTGTTGCACAGTTTTCAAATATTTTATTAATTATAAACAAACCCAAGGTTGATCCAGGCATTGGCAATAATGATCTACTCTACTTATTTACCTCCAAAGAAATAGCCATGAATATGATACATCAAAAACTTTAGAAATTTAAAAAGAAAATTAAACAAATAGGTAGACTGTTCATTCATGCATTGACCTTTGTTCTAAGCTATTTAATGAGTTTAGATTTAAATATATTTCTGTCTTTCCTCTGAAGTAATGATGCAAACTCTTATAGGATTTACATTTAATGGGAAAATATGTCCCAAATCTGGTAAGTTTTACATGCTGTGGGCATGTATTTAATAAAGATATAATTCATAATTGGTTTTTCCATGAAGGGATCCAATTTAAATTTTAAGTCCACTTTAATTTGTGGTTTTCTTCTTCAAATCATTGTTTACAATGGAAAATTTTAAAAACACAAATTCTCACTGGCAAATGAATGTGTATTTAATGTCTGGGTCAAGTGTAGCTTCACCTTCTCTCTTTCTACCTTAATTGCAAAACCATGTTCATGTCTCTGATTCTTTTAATTGTGCCTTTCTGCCTGGCTGTAGGTTAAGCACTCAAGAGAAACTCCAAGAGCAGCTCTTCTCTATCTGCAGAACAAAGAGGCCTCAGGATCTGATAGAGACTATTTGTCTAATATGAGTCACTAATGGTCCATTACGATAAATACCTTATTCGTGCCAGAAACTAAGCTCTATACCTACATGGAAGTATACAGTCCCCTTGTCAGTGGGTGCACAATACAGATGGAGAGTTAGAAAATGCTTCTAAAGGACAATTAAAGACAGGAATTATAAAATTGTCATATGAATGGTGCAGAGCAAGTATGTCATAGGGCTTCTCCTAACACTAGTGTTCTTGGAAGACATTGCTGCTAAGTATGAGAAGTGATAACTAAAGCACCTTTTTACTTGGTTGCTTACACAACAAACAAAAGTACTAGAAGAGCCAGTGTCTGTTCGGGGTCACTTCTTGGCTCCTAAACCACTACCTCACCTGATCCAGAGAGAGATCAGCTCTTTCCTACATCCATTTCTAAGGACATTGATCCCACTTAGAAAGGTTCCATATTCATGATCTAATTACCTCCCCAAACCCCCAAATTCAAATACCATCCATTGAGAATTAAGCTTCAATATATGTATGGGGGGGGTACAACACTGAATCCACTCACTAGCTTTTCCCCATGAGTCTGGATAGGGCCTCATTTTCACATCACCTCAACACAACCTACACGGTAGCCACTACCAACCAGTCAAAGGAGGCATATGGCAATGACATCCATTTGCCATCTTGTACAGAAAATGCCATGGGAATTCAAAAGAGTGTGAGGTCATATAAGAACAGAACCATCAGGCAAGACTTCTTACAGATATAGGGACATGAGTATGAAACACGGACAAGATGCAGCCAAGAAGCAGGGAGAAAAAGAGAGAGGGGGAGGGAGAGAGGAAGGGGACAGGGAGGAGATAAGCTCTTCCAGGATACACCCTCAGTGAGTTACTTCCTCCAACTAGATCTCACCTCCAAGTAGTCCATTCATCTATCAGTGGATTAGTCCACTGATAAAATCAGAGCCCTCATGATCCAATCTTTGCTGAGAATCCCCACCTTTGGCTCTTGCTGCACTGTGGATCATGTTCTTAATGCATGAGTCTTTGGGGGGATATTCCAGATCCAAACTTTAATGGGATGAAATGAAAAATTTTCGAACCACATCATAAACCTAAGCTGACATCACCAGTGCTGAAGAGCTTTGAGTAAAAAACAATGATGTTAGGTCATCTTCTTTTCCATTGCCTTCTGATAAGAACCACGGACTGCCTTGTCATCTCGTGTCAACTCTCAGACTATCACTTATCTGATCCTGAAAATTCTCTCCAACCCCCATCTATACAATCTCACATGAACAAACACAATCAGATGACCAAGGACATCCATAAGACTTTTTCCCTTCTGACACCAGTTTGGATGGTGGAAATAGATACTGCAGACCATGGAGGCATGGTCAGAAAGTAGGAAATACACTTTCTCCACATGTCCTCCTGACTTGCCCATAATTGTCCCTTTTGAACTTTCCATTTACTCAACAAAATTCAAAAGACATACTATACGCTATTTAGGGCCAGCTTTTGTGTGTGTGTGTGTGTTGCTAGGGATTGAACCCATGGCCTTGTGCATTCGAGGCAAGCATGCTACCTACAAAGCTATGTTCCCAGCCCCCATACATATGCTATTTAGGACTGCACAAGTCCACCACCCAGACAGAAGTTGGCCAAGGTGCCTATTCCATTCTTCCCACAGAATTGTTTGGGAGAAGAGCAGTGAAATATAACATTTTACACTTAGATTTTTTTCATTTGTTCATAATTTGGTATTCCCATCTATTTCTTCTTCCTCTTCTTTCACCCCAGCTCCAATTAGAAAATTCCACCGCACAAAATTCTACTCCACAGGAATCTATATAATAAATTTAGGAAGCCATTGGTATATAAAGAACCCTAACCAAGAGAGTAGGATAGAGCAAGCCATGTAATCAAAGGCAATTAAAGACATTTATGCAATTCATGCAATTGTGAATTTATACCCTTTGCATACACAATTATGGAGAATTGTTCAGAAGCTTACACACTGTGGCACTGAATGGTTTCCAAAAGTCACTTAAGGTATAAGAAACACTTATTTAAGTCTTGGAAACATGAGTTTTGTTTGTATTCTTATGCATATTTGGCACATGCAACACAGTCTCTGCTTTCAGAACATTTGGCCTTAAATAAAAAGAAACATGTCAGCAAATCCACCAAGAAATACAGTAAACCCAAAACTTCTTCTGTTGGATCCAGAAGGAGGTACAGGGTGAATCTATTTGTTTTCCCCTGAAAGCAACATCTGGATGTAATCGCCAAGAATTCTGGATGCTTTGGCACATACAGCCAAGAAGCAAAACATTTTACCCAGTGTAGTTATTGCAAAGTTGTCTAATGCTCACAGCAAACCTAGAATATGGGTAAAAGGGCAAAATGTCTGTGAGAGTAGGCTGATCTCCTCTGTAACTCTCAATGACCTCAGATATTTACTACCTGCTCCAGGATATGCAAATTACCACTTGCAAACTTATTGGATTTTTTGGAGGTACAGGGTGAAAGACCTATTCCTGTAACTTCATCTAGTAAATAAGAGACAAACCCAGACTTTATAGTCTATCTGCTAGCCTGAAGGATCAACTCTGCCACACACTTCCTCTGTGACTAGACCAGTCATATAACACTGACCTCACCGTCCTCACTGGTAAAATTAAAATAATAATAGTACCTGCCTCGTGCAGCTGTTAAACATTTAAGATGACAAATACCAAATGGTCACCTAGAGTAATCTCTCAATGAATGTTGGAGAAACACATGGAATGTTTTTATTATGTTCTCCCTGTTGACCTCACTTTGACTTCTCTGAGAAAAGTCTCCTCCATTTAGAAAAAAGAAAGATCTGCCACCCTCACAAGTTACCACACTTGCATTTCCTTGAATGCCAAATTCTTTGAAAGAGGAATCCCCACATGTCGTCCTTCCCTTGCCCCCATTAACTCATACCTCCTGCTCCCTCGCTTGTAATGAGTGATGAGGATCACTCCCCAGCAATTTTTGCCAAGTGACTTGGTGCTTCCCGGACAGACACACTCCTCTACTCAACTGACTCAAGTTTAACTCTGGGACACGTGCTATTTATGAGCAAAAACCTGTGTGCTCTCAGTCTGGTCTGTTACATTCTCGTCTTTTTTTTGTAAGAACAATGTGGAAAAGAAAGGCTACTCATTTAGGCTTAATCCTAGAATGAGAAACTGCCTAGAGCCCAAGATAGTTCCAGAGAATCACAACCAACTCCAGGGCTTCATTTAATGTCAGAAATAAATAAATGGTTGATTTTACTCCATTGATAATGGAGTTTGTTGCCACAGCAAAAGCTTACTAATACCCTGCACCCATTCCCCTGCCAATCTACATATATTTCCCTGTAATATTTAATGAGGGACCATCTGTCAAGGACCAATCCCTTCTTCATACTCCTCCTCCTTTCACCATCTTTCTATGTATGGTTTCCAAGAGTGTTGTCAGGCTTGTAACTGTTGACTCCCAATAATTGATCAACAATTATTAGCTCATAGGTGGTAGCTGGCCCAGTCTTCCATGGAGGAAAAGTATGAAACTAGTACGTACTCGGAAGTAGACATGAAAGGAAGCATGCACAGAGAATGGGCCACTGGTTAAAGTTGTTCTGTTTCTATGACTGAATGCTCATGCCTAGGAAAGAGTTCCCAACTAAGGAGAGGGGCCCAGAATGACAGCATGAGAACAAAGGAAAGAAGTTCTCTGTTCAGAAAGGAAGGACATATACACATGATACGGTGGCCAGTGGCCACCAGCTTGAAAAGCCAAGTCCAGGCAGAACAGGTCAAGGTCAAAGTGGTTAAAAGGCAAATGTTTCCTGCCCGGACACGGTCTTGACCAAAGACTTGAGGAGCTATCCCAGTTCCCCCAGGTTCTGAAGTTTAAATCTAAAGGAAGAACACAAGGATTTTAATAAAGCTGACCAAACCATGGAACTGGGACAAAAATCCCCAGACAAATCTAGGATGCTGAAAGGTATCCATCATTCCCAAAAACATGAATAAAAGGCTTTTGAAGCCCAATGGCAGCTCATTGGAGCTGGCCTAGGCCCATCCTCCCAGGAGCAAGGGTACCATCAGAATTACTGGGATCTCCCAAACATTTCTGCTCTGACACTGAACAGGAAGAGAGTCAAAAACTAATATAAAAGTGTTTTGGGGTTTGTTGTTGTTGTTGTTGTTGTTTTTAGGATTCAGAGGTAAAATAGCTCTTTATCACACACCTCAAATCTTTTTCTTTTTTCAAAGTGTGATAACAAAGAGCAATTTGTTCATAAACAAACCATCTTTCTTCTACAAAGAGGGAAAGGCTAATGTGGGCAGGATATTCACCTAATATTTGTCCTTCCAGAAAATGATGTTCCAAAAGCTGTGGGTTATTGGGTTGGAGACTAGACTAACAATGGCTGGGGACTAACTGAAGAGTTCTGTTGGCCCAGTCAGTGTGAACACCTGTGAGGCCCAGGTACACCCCATAGAGTCACATCTTCCCAGATCCCCACTCTTCAGGTCCCTAGAGACCTTGGGCTTACTTGGACTTACACAGGCAGAGGCTCCATTTGTCTAGGAAAATGATCCATGGTGGAGGGTGAGGGGGTGATTGTCCTTAACTTGAAGAATTAGGTAAATAAACGAACCAATGAGCATAGCCCCATAGGATTTCAAATTACTAAATAACAGCACTAAATTATAATGGCCGACACCTCTGAGTAATAAGTAAGTGCTAGTCAATGATCTAAAGATGCACAAAGACCAATAATTTTAATCCTCATAATATCCCTGAAGATAGATGCTATTAAAAGTCCCATTTTACAAGGGAGAAAATGAAGAATGAGAGAGTTTTGAGTAATAAATTCTTCCCAGATTTATCCTGAAAACATTAAGAGCGTATATAAAGAATTATCCACAGAATCTGAATGAAAATTTGCTCATCTATTAGTTATGGAAGAATCAGAGCACAAACTAAATTAAGATATAATCCCATGTTTTGGTGATTATAAATAAATATACATTTTAACTAGTGAAAGGTTGTGGATGCCTCTGATAATCCCTTCACTTGCACAACCCTTCTAATAAAAAAGAATTGTTTTCCGCAGAAGAAAAGCTGAATTAATTTTTAATATAAAAAAGTAAAATGAAGGATTGTCTGAGCATCAAGCTGATCAAATTTGTGGACAGCTTTTTCTATCTACATAGAAGCAAGTGGAATTGCTGCTACAAGCAGAATCTGTATAGTTCAGTTTTTCTCAAATGTGCGTTGCTAGGGAAAAAGGTGTTTCATGGTCAAATAAATTGGGAAATTCTGCATACTCTTCTTGAAGATACACAATGCATAAATTTTGTTAGAAAAAATAAACCAATTTAATTAGTTTAACCCAGAATTTTCCAATCATATTTCATCACAGGGCCCACTGACACATAATACTTATTTATAGTATTATAAATTCCAGAAAAGCTCATACCCTTTGAAAGTGGTGATTTTATGTATCACTCCTCCTCTGTTGAGCATACAACCCTTACAGAGCATGATATATATTTATATATCAAGGGGTCTAGAAATATCAGAGTTTGAATCTGAGTTGTTCAGTGTTCACTGGTTGTGTGACCCTTGAACAATCTCAGTTTTAAAGTGGAGCCAGTACCAGTTGAATCTCAAGAATCTGTAATAAAGACTCTGATTCCATTTTTTTATATTTGACCATGGATCTCTTTTTGACTTCAGTTTGACTGGAAAGGTTTCTCGTTTGCCCTTGACCCCATATATGGATACGGTGGGAAGAAACCCTGTGCATACCCCCACTTCTACAACATTGACAGAAAATTGAGTCCTGTCCCATCCCTAGCCCTATAATTATCCAACTCTCTCCTGTTTTGCCCAAGCCAGACCAGTCCTGCTAGTGGCCAACCAGCTGCCCCCAGAGTCCCTTGATTGAATAAGCTTGCTCTTAAATTCTCTTGGTGCACAGTGTCACCATTTTCCATATTCAAATCAAATTCCCGGTTTCAGGTGAGGATCCATTCTGATTCTTCAAGGTGACTACAAAACAGGTTTCTTCTGAAAATTAATTATGTCTGCCACACAGTAGACACTCCATGAATATTTGTTATTTTCCTTTTCCAAAGTTGTACCACCCTAGAGGAATGGCTGCTAATTGGAGACAGGAAATTAGACTAAATACCTCTGACGGCTGCTTTTCAAAGAACGCTCATTTAGATTTTGTTTTCAGTACCTGGGTTGCTAACAGAGAAGATTAAAACTAATATTATGCATAAAAATGAATTTTTCACATGAACCATATTCCTGCAACATCAACCATTCTAGTCAAAACAAAAGCTAATTTCTCAACATAAAGATTGAATTTTTCAAACTTCCCAAGCATTACCTGAAACAATAAGGAAGGATTTCAAACTAATGATGGTGTTCTGAATAGAACAAGGAAAGGACCTAGGAGTAGAGATCAGATGGTCTCTAACGTAACAGGAGTCACAGAGAGGAACCCCAGTTCTCTGTAAGCCTTGTGTCATCCACAGTCACTCTAGGATATTATAGGAGGGAATGCAGAACAGTGAGGGACAAGATAAAGGTGGCTTATAAAGTTGTTGAGTGATGCTGACATTCAGGTATCCTATTAACCCCCTCAGTTCTCATTAGTGCAAGAGCCGGAAAAGAAAATTAAAGAAGGGGAAAATTGCCTCCATTGGGTTAGTATTGATGGAACAGAAAAA
This sequence comes from Ictidomys tridecemlineatus, assembly GCF_052094955.1. Lineage (NCBI taxonomy): Eukaryota > Metazoa > Chordata > Mammalia > Rodentia > Sciuridae > Ictidomys > Ictidomys tridecemlineatus. The sequence continues at coordinate 25,493,699 of NC_135478.1, read as the reverse complement.
ATGACATTTCTTTCTTGTAATCATGGACTACCTGCAACTACATACTATATATTGCTTACATAATTTGTGTAAGCAGTTTTCTTTCAATAGACTCTAGAAGATTTCTCTGACACTCTGCCCACATTTCCCATTTAGAACTGAGGTAGTCTCTGCTGCCAGAAGTGCTGGCTACTGACAGTTCAGCTTTGTCCCCCAGAGGAATTGCCCTCAGCCAAAGTTCTGGATCTCTCCCCATATTGTGCCATTTCGATGACTGCATAGTGTGGGGATAATATGTCTTGATATTTCTCTTGTCCCATTTATAGCATCTGTCCCAACTCTACAGAGTTCCATAGGATCCTCTGAGGCTTGTGTTATAGCTGTATGGAAGTTCAACTTTGCTCCTGTCTAATATTAATTCCTATCCTTCTTTACAGGTGTTGTTTCCAACCCCCCAAGAAAACCTCCTGTATTCAAATCAGCAGCTCAGAGTACCTTCTAGACTATGACATCTGAAAGGACTACATAAAAAGGAGAAAATGCAGATTAATTAGGAAAAATAAGACTTGCACTTATTTATTAATTGTTCTCATGTGCCTTTAAAATATTGAACTTTAGACATGAACTTTCTTTTACAAGATAGACAACAGCAAGTTTCAAGAAGTAATAGCACAGCATGGTTGCAAAACTAGATGTCAACTTAATTTCTTAAGTAGTCTTTACTTTTCCAGTGACTGAACTTGAGATTCACTCTATTTCTATCTGCATCATATTTGTGGCTTTCTAGCATCTTTGAACACCCTTTCTACAGGTTGGTGATTTTCCACACTGAGCCCCACCTGTGTGAGATGGAAGGCAGGGAACTTGCTTCCCCTTGCTCCCTTGCAATCAGGAGACAGGGAAATAAACCAGCCCATACCTCCACACATATTTAAGTAAGGGGAAAATAAAGTCAAGAAAGAATGCAGCACTGAATGTAATTTATTGAAAATGGAGGGAGGCATGTAAGAAAATATTAAGCTTTCAGAATCTAGAATGTGAGAAGATTTTGCAGCTGTTTCTCAGGTCACTGTCCTCCGTGAGAACAGTGTCTGCTCATCACCAGATGGCACCTGTGAGGAGCTTTAGAAAACACCGTGTTGATTTTCTTCCTGACTGCATGGCCTCCAAGCCTCATTCTCTTGGTATTCTCTGTTTAAACCAGTTTCAGTAGGTAAGCAATGCACTGTTCCAGACTAGAACTTCAGACACATCACATCTCCTAAACCCACACTTGACTGCTCTACCCTTCAGACTAAAACCATTATGCTACCTATTCACACAGGATGAATGAAGTATGTTAAAGATTTGGGCAGGTTAATTTTTTTTCTGATATTCCAAATGCTAACTAGATGGTTGCTCACTTTATTCCATCCTGTTCACATTCAATTTTATATTCAACTTTATATTTTCTGGGTGAATTTTCCTTACTCTAGCAGATCGAGATTGTCTGAATGGCTAATTTAATGCTACGTCTAAATCAATAAAAGCAGCCTTTAACATTTCTCTTTCTTGAATTCTGTAATATATCATCTCCTAGTTTTCCTCCTAATTGGTCCCTTCTCTGCTTCTTTGTGCACTTTCTCTTCCACTCAAAATCTAAATGTTGGCATTTCTCTGGCAGGGTCTTTTCTTTTTTCTCCATACCCTCACTTGATAAACTAAGCACTGCAGCTTTCGATAAGACCCATATATAGATGACTACCACATCTACATCTCTAGCCTTAAAATATCTTGAGTTTTAAATGTGATATATCAGCAGATAATCGCCTAAAAGATATTTCAAACTTAACATGTCCAAAATGGAATATCCAAATGTCCACATCATCCATCCAGTTGGTCACACCAAACATCTAAGAACTATTGTTCATCTTTTCCCCTGTATTACCTACATGATTCAGAGACAGAGCTAACATCTGAAAAAAAGCTGATGAAAGACATCAAAGAATTTATTATAATGAATCTGATATCTGATTCCATTAAAATACCAGAACATATCAACTTTATTTTTAAACGTAAAATAAGTTAGAAAATTATCAGGGTAAAAATATAATTGTAAACTCACAGGAAACAATGAAGAAACCATTATCTCACATAAGGAAATAGTCCAAAGAATGAAAACACAAAATCAGGATTGAATTCTGTTTTGATGTCCCTAAAGAACAAGAGCAAAACTACAGACATATACTGTATGGAAAATGACTCAACAGTAAAAAATATTCTGATTTATAGTCCTGAATTAGAGTATCAAAGATCAGGAAACACTGTGGAGAAGAGGGAAAATATGAGCAATCTTAATCTCAAGAATGCATGAGAAAAATGTATAATCGTTGAATTGATCTTAATTTTAAAATTAAGGGCAGTAGAGATTGATATGTCTCAAAAAAGCTAAACAACAAGTACAAAACTTAAAGCATGACATATTATTAACAAGTGACTGGGAAATTCAAAGTAAAGAAAGTTGTAGGCAAAACCGGGAATGGAACCACCATTTGACCCAGCTATGCCACTCCTTGGTTTATACCCAAAGGACTTAAAATCAGCATACTACATAATGCAGCCACGTCAATGTTTATTGCAGCTCAATTCACAATAGCTAAACTATGGAACCAACCTAGGTGTCCTTCAATATATGAATGGATAAAAAAATGTGGTATATATACTCAATGGATTATTACTCAGTTTTAAAGAAGAGTGAAATTATGGCATTCTCCAGTAAATGGATGGAGTTGGAGAATATCATGCTAAGTGAAATAAGCCAATCCCACAAAACCAAAAGCCGAATGTTTTCTCTATGTGGATGCTAATTCACAATAAGGTGGGGGGCACTAGAGAAGAATAAAATTACCTTAGATTAGGTAGAGGGAAGTGATGGGAGGGGAGAGGAGGGAATGTGGGGATAGGAAAGGTAGTGGAATGAAACAGACATTATTACTGTATGTATATATGTGACTGCATGACCAATATGATTCTGCAACATGTACATTCAGAAAAGTAAGAAATTATAACCATCTATGTATGATATATCAAAGTGCATAAATGCATTCTACTGTCATGTATAACTAAAACAAATTTTAAAATTAATTTTAAAAATCTGCTTAACCACTAAATATTTCACTTAAACAAAAATGACATGAGTTAAATTTCCCTCTTCAAGAGGAGAAAATTCTCAGATTGAATTAAAATGTAAACCCACCTGTATCCTGTGTGTAGGGACACCTAAAATAAAATGGTACAAAAGGCTGAGAAGTCAAAACTATGGAACAAAGAGATAGATATGTGTATAGATAAAGATACATATACAGTAAAGAAAATATGTGTTGGTAATATAAATATCAAGTTAAGCAGAATTTAAAAATGAAAAAGGTCATTTTCTAAAGCAGAATCCAGGATTGAAATTAAACAAAATTCAGAAGATTTGTTAATAGCCTCAAGTCTAACAAAACAAATTTTGCTTTTGCAATTGGGGTCATGTGCCCACTGCCCTCAAAACCCCCACCTTCCTCAAGATCTTTCTATATTTAATAGAATCCTGAAACAATAAGAAAATAACTCTAGAGGAAGAAGGGGAGCTACTGGCAGTCTGTGGAGGCAAGGTCTCAAAAGACAACGTCTTAAATGCTGTTATAGTGGGTAATGGAGAATAAAGATTGTCATGAACCCCATTTACTTAAAAAAGAAATGTTTCAATTTTCATTTTTTAAACTTCAATTAAAAGGGCACCCGGGATGAGCTGGGCTAGGTAGGAACTATTCATATCACCCTCCAACGGCAGAACCTACACGGACTTAGGATCAACTGCATCTGTTCCCATCCCAGGTAAGAAGTAAAGATCAGATCCAAAGGTTTCCTTATTCCAGGAATAAAAAGGGGGAAAAGCAGTACTGTGAAAAAAAATACTGCAGATCTGTATGAAAAGCATAAGTAAATTTTTACTGAAAACAAAACTCCAAGATAGTCCCTAAAGAAGAAATGGAAAAGAAAGTTTGTGTGTGTGTGTGTGTGTGTGTGTATGTGTGTACATGCTTACGTGTTCTGAAACAAAATCCCAGCCTCATTCTATCTATACTTATTTGGGTATTTTAGTCAGCTTTTCATTGCTGTCATAATATTCCAGAGAAAACCAACATCAAAAAGAAAAGATTTATTTGGGCTCATGGTTTCAGAGGTTTCAGTCCTTGTTCACCTAACCTTATTGCTATTGGCCTGCTGTGCAGCAGAGAATCATGGTGGAGAGGGCATGGGGGAATACAATTACTCACCTCATAATGATAAGGAAGCAGAGAGAGCCAGAGATAGGAAGGGGCTGGGAACAAGATATACCCCATATTTCTTCCAATGAGAATGCCCCCTCCAACAGTTTTCACCATCTCCCAATAACGAATCCACCAATGGCTTAATCCGCTGATGAGGTTAGATCCAAACATCTTCTCTAAGGCCCCCTCTGCTTCACTAGGGACCAAAGCAGCTCACCTTCCACACATGAGGCTTTGGGGAACATTTCATATCTAAACCATAACACTGGACATTCTAATGATTCTGTAAGTAGAACAAAATTTAAAATATAGTCCTAGAAACTAAAGTTTAGCTCTCCCGCTCATGAACACAGAGCAGTAGCTCAGATGATTGGAAGTAGTTCATGACAATCTTTATGCAGACCTCTCCAATTTCACCTTGTTGATAAGAACTTATTACCAAGAGCCAGGTGAGCCTCTAGAAAGACATATAAGGGTGGGTGGTTTTGGAAGCAGGAAACAGGATTGGGAATGGGAAATGAGCAGGACAATAAATAGAATATTAAAAGAGAAGTAATGCATGGGTAAAAATGATCGAGTGTTATAAACTGAGAAGTATAGATGGTTATTCCAATTTTGCATACCTAAGAGGAGAGAAGCGCTTGCTTGAAAGCCTAGCTAACTTTCTCTTTTAATCCCTGCAATGCTCTGAGGTACACATCACCCTTCTGATGAGGAGTGAAACAGATGAACTCAACAAGACAGGCACTTGTCCAAATTCACTCCCATGGACCAGGAGACTGAAATCCACCCCTGCTTGGCTCCATGGCCTGTGTCTCAACCATGATCCATTTGGTTTCTCCGAAGCTTATGCTGGATGTATTTTTCTATAGATGGAAATCAATAGATGTGCAATATCAGGGTCATGCTATGGTAAACAGTTCTTCCCAGAGGCCACATACTTTCAATTTCTTTTCTACAACTTAGTTGAATTCCTTTCATTCTAGAGACAAACTCCAAAAAAGTTTCTTTGGAGGCTGGAAAAAGGCATCTTGGCTCAGACCTTTTTGGTGGAATCTGTAAACCTACATAAAATCAATCCCAAAAAGAATATCTGGAAAACTCAAGTGACCACTAACACCTCCACAATCCACCCCACCACGATATCGAGAAACACGAAGAAACCTTGACCACAAGCTGTTTGTCAGAAATCTTCACTATGTTTTTTTTTTTTTTACAACTCACTATGGTTCTTCCAAAAGAAATAGACATTTGAGAAGTCTTTGGGTGATCCACAATGAACAAGTCCTACTCCCCCTTCATAAATCTTGCTATTGTGTATTGAAACACCATTGAGACAGGCCACATTTATCTCCCCAAAGCAAGCCTGGCAAGAATATGTTCAGAAAATATTGGTCATGTTATCTTTCCAAAAGGTTAAGAGAGGGATTTGCTTATCTCTGATGATTTATGGAACTGACAAACGGGTGGACAATGTGACCAGGAAATGCCGAAGAGTAGACAGAATGGCTTAAAACAAAATTATGGTGACAGGACACAAAGCCGATAGCTCCATTCTATAATGGGACAAAGGAACTGGGATTCATAAATCACATTTGTCAAGAATAAATAAAAAGAGAACCAGATGAGGCCAGGGGCCCTTGTTGTTTCTCTCTGTCTCATAATTTGTTGACCTGCCCTGCCTTGCTCTGCCTCTGTCAGAGATAAGAGCCTCGATTGCTTTCTTGCTATCTCCAGATTAGGTCTAAACACCAATAAACAAGACACACTGGCTCCTGTTAGTGTTTCCTGTCTGTATCTGACTTTCCTGGTGACTGCTAATGATTTTCTATGACTTAAGCGGTGACCGTGTGTATCTGAGCAAGACCCAGGGCAATCCATCCTGTGAATAAGCCCTCGGTTGCTACCGTAGCAAGAACACCTGAATTCCAGTTCAGGCTTCACCACTACCTGCCTGAGTGACTTTGGACACATTTCCCATTTCTCCTTCTTTCATTTGCGACACCATTTAAAAATACATCATCACACAGCTTGAAAAAGTGAGAGGAGAATGCAGACAGATGGAGAGCCATCATATGAAGTCATGCCAGTGCCCCCAGCCCCACAGCTATTTTTGTTGCCAAGTGCATTGGGGGAGGAGGGCATGAACAGGTAAATATTTATAAAGTTGACCTGAAGTCTCATTTCTCTAAATGAAAAACAAAATGAAATAGGTATTTGCCAGATTTGTCAGTCTTTTTTAATTGTGGAGTTGTAGCATTGAACTTAGAAGAAGAGCTGGCATCTGTTGATGCGCTTGACATTTTAACATCAACTGAACTGTTCCGGAATAAAAAAAATATACTTTATGATTTCCTGGTTTCTGCAAAACATTCCCTCCTGTGTTTTACTGTAGCCCTGAGAAAATTCAAAGACAAACAAACTTCAATACCACTCCCCCTCCTACCCCTTGTGCTATTTTAAGCTCTAACTGCACCGTGGGTAGCAGTTGGCATAAGCACCTCGCCAGAAACCGTTTGTTTTAATTCCCTAGAGAAGACAGCTAACCTCCAGGTGTTCCTTTCAATGGATCCTGCACATGCTGTGATGCACATACACATGTTTTCATCCATTCTGAAGCCTGGGTTTAGAACAAATATCATTCCAAGACCATTTTCAGGCTTGAAATACGGAAGATATCACTCTCTCAGGCTCTTAGCCCTGTTTCTTCTCCCACCTCTGCTCCATGTGCAGTCTGGGCACGTGCAAGAGGCCAAGAAGCAGCACTGAGTATCTCAACCCTCACCCTTACGCTTCGACTTCATCCTCACCAGCTCTATCTGTGCTCTGACCTGGTTCCTAATTTGCTGGCTTTGACTCCCATCTCCAGCCTCCTGCTTCCCTAAGTCTAAACCTGAGTCAGCTTCTCCCATTTGGACTTTGCTGCTCTTCCTAGGACCAAAACTGGTACTTGCTCTGAACGTTCAACCAATTTTCAACAAAGCCACCCCAATCAAGACCTGCCCCTCTCAGCCTTTCATATGTTCCTCCATGACCTACCAGAAGGAAATATGTAGCAGTTTGTATGTCGCTGTGACACCCATTTTCAGCCTCCTCAAAGCATGGACACTCTGACTCCTCTACTTTCAAGCAAGAAAACAAACACAAGAGAATGAGAATTAAAACTGCTAGAAAAGACTGATGACCCCAGGACAGGGAAAACCCAAGAGGTCTGGAAGTCTATAATTTTTTAATAATCATTTTATTGAACTAGAGTGTATATGTATATGTGTATATATATATATATATATATATATATATATATATATATAAGGTGTTCATAATACATGTGCACATACATTGCTCCTGAAAGTAACAATTAGTACAATTTTTCCTTTTCCTTTTCATGTATTATACCCATAAAAATAAGGAGAAAGTTCTACTTTGCTTTCACAGCTGAATTCTAGTCTAATAAATAGGCTAGTTTTTGTTTTTGTTTTTGAATGAATATTTTGGTAAGTAACTTCAGCTTGGTGGACCTCCAACGGGCAAATTTTAAAAACATTGAATGTTAAGTCTGGCCACACTGGAGTTTTATTTTGCTGAGTAGAGAATAAAGTAGATAGGGATTGATTGATCAAGACAATAAGAAAGGATTTGTGTAGAAAGAGGAATACAAAAGTGGCAGAGAAAGGAACTTGAGAATGAAGATACCTAATAGGTATGTTTTGCTAAATTTGTGCCACATTTGTGCAACATATGTAGATCCACTTCTCTATTCCTCCACAAAATTTTAAACAAAATACCTCTCATAAACATCTTGTGAAATCAGATCTGTTTGAAGAATGCAAGAAATTGCAAGTAATGGCCTTAAGGTTTCCACCAGGAGTCAGCCAAGGAAAATCAAGCCACTCTTGGCTTACACATAGTTTGAAAGTCACTCCCCCCAAAAATTGTTTTAAGACTTACTCAGCCCAGAGAGCCAGGAGGCTGCTGCATGGCTCCAAGGGCAATGATTTTGTTTCACAATATATAAAAATGAGAAAATTGAGAAGACCCAGTTTAAGGAAGAATATAATTTAATTCATTTTCAGATACATTTTTTTATTCTGTAGGAGCTTACTGCCAAAAAAAAAAAAGCCACAAGAGGGTCACAATGTTGATTTGAGCCAGTCATTGAAACTGTCAAGGCAAATGAGCCAATCATATTAATGAACACATTACATTGCCCGCCCGTGTGCACACCTGGCAATTAACCTGCCAAAAATCCATCATGATGGGCACTTAACATTATCCAGAGTCACAAAAATAAAACTGAAAGAATATGATTTGGGAAAATGTCCTGTTGGTTACCATGTAGGCCTTTGTTCTCATCTAGAATAAAGTAAAGGCATTTTCTGAGTAAAGCCATTGAGGATTTCTGTAGGCTTCAGGATGATTCTGGTTTTCTTTGTCCACCAACCCTCCAAGATTCCTAAAATACAAATGGACCTAGTACAGAGTTTGTCATATCCTAATTGCTATTTATTTTCAAGTCCTTCTCAAGTTTAAGGAAGACTCTGAGTTCTCGGGGCCACTTGTTTAAATCCCTCTCTTCAGAGAGTCTACTTTAGGAAACCTTCATCAATACCTCCAAGGTGAGGTGGATGGTATGTGTTCCAAGGAGTTCCTTTTGAGAAATACTACAATCACTTGTAGAATTGCTACTCCATGTGGGGTGGATACCCAGTTTTTCTTTCATTTCCAATCCATCACAGATTTGTAGTTTTATAAAAATATAACAAAAAATGAAATTAAAAAACAATACAGAAAAAATGAAATTAAAAAAAAACAGAAATGTTCGCACAAATATGAGTCCTAACATTTTATTGTTAGATTAAGCAGGTACAAAATTACAAATTAACAAACATATCAATTCAGCAATAAATATAATCATAACAAAAAAATAGGAAAAGAACAAAACCTCTGCATCTTGTTCATTAGACATATGCATAAATAGCTGGGCATAGTGGCACAGGCCTGTAATCTCAGTGACTTGGAAGGCTGAGGAAGGAGGATGGCAAGTTCAAGGCCAGCCTCTGCATTTTAGTGAGGCCCTAAGCAACTTAGTGAGACCCTGTCACAAAATAAAATATAAAAAGGGCTGGGATTTGACTCAGTGGTTAAGTACCCCTGGATTAAATCCCCAGTATCAGACCAAAAATGAAAAAATAAAAAAGTAAAGTATGCATAGAGGCAATAAATGTAGAGACTCTTTATTATACTCATAACTTTTGTCATTTCATACTCATAACTAAAGTAAAATTATGGGATAGCAATTCCCCATGTTTTAAGTGCAGCATTTAAAATCTTCAATGTAAATAACATATATGAAACCCAAGTTATATTGACTCTATTCACGAGGAATATGTATATATAAATGATTTCTGTGTTTTGTTTTAATAAAGCTCACTGTAGATAACCCTACCCCAGAGAGGTATGTTGGCAGAAATGAAAGAAGAAGAGCAATTTCAAGAAATTCAGTTATTCTTTTTTAACTTTGAATTTTAACTTACTGGGCATGACTGGCTTGCATCTCACACCAGGCAACTTCACCACCAGAACTGGTCTGCATTCCACTCAAAGACAAAGCCACTGATTGCTCCTTGAATGTGGTTGAAATGGAAAATTGCAAAGTCCTCTTCTATTCTGTACTCACCTCCTGTAGGCCAGTCACAAACAAGTGGCTGACTAACGTAATCCTCAGACCACACCTTTTTTTAAATTGCTAAATGATAGAAATTTATTTCTCATAGTTTGCAAGGCTGGGAAGTCCAAGGTCAAGTTGCCTATAGGCTTGGTTTCTGGTTAGAGCTGCTCTCTGCTTCAAGATGGCACCTTGAACACTGTGTCTTCACATGGCCAAGGTGGAAGTGTAAAAAAGGCCACACTCTGCGTGAAGCCTCTTTTGTAAGAGCCTTAATCCCATTCAAGAAGGACTCCCCATATTACTTAGTCACCTCCTAAAGGCCCACCTCTTGATACTCTTCCATTGGAGATTGTGTCAACATAAATTTTGGAGGGAAGCAAACGTTCTTGCCATAGCCCAAAGGAATGGGGGAATGGGCCTATTTTGCATGAAGACAGTTTGATTAAACTGTTTTGGTTAATCTTGGTGTCCTCTTTTAGACATAGTAATGAGGAACAAACCACACCTTGAATAGCACTGGCCTATTCTGGCAGCTGATTGGTCAGTTAGTGCTTCATTTTGCAAAAACTCAAGGTAAACAGACACAACCCCTTTTAAGCATTAGAGATTCACTCCAAGGTTTGTAAAAATTTAGCATATTTTGGAGGAATGCATTAAATTACTTGATGCCTCAAAACCATACAGATGGCAAAAGAGCTGACAGACATTTGTGTCTTTCATTTTTAAATTATGGTGTTTCCAAACAAAATTAACTTTACATTCATTTACATGAAGTATGTTTTTGTTTGAAGTCCTTGTAAATAATAGTTGTCATTTTATGCTCATTATGATAGTAGAAAACAATCTCAATCATTCAAATCCATTTAGCCTGAATACACTGTGATTTTACCAGCAAATAAAAGAGAGCCACAGGGATAAACTCTGGTCCTCTAGAAAAGAGGACAGGCATGAATTCTAAAAATTCACTTTAACTCATGCTCTAACTGCTAGATCCAGACCCACTGGCTAGAGCCCCCCTCCCCCCAGGCACTGTTGAGAACCCAACCAACACATGAATGTATGAAGTTAGTCCATGCATAGGGCCCATAATCCTACCCTACAAGATGTCAGCAAAGCAAGAAAGAGAGGCTTTAATTGAGCTTGGGGACCATTTCCAATCACTAACTTCTATGAAAAAAAATTTTCATAGAAATATTTTTGTTCTGCCACTAGCACTGGATGGGTCCAATCTGTTTATGGAGTTCAGGTTCCACTTTGGGGTTCTGCATATCCATCCCTCCTCCATCAGTCTAGGCCAATGGCTCTCAACCTCCACATTCCAGAAAACAGCTGCCCAACTGTTGATTGTTGTTCAATATCTGTTCTTGCTAAAACAGATACACAGTGCTATGGTCCAGTCCAACAGCTATTGCCTTAAGCTACATAGGAGACATGGCTCAATATAGAGGGGAACATAATGTGCTAGAAATAAGAGGTAAGAGGTAAAGCAAAAAGTCAAACAAGACTCAAAGGAAGATTGTAAGAAGTTTGCCTCCTGGAAATATTCAAAATGTGGTCAGACCTGGTCGTGGTGGCCCATGCCTATAATCCCAGCAGCTCCAGAGGGTGACACGGGAAAATCTGGAGTTCAAAGCCAGCCTTGGGCAATGGGGAGGTACTAAGCAAGTCAGTGAGACCCTGTCTCTAAATAAAATACAAAATAGGGTTTGGGATGTAGCTCAGTGGCTGAGTGCCCCTGGGTTTAATCCCTGGTACCTGCCACCCCCCAAAATGTGGTCAAAGCAGTAATAGCTGAGCTCAAATAGAAGCATGATTCAAAGGAGCAGACCAGAGACAAGTAGGGCAACAGGATGCTCTTAAAGGCAGCATGACATGTTGTATACAGTGGGGGATCATGCTGGAGTGCTTACTGCCTTGCCAGTTCCAGATCAGATTTTCTGATCCCTTATAGTGGCTTCCAAATGTTCATGATGGTCCTACAAATGCCAAAAAATGAGAAAAAAAAATTCTGCCTTCCACCCAGGATAGTATTTCTTGAGATATGGACCAGAGCAGAAGGGAAGGTCAAAGGAAGAAGGACAAGGGGAGTAGAGAAGGATGTTGTAAAATGCAGATTCTCAACTCCCATCCCATTTCAAAATATCTGAGAGTTAATCTTCAAAAGTGGATGTTTCTGTGTTGGCTGGAATATGGAAGAAAGCTCAGTCCCAGCTTAAGCAGGTCTCTGCTGCTGGCCAAGACCTTGAAGTGCAGCTCTGTTTGCCTACCCCTAGATGCTGCAGGAAATGAGCCATTTTATCTGCAGCCTCCACTGCCTAGGCCTGAGCCTCTATTGTCAAAGGCAGGAAGGGCCACTACAGCCTCATATTCCTACTAGGGACATGAAGGATCGACCACACTGCTGACTGCTACACAGCACATGAGCTGACCTGAGTCTGACTTCCTAATCAGCTCTGTAAGTTCAGAGAGAACCAGGACTCCAACCTCTAATGGTTATAATAACCACTCCAGTATGTTGGAACCTAGCCAGATGCTTTGAACCCCTGTATCACCCTCACCTCGCTACTTTAAAGTAGGAATTATTATCCCATTTTACAGGTGTGAAAAATGAGGGCCTGCGAACTTATCACACAGCTAGTGATAAGTGGTGTCATACCCTGCCAGGTACAAAGTTGGTCTATGGCTGAGACCTTAGAACTCCATCTAATTCCCTCTTGGTGACTTTAGCCTCATTTCCTGAATCCCCAACTATTCAAAGTCCTGCCACACTATCCAGAGCCATATTAGTGCTAGCCTTGTCTGTTGGACCCAGTTATCTGACCAAGCACCTAGGATGTCAACCTGGGCTGTGTTTCCTTTTGGAGCCTGCCACTCCCTGGCAGAGAGTGCAGTTAGATGTCCAAGTTTGACCTCCTCCACCCAGTCCTTCACCCATTTCCTGCTGATGCGGACTCAGGAAACCTGATGGGGAAAAATACACGTTTTCAGAATTTGGGCACCTCAGCCCAACCTTTCTGTTTAATGACAGAATGACCTTTCTCATGATCAAGTGTGGCACTGCCTCCGAATCACGGGGGCTGCTTTTAAGATGAAAACTCCCAGGTGCCTCTGAGAGCTGCCAAACCAGATTTTCCAAGTGGTTCCTGAATTCCAGGAGCATCCTCATCACAGAAACAGCCTGCCGCCAACAGCCTTCAGCCCTGAATGGGTTTATATTTGCTATTCTGATATGGTTTATGACAATACTCATAAAAACTTCTCAGTGCAGTCATGTTAAGAGCAAAGAGGGGAAATTTTAAGGATACAGAGCGGCTAGGAAGGATCAGGCACCTTGTATTCTTTCCCACAGTTAATCCTCCCAGAAAACTATTAATGGTGGTTTTATTACCACCTGTCTTTTAAATTAAAGACATTGAGAAAGTACTCTAAAAGGTTAAATGCCTTGTCCAAGGTCAAAAAGTTAGATAGAGGTCAATTTACATACAAACCACCCAAGTCCATCTGAGCCCAGCCCCCAGGCTCCTCCCTCCATACCTCTCCAGCCTTCCCTACGTCACATACTGCAGATCATGCACACATCACTGGCTGTTTTATTCCTTCTATCACTTAGTTACTTGGCTCTTTTGCCATAATGTAGAAATCACTCGTGCCTTGAACACAAGAAGTTGTCAATCATTAGTTGGCAAATAAATGAATGAATTCTGTGTGACCTTTTAAATCTGTAACTAAATCATATATTTCAAACTGCCATGAAACCTGCAAACAATGTTTATTTAAACTCTGAAACTTGACCTTTATTTGTGGTTACAAATCAGGGAGTCAACAAACTATGGCATGTAGGTCAATCCAACTCACAGTCTGTTCTTTCACCCAGTAAGGCAGGAAGAGCTTCATATTTTGAAAGAGTTGTTTTAGGAAGGAAGGGAGGGAGGGAAGGAGGGAGGGAGAGAGGGAGGGAGGGAATGAAAGAAAGTAGGTCGGTCCCAGAGATAACATGTGACCTGCAAAGCAAAAAATATTTGCATCTAGCTGTTTACTGAAAAAATTTGCCAGGCCTGCTCTAGATGATTTCAAAAATAATTATGTAGTCTCAACAGAGGTAATATAGTGTGATACGATTGATTTTTAGAGGAATGAAAAAAATTAATTATTTCCTGAATAAGTAGACATGTGTTCATAGCATACACAACTATACAGTATATTGTATAATGGGGAAATTTTATATAAATTTTATATATGAAATTTTATAATAGCATTGGCAATTATGAAAACTGTCTAAATGGCTTCTAAATGGAATAATAATGAAAAAGTTGAGAAACACTGTGCTAAACAATAGCTAAAAGTTGGGGGTATGGCCTTGTGCATGGGATGTGCTCTCGAGCATTCTCTTTGTGGACTTCCTCTAGGAAGTCTTTAACCCACTTACCTATGTAAAGGTACAGCATCACATGGCAATCCTTACCAGGGCAGCCCAATGTGTCTCTCATAACAGTCACCTATTATTAAAATAAAGCCGAAAGTTTTTCTTTTTCTTTTTTATTTGTTTGTTGCTTATTTGTTTGATATTGGAGCTTGAACCCAGGGATGCTCTATCACTGGGCTACACCCCCAGCATTCTTTATTTTTATTTTGAGATAGGGTCTCACTAACTTGCCAAGGCTAGCCCTGAACTTGTGATTCTCCTGCCTCAGCCTCCTGAAGAGGTGAAATTTCAAGCAAGCCTCTCCACTTACAGCAAGAGATTTATTTTTTTGAGATGAGAAATTCACATATATTGTCCCAATTTTGATAGGACCTATCGTCCCAGAGAATCAAGTAACAAGCTCGAGAAGTACCTGGTAGCCAGAGAGGTAAGCCCCCGATCCCTCTGTAGCAAACATTCACAAAAGAGTTAATTTTGTTTCTCAACCTACTCCAATCCACATCCCTCCTATAATGATGGTCTTGCCAAAGTCATCAAAGTACTACTCCATGTTGACAGATCCAGTGGATTTTTTTTTTCTTCTCATATGACTTGACCTCTCATTTTCCTTTGTTATACAACTCTCTTATTTCTTGCAACTACAGATTTTGATTTTTTCCCCTTACCTCTTTGGACAATTCTTTCCTATTTCCTCTTCATTTCCTTTTCCTCTACCTAAATTGTCAAAACTAGGCAGGGAAGCCCAAGACCCTTCTTCTTTTTCTTTGTTCCCTCCCTAAATTACCTAACCCAGTCCTAGTTACTGTTCCTTGAATTCTGGATTCATGTCTATCCACCTTGTTGATATATTCATTTGATATCTAAAAGATATCTCAAATTTCACAAAATCCTTGATCCCTCCTCTCTTTAAAACCAACTTCATCCTAATCAGGTGTATCAGTTAAATTCCAGTCAAGAAAACAGATTCAGGCAGCCATGGTGGTATATGCCTATAATTCCAGGTGCTCGGGAGGCATAGGCAGGAAGATCACAAATTCGAGGTCAGACTCAGCAACTGAGTGAGGCCCCGTCTCAAAACAAAAAAATAAAAAATGCTGGGATGTAGTTCAGTGGTAGAGTGTTCCTGGGTTCAATTCCCACTACCAAAAGAAAGAAAGAGAAGGGGGTGGGGAGGAGGGAAGGAGGGAGGGAGGGAAGGGAAGGAAGAAAACCAAAATAATCACTTAGTCTTTCTGACAGAAAGAATTTAATACCAGAAAATTTTAACACATAATAGAAATAGGAAATGGTAGGGCAGCCTGCTATGGTCTGAATATTGTGTACTCCCCCACCCCCAAATTTCTATGTTAAGATGCTACCTCCAAAGGAGATATTATTAGGAGGTGAGGCCTTTGGGAAATGATTGTCATGAGGGTGGAACCCTCATAAATGGGATTAGTGGGCCTTATAAAAGAGACCCCAGAGAACTAGCTAGCTTCTTCTACCATGTAAAGACAGAGCAAGAAGGTGCATCTATGAACCAGGAAGCAGGCCCTCACCAGACACACTTGCCACTGCCTTGACCTTGGATTTCCTGGTCTCCAGAACTGACAAAAATAAATTTCTCTTCCTTCAAAGCTACTCAGGAGTTTTGTTGGAGCAGCCTGAATGAACTAAGACAAATCCACAATTCAGACACAGGAAGTCATCACCGCCTGAAGGGCTGGAAGCCAAGGACAGGTGAAAACGTCATCAGAGTCCAAAGCCAGTATCATCTGAGAGAATTCAGGGCTGTGAAAGCTAACAGATGCTAGAGCCATAGAAGAGAAAAACACCTGCTAGAGACGCCTAAGACAGAATAAAGAGGGAGATTTTCTCTGCCAATCCATCTTCTACCACCACCTCCATTCACCAAATCTCCCCTCAAACCAGCTGACAATGGAGCCCAAGGATTAAGGGATCTTATAACAGAGACAAGTACCGGTAAGATGGGGACAGACTATGAGAAAGATCAGGAAATGGCCAGTCTTCTCTTTCTTGGTAATTGGCCCCATCTCCAGGGAGTTACAAAAGCCCAATTTTGAAAATCATCCTTTACTCTGCCTGCTTTAGTCAGCTTTTCCACTGTTGTGACTAAAAGGCCTGACAAGTACAATTCTATGGGAGGAAAAGTTTATTTAGGAGCTCTGAATTTCAGAGGTCTCAGTCCATAGAAAGCTGGCTCCATTCCTTGGAGTTCCAGGTGAGGCAGAAATCACGGCAGAAGAGAGTGGCAGAGGGAAGCAGCTCATGTGATCATCAGGAAGGTGAGAGTTCACTTGCCAGATACAAAATATATACCCCAAAGCCACGCCCCCCCAGTGCCTACCTCTCTAGCCACACCCTGCCTACCTTCTGTTATCATTCCTAAATTCCAGCAGGGGAGTCATTCACTGATAGATTTAGGGCTCTCATAATACAATCATTTCTCTCTAAACCTTCTTGAACTGTTTCCCACATGAGCTTTTGGGGAACACCTCACATCCAAACCATAACACTGCCCTTTTGATCACTCATTTACAGTCTGATATACAGTCCCATCAGTTCTGCCTTATAAATAAATCTGTCTGCTTCTCTCCACAACCCAACCTTGTCCTAATAACCCTTCTCCTTCACCTAGTCTTCAGCAAGACCTCCTGAGGGTTCTCTCTGTGGGTAAAGAAGGAGGCTTAAAAGTTCATCATTAATTTCTCCATATCATCATCCAGTATTATTGTGTTGTGGTCTGTTTGATTCTTGAAATTGAGAAGGGTTTGTTTGGTGTACGTAGATGCTCCATTATTGGGGGCATAAGTATTTATGACTGTTAGGTCCTGTTGATGTATGATTCCCTTAAGCAATATAAAATATCCTTTTTTAAATCCTTTTTGACTAAATTTGGTTTGAAGTCCACTTTGTCTGATATGAGGATGGAAACCCCTGCTTGTTCACACAGTCCTTGTGAGTAGTGTGCTTTTTCCCAGACTTTCACCATCAGTCTGTGGATGACTTTTCTAGGAGGTGAGTCTCTTAAAGACAACATATTGTTGGGTCTTTTTTTTATTTTTTAATCCAATCTGTCAGTCTGTGTCTTTTGATTGATGAGTTTAGGCCATTAATATTCAGTACTATTATTGTGATATGATTTGTGTTCCCAGTCATTTTGGTTAAATTTAGTTTTTAACTTGACTTAGCTTCTCCTTTGATTGACTTTTCCTTTAGTGTAGCTCCTCCCTTTGCTGTTTTCATTTTTTTTTCATCTCTTCCTTGTGGAATATTTTCTGAGAATGTTCTGTAATGGAGGCTTTCTAGTTGTAAATTCATTTAACTTTTGGTCATCATGGAAGGTTTTTATCTTACCTTCAAATATGAAGATTAATTTTGCTGGATGTAAAATTCTTGATTTGCATCCATTTTCTTTTATAGCTTGATATGTATTATTCCAAGACCTCCTGACATGGAGGGTCTATTGTGAGAAATCAGCTGAAATCCAAATTGGTTTTACCTATACTTAATTTATTTTTTTCTCTCACAGCCTTTAAAATTCTATCCTTATTTTGTATGTTATTTATTCTCATTAAAATGTACTTTGGTGTGGGTCTGCTTTAATTTTGTACACTTGGGGTTCTGTAAGCCTCTTGTATTTGATTTTTCCATTTTATTCTTATATTTGGAAATTTTTCTGATACTATGTCTTTGAAGAGATTGTGCATTCCTTTGGTTTGTACCTCCATCCCTTCACCTATTCTGATAAATTTTAAATTTCGTCTTCTCATATTATCCCATATTTCTTAGAAGTTCTGTTCATGGGTTTCTTACCATCTGCTCTGTGCAGTTGACTTTATTTTCAAGAGTATGTGTTTTGTCTTCATTGCCTGAGGTTCTGTCTTCTAAGTGGTCTAGTCTGTTGGCGATATTTTCCATTGAATTTTTAATTTGGTTTATTGTTTCCTTCATTTCTAGGATTCTGCTTGATTCCTTTTTATAATCTCTGCCTCTTTATTGACGTAATCTTTCACTTCCTGTATTTTTTCTCCAATATCATCCTTTAATTTGAAGATCAGCCTAACTATGTATCTTCTGAACTCATTCTCTGACATTTCTTCAACTGTGTTGTCTATGGATTCTATTGTTGGGACATCTTGGTTTGTTTCAGGTGCTTTATTCCTGTGGTTTTTCCCATCTAGTGTGGATCTGAGGCAGTACAGTTTCTATCCTGTAGTTTTATGGTGTCCCTGAAGGCTTCTGGTACCTCACCTTTAAGGTGGAGACCAATATTAACAGCACCCAACACAAACAATATTCACCTTTAAACCAAAGAGCTCCTATGAAGGCATCTATAGTTTTGTCTCAATAAACGGAAAGGATATGTTCAATTATTGTCTACAGTATAAACAGTAAGTTTGCTAAAGGGTTTACCATTTCTAATGATGGACAATGAGAGAAAAGAAATAGTGCAAGATGTGGTGTTTACAAGAGAAGGAGAGAAGATAAAGGTAAAAATCTATAGTAAAGAGTAAGGGAGTAATTAATAGAGGTTGGTTGTTAGTCTGAGAGAGTTGAGAAAGAGAATCCAGGGAGAGGAGGTGAGAGAAAAATATATATATACAGATTTTTTTAAAAAAAAAAGAGAAAAAAATTAAAATATAAGGATACACAATAAAACTGTAATATACTATTCAGATTCCCATTCCTTGATATATTGAGGCATGAGAAATATTTGGATTCAAAGATCCTAGAGATGTGAGAAAAAGGACAAAAGAAAAAAAAAGTAAAACCTTAATGGAAAATTGTACAATAGCTTCTGTTGGCTTTCAAAAATTTTCTCAGCTTCCCTTCTCTGCTGATAGGTGAAGTCATCTGAAGTTTGATGGACGCTCCAATCAAGTAGGTGCCAGACCAGTTGGGTGGGTGAGCTGATAACAAGATGCTCTCACACCCTTTTCCAGTCTTCCCACCCATTGGAGGTGGCCCCTTTCCACCTGTGCACATCAGGATTCACTGAGCTGAAGAGAGCCCAGTTTTCTCCGGTTTATCCAACCCGAGCCTACCTAGCTTACTGGTTCAAAGACATAAAAGAAAAGTTTAAAAGTTTGGTAAAGTAAGTAAAAACTATAAACAGTGACATAGCAGATTTTTTTTAAATAGAATTTAAGACTTTTAAAAATGCAATAAACAAAAATTTAATGCAAATTAGACTCAGCTATAAAGAGGAAATCATGCCATGATTTATAGAGAGAATGTTATTCAAAATGCAGCACAGAAATAAAAGGTAAAAAATTAATGGAAAATAGCAGAACAATTATAAAATATACAATAAGAGGATCTAGTATACCTTGACGTGAAGTCCTGAGAAGAGAAGAGAGAATGAGTGGAACAGACACAGGACATAAAGAAAAATGTGAAAAATATTCCCGAACTGAAGAAAAACCTCAATTCACAGATTCAACAAGCTGAATAAACTGCATGCTGAATAAATTATTCTTTAAAAAAATTTCATACCTGGACCTATCATTCTTCTAAAAGGGGAAAAATCTTTTTAATAACACAGCTAAAAGAAAGAGGAAGAAAATATGCAGTCAATGGCAGATGACTTCTTACCAGCAACAACAGAAACCAGAAGAGAAACAATATCTTCAATGTGCTCAGAGAAAGTAACTGCCAGCCCACAATTTTATATGCAGAAAAACACATTCTTCAAGAACAAAGGTGAAATAAAGATTTTTTTCAAACCAAAACTCAGAGAATATATTGCCATCAGTCCTCTATCAGGTACGAAGGATATACTCAAAGCAGTAGGAAAATTATTTCACATGAAATGCTACCTTTGCAGAAAGAATGAAGAGCAAACAAAGAGGTCAATGTCTAAGATTAAGATATATAACTCAACTACCTGGTGTCTTAGTCCATGACCCCTCTCAAGAGCCAAGCCTGACACAAAAACTTGCATAGTATTTTTTTCCCAAGGGAGAGGAATGGAGAACAGGACAGGAGCAAAAGTCAAAAGCCAGTTTATTATTAAGCAGATCTCTTCTATGGACAACTGGACCTGGATCTCACCTAGGCTTTCTGGGAAGCCAAGTAAAATGAATGCACTGAAGAACTGTCCACTTGAAGGGCAAAAGAGAGGAGGAGTTACTTACCAGCTTCTGTCCCCTCCTGCTCATTAACCACTTCACATCCATACATTCAAACTGTGAATAGATGGGTATACCCTATAAATAAAACCCCTAAACCAAAAAAGCATTTTTGCAGGGGAAGAATCTGAGGCTCACAAAGATTAGCAATTTTACCCAGAAAACAATTGTGCTAAAGCTCAATTGTATTTCAGACTCACTCCTGTTACAGTGTTCAGGTCACACCCTCTATATCACAGAGCAGGTCAAACATAAATTGAAGTATGAGAGATAGCCTTGCTTGATTAAAGATTGCTTTCCTTTGGTCAAAGAATTAGCAAAATATTGACATAATGACAATACAAGCAATTGTCTCTGGCAGAATTCTCCCTTGGGTTTCTCAAATCTGGTCTTAATCTGAGACATAGCACAAACTTTAAGAATTGTTCCCCCTGCCCCAATAATAGCTGTAATTGTTCTTATTTCTTTTGGAAACCTGAGGGATTTTTGCGCATCTTTGGCTATTATGCTTAGTTTGGTTGGGGCTGCTCAATATCTAACAGACTGCCACATCAACACAGAAAGATACGAGTAAACAAATTTGCCAAGTCTTAAAAATTACCAAGATTAGTGGTGATGATGACGATGATGCTTCCCTCCTCAATGTCAGAGTATGACAAGTATTTTACCAGCTTCCTACAGAAAGAAAAAAAAAACAGAAAATTCTACAATGGGATCTTTCTTCAGGAAGTACGTTTCCTGCTCTCCAAATGTAAACAAGCCCTGGAAAAGATGAGATGGAAAGTGTGTACAGTCAGCAGCAAGCTCTTGCAGAGGAAAGAATGAAAGCTCTATTTCAATACCATCAAATATGTCTGTTCAACAGGTCCCATAGAGGCTGCACTGTTCATCCTGAACTTGGGCAATAGATTGCCAATAAATGGAATGTGAAAATGAAGAAGAAAATTATTCATTTAGACATTCACAGTGAGCATCAAGGAACCTACTTACATTTTTTCCATGTTTGTCTCAAAGATATCCCATTGTAAACTAAATATTTTCCAAGATATTTAGGTACAAAATACAGTGCTTTTTACATAGTATTATACATAGCTCTTGGCTATGTAGATTTAATGGTTCTTGACTATATGTTCAAAAAGGTTCAGATTCTGCACATCATCTTGTATAATCAGTTTATCATGCAAAATTGACAGATGCAATTATATGAGTTCAAAGGAATCTTATAAAGTCATAAATTTCTAAATCTCTACCTACCTATCTCATGCATCTCATTTTTTCTCACTCTTAGTTGTCTATCTACGCTTCATATTAAAAATAATGGCAATGAGAGAACCAAACTGTGCCTCCCATGCAAAAACAAACCCATATTTCTCTTCTTATTAAAAAAGGTGAAGAACTGTCTACCTCCTTGGGAAACAGAGCCATTCAAGTGAATTACTAAGCTCTAAAAACCCTGAATCCCTTTCAACCTTTTCAAGTTGATCATCTGCGTGTGACTCATTCACAGTAAATCTACGTCTGAACATTTTTAGTCTTAACCAAATGTTGCCTCATTATCCTCAAGCTGAAACTATGCTAAAAGCTCAGCCAACTTCTCTCTTTCCTTTGACAACACACCTGCCAGAAAATATAGTCACTTCTGAGTAATCTTTTTATTACTCCTTGGATAGTGATTTCCTTCAAACTCCTCTGCCTTTGAGATTGTGTTCTTGCTTTTAACATTTGTTCTCCTTTCCTCTTCAGAAAGCCCAGTCTGAGTTCCATCCTTAAAATCAGACAAATCCAGAGACTGTCAACAGCTGTTGTGCCGTTGGAGTTGGGAGACAACTTTTCCAGTTTTCATTGTAGGGTAGGAAGCCCTTGATTTTAAACAAAAGGGTGGATGAAATCCACTCCTCCACCAAAAGCCAGCCTACCCATCTGGTCCCCTCTGCCAGGATCTCTTGAGCATCCCATTGTGATGTCTGGAACCAAGAGAGGAATTCTGCTCTGGCCCAAAGCAATAGACTGAGCCCTGCCTTCCAGCCTCCTTCAAGGAAGCCCTGTGTGTCTACACGAGGTTCTGTTTCTGCTCGTCCCATCTGTGACTACTGCTAGAATGACTAACAGACCTTCACATCACATCTGCATCTGCATCTGCATTGTACTTGCTTTATTTCCTAGAACAGACCCTCTTACTACGGACATGATTGACTACAGTGGCCTTGGCCATGTTCTTGCTGGGACAAGGCTGTGTATGCTGGTCCTCACCAGGTCCCAGGCCACTTCCCATGAGTCGTGCCATTTCCACACTTCCCCTGGGAACAACCCCTCGTCTTCCTTCTTCATCCACTCTCAAGTTCTACCCTCTTGTTCCCAACATGTCACAGAGCTGGTGTTACCACCTCACTAGGAACTGCCACTTCCTCAGAGACCATCAAAGCAACTATTTCTAAATTTCAGTAGCAGAGAGGATGTCTAGCTAAAGAAGAAATTGCACCCAGCTCCAAGCTTTAAACTGGGGCAACTCTTTCCTTAGTAGAAGACTCTGGGTGCCACATAGCCCAGGATAAACATGGTACAGCTTCTTGGGCTCCCTATCTTACTTAAGAGCAGTAATCTTCAAATTTCTTAAAATAAAGGATGAAGTAGTACAGAGTTAATGCAGGATGTACTTTAGGATAATGATTATACATATTAATTTTAAGCACAAAGTCTAAGACACTTAGGAAATTTAATGCAGGTGAAAATATCAGTATGATTCTAGACCACTGCCCTCATAGCACCCCATCATCTCACAGGTGTCCACTCTTCTGATGAGTGACTACTGAGAATCCTCAAGAGATCTGCCTCTCCGGGCTGTTTCCTATCACTCAAGGTGGTTCCTGTTGTATGTGGAGTAAATTTTGTATTTTATAGATGGGATCCTCTACCCCCTGACTCTGCCACCAATCATTTATTTTCTTGAGACCATTCCAGATGCTGGACTTGAGAAAAGTTTGAAGGACTGATGTAGCTTCAGAAGTTTATCACCCAGACTGACACTGAGAAGTGAAAAATCATTTCTTTTTGGCATGGATTGCAAAGCAATTGCCTTCTCGATAATAATTATATATCATTGAAATTTCTTTTTCTGCTCTCATTATAAACAGAGCTACAATGAACATTTTTATCATCATCTCCTCTTTTTGTACCCACCTCGTTATTTTTCTGAGCATGAGAGAACAAACTTAAAGATATATATTTTTTAGAATTTCTTTCAAAAAAGGATAAATTGGCTAAATATTTCTATTTTTATAAGTCCCAGGACTAGATCATGATGACAGTACTTCATGCTGGAAAGAAGAATATCTACAAATACTGAGGTCACACTAAGGTTTGTGAAGTATTTTCTTAAGATACCCAGGCTACATCTGACCCCAGACCAAATCACTCTAACATCCCAAATGTAGGTAACGAGAAACAAAAGGGATGAAGCAGATGTAGTGGGAACATAGGACTGAATTCCAATTCCCCACCACCAGTATGAATTCTGGCTATCCATAAACAGCATTTTCAAGACACATCTTAGCCCTACTTCTAACATGTGGCAAAATCATAGAGATAAAACACTACAAATGAACTTGAGAGCCATAAAAGTAGCTGATAATTAGCAGACAAAATTATATCTTTCTTCCTTCAAATATGGATTTTAAATGAACATCAAGAGAAAACATGTGCATAACCCATGCAACAATGGTATGCAGAGGGTACTTGTCTGGTTCTCTTGATGCTCAATGTACCCTTTCATACCTTCAGTTTGATCAGCTCTAGCCATCACCATCTCCCCAGTCATAAAAGCCAAGAGAATCAAATGTATGAAATATGATATGTCAAGAGCTTTGTAATGTTTTGAACAATAAAAAAAGAAAAAAAAAGCCAAGAGAGCCTACAGTTAACCCAATACCCTTCCCTTCCCTGAGAGAACCTGCTGGATATGATGCTGGTGAGGGGAAGCCACTGACTGAGCTCCAGTGTGCTGGTGCTTCATATCTGCTTCATAACTGGCCATTTATTCCTCATAGACTCAATAAAAATTAATATGACTACACCACCTTCCAGATAAAAAACACCCAGGGTCACAATAGGTTTGGGTTCTTTGAAAATATATATTTTAATTTGATCTGCAGACCCAAATATCATAAGGATATGTGAATATGAAAGTTAACATGGAGTCCTTTCTAAGGTGGTCATATAGGAATAAAAGGGTGATGGGCACCGTGGGTGACCCACTGCAATACAGATCAGTGGAGCCAGAGATCACAGAAGGATTGTTCCCCACTATGGGAAATGATGGGAGACCCCAGTCTGTAGACAGATGCTCTGTCTGAAGTCTTGTGAAGAGCCAAATCAGAGTTCTTCATTTAGCTGATGAAAGATAACTCAAGTAATTTTTCAAGCTCAATACAAACAGTTCACTCAAAGCCACAACTCCGCTGTCCATGAATTGCGACAAAAATAATTGCACCACCGCTATCAATTCTTCAGAAAATAACAAAGTTGTAAACAAAGCTGAAAAGAGTGTTATCCTTTCTGCTCCCCAAATCCATGAGACAAGACTAAGAACTTGGGGAATGTGACATTGTGAAGAAAAGAAAAATAACTCAAATAGTGTAATTTATAAAAATAAAAAAAAAATACTACAGTTGATTAAAAACATCACCCTTGCCTCCAAAAACTTCAAGAACTGCCCAGACAAATCTTTTTTTTTTTCCTGATTGCTTATAAATTACAGTTTGCTGAATCTATAATTCACAGAAATATATCATGGAGACCGCCTTGTAAATGTCAATGCCAAGCCGCCAGTCCCTTTCATTACAAGCTGTGATTATGGATTAAATGATTTCATAAACATATTAGGTGTTTCACATTTGGCATGATGCTATCTTAGAGCTCCCACAATCTGTCATTGCTGTTAATGAGATATTGACCTCCTTATACCCAAGTGAAAAAGTTCCTGTCTGAATGTCAGCCAGGAAGAAAACCCTCCAAAACTTTTGTAAAGTCTGCAGACTCCTCTCAGACACTACACCCAGCTCAGCCTCAGAGAAAGAGCCAGCACCTTGAACAGACAATAAGGACCACATCTGTGCAATGGGAAATATAATCCCTGATGTCCAGGATCCTTTCTCTCCTCACGTTACCAAGGACCACCTTGAAAGGTGAAGCCCTTGGAACAGGTTTCTCAGTTTCATTGAATACCCTCTAACAACAGAGGATGGTGCACTCACACATTCAGGGGTTCTGAAACCACTACCACCATTTCAAAATGTCCTAGAAGTCTTATGTGATGTCTTTAAATTTTTATTATATATCTGCCGCAGTCTGGCTGGGCACAATTCACAAGCCAGTTATCAAGCAGAAACTAACTTTATTTTTAGAACACACAGAGCTCTTCAGGAAGTCCCTCAGAGCCCAACTGCCACCACTGGCTTCCCACAAGCCTCTCAACCCCCCACTCCTCCTGCTCTTGAGGCCGATTGGCTGGGTTGCATGGGCGGAGCCAAAAGAGTCCCCCAATGAGCAGCTCCCTGGTCTGAAAGGGCGGGGAAACAGCCCAATGAGCATCACCAAAGAGGAGCCAATCAGCTGGCAGCTGGAAGTTTGCTGGGGCCATGGTCAGCCAATTAGCTGGAAGTTTGCTGGGGCCCCTTCGCCTGTGGCTCTCAACATATATCTTGCATCCTATTCCACAATATTTTCAGGCTTAATTTACTATTTAAGGAAACTTGGGGGCAAGTAAAATTGATATTTTAAAAAAGGAAAACATGCTTATCCTGGACATTTGAGTAGACTATATGACATTTAGCCTCACAAAAGCCGGAGAGATTCACATATACCACTACAAGAAAATATCACTTTTAGGGAGTTTACTAAATGGAGACAATTTTATTTAATATCAAGAGTGGGGAAATTGATGAGTAAATGTGGTTTTAAGTTACAGAATATTCTAAAATGACTCTTTCCTTGGATAAATTAAGTAATTTCTCCATATTCTTTCCAATTCCAAAAGAAATGTTTATGTTGCTGTTGGTACATTATAGGCCAAAGATAACAGCCAATTATAGTTTTATTCATATCCTTTTCTTAACAGTGAAACTTTGGGATGGAGGGGACATCATGGAACAAGCCCAAAAAGTAGATCAGATGCCTCATATGTAGAACAAAACTTGAATTTGAGACTTTCAGGTCTTTAAGAGTCTTTGTTTAAAAGGGTCTTTAAGTTACCATCTTGCTGTAGTTATCTACACTGATGGTCTTCAAACTTCTTGTTCACATATATCCTAAAAGGAATGTGAAAACTGATGTGCCTAATCAACATTTTTCTTTATATTTTTCAATAATTGCAAGAGGCATACAATCTATCCCATAATAAGTACTGACATTTTTAAAATCAGATTTTATATATTCCTCATTTAAATATTTCCAGTAGAAATTGAGGGTTTGATATTAAACATCATCTCACTTTTAGAAAATGTATGAACAATCTCTTCTTGTTTTTTGTTTTGTGGTACTGGGGATCAAACCCAGTAACACTGACCTATATCCCCAGCCCTTTCAATTTTTTATTTTGAGTCAGGACCTCTCTAAGTTGCTGAGGCTGGCCTCAAACTTGTGATCCTCCTCATCAGCCTCCTGAGTTGATGGGATTTCAGGATGCACCACGGCATCAGGTTTTCTCTTGCCTTTTGATGTCTTTTTTTTCCTCAAGTTTATATTTTCACCCTGTTTTCTCCACTGGATTTTATCCAAATGTAACATTTTATTCATGAAAGTCTTATTATTATAATGTTCTCTACAGTAAAACAGGTGTACATGTAGGATTTTTAATTTATTTGCTTCATTTGTCACACAGCTCTAAATTCATTAGATAGGTTTTGCTATAATAATGTTAAGT
Organism: Ictidomys tridecemlineatus; assembly: GCF_052094955.1. Lineage (NCBI taxonomy): Eukaryota > Metazoa > Chordata > Mammalia > Rodentia > Sciuridae > Ictidomys > Ictidomys tridecemlineatus. The sequence continues at coordinate 25,466,284 of NC_135478.1, read as the reverse complement.
AAACAATCCCAGAATCTCAGTGGTCACAATGACAAATATTTATTATTATGACTCCAAAGTCTCTGGATCATGGAGGTGGCTCTGCTCAAGCAGGAGGTCAGGTCAGCTGGACTTGGTACCTCTTCCTTCTTGCACGAGAGTCATCTAGACGTTTTCTCATTGGGGTGGATGACCTAACTTCAAGAGGCAATATTAAATCACACAACACATTTTTTAATATCTTTATTTGGTTTATTTATTTTTATGTGGTGCTGAGGATCGAACCCAGTGCCTCACAAATGTGAGGCAAGCGCTCTACCACTGAGCTACAACCCCAGCCCTCAAATTACACAATACATTTAAAGCCTCTACTTGGGTCACATTTGCTAGGATTCCATTGGTCACAGTAAGTCATAAGTTCTGTCCAACATAGATGGGATGGGGAAATTTACTTTAACTATAAAAGTAATAGTGAATAATTGAGAAGAAAATCATTTAAGTTTTAAAATTTTTTTCTTCTGATTGGTCATTTAAGTTTTAGAACCTTGATAAGCTGCTGAGGCTGGCCTTGAACTTGCAATCCTCCTGTCACAGCCTTCAGAGTCATTAGGATTACAGGCATATGCTGTGATAGTAGGAGCAAATGTGACTCCATTTTGTTTTATGACTTCATCCTGTAAAACAACCATGCCAAGTAGAAGAGTCATGACTGGAGCAAGATGTTCTTTTTCTTTTGCTATAGAAACCTTTGAGAACACGGAACTCCTAATGGGGTATTGTTTCTGTAACTAGGGTAACGGGGCTCTGTTTCTGTAACTGGGGTGACTGGGCTAACTGTGATTGGTTAGGCTTCCCTCCGCTTGACTGCACTCTCCCGCTTCTGTAACCTGGCTTGCTTGCATTGGCTAGACCCCCCAACATCCCTTTTGCAGTTTTCAGGCTTATAAGGAGTGCCCTTGCAATTGTTCGGGGCTGATCGGGGGAACAGCTTTATGTTCTGGTCAGCCACCACCGGTGTGATTCAATAAAGGTTTGATTGGATTATATGTGAGTGGTCTGGAAGTCAGTTTATGAAACCCTGGGACAAAGCTTTAACTATAACATGCCACTGTGCCCAGCTTAAAAATCTACTACTAAAAGTGAATTTTAATGACCTAGATGCTGATTACTTTCAGCAAAATTGAAAGAAAACCGAATCAAATTAAGTATTTGAAACTAGGTGTTTTCAAAAGATTTTTTATTATGTGTTCCTTCTATTTATTTACCTTTTTTATTTCTAGGAAGTATATTTAAGAGACAGAGACTTTACCAAGATCTATCAAGAAACTATTAATTATACCCGCCTATATTGATACTCTCATTTATGAAAACCTTGCTGAACACAATTCACTCAGAAAGGAATGGGAAAATGTAATATTTCTAATTTTAACACAACTGCTAAGCGATATTTATGGATAAAATATTCTTAGTAATCAAAGATGGAGCAGGAGATACACTGTTACAGATGATTTTCATATAACCTAATGATGATAACAGTCCTCACATCAAACCAATCACCAAATCAGAGTTCCTTTCAATCAAAGGAACTTTTAATCATTTTTCACCCAAAGATTCCGACTTCATTTTTCACTTCAAATAAATATGCTAATAAAGACCTTATGACACTCATCTCAATTTTGAATGTAACAACAGTCTAGAATTATTTGATCTCTTTCTTCAAAGATCAATTTTAAGGGACATAAGTTGAGCATCCTGCACTTATTAATATTGACCAATGGTGCATTCCAATTTTGATTTAACTTCTGAGAATCTAAGCTTGTTTGTGAATAAAACGATGTTCCCATGTCCAAGGAGTATTTAGGCCACAAAAATGAAGGGTAGATTTGTCATTTGTTCAGTCAATGACACAGCTTATATGTGGAAAAACTTACATTAATTTTCCAATATAAGCCCAAACCAACTCCATCAGAGGACTGGGCATTTGCCTACCAGATTGGGGAAAAAAAAAAAAAGGAACACCTCAAATCACACTGATAAGAAGCAATGAATGGATCTGAACACATAAAAATGGTACACAGGGATTTTGTTCAGCCTCTATTGGAAGTGTAAAACTCTGATTATCTTATAGATACCAGCAAATTACTTTCTTTCATTCTTTCCCCTGCATTCACAACTTGTGGCCTTCCAGATTTCCACCAAATAAAACAGGTAAATTAAGTGGAATGATTGGCAGCTGGAAAGATGGGTGAGAAAGCAGAGGGTTTAAAAACTAAGGGACCTGAAGGCATATGGCAAGAGAGAGAGGGACTCCTGAGCAGACAGGATTCACTAGGGGCTGACAGAAGGAAAGCTAGTAAGGAGGAGATGCAAGGAGAGAGCTCCGATACCCACTTCCTCTCCCTGTTCTCCATTCAAGAAGGATTCTGGGTTAGGATTACAGCAGATGATTGAAGTCTGCAATAATTCACTGCTCTGAATACACTTCTGGAGGTCTTATATGTAATTGGTGAACAAAAAAATTAGTCATCTTCTATTAATTTTGTTGTCTTGACCATCAGATATTAATGACTTTGTAAACAGACTTACATTTAGGTTGTTATGGTTTGGACATGGTTTGTCCCCCAAGAGTTTATGAGCTGTAGGTGTGGAATCTGATATAAAAGTATTAAGAGGTGGGGTGTAGTAGGGGGGGGCCGATGTATTCATTGGGTGCTCTGCCTTCGGGAGGGATTAATGCTGGGCTCACAAAGTTATTAATTCCCATGAAAATGGACTGTTATATAAAAAGCAAACCTACCTGTGAATTGCTCTGTTTTCCTGTCTTCCCAAATGTTCTCTTATGCACACATTCACAACATTTTGATGCCACCCACCATAAAACCTTGACTAGAAACCAAAAAGGTGGAACTGCCCAATCTTGAACTCTCACTCTCCAAAACTGTGAGTTAAATAAACCTCTTTTCTTTATAAAGCAGCCAGCTTCAAGTATTTTAGTATAGGAACTGAAGATAAACTAGTACATAGGTTCTGCCTATTTGTGAAAAGGAAGAGGGTAAGTGGTCTTCCACCTGTGGAAACTGTTACAGAACCAAGAATAGGCCACAGGGCCAGTTAGTTTCCCACACTGACTAAGACCTTGCAAGGAAGCACAAAATGCATCTGTTAAACATCCTAAATGTTTAAAATCTTCACATTTTCAACCTTCACATTTCAATCCACATTGTCTTTAGGAAAGTTCACTGTGATTATCTTCATGAACAAAATGAGGACTAGATTTCCAGGGGTAAAAAGCTAAGAAATAAGAGCTAAGAGACTAGAATTCAAGTTGCCTATCTCAGCTCCAAGAAGTAAGCAAAAGAGTACAAAGTAGACATGGATTCCTTTTGTTAAGTTCCAAGAGCACCAAATGATCATGGAGGCATCTCATATCTAAGTTTATGACTCTTTCAGCAATTTATTCTTTCTTCCATCTTTCCTGTCTTTCATCCTCTACATTTTTCTGTACAGGGAATTGTGATGGTTCTATAACCTTCCTATTTTATAAAAAATGAGCACTTTTATTCCTATTATCAGATTCTGTGCAGCTGTTTTAGGTACTCCAAAGAGGATCTTTTCAATGCACACAGAAGCTGATCACTACGCTCAGTTGTTCCCACCACTTATGGCTGGAAGGACTCTACGATGATCCTCCAATCGCCTTTACTTTCCATCAGGTCTGCCCTCTCTGAGTGGCACAACCTGTGAATGGGATGGAAAATTAGTCCATGATTAGGGTTTCTTATATGGTATCTCTAACTTTAAAAAGGGACATGGTCCAGATGAGCCTAATTTTATCAGAGAGATTTTTTCCAGCTGGTGGGCAAAGGAGAAGTCAGGACAAGGATTCCCTGGGTAACTGCTGATGGCTTTGAAAATAGGGAAAGCCATGGAAAAAGGACCTAAGAGTGACCTTAAAAAGCTGTGAGTGATCCTTGCCGACAACCCACAGGAGAATAAAGACTTGGACCTTAGGACCACAAGGAACTGGATTCTATCAAGAGACCACCCAAATGAGCTTGGAAACAGATTGTTCCACCAAAGCATCCAGATAAGAATGTGCCTTTGAGACTCTCCGCAGAGAACCTAACCATGGGACCCTCGGGACTTCTGACTCACAGAGAGGGGAGGTAATAAAGGGTGTTGCTTTAAATTTCTAAACCTGTGGCAATTTGTTACACAGTGATAGAAAATCAACACATGAGTCTTATGTTTAAAGTAAGGTTCTTCGCACAAAGAAAACAAGATCAAGGGGAAAATTTCCAAGAAATTTAGTATCTCATGGTAATTGGGTGAGGGGGACACAGGTTTCTGCACATAGGCTGTGGCTGGCTTGGTGTAGGGCTCATCTCTGTGAAAAGCTGCTTGCTTCCAAACACTGCATGTAGTTAAGAATCATCCCCTCTGATTCTTACAGTTACACATATTAAACTTTTTTTTTGAGAGAGAGAGAGAGAGAGAAAGAGAGAGAGAATATCTTTCTTGTAGATGGACACAACACAATGCCTTTATTTTTATGTGGTGCTGAGAATCAAACCGGAGTCCTGTACGTGGTAGGCGGGTGCTGTACGGCTGAGCCACAATCCCAGCCCCTCACACATTAAACTTTTAAAAGGAAGAATCAAAACTTCCAAAAGGAGAGTAAATTCTTCTGGAGCCAAAGAGGACAAAAGATAGGTTTCTCTTTATATCAAATTTGCATTTGAAAAACAAGGGGTCCTTAGGGGCATTCATCTTGTCAAGCTTACACTGAAAACTCACACACCAACTCCTCTAGAAGGTGCTTGTTACTAAAACAGAAAGCTTAATATGTAAAAGCCAGAAAAAAATAAGATGCCAAATGTAAACCTACAGTTTTAGCAGTTGAGCAATGGATGACAGGGAGACCGAGAACATCTTCTGAAAAAATAACTTTAACTGTCACTACCAGGATAATAAATTCGACTATAAAAATATTCCTCTGAAAGAACCAAGCTTTGTGGGCTGGGGTTGTGGCTCAATGGTACAGCGCTTGCCTCGCCTGTGTGAGGCCCTGGGTTCGATTCTCAGCACCATATATAAATAAAATAAAGGTCCACGGACAACTAAAACCATATTTGAAAGAAAAAAAAAACAACTTTGTGGAATCATTTTCCTGGAAATGTGAAACTTGATACATTCACACCATTTAGAAGAGCAGTTAAAACGACTCACATGTTACCAGCTTAGAGACAGTGAGAGGTGAAGGTTTTGTATCGATGATAACAAAGGTGTTGCTAAGATCAAAATGCTTTCACATTGGGAGTGCAAAGGAGCCCCGGTGCCAGCTCCCCAGGTCCAGACACATCATAACAGCAGCAAGGTGGCTGACTCATGTGGCAGACAACCAGCTGGGCCTGCCTGCAAAGTGGGGACAGGAATCTTTGGCAGTCAGCTTGAAGGAGACTGTAACGCCTTCCTTCTCCTCTACCTTGATCTTCACCTCCTTCTGCTACAGCCACCTACTCATAAAACACTAGCAGAAATCGATGTCATGGGACCACACTGTTTGAATTTCATCCAAGTAAAGAGCAAAAAAAAATTCATCATGGCGTATTGAATGAATATGCCTCAAATGTTTCTAAATATTTCCTGACTCATGTCCCCTTCCCGGTGAGCCAATGTCTATGCCTTACCACATGGATGACGGCCGGAGAAGGAAGAAGGGCACATGCTTCCTAAAGGAGAAGATGATGGAGGGAAGTCTGAGCCCAATAAGAGGAAAAAGCAGTGCACGCCGTCAGCCCTGGAAGATCCGGGGCATCTGGTAGCCCCTAACAGGGAGAAGGCTCTGGAGAAAAGTTGATCTGTAATCAGTGAAATTAACAAGCTAACTTTTTTATTGGTGGATTGTAATTAGGCATAATAGTAAGATTTATTGTTATATACCCACACATGCCCACAGTATGACAAAGAAATTTTTCTTTTGGTATCTGAATATGATGAGTGAGTTTGAAACCCTTTCATGCAAATCGTCCATAGTACTTTGAACAGAGAAAAAGGCCAGGAGGCAGGGGGACTGAGGCATCCTACTGCCCACAGCAGCAGAGTCAGAGGGAATTCAGAGATTCCTCTGAGGATTCAGCGCCTCACTTGCATTTTGATGCAATGTGCTGTGTGGTCCAAGCATGACCAACTTGTCCTGCTTTTCCTGGGAATTTTCTAGTTTTAGCACTGAAAGTTTCATGGGTCAGGAAACCCCCTCCATCCTACATGATCCCGTCTTTGAACATATCTGTTGGCAACCATTAATTACAACTAAGTATAGTAATGCATGTAAAATGGAGAAATTTAATTGGCTTGGATACCCTTTCAACAGTGTGACATCACTAACCTATATCTACAAGGAAACATACAGAATTTATAGTTATCAATGGACACCCATTTAAACAGTCTTTTGAGAACTCTTTACTGGCAGAGCTTGGGCATGAGGACTGATTTCTTAAAGTCTCAAACTGATCCACAATATCCTGGACAAGTATTTGAGAAGTCGTTCTTTGTACTAGAGTTGTGCTGGGATTGTATACACACATGTTAATTTGTTTTCCTTGTAACTGCAGCAGAGCCCCTGAATCATCCATAGGGGCAGGGATACGGTAAGCAGTCACACAACAAGACAGGGGCCACAAACGCATCTCTGATGTGGACATGTTGGGTAGAAGTGGATGGTGGAATGGATGGGTCAGCCCGGCCACCTCTGTCAAGGTCCTGCCTGCCTGGAGGGAAGAGCAGGTAGAGGGTGAGAGAGACCTGAATATCCTGCTGTCTCCACTCCAGACAGAAAGGAGCCCTGTGACCTCTGCCTTCAGCTGCTAATTTTAGCATCTAAAATTGATGGCGTTCATCATTGAAAATCAATAAGAAAATTACTAATGACATCATTGCACATTATGACCACTTTTAAGGAAATGTGCCCTGTCTGAATGAGTAATGGTAATGCAAACACCATGTGGAAAGACTCAACACTATGGTAAGGGGACCTGTACTAACCAGGCTCATTTGAATTTTAAGCCCTCTTGAGTTTCTGCTTCTTTTTTGCCATTCAGTTCCCTGATGGATGTAATAATTAAAAGTAAAATGCTATCGAACTTCAGGGATAATTGAAAAACTAAATCATCACCTTCCAGGAAAAAGAAAGGTGGCTATATATTTTTAAAAAAAAATAAAAGAAATAATGCTCTTCTGCTATAACCTAGGGCTCTGCTATGGTTTTCATTGAGTGTCCCACTAAAGGTCTATGTGTTAAAGGCTTGGTCCTCAGGGTAGTGCTACTGGGAGGTGGTGAGTCTTGTGGGATGTCCCTAGGTTATTAATAGAGTGACCCTAAATGGGATGGTAAGACCCCAGTCTTCTTCCCCTTCCTCTTTTTTGTTTCTTGACTCATGAGGTGAATGGTTTGCTCCACCATGTGCTCCTACTGTGATAGGCTTCCTCCCAAGAGCCCCAAAGCAATAGAGCAATTTATCATGGACTGGAACCTCCAAAATCATGAGTCCAAACAAAACTTTTCTCATCGTAAGTTAATTATCTCAGGCATTTTGTTATAGTGTCAGAAGCCTGCCTAATACAGACACAGTGAGCAATAAAATGGCAACCCTATGACTATGTAAACAAAACAAAGCAGTGAACTGATAATCTCTCTCCAGGGGAAATATACAAAGCAAAATACACTAAGTGTATCAGTATGGGGAGAAGAAGGGCCGTGAACACAAACTCAGGTAGGAAAGAGAAATGAAAATGGAAAGACTATTAATATTCAACTCTGCTATAGCTTCCTCAGCCCATCACGCATTCTCCCCTCTACGAGGCATTTGCTATCATGCTCTGTCCCGATGCTGGTATTCTCTCAGTGGTTAGCCACAACAGTCTCCCAGCCTCTGCATTCTGGCTCCTAATAATTCACATCTGCCACATCTTTGAAGCACTATTGTTGGTCTACTAGAGAGTTTATTCCTCCCAAGGTGGCCAATGACCACAGACTGGCAAATGCCGCAGTAAATAAAACTAGGCTGAAAAAACTCTGCAGTGTGGTTTATACCCAGAGCTCCCGTGCAGAATTGGGCTCAGATGAGGTCTTCCCCTGAAATTCCACCTTGCTCAGCTTTCCCCTGCCTGCTTCTCCTGGGGGCCATTCTGTATGAATCACTTGTATCTGAATCTCTGTCTTGAGATCTATTTCTGGGGAAGCTCACACATTTCCCATCCCATTGTCTTTTGGGAAATGGAAATGGAAAGTTAAGTGATATAAAGCCAGCATAAATCTCAGTGTCATCTCCAGTGGGGAGTCAAACTGATGGAATTCTGTTTGCAAAATGTGGGGCCTGAGAATCCGGACATCAACAATGAGCCGGCTGCTACCTTCCATGTAGTGCTAAAGTTCCATACCACCGATAAGGATTAAGGAGAAAAAATTATCTCTACAAATTCATAAGACGATGAGAAGGTGATCAAAAGTGAACTCAGGTCCAAAGTGAAGTTGCTTTCAAAAGGTGCAAAGGAGGAAGCCACCAACCTTTCCTCTTGCCCTAAGAACACTGAAAACATCAAATGTTATCTTCATGTCTATGAATACAAACTCTTTTGCCCCAGATGCTGTCCAGACAGCTAGGTTCAATGGAAAAAGAATGGGATTAACTGAAATCAAAATCTCTGTTGTATACCACCAATGAGCAAGTTGAATTTGAAATTAAATAAATGATACTGTTTACATCACCTTCCAATGTAATGAAATACTTAGGTATAAATCTAACAAAACATCTACTACCTATACAGAAAACTTATAAAACTCTGATGAAACAAATCAAAGATGGTTTAAATAAATGAAAAGAGATTTGTGTCTGTGCATTGAAAGATTTGCTGTTAAGAGGTCGATTCTTACAATTTTTATCTATCAATAGAATGCAACTCCTGTCAAAATCCCAACAAGCTATTTCATAGATATCAACAAACTTACTCTGAAGTTTAGATAGAAAAGCAAAACAGAACAACACCACACAATACTGAGGAAAACTGGTCAACTCACACCGTTAAATTTCAAGAGGTATTATAAATCTATAGTAGTAAATACAGCATATTATTGGTGATAACATTCAGGCATAGATCCAAGGAAGAGAATGGAGATTCTGGAAATAGTTACACATAAAAGCAATTCTATTGTGAGATGAGGTGAATAAGCAAAGCACATAGTATTTTTTAAGGTGGTGAAACTATTCTGCATTAATGATGTGATGGTTAGCGTATGACATTATGTATTTTCCAAAACCTATTAAACTATACATCACAGAGTGAATTTCAATGTATGTAAACTTGCCAGGATTCGGGGAGTAATCTTCTAGGAGGTCAGGCAAATCCTAGAATGGAAAGTAAAATACAGTTTAAAAAGACTAACTGTACTTTTCAACTGTAAGAAATGACTACAGCTTCACAAAAATGATTGTGAGAGGAACCATGTTGATTCAGGTATCTGTGAAAATTATTGCCTCTAAACTGGGAATTAGCTGATGAAAAAATAAACTACAAAACTACTATACTCTGGTTGATGAAGTTGTTTCCCATGGGGATTACAAATGAACGATTCTGATGCTGCCCTACATGCACAGTAGATTTCAACAACTGAGTAAGTGATGGTGGATGGTGAGGGCCAGGTTTCTAATTAGAATGGGGAGTTAACCAAGGGATGAGGTGAGAATGATATATACAGGAGTAGATCAGACGTGAAGGCATCAATACAAACCTGCTTTTCTTAATATAAAAATGGAAGTCTTCATATAGAAATAGTCATAGATATGTATATATAAGTGGATTAGGATATACATATTTTTTTTTCTTGGTCTGTCAACTGAGAGGACTAGAAACAATGACACTTCAGTGACAACAATAAATACCTACAGTCAAGAAACAGAATCAATAGGAGGTGTGTGTGTAGAGAGAGAGAAAGGGCAGGGAGGAGAGGAGAGATGTGATTAGATTAGATTAGATTTATTGTGAATTGGCTCATGAAAATATGCAGACCAAGAAGTCTCATGACCTGCCATTTCCAAGCTGGAGACCCAGGAAAGGTGGAGGTGTAATTAAATTCAAGTCCACGGGACTGAGAACCAAGTAAAACACTGGTGTAAGTACAAAAGTCTGAAGGCCTGAGAACCAGGTGATCTGATGTCCAAGGGCAGGAGAAGAGAGATATCCTAGCTCAAGTAGAATAAAAATTCATGTGGTTTAGAGCCTTTTGGTTTAGAGGCTCTCAATGGATTAGATGGTGCCCACCTCCATTGGTGAGGGTATATTTTCTTTACTTATATTAATCTCATCCAGAAACAACCTTTGGATGCACCCATAAATATTTTACCAGCTAACTGAGGATCCCTTAACCCAGTCAAGTTGGCATAAAAGTAAACATCACGGTTTCTAATACCATTCTCCAAAGAAAGAAAACAAGGATCTTTGGGAAAATAATAAATATAGAGCATCCAAGAAAGAAATTGAAGACCTCGGAAGATGGAAAGACTTCCCATGTTCATGAATAGGCAGAATTAATTTATTAAAATGGCCATGCTACCAAAAGCAATATATAAATTCAATGCAATCCCCATCAAAATACCAATGGTATGCTTTGCAAAACTAGAAATCATAGTCCTAAAATTTAATTGGAAGAACAAAAGACTTAGAGTAGCCATAGCATTTTTAAGCCATGCTGGAAGCCTCACAGAACTTGACTTCAAATTATGCTACAGAGCTATGGTAACAAAAGTGCATGGTACCGGCATGAAAATAGACATATAGACCAATGGTACAGAATAGAAGGTGCAGAGACAAACCCACAAAGATGCAGTCATCCGATCCTTCACAAAGTGCCAAAACATGCATTAGAAAAAGGACAGTCTTTCTAACAAATGGTTATTAATATGTTGAAGAATAAAACTAGGGCTGGGGTTATAGCGCAGTGGTAGAGCACTTGCCTAGCATTGGTGAGGTGCTGGGTTCAATTCTCAACACCACATATAAATAAATAAAATAAATATCCATTGACAACTGAAGAATATTTTTTAAAAAAGAATGAAACTAGACCCTTATCTCTCACTCTGCACAAAAATCGACTCTAAATGGATCAAAGACGTTATAATTAGACCAGAAAATTATAATGCACCAATAAAAATGTGGGAAAAAATAAAATACTTAGAAGTAAAGTCAGCAAAAAGGGAAAAAAATTGAATAATGAAAACTACAAAACATTGCTAAAATAAATAAGACAATTAAATAGAAAGACATGTTTATGACTAATATTGTTAAAATGTCCATCTGACAAAAAGCACTCGACAAATTCAGTACAATCCCTATCAAAATTCTAATGGCATTGTATGAAGAAACTTAAGTCCCCAAATTCATGTGGAATCTCAATGGACTCCAAATAGCCGAAATAAAGTATAAAAGAAGCATAAAAGTGTGAAGTAAAAGTATAAAAGAAGTATACAGCTAGAGGCCTCATATTTCCTGACTTCAAAGCTATAGTGATTATATCGGTTTGATATTTTCATAAAGACAGAAATATAGAGACAAGTGGAATAGAAAAGAAAACCCAGAAGTAAAGCCCATGTATATGAACGATCCAAGGATGGCAATGGTGCCAAGATTTCACAATGAGGGCAGGATATTTTCTTCAATAAGTCATGGTACAAAAGAATGAAGATAACCCCTTATCTTATACCATTTACAAAAAAAATAACTTAAAAATAATTAAGGACCTAAATATAAGACTGGAAGCTATAAAAATCTTAAAGCAAAGGAGAAGAGCTTCATGATCTAGGAATGGGCAATGGTCTCTTGGAGAGAAAATGCCAAATTGACAGGTAAGCAAAGCACAAATAGATAAATGACATTACATCGAACTTAGAAACTTGCACAGTAAACAATGAAGTAAAAAACCAGCCCACACAAGATGATAAAATATTCTCAAACCATATTTTGAATCAGAGGTTACTAAAGAGATAAAGAACTCCTACACAACTCTGTGGGAAAAAAATAATAATGATTTTTAAATAGGCAAAGAATTGGAATAGACATTTCTACAAGGAAAATATACAACTGGCCAAGGAGCATATGAAAGGATGTTTAACTTCTCTAGTCATCAAGGAAATGCCAATCAAAACCACAAGATCACCTTCTACCTATTAGGATGGCCTCTATCAAAAAGATAGAAAATAGGGGCTGGGGTTGTAGCTCAGTGGTAGAGTGCTTGCCTTACACACATTCAGCACGGGGTTCAATCCTCAGCAACACAAAAAAATAAATAAATAAAGATTTTTTTTTTAAGATAGAAAATAACAAGTGTTGGCAAAGATGTGTAGAAATTGGAACCCTTGCACAGTGTTAATGATATTGTAAAACAATGCAACTGCTCTCTAAAGCAGTTTTAATTTCTCTCAAAAATTAAAAATAGAACTATCGCATGATTCAGCAATCCCACTTTGGGGCATATATCCAAAAGAATTTAACAAAGGGTCTCAAAGATATATTTGTACAAATATGTTTCTTATAGCATTATAGACAATATCCAAGATGTGGAAGCAGCATAAATGCCCATTGATGGATACATGGGTAAAGGAAATATTGTGTATACATGTAGTGGAATATTATTCTGACTTTAAAAGAAGGAATTCCTGTCATATGTTACAACATGGATAAACCTTGAGGACACTCTCATATGTGATATAACCCAAACACAAAATGACAAATACTGAATGATTCCACTTTATATGAGGTATCTGAAGTAATTAAATTCAAAACAGAAAGTAGAATGGTGGTTGCTAGGAGTGGAGGAAATTAGGATGCCATTCAATGGGTTTTAGAGTATCAGTTATTCACGATAAAACTTTCGAGGAATCTGTTTTATAATGCTGTTCATATAGTCATGTAGTTCAATACTGACATGCACACTTCAAATAGTTAAGCAGCAGAAGACCAATGAAAGAAGGGTAATTTCAAAATAGAAGAAAAAATAAAATTAAAGGAGAAATCAATGAATTAATAACAGTAAATCAGTAGAAAAGTGAAGAAAACCAAAAACTGTTCTTTGAAATAATCAATAATATCAATAAACCAGGCCAACTAGCCAGGCTAAGGAAAAAGAAGAGAAAGAAGACACATATTTACTAGTAGCAGAAATAAAAGAGGACACATTTCTCCAGATCTCATGGAGATTAGAAGAATAATAAGGGAAAGCTATGAAAAATTCTCTGCCCAGAAATTTGATAACCTAGGCAAAATGGACCAATTTCTGGGAAGATACAATTTTTTAAAAAATCATACAAAAAATAGATAATTGGAATAGCCCTATATCTATTAAAGAAATTGCAACAATAACCAAACCAATAACCTTATCAAATAGAAAGCACCAAGCCTATATAAGTTCACTGATGAATTCTACCAAACATTTAAGGAATAAATCATACCAATTCTCCACAGTCTCTTTTAGATGATAAAAGTAGGAGAATTACTTCCTACCTAGTTCATCCTAAGAGCATTACCTTAATACCAAAACTAAACAAAGACTTAACAAAAAATACAAATAAAAAAACTACTGCCCAATTGCTCTCATTATTTTAATGAGTTTTTTTTTCATCACTGTGACCACAAAAAAAAGAAGAAGAAGAAGAATTTATTTTAAGGAGAAAAAGTTTACTTGAGGGCTCACAGTTTCAAAAGTCTCAGTCCATAGACGGACAACTCTGTTACTCTGGGCTGGAGGGAAAGCAGAACCTCATGGCAGAAGTGTGTGGCAGAGGAAATCAGCTGAGGACATGGCACTAAGAAGCAGAGACAGCTCTACTTAACAAGCACAAAATATAAAACACAAAGGCAGACCGCCAGGAACCTGTCTCCTCCAGCCATACCATCCCTGCCTACAGTTACCAAGTTAATCCCTACCAGAGGATTAATACACTGACTAGGTTAAACCTCTTATAACCCAATCATTTCATCTCTAAACTTTCATGCATTATCTCACACCTGGGCTTTTAGGAGACACCTCAGAGCAAAACCATAACACTCATGAACATAGTTGCAAAAATCCCCTACAAAATATTAACAAACCAAATCCAATAATATACATAAAAAGAATTATATACCACAACCATGTGAGATTTATCCCAGGTATGCAAGGCTGGCTCAACATTAGAAAATTAATTAACATAATCAATCTATCAGCAAGCTAAAGGAGAAAAATCACATGTTCATAGTGATCGATGTGGAAAAGTATTTGACAAAATCCAACATCCATTCAATGATGAAATCTCTCAGTAAATTAGAAGCAGAAGGAAAATTTCCTCAGCTTGATTAAGAATATCCAGAAAACCTACAGCTTATGTCATATTTAATGATTATAAAATAGAAACTTTTCTACTAAGATCAGGACCAAGGCAAGGTATCGTCTCTCTCCATTCCTTTTCAACATGATAATGAAAGTCCTAGCTAATGTAATAAGAGAAAGAAATAAAAGCTATACTGATGGAGGATAAAATAAAACATAATAAAACTGTCTTTGTTCACATGTGACAATTATCTATGTAGCAACTGTGAAAGAACTAGCATAATAAAACTCCTGGAACTAATCAGCAGTTATACCAAGGCTGCAGAATACTATGTTAATATATAAATTAGTCACTTTCTAATATACCAGTGAATGATAAAATTTGAAATTAAGAACACGATACCATTTACATTAGCACCAAAAAAAAATAGGTATCAATCTAACAAAACATGCACAAGGTCTATGTGAGGAAAACCAGCAAACCTCTGATGAAAGAAATCAAGGAACAAAATAAATAGAGAGATATCCCATGTTCATGGATAGGAAGATCCATTATTGCCAAGATGACAGTTCTTCTCAACTTAATCCACAGATTCAATGCAATCCCAGGCAAAATTCTAGCAAGTTATTTTGTGGCTGTTGACAAAGTGATTCCAAACTTTACATGATAAGGGGGAAAAAAAGCAGAATAGCAAACAATATTTAAGGAAAACTGTATTGCCCAACTTCCAGACTTACTATAAAGCTATGGTAATCAAGACAGGGTGTTATTAATAGGTAATAGAAAGACAAATACATCAATGGAACAGAAGAGAGAGCCTACAACTGTACCTACATCACATGAATATATTCAACTAATCTTTGACAGAAGAACAGTCAGTACTATACAGAAAAGGGTGTCTTTTTAACAAATTGTACTAGAACAATTAGATAGCAACATGCAAAAAAAAATGGATCTAGACACAGGTTCCATACCCTCATACCCTTCATAAAAAATTAACTCAAAATGGACTGCCCACATAAATGTGAAATGAAAAACTATAAAACTCCTACAATCTAACAGAGGTGATTCTCTAGATAACCTTGAGTTTTACGATGACTTTTTAGGTAGGCATGATCTGTGACAAAGAAAGGATTTCATTAAATGCTGGTTTTCATTAAATTGAAATGTTCTGCTTTGTGAAAGACACTGTCAAAGAATGATAAAACAAACCACAGACCAGGAGAACATATCTGTAAAAGGCATATCTGATAAAGGACTGTTATTCAAAAATATATAAAGAAGCTCGACAATAAGAACTCAAACAACCTGATTTTAAAATAACACAAGAAACTTAGTATATACCAAAAACTTACACAAACGGCAAACAAGCATACATAAAGATGCTACACATCGAATGTCATCAGGAAAAGGCTAATTAAAACAACAATGTGATGCCACAATTTTTAAATATGGTAGTTCAGTTGTAATGGGAGAGGTGGGGCTTCAAGAATAGTGGGTTCACAAGTATTTTTCCTCTGGCTATTTTAACAAGTTCTTATTTTCTTGTAGAAACTCAGTGATTTATTTGAACTGAAAATAATTATCATAATCCTAAAGCATGTTCTGAGAAAGAACATATTTATTATATTTTTACTACATTCGTTTAATCCTTTCTTTAAAATCCATGAAAATAAAATCCCAGAGGGCAGAATATACTACAACTTCATATTCCCTCAAATGGCTAAGTTGAAGAAAACACAGAGGGTAGAAAGCCTATACAGAGTTCTTCACAGTTAAATTCCATAGCTGCAAAATCAAGCATCATTAAAGCCCATGTAAGATTTGCCTCTCCTAGTTGGAGACTAATACCAATTTTTCCTTCACCAGAGTACATCTACTAACCCTGGACTCCCAACACATTGTCTTATTCTGTGAATAGTCCACATGTGCTGGGTATTTTCCACTTATTCCTCTCCAGCTCTTGTCCACCCTCCCCAACCCTCCTCTGGGCCCCAGAAGGTTGACCTTTGTGAAATCCCTCACCTAGGCACTTTTGGCCTCTGGCTTTTGGTTGGATTTGGCATATGGAGTTATCAGCACGTAGCTGAAAGTCAGGGGAGAAGTTATGTGTATTTCCTGTTCCTATGTTCATTTCCTTTAGGGAAGCCCCTCTCCAACAGCAACATCTCCTGCCAAGGTCACATCACCACTGCCATCCTTTGCCTGTAGTAGAAGAAAATGGCTTCATCCCATTTTGGCCCTACTGTGCCTCACCATTTGTTAGAGCACTTCATCTCCCTACATCTCTAGAAACACCCCTTCATTAAGTTCTCCTGAATTATATTTTCATGCACCAACTGTAACTCTGTCTGTATTGCAAAATAGGCTTCTTAATTACCTGTTGCATCATTTCCAACCTGCATTATGAAAGTTGGGATTGAAGAGAAATATCTACATCATGAAATTCTACTACAGAGGGCAGAGTCTGCATAAAGGAAGTATTTCAACATCAAAGCAGAGTAGGGCATCTGGGGTGCCTCACCAAAGGAAACCAGCTGTCTGCAGGTATTGTCAGCATAAGAGAGGTTAATTTGGGTTGTTTTGAACGGCCAACCCCAAGAAGACAGCTAGGACCTGTGCGGCCCACAAGCAATTCACAGAAGAGGATTCTCAAGGTGATTAATGGAAATCTTGACCTCTGACTTCCTTAAACTCACAAAGAAAATTAAATTTCCCACCAGATCCTTCCCATGCCCGAGGCCAGAAAACCCATTGTTCATCCTCTCAGGGATGCAGGCAGGGAAGAGGGTCATCACAAGAAAATGCAATGACCTGGATTTCAGGAGTGCTTTACTTTCTCTCCAACTGCTGGGCTTCAGCTAGCCTGCAGTCAAGGCAAGGAGAAGAGGGGTAAATTCTCTGAGCCCCCCCATCACATGCTGGGCACTTCATCTGTCTCCACCTAACCTCAGCGGATAGATGAGGACAGAGGGAGACTCCTGGCCTTCCCAATGAAACAGAAGTCAACAGACAAAGCTGTTCTGCTTAATATTCCAGGATCAGAGCATCGTTCAACAAAACAGAGCAAGGGGGCTTTGGAGGCTGGGAGAGAGGGCAAGGTGAATAGGTGAAGCATACTATTCCACATGAACCTGTAAGAGAGGACCTGTTTTCATGCATTGTCAAACCCCATAGAACTATACCAGATAAAAAGCTTAATGCAAACTCTGAATCATAGATAACAGTAATGTACCAAGATCGATTTGTTAATTGTTATCCATTTACCACATTAAGGGAAACTGTGTGCTTATGATGGAAGGGAGTGGAAGGAACCTACTACACATTATCTTCAGTTATTCCAAAAAAATCTAAAACGATACTAAAAATAGACTATTAATTATAGGATATTAGGACAATGATAATAATGCACTCATTGAAAATCCGCCCTTCCTTATTGCCTTGGGGTGTAGCTTGCCTTTCTCCTGATGGAGGTATAGGTTGTATTTTAACTGGGATTATTTGGCTGCCTGTGTTTGTTGGATATAGGGATGAGCCAATTCTAAAGGGTCCAGCTGCAGCTGAGGGTCACAAGATACCAAGACCTAACAGGAAAGCAGTGGGGGTGAGCTTCATGATGGAGCAGCTCTGAATGAAGGTTGGAAGCCACTGGCAGAAAGTCTTCTTCCTGAAAATTCTCCTACAGTCAGCAGAAATTGGGGGGGGGGAGCCTGCAAAATGCTTCTCAGCTATGTTTGTTCTTTTCATGTATATGGGCTTCATTGTCTGTGAGTGAACACTTCTGAGTTGGGGTAGAGGTAACTATGTTCAGACTCCTATGATGTAACATAGGAGTTAAAAATACTTTCGGGATCCGGTTTGTCTTTAGAACCCTGCAAGGGGTCCACAAGGGGCATTGCTGGCCAGTTCCCGAGAGGAAACGATTTATGCCTGGGGCAGGTGGGCAAAGCATGTTTCCTCCATATTGCAAAATAAAGCCCTGCTTCCTGATGTCAAAAAAGAAAAATACTTTTAGATTCTGGGAACTAGACCTACCTTCAGATTTCTTTTTTTTTAAAAGCTATTCCAGGAAACCAAAGGACCTGAGCTACTGAAAAGGGCATTGTGTTATTTTGGGGCTCTCAGAGGGCAAAGGCTGAGACCTGGGAGTTGTAATTAACTAGAAAGATCATCTCAGGAAGCAGAAGTGAGGGGCTGAGGAAATCCGGAGGAGGAGGAGGAAAAAAACCAACAGAAGGGAATATAAACCTCTGAAAGCTCACAACTGGTAACTGACCTCAAGCAATCGCCACAGAGTATCACAGATCATCAGACAAAGCCACCATGGACCAAGATGAGAAAAAAACGAATCCATAATCCCAGCTAAACCTAAAGGCAAGGATACCGTACATCCCCAAAAACAATCGACATGAGGGAGTCCTTCTTTATCAATAGCTCTAACGTCACTGTTGGTCCTGCCTCTTAGATAAAAAGTACTAAGACGGCCAGTCATCAAAGTGTCCCAGTAACCCGAAAAAAAAAAAAAAAATTCACGTCCTACAACTCTTTTCAAAACCACCCAGTATAAATCCATCTCTATTTTAAAAAAGGGTCCCCTCAACTGTCTCACAGCTCCCATGGTGTAGATCCTCCCTTGTTGCAGCAAACTGTAAGCCTAACTTGGTTTGACTTCAGGAAAGGTTCTGCGGTCTTTGGTTGATGGGTTTGGACACCAATACAAGGTGCATTAGTATGTTAATGACCACTGTGGAAAAATGGGATTCAAACCCACGTGCACCACCGAGGAGGAACCACATGCAGTGCGCCTCAGGATCATGCCACCAGAAGATGGAAATCTAGAGAATTCATCATGGAGTCTCCTTCTTCTTTACTTGAGAGCTGCTCCTAAGGCATTAACTCCTCTGCTTTTCTGGGTTGTGCCTGTCTGAAGCTGAGACACCTTTCACAGCTCCTAAGGACTCTATGGGACAGTAAAGCAAAGAGGACACCTTGAGTTGTGCCATCAGTGAGCCCACTGTGGGACTCGGAGGAGAGACTTGGATCTGTCCATCAGAGATGGGCTGAAAGCAGGTGGTCCCAGGAGGTGAGGTGCATCACCAGCTTCTACATATATAGGTGTTCTGGCATTAAGACAGCCCTCATTTCATAGATGCAGAAATAAAAGCTGAACAAGATAAGATATTTTCTTTGAGATTAAAAAAAAAAAAAAAAAAACCTTTGGGAAAAATTTTTCTGCCAGTTACATGATTTTGCTCTTCTTTTCCAGATGTGTTTCTAGGTCTGTAAACAAAAAGAAACATGTGAAGCCCCACCTCTCATCTTTATCAAATTATGGGGTTAGTAATCATCCGCTATGACAGACCATCTTAAGGAATACGTAGACTCACTTGGAGCAGTGGTTTGCAAACTCTTTTGTAGTCATGAAACCCTTTTCTTCTTCAGAGAAAATCTTCTGGGGAACATAGATCACAGATGAAAAGCCAGAGCCACCCCCTCTTGAGACCTCTTTCATGGCCTCAGTCAACTTCTGAGGCTCTTCTGCAAATGCCCAAGACTATAGAGCACAGAGCGAATCAACAGTAAAAGACAGAATATTGGATATCCAGATGCCTACACCAGCCTGACATCTGTCGGCTTGCTACACTTAGCTCATCACATAACCCAGCATCTCACTGCTTAATCTATGAGATGAGGCTTCTCTTGCCCTGGGATTCCAGTCTCTCTCTTTCATATGGTACAGATATCTCATTTGTCAACCTATGATTGAGGTTAAGTAGGCTGATAAACAGCTCCAACCCTGCTGACATAATTCACAACTAATCTCGTTCACTCTCCGAGTACAAATTCAACTCTTTGAGTCCTCTCCACGCATCACTGGCACCTGCTGTGATACCATCCTCCTTTATTATTTATTCGTTGAAACACATTATCTTGTGCCCCCGTGATGCTATCCTAATAGATACGTAGCTGAACATAGGGGCAAGGCTAAATAAAACCCTGTCTCTTGCTTGCAATTTCCCTTAGGAAATAAGGATAAAGATAGCAAAGCTACATGACTAGATGCTAGATATACTGACCAGAAAGTAAAGAGGGTTTTTTGTTTGGATTGGGTTTGGGTTTGGGTTTGGGTTTGGGGATTTTTTTTGTGACTCTAGGGCTTGAGCCCAGGACTGTGAGCATGCCAGGCAAGACTTTACCACTGAGCTACATCCCCAGCCCCCAAGAAACTAGAGAGTTTTAAGAGTCGAATAATCTGTGGATGCTGAAAAACATTAAGGACAGGGGAATACTTATCGACAATCTGATGTCTGTATCTAAGAGTAAAATGATATGATGTTTGTGATTTGTCTAAAATTCTTCAACAAAGTAAAAGGAGGGACGGATCAATGAAACAAGATTGGCAAAATGTTGCTAATATATAGATACACAGAAGTCCATTATTTTCTGTACTTTGTAGTATATCTGAACTTTTCCAGTGTGAAAAGATATTGTTTGTAAATACCCACGTGATTCCTATCTTAAACCCTTGACACAATTCTCTCATTTAATCATTTAAAAAAAAAAAAAGAATCTCAAAGAACAATTAGGTAATTTGCCCAAAGAGAGATGAAGCCAGCACTTCCCTTGAGATTTCTGACCCTAAAAAAAAGGGCCATGAGAAGGTAGAATGTGACTTCTAAGGAAGGGGAGGCTTCCCAGGGGTGAAAGTATCATGTACAAACCCCCCGGGATAAGAACCCCAGGACAGAACCAACACTACGAGGAAGTGGTTTTGCAGCTCATAAATATGCAACATATTATCCAGTTAATATAAGCCCATTGTCTCATTATCTAATCAATTCAGTAAACTAAAAAAGGCAGATCCATGAGATTGAGAATCGGGTGTTGAACAGAAGAATGATTGATTGATTTGAATATCCAGGTGTATGAAACAAGGACTGTCCCCACCGTGCCCTAGCTCCAACGTGAGCATGAAGCGGGCAGAGTACCCTGACAGCTGGATGAAGTAGAGGCTCCAGCTCCTCCCAACTTCTGGAAGAGCACCCTCCCTTTTGCTTCTCTGTTCACTCTAAGCTTCAGGATCAAAAGCATACGCTGAACTTAATGATTGGCTGGGTGCTAGACTGAATGCTGAGGTGACAATAGACTTGTCCAGCCCTCCAAGAGCTCCAATCCCAGATCAGTAGCCAAGAAAGGGAATTGATAACACAGGTTGAGAGGGTGGTCAGGGCCACTTGGAGAAAGCAGAAGCTTCATTCAACTGTAAAGCAAGGACAGGTGTTAGGCAAACAAAAATCTAGAGAGAGCTACCCAGAGAAAGGTGGGAAGGCTTAAGATGTGTTTGGCTAGGCAATAGGGATAGGTGGTTTTATTGAAAAGTAGTGGAAAAGGCAATCACAGAGAAGAATAAAGGAAAGATTATCCTTAGACTTAAGTTCTAAGCTAAAGATAATGAAAAATCATGGAGATTTTCTGACCAATGCAGAGAAGTCTCATACACAGTCCATTAGATTACATTTGGGGAACCAATATTTTACATCTTCCTATGTCCACACACTTTCCCACATGACTTGCGGTTCCCCGACATATGCATGAATGGAGCAGATTTCTCCACTTCTTGTCCATGGGATCAGCTATAAAACTTGCTTTGGCCAATGGAAACTAAGCATAAAGCTAGGGTTTGAAATGTACTTTTTAAGTAGAGTTTCTGTCTTGTACTTCTGCCATTGCCCTAGACAGGCTACTGGTCTGGGAAGAACGGAGACATTGCTCAAGAGACCCATAGTCTTGCAGTGAGAACTGGAGCTTTCCTGCCCACTGCAGCCAAAGCAGAACCATTCAGCCATGCCCCACTTAGATCAATCTCTGGCCAAGTCATGATGCATGAGCAAGCCCAGCTGAGATCAATAGACACATCCAGTTGACTTGTAGATATATGAGCTAAACAAATGCTTTATGTTATAGGCCCCTGAGATTTTTGACTTGTCAGTCCACTACAATAAGAGTTGTGTAACACGTTCACTATATTTCTCTCCAAAAAAAAAAAATAGCATAAATTACCTTGTCAAGGAAGCTAGTGACTTTGTGGTAAACTGTGGGCACTTGGAAGGTTAAGGCTGGGTAATACTTGTCTCCAGTGAAAGGAAGGGCAAGAGCATTCTGGAGACACCTTGGAAACACAGGGTTCTGGGTAAGATAATGTGCTCATACCCCTCCTATGTTTTTGACCTGGCCTACTGATAGGACACAGAAAGACATGAATGGTAACAACATGAGTTAAAGGAAGAGTCCTATAAAATGGGTCCATTGTGCTGAACGACACACACTTTATTTTCTAAGAAGCAATCTACCTGCAGTTCTACCTGGTTTAAGTAGAAAGGATATGTTATATTCCCCAGCAAACTACCTGTTATCTGCAGGAAAAATGCAGACCTGAAATAATTCCAAGAAGAGAAATACAAGTTACCCTGGAGGGGGCACTTTTGTGACCCTTTCACAAACCAGATTCCTGAACTCAGGGAGATAAGCTTTAAGAACAGATTCCAATTAGAACCAGTCAGCATGGGCCAAAGTGACCTAGAGTGGTCATGGCAGCAGGGACTTGAAAGTCTGATGTCATCCTGCCATCAGTCAAAAGTCAAGAGGTGGACTTGAGTGGAACTCTCTGGAAAATTCCCTGTGACCCCCCCCCAATAAAACTGGAGGGCAAGAGAGGCACTGTCCCTTTCCTCCCTGAGAGGACCTCCTCTCTCCCTTGAGAGTGTCCCCTTTCCTGTCCCTTCTAATAAACTCATGCCTCTTATTCTGAGCAATGCATCTGAAATCTTTCTTACTTTATCACAAGAATCAGTGTTTGAAGCGGGGGCTTTCACAGAGCCTTAATTTTCTGGAAGGCCTAGCCCTTTAGGACTATATCTCCCTAATTTTCTACAAGAAACTGTACTTTTTTGTAGAAGTTAGGAGCAATCTATAAGGTTCTGGGAAACTTTCACCCAATCCTGGAGAGTTGACAAGCAAATGGTCCTGGAAAACTAAATATTTTAAGCCCCAAAATTTTGATACACACACACACACACACACACACACACACACACACACACACCCCTAAATGTTCCTGAGGTTTAGCAGTGCAAGGATCAAAAATGTGTTTTCATCATATAAAGGGAAATTTCCTTTATGACAAATTGATCTCTTCCAGCATATGAAGACTCGCATTTGTGAAATCATAATCAATTCAGTGTCTTGGGCATGTTCAACACATTTTCGTTTTCTGATTTTAAAATACTGGCTGACCTTTAGCTACTTTAAAAGGAAAAATGGTTTGGGCTTCACAACTGTCAGCAACTCTGTTATTAGAAAAAAAAAATGTACAACTTGAACATTTCAGTTCCCAGACCTTATCTCTTCTTTGTGACAGGTAGTCCTAGGTAAACTGGAGCAAAGCAGCCCTAAACACTTATTGCTTCCCTCCTCCAGGAATTAGGGTTGTTAGTAAGAGAGAAAGAATAAAAAGGAAAGAAAGCAAGCTACTAGTCCCCAAGACTGAGAGTCAAATCCGTACCAACTTTTTCTCTCCCAGAGATCAGGCAGGGATGAACCCCCAAGGGCTTCGCAACCTCAGGCACAGCTACCGTCTCACAGTTCCACATCCCAGGTCACCATCCTGCCTGAGATTCAACACTTGCAGCTCAGCTCATCTCCTGGTTAGTGTCAGGCAAAAAAGGTCTCCATGACTAGAGGACAAATCAGGACATTTCAAAATAGTATTTTGATGAGTCTCCCCTAACCTTGAGGACATTTTATCCTGTCTTTTTTAGCATCTATAGCAAAACAGACATAATCAACATGTCAAAAGCACTCTTTTGCACTTTCCTATAAAAATAGGTGTATACGCCCCTCCCACAGTCTCCTCCTTTCGGCATCATTTGATGTCCCAGACCTTTCTTGTGAACAGCACCATCTGCTGACCACCCATCCTCAGCTCATCCCTCTCTCTATCTCTTAGCCAGGTCCCTGGGCCTGGTCCACCCACCCTCTCTCTCTCTCCCTGCCCTCTGGGATGAAGTGAAGCTAAGCCAGGGCTGCACACTCTAGAGCTTATCTGTGAGGCTTTTCATTGCCATGAGCGAGAACATCTTGTTATGATGATACAATCCTTATCTTGTCAGGCAGAACTCTCCCATTTTGAGAGACTAAACCTAGCAGGGCAGAAAATGAGAAAGATACCAACCCCAGATTGTCAGGAAAGCATTTATCAGAAACTAATATAGCTCCAATCCCTCAGGTACAGGTCAGAGAGCGAGATCCAGGCTCGGACATTGTTGCACCTGCCAAACTCAGTCTCTTCCTGATCAGAGCCAAGCCAGTCCTCTAGGCCAGATACACAGTGTCCTAATGACAAGGACAGATTCCAGATAATCTCCTCACCTGGGAGAGGTGACTGTGATGCTGCCTACAGCGCCACCTGGTGGGTCCTTGGTGATGTGCCATCTGTGAAGCTTAAAGATCAGCAAAATCTGAACCATAGCCGCGTTGCCTGAAAGTCAAAGCTCCGCTCTGCCTTTAGTTCTTTCTCACACCTGCCTGTTTGTGTTCGATTGTCAAGATTTCTCTGGTAACAAGCATGAGAGAAAACTCGACAAACCCCAATCCAATTTGAAATAAAGCATCTTACTCATTTCCTTTGCTGGGGTGCATTAGACATCAAATCAGCCAGAACCAGTCTTGGGATGTGCCAGGATGTGTTCTTTCAGCTCAACTTCATGCAGGCAATAACTATTCCCAGGTAAAAGTATTCTCAAATTCCCTGCCATCGTAACTCATGATATTACCAGAGCAACACAGCCGACAAAGGGGGCACAAAATGTTCTGGAAAATGAGTAGGAGAGAACTCTGGAGCATCACAAGCTTTAGAAACTGTCTGCTGGCGATACCTTTCTTGGAATATTAACCTCTGCTTTGCTTGTTGCTGTTTTCATCTCCTCAGGTTTCATGCAAGCAGCCTTTGTAATCATCTGCCCCGGGGTGCTTTTGCAGATCAGGATGTAGTAACCAGTTGAAGACAGAGCTGTCCTTCTCCTGCCCTCTGTAATGGCCCCCTGAGGAGGAAATACTGGGGACCTCAGAGACAGAGTGGAGAAAGGGAGCCTCTACTGCAGGGAACGACTACAAAAACCTTCCACTAGAACTAGAGGCACCTGGGAGAAAATATAAAACAGAGATTGAAGACAAAAATCTTAGAGGTAAGAAATTAAAATCCAAGCATTTAAAATCCATAGCCACACACAGTCCCCTGAGTGGACTAAGACAGGTCTGGACTTTGACCATGTTAGTAATGGGTGACTCCAGATCCCTAGCAAGGGACACCTGGGAACACAAACCACAGCCAACAATTAGTAGCTACAGCTGTCACATATGTCCTTTGAAATCAAAATAAAATTGACCAACCATCTTCTACCACAAGCTATATAGGAGGTCCAGTGAATTTGCGGGGAGACAGAGTCAGGGCTTCTTCCTTGTAAGAAGCCCAGGAAAACTGGCAAAGTCTCAGATTTATTCCTTCCAGATAAGCCTAAGAGAACAATTTTCTTTCCCTAAGAAATAAGTTGTGCTGTTTTATACCTTAAGACTTAAGGCTATTGTCAGTTTTGTTCTCAAAAAGCAATCACTTGATTATAAAAATTTCTCTTACTCCAGATTAGTGCATTTTATTACATTTCAGTTTTCCTACACCTTTAATAAAATAAATTTTAATAAGGAATACTTATTATGGGAGTCCCTAAAATCTAGAAACATAGACATACATGTCATCAAAGACAACTTCAAAATGTTAAAAGTAATATACTATCAGCTCTCCTTCCACACTTTAGGATGCCCTAGATTTGGTTTAGGCTAATGGAGACTGAACATAAATAGTATTTTCATTCTGCAGTGCAGATTCAACCAATTTCAACAATACAGGTTACCTGGGCAGGACAGAACCAGCTGACCAGTCTTCAGAACCATCTTACCATGGAAATGTATATAAGTTTGGTGATATGAGAAGAAAAAAGTATCTTTTTTTTTCCAGAAAACTGGATTGGAAGAGAAAGATGTAAGCTCTGTTACCTGTCTGCTGTGCTCCCTTAAGCACAGTTCTTCATTTATTTTTTTCCTTTAGGCCCCAGATGTTCAGCTGTGTGTGTGTAAGGTACTCAAGGTGACCCCTCCATCTTAAGCTTTCTGATTCTGTGTTTAATCTCTCCAGAAAGCTCAGGGCAACTCACCATAAGCCATATAACTGAGACACCCTATAAGTGAACATCTCTAACAAGATGCTGCTATTCCAAATTCCTGACTAGAAACCAAGCCTAGAGCAGCTGGGGTCACACAGCAAACTGAAAGCAAAGTGTCTCATGACCTCCACATCATTGAAGAGAAATGAATGCTGGGGTTTCCATATTGTTACTGGTAAAATCAACACATTTGCATTCTAGAGGCCCCTTCAATAAGCCATGAACCTAGATGATAGAAGCAGAAAGGACTTAGACCCTCACCCTGGCACTAGAATTGATCCTCTGGCCTTTAAGGGGGGGGGGCTTCAGAGTAGACTAGCTTAAAAAATCTGGGGAAGGTACCAAGGTCTCCCCAGCAAACCATCAGCTACCAAGCTGGGGCCAGCATTGCTTTGCAGCCTAGAAAAAAAAAAAAATAGAATATAGCCCAAGGACCAAAGGGCAGCCAAGTCACCTGGCTGGGTTAAGCATGGCTGACCCAGTTCACATAATATCATAATAAAGAGGGTATTTTTACAAGATTAAAAAGCAACAAACCCACTGCAATGCAACACCAGCAAATTTATGGCAGAACAGACTCACACAGGCAGCACTGCAGGCTCTGTGATTCCAAATGCCAAGAGCACCACCTGCTGCCCAGCCTTGAAAAGCCTGTTTGTCCTTCCTTTCTCCACCATCAAAAAAAAGTCCTTTAAGGGAACAGGTCCCAAACTGAAGGAGTATGCTGATGTTCTGAAATTCCCTCCAAGGTTTGTGCGTTGTTTGTGGGTGTTTCCATTTTTAGGATAATCTAAAAAGGTTAATACAAATATATGCCAGGTTACCAAACTGATAGGAAAGAAAAATCATCAAATCAGATTCCAAGCTTTTATGCTGCATGGTTAGGATAATGTTGGGAGGTTATGTCAGAAGCCATTATTTTCGTTGTTACAGGTTAATGAAACTGAAAAGAGGTAAACTAACTCCTTAAAAAGGTATTCATACACAAAAAACAAAGGATTCAGCTACATGCTCACGGTGATCATGGACAAGTGATGAGAACTGAGTTATGCAGGGTTTAAAAAAAGGTACAAGCATCTGTAACACAAAAGAACCCAAGACAGAAAAGTCAGGAGCCTGTTTTCAGTGCAAAAGACAATTGGATGAGAGCAAAATATCATTCATTCCATTAAGCTCATACAGATTATCGATAAAGTGTTATTTGAATTTAATTTTAATTTTGTTTTGAATGTATGGTTAAGAATTCATTATAAGGGCAGGGCTCAGTGGCTCACACCTATAATCCCAGAAACTTGGGAGACGGAGTCAGGAGGATGGCAAGTTTGAGGTCAACCTCAGCAACTTAGTGAGACCCTGTCCTAAAAATAAATAAATAAATAAATAAATAAATAAATAAATAAGGGCTGGGATGTTGCTCAGGCAAAAGTGCCCCTGGGTTCAATCCCCAGCACTGAAAGAGAGAGAGAGAAAGACAATGAATGAATTACAAGGACAGTAAATATATACCTAATGTTTTTTGGAATGTTTATTACATTGTATAAATGATTTAATTCCTTCTAATTTCTCTCTCTCTCTCTCTCTCTCTCTCTCTCTGTGTGTGTGTGTGTGTGTGTGTGTGTATATATTATTTGTTAAATGAATGAATGTCAATATTAAGGATCTACTAAAATTTTCTTCCCTTAAAAGGAGTCCATACATGACTCACTATTGGTCAGGTTTTAGCTGTGATAATGGTATGCTTCATAAAAACATGACAAAAGTTTCAGCGACTTACAATAACAAACATTTGTTGATCTCTTCCAGTTTTACAGGTCAGGTAGGTCCACTCTGCTTCAGCTTTAGGCCAAGTTCAAGACTGTTCCCAGTGCCTCTCACTGGAGCTTCTCAGGGCATGCCCTTTGTGGCAGAAACACAAGTGGCCAAGCTAAAGAGGCACACATATTTAAAGCCTCTATTCACATCATAATCTGTTCATATTCCACTGGCCCAGGCAAGTCTCTCGGCCAACATCATAGGAAAGGGAGGTCTAGTCCTTACACAGAAGCTCCCGGAATCCAGGACAAGGGCAGGAGGGAAGGAGCAGTTGTGGACAAATCACACAATCCATCACAAACCCACATTTCAGAAGCACTCCTTTTTAGGAGATGACTCATATTCCCATTTCTCTATTTAAAAAAAAAAAAAGTCATAGAAACTCCAACCCCAAGTGGTAAATTAGGCCCATGCATTTTATTCTCTTCTCCCATTTCTGAAATCTAAAGGAATTTAGGCCTACAAATGCTAAATCGTAACAGTTTTCATAACAGGAAACCAGAGAAGGGTAGCAACCATGTGCCTAAAACATAAAAACTGAAAGAGTAGAGACAAAGGGTAATCTAGAAGGAATGCCAGCCTTTTCACCACTAGCTGAACAGACTTCTAAGAAGGACTCAGCTGGAAATTAAGTAATGAGACCAAAAGAAACTGACTTTTTCCCCAGCTCTCAGCCAAAGTGGCAAGAGATGGGCTAGGTGGTGTTGCAAACCAACAGAAAGATTCCTACAGGTGTGGCACCATGGCCTGCCACAAAGTTCTGATGGAATGGATTCCACCTCTCCTCAGATCTCATCCCTGCAGTGTGCATGTGGAAAGCAAGCCTGATGCTACATGGATCCTGCTAAGAATGGCTCCTGCCATGGAGGGGGCTGGGCTGAGCAGTGAGGTAATCTCAATCCCAGAAGTTCTGGGCTGCAGAAGTGGACATAGACGGGGAAAGACTCAAATAAATATGGAATTCTCATGGAAGGGGGCCTCCATCTGTGGAGAAAAAGACTTCCAATAATTCACACAAGATCTAACTCCATGTCCAACGTTATGCAAGAGACCAGTCTTACATGAGGATAAGCAATCAGAATAATCACAGAATGTATCAAAGGACCCCACAAGTTAAAAGAGGCAGCCCATATTAATTAACATATTTTGTTTTAGGCTGGGGATGTAGTGGCATGGTAGAACATGTAATTAGCATTTAAGAGGCTCCGGGTTCCCTGATACCAAGCATGTACATTTTATTCTGGCATATGGATTAACAAATGAATGACAGAGAGTAAGGTTTTAGACTTAATGTATAAGAAAATGTCATATGAATAACAAGTGAAATATCCTTTATTTTTTTAAAAAAAATTGATACTAAATAAATAAATAGGGTTGACAAATGGTTAACCATCTAGGAGGAACAATTGAAGGTGGACTCCTTACTTAATGTCTTGAACCAAAATAAATTCTAAATGGGTAGACGATGAACTGTTTAAATGTTTAATATTGATACACATCAGAGAATTATGTAACATTTCATCTTAGTTTGGGGAAGGCCTCTCTAAGAAATATATTAGCATTGGAACCGAAAATAGAGGATCAGGGAGGAGGACTACCAGTGAGGACATTGTTTCTTTGAAAGGGAAGCTTACCAGAGGTGTGCCCCCAGTGGACGGTAAAGCGGAGTAGCTCCTAAGGATGGCACTACAGATACCAATCATTTCCTGCCTGCTTCAAATCGTCCTCTTAGAATATCCGTGCGGAACTCACTCTTCCCTGAAAGAAGGGGCAGCACTGTGTTCCGTGGGACCTGGCACCACCGTCACACACAGCTGATTGGACTAGAGGTGGCTGACAGACATAGCTGATTCTACTAGAGGTGGACACCTGACCCAGACGGAGCCAATCAAAGTTTCTTTCCCCAGGATCTGGAAACAGAACCCTGAAAGACTGAGCCAGTTGGCTTTGAGGCAACAAGTTGTAAAATAATGAAGAATTGGGAGATGGAGTGGGCTCTATGACACCATAAATTGAAGGAAAGCTACCCCCAGGGTGCTGTCAAAGGTCCCAGGTGTGCAGAGGAGAAAGGGGAGAGACCTCCCCCAGGTGGCTGGGAGTCTGTAGGGGTGACCTTCTAGGTCTCTGGAAGACCTTTTCCAAACGTCCCCCATGGCCTTTCTCCAAGTCCCCTTTCTACCCAAGGGGTTTGTGCTGGTCATTGTCCTGGTAATTTTATGATCCTCCACAAAGATACAGTACATATCGTTTTAGTCAGCTTTTTCGCTGCTGTGACTAAAGGACCCAACCAGCACAATTGTAGAGGAGAAAAGGTTTGTTATGGGGCTCACAGTTTCCATCCATAGCAGATTCCCATTCCTTGGGGTTGAAGCTGAGGCTGAACATCAAGGCAGAGGGAAGCAGTTCCCATGATGATCTGCAAGCTGCAGAGCAGAGAGACTCCACTCACCAGAAACAAATATATACCCCAAAGCCATGCCCCCAATACCCAACTCCCCCACTTATCACTCAGTTGATCCAATCAGGGGATTAACTTCACTGATTGGGTTAAGGCTCTCACAACCCAATCATTTCTCCTCTGAACTTTATTCCGTTGTCTCACCAGTGAGCTTTTGGGGGACACCTCACATCCAAACCATAACAAGTAAGGACTCGTGTTAGGGAAATGCCCTAAGAAAAAAAGAGCTAAGGAGGAGTAAGGGGAAGTGTGTGTGTGGGAGGAGACAGGGCTGCAGGATCTGCTCTATTTGAGAGGGGTGTAAACTAGCAAGGAGAGCACCACCTGGAAAATAGACCAAGGGAAAGCAACCACCAAGCCCTCTGAAGTTTAGGAAAGGAAAGAGAAGGTCGACCTGTGCAGGAGAGCTTCCAAGGGAAACTGAGGAGCAGCAGACACGGAACAGAATGTCCTGCCGTGCTTCCGTTTATTTTCAAAAGCACAGACAAAGCAAAGAAAAAAAAGTGATGCTCATCCCTTGAAGGAGTTTTATGAAGGCTGAAAGAGCCAGACCAGGCAGCTTGGACCTGGCAGGTACAAAGGAGCAGGCCCCTCTGATTCCAGGCAGGGGACCAGCTCCACTGACCCCACAACCTCAGATTGTTTCCCTGATGATTTTTTTTTTTAACCCCTGAGGGGAAGTTTTAAGAGAGGAACAGAATTAAAGGAATCACCCTCAGGTTTGAAGACTTTGCTCCCCTCCTAAAATAACAGTGCTCTGCAGGCACCACTCGCCTTTTAAGAAAATAGAATCAAACTTCACTGACGATCATTTGGGGACAGGGAGGCTGTTGTGGGGGAAAAAAAAAAAAGTGCTCTTGGTTTTGTTTCTCAATGAGTGCAAAAATGCAGAGCAACCCAGGGCCCACAACCAGAAAATGAGGAGTTGAGCCTCAGAGGAATGAGGATCAATGAAACTAAGATGCCCAGTGGCTCACGGGCCAAGATCATTTCTGTTGTGATTTTTCTAGTACAGACTTTGTCCTTGGGCTACATCTCCATCACCATGAATCTGAGCTGAAAAACAATTTTAATTGCTGTTGCTGATTGAGGTGGATAAGAGAACAAGTGTCTTCCACAATAATATCCATCTCAGACACCAAAGACAGGCTCCTGCTTTCCACAGGGAGTAGGAGCCCGGATGTGATAGCTGTAATAAACCTTTGAGATGGACTCCAAGCCTCTTAATTTTATTGGTGGCTAGATAAGGTCTTGATATGGTAACTTACGGTTTGCCCTCCCTGAATTTCCCCCTCCTTCTCCTCCTCCAAGGTAGTTCTCAGAGTACACAGCAAAACAGAAAAGAGGTATGAGGCACAGAATCAACTGTGTTTCCAGAATCCACAGCTGAAATTAGCATGAGACACTCTTCTTGCCTTCAAAATTCAAGGAGTCCCCAAAACACTCAGTAATAAAGGTAAATCGTATTTTCATGCAAGAGTTTTAAAAAACAAAATAATTTTTTTTTAAAAAAGAGTCCTTGATTTTTAAGGCACATTCTTAAATGCAGAGGCTGAGGAGGGTAACTCAGTGACCTCACTTTAATCCCAGCACTGTCCAGAGGAGTTTTGGGAGAGGTGTGGAGAGTTTAGAAAGAGAGAAAAGAATGTACAGAGAGAAAAAGAAAGAAAGGGTTCTCCCGGGCCTAAACAAAGAGAGTGTCTTCCTGGCTCCAGGAAATGGAGAGAGAACTTCAATAAATTCTAGGAGCTTCCGTGATACTAATGAAGACCCAGAGAAGAGTCAGGACCTGAGGAGGAATAATTAGTGTGATGGTGGAGACAGGCCTCCAGGCAGTCGTACAGAAGATTCTCAGGCCCTAGAGTGACAAGGAAGCAGCAGGGAGCCACTAGGCTGAGATAATGGTGTGTCAACAGGAAGCCCATGGGGACTGATGACTGAAGGATGCAGCCCATGACTTAGCACTTCACAAAAAAACCTCCAATGCGAACTGACAGCTGAGATCACCACCCACCAACAAGCAGGATGGGGTTACAAAGTCAAAACAAAATTAAATTGATAAAAAAAAAAATTATGCAATAACTCTTTCACCCCTGTGGCTTCAGACTAATATTTATACCTGCTATATCCAGAGAGAGAAACCAAGGTCAAAATGTTAATTAGGCAACTTACATTAGGATTAGATGAATCTACATTTGCTGGAGAAATCCGTCAATTTATAAAATGACATCCTAGTTTCAGGAGGAATGCCTATTAAAATCATACTTTCTTTCTCCAGCATTACCCCTGCAATGCTTCTGCAAAAATCTCTTGCTGTCAAATGACCAAGAACCTTTGGTGATGGCTGACAGAAAATTAGATTCACCGGTGATCCATCAATCTTCCCCTCTCCCCACCTCCCACGAAAGTTCGTTTGGGAATTTGGAGCAAAGAACATTTTCAGCATGTTCTTGTCTATCGGGAGAGACCAAGATCTCTCAAGTGAAATTTACTTTCTGATCATGATGAAGTTATTGGCTTTCTGTTGACATAAATTACACGGGTACCACAATAGAAGACACATCATTTTCTCTGTGCTGAATGATTCTTATAATACCAGCTGAATTTCTCAATGTAATTTGTCCTAAGGTCAAATTTTCTTCTCCAAGTATATTCAGTGATATGAAACTTGTCGGAACAAATCTAGATGGATCTTTATGTTCTGATATTATTCGATTCCACAATTCTATCAGGAAGATAGGCAAGGAGAAAAACAATATACCATTAACAACAACATAAATGTCTGATGTGACTCTGTACAATATCTTTGTAAGACAGAAAGAATACAACCTAAAAGAAAGAGAGAAATTTCTACTATTTATCCCAAATACCCCTGCTTTCTGGAAAAACAATAACAAAGCTTTTATTGCAACTCCCAGATTCTGGCATACCATCTCTGTAAGCTATGCCAAAGGTTTAACAAGAATTTTCAAGGGAAAAAGGAAAGGATGTTAAAACTTTTCAATGCACTCCAGTTGAAGAAATGTGAAAAATATGAAAAAAGTATTCATTCTCTATATTTACATCATCAATAGACATACTATCTCATAGCAACTCAGCCATTAGTATCTGCCATAGTGGGATGACCCATGGCAATCTACACTGGGACAACAGCAAGGTCATAAAACTTGGGATCAGTATGAAGACAAAGGGAGAGAAGGGCTTTTCCAAGTTTCCTAAGCAGGATGGTATGGTGGGAAAAATCCATGGCCTTTGGTAATCATGGGTTGAGATCTCAGCTCTGCTGTGTTCAACCTGTGTGACTTGAAGCCTCATTAGTAAATAGAGAATTGCTTCATGCATTTGAGAAATATTATTGTGCACCTAAATTTTTCTAGGCACTGTTGTAGACATTGGTGATACAGAAGGAACAAAAGAGAAAAGTTTCTGCCCTCTTGGAGATTACATTTTAGTGGGAGGTAGGAAAACAGAGAAGTAGAAAAAAAACAAGCAAGATCATTTCCAACAGCAAGGAACACACAGAGGGAATGACATAAGGAGATGGGGGAGTACCCAAAGAAGATGACTTCTCCATAGAGGTAACATGGAGAAAAGCTAGAGAAGGGCTGGGGATATATAGTTCAGTTGGTAGAGTGCTTGTCTTGCATGCACAAGGCCCTGGGTTCAATCCCCAGCACCAAAAATAAATAAATAAATAAACTAGAAGAAAATAATTCTAGAGAGAGAACAACCCCGTACCAAGGCCTCCAAAGGTGGCGAAGCCACAGACGTGTCTGTGTGACTGCAGCAGGGTTAGCAATGGGAAGAGGGTTGGAGATGGAATCACCATGGTAGAAAGAGCCAGAGCATTCAGCTCTCTTAGGCCACAGCGAGTTTGGTTATATTCTAAACGTAATGGATAGCCATTTTAAAGCAGAAGGTGACATGATTAAATTTTAGTTTTTAAAAAACAAAAACTCTAGGGGCTAGGGTTGTAGTTCAGCGGTAGAGTGCCTGCCTGACACATGTGAGGCCTGGGTTCAATCCTCAGCACCACATAGAAATAAATAAATAAAGGTATTGTGTCCAACTACAACTAAAAAACAAAAAAACCACCTCTAGCTATGGTCCTTCAGAGAAGAGATTCTGAAGTAGAATAATAATCCCTGCACATGAGGTTGTTTGTCAAATAGCTGAGAAAATTTCAAAGACCTAGCACATTGCCTCCTCCCTGCTCTTAAACAACCACTATTAATTATAATATATGTAAGACACTGTATACATGTTCATCCCTTCATTCAATACATTGTATTTATTTGTCAGTTTAAGGGTCTGCTCAAGCCAAGACTGAGCTTCTTGATGGTAGATGCTATTGCCATACACACTGTTGTATTCTTAGGGCTTGGCACACTCTGGCTCATGAGGAGCATTAAAATGTATTTGCTGAGTAAAGAGATGATATATGAGTGAATTTTTTTCAAAATACAGAGAAAGGATCCTGGATATCTCTACCCCGTTACCACAAGTATTGAGGCGAAAATTAAAGTTTAGAAAGGTGAGTAAGTTAGTAAGAAGGATGGCTAATCTACTTCAGCCAAGGTGGATGTGGTAGAAAGCAAACATGGCCATAGATTCTTTGTAGCTCCTCCCACGAAGAGATAGTTCTTGTTTCCCCACCTCTTGAATCTGAACTGGCTTCGAGAATTTTTTCAGCAAATAGAGGTAAGAGCAGGTAATGTTTCCAGTTCTAGTGCTGAGCTTCAGGAAAACTTGCAGCTACCAATCTCATGCTGGGAATACTTCCACCACCATGTTATCAAGTCCAGGAAAGTGAGCGACCATGGGGAGTGAGTCCAGCCATTTCACTTATTCCAGGAAACAACGGCAGAGCACAGCCTAGGTCCTGAATCCAATCCACATTCCTATCCTACAGGGCTGTGAGAAATAACAAATTGTTGTTTCAAACCATTGAGTTTGTTTTGTTATACAGCAAGAGCTAACTAATACATTCAACCTATAATAGAGGAAGAAATCCAACCCAGGGGCAAGTGAGCAGGTATTTAAGACAAAAAAATATTTTGAGAAAGTGGGCTGTGGACTTCAAAACCTGAACTAAGACCAAGACTCTTCCTTTACTACCAAATGCCCATGGCACACCACCCTTAACAATTCATAGAAGGTCCTCATATTCTGCTGATTTACTGAGATGGCTAAATTCCCTTCTGTCAGTGCCCGTGACTGGTTCAGTTTGCCAGATACCTCTCCCTCTCCAACAAAGTGCCCAACCCAACTTCCTCCTACCTATCCATCCTTCTATAAAAAATTGATCTTTATCAATTCTACCTTCATTTCCCAACACAGAGAATAAAACTTCTCTTCCTTGATGGATTACAAGAAATAGAAGCATGCTTTTTCCAAGTTCTCTAAAATCAGTCTCCAAAAAACATCTGGACAGAAACCTCAGGGCCAGACTCTCTGGGCCATTCAAAAGCTCTCACCAGTCAGGCTTGATGGCACAGGCCTGTAATCCTAGCGGCTCAGGAGTCTGAGATAGGAGGATCATGAGTTCAAAGCCAGCCTCAGCAATGGCAAGTTGCTAAGCCACTCAGGGAGACCCTGTCTCTAAATAAAATGCAAAATAGGGCTGGGGATGTGGTTCAGTGGTTGAGAGCCCCTGAGTTCAATCCCTGATACCAAAGGGGGCGGGGACTCTCACCAAAACAGTTCACCTCCAGAGAGCCTGTATGCCTTTGACTCCACACATCTATTAAAATAAGCTGCCAACCCAGTAAATGACAATCCCAGTAAAAGGATAACTTATCAGTACATCCAGAAACAAGCCCCAAATGTCACAACCCTCATTGTAACTCCGTGAATTCATAAGAATCATTAAATCTCCCCAGACAGAATTTATCCAGTTCTTGGTGTTGTCTTTGTTTTGTCATCTTAGTAATTTCTACAGTACCTCTGTTCTACCCCATGACTCTGTTTACAACCACTAAAGGAAAATCTCAGTACTATTACAAGTAGTACTACTCATATTTTCCCCAATCTCATGCCAACGATGTATTGCTCCTCTTCCCAAGAATCCTGGAAATCCTGAATCCCAGGTTACCTATGTATAGAAACACCCTACAATACACCATCAGCCACCCCAGAGCTTACCTGCAGAAAGTCACCACAGGTGCCCACAGCTCCCTGTAACTCTCTTCCAGAAGATTTCCTCTGGCTATGGAAGCCTGCTTGGCTCAAAACAGGCTAGAAGTGGCATGGAGTTAATAGACCAGAAGAATCCTTCAAACAACAGAGGACAAAAGTTGCTACATAAAAGTCCAGCTCTCTTGCCCAGTAAAACTAAGTTTCAGTCATCCATCACAGTCCTCACAGGTGAACTCATCTTTGCTTGGTTCTCCTTTCTTCCTGGACTCACTTCTTGGGATTGTCTTCCAAGCAAACTATCCCTCCTCGTTTCCAGGTCTCCTTAGGGGAACATCATAGCCCCCAAATTGTCCATGTGGGCTTAGCTTCCAGCATCCAGCACTGATGCATGATCCTCCCTCCACTCCCTTCCATTCCCCATGGAAGGTCCCATGGAGGGCCACAGAGATGGGTCCCAGTGATTCTCACAGTCCTGGCTTGTCTAGCAGACACACTAGAGCTGCTTCTGATCTCCCCCTTTGACTAAAGGAAACCATCAGTAATTCTGCAACCCCTCTCTGACTTTGCTGGCGCCTTGCATTATATGACCCAGTATGAGCTACCTCAGGGGTCCTAGGGTTCACTCCCACAGAGAGTTCTAGAACCAGAGCCATTCTTTGCCCTGGGATTAATCTTACCCTGGGAAGCCAAGCATTAGGCAGATCCATTCTAGGTAGGGGAGGGCCCAGTCAAGAGGGGCTAGAGATGGACCCCCAAGGGCAGCAACAACTTGCTCATACTAACTGGAATCCTAGAAGAGAAATTCACAAGGTGGCTTTCCTGGGAAGCAGACACTGGGAGATCTGTGTGCAGGAAAGCTACTGAGAACTATTCTCAATATCACCATCTGCTGGGGAAAAGGGTGCAAATGCATAGAATTGGAAGGAAGAAGTTAACTGTGGTACAGGTGAGCATAGGCTTCATCTGTTCCCACAGGAAGATAGAGTGGCCCTGCAGAAACATCCTGAGTTGCAGTAAAGGGACTGGGTCTCTGTGACCAGTAATTGTATATGAGCTGTCCCAGACTCAATCCAGCCAAGGGCATAGACAGGAGGAGATCAGGTTCTTTAGGGATCTATTGGGCAACCACAGCATCCGTACCAGCATCTTGTGTTTTCAGAGGAAGAAAGGCAGGAAGCACCTCTGATACCTGAAGCAGGTAAGGAATACAAAGCAATTGCTTCATTACTGCCCAACTCAAGAGGAGCTGGAGCAAAGCCCTAAGGAAAGAACACAAGTCACTTGACATCATCGCCATGAGGGGCTTCTTCACTAGAAGTGTCTCCTCTGGAAGGATAAATCATAGCCCCTAAACTTCTTTGAGATCCACCATCAACTCCCAACCAATTTTCAGGTGAGTGGGTCACATGAGATGCCTCAAGATCCACAGTACTAGCCACAGTACTAGTTTCTTTTTTAAAATATTTTTTTAGTTGTCAGTGATCCTTTATTTTACTTATTTATATGTGGTGCTGAGAATTGAACTCAGTGCCTCACACATGCTAGGCAATCACTCTACCACTGAGCCACCACCCCAGCCCTAGCCATTAGTTTCTAACACAACCCTGGTCCTTGTAAAGTGAAAGGACCGGTACTAAACAAGTCTCCAGATAAACACATCTGTTGCAGGAAGAAGACTTTTTGAAATTGCTTATTCACAGACATTTGAGATTGAGCCTTGCAAGATGAGAAAAAAGGAGGAGCTAGGAACTGAAGGCTTAGTGCAACTCTGCACCAGGAGCTGGCATTTTGGTAAACCAAGTGATGATGGACAGGTCATGTCATGTCTGCAAAACTCAGTCTCTTTAAATTTGAGACTGAGAGTCATACCTTGTGGTACAGTTGTTCTGAGGTGGGAATGAATTACACATATGAATTTATCCCAAGAGCTCTAAAGTGCCACACAATTGTCAAAATTTAGAACATAGCTTCTGTGTTGCTCCTTCTCAATTATGTCCAGATATTAACATTTAAATAATTTTTTAAGAAATTAGAAAAAAAGAAAACTTTCATTGCTCTTCTCAGGGAGATAAATTAATTCAAAAGCAAGTTGGCAATATCTGGTCAAGTAGAAGATTTACTCTCTCCAAGGAAAAACTTTCTCAAAAGAGCACCAAGGATCCATTCAGGAGGGTAAATATTGCACGTTTTTAATAACAAGGAATCTGTGAGAAATTGCCTTCATGCCCAGAAGGATAGAAAATAAGAAAGTTAAGTGGTGTTATGGTTTAGATATGAGGTGTCCCTCAAAAGTCCAGGTGAGAGACAATGCAAGAACGTTTAGAGGTGAAATGATGGGGTTATGAAAGCCTTAACCTAATCAGTACATTAATGGATTGGCTGGTGGTAACTGTAGGAAGGTAGAAGTTGGTTGGAGGAGGTGGATCCCTGGGAGTGTGCTTTCAAGGTATATATATTGTCCCCAGTGAGATGAGCTCAGTTATTCTCCTGATTTTCTGGTGGTTAGGTCCTGAGTTGTTTTCCTCCTCCATGCCTTCCGCCTTGATGTTCTAACATAACCCTTTTTCTGAGAACAGTGTAGCCAGCCATCTATGGACTGAGACCTCTAAAACTTATAAGCCCTAAATAAACTTTTCCTCCTATAAAATTGTTCTTGTAAGGTCTTTTAGTCACAGCAGCAAAAAAGCTGACAAATACTCAAGAAATGTTGAGAAAGAAAAATCAGTGGGATGGGCCTGGATTCAAGAGTGATATTGGTGTTTTGAACCTGCTCCGCAGCACCATTCCCTGAGATAGGGACCAATGGAGAACAGGCTGAGGGCTGATGACTATGCCTTCTGCCTCAGAGGAACTGATGCCTGCACATGGATGTCATGGAAGCAGGTGTGCAAATGGTTCTAGAACTTATAGGAGTATCCTTGAATGGAAACATCAGTAGGGTAGGAAGGACAAGGATCATCTGCGAATAGATTGTGAGTATGGACAAAGCTTCCAAGGGAGAGAATATAGGGTAAAAGGAGAAGAGGGTCTGGGATGGACTTTGAGGAACTGCAAGGTATAATAGACCTTTATTGAGGTATAATAGACCAACAATAAACTGCACATATCAAGATAATGAACATATCCACCATC
Organism: Ictidomys tridecemlineatus; assembly: GCF_052094955.1. NCBI lineage: Eukaryota > Metazoa > Chordata > Mammalia > Rodentia > Sciuridae > Ictidomys > Ictidomys tridecemlineatus. The sequence goes on along the minus strand of NC_135478.1, from coordinate 25,426,133 downwards.
CCCAAAGTTACTTGCTGTTCTTTTGCAATTTCTCTTTTCTTTTTCTCTCCATCTCTGTTCCCAGGTAACCCATGATCTGCCTTCTGTCACTATAGTTTGCGTGTAAGTGGAATAACCCAATAATAATCCATATATAGTCCAATAATCCAGAGTGGTAAGTATTTAAATGGAATAATCCAAATGCCATATCGTTTTTTAAAAATCTTACTTCTTTTATTCAACCTAATTATCTGGAGGTCAATTCATGTCATTCATGTGTCAAAAGTTCGTTACTTTCTTTGTGGCTAAACATTACTTATTCTATGAATATACCACAATTTGTCTACCCATTCACCAATTTATGGACATTCTGGCTATTTTGAATTTCAGATTACCACAAAAAAAGCATCTGTGAATATTGTTAGGTCTTTGTAGGATGTATCTATTATTTCTCATAGGTAAATACTTAGTAATAAATGGCTAAATCATGTGGTGAGTTGATCTTTAAGGGAACTGCCAATCTGTCCTCCAAAGGGGGTGCACCATTTTATATCCCTACCTGCAATGTCAACAGTTCAAATTCTTCCACATTCTCATTAATAGTTGTTGTAGTCAATCTTTTCATTTTAGCCATTTAATTTTAGCCATTCTGAGGGGCATACAGTGATATTTCACTGTGATTTTAATATGCATTTCCCCAGTGGCTAAGAATGGGACTATAACTTTTAGTCACTGGAAGAAGACTGCATCTATACAGGAGAACTAAAGAAGAAGACAAGGATGTAGGAAGAAAATCAAGAAAATATGGCATTATGGACGTCAATAGAGAAATGACTTTAGAGAAAGCAGTCAATAGGATCAAATGATAATAATATGAGGATTGGAAAATTGTTTGGGATTTAATGACATGGAGGTCACTAACACCTTTATCAAAATATGTTCCAGTAGCAATGGAATCCAGTGCTGCCTCCTTCAAATTTTGAGAATGAGTACTATTGAACAGCCTGCTCAGGGCCCCTTCTCCAAGCTCCTGAGGTTAAAGCACCAGCTGGTTCCTGTTGGGACAATTTCAGGTTTCTACTAGGTGTCACAAGTTTGGGAAGCCAAAATTCTGGTCCAGATTTACATAGCAAAGATTTATAGGGCATCTCAGAATCATCACCCCTGGGAGAAAGAGGAAAGAAGCAGGACTAAGAAAGAGAGAAATTAGACTGTGATGCAGTTTCAGCTAAGGCTAGGCCAAACCCACAGGGAGCTCAGAAGCTGAATGGCCCTTCAGCATCACCCCTAGCAGGCAAAGGTGCTGAGCCTTCATTCATTGCATGGACTAGTCATTGGATATGGCCTGCCCCAGGTGTGGTCCGTGGGCTAACTCTTCCTAGCTAAGAGGGTTCCTTTAGAGGTCTAACAGCTGAGTTCTGTCAGAAGGAGCACCCAAGTAGCCTATTCTCTTCCTTTTAAAGGAAGACCTGGTTGGCCCCCTCCAGCATCCCCTACAAGGAGTTTTACCTCTAAGCTTCTAGGATCTCATCACCCCAACCCTTCCCTTGGTCCTCTACCTAGGAATGGAAACTACTTCCTGCAGCTACTCTCTCTAAATTATTGCAGAGCCTCCTTTGTGAGTTATCCATTTTCTAACACCTGTTTAAGCAATTTAACTAGTTAAACTCTCTAGTGCTGTTTTCCTAATAGTCCTCTGCCCAGATGACCCCAATAGTCACAGGAAAGGTAGGGAGAAGTGAGAAGCCCACACTTCTGAGTCTGAGACCTACTTACCAGGTTACACATGACCTGGAAAGGTCAATTTGACCAATACTAGAATGTTTGGTCACATCCCCCCCAACCCAGAGTCATCTGAACATGTGCTCTGTGTCCTCTGTATGAATACCCTGCAGGTGGGAATGTGCCCCAACTCTCAGACTCCTTCTAGCCTCTGGTGGAATCCATTCACTGCATTTCTGCCATACTAATGAATTAAATGGCTCCCTTGTGAGTTGAAAACAGTGTCACAGCATGAGTGCCTGACTTCAGGTAACAGTGACATAGGCTCAGAGATAATTGGGCAGAAAAACAGTATAAGTAGGTATTGTAGGAGCAAGAATGATTTCTTCTATCTTTTCAGACTGCACCAGATCTGATTTCATGTCACACTACCATGCTAGGGAACTAGGTTGGCACATCTTAAGTATAAACAGTTCCTGTCTATTTATCAAGTGTCCAACACATTTATATGTAGTCACACTGGCTTCAGGAGTTGGACTATAATTCCCTGACTCTCGTCCCCAGCATTAAGAAGCAATTAGAATACAGATCCACTTCTGGTATTCAGAGCACATTTTATTGACACAGAAAGACCATGATTCACTTTATTAATCTCATGGGGGAGTTTAGACACTAGTAAGCACCACTCTTGTAGTACACATGAACTTGATCACAAAGAGGAAGCAAACACGTCATAATTACCAAAATCCCACACTGACAATAATGCTTACCCCCCCCCAAAAAAAGTATTAAATACTTTAAATATACAAATCTAAAAATATGTTACAACATTTAACATTAAGATTTAATTTAGTTTTTTTTTAATATGCTTTGCAATCAACTGAATCTCTCCTTCTGATTCCCCAGTTATGTGAAGAAGTCCTTTCATCGCTTCTCCCTCAGACTTTCATCTTCTTCTCCTTTCTTGAGCAGAACGGAGGCTGAACAGATGCCCATAGCCATGACTATGACGCCTGCTCTGCAGCCCTCTTGTGCTGGCTCCGGACGTGGCCCTCCCTGCTGGGGGACACCTCCTTTTGCAGGTTCACTGTACTGGTCTTTCCAACTGTTTCAATCCAGGGATGCTGAAGAACCTGGTGGGCTGTGTAACGCTTTTTGGGATCCACCACCAGCAACCGGCTCACCAGATCTTTGGCAGCTATGAGAATAAGAGAAAGAGAGGGATATTAGAGTAAATCCAGCTGGTTCTGAATTTTTTCCTCCCCGGGAATATAATAAGAACCCCTACATAAATGTTAGTGTCTGGAGACAGCTAGGGAGACTGAGGAACTGAATTTTCATTTCACTTACTTTCAAGCAACCCACATTTATATTTATCCACGTGTGGACAAGGGCTACTGTGTTGATGTCTGTTAGCTCTCTACAGCCTCAGGGCCAGGCCCATCCCTAACATCTGTGCCCTCAGGACAAGAACACAAACAGAGGCTGCAAAACACATATCTATGTAGAGATATAAAAAATGGTGCTGTATATGCATAATAAGAATTGTCATGCATTCCGCTATCATTTATTTCTTTTTTAAAAAAAATCAATAAAATAAAAAAGAAACAAAAAAAATGTTTTAAATCAGACCAACACATTTTTAAATAAAATATGGTCTCTCTATTCCTCAGTTGATAAATATATCTTCATATTGACAAAACTGGGAGGAAAAAAAGGTATGAAGAAATAAAGTAATAAATAGTACAGATTAAAAATCAATTTCATTTCCTGTCCACAACCATGGCTGATTTCTGAGGGATGTGGTGACACCTGATAGGTCAGGTGGCAGAGCGGGAGGACAAAGTATTTCTCTCTGGCCTGCTGGATCTCCCAGCCTGGCCCATGGAGCCTGCTCTTCCAACCACTAGAGGAATAGCATGAGAAGAAAATACATATTTTTTAAAATCTTTCTTAAAGGTTTAAAATCTTGATCTTGCTCAAGATCAGCTGTTCAGCCACCAATCAGTCTTTCCGAACCCTCTGTGCAGCCACCTCTAGAGCACAGGAGCCACGGTTGTCTCCTATCCCACTCACTAAGTTCAACTTTTGCAAATTCCGCCCACAAAGTGCCCCAGTCCCATCCTGACCAGAATGACTCCTTCAAGGTCCTCAGGAGACTCAGAGGTTGAAAGGCAAAATTTAAATTGAGACTTCTCAGACTCTCGTGTTAGCACCGTGGGCTGGCTTGCAGGCTTTTGTATTCTAAGAACACTGTGGTCCAACCGAAGATGGAGACATTCTAGAACTGTTCTATCCACTCATGACAACCGAGCATTTGAAATCAGGCTAGTGAGATGCATACTTATCTACATAAGTATGTAGACATCCAAAGTGTGACCTCATTTGTCCAATTGTATGTGGACAATTGGACCCCCCACCTCAAGCTGTCTCGACACCCTCCAAACAGCCTTCCAGGGCCACCCTTTGGCATGTTAGGAAGAGGCTGAGAGAAGAAGCCTCTCAGACCTTGAAGTGGGCTTGGGCCATTGGTCAGGGAAGAGGCACCTGGGCTCTGGGGGGGCACATCCCCATGGCTGCACAGTCGCCTCACTTTGTGGAGAGGGTATAACCAAAGCAGAGACCGCATAGGAATGGGGACCAGGACAGGAACTACCTATGCGCAAATCTAAGGACCATGCCATATAGGACTTCAGTTCCCAAGTTGCCATGCCTTGCTCCGGTCAAACCCTCACTCCACCTCCAGCAAGCCGCGCCTCTCCTTACCTTATTAAAGGGGAAAATGAAGCTTTCAGGGGGAGTTAGATGCTGGGGATGGAGGCAGTTCAATTAACTAATCTTGGCGGGCATGTTGAGAGCAAGTGGAAAAAACAAAGCCAGCATTCCTATTCTCCTTTCTAAGCCCAAGACTCAAAGACACACAAACCCACAAGTATCCAGTTCTCGATTTTATCAAGGTGGTAACTAGTAGAGACAAATCAGTAGAAACGAGGAGAGAGATTCCATTTGAAATCAGACAGAATTAAAGACCCAAAGGGAGAAAACCCACACATTATCCAGCTCACTGAAAGGCAGTGGAGACCTACACCCCTTACCTTGCAGAGTCCCCAAACTCCTGATGCACCTGCAAGACCCTTAATGATTCACATGTACATCAAGCACCTTCAATTCCTCTGTTGGAAGTACTTCTGGATATAAGATGGCCTTTCCCTTTCCAAATGAGAGTTATGTTTCTGATATTTTTCAGTTTTGAGGTTCTTTAATGGCCTTAAGGAAAATTCAGTTGGTGACCACAACTAATAGGTTTTTTTTTTTTTTCTTTAACTCTCAAAGCAAGTCATGTCTTCAGAGTGCTACATAAACCTTCAGGACACTACTGAGCAAGTAAAGGTGAAGGCACAACAGGTGGACAGCCCAGCTCCATGCCAGGCACTGTGGTGGCCTTGTGTGTGTCTTCTCCCATATTTATCTGAAAACCTCCTTTGAGGTCAGAACCCAGAGGGGATCCCAGCCCCACATCCCCTCCTCTCCCGCAGATGGAAGCTCCTGATCTCACCGTCAGAGATATTGTCCCAGTAAGGGGCAAGGAACTCGAAGTGGCCCAGCTGGATGATGTTAAAGAGCTCGTCCTGGTCCCTCTCGGGGCTGCGGAAGGGAGGGAAGCCACACAGGAGGATGTAGAGGATCACGCCGGCAGCCCACATGTCCACCTCCAGCCCATAACCTGCACCAACAAAGGCAGACACACCAGTCAACCTTAGACCGGACGGGATCCCAGGTGAAGAAACAAATGACAGAGAACTGTGGTTCTACATAGTTGTAAGTCACCGAGGTCCTTAGCTCTCAGTAAGCAAGGGCTGCTTCCAAACACGCGGCTTGGAACCACCCCCTTCAAACAAGGAGTCACACCCATGTTCCTCAAAGTCTGATCCTTGGACCACTGCCACTTTTGTGATCCTTTATGACTAGTCTTTGAGAAAATAAGCACAGAAATTGAAAGCAAATGTGTGGAAACTTACAGAAGTTTGATAAGGTCATAACCTTCAACTAAATGATACATAGACACATCTCAGTGAACAGAACATAGATCAATGCAGATGTTGTCAAACTTAAACGGTACGTCACATGTGGCACAAGCTATACTCTAGCTACACACAGCAAGACCCTTCATAAGTCCACATTGTATTGGAAATTTAAAAACCTAAGCTACACCAAGAATAGTATGGGAATTACTTCTAGCCATCTATTCCTATTCATTACCTTCTCCCTAATTAAAAAAAATACATTGACCTTTTTAATGATTATTATTAAGCATACAAGCATGCATGCACACACACATATGCTTTTTTTTCTTTACATAAAATCAGACATCGCATTGCACTTATCATATGTTATCCCCTATCTCATTCACCTAATATTATATCATGGCATTTCCTATGTAAGAATTTCTTATGAAGAATATAAAAATATCCTCTTCATAAATGTGATTCATAAGTGCTGTCCACATATTGTAATCTATTATTTTCCAATATTTTGACAAGTGTAAGGAATTTTCTGATGAACATCCTTACATACTAAATATTTACACACATCTAATTATATGCTTAAAATAACTTTCTAGAAATGAAATGCACTAAATAATATTTGATACAACTCCCAAAAGTTGTAGCAGGAATATATACACTTTTACTTTTTTTTCCTTTAGAAAAGGAAAATACTTGGAAGCTTTAATGTGGAAGTTAGGTATTCGTTATTAATCCCCGGAGAAAGTGTGTCAAGGCACAAGTATATATTAAGAATATATTAAGGGGCTGGGGTTGTGGCTCAATGGTACAGCACTTGTCACACATGTGTGAGACACTGGGTTCAATCCTCAGCACCACATTTAAAAAAAAAATAAGTGTTTTGTGTCAATCTACAACTAAAAATTTAAATATATATTAAGGAGCTGGGCATGGTGGCACATGCCTATAATCCCAGTGGCTCAGGAGGCTGGGCAGGAGGATGGAGAGTTCAAAGCCAGCCTCAGCAAAAGCAAGGAACTAAGCAAATAAGTGAGACCCTGTCTCTAAATAAGATACAAAATAGGGCTCCAGATGTGGCTGAGTGGTTGAGTGTCCCTGAGTTCAATCCCCAGTACCCCCTCCAAAAATAAGAATATATTAAGGGCCTAAGTCATTAATGATAACTTTTTGCCAGTTTTGATGGCATCTGCTCAGTTCTCAACCATCTTTCACTCTTGGTGGAGACTGATCTGCTGGGCCTCCCCATCATCTTGCAGTCTGCCCTTGGTTTCTGTAACACTGCCCTTTCCTGATCCTCTGCCTGCCTCCAGGCAGCCCAGTCCTCTGCCAACTCCTCCTTCTTTCTCTCATGCCAGAATGCTTGACCTTCCTCAAGAATCCATGCTTTGCTGTCCTCTGGCATCACTGAGGGGCTCACTGGCTCCCCAGTTCAGCCACCATTTTCATGAGTCTCAAAACCACATGCCCATCCCATGCCCCACCCTCCTTGCCAAGTGGATGGTTCCGTGTATCCATCCCAATACAACGTCGAGCACACTACAATGTCACTGAACACACTACAATGTTAGTGTGTTCAAAATTTAACTCAGCCCATCCCTCAATCTCCCAAAAGAGCTTTTCCTTCTGACACCTGTTTTAGTTGATGTCATCACCAATATTTGGTTTCCCCACAAGTTCATGTTGTCTGTTTGCTTTTATCCAGTTCTTCAATGTTTCCATTCAAATATCTATGTCCGTTAGTATTTTCCTGTCCAATTTAAATCAGTTACCATATGAACCACATTTAAAACCAATTTTAAACCAATTACCATAAGAGGCACATTCCAGTGGCTACTCTGCTGGACTTTCCAAGTTTAAACACCTTCCAGTTTGCGGTGACCTAGACTCAGTCTACTCAACCAAATGTACCTCTCTCAAGTCTACTGAGGTATCTTCTCAATAACTCTATTACCCAACCTTGTACATTGTTATAGTATCGTCTAAGTTTCCCTGGTGCCTCTGTTGCTAAGAAACCACTCCTCCCTTCTCCCTACCACCATACCTACAACCCATCCAGGGCCTTTCCATCTTACCTAAGAGGTAAACTCTTCTTCTAGAGTGCCACACGAGTTCAACATTCATCCACATATGAAGAGTCATATAATAATTATTTCCTTTTTATATATTTTGCAGACTATCTTGCTAAAACAGTTCATTAGGCCCTCACACAATATGCAAAGAGGTAACAAATATTCATGGAGTTTGAATTGGGTCCCTTTTTCCTTTAAAGGTAAAGGTTGATGAGGAAATTTTTAAACCAAATACGATAGATTTCTTCCAGTTCTGTCCCTTTAGAGGTAGCCTTGGGTCAACTGAAAAATGGCCTTGTTTGATTCACATTCTCTACCATCTGTCATCTTACTGTCCTGCCTAGACACACACACATACACGCACTTGCGTGCACACACACACACACCTGTCCTCTGTAACAAGGGCAGCCCTGGTGAGGAAAAAGTTCTCCTGCCTAGTCAAGGAAGCCATATTCGAAAATACTAAATACTAAAAATAAGACATTTGTTAGTAGGAGAGCTGAAGTCCCACAGAGCAATGTGTAACACTTACCTTTCTCAGAAAGAATTTCAGGAGCTACATAAGTCGGAGTCCCACACACAGTAAATATAGGTCTCACCACATGCTTTGCAAGGCCAAAATCAGCCAGTTTCAAGGTGGTAGATTTGTCCTCATTTCGCTGAACCTGTAAGAAACCAAAATCTCCAAACCATTAAAACTGTGATGAGAACTAAGGAATACTGATGAGACAACAAGTGTGCAAGGTCAAGGCAGGCAAAAAGTAAACCTACACAAACTCGAGTTCAGCCAACTCTGACAAATCATCCAACTTGACACGTGCTCACATTTTCAACTAAAAAAACAAATGAGATTTATTGTTCCATCTACCAACATGGTAGACAAATGCAGTTATTTAAATTTTTTAATTAAATTCAGTCTTTCTGCTGCACTGGGAACATTGCGGTTCCCCAATAGTGCACTGTGGCTTGTGGCTACCATATTGGATAGTGCAGATATACACAACATTTCCATCATTACAGACAGTTCTTTTGGGAAGCATTGGAACAAAGATCAATGATACTTTGAGCACAGACTAGCTTTTGTAGAAATTATAAAAAGCCTGTGGGTACACAAAGGATGGACAGAAGTAGGGGAGAACTGGATATCAGAATGAACAAGTAAGCAAATAGTAGAAAAGGGATATAAAATACATGTCCTAATTGGGAGACAGGGGAGTCTTAAGAATCAAACATGCCAGGAATCTTTGAATAATTCTAAGTCCAAGATTGGCAGCTAATAGTTTTGGACAAATCTCTTTACTAATCTGACCCTCTGTTTCATTCATTAAAAGGAAGGAGCAGATCATAATTTCCAGCAAATACGATCATGTCAGGAATTCCACTCAATGTCTCTGATCCATCTAGAAAAATGTTTGGCCTAAGATGACAAATAAATATTGGGTCTTAACTTAGAAGAAAAGAATCTGAAGAGGTAAACCTAACAAGCATTTAGGTCACTATGCAAGAAATAATTAAACTAAAAATATATATTTTACATTCTAAAAAAAAAAAAAGAAAATAAACAAACAATGGAAAGGCAACCCAGCAAATCTTGCTGCATGTTCAGGATGTACTATGGAAGTAGTTTCCACCTGGGGAGAAAAGTTAAATAATTGATGCAAATCAAAACTCCAGCCTCCTTCCATACTAACTGGTACCTACACAATCAGATCAAAGATCTGCCTATATCTCATCACAGAATCTGATTGCTTTGGACCAATGGTGAACTCAACACACAGATCCTTATGTGAAAATATTCTGTGATAAACCTGGGAAATTTTATCCAAGTAAGAGACTTACTGGTGCCACCAGACATATAAGAGAAATTACCAACTTGTCTGCAGGCACACATCCTCACATCCCTTTTGGAACTGAAGCAAAGGCTCCCTAGGGCCCTAGAAGCATTTGTGGCAGGAGGACAATGGCACTCTGGTTTTCCCTGTGCCTCGTGAGCCATGGGCAACACCCAGCAATGGGGGGTGAAACGGCCATCCTGGCCAGAATCAGTTCTCTGCATTTGCTCTGGTTCCTGTCAGTGAGCTGACATCTCTATAAGCAGCATGTGTCTTAATTACTGAGCTTGAGTCATCACTGCACCATCTAATCAATGTCTCCATAATTGACCAGACCAAATGGAAAGTCATAGATTTAGAAATAAAACACAACTCTGCAAATAGAGACAGACGTAGCCCAGTAGGAGACAACAGAATCATTTAGACTAGAAAATCTAGTTTGGAGGGGAAGAAAAACAAAATAGTGTAATGCCTAAAATTGCCAGATGGATCATTGATGTTAATGACATTTGCTGGGTAACTACTGTTACCCATCCATCCTGTGGAGAGCGACGATTTGAATCATGGCCTCTGACTCTCTCTTGAGTAGGTCAAGATGGCCTGGTTGCTATGACAACAATGGTCTGAGGAAACTGTGCAAAGGTTCAGAGTTATCAGTCAAGGACTTGAGTTCAGATACCGACTCCCAGGGCAGAGAATTCTGAGCAAAGCAAAATGACCTTAATGTCTTGCCAGGCCTATATCCCTCAGATTGCCTGTTTTGCCAGAACTTTCCCACAAATAACCTTTGGATGAAATCTAGATCATAAACATGCTGAGCTAGCTCTGGGTTACTGTATCTCCATCAGAGAGCAATGTCCCATCTGGCCCCATTTTTTTCTCTCTATGTGTGTTCTGTCTGTCTTTTCTTCGTTCCCCATTGACCCTCATCCGATATCTTCTGAATTAATAGTCACAACTCAGAGAAAGATGAGAGGGGTGCAGCAATGACCCTCAAAAATATTTGTAAATATTCCCAACCAAATGATCAGCATTTGATCCTACCAAAATAAGGTGTGTGTTCCTATTGCAAAATAACTGAAATACTCCCTTCCTCGTGGAAGCCCCCAATTCCGCTGAGCCAGTACCAGCAAGAGATTAGATGTTTTGGAAACCCAGACTTTTACTTTGAAAATGTATTATGTTAAATGTCCAGATGCCATTGAATACATTTTCAAAATGTCAAATCTGTTTTTAAGATACTGAATAGGCTTAACTGAAAATATATTATGCCTCCTCTTTCCTTTCCCTTTAGGTCACAAGATCACCCCCATAGCATCCACCAGGGCATGTGCAGGATCTAGAGGTTTAAGATGAATGTTTGTCTCTTCCCCAAAGTGTTTTCCATTCTTCTCCAACTTGTTCCATCAGGAGTGATAATTCTTCAGTGCTGTCATTTACTTCACCTCTGTAAGCAGCCTAATTACATTTAAGAATCCTGTGCTGATTGTGAATCTCTTGGTTTGGTTTTCGCTTTTCCACAGACATCTTACATCCCTGGCTTCAGAACACTTCCTGTCTTATGCCTTGAAATTAAATGAGTGATGTCCTCCTGGAATCATTTTCCTCCCAGATTCTATGAGAGTCCCCCTCCACAGAGGAGGTGCATCCCATGTTGATTCAGAATTTCCGCCCCCCACCTCTGTTTTCTAAATCTACCCTCCAGGGCAACGGTGAACAAGAACAGGTCCTTTCCAAAGATGGAAAACAAGTACCATGACCCCCAGCACCACCAGCTCACCTTTTTTTTTTCTTCTCTGAGTTAGCATCGCAGGATCCCCCAGATAATCTTTGGAGGATCGACTTCTCTGACCATCATCCCCTCTCTCAAGGCATCACTTGGTAGCTTATTAGAAATCTCAGTCACCCAGATCCACTCACACAAAATCAGCATCTCTGTAAGATCCCAAAGGGATTCACATGCACAGTCATGTTCTGGGATATCCTCATGCCAACGTGCCTCTTTTGGCCACAAATGCCCAGAATTGAATGCCACACACCAGATGAGATTCCATCAGGGTGGTGAGCCTCAGACATCCCAGCTGACCAATCAGTGGGTGGCCACTGGGGCATCCAAAGACCTCAATAAATGTCCCACTCCAATGCCTCCACTTCGGAAAGCCTTCCTGGACTTTCCTGGGCATGGTGGTGGTCCTGCTTGGAGCCCCCTGCCACACATCTTACCTTGCCCTCACCCGACACACCCCTGCCTCTATCTTCTGGTTTAGCTAAACTCACTATTTCTGGGTCATGTTTCTGCTGGGGCTGTTGGAGGCTACCTTTAACTTCCCAGGGTGTAGGGATTGCTTCATACAGCGTCATGACTGTGGCCTGTCTGTTTCCAGCCACACCAAAGTGTCCTGCTCAGAATCCAAGTGATCTGTACTACTGACATAAGCATGCAGATAACTCATCTCTAAATACAATTTAAAGCCTCAAGAGGAATCTTCATTGTTCTGAAGGATTAGCCTCCACTCTGTCCTTCCATGGCACATCAATTTAAATATGATCTTGCAAATTTTTTTCCACTTCTGAACAGAAGATGGCAGCAGAGTATATACCAAACATCACACGCTGCCTTAGGAGGACCCTGCTCAAGCTGATTATCTTTGCTAACTTCTTACTTGATCCTTCATGGTTCTTTTAACCCTTTCCTTCCAAGGTTCATTTTCAACTAGACACAAGAACTAAAATATCTTGGAAACCAAATCACATTAAAATGCCAATGCCTGAAATCAATTCATATTCTAGCAGTAAAAGACAACGTAATCAAAAAATGGCTGAAAAAATCAGTAGGAGCAACATCTTCCCAGGGACCCGTCATATGGATAGCCTATGATGTGACCTGGAGACCTACATATCACACCAGCTTTTTTATGAATTAACATCTCATATTCATTCGGCAAATATCAATTAGATGCCAAGCACATGCCAGGCACTGCTGTAGATATTGAGAATAGCTGGGTACAGTGGCGCACACCTGTAATCCCAGCGGCTTGGGAGGCTGAGGCAGGAGGATCACAAGTTCAAAGCCAGCCTTAGCAATGGTGAGGTGCTTAGCAACTCAGTGAGACCTTGTTTCTAAATAAAATATAGAAAAGGGCTGGGGATGTGGCTCAGTGGTTAAGCGTCCCTGGGTGCAATCTCCTGCACCACCCCCCCTAAAAAAAATAGAACAGTGAATAAAACAGACAATGTTCTTGCTTTAGGATGCTTTCTTTCTACTTATAAATAATATTTAATTAAATAGGTGATGTCAGGCAGTGATGAATATTGAGAAAAAGTGGGATAAAGCTTATGTTGTCTAGAATAGTGTCCACTAAGCACATGTGGCTATTTATGTTTAAATAAAATTTAAAGTCCAGTACCTTAGACACACAAGGCATATTTCAAATGTTCATGGTGCTACCAGACATTGGATTTCAGCAATAACATGAAAAAGACACAGGACATTTCCATCATCACAGAAAGTTCTACTGGACCGTGTAGGCACAGGCAGTAGCAGGGACTGAAATTTTAAACAGGGTGGTTTAAGGAAGGACCCCCTGAGGAAGTGAAAGAAGTTGGGGTGAGTTTTCAGATAGAGGAAATAGCAAGTGCAAAGGCTCAGGAACAGCAAGTGGGGTGGAGCAGAGCAAATGGGGGGATGAGAGGTCAGAGAGGAGCCTTAAAAGGAAGACCGGGGCCACATTATGCAGGACCTTCTGGGTCATGGAAATGAACTTGACTCATTCCCTGTGGCATGAATCCAGTGGCAGCTGCAAGCATGTCAGTCACCATGATGTACTCTTTCTAACTCATTATCTAGTTCAGAGGTGGCCAGTCCTGCAGAACACTGAACTGTGGGGTGCTTCCTGGGGGGTCAAATCTGCTAATCTCGTATTCCACAGCACATTTTACATCACCGCCAAGTTGTCTGATTGGATGAGAATCTCAAACTCAAGATGCTGAAAACATCACTCTGACCCTGCTCCTCTCCCTGAATTCCCCAACCTGAGAATGGCTCCATCATCACATAAAGATATCAAAAGATATCACACCTCAACTTAAAAAGACACAACCCACATTTTCTCTACATCCCCCTCAGCTACTGGACCATTTCTATAATCTCCTTTCCATGTACACACACACACACACACACACACACACACACACACACACACACACACACCCTTGCAACAAGATGCAACCTACAGTTTTCCACATTCCATTCTGTCCCTTCAGATGACCATTTCTCTCTGCTCACCTCTGTGCCCCAAGACCAAGCCACCACCACCTCCTGCTGGAGTCCAGCAAGGAAAGGAGCCCACCCCAGCTATGGCAGAGGGCTCCTCACCCCTGACCCTCACATGAGCTTGAACACAGGGGACTTCGGGAAGGAGACAAAACAGAACTAGGGGATGCGTGTTGAGGCAGTCAGACAGGTAGATCTCAGATCTCAGAGGCTTGCAGAAAAGATTCACTGAGCTGCTCCCTCAGAATAAGGGCATTTTCGAGACACTTAATCTTGGATCCTCAGATGGCTCACAAAAGTACGCTCTTAGATGAAAACTCACACAAACACAGGCATTAAGAGAGCAATAATGCTGGTGGGACTGCAAATGGGTGCAACCACCATGAAAAGCAGTATGGAGATTCCTCAGAAAACTCAGAATGGAACCACCATTTTGATCCAGCTATCCCACTCCTTGATTTCTTTTCTTTTTTTTTTTTTTTTTTTTTTTTGCATTTTAAGACAAATATTCTTTTATTTCTGTTAAACTGAATATACAATTATTGTTCCCTAGGCAACCAACTTTTGCTTATAACTACAATTTCACGTTAACAAAACACAGACAGTGAAAAGACAACTTTGACTGTGAAGATCTAATTACAATAATAAATAAAATAATTTATACAAGTTTTTTTTTTGGTGACTTTTCTATGGGGGTCATATTCATTAAAGCCCTAGAGGCTAGTTTTGGCTTAACCCTTCTCTAGTAGGAATGACTCTTGATTTATTTCCTTTTGTTACAGAAGCAAATTTTATTTTGTTTTTAAAAATTGCTGGAGAGGGAGCAGTTATATTGTACCTCCACCAGTTAGTGCACTAACCTGTGAATGGCAAACTCTGATACCCCCTCAAATATTTTCTGGATAGTCTATGTTGTAAAACATGTAATAAACAGTCATGGTATTGGGGATATTATCTCTTTCCATATTTGGTTTAATTTTACTTCAAAGTGCTAACTCTGTAAACTAATAACAGTGGTTTCTGATGAGGGGGTGAAAACTGCTTAGTTACCAGTGGGTTGTTTACTACTCTTACCCATATTCCCTTTAAAAGTAATAAAAAACCTGTAGTGAATTTTCTTGACTCTAATGCTGCCCTCTTTACCCTGCCTGAACCAGCTCCCACTGCCAGCAATGGGTTAACCAAAAGTAACCGCAACACAATTATCTTAGGTCGATTTCTATCCAAAGGACTTAAAATCAGCATACTACAGTCAATGCAGCCACATCAATGTTTATAGCAGTTCAATTCAAAATAGCTAAACTATGGAACTAACCTAGGTGTCCTTCAATAAATGAATGGATAAAGAAAATATGGTATATATATACTCAATGGGATATTACTCAGCTTTAAAGAAGAATGAAATTCTGGCATTTGACAGTAAATGGATGGAGTTGTAGAATATCATTCTAAGTGACATAAGCCAATACCAAAGAACCAAAGACTGAACGTTGTCTCTAATATGTGGATGCTAATTCACAATAAGGGTGAGGAGGCACTAGGGAAGAATAGAGTTACTTAGATTAGGTAGAGGGGAGTGAAGGGAGGGGAGAAGAAGGAATGTGGGGATAGGAAGGATAGTAGAATGAAACAGACGTTATTACTTTATATACATATATGACTGCATGACCAATGTGATTCTACAACGTGTACAACCAGAAAAATGAGAAATTATACCCCATCTATGGGTGATACATCAAAGCACATAAATGCATTCTACTGTCATGTATAACTAATTAAAACAAATACATATTTTTATAAAAGAGAGCAATAAGGAATTGGTGTTATTAATCTTAACTAAATAACCTGAACTAAAGGCCTGTCTCATTGTGTTTTTCTTTAGTGACCTCATGTTATTGCTGAGATCCATGTTTCCTGAATTTATTAAGTATAGCCTAACTATATATACTTTATGGTTATTATCAATTTTTAATTAATTTGATCAGTATATAAAAATACCCATGATTCTTAGGCCATTAATGACAGGTCAAGGACACCTCTGTCTCAGAAGCTCAGGGGAAAGGAGATTGAAACTGGAGCTGGTAGAAGCTTTGCTGATCAGGGAGAAATGTGTATGACCAAACAAATAGCAGCAAGGATCACTGAGTCCTTCTTGCCTATCAAAGTAGAAGTAGAAAAAGAACTCAGGGAGTTGAGATCAGCACATCGATTCAGCACGTCTGCTTTGGAGGGAGAACGGACAAGGACTGTATCTGGCTGTTGTCTATCCTACTAGGTTTTCCTTGCCCTTGAGGACAGCAGTCAGTGCCCTATCCTATCTGTACTCAGCAGCTAAACGTCTGGACAAGTCTGTCCTTCCTGAAATCAATAAGAGGCCAGCAAGAGGGTATCACCTTGTCCTCAACCAAGCCGTGACCTGTCCCCACCACCCTGCCACCATTTCTCCTGGATTTGGATGGTCTTCTAGCACTCCAGAGCTATAACAGCTGGGCTGAGGGCAGAATATGGGTTAGGGAAATGAGCACTCTGCAGGTCAGATAAGGGGCAGCAGCCTGCCCACCCTTCTCATTCCTTTCAGTCCCGTTTCCAGAATAAGAGCCTACCCTCTTTTGCCCTTGTTCTGGGAGGGAGGGATTTTCTTAAATGACTGTGCTCACACGCCTGACATCCTTTGATCCCTTCCCCCATCGGCTCACCCAACTCTCTTTGCTGGATATGATTTCTCAGCCACTGGCTATAAATAACCTGGCCTGTCCACTTCCTGTCCTGAGTGAACTGGTCTGAGCAGCATCACTTAAGCTTCTGTTTGCCTCCTCCCCTTCTTCCCCAGGGCCTAGCCAACACCAGCAAGCAGATTCTAACCTCTTCAAGAAACACACTGGCAGAAGAAGCAATTAACATGGATATTTCTGCAAGCTGGAAAAATCTCATAATTAAAACTTCTTTTGTGAGATCTCAGGAGTCCAAATAACCCTAAGGGAAGAGGAACACTAGCATCTTATCAGAAATGTGATGGGTAGAAACAGATGAACTTGGCAATATAGGCCTAAAATTTTACTCTTGGGCCTAATTATCAGACGGAGATATTTCTGTTGATTAAAACAATGTGATATGCTTGCTATATTTGTTAAGATCTCTTAGCACATTCAGAAAACTTCTAAAAGCAGTGGCAGTTACCATTGACCACATAATCAAAAGTTAGTTCTCACATAATCACTTTCCCAAGCAAAAGACAGGTCTCAATAGAGACAGCAGCCACATATTAAAGGAAGAAAGGGTTTGGTGAGATGAATGCATAAAGAAAATGTGGGATATATACACAATAGAGTTTTACTCAGCCATAAAGAAAAATGAAAGTATGGCATTTGCAGGAAAATGGTTGAAACCTGAGAACATTATGTTAAGCGAAGTAAGCCAAACTCAGAAGGTCAAGAGTCATGTGTTTTGTCTCATATGTGGAAACCAGAGAGAAAAAAGGAAAAGAAAGGTTGGGGTTTGGGGGATTTCATAAAAATCAAAAGGAGATCACTAGAGGACAAGGACCAAGAGGTGGGATGTGGAGAGGGAGAGTGCTAGGGAGTGATACTGGTCAAATTATATTCTTATATTATGTGCATGTACAAATATGTAACAACAAATCCCACCATATGTACAACTATAATGCACCAATAAAAAATGTGAAAAGAGAAAAAAAAATTTAAAGGATTCATCGAATACAAATCAAAGCAACTGAAGAACATGAACTGATACACAGTAATTACCATAGTGATATATATTAATACGTCATCTTGGAAAAAAATTTTGCAATATCATTATCATATGTGCAAGCTTAGAGAGGACAGCTTTCTAAACAAAGACATCTGCCAATTGTCAAATCCAACATTATCTTCATCTGTCTAAAAAAATCAGAAAGCACAACATCAGATAACATTTATATTCCTGATCACAATATGTTGAACTTTTCATCCAGAAAAAGGACAAACATGTTTTATTTTGATAAATAAAACCTGACACACTACCCACAGGAGACCAAATATATTAACCCTTCCTTCTAAAGATGGCTCAAAGCCGGGCACAGTGGTGCATGCCTATAATCCCAGCAGCTTGGGAGGCTGAGGCAGGAGGATCTTGAGTTCAAAGTCAGCCTCAGCAACTTAGCAAGACCATAAGCAACCCAGTGAGTCCCTGTCTCTAAATAAAATACATTTTTAAAAAGGTCTGGGGATGTTGCTCGGTGGTTGAGTTGAGTGCCCCTGAGTTCAATCCCTAATACCAAAATAACAATAATAATAATAATAATAATAATAATAATAAGTGGCTCAAATCTGTAGCTTTCTGCAGTCTCTGCAGAAGACATACCATCATACATACAAAAATTTGTTTGAAAAACAGTAGACTTTCTTCAAAATCAGAAAAGAGAAAAAGGTCTAAATATCAATTAAGATCAATACTAATCAATATCTCATGTTGGACTGAAAAATAATAAGGAGATTTGCAAACTGCAGAATAGCAGTTTGCAAATCCCTTTCTCTCTCTCTCTCTCTCTCTCTCTCTCTCTCTCTCTCTTTCTCTCTCTCTCTCTCTCTCTCACACACACACACACACACACACACACACCATTGCCCCAAACCACTAAAAGCATATATGTACTAATATTTAAGTCCATGAAGAATTGCCAAAAATCTTTTCAGAGGCAATCAGCTCGTCCATATTAAACATTCCTTACAGTGCTCCTACTTCTTGCAGCAAACTCCTTTGTGCCATCTACACCCATCCATTTAAAATTGTTGGCAAAGTCCCTTCCCACAAGTAAGAGCCTGGATTGCCCAAGAGATGGGCCCAGCCATGGGTTTCAGGAGCTTGTTAGAAAATACAAGCTTAGCTAATTGTCCCCAAAAGAAAACAGTCTTCTAGGGCAAAGGATCTTGTTCCACATATTTGAGAACTTGTGTAACTGTGATAATGCTTTAGGAGGCACATGGCCAAAATGTTCAGCTCATGGGACCTCCTCATGCCTCTAATCAGAGTCTTTCCTGCTTTAACAATTTGGTGGAAACAGCATTCATTTATTTAAAACACACATTCACACATATGCATCTCTGTTGCAATTCCAAAGATCACAATAAAAAGTTCATAGCACATTAAAAAAAAAAAAAACATGAGCTCAGGCACAGAACAAAAATACAGAGATAATTTTAAAAAATGAGTTAAGGAAGGACATCTAGTTAATGCAAAAAAAAAAAAAAATCCTACCAGAGTATTATTTGAGGGTAATTCAGACCACTCAGGCACCTAGCCAAATTACTTTGGCAATTTTGAAAATTGAGCAAAAACAAGATTGCTTGACTCTGTGGTCAACATAGACCTCATTTTGCCAAGTAATTAGCTTGATTCACTCTGTGTTTTAGTCTGCTTGCGGAAACAGTTTAAGACTGGTTCATGTGCTGGAGTTACATTTGCAGGCCTGGTCTACCGCTGAAAATTCAAGGAAACCAGCTACACCTCTGCATCCTCCCTGCCCCCAAAGAGGGCTCACTGAAATCATTTTGTCTCCATTTGCGATTGCTTTGTCTGCAGCAATATGGCTTTCGGTGCTTCCTGTGATAGCTACCTTGACATCAGAGTTGTTTTCAATGTGATGATAATGACAGCAGCTGTCACTAGTGAACCGCTGGCTATCTCCCAGGTGGTGTGCTATGATTGTTATTCATCCATCCAACCCGTGTTTATTTATTAAATGTCTACCATGTGACAAAACTGTTCAGGTTTCAGGGTATAGTCTGAATAAAACAGAGCCTCTGCGGTCCTGGAACTTTCTTCCCAATAAGAGAAAGAAAACAGAAAAGTAAAGAATGTTTCAGGTGGTGGTCAGGGCTATGAGGAAGACAGAGGGGAGACAGGGAGGTCAGTGGCAATGAGCAAGGGGATCGGGGAGGGAGGAGAGGAAGGAGAGGGAAGTTACTGGGGAATGAGAGTGATCAAATTATGTGCATGTAAAAATGTGGCATAATGAAGACCACTCTTCTATAGAGTTAAAATATACCAATAAAAATTAAAATAGAAGAAATTTAAAAATTTAAATTAAAAAAAAAAAGTGGACTGCAGATGCCAGATGGTGACCCTGTGACGCTGCTACCCTGACAAAGACTTCCAGGGAAACACTTTTGGTCAAACCTGCAGGGCTTATCAACTCACTGCAGAGGGGAGAATGCACCATTGGGGCCTGGCATCTAAGCAAGAGGGTGTTCAAAGGACCTATCATGATACTGGGCTGTGTTACATGATTTGGAGGAAAGTTCAAGAAAGCAGGTGTTTGCTCTGGATAGTGTCAGGAGGTAGGAATCATTCTAGGGTGGGGTACCTTAACAATTCCCATTTGGAGGTGGGAGGAAGGAGGCAAGGCAGCCTCTGATATTAGACAATAGCAGAGCTGGGAACAATGGCACATGCCTGTAATGCCAGCAGCTCAGGAGGCTGAGGCAGGAGGATGGTGAGTTCAAAGCCAGCCTCAGCAAAAACAAGGCGTTAAGCAACTCAGTGAGACCCTGTCTCTCAATAAAATGCAAACTAGAGCTGGGGATGTGGCTCAGTGGTTGAGTGCCCCTGAGTTCAATCCCCAATACCAAAAAAAAAAAAAAAAAAAAAGAGTAAACTGGGCTCAGAGGCTCAGAGAGGTAAGGGGCTGATCTCAAATTGAGTAACTAAGAAAGCCAAGATTCAAACCCAGGGTATCTAACTCCAGGGTCAGCCCTTTACCACTCCACACACACAGACACCTGCAAAATATTATCCCCTTAGAATTCCTTGGCAAAGTATTATCCTCAAAAGGGCCATAGGAAGGGTCTCAGTGGGAAATCAGTCAATGGTAGGCACCAAGCCTGGGCGGAAGTTTCCACCGTGGACGAGAGGATGTGCAAAAGGTCAGGAAATTAAGTCTGCAGGGTCATCATCAAAGCAAACTTTTTTCTCTCAGGGATGAAAAAAAAAAACAGTTTTCATTTATTAAATTGCAATGTTTATTTTTCAGTACTTTCGTCAAAACCAATTTATCTCAGCCACGTAGGAACTCTAACTAAAGTTTTAAATATTGGAACAAGTATGCTAAAATAACATAAAAGTCAAGTATGTAAAGGTAAAAGGATATGAAGCAATTCATATTTATTTTTAAAAATTCATTTAAAAAAAAAAACTATCCCACAGCAGCAAAAAAAAAAATGAGGCTTACCAGGAGGTTTTCCGGCTTGAGGTCCCGGTGGACGATATTCTTGTCGTGCAGGTGGACCAGGGCTTTACATAAGTCCATGATCATGAGGGCAGCATCAGGCTCCGGAAACTTCACACTTTCTATGATGGCATCAAAAAGGTCCCCTCCCTGCACATACTCCATGATCAGGTAGATTTCCGTTTCCGTTTCATAGACCTCATGCAATTTCACTATGTTGGGGTGAGAGAGGCTCTGGATGATTAAGATCTCGCTGTCAACTATGTCCTCCTTACCCTTGAGTTTGGACTTGTCAATAATCTTCATGGCATAGGCCTGCCGGGTCTCCCGGTGCCTGCACTCCTTCACCACGGCGAAATTCCCATCCCCGATGACCCGGCCCGTCTCATAGTGCTTCTCCACGTGTGCTGAGATGATGCCCCCGGGTCGCAGCTTCCGGCCACTGGGCCGTTCTGGCTTGTTCTCTTCTGGCCTTGTCTTGGGCTCCTTCTCTACCCTACCAGGGGTCTCATCTCTGAGAGCCACCTTTCTCCCTCCTGACGCACCTGGCTTCTTCTCCCTCTCTGCCTCCTTCTCAGCATCAGCCTGGGGCTCTCTCAGGAGCCAGCTACCCTGCTTGCTCCTGCAGACGTGCTTGGCATCTTTCTTCACATCCCTCTGCCCCTCTTCTGCAGCTGGTGCACTCTCCACAACGTCCTTCTTGGCCTTGGTTGCCCCCCGATGGTGGCTTTCCTGATCCTCTGGGTCTCTGTCTGCTTTCTTGTCTGGGTTCTTGCCGGGTCTCCTCAGCTCTTGAGTGGGATTCCTGGGGCTGTTCCTGTGGCTGTCACCTCTCCACCCTTCCTCCCCGCCCACAGGGTTTGCCTCGGGAGACCTCCGGCAGCTTCTCGTCCTCACCAGCTTGTCCACGTGGTACTTTGGGCACTTGCCCATGTCCAGCTCGCTGGTCCCCAGGGACAGCCTCTCCCGCTCCAGGCTCTGCTGGATCTCCCTCTCTCGCTTGCACTTCTCACACCTGATGATCTCCCCGGAGGTCTTCTCGATCTCCACCCCCAGGTGCTTCTCCCCACTGCCATTCCTCTCTTCCAGAGTAGTTTCCCTGGGTGGCTTGCCGCCCGCTTCAGACTCTTGTTTTCCCCTCGCCCACTTCTTCTGGGCCCTCACCTGGTCCTCCAGCACCAGCTCCTGGGGGCACTTCCCCTGGTGCCCAATGGCTGTCTTGCTCCGGGCAGCCTCACCGCTGCTCCCGGTCTCCCCACAGTGGTGACCCCCTTTCAGAGTCTTGCCATAAAGTCTGCTTCTTAGCCTTGGAGAAGGGACCCGGCTGTGCTGGGTCAATGTCAGGGTCCGGTTTTTGTTAGGATACAGCTCTTCTATAGCCACCTGAATGCTCTTCAGTGTCAAGGGTTCTTTGCCCACGGCTATGAAAGCATCCCCTTCCCTGAAGAAATCAGAGACACTCCTGATTTCCCTGCCCTTCAGGTTAAACAGTTTTCTCACACGATCATTCTTCCACCTGGGAAAGCCCAAGGCTTCGGAGATGTCTGCTATGAGCTGCTCGAACGTCTGCACCGACCGCCTGTTGAGGAGCAGGGTGACCTTGCGGAGGGGCTGCCCGCCCAGCTTCACCACGGTCACCACCCTGGGCTTCAGGGGGCTGTTCTCAGCCTGGACCGAATGAAGACCATTCTGGGGGCTGAACATGGGCATGACAGAACCTCGAGCTCCCAAGAATGGTTTCTCTGGGTTTCCTCGGCCAGGAGGCAGCCAGGTGCCCTGCAGCCTTCTCTCTGTGATTTTCGAGCTTAAATATTTCAGAGAATGATCACATAGGCCTCGGTGACCTGCAACAGAAAAAAAGACCATTGCACATCAGTCGAGGTGGGTTCAAAGAGCGCTCAGACTCCACCAGCCTTACTAAAGATTCTTATTCTACTATGATAGCTTATACGTGTGGTCTCTGGGGGTCCCACTTGAAATGATGGAGTCCTTATATACCTTATGTCTCATCCCCAGTCTTCTCTATGAGAGACCAGCAATGCAGAATAGAGTTAGCACTGGGCTGCGGAGACTCCTACAGCCTCTTAGTGACCCACTTCCCAGAGTAGCCACACATTGAGGGCCTTCTAGGGGCGGGGGTTGGCTCTATGCATACAACCCCAGCTTCCCCAAAATGAGTGGGCTTCAGGGACCTAGACTAAGACACTAGACCCAAGCCACAGGAACATCCTGGAAAATTATGGATGTTCACTATGGCAGATACACCTGCCTCTTTGCAGTTTTCCCAGCTAGATTTTCAGTTCACTCGGCTAAGGCAACAGGGGAAGTGGTTTTGGTCACAAGGTTTGAGTCAGACCCAGATTTTAATCCTGAAATGGCCACTGACTACGATGTGAACCTGGGCAAATCACTTTTGTTTCAGTTGTTTCACCCAAAAAGCAGGAACAATAACATCTTCCTCCCAGGATTTTGTGAAGAGTACGTAAGAAAATGATTATAGTTCCCTTAACACAGTGCTTGACACACAAGTGAGGACACAGTAATTGCCAGTTATCAAGATGTTCCTTATAACCTTAATATCTATTGTGTATTATAATTTCATTTAACCAGTGACATTACTGATAAAGCAAAAGTCTATAGTGCACAGCCTTGCCTAGCATCATGAGAAATGCTAGACCTGATGTGGTGGGTATTTCTTACTCTTAATTGGGATGATCTTGCATTAGACATTGGCAAAATAAAATTAAAGGAGGCTTTTCGATCTAAGTTTAGAAACTTCTTTCTCTGGATGGTTTTTTCCCTCCACTTATTAAAATAAGAAAAGGAGTTGGGTGTGTAGTTCAATGGTAGAACACGTGCTTTAGCATGTGCAAGACCCTGGATTTCAGTACTGGAGAGAGAGGGGGGGGAACCAAAGACTTATTAATATTCACAGCTTAAATAATGAGAATTTACATGAATAAAAAAAGATTTCAGATTTCCTGACCAATTGCACCCAGTCAGAATTAACTAGCAGACGCAAAATTGGTTCAATTTCCCCAATTTCTATCCAGGTTCAGAAAAAGAAATCAGAAAACAGAATCTGTAATTTAATTAAACCCTGAGGGTTGGTGAGAATTGTTAAAGTCATCCCAAAGGATCCATATTTCATACCTTGCGTGTAGGAATCTGCCACGTAGGTTTCCTTTAAAAAGAAGTTAAAAAGTAATTATTTGTAAGTATGTTTGAGTCAAATTATAGCAGAAACTCCAGTTGTGCCAAGATGGGCAGTTTGGCCCAGCATATTCACACAGAATGTTTTTTTGTTTTTTAATTATAACATCCAATCTGTTCGGAGATGATTTCCATCTAGACACAGGTGTCAGATCAGATGACAAGATAGCGGCTGGTACTGATCTTCCCACATGCCACAAATTTATGAGCTTAACAATCACATTTACAGTTAAAGGATTTATTTATGGAAATCTGTTATCTTTTTTTCTTCTCACAATCCTTCTAATGGCTCTGCCTGCATTAAGGAACTGAAAGAAGGTGACCTTCAAATACTTGTAAGCAAAGGGCTGAAGTTCTCATTCATCTTGCTTATGGTGTTTCACAAGGAGCAGGACCCTGAACACATATATGTTAAATTAAGCCAATGAGGTCCTAAATATTTTCTCTGAGAAGACAGTGACAGAGAAAAGTTGCCCATGTGGACATTCAGGTTATGACAAATGAAGGTGAAACTCACAGTTTGGAGCAGAAAACTCTGGTAAGGTGGAGAAAGGCCCAAGCAGGCACTATAAGACAGTGCCAAGGCAAGCGGGTACACTAGAACTCTCAACCGAGGAAGCGTGGAAGCGTGTTACAGGAGAGAAGAAAAGTAATAGCCCTCAAACAGCCTGAAATGCCAATTTCTGAGCCCTGACTTCAAACTCCACAGTCCCTAGAAAAAAAGAATTCTCTTTCTAGGGAAGAAAAATGGGTGGGATCCTCAGGGAGGATTGAGGAGATTCAGGAAGCATCCAGTGAATATATTAGGGATGTGGAGTTTTTAGCATAGAAAGGGGTTCAGGAAGTCCCCAGAGAAAGGTCTTGGTTGGGATTTCAGAGACATGAAGTGGTACTCATAGAACAGGATGAGCATTGATGGGCCGTACAGATTGCATGGTGACTTAAAATGACAAAGACGCAAGCCATGGTGATCTTAAACATTGCCACTGAAGAGTCAGGGTACAGTGATGGATGGTCTGGTACCCACAGTTGGGATAGGAGGGAGAGGGGATGTGCTCTTGGGAAAACTAAGACACATTCAGCAGCCTCTCCCTCAAAACTTGCCTTGACCTGTTGTGGTCGGGAGAACAGCCTGGCATTTCCCATCCCTGAACCAGGACAAGGCTCCACAAGAGCAACCGTCATCCAAGGGCACAGTCAAATATAATGCACAGACAGAGAAGCTCAGCCTCTGCCACACCAACACCAGGCACCATCAGTCCACAGCCCAGGCGTTCACAAGCTCACTCAGAAGCTGTACGGTCTGAGACAAGAATGAGAACTCAGCCCCACATTTCCCAGCATAACTGGAACCTATAGCAATGGTACTTCTGGTTCTGTCTGCATCCAGCTCCTGGGGAGCAGCAGGAAAATAAAACCCAGTTCAATCCTCTCTTCCACAGACTCGCCTTCCTCCTTTAAAGTTCTTAGTCCAGAGCAAAGTGTTTTTCTTTACAAGTAAGAGAAAAAGAAAAAGAAAAAAAAAAAGAGAGACTCTAAATGCCTGGTGCATCGGTAGCGAGAGCAAACAATGTGAGCTGGGGCATAGCCCTGAGCTCAGGCTCCAGGAACGTTCTCATCCCCAAGGACACTGTGCACCGAGGACTTCAGGCTCACCACAGCAGCATTGTTCTGGTACCTACCCCAATCAACCTGACTAAAAAGCCAAAGGCCAACCAGCATCTATTCACCTCCAACAATCTACTTGCAAAATCAATGAAATGGAGTCATATGAAATTGCCAGTAGGTCTATCAAGTTTGACCTACACAGATCAGAAATTTCAAAAGGCTCCAGCTAATCTAAGAGAATCCATGCTCTGTCCCGACATCGATAATAAATTGTTTACAAAGCTACAAAAGGTAGAAAGAGCAAAAACTAAACATCCCAATGGCCAGCCCTCAGCCACCAAGCCAGCAGATTCCCAGGAAGCTAGAGAGAGAAGGAGGGAGGGAGGGAGGGAGAAAGGAAGAGAGGGAGAGAGGGAGGGAGGGAGGAAGGAATTTCCACAAGGAAATCTGCCAAAGTAGCACTTATTAAGAAAACTCATACAGGCAGGGAAGAGAAAAACATTTCTTCAGTTTGATAAAGCTTCATTTTAGAGTTGTGCAAAGAACACTGAACACAGAGTCAGACTCCACGGCCCTACCAGGCTCTTATTATCTGGATGCCTCTAGGAAAATTATATAATCTTTCCAAACTCAGTTTCCCCACCTGCCAAACAGAATTAATATCTCACTCATGCTGACCTAGATGGTCAGCTTGGCCTAGATGGGCACTCCACCCTGCTTATTCCTCATCCACACACTCTAAATGAAAATAGGACTCGTACCCTTGGGTTTTCCCCAATCCATGTACATCTCAAGGTCATACAGAATGTGATGCTGAATGTGACTCAGACAGATGGACTTGCTGTTCACGGGGCAATTGAAATAGAAAGCCAATAGGAACAGGACAATAAGAAACACTCCAGCAAACCTAAGCACATAGCTTAGAGAGAGAGAGAGAGAGAGAGAGAGAGAGAGAGAGAGAGCAGCTTCCTGCTCACTGATCCGAGGCTGCCCTGACTGAGGTGGGAGCCGACAAACTCCAAGTGAACCAGCAAGGCCTAGTGGGGCTGGATCCCAGAAATCAAGTTTCCTACCTGCTGCCACAGGTCAGATGAATTCGCATAAATGGACTCCCACACTAACTGAGCTGGAAAAAGTGACTGCAAGTCACATTAATCCACTTTCCTGTCTAACTACCTATTATTACTTTCTTCCTTTATATGATTACTACTCTCCTAATCTTCAAGTTTAGGAGAGTGAGACATTTGTAGAGAAGTAACAGACAAAGGCAAAGGGTTTGGGGCTTCTAGGGGCATAATAGTTAAACACACAGGGGAGACTAATGGAAGCTAAGAATTAAGTAAGACTTGCTATGGAGATTCCACTCGGTGCCATGTCTGTGCTGATAAGAGTCTAGGGTCTTGTGTGATAGTTAAGGGTTTACCCTTCCTGCTACAAGAGAAGCCAGAGGGACAATTTCACAAAAAGAAATTTATGCCTTGCTTTTAGGCAAAAAGAGAAGGGAAGGAGTTTTTCTGCCTCTGCTATTCCGTAATTTACCTTCAACTCGAAATAATGCTGTGGCAAAATGGCCTATTTAGGGGTGGCATGTTTTGAACCCCTTTACTACCCAAAGCCACACCTGTGTCACCTGGGAGTTCTGTGGAAATGCAGAATTTCAGGCCCCACCCCAGACATGACAGACTCAGATTCTGGGTTTTAACAAGACCCCACTCCCACCCGCCAGCAGCATGGTATGATGCACAGGAGTTCAAGCTGCAGTGCTATAGAATAGCTCTTGCTTTGCCAAAATGGTCAGCAGAATCAAAAGATGCAGTCCCAAACAGGAGGGATCATAAAGCCCTTGGACTAGTGCATATTGACTTGGGTAGCCTTTTAAGTGTGGCAGCAAGACCCAATGAAATCCAAACAAGGACCCAAGGTTGGCTTCGGCCCGTGGTGAGTGTGCTGCAAACAGGCAGAAAAGGGGGTAGTTGGAAGACAAGGAGAGGTTTGTGCATAGGAAACTTCAGATCCCTGGGAGGATATAACAGGCACAGCAGGCAATGACAGCATGGCATCTGCCCCTGCACTAGTGGATCCCAGAACAGCTGGTGTAAGCGCCTCTGGAGCACAGAGAGAAGGATGGATATGGAAAGAGCCGTTTCCAAAGCCTTTGTGAGGCTCTGGGGCTTGGCAGCCTCAGGAGAATCAGCAGAAGGTCATGAGCAACCTTGGGAAGACAGTGACAGCAGGAAGGCAGCCCTGAGGGACAGGGGAAGTAACAGGAGTGACAGGACAACTCGAGGAAGAACAGGAGAGATGCAAGCCATGCTGCACCTGAGCACAGGTGACATCCTACTCTGGGGACTCTGAGGACAGTGGCAGAGGACCTGTGTGAGCAGAAGAGTCCAGTGAGATTTGCCACGCTGGGCATTAATATTAACATGGCCTCATGTGCTCCCAGGACTGGGGACACCTCAGACACGCCAGCCACCCTAATGATAACCTCATCTCCACTTCCCCTCCATCTGGCCAGTTTCCTGCGGATGGACTCTTCTTCTGCTTCCCATCCTTTCTTCACAGCCTGTGGGCTCTCCTTTCCTATCAGGGGCCTCTTCACCAGCAGCCTCTTCATGCCAATGTCTGGGAGCCTCTCCAATGCTCCCGCCCTGTCCCTCACACTGTCCCTCTCAGGGACACCGGATGCTGGTTTGCTTAGACCAGAGCTCTCCCCAGGGACAGCGGATCTTTCCTTTCCACCCCTGGGTTTCATGTTTCCTCCCAGCACTCCAGCACCCCCAGGGCTGCACCACCCACTCAGTGAAATTCCGGGAGGGCAGGGATCCCTGGCAGGCTGCTGATTCCTGTGACCTGGATATTTAATCTCCGTTGTCTGTTGCAGCGAGAGTCACAGGTCACCTTGGGTTTGGGCCGCGTTTTGTTTTTCCAGGTGTTGTTCAGGGAGGCTCTTTGAGCCTGTTCAAGTGAAAGAGCGCCATCAAGTACACCCCCACCTCGGGACCACTTTCCCTGCAGCTGCCCAGATGCTTCTAAGGCTTCCCAGTTTCCTTGTTCTGCCTGGTAATGGACCTCAAGGGCCTCCAGCAGCCCACTCCATCTCCACTGGTCTATGTCAACAGCACTTTCAAACTCCAGGGGCCCAACAGAGCTCTGCCTCATTCCCTACATGCAAATGAGGCTGCAGAAATCATTAGAAAAGCAAGCTCCCTCGAGAGAGATGAAGCAAGGAGTCTGTCTCATTTCCACATCTTCACGCTTCGGTTTGGAGGGATTTTAAATGGGCATCAGGACACCTGGAATACCTGAACCGTCTGTCAGAGCCCATACCTGAACACTGTCCCCTACTGTGACCAGAGGTGTATCTGAGGAGCAGGTGGAGACTTCCCTACCCATTGCTGCTCAGGACAGAGGAGGCAAACTGCTTACAGATTCTTTTAAAAAAATTATTCTTTTTTAGGGGGTGGGGAGTACTGGGGATTAAACTTGGACACTTGAGCAATGAGCCACAATCCCAGCTTTATCTTTTATTTTATTTAGAGACAGGGTCTCAGTGAGTTGCTTAGCACCTTGCTTTTTGCTGAGGCTGGCTTTGAACTTGTGATCTTCCTGCCTCAGCCTCCCAAGCCACTGGGATTACAGGTATGTGCCACTGCGCCCAGCTAAAAAGTTATTCCTAGAGAATTTTGATTCCTTGATGAGACAGCCTTCATGGACAACATATAATTAGATAACAAGCAAGCCAAATAATTCTAAGAAGAAACGTTTCCAAAAAACATACAGCTTTCATTCAAACACTGGGGTGGTTTACATAAAATAATAATAAGGAAATATCATGAATAATTTCATGCCAATAAGTAAGAAAACTGAAACGAATTCCATGAAAGACCCATATTATCAAAGTGCACTCAAGAAAAAGTAAATAACTTAAATAGTTCCACTGTGCTGTCAATTTAGGTACCCCCCACAGAGGAGAACTTGCCATAAATATTCAGTAAATGATTGTTTACATGATCAAATCCACTTGCTGGTAAAAAAAAAGTCTCACAAGCAGCTTATGTTGAAATACAAATCCTTGGTAAACAAAAGTAGTATCATGAATCCAATCTAAGACACGTGAGTTGGATGCAAAGACTGTGTGGGTGCAAATCTTTGCACGCTGGAACTGAAAACACATCTCCCATCACTCCCAACTAACAGAGAACAACTATAGACCAGAGAAAGAAAGCAATTATCCAAAGGTCACACAGCTACTTAGTAAGAACTAAAACGATCTTCCACAGATCCTGAATCTTTTTGAACGATGCTTCTGACAAGTTCAGAGTGTCCCTTGTAACCCTGGAATAAAGCAAAACTCATGGCATCCTCCCAAGGAAATGGAGTGGGGCTCTCACTCATCCTCAGCCATCAACACCTAAGCAAAGCAGCTTCGTTTAGCTCTGCCCTAGTTATTAAGCCAGCCAGCATCCCAATTAGGCAAAATACAGTCACACAATATTCCTATAGCTGGCAAGAAACAGGTGGGTTTTTCCCTGATATCGCTGCAGACAGGATGATCTAAAAAGGCAAGTCCCCCAAGTCTATTAAGATTCCAAACAAAGGAGAATGATGTTAGCATAAAGTAGATTAAGATGCAAACTTTTCTCAGCTGGGACTTCAGCCTGGGCTTGGTGTTCTTCTAGTTTAGAATAAGAAAGGCATGGTGCCAACACCTTGATGGCAGCAGGCATCCATCAGGCATCTCGAGGTGCCAGCAGCAGTCCCAACACCCTCCTCGCCCACATCACTGCTGGAAGAGCACTCTGCCATCCTCGGGGCCCAGGGAGCCTGCCCGGCCACCGCCAGCCCAGCCTCCAGATGGCTGTAAATACCACCAAGGTGACAGGCATCCCGTCTCCTACACAGGGTGAGCACTCTCCACCCTGGTGAAATCCGATTGACAACAGTGTCACCCGGGCAAGCCTGCTCCTCTTTTGAGAAGCCAGCCCCAGTGGGGAGAAACCAACAGGTTCCTTCAAACAACCCAACTCTGCATCCACACCTTTAGAGAGCATCATGGCCAAGTGCTTTAACAAAGACTCTCAGAGCCTCTGTTAAAGGAGGAAACCTTGGCAGCTTCTGGCTTCTCCAGGGGGTTGTGGTTGAGCTTCTTCAGGAGCCCTTACAATGCCATCGCTTGGCTTTGGGCAAAAATCTGTAATGTGCAAGAATTGACTCTACTAAACGGGTCTTGCTTGGCAAGAATCCAAACACAAAGACCTAGTGCCAGGCATGTGGCAGGCTGGCAATAAACAGGTGTCACACGGAAGAACCCAAGGAACGCATAGCAGGGTGGATGCAAACAGCCTGCCAGTGGAGTCCAGAACCACCAGAATGGGCTGGCTGAGCCAAGCAGCCCTGGAGCCAGGGTTTCTCATCTCTCTCTGACCCCGAATTTATCTAAAGCTACTGAGATATGAACTCTTTGCAGGCCAGCAGACTGTCATGGATGCTAATGGTGCCACCTAGATCCAGGCAGATGTCCCCAGCGGAGGCCCCACATCCTTGCTGGGCTCCACCCTCTGACCACCTTGCCCTCAAGCTCTCTTCTTCTGAGAGGTCTTCCCCAAATGTCACCTGCAAAATCATCCACATCTTAGGTTTTGATTCTAGACCCACACCATGACCCCAAATTATGAAAATCCTTTAAATTTTAAAACAGGAATAAGCATTGGCTATTTTGTGGCATTTTTAGAATTCCAGAATAGAAGGTATTCCTTCTCTTCCACTTCATTTAAAAAAAAAAAAAAAGTAGAATTCTACTTTTTCTACCCAGAGGTACCTGGAGTACCTTCAAACTATTTCCCTCACACACATCCTTACTGCTTTCCTCCAGATTGGCCAGGGATCTCAAATCACTCCCTGCAGACTCTCCAATCACCCCTCCCTTCACGTGCCCTCCTGCTTTCCTCCAGAGTGCCTACCACTACTGATGTCACAGCATTTGCATGATGTTTAACCTCTGTCTCCCCAGTCCCCCAGTTCAGTACTAATACCGTTAATTAAAATGACTATGCCTACCACAGTGGCATGTAGTAGGCGCTCATTAAAAACATGTGGAGAAGTGCCTAGCTAGTTCATGGTAATTATCAGTGATTTCCCCAGTATCTAATTTTGTAGCTTTTACACTAAAAACTGACACTGTCAAGGGTAGGAAAAGAATCATAAGAACATTTAAGGAAAAAGAATTTCTTATGCTCTAAAAGGATATGACAATTACTGGCTGCACTTTTAGCAGATCCTAGCTAATTGTAGGTTAAAAAAGCACAGTGACAAACTCCAGACATAGACAGCCAGCTAGCCAGGAGCTTCTCAGAGTTTCTAAGTTACTCAAAGCAGCATGGAAAATAGAAAACTTTATTTATTTCCCTGAAACAAGCAGATATTTGAAGCTCAACTCCCTCCTCTCAATTAAAAAAAAAAAAAAACCAACGCTGTCATGTATGTTTTTCTTTGGTTCATAACATGCTTACTTAAAAAAACACATATATTGTTAGTGGTCCTGTGAACATGCTGGGGGCAAGATAAAGAGATATCAGTTTTAGCTGGGCATGGTGGCACATGCCTGTAATCCCAGTGATGTAAGAGGCTGAAGCATGAGAATCATAAGTTCAAGGCAAGTCTCAGCGGCTCAGCAAAGCCCTAAGCAACTTCCTGGGTCCCTGTCTCAAAAAAAAAAAAAAAAGAAAGAAAGAAAAAAAAATGAGCCAGGCATGGTGGTGCACACCTGTAATCCCAGCAGCTCGGGAGGCTGAGGCAGGAAGGACAGAGAGCTCAAAGTCAGCCTCAGCAATGGCAAGGCACTAAGCTACTTGGTGAGACTCTGTCTCTAAATAAAATACAAAAAAAAAGAAAGTGCTGGGGATGTGGCTCAGTGGTTAAGCACCCCTGGTTCAATTCTCCTTCCCTCAACACTAACACTCCATTTTTCTCTCTAAGAACACAGCTTCATCTAGGCACCTACCTTGGACCCTGATGAAGAAAGTGCAGGTAACTAAACATAAAGAGAACTAGGCAGCCACTACCATCTTTATAATGTTGACAAGTATTTGGGAGGGAAAAGTAAATAACTAAGAAATGTTCCTGGGAACCCTAGGGTCTGTCAACTGGTTCTCATATTCTTTGTTCCCCTTTGTTGCTTATGGTGAATGTTTTCCTTTCACACTACAGAACATCTTTGGAAAATATCAACTTTGAAACCTAAAGCATGGTTGGTTATACTGTCCTTGTAGAAAATGATCAATTCATTGGAACTCTAATACAATGATATGAAAGAAAAAGCTTGAAAAGCCTTCATTTCCCAAGCTGACATAAGTGGTGGCACCCCAAAGCATGATATGCTTACACCACGGAACCCAGGAACTTCCCCATAAATCCAATTACTGGGAAGTTCTGCAACACTTGCACACCAATTGACCCCAAATTCCAAAGAGAGAAAGGAGCTCCAATCTAGCACACTTGACTTCTTATTCTTTTTTCTTTTTAAATGAGTAAGTCCAATGATTTGGGTTTTACATGGCACACAGGTAAGACCCTGATCTGGGATGTGGTGTCCTTTCATTTACTTTTATGTTAACCAGTCGGACCTGCCAGGCTCCCCTGTCAACATCAATGAGAAGGTGCTGCCTCTGACATCGTCTCTTATTATCCAGACTCCAAAAATAAAGATGTTATTACTGACAAGTGCCAACTGTCTAAGGAGAAGACTTTGATGTTCAGGCTAGTGAAGTCTCTGACCTGAGACACTTACAGGCAGGTTTTAAATGCGTGGGAGATTATGAACACAAGCTGTTTGTTTTCACGGTTCCTGTAATCCTGTATTTGGTCAGTGGGGACAAGATCCAGTGATTCCTACCAAATGCCCGACTCCTTTGTGTGCCTTTTCTTTGTATTCCTCCCTCCCTCCATGAATTTATTTCAATTCTAGGACATACCTTTTATATATTCTAAGCTATCTGGAAAGGCAATTAGAGCTCATAGAATATCATGACATTGTTTCAAGTGTTTTTACTTCAAAATGGAGTTGGAAAGTGGTCAGTTACAAGGCAAAAATTTTTAATTATATACATTTATATTACTTAAATATTAATTTTCTGTAGATTTTGGAAGGCTTACACACACACACACACACACACACACACACACACAAGCTTTTCTATGTAACTGCAATAAGTTGAAAAGTCACAGGAAAAACTAAAAAAAAAAAATTACAAAGTCAACCTATAGAAAATTCCTAGGAATAACTTTTACAAGAAATATGCAATGATCAACATAAGGAAGACTACTAAACTGTGAGAGAAACTAGAAAAGCCATGGAAATGACTGTCCATTCCAGAATGTGAAGTCCTGACATGTTAAAACCACTTATTTAACAATATACAGTTCCTCCCTATTGTAATTTGTGGGTTCCAAGCAATTTCAGTACTAACGCAATTTTTGAAGGAGAACAAGGAGATGAGTAATGAGTAATGAAGGTCGTAAAATATATTAAAGAACTACAATTACAGTGTCTCAGTCCTTGCACAAGAACTCAAGGAAAGAAGAAAAACTGTAGCCTCAAAATAGATACAACATCACATAACAATTTCATGTATAATAAAAGATGATCACAAACCAAGCAGGAAGGTCAGAATAATTTTTATTCAATATTGAAACAATTAGTTAATAAATTGGAAATGAAATGAATGTGGACTTTCATCTCACTAATAATACCAAAATAACTGCTGGATGAACTAAGAGCATAAATTTTACTTTTATAATATTTATCAAACAACAGAAGAAGGAAGGAATTTGGAAATGGGTAGCAATAACAGAGATCACAGTAGAACCTCCCAGAGCTCTTACGGATCAGTCAGGGATGTAGGGTGAGCTGACATAAGTGGTGGCACACCAAAAGGGCAGTATTGAGGCTACGTGTCAGGTAGTGGGTACCTCAACTGAAAAAAATGCTAAAAAGCTCAAGGGCCAAGTTTCTTGCTTATGGATTCAGTGTGCACTGAGCAGTCCTCCCGTGTCAAATTCTCCCTATGAAACATGCAGCCTCAATCCCCCATCCAAAATGCACGGCTCCTGGACCATCTCCAGCCACTGACCAGACAGGGAGGGTGCTCTGGATCTTACCTACCTTGCGTGAGAAACGATACGCAGCACCTCCACCCACCATCAGCTGGCTGGAGATGGTCACCGGACCTCAACCAACCCAGAAGCACCTTAGATTGGAATCTCCCCAAAGCTGAGCCTGAGACAAAGATTTGAGTCCACCTGGGGGATTGAACCCCAGAAGCACTGAAAGAGTCACAACAATGATGTGAGCCAACAGCTCACTGCTGTGGGCAACCTGGGCTCAGTTCTGCTGGGAATCTCCAGGGAGGCTGGGTAGCACATGCCTCAGTGTGCCTGGAAGTCCCACCAGAGGAGCAAGGAAACTGATATTTATCTACTCGTCCCTTCTGGTAGCACTGGAGGATGGCTCCAAGGTGTATTAACTGCCCAGCACTCCCTGCCTGCACCAAAAATGGACCAATCCTGCTTCTGCAACCAGAGAAGGCCCTCAACAGTATTGCAGTGGCTTGCAGTGGGAAACATCAGAACAAGAAAGGTGAGAGTGGTCAGGAACCATGGACAGGGACTGACAGCATCTGCTAAAGAAGGTGAGCAATGGGTATTTGGCAACATCAACAGTCTTTGCCATCGATGTAGAGACGCAAGCTCCAGACAACTCTGGCTGCAGCCATCTGAAACCAAACAACATCTGAAAGAAACTGTACAACTAGCCTCATTGAACCCATCCCTGGAAGAGAAGCTCCTAAAATCACAGCTGTTACTGCTAGGAGATCTGTTCCTCCAACCAACCCGAGGTCCAAATGTGCTTCTTGTAGGGTATCCTACAGCAGCTTGCAGGTGGAAACTGCTGTTAAGCAAAAATGCTCCCCTAGTTGGGGATAAGAAGTCATAGTGCTGTCTTCAAGGAGCATGTGGTCTCTGGGGGTGGCAGACATTCACTTGATCACAAAACTTTAATCACAAGTTCCAAAGAGATTTGAGAAGAAGAGGCCATATGGTGTCCCCAGAGGCCTCAGTGACTTATGAAGATGACCCCTGTGCCAAGACCAAGAGAGCGTAGAAGTTCATCACAAGTGCAAACAGGAGAGTAAAAGCCACTCGGGCAACTTGTGCCTTGTCACTTCCATCAGTTAAGTGCATTAGGTTAATCATTTATAGAGAGGAAACACTGTTAGATTTTTAACTATTTAATACTGAAAATGTAATGAACACAAGATTATTAGAAAATTACATGAATTTATCTTGTTTGCAAATTTTGTGTGTGTGTGTGTGTGTGTGTGTGTGTGTGTGTGTGGCTTCGTGTTCTCTGCCTTCCACTTCCCCAAAGTGTGAAGTTTCCATTGTCCTTGTTATGTAATTCTCTAGAGATCACTGAACCTGTGCCGTGTCACTCCTTGGAGAATTTTAAGCATCTCTGTCTAAAAGAACAGGCTGGAAAGTGAGCTCTTGAAAACTGAGGGCAGATAACTCATCTCACTTTATAAGCATGGCAGCTTATATCTCACAAGCATCTGCAATTCTTATAATTATTTTTTTTCACTTTCCTGAAACAAGTAAAAGAACAAAAAAAAAAAAAAACCAGTGCTTAATTGGGCAAAATGTGTCCAGAACCTACTCCAGCAGATCAGAAGAAACAGGCATTAGAGAGAAGCTAATAAAGCTGCTCAAATCATCCTAATGATCACTAATTCAATGTTCCTTAGAGGAACTATAGACACCACATGGTGCGAAGTTTCTCCAAAACTGGTTCAGGAAAGCTCGTGTCAGTTAAAGACAGGATGATGGAAATGGCCTAAGAGGATTGTGGTCTTGCTCTGTTTTGTCCTTGCTGGGCACACCTGCAGTCTTCATCCTAATTACTGGCGTATCACCCTAGACCCTCATGACAAAGAGTCACCCTGACTCCTCTTCCCTTCCATCCTCTTCCATATGCAGCCTACCTCCAAGACCCATGGGTTCCTCAGGGTCTGTTGGGATAACCAGCCAGTGCATAGAAAGATTTGTTCCTGGTGGTGACATAAGAAGGACTTCAAGAAGTGATAACATGGTCAAATGGAAGGAAAACTGGCCACTTCCCTTGTCTCCAGTCTTTAGGTACGTCTTGTGATTTGGCTATGTGGTATCCCCCAAAAGCTCATGTTTGAGACAACACAAGAACATTCAGAGGTGAAATGATCAGATCACGAGAGTTGTAACCTAATCATTGGATTAATCCACTGATGTGGATTAACTGGATGGTAACTGCAGTCAGGTAGGGTGTGGCTGGAGGAAGGAGGTCACTGGAGGCGTGCTTTTGGGGTACAAATTTTGTTCCTAGTGAACAGAGCTTGCTCTCCTGTGCGCCCCCCCCCCTCTCTTTCTCTCTCTCTCTCTCTCCTTCCTGGTTGCCATGTCCTGAGCCACTTTCCTGCAGAACATTGGGCCCTTCTACCATCATGTTCTGCCTCACCTTAGATCCAGAGCTACAGAGTCGGCTGTCTATAGACTGACACTTCTGAAACCATAAACCAAAATAACCTTTTCCTCCTCTACGTTGTTCTTGTCAGGTCTTTTGGTCTTAGTGATGCAAAGCTGACTGAAACAGTGGGGAATCAAAGCAGAGCGACCTTGATTGTAAAGTAAAGGAATGCATTCGTAAAACATCTGAAGAAATCCATCTGCACAGTGGGCACACAACCTATGCTCTATATTCCCGCTGCTTGAAGAAGCCGCCTGGCCCTCCACGTTGCCTCGGCCAGCAGCCCCCAAGGAACACATGAGTAATCGAATGCCCAAACCTTCTCCCTCTCTGTTGAGTCCTTCAAATTCTTTCTTTGGGATCAGTAAACAGAACGCTGGAGCTTTTGCAGCTCTGGAATGGATCAAGACAGGCCTCTCAAATCTAGTGCCCCTACTTAGCCATTCCTCAAACTACCGCCTTGGTACCCACCCTCATCACATCTTACCTCTACCTGACACCTCCACAGCTTGCTGTCTCTGGCTTTCCTACCTGCTCCTCACCTACCCCCCGCACACCCTGGCCTAGGTGATAACTCCAACCCACTAAGCTGATCTCTCTCTCTCCCCTTTGAGAAGCACTCCAATGGTTCTCTATTTTCCACCTGTTCTTCAAATTCTGGAGGATCCTCAGACATTCAAGAAGGTCCAAAAGTTCTCGAAATTTTATTTTTTGTTTAACTTTGTGTTTTTACCTTCATGACATTTTTGGGGGGTTTCTTTATTTTTATTTATGACAATTTTTTAACTAACCTGGGCCATCTAAATAATCTCATTTTATAATCAAATTTTGCATTATCAAATATTTTTAAATTATCAATGTAGTCGGCACTATAAAATGCAACTTTAATTATCACAGGCTAAAGAGAAAAATCGCAAATCAGATTTAGTATACAGAGAAGAAACTGATGAAAGAACTGATCCATCATACAAGCTATGTAGCATAGCACACAGCACACAAAACTTATAAGAACCTGAGTGACAGTTTTGGCAAAAATGAAATTTTATCACATTAAATTCAGCACATTGATCCGAACAAATGCAGTTTATGCCTGTGTTGGTATTTTATTTATATATGTGTTTTGGGTTTATGATCATAGGAGAGCTCTAAGCATCACAAGTTTAGAAGTATTTAATGCTACTATATATTTGAATTACCTTATAAAAAATAATTTAAGCTAATACTAGGCATCTTCAAGTTTCTTCTTTCTTTCTCTCTTTCTTTCTTTTTTTCTTTCTTTCTTTCTTCCTTTCTTTCTTTCTAGA
Organism: Ictidomys tridecemlineatus; assembly: GCF_052094955.1. NCBI lineage: Eukaryota > Metazoa > Chordata > Mammalia > Rodentia > Sciuridae > Ictidomys > Ictidomys tridecemlineatus. Next base: position 25,387,326 of record NC_135478.1, on the reverse strand, counting down.
AATCCAAAGATTACTCCCATTTTGAGAAACTGGCTTCAGGCAAATGTAGAAAGGAATGATGTTCTCTGAACTTTCCATCCATCTCCTCTCCACCCATCACCAATTCCAAGGCCCCTCACAATTTTACTTCTGGCCAGTGGAGTGTGGATATAAACAATTCATTCATTCCAGAGGAGGCAGATGGAAGACAGCAACTGTCCCACTCTTTTCTGGCACTGGTGACTACACAGGCCACATATTCCAGGTTGCAAAATGTCAAACTGGGGCCTTCTACTCACCTGTGAGAGACACATACTGTGAGTGAGAAGTAATCTTTCCTGGGTTAAGCTACTAAGATGATGAAGTCAATTTGTTACTGCAGCAGAGCTTAGCCTATCCTGACCAATCCAGCTTCAGGAACTAAGCCCTGTCCCCCCAAGCCCTTCCCACAACACCTCATATCCCAGGACTCTTAGTTCAATGACATGAACACATCAAGCTGTTCCACAGCACCCTACTTTGCACATGCTGTTCCTTAACCATAGAATGAAATTCCCCAGATACCTCTGCCCTCCTTCTCTACTCCAGTCATAGTAATTCATCTTTTAAAACCCAGTCCAGATATAATTACTACCAGGAAAATTTTCTCCCTTTTCCATCACTTTTAACCAGCCTCTCCATCATCCATGAATTCTACAGAATGCTTATCTCATCATGTCATAATTACACCTTTCAATGCCTGACCCCACTCCACCCCACCACACTGTGATAGGCCCAGTGGTTTATTCACCTGTACCTCCTCAGGCTCAGCATGCAAAAGTGGGCACCATTTGGCCAGAAAGAACTTTGTACCAGGACACAGAAAAAATGTGAATTCTTCCTGGTCCTTCAGGCATCTGAAGGAAGTTGAATTAGATCCATTACCTGCCAGGGACAACAACTTACTCAAGGACAGAAATTCTCAGCTGTCTCCAACCCAGCTCTAGGAAAGACCTGCCCAGGAGGCCTGAACCTTCTATCTCTCCTCAGACACAGGGTTGTTCAAGGGATTCAGATTACCTGGGAAGGAAAGACTGGCCTAAGGCCCTGTGCTCAAAATGTGGTCCCCAAATGAGCAACAACTACAAGATTTAGGAGCCACTGAGAAAAGCAGGATCTCAGGCTCCCAGGCCTTCTAAATCCGAATTGCATTTTAACAGGATCCCCAGATGATTCAAAGGCCCCTAAGTATTTGAAGAGTACAGGCCCAAGGTAGCTGAATGGAATCTCTGCAGCCTAAAAGTTCCCTTTAATTATAACACTTTACCTCCTTTGTAATGTCAGGCAAGTGCTTCTTATTGCAAAATCTTAAACAAGCCCACTTTGCCAATAAGAAAACTTAGTGGTTGGATTACATGGCTTTCCAATGTCAGACCCAGGATATGGCAGCCGTTTCTGATGGAGTCAAGAGCCCTAAATGGATAACCACACATTATAAAGCATCCTGATGTTTGCAAATTCCTGTGACACTTAGACTTCCTGACCAGTCCAGGCAACTCCAGAGACATTCACGGGCCCCTCACACAAGCAGGCACTGACCTGGTGTTTATCTCAATTCTCTCACTTACTACCCACATCTTAATGCCTCTACATATACCACTGTCCCCAAGAGACTGCCAGTTGTCCCCAGGTAAGGATTTTATAAGCTTGCTCAATAACTGTTTGATGAGTCTATGAAAATATTTCCTCTTTGAACATCAAACAACACACAGCTGGACAACTGTTATTAAATAAAGAAAGGTAAAGACACGGAGGTTCCCAGAGAAGTTCAAGGACTTGCCCCAAGTCACTCACAGGCCTCGGATCTCTGGGAATAGAACTCAACACCCCTCCCTAATTGCTAATACAGATGTCTTCTTCCCATTTTTCCATTCTCCCTGGATTTCCCTTTTCTGACCTATATTACCAGGCAGTTAACAAAAGCATCCTTTTCAAAGAACTCCCCCACATATGCATCTTTAAAGGGGGCTCTGCTCTACCACCAGATGGGCCAAATTTAGACATTAACAGGCAACCACTACAGAAAAAGGTGGGGAAACTCAGGATTATCAGAGACAATGGGCCCCTGGACCCAAAGAAAAGAAACTCCATCAAGCAAAAACCTCCCAACTAAAGCTGCCCACCTCAGCTACAGTGACCCCACCGTCTAGACAGGGTGTCCCTGGGAGCCCTGGAAGCCAGGCTGGTAGAGATCTGCCCACCCTCCCTGACAAGACACCACCACCCCACAGCAGTCTGTGCTACCGTGGCTTCACTGGCTAAGACAGCCCTTTTCCTTCTCTTCATTGGCTTTGGAAAGATGCAAAGGCATTTTCCCAGCTGGTCCAGAGAAAAGCACAACATCTGCCTGAAATATTCAAATATCCAGGAACACATGGAAAGGAAATTTCCCTTGAACTGGGGAAAAGGAGGATAAGAAAAAACCTAGAACTGAGATCTTGGGACTGTTGAACTACTCTCCATTTGGCTTTTGTTTTTCTGAGCATTCAAAGTGCCTCCCAGAATGCTAAGTACTATGTGCACAGTCAGCGGCACGCTGATAAAGGCTCCTGGTACTGAGCCCCTATTTGCCAACTCGGTGCCTGGACACAGGGGTCCATCCACCCAGAAGGGAACACCTTTTGTGAATTCAGGCAAAGGCAACCTACAGACAAGCCCAGGTCACCAGTTACTTGAGTGAGAAGAGTGAGAAGGGTCCATGTTTCTGTTTGGGTTCCTTAGAATCAGATCCTGAGTAAGACTTCCTCTGAAAGTATACTAAGAGGTAGGTATTCCTAGGCAAAAAGGGAAGTGGAGAAGTGAGTGGAGAAAGAAAGTACTCCAGGCAAAGACTCAAAGATTCGTGGAAGTCAATTTGATGTAACTCCACAGAAAATCTCTGAAAACAGGAGCTATCATGCCTCAAAGTGTCCCAGGGAAGGACCTCGAAGCTGAACTATGAATACTCATCACCTATCCGTCATTGGTTAGGGATTGCCCCCAGAGGAGTTATAAATTTCCAGGCACTCTCTGATCTCAGTTCCCACAAACAAAGCAGGTTCCTGCAGCCCAGATCATCCTCCAACAAAGAAATGGAGAGTCCTGAAAATTGAGAGTAAAAGTACTCGGGGCATCCAAGTGCACAAAGATTGCAAAGCTCTCCATGAAAGGACATGGATTACCAGGTGTGGTGGGCACATGCCTGTAATCCCATCTTCTTAAGAGGTTGAGGCAGTAGGATCACAAGTTGAAGGACACCCTTGGCAAGTTAGCTAGTGAGGGGGTCTCAAAATTTAAAGGAAAGGAAAAAAAAGGAGGGGGTTGGTAGGGATGTAGCTCAATGGGTAGCGTGCTCCTGAGTTCAACCCCTGGTACAAGGGGGAGGGGAAATAAGCCTCAAAGAACTTTCAAATATGAAGGAAAAAGTTACAGTGCTTTTTTTTTTTTTTCAGAAATGGCTTTCTGCTTTTCTCTATTTTTTTATCCTGGGAAGCGTTTCCTGGCACCACTCAAAGCTATCCAAATATTAAACTGAAATGCTTTTCTCAAGTTGGGCTATCAGCCAAACCTAATATTCTTTTCTGTCTCCCTGGGGCCCCTGTTTTTTTGCTACCTTGCCTAAGGGTAAGCCCTAATGTTTGTCTGCTATTCTAGATGCCTCATTCAGTGTGATCACTAGCTCAGCATTAACCCAGCAGATCACCTCTGTAAGCAGTAGCACAGACCAATTTCATGGCTCCTGACATAATCCCCAAAGTGCAGGGCCACCTAGTGCCAAGATATTTCATGAGAGCCAGAGATGAAGGTGGGACCCAGCTCCAATTTGACAACTGTCTTCTCAGATATACATCAAGAAAAGGAAAGGAAACGGGATCAACTGGGAGGGGGTAAGGTGGAGAGATGACTAACTGTCAGGAATGAATAATAACCTAGTTCCCTCCACAACTTCTCCTCACATCCCCCCCCCCAACACCCAAGCAGGCGGATACTCTGAAAAGGTGTCCCCAAACGCCTCTGCCCAGCACTTACTAGTCTTCTCCCTTCCTCACCACACTTCGCCCCCAGAGCCAGACGTGGAAGAAAGCGTAAATGTGGACCTATATTTGAAATTAATTAAAGAGATATTTCACGAGCCTAGTTTTTTTTTTTCCTGTTAATTTTCCAAATGCTCTGCCTGTAGTCTTTTTTCTAATCGCCTTTCATTTCTGTGGTGTCTCTTCATCTGTTCTACCGAGAGTTTTCTTTCCTTTAGATGGGTCAGAGTTTTGGAGACCAGATTCAAGTTCCAGTTCTATCACTATCAAGTGACACAATCTTAGGCAAAGTAGGAGTTCTGGGAGCCTCCGTTTTCCCATCGAAGAAATGAAGTTAATGCCCCCTTCTTTACAGGTGTGTGGAAAGGATGAAATGAGGTGAACTTTAGGTAAAGTGCCTGCACATTGAGATGCTCAATAATCGTCACTCCCCCTCCCTGGCGCCTTCTCTCTTTCTGCAACCCTGTGACACCCCGCAGGATGCCCAGAACGTTTTCCACGAAGGGCCATCTGGCTGCCAGAGGAGTGGAAACCAGCTTCGGACAGCGTTACCCCTCTAGCAAGCGAGTTGCAGGCGGTGCAGACACAACGCAAGCGCATACACAGATACACACACATACACACGCTTTGGGCAACCTTGCGGGGTCTGGCTCTGCTGCCCCATCCCGCACCCAGCTTGGTCCAGGGGTAAGGTGATTTAAGTCCCCATCCCCGCCAAGGCGGCGCCCAGACCCGGCGGCACTTACCAGGGGCAGGCCGCACTGGGCAGCCGGGGGCCGGCCGGGCCGGGGGCGGCGGCGGGCGCGGGGCGGGCGTGGCAGCCGGCATGTCGCGGCAGCGGCGGGCTCCGGGCGAGCCTGGCTCAGAGGTGGCCACGCGGGACGAGGCTCGACGGCCGAGCGGACGCGGGAAGGCAGGGAGCAGCGAGGTGCAGCAGCAACGAGCCGGCGCTGGCGCTCCCTCTCTCGCTCCCGCCGCCCGCCCAGCGTCGCGCCCGGCGACAGCCACCGGGAACGTCTCCGGGGGCGCGGGGCTTAGCAACCGCGCACAGCCGCAGCCGCCCTCCCCGCGCTGGCTGGGCTGTGCGCGCAGCGCCTGGCCCAGGAGGCCGGGCGGAGCCGGGCTTTGAACTTGAGCTCACATCCCGGGTTGAGCCTGTGAGTTCCCAAAGGCGGCCCCTGGGGACCCCTCAGAGGCTCCGCCCCGCCCCGCCCCGCCCCGCGGAGTGCAGCCCTCCCTCCTTCCGGTGGCAGTTCCAGCTGGACCTGGCAGGACCAGGTTTTGATCATACACACTACCCTCATTTTCTATGGGCTGCAGTTCAAAAGTCGTCTTGGGACCCCTGCAATTCTTGCCCCTCCCCGCCATGAGGGTGTCAGACTTTCCGCAACATCCCCCCCCCCTCCTTTTATCTAGCTACCACACACATCGCTAGACTCCAAGACAGCCCAACTGCACCATCCTTCTTGGCACCAATATTCCAAATGCCTACTCCCTGCTGTCAGAGACAAGTTGCAGAATGTTCCTCCAGCTTCATGGCTTCTTGGTACCACCTGAGGCTGCTCATTGACTCCTTGAGTTGTTGTGATTGTTGTGAAATGGTCCCTTCTCGGCACTCCATACCTAATTCAGAGAGTTGCAGTTGTCCCAGGAGTTGCACAGTCCCCGGCCCTGTCTAGGAGGGATGTTGAATGCACAGAAACTGTACCCACCTCTCAACAGGCCTCGGACTGACAGGAGTCATGATTATAGATTAGTTTTGCTTTGTTCAATCAGGTGACAGAGCAGCCTTGTCTGATGTTGTTCTGAAAAAGTGTTTATCCTCCCCAGAACATCAAGACAGAGATGATAGCACCAGAATGACTCCCAGATTTCAGGAGCTTTCTCTTTATCACACCTAACAAGAAGTCTAGAAGACTGTCACGTGTTTGTTCAGCTGCTGGTGGGTAGGACCTAATATCTTTCCAGACTTTAAGCTGTCTTTTATGACTGCTTTAAGGTCATAAAAGGGCTGCAACAAACCCAGGAAACCACTCTGAGAACTGGAACTCCTAGTTCTTTCTGGTTTGTTGGCCAGACAACTCCAAATCATCATCAAGGACCATTTTCAGCAATCCAGTTCCCCAACAGTGAACAAAATCACAAATGCCCTGCCTTCAGGTCATCCTCCTCCTATTGATAAGAGATAGACCATAAAATAATCAAGTATGGTGATAAATAGTACAGAGGAAAAGGAAGAAAGGAAAATGAAAGTGTTATTTTTTAAGTTGGGAGTTAGCAAAATTTGGAGGAATCGTTTATCTGGGAAACTCCCCTGAAGGTAAATGTCTTTGGGATACTCTCTTTTTTAGAAGTCTTTAACAGCCACTCTACCTGGCCCTATCATTTATATTTTAGGAGTAAATTAAAGTTCAATAAACTGAATTTCAGAAGGAGAAATCTCCTGAGTTGTCAAGGAGAAATCAAATGACTTAGGGATATATTTTTTTAATTTTCTCCTTACAAAAGCAGCAGTCCAGCAATGTTGAATTCTGGTTAGATAGTAGTCATCGTTTATTTATTAAAAGGTGTCTATTAAGCAGTCACAGTGAACATCTTAACTCAATATTACTTCATAAGAGTGGGGGGGTAATGTTATGGTTTAGATGTGAGGTGTCCCCCAAAAGTTCATGTGTGAGACAACGGAAGAAGGTTTCAAGGTAAATTGATGGGTTTATGAGAGTCTTAACCCAATCAGTGAATTGATCTCCTGATAGAGATTAACTGAGTGGTAACTGAAAGCAGGTAGGGTATGGCTGAAGGAGGTGGGAATTAGGGGACTGTCAGGGTTTTATATTTTGTACAGTGAGGACAGCGCCTTTGCTCTCACATGCTCTCTCTCTCTCTCTCTCTCTCTCTCTCTCTCTCTCTCTCTCTCTCTCTCTCTCTCTCTCTCTCTCCCTCTCTCCCCCCTTCCCTTCCTCCTTCCTGATCATCATGTCCTCAGCCTCTTTTGCCATGATGCTCTGCCTCACCTAGAACCCTGAGAAATGGAATCAATCTTCTATGGGCTGACACTTCTGAGGCTATGAGGCCCCAAATAAACTCTTCCTCCTCTAAAATTGTTTTTGTCAGGTCTTTTAGTCACAGCAGAAAAAAAAAAGAATCTGATTAAAACAGACACAATGCATCTTACTGAACACTGTGGAAGAAACTGCTAGTTGCCTACTCATTACCAGTTTTCTCCTTCTGACCTAGTAACGGAACTCTAGCTTTCAGCTGAGCACACTGCAACTCTGCAATGGAGAATATATTTCCCAGCCTCCCTTGAAGTCAGGAATGGCCATATGGAAAGTTTCTGGCCATTGAATGTAATTGAGAGTTTTAAGTGGGACTTGCAAATTGACTCCTTCAAGAGACTGCTGCCACTGATAGATACATTTGGTTGTCCATCTCAACCCCTTTCCTTGGTCTTGGCATTCAGTCATGATGTCTGTGGTAGGTGGTATTGTGGTTTCAATTCTTCCCTCCATCTCTTAATAGAACAAACAACCCTCCTAGGTTACTCAGCTTTCCATTACTGTGACAAAATACCTGAGATAATCAACTTAAAGCAGGAAAGGTTTGTTTGGGCTCATGGTTTCAGAGGTTTCAACCCATGGTGACTTGGCCCTTTTGTTTTAGACCTGTAGTAGCACAGTACTTCATGGCAGGAGCATATGACAGAGGAGGCTATTCCCCTTATGGTGACTAGGAAGCAAAGGAAAAGACAGGAAGGGGCCTGGGTCCCAATATCCCCTTCAAAGTCATCATCTAATGACCTAACTCGAATCACCTCCTAGAGATTCCACCATATCCCAATAGTGCCACAGGCCAGTGACCAAGCCTTGGCCTTCAGGGGACATTTCCAAACCACAGCACCTACCTTTACACTTACAAACCATTGCATTTCCTTGCATTGATTTTAGTTTTGGAAATCTTAGTTACTTTGGCTAATGGGACGTTGTTACTGGATATAATGTAAACAGAAGCTAGGAATATACTCTCTGGTTAAGCTCCTGCCAAAAGTCTAAGAAGCTAGTGATCCAAGGAGCATGCATGTTCATAAGGATGCTGCAGGCCTAAACTTCAACCTGCAGCTAAATCCAGCTGACCTGCAGCCTGAAGTGGGGCTACCTTAACAAACCTTGGAATGATACAGAAAAAAAATACCCATTGTTGTAAGCCACTGAGTTTGGGGCTAGCTTATCAGGATTACTGCAACAAAAGCAAATATAATGGTTGATGATACTGGAGGTCGATCATCCTTCTTAGGTCACTGATCTTGAAAGTAGAAGCCAAGTCCTAAGGACTGAAGAGCATAAAAATAGAAGTTTGAGACCCAACCCAACCCGTATGACATCATGAAAGTATCCCACCACCCCTGACCTATTAACTTTGGATTTCTCTTTTAAGAGAGAATAAATCCTTGTATGTTTAAGCCACTAAAACAGAATATACAGTATTCCCTGGAAAAAGAGATAATTTGTATCCATCCCTCCAAAAAAAGGAGACCATTTTATTTTCACACTGTGAGAAACATTAAACACACACACATTTGCAATCATTTAAATGTAAAATAGAAGACAGAAAAGGAACATCATGCTTGTAGTGGGCCACTTAAATAGGAACTTATTGGCATCACTGACGAGAAAGGAACAATAGCGGTGGCAGTCTAGAAAAGGTGCCAGGGCTATTTTGGTTACAAGCAAGCAAAATTTTTTACTCAAGGAGCTCAGGTTAGGTGGCAGGGGAGCACAAGACATTTTAAGTATTCTCAAGGACAACCCAAAGCAGCTTGGCAACCACTTCACCACCTTTCTCTTGAACATCCCCCACAATTGCTACATCTCAAAATCCAGTTTCTTCAGGGGAAGAATATGCTTAGTCCAGCTTATTTATTCTATTCAGGACACTTACACCACTGGCCAGATACTGGATTTGTGGCTGTCGGGTAGAAGTCCAGCTCTGGTCCAAACAGCCATGGCACAATAACAAAGAAGATAGAGAAACAAGAATAGAATGATGGTTATTCTGAAGTGCACAGGGCATTTTGAAACCTGGAAGCAGGAGGAATTGCATAAAGCAGACAAATTGACCAATATATCCAGGACATCAGGTCAGCTGGAGCTGAGGAAAGAGCTGGAACCACTTCCAGTGGTGAAATCTAACCAGGATACCACTATGCATTCAGGAGTGACTCGGAGAAGAAACTGATGAAGAGATCATGCAGCCTCCAGGAGAAAGCTCCTTATTCTCTGAATCACAGGGATTATTACATATGGAGATTCTAAGAAAGAGGAGAGATCCAGGACCTCCTATAGCAAAGCTCACTGTTCTAATGACTTCACAGTGTGCATTTCTCAATCTTCTCATCATACTCCTAGGACATTGTTATGTGCCTTCACACCCCAGCTGTCGCCTTCTCTCCTTCCCTCCCCAGGTAAAATTCATAAGAGATTACTTCATGTTCTCCATCTGTGCTCACGCCCTTCTGCAGAGCTCCTCAGGCCTGCTGAGATCTGACTTATCTGCTGCATTGCCACAGTAAACAAAATTCAGTCTGTTTTGTTTCATCTCACTGCAGCTATGACCATCCTGATGCTCTCAGCTTCTTGAAACTCTGTCCTATCCTGACTCCAGTTCACCCTGATTTGTGGGTCCCTCTTCCTCCATTCAGTCCTTATACATAGGTATTCCTCAGGGTTTTTTGTTTTTGTTCTTATTTTTTTCATTCGTATCTTTGGTAGTTCTCCATGCATGATCTTATCGAAGCCCTTGGTTTCAATTTCAGATTGATCTCATCTCCTCTCTTCCAAGATGTCTCTACTAGACAACTCGTAGATATCTCTTAGAATGCATCTCCCAAAACCTGCTCATCTTCTCCCCCAAAACCTGTCCCTCCTACTGGATTCTTGGTCTTATTTTTAGCTCTTCAAGCCATACATGCATAAATGAATGTCAACTCCACAGTCACCAAATCCTCTGCTCCCTCTTCTTTCCTACTGTCCTGCCATTGCCTGGTTCAAGCTTTCACGACATCCCATCTAGACCATCCCAACCACTTCCTCCCTCAAATTGCTGCAACCCTTCCAGCCTTACTCCCAGATCATCAGCCTTACCAGAGGCACGAAAATCTTTCTCTATATAGATCTATGCGATTGCATAATATCTCCATTTAAAATCCTCCAGTGGTTCTATGTCTCTTAAAAGTTCAAATTTAAACCTTCTGTTATGATCTTCAAAGCTCTTCAACATTGAGTCTTGTCCCTCACTCAACCTTCATCAGCCACCACTCCCCCTGGTTACTCTGGGCTCCAGCTAGTGCAAATCCCTTGTTTGGCCTTGGCCTCCACCTCTTTTCATACGCTGCTGCTCCATCTGCCCACATGCAGTCTTTACTCGAACATCACCTCCTCTGCCAAGCTATGATTCAAGCCCATGTTTTTCATCTGTTAACTATTCTGTTCCTTTCCCCAAAACGAATCACCAACAGAAGGATGGGAAAGTAAGGTGGGCCAGTGTGTTTGAAATGACTACATCATGGCCAATCTGATCACTCCCCAAGGCTGACAACTGACCCAGTCAGGGGTACATCCCATCCAGCCAGTGATTCTTATCTACCTTGAACTCAGCTAAAATGTCCAAGTCTGGTCCCATTTGACCTGAGTTTGCTCTAGTGAAAGGTTTCAAAGATGAAGTCAAAACTGCTGCCTAAGATAAAATATGGGATTTCCTGTGACTGTTGTAAATGCATATTTGAGAAAACTGTATCAGCTCTGTGTGGACATGATTTAAGGAATATATCTAAAATACATTAGCACTTTTCCTGAATACAAGCTCCTGCTTCTAAACAAATCATTTTATCCCCAATGTCTAGTAAAGTTGCCATCTGGATCCTCCTGATGTCCACAAATATGCCACTCGGCGCTGTGAAAGCAAGATGCAGATAATTGTTCTGTAGTACAGCAAGAATACAGAATTACTTTCAAAACTACTAATCAATTTTGAAATGTGGAATGGTGAGAAAAGGAAAGTCCAAAAGATTCTCAGTCCAGTAGTAGATGCAAGGCAAGATTTCAAGTATTATAGAATACTATGATACTTTTAAAACTTAATGTTTCTCAAAACACAGCCTGTAATTAAACATAATAGTTTTTAAAAAAATGAAATGAGGCTACGTCTAAAAAAGCTAGACCATGGTACAATATTATGTATAATGTCACTGAATTACCAAACCTGCCCTCCAAAAAGAAGAGATAATAAATAAAGCAGTCCTAAGATTCCAGAATAAGATGTCATACAAAGTTAGAGACAAGCATATACACATGCATTTTTGTTCAGACTTACCTGTGAAACACTCTGGAACTGAAATTATAAAGGCATTCTTAAAAAATGAGATCAAATTCTATTACGTAAAATGTTTAAATAAGTTTATCCAAGATTTATTTGACCCTTATAAATTCTTCCTACTCATCTTAATGTCTCAGGATAGAGGGTCACCTGATATATGGGTGACCTTGTCCTCAAGGATAAACAGAGAGAAAGGGAACAGATATTTACATGTATTGAAGGGCTGACTGCTTTGCAGCCTGGATGTGGAAACTGCATGGACCTTGCAGGCAAACTAATCCCCTGCCAGTTTTATTAATAAAGCTTTATTGGAATAAAACCATGACTATTCATTTACATATTGTCTGTGTTGCTTTTGAGTAGACGAGACAGACTGTCTGGCCCACAAAGTCTTTTACAGAAAAAGCTTACCCACCCCCCTCCTTAGTGTCCACACATCTGTGCTCTGTCCTGCATGGAATGAAGAAGAGCTAGCCACCAAAATTCACTTATTTATATGTCTAATAATGATGAGAACTACTGTGGAACAAAATAAAAGTTCCTCATTCGAGTTCAAGATGGTAACCCTGGTTTATCCTAACCCTTTCCATCTTTGACCCAATGGTTTACCCACCTCCTCTGAACATTCTCAAAATCCTTACCAAATAAAGAAATCAAATATGGGAGGAGAGAAAACAATTCTGAACTCTCAGGAGCATCAGTAGAGGGTCACTTGTTTTAAACTCTGAGATAGAGTCATTTTTGCCATTTTCCTGGGACTGTCTCCTGTTATGGAACATGAAAGCAGAGAGCCTAAGACACTCACTCAAGAACAAACAGCCTAATCAGTCGCAGAAGCAAAACTGGAATCCAGGTATGTCTGTTGCAAAGCAATGCTCCTGCCACCATACCTTGCTGCCTGATCAATTTATTCACTGGATAAATATTTATTTAGCCCTTTGGGGATGTCTTCTATGTTCCAGACACTATGCCAGGCACGTAAGACATAAAGATCCTCAAACAATGAAGAACAAATGATATCAGGGCAACATATATTTTAAACAAGATAAATGTGACCCCCTAACCTCAGAAATCCCTAAATCCACAGTCTAACAAAAAATTTAAAGTAATCATATCTTTATGAAAGGAAGTGCCATGATTCTGTTTTTTTAAAGACATAGCATGAATTAATTAGACTGAAACCCTAAAGAATATGTGTGATGTGTGAATATTGATATAATGTCACTAAAAGTTGAGCGTCTGGGAAAATATGAGGTAATTTCTCAAACCAATTCAGTTTGTTTTTGTTTTTGTTTTTACCTAGATTATGTTTGAATTTCTATTAACTGTGCTGCCAAATGTTGACATGGAGCGCACTCTAGAGTGTGACTGGTCATGCTCAATGACCATGCCACCGTCTAACTTGAGGGTCATTCTTTTTCAATATAATCTTGGGCAGATGTTTTTGTTCAACATTTTAAAAATTGGAAGTTCAGTCTCAGATCTTGAAAGAGCATCTTAAAATTCCAACAGCAGCTCTGGTAATTTAAGGGATGATTTTATTATTTCACTCCACTGAATTTTTAAAGTAATCTGAATGCTTTCATAAAAAAAAAAAAACCTACAAAGGATGAAGAAAATGGATTGCTTTGGTCATTCTAACATTTCAAGTGTAAATCATGAAAAAAACTCCGATATAATTCACAAATATAGATCTATCTATGCCAAGACAAATGCAGGAGGCTCAAAACTACCATATGGTTTTACACAGTCATAAAAGCTTTCTTTATTTGCCTATGTTCTTATTTTTTTTAAGTAAACAGATGGTTCAAGAGTGAAGATATAAAATCTGACCATCACTGGATCATCAATCTACTAAATCCTAACCTCAAGAACTGTCTTAAAACTCTGTCCCAAAATGGCAGAATTCATCTATACTTTTCATCATTTTCAAATTAAGTACAGTGACAGAGTCACTGTTACAGGTAAACTAATTGTCTCACCGCCCCAGAATAAATCAGGCCTTCCAATATGAAACTGATAAATTCATCATTAATGGCTGATGGGCTCCATGGCCACTCCTATAGTCCCAGCTATAAAAGCTTGGGAAGCTGAGGCAAGAGCATCACTGGAACCCAGAAGTTCAAGACCAGCTTGGGCAACATAAATAATTAAAAAATAAAACATGATGGAAAGGTGGGAGACAATCCATGAAGTGATAGGAAAATAATGCAATTGTTCACTGAAATGTATTGAATGAAAATTTAAAAGAATAAAATATATTGGATGTTCAGAAAAATTAATGGCCAAAACAAATGACTAAATCTGAAGATACGTAAATCCAAGTTGTACTCTAAACACATAAAACAAGATTAAATATCTTGAAAACACAGTCACAAAATCATGACAAAGTCATGCCTGGCCAGAGAGTAGAAAAGTCTACTAATGAAACAGTTTTATCACCAGGCAAGGTGGTGCATGCCTATAATCCTAGTGGCTTAGGAGGCTGAGGCAGAAAGATTGTGAGTTCAAAGCCAACCTCAGCAATTTAGGAAGGCATTAAGCAACTCGGTGAGATCCTGTCTCTAATAAAATACAAAACAGTTCTGGGGATGTGGCTCAGTGGTTAATTGCCCCGAGTTCAATCCCCAGTACAAAAAAAAAAAAAAAAAAAAGGAGTCTTATTGTTTGAGTCAGTTTTTTCATTGCTGTGACTAAAAGACCTGACCAGAACAATTATAGAGGAGGAAAAGTTTATTAGAGGGCTCATGGTTTCAGAGGTCTCAGTCCATAGAAGGCTGGCTCCATTTCTCGGGGCTCAAGGTGAGGCAGAACATCATGGCCAAAGAGTGTGGCAGAGGGAAACAACTCACATGATGATCAGGAAGCAGAGAGAGAAAGAGACTCCACTTTTCAGATGCAAAATATATAACCCAAAGTCTTGACCGCAGTGCCTACCTCCTCTAGCTACACTCACCTACCTCCAGTTACCACTCAGTTAATCACATCAGGGACTAATTTGCTGATTAGGTTAAGGCTATACCCCAATCATTTCTCCTCCAAACCTTCTTGCACTGGCTCACAAGTGAGCTTTTGGGGGACACCTCACATCCAAACCATAACACTTATCAAACAGCAATTTGGAAAGTCACATGAAATCAGTAGATACAAAAGGAAAGAGCAATCTGTACTATGCGTGTGTGACAGAAATTAACTCCAGCTTAGATTATGACAAAGCACCATAAAATATAATCCAGCTGTCCACCCAAGCATGAGGGAGAAGCACTCAATGACTTTCATGCTCCAGGAGAAGAGATTGCTTTGGGGAGCAGTGTTGTAAACTGGAAAGACATGCGGGGGACAGGGCAAATGGAACATCAGCCACACGGGTACCAAAAAGGAATACTCCCATATGGTTAAGGGCCTTCTCCTGCCCTGGCAGCTAACCCATCCACAGCATGATTGACAGAGAACAGTCAGCGGTCAACAGCATGTGCTGTGGTCATCACACCATGTCAAAAGAGCCAGTGAAAGTCTTGAACATGGTCAAAGACAGTCACTCAATATCAGCCTTCCCAGCAAGCTGCAAGGGGAATGGTCAACAAGAACAACTCTGGTTTTTCCCACACTCAAGTGTGATCACAGTCAAGAAATACGCTCACACAAATTATGGACATAAAGATGCGGTTGTAAAATGTTTTATGTGTGTCACAGACAACATCAAAACAACAACAACAAAAGATCTCTTTTATGATTCCAAGCGGCAAGTATCCGTGATATACTCTGGGTCTTGAAGGAGCTAAGCTTCTAACATCAAGGCTCAAATATCACAACTGAAAATATCAAAGATATCAAAATTTCATAAGTTGATCCGACTGTGGTACAAATGACTCCATCTCTAAGTTTTTCCCAGCCCTTCATGTTGTTGATTCATTACAGAGGGAAGTGAACATATTTCCAAGCATGTTTAAAAACCACATTCAAATACTGCATTGGACCGTGAAGAAATTCTTTGCCAGGATGAAATCAACCAGGTGCAGAATAGGAATGCAAGTGGCATATCCTTCCCAGCTCAGTCATCCACCTTCTGGGCTGAGTGCCATGTGGACTGTTCACCTAACAGAGTCTGAGTGAGAAACTGCTCCCCAGTTTCTATTTGGTAATGCAGATCCAGCATCCAAACCAACTAACAGAGCTATCAAACACCTGCCGGCGTCCTGAGTGTTGGAAATTGTGATGTTGCAGAAGTAAGGAGTAAGAAAAGAACACAGCCAAAGAGAGACTGACCTACTGCTCCAGATGCCAGATACAGACCCTGAACCACAAAAACAGAACACTCTTCTATTCCCTGATCTGAAACTGTGGCTGCTATTCATTCTGATTTTTTAATATCAAGCATTGTAATATTTTTATTTTTTTTAATTTTTTTTGTAGTAGTAGGTGGACAGAATGCCTTGATTTTATTCGTTTATTTTTATGTGGTGCTGAGGATCGAACCCAGTGCCTCACACATGCTTGGCAAGCACTCTGACACTGAGCTACAGCCCCAGCCCAAGCATTGTACTATTTTTAAACCATGATATTTTAAAAACCTAAAGTCAGCAAATTACAAATTAGTGGGGCCCTGAGCAAGTTAATAAGACCTCTCTCAAAAATAAAAAGATCTGGGAATGTACCTCAGTGTGTAAAGTGCCCCTGGGTTCAATCCCCAGTACCAAGAAAACAAAAACAAAAATAAAAAAAAAAAACCCTATGTTTAGTTGTCATGTCAACGGAGATATAGAAGGGTTAGGGTTAGGCAGCCAGGACAAGAATGAGGAAGTCAGAGGCAGGCCAAGACCAAAGAAGCACAGAGAGGGTCTTCCAGTGAGGTCAACTTTGCTGTTAGAAGTGCTTGTGAACTCAAACTGGGACCCAATTAGATAGACAATTCTATAATCATGTTCCTAAGTAGGGGATCCAATAGAAAAACTATAATAGATGCAGGGACATCAGTGATCAATGGTGAGGAGAAAGTGGAGAGAGGAGGAGATTTAAAAAAAAAGGAGGAAATTCCAGGAACCATAAAAGAACAAGCCAAACTTCCCCACCAAGCTCCCGGCTCTGGGGCCCCCCTTCTCTTTGGAGAAGTCTGTTATGGTCACTTTTGCAATAAACCTGCCACTTGCTTTCCATCTCTGTGTCCTGTTCTTCAATTCTTTGCTAAACCGGAAACAACAAACCCAAGACAGTAACAATAACTCCTAGTTTTTTTTTTTCCTTTCATCTTTAACAATTCAAATCCCCAACCTTCATAAATGACCTGATTTAAAAAACAAAATGAATTCCTGAATAAACAGATTATAAACCAAAAAAGTCGGCCCAGCTCTTTTTGCCACGTAGAGCAATAAAGTCACGGCTGGGTCTTGATATCCATTGCTTTGTACGAGTCCTTGTCTTGTGGTTTATATGTGCATAGAACTTATTGGCTTGAAATTTCAAGAATTTTGCAACTGTTCCATGAATCTTTAGACCATCCCACTTATACTCAGTGTGGGTGGAGAACATGAGACCCAGGGAAATGAAACAGTCTCTTCTGTGTTAGAGAATAAAGATGGAAAAAAAAATGTCAAACTTTGTTCTGGTTCACTTTTAATAATTTAAAAGTGAATTTTTTTCTCGCAGCATTTTAGCAACAAGAAAAATCAGACAAAAATCCCCTTAAATTATCTTTAAGTCAGAAAAGGTAGCAAATACAGATTTTTTTATAAAAGGGGCTATTTTCAGGAAAGCATTTAAAAAAGCACAATTATCTAACAAGCAAAACTGATAATTATATAATTCCGCAGCATTTGGCAGCATGATAACTTTTGTTTAAAGGAATGGGTGGGATTCGTTTTGTGCCTTTGTGTCTACAGAACTTTGTGCCTCAGATCCCCTAGAGAATTCTAGTGCAAAACAACAAGGTTATCATCAATCAGTGTCCTGCAGGGATAGGCACTATTTAATCTTTAGGAAAATAGAAGTTGAAGAGTGCAAATGGAAATTGTTGGTAATAAAAATAGTCAAGATATGGTTTAAAGAATGTTTTATCTGACAAATTAAAGCAAATGACACACAATCAGTGAAGACGACTTGGTTCCCAGAATAATGGCACCTCCTACACCTTGAACTTTAAGAAGGTGAACCTTGGTTGTTAGACAGAAACTCAATTATAGAGTATCTATTATGTGCTAGTCTGTGTTGCTACCTTTAAATGAATTGTTTTATTTACTCCAACGTATGTGTTTCTTATTTACTCCAACATAATTGTTATGGCCATTTTAAAAATGTATCAGAGGAAATAATCGGATGAAGACCACACAGTAAAAAGCAACCAAGGTAGTACTTGAATCTATGTCTATCTGACATCAAAGTCTGTGTTTACAAAGAGTGTATACCACACTCTTGCCGGCTGGGAGGCAGGTTTATTAGTTAGTTTTTGCTGTGTAACAAACAATTCCAAAACATAGTGGCTTAAGAATCATAACCTCTTATTTAGCTAATGATTTGGTGAGTTCATGATTTAAGCTGGACTCAGGGCATTTCCTTCTGTCTTGCCTGGGCTCCTTTAGGTACCTGCAGTAATTTGATAGATTGGCTAGGTGCTGTCTGGTCTAGGATGGCTTTGTCATACAGGCTTGTCCCTGGATCATGTAGTCTCTAATAATTTAACAGGTTAGTCCATGCTTGTACACATGGTATTTGGGCAGTGTCCCAAGAGAACAAGTGGTTGGGTATAAAACCTTTTGAGATGTAGGCTCCAAATTAATATAACACCGTTTCCATCACGTTCTGCTGTCCACAGCAGGTCTCAAGTCCAGCCCAGATTCAAGGGGGAAGATACAGACTCATGCTCAAGAAGAGAAGAGCTGCAAACCATTTTGAACATCACTCTTAGGACTTCGTTTCCCAAACCCATGGCCTCTCTCTAACTGTGGGAGAGCTCCAGGAAAACCAAACGGAGATTCTTTTCAACATCATGAAAGACGGAGAATGAAGAACAGTTGAAGATTGAAGGGGAAAAAAAGGCGATATGACAACCAAATTCATAGGGTTCTTGTTTTCTGGTTTGGTTTGGTTTGATACTAGGAATTGAACCCAGGGGTGCTTTACCACCGAGCTGCATCCCCAGCCTTTTTTATTTTTTTACTTTGTAAAAGCATCTCACTAAATCATTTAGGACCTGCCTAATTTGCTGAGGCTGGCCTCAAGCCTGCAGTCTGCCTGCCTCAGCCTCCCAAGTCACTGGGATTGGGAGGCTGCATGCCTGGCTCAACATAGGGTTCTGAATTGAATCCTGAAACAGAAGGACATTGGAAGAGAGACCAGTTAACTCCAAAGTTTGTAGTTTTATTTAAAGTTAGGTATCCTGATTTGGATAGGTTACAAAGTTACCTGATTTATTCTTGACTTTAAAAAGAATGCTTTAAAAGTAAGCCAGTAGCATTCATTGGTACTTACAGGGTCCATAGCAGCCCTGTGAGTAGAAGAATGTCACTTTACCATTCTCTTGCCACAGAGAATTGGTGTGTAACTGGGTCTCTTTACACACACACACACACACACACACACACACACACACACACTACTTTCAGTTAAATTTTGCAAAACAAAGGGCTTTCTATCCCACCCGCTCCTCCAAATAAAAAATTTACTTTACAAAGCAAGATGTTCACTATAGCTATAGTTGATGGCATTTGTTTAAGTTAACAAAATTTATTCAGGCTGAAGAAATTTCTATTTATGCTTAGTTTGCTAAGAGCTTTGCATAAGGAATGTATGCTGAATTTTAGTAAATTTTTTTCTGTATCTACTGGAACAATCATATGGTTTTCATCCTTTGGGATATTAATAATTTACCAAGTGTTAATTTATATAATTGGTTTCCTTAAATTAAGACAATCTTGTATTCTTGGATAGCCTAACTGGACCATTATGTATTGCATTTTTAATACCTTGTTAATTTTGGATTGGTTATATTTCCTTTAGGATACCTGCTCCTCTTTTTATGAGTTAAGAGTGGCCTATAATTTATCTTATTCATCCTCCCTCTGTAAGATCTTTATATCAAAGTTAAGCTAGCATGTCTAAAATGAATAGAATATTCCATTTTTTTAATATTGCCTGGAGTAGTAAATTTGGGATTGAAGTTTGCTATTGTTTTTAAGTTTCATAAAATCTGCCTGTAAGGCCATTTAGGTCTAGTATTTTCTTTGTAGAAAGACTTTGAACATTTAATTCAATTTATTATATGATTATAAGTCATTCAGATTCTTTGTTTCCTCTATAGTTGATTTTTATAACTTGTGCTTCTATAAAAATTTCCCCATAAATCTTAATTTTGAAATTTATGATATAAAGTAATTCATAATATCCTCTTAGTTTTTGTTTAATCTCTGAAATGGATTATAGTCTTCTTTTCATTGAATATGATATATGTAGACCTTCTCTCTCTTTATGAATATCTTTTTAATTAAAAAAGATAACTTTGGGGCTGAGGTCATGTCTCAGTGGCAGAGCACTCACCTGGCACGTGTGAGGCACTGGGTTCTATCCTCAGCACCACATCCCGATAAACAAATTATTTTTTTTTAAAAAAAGATAACTTTTGGTTTGACCAATATCTACTATATGCTTGTTTTATTTTTTGTTATGTTCTTACTTTTTTTTTTATTCCTTCTGTTTTCCTTGGAGTTATTCTGTTTTTACTTGCCTGTCTTTTAAAGTTAGATATTTAATTCATTAATTTGGAGGCTCCCTTTCTAAGATTAGTTTTAAGATCATGCATTTTCTTCTAAGTACTATTCACAAGTTTTGTTCTATTTTAAATATTTTCTTATTTCCATGATGATTTCAACTTTTAACCCAGGGGTCATTTTAGAACGTGAATAAAATTTTTTCAGAATATATGATGTTGGGTTGGGGTTGTGGCTCAGTGGTACAGTGCTCACCTAGTACGTGTGAGACACTGGGCTCAATCCTCAACACCACATAAAAATAAATAAGCAAAATAAAGCCATTGTGTGCATCTATAACTAAAGAAAAATATTTTAAAAAATTATTTTTGTTATTAACTTATGACTTAACTATACATAGACATAACTCTTTTAAAAATTGTTGATGCTATTTTATAGCCTAGCATATGGTTATTTTTATTCCATATTTTATAAATCTTTGAAAAGAATTGGATCCTGAATGCAATGATCTACACATGTCCTCAGATTTATCCTAATTGTGCTTTCAAAATTTCTATTCCTTAGTGCTTGGGTTGTAGCTCAGTGGTAGAGCACTTGCCTCGCATACTTGAGGCCCTGGGTTTGATCCTCAGCACCACTTAAAAATAAATAAATAAATATTAAAGATATAAAAAATTTCTATTCCTTAGTGAACTTTTTGCTGTTTGGTCTATTAATTATTGAACTGAGCTGTATTTTTAAAAATGTCTTGCCTTGATCATAGATTTGCCTAGTTATTCTTATGATCTGTTAATTTTTACTTTGCACCATCCCAAGGCTATTTATTAGCTGCATACAAGTTTTAAACAATTATGTCTTCCTAGTGAATTAAACCTTTTATCATCATATAGTGATTCCCTTTATCTGTAATAGTGCTTTTAAAGTATGTTTTTAGCTGACATTAATGTAATTGTTGCAGCTTTCTTTTGGTCAATATTTTTTTTCCTATCCTCGACTTTCAATCTCTCTATCTCATTATATTTTAAGTGAATTTATTATAAATATATGAGATATGAAATTTTAGATTTTATCTGGTCCAAAGATCTTTTTAACTGTAGTTTAGGGTGATTACATAGCTTTACTATGATGTGTCTAGATGAGAATTTCCTTTTAATTATCCTTCTTGATATTCCTTGGGATTCCTAAAGAAATGGAAGAAAACCAACATCCAGCTAACACACCCCTTGCCAAGCCATAAGCCATGAGGCAGAGCCATATCCCTCATACATAAGTAGAGTAAGCTCGGCCTATCATGAGCACTTGAGCTGTACCTCCCTGGTGCCTTTTTTTAATTCATATTTCCAGAAGGGGCATCTTTGTGGAATCACACTAGAGTTTCACATTGCTGAAGTAAGCCAGCAGCATTCATCGGTACTCACAGGGTCCATAGCAGCCCTGTGAGTAGAAGGATATCACTTTACCATTCTCTTGTCACAGAGAATTGGTGTGCAACACTAGGTCTCTTTAGAAGAAGAAAAGAAAAAAAATGTTTGTGGGGGGGTACACACACACACACACACACACACACACACACACACATTACTTTCAGTTAAATTCTGCAAAACAAAGGGTTTTCTATACCACCCTGTCCTCCAAATAAAAAGAAAGCAAGTCACTCTGACTTTGGGTATACTAGGAAACAACAAATACCCAAATCCCCAATCTCGAAAAATCAGCTGCAAACTACAGTGAAATTTGAACCAAGTAGGGGCGGGATACTGGAGGAGGACTTGCATCTTTACAGACCCAAGGCAGAGACCATGGAAAATGATATGACCTCAGGGACTAAACCCTTCTACCCTTGCTTTGAACAGGGGGCTGGGAGCATCCCTGAGCTCTGCTCTTCATGGAGTGTTTGGGGAGGAGAGGAGCTGAATAAGAAACCACCTAGATCATCATCTTTACAGAATGTTTGGAGTCAGTATGACAAGGCAAAAAATCAGCTCTGCAGGGTACCGATATTCACCAGCTAAAATGAAAGGCAAATGCTAAATCACAGTGTGTGAGTTTCTACATGAGCCAAGCAGGATCACTGCTCAGTCCTGGCATAATTATTTTCTTAGGGCTTGGGGGAGTTTGTGAGAAAATGTTGTAAGTCAACATCCTCAATCTCAGATGCCTGCAGCTTTGGTTCACTTCCCCCAATCTTTTCATCTTGCTCTTCTTCAGCAGGGAGGATGGCAGAAAAGAATGGTGTCACAGTTTAGATCAGAAATGTTCCCCAAAAGCTCTTGTGTTAAAGGCTTGGTCCCCCAATAGAAAAGTGTTCAGAGGTGGGGACTTTAGGAAGTGATTGGATTATGAGAGCTCTGGCCTCATTGGTGGATTAATCCATTCATGAATTTATAGCTTAGTGGACTATTGCAGGGCAGGGGGGACCTTAGGAGGTGGGACCTAGCTGGAGAAAATTTATCACTGGGGGCGTGCCTTTGAAGAGTATATGTCCCTAGCATATCCCCCCTTCTCTCTCTCCTTTCTTTCTCCCTCTTTCTTCTCCTCCTCTTCTTCCTCCTCCTTCTCTTCTCCTTCTTCTTCTCTCCTTCTTTTCCTCTGTCTTTCATCTCCTTCCCCCACTCCTCCTCCTCCTCCTCCTCCACCTCCTCCACTCTCTCTTCCTTCCTCCCTCTCTATCCTAACTGCCATGAGGTAACCAGATCTGCTCCACCACACCCTCCCCACCATGATGTTCAGTCTGACCATAGGCCTAGAAACAAGAGAGAAAAATGACCAGGGACTGAAATCTCTGAAACAATGATCCAAAATAAATCCTTCCTTCTTCAAGTAAATTCTCCCAGTTATTCTTTTCACAGTAATAGAAACCTGACTAACAGAGTCTATATTCATAGGTGAGCCATAATAAAAAACTAACAAATTTAGCTTCTATCCTAGGTAATATAGGAAGGAAAGAAGAAAGGGCAGATGAGGAATACACATCAGAAGTCCACCATGAATTAGAGGGAAATTTTGAATAGATGTTTGTCCATCTTATCAGCCAAATTGACGAATCTATGGTATTTTTAAAGCAAAGACTCAAAGAAGGCATGATGAGGTAATAGAAAAGGTGGAAACAGAATGTGTGATCTCAGAAAATAAGTGTAATTAAATGTTTTATAAAGCTAAGAGCCATATTAGAAAGCAAATATAAGAACGGACATTAATGGAAACATAGTTAAGCATGTGGAATTCTGATAGACTTGAGAAAGCTGAATAAAATAAATTCAAAGCATATTAGAAAAACTATTAATAATAAAAGTAATCAAAGGAAATCTATCATAAAAATCACATATCTGAAGTAAACTGAGCAAATGAAGCAAGTAAACAATACCTAGAGATATAATAGAAAAGAACTTTTATATTTAAAATTTGTATTTGGGTTCAAAAGCTCAGAATGACCCACACTGAGCCATAACTTAATAAAACTACCAGACTTCAAATGTAAAGAAATAATGGTTAAATGTAGGGGGAAGACATTGATTAGCTTATAATAAAGGTGACAAATCAGACAGGCCTAGGACTTTACCACTGCAATGCTTAAAGCTGGAGAAAGTGAAACAAAACTTCGAAAGTCTGGGGAAAGAACATATGTTCAATCTAAATGCAATTCAAGTATTAGGCAATGAACATTTTTAAACATGTAAGATCTCAAGGAATGTAGTCTTTCTTGGAGAAGCTACATGGTGATATATTCAATATCAAGAAAAGAAAAAAAAAGTTGTAATGAGAACATCTAAACCCTTCATATACAAAGCCAAAGCTAAATAGCCATCTGACATGTAGATTTTAAATAATAATGCCTAAGAGAATGAAAATGTTATAAATTGCATATATACTTGCTCTCTCTCAATAGTTGATTTACATGGATATGGAAATACATCTTTGGGTCCTACTTCATATACATAGATAGATAGATAGATAGATAGATAGATAGATAGATAGATAGATATACAGACACAAAATTTTAAAAATGCAAAAATATTTGTATAATATATATTTTAAATAAATATTTGTATGTATATGTGTGTGTGTGTGTGTGTATATATATATATATATATATATAAATTTGCTTTAAGCCCATGAGTATGTAATGCTCATTTTTTAACCAGAGTATATTTCCCATTTTTCTGTTGTAGATATTACTAACCTGTTTCTTTCTCACTGTGAACATACACTTGAGGAAACTGTTCCCAGGAAACCACATGCTCTCCACTTGTGAACCTATTTCTTATCAAGCAACTGAAGAATTTCCAACCTAAATGCAGAAAAAAATAATTGAATTGGGTTAAAGTTTATAATCAGCTTGCTGATTTAAAGGGATCTGTTGACAAATAAATGTCTAAATGCAATGGACAGAACCTTAAAAAATGATTCAGGTAAATAGAACTAGCATTGGAATGAAAACTATGGGAGCAAGAGCAAATTATATTTGCTTGAATGATTATGTCAAAATGAATTCCAGTATTATGTATAACTATAATGCACTAATAAAAGCATTTTAAAAAACCACACACACACACACACACACACACACACACACACACACAAAGAAAAGAAGAAATTTCATTTGAGGCTGAAAAGTTTTCAGTTAATTCACCAAATAAAGAAGTCCAGTGGGGGCTGGGGATGTGGCTCAGCAGAACATTCACCTAGCATGTTCGAGGTGCTGGGTTCTATCCTCAGCACTACGTAAAAATAAATAAATAAAATAAAATTATTGTGTCTAACCAGAACTAAATAAATAAATAAAAAGTCTGATTGGTAATAATCTGAAGGTAAGGCCAGCTTCGGTCATGATTCTCAATTGAGGAGTACTTCATAGGACATATTCCCAGATCTTAGTTCATTTCATCCTCAAAACCAGTCTGTAAAGAAGAGATGTTATCATTCTAATTTTACATGTTAAAAAAAAAAATCAAACACTCCAAGAGGTTAAGATCTTACCCAAGATTATTCAGTTAGATCAGTGGTGGAGGGTTTTTGGCTACAAAGACTGCTTCTGCCCCTATTCCAGTGATTCCCAAACTCTTTAACATGTGGATTCTGATTCATGGGGTTAGAGATGGGTCCACACATTCTGCATTTCTAACCCCTAGGTGATGCCCAGCTGATGTTCTGCAGACCTCACCTGGGGGACAAGGCCTCCCACTGTCGTGCTTAAATTATCAGGCAAAAAAAAAGGGAAAGCAACTGTGCAAGATGTAGCTCCAGAGGCCCTGCCTGGACCAGTGAGCAGCATCAGACCTTCCTCCAGCTGTCAGAGGGGAGACTCCGAGGGAGGTCAGGAGAAAGAGGTAGGACAGGAGCCTCTTCATATGATAGAGATCTTCAAACTATGTTTGGGGGTTTTTGTTTTTTAAAGAAGTATCATTTTTTTTTAACCAAAATTTTACTTGAGACCTTAATGTACAAGACCAGCAATAGCAGACTTTTCTTGGTAAATAATTTTTTTTATATATTCAAAGTTACAACATATTCATGTTAAATACGTACAATGTGACTTTGGATAACAAAAATTTTTCACATAAGAGTTTATGGCAGGTAAAGTATTGGGTAAGCCACAGGATTCAGAAGACAAGAGAATCCAGAACTCTATCAGGTGCTTAAAAAATATAGGAAATTTTTCAACTGTGGTTGCTGTCAGGGCAATAGAAAATGAAAAGAATAAAATAAAATAATAGTGCTGAGAACCTCTTTGGCCCATAGTACTCAGTTCTGGCCAACGTGATGAGATAGACTCTCTTAAGCATTGCTTGATGGGGCACAAGTTTTAAAAGTAATTAGCTCTAAGATTCTGTAAAATATTTCATGCTTTTTCTCAATAATTTTCTTTTAAGACTCTGTCCTAGGGAAATATTCTTAGATATAGACAGAGGAAAGAAACTAATGTTTACTGAGTGTTTACTATTAGATATTACATAAGGCACTTCTGACCTTGAAAAACCATACATTAGATATGAAATAGATACTATTCATTTCATTTTACACAGTGTCTAAGTAAATTACCTAATATCATATGGCTAGATATTCTGGCCCAGCTTTATCTAATTCTAAAACCTATATTCCACATCCATAATTTCCAGATCGTCAAGAACTTGTACTCAGAAGGACCATCATTCCTCATGCTTCTTGGTGTCCTGTCTTTATCATTCCTTCCCTCCTATCTACAATCATGGCTATGAAAGATTGAGTGGGAATTTGAGGCTCTAAGAGACACATCTTCAGCCCTCAGCAGGAAGATACTGATTAGATTCCAAGTAAATGTCATCAGATGGAATTTGGCGCTCCTTACATGTGGGATATTGCTAGAGGAAAACATCTGGATCAGACAGGAAATTCTGAGAAAAAAAAAAACCCAAGAGTGCAACTGTGGGAGCTCATTAGAAACTTTCCAGTTCTCAGTGAGAAGTTCCAACATTAAGGACATTGGAGACAGATGTCAGTGCCTCATGGGAATTGCCCACAAGAAATCAGCTTGATGGAAAACAATGTGTCCCAGAGACATAAAAATTGATGCAGTTCTGTTAATAGACTCCAACAACTCCTATGAGAACTACATCATGGAACATTCAGGATGACCCAGGGACATTCCAAGGAACAGCTAAGAAGATTCCCAAGGCAGCTGCTTTCTGCTCAGCCAGCATGAGCCTGATGGGGCCTACGAGGGAAGCTTGCTCTGGGTAGTGAAGACAGGGCAATAGTGACTTCATTCCAAAAAAGGACTCAGGTAAAGAACTTATAAATGGGGCTGCTCTGCCTCATTCTCCATTCCTTGTGAATTCTGGCAAGAGTGTCATGAGGGAGTTGAGGTCTGCCCTGTTAATGTGAAATTGAATTAAACAATGACATTTACCAGTAAATGGATAGAAATGGAAAAAAAAATCATGCTAAGTGAAATAAGTCAGACCCAGATACACACTTTTCCTGTTGGAAACCAGGGACAGGTATGTCCTGGGTAAGATCAAGCTTTATGCCTTTGAAAGAAAAAATAACTTTTGGATTATCTAAAAGGTTAGAAAATGTGAACAAAAGTAATTTCCACTCATGGCCATGACCTCTGAGCTGTGGCCAGGAAGCAGGCTGTTGTCCTCCTTCCATGGCTTACTTACCACATGGGTCCTTGCTTCTCCTCTGGCCTCAGAAGCATATTCAGAGGAGCCATCCCAGCCAGTTTGAAGTGGGGCTTTCTGAGTGTGGGTGTAGTTAAGATCCTCAATGATTTTTTTTTTTTTTTGGATTCCCAGGATTTTCATTCTACATAGAGAGAAGCTACAAAAGAGCAGGTCATAAAAACTATCTTGCAACTCTTTATGCCACCAGCCAGATCAGCAGTCTCTAAAGGGCCCTGTACTTCAGAGAATTTTCTCATCATCGATATAACATTTATCTTGATCCTTGCAACGGCTTCATTTCTGAGTCACCTGAAACTTAAGAACTTGGAAAATTCACAGAATAAAAAAGAAAAGTCACATTAAAAAATGAATGGCAAAGCCAAGTGTGGTGGCACAGGCTTGTAATCCCATCCATTTGGAGGCTCAGACTGGAGCGCTGCAAGTTCAAAGCTAATTTGGCAAGACTCTATCTCAAAATAAAAAGGGCTGGGCATCTGATACTTGACAAAGCAGCCAAAGTTACATGTTAGAGAAAAGACAGCCTTTTTAACAAATGGTTTTGGGGAAACTAGCTATCCATACATATGTAGAAGAATGAAATTAGATCCCTTTCTTTCACCTTGCACAAAAGTCAATCAACTGGATCAAAGACTTAAGAATTAGAACGGAACTCTGCAACTGCTAGAAGAAAATATGGGGTTAACACTCTTATCATATAAGTGCAGACATCAAATTCCTCAACAAGACCTCTAAAGCTCAAGAAATAAAACTAAGAATCAATAAGTGGGATGCCATCAAATTTAAAAGCTTCTGAACTGCAAAGGAAATGATAAAGTAAAGAGAGAGCTTATGGAGTGGAAGAAAATCTTCACTAGCTAGTCCTCCAATAGGGGATTAATATCAGAATATATAAAGAACTCAAAAAAACTCAATGCCAAAAAAAAAAAACCCACTCAGTAAATGGGCAAAAGAACTAAAAAGAAATTTCTCAAAAAGAAGTAGCAGAAATGGTCAACAAATATATGGAAAAAAATCTTGAGCATCTCTAGCAATTAGGGAAATACAAATCAAAATTGCACTAAGATTTAATCTCACTCCAGTCAGAATGGCAATTACCAAGAACATGAATAATAATAAATGCAGGCAAGGATGTGGCGGGGGGAAGGTACACTAATATATTATTGGGGAACAACAGATTAGTACAATCACTCTGGAAAGCAGTGTGGAGATTCCTCAAAAAACTAGGAATGGAACCACCATACGACCCAGCTATCCCACTCCTTAATACTTATCCAAAAGGTCTAAAATCAGCATATCATAGTGATACAATCATTTCAATGTTTATAGCAGCACAATTCACAATAGCCGAATTAAAGAGTCAACCCACACAATTGTCAATAAATGGATGAAGAAAATGTGGTATAGATACACAATGGAGTTCTACTCAGCCATAAAGAAGAATGAAATAATTACATGTTAATGTTTAATTGAATTAAACAATGACATTTACCAGAAAATGGATGGAAATGGAAAAAATCATGCTAAGTGAAATAAGTCAGGCTAAGAAAATCGAGGGCTGAATGTTTCCTCTCATACATGGAAGATGGAGAAGAATAGGGAAAGATGGTGATGGAAGAGAGGATCAGATATCGTAAATACAGTGGGAAGATCAATGGAGTAGAAGAAGGAGAATGAGAGGGAGAGAGGAAGGAAAGGGGAAGAAATATGAAATGAATTTAACCAAATCATTTTAGAAACCTATATAAAGGTACCAGAGGGCATTTTACCTTTATGTATATGTAGAAAGTACCAATCAAAAATAAACAAATAAAGGAAAGAAGATAAGTAGAATAGAGGAGGGAAAATAGGGAGACGGAGGAGGAGAGAAAAGGAGGAGGCGGGAATGGAGATTTCAATCAAATTCTTTACATATATGATTTTATCAAAATGAACCCAAATACTTTGTATAATTATGATTATCTGATACAGTGAAAATTTTAAAATTTTAAAAAGGGAAGGGGATGTAGCACAGTGGTGTGTCCCTGTGTTCAATACCCAGTACTTGAGAAAAGAAAAAGATAAAATTTCATATCAATTTAACATATTAGGTACATTTCTCTTCTTTTCCCAATTTAATTTTCTTATGTGACCTTTTTAAAGTACAAAAAAATTCTTGGATTCTTACAGAAAATATATGTCATGATAGCAAACCTAAAACAGAATAGAAAGAAGTGATGGTTTAACTTGAAATCCTATAGCCGCCATCTTTCTTGCTCCCCCTCCCTTAGCCCCTGCATCTACCAACCCCAAGTCCTGCCTATTTTACCTCCAAAATGGCTTCCAAACCCTTCTGCATCTTTTCACCTCATGTACCATCACTGCTAGTCCAAGCCATCATCACCAACCACTGCCATAATCTCCTCATTCAAATCCTTGCTTGGATTCTGGCCCTCCACTCATCTATTCTACACTGGAAGCCAGAGAGTCTGTCTTAGAATGTAAACATGACCATGCCCTGCTCTTTCATAAAAGTCTTCAATGGCAAATAAAGATTTCAAAAGATAGTCCCCTGTTGATCCACTAGGAAAAAAGAAACTCCAGCCACTGTGAGGTGCCTTGACAAAATATCCAGAATAGCTAACATTTTTTTAAAAATACAAAACACCAAGTCTAGGTGAGTATAGGAACTCTCACACCTTGCTGGTGAGAATGTAAAATAGTCTGATCACTTTGGAAACTGAGTTTACACAATCTATTAAAGCTGGACACACAACCATCCCGTGATTCTGTAATTCGACTATGAGATATAGATCCACTATTCACAGCAGCACAATTTGTAACAGTTCAAACTAGAAACTTCCCAGATGCTCACCCACATTGAAATGGATGGAGAATATATATTTATGCAGTGAGAATGAACAACCTACAATCACAATAACATAGATGGACCTCATGGATATTACACTGAAAGATGTCGGATATCAGAGCATCTATTGTACAATTGCATTTATACAGCGTATGAAAGCAGGCACACATACATGTGTCCCAGAAGCCAAAAAAGTGCTTCTTCTCAGAAGGAGGAGTGTGGACTGCAGGGGTTGCAAGAGGAGTCCTTGGCTTCTGATAAAGGTCTGTTTTTTGGTCTGGGTATGAATTAGATGAATATTCAGTTTGTGAAAATTCAGCAGGTTGTGCAGTCACCTTGTGTGCACTTTCTTGTGAATGTTTTAAGTTTAATCTAAAAATTGTTGCACTTACTCAATATCTTCTGCTGAAGGTAAAATCCTAAACACCTAATATGGGCTATGAGACCATATGTCATCTGAGGACCTGCCCATAACTCCATCCTTCTTTGGGCCTCCAGCCCCTTTGCTTACTTACTAACTCCAGCCTCAGTGCCCCTGATGCTCCCTTAGCCTAGAATACTGGTTGACAAACAATGGCTCGGTTATGGTTTGAATAGGATGTGTCCCTCCAAGGTCCCGTTAGTGCAGTAACATTCAGAGGTAAATGAGTAGATTATGAGAGCAGTAACCTAATCAGTCTACTCTAGTTTGAATGGACGCATGACTGGGTGCTAACTGTGGGGTAGCTGTGGTATTCCCTGGAAGGGTGCATCTGCCCTGCAACCCATTCCTCCCTCTCCTTCCCTCCTTCTCCCACCTCTTTCTTTCTCTCTCTCCTTCCTGATCCCTCCATGAGCTGAGCAGTATTCTTCTTTCAGGGTCTTGCCCCATGATGTGCTGCCTCACCTTGAACCCAGAGCAAAGGAGTTAGCTGTCTATGGACTGAGATCTCTAAAACCATGAGCCCCAAATAAACTTTTCTTCTTCTAACATGTTCTTGTCAGGTATTTTGGTCACAGTGACATAAAAGACTCACACGCCAATCCTGCCTGCTGCCTGTTTTTGTAAATAAAGTTTTATTGGAATACAGACAAGCCTGTTCATTTAAATATTGCCAGTGGTTGCTTTTGTACGATAACAGCAACAGAGACTGTATGGCCCACAAATTTGAAAATATTTACTAACTGGCCCTTTATAGAAAAACTTTGCCAACCCCTGGCCTAGAACATTTTTACATGCCTCCTCTAGCTCCATCTGTCTAACTCCTACTCACTTTTCAGAATTCAGAGGGAAAAAAAAAATTCAACAAAACCTTTTTGGTCCTTTGTGGGAAGTCTAGGTTCATGAGTCCTTTACTCCTGGACCTTTCTTCCAAGCTCCTTCCTGCTTCCGTTCTCAAATGGATTCCCTTGTTCCTAGTGCAAAACACAAAATTCCTCATGATCCAAAACCCCTACATTACCTACTGTGTACCTCTCTGGCCTTATTTTCCTCACTTGCTCACCCTGATCAAATCACTCAGGACTCATTCTAAGAACTAGTTCAACTATTGTACACCTCAGAGCCTTTGCCTAAGCCATACCCTCTACCTTGGATGTGCTTTTCCAATTCCTTACCTAGCCACCCTTGACTTAGTCTTCACACTTCACCTTAAACATTGCTCAATAAAACTGGTCCCTACCTTTGTGTGTTTAGCACAGCCAACTGCTAAAGCCTCCTCCCTCTGCCCCACTTCCAAATTGAGCATTGCTTGGTCCTGTCCCTGCTCTGCCTTTGAATGCTGCTTCTACTCCCCACTCCAGGATGTTCCACAAAGTCCACCAGGGCTCCTCTTCCAGGTGATAACCTTTACAGAAGAGAAGTAGTTCCCACCATATCTCCACCCTCTGCTTACTGCCCTATCCTAGAACTGGTGCTGTTTCTCACTAGGAAGGGAACAAAGAAACATCAAGGAGGAGTCGTGGATCTTCTTGTCTCCGACACCCAGAGCCCACCATCAGGAGGTTCCGGCTGTCAGCTCCTACGGGGCAGACTTCACTGCGTGAAGCTCCTTCACTGAGGTCACACCTTGAAGCAGCCCACATCAAAGACTGAGTCAGGTGGGGGCATTAAGGTCAGGTCTTCATTCTACCTCTGGACAACTCTAAGGGAGGTCTCATCTAGAGCATCTATTATGGTTTGGATGGGAGGTGTCCCTGAGAAGCTCACTTGTGAAACAATGCAAGGTTTAGAGGAAAAACGATTGGGCTATGACAGCCTTAATCCAATCAGTGAATGACTTCCCTGATAGGATTAACTGGGTGATGACTGAAGGCAGGTGGGGTGCGGCTGGAGGAGGTGGGCACTGGGTCATCCCTTTGGGGTATATATTTTGTATCTGGTGAGTGGAGTCTCTCTTTGCTTGCTGATCATCATGTGACCTGTTTCCCTCTGCCACACTCTTCTTCCATGATGAATGGAGCTGGCTGTCTATGGACTGAGGCTTCTGAAACTGTGAGCCCCTCAATAAACTTTTCCTCCTCTACAATTGTTCTGATCAGATCTTTTTGTCACTGCTTAAAGGAAAGTAACCACAACACTCGGAATGACCAAGAGATCTTTATTGCAGCAGTGCAACAGAGGAGAAAAAAGAGAGAAAGAGAAGGGGTGGGGGCCAGCAGAGGAAGCAGAGGAAGCCCTTCTGCTGTGCTGCCTAAATCTAACAGGGTCTCTGGGTCTGCAAGCTGCCTTGTTGGCACAAGGGGGGTTAAGTGTTCAGCCTTGAGCGTGGGCTTGGGTGTTTGGGCTGGAAGCAAACAGGTGATAAAGAACCAGACAGAGGGTTTGAGTGGCCAGGTCACCCTGCAGCTAACTTTGTTTGGCATGCCCTGCAGACAACTTATTCAGCCTGTCCTGCACCTAACAACCACAACAACAACAAAAAAAAACTGACTAAAATAGCAGTGCTGTCAGGCCTGCATTGTCCCTTGACTTCTCTCCGTCCAGTCTTCCTTCTCTTCCTCCCCTTTGCAGTTTTGATTCCTAATAAGCATCGTGAACCCCACTCTGTCTCAGCATCTGCTTCCAAAGAACCCAACCGTGATATTTGTTAACAGGGTGTTTCAGAATGAACACAAAGTTCCGAGTCAGACAGCCACCTGGACTGGAATCCTAGCATGGAACTCACTGAGTAGGTGACCTTGAGAGGGTAATTTACTACCTTTTCAGCCTCTGTCTCCTCATCAAATGGAGATGACAAGATCTTCGTTGCAAGGTTGCTTTTGAGATGAATTGGAGTAATGGTATAAGGCAGATGTTTGAATGGAGGTTGGGAATGGCATCCCAAGGCTATAAATATTAGACATCAAATTGACCTAAGGGACAGACCCCCATCGAGCCTTCAAAGTAGATATCCCATGGTAGATTACATGAGGTTTGTAACTCCTAACCTATGTCAATGTATAAACAGTATAATTCAGGAGTGTGTCTTAAAAAAATGAATGATTTGCAACTATAAGCAACAATATGAATGAATTTCACAAACATAATATTGGGTTAATATCTAAAACACATAAGAAACTCAAAAAACTCATTAGCAGGGAAAAAAAGTTTTTAAGAATGGTCTAGTATGGTAGCACATGCCTGTCATCCCAGCTATTCCAGAGGTTTAGACAAGAGGACCTCAAGATCAAGAACAACCTGGGTAACATAGGGAGACCCTGTCTCAAAATTAAAACCAAACAAAACAACAACAAAAAATGCCAGAGATGTAGCTCTGTGATAGAGCAACCCTGGGTTCAATCCCCAGCACAGAAGGAAAAAAAAAAGACTGAATAGACATTTCTCATAAGAATTATGGAAAAGTGCAAATTAAAACCACATAAGATACACTTCATACCTGTTAGAATGGCTACTTATTTTTAAAAATTGAAAGATGAAGGGTGGCATGAATATGGAGAAAAGGAAACCCTTGAACATTGTTGGTAGATTGTAAATTAGCAGAAACTTCATGGAAAACAGGATTAGAGATCCTCAAAAAATTAGATATAATTTTTTATCATCTGAAAATTCTCCTACTGAGTATAATCCTAAGGTAAAATATGTCAAAGAGATAGCTGCACTCCCATGTTCACTGTGGCACTATTGAAAAAAGGAAAAATATGGAATCCATCTCAATGTCTCTCTGTGGACGAAATGAATCAAAAACTGGCCGATATGCACAATGGAATGTTACTTGACTTTTTAAAGGAAGAAAATCCTATCATTGCAACAACACAGAAGAGCCTGGAAGACATTATACTAAATAAACTAAGCCAGGCAAAGACAAATACCACATGATCTCACTGAGATGTGTAATCTAAAAGAGCAAACTCTGAAGCAGAGTAGAATGGTATTTACCAGGGACCAGGGCAGGTTGGGAAAAGAGGATTGGGGACACGTTGGTCAAAGGATACGAAATTTCATTTAGGAAAAAGTTCAAGAGATCTATAGTGTAGCAGATGACAATAGATAATAACAATGTAATACATACTTGAAAATTGCTCCGAGAATAAATTTTAAGTGTTTTCACCACAAACATTAAATAAGTACGTGAGATAATGCATACACTGATTAGCTTATTTTAGATCTTCTAGTGCATGCTTATATCAAAACATCATATGGTAGACCATAAATATGTGCAAGTTTTATTTTATAATTAAAAAATTAAAGAGAAAAAAAAAACAAAAGAAATCAGGTACCAAAGACTTTACATATGATTCCATTACATAAAGAAGAAAAGCTGGAAAAACAAATACAGGGATTTGGAAGCCAGGGTAGTAGACACCCTTGGAGACTGTGACTTGAAGGAGGCCCAGTGGTGGGTTGTAGCTGCCAGTCCTGCTCTGGTTCTTGATCTGAGTTCTGGTTACACAAAGTTCTCCATCTGTGGAAATCCACCCAGTTGTCCTCTTATGATATAGCTACTTATCTGTGTGTTATATTTAAAGTGAATAATCACATTTCTTTACATAAGCAAAAATCAAAGTTTTTTGTGGGAAATAAAAGTATCATTCACACTAGGAACAGAAATACTCAAGAATTGCCCGGCACAGTGGCACACACCTGTAATCCCAGCAGTTTGAGAGGCTGAGGCAGGAGGATCGCAAGTATGTGAGATAATGCATACATTAAGCCAGCCTCAGCAAAATTGAGGCACTAAGCAACTCAGTGAGACCCTGTCTCTAAATAAAATACAAAATAGGGCTGGGGATGTGGTTCAGTGGTCGAATTCCCCTGAATTCAATCCCCAGTACCAAAAAGAAAAAAAAATACATAAGGATCAGAGTTAATAAGGACTTAATTCTAGTAAAGACATAAAGGAGCAACTGACTGAATAGAAAGCTATATGATTTCATCATTAGGATGACCACATGGTAAAGCTGCCAGTTCTTACACAAAAATGTAAAAATTCCAGGTAACGATTAAAGCAGCGATTCTCAAAAAGGTCCACAGACAATAATTCTCAAATTTTAGCAAGCATCAGAAAACAATGTGAGGTCTCCTGGAAACAAATGGCAGGGTCCCAGTCATGAAGTTTTTAATCTGGAATTTTCCAGGGCAAGGCCAAGGCTGTGCATCTCTAACAAGGTCCCAGGTGATGCTGATGCTGCTGGTTCAGCCCGTAGACACTTTGAGAACCAATGCTCTGGAATCAAGACTTTCCTCCCCACTCCACAGAAAACCCACCTCCTACAGGGCCACTGAAGAGACCCTTACTCCATGGATTTAAAGTGAAGAAGTTTTGCCATAAACAGAATGCTAGTTTATTCAGGAAAGTGAGAAGGATTAGCTGTTGCCATCTTTCCATTAGCCTTTTGAAAGGAGTTGTCTACACTGCTCAGAGCCACCTTCTCAAATCCACCTTCTTACCTCCTCAACCCAAAGGCTTCTCCCTCCTCCACTCTGCTAAGTCAGTTCCTGCTTGTTGAGTTAAACATAATCACTGCCTAGGAAAACTTGAAATAAGGTAAGGACTCTAGCAGGGATGCAGTGGCCCACGCCTGTAATCCCAGCAGCTGGGGAGGCTGAGGTAGGTGGATCGTAAGTTCAAATCCAGCTTCAGCAAAAGCAAGGCACTAAGCAACTCAGTGAGACCCTGTCTCTAAATAAAATACAAAATAGGGCTGGGGTTGTGATTTAGTGGTCGAGTGTCCCTGAGTTCAATCCCCATATCCACCCCCCCACAAAAATATTCAGAGAATCAACCTTGACCCCTCTGTTATGCTTAGTCCCAGAGCCCACTGATTGCTCACCTGTGTTTATGTTGTCCTCCTTAGGAAATTCTCCTTCTTTTTCTCCCCTTCTCCTAGGAGTCCTCGAAGATCCTCTGACTTGAGGCTCTAAGCTTCATTAACAGGATGTAGTTCAATTTACCGTGATCTAGGCCATTAGGAGTCATCAAGAAACAAAACAGATGGAATCCTTTGCTCCTGTGAGCCTTTCATACTAGAGCAACTCTGTCCCCAGGATTTAGCTAGGGCATAGAACACTGGTTCAATAAATACTCCTTGGATAAATACACTTGCCCTGTGATAATCGCAGCTATTTTCCATAACAGAGTTAAAAGAAAGAGAAATAAGAGGAAAAGGAGGTGTGTACAAGTGAGGGAGACCCAGGGAGAAGCCAAAAGAGGGGAGGAGATGGCTCCCACAAGGAAGCAGACAATAGTTTCCAAATTAACACCTGGGAAGTTTAAAAAGAACATTCCTGCCGGAACATAACTATAGCTCAGTCCCCCGCCTTGTGTTCTAAGGGGGCCCTGCTCCATCAAGCTGAGATTCTGATCTGACTAGGGTGGTGGTACAGGTCACTCAATACCATGCAAGAGCCATCTCTGCATGCTATGGGTACTTGGTCAGCTTAGTGGAGAGGGAGATGAGAGGCAGACCCTGAGCAGCTGAGGGATAGAGCAGGTCTGCATATTTGGGTGTCAATCTTAAAGAAGCAAGAGAGTAATAAGGGGCCTGGGTAGGGAGCCCAAGACCAGGGTATGAGGATGACAGGGAAGTACTTCTATTATTAAATGGCAAATGACTACATTGGTTAGGAGATCAATCTGAAAAGATGGCTCCTGCAATAGGAAGACATTGAGCCTGAGGAAATAGCAGTAGCTTTTCTTGGTGACTCTTCCTGGCATGGTTTTGTTATTTCATTTCCCTGCATATCAGTCCTGACCATATTAATTTTCCTTCCT
Source organism: Ictidomys tridecemlineatus (assembly GCF_052094955.1). Taxonomy (NCBI): domain Eukaryota; kingdom Metazoa; phylum Chordata; class Mammalia; order Rodentia; family Sciuridae; genus Ictidomys; species Ictidomys tridecemlineatus. The sequence goes on along the minus strand of NC_135478.1, from coordinate 25,350,024 downwards.
CAACCGTGTCCTTCCACATCATGAGGACATCCTCTACCTCACTACCTCAGGTCTTCCCACACCCCTAGCCAACAAGGTGGACCGGAAATGGGGAGGTATAATGAGTGATGGCCAGGCTAGGCTCTGCCAGTGACTGAGTGTCCATGTCTTCTCTGATTTCTTCTTCTTCATCATCACCACCACCACCGTCACCATCATCATCATAATCATCATCATTCAATGCTTACTCCATGCTGGGAATTGTTCTAAGTACTGTGTGTGTGTGTGTGTGTGTGTGTGTGTGTGTTTTCACACATATTAACTTATTTGATCCTCACAACAACCCCAGGAAGTAAGTACTTTTACAAATGAGGAAGCTGGAGCCCAGAAAGCCTAAGTACTTAACTAAACTCACACTGCTAGTTAGAGGTAAAATAGCTCAGCAGTAAAGCATCTGCTTAGCATGAAACTTTTTGATCCCCATCACCACACAAACAAAAAAGGCTGAATTTGAATAGAGGCAGTACGACCTCAGGCAAATGGTTCAATTTTGTTTGAAACACTGATTACCATGTAATAGTGCTGACAGGATCCTGAAACCCTATCTGGACTCAGTTGGAAACATGCCCTAATTGATCAGCAATATCTGTAATGGTGGCTGAATACTCTTTTTATTTTTTCATGGTACTAGATAATGGCAGACACTTTCCTTAATTAAGCTTTAGTTTGGCACCCTCTCTGGGTCCTGTTTTTTCTTTTTCTTTTTTTCTTTCTTTTTTTCTTCTTCTTGGCACTGGGGATTGAACCCAGGGCCTCCCCATACTAAGCATAAGCACATGCTTTACCACTGAGCTACATTCCCCAACCCAGGGTCCTCTGTTTGTTTGTTGCAGTGCTGGGAATTGAACTCAGGGGCTTGTACCTGCTACCTGAGTTTTTTATGACTTGACCTCATCCTATCTTTGGTTTACCTAGCCCATTCTTAGAAAAAAAAATTCTTTGAATAAGATATGCAGCAATTGGAATAGGGATGTTGCTCAGTGGTAGAGCACTTGCCTGACAGGTGTAAGGCCAAGGGTTCAATGCCAGCACCACATAAACACAAAAACAAAAACAACACAACAACAAAGATAAGTTATGCTTCAGTCAAAAGCAAACTCAGAGGCTTATAATAGCAAAGTTTGTTCCTTGTTCCTATTACATTTAGCCATAAGTCAATTACAGTTCTGTTCCAGATGACTTCTGCTTGCTGGGATCCTGGCTAAAAATGCCACCCCCTCTAGGATGTACCATGCTCATGGCAGAGGGGAAAGAGCCATGGTAGAACTCCTGATGCACTTAAAGCTCACATCTATGCTTGGTAAATAGCATGGTCCATTGGCCATAGCAAGTCAAAATGGCCCACTCCAATGTTATTGGTAGAAACACAATCCACACACATGTAGGGGTACCAGGAAAGGTGCTGCAGAGTTAAACTCAGCCGAGAGCAGCCGCTAGCAAGTAGTCATGCCAGTGTCTAGTTCTGGCTCACTTCTTTCTTCTCTGGCCTCAGTTCCTCAACTACAGTGTGTGTGTGTGTGAGTGTGTGTGTGTGTGTGTGTGTGTGTGTGTGTGTGTGTGTCAGAGTGGAGGGGTGGGAAGAAGAGGTGGCAGGGATGAATCTCTAAAGTCCTTTCCAGTTTTGATGCTCATTTTCACTTCCCACCTGATACTCAAATTCCCCCCTTATCTGTCCACCTGGGTTTTAGAGCCATGAATTCCAATCCCCCTTAGCCTACTAAACTTGATACTTCACAAAAACTAACAATTTCCATTTTTCCCTTATGCCTAACACTGACAGTTTACACGTATAACAAACACTGCGACTAGTCCCGGTTTTGCTCACATAGGTCATTGGTTCTGCATGTCATCTGAAGTAACAGAGTGCCCCCTATCACTCTCCTGCACCTTTACTAATCAAAAGTCATCCTGCTCACCTAAGGAGGCAACTGGTGTTCAGGTTTACCATCTTACACATGGGCATCTGCCCTGCTATACAAACAGGTCCTGGTTCCTTCCACTGATGCTAATAATTACTGACAACTCCAAGTGATATCTTCCCAGCAGTGAGTTTGCATGTGGCTGGGGCTTGGAGCAGGAAACCTTATTTCTCCAGCCTCTTTGCTACATAGCCCTGCCCCCCCCATCCACCAAACCAGCATTACAATGTACATGTATGAGTTTCTATATCAAATGGTCTGGTCAATCTCAGAATACTGGACACTTGAGGGAGATACAGACTAGGGGCTCTAACAGAGATTGGCCCCCCGGATGCACTTCCATTCCTCACTCAGTCTTTTTACCTATTGGTTCCTCATTTTCCCATATTCATGATGCTCAACAATTCTCTCCATAACCCCAACTGTTACCTTATTCAAGTAATCCCTCCTTCCCATTGAAGGTGGGGTTCTACCACTTGCAAAACATCTGCAGTACCACAGCAAGGGTGCACATGGTAGCAGATTGAAGAGGGAGGCTCCGGTCCTATGAGGGAGGTTAAGTAGTGCTTCTCTCCCTGGGTTTGCTGCTGTCTTTGCTACCCAGAAAGGATGGCTCCAGCTTCCAAACAAAAGCCTTTTGATTTCATGTCTTCCCTAAAAGACATTACCAGTTCCTCTCCTCCGTGACAGAACTCCTTCTACTCCTTTCCAACTGATCTGATGTCTCAGTACTTCAGTATATGGTGATGATTTGCCCTGCTCAGAACCCCTTCTAAGGAGTAAGTTATTATCCAGTTGCAGAGAAGGCAATGGGCAGACTTGAATGGTCAGTCATGCAGAGACATCTGACTCAAGGTCATACTCTTCCCAGAACAGCTTACATTTAATGACTGATCAAAGAAAGGTATAGGGACTGGCGATCTTGACCCAACACTTGACAATTCTGAAGCAGCATTGGAGTTATAAAGCTTCCCAGTGGATCAGCCAAGCTATCATTGGCCTCTTAAGCAGCTCAGCTTTTCTGTGGCTCCCTTCTGGTTTCTTCTTCTCCATTCCATGAGTGTTGATCCCAAGGGTTCCATTAATAAACATCTTGCAGGCTAAACTCCATCTCAAGAGTCAGTTTCTCATGGAACCTAACCTGCAATAGACAGTAAGTCCAAAAGCCACTGCTAAATGTGCATATACAATTAAAAAGTGATTCCTCTATTTTCTACCTCTCCCTATCATTCTAAACCAAGACCACACAAAAGTTATGTTCTTACATTTACAGCAGGACTTACCAACCTGAATGCTACCGACATGTGGGGCTGGATAATTCTTTGTTGTGGGAACTGTCCTATGCATTGTGGGATGTTTAACAATCCTGCTGACCTACAGCCACTAGTTTCCAGCAGTGCCTTCCCAAAGGTCTCCATCATGGCCATATGTCCTCTGTGGAGAAAAATCACCCCGCATTGAAAACTACTGATTTAAAAGAAGCGTTCCAGCAGGCAGATTCAGCAAGTGCAGGAAAGCATTTGAACGTTGACATAAATATTTTGTACTGAACATGTAATGCCTCTTCTTAAGATCCTTGCCAGAAAATTCCATCTCCAACTGCATTCTCAGACATGCTTGTCAAAAGAACAGTTGAGACAACAGATGCTTGAGAAGACTGGCCGGGGGAACTTCTTAGCCCTCCCTTCCTCCAGATATTTTTCATCTCTTTCTCTGCAACAGTTCAGAGCCAAGAAAACAGAATGCCTGGACCACATTCCTTGAGTTATAAATATTAATAATTAATAAAAAAATAAACTTCCCTGGAATAAGGTGGATTATTCATTTGATTTTATCAAGGGTAAATATAAAATGAGCCTGTGAATGTACAATTATGCTTTGTGATCAAGGAAGAACCAATCCATAATATTCAGCATTCCTAAAGGATGAACCCAGAAATTTTTCTGGGCTCTAATCTTCTTCTTGCTACATTTTCTTTTGTCAAAAAAAAAGCACTATGCCAAATATCAAAAGTACTCTATCAAACGTACCCCATTCTTTTTACGTTGGTAAAAGGAATGGGGTATATTGGGGGAGATAGTCATCATAAGGATTATAGGATAAAAACACTCCTGTGAAAGTCATGAAATCACCTGGTCCTGGGAAATGGAAAGTGAGAAGGGAAAAGGTGAATCATTTCATAAATCTAGTACAGTATTAATATATTGCTATGATCCACCCGACATCACCTCCTTTGGGGACACCAACTCTTCTCCACTCTAGTTGTTTCTTGTGAATTGCCAATCACAGGGTTTTGCTTTTATGACCATAGCTCAGAGCAAATACCCACCCAGCCTCTCCCCTGGGTACTTGACTCTTGTGTGTGTGTGTGTGTGTGTGTGTGTGTGTGTGTGTGTTGCTGAAAATTGAACCCAGGGCCTTGTGCATGCAAGGCAAGCACTCTACTCACTGAGCTATATCCCCAGCCCTAGTACTTGGCTCTTGAGAGGCTAAAGGCTATTAGAGCTGACTCATTCATCATTAGTCCAGACAGTCCATGCAGTCCTGCTGCTAACTGGTGCTGCACCAGTTTTCTGTCTTTCTTTAAAACTTTCCTGCACACAGACCTCTAAAAGAATGTTAAAAACTTTGAGTTTTTTTTAAAGAATTCTCACACATTTTTATGTGCCGTCTAAAATTTGTTAGCATGACTTATTCATTGTAAGGAATGTAATTTCTAGTTCATTGTAAATATGTACTTTCAAAATAAAACTTTCACAACCCTCTTTTAAATATTGTCAAAAATATAAATCCCAAAGCCACTTGAATCTATCATCAGCTTTTTTTAAAAAAAAAAACAGGATCTTGATAAGTTGCTTAGGAACTTGCTAAATGGATGAAGCTGACTTTAAACTTGTGATCCTCCTTCCTCAACCTCCCGAACCACTGGGATTACAGGTATGTGCCACTGTACTCAGCTATCATTAGCATTTTTAAAAAGCATATGAACAAGCTTTTTGTTAACCACTGGAGATTATATCATTTCTTTTCTCCTTGAATGTATAGTTCCATTGCATATCACCACATAATTTTATTCAACCTTTATGCTAAAAAACCTTTAATTGATCACTCCATCATTTCTTGCAACAAAAAATAATATGAAATTAATCTTTCAAATTTCATTATATACTGTATTAAACAATTAAGTAATAGTAATGGATTATAGCCCATTAAATAAAATAAGAACATATGAGTTCATAGTGATACAAACAAATGAATGAAATAGAAAATTTGATAAGAAACAGAATATTACTTAATTTCAAAGCATGTTTATAGAAAAATTTATTAATTACAATGGGGAAATAATAGCTCTGAATCACTTCTATGATATTCCTGCCAAACTGTATAACCCAACTCTCATCTTGAGTAACTTCAGATAAACCCACAGTGAGCAACATCCTACAAAGTCCCTGTCCCATAATCTCCAAAGATAGTAAGTCCATATGGTCAAGAAAAGACTTAGGGAGCTTTCCAGATTGAAAGAGACAAAAAAAGGTATGAGCTGCACATGGTGATGCACACCTGTAATCCCAGCAACTCAGGAGGCTGAGCAAGATGGCCAAGTTTGAAGCCAGTCTTAGCAACTTAGCAAAAATCAGTCTCAAAGTTTTTTAAAAGGGGTAGACTTAGCTCAGGGGTAGAGAACCCCTGGGTTCAAGTCTCAATATTGAAAAAAAGAAATATATGATATCTAAAGAAATATATGATTATGAACTGAATTTCTTAGGATATTATTGTGACATTTGGTAATTTGAATGACATTTGAAGATTACATTAGACACACACATACACACACACACATACACACACACATATGTATACATATATATAAATTTCTGATTTTGATGGCTATATTGTGGTTGCTAGGAAAATGTCCTCATTTGTGGTAGGTGCACACTAAACTTCCCGGTAAAGCCATGGGGCTATATGTCAGCAACTTACCCTCGAATGGTCCCGAAGAAGTTCTTTATATAACTTTTGCAACTCTTCTTTTAGGTTGAGATTGTTCAAAATAAGAAGCATGAAGAATAAAACCAGAGTGAGGAAGAGTAGGAAAAAACAAAATCTCAGTATGCTGACTTCAAAGAAAGTCAAAGGTCGAACAAGAACTGACCTCAGAGGTTGTTTCTGCAGTCAATGACTTGGCTAAAATGGAGTCTGGATGGATCACATTATTTCATTATTATGTCCAAGCACCATCTCTGTTAGTGCTGTGTACTAGGGTTATAAGAGTGAGCAAACTAGGCATGATCCCCAATCTATAGAAGTCAGTAGCAAGGTTAGACAATTAAAAGGCAATAGCAGCAGATCAGACAAGGCTCAAACCCAGAGTGGATGTGAGGTGGTCTTCTCCAAGGAAATAAGGTCTAAACAGACAGCAAGCAGAAAGCCAGAAGGGAGTGTCACTTCAAGTGCCCATACTATATTCTAAAATATGTTTCATATGTTATCTGACCCAAGGGATAGTGCTGGCTGATTGGGCAAATTTTGACCAGAGCAACAGTGCTTCCTTTAGAGACATCTCTCCAGGTGCTGCAGAATTCATATGTTGAACTCAGATCTCTTATGTGGTGCTGGTTGGAGATGGAGGCTTTGGGTGGTGGGGTCTCTGTGTTAGTGACCCTACAAAAGAGGCCCCAGGGAACTTCCACACCCCTTCCACCATAAATGGTGAGGAAAGAACCATCTGTCTATGCTACCTATGGACCTTCACCAGACACCGAATCTGCCAGTGCCTTGACTTTGTTCTTCCCAGACTTCAGGACTACAAGAAATAACTTTCGGTTCTCTATCAACCGCTCAGTCTGTGCTACTTTTGTTACAGCAGCCTAAAACGAAGACACCAGGCATTGATCAGGCAAACTCACTCTTCTTTCCCCTGCCCACAGAGGGGGCAAGGGTGTTAGGCTGAAAACTGTCTTCCAAAAGTGACAGAGCAATGCTCTGGGGAATTTATCTGTGATGTCTCATAAACAGTTGCTATGGCAACAACAAAACAAGGCAGTTACCAAATGCGTGCATCTCAGCAGGCCTCTCCTGACCCACTTGCTCTGAGGACAGGCTCATCTAAGGTAGCAGGACTTGGTGTGTGGAATGTCAAAGAAGGAAAAAAGGCAGAGCCAAGGCATTTGGGAAAGAAACTAGTAATATGAATAGATAGACTTTTGTCTGAAAGTGGCAGGTTAAGTTTATGTGCCCGAGGAGCATTCTTGCATGAATCAGCATGAACTCAAGACTTTGAGGTTGTTCTTGCTACTTTTGAAATTGCCATACCATTTATGCTTGATGCATGGACCCAAAGCAATCTTGTGGCTCAGGTCACATGCCTCATTTAGCAGGAAGGGGCAGAAACAAAAATTCTAACTCTTGGTCCAAGGAGGAAGATATGACTGAAATATTTTAAATTTTTTTGGACAATAGCAATGTCTTCTGGGGTTTCTCTCTAGGAGCAATATTGGGCTGGACCAACTGGGCCAACCAAGAAGAAGCTCGCACTGGGGAGAATGATCGAGCCCATCAGAGAAGAGAGAAATAAGTCCACAGAGGTCATAAAGATGGTCCTCCCTTCTCTCCAGCGTGTGAGTGGGTTCCCTGCTGACAAGGTTATGTTGAAGAATGGCCTTCCATTTTAAATGTAATAGTAGGTAGCACTTAGTTGAGATTATAAAAAATCTTATGCATCCCAAGATTAGCTAGGAGAGGGAATTGCAACCCTGACCCCCTTCAGACTTGTCTGGGGAACTCCAGTCCAGTGTTTTTGCGTATGTGTGTGTGTTTTGTTTTGTTTTGTTTGTTGGGGGTTATCATGAAGTGAACTCTGGGGCACTTCATCACTGAGCCACATTTCCAGCCCTATTTGGTATTTTATTTAGAGACAGGGCCTCACTGAGTTGCTTGGTGCCTCGCTTTTGCTGACGGTCCAGTGGGTTTTGAGAGTCAGCCTGCCAATTATAAGTACCTTGTTTGAGAAAAATCTAGGAAAACATGTATGATCCTGAAGGCTTTGACTCATCTATGCCAGGGGAAAGCAGTCAGGAGAAGCATGAAAGAACCAACTATAACCAACAATGTTGGAAAAGTTAAGTTCTACGAGCAGTGAACACAGAGCTATATTTGCTGGGAATGTCAACGGCCACCGTTGTGACCCTTGTGCCTAGTAGCCATCCCATCCTGACTAACCCGTGGCCAGGCATCCTCTCCCCAGCTTCTACCTTCTCCTCTTCTTTATAAGACCTCTGATTGTGAATCCTGGACAACTATGTTAGTCAGCATTTCAGCACTGTGACCAAAGTTCCAGACAAGAACAACTCAGAGAAGGAAAAGTTTATTTGGGCTCACGATGTCAGACATTTCAGTTCATGGTTGGGAGACTTCGTTGCTCTGGGCCTGAGGTGAAATAGAACATCATGGCGAAAGGTGGGTCAGAGGAAAACTGTTCCACTCATGGTAGCCAGGAAGCCAAGAGAGCAAGTAAGGAACCAGGGACAAAATGTAAACCCCAAGGGCTTGCCCCCAGTGGCCACTTCCTCCAGCCATGCCCCTACCTGCCTACAGTCACCACCAAGTAATCCATTCAGATTATTAATCCATCAAATGGTTTAATTCGCTGATTAGGTTACAACTTTCATCATCTAGTCATTTCACCTCTGAGTATTGCTGATGGGTTATCACATTTCCAACAAATAGGCTTTTTAGGGGACACTTCAGATCCAAACCATAACAACAAGTCAGCCTCTTTTCACACTTGAGAAAGGAAAAAGGCCATCTTGGTAGGCTCCAGGGGATGAGGTTGGAGAGGGGAATAAAACAGTCAAGATCGGAGTCTCAAGGAATTTGCAATCTGGTGGAAGAAGATAGACAATGAAGAAGAAAACAAGTAAGACAATAAGTATTATCACGAATTATTATCACTTATTACAAAAGTGTTGCAAATAAACAGTAAATGCTATAAGGTGAACAAAACAAAGCTGTGACACAGTATGACTGGTAGGCTAGGGTGAGCCTCTCAAATGTCCCTGTCCCAGCATGGTCTTGGCAACTGAGGTCTATAGTCCCCTCTTCCAAAGGAGGAATGAAGCACCTTAGGTGAGTGGGGGTGGAGTGGTAGTGGATCCCTCTGTCATTTCAGCAGATTGTTGTCATCTGAGCTCTGTTGCCAGGCAACACAGCCATGCCACAGGCAAACCTGGCAGAGAGCTTCAAAGGCAGGTGAGCAAAGCCAGTGTCTGTAACGTAGGAAAGCTCTCACCCAGAGCATCTTGGGACCTTAAAGGAGAGAGGAAGAAATGCACTTGAGAGACGGCAGGGTCAGCGGTTCTAATATTAAAACAAGGAAGAAGAGAGGATTGAAACATCTTTTTGATGGCAACGTGTTAGTAGCGACAATGCTTAGTACTAAATTGAACAAGTCTCAGCCAGAAAGATCACTAGGTGTCTCTCTTGTTCACACCCCCGTACAGATGATTAGTTCTCGTGTCTTCACTGGACTCCCTGGGCCCACACACTCACTAGCAAACTGACTCTCATGTCACAGGGACACCTAGCAGTAGGGGCTTTCCCTGATGGCCCCATTTACTGCTCTGAGACACACACCTGTATTGAGCAGGGGGGACTACCCTCCTCTCCCTTTTCAATTCTGACACATTCTCAACCTTGAATATCTGAGGTATGTCTCCTTAGCTTTGGTGGAGGAACATGTTAGTGGTACTTAAAGAATCTCTTGCTACTGATAATCAATCAACATCCTAGGCACTTCCCCATTGGCCAGTCTTAAGATGTGTTTGCAGATGGCTTGATCCTTCTCAGAGATCAAGGTGCAACCCATTTTGCTCTTCTTTCTTTTTTGGGTACCAGGGTTTGAACTCAGGGGCACTCAACCACTGAGCCACATCCCCAGCCCTATTTTGTATTTTATTTAGAGACAGGGTCTCACTGAGTTGCTTAGCACATTGCTTTTGCTGAGGCTGGCTTTGAAATTTGAATCTTCCTGCCTCAGCCTCCTGAGCCGCTGGGATTACAGGTGTGTGCCACTGTGCCCAGCTGCTCTTCTTACTCAAGATTGTTAGACCTGATGTCATGTGATCCATCATCAGCCACAGATCCTGATGAAGAGACTCCTTGTCCAGCCCTCTTGGTGTCCACAACTATTTAAGTATAAAAATAGTAGGGAGCTAATAAGTTAGTCGAGAACAACTGGAAAGAGTTTAGAGAAAACAGAGGGGGAGCTCAGAACCGGGGACTCTTTTCTTCTGATACACATGCCAATTCTAAAAGAACCTGTTGAGAGGATAAGTTATACTTTGATACCTTTGTGGGTGTAGGGAAACAAAAATGGAGGCTAGAGCTGACCAAGGGTGAGCTTACTGTTAAACCCCCATGCTCTAAATTGGGACCCCAAAAGACTATACCCCAGGATTGAGGATGAGTCTGAAGTAAAACATTCCTTGAACCAAATTAATCTGAGTGGTTCAGAAAAATTCAATCCCGGACAATGGATTAAATTAAAGTGATCCTGGATTGTCAGTGCTCCGAGTGCCCATGCCAAACCACTTTAATATCTAATACTTGACTGACTTGTCACTTACCTCATTCATCAGAATATAAACTACATGGTCATGCACATTTATTATCTAGCATCTAATAAATTCTCAGTAAATATGTGTTGATTTAATAAGTAAATGAGTCCATAGAATCCATTCTCGACCTTCCACTGAGCCAAGAAAGGTCCAGCCACTTCCTGGAAGGCTCTTTGGGAAGAGGACACATCCTATTACTCAAAGATCCTGTCCTCATCCCTCCCTCTCTGAGCCAGCCAGATCTCCCCCATCCCCTTTCTTGCTAGTTGTGTTGTTTCCCCCATAAGCCAACGAGCCACACTCATCCCCCCGACACTTGTTAACTGGATTGTACAATGAATGTTTGCCAGTCATGGCTGAGATTTTATAATTAGGAAATTTTACTGACGAATCTGGTTACTACTTGGGAACAATCTACTGGAAACGGGTTGTGACTATTCTTCTTAGAAGGGTCACATATTCTCCTGATCTTCACCCAACCAGCCTTGCTGACCTAACCAAGGGAGCTGTAACAGGCATTTGAATTTAGGGCCTTGTTTTAAAATAAAACCTTTTCAAGCCAGGCAGAGGAGGACCTGCCCAACATACCAGCACTCAGGAGGCTCAGGTGGGAGGATCACTTGGGTCTAGACAACATAGAGAGAGACCTTGTCTCAAAATAAGCAAACCAACAAAGTAAAATTATTTCCAATCCAAAGGAAACCCCAGATTTCTTGTCTATGACAACAAGACCATGCTTGCCTTCTTGATGAACCCAGAACAAATAAAGGCATCAAATTTCCCTCATTAGCTTCCCTGGCACATAATTTTATAATAGTATATCCTTCACAGAAAGAAAGAGACTGATAAAGGCTGAAATCTTGAATCAAGTATTGATAGCTATAGATACAGATACAGACATACATAAATATATTCTTTTGAGTACTGAAGATTAAACCCAGGGATGCTCTACCACTGAGCTACATTCCCAGCTTTTTTATTTATTTATTTATTTTATTTATTTATTTTTTTTTTTTGCTGGAACTTGCAATTCTGCTTCAGCTTCCCAAGTAGCTGGGATTAGAGGTGTGTGCCATCATGTCTGGCTGAATCAAATATAATATTTAAGAATAAGTTCAGCTGTGAATGACACCTAACTTTAAAAGGACATTTAAATAAACTAGACAGAAGTTTATTTCTCTTTCCTGGAAGCTAAGAAATGGGCAATCCACAGCTGGTTGGCAAGACACTCCTCATGACATGTCCAGTTTCCAAGTAACTAGGATTCTATCAGGCCTGGCCCACACTTTCAATGCCACTTGTGATCCAAAACAGGCCCCTTGTTGCTAGTTATCAGACAAAAGGAAGGAGGAAAAGAAAAACATCATGTTATTTTTCTTAAAAATATACAAAAGTTGAACATGTTCATCCTGTTTCCATGCTGTTTCAACCAGCACTTAACTCCTGGGCTTTCCTTTTGCTAAAAGGGAGGCATAAATGTACTCTTTCTTAGCTGTGTCCATGTGACCAGTTAGACACCAGGGATTCTATTTCTACAAAAGAAAAGGAGAGCCAGGCACGGTGGCACACACCTGTAATCTTAGGGCATTGAGGGAAAAGGATCACAAATTCAAGGCCAATCTGGGCAACTTAGGGAGACCGTGCCTCAAAATGAAAAATAAAGAGGGCTGGGGATGTGGCTCAGTGGTAGAGCACCCCTGGGTTCAATCCCCAGTACTAAAAGAGAGAGGGAGAATGGATACTAAGGAATCATTTGCAATCTCTGAGGCTCCAGTATATAAAAATCAGAAGACCTCAGAAGAATGCAGCTTGCTTCAGGGAGGACTTTCACTTGTTCTAAAGCTCCTTTCTGCAAACTACCCCGCTTCTAGGATTTTTTCTTTTTCTTTCTTTCTTTTTCTTTTTCTTTTCTTTCTATTTCTCTTTTTTCTTTTTTTCTTTCTTTCTTTTTTTGGCACTTAGGATTAAATCCAGAGGCAGTTATGCAAAGCCACATCTCCAGCCCCTTTTTCAAAATTTTTTAAAAAATTTTGAGACAGGATCTCCCTAAATTGCTCAGGCTGGCCTTGAATTTGTGATCCTCCTGCCTCAGCCTCCCAAATCACTGGGATTACAGATATGCACCACTGTGCCTGGCTACCAGGATCTTTTCTAATAAATGCTGGACATGAGTCAAGGTTGTTGGAAGATCCACAAAACCTGGACACAATCTTAGTAAGATGGCAAGTGGGGTGGGGAAAAGGTTGATTTTTCTACTAGCCTGGTGGGATAGAGACCTGTAATGATAACTGTTCCAATCTAGAAAATAAAGGAAGTCCTGTTTTTCTTGCCTCTGAGAAGACCCTGAGAGGGAACACCTGCCATTGCTTTCACAGACAAATCCTGTATAACATAGAGCTCCAGAGTTGAAGGCAGAATTCTCAGGGTAGAGTCTGTACTCCGTAACTAGGACTGTGGAGTCAGGTTGTAGACCAGCTGTAGGAGATTCTCTGGAGCCCATTTGGCAAGGGATATTGGCTACATACAAAGACAGGAAATACAAGAGACACATAATCTTACAGGAAGAGCTCTGTGGATGTGGGAAAGACGGAGTTACGAGCATTTCTGAAGCTGTCAATCTCCATCAGCTTAAAAACGCAGTGCGTATGGGTTCTCTCTCTCTCTCTCTCTCTCTCTCTCTCTCTCTCTCTCTCTCTCTCTCTCTCTCTCTCTCTCACACACACACACACACACACACACACACACACACACGTTGCAACATAAGCTAGTTCACCATGAGCCTGCCAGATGAGAATACAGCCCTGACTCCTCCCTCATTTGATTTTCCTGACAATAGCTGCCAGGAGGAGAATAAAAATGAGAAACTGGAGAGATAGAAGGAGGAGGGGGAGGAGTAAGGAGGAGGAAGAGGAGGGTAGGAGGAGAGGAAGAAGAAATGGAGGATAAAGAACATACACTGGCTGTAAATGGGTGAATAATGAGTGTAATACATTCCACCATTGTCATGTATGTAAAAAATAAAGAAAGAAGAAAAGAAAAGAACATACACTGGAGGATCTGCCACCATCATGGATGACAGAGAAACTACCCAGACCAGAAAGTTCATGACCAACTGACTACCTCAGAGGAAACAAATGGTCATTAATGTTCTTCACCCTGGGAAAGCAACAGTACCTATGACAGAAATTCAAGAAAAATTAGCCAGAATGTACAAGACCACAGCAGATGTCATCTTTGTGTTTGGATTCAGAACCCATTTTGGAGGTGGCAAGACAATTGGCTTTGGCATGATTTATGATTCCTTGGATTATGCAAAGAAAAGTGAACCCCTATAAATTAAAACCCTGGTTGAATCTTGACTAGTTAACTGGTCTCCTTCTTGTACCCAGATCTTTGCATTTCTCAGGTAACTTTCGATGGCCTCTCCCTGTGGCTGAGTCCTGGTTCCCCACCCCTGGCATCCATCTGACTTGCTGACACAAAGAGGCATAAGGGATAGGGTATCAATTTTAACACCGGGTCTTAAGAGTTTCAGGGGTTTTTTTGTTTTGTTTTGTTGATACTGGGGATTGAACCCAGAGGTGCTTAACCACTGAGCCACATCCCCTGCCCTATTTTATATTTTATTTAGAGACAGGGTCTCTCTGAGTTGCTCTGGGCCTCGGTAAATTGCTGAAGCTGCCTTTGAACTCACAATCCTCCTGCCTCAGCCCCCCAAACTGCTGGGATTACAGGTGTGCACCACTATGCCTGGCTACTTCAGTTTTTTTTTTTTTAATTTTTTTAACTTGTTTCAGCTTGCTTCTGTGCTTCTCCATGAGAAGGGCATGCCCAGACTATCCCACATTTCCCAGGGAGGGTGAAGATACATGGAGCAGATCTATTCCAGGTAAGATGGCTTAACCAAGTTCAGTCTGTGGCCAGACCCCCAGGTGACCCACAGACTTACATAAGCAAGACTAGTCAAGATCAGCCCAGCCCAGCCTTATGAACTGTGATCTCTAACATAGTGGATGGTTGTGTTTTAGGTGATTGTTAAGGGAATTGGTTACCCAGAGCTTCTGGCCAATAGGAACAGAGTCAAGAAGGTGTTTTGAACATATTACCTTGGTTGAAGTAGGTAGAGGTCAAAAGCAGAGCAAGAGGGAAAGAATTTTGCAGTTTTGTTATTTACCGATCCCTAGGAGAACCTCAGCCTCCCAAGCTGCAGGGATGCTTGGGGAAGCACTAGGCAGAGGTAGTGACAGAACAGAGGGAGAAAAGGAGAGTGAGGGCTAATGCCTTTGGGGTGGTTTCTGTGGGGATGAATGGGCAAGGGAGGGTAAGCAGAAGATAAGGCTAGTTTGGCTACTTTGGATAATTCAAGAATTAGCTAATTGAAATCATTTGTGAGGCAGAGGGGCTGTCCCTAATCATCAGGCATCATATCCTGGAGTGATTAGGGCAAGGGTACAATGTCCCAAGTTTTGTGGCCTTAGGTATGAGAGCCTGATAGAGGAGGTGGTTGGGGAGATGGACTTGGTTTAGTTTGCTGCTCAAGAAGGGAAACTGGCCAGCCTATAGCCAGGGCCTCAAAACTGGATCAGGAATACATTTAACAAAACTAAACACAGGGTCACAGTCCATGTAGTATTTTGAAATTTATCTTTAGGACATGTTCTAAATAGCAGCCAGAGACAAGGAACTTGGAGGGGGGAAATCAGAAGAAAAAAAAGATGCATCAATAAACATTAATTATTAGGATTAAAAATCCATTGGGGGTGGGATGGCTCAGTGGTAGAGTGCTCACCTAGCATGCTTGAGGCACTGAGTTCGAGCCTTAGCACCACATAAATGTAAAATAAAGATATTGTGTCCACTTAAAAAAAAAACTAAAAATAAATATTTAAAAAATCCACTGTAGGTGCTGGAGTTGTGCTCAGTGGTAGATCACTCGCCTAGCACAGAAAGGGTGCTGGGTTCAATCCTCAGCACCACATAAAAATAAAAAAATAAAGATATTGAAAAAAAATCCATTGAGGGTATTCCAGCTACTATGGCTGCATAAAAAACTACCCCAAAACATATTGGCTTAAAATAACGTTTATCTTGTCAAAATGCTAGTAGAGCATTTGGTCTAAAAGTATTGGAAAATACAATCTGTTCCAGAAGCTGGGGGAGTCCAGGAGAAATAGTTAGGTGGTGTTTCTGGGGTGTGAGAAGTGAAGAGTGGCACAATTAACTTGGCTATAAAGAGCCTGAGAGAGGAAGCAAGCAGGCTATGCCCTGAATGTGGTGGAGACAGAACTGGAAGATGCTGGTAAGCAGCACAGAGCTTTCATGGCCTGCCTGACAATTGTCATCTTTCTTTACAAGCATCTATGCTGGGTGCTGCTCAGGTGATAGTGGTAGGATAGGTCAAGGTTCAACTCCAGTTGCAGGAGTTGGTGGTCCTGGATGCTGCATCAGTCCCAGCTGGGGTGTCTGGACTTAGTCTTGGCCCTGCAAGAGATCAAATCTGAGAACTGAGCAAATCAGGAACATTGTGGGGGTAGCACACCATCCCTCATATTTGCACCATCCTGGTGAGGAACAGGGCCATGAACCAAAGGATGATGAGGAAAATGCACAGGCAGACTGCCTCACCTCTGAAAATTCAGTTTCCAGATGTGCAAAGTGGGCATCGCCTACAGATCAGGGTTACCAGGAAGACTAAGTACAGTGATACAGTGAGATACTTGGTTATCAAAATACCAGTTAATAGGCGCTCCACGCAGAGGCTCTGATGGCTGTTTGGATGTTTCAGAAGCATTTGCAAAGGAAAAGGAAATAAGTGCCAATTCTTCAACCAGGAATAGATTGATTCCCCAGGTGGCAACATCGTCTTGTGATATTAATTCCCAGGAGCATTTACAGGGAAGGGAACAGAGTTTGAAAAGGGAGATGATCTGCTTCTTGATTTGAGCCTGACAGAGCACAAAGCCTCCCACTCACAACAGAGGACCTGCAGACTGGGTTTCCCAGAGAAACCAGCTTGCTCTTGCTCCAAGGGAGCTGCCTCTGTTTGAAGCTGAGACTGACACACAGCCCCAGTTTCTCTAGATTTGGGCTGTGAAAAGGCCAGGATCCTAGCTCTTTCCTGCCTCCATAGGCCTCCCCTCTTTTTTTTTTTTTTTTTTTACTCTTGCCATATTATCACCTTTCAGGAGCTCAGTTCAGGGTAGCCTAGCCCCTCCGTGAGGGGCTCATGTGGCTGGGCAGAGCAGAGAAGCTGGTGGGCCAGGGAACTGAGAAGGCAGCACTCAAACATTATGACAGTCTCCCATGCACCCACTCAAGTGTACACTCTTGGCCCTAATTCTGTGAGAAACTGTGAGCCAAAAATGTGTCTCATCTAGACAAGAAAATGTGTCTAGAATAGCAATTGTCTGAACCCCCACACACGTACCCCACCAGCCCCATCAAACTTTTGGACTAGATACCAGGCGTGATGAGCAGCAGGTGCTCTACTTCTAGACTTCCCTTCCTTCTCCCCCTGCCTTCTGCCCCTCAGGACCAGCTGTAAATTCACTTTGGAAGTCTGCAGAACTTCTCTAAGGATCACATGAAGAAGTTTGTTGTTTGTTTTTTTGTTTTTCTTGTTACCCCAGCCCTTTCCATTTTGAGAAAGGGGCTCACTAAGTTGATGAGGCTAGCTTCAAACTTGTGAACCTCTTGTCTCAGTCTCCCAAATAGCTGGGATTACAATAGATGAGTGACACTGTGCCTGGCTTTTGTTTTAATAGTCCCCTGGTTTCTCCTTACTACCTCTAAAACCTGTGTCCAATGCATTTCAACAAACATTTGTCAAGGAGCTACTATGGGTCAGCTCAATGCTTCATGGCCAGGACAGGCAACTAAGAGCTCTCTATCTAGACAGTACAGTGCAACAGAACTTGCTGGGATGATGGGAGTGTTCTGTGTTCCATGCCTATAGCATATAATACAGAAACTACTAGCCACATGTGGCTACATAGCACTTAAAATGTGTCTAGGAAAACCAAGGAACTGAAATGTCCATTTTATTTCATTTCCATTCATTTTACTTTTAATAAATAAATAGTGACCACCATGTTGGGTGGCGTTGGCTGGATGGAGGTAGGCATGTGCACAAAGATCTCTATTTCACCTTCTGCTCAAAATTCCTGCAGTAGAGGCCTGGAGACCACACAGCAGGGGAGCAGAGCATCAGCGCCCACCTCAAAGAGATTAATTTATGCATGGAGATTAGAAAAGCCTTCTGGAGTCAGTGGTCTAGGTAAAGAGTGTTAAAGGGGGAAAAGGACTTCTACAGTGAATCTGAGTGAGAAAGGGACTTCCTGGCAGTCACTAGTATGGGACAATAGGATGTTCATGTTGGGAAGTGCAGTTAGTGCAGGGAGACGCTGGAACATCGGCTGGTGTGGAATATGAGGCAGGGCAAGTGGGCTGAAGACCCAGGCTCTGCACCAGGAGTGCTCTCTGTCTCTGAGGAGTGGAGTGGTAAAGTTGAGATGAGCTTTAAAACACAGGCAGGCAGTCACATCTAAGACCCAAACGACAACTTAAGTTGTGCAACCTGGGCGGCGGTGAGTGTGATGGTCCAGACAAGAGGAAATGCAGCCCTGAGTCAGCGTTGAGGTAAGCACTGGGGGCAGGGTGGAGAGGGCAAACATGTCCTTGATGTCATGCCCAGTGCCTCCCACCCTGTTCTGCACACCTACGTACTACTCAACTAATTTTCAGTCAAGGAGGTCAAGACACATGGTAACTGCCCCATAAATGTCCATAGGAAGGATGGATGAAATTAAGGCTTAGTGATGGGATAGAATTTAGCCCTGGGGGTAAAACAGGAGTAGAGATTCATCTCCTCGGACTCTTGGGTGCCTACTAATGGCTGCACACACAAGCATGGAGGATGTGGAAGGAAATAGCCCAGTCCTGCTTTTGGGGAGCCCACAGTTTTATTGAGGGAGGCCTCCAGGTTCTCCTGATTGAGAGGAGGATGACCCTTAATGAGAAATGAGGAATCAGAAGGAAAAGCCAACCCAAGGGGAAAGCATGTGTGGGACATGCTGGGTTTTAGTGCACCAGTGTGGCACGAGGGTAAAAATCCATGGAAGAGGGTTCCAACAGCAAGATGTGATGGTGAAGTCCTGAGTACAGTGGAAAATCTGAGACACCCTCCACCACCAGAGTGGCAGAGATGTCAGGGAATAGAAAACCAAGAGGAAGGGAGACAACAGAGCTTAGTCCCTTTTGCTGGGCCAAAATTTTACATCCCTAGCTCTGGTCTCTGATTGAAAACTGGGATTCAACAAAACCTATTCTTCCTCAAGTCTTGTTCAGAAAAAAAACAATGTTTTCATGTGGGATTATGGACTAAATTGGTCCCCTCCATATTCATAGATTGAAGTCAGTCCTAACTTCATACCACAGAATGTGACTATCTGGAGAGAGGGCCTACAAAGAGGTAATTAAGTTAAAATCAGATCATCAGGGTGGGACTTAATCCAATATAACTGGCATCCTTATAAGAGGCAATCAGGACCTAGAGACACAGAGAGGGAGAACCATGAGAAGACATAAGGAGAAGAAGGATATCTACCAGCCAAGGAGAGACTCCCCATGAGAAATCAAACCTGCTAACACCTTGATTTGGATTTCAGAACTCTAAGGAAATAAATCTCTGTTGTTTAAGCCAGCCAGTCTGCAGTATTGCGGCCGCCCTGGCAAACCAATGCACCTGGTTATTGTTGGTGGGGTGATAGCTTTAGCAAGATGACCTCTAGGCTGCTTCCTCCTATACCAAACAGGCAGCCTCTCCCTGTTGAGCAGAACACCCCCATCCACGACCCCACCCCCATCCACCTACTCCCTTCACTGCATGGAGAATAAAAGGATTTTTAGATCCTTTCAGACTGCAAGCTCCCACTTTATTTTTTTAAAATATCTCCTATAATAAGGGTGGACAAAATAGTATTTGTCCTCTTGGCAAAGTCCCCTTCTCAGATATATTTCCAGATTTTAGTTCACTTGGACTAATTTGCAAGTGGCCTTAATTCCACCTGGACACCCCCAGGCAGCCTGCACAGTTTTTTTTTATTTGAGTAAAATGCAAAAAAGGAAGAGAAGAGATGAGAAATCCAACCACATGCACCCTCTTTCTCTGTGCCTCAGCCCTGCCTCACACATGCACACACACACACTTGTGCACATTTACCTGCGCAGGTGAAAGGTTCCCGGCCTCTCCACAGCTGAGCCCTGGGGACCCAGATCATATTCTGCCTCCTCCAGCACAACCAGCATCTGACAACCCCACATCTCCAAAAATCTACTTTTATTCTAACAGAATTTCTGCTTCTTTAAAATTTTTACTTGGAAGCCCTTGATAAGAGAGAGACTAGAATTCTTCCAGAAAAGTGCCTCAGTCACAAGCCCAGGTCACTCTGGAAACCCTAGCCTGACTTGAGTTCTTAAAGCATTGAGCTCTGATGAGCTAGCAGAGTTGACGATCAAGGTCCACACCCTTTTGGTTGGTTCCCAGAACTCCTATGTTTGGAAGCGCCCAGGACACAAAGTCCCAGGACAACAGACTGCTTCTTCTGTCTTTTGTCCAGGTGTTCTGGTATTGCACAGCCCCATCTGGAGGGGATGAAGTCTTTTCCCCCAACTCTGACCCAGAAGTCCTGCATTGAAAAAGTCACCAACCTGATCTGCAGGTCTGTGTCCTCCCTTGTGAACTCAGAAATATTCCATGACAGAGATTCTTTTCCTTCCTTGGAGGTGTCTGGGCTCTGTGTGGTCCCAGGGGTTCCTCTCCTGGGCTGGCAGGAGCAGTGGGAATGCATTCCCAACACTGGGTTCACCAACTGGCCGCCACCTTGGAAAATGGGCTTGTGAGCAGCTCACCTGTGTCCACAGAAAATTACAGCCACCTGCGAGGGGCAGATATGGGGGACATTAAATCAACACCTGCAAGGTTAGCATCAGAATAACCAAAGGACCCAAGGAATTGGAAGCATGTGGATATCCACTTGAAGGAAATAAAGAAATTTATGGGATAAAAGATGGAAGAAAAATGTTCATATCCTCAAGAAAACTTCCACCATATTTCTGTACAAAGTTACTACATGGGCTAATGCTGGAGTTGTCCTCCAGAGGGACAAAACTAGATAAGGTTCTTAGAGCCTCCATCTCCACCTGTGTGATGGCTATAATAATGACAACTCTCTACTGGGGCTGTTGTGAGTAGTCCTTGGGCAGTACCTGTATGAGCCAGTATGAAGAACTCATTCAAAAAATGGTAGCTGCTATTACAGACAGAATCCAGGGAAAGCCCGGAGGAAGCTGTCAGTTATGAGACTCAGGGGCAAAGATGCTCTCAGAGAATAATATGGAAAGTAGAGTCAAGATTACCAAGAGCAGGACATAACATGATTAGGTGTAAATAATGGACAACTTAGAAGCTAAGATTTATTCTTATTTCTGGAAAGCTGGAGATGTACATCAGTTATATTTGGGTCAGTTGAATGAGAGGCACAGAGTTACGTGGGACCTCGATGGGTAACCACAAGGCCATATTTTCCAAAGGGATATCATTGCTATGGAATACATGCAATAGATCTTTTTAAAAAAAATTTTTTTTTTAGTTGCAGATGGACACAATACCTTTATTTATTTATTTTTATGTAGTGCTGAAGATTGAACCCAGTGCCTCACTCGTGCAAGGCAAGCGCTCTACCACTAAGCCACAACCCCAGCCCCATTCAATACCTCTTAATATGATTTTGTAAGAACCTGAGTGTCTCTTTGCAAACATCAAAGTGTGTTCTTTTCTGACCACCTGTTTGGGCAAGAAATATTTCCTTCTTGCACTTCCATTTTGGTTTCTCTCTCTCTCTCTCTCTCTCTTTCTCTCTTCCCCCCGCCACAGGGATTGAACCCAGAGGGGTTCTACCACTTAGCCATATCCCCAGCCCTTTTTAATTTTTACTTTGAGACAGGGTCACCCTAAGTTGTATAGGGCATCAATAAGTTGCTGAGGCTGTCGTTGAACTTGCCATCCTCCTGCCTCAGCCTCCAGAGCTGTGGGATTACAAGTATCCATTTTGATTTCTAAAAACATTTTTTTATTGTTTTTGTTTTTCGTGTGTGTGTGTGTGTGTGTGTGTGTGTGTGTGTGTGTGTCCACAAATAATCCTGTTTCTAAAAAAAAAATCTAACTCACAGAATACTCAAGATCATCACCATCACTAATCTAGAAATGCATCTTTATTTATTTTGGTGAAAGTGGATTGAAACACAGAGCCTCTTCCACAGATTGAGTTTTCGGTGAGCAATTGATCTTTGCCACATTTCCTCCCAGCATATTTAGATCTTTTTTAAAATATCATCTCCAATTTTTCAGTCTCCCAAACACCCCTAAAGTGAACCTTTATTTGGGCACATATAGGAATGTTTCTCTAACATTAATCAAAGTAGGAATGTTGAGTACATACATTCAGTGTAATAGAGCCTTAAACAAGGAAGGACATTCTGATACATGCTACAGCATGGAAGAGACCTGAAGACACCATGCCAAGTGAAACAAGCCATTCCCAAAACACAACTACTATGTGATTCTACTTATATAACGTAGGCAGTGTGGCCAAGTTCATAGAGACAGAAAGCAGAAGGTGATACTTCTGCCACGGGATGAGTGGCGGAGGCAAGAAGGGGGAGTTGGTGTTCAGTGGGTAGAGTTTCAGTTCTGGAAGATGAAACAGTTCCAGAGGTTGGGTACCTAGTCATGCGAACGTACTTAACACTACTGAACACTACACATTAAAATGGCTAGGATGGTAAATTTTTTTTTTTAAAGAGAGAGAGAGAGAGAGAATTTTAATATTCATTTTTTAGTTTTTGGCGGACACAATGTCTTTGTTTGTATGTGGTGCTGAGGATCGAACTCGGGCCGCACGCATGCCAGGAGAGCGCCCTACCGCTTGAGCCACATCCCCAGCCCCTAGGATGGTAAATTTTAATAAATTTTTTAAAAAGGAAAAAGAATGTTGGATCCAAAGGTGAGTCCACCCTTAGTTACAATAGCTTTTGTTGAAGTGCCAGTGACACAGGCCATGTTCCATCGCCAGACTGTGGGAAAAACCTTTGCCAAGGCTCTCCAACATGGGTGCTGTTGATCTTTTCTCCGTCATGACTTGGTCACAGCAGATGGGGTTGAAAAGAGGACAGAAATGAACACACTCGAGGTATAACATGAGTATTTCTCTGCTCACCTCATCCGGATACTCCAGAATGGCTGTAAAGTAAATTAGAGTGCAGCTGTCTTTGGGGTAGGTGTAGATCTCTGTGGATGCCTCCGGAAACTCCAGAGTTATTCTAGTTCTCTTCCCCCATCCCACTCCCTAACCTTAAAAATGATGACTCCTAAAATCACAGACTGGCCTACATATTTCCCTGAAACAGCTGTCCTGCAGAATCACTAAAATGTGGGTTAAAAATAGACTCAGTCTCTAAAAGGAGGTTGGGTCCTTGGGAACAAAGCCCTCTTAGAAATGTCCCCAACTCTGTAAAGGGCACACAAAAGCTGACCCAGCTTTGTTCCCAGAGTTCCTTGTTGCTTGTGACCATACTTTTCGGCCCTGGAAACAAATCCCTACATGAAATCTTTTAGATTTTTTGGGTCTATCTATGGAAGGAAGGTGGAAAGGGAGGGAGCTTAAGGTCATGAAATCAAGCCACAAAGCTGTGTTATTATTTCCATTTTATGAATTTCCAGGTGGACTCATAGACTTTTAAGTAAGGGGTTTAGATTCACAGTCAGTATTAGAAGCCTAATTTTAATCTGAGATGTCACTTCAAAATATTATGGCCATAGTACCCTGTTTACCTGTTGCAACCCAATGCCCCTAAAGGTCCTATCAGATAATCAGATCATGTCACAGTGAGAAGAATGAGACTCATATGTCTTAACAGAGAACAAAGACTTCTGAACAGGGATAGAAGGCTTCAGCACCAGTGATAGGCTTTCAAACAACAGCCTACCTAAAGCACGCCTGGTACCTTGCTGATGGCTTCTCCCCCTCCTTCCTGAGTGGGGAAATACAGTGGTGTGTGGGAGTGAGGATCAGCTGTCTGAGGCAGACCTGGTTTCTCTGCTGCAGTAAGGAATTAAAGTCTACCAGGTTAAACAGAGAGGTTTGCGATGAACTCTTCTCTGTACTGTTTGAGGGGTTGGTGAGTGGCTTCTCATGATGGCTCCTCATGCCGCCTACCTGGCCTTTTGTTTTTCAGTGAGAATCTCTGGAGCAGATTTACTGACAAGATCAGATAAAGCCATTTCAGTTGCCTAGGAGAGAGATTTATGACAGAAAGGAGAGCAGCTACCTGATGCATTGATTTATCCATCCTCTGAGAGAAGGACCTCAGGGACACAGATTTGTGATAATTACATGGTATTGATTCTGAAACACATTTAAATCATCCCAGACCCAGAATGAGTTTTGACACCAGATAACCCTGCTGGGGAAGGCCAAGGGAGAACTTATTTTATTTTGGTGTGTGTGTGTGTGTGTGTGTGTGCGTGCGTGCATGTGTGTGTGTGTGTGTGTGTGTGTGTGAGAGAGAGAGAGAGAGAGAGAGACAGAGAGACAGAGAGACAGAGAGATTAGACGCTGAGGTTTTAATGGTTTTGTAGCTAGAGAATCTAAGAATACTAGATTCCTGTCCTGCAAGGACCCTGAAGGAAATGATGCATGAGGAGAAATGAACAAAAAGAGTGGTACAGCACTGTGCTGTTACCTAACTATTGTCACCTGAACCAGCAAAAAGAATACATATCCAAAGCCCTCAGCCCTGAGCCTCTTTCCTCTAAAGTCTTGTGTCTGAGGAGTCTAAGGGTGACTACTTGGGGAAGAGAATGTGCAGACATATTGGAATGAGTTTTGACACGTGGCTGCCATGTCCACACATGCAAGGGAGGCCTTTCATGGCATGGGTTAAGCAAGGATGGGAAGAGAAGGGATTGGGCAGAAGTCCCTATTCATAATCTACAAATTTTAGAGATAGGTCTTCCTTATGTGACAGCCAACCATATTGGTTGCCGGTGCCCCCGCAGGGAACCAGACCCCAGGAGTGATAAGAACCCGTAACATTAACTCGCTCTGCCTACAGGTTGCCCTGGAAACCAAGTCATGACTGCTGGTTGCCAAGATAACAAAAATTTGGTGCTAAGGGTGGATTCTAGGATCCCCTCAGGGTCCTAGGGTCCTAATGTCCTAGGTATTATCGTACTAGGATCCCCACCAAGTTTGGGAAAAAGGTGGATGAAGCCCTTTCCTTGCAATGGCAGACTATAATGCAGTGGCTCCAATAACGAATGCTGCTCTGCCATCCACCTGCTCCCCAAACCCAGGCTCACCTCTCACTTACAGCTATATAAATAAGTATGTTTTGGAGAATTCTTGTAAGATTCAGAAATCATGGCTGCAATAGGCTTAACAGTACACAATAGTCCCTCATTTTGGTTATGTATTGCTGTATAACAGTGATTTGAAACAGTTATCATTTATTTTATTAATTCTCATAATTTTAGGGGTCAGAAATTTGGGGAGATCTCAATAGTGGTGGTTTTGTTCAATTGGGCATCAGCGAGGGGAACTACTCAAGCACATTCAGCTGGCATCTGAGCCTAAAACAAGAGGGCTTCACTCGCATGAGTGGTGCCTTGGACTCTTCCCCCCTGGCTTCTACACATGGCATCTTCAATGCTAGGGTTTGTCACAGCATCGTGGTCAAATCCTTCCATGCCAGCTGGATTACCCCCAAATTTACTAGGTCTGCTTAAAGGCAAGACCTGGAATGGGCACAGTGTTACTTTTGCTGTCGTCTGTTGGCTAAAGCTGGTCAGAGGGGAGGGAGGCAGACTCTACTTCTGGGTGAAGAGTGCCACACACATACAGGGATGGGAAGGAATGGAGAATGACTGTCTTTGAAGTTCCCCCAGTGCCCTCAACTCCCTACTTGGTTCTACATTTGTGTCTGCTCTCCCTGTATTTCCCTTTTTCCTTTTCAGGAAAGTAGCCATAATTTTAGGCCCCCTCAATGCAAGGATAAGGCAGATGTGTGTGTCAAGACCAATAAGGACCTGCTGTCATCCTCACTGCAATACAATGGGGAGGTGAGATAACCTCTGAGTGGGGATGGTGACCCAAAGATTGAGCTAAAGACTATACCAAATGCCTCCAGGGCTCCTTGCATTTCCAGGCTCAGCTGGGAAGGAGAAAAGTCGCCACCATCTCAGATTCCCTGCCAGCTGGGACAGAGTATGTGTCAGTGACAGTCATGATAAACTGAAGAGGAGGGGGCCTCCCTCATGTTACCCATACTGCTTCAGCCTCCCTTCTGATACTTAAGAGATTCTAAGAAGCAGAAGGCACTCCAATAATGACTCAGGTTGAAAAAAAGCAATAGGGTTCAGAATGGAATTTGAATTAATTTAAAGAAAATGTGACATTTCTTGCACAACCAAGATTCATGCATATTACACTGTTGCTAGACCATTAAACCCCAGGATTATCAAAGTGATTATCAAACTGATACTGGTGTCAGTTGAAGACTCAGGAAGCTCACATCCAACTATTTTCCTCAGCCACAGGAGTGAGCATCTTGTCCAGCTTGGGAGCCCTTTTCTGTTTCAGAGCATAGAATCCAAGACTGGTCCCTCTCCTGGCCTCATTCCTCTCACATCCCACGATCCATGCACCTATCTGGTGGCAATGAACTCCAAACTTTAGAAGGGCCCAGTAGATCCTGCTCTATTGACACTAGAGAAAGTGATAGCTGGTCACCAGTGGGAGAGCTTGGTGACAGTTGTGACCTATGAGCATTAATATTCCCTCTTTTCACACTATCCCAGAGCAGGTGTAACATCAGTTGTCAGTTACCCAGAGTTCTGTGAGCAGTGGTCTTGCTGGCGAGGGTGCCCAGTGAACTTAGGGCTCATTTTGGACTACGTGTTTCCACTCACAGTAACTGAGGCAGGCTGGCTAGGAAAAGGTGATCACAGTATGTTGAGCTATGGGTTTGGGGATAGAGATGCAAAGCACGAGATTCGTGATGTGAACCGCAATACTGAGGGTAGTGAAGGGTGAAGGCACAGAAGAGAGAAAAGCCAGCAGCTTCAGGAGCAGTGCTGGACTGGGCTACCTACTAGGAATGCATTTTGGCATCTTCTTGGTCCTCTTTTGAGGAGTCAGAGTCCAGGCTGCTCCTGGTGGGCAGCAGTAAGACAGACTTATTGCAGGGCATTCCATTTTCCTACAAAAAAACACTATTGTCAAAAGACAAGGGGGAAGCCAGGCGCAGTGGTACATGCCTGTAATCCCAGCAGCTCAGGAGGCTGAGACAGGAGAATCGCAAGTTCAAAGCCAGCCTCAGCAAAAGTGATGCACTAAGCAATTCAGTGAGACTCTGTCTCTAAATAAAATACAAAAAAGGGTGGGGGCTGTGTCTCAGTGGCCGAGTGCCCATGAGTTCAATTTCTGGTACCAAAAAAAAAAAAAAAAAAAAAAAGACAAGGGAGAGGTTGAATGAAAGGAATAAGTTACTTCTAAATACCCAAGGGGTGGCATGCTGCGCACTGATATTTGGTGGAAGTGAAGGGCCCCGAGAAAGAATTGCTGGCATGTGCTCTTGACCTCAGCACCCAAGTCCATAGTGGAAAGAGTGCTGGCTGGTTTTTCTGATGAAAAACCCTAGTCTAGGTCCAAGCCCTCCCCAAATGGGCTCTGTAACCTAGGACAAGTCACACCATCTCAGCCTCCACCAGTTTTCCTACCGGTGACAAGGTAAGGCACTAGCAGAGTGTAGATGCTGTTTTTCCTTCATTGGTGTTCATCCTTCCTTCAGCCATTGGAAGACTGGACTATGGTCCTAGGGAATTTGAGAACAAGTGTTCTTGAGCCAGAATGCTCAGACCCAAGCATGTGTGTGTTGATGGGAGAAAGGGAGAGAACAGCCACCAGAGGCATAAGTAAGGCTTCCCCTGTCCCCAGCTGAACTCAAGGATCCAAATAGCATTAAGAATGGCTACCACTTAATGCAAGGAAGTGGAACCAGTGTCTAAGACCAGTAGGAAGATGGTTTTTAGAATAAACTATCCCTAAACACTCACTCCCTTGACTGAGGAGAGAGTAGTCACATATGCACTTAGCTAACCACTGGATATAGAAGCAACCATAAGGCAACATCGGATGACATGACAAAGCCTCAACTTAAGGAAATCCCCCATACAGAAGATGGTTCAACCAAGAAGACTTTAAAAGGCTTGCCCACAAGGTGAGCCCTTGGCTGGCATCTGGAACTTGTATTTCGAGAAGGTTACCATTCCTATAACTTGTAAGAGTGACTGGCAGTGCCTAAATTGTTTACACAGAAAGGTAGTTTCTGCTGAACACGTTTTCCTTCTGAGGCTGGCACTTTGACACGTGCTAGGCAGAAGCTGCCTACATGATTAGCCCCCAGTAAAATCCCTGAGTGCTCAGTTACTAATAAGCTTCCCTTACTGGCAATGTTTCACGTGTGCTCCCACAATTCATTGGTGGAAATATGCTAATCATGTTCCATGTGACTATGGATAGATACTCAGAAGCTTGTACTTCTGGACGTTGCCTATGTGCCCTTTGCCTTTACTGACTGTGCCTGGCATGCTTTACAAACCACAATCATGACTACTACATATTGAGTTCTACAAGCCCTCCCTAGTGAAGTTCAGAACCAAGATCAGTCTTTAGGATCCCTGAGATACACCCCCATTCTGAACTTCTAGCAAAGCCCCACTACTAGACTGAGCTCCAGAACTCAGGTCATTCATGGATATTTCTGATTCTTTCACTGAACTCCATTCTCCCCTCCCAACCTCCACATCCATGCTCTGACCTTTATGAGTTTAGACAGATTGTAGGGGGAGGCTCTCTCAGGCAGCTCTACTGAACAGTGCCAATAAAGAAGGCACCAGATCATCTGCTCCTGTGCTGAGCCTTTCATTTTGAAGAATGGGATTGGGGCCAGGGGTGTAGCTCAGTGTAGAGCACTTGCCTAGCATGTGTGAGGCACTGGATTTAATTCTCAGAACCACATAGAAATAAAAACAAAATAAAGGTATTGTGTCCATCTACAACTAAAAATGTTTTTTTTAAAAAAAAAAAAAAGAATAGTATTGAATACTTGCTAAGGCTCAAGTGTCCTGCTCACTCCACACAAGTGAACACTGACATCACAACACCAAGACTGAGGGTAATCAGACCCATGGCAATGGCTCAGGAAACCACTCTGGCAGGAAGGAATTCTAGACCAATTTCTCAAAGGGGGAAACTAAAGCTCTGCTGGGTTACATAAGTATTGCTACCACCTCTATTCAAGGCACATTTCTATCACCACAGTATTTTCACACACACACGTCTCCCACTCACCCACCACATTAGATCATGAGGCCCCAAGGGTGGTGCTGTACTCAGGGTTGAACAGATCTGACCTTCTCCAAGTCACATGGCTCATAAGTAATAGGAAACAGTCTCCTAGCTCCAAGGGAATGTCCTGGTGTAGCAGTGACAAAGCTCCTTACTTTCCAAACCCCACATGCTTGAAGAGCACCCAGACTGGAAAGAATATGCACAAGGAGGGCTCACAAGAACACTCCAACCACCTGTTTGTCCCTTCACTGAGCTGTGTTTCTCTAACACTGGATTTCTTAATTTCAGCAGGCACAAAAAGCTTCTGCTCTGGCCAGCATCAATCAGCTGACCATAAGGAACCATCTTCAAAATTTACCCCTTTTCTCTTAGTAAAGATTAGAAATAAACAACAGGACAGTGGTAAGAGAAATGATTTAACTTTATAAAAATGTGATAATACAGCAATATTTGATTTCTTTCCTTTTCTTTTTCTGGCAAGTAAAGTTTATAAAAACACCTGGAATAAAAATTAGAAACATAACCTAATAAAATTAGAAACAAACATTTCAAGGAAACAAGTCATTGAAAGACATAGAAAGACAAGGAAGGGACAACATTGAGCAGCTAAAGCAGCAGCTACATGGGGGAAGTTGGTTCAGCTATGAGGACAGAACAATCAAAGACCAACATGAACCTGACCTTTCATACCAGGCTAGGCTGAGTGGGCTAAGGATGGGCAGTAACCATCAGAGAGGCATGAAGGCTTCCCA
Organism: Ictidomys tridecemlineatus; assembly: GCF_052094955.1. NCBI lineage: Eukaryota > Metazoa > Chordata > Mammalia > Rodentia > Sciuridae > Ictidomys > Ictidomys tridecemlineatus. The sequence goes on along the minus strand of NC_135478.1, from coordinate 25,320,229 downwards.
AGGACCAGATCGATGGTGCTGGCTCAGTGGGTGTAGGGGGACATTGGCCTCCTGCAAACAGCTCACATGCAAGTCCCTCTTACAGGGCCTCTCAGCCACATGGCAGTGATGCACAGCCAAATCTTGAAGAATTGGCACTGTAGAGCTGGCTTCCTCCTCTGCCCACTTGTTTCTAACCTGCAGTTCTGCAGGACACTATCCCATAGTCGTGAGCTCAGTGGGTAGAAACACATCAATATGTCAACCTAAGCTTGGGAGGCAAACATGCCAGGGAGAAACCAAGAAATCTGGACACCTAGTGCTACATACAAAATACTTTTTGTAATGTCTGCACCATAGCCAAAGTGGAATTAGGACCACCTTGGAGAGGCAGGCCAGGAACGCCAGGCAACATTCCCCTAGAGGGAAAGGGCGTCCCAAGGATGCTGGGTGAGTTCTTGACTACATTCTGAGGTAGTCTAATCGTGACTTGCACAGGTAGCTGAGAATGGTCACAAAAGATGGAGGGAGGGAGGGCAGAAAAGTTGCCATATAGATAAAAGACTAACATATATAACGGAAGGAACTACGCTACAAGTGGGCTCAGAGATAACGAGGATGCGACCTAGGCTCGGGGTGGCTGGCAGTAGGGCCCACATGGACCCTGGGCACATACAGCTCTTATACTACTCACTGCTGCAGCAGTGTGGCAGGAGATGCACAGAGGGATTTCCTGGCCCCAAGCAGTGGCAACTCTGAGATGAGGGGTGTCCATCTTAAATGACTAACCCCCTTCTACTGACTCTTGTCATGAAGGGATTGAACCAGAGAGCCTGGGAGCTTTGGGGCAAGGAGTCCCAATGTTCCCTTCAACAGGACTCCTCTAACCTGAACATGTCTAGTGGGAGTAATACTGTTAGACCTTAACTTGGAAAACACAAAGTACCTGCAGGTGAGGGAGCAATCAGACCCTAAGCCACCACTGAAAGAGAAATAACAACAAGCAAAGGTGGTGTTAGACACCCCCCATACTCTATTTTTTTTAATGCTAATTTACAGTCTTATTCTCTTCTGCCCTCCAGCATTCAGAATTCTAAGACAGAATGGAATGTTCTGAAAGCTTAGGAGGCAGCAGCTGTGTTTAGATGTTAGTATTTTCTCTGCTTTCCACATTTTCGTGAACGTCTTCTAGGACGGAGTTCACCAAAGTCTTCAACTTCATTTTCGTAATCATCTTCCTGAACAATACCTAAAAGGAACAAGAAAAAAAAACAGGAAACAGAGACAAGGCAAAGGTGATTTTTCCCTTATTCCACTGTAAAACATAACATCCTAGTAAAATATAATATTTCTGTAATCATTTTATATTAAAGAAATGAAGCTTTCTATTAGGGTGCTGCCAAAGTGAATTTTCCTTTGCGTACTAATATTGCTTCCCAAGAAGAGACAAAGTAAACACCCTTCTCCAGAATAAATTCTTTTTAGCTGGTTCCTCTGGCCTTTCTAGAAGCCATTTAAGTGGCAAATCAAGCAAACTCAACCATACCCTTGAGTTGGTATGCTAATTACCTTCCTTTTGAAACAATCACAAAATTATAGTACCCAGAAGGAACTATATGGTAAAGGGTGGGGTTTTTGTTTGTTTGTTTGTTTTTATTTTTAAGTGGCAGAGATATTTGTGCCAAGTCCCTTCAAGTTTTCCCCAGTGCTGGGGTCTGGATTTCCCAGTAGCATCTGGAAGGGCATTCAAAGCTGATGAAATCCTCAGAGCAAAAGGAAGTATGGTCCAGCTGGGAAGGGGCAGTAATTGGAATGGGCAAGAGGGAAGACACAGTGCATCCCACAGAACTTGTCAAGAAATTCTGACTGCCAACAAAGAAACCTGAATCACTCTTCTCAGTCCTGTAACCCTCTATAGAAAGATGTTGCAAGCTTCCCCACTGGTTTTGTTTGTTTTGTTCACAAGCATATTTCCAGACCCACACAGCACCAGTATATATTATATGCTCAGAAAATATCCACAGATTTGTGTGTTTAATTAATTAAATTTTGGTACTGGTGATTGAACCCAGGGGTATTTACCACTGAACTATGTTCCCAGACCTTTTTTATATTTTTATTTTGAGACAGGATCTTGCGAAGTTGCTTACGGCCTCTCTAAGTTGCTGAGGCTGGCCTGGAACTTGCAATCCTCCCGCCTCAGCCTCCTGAGCTACTGGGATTAGACATGCACCATCATGCCCAGTTATATCCACTGATTTAAATGAATGATTAACAAAGGCAAATATTTTATCAATGGATGGTTTTACAATACTTTGCCTATCCTTGGCCTTCACTGTATTGAGTATGTGCAGTGACTGAACATCATTAATACTAGTCCATTAGCAGCAAAAGGTTTCTAGCAACTAAAATGGGCCCAGAATAATGGCCTTCACAGTCTGATGGGGAAACTTTAATACTATGTTGCTAATAGTTTTATTACTGTCATGATACTTCTAGACAGTGAGAAGCGGCTACTGATATTGGAGGAAGCCCTACTTCACATTTACTGAGGAGCCAGCAGCATCAAGAACCAAAGGATCCTGGCTTGGGCTGGGGCTCAGCAGTAGAGCACTTGCCTAGCACGTGTGAAGCACTGGGTTCGACCTTCAGCACAACATAAAAATAAATAAATAAAATAAAGGTATTATGTCCATCTTTAACAAAACAAACAAACAAAACAACAACAGCAACAAAAAGACAGGATCCAAAATGTTACCTGTCTGTGGAGAAAAGGACTCCTTACCTTCATCCCTTAAGCGGAGTTCTGTTTTTGTCAACCACTCCTGTGCATCCTTGACTGACAGGACCAGAATTTTGACCAGATGAGTCATTGCCTCCTCCGCTGAAGAAACCAAGGAACAAGGGTTCTGAGTCAAGAGGCTGTTGCAGGAACCAGAACACCATGCACTAGAGCCAAAGTGCCCATGCCCAAGGGCTAGTGTGTCTGCTCTTTCTCTGAAAAGAGGCTTCCTTACAAGGTAAGGGACCTAAAGCTGCCTTTTGCTGCCACAAAGCTGCCTTTAATGCTAGCCCTATGCCCTTACTGTACATCTGCAGAGACTGACAATAACAAACCCTTCCAGGAAACTTGCGCTCGAAATGTCATTAAAACTTACACTGAAGAGAGTGTCTGAATTATAGAAGATTTTTAAAATATGCAATTTTGCTAATTTTATACACAACTTCCACCCAGTATTGCTAAGAAATAGCTTATAAGAAAGCTGGAGGACACTTGATTTTAAGACCACAGAGGAGTTCTCATTATTCAAAGCCCACACTGGAATATGACTGAAGGGACCCTCCTACAAAAAAGAAAACAGCTATGCACTTCCAAATCTTACTCTAGGTTCTGAACATAATAGGTGCTCAAGAAAAGAGCACTGAACTAATGAATTGGGAGACCCTAAAAGAGTTTTCTCAAAACTTTAAACATTCTTTCTATATCCTGTCCACATAATTAGTTAGCAAACCGTGTTCTCATCTAGGGCCAAAGATAATCACAATTTTTTAATTGGGGAATGGGTGGCCCAAACAATAAGGTTTTGCCATAATTTGAGGACAAAAATTCTTATATTTCCACTAATGCCAAGATCCCATCACCCCCCAAGTCGGCCCTCACTACAAACAGCATAACTCTGAGTGTCTAACATGCCTAACACCGTTTGGGCCCCATCTCCACAGGTTCTTACCTCCAGCCCAGGCCTTTCGCCTGTAGAGGTCCTCCACCAAATCTGAAACCCTCTTGATGTGCTCCTGGACCTTCCTCTGTAGCATGTGGCTATGCTCTTTAGAGCCCAGGTGACTACGGATCCACACACTCTGCTCGATGTCCTGTACTACCAGTTTGCCTTCATCAATGGCTGGGTCTACCTTCGCATGGAAAAATTCTGAGTATTTCTGGTAAGCCACCTGCTGCCTCTGGTGGGCTTCTAGGCGGATGTGCTGCTCATAAGATTCACTGGTCCTCTCCCGACACTCCTTTCCTTCCAGCTCAGCCCTGGAAAGGACCACAGCCTCTGAAGCCGCTCCTTCAAATGCTTTGCTGGAGCTGAAGTAGTTCTCAGGGCTCCGGGTGAACTTCACCCCACACAGATCACACTGGGTCCTGTCTACATCAGCCCTTTTGAAGTTCCCAACCCCAGGCTCTCTAGCTTCCTCCCTGACACGTTCGGTCTGAACTCGTCTCCTCCAACTGATGCAGACAGACACCACCAGGCAAGCTCTTCTCAACTTGCGCTGGATGGAGGCCTTCCGCTGCTTCTGCGAAAGGATGGCAGCCAGGAGGTGGTCTCGGTCTTCCAGTGCCAGGTCATCTGTCTCATCCTGACCAAACTCACACTCGGGTTCAGCAAAGTAGTCCACTGGGCCCACACAGAGTAAGCGATTTAATTTGACCTCCTCATGACAGAGGCCACGAACCACAGACCCTTTGGTGTGCACACTGTCCCACCGCCAGTGACAGTCCATCAGGTACTCTTCGTCTCGCTCAAAGAGCAGATCCTGGAGTGCCTCGGCCACAGACTTCACATTAACAGCCATTAACACTCGCCTCACCACCTTCCGAAGCCTTTCAGGGACTTGATCTGGACAGTCCATGCTCATTAGCTGCAGCCTCGTCTCAATCTCCTGGAAGTGGCGGTACAGAAGAGGCTTACAGAATGGCTGCAGAACCTCCTCAGCATTCACGAGCATCACCAAGCACAGCACCAGTGTCCGCTCAGCCTCACCTGAGACCACATAATCTATTTCACTGAAGGCATCAAGCAGGACATTGAAGTTTGCATTCTCATAGCCACATAGCACCTTGACGAGGTAGGATAGGTGAAATCGGAAGTCCTGAATGGCTCTTGTCACATCCTTCGGTTTGTAATCCTGAATGATGGAGAACACGTCCCCAAGCTCTTTGTCCTTCTTGCTGAAAAGGAACTCCCAGTAGTGCAGGAGTGCAATGTAGCTCTTGGGGAGGCACAGGATGGCGTTCTTCCAGAGGCGGGCCAGCACCACCCCACAGTGGATGAACTGGAACTCCAACAGGGCCACTGTGTTTCCAATGCTGGGAATAAGTGGTTCTTTGCACCTCTTGATGAGGACGTTCATAAATCGGAAAAAGAGTCTCTTGTAGTCTTCTGGGTTCCTGTACACATATAACTGGTCGATGCAATTCTCCAGCAGCCGGATGAAGCAAAGATGGGTCTTCTCTGCACTTTCATCATCCTTGTTGGGTACCAACATGCCAAATTTTCCTTCTATTCCTTTCATCCTGCTGCTTCTCCCCCTGCCCCTCTCTTCTTTCTCAGACTCCAGAGCTTTCAGTTCCCTGTTGTAGTTGTCCTCCTCCTGGTGGAGCAGCTTTCCAAACTCCTCTGGGTAGCTGGAGGAGAGAAGGAAAGCCTGCATGGCGCTCAGCCACAGGTCTGTGGACTCCCGACGGCTGCGTGCCCTTTCATTTTGAAAAAGAGAGTGGATGTACTCTTTCAAGGCAAACCTGTAGGATCGGAATGATTTGTAATTTGGTTTGAGGATTTCTTTGCATGCCATGGGGTTTTCTGACAGCACTCTCTGATGGAAATGCCTAGGGAAGAGGACATTTAGAAAGGATTTGCAAAGGCCATATGTATCTGTAGACAAAATATAATCTATTTCTTCAAGTTCTTCAGCTAAGATTTTAGGAAATACTTTTTTGGCTTCTAAAAGCAATCCATTGATTGCCACCAGGTGCATTTTGGACTGAACCAAACACTTGGCCTCACAACGACGCAAAGGCCTGTGAAAATCTTCACAGTTTTCATCCTCACATTTTAAACCTACAATAAACCTCGCACAGATCCCTGGGTAGGTCTTCCCAAGTAGGCTCTGTGTGATCTGACACAGCCTGCTCAAAAGGTGTTTGTTGAGGGCTAATTTCACTTGGTCAGTCATTATCAAGAAATGATCTTTCGTTTTCTTCTCTTTCAAGTTCAAATCCAGGTCAAAAATTATTCTTAATATGGGTCCAGGGTCATTCTGAGCTATCTGGCAATACTTGGCATCCACCTGGGAAATTCCAAAAAATTCAAAGCAAGATTTGACCATTTCCTTCTCAGCATTGTTAGTTACTCTCTTAAGGGCCCTGACCAGGTTGAGAAGAACTTCCAAGCCCCCTGGAGCCAGGGCCAGAACCTTCTCAGGCTCAGCCTCACACTGACTGGCTGCTTCGTAGAGTGCTTCCACCACTCCAGCTGAATGGTTGAGTGTGTCAAACTTGAGGATGGCATCTTTGAGCTTCTGAAAGTCTCTCAGAATTACTCCCTGCAGAAATTGGGCCTCTGCAATGCCAGACAGTTGGCTGGTTTGATAGCAGAGATCAAGTGCTTCTCTTAGGATGGCCTTGGTATGCTCTATGTCAGAATCTCTGGCCACATTGAGGCGGGCAACCCCCAGCAGACAGGAGGCCTGGAAGTCCTTGTCAGCCGTGAGTCTGGCAGCCTCCAGGAGGCAGCCATGTTGTTTCATCAACAGTGCAGCCTCTTCTCTCCGACCTTCCCTGTTCAGCAGGTCTGCAGCTTCTGCTAGGCGTTTTCGAGACTTAAGGAATACCAGCTGGTCTTCTATGTCTAGCTTTGAGAGGACAGCCATCATTTCCTTGGTCTTATTTGCACTCAGGTACTTCGCTGCAGCTTCCAAATAAAATTGACTGGCAGAATATGAGAGCTTGGAAATAGGAAAGGTCTTGGTCTTTAGCATTTCTTCATACCTGAAAAAAACAGGTCAACCTGTTATCACTCAACCAATAGGAATTTCCTTCAAAATATAGCACAGAGTAATTTAAATAAAACTCCCACATGGAGATTTTTTTAAAAGACCTAAACTTATCAAGAATTCAAGCATTTTTATAAGTGCTTCACTATATAGTTATCAGTATAATAATTATAAATAATAAAATCTTCTTTCTTCAAAGAAATCAGGCATTAGTATGCATAATTAGTGAAATATAGTGTCGTTACAACTCAAGCAAATAGGAATGAAGTTTGAAAGCCAATCTATAGGGCAAAATTCATACACAGTCAAAATTATCCTTGAATAAAACTCCCTTCAGCTCTGATAAAAGCATGGTAATTATTTTGAGTATACAACTCCAATAAACTTGAAGGCAATTAACAAGAAAGGATGACATGGGTGCTATATACACATCAGCAATCGTACCAGTCTTCCTCTTATCCAACGCATGATTCTTCCCTCGCCAGGTGTGCATGGATTCATGTGAGACTAGTGAAGCTCTGATGGGTCCTCCTTTATTCTGCTGACTGAGTGGGTATAGCCTGCTATATACACACTCATAACAAACCCTTCATCTTCTTTGGCCCCCTCTCATGAAACTGTGTCAAAGCTTATCAAGAGTGGAAAACAGTCTTAGTCTCAAGGACTTCCTGACTCAGTACTAAGGCTGCACTCAAGTGGGAGGAGGTCATTACATCCCAGGCACTTCAGAAGCAGCAAGATAATACCACCCAGGGCAGCCTGCCCCCACAGAGAGCAGGAGAAGGGAGAGAGATGGGAGAGAATGAAGACACTTACTTTTCCACTGCAATAGCAGCTTCCTCAAAAAGCTCCTCTTGGCAGTACATTTTGAGTGCTAGATCAAACTCTTGAATCTGCTCAAAGCATCTGAAAGCATCTTTGTAGCACTGACTTCGCTTATAGAAATAAGCAGCATCTCTTATCTGGGACAGAGTAAAATTTTACCTTTATTTGAAGTATTCTTAACTTTTTAAAAGAAAATCAGTATGTGTTGGACATAGTCAAGAATGAAGGGAACATAAAAATCTCATGCACAAAGTGGTATGGCCATTCTGGAAAGGAACATGGTCACACTTGGTAGTGTGGATGTCCACTCCTAGCAATACATGCTATAAAAGGTTCATACAGTACCATGAGGAGATGTGCCGCCCCATGGTGCTGGAAAATGTGAAAAACACTTCTTCAATAACACATGCATTCACAGACACATAATATTAAATCTATTATTAAATGGAAACTGGCCATGAAGAGGAAGAGAATGAACAAATAAAATGCAATGATTGGGCTTTGTAACCAACAAGGTGGGTTTGCCATGAACAGAAACATATATTTGACTCTCCTTCTTACACTTATCATCTAGGCCATCACCTAACCCCTCAATTCCCAGCTATGACCCCATTCCACCACCTCCACCACCATCATGTAGTGTAAACTCCATCATCTCAGACTACATTTCTAACTGGCCTTTCCACTTCTATTGCCCTCTAAAACTCTCCACAGAGCACTTAATTAGTTTCATGTCACTTCTCCATTCAAAACATTCCCAGGCTCTCCACTGCACTTGACCAAAGTGTGGTCCTACCACAGGCAACAAGTCCCCACATATTCTCTTCCTGCCACCCTCTCTTACTCATGGCACAAATTCTACCCTCCTCATTATACTCTGGCCAACCAGGCTTCCTTGCTATTCTTCAAACTTACCAAAATTCTCCCACTTCACAGTTTTTGCCTATAAGAGTCTGGCTATAAGGTCTGCCAGCAGCTGTCCTCAGAATTTCTGCTCAAAAGTTAGCTCTCTGACCCCACTATCTAAAATAGCAAACCCTTCTCCCCTCACATGTTTTATTCTTCTTAGCACTCATCCTCACTGACATCTCACATACTATATATTTATCTATTTATATCTCTCCTGCACAGGGAGATGGGGGGGGGCTCTGAAAAGACTGAGCTCTCTTCTCTATGGTCTCCTGTTCACAAAGCACCTGGCACACAGTAGGAGGTCTATCTGTTGAATGTTTAATTTCAAAATTGTACTTGCTGCATCTTAGGCTCAAAGAGAAAAAATAAAAATGAAACAAGCAAAATATATGTGATGATCCCCTCCACCAAATCTCATCTTTAATGAGATAAGATACATGAAGTGCTAAAATAAACAGATACAGATGTGAGTTTCTTCTACATCCAGAGACCTCATAGACAAGGGAGCTTCTAGACCAATCTCAGTCACACAAACAAAACCTTACAACCTCTACATTTAACCACCCCTCTTTTCCTCCCTCGTCAATGCCAATTACTCAAGAGAAAAATCCATGTGTATACATGAAAGCCTACTGGATGTCAAGTGTGTGTCCAATAGGAGAGATAGAAAAGAGAGGGCTGGCTTTAAGTGGCAACTCCCCCTCTGGTTGCCCTGCTTGGAGGAGGCTGTACCTCCCATTCCAGAAAGGGTGCAGAAAGGTTTCCAGGGAAACCAACACTGCTTCCTGAAGAGAGGCAGGACACAAGCTAGGCATAGGAAGCCCTGAAAGGAGGACTTACACTCCCATAGCACCCACACAAACACTTCTTCCCAGGGATAGAGTTATGTTATGCTATGCTATGTTATGCTATGCTATGCTGTGTTATGGCTTGGCTTGGATATAAAATGTCTCCTGAAAAGCTTATGTGATAATGCAGGAATATTCAGTGATGAGATGATCAGATTATGAGAGTTGTAACCTAATCAATGAATTAATCCATCTGATAAATTAGTAATTTGAGTGAATTACCAGGTAATAATTGCAGGCAAATGAAGTGTGGCTGGAAGCGATAGTGCCAGCCAACCATGGACCGAACCTCTGAAACAATGTGCCCCATATAAACTTTTCCTCCTTTAAGTTGTTTTTGTCAGGTATTTTGGTTGCAGCAGTGAACAGCTAACTGGCACAGATAGCATGCATTTGGGAACTGGGAATAGGAAGACAGTTGGGCCTGATGACTTAGCACAGGCTATTGCCAAGGTGGTCAATTTTAATCTTGCTAGTCAAAGTGGGGAGATGATCACAATACTGGGTGAGAACTGAATGACCTTCCAGGGATGGGGGGCCTCATCAAAGATAGGAACCAGATTCTTTACTGAATAGATTTTAGAACTGCTGGAATGTGCTGGAAGAAAAAGTAGAAGAAGCCCTAGAAACCAGACTTGGGCAAGCAGAAAGGTAGAAGGAAAGCTGATACCAGGAACAGGATACCCTCCACACTTTGAAGTAACTGCAGTCCTGGAGAAGGCTGTGGGGGCTACACTTGTGATCCACTGGTCTCCCCTACCCCCACTGTCAGAAGCAGTGCTGGACAGGTTAGGCGATCAAGGTGGGTAAGCAGACAAGGGAAGGATCTCTAGCTCAGGCTTGGCAGGTTCTGATAGGCAGAAAGGAAAGAGTGTAGTTACTGCTCAGAGTTCAACAGAGTGGCACTGACAACTGGAGAGCAGAGACTAAAGAACTTGAAGAGGTTGGAAACTATTCTAGTTCCTGGAATATATGACGCAAAATTCCACCCACACTGAAATGTTTTCTCCAGTGTCCCTCCCTATTTTGTCTCCATTTCCCATATCTTGAGAAGTCACATCCTATAATAATCATGGAGCAGGGAAGGCAGTGTTAGTAAGGCCTTCTCTTCTCAGACATTGACTTTAGGTCACCATTCAAACTTCCTAGTAGGTTCTACTACTACCCCTCCAGAGGCCAGGGTGCTCTGAGTATCCTAGGAATTACTGCATTTGACAAAGACATGGAAACCAGTCTTTCTATTGGAGGATCATGAAACCTGACACAGGGGAAATGCAACAGCTCAGTTGGACACTCTAAAGCACATCTCCAACTCCTTCTGGTAAAAGACCGATTGTTTTAAATTTCTAATCCATCACCACTGATACACTGAAAAATGAACTGCCAAGAAAACAACCACTACTTGGATGTCCACAGCAACACCAAACAGCTATAAAAATCTCTAACTGCTTACTTCCCTCTTCTGTATTAATCTTGCTTCAGACAACAGTCTGCAGCCCACTGTCAGCTGGTTGACTCTCCATCAATAACTGCTCCTGACTAGCAGTTCTGTCCAACAGGACTTTCTGCAATGACAGAAGTATTCTATAATAGTGAGCACTCACAATATGGCTAGTGAGACAGAGGGTGTGAATTTTTTTAATTGTAGTACATTCTAATTAATTTAAAATTTAAATTAAATAGCCTCATATGGCTGTTGGATTGGACACAGCAGATATAGAGTAATTACCAGAAACAGAAAAACCTTCATGTTAACACTAGGCCACTTGCCCAAGCTAATCTCAGACTATGAACACAGGGAAAGAGAAGGCAGGAATATTCAATACTCATCTGCCCTGTGTTTTAAACGTTTGGCTTCCCTTGGATAATATCAGGCCTTGAATGTTAGCACAGACATAGATACACACACACACACACACACACACAATCTTCAGAGCCTTATAAAAGCTTGAGCAGGTAGAGAAAGAAAAGGGCCACAAGCAGAGGTGAAGGGTCACATCCCCCATTCTGTTCAAGTGAAGCCCAGTTCTCCCAGGAGCAGTTGGAGGTTGGAGGCCTTACCTTTCCCAGCCTCTCACACAACTGGGCAGAGAGCTGGAACTCCTTGGCATAACTCAGACACTTAAGGGACAGCTTTGGTTCATTGCACTCCAAATAGGTCTTAGCCAGTTCCAAATACTCCAACTGCTTTTCCCTAGAGGAAGGGAAACAAAACAGTATTTCCATACACTGTTGATCTAACACCAATATATTTAACCTGCTGCTCTCATCAGAGCAAATCTGAAATGATACTGACACATTGCTAGTCAAACTTACTTGGGGCTAACTTTCTTGGATTTCATATTCAGGGCAGTGTTATGGGCCAGAGCCAACTTCTCCTTCTCAAAAGCACCTCCTTTCTGGTAACACTTGGCTGCAACCTGGAATAGGCAAAGGGGTTTGATTCTCAGAAAACTAATGGAAGTGACACAGAACAAGAGTTCAAGTATGCATTATATGGTTAGATTGATAAGGCGCTATACCTTACTCAGCCCAATGTGAGAAGCAGGAACAGAAAGGTACAGTTACGCCAAAGAGAGTAACCTCAGAAGATAAAGCCCAACAGTGTACCAGCCAACACATTCAAAATCTTATTTAGGAAGTATCCGGAAGCCATAGAAAAGATGGATACTATTACTTTTTATAGGCCACCATAATGACATCCGAAGTTTAATTTTCTAATAGCCATGTGCAAGAGGTATCCTTGCTACCTATATCAACTTCAGGTCAGAGCCAGGGAGCAATTGGCTCAAAGTCACCCTGTGCCTTTTCTGGGCTTTAACATAGCTGCTAACTACAACAGCTATACTGTGGTGCTGGTGAAACAATCACAGTATGTGTACTAGGAATAGAAATAATAAGATATTTGGAGCATGTGGATCTGTAACCAAGCTCACTGTCTAGGAAGTGTGCAGGCAAATGTCATAGGGGAGTCAGTCTGCACCCCAATCACTGCCAACAGAAAGCTGCTTTTCTAAAACAACAATGCTCATACCATGTCTCAAAGTGTAGGCTACAAGGGCAAGTATTTGATGAATGATTCAATCTTGTGTGGTAGTTCTGAAACATTCATGACATGCAGCCAGAAACTCAATAAACCACCTGAGTCCTGATGTCCTTAAGTAGGATCAAAATAAATTCAGGTGAGAAGAAGTTTTTTTTTATAACATTCTCATCTGTGGTGGCCTCCCTAAAAAGATTTTAAATTCAAACATTCAAAAGTATTTTTGAATGGGTAATACCAAAGAGTTCTGAGGGGAATAAAGGGAATTTTCCAATATCATCCAACACCTGCTGCCCATCTTCTCTCCTCCTTCCCTCCTTACCACTCACCCTCTATTTCACCAAAAAAAAAGTTCTTGGTTTTACAACAGCAGCCAAATGTTCAGTATTTCTTTTCAATTATAACAAGGATAGGCAATGAATAAAGTTTTAGAGCTTGATCAATTTCTACAGCTAAATAGTACATATATTTGAAACTGCCTTCCAGACAAATCAAACTTACAATGGTGTAAGTTTTGTTTTCTCACCTCATGTAACAGATTCCAAGAGTAGCCATAGTCCTTCACTCCACCCTATCTCTGCCACATCCTTTTATAGTGTAACTTTTCAGCTTCAGACTGCTGCCTATCTCCCCTCCCTTCTCATGTGGAAGGGACTTGCTTGGACAACAGAAGTCAGCAGAAATGACACTTGTCCGGCATCAAGACCAGGCCTCAAGGGGCCAAGTACTTCTGCTCACCTTCTTTGAACCTTGGCCTCCAACGAACAAGTCCAGATTAGCCTGCTAGAGGATGAAGGAAATATGGTCTAGGAACCCCAATGACCTCCTCACCTGTTCCAAGAACTACCTAGCTGAGTAGGAAGCTGAATGCAGAATCACAAGTTGCCCAGCTGAGACCAGAAGGACAACCCACTAAACTCACACTGTGAACCACAGAACTGGGAGCAACATAAATAACTTGTTATAACCAGTAAATTTGGAAGCCATTTGTTATGCAGCAACAGATAACAAATAAACACCAGATGTGAATTATTTGCTGTGGACATTAACTATTTTTCCTTGCCACAGCAGAGAAAGCTCTTCTAAGAAATGAGACCAAGGAGACTTTGGGAATTCCTTCTTACAGGCATTCAGACCACAGACAGCTCACATCATGGATTCTGGTAAGTTCTGGCTTATAGTTTCATGTTTCTTATCACTTCCCAGTCCCTTCACTTAGGCCCAGCTCCATAAAATTCTGGTGAGAAGAGTATTATTAGAACAAAAAAGCCCTCCAGAGAATTATCATCTCAAAATACTTCTTCAGAAATAGCAATAGAAACTGCAGACAGTTTTCCTGTAACACGTGAAGAGCTGGACCTTGCAAACAGGAGGAGGGCATGTGATAGTGAGATGTATGAGGAAGGCCATTGGCAATTTCATGATTTTTTTAAAAAAAGGATCCATAAAAAGAAGGTGCCTGCCCTTATTCCTGTTTGGGTTGCTACTGAGGGGGTTGGGTGCTTGGACTCACTGCAGCATACGTTACTCAACCATAGCAGGGAATATCTCTTATGAGCTACAGATGACACAAGAAAGATAAAGAATAACATTGAGCCCATGTTTATTTTGTTGAACTACAAAAAAAAAAAAAAACCCACAACTCTTCTAGCAGGGTGTTTGTGACTTGCAGGTGAAGATACCCTCACCACTACCTCCTGGGAGATAACTGCCATGGTGCCCCACCTGAGACCCTGTGAGGTGGAGGAATGCTAACTGTGGGGACAGTGATGGGCTCCTTAATTTGGTTTCAATATTTCAAAAGGTCTACTTCCTTTCCTGAAGGAAGGCTTGAAGCTGGAAGTGGATCACAGTTCAGTCTAGTGACAAGTACATCCTTGCTCACCAGACTCTCACTGGCAGTGCAATCAATATCTGATCAATTGGGAAAAACAAACAAAAAACCAATCTGTTACTGCTTTAAAATAACAACAAAAGCTTTTAAGCACAGAGTACAAAAAATAAATAAAAGGGTTCTCTGGTGGAACAAAGGCCATGACCCTCCATTTACCTATCAGCACATGTTGATACTTGGCCAAAGGAAAGGATTTTAAGGTCTGCCTTGACAGGGGAGGGAGACGGATAAGTAGCTCTCCTCATCTTCAGGTGACCTAACGTTTAAGAACAAATGGCACAAGCCTGTTGATACCTGTGATGGTAGGAAACCTGCTTAGTAGTCACAAAGCACCCTGACCACTGGTTGCTGGTCCAGCCCCTTACCTTCCAGCACTGGTGCTTGGCATAATACTCTCCTTGGGCAATCCACTCCTCGGGAGTTGAGGTCTTAACGAACATGCTATCATCAAAGTCTAAAATGAAAAAGAAAAGCAGATTTGCTTCTCTGAGCATTCATTCACTCATACCTGTTATTGTGGGCTGTATTTTGTGTCCCCCAAAATTCATTTGTAGAAGTACTAAACCCTACTCTATCAGATTGTAACAGAGCCTTTGAAAAAGTGATTAACTTAAAATGAGGCCATTATTGTGGGCCCTAACCCAACCTGACTGATGTCAGAAAATAAGGACATGCAGAGACCCCACTGAGGAAAAATTGTGTGAGGACACAGCAAGAAAGCAGCTATCTACAAGACAGAGGAGCCTTGGAAGAAACCAGCCCTGCCATCACCTTTCTCCTGGACTTCTAGCTGCT
Organism: Ictidomys tridecemlineatus; assembly: GCF_052094955.1. NCBI lineage: Eukaryota > Metazoa > Chordata > Mammalia > Rodentia > Sciuridae > Ictidomys > Ictidomys tridecemlineatus. The sequence goes on along the minus strand of NC_135478.1, from coordinate 25,305,153 downwards.
AGAACTGTAAGAAACACATTTCTGTCATTTGAGCCATCTAGCCTGTGGGATTTTGTTATGGCAGACACCGCAGGCTAATTCACCCATGTTATCTTGCTAGTCTTCTTTTAAGATAGATTTTAGCTTACCAAGCCAGGTGGGTATGGGTTACAGAAGAAAAGGTGGAGGTGAAAAAGAATGTGGTTTGGTTTTTTAAATATCTGCCTACTTTCCTTTTCTATGTCTATGAATCAGAAGACAACAGCAATTACTAACTTCTCCTTGAAAAATCCAAAGCCACGTAACTCTTTGCAAGCTCCCAGGCAGGGAATTTAACAAGGAACAAGGTAATGGGGTATTACAGAACAGATGCAGCTTGACTTGTGATGGTTATATCCTGATAAACTCCATGGTAAATTGAAATTTGAAAATATCATAAGTTGAAAATGTACTTTATACACCTAATCCATTGACATCATGGCCTAGCAACATGGTATACTTTAGAGTAATTGATTGTTTACTCTTGTGATTGCATGGATGCCTGGCAGCTGTAGCTCACTGCTTCTACCCAGCATCACAAAGGAGTGCTATACCACATATTGTTAGCCTAGGAAAAAAAATCAAACTCGAAATATAGTTTCTAAAGAGTATCACTTTGCACCATAATAAAGTTGAGAAACCCTAAAATGAACCACAGTAATCCAGGAACTATGTGTATTTCCCAATGTGTAGACTTTGTCCTCATCATAGAAAGCAATGTGGCAAACTCTTGTTGCCGGACCACACTATTCTGTTCCATGTTAGCCTGTGGTGACTGTATCAGTCTTCCCCCAACAAACCCCCCAAAGTATCACTAGCAATGAGCAAAAACTCACAGCTTCTTGAAGCATGAGAAAGGCAGCGCATGCTAGGACAATGAAGACCCAAATCAGAGCTGGGGTCAGAGATAACCCAGGCCAATGAATAGTAATCAGAGAAGTAAGGCAGACAGGCCAGATTTTTTTAGAAGGTGCAATAACCGATGAAGGCTTCAGAGCCTGATCCCTCCATTGCTTTCTCTCTACTATCCACTGTGGCACTGTGTACAGATAACTTCACAGTGTCTTGTTCTGACTCCACATATGCTATTACTGTCCTGGTGAGATTTTATTCCCACAGCAAAACCCTGTATTACCTCTGAACAGGGCCAGTGAACTCTGCAGGATTCATGTTGAAGAAACATAAATTGCAAGTTGCCATATTCACCCAAACTTCTCCTGCTCAGGGGAAACAGGTGTTCTGAAAGACTTAACCATGTGCAACTATAACTATAAGAGGTTTGTTTTTAGATTCGAGTAATTACAAACAGGGCTGTGCTATCTTTATGTTGATAGATATCAAAAGCTCATAGCAATTTGTAGTCTCCCAATAGGACCTATTTCTTTCAACCTCTGTCCATAGCACTCACTATTTTTTGTTTTGTTTTGTTTTCCACAAAGTTTGACATTTATTGTTTGGCCACTTAGTGTCAGTGTTTTTAATTTGGCTTTCTGGTTTTTTAATAAATTTATATATTTATTTATTTTAATTAGGTATATATGACAGAAGAATGCATTTTTATTCACTGTACACAACTGCAGCACAACTTTTCATTTCTCTGATCATAGCACTCACTTTTAAAGGACAAATAAAAGATCTTCCCTGAATGAGTTAACTCTCTCAATTTCACCACAACCATACTTTCCCACACACCTTAACAAATAAGTAAGGGCTCTCTTTTCTCAGATCATGAAAAGGGAAGGAAATCTTTCAAGAAAAAAAAAAAACCTACTCCCTGGGCTGGGAGCATAGCTCAATGTTAGAGCACCTGCCCAGCATAAAAGGGGTGCTGGTTTCAATCTCCAGCACTGCAAAAACAGAACAGCAACAACAAAGCTATGCCCTTTCAACCTGGTCATAAGAGCAGATGAGAGGAATGTGCTTCTTCCAACACTATTTTAATGAGATCTTACCTTTATTTTCATCTGTCTTCACAACTTGTACAAAATCTCTTCTAATGAAATATTTGAAAGCAGGAGCCCGTTTCTCCAGGTTTTCATCAAAGATCCAGAGGTTGACCCGAGCCCGTGTGATGGCAGTATACAGCTGCTTAAGCTCACCATTAAGGAGCTGGTGATAAAATTGAGGAGAAAGATTATGAGCCTTCTGTCTACAGTTACAATGCAATACATTTCAATAGGCTCACTCTGATCTTGGAAAAACAGAAAACTAAATTTTAGAGAAGCCCAGCACAGCTGTGAACAGGAGCCCAGGAGTTCAGTGACTACAGCACAGGTAAGCCAGGCTCTAGCAAAGTTATGAGAAACTCCATCCCTTCCCACAGAGAAAGTAAGTGAGCATGCCATCAACACAGGATGACTTTTGAATCTGATATAGGTTTTTAAAGTTTTAATTCTGAAGCAATTATATATACATCAGAAGCTACAAAGATAGTAAAAAGTTACAAAGACAGCGCACCCTTCATTCAGTTTACCACAATGATTACGTGTTACATAATTGCTGTGACTTGTTTTTAAAAATTAAACCATTGTAGCTATCATTCGTACTACACATATCATTAGTATTACCACATCAAAATTTCTGAATAGAGCTGAGTTTCAGAGGTGAACAAAAAGAACTACTCTCCCTTCTCTGCTTTTAGAAAGTACCTTATTTATTGAGCCTAGCTCTGTGCTGAGAAAAAGGGAGTTTAACCAACACTGACACCCCTGTCCCTTCCTTTCCTATTCTCTACAGCCCATTGCTGATGTAAAGGAGGACCAGTAACGTGCAAACCTATATTTTTCATCTCATCTTCTCTTATAGGCCTTGTTTACTAATTCCATGTCAAATTAGTGTGTAGACAAATGGCAGAATTCACCTTGTACATTTCTGGATTCACCATGAGGGGCCGAGTCTGAGAAGAGCTTGGTTTCTCCAGGGGTACCTCAACCAATGGCCAGTTTTCCTCTCTGGAGTCAGATGATGGAGGTGTAAATGAGGAAATGATCTTCCATTCCTTGTAAGCCTGGACAACAATGACAAATTAAAAACCAACAAAATATGCTTTTGAACTGCCTCCCCAAGCTTCATGGAGATTAGCCCACTCAGTGAAGTTGGGATCAAGACTCCAATCCTAGCTGTGAGGAAGCGTCCATCCTGTGGCCTCAGAATAGAAGGGAGCAGGACTAAGGTTGACAAGCAGGGTCCCTTACACACTTGGCCAACATAGCTCAAAAGTGCCCACCTTGGGGAAAAACACTAAGGGCCCAGGAAATTATTCTAATGAAAGAATTTCAACAAGTAGTATAGGCAGGGAAATTCTCATCCTTTCTTATAACATTGTTAAGAAATGCCACTTAGGGTCAGCAATTAAGATGTGGCAAATTTTTCTACCTAAATTATTCTACCAAGGATGGAAGAAAAATCAGGTGCTGCGGGTTGCATTGTACAAGGCAGACTCTGAGATCAGAAAGGAAAAATGCAGGTCTTCTACTTATTAACTATGTGAACTTGCACACATTCTGTAAAATGGCAAAAACAGAACCACTCAAGTTTGTAGGGAAAATAAGATAATCAATGTCAAGTGTCTAGTAGAGTGCTTGACATTTTAACATTTTTTCCCCTTTACCCAAACCCCCAAATCACTGTGTAGACCAAGGGTTAGCAAATTTCTCTAAAGGGTCTGATAATAAATAACTTTGGCTTTTCAAGTCATATGGTCTCTCTTGAAACTACTCAGCTCTGCCACTGTGGTGCTGAAGCAGCCAGTCAACATGTAAGTGAATGAGTGTGCTATGTTCCAATAAAGCTACGCTAAATTGAATTTCATATAATTTCCATGTACCATGGAATATTATTCTCCTTTGAGTTTTTTCCAACAACTCAAAAATTTAGAATCAATTCTTAGTCCACAGAATGTACAAAATAGGCAGTGGGCTGGATTTGGCCAGCAGACTATAGTGTTCAGATCCCAACAAAGCTGAAGTGCCTAGATTATATGCAGTATTTGGAGTACAAAATTCGTAATTTACTGTACCTTGTAAGAGTAGCTAGTTAACTCTCCTAGCTTTTACTTTTCTTTTTACAAAATGGTATTCTTTGCCATCTACATAACATCTATGTAATCTAAAATGCAGAAAAGATGAAGTCGATAGTTAATTACCTGCTTTAAGTCACCCCATAAGTTAAAATATGCAGTTAAATTATGTTAAATGCCTTAAATACTGTCCATTAAAGAGGAATGGTTATGCTACTAATCAATTATGGAATTAATCACTATATTCTAAAAAGAGATGTTTATCAGGAAATCATTAAAGTAGCTGAAAGGTTTAGAAAAAAACCTTCAAGACTATTTATTACTATCCTTTTTGTGAAGCTATTTAGCTGGCAGAATTGTTTGCCAAGGAAGTAGACACAGACACAAGTGCTTGACACTTCAGAGGACACTCCTGGCAGGCAATGTGAGGTGCAAACTGGCTGACCTTGAAAGGGCTGGGGAAGCACAGTATATTTTAAAACTACAAGGAGAGAAGCAAAAGCTGGTTAGATGGCACATGACTGACCTGTTTCCATGAACCAAAGTTGGAGACATTTAGGAATATGTGAACATGTGTTTTTGTAGCAAGAATGTTGGCCTATAGCAATGTGGCAAAAAAAAAAAAGCAACATGTAAAAGTCTTCCAGGTTCTTCCTATGGGACCAACACTTAGATTCTACTAGCAAACCTACCTTTGAGGGGCTTATTCTTGAAGTCCAAAGTCCATTAGCCAAACAAGTTAGCTAACCCATAAGATCTGTGGGTTTTCAAAGTCCCTTACGTCCCATTCACACATGAGCTTAAAAGAAGGATACCCCACTGATTGGAGCAGAGTGTAAATTGTAATTATACTTCCAAATCCCCAGAAGGATAGTTTGGGGGTAACTGAGAAAATAACTGCCCCTCCCCAAAGACAAAGCAGCATCCCACAAGTGAAAGATTTGGTATAACATTCCTTAGTTCCTTCCCCATCTCATAAGGTGGCCCTGGCAACCACGTGGTTTAACAGCAAAAGAAATCCTCTAGAAAGAAGAATCACAAACAGGGACAGCAAGGCCTTCCCCTCCCCACCCTTGTCCATACACCTCACAAGCCCTAGCAACAGATGCTGCAAAGAGAATGCTTGCCTGAAATATCAACAGGGGTGGAGAAAGAGGTCAAGGTAAAAGAGAAAAGCTCCTCACAGTTGCCCATGTCGAAGAGCAATAACAAAAACTATCAGCAACTATCAGCCAGTTACCTCGAAAGAAACCCTAGGCCCCAGCCCATAAAGGCTGGAGATATATTTGATCTGTCTTCCCTTTCCTTTTATTAAAGCATTTCTTCTCATTTGCTGACAGATGCTTTATGGCTAGAGACTATAAGTGATAAAGGTGAACTTTGTGTTCGGGAATGCACGATTACATTTATGTTGGGAAGTACCACATCAAAAGTTGTTTTAGAAGTCTACCATGTACATAGGATAAAGCTGATGTAACCAAAAGATTCAGATTGGGGGTGTGTGCCCCCCTTTTCCTTCTTTTTTTTTTAATTTCATGCAACTCCCTGAACCATTAGTGGGAGCACAGAGTTCAGCCTTATTTATTTCCATGATCAAGTTGAGACCAAACAACTAGATTACTCGTTCACCAACAGAACCCACCATAACTTACAGATCTTTAAATCCAGATGCTTGAGTTTCATACTGGCACATGCATACAACTGGCACTTTATAATAAAGAATAGAAATAACAAAGTCTTCTTCCTTCCTCTTTTAAGAAAGCCTCAGTCCAGCCATGACCAATATATGTATTATTAGAATAAAAAAGATAATCCTCAGATGCAAAATCATTCCAGGGTTAGTAAGTGTGCATCTGACTTTATTGGCAAAATTTGATAGAGAAGGGATGTATATAAGGAATTTCAAGTATATGCTCATTGTGGAAGGTTCTGACAGCCAATTCACATGTGAAGCTTTAAAAGAAAGGGAGTACAAGGGAAAGAGTTACAACTCAAAGCATATGAGTTTGTCTTCAGGCCCTACTGCCTATATTATGACTATGGTTAATTTACTTAACCTCAGGGACCTTCAGTTTTCCTTATAAAATGATAATAAACATAGCTTTGAAGGGTTGGTAGAGTCAGACAATGCATTTAAAAAATACTTTATAAACTGTAAAACACCTATAATAATATTGGCCATAGTTATTAAGGCAAACATGACATTAAAAGAGACCAGGAAAAAATGTAAGGATTCTATTTCTAGGTTCAGCTCTGGGGCAGATTTAAGGTGTCAAAGCGGACAGTGCTCCTGACTCAGGTATAAAACTGCCCCTTCAAGCATGCACAATATGTAGTGAGAACTCTGCAAATGGGACCAGGACACAGCCAGCTAAGTCTCCAAAAAAGACTCCACAGCACAGTCAGCAATCAGCCTGAGTGCCCACCCAAAGATGGTAAAATCAAACCAATGGCTAGGAAAGCTGCAATGATGCTCTTTATTTGGTGGTTCTCCCCAAAATGAACTAAGCTGAAGGGCAAAACCATCATAAGGACTCAAGAGCCAACTCAAAATGATGGGCTGACACAGAGGTCACTGGGGGTCAACCTGGGGACTCTCTGGCTGCCCTGGTCTGCCTGGGCTGCAAGCAGTGATAGTGAAGCCATGCCATAGAGAGATCCCAGGCAGGGCAGTGGTTTTTGTTCCCCATATTACCTGATCCAGCAGGAAGGAGCCAAGCCTCATTTGTCTTCCTGAAGTTGTCTATGAACTGACCTTGCCCAGTTCTGTCCTCATAGGATGGACATTGCTAACCTTGCCTTCATTTGTAAGGCTCTCCTTAGAGCTTGCTCCAACTTAGGAATCCCTGGGAGCCAAGGATAACAGTAGCTAATGAAAACTGGAAACTGGCACTTGAATCCTAGGCATTCAGAAGATGAAGACAAGACAAAGCATGTTATGGGCTGGTTTTCCCAGTACCCTTCCTGGGAACAAAGAGAACCAGCCCATGACATCCCATGAAACAACCCATAGCCATTGTCAAAACCCAACCTCCACACTAAATAAATTGTACTTTAAAACACAAAAAGACACCTGTGTGACAAACTTATCCTTAGCTCCAAATTCTCTTCCCTAGAATGGGAATTTCAGTTCAGGTTATATGAAAAGACATCAGTGTGACATACCTCAGAATCAGTAAAAAAGTTGTAAAGGAGAACATCATCAAATTCTAAGCCTTTTGCTTCATAAACTGTTAGCACAAGTGCTAACCCCAGCTCTTCCGGAATTTTCTCCTTTGCCATTTCATTGGCAACAAGAATTACCTGAAGTAAAACAAAACAACATCAAATTCTACAAAGAAAACCATGATAAAGGTCCATCTATTTCAGTGGGAGGCAATTTTTAAATAATGTCTTTAAAGAGAAACAGCCAGCATGGATTTGGTCAGTCAGGACAAGGGAAATATTAAAACAATTAGTCATACTCACATATCTCTGGAGCTCATCCACTCTGGGATATGGACTACTGAATTCTACCTTATGGAATAATTCAGCCTCTCAAACTTTTTTCAATTGCAAACTTCCTTTTATTACAAAACATACAATCCCAAGGAGCTCACCTGGTGGGCACCAAATTCAATGGGTTGGGTTTTCCTTTTGTTCCCTCTTAGCAAAATTGCCAAGTCGCTTACACTACAAGACTCTAGAACAGTTGGTTTGGGACCATCAAAGAGGCCAGAATCTCTAGGAAGGCGATCAAAAGATTCTGGAAAGTAGAACTGAAGTAAATCCACTACTCCTGATGCCAGATTGAGGATCCCTGAGATAAAACAGAAGACACATGTCAGATACTGTGCAACATAGTTGAGTTTTTTATTTTGGAGGTTTATTTGTTTGTTTTGGGTTTTTTTTGCTTTATTGTTGTTGTTGCTTTGTTTTCTCCACACCCCGCCCCCAGAGCATGTGCCAGCTGTATATATAACTGTATAATTACAAGCTTATTTCCAGTACTCATTTGATTATCAATGAGGCTCCATACTACTCTGAGTGCAATGGATGAAGGCAGAGATGTATTGCTGTGCTGAGAGAGTTTTGTGGGACATTATCCCCAATGTATAGTCCCATTAGAGAAAATTACCTCCTAAAGAAGAGTCAAGGCAGAAAGGCAATCTAAATAATTAGAGCTGTTTGAATGCCCATAAAAGAAACCAATATAGACTATCATAAGAAAACAAGAATTACCCTATCTTCCTTCATTGGTGCTCAGAGTACTGGAAGCAAAGTTACCATGGTAACAGCAGCTCTGGATGTTAACTGGAGACAACACCCAAGGCTTCTATTACCTTTTCCTCCAGGTTTATAGCCAGCTGAGAGAGGACTACACTAAGAAAACTTGTCAGAACAGGGGAAAATATTTTCCAAAGCACTTTCCCCACAGGTCCCATTTCTTTTCTAATTTAAGTGAAACTGACATTGACTAAACATCTAACATACAATAGTCATCTTCATAGAAATCATTCCATTTAATCCTTACAACAACCCAGTGAGACAAATGAGACAATCTCACTTTTACAAAGGGGGCAACCAGGTCTGAGAAGTTAATAAACACCTTCAAATGATGAGACTGAAACTGGATTGAATGTACATTTTCATAGATCTCTCCATTTCTCTTAGGGGTCATGTGTTCTTTGCTTAACATACATAGATTATAATAGTCTAAATAGAACACCATGAAATGGACATCAGTAGAAACTGTTGCATCTAAGCAAATCAATTGTGTTTTCCTCTTCATTAAGAGCCAGAAAATGCAAGAGCACAAGTGTTCATCGTGCTAAAAAACTGGAATCCACTTAAATATCATTCAGGAAACTAGATAAGTAATGGTTGATGTAGCCATACTCAAGGAATAAAAGTTCAACCATATAAAGGAATGAAATATGGATACACACTATAACATGGGTAAACCTTGAAAACATTGTGCTAAGTGAAAGAAACCAGATAGGAATCACCCCATACTGTATCATTCTATTTAAATAAAATGTCTACAGTTGGCAAATCCATAGAAAAGGAAAGGTGAGCTGCTGCCATGGAATGGGACAAAGAGTGCAATGAGAAGCAATTCCTGTGGCTATGGGGTTTTCTTTCTGAAGTGATAAAAATGTCCTGGAATTACATAGTGGTGATGGTTACATATCTTTGTAAATCTATTTTAAAAATCATTAAATTGAACATTTCATATGGATGAGTTTTGTGCTATGTGAATTTCAACCTGAAAAATAATTTTAAAAATGGGAAAAATATTCACTAAACATAGCATATATATTCACTACATATTCAATAAATGTGTGTGATAGATGTATATAATGTATATGTCAAGATTAGAAAAAATAAAAAGTTTCACATAATGGGAGAAAAATTGCAATATATAAAATCAACAAAAGATGTGAAGGCAAATTCATAAAGAATTCTTAAAAAGCAATAAGAAAAAAACAACTTATTTTAAAAGTAGGCAAAGATTATGTCACAGTAAAAAACTGACATGAATCTAATATCCGTCCCTGGAAAATGGAGAGCAAATTGTGAACAGTCATAAAATACAGTACTAATAGAAGAAGTCAGATATGCAAGAACTGTGGTTGTGACTCAGTGGTAAAGGGCTTGCCTAGTATGTGTGAGGCACTGGGTTTGGTCCTCAGCACCACATAAAAATAAATAAATAAAATAAAGTGTATTGTGCCCACCTACAACTAAAAAAATATTTTAAAAAATAAGAAATGCATAAACTCAAGTGCCATGTAATTGACATGCAGAAATCTCAAAAACACATTGTATGGCAAAAATATAGCTGAAGAAAGGCATACCAGGAATGATCTTATTGAATAAGGTTTTAAAATATATAAAATAACACCATATATTGTTCATGAATAGCTTAGAATGGAAAGAATATTTTAAAAACTTATAAACCATAAAGGAAATTTTCTGATATGGGTGTCATATTATTTAAACATTCTGTGCCTCAGTTTCCTACTATACAATGGGAATGATATCTACCTAACATGGCTGTTGTGAAGATTAAGCATAGATAGGTACTAGATGTAAGTTGTTTAGCATCACACCTGGCACAGATAAGGGGCATAACTGAAATAAAATAAAAAGCACCCCAGTTTTTTTGCTCCTCCTTGGAAGAAAAGCTGTTTTAAAGGTTAATGACTTGTAACTAGCATATTACTTCACCCAGATTAAACAGGTTCTTCCAAGGTATTTTAACAAAAGTTCTCAAAGCAGCTTAAGCATTCCCTTGAAATGTTTCCATGTCATGGCAAGTTCCTTAGGAAGATTACTTGAAGTCCATTTTCACCCAACCACATCGTTAATTATAGATTTTTGACTGAGTGGTGGCAGAAATCATAAGATTTCTTGTTCCTGAGTGTAATTACTAACAAACTCCAAAATGTGACTCTTGCTTTAGCTGAAAAAGCATGTTAGGAGCTGTCCTAAAGCTCCCTTGCACCCAGGTCAATGCCCACACACCTACCCAGCAGGTGAGCCATGCTAGACGTACCAGAGTGGGACCTGTAATTCTGGTACAGGTGGTGGATCTTCTTGGGCTTGCGGACAGCACACTGCTTATCCACAGTGTTTCTGCTGGCATAGTGGAACAGAGAGCGCAGATCACTGAAGCGGAAGGCCACACCCTTCATGATGCTCTGGGCTGTATCTCCAGTGAGGAACATGGCATTGGGGTCATTGATACATTTCATCAGCAGTGCCAGCTCAGCTTGGGTGAAGTCCTGAATCTCATCACCATAGAGCTCATGGATAGACCAGGGGAGTACCCTGAGCTTTGACAGCCTTCGGGACAGGTTGTACAGAACATCCTCCTCATCAAAATAACCTTTCTGGGACCTGATCTGCTGATATAGACAGAAGAGGCTATATATCTCACTCCGGTCTTCCTTAAAATTGGGGGACCGTTTTCTCCCTAATTTCTTATATGCTTCTTCAGTTAGTCTCCCATAGGGACAACTGAGGGCTTCAAAAGAACCCTTCAGAAAAGACTTTATTTCTTTCCAAATCAGTGCAGGGTTGTAGGAGGTTTTCCCTTTGGTCATTTTGGGCCATATCTCATTGGTGAACACCTCAAACGTCACATATACACGGGGGTCACTGTCACCTGTACGCATTTCTGCAGCTTTATCCTCCTCGCTATAGTCCCCATCCACCTCAGCCTCCTCATCATCTTCTTGCCAATTAGGGATGGTCAACTCTTCCTGAGTGGACCATCCTATGATGGTTCTTTTCAAGCTTCCATCTTCATTTCTCAGAAAAAATGGTTTGGGCAAAGAAGCATCAAGCAGGAGGAGCAGCTGTTTAGAAGTGACAAACAGAGGAAAGTTCTCATCTTTCAGGTCCTGGAGTTTGTGAACATTGGGTTCCAGTGGTTTATAGTGACTGGTGGCTTTGGTAGACTTGGAAAGCTCAATAAAGTTCCTTTGTACCTCCTGGCACAGGACATGGTTCTTGGTCACGAAGATCTGATGCAAATGCTCCAGCTGGTGGGGATGCTCTGATGGATACCCTTCCACCCCATGGCCATCCCCCACTGCCTCTACCCCAGCTCCCCCTGCACAGGCTTCACTCTCCTGCTCCTCCTCTACACTGTCTAGTGTTTCCACCTCAGAGGAACCCTCCTCTTCCTCATCCTCTTCTTCTTCCTCTTTTTGCTCCCTATCTGGACCCTCTTTTCTGGGTTCTGCTTCCAACTTTCTCTTTGGCCACATCTGTTTGGCCAGCAGCGGGCTTCCTGCCTGCTCAGCTTTTTCCCAGTAAATGTGGAACTTCTTCCATAACCTGTATAAGCAGCAGGTTGTCTTCCCAGTGCCACTCCGACCAATGAGGATGATGGGCTCCAGTGGCCTTGGGTTGAGGTCGATCACAGCATACTCAAGCTCACCCACTCGGAAAGGGTACTCCACTGTTGCTGTCATGTCATTGAGGATGTTGAAGGCCATGTTGGTGCTAAAGCTGTGGAACTTCATGATGTTATACTCCGTCTCCACTGCACTGGCCGGGGGAAAGTACTCCGGATCCACTTGTTCCCTGCTCTTCTCTGCCTCTGTGTCCTCCACATAGCAGCGGGGTATTCGCTTTTGGATTTTCATGTTAGCTGAAACTAGGCCTTTGTTGATACCCTTCAGCTTCTTACGCAGGACACAGGACAATCCCCGGTTGTAGGCACTGCAGATGGCCATAATGGAATCTGACAGTTTGCAGTGATCTAAGACAATGTCCCAGATCCGGATGATTTCTGTGTAGACTCGCCCTGATTTCTCCATGGAGGACGTGTTTCTTTCTGTAGCGATAATTTTCTCTGGGTTCTCACTGCATCGAGGGGAGAAGTCGATGGCGAGCTCCCACAACATCCTAGCTCCTTTGTCCAGCTTAGCTTCAAAGAGCCGGATGTTTCCTTTCAGGTGCTTTAGGCGCTTCTGCAGGCCCTGGGTCCACTCACCATTCCCCAGCTGCTGAATAGCAAGTATAATTTTCTTCTTTATGACCTTGGTCATAACCTTACTGGACAGCTTCTTCAGCATTTCTGAAGTACACTCGATCTCCCAGGTCATGTTATCAAAATCCTGGAGGCATGCTTCGATTTCCTGCATGCTCCAATTGTCCTGATCATCACTGCCCTCCCTCCCTCTGTTGCCAGCAGGAACAAGCTGTGAGGCCCCAGGACCTGCCTGAGCGTGTCCTTCCCCTGCCTCAGGGACAGCAGAATTGTTCCCACTACTGTCAGAGCTCCCCACACTCAGGGATCGCTGGAGTTTATCTTTCTTTACTTCCATGACACCTCCTACCTCCAGAGGCTCAGGGCACTGAGGACAGTCCTCTGGAAGAGCTGTATCCAATTCAACCTGCTGAATCAAAATTGTGATGTCCTGTACAAGGCGATCTCTCAAGGACCGTGGCCTGATAGCTTCAGACTCCTGCCTGGTCACCTGAGCACCAGGGAGAGTCTCCCAGCTATCGGGAACTGTGGCTCCTTCAGAGGGGGTTCTGGCAGTGGTGCCATATGGTAGTGACTTGAAGGAACCCTGGGACTTGAGCTGAGATGTATGACCAGCAGTGGAAGACCTTGAGAGCTTCCCCAGGTGGGCAGCAGAGTCTTGCCTGCTCCTCCGCCTGTTCTCTGTCAGAGCTTTGTTCCAGGCCAAAAGCAGAGCATCATTCTTCTTAATCCGGTGCCGTACGTCTTTGCCTTCTTTGTTCTTCAGGTTGAAGTTGATGTCAAACTTCACCAATAGGTCTATTAGCTTCTTCATGCGCTTCAGCATGCCCTTCTGAAAGAGGAGGTGCATGAGGGTATTCCCATTGCTGTCCTGGATGTTAGGATTGAGGTAGTAATATTCAGTGGGGTTGGACCAGAATAAATCCAAGAGATGGCTGAGGAAGTTAAAGCCAGTGTCAGCTGAAAGACACAAACAAAATCCTGTGAGTACTGAGCCAGTTTTCCCAGGGATCAGAAGACCTAGGTTTGATAAAGATGCCAGCATGGGACATCTCATAATACTGACCTCCCCCAGGTGTCTGATACCCAATTAAATAACCCAGGGGTTCTCAAACAATGGTGATTTACTTTCCACAGAAAATTTGGCAATGTATGGAGGCATGACTGTCACAATCAGGAAGGTACCACTGGCAACTAGTAGGAAGAGACCAGCGATGCTGCTAAATATCCTACAATGCACAAGATAGCTCTTGACAACAAAGAAGTCCCCAACTCAAATGTCAGGAGTAAGTCCTGAAATCACCTTATAATATTCTAGTGATCCTGCATGCCAGGATTATTGAAAAAGGTGTAAATAAATGGAAAGTATCTGTCAGCTACCAATAGTCAACTTTGGAATTTAAAAATCAATGTGCCCACCTTGACCATTCATCATGATGGTCACTTCTTCTCATTGTGCTATGGGTGGGAGGTCAGGAGATATAGGCATGCTTGTCCAGGAAATAGACTTTTTTCAGACAATGATTTTCCCAAATGGAAAGATCAAAAAGCACAGAACCAGTTCTAATTTCCAGCTTCCAACACTGTTATGATTTGGATATAAAGTGTTCCCCAGAGCTCCTGTGTTATTGGAATACTTGGAGGTGAAATGATTGGATTATAGGAGATGTGACCTAATCAACTTATCCTAGTTTCAACAGACTGGTGGTAACTGTAGGCAGGTATGAGGAGGCTGGAGGAGATAGGTCACTACGGACATGCCCTGGAAGGATACAACTTCTCTGCAGCCCCCTCTGCCTTTTCCCTTCTCGTTTTCTGCTTCCTTGCTGCCATAAGGGGAACAGCTTTCCTCTGCCACGTCATTCCCCCTATAATGTTTTACTTCACTTTGGGCCCAAAGTAATGGAACGGTCATCTATGAACCAGAACTCTCAAACCGTGAGCCCCAAATAAACTTTTCCTCCTCTAAGCTGTTCTTGTCAGGTATTTTGGTCACAGTGATGCAAAGCTAACTAAAACACTCATCAAGGAAAATATCACTTAAAAAACAATGCTTACCATTGATATCTAAAAAGATGTGGAGTGCTGCATGCAAAGGAGTATCCCCTTCAGTGAGAGAAATACTGCGGGGGTCTGCACCCTTGGTCAAGAGAAGAAAAGCCAACTCAAAGTCCTCATGTTTCAGGCACATGAGAAGTGGCCTTTCCTGGCTCTGCTGCAGACCATCGGGCAAGGCTGGAGAAGGCAGAAGAGAAGGGCATTTGTGAGTGACATCCTGGGAAGAAGTACATCCTGGCTCACCTGAAGAGAAAGGGACTGTTTCTGCTATTTAGATGTCAAGGAGGAGCTGCTGCTGACCTGACTACCAAGATCCTCCTACCACCCCAGTACCCTCAGGGTGAAAGCCCTGCTGCTCCAAGTGCTCTGTCTGTGGGTCTCACCCCCCTTCCAGCCCCTCCTCTTATGCCACCATGCATTGCCTCAGAGTGAGGACAGGGCAGAATAATGGCAATCCTAATGCTTGCATAATACCATACCTGACACACAATCAGTGAGCAGGACATGAACACCTTCCCCACATTTTTCTTCTACTAAGCTTCTACTTTTAATTACCATATTCCCGACACCTATCTGCCCCCAATATTACCTTCCTTTGAGCTCAATCCACACACACCCTCTGCACTACAGGCTCTCTGAACTCCACCAAGGCAGCCTCACCCTCTGTAGATCTGCAGCAGCTATGCATTTACTTCTGGGACTTGGTTCCTAGCACCAGATCCTAGGAGAGGCTCTGAACCAAGGAATAAAAAAAGGAAACCAAGACAACTATAGTTTTTGAGCAAAGAAAGTAACACTGAACATAGGGGTTTGAAGAAATAAATTGTAGAAGGCTTTCCTCTACCTCCAGAAAACAGTGGGTAGAGCAATGCCTAAAGGCTCTACATATACTGGGTATGGCATTCTGAGGACTGAGGACCTAAGTGCTACTGCTCCTTATAAAGGGCAGGGCACTTCCTCTTACATGAGTGGCGGTTTGGGAAAGGAGCTGGTGTTTCTAAATTAATTTTTAAATAAAACCAACCTAGCAAGATGTCTGCACACTCCGGACATATGCCCAGTTATATGAGATTGTTCTTGATTAAAATGACAGATTTTCCATCCACCAATTCCTTGGCTGTTTCACACTAAAAACAAGCATCTCAAATCCCAATCCATTGACTATAAAAGAATACCACAAGAATTGCCCAAAAGCCCTGCAGGGAAAATCTAGCCAGAGGCCAGGGAGAAATGAGCATTGTGGGCTAAACCAGAGCCAAGGACCATCCATACACCTAATGCTTCTTATATATGACAGAAAGAGAACAGGGATAACTGAAATTCACAAAAATTCAGAATTCCTACAGAAAAATCCATTGACCCTCATAGCTGCTTCAAAAAGATGAAGATAAAAAGAGAATGAGGCAGAATTTCATGGTATCTCCAAAAGCAAGAAGAAGCCAGACCACCAGTCCAGACAACTGGACAATACTCCAGCATGTTTCATCTGGGCATTCTCACCTCCACTGTCTATCAGGCGGCCCAGGAGCTGTGTCTTCCGTTGGTCCCAGGCACTGAGGTGGGGGATGATGGTACAGATGTCCAGGTCTGAGAGGTTGCAGTCCTTGATGAGGCAATCTCCGGGTGGTGGCTCCCCACTTACTTTGCGTGTTAACAGCAGAAGCACTTCGGACCATTTTTGTTTTTCCAGTAAGAACTTGATGAAGGTGTTGGCGCAGTCTCGATTAATGTCACAGATCAGGTCAGGAGGAATTTCTTTTAAAAATAAGAATCAACCACACTCCACAAATGGTTCATATGATTTCTCTTCCTCCCCCAACTACAACCCAATATTTATATGGAACTAACAAGGATTACAGATCAATATTTTCATTGATATATTGGCAAAACTATAAAAAAATAAATAATTAATTACTTTGAGTAAGTCACTTAAGCACTCTTGAACATTAGTGTAACCAATGACCTCACAGGCTTCTGGAGGACATTAGAAATACCGTAGGGGAATACAGAGCCTGGCCTCAGAGATAGAAGAATTGACAATTGCTTCTTAAGGCAGAATACTTGATTGAGTTCAGGGCAAACACTTGAGACAGGCAAAATCCTGACTTAAATTTTTCATAATATTAAGAGTATGCCCTGCTTAAGAAGCACTGAACTACAGGGAACACTAGAAGATAATTAAAAAGTAAAGAGTTGTAGGATAATAGAGGGTAGTTAATCCCTCATTCTGAATTTTGTATCATGCTACATTAAGTGTTGCCATCTGGTCTTTAATGTCCAGTGACAGGATAATGGTTATCCCATGTCAAACTTTTGATGAACTTTGAGGGAGAAAAACTTTAAAACAGATCCTCAGTAAGTAGATTGCCAGATTTCACAAATAAAAATATAGGATGTCAATTAAAATTGAATTACAGATGAACAAGTAAATTTATGAAATATTTGGAATATACACTAAAATAATTGTTTATCTGAGATTCAAATTCTACTGGGCATTCTGTATTTGGTCTGACAATCCTACCAGTAAGAAAGTAGGGAGAAAGAGCAGATGGAAGAAATTAAAAATTACCTAAACATGAGCAATGTGATTTGCATTTGCTAGTTTTTGCTTCCCATTTTTTTCAAAAATGAATATTCATTTTAATATTTTAAATATTCATTTAAAATAGAACAAATTAAATATAGGCAAGTCTATCATCTTATTTTAACAAGGATTAGAATAAAAGTATAAAAGGCAAACTTTTAAAATAAACATTCACAATTTCTGTTTCGCAGAATCTATTCACTGGTCTTCTGGTAACCACACTCCCACCCTCCAGTATTCTACTGAGATATGAAAGGGATAGGGCAGCCTGTGATTTGGGCCTGAGCCAATCAAGACTCTCCATCCTCCTGATCAATTATTGGTTCTGAGGTACACACTGTGATCAAAAGTGAAGCCTAGGACTTTTCTTCCAACTGCCATGAAAGACAAATGGGTCCACAAGTCCAGAAATGCTGGATGAGTCACAGGTTAAGAGATCTAGACTTGTTCCCACTGAGAGTCTGAGATAAAAGCTGACCAGAGGACAGCTGAGTTGAAGATGGGAGGGAATGTGTGCTAGTGGCATTTCTAGCATGAAAGTAAAAATTTTTTAAAAGTTACTCTTTTGACAACTTAAACCAATTTGACTCTGAAATTCCAATAGAAACAATTATCAACATCCCACCCCATGAGCAGTTAAGGACACAAATAGAAGAGAAGAAAAAGTAAAAAGAGATAAAGAATCAAAAGAGTTAAGTAAATTAAAGACTGAACTCTGGAAGAGAGCTGTGAAAAGACCAATAGGAAAGACATAAATAGTATGGAACACAGAGAAAAAGAGAAAGACCCTAGCCAGAGACAGAGGATCCCACACTAACCCACAGGATCCCCCAAAGAGAAACAAAGGAAGCCCAGGAATATAGACCTTAAGAAACAAAGGACATTCCAAAAGTAACATTCCCATCTGTGATAAGATTTTGACCAAGGTCAAGTTTTATTTTTATAACCCTAAGTAAGTATAAAAGAAATGACTTCATGTGTCAGATGACATTAAGTCCAAAACCAAGAGGATTTCCTAGATGTAATTTGTAAAGAATGTCCACTTCTAATATATCTCATTTAAGGAGGGCCCATCCTAGGGTCTTGTGTGTGTCATTTGTCTCTGACCCATTTCTTTCATATACAACGAGCCCAATATTACAAGCCAACTTCATTCAATTCACCCTAAAAGCTAATGGCATTAACATTTTATGTAGAGGACTTTGGATCAAGTGATCTAAACATTATCTCATGAGATTAGCTCCCCAGCTGAGTCCAGGATGACAAAACTGAAGTTTAAAGAATCGGGTAATTGAACTAAAGTCATAGATGGAGTAAGTGGTAGAGCTAAGACTCAAACACAAAACTTCAAGCCTTAAATACTAGGTTCTGCTATATATCCTGAAAAGCATTTCTGGCTCTTCTGGTCATGTCTTCCCATACATTGTGTAAAACTGAGACATCTCAGCCTTATGAAATGTCAATTTTTAAAATGCTAAGTTTCAGCAACTTAGAATTTCTAAAACATGTCATAATTATCTAAAGTTTGTCATCTAAAGTTCTTTGGGGGAAGTTTCCTGGTGTCAGCATAAACACAAAATCAACATTCAATTCTAAAATAACCTATACTCCAACATTTAGCCATTATCTATAGAAGAAACAACTATGGTATGTAAAAAAGTGACTGCATATGCAAAGAATCACTAAGATGGTTTACATGAAAAACTAGTACCAATGGTTGCCTCTGGGGATGGAATTTAGAAACTAATATCTATCATGCAGCCTGGATAGACTTTTCACTGAAGAACTTTGGTTATTTGAATGTTCTAGATATAGATGCATTACCTTTATTTTCAGAGAATAATTTTTAAAAGATACTAGAATAGAATTTGGTTTTGGATTTTTGGCACTGGAAACTGAACCCAGGCTAAGAATACTTTCTACCATTGAGCTACATCCCCAGTCCATGGAAAAGCAAGTTAATGGGCATAGATCATCTTTAACACAACAGAATGTTGTGAAGAAAAATACCTTGCAAAGAAGAAAGGAGGCGCAAAAACCTCTGAACTACTTCCTGCTTCAGAAAGTTTTTATGCAATAACCGGTTTCCTGAATTCATGTACTGCACCAGTTGCTCAGAGGTCTTCCGGAAAATGTCGCTGTCACTAGTGGGTCCGTCACCATTGCTGAGTCCTGCAAAACACCACCACGTGATGCTTCTGAATGCAGACATCGCGGCTGTGGTAGACTGCAAAAATAACCACAGTTCTCTTCCCCTCTGTTTTTTCACATCTTTTTCAATGTGACTTTGCAGCTCCTTCCATCAAGAAATGTGGATTATTCTCCATTCCAGTCTCTTGATTCTGGCCTGGCTTATAGAGTTGCTATGACCAGTATATTTCAGTAGATGTGATTTTTGTGCCAGTTTTGAGCCTGGGTATCAAGAAATTTTGTATACCTCTATTGGCTCTTGGACCTGGCCTCTGCCACAAGAACAAGTCCAGGCTAGCCTGCTGAGGAATAAGAGACAGCATAGAACAAATTGAAATTTGTTGTCCAAACTGAGGCCTCATAGATGTGAAAGAATCCAGCCAAGATCAGCAAAGACTGCAGACACTTGAAGGAGTTCAATTAAGACAGTACGAACGGCCCAAATTAAACTGCTGACATACAGAATCTAGAGCTAAACAAATGATTTTTTTTTTAGTCAATAAATTTGGGTAGTCTGTTTAGATAACTAATAAAATAATTCAGGAAAGTAAACAGTAGAAAGGTGGCTTGGTGCAATGTCATCATCTAACCATATGCTAGCCATTCAAATTTGTATGTCTTACTGACAACCTGGAAAGGCCAATTTAAGTAAGGAGTCATCTTGCTGGCCAAGAAAGATAATATCTCCTTGATTCAACTTATTCAAGGAAACAGTCACAATGACAAAACACCTATTGATATGTTAAAATCAAATTATATCCTCAAAAAGCATTTTTACTGAACAGATAGGAGAGCACAGGTGGACATCTGTTTTCTCACCAAAGGAAAAGTGCCTGACTCACAGTAGAAGTGCTATCATGATTGTAAAGACATAAATTAATGTCCAGTGTCACGTTCTATCAAAGTATAGACACATTAAAAGAGATGGACTACTTGAAAATGGATGCAAATAATGAAAACATTGTTATTTTCAAACAGATTTCCCAGCAGCAGATCCAGAGTCAAAAAATTGTGTGCAAGTAGTTTATTAAGGAAGAAGACCAGCAAAGGAGTAAGTAGGGAAGCCAAAGAAAAGTGGAAGAGGAATCCAACTGAGAAGGTAAACTCAAGCAAAGTCCTACAGAGGGTGTCCTTGCCTCATCCCATAGAGGAGTTCTGGAGTATGAATCAGACCTCAGAGTTGTCTCCACGTAAGACAAGGGAAATGGATTTTCATATTTTCACATCTATCAGTCACTGCCTACGGGTGCAATGGGAGAGTGGAAATTCCTAGGCACCTCTGGTTTGAAGGAGTATGAGCCAAACAGGCTCTATAAGCTCAAAGAAATTTCTTGAAGACAAAACAAGCCTTAATTAGGAACTGGCTTTTCAAAGTGAAGAAACTCAAAGATTAGGAAGTACACAGAAATGGTAAAAAGGATTCAATGGGGCAGGCAGGGAATGCCAACCTTATTGATGCACACCTGGATTACCATTTCAACAAATCAAATCAGAACACCAGAAATATCCATGCAACTTCTGGGGCAAACATTCACTGCCATCTGATCAAGAGAGCTTTGACACCAGGCAGAATACTCCAGAGAAGAGAAAAAGGTAACCATTTGCCAGATGAGCCCACATCACCTTAGCTAGAAGTTTATTGTGAGACAGAAAACATGTGGGTGGTGGAATGATGTCTGGCTAGCATCCCTGGACGTATCCTCCTACCTTCATCCTAAAATACCTATGAAGCCACAGAAAACAATAAAACCTTACAGTACAGAAAAAAAAATAGGACTTTTGGTAAAAGAAGAATTTCCTTTGCTTGCCCCCTTGTACCATGCCATTAAAAGCTTTTCAGGCAGATCATTCTTTCTCCAGAAAAACTGGCTTAGTATAAAAGTCACATGAAAATGAACAGAAATGTGCTAAGCTGACAATAGAGATAATTAGATGCAGTATTATAAATACATTAGATGGTTTAGATAGTTAAGAAGGCAGTTCCTAATTAGAGAAACCTCCAGGCATTAGAGGAAAAAAAATCAAAGAATGTTACTGACAACACAAAAATACATAGAAAGAAAGTTCTAAATATGACAAATGGTGTCCCTGGGAAGTAAGGTGGTGGGTGACTTGTTACACTAAAATTTTCTGTTTTTTTTTCTTTTTTCCTAAATTTCCTACAAGCTTAATAAGAGACAAAGAAACATCAGGATATAAAGCTGCTTATGCATTATAATTACAGATTTTTCTTAAAGAGACTATTAATTAAACAATAACAAGACTAAATGAAAACCCAAGCCAAAGTGTGATTACAATAAATTTTGTTTCCGTATAACACTACATTTTTATAATTCTCTATAATTACCATATTTAGCAAAAATATATCAGCAAATCTGAAATTAAAAATTAAAGAGATCTTCTGAAGTTAAAATAGTGCTGGGAAATATTAGGAAATAGAAATAAATCATTTCATTTTTGCCCAAAATACCTTTTTTAAGGTATAAAAGACAAAACTGATAAATTGTATTACACACAATTTGATCAGGTTCAATTAATATATCCATTCCATTTTTATAAAAGAAAATAAAAATGTTATAATTGTAAATGCATAGAATTAGACTAAATGACCAAATCCCAAATATATTAATTTTCCTAGAGGTATATTTATAAAAATTAATATTTCCTTTGCTACATTTCATACATTTCCTAAAACAAATGAAAACATAGGTTTATAAAAAGGAGAAAATGCAATGGACATCTTTTAAATCAAAACCCCACATCTGCATTAACTGGAAAGAAGCACTGTCTTTGTGTTGAGCAAAATACATCTGGCTCCCCTCAGAGGTCTGAACTTGAGCTCACTTGAAAAGGCACCGCGCTAATAAGACAAAGGTTCCAATCTGCTTGTTCTTGGTCCTAAGAGCTGAGCAGCAACAGCCACTAGGGAAAGTGGACATGGTTGCCATCTGCTGGTGGCCACAAAAGGCAAGTAAAGGCAATAACCTATAATCTTGACTATTTATAAAGGATTAAAGTTTTGTTCTTCAAAGTGGTCCCTGGCATTCCCTGGCAACTGAGACAAATGCAGAATGTCTGATCCCACACTAAACCTGATGAATCAAAATCTGCATCTTAACATAGGCTTTCAAATATTTACACATGAACACGTTGGAAAAGCTCTGGTTTAGAGAACCAGAAATCTTCCACAAGACTCTTTATTTCTTAAGTTTTATTTCTTTACCTCCATGCAAAAGATAGCCCTATCCAAAGAGATCAGCACCACTGTTTTCAGCAAAATGGGGAGCAGAGACTCTCAGAAAGGATCAAGAGAGAAAGCATCTTTAATCCTAGTCTGAAATTGAAATGTTCATTTATTATCTAAGTGAATAAAACTTCATGTCCTAAATGTACTGCACTCAAGACCACTGATATAAAAAAAAATCAAAATCATTGGGTGAGACTTTTTATTCAAGAACAGGGGTACAAACACCCCAGCAGCAGCTGTTTCCAAAGACATTTCCCTCTGTCCCCTCAATGGATAAAGATGGGGAGGAATTATGATCCATAAAAATAAAGTAAATCCATCTTCATTCCCATAGCTCTTAGAGAACTTTCCTTTCACCCTCCCACCATTTTCTTGATCACTATTCCGAATATAAAGAACTTTTGATAGTTGAAGTCTAAAACTACACTGTCTAATATAGTGGACACTAATTTACATAAAAGTTAATTAAAGAAAAATAAAATTTCAATTGTTCAGATGTACAAGACATACACATTTTGTTCAAATATATAACAACAAATCCCAACATTATGTACAAATATAATGCACCAATAAAAAATGTGGAAAAATAAATAATAATAAAAAGACATACACATTCTAATTGCTCAATGGGTATATGTAACCAATGGCTATATCAGACACAACAAATACAGAATATTTCCATTGTCTCATATAATTATATCGAATAGAACTGGTCTAGAAAGATCTCCTAGTCCCACCTTAGGTTTTGAAGTTTGTGCAACAGGCAAAATATTAGAAACAAAAAGTATACTACAACTATATACAGCCATACGGACATATAAAGGAACACTGACATTTCGGACAATGTCTCTCCCATCCAGATATCATTACACACAGAGATATTTGAAGACTTCTACAAGGATTCTGCTGCTAGAAGTACTTTTAGGGAATACAGGAAGGCTCTGATTTACTGGCCCTTCCTGACTACTATCATCCTCTTCTTTTTAAATTTGTATCAGTTCAGTTCTTTTCACATTAACTGTTTATAGTCTTTCAATATTCCTTTAGCATGTCATGAAAGTCTTCATTGTCAATGTTTCAGAAAATTTTGAAGTACTCAAACATCCAACAAGTTTGCCAAGGAGGACAGGGAGCTTTAGGCTTACATGTATCCACTGCCATCACAGGCTACCTGATGAGTCAAATGGCAGGCCTGAATTAGTGCACATTCCTCTCATGAATGCTTTTCTGCCAAGCAAGTAAGCTGAACTGTAATGAATATAGACAGGCTGAGATTCTCCTGAGTCTCTTCTCTGGGTTCCAAACATAGGCTACTGATTTAACTGGTGAAGAAGATCGAAGTAAGATTAAGAATCATCTCTCAGGGCTGCAGGTATAGCTCAGGGGTATAGCACCTGCTAGCATATCCAAGGTCCTGGGTTCCATCCCCAATCCCACAAAAGGGGAAAAAATTTGTCTCAGACAATTAGATGTTTTTTGGATTAGCAGGTATTCAAAGATTCTATTATACAAGGAAACAAACAATCAAAACTTAAAACTTTAATAACAAATGAATGTCATGCTAAGAAGTATAACACTAAAGATACCCATTATTCTAAGAATTAAAATCATAATTAATAAAAGATAAATTTGCAAACAAAGCAGCCATTTTCTTCTATTAACTAGGAGTTCTCTTTTTGTTGTTATTATTTTAAAACCTAGAAATTAATTAGCTAAGTAATCCCTGTGGTTATTTTAATTTCTCAAATTGGAGAAACAATTCTGAAACTGACATCATGTACACAAACTCTCACACTTCACAATGGTTTGTTAATTATATAACCTCAAGACAAAATCATAATTCCTTAAAACATGAGGTCATTTAAAAACTAAACATAATATGTCATTGCTTGAGAAGAACATCCATTGGAAAAAAAGAGAACTCTGCAAAAACATTTCTCTTTCCTCATTATCATGGCCTCATGAAAAGGACAGATGATATTAAAATAAATAAGTAAAAATTGAAACAAATGGGGAAATTCTAGTGAGGGTGTATTAAATGAAAAGCAGCTTCAACCTCCCCACATAAAACTTTTCCATACTCTACGTCTAATCCCTAGACGTCAGACTGCCTCCCACCTCAACGCTCTCCACCTACAGAGTAGCTTCACCCACCCATTTTAGGGAGGGAATATTTCTGGAGAAACAAATTTAACTATGCACACTATCCACTTAATAAATATTGATCAAGGTGTTACTTCATTCACAAACATAAATAATACAAAGAACAGAAGATAATTAAGGAAAAGCTACAGCACAAAATAGAACCAAGAAAAGGAATCAACTAACCCTAAAAGCAATCATTCAGGGAAGAGAAGAGAACATTCTTTAAATAAATAAATACAGATAGATAGAGACAGAGATAGATATACACACATACATACACATGCACACACATATACATTCTTTATATATCTGCATGTATATACAATTAATATTCTTAAATGTAATTCAAGAAGATGTGATAAATGCAAAATAAGAATAAGCCTCTATAATAAGAAACAATAATAAGAAGAAAGAGATTCTTAGAAATTAAAACTATGATTTCCCAAATTCAAAATGTAGCAATGGACAGACTGAGTTATAAAAGGAAAAGCTAAAATCCAAGTTAAAAATCTGGGGAGAAAATATTAGGGACAAGTTGAAAGACATTTATTATTAATTCAAGAAACTTGCCCATTTAACAGTAGTAGCAGTAAGAGAAAACAAACATTGGAGAGTAGTAAAATAATAACAGATAGTTTCTCTAAGGTAAGAAAGACAGATTAAAATGTACCAACAGGTGCCAAACAAGAACAATGAATAAGGACCCACATCTTGATACATCTGAAAGAAATTTGAGAACTCAAAAACAGAAAAATTCTAGAAGGGGAAAAATAAGATTAACATCAGACTTCTAATCAGTAGAAATTGGGGATAAAAGGCAATGAAACAATTTCTTCAAAGCTGTAACAAGGTTATATAATGTATTTCATAAATCTAAAGATAGCACAGATTGTTGGACATAAGAAAAAACTGCCATTACTTTAACATATCACTGGTTATAAAACTCATTCTAATTACAAAAATAATAAAATGGGATAAAGTACACTTACTATCAATGAAATATAATGCCTATACTCAAACAAATTATTAATCAATATGAGGAAAAAATAAAGACATTTTTAAGAACTTATTAAGTCTACCATCAATGCTGCCCTTATAAAAACTTATTAAGTAGCTACTCTAGCAGATCAAGAAAGAAACTTATTCAGGTAACAGGTAATACATAAGTGCAAGAAACTACAAGAAACAAAAAAATATATACATATTTCATTAAACTGGGATGTTTTTAAGAGTATCACATGCAAAGAACAAAGTTTTCAGGACATTTAGTGATTGATTTCTGTGAGTCCAGCCATGCCACTAGTTATAGAAAGGGTAACATTTATATAATACTACCATTCACCCACTGTTCTCATTTTTTAGAATAATCTATAGATGAAACATGGAAAATTCACAGTTAAGAAATGGAATATAAATGATACAAGTAATCTTATCAGATCAAATTCAACAAGTAGGACCGATATAGTTAAATGCTTCCTCTTATTCAGAAGAGTCTGTCAATAGAGACTAACCCAAGTCAATAAATTCAGAAATAGATATACATTTTAAATTATTGGCAGTAATTTTTTTCTGAGGAGTACACTTGATTTTTGTCATCTCCTACTCTGTATGATTTTTTTTTCATTTGTAACTGTGTGAATATGTGGGGGAAAAAATCACCAATACTGTTCAAAGGTGGGTCTGGAAAAGTTCCCAGAATGTCATAGATACCTTCTAAATAAGAGTTGTCTCATTCTATCTTTCCAAAAAAAGCATACCAGTTTTCTGAATGTTGGAGAAGAGGGGTCTCACTTAGATCTATGTGTCCCAAAAAGAGATAAACTGATTTGTATCTGATATCACAGAACCAGTTTTATCCCCCCAAAAAGTTAATTTACAGGAGCTGTACCTGATAGGTCCTTAGAACATGTAGCCAGCTTTTCCAAGTGACTGTTGATTTTCTCAATGGCTTTGAAGTTCTTATTCCTCTTCAGGACATCGACAGCAGACCGAGATTGTCGATCCAGCAGAGTGGGGTCTGCCCCAAAGCGCAGGAGCATCTGCACATCCTCTGTTTGTCCTAGGGCAGGCCAAAATGAGAAGGGGGGACTGTCATGGTTCCTTCCATAAGGAGACGTCCCCATGAGTGCTCTTCCTCCCAGTTGCCCAGGACAAAAGAATCAGGCTCCCTCTGTTCAAGGAACCTAAACTGCCAGATTAGGGCAGTCCACCCAACTCCCCAAAGCAAGGAGTCCTGTGTGGAGTGGAAAGGACAATAGCTTTCAAGAGGTTCAGAAGTGCGCTCCTCTCTACCTTTCTCCCCTCTCCTTGGCAACAAGCAAGGAGAGGGGGAATCTGGTTACTAGGCAACAGTTACAGCTGTAAGGATAAGTGCAAGCTGTGACTTCAGTTCTTTATTCCCTAGAGAGGAAACAGAATATTGTTCCAGAAAGAAAAAAAGAAGAAGAAGAAGAACAAGAACAAGAACAAAAAGAAGCCTATCCAGGGATAGGAGAAGAAAGAAGTAGCAATTGCTTAGGCATCAGGGTTTTTTGTTGTCATTGTTTCCACCCTCCCAGCCCCAAACCTCTAGCTGTAAGCTTCATTTGCTGCTCTACTCTATTTGCCAAGCATCAAGGTGTCTCTGTGATCACAAATGCAACAGTTTTCAGAATGGAACAGGTATATCTCTGGAGGTACACAAAGACTTATGTTGGCACAGAGTTAAACAAATCAAAGCCTGACCTCCAACTTCGGTACCTAATCTTTAATAAAACTCATTGCCTGCCAAACCATCTTTATTCCAAATATCATCCTGCTTATAGTGTTCTCCTTTCTCATCTCTCTAGTCACAACTGCCTATCTTTCACTTTACAAAAATAAATATATACTTCCTACCCTTCAAGGATCTTACTGCAGTAGGCAAAATTATAAGGCACCAAGATTCCTGACCCATAATGTAAAAAATACTTTATCCCAGTTATGCAATCAAATATTAATCCAGGTGCTACTGTAAGGAGACTCTGAAAATATAATTAAGATCCCAAATCAATTGACCTGAAGATGGGGAGATTATCCAGATCAGCCTGACCTAATCACAAAAGTCCTAAAGGTCGAAGTTCTAGAGCTCAGAAAGAGAAGAGGTCAAAGATTCAAAGTATGAGAGGGATCTGATGCATAAGAAATCCCCAGCTAGTTATGAAGATGCAGGGGACCATAAGACATTTAAATGTATGTGGCTTATAGAAGCTAAGAGTAGTTTCTATTGTCAGCCATCAAGGAAGCATAGGAAGAACTGTCTCTGCCAGTTCAACCAATAAGCTTGAAAGAGAGCCTAGAACTCCAGATGAGAACATAGCTGAGGCTAATAGCTTGATTTCATCCTTGCCAGAAAATGAGCCGAAATAGTCACATCACACCAGACTACTGACTTATAGAACTGTGAACTAATAAATGGGTATTGTTCTAAGCCATTTTGGTTTTGGTTATGTTGTTACACAGTATAGAGAACTAGTATAATTACTATATTATACTGCCCCAAATGAAGGGACAATTAAAACTGATGCCGAAAAAGCCCTTTTAAAAACACATAAATAGGCACACAGGTTTTCAAAATTATTTTAGGGGATAAAGAAGTAAAATCTGAAGGCCGCTGACAAAATTTTCTTTATAAATTTTTTTTTAGTTGTGATTAAACACAATACCTTTATTATTTATTTTTATGTGATGCTGAGAATCACACCCAGAATTTCATAAGTGCTAGGCAAGGGCTCTACCACTAAGCCACAACCCCAGCCCAGTGACAAAATTTTTTGCCTGTCTAGTATTCATTCCGTTTTTTCCTGAGTGGGTGTGGGGGGAGACAGTTTTCCTTTGGAAAAGTGCCTCTTGCTCATTCTCAGCCTACCTGATTTGATGAGATTAAATATCAGATAAACACAAAGACCTGTCACATTCCACCTCCAACCCAACTCCCTGGCCCAAGAGCTAATACCTCACCAGGATCTGGCTAATCAGATCATTCCTCCCTGCTGGTTCTATCCCACCCACCAGCTCAAGGGATGAAGGCCTCACCACCACCTACCTAATCAAATAATTCCATCCTACTGGTTCTGTCTCATCATGCCCTTCAGGTGATATCACCTAACAAGGACTTAGCCAATTAGATCAGTCCATCCTTCCAGCCAAGTGATTGGTTCATGTAGGGCATGTGACAAAGTCAGGTCAATTAGACATACTTGTAATATTTTTACTGAAAAATTGGAAGGAGTTTCCTCTCTTTGGCTGAGTTTGACAAATTGGCAGAAAGTAAGTCTGAAGGTTTTGGTGCTTCAACTGAAAAGGAACTTGACTAACAGTGAACTTAGCACAGAAGAAAGCAGAGGTAAGAGGTAAGACACGTTCTTGAAGACACCATTGCAGCAAGCATCTGAACCAAACTCTGGACTTTTCATTCATAAGAGTCAATAAATTCCCTTTCTTGCCTAAACTAATTTGAGTATCCTGTTCTAACCAAGCCATATGGAACAAGCTCTTACCCAAAAGGAACAAGCTCTTACTTCAATTCTAGAAGATGACCATTTCTAGGTTTGGGGTCTGCTGCTGCCCAACTCTGCTGATTCCTTGAGACTCTGCTTTCCTGGGATTCTCAAATCATTCTGCTGAAGTGCCAGCAGGGCCATCATAACAACCAGCAGCTACCAAAATACCAACAGAACTAAAGATTTTTAAGGTCCTACTGATGTCATGACTATTTCAAATAGTAGATTTGAAATTCAGCTGAGATTAAAGAATGTGAAGAGTTTTTGACTCTACATTATCAAAAAATACCCAGTATGAAAATAATCCCATTCACTGTTAGGGCAACATTTCTTGGGTTCAAGTTAGTAATAGCTTTCAAAATCCAAATATACCAACATGCTAATGTTTTAAACATACACAAACTTATGTACATCAAAAATATTTGCAGAAGAAAACATAAGATACTAGTAGTATTCAGGATAAGAAAGAACAGTGTTAAAATAGAGACTCTCAGCATATACTATTTGTATTTTTGATTTTCTAAGGTAATCTATTTAAAATTTATCTAAATAAATAAATAATTTCAGACAAATTTTTCAACTAGGAAATCATTTTACAGATACATTCCTATCAACTCATAAAAATATAAAAAGAATGATCTCTGAGCATTGTTTGCAACAGCAAAATAAACTAAAACACATTTAAATCTTAATTAATAGCATATGGTTGTAACAGTAAATATTATAAGGGGTTATGAAGATGACATAGCTATCAAGTTACTATTAGGGAAGATAGTCAAGATATATTGTTCAATGAAAAGTATTACTGAATAGAATGTATCATATGCCCATTTATATTTGAAAAAGGAAAAATTATTTTATAAATACACACACTGACAAGACTTTAAAAAAAAAGTTTGGCAACTGACATTGTGGAAAGGATTAACTTTTTATCACATATCCTTTTTAAGTGTTTGGGGTTTTGTTTGTTTGTTTTTACCAAGTGCTTGAACTTTCTATTTTTTCCTCTAAATATTTTAATTGAGATATAGGTTATATGCTATAAGATTCACCCTTTTAAAGTATATAATTCAACAGGTTTTAGAATATTTATGAAGTTATTCAACCATTACTACTATCAAATTCTAGAACATTTTCATCATTCCAAAAAGAAACCTCATACTTACTAGCAGTCACTCCTTATCTCCCACCAACCCTATCCACCAACCCCTGGAAACCAGTAATCTAGTTTCTACCTCTAGGGATTTTCTTATTCTGGACATTTCATGTAAATGTGGCCTTCTATGTCTGGCTTCTGTCACTTAGCATCTGATGCTAAGTGAAAATAAAAGATTCATTCATATTTCATCCTGTGTTAGTACTTCCTTTCATGACTGAATAATATTCTATTGTATGGATCTACTGCATTTTGTTTATCTTTTCATCAGTTGATGAAGATTTAGGTACTTTCCACTTTGGGGCTATTTTGAATAATACTGCTATAAATAATCATTTTAGAAATTGTTGTTCACTTTTACATTTGTCTTAGGTATGTGCTTAGGAGCATATTTCTGAGTCTTATGCTAACTTGAACTTTTTCAGCAACTGCCACACTGTTTTCAAAGCAGAGGAGCCATTTTTCTAACCACCAACAAATGAACTTTCTTATTTTTCCATATCATTGTCACAACACGTGTTATTGTCTCTTTTAGCCATCCTAATGTGTACGAGTGTACTTTAAATTTTTAAACTGGTTTTTAAAGAGGCGATTCAAAGAAGCTTGATGTATTCATTTCAACAGACAAAAAGATGAGTAGAATAGAAGAGAAAGTCTAGAATTAGTGGCAGGTGAAATCACTGAGGTCAAAGACCATTTTTTTTAAATAAATGGAGGTGAGACAAATAGGAAGTCATTTGGAAAAAGATAAAACTCATCCTTAAATTCCAATAGTTCAGGAATAAATAAAAAGAACCCACACAGGCAGAAAATATATAGAAGAAAATATCAGCAAATTCCTTTGTAATTTTGTTGTGGAGAAAGACTTTTTAACTTTGACTCCAAATCTGGGAAGAATAAAACAAAAGATTGATAAAGTTGATTTCATTGTAATTGTATGACAAAAAAGGATAAAGTCAGAAGATAACTGAAAAACTGGGAGAAAAATACTCATATACCACAAAGAGATGATAAATGGAAGAATTCTTTAAAATCAAGGACAAAGGACAAAAAAATAGAAAAATGGGGAAGAGATATAAATACATAAATATGCTTTTTTGCATATTCTTTTTCAAAGAAAAATATTTTAAAATTTCTCAAATGTATGAATGATCCAACATAATTAGATAAATGCAAATTAAAATGACACCAAGAGAACAATTCTCATCTATCAGACCAGGAAAAAAAAAAGGTTAAATGTGACAACAAATTCCATTGGGAGGGCTGTGGGAAGAGAGTTACTCTCATACATTATTGGTGGTAATGAAATTGGTGCAACTTTCCTACATGAAAACTTGAATATATAACTAAACTACACTACACTATGAATTCATATGGAGTACATTCCCCAGGATATACTGTTAATGAAAAGCGAAGTGCCAAAGTGTGACTCTTCACCCAAAAAAGGAGATGTAATAAAATACGTATGTATCTGTTCACTGCTGCAAAAGGAAGAAGAAGCCTGAAATTAAAGACAGTTTATTTACAGGGGTGTACAGGTAAGGAGCACAAAGAAGGGGAAATGAGGATGGAGGGAGTGGAGCAGAAATGAGGAGGAAGTAACATTTCTCTAAATACATCTTTTAGAAAGGTCAGACTCCCAGAGAGTCTGAATCTCACAGCAATGTTTCACATGCTCTTTACATACCCCAAGTATGAATAAACAAACTAATAAGACTGGGGAAAAACAAAATATATGACAAACACTGAAAAAAAGAGCCTAAGCAATCTACAAATGACTAACAAAACCACAGTAAAGTGGGTGGGAAAGAACAGTACCTTGACTCACTGTTCAAAGGCTAAAGATAAAAAATAAAATAAGAACAGATGAACATAAAATGACTAAATAAATATAAATCTATACAATAAAAATGTTTCTCACTGAGGTATAAATTAGCAATCCTGAAATTCACAGAATCAAACAAACAAATAAATATAGAATAAATGAAAGATGTTATAAATTTTTTTATGTTACAAATTTTAAAAGGCTAAATGACCATGTGTTTAACTCAAGGTTTTTTATATAGACATATGCAGGTAGATTCAGTACTATAGATGTGAGTATCCTAGGTTAGTTTATACACATATATATTTTAGCTCTAGCTACTGAGAAGTCCTAGAAACAAATGACACTCTAATTAGAAATGTCAAACCTATTGGGCTGGGGCTATAGATCAGTAGTAATGTGCCTGCCTCACATGTGTGATGCACTGGATTTGATCCTCAGCACCACATAAAAATAAATAAAGATATTGTGTCCATCTACAACTAAACATAAATAAATAAATAGTTATTTAACCAAAAAAAGAAAGAAAGAAATGTCACACTTATTACTAGATCTTGTTTTCAATATCATCTCCAAATAGTAACCAGAGATCCCTAGAGAAGTGGAGTGGTTGATTCTAGAGCTGGGACAAGGAAATCTCAAGATGAGCTTGAAGCATTTTGTGCTTGTGAGGAAGTACTCAAAAATAGATGGAGGTTTGATGAAAAAACATAGGGGCTAATCTGAAGGAGTGACTCATAGCTAAAGATGGAGACATTTAAGCAAAAAAAAATTGATGCTACTGGATTTTATTCCATATAATAAAATAAATATCCATGAGACCATACTGACATAATTGAATAAATAAATGTATGGGCAGCCAATCTCCATCATTTTGGCTTAGGAACCGAATTCCTCAACAAGACTCCTAAAGCACAGAAGTAAAATCAGGAATCAATAAATGGGATGGAATCAAACTAAAATGCCTCTTAACAGCAAAGGAAACAATCAAGAAAGTGAAGAGAGAGCCTTCAGAATGCAACAAAATGTTTGCCACCTGCACCTCAGATAACTGCATTAATCTCCAGGATATCAAAACAACTCAAAAAACTTAACACCAAAAACCCAAATAACCCAATCAATAAAAAGGAACTTAACAGATACTTCACAGAAGAAGAAATACAAATGGTCAATAAATACATGAAAAAATGTTAAACATCTCTACCAATTAGAGAAATGCAAATTAAAACCACATTGAGATTTCATCCCACTCCAGTCAGAATGACAATTATCAATATTACACATTGCTGGTGGGACAGCAAAATGGTACAATCACTCTGGAAAGCAGTATGGAGATTCCTCAGAAAACTTGGAATGGAACTACCATTTGACCCAGTTTTCCCCTTGATTTATACCCAAAGGACATAAAATCAGCATACATATAGCGACACGGTCACATTAATGTTTATATCAGCTCAATTCACAAGAGCTAAGCTATGGAACCAACCCAGGTGCCCTTCAGCAGATGAATGGATAAAGAAAATGTAGTATGTATACACAATGGATTGTTGCTCAATCATAAAGAAGAATGAAATTATGGCATTTGCTGGTAAATGGATGGAGCTGGAGACTATCATACTAAGTGAAATAAGCCAATCTCAAAAAAAAAAAAGCTGAATGTTCTCTCTGATATGTGGATGCTAACACATAATATGTGGGTGAAGAATAGAAGGTCATTGGATTAGACAAAGGGGAATGAGGAAAGGGCTGGGGATGGTAATAAGAAAGATAACTTTCCTATGTTCATATATGAATACACATCAGTATAACTCCACATCATGTACAACCACAGGAATAGGAAGGGTTTTTTTAATTTTTTATTTGTTCTTTTTAGTTATACATGACAGTAATGACAGTAATATAATGGGAAATTATATTCCATGTATATATAACATGTCAAAATACATTTTACTGACATGTATAATTAAAAAGAATAAAATTTTAAAAATAAAATAAATATATGAGCAGAAGGAACAGCTCTTAATTACAAGAGAATTCCGAACAAAAAAGATAAAAATCAATATTGAGATTAAAGTAACAACCACTGCTGACAAAATCTACCAATGGATACTATAATTGGCCTCAAAACTTTTAAGAAGTAACAGGATTATTTGCATAGTTTTGAAGTATCTCTTCCAAGGTATTCATTAACTAGAATTTGGAAAGCTAGTAACTTTGTAGTGGAAAGACCAAAAGATCACACCTTAACCAAAAAAATCAAGGTTAACCATATAAGACATATTGACAGAATGAATCTCTTGATATGATATACTGAAAACACAAGATAATTCCTATATTCTTACCCAAAATGCATTCTGATCATGAGAAAATATAAAATAATCTCAAACTGATTCACAGTCTACAAAATAACTGACCAATATTCTTCAAAAGGATCGAAGTCATGAAAGACAAGGAAAGATCAAAAAACTGTCACAGATTGGAAGAAACTGTGTAATGTAGGATCCTGAGACAGAAAAGGTGCTTTAGTGAAAAAAAACTAGTGAAATTCATATGAGGTCTGTATAGTATTGACAGTATTATATAAATGTTATTTTCTTGATTTTAACAATTAAACTTTGATTATATAACATTGCCATTATAGGAAACTGGGGGGGGGCATAAGAAAACTTTTGCCAAATTTTATGTCTCAAATTAGTTCAAAATAAAGTTGTTTTTTTAATAATACAGTTTCCCTGATTAAAAAAAAATAGAAAGAGGAAAAGAGTTAAGGAGAAACAGAAGGAAAAAGGAGGAAAAGCAGCCTATAAAAGTTGAGAGGCCTTATCTAGCAGAGGCCATAGAGGCAGCCTGTGTATACATCTATATGGAGACAGAAAGAGCTCTCTTTACTTCACCTTTACTCAACTTTCCGAGAGCTGGAAAGGTTTCACTATGTATAATAAATAGGCTACAGATGAAAGGATAAAGAAAATGTATTCAATGGAATATGTATACACATATATACACAATGGAATATTATTCAGCATTGAAAGAAAATAAAATCATGGTATATGCAGGTAAATGGATGGAGTTGAAGAATATAAAGCTAAGTGAAGTTAGCCAATCCCAAAAAACCAAATGCCAAATATTTTCTCTGATTTAAGGATGTGGATTCATAATGTGGTTGGGAGGGGAGGGCATGGGAGGATTAGATGAATTCTAGATAGGGCTAAGGGGAGGGAGGGGAAAGGAGGGGGCGTACGGGTAGGAAAGATAGTGGAATGAGATGGACATCATTACCCTAAGTACATGTATGAAGACATGAATGATGTAACTCTACTTTGTGTACAACCAGAGATAAGAGAAATTGTGCTCTGTATGTGTAATATGAATTATAATGTGTTCTGTTGTTATATATATAACAAATTAAAATTTAAAAATTTAAATAAATAAATAGGCTACAATTGGACTGTCAAACACCATTGAGTGAACAAACATCCACATTATGAATGTTCCAGAAAGATAAGAGAAGGAAAAGGCACACAAAATATATTCAACAAAAATAATTGCTTGAAAAGATAGAGGTATACAGGTCCAAGAACCTCAAAGGACTCCCCATTACAAAAAAAAAAAAAAAAAAGTCCTCTTTGAGACACATATATAATTAAACTGTCAAAAATAACAAAACAAAAAAGGAATTCTGAAAACAGCAAGAGAAAAGTATCAAGTCACTTATGAGGGCATCCCCATTAATCTAACAGCAATTTTCTCAACAGAATAGGACAGTATATGATAAGTCCTGAAAGAAAAACTAGCCAACCAAGAATATCATAACCAGCAAAGCTATCTATTCCAAATGAAGAAGAAATACAAGACTTTCTAAGACAAGCAAACACTGGGGGAATTCATCACTATCAGATGGACACCACAAGAAAAATACTTAGGGTCTAGCATGTGCAAGGCCCTGGGTTCAATGGAAGGAAGGAAGGAAGGAAGGAAGGAAGGAAGGAAGGAAGGAAGGAAGGAAGGAAGGAAGGAAGGGAGGGAGGGAGGGAGGGAGGGAGGGAGGGAAAAGGAAAGGAAAGGAGGGAGGAAGGGGAGAGAAATGCCCTACATTAGAAGCAAAACAATGATAATAACCATAATGAAAACACATCGTAGAACAAAACTCAGTAGTACACAAAACTAAGGTACACAAAAGAGAACAAGAAGAAAATCAAACCCTATCAATAAAAATCCCACTAAACCACAAGATAAATGAGAAAAGCAGAATAAAAGAACAAAAGATATTGCTATGGTTTGGATCTAGGAATGTCCCCCTGAAAAGCTCATGTTTTAGGCAATGCAGTAATGTTCAGAGGTGAAAAGACTGGATTATGAGAGTTGTAATCTCTTCATTGGAGTAATCCACTTGATGGATTAATAATTTGATAGCCAGGCAGTAACTTTAGGCAGGTGGAGCAAAGCTGGAGGAAGTAGGTTACTGGATGTTCCTTAGGGACTATATCTTGTCCTTGGCTCCTTGAGTTCTCACTCTCTCTTCTGCTTCGTGGCTATCATGAACTAAGTAGCTCTTCTCTGCCATTTCCTCCTGTCATATTTCTACAACTATGCTATAGATTTAATGGACTAAATAGAAGTTTGCAGAACATTTCATTCAATAGCTGCAAAATACATTCTTCTCACCAGCACATGGAACATTTGCCATTTTTTAAGGCACAAAACAAGTCTCAACGAATTCAAAAATATAACATAATAGCATGTAACTTCTCTGACCACAAAGGAATAAAACTAGAAATCAAACAAGATTTATTCTCTTACCACATAGGAATAAAACCAGAAATCAAACAAGAAGGCTATGGCTAAAGCTGAGAAATAGAGCACTTGCCTAAGGCACACACAAGGTCCTAGGTTTGATCCCTTGTAACATACACACACACACACACACACACACACACACACACACACACATGAGAAACTTAAGAAATTGTAAAAATACATGAAAGTTAAACAATATACTCTTAAATAGCTAGTGGGTCAAAGAAGAAAGAAATCTAAGCAAAATTATAAAATTTCTTAAATGAAAATGAAAACACATATACCAAAATCTATGGGAGATAATAAAAGCAGTATAAACAGGTGATTTGATAGGAATTCCAAACACATTCAAAATAAAAAGAAAAACACAAATATTAAAAAAAACTGATGATAAAACCCAAGGAAGAAAAATCTAATTCAAAATTAGTAGATGGAAAGAAATAACAAAGAGTAGAAATAAGCAAAATAGAAACTAAAAAGATAAAGATCAACAAAATAAAGAGATGGGTTTTGAAAAGATAAACAAAAGCCAAAACTTTAACTAGACTAACCAAGAATAAAAGAGAAACAATTCAAATAAATAAAATCACAGATAAAAAAGGAGACATTATAACTGGTAACCACATATATACAAAGTATCATTAGGAACTATTACAAATAACTATATACCAATTAATTAGAAAACCTAAAATAAATGGATAAATTTCTGGACACACAAAATCCACTAAATCTGAACAATAAGGTCATAGAAAACATGAACAGGCTAGTAAGGAGTAACTAAATTAAACTGGAATAAAGTCTCCCTCCAAAAATATCATAGCCTAACTCTGCAGTTCTTGCCTGTAATCCCAGTGGCTCAGGAGGCTGAGGCAGGAGGATTTTGAGTTTAAAGCCAGCTTCAGCAAAAGCAAAGCACTAAGCAACTCAGTGAGACCCTGTCTCCAAGTAAAATACAAAATAAAGGTGGAGATGTGACCAGTACCAATAAATACATAAATAACATTTTAAAAAGCCCACAACCAGAAGCTTCACTGCTGAATTTTACCAAACTTATAAAGAAAAAAAGTAACACCAATTCTTCTCAAACCATTCCAAAGCATTAAAAGGAAGAAAACCTTCCTGAAACCACTCTATGAGCTCAGCATTACCTTAATACCAAGATGAGAAAAGAACATAATAACAACAACAACAACAAAAGAAAACTAGAAACAAATAGCCCAATGAACATAGATGTAATAATTCTCAAAATACTAGCAAATCAAACTGAACAGCACATCAAAAAGATTACATACCAAGTGGGATTTGTCCCAGGGATATAGTGATGGTTCTACATACATAAATCAATAAACATAATATATCTCATCAAATCAATAAACATAATACAACACCATATAAAAAAGATGAAGATTTAAAAACCATACTCTCATCTCAATAGACACAGAAAAAGACAATAAATTCAACATTCCTTCATGATAAAAAAAAAAACCTTAAAACATTAGGAGTAGAAGGAATGTACCTCAACACAATAAGAAATAGCCTATACCATACTTAATAGAGAAAAGATGAAGTAATTTCCTCTAAGATAACAAGTCAAGGATGCTCACTTTCACCTTCAATTTAACACATTACTAGAAGTCAAATTATCCCTGTTGGAAGATGACATGATTTTATATATAGAAAAAAACTAACTATTTCACCACAAAGAAAAACTGATTTAAACTAATAAATAGATTCAGTATGGTTGCAGGATACAAAAATCAACATGTAAAAATAAGTAGCTTTTTTATACAAAAATAATGAAGTTGCTGAGAAATACATCAAGAAAGAAAAACCATTCACAGTAGCTACAAAAAAAATCTAGGAATAAATTTAACCAAGGAAATGAATGATATCTACAATGAAAATTACAAAACACTGATGAAGGAAATTCAAGAGGGCATTAAAAAATGAAAAGATATCCTATATTGATATATCAGAAGAATTAATATTGTTAAAATGTCCATATTACAAAAAGTGATCTACAGATTCAATGCAATTCCTATAAAAACAGCAAAGACATTCATTGAGGAAATAGAAAAAAATCTTACAGTTTGTGTGGAATCACTAAAAATCCCAAATAGCCAAAGCAATCCTGAGAAAAAAAGAACAAAGTTGTAACCATTACCACGCCTAACATATTATAGCCATGCTCAGCAGTACACACCTATAATCCCAGTAGGTCAGGAGGATGAGGCAGGAGGATCCTGAGTTCAAAGCCAGCTTTAGCAAAAGCAAGGCACTAAGCAACTCAGTGAGACCCTATCTCTAAATAAAATACAAAATAGGGTTAGAGATGTGGCTCAGTGGTCAAGTGCACCTGTGTTCAATCCCTAGTACCTGCACCAAGAAAAAAAAAAAACATATTACAAAGCCATGGTAACTAAGACAATATAATACTGGCATAAAAACAGACTTAAGAGAGCAACAGAACAGAATAGAGAACACCGAAATATATCCATGTAATTACAACCAAATAATTTTCAACAAAATAAGCAAGAATATATGCTGGAGAAAGGAAGTCTCATCAATAAATGGTGCTGAGGAAACTAGATATCCATATGCTTTCAAAAGAAACTAGATCACTATCTCTCACCACACAAAAAAAAATCAACTCAAAATGATCAAAGATTTAAATGTATGACTCAAAACTATGAAACTATTAAGTGAATACAGAGAAGAAACACTTTAGGACATTGGTCTTGGCAAAGATGTTTTTGGACATCACCACAATAGTATAGGAAGTAAAGATAAAAATTGACATATGGGATTAAATCAAAGCGAAAATCATCTGTATAGCTAAGGACACAATCAACAGAATAAAGACAGTAAACAGACAACCTACAGAATGGGAGAAAATATTTTAAAACTATTCTTCTAACAAGGGATTAACTTCCAGAATTTGCAAACTCAAACAGAAAAAAAAAAGTCCAACTAAAAAACCAGCAAATAGCCTGAATAAACATTTTTCAAAAAGTGATATTCAAATAGCCAACAAGTACATGAAATAATGTTCAAAATAACTAATCATCAAGAAAACATAAATCAAAGCCACATTGAAACATCTCACCCCAGTTGGGATGGCTATTATAAAAAAGACAAAAAATAATAAGTGCTAGTAAGGATACAGATAAAGAAAAACTCACACACTGTTTTGAGGAGTGTAAATTAGTGTACCTACTATGGAAACAGTTTCAAGTTTCCTCAAAAATTTAGAAACAGAACTTCTATATGATCCAGCAATTCCACTACTGTAATTGCAATCAGTATGTCAAAGAGACATTTGCACCACCATGCTTACTACAGCATTTTTCACAATAAGCAAGATATGGAATAAACCTAAGTTTCCATCCACAGAAGAATGAATAAAGAAAATGGATACACACACAATGGACTATTATTCAGTCTCAAAAAGAATGAAATTCTATCATTTTCAGCAACAGGGATAGATCTTAAGTTAAAAAAAATGCAATCAGAGAAAAACAAATAATGCATGTTCTTATGTACAGGTTGTGATAGTTAATTTTGGTTGTCAACTTGAGAAGATTAAGACATGCCTAGTGGGGCTGGGGATGTGGCTCAAGCGGTAGCGCGCTCGCCTAGTATGCGTGCGGCCCAGGTTCGATCCTCAGCACCACATACCAACAAAGATGTTGTGTCCGCCGAGAACTAAGAAATAAATATTAAGAATTCTCTCTCTCTCTCTCTCTCTCTCTCTCTCTCTCTCTCTCTCTCTCTCTCTCTCTGTCTCTCTCTCTCTGTCTCTCTCTCTCCCCCTCTCCTCTCTCACTCTCTCTTTAAAAAAAAAAAAAAAAAAAGACATGCCTAGAGAACTAGTAAAGCATATTTCTGGGTGTGTTCATGAGGGTGTTTCCAGAAAAGATTGGTGTATGTGTCAGTGAACGCAGTGGGGAAGACCTGCCCCATATGTAGGCAGCACCATCAAATAAGCTAAGGGCTAGGGATATAGCTCAGTTGGTAGAGTCCTTGCCTCACATGTACAAATCCCTAGGTTCAATACCCAGTACCACAATAAATAAATACTAGCTGAGGGCTCAGATGAAACAAAAGAGCAGAAGAAGGGGAAACCAGCTCTTGTTCAAACTTTCCGTTTCAGAGTGTGTGTGTTTCTCTGATGCTGTCACCCATAGACATCAGAGTGCAGACCCCTCAGCCTTTCAATACAGACTGGAACCAATGGTTCTCCATGGGGTTTTGGGGTCTGTGGCCTTAGACAGGGTCTATATCATTGGCCCCTCTCTTGTTCTAAAGCTTCCAGTTTCTTGGACTGATAAATTACTGATTTCTCTGGCTATCCACTTACTTTTCATCCTCTAATAATGTAAGCCAATCTAATAAAGTCCCTCTTATATAATATATATTTGCATTAGACAGTGCTGATTATTGGATATGGAAAATGACAAACCCCAAAATAGTGTGACCTGAGGAAAGGGGATGAAGGAGAAGGTAATATATTGATCTTTTCCCAATACATTCTTTCCCAGTGACAAGACAGGCTCCAGGAAGGAGATATCCATCAAGTCTGGAATGACAGTCTCTGAGAAGAGGCCAAAGCATTAATCCTTCCCCCAAAAAAAATCCTTTTCCAGATACTGACTGCTGACCCCAGACCCTCCATCTGGCCCAGTAAAGACAAATCCCAGATATTGACCACTGACCCCAGACCCCCAGTAAGAACAGATCTCAAATTCCTGAGTGCCCAAACTGACACACTCATTAATTAAAGTCACCTTTCAGTGTAACCTGCATAAGCATAAGCTCCCCCTTTGGTCAGTGGCTCATTTTCCACCAGGAAAGTGGGTCCATCAGAGGCACGACTTATTCCTGAATAAAGGCTTTTGCTGATATGATGAAGTTTGCATCCGGCCCAGTCCTTTTGTGCTAACATTTACTAAAACTAGAATGCTTGCCAATTTAGCACTAAAGTCATGACACGTCTATAAAATACCCAAATGTTAGTCAAGCTACATGGATAATAGGAGACCTAGAGGTATGTTTCTTTGCAAAGTCCTTACTTGAAATGTTTTTTTCTTGATGATTTGCAGGGCTGAAATATGTAAGAACAGCATAGTAATTGGTGGCATAGAATTTAACTATAAATTAATAAGTTAATATTAGTTTTAGCACATGCTGGAGCCAGTACATACCATTCATAGTTCACAAGAGCCAACTGTCCAAAAATAATGCAAGCTAATTAATAACATGATAAAAAACATATTAAAAACAAAACAAAGTATGTAGCTTCGTGGACAAAAAAAAAGGAATGATGTACTACTAATTCATGCTATAATATGGATGAACCTTGAAAATATGCTAGTAGAAAAAAGCCAGTCCCCAAAATCTACATATTATACAATTACACTGACATGAAATTTCTAGAAAAGGCAAATCCATAGAGACAGAAAGTAGATTAGATTAGTGGTTGCCTAGGACTGGAGGGGTAGGGGAAATAGGGAATGACTGCTAATGGATATGGAGCTTCTTTGGGAGATAACAAAAATGTTCTAAAATTTACTGTGATGATGGCTGCACAACTCTGCAAATTTACTAAAAAGCATTACATTGTACACATTAAACAGGTGAATTATATCATCATGAATTATATTTTAATAAATCTCAAAAAAAATCCATAGGGGCTGGAGGTATATCTCAGATGGTAAAGTGCTTGTCTTGTATGCATAAAGCCCTGGGTTCAATCCCCAGCACCACCAAAAAAAAAAACAAAAATCCAAAGGACACTCTTTCTCTGTTGTCCTACATATAGGTTCCTGGGTCCCAGTTCAGTGGGGAACCACATTAGAAAAACAAGACTCACCAGCTCCTCTGGAGACCTGATTAAAAGAGAATTTTTGAGACCTGCTGCAATTTCTGAGGACCCACCAAACTAGAGGCCACCAAAAGGAGTCATTTAGGCTATGTCTGCTCCACAGGTATGTTTAATTCTGATCAGCCATTTGAAAATCATGAGATATCACAGTTTTTTTTAAATTCACATTCCAAATGTTTCATGCCATTACAAGATGACAGCCCATCCTGGTGCCCATGATCAGCTTCAGGCTGCAATGGCAGCAGACACAAGCTCCCCATAGCTCCCTGTCACCTTCCTTCCACTGAGTCTGAGAGCCCATTACCTTTATGGAAAAAAAAAAATGTATCCTCCATCCAAAACAGGAAACAAAGACCGAGAAGCTTGAGAGTTTGAGGGAAAATGGATGGCATCAGAGAGCTCTATGGGAGTGAACATCTTCTTGTTTCACAAACTAAGTAAGTCCATGTCCAAAGAACCAGTTTTTCCCTATATGTACCAGCCTCTCTTCCATGTGGCCTGCCTGGCCCCAGTAAGTATGGAAGGCTACATATAGTTCCTGTGTTAAATTCTAAGTTCCAGGAAGGCAAGACCACATCTATTGTCTGGCTCAGAGTTAAACTCTGCAGCTAACACAAATCTGGCATAAAATAAAGCAACTTGTAACATGCAATGTGAGGAGGAGGGGGACAAACACAGCCAAAGCACATGTTTTTGGGTCATTCAAGCTTGCAGAAGCCACTTAAAGCCAAAAAATAAGTGATCCCAGCAATTCTTCCCCCTCACCCCACCCCCTTTTTACATACAGCCTATTATCCCAATCATGCTGAATTCAAGGGAAAGATTAGCCCTATGAGGCTGCCACAAGGTGGGAAGAGAAAAGGTGGTGGTGAGTTATGTGGGTTTTCTAAGCCTGAAACTACCAGGCCCACACCACCCCTCCAGCACAGTGCTGCCACTTACGCTTGATGAGGTATCCTGGGGAGTGGGCAGCGACAACGTGCAGGACAGTGCAGCCATCCTCATCCTTCTGGTTAATGCGGCCTTTCCATTCAGGCTTATGGTCCATTAACCACCTGAAAAGCTGGTTTTCCCCTAGAGGGAATTAAAATTGGTTATAGATGTTATTTTTTACATACATAAAATCAGCAAAGCAAATCAATGTGTGCCACACTAAGGTAATAAATGGTAAATCCAACACGTTTCCACTCACCAGAAACAGGTATGGGGAGACACAGGAATGTGTAAATGGAAAAGATGAATTATAGAAAGTTATTCATTTTAAGCTCAGGTCAGATTTCCTAAAAGCCTGAAATAGGGATTTTCATACATGTGATTTATTGAGGGAAAGTCGGAGATTTTTTTTCTCTATTATTTTCTTTTTTTATTATTATTAGTTGTTCAAACATTATAAAGTTCTTGACATATCATATTTCATACATTTGATTCAAGCAGATTATGAACTCCCATTTTTACCCTATATACATATTACAGATTCACATCGGTTACACATCTACTTTTTTACCTACTGCCATACTAGTGTATGTTGTATTTTGCTGCCTTTCCTATCCTCTACTATCCCCCCTCCCCTCCCCTTCCCTCCCCTCGCCTCCCATCTTCTCTCCCTACCCCATCTACTGTAATTCATTTCTCTCTCTTGTTTTTCCCCCTTTCCCCTCACTTCCTCTTA
The DNA here is from genome assembly GCF_052094955.1 of Ictidomys tridecemlineatus. Classification (NCBI taxonomy): domain Eukaryota; kingdom Metazoa; phylum Chordata; class Mammalia; order Rodentia; family Sciuridae; genus Ictidomys; species Ictidomys tridecemlineatus. Next base: position 25,260,554 of record NC_135478.1, on the reverse strand, counting down.
TATGTAATTTTGTATAACAATGAGGGTCTCCTTCCTTTACCATGCAATTTCCCTTCTCTCTCTCTTTCCCTCCCCACTCTCGTCCCTGTTTAGTGGTGATCTTCTTCTCATGCTCTTCCTCTCTATTCTGTTCTTAGTTGCTCTCCTTATATCAAAGATGACATTTGGCATTTGTTTTTTAGGGACTGGCTAGCTTCACTTAGCATAATCTGCTCTAGTGCCATCCATTTCCCTGCAAATTCCATGATTTTGTCATTTTTTAGTGCAGAGTAATACTCCATTGTGTATAAATGCCACATTTTTTTTATCAATTCATCTATTGAAGGGCATCTAGGTTGGTTCCACAGTCTAGCTATTGTGAATTGTGCTGCTATGAACATTGCTGTAGCAGTGTCCCTATAGTACGCTCTTTTAAGGTCTTCAGGGAATAGTCCAAGAAGGGGGATAGCTGAGTCAAATGGTGGTTCCATTCCCAGCTTTCCAAGGAATCTCCATACTGCTTTCCAAATTGGCCGCACCAATTTGCAGTCCCACCAGCAATGTACAAGTATAACCTTTTCCCCACATCCACGCTAGCACTCGTTGTTGTTTGACTTCAGAATGGCTGCCAATCTTACTGGAGTGAGATGGTATCTTAGGGTGGTTTTGATTTGTATTTCTCTGATTGCTAATGATGGTGAGCATTTTTTCATGTACTTGTTAATTGATTATATGTCCTCCTCTGAGAAGTGTCTGTTCAGGTCCTTGGCCCATTTGTTGATTGGGTTATTTGTTATCTTATTGTCTAATTTTTTGAGTTCTTTGTATACTCTGGATATTAGGACTCTATCTGAAGTGTGAGGAGTAAAAATTTGTTCCCAGGATGTGGGCTCCCTATTTACCTCTTTTATTGTTTCTCTTGCTGAGAAAAAACTTTTTAGTTTAAGTAAGTCCCATTTGTTGATTCTTGTTATTAACTCTTGTGCTATGGGTGTCCTATTAAGAAATTTGGAGCCCGACCCCACAATATGTAGATCGGAGCCAACTTTTTCTTCTATCAGACGCAGAGTCTCTGATTTGATATCAAGCTCCTTGATCCATTTTGAGTTAACTTTTGTGCATGGCAAGAGAAGGGGATTCAGTTTCATTTTGTTGCATATGGATTTCCAGCACCATTTGTTGAAGATGCTATCCTTCCTCCATTGCATGCTTTTAGCCCCTTTATCAAATATAAGATAGTTGTAACTTTGTGGATTAGTCTCTGTGTCCTCTATTCTGTACCACTGGTCCATCCGCCTGTTTTGGTACCAGTACCATGCTGTTTTTGTTATTATTGCTCTGTAGTATAGTTTGAAATCTGGTATCGCTATACTGCCTGATTCACACTTCCTGCTTAGAGTTAGTTGCTTTTGCTATTCTGGGTATTTTATTTTTCCATATGAATTTCATGATTGCTTTATCTATTTCTACAAGAAATGTCATTGGGATTTTGATTGGCATTGCATTGAACCTATAGAGAACTTTTGGTAATATCGCCACTTTGTCAGAGATTTTTATACATGTGATTTATCAAGGGAAAGACAGAGATCTCAGGAGAAAGACAGTAGGACAGGGTTAGGGAAGGAGCTAAGCAAGGAAATGGCCTTGACTGCAGTTGGCTCCAGCCTGATCTCTCCAGCAGTTCTAGGGCATGAATTGTACTACAGCTCTGACCTACCCTCAAGGCCTGGGCTGATCTTTGTATTCCCTACTCAATCAGTCAAAAAGGAACAGAATGTCCTCAAGAAAGAAGGCAAGGTTGAGGGAGAACCTCCCTGGGAAGGGATGTCTAGGAGTAAAAAGCTCCTGGCCAAAGAAGCAACTGTGAGTTGTTATATGCCAACAAAGACAGCAGGTGGGGACAGGCATTGTTGTAAAGAGAATATGGAAAGGGCACCACTAGTCCATTTCAGTTATCAAGTTAGGATCTCTGATTAGATTGTCCTACTCCATCATTATCAACAGGAAATAGATTTTAAGTGTTTTCCTAGATTCCTTCCCTGTAGCTCCTGAGATCTAGGAAAGCCACATACCCCTGTCAACTCTGTGGATACCATTTGCACCATGTTAGAGTTGTCCTCTAAGAAACCAATCAGGGATAAACTTAAAGACATCATTTTTACCAATTCTGCCTATAACAGCAGGAGCTTACTTAAAGAGTAGACTAGTGGAGAGAAATGACATTATAACTAGGATAATTAACCAGGGAAACACTTTTCTGCATTCCAGTTACCTAATTTGAAACTGAGAAGATTGGATTCAACTGCCTTTTTTTTTTTTTTTTTTTTTTTTTTTTGGTACTGGGGATTGAACCCAGGGACACTTATGAAATAGATATGGCAAGACAAAAATCTGTCAAAAACAAAGATGGGGGCTAAGGCCTCAAACTTCTGGCCATCCCAACCACTCCAATTCCTGTGGAGGCAAGTAGATGGGAACTTGTTTTCTTGACACCTTTTGGTTCTAAAATGGTTTGGGCAAATGTTCAACATTGATGCCCCGTATGTCTGGCAAAGAAAAACATGCTTCTGTCTAAAGTGTGAGTGAGTGTATGTGTCAATGATAGAATAAAAATATTTTTAAATTTAAATCTTATAACCAGATGGTGAAGCTTACAAAAATTTTTTTTTACAAAAATAGCAGTCTTCTAAAAGAACAGAACCCAACTGTATCAATAATAACCATGTTTCCCTTAGGATCTCACAGCTGAAGTTCCACAACACAGCAGCAGGCCCTCTGGGCTACAGAGAAAATAAATGTGGAGGGGAAAGGACCATCAAAACTGCCTTTGCCAGGAGGGAAAATCACAGGTCTCCCCAGAGTGCTGCCCAGAAGCATATGTCTGTTCCAAGTCCTTTCCTTAGGTCCCAGGGATTCACCCTGTTGTCAGATATGTCCAGGATTACAGAATCCTTTCAATTTAAATCTCTTATAGCTACTAGTTCCCAGGAGAAATGAAAATGACACCATTGTGCTGCTCCTTTAATTCATTTGAAATTTTAAATCATTTGGATAGTCTCCATTCAACTGGTTAAATTCTGATTTTATTTTGAGCTCAGCAGAGACCAAGGTCTAAGAGCTGGAGGGCAGCTAGGAGAACACTCACTTGCTTGGATACAGAGTCGCATGAGCGCATGAAGAGGATATGGTCCTATCGTCTCAATACTTGCACCAATGGAGATGAGCCACTGGACTAACTTGGGCACCTGTTCCATTTTCTCATAAAGTCCAATGAAGACATATTTCTGGAAAAGATTCAGACACACACACAGAGGAATAATCATAAGAATTATGGAAATTAAATACAACTATATTGTTATGGTTTGGATTTGGCTCATGTGCCAAAAAGCTTGGTCCCCAGATGGTGGCACTACAAATATGTGGTGGAAACTTCAGGAGGTAGAGCCTAGTTGAAGAAGCAGATCATAAGGGGTATGCCTTTGAAGGAGATATTAGGACTGGAGCCCCGTCCCCTTTCTCTCTGCTTTTCAGCCGCCATGAGGAGGTAAGCGTCTTTGTTCTACCTTGTGCTCCCCACCATGATGTTCTACCTTACCACAGGTCCTAAAGCAGTACTGCCAGCTGACCATGGACTGAAACCATGAGCCAAAATAAATCTTTCCTCCTTTTAAATTGTTAATCTCAGGTATTTTGTCACAGCAACGAAAAGCTAACACAAAAATATGTAATTTAAAATTCCTTTGCCCATAAAGTTTGGAATTAATAAAACCTGGATTTGCTGTAGTCCAAGTTTAAGATTATTATAAATAACAAATTTGTGGTGAGGCAGCTGAAAGGGAAGCCCCAAATACAAGGCTGAAGTGGCCTGATTTGAAACTATAAGTTTCAAGAAGTCACCTTACCTCAAAGAGACTTTTCAGTGACAACTCAGGGACATGAATATTTTCTGGTAGTCTGTCTTTTTTTGCTGACAACAGTAGAAATGACTGATAGGAGGGAGGAAAAAAGAAAAGGTTGGAGTAATAATGTTCTTCACATAGGTTATCAGAGCATAAAGATTATTTTAAGCCTTAAACAAACAAACAAAAAAACATGCTTTAGCTCTGTCCTTTTTTTGCTGTTGCTAAGCTACCTATCAAGTTTTTCAGCCTAAGTATTGAGAATCAATGTCTTCCTGTTTTTGCTGAAGACTAAGTTCTCTCCATACTTCCTCAATGCCTGCTGAGGACAGGAGCAGCCCATGTCACACAGCATTGCACACAGACAGTATAGTGACAGCAGGGTAAAAAAGTAATTCCCTGCCAAGTTCTTAAAGTATGACCAGAAGACTTGAGTCCTTCAGAAATATTACATCCTGATCAATTCTTTAACATACCAGTGTTTCATAAGCCCCAAGTACTTGGGGCCCATTAGACCCTATTGTGTGGTATGGTAGAACCAACTAGTGAGCTGATTGTGCACATCTCTTCCTATCTTAGCTGTGATGAGAGTATTTACACTATGGAAATTGGCAAATACTACAAATCAGGTTTCTCTCTCTTTCTCTCTCTCTCTTCCTCCCCCCCCCCCCCGCCCACCCACGCCAGAAGGTCAGTTGTTCAACCATGACCTTATGTAAAATCATGAAACCTAACTTCAGAGAATTTAAGCAAATTTTCCAAGGTCAGGCATACTCTGAACCGCCCCTAATGAGATCATCCAGGTATGCCAACAGGATGAATAACTCCAGGCTCTGGTATGACTCACTCTCAATTCCAACCTCCCTCATATATACCCTTGTCAAAAGACTTAGGACTTCAGAAATTGATACTATGGCCTCATCTTTCTCCTAACTTCTTTCAGTTTGGTGTCACTTAAATAAGCACGTGCCCACACTCAACCCAAGATCTTGGCCTTTGACAGTCCTGATTGCTGGTCTGGCTTTTATGAGATGCCTGTTTCCAGTAATTGAGAATTACCAGGCCCCACTGCAGCCAAAATGTCAGAACTGTGCTCTGGTTTGAACATGAGGTATCCTCCAAAAGCTCATGTGTGAGATGATGCAGGCCTATTTGGAGGTAAAATGATCAGATTATAAGAGATGCAAACTAATTGGTGGGTTAATCTATTTGATGGATTAATAATTTGAATGAACTACTGTAATGCGTGGTAACTCTAGGCAAGTAGGGTGTAGAAAGAATGTCACTGGGAGCATAACTTTGGGGTTTTTTTCCCCCGTCCCCTGGCACCTTGTCCTCCCTCTCTGCTTCCTGGCTGCCATGAGCTGAGCAGCTTTCTTACACCATACCTTTCTACAATGATGTCTGCGTCATCTTGGACCCAGAGCAATGAAGCCAGTCAACCATGAACTGAACCTCTGAAACTGTGAACTCAAAATAAACTTTTCTTCTTCTAAGTTGTTCTTGCTGGGTATTTTGGTCACAGTGACAAAATACTGACTAACACAACCTACTACTTGGGCTGTATTCCTGATGTTTATTGTTTGCATGGAATGATAATCTATTAGAAGCTGCCTGGATCCCATTCTTTCACATCCACCTAGGCCATGGAATTTTATTCATGTCCACCTCACACTGGGAAGAGAGAACCCAGCTCCTTCCTAAGTCTGTATAAATTGGAATTTCTGCTAATGAAGACTAAGACCTCCTAGAGATTTACCTTAGTAGTAGAATCACAGAATTTCAGAACTTTCTAAAAATAAAGCTGGAAAGATCCTTATTGATAGATCTGAGTCCACCCTTTTTATCCAAAGAGAAAAGATCCAAAATGTCATAACAGGGTCCTGGATTTCTGATTTCTTGATCTCCAAGAGTTTAGTCTGCTTTCCTGATCCTTGCTGCCTGCCCTCCTAAGAACTTTTAATATGGAAGTAAGCTTCAAGAGACCATGGCTAAACTTAATGGAGTTTCCCATGAACCCATGAAACTATATGTACAATTATCTGTGAATGCAAAGAGAGCCCCATAGTTTTCATTAGATTTCTACTGGAATTCATGACCTTGCCAAAAATTGAATTTATCTATTCTAAAGTCATCTAACTTGCCTAGATCTAGAGTCCTTAACAGTTTTCCCTTGATTCTGGTAAACTTTCTGGAATGCCCAACTTTAGAAAACCTAACAGCCCCTTCCTAATCAATCTCCCAGCCTTGGCCACCTTATTCTCATGAGCACTTACAACCCATCATCAAGGAAAACTACTATTCGATGGGCATTTAGCATATATCAGGTATCACAGAACTTCCTAGCTCAGTGCCTAGCACAATAAGTATTAGCTAATGTTATTATTAGATACTCTAGTCCATTATTTCTTAATTCTAAAAAAAAAAAACTTTAAAGAAAAAGTTTGTATGTTGCAACTTACAAATTAGGAAATGAGGCTCAAAGGGGAAGTAATCAAACCAAAGCAGCAAGTGGAGGATTAGGATTCATGGATACCTACACCCTCATTTAGCAGCTATTCCCTGGTTTTTGCAGATACTTAAAATTATTCAGAAACCCTCTGATCAGCACACAGGTCCTCTGGGGCTCAGAATAGCTGAAGCACAACAAGGAATTATGAAAATGAATGTACAATGTTCATTGTCCTCATCTCACATAACACTGAAGACACAGATGAAGAGGCCAGATTGCCACAGACTAAGTATTTTTACTATCTTAAAAAAAAAGAGAGAGAAATTGGTTGATTAAGATTTCTCAATAACTTTCTATCTTTAACACTATTTCAATTAAAAAGCTACTGATATCAAGATAAACAAATAATACTTCACAATCCCTCAGTGTGAAAAGAAAGAAATAATTTCATCAAAAACATACTTTCCAAGGCTGGAGTGGTGGCTCAGGGGTAGACCGCTTGCCTAGCATGTGCAAGGCCCTGGGTTCGATCCTCAGTACCACATAAAAATAAATAAATAAATAAAAGGTATTGTGTCCAACTACAACTAAAAAATAAATATTAAAAAGTATACTTTCCCCATAAGAGAGCCAGTTCCTTTTACTTACATGCCATAATCCTTTCTTTGCCAACTTTTCTATTACAGATTGCCACACTTCTGTTGAAAATCCAGTAGTGAAAATATGATCAAAGCAGGGCAAAAAGCTCTGCAAAACAATGGAGTCACCTGAAAAAAATTCCATAGTTTAGAAATGTTAATGTAGACCACACACAGACAAATGGTAATTAAAAATCTTAAAAAGAAAGGCATTTCAAAGTATAAAGTCCTTTATAATTGACTGAAGTGGCAATCATTTTACATTTACCCATAAAATTAATCTCCAAAGAGTCAGGAGGCATAATGTGGGCTAACATCTACTTAGCCTTTCTATTTGCAGGGCCCAGTGATAAATGCTTATATTTAATTTCTCAAACAAACCACTAAGGCAGTGTCTATTTTCTGCACTTACAGAGGAGGAAATGGAAGCTCAAGGGAAGTTACAAAAGTCAATTCCCTTAAGAAAAATGTGACAAATATTATTGTTATCTAACAGATTGAACCTATGATCACTGAAGACAGGTTTCATGGCATATAGTTTAGCTGGTCATGACAAAAACTAAGATTGAAGCTGAGATCTACCAATTCTTCTAGTCAATACACCTTCTTCTAACCTAGTGTCCCATCATCCTAAAGCATTTCATGATCCTCTACATCACCCCTCTCAAACTCTAGAATGGGAATGACCAAAGGGACAGGCCAAGTGCCAGAATAACATGGCACCTCTTCTGGGGTTATTAAATTCAAGGCATAAATAAACAATTAAACAAACAAACACTGTATGAAAGATTATAAAATTTCCATAAATATATTTCTCAAAATTTCAAAATTTGGACCATACACTCCAAAATGAAGTACTTTGGTAAAAAAGTATCAGATGTATTTATTGCCCTAAGAAATCCTGTTAACTGCCCCTTCAGGATGCGCAGAACGGAAATCACTCAGGTTATCTTAAGGTACAGTCACCAAAAAGCAGTTGTTTGAATTCCCATAACTGTTGCCTAGCTTCTGACAGGACAACGGCTTTTAAAAGATAAAGAAAAGACAGTGGGGAAGTTCAGAGAATGAGCCAAGCCACTAGATTAGGTGGAAAAAGAGGCCATTTTGCATAAATAAGAATAAAATTATGGCATTTGCTGGTAAATAAACAGAACTGGAGAACATCATGCTAAGTGAAATAAGTCAGACTTAGAAGTCAAAGGTCGAATGCTTTCTCCTATGCAGAAGTTAAAGAAGAAAAAATAAAAGGGGATGAATCCCATGAAGATGGAAGGGGGATTAGTGGAGTAAAGGAAGGAGATTGGGGTTGGGGACAAGGGGAGGAACTATGGAACAAAACTGACCAAACTATGCCATGTACACATATGAATATACCACAGTGAATTCCACCTTTACGTATATCAATAAAGCACCAATTAAAAAAACAATAAAGAAATAGAAGAAAGACCAGTAGAGTAGAGGATGGGAAATAAGGGACAGAGGAAGGGAGGGAAAGTGGAAGTACTGGGGATTGAAATGGAACAAATTATATTTCATGCATGTATGAATTTGTCAAAAATGAAACCACTATTATGTATAACTATAATTCACTAATAAAACATTATTTTTTTTTTAACAGAAAGAGGCCAGCTTTGGCCACTGTGAGCAAAGCGGGTACTGGAGAGCTGTGGCTCACCCACACGTGTCTGGAGACCTTGCATTTCTCTGTCTGAGGACCATGGCTGTGCCTGCCTCTAAGCCTTCCCACTGCAACCGTGCTAACCTCTCTGAGCCAATGGAGTCAAAATTCACAGGGTTCCACAAACAGATCATATAATTTGCTTTCCCATAATAACAATGGGAACAGTTGAATTGATAACAGTTGACTCAACTATTAGTGATTTCCCACTTCTAAAAGCCAAAGACCATTTCTCAGTAACTCTAATATGTACTTTTTTTCACATTCTATACTATGAAATAGGAACATGTCTACAACTGATGTATCTCACTGGCAATCCATAAATTAATGACACATCTTAAATCAGTGCAATTTAAATTTGATCAAATACAATACTTCAAAACAAAGACCTGGATATTGGCAGGACTTGATAGTACACCATCTCATTGTGCTTACAGGCTTCTGGTTTTGCCTAAACTACACACTGACCAAGGCATCTCACAGGCCAGGTCATCAGAGTGGTGATCTAATGCAGAGATTCAGAAGGTTCCCCTAGGAGTCCCTCCTAGATTGAGTGGGTGGGTCCTCTGCTGAAACCACTACTGTACCAGGCAGGGAGCTTTCCCAGGACCATCCATCAGCCTTCCAGGTTATTTTCATAGCAAATAAGAGTATTTTCTTAACAGATTTGAGAAATACATGCAAAAATCACATAAGACAAATGATATATAACGGAAGCTTTGTTGGCTCATGTCCATAAAAACAAGGAAATCACACACACACACACACACACACATAGAGAGAGAGAGAGAGAAATCACTATAAATAGCAATACAGAAAACTATAGGGTCTGAAAAAAAATTCAAAAGCCTGAAGTCATTTGTATATTAGTACTTCCTTGTTTTTACATAGGCATCAGCCAACAAAGCTTCCAAAATGCTTTCTAATGTGCAAATCAGTTTCATTCAAATTACATACTTCGGCCATGAAGAAACAACATGGAATTATCGCACCACAAGGCTCTCAAATAAAATAATGATGATTTTTTTTGGGGGGGGGCGGTAAATGGACACAACACAATGCCTTTATTTTTATGTGGTGCTGAGAATCGACCCGGGTCCTGCCTGTGCTAAGTGAGCGCTCTACCGCTGAGCCACAATCCCAACCCCAGCAGTGATTTTTTTTTTTAAGTTAATTTCCCCCAGTGTGACTTACTGCTCATGGTGGTGAAGACACCAACAAGGAAATCAGCAATCTGTGCTTGATCTTGGCCACTTTGCAGAAGTCGCAGACCCTCAAAAAACATGCGGGCTGCTTCATAAGGCTGGAGCAATCGCAGCAAGGAATAACCAGCTCGGTAGTACCCCTGGAGCAGGAAAAAAGAGCAAAATTATAATGTCCCCATCTCCTCTAACCTGCTGCTGAAAGGAAAGGCAAGACTGGTAATATGGGAGAATCAACTCAGAACCCTCATTTCCAGGCAGACACAGGTTTCTAACAAGCACAGGGTTTCCACATTATATTCTGTGCCACATTCTTTCTATCATGTTGTAACTGCCAAACGTATACATAATCACAGTTCCACTCTATAATGTACACAGCATCTAACATGTGACACAGAGAGAAGGAAACAGGCCTGGTTCCAATTATATGCGTGGCTTATTATTCATACTTCTAATCACAGTCTGGGCCAGACAAAGGAATGAAAAAAATCCCATGACTGGTATTCAGGAAAAGAATGAGATTTTCATGTAAACACAGAAAATGTTTCCTGATTCTTTCAATCAAAATAAACACAATCTCTACTAGGTATTTAAGAAAAAAAATTGTAATGGCAAGCATTGAGGTTTACTGTGCTCTATGTTATAAGCAATATATATAAGAGGGCAAAAATTTTGATTTCTATAAAGATTAATTTTTTTAAAAAGTCTAGTTTTGCCTATATACTAATTGAAAGACTCTAAATTAGGAATAACATTGCCTTCCCCATTTTGATCATCCAAATCAGTATCAGGATCTATCAATACAACTTTTTAAGATAATACACTAAGTATTTACAAACTAGGTTCATAAAAGGGAAAGCACTTAAAAATTTCAACTAACACCAAATCTCTGATTGTTTTTTATTTGTTTTAATCTTCATTTTAAAGTTTAGCCAGGCATGGTGGTGCACATCTGTAATCCCAGCAACTTGAAAGCTAAGGCAGGAGAATTACAAGTTCAAAGCCAATCTCAGCAATTTAGCATGGCCCTGTCTCTAAATAAGATATAAAAAAGGGCTGGGGATGTGGCTCAGTGGTTAAGCACCCCTGGGTTAAATTTCTGGAACCAAAAAGAAAGAAAAAAAGAGAGTTTAAGGATCTCAGGTTAACAGTCAAAAAAAAAAAAAGAGACAGAGAGAGAAAGAGAGAAGAAAAAAAAATGTGTTTGTTGTTTGTATTATACCCCAACCAGGCAAGCTGGTACAGATTCTTCCATTTCTTTGACTCTCAGATTTAAATTTCATTTTTTATTTTGAAGAGAGGTAAAGGGAATCTGAATATGCCACCTTGGCATATAGATTATTTTAAACTGAAGGAATTTAAGATTCAGCAGATGCAAAAAGAAGCCTTCCCAGAGTTTAATTGACTAAATGCAAAAACTCCTAAGAAATGTTTTACCAGAAAAGTTGTATGATCATGAAAAAGAAAGAAAGTTGGTTCTAAGATGGACCTGCACGAACCTTGCTAAGAATGTCCTTACCTTCCATTTGTTTCTCCATATATCAACCTTCCCACAGGTCACAGCCCTAAAAGTTCTTTTCCTTTGTCTTTCCATATCTACACAATTTATTACTTTGTTGAAAATTACATATACATTTTCGGCCTATCCCGTTGTTTGGGGTGTTTACTTCTTTTCTATAAAGGTCCTCATGTCACACAAAAATCAGCATCAAAAATAAATTTATATGCTTTCCTTCTGATAAACTGTTTCTTATCAGTGTTGTTTATAGGGGCCCAACTATTGTACCAAAAATAGGCAGAGGAGAAAAATTTTTTCCTCTCCTATAGAGAACAATGGAAATGGGGAGCAGAGGACAATGACACACAGAATCCCTGCGTAAGAAGGGAGGAGTGGCCCTGGTGGCTGTGCTGTCAAGAGTTGTAAGTTTGGCCACTCAAGGAAGAAGCCTGGAGTATCATTTAGCACCACTTGCCCCTTGAGCCACAGTCACAACTTCTGAGACAAACATCAACTAACCCTGTCCTGCTTAGAAAATGAGACAATCCTGAAATGCTTTGGGGAAGAGTTTCTCAGGACTGTACTCCCATTTTTTTATTTTTTATTTTTAGTTGTAGATGGACACAATATCTTTATTTATTCATTTATTTTTATGTGGTGCTGAGGATTGAACTCAGTGCCTCTCACTTGTGAGGCAAGTACCTTACCACTGAGCCACAACCCCAGACCTGCACTCTCATTTTTTTTAAGAAATTTTTTTATTAAATATTCATTTTTTTAGTTTTAGGTGGGCACTATATCTTTGTTTTATTTTTATGTGGTGCTGAGGATCGAACCCAGTGCCTCATGCATGCTACGCCAGCACTCTACCACTGGGCCACAACCCTAGCCCCATTTAAAATTAGTCAGTGACTTTCAAATATCCACCCTCCAGGCTGGGGGTGTGGCTCAGTGGTACAGAGTGCTTTCCAGGCATGCATTAGATCATAGGTTTGAACCCCCGAACTGCAGGGAAAAAAAGAAGTATTCATTCTCCAAAAGAGAGGCTTAGGGGTCAGTGCCTACTTACAATGTAAATATCCACACTCCTCTCTCAGGGTGGTAGTAATCACTAGGCCTAGCCTCCCCACCCCTTTTCACTTCAGTCTACTTCCAGCAATCATACACAAATGCCACTAAGGATATAACAATAACTCCTACTCACTAAGTGCTAACAACTTTGGTTACTGTCTCCTTAATCCTTGAAGCAACACATAAGCATTATCTTAGTTTGCAGTGGAAGAAATTAAGGCTGAGAGAAGTGTAATTCAGCCAATCTGCTGAAACCAGAACACTGTAGAACATGAGACAGAAAGGCCTAGGCTTTTCCCACTTTATGGTGGAGCCTCTCTAAAAACTGTCTAGACCACTAATTTGACACTTAATTGCCATTTGCTTCAGATAGCTCCAGAATTGCTATTTGATTTAAATCTTGTTATTTTATTTGCACCAGAATTCCTCTTGCCAACTTGAATGTGAAATACTAAATGGCTGGGATGGTGTCCTCTGCTCTTTTTGTCTGCCTTGAGGCATCAAGAACCTGTGTACCTGCCTGATGAGTGGGCACTAGGGCTGGGAATGAAGTCCAGTGGTAGGGTACTTGGCTAGCATGCATGAGGCTCTGAGTTCAATCCCCAGCACTGTAACAACAAGCCCCTCCCCCAAAAAAAAGTGGACACTTAGGGCATTTTAACTGAAATGCAGCCTCTCAAACTTCCATGAGTTCTCCTCAAGGAGCTGATTTCTACACTAAGAAATTCTCTCTGAAGAACTGGCATCATGTCATCTACCCAGCTTGCATCTGAAAGAAAGCCTGGCTATAATGAAATTTATGAACAGCAAAAAACATGAACAGATTAGGAGTATTGGTATAACTATATAAGAATAATATGAGCTCCAAAATCTCACTATCCTCCAGATGCCAGGAGGCCAAGCTCCACTGTCCCAAAATAGGGAATTATTTGCTAACACTGGTTTTACTCTTTTCCAGGTAATGCTCACCTGCCCTATGGGCCGCTGTCTTAAGTACAAAAAAATTGCAGGAGAAGCACACCTAGCATGTACATTTTACAAAAAAAGGAGGGAGGAGAGAGCATGAGAACAAAGGAAATCTAAAATGTATAAAAGGGGCAGGATACTCCCACTTCTCAGACACCCAGCTCTGGGGCCCCTCTCTTCAGAGAAGTCTCTCTCTGTTCTATTCTTCAAATAAAACTAGCTTTCTATGCTTAAAAAAATAAAAAGACAGGAGGAAAAGAGGCAGGTTAAGAGGAAGAGGGCAGCAGCCACCACCCAAAGCTGCCACCAACCCATACCTTCACATAGGTTGGATCCCACTGAAGACACTCCTTGGCAGCAAGAAAAGCCTCATTCCATTTCCCAAGACTGTAAAATGCATTGGACTTGTTGCACAGCAGCACAGCCAAGTCCCTCGGGGGGACCCTGTGAGAAAGAACAAAATGGTGGTCAATAAAGTAAACATGGAAAACAATCCTTGAAGGCCACCCTAGCATCAGGAAGAGGGTTCCAGCAGGAAATGTCTCAATTATATCCATCAGATCTGTCCTCTGTAGCCCCCTAGAAAGCCTAGAGCATTTACAATGTACAAATTTGTTCTTCCTCACTTCCAAGTTCTCTGCTCCCACTTTCTAATGGCAAATGTTCTTATTACCTTAGTTCCATCTCCCACTGATCTCCACAAATCTTTTTATTTTTCAGAGATTATTGGAGAAGATGTTATAAAAATGGTGACTGGTGCTAATGAGGGGAGTTCCCACTGGGCCTTTACAGAAACCACTCCACACAGATGCTGGTGCTGAATGGATGCAGAGTGATACACAGGAAGGATCTTGCAGAACACATGACCATACCATAGGCTGCAGATTAAAGACTCCCACAGGCCTTGGGAGTAGGGTCTATGGGCAAGGAACTCCAGGGTCCTGCTAATCACAGTGTGGACAAAGGGGAGGCAAAGGCTCTGGGTGAGTGAAGCCCCAACCCCACAGACTCCTGCCTATAGGAAGGGTCACAGCTGGAGCATGGCCAAAGGGGGGGGGGCTCTAAAGCACAGCAGGGAACCCCTCTTGCCTGAGTCTATTGATAGTACAGTAGCAAGGTTAGAACTGAAACCAGGTTGGAAGAAGTAACATACAAAATATATTACAGTGTCAAGAGAAGCCCAAGTGCCACTGAAATGTAAAACACACAAAGGAGAAAAGCAAGACTTACGACTTTTGTATTTGATATTTTAATTGTGAAACAATACAAATCACTGTAGAAAAGTTAAGTAATACAAACAAAAATAAAGTAAAAATCACCTCTATTACTGTCCCCACCCTTGGTTTTCTGTATATCTGGCTTATTTCACTGCCTATGAGTTCCTTCAGATGAAGGGATAAGACTCAGAAGGCAGGGACTGGCAAAGCAGGTAGCAGGTGTTATCAGGATACCCATGACCACAAACGTAAGTGATACCATGGTGACTTTTCCAGACATGTGTAACCATTTCCAGCTGCAGCAACTGTTAGCTCCATCTAGGGGCTCTCAGAACTCCCTTCTCCAGTGACCTACCCTCTGACTAACAAAAGCTGCCCTCTCCCAGGAAGTTACACCATGCTACAGACTGAATTATGCCCCCCACAATTCATATGTTGAATCCCTAATCCCCTACTGTTACTGTTTTAGAGATATGGCCTTTGGGAGGTAATAATGTTTACATGAGGTAATGAGGGTGGGGCCCTCATAACAAGACTAGTGCCCCTGTAAGAAGAGACACTAGAGAGCATACTCGCTCTCTTCTCTATCTGCCATGTAAGGACACAGGAAGAAGGCAGCTACCTATAAGCCAGGAGGAGAGCCTTCATAGGGGAACCAAATCATCTAGCACCTTGAATGTCCAGCCTACAAAACTATGAGAAATAAATTCGCTTTGTTTAAGCCACCCAGTGTACAGTATTTTGTTATGGCAGTCCACTCCCTAGGACAACCCCCAGAGGCTGGACAGCCTACAATGACTGACATGGCAATGAAAAGGTTAGCCCTCTGGTTTGAAAGTGGAACCAGCTCTAAGGTAGAATTCATGCTTCAGAACTTCCAGTGCAATCAGGCTGAATCCACCCTGAAAGTACCATCCCTGCTTGGAGCTCTAACCTGCCCCAGCCTGCTTCCCTGGGTCCGATTCTCCTGAGAGGACTCCCTCAGAAAATCACACACACCTAATCCCTATGTTTGCTAACAAAGGCAGGAAAGCAAGCAGCCGGGAGTAGACAAGGGCATAGTGTCAAGAAGGTTCGGCAGCATGTGAGGACTGAGGCAGAAGTCCCAATTAGTGGTCACAAAAGTAGTGAAGGAGCTAAGATCTAAGCACAAACAGTGTGGAATCAGTGTACCATCAAAACCACTCTGCAACAGAACCTCATTAGGAAATCTGAATGTTTTATACTAAATGAGGAGTTCTAGGCCCAGTCTTACACAGTCCTGATCTATATACCAGGCTAAAACAGAATAAGAGAAGCTACAGGCATAAATCAATCACACTCAACTCAAGTTCAGTTAGAGTTCAGACACCAGGGATGATAGAAAAAGGAGGTGAGAGCTATGTTTCAGTAATTTAATTCACAGGACATGTTTAGACTGTATGTACCCCACAGATGCCAACTTCTGCTCCCTCTATTACAGCCATTTCCCCCCAAATGATCTCCAAATCTCTGAGAGTCATAAGACCATTTCATTTCAGATGGTTCACAAAGTCAAAATATTTTCACCATCATAGTAGGCCAAACAATGGCTCCCAAATATAACCTTTTACAGCAAAAAGGATTTTGCAGTTATGACAAATTTATGGATCTTGAGAAGGAAGATAATCTTGGACTATGATACAATCACAACGATCTTTAGGAGTGGGAGACAAAGTGAGACACTACTACAGGAAAGGAGAAGGCACTATGATGATGGGCATAGAGATTGGAACAATGAGCTTTGATAATGGAAGGGGACAAAAGCCAAGGAATACAGATAGACACTAAAAGATATAAAGGCAAGAAAGTGGATTCTCCTCTGAGTCCCACAAAGCAGCCACCCTGATAAAACTTTGATTTTAGCCCCACAAAATTCATTTCAGACTTCTGACCTTCAGAAATGTAAAAGAAAAATATGTATTATTTTAAACTACTAAGTTCATGGTAATTTGTTACAGCAACATCAGGAAATAACAGAACAACAATACTAAAACACTATGAATCTTTTTCACACTTAGTCTCTCACAGCATACAAGGAATTTTCTAGAGGCTACATAATGTGATTTCAAAACAAAATGAATGCAGAAACAGGTGAAGAAGCAAACTATCTTTTACTAAGGTAAATGCTAAGGAAATTTGCAAAAATGTGCCACTCTTCTCACAAAACTTTTGTTTTGAAAAACGTAGGTATTTTTCATAAAAACATAATAGACTTGGGGTATTTTTAATAAATTAAAAAATACATATTTTAAATCTTTCTCAGTTTTAAGTTTTAATTTGGATTAACAGATGGCTATAACCTACATAAACAAAGGCTGTTTGGAGTCCTCAATAATTTCTCATCCTGTCATGACTATAGTGTTTGAGAACAGGTCTCCTAAAGCTGAAGGGGCAAGGAAAGCAAGAATAAGCCTCGGTGCCTGGAAGGTGTGCCCCTGTGGTCAGGGGTAAAGGGCAAGAACATCAAGAAGATGAAAGAAAGAGGGGACTTCAGCTGTCCCAGATAGTGCGATCCCTTAACCAGACAGAAGTAGAAGCTCTTGTTATGTTTATCAACAACCCTCTGTGTTTCAGTTTCTGTTTCCCTTTTTCCACTAACATCCTCATTCAATTTCTGTGCTGACAATGTATAGGAAGTGAGGGAGAAAGGAAACAGAAACAAGATGGTGCAGTAAGAAATGAGAAGAAAACATAAACAACAGAGTATTCATTTATTTTTTTTAAGTGGATATAAAATCTAAATACTTACCCCCATTGGTATAACTGCAGGAGAATCTGGATGGCTTCATCGTACTTTCTGATGGCCAAAGAGAAGTTCCCATTCTTAAGAACCTGGTTGCCAGATTCTTTCAATAGCTCAGCATAAGCTGCTGGGTCCATCCTGTAGGGGACGAGGAAAGGCTTGCTGCCCGTGTAAGGCAAGTTCACCTTCACATTTGTATTGCCCAGAGCCTGGAGGAGTTTGTTCATTCTGGCCCCACCCACCTTCAGAGACCACACCCTGGCAACACTTCTCACCAGCACTGGGGCTTAGACAGGGCTTCTAAGAAGAACTTTTCCTTCTCAGTTCTTTTCTGACGTTGGGGGCAGCCAGAACACTTAATTTATTCGGTATTAATGATCTACTGGAGGCTGCTTTCATGCATGGGACAACATAAAACTGGCAGGTAGTGAGCACTATTCCTGCAACTGGTACCATGATTATTCTCTTGTTTACCCATCACCAAAGCCCATAAGGAGGTACTATCCCCACTGTTCAGATGAGGAAACTGAAACCCAAACAGGCTCAAGTCACTTTCCTAAGAATCTACTATGGCATTTCCCAGTTCTGATCCCAGATCTGAACAATTCCAAGCTTCTGTCCTTGGTCACTGTACCACATCAATAAGCAAGACCCCATTGACAGTCTTTCTGCCCTCTTAGTAAAATGCAGAAGGCAGGTGTAGTTCTGAAGGCCTCTTATTTCTCCTGCCCCACTTCCTTCTTAAAACACTATAAAAAGAGCATTGAAGTGTTTGAACCTGAAGTTGCCACTGCTTGCTTACTTATACAAATCTCTCAAGGGTACCTGCCTCTTTTGGGTCATAATTTCTGTCTTATTCATTTTTGTGGCTCTATGGCCTAACACATAAGGGTACTTAAATGTTGTGGTGTAAAAGTTTGAGTGCCAGACCCATAAAGAAGACACATTACAGATTTTCTTGGGTGTGGCCAAGGGGTTGGAAAGAAGTACCTGGCAGCCCTGACCACATGCTGGGACTCAGTAGAGGAGGAACAAAGGCAGGAAAGCAGAGTTTCCAAGAATGCATCTAGAAGCAGCTTCCAAGGAGACAGGAAAAAGGAAGAGGTCAAAAGAGATGTCCCCTAGGATTTCCCTCTCTCAGGATCACAGTGGACAAGGCAAAGCAGAAGGGAGGGCCTTAAATGGGAGGACAATATAGGCATTCATGCAGAGCATGTACCAATGAGGTTATAAAATCTAGAGGGTATCTTGTTGATCAATTCAATTCTTGAACAGATAATATTCCTTATAGTCTTTATCATTTCAAATTTCAGCAGAGCATTAGGAAAAGCAGCAAGACCAAGCAGATATATGTTTTGGCTTACTTTAAGCACATCCAAGCTCGTTGGGAGTGGGTTTTTGAACTGTACTGCATTCCTTAGGCAGCGCTTTTTCAGAATGAGGCATGACTCCTAAATAAGTCAGAATACAAAATTCTACATATACTTTCAATCCAATAATCTCTAAATTATATGACACATTTACAGAGATGACTGAGGAAAATATGAGAAAAACATCAGGCACTGATTTGCTAGGGAATAGACATGTTTCTCTAATACTGTTAGCCATTTGTCCAATAGAAAGTCTTTAAACTGGCCATGATTAGAAAACAAGAACAAGAAAATCACTGTGACAACTGACAAAGGGACAATACCTGTCCATTGCAAGAAAAGACCAATATTCTGACCAACATATGTAAGAGTCCAAAACAGTGGATAAGTAGGATTACCCTCACTACTAAGTAAAGAAATAGAAAATTAAACAAAGTAACATTGGAAAATAATGAAAAGAATGATCCCAAGTGATGAGGCACTGCTTACAGAAGAAATATACTATGTCATAAATAGATTCAACCCCACGGATGTTCACCATGGTGAAAAACTGATCCATAGTACATAATGGATTTAAATCAGTAAATACACATACAGTAGAAAGCCATATATTTATTTTAAAAATCATATTATAAAAGGACATTTACTGATAAAGTTAGTAAATGAAAAATACAAGCTATATGTAAAAAGTGTGTGACGTCAAATTATTACTTTTTTAAAGAGAGAGAGAAAAATTTTTAATATTTATTTTTTAGTTTTTCAGTGGACACAACATCTTTATTTTATTTTTATGTGTGCTGAGGATCGAACCCAGTGCCCCAAGCATGCCAGGTGAGCACGCTACCGCTTGAGCCACATCCCCAGACCATCAAATTAAAATTTAAATATATTTAAAATATACTTAATGTAATAAAATATACTGAAATATGCTACAATGTTAACAGCCAGGCCATTGTGATTAGGCAGGGTTTTAATTCTCTTCCTTATATTTTTCTGAATTTCCAATTGCTGTGCAATGTATCACCTTAATAATCATAAATGCTATTAAAATGAAACTCTTTAAGGGTCTAATTGAAAATTTAAACATAAAATGCTTCTACTGTATTTGCAAATAACAATAAAAGCTATTCACTTCAAAATTTTTTCTTACCCCTTTAGAAAACCAACATGAGCACTAAATGTTATGTAGGCAAATA
The DNA here is from genome assembly GCF_052094955.1 of Ictidomys tridecemlineatus. Classification (NCBI taxonomy): domain Eukaryota; kingdom Metazoa; phylum Chordata; class Mammalia; order Rodentia; family Sciuridae; genus Ictidomys; species Ictidomys tridecemlineatus. The sequence goes on along the minus strand of NC_135478.1, from coordinate 25,240,624 downwards.
TCTAAGGTATTCATTCACCTGTTTCTGCTTTTCCTTGGTACACTCATGCCAAGAGGATAGGAGGAATGCCAACCACTAAAAAGGCTTTTTGCTTCCCAATAGGATTCCTTGAAAATTATGTTCTCATTATAAGGAAGAATGCTTTATATCTCCACCACAGAAGACAGACAGCTCAATTGTTGGGTCTTTTGATTCTTTTTAAAATCACTGGCAGTCAATTTGTAATATAAAATTATTAAATGAAAGTGACAATAATTTACTATAATGAGAATACTTTTGAGAGCTAGTATGTACCCACTGTGTGCTTTACATTATTGTGTCTTTCATTCTAACCCCAGGTAGGCATGTTCGCATCACTGTTTTATATGTAAGGGAACTGAGGCAAAAAGAAGTTAAGCTACTTGGCACATTCACATGGGAAAGTGGCAGTTCTGGAATTTAAACAAGAACTAAGAACTACACTCTGACAGGCCAGGACAGAAACTAAAATGTTAGCATCCAGTAAAATCACTGTAGTATATGATAGTTGGGGCTGGTACCAAGCATATATTCCCCTATGCTTTCAGTTTTATTAATGATGCAAAAACTACATGATACATAAAGACAGTTTCACAGCTGCACTACTGGCTTTTGGTCAGTGTTACAACGTGGCTATGAGAGTTCAAAGTCTAGTTGTTGGAAAGTGTCACAGGCTGCCTCACTAAGTTGAGGAAGCAAAAGCAAGAAAAATGCAAATGTACTTAGTAGATTTTGAAACAAGCAAGTCTGAAACACAGAAGAATCAAGAAGTTATGGCTTTTTATTACTGTGTATATATGCTGTGTATATATACATGAACTTCTATAACTGAGTTATTGGAATAGAGCAAAGATTACAAGTGGTGGCGTTCCTGGGGAGCTGAGATGGGCAGAAGAAGGATTTGTCTTCATATCTTTTCCGGATACTAGTAGAATTCTTGACAATAAAGGGATTAAAAATGTACCATCTCAAAACATGCCAAATTTGTATATTGGTTATTTCAGACTGCAATCATTTGAAGATCTGTAATTGTAGAAAGGCCATATGACCTGGCCTTCCCTACATGCAGCAAGCCATGGAGATTCTTTCAGGAGGGATGCCCTTCACATACCAAGGCTGGAAAAGAACCATGATCACCATATACTAGTAACTGGGGCTGCAATGAACCTGAGTAAACAAACTTTAATCTTTATCCTTCACTAGCTTCTCCATCTTCCTCCCACACATATCTCTTGATAACACCCTTTGAATTTACTGCTCTAGTCCAGATATCCATTTGTCCTGTCATTCCTTCACAGATTTATTATTCTTTGTCTGAAAAATATAAAAGCATCATGCTTTGGTCATTTCTTTGAACTTCACTCCTATGTACGCGTAAAACTGATGGAACTTTTGTGCTTTTCACATGATAATCAGTTCTTATATTAACTGAATTCCTAAATCCAGCCAAGGAATCCATAGAAGCACTAAGGGAGTTCTTAAGCAGACTCCCCTCTTTGCCAAAAAAATTGCTTACTTTTTTTGGTGCCCTTCTTTTTTTAAATTTAAAGACTCCCAAAGCAGTCAATGATCCATTATCGGTTCTGGAATGCTGGGTGAGAGACAATTCTCACTGAATTCAAAGACAGTTCCTCTTAAAACTGAGTATTTCCTTTTCCCCAGGCAGGGGGCCATAGACAGTTTAAATTAAGAATCCAAACTAAGAACTCATTCTGAGGATTCCAATTTATTTTCTTTGCTTTCTTTTCCCCCCACATAAGGGAAAGGATACAAATGTGAGAAGAGAAGAGTAGGGATTTTCTTAAGAAACTCATTCAAAATCTTTCAGAGGCTTCTGGATAAGTAAGGTGATATTTCAAAGCCTTTCCTCTTCAGGTGCTAAATGGAACAAGTTCACCTTGCCACCAGGCCTCAGCAGTCTCACTGCCTGCCCCAACCTATCAAAACTCAGTTAAGTGGCCTCCAAAAACTGATGGCTGTTCCATTCTAGCTGGTCTCCTTTGTCTATCAACTTCAAATGATTCCTCCTTAATAAACACAGCTTCATCCACACCCAACTACATATACATCAAAGACAAGATGATGATTCTAAAACCAGTTGACTAGTCCAGCTCTGAACTGTCCTGAACTTTGCATCCTATGAGTCATACTTCCAGTAAAAAGTAAGCACCATAAATAAATACCTCCCTCATATGCAGGATCTCTTGACTTTCTAAACCTACATGCCTCTTCTGGTGAAATCTCAGACACTCACTGAACACATGTGCTTCCCGGTAGGGTCTGTATCTTTCAGAATGCTGCAGCCCTGGAAATTATACAGTACCTAACCTATGCTAGGCACTGTGCTGCATATCAGAAGTTTGAAGGTAAAAGAATAGCTACTATCCCCAGGGAGAAAAACATTAAATAAATAATTATGAGAATATTAAATAGATTTTTCTTCTAACAAAGAAAAGTCAAGGTTATAAGAAATCATATAACAGAAAAATAGCTTAGTTTCTAGGGGTCAAAATGCAAGATTGCCTCTCTTGGAATTGACTTTTAAAGCCAAAATTCTAGAAGAGCAGTAATCTCAGCAAAGGGTAGATGTTCAGGAGAGAGCAACAGTATGTACAAAGGCTCTGAGCTTCACAGTTCAAGAAGACAGGTAAGCAGGATGCAGAAGTGAAGCTGAAGGATAAGCAATGTCTACAAAGATAAATGAACTAGGATCGTAAAGGACTTCAGAGGGGCTTGGAGTTCATCTTAAATGCAATTGGGAAAGCAACACTGTTCATTACAACTTTCTGACAATGCAAATGTTCTGTTCTGCACTATCCAATACACTAGCTGCATGCAGTTATTACATATATGGTTAGTATGACTGAAAAACTGAATTTTAAATTTTACTTAATTTTAATTAAGTAAATACATACAGAGCCATATTTGACTTGTGGCTATTGCACTGGACAGTACAGCACTAGAAGATTTTAAGCTGAGGATTAATAAGTCCTAAGGGATATTTCTGGATCATCCTAGCCAAAGGCAAAAGGGAAAAGAACAGGCCAATATAGAATGAATTCAGAAGGAAGAGCCAATAAGAATTGCTGATGGACTTCATGGGACTGAGAGTAGGGGGCAGGAGAAATCAACTTCAAGTATTTTAGCCAAACTTTACTCTGCATTATACAAATGGGAGCTTTGATTTCAAATATAAATGTAATACTACTGAATTTTCTTTTACATACACAGAGTCTCCAGCCCCCTGTGAATAACCATTCTATGTCACTGACTCTGTGGGGTAAAACATTTAACATCAGTAATCTCAGAGACTTCAGGAGGCTGAGGCAAGAAAATCACAGGTACAAGGCCAGCCTCAGCAACTTAGTGAGACCCTGCCTCAAAATTGTAAAAGATAATAAAATAAAAATGGCTGGGAGTATAGCTTAATAATAGAATGCCCCTGGATTCAATCCCAAATGCCACACACACACAAAAAGAGACCAAAAACAAAACACAAGACACCGAAGGACAAATGGTATATAGTTCCATTTCTCTGAGGTGTTTACAGAAATAAAATTCATATAGTCAGAAAGCAGAATGGTGGAGTGGGGTAAAGGAGAGATGTGGAGGTATGTCTAAGAAATACAGAGTTTCGGTTTTGCAAATGAAAAAGTTCTAGAGATCAGTTGGACAATGGTGAAAATGTACTTAATGCTACTAACCTGTAAACACACTTAAAAACAGTAATGAAAAATTTTGTGGTTTTTACCACAGTTTAAAAGGAAATCTAAGTAAAAAAGAAATGAATCGGAAATCCAGAAACAGAAACATTAATGCATCAATGTAAAGGAACATTTTCTAGACTTGTATTTCTATTCCATGTTTAACAGGAAATTTACTTATTTAACTTATGCACACTATGCTACACCAAAATCCCTAAAACATGGCAGGATACCAAAGCCTCCCCCATCTTTACTAGTAATTATTTACATGCATACCCCAGAAGTAAAGGCAGCCAAGATACAAATTATTTATAAAACCACAAGAAGGCCTGGCCCTATTGACAAGATAATAATTAAAACTCATCTCTTAGCAGGCATCACAAGCAGGTGGAACTCACATAATTTCTGTGACCATAAGAATAACCACATTATGCAACAAATACACGTGGGGTTACAGTCAAATTGTCAAATAACATATATCAAAATTACCATACACTGGTAATAAAAAGAGATACAATAGGGATCTGTCATATCCCATTATCTTAAACAGGCCCTCCTTTTTTTCTGGTAACATTTTTATTGAGATAAAACACAATAATACGTGTAACAGGCACTGGTCTTAAATGTCTGGCTCATTGAATTTTTAAATTCATGTAACTCCCACCAAAATTTGTATTTGAACATTTCCAGGTCCTGAGAAGATTCCCTCTTGCCCATTTCTAATCTAATCCCACCTCCAGCACTATTTTGACTTCTCAACCATAGATGAGTTTTGCCTGTACTTGAACCTCATAACCACACAGTGGGTACCCTTCTTAGTTGATTTCTTTCCTTGAACTTTATCTGTGTAAGACTCACCTATAGTAATGCAAGTACCAGTCCCATTCTCTTATTGCAGTGCAATGTTTTGTTGTATGAACATGTCACAATTAATTCATTCTATTGATGAGCACTTATTTATCCATTTGTTGATGAGTTTGATATAATTATAAATGAAGTTGTTATAAACATTCTTGTACATGTCTCCCAGTGAATAATGTCTGCACTGGGTGGGGGGTACCTTCCCAGGAAGAAAATTGCTGAGGTGCAGAGGAGATACACTGTTTAGTTTTAGTAGATACCACCAGTTTTCTAAGTGGTTGAATCGATTTATATTCCCAAAAGCAGTATGCTGAGAGTATAAACTGCCAGTATTTTCAATGCTAGGTATTGTCAGTGTTTTCAAATTTAGCCAGTGTGGTATCTCACTGTGGTTTTAATTAGCATTTTCCTGAATGCTAAAAACGTTGAGTGCCTTTTCTTAAGTTTATGGGCCATATGAATGTCCTCTTTTACGAAGATCTGACTCAACCATAGAGAATTGTGTTGTTGGTTTTTTGTGGTGCTGGGGATTGAATCCAGGGCATTATATGTGTGAGACAAGCACTCTACCAACTGAGCTATATCCCCAGCCCTGTGTTGTTTTTAATAAGTAACTATTAGGTAGCAATATGTAAGACCATTAGATAACAATGAGAACCATTTTCTCAGCTTAGTAATATCACTACCAAAGAGCTGGAAGAAGAGTGGACTCTGACCTAGACACCTTACAGTCATCATTCAGCTATACAGCACACAAATAAGCTCAGGAAATAAATTTTCTAAGTCACCAATTACCAATAAGTGGCTAAGGAGATTTCCTTAGATTCTAGAGATAGCCTGGTGCCAGGAAATGATTTTGTAATAAACAGGTTAATCTTTTATGGTAGAAATGTGAAAGTTGATCCTTAATGATATTTATAACTTAGGAAGCTCTGACAATCTACCCATTTGGCTACAGGGTCCATTCTTGGGCCATTTAAAGTAACTGCTCCTGTCTAACTGAACCCCAATTTTGATTCAGTTATTTACCTCTGTCCCCTCCAAAAGCCCCTGGCTTTAAGAAAATCTGACTCTATTCTTAGTTCCTAATGTTTGTTTGTTTTTTAATATCTTCATTTATTTTATTTATTTTTATGTGGTGATGAGGATCGAACCCGGTGCCTCACATGTATGTGCCAAGTGCTCTACTGCTAAGCTATAACCCCAGCCACATTTCTAAGGTTTTGATGAGCAAATCCTATCTCCCTGCCAGGGATTGGTTCAGTACTGAGCATGGGGCACAGTTCTGGACCTCGAAACGTAAAGAAGTGTTTTATGAAGGACTCTGGAGAAATGTTTTATCACTTTTTTGAACAAGCTTCCAGAAAAGGATCATTATTTCTTAGGGCATGTCTAATATGGATGTGAGTGAATCTAGACATTGTGATGTGTAGATTTGTGACCCTAACTTCAGCTTCAGTTTGCTTCTGGCCTAAGGATAAATCAACACTCAAATAAAGAGGACCGAGCCCAGGGAATCAGAGGAAAACTGATGGGAGGCACTGATTTGAGAGTATGTTAAAGCCTGCCCCATCTCTGGACTTACTTCTGTTTATGTGAATACATCAGTTAGGATGTATCTGGCTCCCAGAAACAGAATATGTTAACATGGCTTAAACCAGGAGCAGTAATTTTCTCACATAATCAAAAGTCAGGGGGGGTAAAAGTAGTTCTGCATCTTTCTGTGACACCATTATAAACACACTGGCTTTGTGCCCTCATGTTTGTCTGCAGAGGGTTGAAGAAAGCTGCTAAAACTCTAGGTATAACCTTCAAGGCAGTAACAGGGCAAAGGGAAGAGCCACACACAACCCAATACCACTCAACTCTTCCACAAAAGAGGAAACTTTCCCAAAGTCCCTAAGTAGATCCTACCTGTGTCACTGGTCAGAAATAACTATCTGGATCTATAATGGTAGGCACAAAAAGAGGTTGACAGGAACTGTTGGATTTGCCAAACAATAGAGTGTCTCAAAATGAAGCAATAAATATTCTTATTGCTTACATTGGGTTTTCTGTTACTTAAAGCTAAAAACATGGTGATTTAGCTTTAACTATTACTATTTGATCTGGCTCCTATACTATTCTTTTATTATTCTATTTGGAACATTCTGTCCAATATGGTGGCCACTAGACACATGAAGATATTGAAATTTTAATTTAAATTAACCAAAATACAATTAAACTTCTGCTTCCCAGTCACTCTATTCATGTCTCAAGTGCTCCATGGCAATGTGTGGCTGGCTCCTGGTTACCATATCTGACAGTACAGAGCTAGAGTACCTCCATCATTGCAGAAAGTTCTATTGGAGAATGTGGTTCTGGATAGAATAGTAATCCAGGTGCAACATCTAAAATGTTATTTTTCTATTCAGTGGAAAATTTAGCTTCCAATTCCTTGTGTGTGAGCATGATGGATAAATGAAGGCTATTTCCCAGAATTTCAGTGTGCAGGGTATTTCCATGCTCTTTGCACTATCCTATTGCCATCTTTGAGCTTCATGAATTCTTTCTATGATGCACAACACTCAACATATAAAGATGAATAATACCTGTAATTATGAACTAAGTTCTCTTGAAATTATTTCTGTACCATATTTTGGCACAGAATGTGGGATCACAGGTTGTATTGAGTAAACTCAATTCATATCTCCTCCAAGCATCCCCTATTTACTGCCCACAGTATTACAATTAGAAACTCGTTAACTGCTCCATAGCATCCCCATAAATATGAAATTTTAAGTTTCCTTACTACTTGTCCCCTTAAAAAAAAATGGAGTGACAACCTGCAAAACCAAGGTGAGACCCAATAATGCTGCTGTTAACCTTGCAAAGCAAGTGTAAAGAAAATTTCCTGACTTCATGAAACAACTTGTTTTGTTTAAAAGGGAGAAGGAAAAAAGCCTTTTATTCCACTGGTTTGATCCCTATTTGATTAGCTGTTCAGAATTTTCAATATAGCCAACTTTAAAGTCCTAAATTTCCCCTGATATTCATTTTAGGACCTGACTCACCTCAGACTGACTCACTCTTGTCCCTCGACTAAACAGTACTTCAAAACATGTTTTTCATTAAATTTTAGATTACAAATGGAACAGTTTGCTATGTGAGAAAAGCAGAAGCAGGACTCCTAGGGAGGTTAATTATATTGACACTGCTTTATGATTTGAGGTTTGCAGGCTTAAATTATCAGAGGACTAAAATAACCTGAGAATATAAACTACAGATTTTCAAAGAAAAACTAGAGTAACTAAAAAATTTTTAATTTAAAAAATGAACATATGTAAATCTTATAGGAGCATTTTTTAAAATCTCTATATAAAGTATATATGAAGAGATTTAAGTCTGCAAGATTTATTTGAGGAAAAAACAAAATTCACTCAAACACATAGTATTGAATTTTAAAAATACTCCACGTTTCTGCTTGGGCAAATTCGTTATCACAAAATGTCAAATCTTTCCATATCAATGACTATATATTTTCAACAAAAATTTAATTTTATAAAAAATGTTTAAAAAAATTAATAGAAGAACTATCAAGTTCATTCAAAGGAATATACATACCAAAATAGCCAGTAGAATTTAATTAAAACAGAAGTATCAAAAGAGAATCTTCTCTAACATTTTAAAATATATTTATGATTTATCTAATTTTACAATGTAGTACTCACATATGAAAGTAAACACACCAATGTAATAAAACAGAAAAATAGGAAATAAATATATATTATAAAAGAATTCCATATGTGATAAAGGTTGCTTTTGAAATAAACTGGAAAAGAATAAATCAATCAGCACAACTGGCTAAATGTCTGGAAAAGAGGTTAAATTTCTACTTCACACCATATGGTAAACTAAGTGATGGACCCTCCAAAGATGTCCATACCCTGATCACCAGTACTTGTGGATACATGGCATTATATGGCAAAGGGAGTTTGTAGATATAATTGGGATTATACACCTTAAGACAGGGATGTTATCCTGGATTATATGAATGAGCTCAATCTAAATCACATGAATCCTTAAACACAAAGAACTCTCTGTGGCTAGAACCAGAAAGATACAGGGGAAGATGAAGGCAGGACAGAGGTAGCAGACCAAGCTTCACAAAGGACTAGGTTGATCACTGTAGGCCTTGAAGGTAAAGGAACTTAGGTGGCCCTAAAACACCAAAGGGCTCCCAGCTGACATTCAGTAAGGATATAGGACTCCTCACACCTATAGCTACAAGGAACTAGATCCTGCCACGAATGAGTTTGGTTGAGGATTCTTTACAGACTCTCCTAAAGAGAGCCCAGCAGCCAACATCCCAATTTTAGCTTTGTGAAACAAACCAAGCTAACCCAGATTTGTGTCCTACAAACAATGAGACGATAAGTTTGTGTTGTTTTAAACTACTGTTTGTAGTCATTTTATATGGCAGCAATAGAAAATACACATCAAATGCCAAAATTAGTTCCAAATGAATAAAAAAAAAGTGAATGTAAAAAAAATAGCATAGCAATAAAAAAGAACAAACTGCTAATGCACATAGCAGTATAAAGAATCTCAAAAATTATTAGACTGAACACAAGAAGTCAGACTCAAAATAGCAAATGTTGTGTGATTCCATTTAGATGAAGTTCTAGGACAAGCAAATCTAAACAATAAGAAGAGTGGTTGTCGGGGCTGGGGTTGTGGCTCAGTGGAAGAGCACTTGCCTAGCGTGTGTAAGGCACTGAGTTCAATTCTCCGCACCACATAAAAATAAATAAATACAGATATTTAAAAAAGAAAGAGTGAAAACTGGTTGCCTAGGGAGACAGGTATACTGACTAGAAAGAGATATGGATGAGCATTCTGGCAGAGTGGAATTGTTCTTTATTTTGATCAGGGTGGTTGGTCACATAGGTGTATGTATACATTTGCTGTGCTTATTCATTGACTAAGGGCACTTAAAATCTATTTTATTGCATATAAATATCCCATTTTTTAAAGTACTGAGAAAAAGAAATGAAAAGCACTAGAAGAAAATGTAGGTACAAATTTTAGATCATCTTTAGTCAATTGAAGAAGAAATATGCCCAATATCTAAAAAAGTGATGTTTACATCACTTTGATCTGGACTTAACTTTAATGCCCATCAACATGGAATTGGTTGGGGGTGGTTGTTTGTTGTTTTGTTTTGCAGTACTAGGAATTAAACTCAGGGCACTCTACCACTGAGCTACATACCTAGTCCTTTTCCTTTTTTTATTTTGAAACAAAATTGTGCTAAGCTGCCTAGGCTGGCCTTGAATTTGCAATCCCCCTGCCTCAACCTCCTAAGTCCTTGGAATTACAGGTGTGTGCCAACACATCAGCCAAGAATTGATTTCACAGAATCTTACAACAGGATTGACTAAGGGCACTTAAAATCTATTTTATTGCATATAAATACAACATATTTTTTAAAGAGCCAGGTGCGGTGCCACACGCCTGTAATCCCAGCGCCTTAGGAGGCTGAGGCAGGAGGACCCTGAGTTCAAAGCCAGCCTCAACCACTTAGTGAGGCTCTAAGCAACTCAGTGGGACCCTGTCTCTAAATAAAATACAAAAAAGGATGTGGTTAAACCCCTCTGGGCTTAATCCCCGGTACCAAAAAAAAAGAACAAAAAGATGTACCAATCTGGGATCCAAAATATATTTCAAAAAAGAGATACAGAAAAGAGATATAGAACATTGTGTCTTCTACACTACCTTTTGTGTAAAAAATAAATAAATAAATGAGGAGCTGAATAAGAATATTTATTTGCATTTGCTTACAAATGCATAAAGAAATTCTGGAAGGAACTTCTAGAAATTAAACTATCTTTATTGGAAGCAGGGCAGAGGGTGGAAAAGGGAAGATTTTTCTTCATAACCTTTTTATATTTTAGATACCTGAATGACATAAATTATAACAATTTTTAATGTAGTGGGGGGGGGAAGTAGGTAATCTTCAATTTTGAGAAGTCCACTCTACTGATACTAAAAGTAGAAACCATAAAGAAAAGTGAAATATATGAATCCATGAAAACTACAATGTATAGGAATCTATAGGAATACATTAAAAGGACCTGAAAAAGTTTAATAGTACCCTAAATCAACAAAATTGTGAATAGAGCACTCTCATGTACTGCTGATGGCAGAATGAAGTGGTATATGTTAAATGCACAAACTTGTAACATAGCTATTTAGCTGCTGGGAATTTATTCTACAACCACATTTTATTCAAGGATATAAGGAGGTTCACTGCCTCATTCTCTGTAAAAGCAAAATAATACAAATCAGAAAGTCCAACAACTGGAGAAGTTTAGATAAAGTGTGATACAGCTTACAACAGAACATTGTACAGTTGTTTAAAACTATAAGGTAGATCTAGATAAAAAGGAAAGGATTCAAAATATGCAATTAAAGTGAATAAATCAAAATGGAGAGCAATTTATAAAGCAACTTGGAGAACAACTTGGAGAGCTTTAAGGATGTATATGAATGTGTGCATGTATGTGTACACTTGATCTATTGAGAGAAATTCTGGAAGGGCACTTAGGAAACTAGTGAGAGTGGTGATCTTTAGGGAATAGATCTAGGAGTTGGCAGAATAATCCTGAACTATGAAAGAATAAATTTCTGTTAAGTCACCCAGTTTGTGGTGATTCTTTATTGCCACCCTAGGAAACTAATAAAATACCTCATTGAATCATATAAATAGAAAGAATTTAATAAATTGAGATATTTGAATTACAATTTCTAGAGCAAGTAATCCAAGACTTGGAGACTCTTAGGACCAAAGTCAGATGACACAGTAAAGAACACCAAAGGTGAAATTCGGGCTCACTCCCCTCAGCTCCCTGCCCCCATCACCTCTGGGTAGGCAGGAAAGCCAAGACTAGAATGCAAGTCTTACCTTTGGTCCATGACAGCTCAGGCTAATGTCCAAGAGGCATTGGGGATCCCTGCCCATTATTGAGTATAATTCCTGCAATATTTACAGAACCTTTATTTTGTTTGCCCAACAAAGAAAAAACCTTTAGTGAAAACAATGCCCTAGTATTTTTTAAAGGGGTTACCTGAAATTACCAGTCAGGTAAGCAGCTATAGCAAAGAAAATCTGTGAATCTCAAGGCCTTGACCATTTCCCAAGGCAGATGAGGCTGATGATGAGCGTAGGAGAGGTCAGCACTAGGATATTTGAAAATGGCCCCAAATCTTTTCCTACTAAATTGTTCCTTTGGGAAGAAAAGCATCTGTTTACAGGACCTAAGAAACACTTTCCAGCTAGAGGACAGTGTCATCATAGTAGGCAGCTCTGGTTTGGCTGCTCACCTCAATGCAAAGGCCTTCTCAGGGGAGAGCTAAGGTGCACAGACACAAGCCCCAGGGCCTTATGCTCTTCATGTGCCAAATATAACAGGTCAGAGCCCTTCTCTGGGAGTTTCTGAACTGGAACTTTGGGAAGAATCCTCTGGAGATGGAAGCTGGGGTAGGAGGCTCCAGAGGGGATCAGCCTTACTTTCCACTGAGAAGTCAATCTTCAGTAAGAGAACATGATACCTATACCCAGAGAGAAGCAGAAAAAGGGGCATTTGCAGGCCCCAGAATAGCTATCTCTGAATTTGGTTCAACACACTCTCCAGAAATATCTTCCTCACCATCCTGTGTTAATGTAGTACTGGCCTTTTCATTGCTCTCCCTGTTCTAGTCTCACTCAGCTCCAGCTCATCCTCCTCAACACCATCAGTGAGTCAGTTCCCAAGTCCATCAGATCATGTGCTGTGTCCAGGATGAAAAACCCTCCAATATCACCTAGGGCCTCACCCTACCTGCCTCCATCCACATCAGCTCTTCCCCAGGGAACTTTCAGATTTTCCGGGCCATTCTCTGGCCACAGTAACTGCTGCTGCTCTGAACACCTCTGTGTGAACTCTTTACTCACCTTTTTGGAAATATATTTCCGACAACAGCATCTATGTTTTAGGTACTGTGCTAAGTCTCAGGAACTCTGTGCTATACATTTATTTATTTAAATGTTTTCACTAGCAGCCTACTCTCGTAAGGCAGAAACTAAGTCTTTTGTTAATCATTATTTCTGCAACCCAAGGGCTCAGGATTGTTGAATAAATAAATAATTTCCTGGCTGCTTCTTTATCAGAGACAGATGATTAGCTTAGTGGAAAAGGAAGAAAGTTGAAGGGACAGTTATTTTGGACTAAATGATTTCACTAATAGTGCTAGATTTCTTGCCATTTCTTGGAAAGCCAAGAAATGTTGAACTGCCAGCTGTTCCCTTGGATAAAGATGCCAAATCAAAGCCAACCACACAAAATACAAACCAGAAATAACCAGATTAAGTCCAACTAAAATAAAATCACCAAAGCTGTTGGCTAATAGGGGAGAAAAGGAGAAAGACACCTACAAATTTAAAAATATTCACTCAGAATTTAATGGTCAGCATCCAAGGCCACATATCTGCATGTGCAATTATAGTCCTGGAGATTCAAAACTGTTAAAGAATAATCCCATAGATCAGCAGTTCCTAAATTTTTGGAACTGACAAACAATAACATTTGCACACACCAAAAGAAACTGAAGGGGACCTAAATTAGAGTTTCCAACTCATTATTTTTCCAAGTAAGAACATTTTCCAAAAAAATGAGTACCATCTACCATCCCCACAATTTCACCCCCCCCCCAAAAAAAAGAAATACTGTAACTCCAAAGAAAGAAGAAGAATGTAAACTCTGCCTAAAGACAGTCATCCTCAAGGAAAAACAAGCTAAAAGCCTTACATCAAATTTTAATCTTAGATAGTATGCAGATGATTTGGGCCCTGACAGACATTTCAAGTCCTAAAAACCAAGTCAGACCCGTGGAAAATGATCAAGAAATAACACTAAAAGGCAAAGATAGATCAATTTCTACTACTGGTGCATTAAACCTCCAAAGAAGGAGCCATATGAATACCTCCCTCTCAGTTTGTGGCAGTAGTAGACCCACAATACCTCCTCAGAGGCCACAGACTGCTGTTTTCCCTATTGCTGTTTGAATGAGAGTAATTCAAGGCAGTTGCATGGGAACAGGTAAAATCTTTTGTGTACTTACCATATGACAGGCCCTGTGACAAACCCTTCTAGGCATTTTCTCCCTGAATACTTCTAACAACATTCAATAAAAGAGGGGTACAATTAGCCCAATTTTAAAAATCCAAAATACCCACACAAGTGAATGGAGTTCTCTAAAAAGATTCAAACCCAAGTCTAAAACCAAAAACTGTGTTCACAATCCCTGAGAGAGATGAAGTACACAAAAGGTGAGGATGACTGGGAAAAAGTAGAAGATAAGCTTTAAAATCAAACTCCTGAAAAAGCCAATCTGAAGAACCACTGAGAGGTTAACATTGAACATTCTACCTCAAAACAAATGAAGAGGTTAAGTATCCACCAGCCATAGTTTCCAGCCATTTATTTAAAAATCTTGATTCAGGTATTTGTGCTAAATCCAGTTTGCTATTCCCCTCATTTAGGCTTCTGCTCTCCCTTAGAAAGCACCTGGAAGCTATACTTGTGAAGTTGGGAAGCCAAAAAAAAGGCACACAGCATTCCTGTGACAGGTCTTGAACAAAGGTGCTTTCTCATTCAAAGGAGATCCTGAGTTATGAATAATAGCAGTCCAGTCATTCCCTCCTCCAGATCCCTCCCCTAGTCTCTCTGTAACACAGTCATGCACCCCATAACAATGTTTTGGTTAAGAACAGACTGCAGATATGAGGGTGATCCCGTTAAACTACATCATTCAGTGACCTCCCAGCCCTCCCAGTGTGTGTACATACACTCTATGATGTTCACACAATAATGAAGTAACCTAAGGATGCATTTCTCAAAAGTTCTTTAATGAAAACGTGTGTGTTGACAATTTCCTGAAAAACAGGGCCTTGATTTGGCCTTGAAAAATGTGTAGACTTTGGCCAGGTTGATTCATCCACACTCCCACCCTCCAGAGTTAACCTTATAAATAAAACACAGACACAGACACACACGTGTGTGTGCGCGCGCGCGCACACACACACACACACACACACACTCCATGGCTTCTAACCTCGTTTAGAATAATGCCCAAATAGCTCAGATTTCCATACACAACACTTACCTTACCTTCCCAACATTCTCCAACACTATTCTTGCTGTGTTATATTCATATGACTCCAAATTCACCCGGCTCCCTCCAACTTAAAGGTCTTTGCAATGCAATGTAATAGGGCTGGGGCTAGCACCAGAGGATGACATAAGAACTCAGTATCCTCCTCACAGAACAAAAAGCCAAGAAACCTGAGTTCAAGTCCCACTTTCACCTCTTTCAGGCCTGATGTCAGGCAGCAAAATTCACTTAACTCCAGGCCTCAGTTTTATTTACTAGAAACAGAAACAGTATTGCCTTACATGACTTGGACCTGGAATCTACATTTTCTCAGTCAATCAATAAATGTTAATTGATTGTCTACTGTGTTCTAGGCACTCTGCTGGGTGCTTGGAATGTGTGAATAAGACTGACAGAAAACCACTACTCCCCTCATGAAGCTCATATTCTGTGTAGGTAGAGATGTAAAATGAGGATTACTCACAATACTTCTATGGAAATTAAATAATATATGAAGTACATTTTATATAGAGCCTGGTACAGGATAAACTATTATGATTACATTGGTATTTGGAATATAATTTCTTTTTTGTAAAATGTTCTCTCTCTCTCTCTCTCTCTCTCTCTCTCTCTCTCTCTCTCTCTCTCTCTCGACCTCATTCCACCTGCTTGAAGTTCTCTTCATCTTGTTTAGGTACAGCTCTAAATTGACCTCCCATACTTCCTCCTGAGATGCATTCAGGACCTAGAAACCCCAAGCGCTTGCCTACATTTTCACTAACCCATTCTCACAGGTCTTCCTGACATTAACTCTGTTTCATCATCATTAGCAGGTCTGTTTTATGTTTATACCCTTCTTTAGCGTCATACAATGCCCTCAAATATATCTAAGGAGCAAAATTGACCTGAAAAATGAAAAGCAAAAAAAGAGGTGAGAATAGATAAGGAGAAAGAGCACATCAGAAATTCTGGAGGCTAGCTCATGAGTATCCTTAGTATCTGAATAGAGTGTTCAGGACTGAATGAGATGACCCCTAGAAGTCACCAAGTTTGGAGGCTCCCAGGTACAGTAGACTCTGATAAAGAATGACATGGCCCAGGCTCAACCAAATGAGATTGCCCAGGAAGCCACAGCTGGACATGAAAGATAAGTCCATCCCAGTTCAAGGCTGCTATCTAAGCATTCTTGTCACAATGAATCAAGATTGACCAGGATGAGCTGGGCACAGTGATGCTTATCTGTAATCCCAGCTTCTCAGTAAACTGAGGCAGGAGGATCACAAGTTCAAGGTCAGCCTGAACAATTTAGAAACACTGTCTCAAAATAAAAAAATTTAAAAGGGGTCTGGGGATGTAGCTCAGTGGTAGAGCACTTGTCTAGCATGCGTAAGATCCTACCGTTCAATCATTTGTACTGAAAAAAAAAAAGCCCAGTATGGGTGCTATAATTATTCATATTTTCTACACTGGCCTTGTCTCCTCTAAAATATCATCACTGTTTTTCCAGGGCTAGCAACCCTGACCCTTTTCAAGTGTTATCCCATTGATAGAAAGACCCAGTGCTTAGAAAATAAAAACATTTGGGCTGGGAATGTAACTCAAAGGAAAATGCTTACCTACCATGCACAAGGCCCTAGGTTCAAACCCCAGCACAGAAAAATTAACTAAATAAAACATCCCAATCCAAATAATATCACTAGAACTTTGAAGACAGATAAAGCTAAATTTAAATTTGGCTTGGTTCCAAAAGACATACAGCTCACCAGGTTCATGGGCGCTTAGACAGGCATGCTATGGTGACTGCAGCATGGGCATTAAGAGTCAACATCCAGGCAATAAATGGAATTGATTCAGGTTAACTGAGTCCAGAGTATCATTCACTTACCCAATTCATTCACTCTTCCATATTTTCATATTTTATTTCCAAAGAAATAAGGCAATTTGCTTATACAACCTGAGACCAAGAAAAATGTCTGGTCGGGAAGAATGAACAACCAAAAAAGAAAACCATACTGCTGTTGGTTTCAACACTATGACATTTTTGAGTTCCCAAAATGACTTTTATCTGCTTTAATGCTTTTTTTAAAAAAACGTTAAATTCATCCTACCACTTTCCCCCAGCACAGAACTTTGCTGTAACTAAGTGTCATCTTTGCTAAGATGAAAGTTCATTTTCCCCAAACTCCTCTTCCTTGAAAAGATTTCTTGTAATGAAGTTTGGCCTTGAAAACCTCAGCCTGCACTCCAAGGAAACTTGCTCCAAAACCAGTGAGCTGCAGTCATTCTGAGGGCAAAGCTCTGACTTGTCAGCTTCACTTGCCCATCTGGAAAAGCAAAGGAGGGTTCATTCCTCAAGGTCATTAAAAACAATGGCCAGATGCCCACACTCCAACCTCCACTTCAGTTCTCAAAAATGTCGCAGACATGGGACCTGTAGACTCTTCTTTGCTGCTAAAAGAATCTTCATTCCAAAAAGCAAAGATAAAATAAGAGGGTATACACCACAGAATGGGCCTTTGGTAGCAACCACAGAAAAACAGTACCAAGTTGTAAAGGAAAGTTTAAAAATGCCAGAGGACAAATTCTGTATTTGTCATGGGCAGGGAAGTCAAGAAAGCAGACGTCTAATACCATATCCACTACTCTAGCAGCTAATGACTAACAAGCCATGGTCTTCCTGGGGTGCAAATGCTTCCTCTATGAAATAATTAAGGCTCAGTTCTTGACACTGCAGCTGTGAAATTCTAAGGAAAGACTTAAAGAATCCCCTTTGAAAGCTGTAGGTCCAAAGTCTACTGCAGTCTTGAAGCACTCTCCTTTCTTCTTCTTTCCAAAATATGACAAAAAAAAAAAAAAGGAATCATTATGCACCCACCTTCCCAGCACTCTCACAATGCCCCACTGGGCTCCCTGTGAATAGACAGCCAGAACCAGAGTAACCAAAAGCATCTGTAGCTCTGCAGTTGTCACCTAAAACTGGTTAGTCAGTCATAAAATCAAGTTAATGAATTATGATTAGCTTTTTAAAATACATTATGTCCAACAAAATAGAATTAGTGTGTCTCACCTTGTAGAAAACAAGGGTCGACCAAAAGAAGCTCTTCATGCAGTTTTATAAACCTCTATGTACATGGGTGTGAGAATCTCTATTGCGGGTCTTGATCCAAAAAAAAAAAAAAAACAGACTGAAAACCCTCAGTAGCAGGGAGATTCTACTCTGGGAGCACTTGCCACATACACCCATCCCACCTTTATCCCCTGTAGAGGATGCAAAAGCCTGCAAAGGGTATTTCGGACCCAAGAACCCATCCTATAATCCTACAAAACAGACTTAACTAAACACAATTGAAACAAACTTCTGACACCCGCCACCAAACCCGCCCCCTAATATGATACTTTCTAGAAAGCACCAAAGATGTTCAACAAAAGACACCATCAGAGTAACAGCCTTGCCTCAAAAAGATGCCTGGCACAAGAAGGCTCAGCATTAGGCAGCAGGAGAGAACATCAGTACTTGGGTCCAAGCTTGCCCGCTGCACAGCAACTGGGCCAACAGCAACTGGGCTGGGGGCAGATAGGAACACTGGAGACCTCAGAACCCCCTTTTTCTTTCTCTTCGATTTTTTTTTTTCAAGTTGCACACCTCCCTAAAAAATTACCCTAGGAAACACCAAAGCTTGCATCAGGCCAGAAACGCCCCCAAGTTGAAGAAATGGTGGCCAGCACAGCAAGCCCATCTCAGTGGGGCTGAGGGCTCCCTGCTGGCATGAGCGCGGGACTAGGGTTGGGGAAGTGAGCAGAGCAGAGAGCTCTTCCAAAGCAACAGGGTCCGAGCACACGCTGGGAAAGTCTCGGAAGCAGAAGCTTGGGCTTCTGAGGACTCTGGTGCGCTGTCTTGGGGCCCCGGCTGCCACCCGTTACTCGGCCAGGGGAGGAAGGTGGGCCACGCGGCCCCATTCAGGCAAGCCCATCCGGATGGGCAGGGAAGGAGGCCTCCTCCTGCCGGGAAGAGGCCAGCGCTCTCTAAGTTCCCCGCGAATCCCGCCCTTCCAGCCTGGCGCCGTTCCATGCCCCGCCGAACCCCGCGCCCGAGAGCCAGCCTTCCCCAGTGCGTGCCCCGGGGGTGCGTCCGCGGGGACTACGCCAGCGGGCCGGGATCCCTGAGGAGGGGAAGTGGACCGAGGGCGGCAGGTTCGAGGTCCCGGTGGGATCCAGGCAGGCCGCGCGCCGCCGCAGTCCTGTCGCAGCGCGTGCCCTAGTCCCCCGGGGTGGAAGGCCGGAGCCGCCCCCACGCCCGCCCACGCGCGACAGGCCCAGGTCAGTGTCTGGACCGCTGCGGCCTCCCGGGGATGGCTCGCCAGGCCTGCTGCGCCGCCGCCTCGGGGGTCGCCGGCCCCCCGCGCGGCCGTTTCCCGCCAGGCAGGGGCGCGGGCCCAGAAGGCCAGAGGCGCCCCGCGCTCCCAGCGCCACTACGCACCTAGCTGCCCGCGGGTCCCACATGGCTGGGGCCGGAGGGACCGCGCCAGGACCGCCGCCGCCTCGGGAGCCGCTGCCCGGGGGGCGCGCGCGGCGGGCGGTGCGGAAGCCCGCAAGCTCCGGGCGCCGTAGCGCGGGGCAGGGGCGGCGCGGGGCAGCGGCCGCCCGCGGGGGCCCCTGCTCCCTGCGGCTCGGTTCCCCCGCCGTGTTGAACAGAGCGGGGGCGCCGGGACCCCGGCGCCCGGGCGGAATGCAGCCGCAGACCAGACCGAGGCCAAGTTTCCACGTAGTTGCGAGAGCCCGAAAACTGTCACGTGCACGTCGCCGCTGGGTGGGAGGGGGTGTTTGTCATCGTGTTCAAAAGGGGCGTTTCGGTGTCTCACATCATGCATGTGAGGGCTCCAATGGGGTGGCTCTCGGCCGCCTTTGAAAAACGAGTGCTTCGCGCCCGTTGCCTCGAGGGACGGGGCGCACACTCCTGCCCCAGCCTTGGCCGTCAGCCAACTCGCTCCTCTCAGTGGTCGGGAGGCCCAGCGTGGTCGCTAACGGCCTCTGTGGCGTCCCTCCTTCCCTCGGTCTCCCTCCAGCCCTAAGCGGCCCAGGCGCCCACTTCCGGCCACCTCGGCCATGGACGAACGCTGATACTCACTGTGTGCTCGCCCCTCCACTCTGGGGGCGCTGGGGGTTCTGGAGTGGGGCGGGCAGCGGGGCCCCGGGCTTCTTAACGCTCACGGCAGTGTTCATGTCGAGTCCACCGCTCCCCGCCGGCCGCAACAGGCAAGGAACCCAGCGAGGTCTTGGTCTACTTCTCCTACCTCCTGGAAAGACAATGAAGACCCAAAGAGTTGGGGGACAGTTAGGGCCACCCCAGGCTGTCACATCCCCCAACGGTTCTGGGCAACACACCTACTTCCACCCTCCACTCGGTTGGGCCTTTCACAGCTTCTCTGGGACCGGGATCCCACCCAACCAGAGAGAGAAGCTCTCTGCCCTGGGCGAGGCCGCGGCCTACACCGCCTCCTGGTGGCCCTCACGTCCTTCTGGGGAGCCAGGCGCCCCTCTTGGGGGAGGAAGAGACCATGGAGCTTCCGCCAGAGGAGCGGTGTTGTTTTTAAAAAGAGGCAGAGAGGCCTTCCTAACGCAGCGACGCGCCTGAGACACCCACCCCACGTGCGTTCCTGTGAGTCTAGACGTGGTCTCCCGGTCTCATCTAGTGGTCTCCTTGATTCTAGAATCTACCGCCTCCCATGTCGCCTGTGCATTCACCTTCCTCAAATACATTGCATCACTTCCCGTCCAAAGGCCTCCAGCGGCACCCGGTTGCCAGCTAGAGACTCCATGAGTAACCCAGCAATTGAGACTCAAGTTTCATCCTACCCTTCCCACCGACCTCCTTGTAGGAACACGAAATTCCCATGGTTCCGAATCTTCGGGAACTTTTTAAAAAATCTTGATATCGGAGTCCTACTCCCAAGCAGTCTGATTTAATTGGTAGGGGGTATGTCAGGGGCAGCCGGGTTTTCAAAGCTGCCCAGGTGATTATGACAGGTAGCAAGGCTTGGGAACCACTGCCAACTTCCAAATGGTCCAGGCTGCTGGCTATTTACCAGACGTCGATGGTCCTTCAACTTGCAGGGGTCTTTACGTGCCCTTCTTGGGATCCATGGCCCAACATCGCCCAATTCTGTTAGTATTATGGTTTGGATGTGAGGTGCACCACCACCCACCACCCATCACCAAAAAAAAAAAAAAAAAAATCATGTTAGACAATTCTGGAATGTTCACGGGTGAAACGACTAGATGATGAGAGCTGTCGCCTCTCCAGTGGATTCATTCATTTGATGGATTAAGAATTAGCACGGATTACTGGGTGGTGGCTGGACGCAGGTGGGGCATGGCTGAAGGATGTAGGTGGCTGGGGGCTGCCTCTGGGGTTCCTTTCTCTTGTCCCTCAGCTCTCGCTCACTCTGTTTCCAGGCTGCGGTGAGCCCAACTGCGTGCCTCCACCACGTTCTTCCGCCATGTTTCTCCTCACCTGGGTCCAGAGCAGTGGAGTCCCCGCACCGTGGACTGAAACCGCAAGCCCCAAATAAACTTTTCCTCCTCAAAGTTGTTCTTGTCTGCTATTTTGATCACAGCGAGGAAAGGCTGGCTGACATGGAGAGGACCCACGCCCCCTCGCTTAGTACTGCCATTTCCCTGGCAGCTGCCTTGAGTCTCCACATCCAGAAGGCCTAGCCAGCCTCTGACGTCAGGGGGGCAAGGCGAGGAGGGATTGGCGAGTGAGCCGTGGTGAAGAAGTGCCACTACCCTGGCTGGGGCTTTTTAAGCATCTCAGGAGCTTGTCACACTTTCCCTTCTCGTGTCTTTCACCACTGTCCTCGAAACAGTCGTATCGGGGTGCTGAGTTTTGTTTTGTTTCACGAGGTCACAAATGGAACCCAGGACCTTGCATTTATTAGGCCTGCGCTCAACCACTGAGCCATCACCCCTGTTGGCTGTGCCTTCCTTTTAAATTTGTTCATTCTTCTTCTTTTATTTTTTCATTTTTATCACAATTATACATCGGTACAGTTAACAGAGCAGTGCCCTCGCTCCCACCTGACTCTCCCAGAAGCAGTCACTTTTATGTCTTTGAGCTGATTATTTTAAAAATCAGGTTTGCTTACTATTTGTTGTTGGAAGCCTTTCTCCCCGTGTTATACATCAAGTAAATTTTTTGAGATTGTTTTCCTATATGAAAACCTCCACCCTTAGTTCATAACCCGCTTGAATCAAACTGTGAAATATGATGTATTAAGAACTGTGTAATGTTTTGAACGACCAACAATAAAAATATATATATATATATATATATATATTTTATTTAGAGATAGGGCATCTTTCTAAATTGCTGAGGCTGCCTATGAACTCTCCATCCTCCTGTCTCAGCCTCCTGAGCTACTGGGATTGCAGGCATGTGCCACCATGCCTAGCTGAAACTGTGAGACTAAATGAATCTTTCCTCCCAGGCATGGTGGTGCATGCCTGTAATCCCAGCATCTGGGAAACTGAGGGAGGAGGATCAAGGGTTCAAAGCCAGCCTCAGCAACTAAGTGAAGACCTAAACAACTCAGCAAGACCCTGTCTCCCAAAAAAAGACTGGAGATGCTCAGTAGTTAAGAGCCCTTGGATTCAATCCCCAGTACAAATAAATAAATGAATAAAAAAAAAACCCTCCACCCTTGATATATTAGTTTGTCTAGGTATGAAGTTCTAGGATGGAAATCATTTTCCTTCAGAATTTTGAAGCTCTTGATCCAGTGAGCTCTAAATTCCAGGACTGTTGTTGAGAATTCCAAATACATTCCATCACCAGTCTTCATTGGACCTCTTTTTGTTTTAATCTTTCAAAGACGGAAGAATCTTCTTTTTCTCCTCAATGTTTTGAAATGACAAATGATGTGCTTGGATATTGGTATATTTGTGCATTCTACTTGGTACCCGGTGGGTTCTTTGTCTTTATCACTCAAGCTCTTCAATCTGGGAAATATGATCTTAAACTATTTTGTTAATTGGTTTTTTCTCCTTTATTTTTCTTGTTTTCTTTTTTTGAAATATTATTTAGATATGAGGCTTCCAATATTGGTCTCTGTGATAGTGTCCCTTAATTTTCAAATCAATGCTAGTTTCCATATTTTTAAAAAGTTTTATTTGAATTAGTTTCTGGGAAATTTCCTCAATTTTATATTACAAGTCTTTTTTTATATCAAACTTTTACTTTTTCCAAGAATTCTTTTTGAATTCTTCCTTTTTTGGAGTATCCCATTTTCTTTTTTATGATTATGCACATAATCCCTGCAACTCTTAATGGTGGATTTTTTGGTTTTGCCTGCTGCAAAGGCTTTATGCTTCAGGATCCTTTTACTGTTTATGTTTTTGTTTTGTTTCCCTTGTTAAAGATTTTCTTCAGATGCTTTTCTGCTTATGAGTAAGACTATAGAGTGGGCCGGGGCTGTATCTCAGTGGCAGAGCGCTTGCCTTGCATTTATGAGGCACTGGGTTTGATCCTTTAACACCACATTAAAAAAATAAACAAATAAAATAAAGGCATGCTGTCCAACTACAAAAAATAAAAATTAAAAAAGACTAGGGAGTAAGATATCCATCTGTAGAGAACAGATTGAATAAACTGTGGCATCCACACATTGGGAAATTATACAGCTATAGAAAGAAATAGGAAGTATCTCTACATAACACTATGGACTGATGGCCAGGAAATATTAAATGGGAGAAATCTAAGTGGGAATTGTGTTTATATTACTCTGCTTTTAGGGTAATACAAAGAGGTAAATAGTTTTATGTATTTATTTCTATTTTCAAAAAGACTGAATGGAAAGAAAACCAAATAACATACATGGCTACTTATAAGGAGAAACAGGGTAAAGAAGACAGTGGGAAGCTAGGTTTCTTTAAATATGCCTTGTTTTGTAGTTTTAGTATATCAAGTGGATAGCATATCTCCACAAAAATTCTTTTATGTAACTTTAAAACACAGTATTTTGAATAATGGAATTTACCATAAGGAATACAAATTTAAGCAAACCAACAAAAAGATCTTGAACTCAATAGTTATTGTTACTAAGTAATTTTGGCATGTTATTTTAAAACATTTATTTATGTGTAAATTATTTTTATGTGTAAACTAGAATAAGAAAAAAAAGAAATACAAATATAAATCAAAGATGGTAAAAATTTTTCTGAATTCTGAAAACTGAATTGGAACTATCAATAGAACTCATTACTTTCTAGTTCTATTTGTTCTCTCCAACTTGGATGTGACATACTATTTCTAGGTTTGATAATAAAGTGCACCCCTGGTACCCAGGAGGTAATCTCCAAACATTTTTCCTCTCTACAAGAAACCAGGACTCTGTAAAGAAAATCACTGGTTCCAAATCTGAGGCAGAAATGTACAAGTTGCTGGAATATTTAGTTTTTCCAGAAAACAAAGAAGTCACCAAAGACTAATAGGGTTGTGTAAAAGGATCCTACAACCAACTGAAAAGGACTTCCACTACTCAAAAGATGGAAAAACAAAGTTGAAGGTGGATCTCCTTAAAATCAAAGAGATTAGAAGAGGAAAGGGACCAAGGAGTGGGAGGCAGGGAGGGAGAGGGGAAGTGCTAGGGAGTGATATTGGCCAAAGTATAGTGTTATATTGTGTGCATGAAAGAATATGTAACAACAAATCCCACCAATATGTTTAACTATTATGCAGTAATTAAAAATGTGGGAAAAAAATGAAGAAGAAGAAGAAGAGGAGGAGGAGGAGGAGGAGAGGAAGAAGAGGAGGAAGAAGAAGAAGAAGAAGAAGAAGAGGAGGAGGAGGAGAAAGGAGGAGGAGGAGGAGAAGGAGGAAGGAGGAGGAGGAGGAGGAAGAAGGAGGAGGAGGAGAAGGAGGAAGGAGGAGGAGGAAGGAGGAGGAGGAGGAGGAAGGAGGAGGAGGAGGAGGAGGGAGAAGGAGGAAGAAGAAAGGGGAAGGGGAAGGGGAAGGGGACAGGATGGGCATGGTAGCACATACCTGCCTGCAGTCCCAGATACTCAGAAGGCTGAGGCAGGAGGATCATTTGAGCTCATGAGTTCAAGATCCACCTGAGCAACATAGTAAGACCCTCATCTCAAAAATAAATAAAATAAAGGACATGTTATTGTATCACAAATTTAGTTTTAAAAAGAGTTTGAGAATTATGGTTCAATATAAATAGTTTTCTCTGCAATCATTTCCATTTTATTTTATGCATTTAAAAATATCCTGCGCAGGGGTCTGTCAGATTGCTAAAGGGGTACATGACACATAGAAGGTTAAGAATCCCTGTTTTTGATCTTTCTATCAGTTCAGAGGATACAAGGAGAAATACATGTTAAAATGACAAAATGAAGATGCAGCCAACCAAATCCACTATGTGAACATTTCACAGGGAAAATGATTTGTTTTTTTTTCACCAAATAAATGGAATTTTTTTAAAAAACTAGGGAGCGGAGGAGGGATGAGTAACTCATAATGGGAGTATAAGAGATTTAAATGACATATCAATTAAATACAGCACATTAGCCCTGAGCCCTGAGTCTAACAATCCAACTATAAAAATACATTTCTAAGACAATCTAGAAAATAATAACACAGGTGCTTTGATGATATTAAGAAATAATTGTTAATTTGTTGTGTATGATAAGCATTGTGCTTTTGTTTTATAAAGTTTTTTTCCTATCAGAAATAAATACTTGATATCTCTCTCTTTAAAAAAAAATTCAATGATTTGGTGTATGGTATTTGCTTTAAAATACTCAATCAAAACAAACAAATCAAAAAGGTGGTTGTATAGATAAAACAAGATAATGTTGAAGCTGGGTAGTAGTAGGTCTGTGGAAGTTCATTATAGCATAGTCCCCATCCCCATCCACATTTTGTTTTTTACATTTTCAGTTACCTGCAGTCAATCACAATCTGAAAATGTTAAAAGTAAAATTCCAGAAATAGATTTAAATTGTGCACCGTTCCAAGTAGCGTGATGAAATCTCAAATCATCCCACTCCATCCAGCCCAGAATATGAATCATCCCTCCTTCCACACAATACCAGTACTTGCCCATTAGTCACTTAGTAGCTGTCTTAGTTATCAGATTGACTGTCACTGTATTCTATGCTTGTGTTCAGGTAACTCTATTTTTTTTTAACTTTTTATTTGTTATTTTTAGTTACACATGACAGTAGAATGTATTTTGAAATCATACATACATGAAGTATAACTTCCTATTCTTTTGATTGTACATGATATGGAGTTATACTGGTCATACATTCATATATGAACATAGGAAGGTAACGTCAAATTCATTCTCCTGTCTTTCCTATTCCCACTCTTCCTCTCTTCCCTTCATTCCCCTTTATCTAATCCAAAGTACTTCTATTCTTCCCTCTCCCCCTTATTGTATGTTAGCCTCCACATATCAGAGAGAACATTCAACCTATGGTTTTTGGGATTGGCTTATTTCACATAGTGTGATGGTCTCCAGTTCCATCCATTTACCTGAAAATGCCATAATTTCATTCTTCTTTTTGGCTGAATTATATTCATTGAGTATGTATACCGTATTTTTAATCCCTTTATCTGTTGAAGAGCACCTAGGTTGGTTCCATAGCTTAGCTATTACGAATTGAACTGCTATAAACACTGGTGTGGCTGCATCACTGTAGCATGCTGATTTTAAGTCCTCGGGGGTATACTCTGAGGAGTGAGATAACTGGATCAAATGGCAGTTCCATTTCAAGTTTTCTGAAGAATCTCCATACTGCTTTCCAGTGTGGTTGCACCAATTTGCAGGCACTCCAGCAACGTATAAGGCGTGTTCCTTTTCCCCCACATTTTCACCAACATTTATTGTCATTTGTATTCTTGATAATTGCCATTCTGAATGGAGTGAGATGAAGTCTTAGTTTTAATTTCCATTTCTCTAATTGCTAGAGATGATGAACATTTTTTTCATATATTTATTCACTGATCATATTTCTTCTGTGAAGTGCCTATTCAGTTCCTTTGCCCATTTATTAATTGGGTTATTTGGGGGTTTGGGTGTTAATTTTTTTTTGAGTTATTTATCCTGGAGATTAATGCTGTATCTGAGGTGCAGGTAGCAAAGATTTTGTCTCAGTCTGAAGGGTCTCTTTTCACATTCTTGATTGTGTTCAAGTAACTCTTAATTTACTTAATAATAGCTTCAAAGCCCCAGAGTAGTGATGCTGAAAATTTAATTATGCCAAAGAGAAGTCATAAAGTGCTTCAAGTGAAAAGGTAATAATTCTTGCCTCACAACAACATTAAAAAAATCATATATTAAGGTTTCTGAGATCTACAGTAAGAACAAATTTTCTATCTGTGAATGAAATTGTGAAGAAGGAAAAGGAAATTGGGAAATTGGTGCCAGTTTTGCAATCACACCTCACACTGCAAGAATTATGGCTAAAGTGTGTGAAAAGATGGAAAGGAGTTAAATTTGTGTATGTGTATATAGGAAAAAGCATAATGCATATATAGTTTCAGTACTGGAGGTGGTTTCAGGCATTCATTGAGGGTCTTGAAGCATATCCCCAGAGATAAAAGGGACTATTTCACTATTCTCTCCATTTTTGTGAAAATAGAAATTGTTCCATAAAGACGAGTTTAAAGAAAAAAAAGAATGATGAATCAAAAGCTACTTGGAAATTCAGAAGACATGAGTTCTGGATTAATAAATAGTCTTCAGACCATCAGTGAGTCAGTAGGGTGAGGAACCTTTGGGTCTTCCCACTGGCTGGGCAGGTGGAGCAATCTAAATAGTTTAGGAGCTAAGCAGGTGTAAGGGAATTAGGGGCCTCAGAGTCTGGGATATAAATTGAACATTTGCAATGTGGTATCTTTACCCTCAGTTCTGGTATTGTCAATCCTAAGACCTATTTTTATTTCCTCAAGGGAATAAATAAAGCCTCCTTTGCCTGATGAAGAAGGGGCAGCGGAAAGCTGAGTTGGGATAGGGTCTAGGAGTCCTGCTTTTTGGGGGGGTGGCCGGAGGGATCATACCGGGGATTGAACTTAGGGGCACTTAACCACTGAGCCACATCCCCAGCTCTCTTTTATACTTTTTATTTTGAGACATAATCTCACTAAGTTGCTTAGGGTCTTGCTAAGTTGCTGAGGTTGGCTTTGATCTCGAACTCTGCCTGCCTCAGCCTCCTGAGCAGCCGGGATTACTGGTGTACGCCACCACACCCTGCCCTGTACTTCTTAAATTTTCAATCAAATTTTCTTACCTTTAAGCTGTTTCTTTACCCCTACTTCTAGAAATATCTAGCACCAATGGTTCTGAGCCTTTTGGGGACTCTTCTGTTTAAAACAGGCTGCCTCTCAGCTTTCCACACTGCCAATTTACCATCCATCCTCTTACATCTAAGCCATGTCCCACTCAAATAGGTTCCTAACTTCCAAGCATTTCTTGCTGTTGCATTTCCCCCTGTTATTCCTCTCCATATGTTTTAAATAAAAGTCCTTTTCCACCCTTTTTCTGAGGTTTCAGGAGGAAGAGAATGCAAATACTTGTGTTCAATCCACTATTGTGCTTATACTTTTATGTACTTTTATTTACTTTGCGGGGGATGAGGGGTGGCTACAGGGGATTTAACCCAGGGTTAACCACTAAACTACATCCTCAGACCTTTTTTCTATTTTTTGGAGACACTGTCTCATTAAGTTGTCAAGGGCCTCACTAAATTGCTGAGGTTGGCCTACAACTTGCAATCCTCCTGTCTCAGCCTCCCAAGTTGCTGGGATTACAGGGATCCCATCACTCCTGGCCTAATATTCTTTTTAAATGGTTGGAAGGCCTACCTTTTGGAGAATGTGCTTTGTAGTGCCGTTCTTCTCATCCACACTTCCACTTTCATGCCCAGCTAAGCTTTTGCACAGTGACACCTGTCCCTTTTTTATGGTCTTGGACCCAGGGGTAATTCACCTGGGCAACTGTCCATATTATTCACCTCTATGGAGCCCCAAAAACATTGCTAGAAAACTAAGAAGATGGAGAAGATTTTTTATCTACCAAAACTCTGGGGGAGTTTTACACAGGATTGGAAAGGGTATTTGGGCATACCAATTGGTTTGGGGGGGTGGAAGCAGAAAGGGTGGAGAGCTGCTCCAAAGGACAATTTCACTAACAACAGATGGTGTATTCAACTGCTTTCTAAGGAAGGAGGTCCTGTTAGGTGAGAGCTCTGTTCAAGTACAGCACAGCATGTGAGTAAAGTCAGAGATCAGTTCTCTGAACCACAGAAGAGAGACTGTCATTTCAGCAGCATCTTCCTCCTCTGCCTCTGCCCATGTACTGCTCTGCCCCTTCTCTGTCAACAGATTAAAGACAGATTTAAAGAATATGGTGTCCTTGGGCTGGAGATTTGGCTCAAGCGGTAGCGCGCTCGCCTGGCATGCGTGCGGCCCAGGTTCAATCCTCAGCACCACATACAAACAAAGATGTTGTGTCCGCCGATAACTAAAAAATAAATATTAAAATTCTCTCTCTCTCTCTCTCTCTCTCTCTCTCTCTCAAAAAAAAAAAAAGAATATGGTGTCCATGGGTTTCTGTTCTCTGAGTCTGTGACCCTGCCTGACATACCCTTCTGCTTCTCCCATGTGGTTGATTGGTTCAAAGAGTGGTAAGCTATTCTGCCTTGAAAATGTCCAGGGACCCATTTTATAGCCTTGAATAATTAAAACTGGTAGTCTTGAAGACATGAGCAGACCAGAATCATTGACAAAAACATTAATGAAACAAATGACTATTGAGATATGCCAAAATGACCACTATGCCAAGTGAAGACTGCAGACCTATGTGCCCAGATAGGTCACCAAGTACAAAGAAAGACAAATATTCAGATAGATGATAAAGAACATTTTGTCATACACCATATGATGGCATTTCAATCAACGGTGGACTGAATGTACAAATGATGGCTCCTTAAGTTTATAATGGTGCGGAAAAATTTTTATTGCCAAGTGACAGTATATCAGTCATAATATCATAGTTCAATGCATTAGTACTCAACTGTTCATAGTGATGCTGGTATGAACAGACCTTCTATGCTGCCTAGTATCTAGAAATGTAACACATAAAATTGTATATTATACATAATACTTGATATTTTGGCGGGGGATACTGAAGATTGAACTCAGGGGCACTAGATCATGAGCCACATCTCCAGCCCTATTTGTATTTTATTTAGAGACAGGGTCTCACTGAGTTCCTTAGCACCTCACTGTTGCTGAGCCTGGCTTTGAACTTGTGATCCTCCTGCCTCAGCCTCCTGAGCCGCTGGGATTATAAGCACACGCTACCACACCCAGCTCATGATGCTTGATATTAATAAGTGACTGTATTACTGGATTATGTGTTTACTATACTATGCATTATATCATTATTTTATTTATTTTGAGGGTGGGTGTTACTGAGGATTAAATCCAAGGGCACTTAACCTCTGAGCCACTTCCCTTGCCCTTTTCATTTTCTATTTAGAGACAGGGTCTCACTAGGTTGCTTACAGCCTTGCTAAATTGCTGAGGCTGGCTTTGAATCTGCAATCCTCCTGCCCCAGCCTCCTAAGCCACTGGGATTGCAGGCCTGTGCCACTGTACTTGACTTATCATTATTTTAGAATGTATTCCTTCTACTTACTAAAAAAAAAATTACTGTGAAGTGATATGCCATAATCATACTGACAGCAGCCCCAAACATCTCTTGATTATTGTGTCTCTTGATTGCATCACAGGGCAATGTCAGGTGACTGACCTATAGCATCTAGGTTTGTGTACTCTGTGATGTTTGCACAGTGACAATATTGCCTAATGATACATTTCTTGGAACATGTCCCGTTGTTAAGAAACGCATGACTGTACATAAATAAATATGAGTTGACTTTCTTTAAAAGAAAGAGCTTACATAATGCCATGTATATGAGGAAGTACAATTTATTTTTTTTCAACATTTGTATAGCAATATTTCTTAAGTCCTTAAGATAATGTATGTAAGTTATTTTCAAAACAGTCCTCTATCAAAACAGTCCTCTAAGAAGGGTATTAATCATATCCATTTTACATAAAAGACAAGTAAAGAAATGAAAGATTAAGCAGTTTATTATACAACCAGTTGGTCAAATTGCTGAGACTGGAACAAAGAAACAAGCTCAGAACGGGCTTGAACTCTGAGCTCAGTCTATCCTGTACTCTGATGTTGAAGAAGG
The DNA here is from genome assembly GCF_052094955.1 of Ictidomys tridecemlineatus. NCBI lineage: Eukaryota > Metazoa > Chordata > Mammalia > Rodentia > Sciuridae > Ictidomys > Ictidomys tridecemlineatus. The sequence goes on along the minus strand of NC_135478.1, from coordinate 25,209,593 downwards.
GTGTCACTGGAGATCACTGGGGACATTGTATTTTACATTACATATTACATATGCCTAGCATATGCCGAGAGGTAGACAGGTCTATACAACAGAAAGAAAACAGAAAGCAAATTCTTCCAGCTTCAGTGAAACTGATTCTTACTCCGTGTAACTTTCTGTGAATATCAGTTGTGTCATAGCTGAAACTAATTTATCCTGATAATAAAGGACATGCAATATGGGTTATGTACCTCAAGACATATGAATATTTATGCTCTCACACAGATACTGTAGGCATCCAGCTTGATATTAACTACAGCCATCTTGCCTACAGCGTGCATTCAAAACCCTACAGAAAAACAAAGTCAATAAGATAGTCAGCTAAGCATTGTACATACCAGTCACTGATTCCCAATTTTTTTTTTTTTAAAGATAGGGTCTCTGGGCTGGGATTGTGGCTCAGCAGTAGAGTGCTCACATAACACGTGTGAGGCCCTGGGTTTGATCCTCAGCATCACATAAAAATAAAAATAAAAATAAGGTATTATGTTCAACTACTTCTAAAAAATAAATTAAAAAAAAAAAGGTGACTTAGGCTGGCTGAGTTCAAGTGATCCTCCTGCCTCAGCGTCCCAAGTAGCTGGGATGACAGGCACATGCCACTGTACCTTGTTCAGACTGTTTCATAACTGAAATTTGCCATATGAATAGTTTTCAAGAAAAACCAGGTACATCCTGGTTGGCCACAGCCCTCTTTGTCTACCTTAGCCTTTGCTCCTTCATTGGACTGTGAGAATCCTCCTGTTCTGCTGCCACCAAAGATATTTCTGTCTAATATTAGTCCCTAGTAGGCTGATCTTTCTACAATCCTGATCTATCTGGTTTTTCCTTCAGTCTTTCAGTGCCTTCTGCCTTTGGCAGTAATTTCTCTTACACAAAGACCTGGTTTTTCTGAAACAGATACCTACACCCACACAGAGAATGGCACATTCTCAAAAATGTATATGCAGAGAGTAAACCCATGATCATCTCATTCAAATCCATGCAGGTTCCCCCACCCAGCCACCCCCATATTGGATACTCTGTTTTTCTCTCCTTGTTTTGAATGAATACAGCTATTCATATGGCACTCACCATACTCCATTCAACTCCTTGCTCATAGCAGGAGCTGCCCCTCTCAGTCTCTGGTCCAACCCTGAAGAGACAGTTATATTATTTTTAGTCTTCACACTCCCAGTACTTACAACATGCACCTGATGCCTTCCATTCCCCTATAATCAGGGGTGGTTCTCAACCAGGGGTGATTTACCCCTGGTGAACATTTGGCAATGTCTAGAAACATTTTCAGTTGTCATAACTTTTCAGGAGAGGTCACTGCTGGCATTTAACAGGTAGAGGCCAAGGATGCTGCTAAACATCCTGCAATGCACAAGTTGATCTCCTATAGAACAGAATCATCCAGCCCAAAATGTCAATGTTGGGAAAACTTATCTTTGAAGAACCATTGGACCATTGTCCTGCCTTTAGTCACCTACTAATAAACTACATGGTGATGCTTCCACCAAAGTAACTAACCATGGTTTGTACCATGAGAACCCACTCTGGATACAGCTACTTGGGCCAGAACGGGCAGGCGCTTATTCTAGGGTCACCAGTGTGCAGGCTAGCCAGTTCCTCCTGAGTCAAACTGGCAAGAAAGCTATTCCAACAGAGACTTGCTGACCGGGCCATCTCTTGATTATTTGAACTGGAGATTATAATGGAGAACCATGCAAATGGTAGTGATAGCAAAAGTTGAAAAACAATGAGAGAAGGCAGCTAGAGGGGACCATTAGGACTAGAGACAGTGAAAGCCACCAGGTAAAGAAAGATACACAGAATGAAGGCAGTTGATTGGGAAAGGAAAAGGAGAGATGGCGGGGGCAATGGAAGCAGAGGTAGAGGGACTGGGGCATCACGACATTAGATGATAGCAAGAGTTGATTTTTAGCAAGAGTTAATGAGAACATATTGATCTTGAGGAAGCAATTCACCTTGTTCCCAATCTGCAGGAGCCTGGAGAAAAAGTGGGTTTTGTGAACATGAGTCTTACCTCTCTTGTCACCACCTATGACTTGTTGATATATTCTGTGGTAGGCTGAATTGTTTCCCTCAATAAATATATGTCGAAGTCCTCACCCCCAGCACCTCAGAATGTGACCTTGTTTGGAGATACAATCATGAGTTACTTAACATTGGTAAGATGTTCTGAGAGATAATTGAACAGTTTTGTCCCATTTAAACATCATATACTTAAACAGTCCTGGATGGCATAACCCATTACATACCTAGGATGTGTAGCATATATATGGTGTCTGTATACACACACACACATACACACACACACACACACACACACACATACACACACACGCATATTATTTATATAATGATATATGGTATATATATATATAAGATGTAATCAAGCGATACAGTAAACACAAGATGTATGAGGATACTATCAGTATAATACAGCACTGTCCTACAGTACACTAAAACAACAACAAAAAGTATAGTAAATACATAAACCAGTAACAGTATTATCAAGTGTTATGTACTATACATAATTATGTATGCTATAGTTTCATCCAACTGGCAGAGTAGTAAATTTGTTTACACCAGCATCACCAAAAACATGCAATACCTTGTACTATGACATTATGATGGATATAATATCATCAAGTGACTAGAAATTTTCAGCTCCATTATAATTTCATGGGACTACTGTTATATATAACGTCCAATGTTGACCAAAATGTTGTTGCCATGCATGATTATACTGTTATCACAGGTATAATGTTACAATGAGATTGTCCTAGAGTAGTGCAGGCCCCTAATCCAGTGTGATTGGTGTCCTTATAAGAAGACGGCCATGTGAAGACACAGACATACAAGGAGAACACCATATGAAGATAGAATTGGAGTGACGTATACACAAGCCAAGGAATGCCAAGGATTCTCAGCCGCACCAGAAACTATAGAATGGATCCTCCCTCAGAACCCTCAGAAGGAACCAATCCTACTGATGTTTTGATTGTGACCTTCTACCATCCAGAACTGTGAGAAAATAAGTTTTTGTCATTTTTTTTGCATACAAAAAGAATATTGTGTATTTGAGGACTATAGTTAACAGTACTGCATCAAATTCTGAAAATCCCAAAGACAGTAGAATTTTAGGTGTTCTTAATACAGAATAAAGTAATTATGTGGGATGATGGATTTTATTAACATAAAAGTATACATATTAATGTGATTCAGTGTAATATTTTATACATACATTCACATATATTAATAGTATCAATATACACTTATTACATCTTTGATACCTTATTACCCACCCTAGCTATAGTAATCAATATTCTATTTTAACAAAATTTTATTTTAGTTATCATGAATAAAAGATGTAATAGTTTTCTGTGTCTTTCTTTACTTACAACACATCATCCAATTTATTTTTATTTATGTCTGGGTAATACTGCATTATGAATATATATTATACTTTCTGATAGATATATTAAGTTGTTCCGATAAAACTGATTTTTCTCTTTATATGTATTGTTAAGCACAGTTATACAACTTAAACTTATACAACAAAAGAAAGAAACAACAACAACTTAAAAAATAGAAAACTGGGGGCTGGGGATGTGGCTCAAGCGGTAGCGCGCTCGCCTAGCATGCGTGCGGCCCGGGTTCGATCCTCAGCAGCACCACATACCAACAAAGATGTTGTGTCCGCCAAGAACTAAGAAAAAATAAATAAATGTTAAAATCTCTCTCTCTCTCTCTCTGTCCCCCTCTCTCTCTCACTCTCTCTTTAAAAAAAAAAAATAGAAAACTGCTTTTGGCCTATTTTCATCAAACTTGAAAGAAATAATCCAAAACAGAAATAAATACATAAATACAGTTTCTTTTACTTTAAACTTATCTGTAAACAAGATATCAATATGTTAATTCTCTTTGTGCCTGTCACACACAAAACTAATTTTAGAGTGTTCAGTAGATTTTATTACATTACACAGAAAACCTGCTTTAGGGCAAACAATTAAAACATCAGTGTGATAGGGAATGTATGATTCATACTCTTTCTGCACATGTATACTTTCAGGGTTACAATTATTTGGCTCAATACTCCCAAGTTTACATCATCCATCAATATATCTATAATTGAAATCTTCAGTTATTTGTGTATGTGTGCATGCATGCATGCACAAGAGACAGAGATAGAAAGAAGAGAGAAAGAGAGACAGAGAGAGATAAGGAGACAGAGAGCGAGAGAGAGAGAGAGTTGGTCCTGAACTTTGTCATTCTATTCTGATAACTACCACAGTCTAGGCAAGGAGTTCTGCCCATGGTGATCCCCAAGTACCACTGCCACACGCATTTCTCTTCAAGCAAGGTTTTCTTGAGCAGAGTTTGTGTGGATGGTGGAAGGAGAGAGGGTCATCATTATACAAAATACATGTATGAAGATGTGAATTTGGTGTTAACATACCTTATGTACAAACAGAGATATGATAAATGGTGGTATAATGGTATATTAAGAATTGTATGCAAAAAAATAAGAGAGCTCATGTATAATGGCATAATTTGGCGTGAACATACTTTATATACAGAGTTACAAAAAAATGTGCTGTGAATGGATAATTATAAATGTAATGCCCTCCACTATTGTCATCTATGTGATAAATAAATAAGTAGGAAAAAAATGTAGACAATGCAGTGGATGCATTTTAAAAAAATGATTATAGATAGGACTTGGTCAAATACCTTAAGTTTTTGTCATTTAAGCCATGCATTTGTGGCACTTTGATACAATCAATCTAGAAAATTAATTCAGACCTCCTTTCCTACAGTAACCCAAGTGCACCCCTATGCCTGTCAACACTTCAGACCTGATTCAGTACTTTATGAGATTCCAGAACTCTGGATGTCCTCTCATCATACCTATCCCTAGTGGGTGAAGAGTCTACTGCTCTCTGAGGCTATGCCACTCAGACTCTATATTTTCCTTCTAGATCATGTTGTCAGTACCTAGAACCCCATAATTCCCTGAAAAAGTAGCTCTGAGACAGCAGTAAGTCTGTCCTCCTGAAAGAGGACCAAGTACCATTATGATATTCTTTGGTCCAAAGGGTGCCTCAGGGGCAGCTGTGAGTTAGCCAGGGACTTGGGAAACCTTTGTCTATTTGTACTCTGTGCTCCCAAGACAGTCAGATTAACCTAAATTCTCACCCTCACAGATCAGGATCAAGTTTCAAGAAATGGGCGCTGAGGGTGTTTATTCATCATTCTTCCTTGTGTGCTGCTGCCTCATTTCTCTCCCTGAGTTCCTACCCACCCCCCTCTGAGTCACACTGTACCCAACCAACCTCAGCATCTGGGCCAGCTCCAGCTCCAGGGCCCTCTTTCCACTTCCTCACCACTCTAGGAAAGGGATCTGCATTGGGCTTCTTAAGAATCCCAGCCAACTCTCAGAACTGGAGCCCCTAAATGTGTCAAAATGGAGGTCACAAATTCAGCTGCCTCAAGGTCCGGGTAAGTATCACAACTGAGTATATCTGGCCAGGTATAAGTACCAGAAAGAGGAAAAGTCTGCAGCAAACTGCAATAAGAGACTAAGAGTCAGCTAGGCTCCTACTAATGTGGCTCTGGCTAATTGCTGCCATGGAGATGGTGGACTTGTAAAAAAAAAATCTTTTTTTTTTTTTTTTTAAGAGAGAGAGAGAGTTTTTGGCGGACACAACATCTTTGTTTTTGTATGTGGTGCTGAGGATGGAACCTGGGTCGCACACATGCCAGGCGAGCGCACTACCGCTTGAGCCACATCCCCAGCCCCCCCAAAAATCTTTAGATATTTTTTATAGTTTGGAAAACTTAATTGTATTATGTGAAAATTCCTATCCGACTAATTTAATACTAATACAATATACACCAAATAACACCCAATCACAGAAAAGCCAGATAAGGTGGAAAGTTTATTACCACTAAAGCAAACACCTAGACTAGGTCTAGTTGATAAGCTGAGTCAAACCCGGAGCTTTCCTCCATTTAGTTGAACCTGACCTCATTGAACCCCAGAGAGTTTGAGGAACTAATGGATTTTCACATGTTGTTATTTTTATAGCCTGATATGGCCTTCCCACCCTCTTCTGTCTGACAAACTCCAAAACCCCTGTTATGACTGACTCATCTCTGTCATCTCCTCCCAAATGTAAACCTGGACTGACCCATCCACCCCAGTCCAGCCTCTCCACTGTCACCACTTCCTGCTCAGTGCTCCTTATTTAGCCTCTCTTATAGCTCTTGTCACATTGCTTTATAACTATTTGTCATCTATGCAGTGAGCACCTCAAAGTCTAGGAGTTTATCATAATCATCCTATGTTCCCAGCCCCCTGGCACTCAGCTGACACAATGCCCATGGAATGAATGAATAAAGAAACTCTTATGTATAAGTAATGAGACCAACGTCATGAAACTACTAGCTAAATTCCAAATTAGTATTCATGACAGTCAGTTTATCATCATCGTATGAAATTAGTGCCAGGGCCAAATAATATTGAGCAGGATGGCTAAGAAATTTGCATTCAAACTGGGAAACTGATTCTCATGGGAAGGCAAAGGAACAAAGGAAGAACACTTAGGGAATGAATCCAGAAGACTCAAAGGACAGAAAGTATGGGGTGAGCTCTAAAGGGAAGATGCTGGGGTGGTAAGCAAATCAATAAATGAAATAAAGTGATTGAAAACAGAGGGTCCTTGGAGGGAAAGAGTGGGAAGAGGACTGAGTAGGGACAAATGAAGTGGAGGGGAAAATAAGAACAAGAAAGTGCTGCCAGGATTCTGCTGTCGGCCATCTTGAACAGTGCCACACTGTAACAGGGGTCTACGTCACCTTTTGCATATAGCCCTTCCTGCTTATTTTAAGAGACACGTGTTTTTCTTTTCCTCTTCTTTCTCTCCCACTCCCTAACCTGAGGGTGTCGCATAAGATCACCTTGAATTATCTGTCCTTGAGCATATAATTGCCACAGGAAGGAGATGTCACCTGAAGATCTGGGAAGTGACTATCTCCCAAATGAATGAGTAAATTTCAACACACCATTAGGGAACACCTGGAATCCTCTCTCAGGGTAACCTGGATATAGCCTCTGAAGAGTTTCTTTAAAAGCCCTCTGTTGGGGCCAGGGCTGTGGCTCAATGGTACAGTAGTTGCCTAGCATGAGGCTGAGTTTGATCCCTGGAACCACATAAAAATAAAAACAAATAAAATAAAGGTACTGTGTCCATCTACAACTAAAAAAAAGGAATATTTAAAAAAATAAAAGCCCTCTGTTTTCCCTGATGGGCAGAATCTTAGCCCGTTCTTCTCCTTTGCTAACAAAGCAATAAGTCTTCTTTTTACTTTTTCTTAAAACCGTGTCCTTATTATTGGATTGGCATCTGAGAAAAGGATGAGCTTTCGGTAACAAAATGAGCATGCCAGATAGGAACCAGGAACAGTCCCTGCTCCAGCTTTCTTTTGGAAAAGGCCTGGCACTCTAAGCAACCCACTTCCATGCTGAAGATGTATGGTAAATTTGTTGAGAGCTGACTACCAGAGAGTTAGGGGATGGGCAAGTTTGATTATGCCTCAGGTGGAAACAGAGGAGCCATTCCTGAGAGTAAAGGGAGGGACTGAGGTGGCTTAGGAACCAAATTCCTCAACAAGACTCCTAAAGCTCAGAAGTAAAATCAAGAATCAATCAATAAATGGGATGGTCTCAAACTAAAAATCTTCTTCACAGCAAAGGACACAATCAAGAATGTGAAGAGCCTACAGAATGGATAAAATCTTTGCCACCTGTACCTCGGATAGAGCATTAATCTCCAGGATATAAAAACTCAGAACACTTAACACCAAAAAAATAAATAACCCAATCAATAAATGGGCAAAGGAACTGAACAGGCACTTGGCAGAAGAAGAAATATGAATGGTTAACAAATATATGAAAAAAAATCAACACCTCTTTTAATTAGCCTCACAGAGTTGCTTTCACATTTGAAAAAACCTTATTTGGGGTCCATTACACTCATTGTCTGATGGTCAACTAGCTTATCTCAGGGGGCTCCGGGTGGAAGCAGCCAGTCACAAAGAACATAGCAATGGGCTCCAGTGTTCTTAAATTATAACCTGGGGACAAAATAGTCTCCCATTTTTAGAACTGACAGGATGCCCTATTTGACCATGGGACTCTTCTGGGTGAAACCCTGCCTTTTGCCCACAGATCTAAATACAAGGACCTCCCAGAGTCCCCATATATGGCCCTGATGATTTCTCTAGAGAGAGGTCCCTAACAATCTTCTTTGTATGATCAATGTGACCTTCAAGATGTGTGTGTCTGTGTGTGTGTGTGTGTGTGTAGGTGTGACATAAGGAAATGGGGGCAGGAATATCTCAGGGTATAATTGACAATGGGGAACCTACTTAAAGCTTAAAGGTGATACATTATGATGGTGATGAGGGAGACTAGTCAATGATATCCTGTGCTCCAACCCCTTGAATTCAAACTAGGGGGAAAATAAGATAAAGTCACAGTTTTTTGTATATGCCAGATTGTCCTGATCCCTCTCCTAAGATAAAATTTGTTATGTAAATTCAATGTATAGATAACAGTCTTACTCCAAAGGCAACAACTTCATTTGTAAGTGCCTCCCAGGAAAAGAAAAAGGTCTATAGGTCTGCTAAAACTAAGTAAGCTCTTTTTGTCCTGAGAAAGGGACCCTGAGAAAATTGATCAATATTATCTGAACTAAGATTCTGTTTTAGGAGAAAAAAACTTGCAGGGGTCGGGGATCACCTCTTAAGAGAGAGGCATTAATGGGGAATCATTCTCTTCCCGACAAATTTTTAAAATGTGAATTGAGTCAGTTTTGCCTGATACCCTACAATAGGCCTATTCTGCCTGTTAAAAAAACAAACAAAACCCTCATACCGATGAGTACCAGTTTCTGCAAGTCTTGAGAGATTAAAAAATATTTCAACTGTAATGTTCATTGCTTTTAGAATTTTCCTTTGTCAGAGAAACTGATGACTTCCAATTTTAACCAGGCTTGACTTTCATGAATAACCTAAATATATGTGACTCAAAATATGTATGCATCTGAAACTAAATAGGTTTGTGTGAGCCCTATCTAAATGTTCTGTAAGATTATAAATGAAAGTTCATGTAGGTTTAACCAACAAGTGCTCTATTTTTTACATTGCATCTGGCATAAAAGGGCCACACTGCCATTTGAAAAAAATGGTTTATACATGTCTGCTTTGACTAAGTCTACATCTGATCATTAACACTGTTCTCTAAATGTATAAGAGGTTTAAGGTTATCCTTGATTTTTGCTAGTACTGCTAAACTCTGTATAAAGTGACACCCCCTTTCTCCACAGAAAAGCCCTCTTCACCATGGCTGATTTTAGGATTATCAGCAAAAGAGACTCTGAGAAAGAGTCCAATGTAAATAAACTTCCTATCTTTGTGTTGCCCTGTTTTACTTGGCCACTGGCCGGGAAGATACCAGCGTTCCAGGTGCTGGACACCCCCTACTAATTTTTCACAAATGTATCCAGTATAGTACTTTGTTGAAATGTGCAAACAAGGCCTCTGGCCTTGAGCTGGGCTTCACAGAGATGTGTACATTTTTAAGATAAGTTACAAATGGGCCCATGGTAACAGCTGGCAGGGGGAGGAAAGAAAGGGGAGATGAAGCTCTCCCCTTCTCAGGTGTTGTCCTTGAAGAGTTAACTTGCTCAGAACAGTGAAAGAAAAAGCTGCTTTTATGTGAACTTCTGCAGATTGTGAACTTCTGAGCCCCTCCCCTTACTCTGAAACTCCCTGAACTCGGGATTCAGGGGATTGATTGATTACAGCAAAGGCTGTACCCTCTGAACCTGGCTGCAGCCAAATAAAACTGTTTCCTGCTGTCTTCAGTGCCTTGTCTCATTTGTCCCTACAACATATAAACCTGTAATTATCTGTGGATTCTGAATTTTGCTATGAAAATTAAACCTAGTTAATATAAGGACATTTGTGCAGTTGTGACGCTATTACTTCTTCATGTATTAAATATATTCATGTCCTCCTAGTATCCAAGTTTTAAAATATAAAGCTTAGGAGAACACTTTGTTCAGTGAGATTTTATAGGTTTGGGGGGATACTCTATACGTCACAACATCACACAGCAAATCATTCCATACCACGGGAAAATCAAACAACAACTCTTAACATTCACTGGCGGGAACAAGTTGGGTAGGGGTGATTGGTTAGTACAAGAGGGGGATTCCTTTGAACTGATTGGTTTAAGCCATGAGGGGTGTATGTGCTAAACTACATGGTTTCCCAACATGTTATTAACCACCATAAACTAGTGGAGGGTCATCTGGCATCCCAGGTATTTTCCCTGTTTCATGGTGATTGGTGGTTGCTAGGGGGTTGTTATGGATCCTCATCTAGCCTAACTGAGTCAGGGACACCTGGTGCCACAGATCTCTCCTGTTATCTGTAGACAAACAACTCATCAGGGTGGGTATGTGCTTAGGAGTGCTCTGTGGGTTTTTTCCAAGGATAAGGGTCACGCCCCCTTCCTTGGACAGGCTTTGCTCTGAGGTAGATGCTAGTTTCTCAAAAATGGAGTCACATCAGTTCCTCCCTCCAAACTAAAGTTGTCTGTAATGGCAATTTTGGATTTATGGAAATAGCCAATTTAATTGGCTACTTATGTCATTTAATGTTCTATAACTGGATAAAAGTAACCTGTTATCAACAAGATGTATATAAAATTTTGTGTTACTTTTTACACTGGGGTGGAAAATTGAATGTATTTTTGAATGATGAGAGTCCAATCTGTTTAAAGATTAACATTGTGAAAAATGAAAACATTTTTCCACTCTCCCCCCCCCAAAAAAAGGGGGGTTAGGAGCTTGTTTGATTCCTGTCTCAGATGTAATATTGTATTTTGTTAATAGATGTTCATATAGACTCAGAAACCAATATGTGAGAACTTTTTTGTAAAATGCTATTTAAGAAAGAGGCAAAGCTCAGCTTCAGAAATAAAATAAACTTTATCTAAGAAATACAATAAACTTTATCTAAGATTTATCAAGAACCCCACCTCATCATAGTTAGGACTCTGCCTCTCACCTTACTCCATGTTAGAATGGTTCCAAAATAGGCTAGACTTATATTCATTTAAAGTTATGTTCAAAGGATAATTTTTTATTGTAAAGACTACTGTGGTCTTGAAATAAACAGGGGACATAATATATAATTAAGTGAGGTTTAGGATTATGAAAATTATGTTTCTTGGATCATAGCTATTGTACAAACTGAATATGTTTTTGCTATTATGAATTTTATTTTATATTTTTCTTGTAAACTGTATAACTGTTACCTGTTGGTGTTTTGCAGAGGTACTCCTTTTTTCAGGTATAAAGAATATTTTAATAATTTAATATTGAAATTGACTATCATACATATCCATCAATTCTTACATTTTATTGCCCATATCTCAGGAGATATTTAAAGTAAGATTAATTTGATGAAGCATTCTCAGGAAATCTAGAACATATTTCATATCCAAATTTAGTCAGGCCCTTTAATAATATTTGCTGTTTTGTAGTATACATGAAATAAGTTAGTGCAATACATCACTGGGGTATCATTTAAGAGGTAAATACCCTATAGATTTGGATTTCTCATTCCAATTCCTTGGAATTCAATAATATAAGTGTCTTTAGAGTAATCTTCATCTTCTGATTTCTTCACAGTAAATTTAACCTTTGCTAGTTGTTCAGCAAAATGTATAGCAGTTTGTGTATGGAGTGTAACTGGCCCTGTTTTTATTCTGGAAACTCCATTGGCTAATGCCATGAAAATAATCAGCTGGTCTTGCAGAAACTCATCCACAGTTCCACCATGTCTAAGATTAGCTAACAGCATTTCAGCAGCATCACTTCCAACCTTGTCTGCATTTACACCTCGTTTCCCAAGCAATGATCCAGCAAACAAACAGCCTGTGGATGTCTCAGCAATAATTATTATTCCATTTCCATTGCCAAATGCTTGGTCTTTGGGTTCCTGAACAGGCTGGATGTTAACATATAGATCTCTGATCTCCTTTCTGATGGATGCATCTCACAGCCGCTGCCGCCATATCTTTTGCTACTTTAAATGGCAGAACACCAGCAACAAATCTCTTCCATATATCTTAGTCACAGAGCCACGATTAGTCAAATTTATTGGGTTCAACTGTGTAACTGGTGACATTCGAACAATCACTTCACCACCACCTTTAGGATAACAGCCCCTCATTTTGATGTCACAATTAAAATTAAAACCAAATTTTTCAACAATTGGCTTAAAGACCATCATGGTGTAGTCGATCTGTGGTGCCATTTCAGCATTAGTTCCACCTTTCAAACCAAGTACTGATGGAGAAGCAGCAAACAGAACACAATGGCATTGAAGCCTGCATCAAGAGGCACACACTCCCTGCTGTCTTGGTATCTGCTGTATGGATTCCACCTTTGATCTTCTCTGGTGTGAAGGTTACTTCAGTTGAACCAATTTCTGCCCCCTCCGGTTGCCCATCACACAAATCTCCAATCATTTCCAGTCCAGATAAATATTGAGGCCTTCCGGTCATAATACTCAGGCCCTGCGTGCTGTGGCCCGCCTGGATTTTCTCACCCGCAAGGGGAGGCCCAGGACACAGCTGAGGGTGGTGGAGACCCTAAGGATCTGGCCGTAACCTTCCATGATCCCACCGTGGACCTCCACCCGCTGCCCCGACATGGGGGCGCCCTGGGGCCTGGCCTGCTGGACAAGGCCTTTGCAGCAGAAAGAATAAATGCCACGCAGCTCTAAAACTTCCATCCATGCCCGGGGCTGCGGTGTCTTGAGCAAAGGCAGAAGAAGCTGAGCCTCCAGAGAAACCCAATCCACTGGAATAGAGGTACTCCTTCTAATAGAACAACCTGAGTTAATTGGAAATAATAAGTCATCATCTGTAAGACACACAGAATATAAGGCTGACTTCCAGTGCTAATACTGACCCCAATTAAATACTGTAAAATTAAAACCCATTACTCCCACTTTAATACTGGTGAAACTGGCCTACACCAAAAACTTTGAGACTAAATTCAAGGGAAGTAAAAGGGCCAAGAAGAAAAGCAGCCAATATTTGGCCCTTGCCCTCTAGGGTCAGCCACGATCCAAGGAAAGACAGGAACCCTTTCTGTGTCCTACAAGTCCGGTGAGTCACCCAATCTGCTCATCAAGAAGATCAAGACGACCCTAGAAAACAGGAAGCCAACCAGTGCACATTCTGCAAAGAGGAAAGTGACTGGAGAGGGAAATGTCCCTAATGCTTCTAAGGGAAGCCACATGTAGTCAGCAAGATGCTGACCCATGCTAGCAGATGGCACAATTGGTAGAGGAAGACAAAAGAAGTCAAGAGGCTTCACACATGTTCCCAAGAGTGATCTCTAAGGAGTCTTAGCTGACTCTTAATAGTAGATAGAACAAGGTCAGTCAAAACTGAGCCATAGCCAAAGCAGGGCCATACATGAACATTTAGAAAAAAAGAAAAAAAATTTTAAATGCAACTAAAGATGTACACTTTTATCAGCCCCACCGAAAATAAGTAAAGCTGGAGACTACATAGAAGGGTTATTATGTGAGAGTACCTAATAATAACTATCATCAAAGGACTCCAGAGTCACAGGTTTGTCCTGAGTCAAATTGAGTCTGATCTCACAGACCTACAAATCTTCCTAACACCCTAACACAGAGAAACTCAATCTATTTTTCACTGTAATAATTATGAGCTAATATGTTCATCATCTCTAGCAATTAGAGAAATGCAAATTAAAACTGGTCTAAGATTTCATCTCACTCCAACCAGAATGGCAATTATCAAGAATACAAGCAATAATAAATAAGTGTTGGCAAGGATGTGGAGGAAAAGACACACTCATTCATTGCTGGTGGGACTTCAAATTGGTGCAAACACTCTGGAAAGTAGTATAGAGATAACTCAGAAAACTTGAAAAGGAACCACCATTTGACCCAACTCTCCGACTCCTTGATTTGTACCCAAAGGACTTAAAATCAGCATACTACAGTGACACAGCCACATCAAGGTTTATAGCAGCAATTCACAATAGCTAAACTATGGAACCAAACTAGATGCACTTCAAAAGATGAATGGATAAAATATATATATATTCTCAGTAAAATATTTATATGGATAATTAGCTCACATGATAATATTTTAAATATATTGAATTGAATAAAATACATTACTACTAAACTTGATTTCATCTTTCTTGGTGTGGCTACTAGAAAATTTAAAATGACCTCTGTGGCTGGCATCACGGTTCTCTTGGCCAGTGCTGCTGCAGTGGGGTTGTGAATTTCAGTAGGGATTTTTTAAAATTTGTTTTAATTAGTTATACATGACAATTGAATGCATTTATGCACTTTAATATATCATACATAGATGGGGTATAATTTCTCATTTTTCTGAGTGTACATGTTGCAGAATCATATTGGTCATGTAGTCACATATATACATACAGTAATAATGTCTGCTTCATTCTACTATCTCTCCTTCCCCACATCTCATACCCTACCCTCCCATCACTTCCCTCTACCTAATCTAAGGTAATGCTATTCTTCCCTAGTGTCCCCACCTTATTGTGAATTAGCATCTGCATATTAGAGAAAACATTCAGCCTTTGGTTTTGTGGGATTGGTTTATTTCACTTGCATGATATTCTCCAACTCCAACCATTTACTGGCAAATGCCATAATTTCACTCTTCTTTAAAGCTGAGTAATATTCCATTGAGTATATATACCACATTTTTCTTTATCCATTCATCTATTGAGGGACACCTAGGTTGATTCCACAGGTGTTGATTCCATAGTCTAGCTATTGTGAATTGAGCTGCTATAAACATTGATGTGGCTGCATCACTATAGAATGCTTATTTTAAGTCCTTTGGGTATAAACCAAGGAGTAGGAGAGTTGGGTCAAATGGTGGTTCCATTCCCAATTTTCTGAGGAATCTCCATACTGCTATCTATATTGGTTGCACCAATTTGCAGTCCCACCAGCAATGTATGAGTTTACCTTTTTTACCACATTCTCACCAACATTTATTGTTGCCTATATTCTTAATGATTGCCATTCTGAAAGAAGTGAGTAGTTTTGATTTGCATTCCTCTAATTGCTAGAGATGTTGAACACTTTTTCATATATTTGTTGATCAACTTTAGCCCACGACCCGCACCGGCTTCATGAAAGAAGTTGAAGACGTGAGAAACCACTAGGGAGTTTTATTTTTTTTACATAACTTCTTTGTTTGTATGTGGTGCTGAGGATCGAATCCGGGCCGCATGCATGCCAGGCGAGTGCACAACTGCTTGAGCCACATCCATCTCAAGGGCAGCATCTCAAGGTCAGGGGCAATGATTGGGTCTTCGGGGTAGTGGCCAGAATGCCTCCACATGGACAAGCCCTCAGACCTGGAGAAGGGTGGGGAAAGCTCTGACACAGTTGTGCCTAAGCACTTCTCAACCAGCCAGGGAGGTAACTCAAATCACTTTCGAGGATGGCCTCCCACAATCAACTGTATTTCTTCTTCTGTGAAGTGTCTGTTTAGTTCCTTAGCCCATTTATTGATTGGGTTATTTATTTTTTTGGTTTTGCGGTGTTCTTTTTGGTGTTAAGTTTTTTGAGTTCTTAATATCTTAATATATCCTAGAGATTAATGCTTTATCAAAGGTGTATGTGGTAAAGATTTTCTCCCAATCTTTAGGCTCTCTCCTCATGTTATTAACTGTTTCCTTTGATGAGAAGAAGCTTTTTAATTTGAATCCACCCCATTTATTGATTCTTGATTTTACTTCTTGCGCTTAGGAGTCTTGTTAAGGAAGTCAGATCCTAAGCCAATGTGGTGAAGATTTGGGCCTATTTTTACTTCTATTAGGTACAAGGTCTCTGTTCTCGAGCCTAAGTCTTTGATCCACTTTGAGTCGATTTTTGTGCAGAGTGAGAGGTAGAGTTTAATTTCAGTTTACTACATAGGAATTTCCAGTTTTTCCAGCACCATTTGTTGAATAGGTTATCTTTTCTCCAGTGAATGTTTTTGGCACCCTTGTCTAGTATGAGATAACTGTATTTATGTGGGTTTATCTCTGTGCCCTCTATTCTGTGTCATTGATCTACAAGTCTGTTTTGGTGCCAACACCATGCCATTTTTGTTACTCTAGCTCTGTAGTATAGTCTAAGGTCTGGTATTGTGATGCCTCCTGTTTCACTTTTCTTGCTAAGGATTGCTTTAGCTATTCTGAGTTTCTTATTTTTCCAAGTAGATTTCACGGTTGCTTTTTCTATTTCTATGAAGAATGTCATGGAGATTTTCATAGGAATTGCATTAAATCTGTATAACATTTTTGGTAGTATGGTCATTTTGACAATATTAATTCTGCCTATCCAGGAGTCTAGGAGATCTTTCCATCTTCTGAGGTTTTCTTCAATTTCTTTCTTTAGTGTTCTGTAGTTTTCATTGTAGAGGTCTTTCACCTCTTTTGTTAGATTGAATCCCAGGTATTTTATTTTTTTGAGGCTATTGTGAATGGAGTAGTTTTCCTAATTTCTCTTTCAGTGGACTCATCATAGATGTATAGGAATGTATTTTATTTATGGGTGTTGATTTTATATCCAGCTACTTTGCTGAATTCATTTATTAGTTCTAGAAGCTTTCTGGTGGAATTTTTTGGATCTTCTAGATATATAATCAGCAAATAGTGATAGTTTGAGTTCTTCTTTACCTATGTGTGTCTCTTTAATTTATTTCTTTTGTCTAATTGCTCTGGCTAGAGTTTCAAGGATGATGTTGAATAGAAGTGGTAAAAGAGGACATCCTTGTCTTGTTCATTTTTAGTGAGAATTCTTTCAATTTTTCTCCATTTAGAATGATGCTGGCCTTGGGTTTAGCATATACAGCTTTTACAATGTTGAGGTATGTTCCTACTATCCCTAGTTTTTCCAGTGTTTTGAACATGAAGGTGTACTGTATTTTGTCAAATGCCTTTTCTGCATCTATTGAGATGATCATATGATTCTTGTTTTTAAGTCTATTAATATGATGAATTACATTTATTGATTTCTGTATATTGAACCAACCCTGCATCCTTGAGATGAATTCCACTTGATCATGGTGCACTATCTTTTTAATGTGTTTTTGTATGCAATTTGCCATAATTTTATTGAGAATTTTTGCATCTATGTTCAATCAGGGATATTGGTCTAAAGTTTTATTTCCTTGATGTGTCTTTGTATGGTTTTGGTATCAGGGTGATATTAGCATCATAGAAATGAGTTTGGAAGAATTCCCTCCAATTCTATTTCATGGAATACTTTGAGAAGTATTGGTGTTAATTCTTCTTTGAAAGTATTGTAGAACTTGACTGAGAATTCACCTGGTCCTGGGATTTTCTTTATTGGTAGGTTTTTGATGGCATTTTCTATTACATTATTTGAAATTGATTTGTTTAAAGTTTGAGTAGGTCATATGTCTCTAGAAATTTGTTGATGTCTTTGATATTTCCTATTTTATTAGAGTATAAATTCTCAAAATAGTTTATAATATCTTCTGTATTTCAGACGTGTCCATTGTGATATTTCTTCTTCATCTTGCATTTTAGTAATTTTGAGTTTTCTCTCCACTAGCATGGTCAGGGGGTTAGCTATTTCATTTATTTTTTCAAAGAACAAACTTTTTGTTTTGTCAATTTTTTTTCAATTGTTTCTTTGTTTCAATTTCATTAATTTTAGCTCTGATTTTAATTATCTCATGTCTTCTGCTTTTGGTGTTGATTTGTTCTTTTTCTAGGGCTTTGAGATTTAGGATTAGGCCATTTATTTGATTTTTTTAATTCTTTTAATGAATGCACTCAATGCAATAACTTTCCTCTTTGTACTACCTTCATAGGATCCCAGAGATTTTGATACGTTGTACTGGAGTTCTCATTTTAAGAATTTTTTTTATTTCATCCTTGATTTTTTTCTACTATCCATTCATCATTCATTTGTGTATTATTTAGTCTCCATTTGTTAGTAGTTTCTCTTTTTTATTTTATCATTGACTTCTAATTTCATTCCATTGTGGTCTGATAGAATGCAGGGTAGTATATCTGTTTTTTTGTTTTGTTTTGTTTGTATTTACTAAGAGTTGCTTTGTGGCATAAGATATAGTCTATGTTAGAGAAGGAGCCATGTGCTGCTGAGAAGAAAGTATTTTTGCTCATTGATGGATGAAATATTATATATGTCTGTTAGTCTAAATTATTGATTGTATTATTTAGTTCTATAGTTGTATTTAGTTTTTATTTGGAAGATCTGTGCAGTAGTGAGAGAGGTGTTTTAAAATCACCCAGTATTATTGTACTGTGGTCTATTTGACTCTTGAAATTCAGAAGGGTTTGTTTGATGTACAAAAATGCTCCATTGTTTGGGACATAAATATGTATAATTGTTATGTCCTGCGTGTGTGTATGTATGTGTATATATATATATATATATATATATATATATATATATTCTTCCATTAAGAAGTATTTCCCTTCTTTGTCTCTTCTGATTAACTTTGGTTTGAAGTCTACCTGAAATGAGAATGGAAAGCTCTGCTTGTGCATGCAATCCATATGAATGATAAGTTTTTTTCCATCCTTTCACCTTCAGCCTGTGGATGTCTTTGCCCATGAGGTGAGTCTCTTGAAGACAGCATATTGTTGGGTCTTGCTTTTTAATCCAATCTGCCAGTCTATGTCTTTTGATTGATGAGTTTAAGCCATTAACATTCAAGGTTATTATTGAGATATGATTTGTATTCCCTGTCATTTTGATTTATTTCTGGTTTTTGATCTGTCTTAGTTTCTCATTTGGTTGAATGTCCCTTTAATGTAGATCCTCCCTTTGCTGGTTTTTCACTTTTTTTCCCACTTCATCCTCATGGAATGTTCTATAGTGTGGGTTTTCTAATTGTGAATTCTTTTAATTTTTGTTTATCATGGAATATTTTAATTTTATCTTCAAATCTGAAACAATTTTGCTGGATATAAAAGTCTTGGTTGGCATCCATTTTCTTTCAGGGCTTGAAATATATTATTTCAGGACTGCCCAGATTTGAGGATCTAGGCTGAAAAATCAGTTGAGATTCAAATTGGTTTCCCCCTGTATGTAATTTGATTTTTTTTTCTCTCACAGATTTTAAGATTTTATTTTTATTCTCTGTGTTAGTCATTCTCATTATAATGTGTCTTGGTGTGGGTCTGCTGTAATTTTGTACATCTGGGGTCCTGTAAACCTCTTGTATTTGATTTTTCATTCCATTCTTTAGGTTTGGGAACTTTTCTGCTAGTATATTATTGAAAATATTGTGTATTTCTTTGGTTTGTATCTCTACTCCTTCACCTTTTCCTATAACTCTTAAATTTAATATTCATGTTATCCCATAATTCTTGGATGTTCTTTTCTTAGTTTCTTACCATCTTCTCTGCATGTTCAGTTCTACTTTCAAGATTTTATATTTTGTCTTCACTGTCTGAGGTTCTGTCTTTCAAGTGCCCTAGTCTGTTGGTGATGCTTTCTATTGAATTTATACATGGTTTACTGACTCCTTAATTTTAAAGATTTCTGCTTGTTTTTTTTCCCACAATCTCTCTTTATTGAAGTGGTATTTCACTTCCTGTATTTTTTCTTTGATTTCACTCCTTATACTATCCTTTACTTCATATATCAATTGAATTATATACAATCTAAACTCCTTGAACATTTCTTCTACTGTGTTATTAATGGCTTCTGTTGTTGAAGCATCTTATTTTGTTTGGGGAGCTTTGTTTCCTTGTTTCTTCATGTTGTTAGTGTGTTTTCACATCTAAAAGTAAGAAAATTGTATGTATACAATGGAATATTACTCAGTCTTAAAGAAGAATAAAATTATGGCATTTGCAGGTAAATTGATGGAACTCATATCATGTTAAGTGAAGTAAGCCAATCTCAAAAAATCAAAGGCCAAATGTTTTCTCTGATAAGCAGATGCTTCTCCATAGTGGAACAGGAGGGTAGGGAAGAATGAAGGAAATTTGGTTTGTGTAGAAAGGGAGTGAAGGAAGGAATGGGGCTATGGGGATGAGAAGAAAGGTAGAATGAGATAGACATTATCACCCTATATACATGTAATATTACACTACTTATGTGACTCTATACCATGTACAGCCAGAGGAATGAGAATTTTTGCTCCATTTGTGTACAATATGTCAAATGCATTTTATTATAACAAATTTTAAAAAATAATAATTATGAGTTACTATCTTTATGGTTTTCAGAGACTGGCTGAAATACTAATTGCTTTTGTATTGTTTACAAAACAAAGTAATGCTTTGCTGTCTTGTTTATTGTTGTCTTAACACGATCCCTGCCCCACATACGCTTTGTCCAATTACCCACCAACCACCACCATGGACCTCTGGACTGCAAGATGCTGAATAACCTTAATTGTCCATGCCCCACCTGAAAGAGAACAAGGACTTTGTGTCACTTCCCCTCAACTTCACCCTCTCTCAGCAGGAAGCAGCTTAGAGATGTCATATTCATTTTTCCACAGAAATGGCACGTGGAAATTGACAGTGGGGAAATGTAACAGTGGTCCTCTTCACCCTTTGAATCCTTGCTGCTAAATTTAAAAGGCACATGTTTTTCTTTTCCTCTTCTCCCTCTCCCCCTCCCAAACTTGGGGGTGGGGATAAGATTACCTTGAGTTCTCTCTCCTGGTGCACAGGCCCATCACAGGAAGGAGATGTCACCAGAAGATCTAGGAAGTGACTATCTCTCAAATTAACAAGTGAATTTCAACACACCATTAGGGAACACCTGGGACCCCCCTGTCAGGGCATACTTGGAATATAGCCTTTCAAGAGCTTCTTTAAAAGCCCTCTGTTTTCCCTGATGGGCAGAATCACAGCTTCTGAGACAGGAGTCCCCTGTTCTTCTCCTTTGCTAGCAAGGCAATAAACCTTCCTTTTCCTTTGTCTCAAAACTGTGTTTTCGTTTTGGGGTTGGCATTGGGCCAAGAACCGAGCTTTCTGTTTGTAGAGGCGTCTGTTTCCTCCAGCAATATGATCTGATATGATCCTTGCCGCTGCTTTTCTCCAGTGTCTTTTCTGAAAGGACTTGTGACACCAGCAGCTGCTCTTTTCTTTTAGGTATGCTGCCACCGGGAGGTGGGAGTGTGTAGCTGCAGGACACACTGACAGCTCATGGTTACCTCAACGCAAATGATAAAAACGATACATTCATAGTTTCAACTTTAATGACATTTAAATATTATACATTAGCTGAAATTAAGCAAAATAGAGACCAAATGCCACCCATTTCACAATCAGGCCCTCGCTCCCTAATGTTTACTTTTTTGTGATTTTTTTTTCTTTGCTGGTTTGTAAAACTTTTCAGGAACAAAGGTTTCATTCATCCTTCCATAGAGCCTTGCACACTGCAGGTGCTTTAAAAATTTCTGCATTAGGTGTGGTAGTGCCCACCTGTCATCCCAATGACTTAGGAGGCTGAGGCAGGAGGATTGCCAAGTTCTAGGCCAGCCTCAGCAACTTAGTGAGGCCCTAAAGCAATTTAGTCAGATTCTGTCTCAAAATAAAGAATTAAAAGGGCTGAGGATATGGCTCAGTGGTTGAGCACTAGAGTACACCTGGGTTCAATCTCCAGTACCAAAAATAGAAAGAAAGAAAAAAGGTAAAAGAAAAGTGGATATATAGGAAGATTATATTTTGTAACAAGTTGGTTTTGTTTTGTTTTAACCTCGGGGTGCTTAACCACTGAGAAAGCCCAGTCTTTTTTTAATTATTTATTTTAACTGCTTAGGGTCTTGCTAAATTCTGAGGCTGGCCTCAACCTTGAAAACCTTCTGCTTCAGCCTTCTGAGTCTCTGGGATGATAGATACCATACCTGGCTAGCAAGTATATTTTTAAGATCCAAAAACGTTTTTTTTTTTTTTTTTCAGAAAAGTGAGAGTAAAAATGTCTCACATATAATCCAATCACCCTGAAACAGTCACTGATGATTAACAATCAATTCAAAAGAATGTGTTCATACTCTCTGAGGACTGTTAGACCTATAAAGTTGTTGGAATATATATATATATATATATATATATATATAGAGAGAGAGAGAGAGAGAGAGAGAGAGAGAGAGAGAGGGGGGGGGGGTTTATTTCAGTTTAAGTGAAAAACAATTTTGGTTAGAATGCTATTCACTTTAACAGAGAACCCAAATGAAAATTAGTTTAAATAGAGATGTATTGGCACATGTGCTCATAAGTTCAGAGATCCTGTGGGATTCAGATATAGTGTGTTCAGGGCTTCACTCTAAGGAAGAGTCAAGCTTCCTGGTGAGAAAATATCAGCTCAAAAAGATATAGACATCTCAGATATAAGAATGTAAGGCCTCCTCTTGATGACATTTGGCTCCTTTCCCATTCCTTACCAGTTAAACCAGCCAACTAGCCTAGGATATGTAGAGTCAGCTCGGGCAACCTTCTTATTTGTCCATTATTAGATATGGCTCCATACAGTTGAGGTAATCCTATACATAAAAGATGGAAGTGAAAAGGGAAAAAATGACACCCCAGGGAATACAGATGATTGAGGAAATAGGAAAAATTTTTAAAAACTGTCCATACACATCATCATTTACAGTCAGTCACTTCAAGGAAAAAACAAGAATCTTAGATATATATACTTTATTTGGTTTGAATGTTGGTATCTCTCCAAAATTCATACTGAAGGGCTAGGGTTTTAGCTCAGTGGTGGTGCACTTGCCTAGCATGTGTGAGGCACTGGGTTCGATTCTCAGCACCACATATAAATAATTAAAATAAAGGTCCAGAAAGAAAGCTTCATCAGACACCAAATCTGCTGATACCTTGATCACTAAAAAGAAATATTTTAAAAATTCATATTGAAACTTAATCCCTGCTACAGTGTGGATCTGGAATGTCCCCCAAAGGCTTATGTGTTGGAAGTGTGGTCCCCAGTGCATCAATCACTGCAATAGCCCCTGGAATCTCACTGAAGATCAGAAACAGATTTTGAAGGTCTCAGTTCTTTTCTACTCCTTTAACTATCAAAGAGGTGGTAGATTAATCCATTGATAGATTCATAGCTGAAGGGACTATTGGAGGTTGGGCCTAACTGAAGGGAGAGCCTTGGAGGCATGCTCTGGGAGAGTATGTCTTGACTCTGGCCATTTTCTCTAACTTTCTGCCTCATGTTTGCCATGAACTGAGATGATTTATCCATCGTATGCTCCCTGCCCTGGCGTTCTGCCTCATCATGGACCCAGAAGTAATGGAGCCAGGTGACCATGAACTAAAATCTCTGAAACTATGACCCAAAATAAATCTTTCCTCCTTTGTTTTCCTCAGGTATTTTGTCACAGTGACAGAAAGCTAACAATCCTAGTGCAAAGTATTAAAGACGGTGCTTTTAGGAGGTGACTAGGACTTGAGGACTCTTATCTTCATAAACGGGATTAGCACCATTATAAAAAACTTTTAGGAAATCTGTTAGTACCTTTTTACCTTCTACCCTTCACCATGTGAGGATGCAATAAGAAGGCACCATCTCTGAAGCAGAAAGAAAGCTTCATCAGACACCAAATCTGCTGGTACCTTGATCACAGATGTCCCAGCTTCCAGAACTGTGAGAAGTGAATTTCTACTATTTCTACTATAATTACTCAGTCTAAGACTTTTTGTTATAGCAGCCCAAATGGATTAAGATATTTTAAAAATAATTTATTGAGATGAATTTACATAACTTAAAATTTAATATGGTAAAGCAAATAATTAAGTGGCATTTAGTACCTTCATCATGTTGTGTAACTACCACAAACTATATTCCATAGGAATGGTAAAGAAGCAGGAAGGAGACTACCTCTTTGATAGTTAAAGGAGTAGAAAAGAAATGAGACCTTCAAAATCTGTTTCTAATCTTCAGTAAGATTCGAGGGGCTACTGCAATGATAGAACAAGAATAGGTTGTATTTCTCAAAAAAAAAAAAAGTAATCTAATAATAAGAATAATAGCTATACTTAAAAAGGCAAAGATAATGAGTTTAAAATAAACATTGCTTGAAACCAAAATTAGCAAGTTCAGGAACTAAACTTCATAAAATTAAAAAATGAAAATTAAGACATGCTTTACATATCACTTGAGATTACTATTATGCAAAGAAATAATATTTAATTAATAAATAAATAATATTTTCTGCCTTGTAAATTGGTACAATATTTAAACTCTCAAAAGCCCAAATGTCAATCAAATGTCAATCAATCACACACACACACACACACACACACACACACACACACACACGCAAAGGAAATTGTTTTGTAAAATCAGAATTATAACCAGGTGTAGTGATACATGCCTATAATCCCAGCTCGGGAGGCTGAGGCAGGAGGATCACAGGTTCAAAGCCTGTCTCAGCAACAGCGAGGCACTAAGCAACTGAGACCCTGTCTCTAAACAAAATTAAAAAGGGCTGGGGATATGGCTCAGTGGTTGAATGCCCCTGAGTTCATTCTCAATACCAAAAAGAAAAAAAGAAAAAGAAAAATCAGAATTATAGATATTTCTAGGAGGGAACAGGAAACTTATGGTTAGAAAAAGACATCGGGCTGGGGAGAATGAGAGTTTTGATGTAGATGTAAAGGGCTTTATAGGAATTTATAATAATTCATTAAGATATGAATTTGTATTTGTTTTTTGTTCATATGTATTCTATTTCATAATTTTAAGAGTTTTTAATGAATTATTGAAGCAGAACTTTAAATTTCTATAAAAAATAATTTTGAAGCTAGAAAGCCATACCTACCAAGCCAGCTATCAAGACTAAGGGCAAACTAAAACCATTGTTTACACCTATAAGGATTTGGAGAGTTTATTTACTATTTACCTCTCCTGAAGGAGATAATGAAAGATATTGGCCAGGAATTCAAGTGTGAGGAGTATGTAGACAAAAAGAAATGATAGAACTAACCATGTAAATTTAATGAAAAGAAACCCCAGATACCTTGCAGTGAGTTTTTATAGAAATTTGTCCAAATTGAAATAAGATATCAATAACTGCCCCCATGTTCTTAAGAAGAATTCTAGAACAAACCCTGAGCAGTTTTAGAATAAGAAAAAAAAAAAGCAATTAATATACATGTGATTTGATGAAGGTTTTTACTTCCCCAATTAGGAGAAAATGTTTAAATTCCAAGAAAGTGGGAAAAGCATGAGGTAAATTTGAAGTAAACTAAAATGTGTTATGAATTTGAGCAATGGTGGTAGTTTGAGAAAAGAAAATCCACTTTACAATTTCTAGGAACAGTTATTGTCCTTTGAGCAGTCCTAGGGCCATGACATTAGAAGTATACAAGAAAATGTAATAATATGTCATAACAACTGAATATCATTTAGTGATTTTTAACTTGTGCCATCAACTCATAAACCAAGTATGGGGTTCAGTTATGATTTCTGTGAAGAATATAAATATTTTTCAACCTTGACCATATAAATATAAAAGTGGAGTTCACCGAAACTTGGGGGTAGAAATGGGAGGAGAGATGGAGGCAAGGATAGAGGAAAACCAAGAGATACTGGTGAAATTTAATGGAATAAAAAAAAAAATCAGTTAAGAAAAAAAAATCTAAATTTGTAAAAGTAACCAATAGAAAGAAAACCAATGATACAACTATTAAAAAAAAAAGTCATGTTAAGAATAATAGGAGGACTGGGGTTGTGGCTCAGAGGTAGAGCACTTGCCTACCATGTGTGAGGTACTGGGTTTGATCCTCAGCACCACATGAAAATAAAATAAAGATATTGTGTCCACCTATACAACTAAAAAATAAAAATGAAATTTAAAAAAAATAATAAGAATAGGGGCTGGGGCTCAGCAGTAGTGCAATTGCCTGGTGTGTGTGAGGCCCTGGGTTTGATTCTCAGCACTACAGATAAATAAACAAAATAAAGGTCTATCAACAACTAAAAAAAAAATTTAAAAAAAGAATAAGAATAAATATGATAGTATAAGTTATCTATATCCTTATTAATAGGCAATAGATGGTGTCTAGAATTGATAAACTGAGAATTAGTAATATTTAGAGATATGTATGGGCCAAAAGAACTAATATGAGAAAAGGTCATAAATGGTTGTTACTAAAGGGAACGAATAAGGGAGGAGAGGAGAAAATAAGGGCACTGATGCTTTTCATTTTTTGTTTTGTTTTTAACTGTCAATGGACTTGAGTGTATAGTCTAAAGAGAAGCATTTGGTAAAGAGGACTTGTTTTTCAATGTATACTTGCTACAGACATTTCATGCCTGTTGCCTGGCACCAGGCATTAAGAAGACCCTGTTGCCAGGGAAACCAGCTCTTCGCTGATAATGAAGATGACGCTGAGGGCTGCTGTTCACAAAGCAACCTTCTTTGTGAGCTGTGACACATCCCTGAACTATCTCTTGCCTAGGCATGATGCTGTATAGCTACAGGCAGTTTACAGTGTCATCTATTTTACTAGTTAAAGGGATTATACCAGTCAGCAATAATGTGCTGTCCTTGTTGGTTACAAGTAAACCTGCTTATAAAGAAATGAATAATGGTTGTTTTATAAGTGATATGCATCAAAGCACATAGAAAACAGAAAAACTACAGTACTTTTTCCATACTTGCCTCATTGCCCCCAGGGGGAGGAGAAGAGCAGGGAAAAGACTTTCAATTCATTTTTTTCTTTTTCCTCTCTCTTTCAGTGCTTTTATGCATGTTAAACAAGTGCTCTACCACTGAGTTATACCTCTAATCTCCCTTTTAAAAATACTAGTTATGTTGATTTATAAATAATATACAGTAAAATTCACAGATCTCAATTCACAAATCTTAAGTGTACAGTTTGATGGGTTATGACAAATATATATACCTGTAGAACCAAAATCCCAGTCAATAGAGAAACACTAAACATTCTTGAGCAAAAGGAATAAAGCAGGATGCATTATACTACCTGGCTCAAAAATACAGTATATACTGTAGTAATTAAAACAGCATGGTATTGGCATAAAAATAGACCCACAGACCAATGGAACCTAGAAGTAAACTCATGTATTTATAGCCAACTGATTTTCAACAAAAGTGTCAGAACTCACAGTGAAGAGAGCACAGTTTTTTTCAATAAATAATGCAGGGGAAATCGGATATCCACATGTGGAAGAATGAAACTAGACCCCTATCTCTCACTATTTATAAAAATCAATTCAAAGTGAATCAACAATGTAAATGTAAAACTGAAACTATAAAATTACTACCAGAAAACAGGGAAATGCTACAGAATGTTGGAATGGACAACAATTTGGGGGGCAAGACCCCAAATTCTTAGAAAACAAAAGCAAAAATAGACAAATTGGATTACCTTAAACTAAAAAGTTAAACAAAACAAAAGAAACGATCAACAGAATGAAGGAAGTAAACTGAGAAGAATGGGTGGGGGCTGGTTTGTGGCTCAGAAGTAGAGTGCTTGCCTAGCATGTGTGAGGCATTAGGTTTAATCCTCAGTATCACATTAATAAAAAATAAATAAAGTTGTAAAAAAAAGAATGGGAGAAAACATATGTCAGCTATACATCTAACAAAGGATTAATATGTAGATTACATAAGAACTCTAACAACTCAATAGCAAACAAAAAACTTGATTAAAAAATTAACAATGGGCCTAAATAGACATTTCTCAAAAGAAGAAATACAAATAGCCAACAAGTATATGAAAAAATGCTCAACCTTACTAATACTCAAGGAAATTCACATCAAAACCACAATGAGATATCACCTCATTCCAGTTAGAATCGACTATTATAAAAAAGACAAAAGATAACATGTACCAGTGTTGGTAAGAAATAAAGGAGTCCCTTAAACACTGTTGATATTAGTTCAACCATCATGGAAAACAGTATGAACTTTTTGAAAAAAATTAAAAATGGTACTACCATGATTCAGCAATCCCATTACTGGGTATATATCCAAAAGAAATGATGTTAGTATGTCAAAGAGCCATCTGCACTCCCATGTCCACTGCAACACTATTCTCAATAGCCAAAAAATCGAAACAACCTAAGTGTCAATTAATTGATGAATGGATAAAGACAATGTAATACATACACACAATAGAATACTATTCAGCTCTAAAAACAAGAATGAAATCCTGCTATTTGTGACAGCATGAATGTACCTGGAGATCACTATGATAAGTGAAGTAAGCAAGGCACAGAAAGTACCACATGATCTTTCTCACATAGAATCTAAAAGGGTTGATTTTAATAGAATTTGAGAGTACAATGGTGGTTTACCAGATGCCAGGGAGAGGAGACAAAGAAGGGACAGAGAGAGGTAAAATGATGAGTACTAAGCTAAGTTAGAGTAAGAAATTACATTGTGCTAATTTTTGCACAGGAGGGTGACTAGAAATAACAATAATATACAATATATTTTCAAAAGCTAGAAGAAAGCATTTTAAATGTTTTCACGATAAAGAAATGATGTGTGAGGACGTGGATATATAAAATGATTTAAACATACAATGTATACATGTATTGAAATAACATATGGTATCCTATTAATATGTAAAATTTTTATGTTCTTATCTGTTAATTTAAAAAATAAATTTAGCTTAAGGGCTGGGGATATAGCTCAGTTGGTAGAGTGCTTGCCTTGCATGCACAAGGCCCTGGGTTCTAATCCCCAGCACCACAAAAATAAATAAACAAGTAATTAATTAATTTAGCTTAAAATTTAAAAATAAATATTCTTTTCCATCTCCCCCAAGATATAAATACTTTCACCAACTCAGAAAGTTCCTTCTTGAAACTATCTAAGCAGTAACACCCATATATCCCCAATATCTGCACCTTCCCTTTTCCTGTCCCCCCTCCCACTCCCTCCCACTCCTAGCAACCACTGATGCCGATTTCTACCACAGTTTAGATTCTTCTGTTGTTGATTTTCATAAAAACAGTGTTTCCTTTGGTTTCTTTGGCTTAGGATGTTCTTGACATTCATATTGTTATGTGCATTTGTTCCAGTCTAGTATTCCATTGTATGGATATAACACATTTTATTTATCCATTTCTTGTTGGTGGATGTTTGGTTTGTTCCTAGTTTTTTTGTTATTACAGATAAAGCTACCATGAACATTCTTGACCAAATAATTTTTTGTGACATCATTATCCAAAGTACATGTATGAAGACATGAATTGATTGTGAACATACTTTATATATAAACGGAGATATGAAAAATTGTGTTTTATATGTGTAATAAGAATTGTGATGAATTCTGCTATCATGTATTTAAGAAATAAAAGCAATTAAAAAAAAACAAACTTTTTGTGGACATTTTTCATTTACCTTGGGCAAATAGGAATGAAATTGCTGGAGCATAGGATAGGTTTATGTTTAATTTTATGGGGTACTTACACTTGATTATTATTAAAATTTATTCTTTATTAGTAATATTGGAATTGAACCCAGGATCTTATGCATACTAGGGAAGTGCTCCACCACTGATCTATATCCTTTGATTCTTTTTTTAAAAACATATTGTGGTAAAATACACATAAAATTTACTATCATAACCACTTTTAACTGTACTGTTTAGTGGTACTCAGTACATTCAAAATATTATACAACCATTACCATCATCCATCTCCAGAACTCTTTTTATTTTGCAAAACTTTAAAACTCTGTACCATTAGATAATAAGACTCACATTCCCTTACACTTTCTGTCTCTATAAATTTGACTAGGTAATCCTTCTCCTTACCTGCAGTTTGACTTTCCATATCTTCACTTTCAGACCTTTTAGTTACCCATAGTCAACTCCAGTCCAAAAATATTAAATTGAAAATTCTAGAAATAAACAATTCATAAGTTTTAAATTGTGCTCTGTTTTAAGTAGTATAATGAAATCTTGCACTGTACTGTTCTGCCCTGGTAGGACATGAATCATGTCTTTGTCCGGCATATCTACACTATATAAGCTACCCATCCATTAATAATGTAGTGGCCATCTTGGTTATCAGACTATCACAGTATCACAGTGTTTGTATTCACATAACTCTTATTTTACTTAATAATGTCAAGGATATAGAAAAATAATCTAATGGAAAAAAGTATAAGAAAACAGAAAAAAAATAAAGAAAATAAAAGCAGAAATCAACAAATTAAGACATAACACTAATTATAAATGAAGAAGCAAGCTCTTTGAAAAAGATTTTTAAAAATCTAGTGAGGCTAAGAAAAAGAAAAGCTCAAACAAATGGGAGGAAACATAAGCAGAGATACAGAGGAGAAAAGAGAAAATGCCACGAATAACTGAATACATTGAAAACTTAAATGGAAAATATTCAAAGAAAACTCAAAGATATTAAAATTAGTTTGATATGTAAAAAACAAAGATGAAATGGAAAAGTTGTCAAAGAACATATAAAGTGACATTAGCCTCTTTCTTTTCAGATAAAATTTTTTAAACCCTCTCTAGATACAGGTAATATTTGTGCTTTTAAAAGCCTTTCAAAATACATATCACAATATGAAAATTTTCTAATTTTTATCTAACATATTGATATCTCAAAGAATTCTAGACTCCTAAAGTATAAAGAGAGATACCCAGTCTCAGCCATTAATGACAGGCTAGAAACAAAGGTCAAGACTATGAGGATTCTGAGGTCTTCTACAAAGAAAAGAGGTGATCCCATAAAAGAAATAGAGGCATAGGCCAGTCTGGTCATTACAGAAATGACACAAGGGGGAAAGAACTAAAATAGTTCAGGAAAGGGCTGTTGTCCTGGTCCTGCTGAATAATTCAAGATAACCTTAATGTCTTCTGTAAGATCCACTTTCTTTTCATTGTAAAGAAGTTGGAATAAATGATCTTTCTATAAACCATTTTTCTTTTTTAGTTCTTACTTCTGTGGACCTTTTTAACAAATCCATAAATTCTGCTTCAGAGGGGTCATGGAAAACTTTGACTACAGTAAATAATAAATTCTTTGGGATTTCTTTGAGTGTCCACCCGGCTCAAAACCTTCCAGAAAGTTTCCTCCTCTTAGTATTCCTTCCTTAGGATTGAGGGTCTAAGGCTATGGTATTATGCATCCCTTAAGAAGAATCATTCAGTCACAACTATGTTCTCCCATAAAGAAAATGAATAATCAAAACTAGGACAAAGTAGTTATACAAAAAGGACACAGTCAAGATTCATGTGAGAAAATTTATTTGGATTTACTGCTGAATCTCCACTACACTAGTAGGCCTTCAATAAGCAATTGTCAATTGATTGTTGAATTCAATACTCTCACATGGCTTCCAGGGGATTTTTTTTTTCCCTCCTGCAGTCCCTAATCATTCCTTCATTTTTCCCCTTTAAGTTAGTACAAGTTGGTTTCGTACAACCAGGATGCCCCATCAAATACATTATTGGACTCTCCCCTTCATAACCACCACTCACTTCACTATGGGTATATGCCTGGCCTCTGAAAGGCATCATCAAAGATTGGACTTCCATAGGGTCCTGCCCAGGAATATGTAACTGACACATTAAGAGAATGTGGCAGTGGCAGTGGCAGTGAAGTGTGGTAGTGATAGAAGCCAGGGAAATGTATGAAGGCTGAGTAGTGATAAAAAGAAAAACTAACTAGCAAAGTGGTAAAAAGAAAGGCAGATGCAGAGAGAGAAGACAATGGTAGTCCTGAAAGGTATCCCAGTATTTTCTTACTACATACAAAACATCCACCATCAAATTTGTGTGGCAAAATCCTGATTCTCAATGTGATGACATTAAGAGGTGGGGTCTTGGGAAGCATTTAGGTAAAAAGGATGGAATTCCCACAATGGGATTAGTGCTCTTATAAAGACTTGAGAGCTTTTTAAAAACATTTCTTTAGTTGTAGATGGACATAATACCTTTATTTATTTTTATGTGGTGCTGAGAATTGAACTCAGTGCCTCACACGTGCTAGGCAAGCACTCTACAACTGACCCACAACCCAGGCTGACAATGGCTTATTTTCTCTTTTCCTGCTCTCCACCACGTGAGAATACAATGGTCATCTGTACACCAGAGGAAGTAATCACTCACCAGACATGGATCAGAGGGCACCTTGATCTTTAACTTCCCACTCTTCAGAACTGTGAGATGTTACTTAAGCCACCTAGACTATGGTAATTTTTTACAATGTGAACTGAGACATCTCTTTTCAACAAAGTCTCCCCATCACCCCCTTAATTTTCCCTTCCCTTGATCAAAACAAATGCAAACTTTTGAGTGACATTCATTATTATTATTACCTCCACTTTGTTTATCCATTTTTATGCAGTGCTGAGGATCAAACCCAGTGGCTCACATACAAGTGCTCCACTGCTGAGCCACGACCCCAGCCTCACATTCATTATTTTGATTATGGTGATTTTATGCACTTTTGTGTATGTCAAACCTAATCAAATTTTAAACGTGTGGCTTCTTATATTTCAATTGCACATCAAAAAAGTTGTAAAAATGAGAATTTAATAATCAAATTTCATCAGTTACGTTATAACTACCAGTAATGTAGCAACAATGGTATATTTAAAGAGGTCCCTTTTATGATTGCTATTTTGGATTTAACTAGTAGTACTTATTTATCCCATTGCCTTCCTCCTTCCTCCATCCCCAATTCCCATGCCCCACCTAGCCCTTGAGCAAGCAAATAATTATAATAGTGTCATAATCAAGTTGACGAACTCTAATCCACAATAAGTATAACTAAAATATATCAAAGTTCATACTTCTTTAAATTTATCCAGGTTTTGTAATTTAATCTCTAAATGTGTTACTTGGGGAAATTAATTTACCACAAACCAGTGTTTTTGCTTATGTCAAAACTGTTGGGGTAAGGAGTATAGTTCAAGGGTAGGATCTATTCTTAGTATGCACATGGTTCTGGATTCAGTACCCAGCAACTAAAAGAAACAATTATCTACTTAGATTACAACCTCTTTTAAGGACAGAGCTAAATCATTTATCTTGATTCCCAAGTTGACAAGCAATGTCTGGTATAGAGCATAGTGAGGAGAGGGATAAAGAATAAGATGTAACACAGAGTAGGAAGAAAAAGGATATGTGTGGGTACTGATTGTGCAGGAACTTGTAGGCCCTAATTAAGACTTTGGACATTTTTTTTTAAAACAAAGATGGGGTCTTTATGTTGTCCAAAGCTGGTCTTTTTTATCTTTCTTTCTTTTGGGGGGAAAAGGGGGGATGTGGATTTAATCCAGGGGCATTTTAACTCTGAGCTACATACCCAGCCTTTTTAATTTTTTAAAATTTGAGACAGGATCTCACAAAGTTGCTGAGGTTGTCCTTGAACCTATTATCCTTTCTCAGCCACCCTGCCCCCCCCCCCCAATCGCTGAGATTATATATGCACCTGGCCTAAAACTGATCTTGAACTCCTGGACTGAAGCTATCGCTATCCCCCACTTCAGCCTCCAGAGCAGCTGAGATTACAGGCATGTGCCACTATGCCCAGTTAAGACCTTGGATTTTATGGGTTATGATATGAAGTCAAGAAGAGGGTTTTAAGCATTGAATGGACATTGTGGACCTTCTATTTTAAAATAAGATCATTCTGGTGGCTGTGGCAAAGAACCTGTATGAAGGAAACATGGAAGCCGAATAGCTACCAATGAATATACCAAAAGGAACATGTTCACTAAGACACAAAAATTTTCATAGCAACTTTATTCATAATAACCACAAATTGGAAACAATCCAAATTTCCATCAGCATTAGAATAGATAAATTGTAGTAGAGTCATACAATGGAATACAACACAAAGTAAAAATGAATTGCTTCTACTACATCCACATGGATTACCCTCACAAACATACTGAACAAAGACACGAAAGAGTGCATATAATTATTCCACTTATATAGTTTTTAAACAGGTAAAGCTAACTGATGGTGATACAGGTCAGAATAGCAGTTATCTGTGTGTGAGAAAGGCATAAGGACACCTACTGGGGTAACAGAAATATTTTCTATCATGATCTGGGTGGTACATTCAAATATACACTTAATTTTTGTCAATTTCAAGTTTTACATCAATAAAAAGGCAAAAATATATTGAAAAAATTGTATAAATGGAGAAATATAATCATGTTAATCAGTAGTGTTATCTTCCAAATATTTCTGGCTTTCCTCCCTGGTTGTGGAAGGATTATGCTACTAGGACTGAGGTGTGGCTATGTTACTTTAAGGGTCTACAAGTTATTTGCCAAACTTTTTTCATTTCCCAAACTGAGCAGCCACATCCCTGATGGTATCTGCTTTGTCAGCCTGAGTCCCAGAATGAGGAAAATAAAGAACAAGGATTAAGAAACTTTTTCTGTAAAGGGTCACAAGGTAAATATTTTAGGCTTTGTGGGACATATACTTGCTGTTGAAACTATTCAACTCTGCCACTGTAAAACACAATCAGCCATAGAAAATATATTAATGGACAAGGCTGTCCTCCAATAAAACTTTTAAAAAATAAATAAAACAATTAAAAAATAGTAAAAAAAAAAAAAAAAAAAAGAGAGAGAGAGAGAGAGAGAAACATAAATCAGGATGGATTTTGACTATGGGCTGTAGTTTGCCAACGCCTTACCTAGAACAAAGTCCCTAGACAAGTTGCAAGAGACAACTTATTTAAAACCCTAAGATTTTGTAGCGGTTACTAAAATACTGAACCAAATGGCCTAGTGATTAGTTGGCAGGCATTCAGGAAATTACTACTGGAGGATGAAAGAAATAACCTACACAGGGACAATTGCTAAGAAGGAGAGGCCAAACTATTCTTTGAGATAAACTAGAAGGCTGATAATCTACCCTTTACTAAATAAAAAGAAAAACAAATTATTTTGTGGTTGATTTTGGCTGCATCTGACAAAATGTAGAGAAGAAATAACTCAGAAAAGAACTGGTCAGTTTACAGGCAGAAATGGAAAGAAATACTTACTGGGTAGAATGAAGCAACTTTTCAATTATAAGACAAAAGTGAAAAATCCTTTCACTTAAAGGTTGATTAAATAGTTCTACAGCAAGGATCAAATCACTGGATGACTGCCATATCTACTGTTAAGATCTCTGAATGAATTAATGTGACTCAGATTAAAAATCCAACTAAGAGTATAATGGTAGTTAATCCTGTAAATTAGAACAGTTTAAGGAAAGAGACTAAGGGTATGGCTTCCCTACTTAAGACTGAAGGCCTGTTACCCAGAAATTAAGTTCAGAGAGGCATGGAAATATGAAAGCAAAGAAATATAGCAAATCTAAAAGTATGAATTAACTATACAGCACTTTGGGGTCATCTTCCTTGCAGAGATGATAAGAACCTTATGCAGGTGGGAAAGCAAATGAACTGAATAACTAGTGACCAGAGGACGAAGTCATTCTTCTAATATTTTGTTAAATTTACTTACTTTTAAATTCCAGAAGAGCCAGAAATCATCTGTAAAGGAAAGTAGCAAAATAAATAGCATGCCATTTTCTCCTAGGGTTGATGCCTACAAAAGGAAAAATGGATATTAACTCTTATGTGGCATTATCTTTCTCTAATACTGAATGTAACCTTTTAAGTACTGAAATTTAATCTTAGGTCAATCTAAAAAGTTGTCCAATCTTTTCTCTCTATATGTAGGTTCCTTTGGAAATCTGCCTTTAGAATAAAAGAAAAATAAGACTATATCATGAATGGACATAATATTACACAGTGGATTTACGTGAGTACAGCTGGGTTTGAATCCTAATACTCACTGTTTACTAGGGAAAATGGCAATCTCAGTTTGTTTCCTTGACAACATTCACATCTGTGAACCACATGCTAAGCACTGCACTAAATTCTAGGAATACAACAATGAGGTCCCTAGTCACAAAGAACTTAGCTTTATTGTTAATTTGCAATGTGTTTTACAACTACCTAGTGAACAGGTAGGATGACTGTGAGGGTCAAATGCGACTGTGCTAGAGCTTCAAAGATTGTAAAACACTACACAAATATTTATTTATTCAAACATTTCTTAAAATGCCAGGCATTGTGCTAACTGCTAAAGATAAAATAGTGAGCAAGGTTTATATGGTCCCTGCCCTTGTAAAGCTTAGTCTAGCAGTGATCAATAACCAGTAATAAGAGCTAAGTGTATGGCAGGAAGAACAGGGTGTTTAGGGAGTTTAGTTCAGGGGAACTAGTCTAGAGGCATCAACAAAGGCTACCTAGATGAAGGTACATATAAACTGAGACCTGAAAGATAAATAAAAATTTGTATCATATTCTAAGGGCAATGATTAAAGCATAGGACTGACATGAACAGAATGACTCAGTTTTTGGCTTGAGTAAGGGCAATTGGATGGTTGGTAGTGGTAATTCTGTTTACTAAAGAAAAGAGGAACAATGAGCAGGAGGTTTGGGGTCAAGATCAATGATGTGTTTTGGTGCCTGTGAGGCAGCAAGGTGGATTTGTTAGTAATTAAATATATGACTTGGGAAAAATCCAGAAAAGAAATATGAATTTGGGAGTATTTGCATACAGGTGGTAACTAAAGCCATGGAAGGGGATGAGATTGGCTAGGGAGATGGAAGGGAGATAAGGCAAGGGAGAGTAGGTAGCCTTGAAAAAAAAAATAAGAACAGATATTTAAGGGAAGAGGTGCCTGCAAAGAAGATTAAGAAAGCATACCTGGAACTAAAATCTCCTCAATCTAAAGTAACAGTTCAAGGATTGTAAAGATATTGACAAGGACTTAGTGAGCTTGATAGAACAGTCAGAGTGGCAAAACAGAAAACAAGGAGAGCAAATTTTTCAAGAAACAAGGGGGAATGGGAGATATGGGGAAGAAATTGGTAAGTACACAGTTTTTTTTTTTTTTAAATGGTACTTATTTCATCTATATGCACTGATACAACAGGAACAATAACAGCTATATATTTATAAAAGAAAAGACTGCCATGCAGCTACAGAATTACTTAATACAGAAAACAGTAAAATACACTTTTTTTTTTAAAATAAACAAGACTAGTTATAGCAAATTCTCTTTTTATGAGGATCAATGTTAAAATCCTTGCTTTTATCTCTCCCCACTCAGTTACTATATGGTGCAAACTAATTTTAGTTATCACGTTAAGCAAAACATACTAGAACTTCACAAAATATACAAGATTTCAATATCTGAGGAACTGGGATTAGAAAGCAGAAGCGGCCTTCAAGTCTTACAAACTTTCTCACAAGTAATAAAGCATTTGCTGTGAAAGCAACACTCAAAAACTATAGGGAAATTACCGGTAGACTTATTTTTTTCAGTTTTTCACTGTCATCTTTTCAGATATTTGAGCTTACTCTTTGCTAATCAAAATCTCAACTTGATATTATTAATATATAAGAGGTTTATCTGCCCCAAACTAATTGTGTATACTAGGAGAGAACCCTTTAATCTGATTCAGAATTAATTACTGATTTACAAATGCTATTATGTGAGCTACTGGAACCTTTATTACACCTTACCAGCTAACCTTGGAATATTGAAATTAGTCTCCTCATCAAGTATTCCATCAGTTTACCCAACTTGCCTAATTTTGCTTCTACCGGTAATTTGCCCTGTTTCTTGACATAAGATAATATGTACACTGGGGGTTTACGGGCAGGGAGAGATAATTCTTCATAATGCCAGACTGTTGTATATACTGCAGGAGGGAGCGGTCTTTAGGTTGAAATGCCAGCAGAACCCCCCCCAGCAAATAAGACAACCAAAAAGGTGTCCCTACACATTTCGTAGCATCCTCTAGAAGGGAGGGTTACTACCTCTGATTGAGAAGCACTGAAACAATTTTGCTTCCTAGGCTCTAACAGCATCCATTAAGATAGCTTGTGCATCAGTTCCTTCTAAATTCTTGGTTGTTTCCTGGTTCCTTGAATTTGCTGGATTAGTGACCACAGCATAAAGTGCTGCAACAGTTAAAGACTTAGTAGCACAAGTTTTCAAACTGTACTTGGGAATCTATGATATACAAGTTAAGTCCTGTTTTTAAATTAGTTTTATATATTGGACTTTAATGTGAGATTGCCTTGTCACAATTAATATAAGTTTAAAGTAACTATTTTAGCACAAGGCAGATGTCTTACTAGAAATGAGGCATTACTATAATCTGTGAATAAGACCAATTCTTGAAATTTAAATATTTCTACTTGTGCACTGTCTTTACCAAACGTGTGAGATAGTCTTAAATTTTAGAATAAATCAATTTCCAGCAACTAGCAAAATCTGATATCATTTTAAAAGTTTCCTTTAAATAGGAATTCTTTATAAAGCGGTAACACGCACATAAAATAAGCTAAAATATCTCACACCTCCTCATCATGAAGTGCAAAAAGCTGTTTTTTTCCTCACCCTTTTGATAGGGCCAAACTGCTGTCTAGAGTAGGAAAAAGAATTGCTAACTAGCAAAGGTTAAGATTCTATACTTACCAAAGTCCTTTGATAGGCAAGCTGATAAAACATCCCCCAGTTGTGAAAAATTCAGGGAAAACCCCCAGAAATTGGTTAAGTCTTATCTCCAAATTGCAGGAAGCCTCCTAAAATCAGCAACCTAAAAACAATTCTTGCTCCTTTGACTAAATTTTTGATTACTTCCTCTGTTAGTAATATCAGATTCACTGGGGTGAATGGGGGAAGGTAAGAGGAAGGAAATCTGGCAATATTTATTTCAGACTCAGAAATGTTTTAAAAAATAGTCTCAAAACATTTTGTTAGACAAAATACCTCCACTGTATGTTATGTTTTTCTTTTTTTGAACTCATGAACTTGCTATGTGAGTTTTTGCAAATTAGTTTAAACACTTAAGGGGTTGCTAACTTCAGACTACAGGAATCAAAATTTTAAAACTTCATTAAAATAAAAGTTAAATTTTTGGCATATATTCTCAGAACACCTTAAAAACAGACTTCTAATTCAACTAATGTTGTCAATATTAAACTCCTTAAAATCAATTATACCATAAAAGTAAAAGACAATGACTTTTCCATTAAACAAAGTTTTTTTTTTAAAAAAAAGTGGTATTCTCATGTTTCAGTCCCATATGAAAAAAAAGGCAACTGTCAGGAGGTTCTGAATTGTGATTGATTTGGATGTCTTGTAGTAAGCTTGGTGTTTTCCAACAATCCAAATTAGAAAACTTGGGGGAAAAAAAAAATCAAAACAGATTTTTGCTTCTGGTATTCTTTCAATGTTGTACTACAAAGGCTTATAGATTAGCTTCATTTATTCCTCTCACAAGATCATCCCAACTGGGAACCATTTCAGTTGTGGCAACCCGAAACAGGGCTTGAAGATGCTCATCTGTCAGTGGCTGGCTCAAAGTGTGTTGGTTTCGAGTCAGATAAGAAAAAGCCTTTTCACAGATTTGGTTACTATCGAACAAGGATGCCACCTTATAGGCAACCCCTTTGATAATTGGGTAAGATTCAGCAGGCAATCCAGCATAGAACTGTCCCAGGGTTTTGACTCTATATTCATTCCAAAGGCTAGTATTTGCCTGAAGTTTTGTCAGCTCCACTCTTACTGAAATAGGTGCATATTCGGGTTTAAAGTTAAATGGATTTGAAAAAAGTTCTAAGTCCTTTTTGATGAATCTTAGGTCCTTAAAATGTCTCTCAAAATCTTTCTGCAGACGAGAGATCACCATTTGATATCTGTCGGGATCAAATATTTTTTGATCTTCCTTATATTGCTGTTTAAGCTCATCAACAACTTCTTTGAAAGCAGGAAAGTCTGTTAGATTTTTTTCTTCAATATGTCTCTGAAATAAATTCAGCTTACTTTCAAAAGTACAAATGTGGTCAAAGGCAGAAGCAGCAAAGACTTTACTAGTTTGCAATTCTTCACTGAGTTCTTGAAGGTAGTTCATAACATCCACCAAAAAGCCAAAGTCACAAAGCCATTGCTTGTCTGTGAAATGGACTGTTGTTGCCCCTACTGAAACCAAGAATGCTTCTATTTCTTTTCGTAATGAAAATATTAATTTTAAAGATTTCCCTCTTCTAAGCCAGTTGTTCAGACATCGTCCATTAATCCTTTCACCATGCTCTGACTCAGATTCAGTTAGTAAAGACTGAAACTCGGGTCGCCTAACGCCTCTGGTCTTAATTAAAACTATCCATTCTGATATGGTATTTACGATCTGATTAATATCTATGTCATAAGAGCTCAACAGTTCCAAGTGAAGAAATCCTGAATAGTGGATAACATTCCAACAGTTGGGACTCACGGCCTTTTCTCTCATGTATGAGACCAGTCCTGAGTTCTCACCAATCATTCTCAAAGTGTGCGTCGTGGTCAGTCCAACCATTCGCTGCAAGCTAAGCCCTGCTCTCTGCAAAGACTCCAGAATGGCCGACATGAGTGCACCAACACTGAAGTGATGAGTCAGGTTGATTATGGTCAGAAGGTCTTCCTGCACCTCCAAATCATGGCCCACGCCACGAATAAAGACCAGGAGATAGTTCTCATAGGCCACAAAAGCCTGGTCGTCCAAGGCAAGAGAATAGGCTTTAAATTGTCTGGCTCGGTTAAAAAGCTGACAACGTAGATTACTGTCAATGCTCAGAATCCTCTGCCTTGTGATCTCTGGAGACAGATTAATTCTTTGCAAGACGCCTACATGCTCCGGCAGTACCTCTTTTAGCAATATCTCCATGCACTGGTGTACAAAGTCCCCCTCAGCCCAGCCGCGACCCTTCAAGGCCAACAGGCGACAGAGCCCGAGGCCTGCACGAGCAGCTTTCTCCTCTGGAGTGAGCAAGGTGCTCAACGACATGTCGCCCTGACGCAGACGCTCCACCAAGGCCGCGCGATCGCCCTCCGCCACATACCGCTCATAGTATTCGTGTTCCGCCTCGTAGTGGCGCCTGACGTCACGTTCGCGGGTAGAAGCGACAAGGCGGCGACAGACCAAGCACAGGGCCCCATCGCCCTCTGGAGGTTCCACCACCAAGTAACGCTGGGTCCATTCGGGCCGGAAAACAAGAGCCTCGTCGACTTCCATCTTGCTCCTTTTGGGCGTCATCCACATTCTGCCAGAGTACACAAGAACGGGATCAACCTCAGAGAGGCCGCAAAGCGAGGGGAGGAGCCCGACTAACGGCAAGCAGCTCCAGCGCTCTGCGCCAGATCACCTCAGCAGCCGGACACCAGCCTTTGCCATGGAATCTCCGTTCCTATTGGCTGGAGATTTCGTAGTCCCTGTAGCTACGACCAACAAACCAATTGGAAGAGCCGACAGTGATTTCTAACGCGCAAGCGCACATCCTTCTAAGCGAGTGCGAGGCAGCCTTAGGAACAGACGAAAAGGCCCAGCAGCCCACGCAGTTGAGAAACTTGATTGGCATTCAAGCTGCCCAATCAACAGCTGCCACTACAGGGTGGTACAGGATGGTGTAAACCATAATTGAAGGAAGACCTAGGGCTTGAGGGACTGAAGTGATTGGCTGAAGGTACTTCCGGCGAGCATCTGGACGCGACTTGGGCCTCTCTGGCGCCAAAATGTCGCTTGTGGCGGGGGTTATTCGGCGGTTAGACGAGACAGTGGTGAATCGCATCGCGGCGGGGGAAGTTATTCAGCGTCCAGCAAATGCGATCAAAGAGATGCTTGAAAACTGGTATGGAGGGAGTCGAGCCTGGTTCGCTTAGATTTTACGACCTAACGGGCCGCTTCTCTGAATGGCGCGGACACGCCTCCGTGACGAGGGCGGAGGCGCATCCGGCGCAGGCCCGTGTCATTGGAAGCCGTTGGAATCCTGGGCGCGCGTCGGTCCCGCCTTTTCCTTTCCCGGAACCGAGAATTTCTCCACTGCTCTCGCGATACCTAGATTCTAGGGCGTGTGGAGCGCCTGTAGCAGGGGTGTGTTCGGCCTAGCTTTAGTGGTACCATTAACTCAGAGAGCTACTTAAAATTATGCAGAAGATGCGAAATTAAAGATGTATAAAAGTTTATCGTGGGAGAAAAAAAATATTCTTTCAGAGTATACCATGTTATCAGTTTCTTATTCAAGAAATCAAACGTGTTCAAAGGCACAATTGTTGAGTTTTACTAAAAATAAATCGTTGGGGGCTAAGGCTGTAGCTCAGTGGTGGAGAGCTCCCAAGCACGTGTGAGGCAATGGGTTCCATCCTCTGTGCCACGTAAAAATCAGGAATAAAATAAACGCATTGTGTCCACCTACAGCTAAAAATATTTTAAAAAATAATAAATCATTGGAGTTTTAAGACAGGCTAATGGACGTTGGGCTTAACTTTGAATTCCCTTATTACCAAGTCAGTGGCCTCACTGCCTTTTACTTTTTGGAGAAGTGCTTTGAAGATGTCTGACTTATTAGGGCATCTGTTGATTCTGATGCTTAGCCCTGTCGCAAACATGGAGCAAAAATGGTAAAAAAATATGTGGAAAGAAAATTGGGCGTGAACTGTAAACCTTACAAAAGACAAGTACCCAAAGACTATGTCATGTCCTTTGAATTAAAATCACTTGATGTTAATAAAGTCCATACATTATTAGAAAAGAAAAATCTTTCTGGTGAAGAATGACAGATTTGTAGAGAGATTCACTGTAAAAACATAAAGCATTCAGAGCGATGGGACTGAAAGAGCAGTGGGTCAGAAAGGACCTCAGAGGGAAAATAAGAAAATAGGTAGAAGAGACACACACAAAAAGAAACATGGAACCTGGGGACGTTTTCATTTGATTTGTGGTGGTAGTATAAGTCGTTGTCTGGCTTTTGTTTCTATAGTGTTAGAATAAACAGAATAACTTAAAACCAATTATTGTACCTTGCCCAAATTCTGTACAACAAAACTAAACATACTAGTTCAGTGGCTTATAATTAATTCTGTAAGCAGAGATTTTATATGGAGTCCAGTTAGACTCTTTTTAATATATGTCATGATGGCTGATACAACATCAATAAAGGGGCTCCTGAGAAAGGTCTTTAATGTTTAAATAACATTATTTCTGAATAAGGAATTTTCTGTGAGCAAGTCAATAACTTCTTTCTCATGCAGCCCCAGGCTGAATTTATTTTGTCTAATAGGTGCTTTGTGTGTATAGGCTACTCTGTGAAAGCACGAAAGATTTATTGACTTCTTAAAGAACTTTCTGCCTTACCATTTTTTTCTTTACCATACGTATATTTTTCTTTGTTTTGTTTTTGGTGGTACTGGAGATTGAACTCAGAGGCACCCTGCTACTGAGCTACATCCCTAACCTTTTTTGAGAAAGGGTCTCCCTAGAATCCCAGGCTGGCTTCAAACTTATGACCCCTCTGCCTTAACTTCCAAAGGAGGTAGGATTATGTGCCGTCACACCTAACTATATTTTCTTAAAGAGAAGAGATAATGGAGAAAAACATTTAGAATTTTTAAAAATGACATTAGAGTCAC
This sequence comes from Ictidomys tridecemlineatus, assembly GCF_052094955.1. Taxonomy (NCBI): domain Eukaryota; kingdom Metazoa; phylum Chordata; class Mammalia; order Rodentia; family Sciuridae; genus Ictidomys; species Ictidomys tridecemlineatus. Next base: position 25,165,920 of record NC_135478.1, on the reverse strand, counting down.
TTAGAAATCTGGATAAAATTGATAGTAAAATTAGTTGAGAAGAGAGAAAGATGCATTTGCTGAAAGGTTCCTACTCTGAATTTAACTTTTTTCCCTAAAAGAATAGAAATAGTGCTGAATGACCTATTAGAAATGATGTTGTTCTTCTTTCTATCTTACACAATATGTAAATTCATATGATGTAGACATGGAGTGTGTAAAACAAATGAAAAACACATCACTCAAGCACTCTTGTATTTATTTAGAGTTCATTGCTATTGCTTGACATATATTAAAATACATGCATGCAATAGAATAGTTGCAGACTGATAATCTACTTTCTGTTTGATTTGCCAGTTTAGATGCAAAATCCACAAGTATTCAAGTGATTGTTAAAGAGGGAGGTCTGAAGTTGATTCAGATCCAGGACAATGGCACTGGAATCAGGGTAAGTAAAACCTCAAAAAAGCAGGATGTCTGTGTGCTTCATGTCATATCTCTGCAGGAAAATGCAGAACCTTTCCCCTTACTGGAAACTTTAGGCTTTTGTAATTGGAAATTTTTGACTGAAGAATTCAATACAAACAATAATTATGTGTTCTATTTTGTGTTGTATATTGTTCAGTGGATACAGCAGTGAATAAAATAGACAAAAATCCTTTCTCATACTACAATGGGTATTTCCATTATAGTAATGAGAAACAAGTAGGTATAATAAATAGTATGTCATATGGCATTAAGTATTATAGAGAAAACTAAAGCAAAGGAAAGAAAATGGGGGAGTGGGTAGGAATGCAACTTAAATAATTCAGGAAAGCTTTAGTATGGATATGATATTTAAGGAGAGATGTGGTAGAGATCAAGGAATAAATCATGAAATTATTCAAAGGGTAAATCTTCTGGGCAGGAAGAACAGAAAAGACAAAGATCATGAGATGAAGAATGCCTGGCATGTTTAAGGACCCAGAAGGAAGCAAGTGTGTCTAAAGCAGGTTGAGCAAGGAGATGAGGTCAGAGAGAGAATATGCTGGACTTTGTGGTACATAGTAAAATCTTTGGCTTTTTTAGTGACTGTGGTAGGATACTACTAGAGGGTTTTAAGCAAACTGTTATATGATTTTGTGGTTTTATAAAAAGTTCTTTGTTTGCCATGTGGGAAAATAGACTGCAGAAAGACAGGGCAGGGACAAGGAGGAGGCTCTTGCAACAATTCAGGAGGGTATATTAGGGCCTTGGATCAATTTGGCTGTAGAAGAGATACAAGAAGCAATGTGATCCTGAGTTAATTATGAAGGCAAAGCTCTCAGAATTTGTGATGTTGGGTGTGAGAGGAAAAATCAGGATTGAATTTGGTTTTGGCCTGCATAAATGGTGAAAAAAATTGCCATTTACTGAATGGGAAAGATTATGGAAGAAACAGGTTTGGGGAAGATGGAAAGTTCATTTTGGCGCACATTAAATTTAAGATTTTTCTTTGTGTGAGGGTCTGGAATGCAGTGTATAGTTTGCAGGTAAAAATTTGGGAGTTGTCTGCATTTTGATACTGTTAAAGAGCATAAGACTAGGGGCTGGGATTGTGGCTCAGCGGTAGCACATTCACCTAGCACATGCAAGGTGCTGGGTTTGATCCTCAGCACCACATAAAAATAAATAAATAAATAAAACAAAGGTATTGTGTTCAACTACAACTAAAAAGATATTTTTTTTAAAAAAAGCATAAGACTCACCTAAAAAGGTGCTCAGCATTAGTGAGAAGGAAATGCAAATACAAGCCACAGTGAGATACCACATCACACCCATTATTAGGATGACTGTTATCGAAATAACAATAAAATTATTGGCAAGAAGGTAGAGAAATTGGACTCCTTGTGGATTGCTGATGGAATGTAAAATAGTGTAGCCACTTTGAAAAGTGGTATGGTGATTCCTCAAAAAATAAAACAGAATTGCCATATGTTTCAACAATTCCACTTCTGTTACACACAGAAAGTGAAAGCAAGAACTTGAACAGATATTTGTATAATCATGTTCATTGCAGTACTATTTATGATAGTTAACTGGTAAAAATTCAAGTGTCTATCAACATATGAATGGATAAACAAGATGTGATGCATATATACAAGATGGGATGATATTTAGGCTTAAATAAGAATAAAATTTTGACAAATGCTACAATATGGATGAACCTGAAAGACACTATGTTAAGTGAAATAAATCAGTCACAAAAAGAACAAATATGTGATTCCTATTATATGAGGTTTCTAGAATAGTCAAATGCATTAAACTCAAAGTAGAATGGTGGTTTGCAGGGATTGGGGGAAGATGAAGAATGGAGAGTTATTGATGATTGAGTACAGAGATTCAATTTGGGGAAGATGAAAAAGTTCTGGAGATGGTTGCTTAACCCTGTGAATGTATTTAATACCACTGAACTGGATAATTAAAAATGGTTAAGATGAAAGTTTTATGTTAACATGTATTTTATTACAACTTTAAAAGTTGTAGATATTTAAAAGTTTTTCTAATTAAAAAAGTAGGCTATGAGACTGAATGAGATCATCAAGATAGTGAGTATAGATAAGGATGAGGTCCACAAATGAAATCCTGTGTTCCTCCACGGGTAGGAGGTAGAAAGAGCAAATGACACTGAAAAGGAACAGCCTAGTAAGAAAGTAGGAACACTAAGACAATGTGGTATTCTGGATGCAAAGTGAGGAAGTTACCACTAATTTAAAAACGCTTCTAAGAGAAATTTATTTCTAAATTAAATTGATAAAATGGAAATTCAGGAAGATTTAGAAAAATGGATAACATAATTATTTGTTTTTTGTTTTTTTTTTTTAAATTTTCTAGAAGGAAGATCTGGATATTGTGTGTGAGAGATTCACTACAAGTAAACTGCAGACCTTTGAGGACTTAACCAGTATTTCTACCTATGGCTTTCGGGGTGAGGTAAGTTAAGGTTTAAAGAAATGTGTAAAATATCCTCACATGATGACATTGCTGTCATTTCAGCATATATTTCTCAATATGAAAGGTAATAAGATTTGGTATTTTTTACTTGGTAAATATATGCAAATTTGAACCAACTTAATTAAATTTAGTTTCCAGGACTGAAAATTATTCATAAATATTCAATATTACTATAAACTCCCCAGATATTATGTGTCACTTGATAGAAAGACCCAAAACCACTTATAAAGTTTTCTTGTCAAAAACTGAAATGTGGAGCTGGGTGTGGCAGTGCATGCCTGGAATCACAGCTACTAGAGAGGCTGAGACAAGAGGGTTACAAATACAAGTATAGCTTGGGCAATGTAGTGAGACCCTGTCTCAAAATACAAAAATTAAAGAAGATTGGGGGTGTAGCTGAGTGGTAATGCATTTACCTAACATGTCAGGTCCTGGGTTCACTCTTCAAGACCACCAAAAAAAGAAAGAAACAAAAAAGTGAATCTGGGGGCTGGGGTTGTGGCTCAGTGGTAGAGCACTTGCCTAGCACTTGTGAGGCACTGGGTTCGATCCTCAGCACTGCATAAAAATAAAAAAATAAAAGTATTGTGTCCAACTAATATATATATTATGTATATAATACACACACATATATATATATATATTTCATTCATATATATATGAATGAAAATGAATCTGCTCAATATTTGTATCTAAGTAGCAATATAGGAAACATAGAAGTCAAGCAATAGTAGAGAAGGATAACAATCACCTCTAGATTAAGAGAGATTTAAAAGGCCTTATGAATCAACTTCATTTACTAGAGCTTATTGAATCCTAATGTGAACAAAGTGTGGAAAAAAAATGAGACATATTTGAGATGTATTTGAACTATTTGATAGCATTAAGGAGAAATTATTAAGTCTCTTGTTATCAAATATCGTGAGGTTCGTTTGAGCTTGTGTTTTTTAAGATACACTCTAAATTATATATTGGTAAAATTATAGGAATGTATGATATGGAAAATAGACAAAAATATTTTTAAGACTGAATGGGATCTCTATTTGTTAACTTAATTCCTATGGATACCTTTTCATCCAATAAGTATAGGCCTACATAATTTTTAATGGGTACACATTATTTTATTATGTATGTATACTATAGGTTGTTTGAGTGACTTCCTATTAAGACTCTGCTGTTTTTTCCAATGTAAAGCTTTGATGAAATACTGCATTTTGTTTAGTTATTTTCTTAGAATAAATTTATAGAAGTAACATTCCTGGGTAAAAGTAAACATACTTTTAAGACAATTGGTAGTGTTTTCTTATTGCTGGCTGCCCAAAATTACCACAAACTTAGTGGCATAAAACAACACAAATTTATTATCCTGTACTTCTGGAGGTCAGAAGACTTGGAGCTTACTTGGTCATTTTCTTTCTGGAGGCTATAGAGAACCAGAGGAACTCTCATGAGTAGTTATTTTGGGAAAACAAGAGTGGAGGTAGAGAAGAGGAAAGGAGCCTATTACTTTTCATTTCAGGGCTTTCTGTAGCTTCTGAACTTTTTATCATCATGGGCATGTATTACTTTTACTTAATTTTTAAAAATTAAAAAGTGTCTCTGATCTAATCTGTGTAATGTTGTTCTATTTACTTCAAACCAGAGTATTCTCAAGCATCCTTGTGCTCATAATGATAGTGACCCGAGGCTGCCTCAGGTCAAGCTCCAGAAACACAGTTTCATTCTGGCTTTGAAATTCCCTGGGTCAGTTTCCAAGCCCATGTTCTCTGGAATGTTGCCCTAGCTGTGGAACATCTTCAGGGCTATTATCTCACTGCAGTTAAATAAGGAAGATTTATTGAGGTTTTGGGCCAGCCATGGTTCTCAGCAGATGTATGTATTAACTCTTAATTCTGACAGTAGCCCCACAGAGTAGTTTTTTCAGAAGCCCTGTTTTATACAGGGAGAAGTATACAGAGTGATGAAGAATGTAGTCAGGGCACACAGCTAGAAAGTGACAGAGTGGGAAACTGAACCAGGCCCTTGACTCCACAATCTGTGCTCCTGTCTGCTGTTCTCCTGTCAGCAACAATGCCTCTTTGAAGCAGCAAGACCATCTGCTGCACCATGTGTAATGTCACTCTCTCTTCCAGATGTTGTGTAGTACTGTACTACTGTACATATTTAATGTTCTTTCTTACATAGGTCTCCAAATAATTTAATGATGAAAATTACATAAACCAAGGATTCTTGACAAAGTAATCTCTGATCCCGATCCATGTTGCTTTTTTTGTTTTTTTTTAAATTTTTGCCCAGGCTAATCACAAACTCCTGAATGCAGGTGATCTTCCTGCCTCAGCCTGCCAAGTAGAGCTGTGTTCCTTTTAATGAATTGAACCTCCTTCAAGTGTGTAGAAGCTGTTAAGAAGACCCCATTATACCACAGTTTCTGGGTGGCATCTTTATATACTATGTTGTCCTTGTGAAGAGATTCAGATCTCAAAGGACCAGGAAACCAGTCTGAGTTATAAGGGGAAAGAAATGGTCGTGGGTTTCTAAAATATATTTTGATACAATTGTATCGTTTAAATTTTATATTTATAAACATGTAATTGCTTATTTAAAAAATAGCTTTGCTGGGCACAGTGGCGTGGCACACCTATAATCCTAGCAGCTCAGGAGGCTGAGGCAGGAAGATTGTGAATTCAGAGCTGGCCTTGGCAAAAGTGAGGTAATAAACAACTCATTGAGACTCTGTCTCTAAATAAAATACAAAATAGGGCTGGGGATGTGGCTTAGTGGTCAAATGCCTGTGAGTTCAAACCCTGGTACCCCCCTCCCAAGTTTTGAGTAACAATTTGGAGTGATTTCATTATCCATTTCTGAAGGCAAGTTTTAAAATTTATTGAAGGAGTTACAGGTATGACTTAGTGGTAGCATGCTTTCCTAGCATGCATGAGGCCTTGGGTCTTCAAAAGACAATGTGTTAAGGTCTTGTCCCCAGCTTGACATTATGAAAACTTTAAGAGGTGGGCCTAGTAGGCGGTCTTCAGATCATTGGGGGTGTGCCCTTTAAGGAGGTAATGGGCCCCTTCCTCTCCTTCATTTCTTTTGGCATTCCACAGCCATGAGGTGAGTGACTTTGCTTCCCCTATCCCCACCCATGCTCTTCACCATTATTGTGCCTTGCTATAGACTCAAAAGCATAGAGGCTAACTCACCATGGAGTAAGTCTCTGACTGAGCCACAGTAAAGGGCTGGGGTTGTGGCTCAAGCGGCTGCATGCGGCCCAGGTTCAATCCTGAGCACCACATACAAACAAAGATGTTGTGTCCACCGAAAACTAAAAAATAAATATTTAAAAATTCTCTCTCTCTCTCTCTCTCTCTCTCTCTCTCTCTCTCTCATTCTCTCTCTTTAAAAAAAAAGACTTTTTTCTTTATAAGTTGTTTATTTCACATATTTGTTCTGTAGTAATAGAAAGCTAACTAATACAACGGCTATAGTTCTACCACCTGAATATAATTGTTGTTAGCACATTAATGCTTTGATGGGTTTTCTTTTAGATTTTTGAAGAAATATATTTTCATGTTCTAGTGATTATGTTACTGATTCAATTTTATATTCTCTCTTTAAATATGTCATCAAAGTGCTGGTTGTTATCACAGGTGAATACAGAATGAAAGAGGCAATTTAGATAAGCTTTCCCTTTTGATGAGGTGGGAGATTGAGCAGTATGTTATTATCTCATTCTATTTCCTTTTCTTTCCTAGGCATTGGCCAGCATAAGCCATGTGGCTCATGTTACTATTACAACCAAGACAGCTGATGGAAAGTGTGCATACAGGTATAATGCTGACTTATTTTACTCCTGTATGTTCATCTTATACTTTTTGCCTGGATCTCAGAGTAATCATAACTATTTACCAAGCGTGATCTTTTTTTTGGCTGAGATCTTTGGTAAGTTTTCTTTCCTCTCTATTGATAAATTGATAATCCACAGGGATGATTACTAGATGATATTCTTACTTCTTGGATTCTTAAAATATAAAATGTAACATATTACAAGTGTCCAGCAAGGTGTGTATCTTACCTATAAATATCTGAGTAAATGGTGGTTGCTGATGTTAATTCTGCTTCTTTATCCTTTAGTAGGATATCATTTGGGGCTGATTACAGGGCTGTGACTGGGATGCTGAAGGCTCATAGTACCTTTGCTGGCTCCTGAGCCACCAGCTCATGCTATCCTTATGTTCCTGAACTGTCTTGCCTTCCCATGAGTGGCTGCTTGCTGGCTGTTCTGCTGACACAACTTCTAGAGGCTGATGAATGGCCTTGGAACAGAACAAAATGGAATTCAGGGAATCAAAATTGCTCTTTGTTTTTATAAGCCCTAGCTATTTACTAGATGAAGACAGGAATACCCAATTCATGCCAAATTTTTTTTGAAAATTAGACGTACAGATTATTTGTCAATCAAAATAAAAAATTTCAAGTTCTAATGATTATGTTACTGTTTTAATTTTATATCCTCTCTTTAAATATGTCATTAAAGTGCTGGTTGTTATCACAGGTTAATACAGAATAAAAGAGGCAATTTAGATAACCTTTCCCTTTTGATGAAGTAGGAGATTGAGCAGTGTGTTTTTATTTCATTCTATATCCTTTTCTTAGTCTTCTTCAGCAGACAAATGTGCAAAGTAACGAGCACTTCAGAGTATACAGTGTGTAAGCTAGGGGAGTTGACTAGGTATGAATTATAATTGCCCCAGCATCTGGGTGGACTGGTATGATTTGAATCATATAAAAAACTTGAAGATCGTTACGAATTAATGTGTCCCAAATTAATTCTTGACCTCTGGGATCATGTTTTCCCCTGCCTAGGATCTCTAGTGTCTCCCCTTTTGTGACCGCATGAAATCTGGAGTCATCATCTTGGCAACCAGTACCTTCCCAGGGTGTCTTTAGTCTGCCCTTCCAGCCTCTTCTCGAGACACATTCCGAGCTGCCATGTATTCAGAAGCCTCTATGCTTTTGTTTGTTTTTCCCTTCTTAGATGGTCTTTCTTGGTTTCTCCACCTGAAACCTTCCTCCCTGAAGCCCAGGTGAACTATCCTCTCGTCTTTGATGCTTTTTCCAGCCCTCACTCCCATCAGGCCATATGGCTCCTTCTCTAGATCACTTAGCACATTCTTCTGTCCTTTAGGTAAAACTGTCCCCTCTCTAGGGCAAGTGCTTTCTAAGACCTTTCTTTATCATCAGTGCTTCCATAGGCTTGGTACATGGTTGCTCCTCAGTCAGTGATTGCAGAATTGTATCAGACGTTTACTATTATCTTAGGCAGTGGCAAAACTATAGTAGCTCAGAATTTAGCAGCTAAAAAAAAAATCAAAATTTACTCGAACAGGGACCATTTTTAAAATTTTAGTTTGGTTAGAATTAATAGGAAAGTAATAGAAAAAGTAAGTAATAAAGAGAATATATAATGTGACTGTATTTTAATCTGTTGGTATAATTTTTTTACAGTTTGGATAAGTATCTCATTTTCTTTTTTTATTTATTTTTTTATTAGCTACATATGACATTACAATGATCTTGGCAATTCATACATTTGAATCATTGGGGTATCTCATTTTTCTGATTGTACAGATTGCAGAATCACACTGGTCATAGAGTCACCTATATACATACAGCAATCATAATGCCTATTCTATTCTACTGAGTATCTCATTTTCTATTAGATATTAATAATCTTGCATGTTTTCTGATTAGAGCAACTTACTCCGATGGAAAGCTGAAAGCTCCTCCTAAACCATGTGCTGGCAATCAAGGGACTCAGATCACGGTAAGAATGTAAATTGTTGAAAAAGAGCTTTATATAAATATTGAAAAATAAATGTCTTGGAGTTTTTAGGCTAATAATCAAATTAATTTTTGCTAGTTAATAGAAGACCAAAGATATTACCCTTTAAGTAAGAAAAATGATTCTTGGGTTTTGTGGCATGGTGGCCTTCTCACCCTTTTATCTTTTGTAAGGAGTTGGGATGGCAAAAATCAGTGGCAGGGTAGTTAGAATTGAAAAAAACATTAAGGTTGCTCCAGACAACATGATTTGGAGTCCCAGCCTGATCAGTCAATGGTTGTATCTAGAGGCAAGTCACTTAACAAGTTTTCTCATCTATTAAATGGAACAAAGAATATGTGCACAGCTACCTCAAAGTGTATTTGGTAGATCATTTGACTATATCATTAGTCAGGAGGAAGTCCATCATGCTCCCTTATTTCTAGAATGCCTTGGTTAGTCTCTTTCCATTTTCTGACCCCACAAAACATCTGCTGTCATGTTATACACTCATTCCTGCACCACAAATCCCAACTAGAGCACATCTCCTTGAAGGTCATTCTAACATTTTAACTCCTGGGCATGAGGAAGCAAGCAGTAGGCATAAATGAATGTGGTATACTTCTTAGTGCATGATAACAAGGAGCCTTGACAGGGTGACTACAGCATGATTTCCAGAAAGTCCAAATGATCTCGGAAATTTTGTGATTATCCTTAGTTTGAAAAATATCTTTAAATGCCATGTGATATTGTCATTTTTTATAAATTTACATGTATGACCCCCTAAATTATGATTTCTCCTGAGTAAGACTACACTTTAAAATTTGTATTCATATTTTGAGTAGAAAGCAAAGAGCCTAGAGCCAGGGATATAGCTCATTGATAGAGCACTTGTCTAGCATGCACAAGGCTCTGGTTTGATCCCCAGCACCACAAATTAAAAAAAAAAAAAAAGCAAAGCAAAACAGCTAACATACAGATAGCTCTCATAGTTGAGAAATCAGTGAATGAATGTGAAAGGCAGAAAATAATATTCTTCAATTCCTTTGTCAGTGTTGCCTACTTCCCCAATCAATTCTTATAGGTATATTGTTAGTAAATATCTTTGGATTCACTACTTTAAAACTCAGGTTTAAGTGAACAATGTGAGCCTTTCTTTCCATGTTCTTCTATAAATTTACAAGAAAAATCAATCTTCTCTTCAGGTGGAGGATCTTTTTTACAACATAACCACAAGGAGAAAAGCTTTAAAAAATCCAAGTGAAGAGTATGGAAAAATTTTGGAAGTTGTTGGCAGGTACAGTCAAAAATGTGGGAGAAGGTCTCTGAGATATTTCATCAAAGGAATGTTTTGGTGCTTGCAAATTGAAAACCATTGCTGAGCTAAATAGTAAACAGCAATACTAGCATACGTATTGGTCTGATCAAAGCTTAGTCACCAATTCTGAGCTTTTTCTCATCTCCTCAGCAAAGAACAATTGGTCTTTATTATATCAGTGAGGCTGCTTTGGTGGCAACCAAAATAAACTGACCTTAGCTTCCTTGAGTTGAACATAAATGTATTGGAAGACTAGAAGCGGAAAAAGGTGTGGACAGCTGCTTCTTGGAGATGACAAAAAGCAGGGTGCCTTCAGGATTTTAGCATTATAATTCTGTTTCAGTTGTTTTTATTCTTTTCCTGACCCTGCTTGAGTATCTTGTTTCCTGGAGAGTATATCTGAAATTGGCATAACTTGGGTCATATGAGCTGCACCCATGACTATGGAATGAACACTTCTTGATTGGTAGTCTTACTGAGAGTGCATCAGGTGGAATGGGAATAGGATAGAGGTGATTTCCCAAGGGAAGCTTAGAGACTGTTACCAAAAGTAAAAGAGGGAATTCAGGGTAGGTGAAAGCAACATTATGATCTTGACTGACTTAATCTGCTGCTACAGATAGCTCCAGCATTGGCTTTCCAAACCCACATGATCTTGCATTGTAATAGGTATGTTAATTATTTTTCAGTATTTCTAAAGAAACCTAAAGTGAATTAGACTTTTGCCCATAAAAAACTGGTACAGATTTATACATTAAGTTTCTTGGATGTGAGGGCGATCTGGCTGCAACATCTGTCACCTGTTGATCGCCAAGAGTTGATTTGGCTGATCTGGCTGGCTATGCAAGTGTCCCCTTTCTCCCTCTCCACTCCATGTGCAAACCTCTCAAAGCTGCATGCTTGGTGGAAGAACATAACCTTCCCCAATAGAGGAGGATGTTCTTAGATCAAGGGTATATGAGTAGCTGTACTCCCTGCTAGAAACTCCAAACAAGCTCTCTATTTTTTTTTTTGTTCCCCCTTTAAATTTATAAATCAGTGTCAGAATATTCATTATCTCCTGAAAATAAAGGAAGTTGGGAGTTTGGGTTCTAGGTGTGATAAAGTGAATTTTTTTTTAACTTAAATGCATTGTGCTAGATTCAGTATTTCAGTTCATAGGGAGTATAGAGAGAGGAGTAATAAGTAATGGCCAACCAAGCAAAGGCTGGGAGGTACTGGAACAGGATCTAGGGGCAGGGGAGAAGCCTGGAAGGAGGTCTGTTGAGGGATCTGAGAGAGAATAAAAGTGTTCAGGGTTTAAAGTTAGCTTTTCAAGATATTTTGGAGGCCCCCCAGGCCCTTCTGGACACTATGAAAATAAAACTGCAAGTAAAGAAGATACTGTGTTGAAAGATCCTTGAGTCCAGTCAGCAACTTATAAAAACAGAAAGGAACCCTGTATTTTGTTTGATTTAGTCCCATTTTAGCATTGAGATCTCTTTAAGGTCTCTGCTGGTTTACTTTTCTGAGGGTAAAATAGGATGTATCAAGATATTTTTGTTTGTGTGTGTTTGCTTCTCTCCTTTAGCTCTACTGATTTAGCTGGTTTACTTAACTAGAGGGGCTCTAACATCTATTTTATATTCTGCCTTTTTTTTTTTTTTTTTTTGGTACCTGAGATTGAACTCAGGGGCACTCAACCACTGAGACAAAACCTCAGCCCTTTTTTGTATTTTATTTAAATACAGGGACTCATTGAGTTGCTTAGTACCTCACTTTTGCTGAAGCTAGCTTTGAACTCTCAGTCTTCTTGCCTCAGCCTCCCGCTGGCATAGCAAGTGTGAGCCACTGTGCCAGGCTTTGTATTCTGCTAGTTTTTGCTTATCATTTATTTTGTTTTTATTTCCAGGTATGCAATACACAATTCAGGCATTAGCTTCTCAGTTAAAAAAGTAAGTTCTTAAATTATGAGGGATGGTTTTGTATTATAACAAAAGGGAATTTTCAATAGTTTGCCTGTGGAGATAATGTTTTGGTTACAACTATGAGAGAGTAAGTCGTTGTGTCTTCTATTTGTTTATTAGCAAGGCGAGACAGTAGCTGACGTCAGAACACTACCCAGTGCCACAACTGTGGACAATATTCGCTCCATCTTTGGAAATGCTGTTAGTCGGTATGTTGATAACATATATAAAAAGTCTTTTTATATTTCTTATCTTAGTTTTCCATCAAGTCACATTATTTATTAATCTCAAGATTGCACCTGACTTAAGAGTTTGCTTTAGTCAAATATACAGGCTTGTCTTTATGCTTCAAGTTTGCTAATAGAATTATTATCTCATGTAATTGACATTTCCAGGGTATGCATTGCCTCTTAGATGCTATGACTGAAATCAGTGTATTCCCTCCTGGTCTTTGTGTTTAGGATATTCATAGCATAGTAGAATTCTGTCATTCTTTACTGCTTCCTCTTTTCCTTGAACTTACTTTAGAATTCCATTTATTTATTATTCAATATTTATTAATCTCCTCCCATATTCCAGGCTAGAAGTTAAGTGTAAACATGAATAAAATATTTCCTGCCCTTAAAGACTTGTTTTCAAGTGTCACCAAATCTGCATTGTCAGGAAAGCCTAAGAGGAGAGCTAACTTGTGTTGCAGATTCTTCCTGGTGCTCCCATCTGCTTGTAAAGACCACCATTGCCATTGTAGACTTCTCAGTGAATCTCAGGTATTCAGAAAGTCCAGATTGGCCATGTTGTAATCTGAGGGGAAGAATACTGAAACCCTTCCATACACCACACATGCAGGAGGTGCTGTGGATACATAGATGCATGGAGAATCTGACAGCCCCTGGTTCACTTTTCCCAGAAATCTTAAAAGAAGCAGTAGTTGTCCAAGTACCAGATTTCTACTTTGAAAGACAAGTTATTCATTCTTTTTACCCTTTTCTTTCTAATTAAGTATAAATGAGTTACTATTTTTAAACTGTGCTCCCAGAACAGAGAGAGCTCTGTTACAGTATAACGTTTTAGATTATTGACTAAATTTTAAAACTCATAACTAGGGAAATTCCTAGAGACTATAAGAGATTAGAAATCCCACAGAGCAGCATTTTCCAAAGCAGGTTTCCAGAACACCAGCCTCTTGAGACATTTTGGGAAGAAATGGTTTATAGGTTCAGTGTGTACAGGAAACACTATGCTGTCCAACCAGCAAATCCTTAGTGAGTGCCAGCTATTCCCCACGTGCTGGGCTAGAATATATGGTGGGGATACAATAGTAAACAAAACAGAAACAATTTTTGCCCTCTTAGAACTCTCCAGGTGGAAAGACACATGAGACTATTATGTCATTCGTAAGCAGATTGTGCTTGTTGCCTCAATTAAAAATTCAGGACATAATGGAAAAATCTTGGGTCAGATAGTCAGAGAAGGATCTTTGAAGAAGTATTCCTTGAGATGTGAAGAATAAATAGGAATTAATTAACTGCCAGTAAGTTAGCCCTCCAGGCAGAAGGTTCAGTCCTAGGGAAGGCCTTCAGGCAGAGATAAGTGCGGCATATCCAAGAACCAGTCTTTCACATCAACTTACCCTCCCCAATAAACACAATCTGGGGAACAACACATTGGAGCTCCATTGTGGTACCAAGCTTTACAGTAAGTTGTTAAGCAGAAATAAGTTCCTGGAATTTTAACTCTGGGATTTAGTTACTAACATGCATAAAACTTTCAGCAAAACAAGGTCTCAGAGCTTGCCCCCATCTTTATACCCCATCAATTAGAGCAGTCCCTGATGTATAGACTAAGTGCTTCACAAACTGACTGTGTGTTGGGTGGGTGATGTGTGTAGGTATGGATGCGTGAATGGACAGATGGATGGGTAGGTCCAGAGGACCTCAATGAACCAAGTCTCTGAGGTCCTCATTTGGCTGGGTTAGTTTATGGGAAGAAGCTGTGTGTTTTTGAATTCTGATTATTTTATAATGTTTGAGTTTTCCAGTGTTTTCAGAGGCCTCAAAATTTATCTTTTCTAACCAGAGAACTGATAGAAGTTGGGTGTGAGGATAAAACCCTAGCTTTCAAAATGAATGGCTACATATCCAATGCAAACTACTCAGTGAAGAAGTGCATTTTCTTACTCTTCATCAACCGTAAGTGAAAAAGAACTATGTGGGGATGTATGTTCACAGAGAATTTTATGGAACCCTGCAAAAATTTTTAACTCAGAGGTTTGATTATATGTGAGGAACCCTGTGCCAAAATTTGTTTAATTAGAAAGCATTTATACTTTTTATCCTAAATCAGTGCTTGGCCCTCTCATTCGTGCTTATGGTCTGGTTCTTGCTTATAAGAGGGTCTTAGGAGAAAGCATCACAGGCCCTATAATCCAGCACCTTACCCTCTGGAATTGAAGCCTCTACAGCATGCCCTGGATCAAGGGCTGTTGTTTGATATTACACAATAGAACACACTGGGAGTGAGACAAAGACAGAAACAGACACCTTAGCTATTTTTACTGCCATTGCAGTAGAAGTTATATTAACTGTAATGGCAGTAAAAATACCAAGTTTTAATAACATTAAGATTTTTCTTTTTAAAGAATGAAATCTGTGATACAAAGAGCAGTTCTAGAAATGAGAGAGAAAATTAAGTGCATTTCATTTTTCCCAAATTCCTTTTCAATCCTTATTTTTCTGCTGACATTGTTTATGTAATTCTTATTAAGTAATACTATTTTATGTTCTGCTTTTGTAAACTTAATTGTATGTTACAAGGGGTTTTTTTTAATAACTTTGTTTTATTTATTTATCTTTATGTTGCACAGAGAATCAAACTCAGGGCCTCACACATGCCAGACAAGCACTGTACGGCTGAGCCACAAGCCCAGCCCCTGTTACAAGGTTTTGATAAAGGAAAAAACAACACATAATCCAGACAGTCTGACTCAGTTTTCTATCCAAAACAACATGCATCTTTCCATGTGTTCATTTTCTTATGGCTTGTTTACCTTTATTATTTTAAAGTATTTCATGATAACTTTTAAAGTATTTCATGATAACTTTATAATTTTTGTTTTGTTTGCTGTTAGAAATGTTATATTTCCCTCTTCCACTTATAGGAGTAATAATAATAATAAATGTCTCAAAGTATGCATGTTTTGCAGCAGTTATTCAAAGCAATATAGAAACAGTGATGGGAGAATCAATCCTTTTATAGACAGATTGTGTTAAACTCATATATTAGCAAGGTTTTTTCCTATTGCATGAGGAACAATTGAAGCCTGGTAGAAAACAAAGCTGGGTGCATGTAAGACTCACAAAATGATTTTCATTGGGTTTTTTTCTAACTATGAAGAAGAACTGCTTTATAACACACTTGTTGGCTCCAGAATAGACAAGCAGAAATCAGGGTAAGTACCATCTGGCTGGCATGTGTCTGTTTCTGCTGGAGCTGCTCACCATAGTCTCTGTATTATAGCAAATCCTTTCATGATGCCAGGTTCTCGGTAGCAAAGAAAGGTCAGATTCTTACAGTTATACACTATGCAGGCTCACCTAGGTGGCAGAGACAAAGACAACTTGGCTAGTCTCAAGTTTAGAAATTTCAGCAAAAGGGATCCAGCTGTCCTTTTTGTCAGGTTCCCATTCCAGCTTCAGGCCTGTATGATCAGGGCATGTATAGAGTACAAGCTCATTATTGCAGAGGCTTTGGATATGGTGAGCACACAAACAATAGTCTCCTCATTGGTAAAAATTATGGTTTCACTTATTGTTGGAAATACAAAGATGTGCAACATCCTTGGCTACAGTTGGGACAACAGATCATCAGCAAGTTTTCTAAAATCTGCCTCAGAAGAAAGAGCTGTTTTCTGAAAACAGACCTTTCCTCTGATTTTAGTCTTCTTTCTCCCAGTCTTGTTATATACCCAACTCCAAACCTGCATCATTTTCTGAATTACATTAAACATGCAGTCAGACATTTGTACTGCCTTAAATTCTAGAAAACTTATTTTTATCTTTCATTACTTGGTTTGGAAACCCCACTGTTGGAACCCCCTGAGAGAGTTAGCTGCTCTCACACACCACGTAGCACACACCTCTGAAAGATAATGCTGACCATTTGGGGTTGGATTAGTCATTCACTAACATAGTTTCTCCTAGTACTTGCACATGTGATAGGTAGCCAGTATGTTTTTGCCCAATGAAAATCTGAGAGCTAAGGTCATATTTGTTGCTGGGCCCAACAAGGACACAGCTAGTTAATCCACATGGGCTGATTGAAGGCAAGGGAGGTGGAGAAACATAATTTATTGCCTCTCATCTCTTCTGCTTTTGGATGAGAAGAGCAAGTCCCATGCCCACAATGTGATGCTGGGAGGTATAGGGGCCTTTCTCCAGAGGAATATATGACAGGTATAGGGGCTTTTCTCCACAGGAATCCGATATGGCTCTTGCTCTGGAGGTATTCTTCCTGGGAAAATTTCATGGCTTGGTGGGAGTGCACACCTGTGACTTCCCTATAAAGACAGTTTCAAGCATGTTGCTTTCCTTTTCTTTTTTAGATCGTCTGGTAGAATCAACTTCCTTAAGGAAAGCCATAGAAACGGTATATGCAGCATATTTGCCCAAAAACACACACCCATTCCTGTACCTCAGGTATGTAGCACCAAACTCCTCACTCAAGTCTCACAAGAACAGAAATTCTGAGAAAGATGTAGGCTTGCCAATTGCCCAATCAGTGAATCCTATCATGGCTGGCGGAAGGATGCTCTGTCCCTTCTCATAGAGAAAAGGCACAGTTTTCCCTTATGTATTTACTAACTTAGCAGAATCTCACCGAGAGCCACTGCTATGTTGGTGGCAGGAAAGTGAATAACATGTCTTTCCCCTTCAGGAGGATTGGATAGCTTGTAGGCAGAATAGACAGTGTGCTCAAGAAACTCTGAATATTCCTTCTGCTGAGGTCAGTCTGAAAAATTGAAACAGCTACAGTTTTCCTTCCATCAGTGTCTTCTGCTCTATGGAGGTTCTTGTCTTGGCATGTCTATTGTTGATTGTTCACTTAAATAATTTAGCCACTTAAATAATTATTTAAGTTCATTTAAATAATTTTAATGATTATAAATAATTTAGCACTGGCATTTATACAGACCAAATCCTGTGGTAGGTGTTTGAAATACAGAATAAATGTGAAGCGCCCTACCCTAGAGAAAATTATAGTATGGAGAATCTGTTTTCATTGTTTCTTGCTCTACTACTAGCTTGTTTATTTCACAGCCTTGGCATTTTTATCACAACATTACAGAAGACTGCTCTCTTAAGAACAGGGCCCTCCCAGCAGCTCAGGAGGTTGAGGCAAGAGGATTGAGAGTTCAGAATCAGCCTTAACAAAAGCAAGGCACTAAGCAACTCATTGAGACCCTGTCTCTAAATAAAATACAAAATAGGGCTGGGGATGTGGCTCAGTGGTCAAATGCCCCTGAGTTCAGTCCCTGATTGTGGGTGCAACCCCCCCGCTCCCCCCCCAAAAAAAAAGAACAATAGAGCCATATTTGTACAGGGTACGGTTCATTCTGAAACATCTTAGGTCTGAAACCTTTTCACTCCGAGCAGAAATTGTGTTAGAAAGAAAGTAATTTTCTCTTCCTTCTAGTTTTGATTGAAGTGGGAAGGGGTAGGAATCATGGCCAAAGCTAATTTTTAAACTAAATGTAGAATTATTGATTCCCTTTTGTATTCCCTTGCTAGGTGATAAATTGGTCCAGTTATCATCTTCTTCTATCTCCGTATCAGTCCATGTCTAAACAGGAGATAGAAACCACACAACAATTAGAACATGGGAAGTTTAAAAAAAAGAATTACAAACAGGATTAGAGTAAAGGGAGATCAGGTAGTAAGAGATGAAGTGACAGAGAGCAGCCATTCCACCAAGGGCTAAGATAAGGTCCCTTCTGCATACCCTCTCCCAACACTGGGGGTTGAGGTGCTGATCTTGTTGAAGAGAATAGAAGTGATTCACTGCATGATGGAAAAGTCAATAAGGCATTCCCCTGCCACTCTGAGAGGCTCTAGTGACAGCTGCCTACAGGAAGGGGCCACATGCTGCTTGAGTATGGAGACACAAATGCTCCCTAACCTGGCAGAGAAACCCTTCCTCCTCCTTTGTCCCTCTGGTGCCCTCTACTGACAAAATTTTACATTGTAAAGCTTCATTATCATAGAGCAAGCAATGAAAGATGATGGACTTGGAGCACAGACAATAAATTGATAGTCTCTGAACTGATTCTTTTGTTATATTTTACTGATGGAAAGTTCTCTTGCATCTGTTCTAGTTTTGATCCTCACATAATACTGAAAAGTAAGTAGGGGATAGATTCCTGGTAACCTTATTGTTACAAATGAGAAAACATCCAGAGAAATTAAGTGACTTTCTTGAGGTCACATAATAAAAAATTCTACTAATTCTAGAATGATATTGATAATAGCTAACGTATTTTAAATATGTTGAGTATGCAAAGTGCTTTACATGAATTTAATTCTGACCACAAACTTGTGACATAAGAAATGCTGTTATGTCTACTTTGCAAATAAAGAAATAAGAGGCAAAGAAATATATTGTTACTTATCTAAAGCTGTACAGCTCTTCAGTAGTAAAACCAATATTTGACCACTCACTTGATCTTGAGATTTTAACCACTGCTATTTGGCTTCCCAAGTCATCTAGTCACCATGTACACCATGTGTGGATTCAACCCACCCTTCACAATCTGTGGTAATTGTCCTCTTTTTTTCCTGGCAGTTTGGAAATCAGCCCCCAGAATGTGGATGTCAATGTGCACCCTACAAAGCACGAAGTCCACTTCCTCCACGAAGAGAGCATTCTGGAGCGAGTGCAGCAGCACATTGAGGGCAAGCTCCTGGGCTCCAATTCCTCCAGGATGTACTTTACCCAGGTGAGGGTGTTTCTTTTCCACCTTTGTGCTTTTGTCACCTGGTAGAGTGCCTGTCAGACATGAGAGCCCAAATTTTTGCCTTGTGCCTTAGAACTTTCTTTGTAGGTATAACTTTGATAGGTTTCTTTTAGCAGCATTTCTTTCTTTGGGTCTAATTGTGAAGCTGTTAATAGGACTGAGTTATCTTCTTCATCTGCCTCTGTCTGGGACCTTGGACTTCCTAGGAAAATGAGCTATCTGAAAATGGAATAGGTAGCTCCTTCAGTGCATTCTTTTGCCCTTCAGATGCTCAGGAAGAGACCAATTCTACTCATGCAGGGCTGAATGGAGGGCTTGGGCCCCGGGAGGCAGTAGGTAGAGTGGAAAGAACTTTAATATTATACAGCCATTGCCTAGTCTTGCCTCCTGGTCTCCCTCAGTAATGATGGAACTGGTCACCTGTATATCTAAGGACAGTTACAAGCAGTAGGTTAACAGTGAACAGAAGATGTCTGGTCTAGGGGCTGGCACTATGTGTCTTGTTAGAATTATACAGGTTCAATTCTAAGTTACTTTCTTTGGAGCCTCAGTTTTCCTATCTGTAAAATAAGCAATTTGGACAATATATTCTTTAGTGTCCCCTCCCATTTCTGAAATGATGTGATTCTGGGCAGCCCTCCTATTCATGGCAAGGATGTGTTCATTATAAACACAGCAGACACTGAAATTAAAATGGAATATTTTTTCTATTGTATTACACTGTATTCTGCAAACAGACTTTTGTGAGAGCAAGTTTCAAAAAAGCTTTAAAAATTACTCAGTGGATGATTGCTTCCCATAAGAACATTCATTCTATAGAGTCCTGACCCAGTATGTCTTCAGAAGAGCCTTACTCTGATGATGCAGTAACACTGACCTTATAGACTCCTTGCTGTCATGGAACATGAGGTCCAATCCAGAGTCCTCCCTGGTCTATAGGGTGATCAGAATACCTTCCTCTTCATCAACAGCAGCTGACCTCTAACTGACCTCTAACTCTTCAGCTGTAGAAATGCCATCTTCCTGCTCCCCTGCTTGTGCCTTGTGCCCCACCACGCAGGGCCAGGAAATCAAAGTCCCTGGTTTGCAGTAAAGCCATTTGGTTTGGGAATCAGGAACCCTGAGCCCTCTTGCAGATTTGTTACAATTATGTCATATTGCATAAAGTATTCCATTTTTTTAGGCTTTAAAATTCCTACCTGCAAAGTGGTTTTGTTAACTTTTGCTTCCCCAAACCCACCTTTGAATGCTGCAAAAGCAAATGAAGTAAATACACTATAGTGGCTTTAATTGTCCTACAAGAAAGGTTGTACTTTTTTTCATTTTTTTTAATTTGTTCAAATTAGTTATACATGACAGTAGAATGCATTTTGAGACATTATACATAAATGGAGCACAACTTCTCATTTCTCTGGCTCTACATGGTGCAGAGTCCATGTACAAAGTAGCACTTATACATGTATATAGGGTAATAATGTCTCTCATTCTACCTTCTTTCCCATCTGCACAGCCCCATTCCTCCCCTCACTCCCCTCTGCCTAATCCAAAGTTCCTTCATTCTTCCCTACACATCCCCACACTATGGATCAGCATCCACTTATCAGAGAAAACATTTGGCCTTTGGTTTTTTGGGATTGGCTTGTTTCACTTAGCTTGATTTTCTCTAATTCCATCTATTTATCTGCAAGTGCCATAATTTCATTCTTCTTTCAAGCTAAGTAATATTGCATTGTGTATATATGCCACAATTTCTTTATCCATTCATCTGTTGAAGGACATCTAGTTGGTTCCACAATTTAGCTATTGTGAATTGAGCTGCTATAAACATTGATGTGGCTGTGTCACTGTAGTATGCTGATTTTAAGTCCTTTGGGTAAAAACCGAGGAGTGAGATAGCTGGGTCAAATGGTGGTTCCATTCTGAGTTTTCTGAGGAATCTCTATATTGCTTTCCAAGTGGTTACACAAATTTGCAGTCCTAGCAATGAACAAATGTCTTTTTCCCCACATCTTCACCAACAGTTATTATTACTTGTATTCTTAATAATTGCCATTCTGATTGGAGTGAGATGGAATATTAGAGCAGTTTTGATTTGCATTTCTCTAATTGCTAGAGATAATGAACAATTTTTCATATGTTTGTTGGTTGTTGATTTGTTGACTGGTTGTCTTTTTGTTGTTGTTGTTTTGGTACCGGGGATTGAACTCAGAGGCACTCAACCACTGAACTACATCCACAGTCCTATTTTGTATTTTATTTAGAGACATTGTTTCACTGAGTTGCTTAGTGCCTTGCTTTTGCTGAGGCTGATTTTGAACTCTTGATCCTCCTGCCTCAGCCTCCTGAGCCACTGGGATTATAGGCATGTACCACCACACCCAGCGATCGATTGTATTACTTCTTCTGTGAGATGTCTGTTCAGTTCCTTAGCCCATTTATTGATTGGGTATGTTGTACTTTTTTGAACAGAATTGCTACTTTATGTAATTTTATTATTTTTTTTTGAGGCACTGAGATTGAATGTATGGTTCTCTACCACTGAGCTAGAGCCCTAGAATTTTTTATTTTGAGATAGGATTTCTCTGAGCTGCCCTAGCTTGCCTCAAATTTGATCCTCCTGCCTTAGTCTCCCGCATCACTGGGATTATAGGCATTTACCATGTGCCCAACTATTATGAATATTTCTAAAAATAGAAACTAATCAGTACAGCCAATATCTATGTACCTGTCACTCAGGTTCTACAGCTATCAACATTTTGCCCTATTAGTTTTATCTATCCCTGTCTTGCTTAGGGATGGGGAAAAGAGTATTTTAAAGTACAATCCAGACATGTCTCCCCTAGTACCTTTTTCTGCATCTAAATTTTTTTTCTTATGTGATCAAATAAGAAAATATAATTTTACACTTAATAAAATTAATAGCAATATCATTTAATTATCAATCTGTATTCAAATGTCCCAGTTGTCCAAAATATTTTTATAGCAGCTTTGTTCAAATCTGTATCCAGTCAAGTTCCATTCATAGTATTTGGTTATTTTTGTTTAATTCTCTTTGAAACTAGAAAAGTTTTCTTTTTCGTTGTTGTTCCATTGGCTTGTTGTATAGGTTTCCTATAGAAGAATGCACAGTTTGGATAGTCTGATTGCTTCTTCTTAGTGTCACTTAACTTGTTCTGATCCTCCATATTTTCTTTGAATCTTAAATTAGATCTAGAGGCATGATTATATTCAGAATCAAATTTTTTTGTGGCAAGAATTCTTCTTTTTAATAATTTTTATTCACTTTATTTTACTTTTTGCAGTGCTGGGGATCAAACCTAGTGCCTCACACATAGCTAAGCAAATATTCTACCACTGAGACTCATCCCAGCACTCATGCACATTTTTGATCCCTTGAAAGAAGAAAATATTCCAAATTGCCAAACCTTGGTTTTCTAGACTGCCAATGGTCCACTCTAATAAAGTCAAGAAACTTCCTTACTCCAGTCAAGGAGGTGGCGTTCGATTTTCTTTTAAATTGTGGTAAAAGAGATATATATCACACACACACACACACACAAATGATTATTTGAATGTACAGTTAAGCAGCATTAAATACATTTATGTCATTGTTGAGTTCACTAGTCTAATTTTCAAAACAACCTTGGATCATGACCTAGGGTCACAGTTTCACAAATAATAGCCACCTATTATTATTATCATGACCTAGGGTCACAGTTTCACAAATAATAGCCACCCCCACTCATTTTATCAGAGCAGCTCTTTATTCAAAGATGCTGTCTGTGGGCTTCATTCATGTTTGTCCATTTTTCTCTTTTTGGTGATGAAGAGACATATGAAATCAGTCAGACTGTGTTATAGGGATGCAGAACAGGAGTGAGGAGTTCCAGCAGGAAGCAGCTCAGGGAGCATGAACATGTTGTGGAACTTGAAGATGAATGAGAGAATCCTCTACCTAGAGCAGTACTGGCATAGGAGTATGCTGGGCCCATAACCCAGGTGGTTGTCTCAGATCCATCCCCTGCCAATCTACTCCTGCCTTTGAACAATGGACTCCAAGACACCAATAGAATCTGCTTAGTGGCCCTTTTGACTCATCCATATTCTAAGGAAGACATAAAGTAAGGTATCAGCAGTGATACTCAATGAGTTTAGTGGGGTTTCCTGGGGTAGGAAAAGTAGGGGACTCATTTTTGCCCCAGACTGAGGAGTTTTTCACACATCCTCCTGCAATGGGGAGTGGAAAGCACTTTGGCAAGGACTCTGGATAGATGGTACCCTGTGCTTCCTATCATGTCCCAGTAGGAGGCGTAGAGTGACTAGTTGTGTCATTTTGGTGGTAGGTTCATCAGTGAGGTCTTGTGGTGACAGCTTGATTCCCTTTTTGTCAAATTGTCCATCAACACCTAGCTCATGGTTTCACCATTTGATGACCACTACCTGAACCAGTTATTTTATTAAATTAAAGATTATGATATTTTTGGTTTTATCTGTGTTTTTCCTCTATCAATCGATTATAATTCTTTTATACAAAAGAATGTTGTCTCATTTGTTAAAGCTGTTTGGTTATCCTGAAATATAGTTCATACTAGAAAGTAAGGCCAAATGCTGAACTCTGTTCCTTAAACTATATGAATTTTCAAAGGAATTAGTTGGTATACTGGCATTTTTCAATGGTGCTTAATGTTTTTTTCCTTTCCCCCTTTCTTACCCTCTTTCCTTCTTCTCCCTCCTCCCTCCCTCCCTCCCTCCCTCCCTCCCCCCCCCTCTCTCTCTCTCTCTCTCTGTATTTTGTCATAGCTATTAACAAAACAACCTATTTTAATCAATTATAATTATTTTTCTTATTGAAGTTTGAATGATCCTATCTTAATCCACTGGAAGCCCCTTCTAGCTGGTGCCCTCTCTTTTTGACCCAGTTCCATTAGGCAGGATGTTTTAGGCATATTCTGTGCTTTCCCAGCCTAAGCCCTGGATTAGAAATGGCTACATTTCTCTGAGGAGCTCTAGTTCATTTTATTGGGGATTGGTATTTAGGGACCATAATCTGGGATCTGGGGTCCTCATGGCTTCTGGGAAGCCATTACTTTTTGTCCTTTTAAGTGTGCAGAGCTAGGAAATATGTATATTTAAAAATAGGAGTGGGGATATAGAGAGCTTAAGGCCATGGGTTCAGCCCCCCGCACTGCAAAAAATAATTAAGTCAAATAAAATCAAAATAGGCTGGGAGGAGGAAGGAATGGGAAGTTACTGTTAAACACATAGTTTCATTTTGGAAGGATAAAAAAGTTCTGGAGGTGGATGGTGGAGATGGCTGCACACAGTGTGAATGTGCTTAATGCCACTTAACTCTCATTTAAACATGGTTAAAATGGTAAATTTCATGTTATATATATTCACTTCAACAGAAAAACAAAATAATAGCAAAGAAAGGATAAAAATATGAAAACTTTACAGTGGTATTTTAAGTTAATTTTAATATTATACAGACTGTTGAATTCTTGAATTTTATAGTTGTAAACCTATTTTATTGAATTTTGGTCAAAATTGCTTATAATAATAATTATGTAATGCTAATCATATCTAGTTCTAACTTCTTTCTCTAAGACTGCTCCATTTTGGCCCATGGGCTTCTATAATTTATATTCTGAGTCTTTCCACTGTCTTCTTTTTTGATACAGACTTTGCTACCAGGACTTCCAGGTCCTTCTGGGGAGGTGGTTAAATCCACAATAGGTGTGACCTCTTCATCTACTTCTGGAAGTGGTGACAAGGTCTATGCTTACCAAATGGTCCGAACAGATTCCCGGGAACAGAAACTTGATGCCTTTCTGCAGCCTATGAGCAAGGCCCTGTCCAGTCAGCCCCAGGCCATTATCCCAGGGGATAGGACAGATGGTTCTAGTGGTGATGCCAGGCAGCAAGATGAGGAGATGATTGAACTTCCATCTCCTGCTGAGGTGGCTGCCAAAAATCAGAGCTTGGAGGAGGATGCAACTAAGGAGGCTTCAGAAACAGCAGAGAAGAGAGCACCCAGTCCCAGCCCAAGCAACCCCAGGTATGGCTTTTTGAGGAAAGTGAAGCTTACCTCTTTGTTCTTTAATAAAACTATCTTCTAAGTTTGGGTTTTCATGAACCACTTGCATTTTCTTTTGCCTGACTTGTCCTCTCCCTCCACTGTGGCAGTGCTGTGACTATGTCCACTGTCTGTCTTTGACCATGTGTTTTCTGAGGTACGTTAAACATCTGTGGTTTCCAAATATTAGTTAAAAACACATCAGAAAAAAAGCAGGTGTATCCTTTGTTTTTAGTAAAGCATTATGATAAAGCTTCAACACCAGAGGTTGCTAAAGACAGAAGCCTAAAATAGCTCTTCTATCCTACAAAGCTGCTATCACTCTGTTTAGAAGAAGCCCACTTTCTAAATCCAGTTCACAAAACTCCTGAAGTATATGAGTGAGTGGTAAAAGAGAGCTAGGAAAAAGAGACAGGAATGATACTAGAATAATACTAGACTCATTTTGTTTGAGCATTTCCTGTGTACACTATGCATATTCTCTAAAAACTGTACCTCACTGAAATCTGTGAGGTGGGTATTCCTTTTTTTTTTTTTTTTTAATTGTCAATGAACCTTTGTTTTATTTACTTATATTCAGTGCTGAGAATTGAACCCAGTGCTTCACACATGCTGGGCAAGTGCTCTACCACTGAGTCACAACCCCAGCCCCAGTATTCTTTATTTAATATGTATACATGCTGAACCTGGAGCTCAGATAAAGTCATTTGCCCCATACTGCACATTTACATGGTGGCTGACTACCAAAAGCCCTAGCACTAAATGTCCACTTCAACTTGGACAAATTACTTAATTCCAGTTTACTTATTTCTGAGACATCCTATCATGACAGTTTCTAAGGATTTTTTTCTAGACAATATTGAAAGATGCTGGTATGTATCAAACATTTATTGTGTGTTAGATATTTTGAATACATTGTCTCATTTAATGCTCTAAACCCTGCAAAGGAAGTATTGCATTTTATTTTGGAGGAACTAAGTAATACTTACCACAGAACAGTTAAAGCAAAAGTCATTGCATCATTTCTCTGCCAAAAACCTCTCGGTGGCTTCCCATTGCATTGGGCTAAAACCTAAATCCCTGCCTGCCTTCCCTTTAAACCTCCACTTTCCCTCTTCCTCATGCTGCTTTAGCCACATGGCCCATGTGGCTAATCTGAATTGACTGAGCTTCTTACCCTCTGGTTGCACTTGCTGTTCCCTTAACCTAGAAGGCACTGACTTCTTGCCACTCAGGTCTCATTTCAAATGTCCCCTCTTGCCAGAGGCCTTCTTTGTTCATTTAGACTAAAGCTTCCTTTCCTCTCACCCTCCCATCATTTTAGTATGTTTCCTGGTTTTATTTTCTTCCTAGCATTTATTGCTACTAAAAACAATCTTTTAATTTTTTCTATTGTCTTTTGACTCTCCTACTGGAAAGTAAGCATCAGGAGGGCAGGTACCGTGTCTGCTATGTTTGTTGCTGTTTGTAATTAGTATATAACAGTGTCAGATAGATGGATGGGTATATGGAGGAATGAATGAATCAGGTTTGACAAGATCAGTTCACTTGCTCAGAACCCTATGGCTTTATGGGCCAAGCTAGATTCCAAATCCTGGTTACATAACCTGCTGCTAGGATCTAAGGATTATCAAATAAGTAGTGTACTAGAGAGTAGACATCTTGGAAAGGCCTACCACCAGTAGGGATCTCTCTGCAGCTGTGTAGAAGCTGCTCTCTTTTCCAAAATGCAACATGAAAAACTTGGCTAAGTCCAAAAATTAAAAGGAAAAGCAATGACCTGTTTCCTTTTTTCATTGCAGAAAAAGACATCGGGAAGACTCCGATGTGGAAATGATAGAAAGTGATTCCCGGAAGGAAATGACCGCAGCCTGTATGCCCCGGAGAAGGATCATTAACCTCACTAGTGTTTTGAGTCTGCAGGAAGAAATTAATGAGCGGGGACATGAGAGTACGTAAGTGCTGAAATCTGCCTGCTAACATTAATAGGTTTGAGAAATGCAGAAAGCATATATGCTGTCAGGGTACCCACTGCATGTACTGGGCAAACCTTTCTTCCCTCCCTTAAAGACAGTTTTCAGAAGAAGAGAAGGGGGTAAATAGTTGGTTTGTTTTAATTAGAATTAATCGGTTATCTCATGAAACCATAGGAGTCAGAGTAGAGCAGTCATTTCAGCAATTTCTAGTTTGTTTTTGTTACTGTTTTTAGTTAAAAGCAGTTTGACAGTCAGCAAAATTCTTATCCTGTAGCCTGAATGGAATATGCTGTTGCTGAAAGTTCACAGGCTTTGGAGGTTCCTGGCTTAACCACTTCTACCATGTGACCTCATACTTGGGACTTGACCTTTCTATGCCTTGGTTTTTCCTCATCTATAAAGTGAGATTAATTTTACCCTGGAAGATCATTGTGCTGATTAGAGATTAAATATAAATAAAATACTTATTATAGAATAAGGAGTCAGTAGATATTTTTATAACTTGAAGAGAAAGTAATAAATTATTATCATCTTCCTCAGAAATAGCTTTTGAGAATACCAAAGTATAGAACTCCATCTTGGTCCCTATTACTTCAAAACTAACTTAATGGTTGTAGGAATTAAAAGTGGGGGCTGATCCAGGGATTGGAGTGAGTAACAGCAAACTGGCCTTCACACCATCCTGACCCCACCATCTGAGGCAAGAACACCCCAAGTACAGGCTTTATTGAGCAGTGTTCCAGGTGGCAACTCTGCATTTGCATCTGCATAAAATTTAACCATGACCTTTTCATTTTTCATCTATTATATATTCTTTATTTAAATAAATTTCAACACTATTTTTCAATATATTTTAAAATATGAACATCTGGATTAATTTTTAAAAGGAATGAATAGCTAAGGAGCAAGTCAGTACTTTCCCACTAATCCTTAACCTTTTGAAACAGTTGCTGTGACTCAGCTGCCTCTTAAGGTTTTCCTAGGCTTAGTCACCACTTAGCTGATCTAATTTAGGAAGGCCTCAACTTGCCTTTCTCTGTTCATTCTCTTTTCTTAGCACTCTGGACCTTTGTTTACGTGTAGGAAGAGATACATAGGGTGTCTCTACACTTGGGCAGGGTAAAAACTTCCTATGACTGACTTTTTGCCAGTTGTATGGAAACGATTGCCATTTGGATTCTAATTGTTATTTCCATGAAGATTTGCTCCAGTTGCTCTTTCCCCTGTTATTAGCTTTCAAGCTGGGAGCTCTTAAAACAATTTTTAGTAACGTAATGCGACTTGTTACTTGATTTATTTAGCAGTCCTCTTCACAAAAGTCTTAGTTGACAGAGTCTCTCAGACTTGAAATTTACTGAGTTTGTCTCCCTCATGCAAAGACTATTAAAGATCATTTCAATAAATGTTTTAATAGTGTCAAACTGCTTCAGTGCAATATAATACCACCCTGTCTCAAGCATGGTCAGGTTTGGAGTCTTGCTGAAGCCAAGACGATAAATCTACATGGTATAAAATTATACACACACATTATCTCATTTAATTCTCAAATACTTTTATGAGGGAGGCAGAGCAGGTACTGTCATCTCCTGTTTTTTTGGCAGTAGGTACCGGGGATTGAACTCATGGGCACTCTACCACTGAGCTGCATCCCCAGCCCTATTTTTGTTATTTATTTAGAGACAGGGTCTCACTGAGTTGCTTAGTGCCTTGCTTTTGCTGAGGCTGGTTTTGAACTCACCATCCTCCTGTCTCAGCTTCCTGAGCCACTGGGATCACAGGTGTGCACCACCACACTCGGCTCCTGTTTTAATGACAAAGAAATGGAAGAGGAAGAGGATAAACTAGTTGGAACAGCCCAATGATCCAAAACTGTCTGAGAGTCAGGTGTGACAGTGTATGCCTATAATCCCAGCTACTTGAGGGCTGAGGCAGGAGGATTGCTTGAGTCTAGGAGTTCTAGGCCATCCAGGGCACCACTGTGGGCACCTGTCTTGAGGGGAAAAAAGGCCGAGGTACTTACCTTGTAGATGGTGGGTTGTTGCTTGTTCCAGTTACCCAGGAAGTCTCACCTAGTATTTATAGCAAAACCAGGTTATTGGCTTGTGCAGGACAAGCACACCCTGTGATTCTGACACCATAGGGCAAAGGCAGTATTTTCAGACATGGGAGGTCTGTAGCATGTAGGGTCTCACAGCAGGAGTAGCTGTAATATGGGAAGTGGGGTGAGCAAAGCTAGAACTCTTATGAAGCGTCTGCCAGCTACACCTTTCATTGGCCAAGCAGAAATTCACTCAGCTATTAGGGCTTGGTTGTGCTGCTCTGTAAAAATGTGCCACTATGACAGGCCTTACTGGGCTGTTGTGAATACTTGAGATACTGTGTGCATACTTTGGAAGCTCCAAGGCACTGTTCCAGGCATCTCATCTATACCCACGGGGGAAAATTGGCTGTCTTTGAGTGGAATGCTGCACCAGGATTTCTCTGAGGGTCATTGACCTTATGATCCTGTTTGAAGAGATAAGAGCTGCTTTTCTCAAGACAGCCTTCTGAACTCCAGTTGGCTGTTTCATCAGTGTGTTGTCAGTGTCAAGATCACTGTCTCATTCATGTTGCCCAGCATGGTGCCTGGCATGTAGACTCAGGAGATACTTGCTATAGGAGAGGTCAAGTGGTTGAGAGGAACAGCTGGGAGGTGAAGACCTAGGATCTGCTCTAGAGAGGTATCCAAGTTGAACACTCAGACTAAGTTTCTTAAGCCTGGTGGGTTTACCCATCTGTGGTGAGCACATGTTCAGTTAACAAATGAGGTTAATTTTGGAAGGCCCAGTATCCAGTCAGGTGTTCCATGACATTAGGGATTAGTAATGATTGGATTTATTGCTAGTCCCATGATTTTGATCTAATTAAATGGGGATAATGAATGTCATAGCTGTTTTTTTTTTTTTTGGTTTGGGGTTTTGTTTTTGTTTTGTGTTTTGTTTTTGCCCCCATACAACCACGATTTTATTTTCTTGGTCCTTGTGAATAGACTCAGGTCTAAATATATATACTCTTAACATGGTTTGTCACAGTTAACAGTTTCTTTTGGTATATGAAATCAGTCCAGCAAGCATTTGTCGTGTATCTTCTCTATAAAATTATTTGTGCCAAGCTTAGAGGTAGAGGATGAGATGAATAGGCCACGCACACTGCCTTCTAGAATACCATGGTATTGTGTGGGGATTGTTTAGTAAATAATTAGCTACCATTGCTATAGAATGAAAGAAATTCTGTGGTAGAGAGAAGGGTAGTTCAGCAGGAATTCACAGTCAGAGCTCCCCAGAGGGCCAGGTAGGCCAGTTGATCATCTCAGGCAATAGCAGAGGTCCTGGCACACAGGGCTCTAGAAGGCAGCAGCAGGGCACTAGCCTTCACCTGCAGATGGACATCAGAAACTAAAGAACTGGTTCCTTTCTTCTGGTGCTTGCTCCTGGGCCCTTCCTTAGGCTTGGTTTTACTTGCTGGCCTCGGTTGTGAATCAGATGTGCATGCAGTTTGGCTTTAAAGCCCAGAAGGGTTTTGTCCCATTTTGCTCTTTGCAAAATAGCAGGGTGGACTTCTAGGGTTGTGAGGAGTTTAGAATAGGAATGACCTAGAGATGCTGTGACAAGCTGGGAAGAGGCCCAGGGAAGCAGAGCCCTGTACATAGTGAACACATGCTGCCCTTCCCTGCCCTGCTGGTGGGGCTGCGTGTTAGCAGCTATGGGTTCAGCAGAGCAGGCCATGAATATTCTGCACAGAAAAATCTCTGACCCATTTTTAGTAGATTACACTGCTTTCTTTTCCTCCAGTGCCTCATTATTCAAGATTATTTGATGTTCTCCAGCTTTTAAAATAATCATTCTCCGCCCACGCAGAACATCCTGTAGAGACATTGAGTTTTCAGTGGGAACAGAGGGAAACACTTATTCTAAAAATGAATAAGTCTGTTTTTTTCGGGGTGGAGGGGTCATCACAGAACTTATATAACACTATGAAAATTTTCTTGTGATGGCCAAGCTTAAAGAAAAAATATAGTAAAAATACAACATATAGGCCTATTGCTGAGCCTAGATCTTTGCCCTGTTTTCTTCCTTCTTCCTTTTTGGTGGAGATTGATGTCTTTCATTAAAAATAATAATTCGTGGACTGGGAAGATTGGCATACACCTATAATCTCAACTGTTTGGGAGACTGAGGCAGGAGAATTTAAAGTTTGAGGCCAGCCTGGGCAACTTAGTAAGAGCTTGACTCAAAATTTAAAAAGGCCTTAGAGGTGTATCTCAGTGGTGGAATGCTTGCCCAGCATGCACTAGGCCCTGTGCTCTATCTCAGCACTGCAAAGATAATAATAATACACACACACACACACACACACACACAAGCATATCCAAAATCATATTACAAAATAATGTAGCATCTACAGAGAAACAAATACCCTTAGAAATAACTGTTGTCCCAAATTGTGCAATTATTTCCTTTCATTTTATTATATTTTTACCATCTATGTTTGTATTCCTTAAAAAACTATTCAGTTTTGCAAGCTTTATGTGAACATACACAGGCATATTATGTTCCTAAAATTCATCCATTTGTTACATACAGCTCTGGTTTAGTTTTTCTGTATAATGGATTCTACCTATGAATATGCATTCATTCGTTCTATGGAAGGACATTTGAAAGATTCATATGGCTTCAGTCCCTGGCTGCTCAAATCTTAGCCAGCTTCCCACCCATGAGTTGATCAGTGGCTTGGCACACTGATTGGGAAACTCTGCTCTAGAGCGTTTACTTATAAGAGTTTCTGCTGGGTCATAAAATGACAAACTATTTTCTAATTTTCCTTTATACTCTCATCAACAATGTACAGAAGTATATTTGTACCCAAGGAGTATTCTCTCCAATATTTGATGCTGTCAGACTTTTTACCAGTTTGGTAATCATGAAACAGTAATCTGATGGTGGTTTTTATTTGCATTTCATTGGTGACTAGTAAAGCTAGTTAAATGTATTTCCTCTAATGCTAAGTGCCTCTCCAAGTTTTATGCCCATTTTTCTGTTGGGTTTTTTTTTTTATCTTTTCTGATTTTAGTAGTTCTTTATATATATATATATATATATATATATATATATATATATATATATATATATATATTCTAGATAGTAATCAGTTATGTGAAAATACCTTCAGTTTAGGGCTTATCCAGGAACTTCTTTTTAACAACACTCGTTTCATCTCAATCTTGTGTGTACTGCAGTGGTTTCCTATTAGAATTCCCATTTCAAACCATTCTTAGACTTTTGTTCTCCTTTCTCACTCTAAGTTTGTGATTCCTGAGATTCGTCTAATATCTTTGTATAAAATTGACTTCAGAGCTCTCATTCTTTCTCTGGGTTCCTGCTTTGTCTTTGATTAAACTTTAAGTATTCCTTAATCTTTTAGCAATTCCTCATTACATTTTAAAAATATTTTTATTAGTTGTTGATAGATCTTTACTTATTCATATGCAGTGCTGAGAATCAAACCCAGTGCCTCACATATGGTAGGCAAGCACTCTACCACTGAGCCACAACCCCAGCCCCCTCATTGCATTTTAAAAGATGAGTCTATAAATTCCTCATGTGTGTGTGTTTTCAGCAGGAGGTTCAGTCATGGCATGTTTATCTGTTTGGTGTGTTTAGTGCTGGTTCTTGTTACCTTGGAGTATGAAGAAGTGTTGGTAGGATTTCATTACTTACCTGTTTTACATTTCTCTTTTTTGTTTTCCAGCTCTCCGAGAGATGCTACATAACCACTCTTTTGTGGGCTGCGTAAACCCTCAGTGGGCCTTGGCACAGCATCAGACCAAGTTATATCTCCTCAATACCACCAAACTTAGGTAAGTTAATGAGCATATATAAAAATTAGAGCCACTTGGGTGGGGTTGTGGCTCAGTGGCAGAGCACATGCCTCGCACATGTGAGGCCCTGGGTTCAATCCTTAGCATCACATAAAAATATATAAAGATATTGTGTCCATGTATAACTAAAAACATGTTTAAAAAAATTAAAAAGTAGAGCCACTAGATGAATGGTCCAGGGTGTAAAGCTGGGGAGGGCTATTTGAGGTGGTTGGAAAGGTTTGGGAGTCAGCAATTATGATTCCAAATCCATGTTTAACCATTTCCCATTCTATGAGCCAGTTACTTTCCTAAACTATGTCTCATCTGTAAATTAGGATATTACTATTTAACTTGAAGGATTTTTTTGTGAGGAAAATAACCCGAGAAGCCTAGTCCTCACAATGGGCTTAGTGCTCAGTGTTGAACTGAGTTCAATGTTGTAGGCTGTGAACCAGATATTGAGGAATTGGTGCTAGTAGAGAATTCTGGTATTACTGTGTGCGACAGGGTACTGTGGGGGAGGCAAGAAGATCTTATGCCATCTGGCTTTGGAGATGTACCAAAGGCATACTGTAACCTCCAAAAAAGCCAGGGGTTATTGATCAGCACAGGAAGATGGACCTCAACAGGGCCATTTGCCTAGCAAGATTTCTATTGATGGTTTCCTGGGACTTTGGTCAATGAGCTGTTGTCTAGAACCATTGCTAAATATGTTCTCAAATAGGTAATAGATATGGGATGCTGCTGCTACCTTACATATATTAGACACATGGGGCTGGGGATATGGCTCAAGCGGTAGCGCGCTCGCCTGGCATGCTTGCGGCCCGGGTTCGATCCTCAGCACCACATGCAAACAAAGATGTTGTGTCTGCCAAAAAAACTAAAAAATAAATAAATAAATAAAAATTTAGACACCATTCACTAACTGTCAAACTACCCCTTTCCAAAACCTGCTGTGTGGCTTCAAGTGGTTCTCAGCCTTGTTGAGTGCAACAGCCAGTATACATTGCTTAAAGTTGGCACATGACATAAAATCTTGTTTTCCATCTTTCACTGAGTAACTGCCCCAGTCCACAAATATACCATTGCCTCCATAGCTCAGATATTTAGAACTCCTTCCTAGGCTTGGAAACCTTTTTGGTGCAGCTCTTTTCCAGTTCCATTGAGTTCTTTGAGAACCCTTGGGTTTGTATAGTGAGCTGCCATTTACTAATTTGTTGGTAATTCTACTTTGCTTGCTCTTTCCTTTGTGGCATATCTAAGTACATAACTTTCAAGGCTTCAAATCACAGTTGCATTCAGGTTCTTTCAAGTCACAGATAGAAATCCAGGCCAGTTCCAGAATTGCAGCTACAGTTTGAGCATCCTTAATCCAAAGCTAAAATTCTCCAAAGTCTGACACTTTTTGAGTGCCAGCATAATATCACAAGTGGAAAATTCTGCACTGTGAAACTTTGTTTCATGCACAAAATTCTTAAAAATACTGTATAAGATTACTTTCAGGATATATGTGTAAGGTGTAAAATATAAATGGATTTTGTGTTTAGACTTGGATCATCCCCAAGATATCTCATTATGTATACGCAAACATTCCAAAATTTAGAAAAAGTTCAAAATACTTCTGGTCCTAAACATTTTGGATGATTGTATTAATAAATGTGAAGGCTTCCAGTGAGAAGACAAAAGTTACAAGGAGAGAACTGGGTTCAGTCTAATATCTAGATTCACCTCCTTCCTTTGTCACTTTATTAAGTGACATGGGACACATTAGTTATTCACTTGATACCTCAGTTTCCCCACTATAATGCAGGTCTAGAGGATTCTTTGTCTGCTTTGACTGATAATGAAGTCTTTCAGCAAGATCTCCAAAGTTTAGTTGTTTTAAGAACTGTAAAGGGCAGATCTATAGTCACCAAAACAGCATGATATTGGCATCAAAGTAGACATGAAGACCAATGGAGTAGAATAGAAGAGAGAGACAAACCTATAGAGATGCAGGTATCTGATTCTTGACAAAGGTTCCAAAAGCATATGCTGGAGAAAAGAGCCTTTTTTAAAAATTTTTTTTTGTAGTTGTAGATGGATAGAATGCCTTTATTTTATTTGTTGATTTTTCTGTGGTGCTGAGAATCGAACCCAGTGCCTCATGCATGGGAGGCAAGTGCTCTGCCGCTGAGCTACAGCCCCAGCCCCCCAAAAAAAGCATAATAAAAAAAAAATGTTGATGGAAAAACTGGATATCCGCATGCAGAGGAATGAAGTTATACAGCCCTCTCTCTTACCCTGCAAAAATTCAAATCAAGGGATCAAAGATGACCAGAAACTTTGCAACTACGGGAAGAAAACATAGGATCAACACCAATTTCCTTACTGAGACCCCCAAAACTCAAGAAATAACATGGGACAACATCAAATTAAAAAGTTTTGAACAACTAAGAATGTGAAGAGAGGTCCTACAGAATGGAAAAAAATCTTTGCTAGCTACTCCTCTGACAGGTGATTAATGTTCAGAATACACAAAAAACTCAAAAAGCTTAACATCCAAAAAATAAATAAATAAATAATCCGATCAATAAATGGGCAAAAGAACTAGCAAAACAAAACAAAATAACGTAGTAAATAAATGGGCAAAAGAAATTTCTCAAAAGAAAGTAGTATAAATGGCCAAAAAATATATGAAAAAATGTTCAACAATTGCTAGCAATTGGGGAAATGGAAATCAAAACTACACTGAGATTTCATCTCAGTCCAGTGAGAATGGCAATCTTCAGGAATACAAATAATAATAAATATTAGGATGTGGGGGAAAGGCACATTCATACATTTTTGCTGGGACTGCTAATTAGTATAACCATTCTGGAAAGCAATAGGTGCTTCCTTAAGACTAGCCGAATCAATACAATATAACAAAAGAATTAAAATCAGCATACTATCAAAATACAGGCACATCAGTATTTATAGTATGAAATTCACAATTATAGCATTTGCTGGTAAAGAGAACTGGAAACATCTTGCCAAGTGAAATAAGAAGAAAATCAAGAAAAACAGGAAATCAAGGGTTGGATCATATGGAAGCTAGGGCAAAAGAAGGGGGAAAAAATGGGAGGCGGGGATTGGATATTATAAAGATATAGGGAAGACCAGTGGAGTGGAAGGAGATGGAGGAGGAAGGAAAGGAAAGGGGAGGAAATACAGGGCAATTTTGACAAGATTATGCGGTGTACATGTATAAATATATCACAGCGAATTCCACCTTTATGTATAAAGCACCAATTAAAAATAAATAAATGAGTAGAAGGAAGTCCAGTAGAGGAAAGAGAATGCGGGGGAGGTGAAGGGAAGGAAAGTGGGAACACTGGAAACTGAAACAGTAAATTTCATGCATGTATGTTTATGTCAAAAAACCCAGTTGTTATGTATAACTATAGTGCACGAATAAAAGCACAAAAAAGAACTAGAAAGTATCATATAAATGTGACATTTATTCCAAGTCTTTGTTTCTGTAAATAATTCATTATGTTCTATATTTAACAGCTGCTCTTGGATTGTTGCCAGCCAGTGCATCATCTTAAGCCATATATCAGTGTAGTATAATTCTGCCTTATATCCTCTTTCGATTACTTAGGAAGATTCCCTGTCTTGCCTATACATTCCATATAATTTTTTCCTATGTAATTTTTAATGTTGAGTTGTCAAAAAGTTGTTATAGGATTCTTTGTTAAGTGGGAAAGACAACCAAAAAACTTAAATTTCATTACAGGACGTCAGAAATCTTTTATAGCACCCTAGGGCTTGGAACAGCATGGGTGATAGCAAGCCAGACATAGTAAGCTGGACATAGAAAATATTCTGTTAAATTAATCCCTGCCTGTGGAGGCTGGCTACCCAATGCCTTGGTAGGAACAAATGTTGGCACTCCCAGCTCTTTGAAGGAAGAAGAAATCTTGTTAGACAGTAAACCAGATTCCATAGCCAGGCAGAACCATCTCTGTCCATGTTTCAGAGGTTACTTCTCCCATTTTGTGCCCGCTGTTCAGCCCACAAGCATGGATTCAGCTCTTCATTAAAATTAATTCATTTTTGTTTTCAGTGAAGAACTGTTCTACCAGATACTCATTTATGATTTTGCCAATTTTGGTGTTCTGAAGTTATCGGTAAGTTTATATTCTCATTTCTGGAACTTAAACAGCTGGTCATTTCTGAAAATAGGAGCTCTACACAAATATCTTCTTTGTAGTATATTAAATTTTTCTAAATATGCATAGGATAGTTTGTGTATTGTATTATTTGCTATGTAGGAAGTATCTAATTGCCGTAAGATGTTTTTTAGCCAAATAGTCATTTAGTGGCCAACTTGAACAAATGCTTATTATAATAGAAATTAATACATATCTATTTAAGAAAGCTTGGAAAGAGATGAAAATAAATATTTTATAAAACTCGTCAAAACACAACCCCAACAATTAATTTTAGTCCATTTCTTCCAAGATTTTTTCAGTACCTAATTTTAATTCAGAGTTAAAACCATACTACCCATCCAGGTAGCTTCCTTTTTCATTTGACATCTATATGAAAAAGCCTGCTGAGATTTTGATTAGAGTATGTTAAATATATAGTTTAACTTGGGGAGAAAATATTCTGTTAAATTAATCCCTTAATATTTCATATTTTTAATGCTGTGATAAATGGCAATTCAAATCTATCAGATTTTATACATAAGTGATTATGTCATCAAAGACTAAGAAGTTTCCTTCCTATCCAGTCTGGAAGCCTTTTCTCTTTCTCTTGACTGATGGCACTGGCTAGAACGTCCAGAACAAAGTTGAGTAGAAGTACTGTTATCTATGGTTTGGGTATCAGGGTGTGCTGGTCCCATACTATCCTCTCCTTTGATAAATATCCTCTCATTTTCTATTTTCTGAAAGGGTTTTTATAGAGTTTCTTCCTTAATGTTTGATAGAATTCATGAGTAATTTCATCTGGGCCTGGAGATTCGTTTATGAGAAAATTTTAAACTATAAACTGAATTTCTTTACTGGATAAGGAGCTATTCAAATTACCTGTTTCTTCTTGGGTAACATTGGGCATTTTGTTTCTTCCAAGAAATTTGTTCCTTTAACCTGTTTTTTTCAAATGTATTGGCCCAAAGTTGTTCGTAATATTATTCTTTTAAGATCTATAGATCTGTAGTGATATAACTACTCTCAATCCTAATATTGGTAATTTGTCTTCTTAATTAGCTTGATTAATCTACTTAAAGGTTTGTTGATTTATTGATCATATCATAAGAACTAACTTTGGCTTTAGCCTGTTTCTCTTGCTTTTTGTTTTCTATTTCATTGATATGTGCTCTGACCTTTTTTTTTCCTGCTTATTTTGTTTTGTCTTCTATATTATATTCCTTAAGGTAGAAGCTGAGGTCACTAATTTGAGAGCTTTCTTCTCTGCTATAGATGTAAAATACTATAAATTTTCCCTAAAAACTGCATTAGCACAAATTTTGATATTGTTGTCATTTTCATTCAGAACAGAATGCTTTCTAATTTTCTTTTTTATTTGTTCTTTGACCTTAGAATTGTGTCATATAGTTTCTAATCTCTTAGGGATTTTTCAGAGATTTGTTACTGATTTTTAACTGAATTCCGTTTGATCAGAGAACACATGTGAATTCTTATACATTTATTGAGATTTGTGTCATGGCCCAGAATATGGTCTTTGTTGGTAAATACCCTGTTTCTACTTAACAGAATTAGTCTTCTGATCTTGTTGAGTTCGTTCTATAATATCAGATGTATCAAATTGATATTTATGCTTAAGTCTTCAATATCCTTGCTAATCTTCTATTTTTTCTATTAGTTATTGAGAAATAGGCATTGAAACTTCAAGCTATAAATACAAATTTATCTATTTCTCTTTGCATTTATCTTAGTTTTTTCCTTTAAATAATTTAAAGCACTGTTATTGGGTACTAAAGTGTTTAAAGTTGTTACATCCTTTTTTTAATCCTGTTATTATGAAAAAAATAACAGCAAAGTAATACTAACGACAACAGAAGGGAAAAAATGGAGAGTAGCTTTATGTATCTCCTTTTTGACCATAGATTGCCATCCTCTTCCTCACCAGATAGATGATTTACCTGAACTGTTGCTCAATTTGATTTATTCTCCCTCCTCCCTGATTTGGTTGTGGGTGAATCAGTGTAAAGAAATGATCTGCCTAGTAGTTTTCTAGAACTGTGTTAGTTGAATCCCTAGAGCTACATAAAAGAAAAGTACCTGCTGGTAGCCTCAGCCCTCCTGCTGTTCAGCAGGCCTCTTGTCTGTCACAGCCTGTCTGTTGAAACACCCATTGACAAAGAGGAAAGAGGTTTTGTGTGGACTCTTCAGGCACTTCCTTGGAGGGAAATGGGGAATGTTAACATTTGTGGTATCTCACTTGCTCTTCTGGCAGTGGTTTGGTGGGAATTTGGGCTTTGTAATTTGATGTCCTTTTAATGCTTGCCACTTGATGTTCTCACTCCTTCCTAGGAGCCAGCACCACTCTTTGACCTTGCCATGCTTGCCTTAGACAGTCCTGAGAGTGGCTGGACGGAGGAAGATGGCCCCAAAGAAGGACTTGCAGAATATATTGTTGAGTTTCTGAAGAAGAAGGCTGAGATGCTTGCAGACTATTTCTCTCTGGAAATTGATATGGTATGATGGCCATTCGTTGAATACAGCCCCTGCCATATTCTTCAGATTCCTAGATCAAGATGAGAAGTCTGGGCTCCCCCTCAGAAGCAGCATGTGACAGAAATGAAATCTTCTCTGTTCCCTGTTTGCATTTCTTGCATATACAACTGTTTATGCCATTCCTGTTCTCATGGTAAAGGGATCCAGACAGAAGGAAGAGCTGAATTCCATGCTCTGCAGGCTTCAATACATGAGATTATGCCACTTGCTTCTGTTTCTTTCTCTTACCTCTTAATCTTACGGAGTTTCTGTCTCGATGTGTTAATTAGTGAGCAGAGCCAAATAAAAGGTTGTTTTGCTGTACACTGGGACCAAAAGCTTTTTAACTGCTTGGATCTTCCTCCCATGCCCAGTCCAGTCAAGTAACCAGAAACCTTTGAGGATGAGAACTGGGGAAGCACTAATGAAATTTGTTTATATTTTGTTTAAATAAATTTGCTAAATCTTGTCCCCTTTTCTGTCCCTTTTCCCACAAGCAGGAAGGGAACCTGATTGGATTACCCCTTCTAATTGACAATTATGTGCCCCCCTTGGAGGGATTGCCTATCTTCATCCTTCGATTAGCTACAGAGGTGAGTGATAAGCAGGTACTAAGCATATGGGCACGTGCATGGATTCTGGGTAAACGGGGCATGTGACCGCACCTTTGTTTGGAACTGTCAAGATGACAAGGGTAGAACAGCATGAAGATTCCATCAGCCACATCAATATTTGTCCCCAGCCATACTTATCAACTATTTCAATGCCTAAGAGTCACATTTCATTTTTTAGCTATAAGTAGTTCATTATCCCCATTTACAAATGAAATTGTTTAAAGCATGTACCTAAGTTTTTTAATTCTTTCAACCAGGTAAATTGGGATGAAGAAAAGGAATGTTTTGAAAGCTTAAGTAAAGAATGTGCTATGTTTTATTCCATCCGGAAGCAGTACGTATCAGAGGAGTCGACCCTCTCAGGCCAACAGGTACTGTGGCCTAGCACACTAGCACTCCAGGACAGGGACGAGCCCTTATACAACCTTTAAGAGATGAAACTTGCCCATCTCTAAAATCTTGAGTTCTCATATATCTAACAGGGTATGTTCTCATTTATCAAACACAGTGGTCAGCTTTATTTACGAGTTTTTTTTTTTTCCTTCTGCTTCTCTAGAACTTAGACCTCTAGAATGATCTCAGAAACTGTCCACTGTAGAAGCACAAGCCATCACATTGAGACAGACTGTCCAAGGCTGGTGGGTCCCTGAGTCCCATTGTCAGCCCAAGTCCTCAGATTCTGGATGTCTCCCTGGTCACCCTTTATTTCTGCCATGTCTGCTGCTGCACAGCCAGGAAATAAGACTCTGGAATTCCACTTATAGGTCAATCTGACACAAATAACAATCAGTCAGATAATAATCCCTTTCAATCAGCAAGTATTTCAGGGGTAGTAGGGGTCAGAGGAGTGGAAGTAGTACACAAATTAAAGGATAGCCATTTTACTGCATAGCCATCTTAGTGATTGTTCATGGTCACCCTGAGATGAAGTGGTCTGCGTGCGTCACAGGTCAGAAAGCTGCAGGACAGTTGGCATACTCAGGGATCCCCAGTGCCTTTTTATAGGTGTAGGAGATTCACTCCCGGGTCTTTCTGGCTAAAGCCGTGGGAATTTCTCACTCTGGTGGAAAAGGCAAAGCAGCACACTTACCATACAGTGCTGAGAGTTATATTTGATTGGGAATATGTACCTCAAGGAAAGGAACTACAGATGATAACGAACATTTTCTCATAGGAACAATAAAGCAAAATTACCATTTTTTTTTTCATTTCTTATCTGTGGAGGTTTTGGAAAAACAGCTACTTTCAGACCCCCAAATTTGAAGGTGAGTTAGATACTTCAAATGTTGCCATCCAGACACCAGTAAGGATCAGACATTATGTTAGATCCTGCAATAATCAACACATTCCTTCCTGAGTGGACACACAGATTCCATAGGAGATGGTCCTGCAAGAGCAATGGCTACTTTGCCCTCTCAAAGACCTCATCTCTTATGTTCAAGCCTCTGGGATTACTGAGATGCTAGGCTCCTTCATAAGCTTTAGACAACACAGTTCATCGCAAGCCACCAGGACTGTCTAGGCCCAGTGCCCACCCCATTGCCAGGAAGGCAGTATGTATAGGAAGGCTTATGACATCTAACATGTGTTTTTCAGAGCGAGGTACCTGGCTCCACACCAAACCCCTGGAAGTGGACTGTGGAACACATTGTCTATAAAGCATTCCGCTCACACCTTCTGCCTCCTAAACATTTCACAGAAGATGGGAATGTCCTGCAGCTTGCTAACCTGCCTGATCTGTACAAAGTCTTTGAGAGGTGTTAAATATGATCATTTATGAACTCTTGAGTATTCTATTCTTCCTTTATATCCCAATGTGGTTGGTAAGACAGGATTGAAAATTTGCATTTGCCTGTCAACTTGTGGCACTTTTTCTTGCATGGTGGATTGACTATAAATAAATTTTCTGATGTGTCTTAAGTTTCTTATTTAACATCACACTTGAAAAGTTTCCTAGATCAGATTTTTCCTAGTATATACCAGGTTGTGTTGAAGAATCACCAAAGTTTGAAAGCCCCTGATATCTAATAAGGTGTTCTACAAGCACCGTGAGGAATTCTAAAATGGTCTTGAAGACTTGGCAGATTATGCTTTGATTTGATTCTTTCTGTATTTTGGCAAATTTTTATCCTCTGATACCATATATTGTGTCAGTCCAGCTGCCTTTTAAAATAAGTCCTGAACACCTAAGTCTCTACTGATCAACTATGGAAAAAGTTTGATTTGAGAATCTATCAATATCTTCAGTAGCCAAAGTTAATTTATTCTTAGGGTAAATGTCTTCATGTGTTCTATAACTGGTGTGAGTTTTTAACTTATCCCACCTTGTTAATGTCTATGGGCTGGGGGGCAGGAGACCCTAGGTTTGATCCCTAGTACTAAGGAAGGAAGGGAGAGAGGAAGGGAGGGAACAGAAGGAAAAAGGTGTTTCTAAATATTTGTTTTGCAGTACTGGGGATTGAACCCACAGTGCCCTACCACTAAGCTACATCCTCAGTCCTAGGTATGAAGAAATGAAAAATAAAAGTGAAGCCCATCATAGGGAGGAACTACACTAGAAGAAACTTATTCTCTAAGGAGAAACTAATTCAAAGTAAACACCAGAAATAAAGTAAAATGACAGAGAAAAGATCATTTCTTGCATGATGGATTGACTATAAATTTTCAGATGTGTCTTAACAGTATTCTTTTTGAAGGATAATGTGAGTTTACACTTAAACTATAAGTGCCAAAATAAGATACCTTAATATTAGCTTGCATTTACAGAAACTGAGCATTCAGCACAGGGAGGAAGAATGCCTATAGTTTTAAGGTAAAATTCAGATTTACAGGCTTCTGTGAAGAAAGTTCAGTGGAAAAGAACAGAGTATCTCATGAAAAAATGAAACCATTCCATTTAGAAAAGACTGGGACAAAAGAGTGGAAGGGATATGTTTCTTGTGTCATAAAAGGGGCAAGATCAGTTTCTGACAACTAAAACTCCGAACATTGGATTGGGGCATTTCAGAAGTGAGGTTTCATGAGCCCAGAAGAGTGCCAGCTGAGTGATCTCTGGTAGAGAAGAAAGGGGCTTCCCAGGCCTTCAGAGCTAAACTGCATTTTAGAACATCCTCCTGCCCGTGTCCAACCTCAAAACCATAGAAAGATGATTTATAGGAAATTGTCTCAATCTAGGAGATTGGTTTCCATATATTAAAAATGAAGGGCTGGGGTTGGGGATGTGGCTCAAGCAGTAGCACGCTCGCCTGGCATGCATGCGGCCCGGGGTCAATCCTCAGCACCACATACCAACAAAGATGTTGTGTCCGCCGAGAACTAAAAAATAAATATTAAAATATTAAAAATTCTCTCTCTCTCTCCTCTCTCACTCTTTCTTTAAAAAAAATGAAGGGCTAATTACTCTAAAGAAGGGAACAATTATTAAAGATTTTATTCACTTTTGAGTTTATTATCTAGTTTTAAATCTAGTTTTATTATCTTAAGGGGCCTTGATTCATTAGATTTTCCCCCAACATCTTTTTTGTGTAAACTTTGAAGCTACAGTAATCATGTCCATAAACACCACCTTGATTCCAATAGTGAAAGAAAATCACAAATCCTAAAAAGTATCTACACTCGGTTATTTAAAAAAACAGAAAAAAACACATTGAACTGGATGCCTTTAAAGATGAAATTAAAG
Source organism: Ictidomys tridecemlineatus (assembly GCF_052094955.1). NCBI lineage: Eukaryota > Metazoa > Chordata > Mammalia > Rodentia > Sciuridae > Ictidomys > Ictidomys tridecemlineatus. The sequence continues at coordinate 25,121,920 of NC_135478.1, read as the reverse complement.
ATTGTAGAAGAAAAAGTTCTACATTCCAGATAATTTTTCCTTGAGGAGAGAAAAGAGGAGGAAGCTAGGGAGAGATGTGGCTGCCGTGATTTGTTTCACAGTCTCCTATAATAAAATGAATGTGTCAACAGCCACTTGAGGTCGGCAAGAAGGGTATTTTTAATAGAATTCACAGGCAGATTTCCCACCTGCCTGCCCTGCCCTTCCCTCCACGTTTGGGCTTGTCTGAGGTTCATTCCACAAATAAGCAGCTGATGAAAATACTTTAGAAGGTACAGCATAGTTGATATGGAAGAATAAGGACCCTGCTCTTACTCTAAGAGAATAGGCCTTGGACTTCCACTACCCCCTGCAATAAAGCAAGTTTTATATACATTCCCCATATCTTTTTCTAACATTTTCTTATATAAATTTAAATATTTTACAAAAAAAAAAAGGGGGGTTTTCCTCCAAACATATAAATTTGAGTGAAACACATTGATTTCCGATGCTTGAACTTATTTCTTCACTAAAATATAAACACTATCTCATATGACGGGTAGATGTCTTTTGACCACGGGATACCAGTGAAGTCTGAATTGCTCTGTGGAGAAGGCACTTGTGTTTTCTGAGGTCTCCAGCAAGTATCTCAGCGCAATAGAACTGCTGTCCTCCAGACCTCGTGCCAAGGCCTCCAAGTGCCCAGTCACTGAGGGAGCTGGGGGAAAATGTTGAGTAAACATGATTCTAAAATTATGGAAACAAAACATGAATAGCACAGACCAGTTCTTAGTCTAGAATCAAACTACACACAAAATCCAAAGTGTTCGTTCATGAAGATTCAAACCTGCTTCATTCTCATAAATTATAAAATACAAAGGTGGATGTTTTTAATGACAAAAACTCAAAACAGTACTGAAAGGGTTTGTGTCAATGTACAAAAAAGAGTCAGTCCCTCTGGGCAGGGCCCCACAGAGCAGCACCCAGGTCAAAGGGCAGCTGCCCTATTGCTGGGCCAGAAGTGCTGTCCTGTTGGCCTTCATCTTCTCTAGCCGCTTGGCCAGGTGACTGTTGGTCATTTCCATCTCCTCAATCTTGTCCAGTGCTGTTCGTAACTGGAGACAGGGAGAGAGCACAGTGACTTCATGTGGCCCAAAACTCAGAAACAAAACTCAGTGCTACTGTATTTTCAATTTTCTGGGAAACAGAAGCATTGCAAGTTGTGATGGCCTCACACATGATCCCAAAACAGCCTATTTTTTTTTATGTCACCTATAGGTGTTAAACAATGATTATATGTATTATTTGTTTAAATCACAGAAAGGGCTGGGTGTGGTGGCAAATGCTTGTAATCCCAGCTGCTCAGGAGGCTGAGGCAGGAGGATCACAAGTTCAAAAAAGCTAGCCTCAGCAAAAGTGAGGCACTCAGCAACTCAGTGAGATCCTGTCTTTAAATAAAATACAAAATATTACTGGGGATGTGGCTCAGTGGTTGAGTGCCCCTGAGTTCAATCCCTGGTACCTTCCCCTACAAAAAATCACAGAAAGGACATAGAGAATATGCAGAAATAGATCTAATCTGAAACAAAAATGAAAATCACCTTTTTAACTTATTAATATTAAGTCTAACTGACCAAGACAAAAAAGTAAGTGGCAGTCAACATGCAGGTAACAAGAGTAAGTGACATTCAACTGCTGTTTCCTTAAGATTTGACCCAGTGTCAAGTTTCTTGGGCAGTAAAGAGTTTATTTCCAAAGGATTTTTTCTTTTTAGGAATGTATTCTCCAAGAGGTGTATTAAAACAAGTACCTCTCGTTGTAGCTTCCTCTTTTCTGCCTTCAGTTCATCTTCAACTTTCTCAGCATTCTCAGCAGCAGTTTTGTATCTCAGCACCTGCCCCTCAAGCCGGTTAATCTGTGAATATGAGAATACAGGCATCTAGTATTCACTACCACTATTTGGTAGCCACAATGGAAATATAACATCATTATGATTTCTAAATAATCTAACACTAATGAGTCCCCCTAGGATGAGTCATAGGTCTTCTCAGACCCAGCTACTATTTATAAACCAAGAAGAATCTCCAAGAGGATTACAGATATAGAGTCATTGGGCCAATTTCCCAATTTTATGATAAAATATTGTTTAAGTGCCACAGTAGCATTGTAAGAGGAGACTCACTGGAGAAGTTTCTAGACTTTTTTAAATGTACACTAAGGGATTTTGTTAGATGTTATGATCTTGAATTCTTCTGAAATATCTACAAAAAAAACAATTATTAGGTATATTTTTTTATGTTTTTAGAGAAAACAGAAGGCTAAAGCGCCCTGCCAGGTGCTCTCTGCTGGCTTCTCTATTTTAAAGAGCTTTTTTGGAGACCCAAATAAGGTGGGTATGTTGATGCATGCCTATAATCCCAGCAACTTGGGAGGCTGAGGCAGGAGGATTACAAGTTCTAGACCAGCCTTGGCAACTTAGCAAAACCCTGTCTCAAACTTAAAAATAAAAAGGGTTGAAAATACAGCTTAATGGTAGAACACTGCTGGACTGAATTCTCAGTACCACCATCAAAAAAACAAACAAACAAATAAAAAACCTCACAGTAACTCTTGCACTCATAGGGTTAGCCACTTAGATGCAGGAAGTGGAGATGTTTTTAAAAAAATTTAAATCACAAAGTACCATACAGAAGAAGTACTTACACTTTGCTCCAAGGTGGTTATATCCTGTTCTGCTTTTGAAAGCTTAAATTTGTATTCACTAATTTGTCTATTGGCATCTCCTAGAACAGAATATAATGATGAATAATCTTCATCTTTCGGATATGCAGATGCAGAAAAATGTGCCCTCCGAGACTATGAAACACAAAACACAGCAATTGCCACATCTCCAGCAGCCAGGTGATGGGCTGCTGAATCTCCAGCACTTATGTTGCAACAGCATTCCCTTGAACTAGAAATTCAGAGAAAAGTCTTTCTTCACCCCTTGATCTTTGTGAGCAAAACCTGGAGAAAGAAACCCTGCCAAGGAAGCAACTTCATCTGTAGCCCTGTATCCCACAGAGCCTCCATGCTCACAGAACTGGGCCTTCTGGTTCCCCAAACCTAACCCTGTACCTCCCACCTTCCAGGTTTTGCTTCTGCTCCCCCAAACCTCAAGTGCCCTTTCATCTCCTGCATGACTCTCTTTAGTTAACTGTATCTTCTCCTTCCCTTATGGCATTAAAATTTGTTTTTTTATGACACTGATCATGTTTTCAAATTGTGTATGTGTGTGTGTGTGTGTGTGAGAGAGAGAGAGAGAGAGAGAGAGTAAGTATATGTTTGTATATGTGTGTGTGTGTAAGGTAAGGGGCTCTGTCTTAGCCTTGGATGCTTCAGTATTTGCTAGAAGAAATGCTTTTTAATAAACTGTGATAATGTTTGCAAAGAGCTATGAATCATTAGATGTGCATCTGACCTAAGAAATAAATCACTTAAAATGAGAAACTGAGAAATGAATGGGGCACGGAATAAAAATTCCCTCCAGGAACCCAAATTTAACAAAAATTTCCCTATACAATGATTATAGAATCATCTTAGCTTGAAGAAGATAAAGTAAATCTAACTTTTAAACAAAAAGAAATACTCAAATAACCTAAGAACTTTTCTATATTTCCACATGGTCAAGATTATAACTACTTAATTATCTTCAATGAAAGAGATGTTTGGAATAGTATAGCTGCTATCACCTTTCACGGGGTTATAAAGCCACCCTGGAAGTGAAGAGAGCTATTCCATTCACAAGCTCTGTAACAGAAGGGTCTTGTTTTTCAATTTTAGGGTCTTGTTTTTCAATTCTTATCCCTAGCAATCTATTGATTATCAAAATATGCTGCTTCCCTCTCACTTTTCAACCCACCCATTCCTTCCTATTTACAAAAGTATAAGTCCCTTGTCTCAGTCATTTCATGTGTCATTTCATTCCAAAGCACCATGTCTGCCAAGGTGCTTTTCAAAGCCAAGAGTTGCCTGGGCCCCTTTCCTGGCCTTCTGGTCCAAGGGAGCTGCTTGCTTTTGTCTTCACCAGCTGGGCCTGGCATTCCCACAGTCCTGCTCAGCTCACTTTGTTTTATTCCGCCTCCCACCCCCGCCCTGCGCCCCCATCCCTGGAGACTTTTTCCTTCTGCAAAATCCAGCTCTACAACACCCACTTGGCTCTAGAAAGTAGCCACACATAAATGCCAGCCCATTTCTCTTCAATTCCTTCTGAATTTCTCCTGTCAGAAGTCCCTGTACTGGGGCTGGGGTTGTGGCTCAAGTGGTAGCGCGCTCGCCTGGCATGCATGCGACCCGGGTTCGATCCTCAGCACCACATACCAACAAAGATATTGTGTCTGCCGAGAACTAAAAAAATAAATATTAAAAAATTTCTCTCTCTCTCTCTCTTTCTCTCTCTCTCTCCTCTCCTCTCTCACTCTCTTTTTTAAAAAAAAAAAAAAAAAAAAAGAAGTCCCTGTACTGATTCAGGCTCACCATCATATCTTCCTAACTAGCCAGCCCCCTCTAATCCTGTCCCTGTTTTCATCAACCCTCCACAGTGAAATGATATTCTGTAACAAAACATTCACCAGGAAACATTATTAGCATTTTAGCTGACTCCAAAAGAAGAAGTAATACTTCAAAAGTTGGTACTAATAAACCTTAATTCAAAAAGTCTTATCTATTTGACCAAATTCAGATTATTTACCTAATTGCCAAGATTTTAAAATCAGTTATCAGGAAAGCTATTCAAATTGGAAAAATCAGTCTTTCCCTGTCTATAAATTATGCCACCACCAACAAAACCAACTATATACCAATGGCTGCTGAAATCCCTGAGCTAGGGATTTAATATGAATGCTATAAGTGTGTAAAAATAATATGGGGTCAAAAGTAGAAAGGGCTAAATACTGGAATAATCTGGATAAACAGTACATTAGACTTGTGATCTTTTTAAAATTCCATCTAGAGACTAATTTGGGTTAAAATATTCTTCCAGAAAATGAAAAACTGTGCTGCAATTGTGTACAATGACTCAAAATGCATTCTGATGTCATACATACCTAATTAAAATAAATTAATAAAAAAGTACTTCTAGAAAAAAATTTAAAACTACTTAACATTAGTATTAGTCCCAAATCTCCAATTATCCAAGATAAATTCTACAAAACTTTAATGGGGGAAGGGTGCTGCATGGGAGCTTAAAGTTACACCTGGGTGTGACAAAGGACAGTATCAGGTTGTCAAAGGCATTTCACAACTTGCAAAAAGCTCCAATAAACTCCTTTGCCCAGAAACAGCAGGAGAGCAAGATGGTGTCCTCTCATATACCTAAAGGCCACAGACCAATGCAGCCTCCTCAGCTGCTTTACTGACTGCTGTCTAGACTAACCAATGACCAAAACAAGTGAGTATGAGAACCCAACAACCTGCTCACAATCCCACTCTGGGGACACACCTGTATACAAATGGAGACTGGCCTGTCCCCTAGTACCTACTCTGCATTTCGATAAACTGCAAGTCTGAGCCATTCTGAAGTCCTGCCAGGTCACCCGCTGTGCCATCATTCCTGGAGCACTTCTGCCGTTCTTCTTCTAACTGCAGTTTCAGTTTTCTAATCTGAAATGGAAATAAATGTCACTGTCAAAATCCACTCTCTCAAATGAAGCAGATGCTTGACCCGGTGGCCACATCACAAAACAAAGCAGATTCTCATCATATTGGCCATACAAATCATTCCATTCAGATGATTTTCTTGAGTGCCAACTAAGGGACACACGATTCTAGGTACTAGAGGTAAGCTCTAAACAAATATAAAAAGAAGTGAGCCCTAGGACCAGGTGTCCCAATAAAAACAGCCATATTTTATTATTTGTGTATATTTACAGAACAGTACATCTTTGGGTATTTTACTTTTATTAAAAATGGAAAGTTTCACAAGCAGTTACAATTTATTCTTATCACCATTAATGTTTAATTTAGAGATAAGTGAAATATTTAGAAAGCTTTCTATATACAAAAATGATTGGAAACGTCCAAGTGGCTTCCCAACTGTCCTCAACTCTATCCACAGTAGTCAAGAGGAAGTTTGCCACGAACCTCATGGGGAAAGGGTGAGCTCTGCACTGGACTAAACCCATGCTTCCCAGACACCTCTGACTTCTGAACATTCATGGGGTTGCCAGTATTCTCTGCCTTGAGGAAATCATTACATCCATTTCGAAAAGGGTCGTCCTTCCTCTTCTGCACTCTTTCCCCACAAGACTATACAGCCCATAACCTTCATCTCCTAACCATTCCCAGTGCCTGGAACTCTTCTACTGTGCCCTTTGGAAGTGTCAGTCCATCAGTAGCAAGCCCCTGCCTCCTTCAGCATCTTCTCTGAGCTCTTCCTTTACCTCAGTGCTCATCTACATTCTTTTGCAGTCCCACCAAGTACTGGGTGTTTTGTTTTTGTTTTTCTTCCACAGCCTCCTACCACTGAACCCGGAAATTAATAGGTGTCCTCTTGTTTTCCTTGCTGGTACTGAATTATTCTACACCCCATCCTCCTTTAAAGGCACAGTTCTTAATTTCATCTCTTCAAATTACACACACTACCTCCCTCTCCTCACCTCCATCATCCCACTCCATCAGCATTTTAGTTCCTCAAGACCACCCATCTTCATTCTCAGTAATTTCAAGAAACACCTACAGAGAGGCTCTTGGGCTCATCTCTCAGTTTCTGGAATACTTCCTCTCCAAGGATCTTGCTATCCACCCTTTCTTGTCCCCAGCCACTCATGCTATAGTCATAGATTAGATCTCAACATTAGAGAACAGTTCCTATACAATTCAGCTCCATGCATCCTCCCCCTCACCACGATTCCTAATCTTTCCAACTCATTATCTATAGACCCTAACATACTTCAACTCCACTATACTTCTAGTCCACTGATTCTATGGTATTTTCACAGTGCCTTGATGTTTTCTTGGATATCCTCTCAATCCTCCTTATCCAGATTAATTTCTAGGTCCAGTAGACTCATCATTCTCTTCTATACTCCCTCACCTCCCTTGCCCCATTATACTTGCCTAGTAAAATATAACTCTACTCAGTCATGACCTCTACCCATGGAGCTGACTGTAGCTAGTGAAACACTTATAATAAATGCATTCACATAAACTTTTAACATAGCATATAATTTACTTAATTACATTCACTATTATCTCTGATCTCTTCTCTCTACAATGTAAGATTGGGACAGATCAGTTTCTGAACTGATTTATTCACTTAAATATCCCAAGTGTGTAGAATAGTGACTGTTAAATAGTGGCATCTCTCTCAACACTTGATGAATGATTGAGTAGGAGGAGTAAGGGAAAAGTCAACAAAGTAATTTAAGAAATTTTCCCAGAACTAAAAATAGAAGTTCCTAGAATTGACAGGGTCCAGTGTCATGCAATAAAACTTCAAAACACATCACTGAAATTTTAAAACACTAATGAGAAAGAGAATAGGACATGAGCTTTCAGAAGCAGGGTAAAAATATGTCACCTAAAAAAGATTTAAAAATCAAAATGTCCTCCAACACTCTTAACCACACTGGAAGACAGAGAAGTTTGTTTAAAATCCAAAGGGAAATGCTGCAGACCAGAAGAATTAGATACTGATAATCAAGCAAGAGAGTAAAAATAAAAGACACTTTAGGCCCAGAACATCATGAAAAGTTAACAGCCCACATACCCTTTCCTCAGGAAGTTATGGAAGATACACCAAAATAAAAGAATAAATAAAGGAAGAAGGCATCAGACTAGGAAAAGGGAACTGAGCCCAAATCATAGGCAGAGAAAAGTCCCACGTGCCAAGACAGCATGATCACATCTGCATGTGGAAGGAGAAAGCCACTAGTTTAGAATGGGTCAAGTCAGAGCCAAGACTTCTGAAGATAAAACAAGAGAATATCTGATGCATGTGAAAACAACAAGAATGGGTTTAAACTACTGCTTAAAACTCTGTGGCTAAATTAATGATAAACACAAAGAAAACCAGGAAAATGAAACGAAAAGAAAAACCACAGTATTAACAAATGGTTGTGAAAGAGATGAAAGTCAAGCCTAGAATGTCACATGGCTTCCTTGTGAGTAATGCTCAGAAGTCCTGATGACATAAACAGACTAGAATTACACTGTTCCTTCATTAATAGGATATGAGGATGGGGAAGTATGCACGTCCAAGAGAGGGACAAAGGACGAAAGACAGCTAAGTTCTCATCTTCCACAGAGGAATGTCAACAGAGAATGCCTAAAACAGAACAATCAAGAAGCAACATAAGCAGGTTACAAACCAAAAGAGTCAGCTGTAAACTAAATAGAAATGGTCAGGGCTGATAGAGGAGTCAGGCAAAGGACTACTGTCTCCACTCACTTTGCGGAACTCAATGACTCACTGGAGATTGTGTCCTATAGTTTTTTAAGAGTAAGAAACAACAAAGACACAAAATATGCACTATCTTTTAAATTTCACTTAAGTATTGAGGTTTAAAATAAGCACATTTCCAATTTCCAATGAATAGTTTATTAATAGTCTGCCATGTAACTTAGGTAAATTAACAATATCTTCTAAAAAGAAGAAAGTCTTTACCTGTGATAGTAGCTCTTCCTTTTCTCCTGCAAGTTTCTGTAGCCTTACATCTGAAACAAATGAAAAAGGCTATAAACTAAATTTGTAATGAAGTAGTATATAAACAATTTCTCAAATAGCAAACATCTGATAAGTTACATTACCTACAGCTCCAAGTATGAAAAGAAATAGAAACTTTCATACTATTACTTAATTATCCCAAATGTATTTCCACACATTGATGTTTATCAGGGCACCAAATACAACATTTGCTCCTAAAACAGTGATTTTTCCAGTTAAGGACAAATCGAAGCACAAAGGAGACCACTTCCTTGTTTCTAAAATTTACAAACTTTCACCACTAGACAGAAAAACTCAAATGCCAATGGGAGTCCCACAGGCTTCTACTTTTAGCAGGAGAGCTCAAAAGTTGTGAAAGACAGGGTCTGGGCAAGGGTAAGCTAAAGCCAAGAAAACAGAGGACCATAATGCTAAAAGGAGCAAATTCCCACAAAATTTAGTGAGTGAGAGTTGGAAAACTCTTAAGATGGGGGCAGCCATGGGCAAATCTGGTGCTGGGAAGCAGGGTCATTAGGGCTTGCTCCCAGCCTGTGGAGTATGTTGTTTCTTCCTAAGCAGGCACCAATATAAGCCCTGTTATAGTTTGGATATGAAGTGTGCCCTGAAAAGCTTCTGTGTTAGAAACACAATCCTCAATGTAGCAAGATTCCAAGGAAAAAATATTGGATCATGAGAGCTGTAACTTCATCAGTGGACTAATTCGTTTGGTGGAGTAATAATATGAATGAACTACTGGGTGGGAACTGTAAGTAGGTGGGGCATAGATGAAGAAACTAAGTCACCAGGGGCATGCCTGCCTCCTTGCTTACTCTTCTTTCCTTTCTACTTCCTGACTGAGAGGAGCTGAGAAGCTTTCCTCCACCATACCCCTTCCACTATGATGTTCTGTCTCACCATAGCACAACAGAACTAGCAGACCACAGGCTGAAATTTCTGAAACCATAGCCAAAATAAGTCTTTCCTCTTCCAAATTGTTATTTTCAGGTTATTTTGTTCACACTGATGAAAAGCTAAGTAACATAGGCCCCTGGGTCTGAGGAGACTACAATAGTTCAGTTAAAGAAGCACATCCCACAATTAATAAGGGTCACAGCCAAATATAAGTTCTGTTTTCTTCAGCACTTTCCAAACAGGCAGAAGAAATACTCTGAGCTACCCTAGACTCTACTTATTCCATTCTCTAGATCTTCCCTCTAACCCACCCAGCATCTTCTACTTTATCAAAGTGCCCTATAACTACATTTCAGAAATTCTGCATATTGAAGAACCTGCTTACTAACTTTTAAAATACTATCAGCTTGTGCCACTTTTCCAGCACCTCCTGCTCCTTTAGGAAACCTTGGCATATATAAAAACAAGTGAAAAATGTAAAAGGATTGTTTCTTAATAGGTAAAAGTGAGCTGATAATACAGTAACTATCTGTGTTATTCTTCTTCCTTTAGTAGGACTGTTAGGGACAACGGATGGGCCCCCTGGTGGTTTCCTTGGGAGAGGTGCCACTAGGTTCTCAGAATGACATTTAAGAGGTCCAGATTTTAAGAGGCTTAGAAGCCCTGCTCTAGAAATCTCAGGCCTCTGATACCCATTGTTCCTGATCATCTATTTCTTGCCTTAAGAAATGTGATGGCAAAGAGCTATCCCTGAACTAAGTAGTGAAACACAAAACCAGATGTTCCAGGAAGAAAAAACTAAAAATACACTTGGAAAGTTGCTGCCAACCCACAGCCTCCCTGGGATAGGCATGCTTGACTTTTTTCGTGAAAAGCACTGGGTGCAGACCCATATGCTTCCATTCAGGGACCTTGTAGCTACACTTAACTGCCTCACAATGACTCAGATGCTGGTTACCCAATGTCAAAAGATGTCTAAAGATAATACATCCAGATCTTCCTGTTAGGGAGCTAGATGAGTTTCAGATGGCCCTTATCCTGTTTTTGTTTTCCAAGCTGGATTATGAACAAACTAGAAGTCCAACAACATTGATCCAAGATAAAATAGCAACCAGTCTTACCTAGTGGCCCTTCTCCTGCTGACTCCAGGACCTGAGCAGCTTTCTGAGACACAACAGTAATGGCACCAACCACTGGTTCATGATTGACATCACCATTGGGAGTGTCATCAGGAATTATAACTAAACCATGTTTCTGTGGAAAAGGAAAAAAAAAAAACACAACCCACCATCACAAAAGATGGCTCATATGGAAGCAGAAGCTCTGTGAGGTAACTCTGCAACAATGTATGTTTGCCACGGGGGAAACCTAGTTAGAATCAATTACATGGAATATATAGACACCTCTGTGAAGAAAATGACTTAATCAAACCAGATCAAAATTGTGGTTTGTATTCAGGATAGGAAAGATGACAGGATAAGAGAAAGAGTAAAGCAGTGGGGAAACTGAGCTCTAGCTCATGCTCACATACCTCTCCTGTCACTGTCTCCTGCAGGTCAGCCAGCTCCTCTCTGAGCGTATCTCGCTCATTCCTAAGGCAGGCAATGTATTCTTTCTGTTTCTCTAGGGCCTGGTTTTAGGAAGGGTAGCAAGGGAAAAAATGGCACAGAAAAAGAGCAAGTGAAAGGTAACTAATTCAAATAAGCAAAGATAAAGGCATAAAAAGCAAGGAGGCCATTAAAAGCTGGGAAACAAGCAGTCAGGGGAGGAAATGGTTATATGAGTATACATCTGCAGAAGAGAGCTTTAGTAGAAACTGGTTCTCATGCATAAATTTAGCAAAACATGCTTATCACATCAAGCAGGAAAAAATCTTTCTTTTCCAGTCAAAGAAGAAAATAGGAAAAGGAAGATGAAGACAGCAGCAAGAGTTAAAACTTTCCTCACTGACCTCCTTAGTACATTTTCATTTGGTCACCAACAACAAGAAGTATTTCATGTTTAACTAAAACAACTTATTCAAGAATATATCTGATCTCTTTAAAATAAAAAGTTGGTTTTGGAAGAAAAATAACCAGTATACGTAAGTTATTTTAATTAAATATTGGCTGTATGATTGTTCTCCAAATAATGTGGCAAAATACTCAAATACCACTTAGTCCAAAATAGCAAGTCTCCAAAGGGATTTTCCAGGGTTTCTGTTAATTTAATAAAATACAATTAAGACTCATTTGGTTTTCTGATGTACTTTCAAAATGTGAAAAGCAAAAATAAGACATTGACAAAATAAACATAGCCCACCTATGGAGGCTGGCAGATTATGGGTTCCAGGATAAAGCTTTTAAGTCCTGGAATATATTTAATTTACCTATGCCTCAATTTCCTCATCTGATAAACAGTAGAGATAGCAACAGTGCTCACCCCAAGGGTAGAGGTTTAAAGGGGTACTCAGCAAAGAGCACTACCTGCAGTAGCCAAGGCCACAGGAGAGGTTCAGAGAAAGCAGACTGGTGTTTCCACTGGGAACTCCCTGAATCTCAGGACTATCAAAGGGAAGGAGGACAATGCAAAAGCAGAAAAAAAAATCAAATCTACTATGTAGTAACCCAGACTTTAAAACATTACTACCTTAAGTAATCTATGCAGGGACCTCACAGCTGGGCTACTTCAAAAAGTCTCTCTACATACTTATTCTTGTATTTAATGTTTTCTGCCAGCATTCCCATAAACCCAAGAAGTTAAATTACAACAGGTAAACTTATCTCTCAGTTGACTAGGTTTCAAAGTGGGCCAACTGCTTAGTTACTATACAATCGAGCAATTTTTAAAAATCATTGTAATTCTATTCTGCAGCCAAATTGGGACTAAAAAGGAATCATAGCAATGACCATTTGTGGAACACAAATTATATGGCAGGAGCTATTTTATGTGCCCATAATTTCTCCCTTATATGTAATTTTATATATGAAATATCTCCTTTATGTACAGTGCAAATGTACTACTTGTCTTATCCTCATTTTATAGATCAGAAAATTGAGGCTCAGAGAAGTGTTTTTTTGTATGTGGGTGTGGTGGTGGTGGGTCTTCCTTTTGTTGATTGGTTGGTTGGTTGGTTTTCCCCCAACGTCACAGTAAGTGGCAAGACCAGAAAATGAATCTAATTCTTTTTGGTTCCAAAGACTCTGCATACACAGTTTATTTTTTATATCACAGTTCTATAGAGGTTGCATTATGTTACTTGATTATCATCCCAAATGATGCTAGAAAAGTAGGTCACAGGGCAAGTCTGCTCTTATCCAATTGCAATGTCAATATCTTAACTTCCTCTTGTTTTTTTTTTTTTTGGCAGGGGCCAGTGAGAATAACTGGGGATTGAACTCAGGGGCACTCAACCACTGAGTTACATCCCCAGCCCTATTTTGTATTTTATTTAGAGACAGGTTTTCACTGAGTTGCTTAGCGCCTCACTCTTACTGAGACTGGCTTTGAACTTGATCCTCCTGCCTCAGCCTCCAGAGCTGCTGGGATTACAGCAGGATTATGCGCTAACCACAGTTGGGCTAACTTCCTTTTATAGTTTATATTTGTATTATATGATCTACCTGTAAATTAGTTTGAGTTTCTAGTACCATATGGTCTTTACTCCAACACTTGGGGATAGCATTAACACTCTATTAGATTATTAACAAATGGAACATCAGGAGAACAAAGCACAGTGATATCTTCCCATCAGCGGATAGCCACACTTTAATTTCTACTGGGTTAGGTACTTTTAGTTATTGGTATCTGCATGCATAATTATGCCATGCATCACCACATGTAACTGAGTAAATGATCACTGTCACAACATGCTCTATAGAAACAATACCACTGAATATAAAAGACCGCTTAGGAACAGACCAATTTGAAACCAAGAATTCTAGCAAATGCTAGTACATGACATTTTCTCCTCTTTCCACATTTGTACTGCTGGGTTTTAATTTTTACTTTTAGACTTTTTAATTTCATCCTCCCACAATTGTAGATGGGAAAATAAAATATATCCTGTATATCTGTCCATTTCACCACAAAGTTTGAAAACTACCAAAATACCTTATAATTGGATAAAACGTATTCATGCTGGATTTGCAATCCTGTGGCATTACCTGACCATATATAACAACTACCCTTGTGTTTGCATGTAATAATAGTTCCTACAGTTGATTTTTTTTTTTTAGAGAAAAAGTACATGTTTGTGGAGATCTAAATAATTCTTTATCCCTAACCTAACCTCAAAAGGCCAAACAGAGATATATGCAATATATATGGCTGAACTTTGAGGCAACAGGTTAAATCACCATATAATTGTTCTGGGCCACAAATATCTTACTCAGAATGGAAACAAATGTATGATGGGTTAGCCAAGCACACAGGGCCTTTGTATACACTTACTCTACACATGGGCATTTGGGGAGAACTGCAGTGGAACTAGAGGCAAGACCATTGAGCTCATTGAAGGAACAACTAGAAAAACTGAACTCTAACCTGGGAATCACAGACATATTTCAACCGGGAAGTCACAAAATCTAATCTTGGAAATGATGCTGGAGACAAATGATGTATTAAGTAGTCACTGACCATAACTGAAATGTGTCTTCAAAGTTAAAAGAGGATTACCTTGAATCTATTAGAACGGCTAATAATAATAAGATAATAATGGCTACCTACAGTAAGAAAATAACACGTATTGGAGAAACTGTGGAGGAATTGGAATGTTTGTGCACTACTAATGGGAATGTAAGAGGACATAGTCACTATGGAAAATGGAATGACTGTTCCTCAAAAATTTACATAGAATTACTATATGAGTCAGCAATTCCACTGCTGAGTATTTCAAGACAATTGAAAGCATGATCTCAAAGAGATAACTGTATACCATGTTCACAGGAGAATTATTCACAACTTCCAAAAGGGAAAAGCAACCCAAGTGTACATCAATGGATAAATGTGGTATACACATACAATGGAATATTAGTCAACTTTAAAAATTAAGGACATTCATTCTGACATATGCTACAATACTGATTATTGTAGAGATTATGCTTAATGAAATAAGCCACTTATAAAAGAACAAATACTATACGATTGTATTTATACAGTACAGTACCTTCAGATAGAGTAAAAAGATGGCTGGCAGGGATGGCAGCTGTTTGATGGGAACAAAGTATTAGCTGGGGAAGATGAAAAATTCTGGTGGTGGATGGCGGTGACAGTAGCACAACACTGTGAATATACTTAAATGCCACTGAACTATACCCTTAAGAAATGGTTAAGATGGTAAATTGTATGTTGTTTGTATTTTAGAACAATTTTTCATAAAACATTCTTAAATGGCAGCAGTATAGAAATAGAAAACAGAGCTTGGGGTGGGAGGGACAGGGGTAGTAGATGTGGCCAAAAAGGAGGAGTGATCTGCTAGGCACAATAGTGCATGCCTGTAATCCCAAGGACTTAGAATGCTGAGGCTGGAGGATTACAAATTCAAGGCCAGCCTTAGCAATTTAGCAAGACCATTGTCTCAAGATAAAAACTAAAAAGGGCTGGGGATATTGCTCAGTGGTAGAATGTTCCTGGGTACCAGAGTCGGGACAGGGAAGAGAGATCCCTTTTGGGAATGGAAAACTTCTGTATCTCAACTTATTATATACAGTATCCTGGTTGTGATATTTATTATACTAGTTTTGCAATGTGGGAACATTTGGGAAAACAGAATAAAAGGCATACAGGATCTTTCTGTATTATTTCTTATAGTTGCATGTGACTCTAAAATGTTCTCAAAATTAAAAATGTTTAATTTTAAGAAGTCAAAGGAATGCATAATTGTACAGCCACAGAATAAGCCACAGTTATTCATTCAAAAAATGTCCAGACAATTAAAAAGCCAAGTTTATAACTTAACCATCAGCATGCCCGTTTGGTAGCAAAGAACATTTTATTGAACTAAATGTTTTAAGAGTTTCTAAGTCTGGTCCACAATACTCAGTTTCAAAAACTGAGACAACTATACAAATTAGAAACCCTGGATCTGTAGATTTGTGCTAAAGGAAATTATGTAAAGTCCTAAAAGAAGCCCACTGTAGACAATGACTAGATTTTTAATTATGCTTTACAAATTGCCTAATTTGTAACATAAATTTTTCATATCTCATTTTATAATTCCCAAGTAAAAGTTTAAATAAAATCAGTAGTTCACAACCACAATTTCAAGATGCCTAATAGAGTTGCTCATTCATCCCTCAGAAAGCTTTCCTAGGTTTAGATGAAGTTTCAGAAACTCAGTAACTTAAGCATCAGAAATTTATCTAAAAGTAGTTTAGTTCTTTAAATTCTTGATCTATGAACTCCTCTGTGTTTATTAACTAAAGATGAGGTACCTGGAATGGTGAAAAGAATGGGGTACACCTGACCACCAGCTTGGCATCAGAATGGCCCTAAAAAGGAAGGATCTGTTGCAGAGCATTCATATCTGAGCATGTCTGTCACATCCACAAGTGCTTTTGTGGATCTCTGCCAACATTTCACTGCCCTATCTAATCTTAAACAAAACAAAACAAAAAAAAAACAAGACTTTCCTCATTTGTTTTTTGTTTCCTTTCCCTAAAAAGGTAAGCCTCTGGCAACTACGAAGGACCCACGGACCCAAGGCAGAACAGAAAGCTCATGCCAAAAGACAGGATTGTCAGTTGAAGGACACCTGACAATTTTCAGTTTCCAGAGTACTTGGAATCTACCTGCAAGACTAAGCAAAAAAGCAATGAGGAATTTTTCCCTTATCTGGGCTCTGCTTTAGGGAGTTCTGGATTTATAATTAGAGATGATGTCACAGTTTGGCAACTCACCCTAGTCTAACATTCCTATCAACTTCCATAATTGAACTGATTTTAATCTCTTCCCATTTTATTCACTGAGAATTTATAGGAGGCTCATAACTTTTTCCCTATCCCCCTCCCTATCTTTCTGCTTCTTATTCAGATTCTTGTAAACATATCAAACTACCCACAAACTTTGAATTAAATGCTTGTGGCTGCTTCTGGATATGGATCCTAGGAGCAAGAAGAACACCTTCTTTTAAAAGTTCTACTCATAGGTTTCACAAGCCCCAAGTTGGCTGGAAAGATGAAATCTTTCTAGGCACAAAATCAGGTTTTCCCATGGAAGACCCTCTGTCTTCTGCTAATCATATTTCACATTGTATAACTACTCAAGAACAATCGAAAGGCCAGATTTTTAGGAGTCCCTAAGTTAAATTCTATTGGTCTATTCCTCATCAATGAGCTTCTAATCAAAGCCCAACTTCATCTCATACCCCAATTTTTTTATCTTTCCAAAGAAGTGTCTCCTGGAGGTCAAACACTTCTTTTGTCATGGTGTCTAGTTTCTGCTGCATGCGCTGATTCTCCTGCAGAGGAAGAGGGGAAGAGAAGTAATAAAAGAGCAGAAGAAAAAAGGGAAGGAATCAGAGGCAGGAAAACAGATAAAAAATAAAGCTGATAAACTTTTTAAAAGTGTGGGATAAACAGAAAAGGCAAGAGTGGTTTGCTAAAAGGAAAGATGACATCCAGGGTATTGCAACAGGAGTCTCACTGGCTTGCCCCTACAAAAGTTGGGGTGGGGCTTCTAGGGGTGCAGTTCACTGGCAGAGTACATGTTTAGTATGCACCAGGCTCTGGGTTTGATCCTCAGCATCGCCAAAAAAAAAAAAAAAAAGCAAAAGCAAGCAAGGGGACTGGGAATAACTGTTCCAACCACAGTTATGTGGCAGCAAGCCAGCTAGATTTCTGTGTACATGTGGCTCCATATGTGTACTCTTTCTTTGATAACCGCTTTTCCCAAACATGGAACAACTTACATTTCTAGAATTGTTTATGAACAAATGATCCTTTTTCACAGAGAATAAGTAGGATTTTTGAATTTTATATTTTAAAACAGAACTAAAAAAATAAGACATGTATTAGCTTGATAACTGATTTCCTGTTAGCAGAATCTATAATAGTAGGAACATCATGAATTATAAAGGAAACATCAGTTAGAAAAACCAGAATTTAACATTTAGCAATTCTCAAAGAATTCTTTTAATTAGGCAATGATACTTACTTGATATCCTCTTGTACTTAAGTTGCTTTGTTATACATTGTTGGTAAATTATCACTGCCGACTTTCCCTACTCATACTGTAATTTGTGATCCTCCTGACTTAGCCTCCTGATTATCCTGTAATCCCAGATAATCAGGAGGCTAAGGCAGGAGGATCACAAATTTGAAGTAAGCCTTGGCAACTTACGGAGACCACCTCAAAATAAAATAAAAAAGCCAACAAATGTAACTCAGTGGTAGAGTGCCAAAGGGTTTAACACCAGGTATAAAAATAAAGTCGAAAAAGTTCAAGAGATCTCATATACAACAATGTGAATACACTTAACACTACTCAACCATATCTTTTAAAGTGTTTAAAATACTGGGCTATTGAAGGGGGAATGTTTATAGGGTTCATAGTGATAATTTGTTTTAAATCTGCCTTTATGTTTCGTATTTAAAATTTTTTAGGAGACAACCAAATGTGAAGACACAATAAACTCTGTAGCATTTTACCTTTCTTCTCCCAGCATACATACCTGCATCCTAATCAACTCATGTTCTATCAAAATTGAGTATTCCCACAGTTCATGGACATACCTCAATAAGCTCATCTCTTTGCCGAAGGCCTTCTTTAAGTTCATCCATCTTATGCTGCAGCACACTACACATATGTTTCTGCCTTTCTAGCTCCTGTTATTAAACAAAAGATATCATCATTGATATGGGTCATGGCAGAGAACATATGTGATAAAACAAAGAGGCCAAGTGTGAGTTTCAGACACGTCTGGACTGCCGGTTTGTAGGAACCTAGAACAACTGTACATTCCACAGAAAGATCTGAAAATCTTAAAAAGTTTCATCTTATATGAGAAAGCAAGTAAGACAGAACCAATTAACCACACAGAAATTTAATGGAAAAAATGTAACCAAAGGTAGGGAAACTTTACCTAAAATGATTCAAAAATCTGAAAGCAACAAGGGAAAATGAAGCAATAAATTAAACTACATAAAAATCAAAACTTTTAGCTTGGCATGGTAGTGCACATCTGTAATCCTAGTAACTCAGAAGGCCAAGGCAGAAGTATTGCAAATTCAAGGACAGCCTGAGCAACTTACAAGGCCCTGTCTCAAAATAAAAAAATAAAAAAGGGTTAGGATTTGGCTCAGTGTCAGCATGTTCTGGGTTCAATACCCAATACTGGAGGAAAAAAAATGATGAAAAAGTTCTAGAGATCTGATGCGCAACAATGTGAATGAATACCCTTAACATCACTCAACCATACTCTAAAATGCCAGGCATGGTGGCACGTGCCTTTAAACCCAGCTATCAAGGGGCTCAGGCAGAAGCATCACAAGTTCTAGGTCAGCCTATGCAATTAAGTGAGATCTTATTGCAAAAAACAAAAATAAGATGGGGTGGGACTGTAGCTCAGTGGTGATACTACTATGTTCAATCTCTAGTACTACAAAAATAAGTAAGAAAATATAGTAAAATAAAATGACTAAAATGATAAATTTTATGTTGTGCTGTTTACAATAAAAAATATAAATTAAAACCCAAAAGCAACACCTACATACATACTGACTATAAAATGCAATGAACTTAACTATATATTCATAGAGAAGATAGAGTAGCCTAAGCACGGAGAGAGAAAACTATTTCAAGTAACTTTTTAAAACAATAGTTTGGCTATACATAGCCTAGCAAAAATAAAGGCCATACCAAACCAAACATGTTTGACTCCTTTCAGTAATTATGTATGTGTTGATGTTGGTATTGCTATTCTGAGTAACATGGAATAAAGCAGTGAGAATAAAATGTAACATAACTGCTGTCATCCCCAGTGACTTTGAGAAATAGAAATTGCAGTGTGGGAAAAAGGAGATACAGATATTAAGACAGAAGAAGTTAAGTAAAATCCCTAAGGTCCTGAATATAAACTTGGACTACCAGCATGAACTCATAATAAACAAACAGGGGCTGGGGATGTGGCTCAAGCAGTAGCACGCTCGCCTGGCATGCATGAGGCGCTGGGTTCGATCCTCAGCACCACATAAAAATAAAGATGTTGTGTCCACCAAAAACTAAAAAATAAATATTAAAAAAAACCTCTCTCTTTAAAAAACAAACAAACAAACAAACAAAAGCCCCACATACATATTTCCCTGATATATCCAATAAAAGCCTATACACAGTGAGCAACTCAGGGACAAGAAGCACCCCTATCATCCATACTGCTCCACTTAAAGAGGACCAGGGTTCCTTGGGGAAATGGCTGATTCCAAGCCTACGCCACAAAATATACAAAATGAGGCAAGAACATCTTCTTCTGTCAGAAAGCAAAGAAGCTATCACAAACAATTAGACTCATCAAAGATAGTGGGGAATCAACCTGAAGAGGCTCACACTAGCCAAAAGTGGGACAATTTGAGCATCAATAAGAATAAAAGCTGCAATGCACTGAAAAAAAAACCAAATGTTTGAATTCATGACTTCATAATGATAATTCCTTGTTTTGAAAACTTGTAAATAAAGGCAAAGAATTAAGCCTTTATCTTACCTTCCTTATGTAAATCCATTCCCTATGTAAACCATCTCATCCGAATAATAAGAAATAAGGAAGTTTCTCTTTAAAGTGGACTTAAGTTAATAAAGCAAAAGAAAGTAAAAAGTCTACAGGAGAAGATACTTGCCACTCATGTATCTGATAAGTGACTTGTATTCAGAACTTATAAAAATTCATATAGATCAATAATAGACAAATAATCCAAGTTTAAAAAATGGACAAAGGATCTGAATAGACATTTCTCAAAGGAAAATATACCAATAAGACCATGAAAATCTACTCCAAAGCATCAGACTATCAGGGAAATGCAAATCAAAATCATATCCACTAGGATGGCAAGAATTAAAGCCAGACAATAATAAGTGTTGGTGAGGATGCAAAGAACTCAGAACCTGCATAAACTGTAGGTGAGGAATGTAAATCAGTGAAGCTCCTTTGGAAAACAGTCTGTCATTCCTCAACTGAACAGAGTTACTCTATGGCCCAGCAAATTCACTCCTAAGGGTATACTTAAGAGAAAGGAAAATGTGTTCACACAAAAAAGTTTTGCAAAAAATGTTTCTTGGAAAAAAGAAAAAATTTAAAAAGAGCACATGCTGATCAAATGTGCTAAAATAAAAATGGGAAAATAAAAAATAAAACTAAAAAAAATTTTTTTAATGTTTCTTGGACCATTAATACATCATTCTTTAGGCTGGATTTGGAGATCACAGGGGAAAAAAACTCCAAATCCCTATTGACCTCATCACTTTTTAAATGGCTGGATCTTATTTTCTGATCCAATAAAATGTTATGATACAAGATAGGCAATTACCTTTGATTTTTCTTCATTTTCTCTATAAAATTCCGCCATCTGTTCCTCCTGTTCTTCAATAACATCCTTAAGGGTGTCCACTTGATAGATCAAATTGTTCTTTTCATTATCTAATTGTGCATTGGAAACCATGGCTTTCTTGTATTTCTCTTCCACTTCAGACAAAGACTCCTAAATGATAAAGTCATCAGCTTGGTATCTTAAATATGTTCATTGTATAGTATATAAGAAATATCACAGGAAATTATAGCACTGGCACAAACATATAAAGATGCATTTTCACAAAATAAAAGCAGTCTGGGAACTTCATGTTTAGTAACATGCACATAAAACAGGAAGATGATAATAAGCCAATAGAGCCTTTCTAAGAAATATATTTCCTCTCTGCTCACCAAGAAAACAAATCAAGCAGCAATATAGCTTCTGAAAGGTGTACATGTATGTGGAAAGCATAATTGTAAGAGTGAGAAAATAATGAATCATTAATATTTTCAGAAATGTTACTCCTGGTAGTGTTCAAAATACAGTATATAACAATAACAACAGAATTTTGCCACTTTGAACATCTGTTTTCCATACTTTCCTACTGTGTGTGATAATGCTAATGTAAATATGTAAACTTTCTTCTAGCAATTATTCAAATTTTAATCATTTTTTATAAGTGAGCAATACAAAAACAAATATTTAAAGAGAGCTACCACAAAATGCCTGATATTTTATACACCTCTTTATACACCTCAAAACTTCTACCTAAAATAGCTTATAAATGTTTTTCTAATAATTATATTTAATTTGGTAATTACTTGTACCTATTGATTTTTTAAAAGCAAAAATGAAAAACATTTCACCTAGAAAAAGAAATTAAGTTCTAGAAATAAATTTTTGAAAATACTAGCACAAATGTTTACAAACCAAGGTTCAAGGGAAAAAGATCTCCAAATCCTAAACCCTTACATTTATAATCAGTTAATTTTTGGCAAGTATGGTCATATATTTCAATGGGAAAAGAAATGATAGAGTTAACTGAACACTCACATATGAAAAGGATTAATTTAGGCCCCTATCTCACACCACACAGAAAATTACTCAAAATGAACCATACAGCTAAAACTATAAAATTCTTCAGAGAAAAAACATAAGTAAATCTTTAGGACATTGGGGTACCTAGTGGTTTCTTAGGTACAACAATGAAAGCTTATGAACCCCCTACAAATAAATTTAAAAGAGACTTCTTCAAAATTAAAACTTTTATGCTTTAAATGACCATCAAGAAAATGAAAAGACAACCCACAGAATGGGAGGAAATATTTGTAAATCCTATAACTGATAAAGAATTTATAGCTAGAATATATGAAGAACTCCTACAACTCAACAATAAAAGAGAATATAACTCAATTTAAAAATGGGCAGGGACTCAGAAATATCTCCAACCAAGATACACAAACAGCCAGTAAACACATGAAAACAATATTATTAGACTTTAGGGAAATGCACATTAAAACCAAAAAATGAGGCTGGGTGTAGTGGCTCATGCCTGTAATTGCAGCAACTTTGGGAGGCTGAGGAAGGAGGATCACCAGTGCAAGGCCAGCCTGGGCAATTTAGGGAGACCCTCAGCAACTTAGCATGACCCCGTCTCAAAATAAAAAATAAAAAGGACGGGGATGTAGCTCAGTGCGAAAGGATCCCTGGGTTCATTCCTAGTTCCCCCCAAAACAATGAGATCACCTCACATTCACTAGAATGGCTATAATCTATAATCAAAAAGAAAAAAACAAGGTATCAAGTTTTAGGGAAGATGTGGAGAAACGGGATCCCTTATAATTGCTAATAGGAATGTAAAATGGTATAGCTACTTTAGAAAACAGTTTGGCAGTTCCTCAAACTATTAAATATAGAGTTACCATATGATCCAGTATTCTATTCCTACTTATGTACCCAAGAAAAATGAAGATAGGTCTACATAAAAACTGTACACAAATGTTCACAGCAGTAATATTCATAATAGCAAAAATAGTAAATGATATGTAGTAAGTAAATCTATATATGAAATATTATCCAGTCATTAAAAAAATACCAATACATGTTATAACATGGATGAATCTTATAAACATTATGTTAAATGAAAAACAAAAAAACAAAAAAGATCACATACTGTATGATTCTATTTATATGAAATCTTCAGAATGGGCAAATCTATAAAGACAAAGCTAGCAGCTGCTCAGACTGAGGATGGGAGTGGGAGAGGAAGAATGGGAAATGACTGTTAGTAGGTACAGAGCCTCTGTGTCTGGGGTGATGAAATGTTCTAAAGCTAGGGTTGTAGTGGTAGGTGCACAACTCTGTGATTATGCTAAAAACCACTAACTATGCACTTAAAATGGGCAAATATTATAGTGTGTGAATTATACCTTAATAAGAATACACACAATTACATTTCTCTCTCTCTCCAAAATCATGCTTCACAAAAGATTTAAACTAGTATTAGAAACATTCAATCTAAATAAAGATTATAAGCAAAGTCAACTGTATAATAGTACATATGTAATAGAATATTAATGTAATGCAGAATTTAGTATGATTTTTGTTCATTTGACAAGTTAATAGTTAAAAAAAAAAGTTCTTAATACAATTGGGTAGGGTAAAAATGCAAATTTTCAATTTCCTCCCAGACCCACTGAATCAGAAAATCTGGAGGCAGAGCCCAGCAATATCAATATATATATTTTAAAAGGCTCCAGGTAATTCTTGTGCAACCTAAAGTTTTGAAGTCACTGGGTAAAGGTTTTAAAATCTGACTATATATACCTATATATTTTTGTCTCTAATAAAATGACAACACTGTAATTTATTATGTATATTAATATTTATTCATGCCTAAGATTTCATCAATCAGTTGTCCATTTTAAAAAGATGTTTCTGGAAACAACAGTGGAGAAATGCCAAGTTCCAAAAGTAAGGTTGTAAAGGGTAGCAGGTCTAGTATTCCAGGCACATATTTAACTAAATTATAGTCCATAACCCTGTGGCTCCAAGTATAAATTCATATTCTTTCTTTTATTTTTAAATGACCATATAACTCTTAGGACAAACTTTCACAGCCCTATGACCAAAACCCTCAACTAGTTTGTGTGCTACTTGATTTAATGGACATGATACCTTAATCATTTTATTCTCAGTGTGTGCCCACAGTAGACATTTCATCAGACTGGCCAAGTTATAATGTAATACTTACACCCATAGTCTATTAACTCCTCTCAATAGTTCTTCCTGGGATTACTTAAGTCAAACTCATTTCTCTCTTTATTCATACACTTCTTCTAAGAAGCAAAGGCATGGGAAATATTTGGAAGAACATTTTCTAAAAGGTCTTAATTACAAAATGATCAATAAAACTGAACCAAGTACCTATGTACTTTTACAAAGATGCATGAGTTTTGTTCTTGTTCTCTACATCTCAAAACCTAGTTAATAACCTATGAAACTGTACAAATTGATTAACAAATGTTAATTTCCAAATTTATGAAAAGACCGAGATAGCGAATATGAAATCCATAAATATTATCAACTATTTGTCATTATATGTCAAGTGTTAGTAAAGGTGATACACACTTAAAATGTTTGGGAGAGTGGAAGATGATCCATCCATTCAGGCTAAGATCATCAAGGAAGTGGAGTGTGAACTGTTTCTTACCAAAAAACATTTACTAAAGATGGACTTTTTTTGGCTAAATCAAGATTATGTTGGACCCAAGTGATTGCAAAGATAAGCTGCTGTCGCCCCTTCCTCGTGGCCTGCTGTGAAGGTAAGCTGGTGTCCTTCCTCATGGCCTGAAAAAATCACAGAATACTCTACTGCTAAAAGTTTGAGGGAGATACATCGAGTATCTTAGTACCAGTCCTGCCTCTCAAATTATCAAGAGGAAGTTTTGCATTCAACATTTTTAGAAATATACAAGGTCAAACCCTGGCCTCTAAGATTAGGGGTGGTGGGTAGGGATGGAGATTAACTGGATATTCAACCAGGAGTACTCGACAATTGAACTACACCCCCATCCCTTTTTAATTTTTTTGAGACAAGGTCCCACTAAGTTGCCAAAACTGATCTTGAACTGGTGTTCCTCCTGTCTTATCCTTTGGAAAAGCTGGGATTACAGGTATGTGCCACCATACCCAGCTTCAGGTAGGTTCTTGACTAATGTTATGACAATACCACCTAATAATAATTGCAGGGTATTATAAAGTATTTACATGTTCTTTATATGCCTTACTGAATATAATCTATGAGTAACTCCATCAGATATTTACCATCATCCCCATTGTGTAGATAACAGATGACAGGGAGGCTAAGAAATTTAAGTTTGGTCAGATAGTAATGGTAAGCCAAGATTTTAAGAATATTTTCAGTAATTCTGAAATATTAACTACCAGTTAAAAAACCAACTGCTCCTAAAAGTACCTAAGCAAAACATGATAAGATTTTCACTGCAAGAAAAACAATAAAGATAAAGCAAATTTCTTCCTTGACCATGTGCCTTCCAGAGACATCAGTGTTTGGTGGAGAACCTATCAGGCATTTCTTATTCATTCATATGCAGTTACTGCTTGCCTCTGTTTATGTTTTTAAACATAAATTATATACTATACATTGTATACTACAGGTTGCCTTTTTTGAATGCCTTGGAAAGTTTTCGGTTGCTAGAAACAAGATTTACTACATTCTTTTATTTACTGCTGTCATTCCACATTAAAATTTAGTTAAGTATCGATTTTAATAGTTTTTAAAATGAACTTAGTTCTTTAATTTATAAAAATCATTAAAAATCTTTTAGTTCACTTGGTTTTCAAAAATATTTTACTGTATTTTATGGGTAAGTGCACACTAAACAGTACTATGGAATGTGATAAACACTGTATTGCTGAAGGCTCAACTTTCCTGATTAAAGAAAGGATAAAGGGAAGACTTGAGGAAAACAGTCCAAAGGCAAGCATAATAATCAAGAATAATGTCGCTGGACTTTGTGGCACATGTCTGTAATCCCAGCAGCTCGGGAGATTGAGGCAGGAGGATCACAAATTCAAAGCCAGCCTCAGCAAAAACCGAGTTGTTAAGCATCTCAGTTGAGACCCTGACTAAATAAAATAGGGATGTGGGTTAGTGGTCGAGTGCCCCAATCCTGGCACCCACCCTCCCCACTAAAAAAAGAATAATGGCATTTGCAGTGAACCAACAATACTTTTTAAAATAGAATATATCACAACACAATGCTTCATCACACGATAGACTTTCCTCCCAAGGATAAACATAATCTGAAGTCAAGTTCAGTTATATACTAGCATGAACTAAAAAAAAAGGGGGAGGGATCTTAACTGTTCATGTCTCAAATCTAAACTGTTCTTTTGTATACTTCAAAGAATGCAATAAATGCAATAAATACAAAAGAAAACATCTTTAAAAAATTAAAACAAGACTGCCTCTGAATCACTTGTTGCTTTCCTGATGATACACTGTTAGGTATGAGACTTTAATATGCACATATTTATTTAATGTACTGAATTTGCTTCTTGAACCCAAGATTTTTCTACAAATTATGTTTTTAAAAGTTTAAATCAGGATAAAATCCTGAAGACTAGACCAATAAGATTATATGAGAAGAGTAACTAAATTTTCCTGATGTTTACTCAACCTCACATGGTCTTTTTTTTTGGTGTGTGTGTGGGGGGTGGCAGAAATTGAACTCAGAAGCACTCTACCACTGAGCCACAACCCCAGTTCTATTTTATATTTTTTATTTAGAAACAGGGTCTCACTGAGTTGCTTAGTGCCTCGAGATTGCTGAAGCTGGCTTTTAACTTTTGATCCTCCTATCTCAGCCTCCCTAGCCACTGGGATTACAGGCATACATGGTCTTATTAGCAGCTTTCAGGCCTCCCTCATGGATACTCCCTATAGGACTTCCCACCCTTTGTGGTCCTGAATCTGAACTTATGGACCAAAGCACCGGCATGAAGGTGGTGGCTGGGAGCCCAGCTACTTCAAATAATGTCCTGCTCATGAGGTTCATGCTTTATCCTTTGAGCATATCCTAAGTCACCTTTCTGAATGTCTTGCTTTTGCTTTTTTAGAGACTTGGTGCATATTTTTATTGCAAATCAGGATGCTATATGCAGACCTAAACTTTGGGTTTCTTCATAAAACTAGGCTTGATCCTTCATAATGAAACATGGATAGGGAAAGAACATGGTAACAAATGCCATTTACAACCCACATGCTAAGCAAGCACACTATCACTGAGCTATACTCCATAACCCCTTATCTCATACATTTATATTGAAAGCTACTAGTCATCCTTGTTGAGAAAAGATAAAGCCCACTTAAATTTACTTCCAAATTCTTTAAGGCACTAGAGATCTTTTTGGCCTAAGTAAAAACAAAAAGAAAATATAGGCCTCATATCTTCTGATTCCTTCCTCCAAAGGGGATATTTATAATAATACTTTCTCATTTGCTTCTTATGCCTGCTTTTAATACTGACTGAATTTGATGATAAAAATAAGTAAAATCCTTTCATTTAGCTTGGAAGAATTTTAAGGTTCAATTCTCAATTTTTTTTAAAAAAAAAATTCTTGAAATATTTTTAGGTGTTTGCCCAATTAAAATTTTTATGGCTAAAACACAAGAGATGTGCAACTATTTTACAAGTCTTCAGAACTGTAAGGTATAATTATTTGCTGAATATTCCAAAAATTATACTCAACATCTAAACAAGCAGAGATTGAAAGTTTGACTTTCCTATGCTTTGCAGGTTAAGCACATGCTTGAAAGACAAACACTGTTAGTAAAGCTATGTGCAGTGGGTTAACAGAACTTGTGAAGTCACCATAACCAATACTTCTGCATACAGAGCATGCTTGGGCTGCAAAATGGACCCTGATACCTTTAGTTCTTTAAGCCCCTGCATGTATCTCCCTTCTACATCCTGTATCTGGTCCTTAAGTTCATAGATATCCTGCAGGACATAGGAATGAACCATTGCATAAAACCAGGCACAAACATATCTTAAGTCTTAAGA
Source organism: Ictidomys tridecemlineatus (assembly GCF_052094955.1). Taxonomy (NCBI): domain Eukaryota; kingdom Metazoa; phylum Chordata; class Mammalia; order Rodentia; family Sciuridae; genus Ictidomys; species Ictidomys tridecemlineatus. The sequence continues at coordinate 25,093,778 of NC_135478.1, read as the reverse complement.
GAGTCAGATGAAAATACGACTTATTTTTGTACATTCCAAACTAAAAGAAACCAAAGCTATTACCCCAAACCACTAAAGGGGCAAATAGGTTAAATTGATAGTGGGGCTGGTGTAAGGTCTGGAGAAATCAAGCTAATGTTAAATATTTTCTTGGCACTAATTCTACTGAAAACAACATCAGTAAATGGGGGTAGGGCTGTATACAGAAAAAAAGATATATAAATTATAAAATTTTTAATTTAATAAATCACTTAAATAATAACTAGTAAAATATAGAGTAAAATCAATTATTAGCAACTTTGATTCAAGTGTAAGCCTCAAAAATACTATGAACAAAGTTATCTTTCAATGACTTGGTTGCTGACCACAATTAATTTGGGAGTAAGAGAGGGAAGGTAAACATATTTTGAATACAATGTTAAATGAGACATTTTAACCTGATGATATCACATAAATGATAAGAAAAGCATTTGCTCTGAATATTACCACTGTATTATTAAAAAAACTAAAATAGGCCAAATTTTAAATGGAAAATATTATTTCCCTTGTGCCTGACCCTGTTATATAAGGTCTATTTTGGATACTCAATTCAGGTGGGACATAACTGCCAGAGGGCCCCAAATGCAACTCTGCTATTATAGGCAGGATCAACTGCTAAAGGCCAATTATACATATTTTGGGTATTATGCTTCCCCTGCCCACTTCATTCCCTCCCTGGGAGATTTGTGTTTTACTCATTGATTCATTCAACAAACATTTACTAAGGATCTATCAGAAACCAGGTGCTAGGGCACAAAATCTCATTCCTTCAAGGTGGTCATTTAAAGAGAGAGTTCAGTCTGAGAATGGAAGACCTTATTCTCATGTCCTTTTGTCCCACTAGAATGTAGCATCCAAAGGCAGGAAATTGTCTTATTCAACAATGCACCATCAGCACTCAACATCTTATAAATGGTAAAAGCTCAATAAATACTGACATTTTCAATGCCACAGCTATGCTGGACTGATCAACTCTTCTCCTGTGTCCAGCCCATTTCACAAACCAGACTCCTGTTCCAACCTTAACTACAATCTTACTTGGTTACCACCTGTTCTACCTCCTCCACTGCTGTGTCAGTGGAAGGGACTTTCAGACTAGGCAAGACCATCTGAACCCTGGACTTTGCTCAGCATTTTGCTCTGTCATCCTCTTCTCTTCCACAATCTTCAGCCTTACTCTTTACTGGCTCAATCCAATCCATGAAAACAGTAAACACTCACACTTTTTTTTTTTTTTTTTTTTTGGTACTGGGGATGAACCCAAGGCCTTATGCATGCAAGACAAGCACTCTACCAACTTAGCTATATCCCTAGCCCAACACTCCCACTTTTAAAAGAAGGTTAAAACCTTCTCTTAATCTCTTCTCACCCACCTCCACTTACTGCCCAACAAATTTCCAGCCTCACATATTCACTTCAGATTATGTTTCTTATATTTTCTTCCTTCCATTTTGACTTGCCCATCTGATCTTTATTGTTCAACCACAGGGTTATTATTTTTCTCTATTGTGATGCTTCCTTTGAACTATAGCCAAAGTTATTTTTAATAATTCAAATCAGAGAATATTGGTCCCCTACTTAATATAACAGAATTGTCAGGGGAAAACTGAATTCCTGGGCTGGGGCTGTAGCTCAGTGGCAGAACGTTTGCCTTGCATATGTGAAGCACTGGTTCAATCCTCAGCACCACATAAAAATAAACAAATAAAATAAAGGCATGCTATCTATCCAGGATTACAAAAAAAAAAAAAAATGAATTCTTTTCAGGCTGGCATAGAAGATGCTTTGTGATTGGGCCCTCATTTCTTCCCAGACTTCCCTCTCACCCACCACTGCTTCTTACTTCTCAGTCTATCCTGTGGCAACTTCGCCATAACATTCTGGTCCTCTGCATGCATCTAAGAAAACCCTCCCTCTTCAACTTCTTTGCTTAATTAATATTTATTCTCCCTTCAAACTCTGGCTCAAATTTGTCTTCTCTGAAAAGACTTTTGTTATCTCTTCTCCTAGTCTAATTTAGATGATGCCTTTCTGAATTAACTTAGCCTATTCTTGGTACTACTATAGTATCATACAATCTGGATTTATTGCTTTGAATCAGTTTGTCTTCTCTATGAAACAGTGTGGCCTCTTAAAGGCCAGAATCTGTTTCCTTTCTCCAGGACCAAGTGTTCAATAAATTTTGAATGAAGAAAGGAAGAGAGGAAGGCAATTTCTTTCAGTACCTTTCTCTGTTCCTCACAAATTTCAGATTGAGCAAGTAGACTTTCAATTATATTTTTTTAAGTTTTCATTTTATAAATTAAAAGTTTAAAAAGACAAGAGACACAACTAATGAGTCAAATAAGTGTTTCATTATCTCATGTATTTTGGTTGTCAAAATATTATTATTACTTCAAATATTATTATGAAAAAAAAGATAACTATATTCAAGTAGCCAAATACTACTACAATGGCTCAAAAGACTAATATTTCCCAGTCTGTTTCTTTGTAAACCCACATATTTTCCATTTAAAATATGGCCAGTTAATTCTGATAGAATTGCTTTTATACAGGTAACAAAGTTGGTTTTTTTGTTTGTTTTTTGCATTTGTAGAACTTATTCTAATACCATCAAAATTTCAGGAAAGAGAACAAAAAAAGGAATAATCTAATCTCTTTCCCTGCAGGCTCTGAAATATCCAAGTCAAATTTTTAAACTGTATTATTAATTATTTTTAAGGAATTTATAGTCACTTCTTTCTAATAAGTCACGTTAAATATTAAAAGTTCCAGTACACTACAAAGAAACCAGAAGACTTTTTAAAAAGCAAACCAAAAGTTGCGGTTTACCCGCAATTCACTTAATGAGGTGTCTGGATCTATTAAACTGCTGGTGTCCCCACTTCCTCGTCTGGATGAGTTTCCACTTAGAGGAGTTGTTGCTGAGGCAGAATTTCGAGATGAAGGCTAGAAAGAGAGAAATATGATACTTGAATCTTATTTCTTTAAAAATATATTTGCTATGAAAACTAAAAATGGGGTGGTAGAGGGTGGTAGAAGCAGATGTGCACTTCAGATGGATATACTAAAACAGTGTAGTCAGGAAGTTACCAAGTACCATCACAATGGGCAATTTAAGTTGTTCTGGGAGAGAGCCATCAGAGAAGGGTACAGGCCTACTAAGCATAATTTTCTTAACTCAAACACCTTATTAGAATCTAGAATTAAATAACCAAGAAGGAAATTGTTTTTAATGGGAGGTTGTTCTTTTCTTTTCTTTCCTCCTTCCTTCCTCTCACAATCTTTTTTGTGCCTCTACCACCAAGCTACATCCACCCTCAACCTAGTTTGTTTATTCTCTAAGTTAATCATTGCTATATTCAAATAGCACTCAGGTGACCACAATATACTAATTTAAGGCAGTTTTAAACCTTTATAACTGATATGCTAATTGGCACTTCCCCTATTTAGTTCCTAAAACTGCTTTAAGAATCTCTTCTTTTTCTAATACTTTGCTGATAAAGACAGAGATTCTATTTGCAGCTGAAAGCAGCAACACTGCCTATCAATAGGAATTCAGATTGCTCTTTCCAAAATTAATTTCATGTGAGTATGCTACTTATTAATAAACTATATAGATCTGTGTTGTCCAATATGCTAGCTACTAGCCACATGTGGCTTTTGAGCATTTGAAATGTGATTAGACCAAACTGAGATTAAATATAAAATATATACCAGATTTCAAAAGCTTAGTGTGGAAAAAAGGAAGAAGTATATGTATCATTAATTTTTCACATTGACTCTATGTTGAAATATTTTGGATATTTGTATTAAATATAACATAACTTTGCCTCTTTCAATTTTTTAATGTGACTTCAAGAAAATTTAGACTAATGTATATACTTAAAACAGTGGCTTACATTGTATGTCTACTGGACAAAGCTGATATAACTTTCTTGGATATAATATAAAATTATTCCTAAAAAGTGATTTCCTTAACCAACTTTCTAAAGCTACTTTTAGAAGAAAAGTTAAAGTTAGAAACTAACACAAAAAAGTTACTTTATTTAAAGAAATAACTTATGTATAAAGAAATCAAATCCTCAGTTTGTCACCACCACTCCTAAGCACATTTCAATTCCAGTGTTTAATGGCTTCTCAGGATAAATTTCTAGAGGAATGAAAACCAAAAGAACAACCAAAAGCTAAAGAGGTGACATTCAATGAAATAAAATGCAGTCTTTTCTCTTCCCAGGGTTTCACATGATTTAACTAAAGAGGAATTCTGAGGGGTCAAGGACAGGAAATAGATGAAGGGAGCAAGAGTAGCTCCATCAGGCCAATTGTAGTAAAATAATGAACAAGTCATAGAAAAGTTTAATTGACCTTGAGAACATAATTCCCTTAGGAATTTATATACTCACCCTTGTATAATTTTCAGCATACTGTTTGTCAGATTTTTCATCCAACTATAAAAGAACAGAGATAAAAATCAGAAAAGATGCTTAGTATGTTGATTTTTCTTTTAGGAGCCAAAAAGAAGTGATCTCATTTGAGTTTCCCAAGTTCAGTGATGTTTAAAACCTAAAAGTAAATATACTAAAACCAATATAAAAGTTAAGACATATAAGACAAAATGTCAAGAACTTTATTTCTTATCCTAAGAAAGACATGCATTAAGCAAGCAATATTCATTAAAAGGATAGATTTTGGATAGATTTTCTTTTCATGGTATTTAAAATGCATTAAAGAAAACTATATATAAAATTAGGTTTTTAGTACTGCAGATGTTAATACAAAAATTGTATACATATCAAAAGAAAAGTCCTCATAAACCAAAAGCCAAAAAAAGTATTTCTAAACATTATTAAGACACAAATAGATAAGACTAGTATACTTAGCCAAAGAAATTCAGATTGAACTAAAGCATATTAAATATAATCATCAAATATTTTTTCCTCACATCATTAAGAATGTTTTTGTTCTGTTTTGAGTAATATTTGCATACATGGCCAAAGAAAATGGGGATGGTGATATCAGAAATAGGTCTCCTTAACATACCATATTCTGACCTCCAATCACCAACGGCAACCAATCCGTAAATCATTAAAAATTCTGCTACTAGTGTTCCAGATATATTCTGTTTCTCTATTCCCTTACCAAATTCTCAATGTTTTGAGAAAGTATTTAATTTTTCTTCATAACATTTATCACTCTGATACTATATTTATTCACTTACTTAGGGTCTGATCTCTCTACAGAAGTCCTGTTTTTCTCTGTATACCTAGTACCAATAATAACATCTAATATATAGTATTTAGTATAAAATTTGTTGGATATATGAATAAGTACATCCTATACTCCATCTGTACTTATATATTTATTTACCTCATTTGTTTGAACAGCTCTATAGTAGTCTGTTATCGTGATATATCATAAGTGAATCAACCCATCTCTGCTGAAAGGCTTTGGGGCTGTTTTGGACAATGTTTCAAGAAGGGAAGAACCTCAAAATTCCAGTCTAAATTTGTGATTTTAGAGCTAAGGGAGAAAATTCAGAGGTGAAAGATTTTGCTAAAGGTTGAACAATTACTAAATGTCAGAGTTGGGTCCAAACCTCAGTTTTATGAAATCCAGTGTTCATGTTATTTACTTGCATATACTATCCCAATTACCACTAGGGGTAAAAGGCACATAAGGGTTTAACTAAAGAAACATAAAATATACCCAGACTCCAAACCCCACATCAGCCTTCCGAGTCCAAACTAGAGAAGAAATCTGAAAACCTTCATCAGTTAATTATTAAAATACAAAACATTATTATTACTGGTTCTACTCAGAACACTTTAACTTCCTCATATTTTTTAAAAAAGTTTTTAGTGTTCTTTTTATTACTCACATTCATCATGTTTATAAACACCTTTTATTATAACAGTAACTAAAATATTAGACATTTAACTCTAAATGTTACTTCTTGCTTCATTACTCTCAAAAAAGTTTTATATGGATTTTTTAAAAAAACAATATATAAAATGTTTTGCAATAAACAAGTAATAAAAGTAAGCAAAAGTTGTTTTTTAATATTGTCAATTATTGCCTTAAAAGGTAATAGTCCTTCCTCAAATCTGTACTAGTAAAATGCACTGCCTGATATTTAACAAGTTATTCTTCAAGGAAAAGAATTATTATATCTGAATAAACTGCCTTATTTTTCTCAGAGTGTTTTCGAACTCATTTCTGCTAACAAGCTAAGGAGAAAAGCAAGAAATATTCAAAATAAAAATATTCTTCTTCTAAGTCTATTTAAATCCTTCTTCCTATGTGCTGTTTACAAAAATTACCCACAAACTCACCCATTTTGTAGCAGAACATCACCCTGGAATAATCTTAGATTTCAGAAGTTGGCATCACCAAACTGGGCCATCACAAAATTGAATCTTACCACTTTCTCTATCTTCTGATAGATCCCAACTGTCGCAACTCAAAAGAGATCATGCGCCAAACCTCAGGGATTGTTAAGCCAGCAAAAAGTGCCCAGAGCAGTCATGTTGCAGTCCAGTTATTGTGGCTGCAGTGACTTGGCCAAAGATGCTTTGGCTCTCACTTCTGAGACTTTTACTGTAAAGCTAGGTGAAATCTGGTATTCTAAAGCCCCAGGGGATTCAATAGCCAGGATGTCTAACTAGCAGCAGTGCAATGACAAGTTAATATTTATAATGAGACCCAAAGAGTCTGCCAAGATCCTGAAAAAGCTTTTCAAGTTTAATAAAATGTAATCATATTTAAGGTATAAAACTATAATCTACAAAGGTATTCATAGTGTAATTTGTTAAATGTAGTCAGTAGATCAGAATCCTCTGTTTAGTGTGTGTGTATGTGTGTGTGTGTATAAAACCTATTTATATATATATTTAAATATGTATATTTACATATACAGATTAAGTATCCCTTCTTTGAAATGTTTAAGTGTTAAGATTTTGGATTTTTTCAGATTTTAGAATATTGGTATATACATAATGAGATATGTTGGGCACGGGATCCAGTCTGAATATGAAATTCATTTATTGTTCATGTACACCTTATATATAGAGACTGAAGATGATTCTACACTTTATTTTTAGTGTGCCAGAGTACTGACTGTGACCTCTCACAAAGTCAAGAGTGGGATTCTTCATTTGTGACACTATTTTGGTTCTCAAAAAATGTCAGTTTTTGGAGAATTTCTGATTTCTGATTTTTTGGATTAGAGATGCTCAACCTATACTGGCTTGTTATTGCTATTCAAATATAGTTTGAAAAAAGAAAAAACAAAATGGAAGATCCGATTCCCCAGCCAAAGAAGGGAAGAAAACAATCATTTTTAATAAGTTCCTAAAGCAAAACTGGCTGACAATTCCAATCAGAAGTGGATTTAATTATTAGCAATCATCAAAATTTTAGTTAGCACACTTACATTATTTTCCTTTATTCCAGTTAAACCTTTAGAACAAAAATGAAGCCAATAAAGAAAAAAAAAAATGACATAGAGCTAAGGTGACCATAAATAGTACACAGACTTGCAGAATTAGGACCTGACTTTCAACACCTCTTAGCTCAGAAGTTATAAAACTATTAGCTATAAAAACATATTTGGTACACACAATGGAGCAGTCAGAAAGTATCTTCTAGGGGCTGGGGCCATGGCTCAGCGGTAGAGCGCTCGCCTAGCATGTGCGAGGCCCTAGGTTCGATCTTCAGCACCACATAAAAATAAATAAAGTAAAGGTATCGTGTCCATCTATAACTAAAAAAAGAGAGAAATAAATATTTTTTAAAGTATCTTCTAAAAATTTGAATTTATTGTCAGCATTTTAAAATCAGAATATTTCACAGTGAAATTGCAGATTTCCAACTTATCTTTAAAAATGGGTGAGGGGCCTACCAATATCAAGTCAGCCTTTTATTTGTCTACAATGAAGTGAATCATAGCATGTTCTGTGAAATAAATACTATTAGGAAAAATTACTTGCTCTAGATGGAAAAACAGCAAATGTTTTAGGCTTTTCCAAGAGACAAAATTAAAAATATCACATAAGTCCTTATATAGTCATTAATAAAAGCCAGTGAATTGAAGGCTATAAAATAACAAGATTTGCAAGCTCTACTCTAAGACATTTTTTTTTCCTTTCATTAAAGAGCTACATGTAATTGGTAGAGATAGGGAGAGATTTAAATAACTGTCAACTTTTTCATTTCTATGTAATTACTAAGTAAATTTCCAAGAAATAAATGTAAGAAGGACATAACCATTAACTCAGACACCCTAAATTGAAGAATGACAGAAACAAAATCTGTATGAGAACAAGTATACAAAATAAATGTAACTGTCCATATCTGGGGGTGGGGGGGAAGAGGCTACTAAGCAAATTAATATTTCAGAATGACTTGGGAGGTAATCGTCTAATTTTATATGTAGAGAGAGTCCTTGATTCAACCCACAGCAAGCTGATACTATTGCATAGGCAGGTCTGAAAGTCAACAATCAGGAATATTTAAAAGGCCACACTTGAAATTATTTTCTAGGATTAAAATAGTTCAGAAATGGGGCTGGGGATGTGGCTCAAGCGGTAGCGCGCTTGCCTGGCATGCGTGCGGCCCAGGTTCGATCCTCAGCACCACATACAAACAAAGATGTTGTGTCCGCCAATAAAATAAATAAATTAATTAAATTTTAAAAAAAATAGTTCAGAAATAGCTATTTGAAATAATCCCTGAATTGCTAATTATAATTAGACATTAGAAAACTAATGTCTAACTTTTCTAGAAGAAAATGCTGCCATTTATCCCCTCCAAAGTGCTTGACAATCAGGACAGCACTGGTCAGTGGGCAAAACAACACTAATACCAGCAACAACGGGCAAATGTCACAAAGATGAGATCAGCAGGTAGATCCTAATCTGATGGTTAGAGCTCCTTTAATAAGACAAATGACCCAAGTTATCTCTGCTGGACAGTCTTTCCTTAATTCAGTTCCTACTGAATGTGAAAACAATGGATAGACACATTTCTTCAAAACAACACTATAATCTACATGTTTAAAATCTATTCAGATTCATGGGGCTGGGGATATAGTTTAATCGGTAAAGTGCTTGCCTCAAATGCACAAGGCCCTAAATTCAACCCTAGCACCATGGGGGGAAAAAAAATCTATTCAGATTCTTCCCAGTTGTTATCAACTAATGACATTTTACTAAGTAGTATACTTTCTTATTCAACTTTTAAGTCTACTTATCACTTTATAGATTCAGCAAAGCCAAAAGGGGAAATTTTTAAAAAAAATTTTTTACATTGAGATAGTCACAAAGTTGCCCAGGCTGGCACTGAATTTTCAATCGTTCTGCCTTAGCCTCCCAAGTCTCTAGGATTACAGGCACGCGCCAATACTTCAAAAGGGGGGGGGGGGGGAATTTGTAAGATCAATCAGGAATATCTGTATATAGGATAAGAATTTGATGGCATTAAGGAATTGCTTTTTTATTTCATTAGGTATGATAATGGTATAGCAGATCTGAAAAGATTTTGAATTAATGGAAAATGACAAAATGTGTAGAATTTGCTCTAAAATAATTCAGAAAAAAAGGTAAAAAGAGTAAAAAACAGATGAGACAAATTGGCAAAATAGTGATAATTGCCTGAAGCTCCTGATGAGTTCTATGAGCAAAAATAATCACAGGAAAAATAATTTTTTCAAAAGGACATAATAATAAATACAGTCCAAAACAAATAGCTATAGTTTATGTTAGTAGATTCAAATAAGTATTTCCTAGGCAGTAAATTAAAGTTCCTAATTTTTAAAAAGTTACCATATTAACTGTTAGTCACAAGTGTAAGAAAGAATCATTGTGACATGCAATACACTCACACTGGTCGTATCTGGAATACTGATGTTATCAACCTCAGAGACAACACTTCCCCTACGATTGGAGCGACTAAAATAATCAGCAGCAGAAACCTTTCAGTCAGAAAAAAAAGGAGATGCTTTAAAAGTTAAGAGAGAAGAAAAAGATAAAAACATTAGCCAATAAGGAGAAAGTTTGTTTAAATTTTGGTGTGTGATAAAATACTATGAATTGAAATAAGAAAATTTCACAATTAATACTCAAAAAAGTAAAAAGAGAAGGGGTTTCTAAGTGGAATCACAGTTCCCTAAAATAAACTATTTTATTCATTTTAACTTGAATTCTATACTATATTGTTTACTGCCTGAGGGCAAGAAAATGTATGCTTAAGACATCTGTTACCATCAACGGGGTCTCTAGAACACTATTGAAAGCCTTTACTGTATTTCACAAAATTTATAATTCATTATAATACTCACTCTGTTGAGTACATATATGTTGAATACTAAAGTATTTTCAAGGTGCTTGCCAAAAATTTGACTCAATTTCCACAATACTCTTTCTCGTATTCCCCATGCCAGGGATTATAGGACAAAATAATGAAGGAAGGGAATCACACTGGTCTTTTTTGGGTTCCTCAAATTCACCAAGTTCTTTCCCATATAAATCCTCAGCACTGGCCTAGAAAGTTCTTCTCCCAGCCCACTGAGCAGCTGACTTGTCCAATTTCAGGTGTCAGCTCAGAAGTCACTTCCTCGAGAGCTTTCTCTTACCACTCCATTCAAAGGACTACTCACATACAAACGCACACTTGTATGTTCCCTATCATATTGCCTGCTTTTTCTCTTTATAGTCACTATAATTTCTTTTCTTTTTGTTCCTTTCTTAACAGCTTATTTCCTATTTTTTTTCACTAGCACATAAACGCCAATCGTGTCAGAGGCTGACAACATTATTTGTAGCACTTAACACACTGCCTCAAATTCAAAAGATACTCCATTAACACTGAATTAATAATTTTTAACCTTGATCAGCTATTTCTTACCTCAGCTGACCATTTACCTTGCTTTAAAACTATTCTCCTTAAAGGAATTCAGAAGCCCAATCACAGAGACAAAACAGGCTTAACGGTATAAAGTTTTTCTAAGGATTAATACAATTAAGCAATGCTATTTTTATTCAAAACAATAGCATACTTGGACTTACATGTAGTAATTATCGGCACCTACTATTTCAGAATCTTACTAGGTATCTTCCACCTTGTCATACATTTAATCCATATTAAGCCTGACTACAAAGATAGCCATTAACATCTCCATTGTAAATATTAAAAAACTGCTATCGGCACAACTATTAAGTAGCGGAAGTGCATATGAGACCAAGCATCATTACATCAAAGCCCCTGCCCTTTCCACTCCATTGCCTTCTGAGGTGCTTTCAGATGTTTCAGTTTCTTCTTTCTCCTTTAGCTGTATACATGAGCATTAATTAATTGGCTAAGGTATCACAACTACTTTAATTAGGTAAATCAAATTTTGGCAACAAGTCTCAAAAACATTTGGTGTTCCCTTTCTTTAGGAAAACTTTGGATTTATAATCTTTCACATAACGTACTTGCATTAAATGCCCTTAGTTTTTTTCTAAAGAAATCACAGCTTCCCTAGGGCTCTTTATTCTAGCTCCAAGCTAACACACATCCTCAACAATGTAATTTCCAAATCAGTTCCTTAAATATCACAAAAATGTCATTAATTCTATAAATTTTCCTGCTTCATAAAATAACCTTCATTTGTATTCTAAAACAGATATCTGTTGCCTCTACAATTAATAATTAGTTGAATGTGTCAGACAAGAATTTTTAAAATTTGTAGTATTGGTAACTTTAAAAAAGTCTATTCATAGTCTCAAGAGCACACATTATTTGGCAAATTATTCATACAAACTAAATTTAAGGAAAATATTCTTTCTGTCAAATGTAATTTTACCAGTAGATTTCATGTGATCACACACTGTTGTCATTTTAAAATTCATCATATTTGTTTGCATGCAAACCATGCTCACCACACTCTCCCTTCGCCCATGACTGGCACGATCAGAAGATAGAGAAGATACAATGCTCGCAGTGTCATCGTTGACCAACTATAGATATTAAATGCAGATAATTAAAAAGATTGAGTTTCACTACAAGTCTTACCTGATTGTAAGCATGATAGGGAAGGTTTGAGAAGCATACAAACACTCCATATAATTGGCACAATCTGTTGTGTGTCATTAAATAGAAAAGCTATTGGAAAGCGTAATGAACTATCATTAAAAATTAAAAGCTATTTCCAAAAAGCATAAAAAATAAAGCAGAATTTTATACTGAAATTAAACAAAGTGGAAGACATGAGTAAAAGCCAAAACTAGCTAGGGATTTCATGCTTTTTAAACCTCCAGATCCTTTGGGATTCTATCATGAAACCAATAAATATATTCAATGTTTTAGTTTGAGAAAGGGGAAAAAAAAATTTCAACATTCAATAATATGTATCAAAGACAGAATTTCCTACCAGCAAGGACACTGAAGTGATGAATCGTTTTTCCTTTTATTCATCCCTATGTAATTTGTAGAGATATATCTAATATTACCCTACATGGATGGGGCAATCTTCTTCCTGCTTTCCCATTCTGACATCACTAAGAAACCTTTCTGGCATCACAAAGTAACTCTGAAACAGGATATAGCCAGCTCACAAGGGCAAGGTCCTACACTTGACTGAAACTACATTATCAAGTTCTATTTGCAAGGGCCTGGGGATGTGGCTCAAGCAGTAGCGCGCTCGCCTGGCATTTGTGCGGCCCGGGTTCGATCCTCAGCACCACATACCAACAAAGATGTTGTGTCCGCCGAGAACTAAAAAATAAATATTAAAAATTCTCTCTCTCCTCTCTCACTCTCTCTTTAAAAAAAAAAAAAAAAAAAGTTCTATTTGCAAGATGCCACCAGTCCTGGAATATTAAAAAAATGTTACCAGGCCCAAATATTGACAAGCAGAATTTTATTACTAAATAGGTTAAAAATAAACTTCCTCCTTATGTGAAAAGTCTTTATATCCTTAAACATTTGAGTATAATTTTTTATAAATATAGGAATGGCATTTTTGAGAACTTCCACTTGGACATGGCAGAAATGAACCAAAGATAATTTTAAAAGAAAGTCCACAGAGCTCATCTATTCCATTCCACAAAGTAAATCTTTGATGATAATAAACTGATTAAATAATTTCCCCATTATTTAACATTATTGAGAATAATAAGGTAGATTCTAAAGTCATCATTTACCTTTGGGAATGTGAATGAATATAGCCTTTTATTGACAATATGGTAATATGCATCATAATTAAAAGCATATACTCCTTAATCCTATTATTTCATGATGTGCAGATTACCTTGAAGATCCATTCATAGAAGTACTTAATAATATAAGTGGATAAATGTATATTTATAGATAGCACATTTATTTACATGTATTATATAAAGTGTACATAGCACATTTATTTACATGTACTATATATAGTGTACACAGAAGTCCACAATAATACACATAGATAAGTATATATATAGTTCATTATAAAAGTGTTATAGGAGCAAAAATCTGACAACCTTAATTGCCTATGAATAGGGAATACTTTTTAAAATGTATACCTATGCATTAATGGAATAAAACTGCCATTAAAAATAATATGCTAATATGAAACTATCTCTAAGAGGCATTAAGTGAAACAAGTAAGGGACATGGCTTACTTGTTAAAAAAATTTAATGTCAAAACAAGAGTGAAATAAATCTCTATGTTCTGATATAGAAAGATACTTTAGAGAAAATGTCAAGGAGCAGTATGTGGTATATAGGAATTTATTTGTGTTCAAAATAAAAAGCACTCATATGTGCAGAAAATACCCTGAAAGGTATTATAAAAACAGAGGCTCCTTTTGGGTATTGGAAATGGGGAGGAAAGGACCTGGGGAATTTTACTTCAGACTTTCCTTAACTGATATTATCTTTGTAAAGTTTGATATTCCACAAAGACTAGGTAACTAGATTTATTCCAGTTTTATTTTCCATAAATATATGAAAAATTATATATATATATAGGCCTGTTTTATTTCTTTTCCTTCCCCTCTACTTACAAAAGTGCTGGTGAGCAAGTGAAATGGCACAAGACAGAAGTTCAGATAGAAATGAAAAACAAAAGGTAGCCAACCAAACACTGAATTATCCCCACTTAGAAGATAAGAAGTTTCACAGAAATGAGAAATACACAATCTTAAAATTTTCTTAATGACCATGATTCAAGACTCACTTGAGAAATTATGTGCTAAAGAGAAATTAGTGCTTCATTTTGTGCAGTGAGGGAGCATCATAATCCATGCTCAAAGCAGTGAAACACACCACATTCTTAATATTCTAAACTGTGAATGCAGGTTAACGAAACAACCAAAAGTTTCTATAAAACATGCAAAGAAACTAGACAGCTCACCACAGGACTGCTTCGGGCTGAACTTGCTCTTGATGAGTAAGAACTGTATTCAGATGGCTATAAAGTTTCCAAGAAGAAAGGTTTTATAATAATGATCAGGTCCTATTTCTGCTGAGAATACATTAATGGCCCTAGACCTAACTTGACCATGATCCCCAAGGCAAAAGGTAACTATTACTCTCTGGTCTGAAACAAACAGCCCATAGAAAGAGAGAGAAAGGGGATGCCCTGAGAAGTGCTGCTCAGAACTTCAGGAAGAATTAATGAGCAAGAAAAGAGGTTTCCCTACTTATTTCCCTCATATTTCAAGTCATGACTGCTAGCAGGCACCTTCTCACAGCGTGGGTGAGAGTCACGACTGGCTAACTGAGTGATCACAGCTTGTTAAGTAATTACAGGTCAGATTGAGTGACTTTTTCTTTTTAAGTCAATAGTACCCTCCTACATCTCCCTGCTCTTCATGACTTCCCCATTTAGACTTACAGTTCGAGAACTATAAGGGTTATATAATCCACCATCGTAGAATGATGCCTAAAGAACAAAAGAAATACCATTTATCTATTGTACATCAAAGTTATTTTGAAAATGTCTTAACTTATTTTTGAGTACTCAGTTCCCAAAAAAGTTTTAAAAAATGACATAAGGGTATAACTTTCCCAAGTAAAGACTCTAAAGGCTACCAAAACATTCATTGATATACACACAACAATCTCATCATAACTTTAAATTTGTACTTCATTAAAAAAAAAACCACCGACTTTAGCATTTTCTTTCATCATCATGTAATAAAACTAGAAGAACCAATATTTAGTTATTTATTCTCTCTAAAGAGGAAATAGAGCAGAAAAGGGAAATGAAGTACAGAGAACATTTTGCCCACTATCACAATAAAATTAAGTTTTCCCAGTCCACTAGCATAGGCCATGACACAACAAACCACAGCTTAAAAGCCACCAACCAACAATTCACATATTACAGAGAGCTACTGCTTTTGTTTTTATAGCCAGCTTGCTTTATCAGATCCTAGATTAATATGGCAAAGGTTGTAGCTGTTCAAACTAAAATATGGCATCCCTTGCATAGGCAGCCATCTCACACTGTGAGTACATGGAACCCATGCAAATCTATCTTCTCAGTAGGAAATGGATTCCAAAAAAGACTACCAACTATCAGCAGTACCTACTTCTGTGAAGGGAATATGCTTATTTTTAATGCCCTACAGTTTTGTACTTTAAACACGGGCAGCACATTATGCAGTACACATGTCATTAAAGCCATGTGTTCTTGATTATTTTGGAGGAAGGCTATCAAGCCACAGAGTTAGCCCATGCCAGCTGCCCTACCAGCACTGCACACACTGGAATAAGAAAATACCAACCAGGCTGGCACTTCTCAGCAGACCAGAATTTGCAGTAGGGGAGGCCTATGAAAAAAGTGCATTATTAAACCCAAAGAAAAGCTACTGATAACTTGCAGGTAACACACTCCCCCAATAGTACTAACCCTGTGACTCTTAGATGTTGCCAGAGGGTCACTGCATAGGGAAGAAGACTGTTAAGAAAGAAAGACAAAATAGATAAACAAAAACAAAAACAAACTGGTCCCACCATTATGAAAGCAAAAGACTTCAGTTTATGATTTTATACTCCATAATTCATTAGCGATTCCTGAGTGGTTAGGGTAGTTTAGGAACATATGAAGTAAAAAAACTTTAGTCATTAGAAATCTTCTTGAACACCACTGTAAATGATAAGAAAGAAAAACACTTGGACCAGTCTTTTATAAATGTGTCTATGTCTTAAACACTATTGTTAGGATATGAGATAGGAATCTAAGGAACCATTGAGAAACAGAGAGCACTGCAAGCGGTAACCACATCCGGTCATTAGGAGCTCCTGTGATATTTTCAGTGATTTCATAAAAAGACTCCTAATGAGCTTAGGCTGTTTTGCAAGGAAGCAAATAAATGAGTTTTGAGTTATCACTACACGCATTCTTTTTCAAATACATTAGAGAACCTATATTTCAAAACATGCTGTGGACAAAGTGCCTTAGTTTAATCAGCTATAAATTATACCAGTCAACAATAAATCCATGCACTACAAGGGCACAATATTTTTTTTAAAGGAACTAAATCTCTCTTTTCTGATGTCATCTGAGGATACAAGTTCTCAGTTCTTTTCACCAAAACCAATGAGACGTAAAAAACAAGAGTATTGAAGTTTTGTGTGCAGGTTTATAAATTATTCTTTTTCCAGTACTGACTTGCACACACTAAGCAAGCTCTCTACCACTGAACTAGACCCTCAGCCCTGAATTATTTTCAATGTACTGTGTGTCACATATTTAACGTGTTTCAAATGTGTGATCTGTTAAATACATTGGAAAAAAAAACAAGATTCTAACACTGGAAACCTAATTACATTCTTCTCATCTCGTGTAATTTATTCTTTCACATGCAAACTTTACTAGAAGGGCCTTTGTGAAGCACATTGATGCCTACAAGTTATTTTGAAATGCTTCAAAAAATAAGATGAATCAATGGATGGATACAGGAATGGAGAAATAATTATGTGATAAAGGAAATATAATAAATTTTATAATCTAAGTGACAGGTATGGGATGTTTACTATATAATTCTTTGAACTTTTTGTACATTTAAAATTTTCACTTAAAAATTTTTTTTGGGAGGGGAGGATGGAACTGATTTATAAACAGGGTGATTCAATAATCCCCACTGTTTGAAAGCACACTCACATGGACTACATGAAGTCAGTTACCAAAAATGGATTAAAACACAGTCATTCCCAGATTAGTTACAACTAGTCAAAATGCAAATGAGGAATTAGAAAGTTAAAAGTGGATTTACAAGAAGCCAAAAAACTTTAGACAGACCCGAGTGTAGTAAGCAGAGGTGGGTTTGCTATATCTAAGACTGCTATAGTTTCTCTGATCAAAGTAGAGGCCACTCTGAAAAAAGCAAAATGAAACACATTTTTCTTAGATTAAATGCTGTTGACCAAACAACACACAAAGGCAAAACCTGACATTGCCAACTTCCTTCTCCAAAACAATGTCTTTAAAGCATTGGATCATGCTAAAAAAAAGTCAAAGCAATAATTATTTCAAGTCTCTCAAAAGAGATTGGTATTAGGGCTGGGGTTGTGGCTCAGTGGTAGAGCATTTGCCCAGCATGTGTAGGCATTGGGTTCAATTCTCAGCACTGCATACAAATAAATGAATAAAATAAAGGTGCACAACATGCAAAAAAAATATATTAAAAAAGAGATTGGTATTAAAACATAACTATTTTAAAAGAGAGAGAGAGAGAGAGAATTTTTTTAATATTTATTTTTTAGTTTTCGGCAGACATAACATCTTTGTTTGTATGTGGTGCTGAGGATTGAACCCGGGCCACACGCAGGCCAGGGGAGCGCGATACCGCTTGAGCCACATCCCCATTCCTATTACTAATTTTTATTACTTTAAAAAACAAGAACTACCTCCGAAAAAAATGAAACAAAAATAAGCGATTTATTCTCATGTCATACTTAACAATGTCCTTGAAAACCTAGGACAACTGAATAATTACCACTTTTATAATCCATTTGGCAAAGCCACAGAAATGATTAAAGAGTTATTTGGTTCCAAACTTTTCCTCATCCCATTATTTGTCAAAATAAATTGATCAAATTAAATTACAAGAAAGAGAGTGCAATATGGTTTGGCCTAAAACATCAATGGCAAATTCATTTTTAATACACTATCCAATAGTTTTATACAAGACAGTTACTTGAGAAGAGAAATCATCTATAAAATTTCCTCTAGTCATCTTTTTTACTCAAGGTTGAGAAAATATATGCAATCTCTGACTTAAACGACTTCCCTCTCTACTGTTGACACTGCAATCAGGGATATCCCTACTCTCACCCAAACCCTACCCCTCCTACCCAGGCTTTCCTGCACCACTCCCAACTCACACCCCCAAGGAAGTGCCATCGCTCACCTCTCCCCAGAGCTCCCAATACCCCACCATCCAAGGCCTCTCTTAAACCTCTCATCCATTACATTCTCACTCCCACTAGACAAAGCCAGCCACCCACTTCTACATGGTAACCCTAAAATAGCAGGGAGCTTGGGAACTGTGCTTCTTTTACCAGTACTACATCAGCAAAACAGGAAAAAGGCATTCCTTGTGTCTCAGGTGGGCATTCTGAAGATGATTCCCCACTAAACTAGATATTTAGCAAAGGTGGCTAGCATGGAAAAAAGGTAGTTTGCAGCTTAGTTACATTACAGGTTAAGAAGTTTTCTGTGAACTAGGGAAACTGTCATTACATACTTTATTGTTTCCACCAGAAAATGCATTCCAAGTTTCAAAACAAAACAAATTTTCATAATGAAACCTACCATAATTCCATAATCAAATCAATTATAAGTTCTAAAATAAGGATGAAAAACCTCACTATTCTTGAGGTATACTTCAAAAGATAATTCATAAATGAAAACACCTCATTCATTAGCTTCTTGTGATACCTTACTAACCTAATTCTAGCCCCAAAGGTTGGCATATGCTAATCCGATATTAAATCTTACAAGTAAAAACAAAAATCACTTCAAAAGTTTCTGATAAATCATCTTTCAGCATATTTTCAAGTTCCAATTATGCCTTAAGGGCACACCAAAACAAAACCAAAAACACCAAAGCAGTCATAATTCTTACTTAAAGTAATCAGTAAATTACGATATGTGACACAACAGAACTAACCAGGGGGTCTTTATGAAAATGAGAAGATCGCTTCTTCGTTCCGTAAGAGTGACTGTAAGAATGATTCTGGAAGTAAATATTTTAAGTTAATGTCAATGATCACATAGTCAAGTTTTTTAAACAATTTTTTAAAATTTGTCTTAAAATTATATGTGATACATAGTAGTAGTATTCATGCAATCCATTTCCCATCCATTAATAAATGATTCATTGCACTTGGCATGGCTAAGATACCTGGCCTCTCTACACATCTACATCCACCCTCACTTTCCAGCATCCAGCTTAGTGTCTAGTCAGCTATAAAAACCTTGATTAGGGCTTAGAGCTAGTCAGGATGATGGTGGGTACCTTTACCCCACATCTCAATTGAGTCCCTTCATCTTCTTTATAAAAGTATAGACAACAAAAGACTACAACTCCTTCTATAGTCCTCTTTCCTAAAGCCAAAAGCAATCCTTTATATAAATCAAATCAAATTGAAAAACAAAAAATGTAATATCTCACTGCCCAGGACAATACTCATTAACTCAGTGGTCCTATAGCATGTACTGCTCAGGAAGAATAAAGCCAAAATGGTACAGACTGCCCAAAGTAGCAGCAGCATTACTAAATGATCACATTATACAAGGATCCTCAGAAATGAAGGCTGTTTTAATATATAATTTCTCCAAGAAGCATAGAGCCAAGTGTAGAGAGGGGAATACTAAGAAGTCTACTGGCAGACAAAGAAATCCAATACAGGGGGCCAGGCACAGTGGTGTATGCCCATAATCCCAGCAACTCAGGAGGCTACTAAGGCAGGGGATTACAATTTCAAGGTCAGCCTGGGCCAGACTATCTAAAAATAAAATAAATTTTAAAAGTCTGGGGATGTAGTTCAGTGGTTGAGCACTCCTGAGTTCAAGTCCTAGTGCCTAAAAAAAAATGTATATGTGTGTGTATATATAAAGAGATACATATACATACATAAATGTACATATATAAATATATAGGTATGTAAAGTGTGTCTATCAACAGCCAACAACTATATAACTATAAATAGCAAATAAAAAATAAAATGAAGATATTGTGTCCAACAACTAAAAATATATATTAAAAAATTAAAATTAAAAAAAGTCAACAGACTGCTCTAGAAAAACTACTTGACATGCACAGCTAGATCCTGAATCAATAATTATAAACCCAGTTTTCTTTTATTATTGAACATGCACCTTTCCTTCTATACATTAGTGTGACTATTTTAAGAGATGTCTAGGTATCTAGAAACTCGAGCAACCTGCTTACCTAATATTAACACCAGGAAAACAATCTATAGCTTAACTATTTAACTAATATGACATTACCAAATCAAGCCAAAATGCCTGAACATCATTAATGCCTAAAATATCATCACTGCTGGATACTTTCTATTCACCAACCTCATGCCCGCTAGCTCATGACACATAACAGGAAACAGGCCTGGGGAGCAGAATGTGAATCAAACACTGTTAGAAACATGTCCTCCAGGGCAATGAGTGTTATTAAGGGAGTGGTTCACTATTTTAAGAAATAATATTACTACCAATCTTAATCTTGAATAGGGAATCAAAACATTTTTATATATACTAGAAATTCTAAAGAAAAAAAATCACTATTTACATAATAAATTATGCCACCATTACAATAATTTTTGCTTGTTAATCACACATTTTCCCCAGAAAATCATAAGAAAACCATGAAAGTTAGTCATAATCTATGTTTACTAATAATTGGTGTTTATGAAGCAAAATTCCACACTTAACACAAAGTCATGCACTACATACTAATGATGAAAGTCTTGATGATCTATCCTTGAGAGTATCATACTTGATTTCAGGAAAAGATGAAAGAATGGTTGTATTTCCAAAGTAAAGAATATAAAAAAGAAGGTGGGGGAAAAGTAACATTTGCAGGTTAAAATCCAGCATTATTTTAAAGACAAAAAAAAATCATCAAATACAAAAGCTATTACATTTGAATTAAAGAATTCTCTTCCCCTTAATCTTTCCTAGTATAAGTTATTGCTGAACTGTATGTGTAATTACAAATGTATGTTCAAAGATGGGCACAGTGGATCACATTCATAGTCCCAGCTATGCAGGAGGCTCAATAAAGGAATGCTTACGCCCAGGAGTTCAAGGCCAGCCTAGGCAATAGAGCAAATATCTTAAAATCCCCACCTCTTAAAAACTATCAATAAGAAACAATTTATTTTTCTTTCAAATATCAAATTCATAATCAGTAATGGTGAGATGATTCAATCTCAGTATATTATAACACAAAACCTAAGGGAGCCTTCAAAAGTAAGGATTGCATATACTGAAGTCAATGACACTTTTAGTTACATGACTATTACTATCACTTCCCACTATCTGAAAAATGGCAAAAGCAGGGAATGAACAGGCAATGAGGCAAGACCAGGCTTACAAAAGAACCACTGCAGCAACAAAATGCAGAGCATTCCCTCAGATCTACTCTAAACACACACCTGATAAACTTCCTTCCTCAAGAAAATGCTAAACAATGTGAGAAACTTGGTCATAGCAAAATATGGAATGCACAGAATACAATACAAATGTGACATTAAATATAAATCAAATAAAATATACAAAATTCATGATAAAAACCACAAAATCCACAATTAATCTAGGGTCCTTTAAAAAAGTAAGGGTTGAGGATGTAACTTAATGGTAGAGTGCTTGCCAAACTACACGCAAAACACTGGGTTCAATCCTCAGCACTACACAAAATAAATAAATAAATGTTTAAAAAAAATAAAAACCACAAATATAAAAATAAGATAGTATGTGTGATACCAAATTTCAAATCCAAGAAAAATGAAGTAAATAGTAATTACACAAAATGGTGGTTTCCTAACATTTTTTAAGCCTTCTAGCTTACATATTTAAAGTCATCTTACCCAGCATGTCAATGTATAAAATAAATAACAGCAATGAACAAGTTCTTCAATTATTTTAAACACTAATTGTTTGGTTAAAAAAAAAAACCTTTATAACTCTTACATCCATTTAGCATTTTATAGAATGCTAATCAAAAAAAGTAATGTTTTCCTAATTACAGGTTACAAGCCAGTCATGAAATCAATTTAGTGGTTTCAACTACCATTTTAGAAGATAAAATATTAGAAAGCATTGAGCACAGTAAAAGTTAACATTATTTTGTGAAACTTTTGTTTCAATAATATTTTTCATATATTTGTATATTCATATACACACATCCAGCAATCTGCATTATATACTAGATCATGATATAAAAAATATTTCTTATTGTAACGGCTGCAATTCTAAAAAGCTTAAAATATATTAGAAGACCAGACTATACAATCTACTTCTTATATAGCATTAATATAATAGTATGAACAGAACAAAGTCACACCCTTCGTGCATAATAAATTGGTCATTTACAACACAGATGGCAGAAACATCAAAAAATGCAATTCATAAAGTATTAGGTTAGGAGGAACAATTTTACCATTGGTTTAAAATTATTAAAAATGTTATTGCTATATCAAAAAATACTTGAGCAAATTATCTACATGTGTGTGCTTTTTCTTTTATTCTGAAAGTAGCAGAAAAGCAAACAATAAGGAGTGTTATTGTTGCATATGTAACAAAATTTTCTAAAATGCATACAGGTGTGCATTTGTAAATGATGTTCAATGGTAAAATATGACTTCATGGTGAGAGATGTTTCTCAGAAAATAAAGTTCCTTTTCTACAGAAGTTTCATTTGCTTTTTTTCCTCAATTAAAATATCTTAAGTTAAAAAGATAAACCTTTAGTATAACTAAAATACCTTTAGTTTAAAAAAAAATCCATGGCTCAAAAAACATATTACTCAAATCACATCTCTAACATATAAATGATTCTATCTCATCAACAAGATAAATTCAGCGAAGAGAAAGGACATATCTTATACTCTTTGTTGTACCAATTGCATTTTGCATAGGAATAGATTTTAACAAACTGAACTGAAAAATTTATCTGTTTCAATTCTTTCTCCAAAATATAATGCAAAAGTTCGGCTGGTTTTAAAACTGCTCAGTCTATCTAGTAGGGGTATACATCATAACTGCCACCAGAACAACTGGGCAAAGAAAAGAGTTTTGCTTAATAAGTGAAAGTTGCTATTTATGTTGCTTAAAAACAAATGATGTGTCAAAAGAAGGAAAATTGAGGATATTAAGGGTGCTAGTTAAAACATTTCCGTATTTGCTATTACAATCTATTTAAAAGAGAGAGAAAAAAAAACCCTCCAACTTTCAAGAGAAACCTGCCTGAAAATTTTCACATGGAAACAAAATAAAATAGAGCAAAAGGTTGTAGAAACAAAGTTCAGCAAGTGTCAGTTTTTATCAGAATGCACCTATTACTCAAACCCCAGGACACTAAAAATCAATGAATGTACAGAACTCTATCACCACACATTTCTGGATTACACACCATGATGTCTCTCCTCTTCGGTGTACTGGTTCTGCTCCAAAGTGTCCCAGTAATATCCTTTGATGGGTTCTTTAGTAATATTAGACAGTATAGCAGTAAATGACAAAAAATAAAATATAAGGATATTTTTAAAACTAAATTCATTGAAATTATATCAAGGCTATTAACATATAAATAGAAACTAAAAGTAAAAATCTTTACCCACAAGAAATGGCAATTATTTCTCCCAGTGTAATTCAAGATCATGTCATTCTCTAATTTTGGATCTCTACCTTATTGCCCTCTAGTATTTCAATACACAAACCAATAACCAAGCATTTCTACCCCATCTTCAATACTGGAACTGAACTCAAGGATACTTGAACACTTAACTATATCTCCAGCCCTTTTAATTTTTAATTTGGAAACAAGGTCTAAGTTGTAGAAGCTGGCTTCAAACTTGTGATCCAGCTGCCTCAGCCCCCTGAGTTGCTGAGATTACAGGCATGTACCACTGAGCTGATCATAACCAAGCATTTTTAAGATTAATTTTAAGGCAGCCACTAATATTCCACACTGCTAATGATCTCATCATTACATATAACTAATAGATACAGATTGTCACAATAATAAATTGAGGTTTTGATTTATTCTCCCTCCCTTAACCCTACCATTCACAGTCTTAAACTAATTTTGCTTTTTTTAAAATACTAAATCTATAATATTAACACCAACATTTCCAGCTCAAATAGCTTCTGGCAAGTCACCTCGAAGATAACTGAACAAAAGGATAAAATCATAAATGCAGCTGCTTCACATCCAGATCCTATTAAGGTTCTCACACCAAATATGAGGTTCAAAAAAGTATTAGACCTCCTAATACATAGCTTGTAAGTAAATTTAAAAAAAAAAAGGGGGGGGCAAAGGACTAGAGTTGTGGCTCAGTGGCAGAGTGCTTGCCTCGCACATGTGTAACACTGGGTTCAATCCTCAGCACCACATAAAAATAAATAAATAAAGATATTGTGTTCATCTACAACTAAAACAAATATTTTAAAAAATTATATGGTGAAGTAGAAGAAAATTTTGGCCATCATTTATTACATTTATTTACACAGAGGACAAAAGTTGTCTAACATTCAGCTTAAGCAGATAGCTATTTTAAAAAGCAAATAACCAGAGATTGAAAGTGTAGCTCAGTGGTAGAATGAATGTATGTTTAACATGTCCAGTCCACACCCAGCACCCTGTCCCCCCAAAAAGCAAACAATCTTACGAAAACTTAGAACTCCCAATATTATCTAGTTAAAACAGGAAAAAACTCAATTGAATTTCTTTTAAACAATGTAATGAGTGAGCATTCTGACTTATTTCTGGGAATGTCCACATATCTCCAGTGTGTTTAATGTATACACTTAGAGATAACAGAGTACCATAGTCTCCTCTGGGGTGTAAAACTTCTATTACTCTTCAAGTTCACACATTGATTTTTTTTTTAAATATCGAGAACTTTATCCCATAGTAACAGATTTTCATTAATTATTATGGTGGGGGGAAAAACTGACCTGGAACAATGGCACACCTATAATCCCAGCAATTCTGTAAGTTGAGGCAGGCACAAGTTTGAGGCCAGCCTTAACAATTTAGCAAGAACCTCAGTAACTCATTAAGACCCTGTCTCAAAATTAAAAATAATAAGGGTTGTGGGTGTCACTCAATGGTAAAGCACTTCAGGGTTTAATCCTTAGTACCACAAAAACTGGTGAGTTAAAATTATCCTTACATTTGTTTACTAATACAATTTACACACACACACACAAAATCAACTTCATTAGTCTACAGACACTCTAGGTAAATACCACCCTAGAAGCTTAATGGTAGATTTCTTTTCTGTTTGTTTGTTATTTGTTTATTTAAGTCAAACTTGGTAGATTTTTGCCATTTAAGTTAAACTAACATAATCGAGTTTCCCTAATGTCATACAAATTTACAAAGAAAAAGCCTGATACCAAATATGTGAAAATTCACACTATAAACATAATAGAAAACAAAGTAAAAAGTCATACATTAAAAACAAGGAGTCAGGGCTTAGGTTGCGGCTCAGCGGTAGAGCACTCGTCTAGTATGCGTGAGGCACTGGGTTCGATCCTCAGCACCACACAAAAAGAAAATAAAGGTGTTGTGTCCATATACAACTAAAAATACCTCTATTTTAAAAAGGGGGGGATTATTTTCATAGCCCCTGACATTCAACTTTGAAGTGTTTGTTAACTCACTACATGATTCTTTTCAAAGTATTTTTTTTTAAGTATCTCCAGAGAAAAGCATTAAGAAAGCATTTTCTTTCTGAAAAACAATCCACGGTTTTTTTGGACTAGGGATTGAACCCAGCGGCACTCTACCACTGAGCCACATTCCCAGCCCTATTTTGTATTTTATTTAGAGACAGGACCTAATTGAGTTGCTTAGCACCTCACTAAATTGCTATGGCTGGCTTCAAACTTCAGATTCTCCTACCTTAGCCTCCCAAGCCGCTGGGATTACAGGCATGCACCACCACACCCGGCCTTGAAAAACCACTTTAAGCCACTGATTATCTTGGACTTTTTTGAAGATTTGTTAATATTCTTAAAATTCTAAAAAATTTGTAACTAACCAAAATATTCATGATTCAAAAATTAGCCTATGCACTTACTCTAAAAAAAAAGATTACATTCATAAACAAAAACAAAAACAACCAGCATAATAAACTATTTATGAATACAAAGATATCAATAACATGTCAGAACATACTTATTATTACACATTATAAAAAATAGGAAGAAAAATTAAGAGTTGGGGGAAAGTAATGAGAAAAATCATTTTACTAATGAAAAATCTATATGTAAAAAAATATAAAATGTATATATGGCATTGTCACTGTAAAAATTGAAAGCATTGCTTTACTATAAAGCATAATTCCCTAAGAGAGATGAGTGTTTAAGCACAATATGCAAGTATTTAAGGAGCAAATTCTCATTTCTTTTGATTTTTAATAACTTATGCTAAAACACCAGAACATTCTATAAACTATTAATCAAAATGTCAAAGCATAATTCCTATACATATAAAAAGCAAAGAATTTTTTAAATCAACAGCTCAAATTTTTCAAGTAATAAAATTGTAATTAGCCACCCAAGCCTCAAAGCTACTTCCCATTTAATAAACTGTCACTTTTTAAAATATGAAAGTAGGCCATTCGCAGTGGCACATGCCTGAAATCTCGCAGTTGGGGAGGCTGAGGCAGGAGGATTATGAGTTCAAAGCCAGCCTCAGCAAAAAGTGAGGGGCTAAGCAATTCTTTGAGACCCTGTCTCTAAATAAAATGTAAATTAGGGCTGGGATATGGCTCAGTGGTCGAGTGCCCCTGGATTCAACCCTCAATACAGAAAAAAAAAAAAAAGAAGAAAATATGAAAGCAGGAGAAATCTAAAAGTCAGACCCAATCAGATATTATTCTATAAAATCAATCTTATTATTTTGTGATAATTTTCTGAAATCAAAGGGCCTTCTATAGAAAAATAGATAGAATAGATATGTTAATAGATGAAAATATTCAAGATTTTAAAAATGATTTACTTATAGCAATAATTTGAGAGAAAGCATCTTTTTTTTTCCAGTGAAATAACTTTGATAATATTTCCACTTTAAAAAAAAAAGGAAAAAGAATATATGAACACTATCTGATTGTTTATATAATCACTGATTCTGAAGCAAGCTCACACATAAAAGCTTTGCTACTATGGTATGTAAACAACTTAAAATACCAACCCTGTGACTTCCAGGACTTCGGAAGGACAATGTATCCTCAACTCCCTGATAAAAATAAAAATAAACAGTACAAATCTGTGAGTGACTACATTAAATTAATGAAGAAAAGCATTAGGGGCAAGTTTATATGTTATTACAAACCAGATAAGAACGGTGATGACTGGACCGGTGCGAATACCTAGCCCTTTCGGAATCTTCCTGGGAAAGGAGAAAGTACATGGAAGGTTATTCACTAAACAGACAGGTGTTTTATCAGAAAAATGGAGCAAAAATCAGTAAATTAACAGTACAACATCTTAGCGCAGGCAGGTTTGGACAACTTCACTTTAAAAGCTGAGTTTGTGGCAATTGCATGCTTTGGTTAGAAAGCAGAAATAATGTTGGCAATTTTTATCATATGTATGTACAACTAACCACATATAAGATACTATCTACATCTGACCAAAAGAGCTCAATACACCAAGATAAATATACACAGTTATACTTAACAGATGTTGAGCTCAGCATTAAAAATAGATGTTTAGCCAGGTGTGATGGCACACACCTATTGTCCCAGTGACTAAGGAGGCTAAGATAGAAGTACCACAAGTTTGAAGCCAGCCTTGGGAACTTAGTAAGACTCTATCCCAAATATAAAAATGGGCTGGGGCTATAGCTCAGTGTAGAAGCTTCAAACTCTAGTACCAAAAAATAAAAACAAAAACAAAAACAAAGTAAAAGAAAAAAAAAACTACTTATGCTTAGAAAAAAATCACATATTTTATTAAATTATCTCAAGTCATACTTGATGTGGTTTATAAAGATTGACTATAGCTTAACATTAGTTGACTAAAGCATACATAATTCTAAATTTTCCCTATTCTGTTATTAGCAATGGAGCACTAAAGCCTGACACATGTGAAATCAAATGGCTAGCCCTAAGAATATTGTCACCTAAAACCAAAAGGAATTTCTGATATTTCATAATTTCAAAGTCAAAGTATTAAAGTAATTTACACTAAAAGTCTACACAAAATGTCTTAAGTAGATTCACTTCTGTCAATATTCACAATATCTTTTCCAAAAACAATCAATGCCACAACACCTCATGGCAATCCAGCATGATCATTTCATAAGTAGAACAAATACATGGGGGTATATATGACTGTTCATTTCAAAATAGAAACAGTAATTCAATCAAAACATAATAGTATATTATCTCTTTTTGGTCATGATCTTTGAGTATAATTCCAAAAATATCCTGGTTGACATCTGCTATGTACATTGCCAAATTGATCAAATTTGCTCTGACATGTATTCATAAGCACCATTATGATTCATTGTTTCAATTTCCAATCCAGTGTTCTGATCTTTAGATTCACATTTTCTGCTATACAACAGACACATACAGGAATCAAGCATATTTCTTCATTTTCTTTATCCAGTTATACCACAAAAGTTTTGGGAGTATATGCATTAGCCTGGCAGGGTATACAGCTTAAACAATAACCAATACCAGTCTGGTTAACTTGGTTAGTTTAACCAACCAGGAGGCAAATTTATTCTACATGCACCTCTCAGCGAAATTAATTCTACATGCACCTCTCAATGTTATTTTGGGTATTACAGTAATGTTTAAGGTTTAATGTTCAAGCTTCACTTTATGTTAGCCTTTCTTCTCACTGTACCAACCACATAGGAGTATTTGTTTAAAAAAAAATCTAAAAAGCATATTCCATCAAAGATGCAGCAAAGACAGTTGAATTCATATTTATTTTCAATTCTTATTATAATTCCAAATTAATTTAAATACCTTATGAAGTTCAGATATACCTCTATATTTAAACAGTTTGGGGGCTGGGGATGTGGTTCAGCAATAGAATACTTGCCTAGCAAGCAAGCACCAGGCCCCAGATCCAATCCCAGCACCATACACACACAAAAAAAATGAACAGCTTTTCATTTAGCTCCATTTGAAAGCCTTGCTTAAAGAGACATCAGAAGACTGAAAAGAAAACATAACTCCCATATAGGCCAGGCAATTTGAAGAGAGAATACAGTTTATTCCCATAATCATAAACTATACCTTAAATAAGCACTATCCAAGAGCCCTTTCTGAGAGAATGAAAGTGTTCTTTATTTGTGCTCTCATTACATGATAGCTAGTAGCCACATTTGTCTACTGAGCACTTGAAACTAAATTTTAAGTTGTATTTATTTTTGGTCAATTTAAATTGAAATTTAACACCTACACGTGACTAGTGGCTACCACACTGAACAGAAGAACTTCTCTAAACCTAACTAAAAAATAAATGTTCAGGTAAAATAGTAAGGCAAGCTCAAAGAAACTTTTATTATACCAAAAACATTCAAAACACATGTTCTACCCAGAGTCTACCAAGAATCTACCAAGAGTCTGCCAAGTATCACCTCTCTTATATTAGGCAAAGAAAGCACGCGGGAAAATTTTAATTACTCCTCATACTTTGAAAACTTTTGCATAGTAGCAAACAGAAGGAAACCCTTGTGTAAAAGACTCTAGTAACATCTCTATAATTATTTTTAAGAGTTCAAAGGGTTCTTAGAGACCACGTAGTCTGATCCCTTCATTTTACAGGAAGGAAAGTTATACCACAGAAAGATTAAGTAAGAGGGCTGGAGCTGTGGCTCAGCAGAAGCACACTTGCCTGGCGTGTGTGAGGCACTGGGTTTGATTCTCAGTACTGCATATAAATAAATAAAATAAAGATCTATCAACAACTAAAAAGAATTATATTTAAAAAATAAAAAGAAAGATTAAATAAGCATCTGCAAAGTCATAAACCTGGGACAGGCATACAGATCCTCAGGCTCACCAGACCATTGAATCTTAAAGATACCATCCTACACTAGCTAATTCTTCATTAATTCCAAGGAGCCAGGTGGTGGTAAGGTATTCTGGTTTTTACTCAAAACTCCTCCTTTTCTGGAAGAACAAAAAGCTTCATCTCCCAAGTATTTCTAGAGTAGGATTTAACTACCAATGGCTTTTCTTGAATTAACAGCACCACTGGCCAAATATAAATTACAGTAAACCGTGTTTTTAGGAACGAATTACAAGGCAGAGTATCCCTTTCTTGCATAGTCAAGGAAAGCAACACACATTGTCATTACTTCAGGAATCCTCCTTATGATTAAAGAAACCTGAGTTGATAGAATGATGTTGTAAAAGATGGATGTATATTGTTCCAAACGATCTGGTAAATAATGTTTTAATAAATTTAAATTCAACTTATAAAAATAAAACATACTATGTTTTGGAAAAGTTCACTTGAAGTGAGTATGAAATGGTTTCATTAAAAGAAAACCATAAACCAGGCCATGGTGGCACACAACTATAATCCCAGTGGCTTGGGAGGCTCAGGAAGGAGGATCACAAGTTCAAAGCCAGCCTCAGCAAAAGCAAGGTGCTAAGCAACTCAGTGAGACCCTGTCTCTAAATAAAATACAAAATAGAGCTGGGGATGTGGCACAGCGGTTGAGTGCCCCTGAGTTCAATCCCTTGTTCCCTCCCCCCCCCAAAAAAAAGAAAGAAAACCACGGCCCCCATGAATTTGACTATCTTCTCTATCAACAAATTAAATTTTCTAAGTTCAGGCTAGTCACTCCTTCAGTTTCAAATTGGAAAACATTAGTAACTGCATCTACTCCTTCCAGACTTACACCAACATGTTACTGATTAAAGACAACAGATTTAAAATCAGAATGATTAGGTTCATTGAAAGTTGGCTAAACTAAGATTATCTGGAAGCCCAGGAAAATGTAGGCTCCACCTGGTTGTGTCACTTTGCAAACTATTGGCAGCTGTGGCACTCTCTACCTTGAAAATTCCAACTCTGCCAAGAACTATACAGCAAGTTATCTACTTTAACAATCCTTTATCTTCTCATCTATAAAATGGAAATAGTGTTACCTGTATTAAAATGTGAAATGGAACCTAGATAAAAAGCACTAATACAGCACACTGATTGATGCACAGGGGTTTCTCAAGTTAGCTTCATTGCTGAGTCCCTGAGCCCCATGTCCTTTTGTTCCCTAATTCATGTTCCAACAAATCAGTCTCACACAAAAAAGTATTAAAGTTAGGGGAGATTTTCATGGTCCTTGAATATACAAATCAAATATTAGATTTCTAATATATGCTTTTCTATTTTTGTTTAATTTTTTTTTTTTTGGTTTGCTCTATAACATTAAAAGCTTTGGCCATTTAACTTTAGAATGATAATACACAATTTAAACAACAAATAAAGCTAATTTTCCTGGGAAAATTTGCAATTAAGTGATTTGTTTTATTTACATGAATCATTTTTAATGCATCAACAATAATACTAACCCACAGAAGGCATATTAAATAAATAAATTAATTAGGCTAGCTTTAGTTACAATCAGGAACAAACTCCACTCCAAAATAACAAACACATCCATAAGGAATCATGCAATTTAAAGTTACCAAGCATCTTTTTTCTTTCTTTTATAAAACAATATCTCAATGAGAATTATGATAAAGGTTTAAGTTCAAGGGTCATTGCATTATAAATATTTTAATTCTGGTTATACCTTAAAATGCTGCTATAGGAGAAATTTGCTTATGGAAGCTGCTTGTTTATCAGCAATCAGACAATGGTTTTTAACCCTGCAGGAGTCACAGACTTTCTCTTATGATAAAAATACCTGTGAACACTTCCCATAAAAATACATATACTTCTGGTCTTGGGGTATTCAGTGGAAAGAGTACTTGCCTAGTACACACTCAAAGCCCCGAGTTCAATCCCCAGCACTGTGAAAAAAAAAAACAAAAAACTATACGTACTTTCAATGTCTACATATACTACCAAAAGTCTGCATGAGATTTTAAGGTTTTATATTCTACCTCCCAAGTTCAGTCACATACCAAGTTCAGAACCCTTACAAAAAGAGACAGAGAACTAAAAAACTTTGAAAAACATTCAAATATAGGAGTGATTCACAATAACTTTTACTGATATACGAATTGCTTTTAGAGCTAACAAACCTGGAAGCTGTGGTAAAGGACTTGGAAAGGAGCTGAGAGAGCCGAGCTAAAAAGAATCGTTTTCAGGGAACATGGAAGAATGACTTATGTCATCTCTTCACGGAGACCCAAGGGACTCAGTTTTCTTAAAGAGGATGGGGGAAAGGAAGGATATGAAGAAGAAAAGGACAAACCCATAAGAAGAAAACAAGCATTCATTTTCTCAATCTTTCTTTTTCAGAGGCACTCATGAAACGAAAGTGAAGTTGCTGATCACAACAGAAAATGGTTGGATTCCAAGTACACATTTGGTCCACTTCAGCCAGAACAGATATTTCATGACCTTTAGGTTCACACAGGCCAAACACTTCTACTTTGCAAACTATTAGTCAATGTTTTACTTCAAAACTGCATTATGTCAGCAACTTATCACAACATGCAGGACAGGCAATTCTAGCCTACCAGCCACTTGTGAATCTGTCCCCATTTCTTGTCAAAGGAATGATGAGAGTGCTACAAATGCAAAAGTTTCATAACTGAACAGTTTCCAAAACACTGTACTCTCCAAAAAAATTCTTATTCATACATATTTGCCCTAAAGAACATGATAGGTGACTAAAAATTACACATTCACCTATACAAAACTACGAAGCTAAATATGTTCAATAATAGAAAGATGCATGGTTTTCTGAAGTTTAGAAGATCATAAATTGAACTTATATGTAATAACTGTTTCCTGTTTATATTTTAGTAAAATCCTGTGAATATAAAAGATAATACATTGTAACATTTCCATTTTCAGTCAAAATTTCTATTTGATATTTGAAACTTTATGAGGTTAAAAAAATTAGCAACATCAACTGTTTTTGTTTTTGAACTATGATAAAACATAGAATACATAAATTTCTTTTTAACTCACTAGCAGAAAATCCACCACTAACATAAAACAAAAGTGCGTTTCCCCCTTATACTAATACAATATCAAAAATATTTTTATGGGGATTTTTAGGGCCAAGTCAATGTCAGAAGGAAAGCATAAAAAGTATTTCATTTTAGTCAGTTCAATTTCCATAAGCCTTTTTCTGCTTTTCTGATGATAATAGCTTATCAAAAATTTGTAAGCTAGGAAAAAAAAGTATGTAAAATCAATCATAACTCCAATACAGTCAAACTAAAGTGTTGACAGTCATCAATATTCTTTCTAGAAAGTTGACCCTATAGATGGGTACTAATTTTTGTAACACAAAATTGGGTCCTATCAGTTTTACAGTTTCACTTGTTTTTCTTTTTCTTTTCATTTTTTTACATGAATATTTTTAATGATTATTAAATGTCTCAAAATTATAAGACTGATCTGTCACTGTTTTACTATACAGATATCACAATTAATCCAAATACTAGGACATTTAGGGGTATACTAAATAGTTTTGTCATCTCCACACCTACTTTAGTGAACATAAGTAAAGCACTTATTCTAACAATGCATACACAAAAAACAAAATCATTTATTATTTAAAACAAATATTACATTTCATTGATTAACACAGAATGGCTTATTAAAACACATATAGCAAGTTAGACTATTCCCAGTGTTTCAAAAGGAATCAGAATTAAACGGGCCAAGTATTGATTTGGGGGGGGGGGGTAAGCATGAAATTATGGTTCTATTTCTCCAAATTACCTCTTTTTGTTGTCGTTCCAGTTCTCTCATGCGTATATCTCTTGCTTCTGCCCGGGCAGCGCGTTTTGCTGCTAGCCTTGCCTCTGCCTGAAAAGTAACATAAAACTCAGCTTTACAAAACAAAAACAAAAACAACTTGTATACCACATTTGAGGATACGAAACAAAAGGAATATGACTTTCTAAAGGAGGGTTGGAAAATGTCAGCAAGTTTGACTGGCCTCTTCAGTCAACTTCTATACATCTGTTTCTCTCTCTAGTTCCAAAGTCTCTCCTCACAGCTAGATTATTATCTTTAATGGCCTACCTTGCTTACACATTTAACATATTTCAAACAGTTCACTACATATGTCTCCAAAATGATCTTTTTCTAGCATTTCTTTCCCCATCAATTCAATCACACAAAACTAGAAATTTCAAAAACAGTTACTATTTCATTTTGAATATTGACAATATTCGGTCTCTAAATGATACCAATTCTCCATCATTGAATATCTCTCAAACCATACTTTTTTCAGGAACTCTACATACATTCTATATAGTCTCTTTCTGTCTCTTTTTCCACCTTGCCTTTTCTTAAATTGGGATATACTTTGCATGTTATCAAATTCGCCATTTCAACAAGCATACCAGCACCTCTTTGTAATTCCAGCTGTTCAAGAGGGTAAGCAGGAGGACAACAAGTTCAAAAGCAGGATCCTATCTCAGAAGAAAATAAAAAGGGTTGGGAGACTAGGATGTAGCTTAGTGGTAGAGCACTTGCCTAGCATGTGCAAGACCCTGGGTTCAGACCCCAGTACAACCAAAAATTTTAAAAAGTCACTATTTAAAAGTATACATTCAGTGGTTTTAAATATAATATTGTATAAGGATATACAATAATCACTACTGTGATAGGATATTGTCATCACCCCAAAAAGAAACCCTTTATTTATTAGTAGCCACTCCCTATCACACCTTACCTCCAGTTCCTGGCAACCACCAATACTTTCCAATTTATCTACCTTCTAAATTTGCCTATGCATATCTCATGTAAATGGAAGCATACAATAGGAACACATCTCTTGCTTGGACTTACTCCAACTGCCTCCAAAACCATCTTCTTACCTCCAGAATCTGCCCTCTACTGCATACTAACATACTTCTGTTTATGTCACTCAGCTATGTAAAATACCTCCCTTGCTCCCCACTATTAATAAAAAAACTATTAAAGCAAAAACTCCAAGAAACAATGCAAAAAGAAGATAAAAGAGGCAAATACAGAAATAAGACTACTCATAGTAAGGTCCCCACGTTATTTCCCAGAACTTGTTACATATGGACCATGTGCATCCCCTCTTTCTCTGCCTGGACTCTACAACTGTGTTTGGCTAAGCCTCTCAGACTATCTGCTTGGCAGGAAGTACTCTCCCTTCTCTGATTTAGCTAAAATATTATCTTCTATGAAGATTTGCCCGCATTCCCTCTTTCATAGAGCAATATAATATACCCATGCCTCTGTTGTGCTTTATTAATTGTAAGCTTCCATCATCCCACAACTTCATGCTTTAATGTCTGCTAAATAAACAAATAAATTTCAGACCATAGGCCAGAGTCACAGTTAGAAAATGAGATAAGGAAATAACTTGATGCATCCCATGAAACCTTAAAATCTGCTCTCTGGTTTCAATCTTACGGGTTTCCTCTGTCCTTGGCCACATCCTAACTCTGATTTAGATTATTACTTTTGATAACTACAGTAGTTGCTTCTTCCCATTTTATTTATGCAAGTATCATAATAAAAGACTCAAACAATGTTTAAAAGATCTACTATGTGTAAGCAATTATGTGAGATGATTAAAATACACAGTAGGATATGACATTTCTGCCCTAAAGCAGCTCACAATCAAAGTTAAGGGAGATAAGCACAAGGATTAGGGGGAACAAAGCAGGCTGGAGGGAGAAATTCATTTTACCCAGCAAGGGCACAGAAGGCTTTAAGGAGAGAAGATAGTTTAATAGTTAACTTCTATTTAACTCTCTCAATTTTGTCAATTTCCCATTCTGCTTAACTGGCCTTTTAATAGCAAAAATCATGCAAAATAAATTATAATTTACATACCCTTATGTGATAACCACTAACATATCCATAACAATTAGTATTCTCACATAAATTTTACATTGACTTCTATCTTTTAAAAATCTT
Source organism: Ictidomys tridecemlineatus (assembly GCF_052094955.1). Taxonomy (NCBI): domain Eukaryota; kingdom Metazoa; phylum Chordata; class Mammalia; order Rodentia; family Sciuridae; genus Ictidomys; species Ictidomys tridecemlineatus. The sequence goes on along the minus strand of NC_135478.1, from coordinate 25,057,448 downwards.
ATATTCTGGGGCTGGGGTTATGACTCAGTGGTAGAGCACTTGCCTTACACATGGGAGGCACTAGGTTTGATCCTCAGCACCACATAAAGATACACAAAGAAAATAAAGATATTGTGTCCATGTAAAACTAAAAAATATTTTTTAAAAATCTTATATTCTGCTTCAAAACGTCTTCTTTACCTCTCTGGACTATGAGTAGACAACATTCTTCCTAGCCTTTGTATTTTATAGAAAAAGACTTAGAGGCTAAGTTATACATCAATACATAGCAATATATATATATATATTTTTTTTTAAACTACACAGTAACAAAACTTGCAAATCCTTTCTAACATAGAACCATGGCAATAAGCAGGAATTTTCATTGCCATGTGTATTAGCTTTGTACCTCTTTTAGAAATTCAACTCGAAAATGCCTATTCTACCTTCTAGGATCTGTCTATGGCCAATTCTGCACAATTATACTAAAATGAGACTTCCTAACAAAACATAAGTTATAGATCAACAGAATCTATTCTTTAATAAGACTTCTTTCACAACAAAAGAGAACAACAATAAATAAATAAATAAATAAATAAATAAATAAATAAATAAATAAATAAATAAATAAATAAATAAATGATCAAAAACCCTTGGTTGGGCTCCAAAGACAAACTTTCTTTCCTTGGTTAGTTAGACAACTTTATCTAAAACTCAGGAATTACCTCCTTTGGAGATGGTATTGAAGAAAGACCACTAAGCTACACACTTTAAAAGAAGTAAACAGAATTTAATACTCCCTTATCTGTTTCTTTCTATACATTGTTACCACATAGTAAGCACAGCAAGGAGTAAAGGTTGATTCCTACCTTCTAGAGACAAAAACTAAAAAATATTTTTTAAAAATCTTATATTCTGCTTCAAGACGTCTTCTTTACTTTATAACTGACACACTTTTAAGTAGAATATTTTGAGTACATAAATTATACTTCTAGGAAGTACTACTAACATTTTTACCTCAGAATAAAGTGGCATAAAAGAACTGCTTTAGATTAATTTACCATGTACCTCACACACATAAAACAAACGGAACAAAGTTAAAAAACCAAACACACAATGACCATTTGAGCCAATATTCCACTTGTGGATATACATACAAAAGAATTAAAAGCAAAGACTCAAGATAATTTAAACAACAAGGTTCATAGCAGCATTATTCACAATAGTCAAAAGGTAGAAACAATCTAAATGTTCATCAATGGATAAATAGATAAAATTGTGATTTACACATACAATGGATTATTATTTGGCCTTTAAAAGAAAGTTTAATACATGCTAACATGTATGAATCTTAAAAACATGATAAATGACTTAAGCCAGAAACAAGAGAACAACTATTGTATAACTCCACTTTAATGAGGTACCTAAAGTAATCAAATTTAGAGAGACCAAAAGTGGGATGGTAGTTGCCAAAGACGGAGGGGAAAAGGGAACGGGGAATTTTTTAATTACTGGGTACAGAATTTCAGTTCTGGAGAATGCTTTGGAAAACAATTTAGCACTTCCTCAGAAAGTTAAACAGAGTTGTCATACGACTCCCATATCCACCTCCAGACATGTACTTATGAGAAATGAGAATATATATACACATGAAATGTTCATAGCAGCCTTAGTCACAAAAGTCAAAAAGCAGAAATAATCCTAACTTCCATCAATTAATGATTAGATAAATAAAATGTGAGATATCAAAAAATGGAATATTATTCAGCCATAAAAAGGAATAAAACATTGACACAGGCTACAACATGGATAAATCTTGACAACATGTTGCTGAGTGAAAAAAGTCAGACATAAAAGGCCACATGTTATATAATTCTACTTATATGAAATGTCCAGAATTGGCATACATTTAGACAGAAAGTATATTACTGGTTGCCAGGGGGAAAGGAGGAGAAAGGAAGTGACTACTAACTAAGAAGAGAGTTCTTTTGGGGCTCAGGAAACATTACAATTAGATAAAGTGATGATTGCATATCTTTATGAATACACTAAAAAGCATGGAATATTCTAAAATGGTGAAATTGTTAGTATCTGAATTCTATCTCAATTTAAACTTTCTTAAATAGATGAGACTGAGTATATAAAATAAATACTGAAATATATAAAACTCCAATACATAAAATTAACTATGTAAAGAGGAGCAAGGAGATCTTAGGATAACAAGTTTGGAAAATGCTAAGTTAAGGGGGTTTTTTGGTTTTTGTTTTTAACTAGAGTCCTTAATAATATACATTATGAATCCCAAAGAAGATTGTAGAATATATAGCATTTCTGAGACTGTACCATATTATTAAATACACTCTAAATAATCTCCATGCATCATGCTCCAGGAACACAGTCTGAAACATAGTGATTAAGCTTATGGCAATATATCAGGATCAAATTCCAACTGTACTAAAATCTGTTAAGGGATACATCTGCCTTCGTTCTTTATAAAATTAACTAATATTATCAGAAAATCTCACAATCAAAACCTCAAATTAAATACAGGTAGGAAGACACAAATTGGTGTGAATATACTGTGTATACAACCAGAGATATGAAAAATTGTGCTCTATATTTGTAATAAGAATTGTAATGTATTCTGCTGTCCCATATAAATTTTTAAAAATTTTAAAAAAGAAGAAAAAACCCTTCAGACTTTCCAGATAATAAGGAAGATGAGACCTAACAATATAACTACCATTTTCAAGCACTTATTTATTAGCAAGGCTAGATGCTTATTTTCTCTTAATACACAAAATAATCTTTGTTGTTGTTCTTTTGTTTGTTTTTTGGATTTTTTTCCCCTGGGGACTGAACTCAAGTCCTGGTGTATGATAGGCAAATGCTCTAGTACTGAGCTATATCCCCAGCCAAAATAATCCCTTGAGGTACAGCAAGGAAAAGTAACTTGCCCAGTTTTACCTGGCCAGCAAATATTAGAGCAGAAATCCACGTCCTAAGAACTTTACTCCAGTTCACACTCTTAACCATGCTGCACACCTGTATCTGTATACTCCAAGTCTAAGAGCATACATACCCTTGGATAAATCAGAAAAGTTTGCTTTGAGTGAGTTACCCTAGGATTTTCAACTTAGCACAGATCCTTTCTTTTCTGTGAAACTGTACTATTCTGGTTCTATTATTGCTTTGACTACACCTTTATTCCAAATGTAGATAATGTCCTTCTGTTGTACATAGTCTTTCCTTTCATCTTTTTAATCCATAGTTTCAACTATCAGCCAATGAAAATGATTCAAAGCTTACATCACAAACTCTTGCAAAATCAAAGCTTATATTTCTAACTTCTAATGGATCTTGTCAGCAACACAAACTTAGGTTGAATGGAAATAACTTCATCTTTCCCCTCTGAAAGAGCTGTGCCTCTACTTTCCAGACTCCAGAAATGGAAATTTTGTCACCCTTCATCAAACCTAGGATCTCAGGACCTCCTACCTTCTCATTTAGTCTTCCTTGAATCCATCCTTTAATTTCCATTCCAATACTCTCCCCCATCTTCCCAACATCTTCCCTTCTTACCACTTTCACCTGGAATAAAGTTTCTTTTTTCTTTTTTGAGACAGAGTCTTGCTAAGTTGCTTAGGGCCTTAATAAATTGCTGAGGCTAGCTTTGAATTTTTGCAATCCTCCTGCCTCAGCCTCCCAATCACTGGGATTACAGGCATGTGCCACCATATCCAGCTAAAGTTTTCTAATTTCAGTTTCTCCATGTCAGCTCTCCTCTGTTCCTTGCCATTCCACAATACACACTGTTGAATTAATCTACCTGAAAGTGTAAGGAAAAGCAAGGTAAAATATCTCAATGCAAAATATGATAAGCCATAATATATAGTGCACAACATCCAAAAGCATTCTTAAGCCTTCTGAACTCTGAATTTGAATTTTGTAATTGCTTCAGTTAAATAAACACAGAGGAACAGTTAAAATAAACATGCCTGTGGCTCCTAGTGACATTAAAGGCTCATCTGAGGATAATTAATTCTATTATAAGCCTTTCCTTCCTCCTCCAGTCGATCTACAAGTAAGAAGGAATATATCCAATCTGCTGGGTCTTGCTCACTATTTCCTTTGGATATAAATGACAAATTAGATTTCATTTGGGAGTATTATTTAGGAGGGAAAAAAAGATATGTTTATTTTTTAAAAATTAGTTTAAATCTATCACCTTATGATGTGAAGCAACAGAGTTAACATAACTTATAAACATACTCAAATACTATAAGTTGGGTATGGTCCACTAAGTAAATGCACTTAATGTATCACCTCTCATTAATCACAAATAAATAAGCATATTTTTTCAAGTACTTGTACTCTAAGTTTACAATGAACCACATGGGCTTTTAGAAACAAAACAGGCACTGTGTCACAGTAAAAATGTGTAGCCTGTTTTCAAGTAAGAAGAATATTTCTAAGAAATATAAAGGTCATCATTATCAATGGGAAAAATTCTACAAAATCTGATTAGTCCGGCACTGTTCTCTTTGCATTTATTATTCTAGCTCTTATGCTTTTAGGATTTCCTCTCCTGTGCCAATCAATACCTTTTCATGACAAAAGGAATCTTGAGGCATAAAGGAGGCATTCTATCTACACCTTCCCCAGCTTCCAAAAGATCTCCCAATCTTGGAACACTTCCTTTTTACTTTGTCATTCCACTAGAAGAAATGCCCCGCCTCCTGTCATTTCAGGTCAAACATGCCCAACCCACACACATACTCTTGAACACATCTTCTCCATGATGTGAGCCTCACCTTCCTCAGGGACCTTCCCCTATCATCTATCTCCTTAATCTTTACTTTCTCCTTCTATTGGTTTCTTCTCAGTCTATGCCATCTTTAAAAAGCAGAACACAACAAAAAAATCCTACCATACTTCAGTTCTACCCTTTGTTCTATTTACAGCTAAGTTTTCTCACACCTTCCTCCTCTCTACTCACTCTCTTCAAATGATAGCAGTCTGGCTTCTGCCAAAGTCACTTAACTGAAGCTGTTCAAGGAAAGCTCATGAATGACCTGTAGCAAACCCAGTGGAATTTTTAAAATTCTTATCTCAATTTTCCTTTCTGGACTTTCAATGCCATAATCACAAGTTGCTTCTTAAAATTCTCATCTCTTGACATTCTGCAAGAGTTTTTGTCTGCTGGTTTTCCCCTTTACTCTGACCACTCTTCCCCGGAATCCTTCATAGGCACATTCTTCTCTGTTAGATCCTTAAATCTGTAATGTAACTAAAGCTTCCAGGCTTGATCTACTCTTTTCATTTTAGGTTCTCTCCTGGGAGATAGAGATAGTCTGCAAATCTTTGTATCCAAGCCAAACATTTCCCCCAACAATTCTGCTCTAACTGCCTATCAAACACTAGAGCTGTCCCTCTTCCCACTAGAACCTTGAACTCACTATACCCCCAATTTAATTTATAATCCTTCCTTTAAACTTCATCTTCCTCTTTATATTTGCCCTTCAAATGTTTCATTAGCTAAAATATGAAATAAGAATCATGAGGCTTCTTCCTTTTTTTGTATCTTCCCACCATATTTATTTAGTCTCAATGACCTCACTCCCATTAAGTTCCCATCTCTTGATTATTTCTTCTATCCCAACTTCCCATTCCACTGTCTCTGCCTAAATTCACACTCTCATCACCTCTCACCAAGATCAGGACAGCCGCTTTCTGTTTTCTGCCTTCTACTAGTCCCTCCCAACAAGGTAGATAAGGTAATTATAGTAATATAATTCAAAAGTGGCCCCCACAGTATTCAAAATCAAATGCATAAATACTTTCCTGATTGGTCCCTCCTTCCTCCCCAGCATCACCTCCTCCCACTCCAACTCCTCTCTAGCAGCATGAGATGCTCCTATTCTGGGAATCTTCCACAGTATTCACACACATCCATACAGAGCAGTTACAAACCAATACACAAAAATCCACAAAACAATACTGTTTATGCAGATAAATGTTAGAACTTCAAAAACAGGGACAGGAAAGACACTTTCTAATTTTGTTAGTGATTTCCCATGATGGGGAGAAAGGGTGAATAAGCCTGGAAAATGAAACAAAGGGCCTTAAACTTGGTTTGTAATTTCATCTTTTCCCTTTCCTCCCTCCTATCTTTTTAAAGAAAAGATCTGAAGTAATTGTAACGAATCGACATTTGTTCATGTTGGGAGTGCTGAATTCGGGAATATTTATATCATTATCAAAACCTTTCTGTATTGAATAAGAATACTACATTGAACCACTCATTCAAATGCCTTTAGAAGAAGAAAATCCTCCAGCTTAAAAACTTCTGTGACACTGCAATCATGTAACAGTTTTAAAAGCAGGCAAATTTAAAATTCGTAATTTAACAGAAATGTACTGAACTGAGTCAACAGAGTCTGGAATTGTCAGCCCGCGCTTATATTTATAATATAAAACCTATAAAATTGGCTGGAATAAAAGAGGTAAGGTATAATCTGGGCTTTTACAGATTATGCTTTAACTTATATGTTAACTATAGAATTTTAGAAAGTGATACATTCAAAGAAAATGACTAACTCAGGTAACTAAGACTCAGACTTTGCTGTGTTTAATTTGTTTATTCTTCCATGACACTCATGCCAAAAGAACACTGAAAGACAAATTAAGAGACATAATATTTATTGTGTTGCCATGGTTACCAAATTAACAAATAAAAATTATTACTCCATTTCCTAGCAACTTCCTTTTAGTACAAAATCTTAGATACAATTTTTCTTAATTAGATCTTGCAATGTATTTAACCATTTTCTAAAAAACTTTTGGTAATTGACAAATATTTAAATTTTTCTGAACATCAACATCAACATGTATTACATAAAAACCTAGGAATTTTAACTCATCTTTTTTCTGGTGTCAAACAAATTTATCTTTCTTTTATTCAGAGGCTTTTTGACAGTGAAAATATTCTTTTGGAATGATAGAGGAAATCTAAGGTTAAGGACTTTATTATTGAGGTCTGAATACAAGCAAATAGAGCAGAAAAAGTGAAACTTTTTATCTACAATGACATATCTAACCAAAATGAATCCTGGTTCTAGTAAAAATGCTTCTGGAGTGGAAAAAGGTGTTGCCAGCACCACCTTCATGTTTAGGTTAATGCTACTGTACTATCTGAATTATTTCCCTCTAAATCCTTGTAAATCACAGAATATGGCAAAGATTATGACACTGAAAGTTTCAGTCTGAGACAAAATTAAATCTTAGAGCACAAAAATCCTCCTTTAATTCTGAATAGAGAAACAAATCAAGGAACAGTGAGATACTGAGACTAACACTGGCAATGACAGAAAAACTGACCAAGGCCATGCTGCGCATGAGGGTAAGGCAAAGGACAAGAGAGTACTACCCTAACCACACATCCTACTGTCCTTAACTTTAGTTCAGTAAGTGGGAAAAACATGGAGGAAGGTCTGCACCCACCAGGAATTGGCAAAATTCATGCATTAATACCACTTGAAGGAATTCTAAATGACTAAAACCACAACAACTTAAATTTGCTCTTTTCAAAAGAATTAACTAAAGGGCTGGAAATATGGCTCAGGGGAGAGCACTTGCCTAGCATATACAAGACCCTGGGTTCAATCCCCAGTACCTGCCCAAATAAATAAAAGATCTTCCTAATAAAAACAGGAAAGGGGAGAATTTTGATTTTTTTTTAAACTGGCTAGAAATGGAAAAAACTTCACTTTCTATATTGATGAATTTTTATGTACTAATACTGAGAACACATTTAAGTTTTAAGTAACAGTAATTCTGCCTCCTGTGGAGTTTTTTTTTTTTTTCCAGACAAATCCAGTTTACATAGGATAATCTGGACCAAGCACATAAGATAATTTAAAACATGTCAGAGGGCTGGGGATGTGGCTCAGGAATAGAGAGAGCACTTGCCTAGCTTGTACAAGGCCCTGGGTGGATGCCTAGCACATGTCCAAAAAAAAAAAAAAAGTAAGTGTGTGTGTGTGTGTGTGTGTGTGTGTGTGTGTGTGGCAGAACTAAGAAAACCTCTACACTTGATTTTGAAAATTGTGTAGCATTTTAAGGCTGAGACCAAAGAGGGATCTTCTTGAATGCTATACGTTCTCACTAAATGATCTCATTCACATTTATGGGTTCAATTACTTCTATATACTCACAACTCTCAAATGTTAATCTACAGTCCGAACCTCTTCATTGAGCTCTCGACCTATATTCTCAAACCACTTCTTCATAATGTCCATGTAGGTGTCTCACAGGCACCTTAAAAACAACATATATTCATAGTCCCTCCCCACTCCACCATTCATCCAGATAAAAAAGCAAAACGTCTCTCTCTGCCAATCAACTATAATTATTCATTGAGCACTGACTACTTAACTTCTCCTTCCAACCACCTTTCACCAACTCCACTGTTACCATTCTAAGCTGGCCATCATCATCTCTATAGTCTCAGACTTAATTTCCTTGAATGCACTAAAGACCCTCTGATAACAATTTCCAACCTTCAGTAAGTCATTCTTTCAAAGCTCAAATATGATCATGTCATAACCCTACAAAAAATTTCCAAAGCTTTCCCTTGCTTTTAGTACAAAGAGCAAAATCCTAAATACAGGCTGTAAGAACCTATGGAGGATTCTCAATTTCATCCCTATTGACCTTTGGGCTAGATATTACCTTGATGTAGGAAGCTGAACTGTACACTAGGATATTTAGCACCATTCCTGGCCTCTATCCACAAATGCCAGTAACACGTCTTCCCTACTCTAATCTCTTTTATTGAGACAGGCAAAAATTTCTCCGTACATTGCCAAACATCTCCCAGAGAGCAGTGAGTAGAACCATTGACCTAACTCTGGCTTCTCTATCCTCCTTGCTTCCAGGTTGATGCTATGGGACGGACCACAGTTAAGAGTGCAGAAGCCAAGTGCAATTTTCGGCTCTAGCCATTCTTAAGGCAAGATACTTCACTTCTCCATACCAAGAATTCATCACTGATAAAATAATAATAGTAGACTAACTCACAGGATTTTTGTGAGGATTAAATTCATTTAAAGTCCTTAGCCCATGCCTTCAATATTTACTGAGCAAATGACATCAAAAAAATTGTGTTTTTTAAAAAGGAACTATATTCTAAAATGAAAGATGGCATTAATGCTCATAATTATTACTGATTATGATAATTCTCTATATTTTAAAAAAGCTTTTATCTCTAGCAAAAGTTTACCAGAGCCTACAAATGAATAAATTACTAAAAGTAGTAAAATTACTGTGAGAAGACCATTCCATAAAGCAGTTAACACTGGAAAGTATTTTAAAGTAAGCAAAATTCTCCCCTGTGTATCTTTCTCCTGAAGTTGTTAATCTAGAATCATAAACCACAAACTTCAGATTCTCCAAGATGCCTAATCTGGCCATTAACTTTCTTAGGCAACAAAATGAAATCCAACCAAGGATGCATCAATAGATAAAAATATATAAACAAAAGGTAGTACATACACACAATGAAATGTTATTTGGCCTAAAAAGGAATAAAGTTATTTAAAAGAAGAAAAAAGGAATATGATCTGGTATATGTTACAACAAACATGAATCCTTAAGATATTATGCTAAGTGAAATAAGATACACATAGAAGACAAATATTGCATAATTTCACTCACATGAAACATCTAGAAGAGACAAATAGAGACATAAAGTAGATTAAAGGTTACCAGGAGTTGAAAAAAGTGAATACTAGGGGGTTATTGCTTAATAGTTAAGAGTTTCTGTCTGCAGTGATGAAAAAGTTTTGGAAATCAATAATGGTGATGGGGTGACAGTTGCATAATACTGTGAATGTGAATGTCGTTAATGCCACTGAATTATATACTTAAAAAAAAAAAAAAGGAAACCAGAACATTCCAGCAGCCACAAAAGTTATATAACCATAGAGCTACCATTCTTCCTTATTATCACAAGTACTTTTGTATTCCAAATGTATTTACATGTATCTTCTGGTTAATGTAAAAATCTCTGGACACTATCAACTACACTCCAGTTCTTATGGATTATAATCAGTTCCTATGTCCGACATTCATTGTTTAGATTTAAAAGAACTGTGCATATGAACATCAATTTCTTTTTCTTGGGTGGGGGGCAGGGAATCAAACTCAGAAGCACTCAATCACTGAGCCACATTCCCAGCCCTATTTTGTATTTTATTTAGAGACAAGGTCTCGCTGAGTTGCTTGGCACCTAGCCATTTGCTGAGGCTGGCTTTGAACTTGAGATCCTCCTGCCTTAGCCTCCTGAGCCACTGGGATTACAGGTGTGCACCATTGCACCTAGCGTTGGTTGTTTGTTTTTTTTTGTTTTTTTTTATTTTTTGTAAGTCATAAATCTTAAAAGAAATCTCAGAATTTTAGAGCCAAAAGGAATCTCAGATCATCAGTTCAAAAACTAAACAACATTCTGATGAATTCCATTGGAAGAAGTTTTAAACATAAAACATGTTTTCTTCATAATTTCAGCTCAAAACAAGGAAAGCAATAATATTCCAGGCTTTAGTGACACCTTCAAATGACTGTTTGCAGGGTTGGGGTGTAGCTCAGTTTGGAGCACTGGCCTAGAATACACAAAGCCCTGGGTTCCATCCCCAGCACTGCAAAAAAAAAAAAAAAAAAAAAAAAAAGGAGGGGGAAGAGGAAGAGGAGGAGAAGAAAGATTGTTTGCAAACACTTCAAGAGGCTTCAATTTCTTCTCATAGAAACATTCATCAAACTGAATATGGGAAGGCAGCAAAACTGGCTTTCATTCCACCCTTATCTTTCTCCTCTTGAGACAGAGGCTAGCTGCCTAGAGGTCCCCAATTCAATACACTAGATATATTCTTTCAGATGATTTTCACTAAAAGCCAATAAGCCTTCAGATTGGTCTTCTGATAATTCTAGTGACCTTGCTGAAAACTTCTGACACCTCCAAAAACTGTAAAAGACTGAGCTCCCCCAGCAAAACAGCAATGTTCCCATCACAGACATGCAAGGCTCTTAAATCCACCCACACTCCTACTTCCATGGAACAGACTTCAAACACTTCAACATCTTTTTTAAACGCATTCAGGTTTTGCAATATAAAAAGGGTTCTAGAGATGGACAATGGTGATGGTTGCACAACAGCGTAAACTTACTTCATACCACAGAACTACACGTACACTTAGTGGCTAAGATGGTAAATTTTATGTGTGTTTTACCACATATTTTAGCATAAAAGTTATCCAGATATGGAACACATTTATATTCTTTGTTTCCTTTCCTTCTCATCCTCTCTGGTTGTCTGCTTTCTTGCTAACTGAGAAGCATGGAAACTTGAACAGATACTAGTTAAGATGAAAAACAAAAAAAAAAAAAAAAAAAGAAGGTTATTTTGCTTTATTTATGGTCTTCCCTATCCACTTCAAAAAACAACCTGAAGTGAGGAAAGACAAATGAAATTCTTAAGATTTAACTGAAGAAAAAAAAAAAAGAATAAGCTGTCATTTTTATTGTTGTAGAGGTTTTGTTCATTTTTATTTATTTCTAACATAAGTCAATATTTTTTGGTGAAAGGGATGATCCCACTGGAGAAAATAAGGATCAGGGACTATCCATGAATGCCAACCACCCAGTGTATGAATGGAAGCATATGAATGGCTATGAAAGTGTTAAAGAAAAGAGAAAGAATTGATTAAAGGAGTTATTTTAGAATTATAGGAATGAAGAGGAAACAATTTTCTATACCTAATTCAAGGCAAAGGGGTATTTAAAGTGTCTCAAGACATAAAGCATGGTTACAGTGGGGGGGTTTTGGTACTGGAGACTGAACTCAGCAGTGCTTAAAAACTGAGCTACATTCCCTCCCCTTTTTATGTTTTATCTTGAAACAGGGTCTGGCTAAGTTGCTGATGTCCTCACAAGTTTCTGAGGCTGGCTTTAAACTCACAAGTTCTTGCTTCAGCCTACTGAGCCACTGGGATTATAGGCACACACCACCACACCCAGCTTTCACTATTTCTTTTTAAAAAAAATAAAGCAAAAAAAAATAGCCTCCACAAGCCTAACAATAAAGGTTCACAGGCATTATCTCCTTTAATCATCACAATAGCCTACGAGACAGGAAGACAGTATAATTTCCATTTTACAGATGAGAAAACTGAGGTCAAGAGAAGTGACTTCACAAAATTACTCAACCAATTATTAGCCAGAGCCAGAATTCAAAACCATGTTTACAAGTCTGCAAAGTCCACTTCTCTTGGAAGCAGTATGGTAGAGTAGAATAAACAACAGCTTTAAATGGCTGAATCGCAGACCAGATTCTAATACCTTTTAGATAGTTAGCTCTCTCCTTCAGATGATTCCTCAACTGTAAATAACACTAATAATAATACCTATCTTACCTAGATCAAGACTTTTGTGAGAATCAAGATGCATAAATGCTTTCAAAGTCATGAAAAAACAAGCTATGGGGGAGCTGGCAAAGATTAATTAAATAGTGTAGTATAGGAAGTGGTTAAATGCACAGACTGGAGCCAAAATTCATGTACCTAAACCTAAGTTCTTCTATTTCCCAGTTATGTAACCTTGGGAAAGTTTTTAACTTTTCTGTGCAATGGTTTCCTCATCTGTAAAACGGAGATAAAAATAAAACCAATCTCAGAATTTTTCGAGGATTAAATAAAATAATGTATGAATGATGCTTAGGTTAATATGTCATAAAGTAAGGACTCAACAATATTGGATATTAGACTCCAACTCAATTTTTTAAAGAAAGGATCACATCAAAAAGGCGAAGGAGGGAGGCTGAGGTGTAATTCAGTGGTAAAGCACTTGCCTTGCATGCATGAAGCCATGAGTTTGATTCTTGGCACCAGTCAAAAAAAAGAGGGAGAGAGGTTCAAATACTTAGTGAAAATACAAAAGAAGCCTGGCATTTTCTTCTCATTTAGTCCTCCAAATTTGGAAGTAAATATTTTGAGAAGCTTCAATTTTTAGGTAAAACAATATGGCTTCCAAAATGTTTCATTTGTGCAGATACTTAAGATTATTGAAACATAATATCTACTTTTTCACTTTTAAATGTCTTTTGTATTTTTATCTAAAAACATGTCATCAGACTAGGGCATAGTTCAGTGATAAAGCTTGTGTGCATGAATAAGGTCCTGGTTTCATCCCCAGCACAACACACACACACACACAAAAAAAAAAGCGAAGAATGTCTCATCTAATTTTTTTTTGAAGTAATTTTGTTAAAGTAGTATCATGAACTTCTTTAACTAGTTTTGTTAAAATAATATCATGGGGATTGAAATGAAGAAAATCATGTTACATGAATTTATGAATATGTTAAAATTAGTCCCACTATGGGCTTATTATTGTACAACTATAATGTAATTTTTAAAAGTATACTTAAAATTTAAGGCTAAACATCAGCATTTAAATATAGAATTTTAGAGTATTAAAGGAAAAAGTAACATCACAACTTTGTTATCAGTTTTTAAATAACTTTTGTTTCATATACTCATCAAGATTTGGGTTTTGGTTTTTTTGGAGAATCCTTTATTTTTTATTTGCTATATATGACTGCAGAAAATTTGGTTTCTAATTCAAAAGCAAACTAAACAGCTTTTAAGAGGAAAAATATAGATCAATTAAAAAAAGAAAACAGCATTAATAATAAATAAGTTATTTACTAAGAACAAAAAAGTGATATAGGAATAACTCTCACAAAAAGAATATAATTTAATGCTAATCTAAGCAATTCTTGTACCAGATTGGTTTATGGTCAGTTTGTAACTGAAGACAGAGTTAAGGTCTGAATCAAAGTTGGTATCTTGCTAAGAAATCAAGGTGGAAGTTATCTTAAATATCCATTATATAAAGAATTGCTGCTAGTAATTTAACAGGAGACACTGCTTCTTATTTTCTTTTTCTGAATTATTAACAAACAAACAATGCTCCAGAAGCTCTGCTACTATAAGAATTAAACAAAAAATTTTACCACAGGGCTGAGAATGTAGCTCAGTGGTAGAGCGCTTGCCTGGCATATGTGATGCCTTGCCTGAATTTAATATCCAGTACTTGGAAAAAAAAATTCCACTGCAGTATTTCAAAAAAAATATCTTAAAGGGGTTGGGGTTGTTTCTCAGTGGTAGAGTGCTCACCTAGCATGTATGAGCACCACATAAAAATAAAATAAAAACATTGTGTCCATCCACCTAAAATTAAAAAATAAATATATTTTTTTAAATAAGTAACTTAAAAACTCTGAATAGGCACCAAATAAGAATTATTTCTGTCAAAATTCACATAGCACATCTTGGAACTACAGTCAAATGAGCATTTCAATAGTTACATCTCCAACATTCTAATTAATTACCTTAAGTTTAAATCTTGAAGATTAATTATAAATTTAAATACATTAGGACAATACCTTGAACTCAAAATATAATGAAAAATTAACGAAGGTGAGGTGAATAGCTATCTAAGTATATTTTATTCTAATACAGTATTTTAGAGGCTAACAATATCTTATTCATAGTAAACATTCTGAAACTAGCTCAATGAATGAGTATCTGTCACTCCCACATTTTTACAATACTCTCATCTGTGTAACTTGGTGTTGAGAAGGAGTTTACCAGACACACCTCTCTGGCAATGTTACTCAAAGCTTCATCTTCTGCAGAAAATCGATCTTTCACAGGTGTTCGTTTCCTTCCAGAACCAGGAGTCCCCATCTTGTGTTCTTAATAGCCTTCCAAATCTGTAAGTGATTTCACTGTGTTCAGCCCTGAAATAAAATAAATGCAGAGAGTTACGATGTTTCCCTTTATGCAGTTTTAATGCCCATTTATACATTCAACTTTAACAGAAGATTTATATTTGTCTTTGGAAAAATTAGCCAATAACTTCTTTTGCACATGATCAATTATTCCAGTAAATTTTAGAATATCTAAATTTAAATTAATTACTAAACCTCCTAACTTCACTATGATATTCACAACAACTATGAGAGTATATTAACCTCAGAAAACGGAAGTCAGCAGCAATTCTGCCTAACAGTTTAAAATACAACTATTTCTAAAATCTCTTTCCATTCCTGAGTGAAAGACATTTCAGAAAAGTCACTCAGCCTAAAGTTTCAGAAGAACATGTTCAAGAGGTTTTAATACCTTAAAATTACATAAAAATAACTTCTTATCTTTATGTAATCTAAGAAATTCTTGTACCAGATTGGTTTACAGTCATTTGTAACTGAAGACAGAGTTAAGGTCTGAATCGAAGTTGATACCTTGCTAAGAAAGTAGCAAGGTGTAATTTAAGAAACAATGCCAATTAAAGCACGACCACATAAAAAAACAAATGAATGCTTGTTATTCAGTAATTAATAATAACCAACACTGTCCATGCAAAAAATATGTATCTGTTATTTTCAGTTACTATAGGGACTGAAGATAGAGCAGTGAACAAAACTGATGTAAACAAATGACTAAGTATACATATGTGGGCCAGGAACAATAGTCCAACCTGTAATCTCAGTGACTCAGGAAGCTGAGGCAGGAGAATCAAAAGTTTGAGGCCAGGCAATTTATGGAGCCCCTGTCTCAAAATAAAAACTAAAAAGAGCTGGGGCTGTAACTCAGTGGCGCAGCACCCTGGGTTTGATCCCAGGACCACCAAAAATCATCCTCATCATCATCGTCATCATCACCACCTATAACTCTATCATAATTATCATTATTAAACAGACCCATTTTTACAGTTTTGCCATGTATATTTAAGTCTATGATCCATTTTCAGTTAACTTTGGTATTATGGTATGAGTCAGGGATCCAACTTCATATTTCTGCATGTGAACATGTACTTATCCTGGCACTATTTTTTAAAGACTTTATTCTTGCCCTATTGAATTGTCTTGCCATCTTTTTTGACAATACTGGAGACTGAACCCAAGGGCACTATACCCCTGAGCTAAATCCAGCCCTTTCTATTTTTCATTTTGAGACAGAGTCTCCATAAGTTACCTGGGCTGGCCTTGAATTTACAGTCTTTCCTGCCTCAGCCACAAGTAATTGGGATTCTAGTTATGCACCACATGCCCAGCTTGTCCTGCCACCCTTATTGAAAAATCAGCTGACCAGAGAAGTAAGGGCTTATAATTCAGCAGAATGGCACACACCTATAATCCCAGCTACTCAGGAGGCTTAGGCAGTAGAAGCACAAATTTAGGACCAGCAACTTAGAGGCACCCTGTGTCAAAATACAAAATAAAGAAAAGGGTTGGGATACAGCTCAGTGGTAGAGTACCCCTTGGTTCAAATCCCAGTACTTTAAAAAAAAGGGGGGCAGATATTTTTTATTTGTAGACATCTTTTTTTGTGTGTGTACCAGTTTTGTACTCAGGTCACTTAACCACTGAGCCATATCCACAGCCCTTTTTTGTATTTTATTTACAGACAAGGTCTAACTAAGTTGCTGAGGCTGGCTTTGAACTCAGAATCCTCCTGCCTCAGCCTCCCAAGCCACTGGTATTATGCATTCCTGTGCCTGGCTTAGACATCAATTTTTATTTTATTAATCTGTATGTGTATTTTTTATTTTATTAATCTGTATGTGTATTTTTATGCCGTATCACATCATCTTGATTACTGTGGCTTTGCAATAAGTTTTAAAATTGGAAAAAGGAGTCCTCAATTTTTTCTTGTTTAAGACTCACTGATTATTTTGGATCCCTTACATTTCCATATAAATTTTGAATCAGTTTGTCATTTTATTTGCAGGGGTAAATGGTTGAAAAAAAAAAAAAAAAGAAGGTAATCAGGATTACAAAGCAGTTATACTGAATCAATAGACCAATCTGAAGACAACTGCCATCTTAATAATATTAAGACTCCAATTCATAAAAATAGGATTCTTTCCAATTGTTTAGGTCTTCTTTAATTTCATTCCACCATATTCCATGTTTTCAATGTGCAGGTATCTCATACATGGAAACTGGAGCAGAAAAAGGGAAAGAAGGCTGTAGGTGGGGGGGGGAATAGGGATTGTATCATGAATATGTAAAAGTGGTGGAGTAGGAGAATGAGGAGGAGGGAGGGAGGAAGGAAGGGAAAGGGGAAGAAATATGAAATGAATTTTTTAAAAATCATGTTATATAATATATAAATGTGCCAAAAGGAATTTCACCTTTATGTATATGTAGGAAGTACCAATGAAAGATAAATAAAGGAGCCGGGTGTGGTGATGCACATCTGTAATCCCAACAGCTCAGGAGG
Organism: Ictidomys tridecemlineatus; assembly: GCF_052094955.1. NCBI lineage: Eukaryota > Metazoa > Chordata > Mammalia > Rodentia > Sciuridae > Ictidomys > Ictidomys tridecemlineatus. The sequence continues at coordinate 25,040,127 of NC_135478.1, read as the reverse complement.
CTGAGGCAGGAGGATTTCGAGTTCAAAGCCAGTCTCAGCAACTTATCGAAGCCCTAAGTAACTCAATGAGATCCTATTTCTAAAATATAAATAAGGGGTGGGGATGTGACTCAGTGATTAAGTGCCCCTGGGTTCAATCCCAGTATCATAAATAAATAAATAAATAAATAGAAGATCAGTAGATAGAAGAGGAAGAAAAAGAGGGAAGAGGGTAAAGGGGACAGTGACTGAAATCAAATTCTTTGCAAGTATGATTTTGTCAAAATGAATCCAACTATAATTATAATACTCTAATAAAAATTTAAAAATTTAAAAAATAAAAATAACCATAAACATTTTTAAAACTTTTTTTTAAATAAAGGTTGGGGATGTAGCTCTGTGGCAGCATGCTTGTCTAGCAAGTATAAAGCTCCGAGTTCAATCCCCAGTAATGCAAAAAATGTTTTTGTTTTTGTTTTTTGTTTTGGGGCAAGGTAAAGCTTTACTTGTGCCAGAAGGGCGTGCTAGGGAGCAAAAAATGTTTAAAAGTAAAAAAAAGTCACTGGGAATGGTGGTACATGCCCATGATTCCAGCAACCCAGGAGGCTGAGGCAAGAAGATCAAAAATTCAAGGACAGCCTCAGCAACTAAATGATTCCAACAGCAACTCAAAGAGACCCTGTCTCAAAATACAACATAAAAACGGCTGATGTAGCTCAGTGGTAGAGCACCCCTGGGTGCAATCTCTAGTACCAAAAAACAAAACAAACTTGTAGATCACAAAAAATGAAATTGGCAAGACCAGGAGGGCAATGACTAGACAGATAAATAGACAGATAGATAGATAAAAAGATAAATATAGATATCATTATTCATGACAAGAAAAAAAACATCTAAAACTTAAATTTTTTCTATCTTTAGTCCTATAATGCTTGAATCACTTAGACCAAATACTTAATTAAAAAAAAATAGCTACGACACATATGCTTGCTATTGTTTGTTATCAGACATAGATGATTTAAACCATTTATAGGAAAATAAGTGTGCCTCTGCAGAAAGTATACTCTTTAACTTTAAAATAGTCAAGATTGCTCCAAGCTGTTAAAATGTTTCTACTTGAAAAGTGGGTCTGTAGAAAGAATAACAAAGTGTTCAGAGCAATTTAAAAAATTAAATGTATTTCCTAAAGCAGTAAAAATATATAAAAACTAGTTAAAATTCTGATGTGCATAATAAAGGTATATATAGGTTTCAAAGTGAAAACAACAGAAAAAGCTGAGCTATGATTCTTTAATTGGGGTAGGGTGGGAAGTGGATAATATTCTACCTCTGAAAAAATAAAAACACTTTGATATGCACCCTAAGTCTTTTCCCAACTGCTTAACCTCTTCTTCTAGGAGGGAAAAGCTGAGACAGGGAAAGAATAATAGGAATAAACCAAACAACAGCATTATGGAAGAAAAGGAAAACACTACTATTTTATTTTTTTCTCCTCACACTGAATCCTAAATATACCACCATCATAAAATGCTACAATACCAATTTTTGAGGACAAGGAAAAACTATATTTCCTGGAGCCACAACCTAATCTTAAACAAAAGAAAGGGAAACCATCTGCAGGCTTGTGTCTATAAATTAAGTCTGCATGCTGAATTCTTCAAACAACTTTGACTGTAATATAGCAGTTAAATACACTAATGTGAACCTTGGTCAAAGGGTGGAACACTAAGTTCCTTAACAGCTTTCTAGTTTAAGAAGTGACATAGCTGAAGAACTATAAACTCAAGTGTTTCATTCACTAAATATAGAAAACATCAAGGTTTTCATGAGGCACCACATGACCCAGGGACACAACTATGCTAGGAGACAGCATCTGGTAACAACTAAGAGTTTAAAGCAAAAACTTCATGGTACTCTATACTTTTGTGGAAAAAAACAGAATGAGAATTTGAGAAGAAGCTAATTTATCTGAACTCAAAATAATCCTGTAAAACAATCTATCATTCCAAAAGTCCAAGAGTTCACATTTGTGATCCCAGTGACAAGTGTGAAGGTGTCTGAATTGAAATGCTATTTCAAATTATGGTATGGCCTCCCTGAGTCAGTAAGAGTAATGATTTTTCCCTTGTTGTAAAACATTCCACTGATCCCTGGCAAACACACTCAAATAACTAGAATATAACATCAGTGCTGTGACAATTCTTTGCTCTCCTTGTACCTCTCTTTATAAAAACTTGCTCAGTTTTCCCTAATCATCCTCTTTCCAAAACAATAAATAAATAAAATAGCCAAAAACCTAGATCCTGGGATACACCCTAAGCAGATTTCCAGCCCCAAAAGAGCCTTAATCTTATGAAGACAAATGTTCTTTATAATCCCCTCTTCTGTGGTTGCCACTTTTCCTAAACCACAAGCCTTCCTGACTTGCAGCAGGGCCAGGCCAGATTACAGTTATGTGGTAAGTTCTGTCAGATGAGCTTTGACAAGGCCTCAAAATAGATCCCGGGCATCAGCCAGGGAAACTGCCACTCACAAGTTCCAACTTCATCATACTTGAACTTCTCAGCACTTAACTTTTTTTCTCTAGTCTCTCTCATTTAAGAGGACAAAGGATCTCGAATCTCCTCCTGGCCATTAGTGAACTTTTATGTTAATCAAAATTTAAAAACTGGACCTCCCTTATTCTGCTTACAAACGGTTTGCAGAATAAAAACTGAATCTGAAGGTCTGGGGATGCAGCTCAGTAGTAGAACACTTGCCTAGCATGTGTGAAGCCCCAGGTTCAACTCCCAGCACCATCACAACAAAAGAATCTGTACCTTCTTCCTGCTGTGAAAAATCAATCCATCAAAAACACTATGAATTACAAAGAGATTTTTCAGATCCCAAGCTCCAAAGAGGTTGGTTTTTTTGTTTGTTTTGGTTTGGTTTGGTTTTTTTGATACTGGGGATTGAATTCAGGGGCACTCAACCACCCTATAGGCACCCATCCCTATTTTGTATTTTATTTAGAGACAGGGTCTCACTGAGTGGTTGAGCGCCTCACTTAGCTGAGATTGGCTTTGAACTCGTGATCCTCCTGCCTCAGCCTCCCAAGCTGCTGGGATTACAGGCAATGTGCCACCGAGCCCAGCTTCCACAGAATCTATTTGTATTTTTATTACAAACAGATTAGGATGCAGAATGTAAAGGAAGAAGACAGACTATTTATTTCTCTATTAATATTAATTATTATTTATTATTAACTATTATAATTATTAATAATTATAATTATTAACTATTGATATTAATAGTTAATAATTATAATTATTAACTATTACTATTAGCAGACTTCAACAGTACAAAAATTAAATAGACTATATACCTTTTTTTTCAGTACTGGTGTTTGAACCCAGGGGCGGTCTACTACTGAACTACATTCCCAGTCCATTTTAAATTTTGTTTTGAGACAGGGTCTTCCTAAATTATTGAGACTGGCCTTGAACTTGCAAGCCTCCTGCCTCAGCTACCAGAGTGGCTCAGATTATAGTCTTGGGCTATCAAGCCCAGCATTAAGTCCAGCATATATACAATGTTATTAATTGACATAAAACATAAAATTCCGAAACAACTGAAGAAGATGTAGCCACTTAACTATTACCAAATATAAATGGTTTGTATGTGAAAACACCAGTCTTCAAACTACCTTGTTTCTAATTGAAACAAATGAAATTAAGCATCTGCTACTCTAATCCGTCTTAAATCACCTTATAAAATACATTTGCAATGTTTTTTTTTAATGAAAAAATGGGTAGAGAATACAAAGTAATTAAGAAGTCTTTTCTTCTACAAGCCTATATAGTCTAATATAGGATTTAAATAAATTTTTAAATTTTTACAACTTAAGTCCCAAACTCCCAGTCATACATTCAAACATACACTATATATACATACTTATAAACCAGAGCCAAGACTTGTTTTACAAGTTTTTCATTATAGTAGTGCTTGTAGTAGTCTAAAAACAATCTAAATGTCTGTTAGTAGGGAATGGTAAATTATGGAAAATGAATAAATTAGGATTCATCTACACTAAGCAGGACATCCAATCTTCAGAAAAAATGAGGTGAATATATACATTCACCATATAAATATATATGTATGGGGGGGGTGTTCCAAGATACATCAAGGGTTAGAATGAAAGGTACAGGATATTTTTACTAAACGTATGCTTGTGTATATATAATAAAAAATTTTGAGAAGACACACAGTAACCATTAGCAGTGCTTGCTTGGATTAGGAGGTAGGGGTAAAGAAAACCTAGGAGTTTCGGGCAGAAAGGAAACTTACATTTTCTTTTTAAATATTTTATCCATTTTTAAAAATCCCACAAATTCTACTAAACCCATGAAATCAGCATTATCCTATATATGCCATTTTTTCCCTCTTCCTAACCATCTCTACTTTTACCTATTGCTTTGTGTACCACTAGAGTAAAACAAATGTATACATATGTAGCAAGTATCAGAGACTATCCAAGATCTAGAATTCTCTTAGTTTCCCTAACACCACCAAAATCAAAAATAATAGAACAAATGAAAGAATATAGCATACAATAAATCCAGTATCGAATTTCTTTTAAACCTAGCCTAATTTATTTCAAGTTTTTAAAAGTGGAAGTGCAAAGTGCAACACTAAAAAAAAAAAAAAAAAAAAAAAAAAAAATCACTTCCAAAGATATCCTATCTATTATCCTAGAAGGGAAAATGGAGAAAAGAATAAAGTAGATTACTCACAAGGTAAATTTTGCTCAATTCCTTCCTTTCAAAGTTTTAAAAGCTCAGTTTTGAAAGATGGTCATAGAACCTAATCTTTATTTGCAAATTGGAAAAGTATATTACATTTTTTTTTAGTTATGGAATCATCCCTCTATTCAGATTCTCCAGAGAGGAAGTGACTACCTAAAAGGAAAAGGCTATGAAATAGTTTCTATTTTGTAGGTGCAATAGATAGTGCTCCTATGTTAAGGACAAGAATTTTACTTCCTTCTCAATGATCCTCATCAACATTCCCAGCACATTGCAAGAAGAATTTTTTTCCCTCTACACCATGAACTATGTTCTTTACACTAGAACCAGGATAAACAATTCATAGAGCTTTGCAAGAAAGTGCTCCCTCCCTCTTGCTAAATTCATTTCTAGTAAAAATTTGTTTTTAAGAGATACATTGCCAAATATATTTTGCATATCTCTTTTTTCCTTCATTATTGAGATGCTTAAATTTTGACCTAAGAAGATTTCACTTGCATATTTGCCCACTAAGGCTGTCAGTTATGGTGGTTCCCACAAGGGATTTTCCGAAAGGGAATCTCTATTTGCAAGGAACTGAAACTCTTTAAGTTACTTTCAGCTGGACAAAAATCAAAAGCAATATTAGAGAATACTGAAAATAAGAATACATAAAGGGGGGCTGGGGATGTGGCTCAAGCCGTAGCGCGCTCGCCTGGCATGCGAGCGGCCTGGGTTCGATCCTCAGCACCACATACAAAACAAAGATGTTGTGTCTGCCGAAAACTAAAAATAAATAAATAAATATTAAAATCCCCCCCCCAAAAATACATAAAGGTAAAAAAGAATGCCAAATTTTAGTCAAAGAATTAAAGAAATTTTGTAAGTAAGACCAATTGGATAAGTTTGGTATTACTTTAAAAAAATAACTAATTGAAGGTCTTCATGAGTGAAAAATAAAGGTAAAACAAGCTGAATCCCCCTCTCCCAAAAAAAGAAAAAGAAAAACATGGTTAAAAGTATCAAGACCTCTGTAATTCAAAGTTATTTTGCTTAACAACATTTTGAAAGCCAAAAATGATCAAATTACATTTCAGCAATAAAAAGTTATTTCTAGTTTAATATCAACCCATTCCAAAAATAAATCACAAATTCAATACACACTTTCTTCTATAACAAAACTTAATTAACAGTATAGTCTCATTCTGTTAAGGATAGAATGGCAAAATGGGTAAGGCATTCCACTCAAAAGACTATTTTGTATAATGCAAATTTTTCTTTCAGTGAACTTTTTCATACCTTAGTGATGGTAGTTCTCCTTGCCAGGGTCATTTATTTTGCTTCTACACCCCTTCATTTATCTTGCCACATCTAGTCCAAAGAGGAAAAAAAAAAATGGGGCAAAATCACAACAATCCACTTAGTAATTAAAGCATTTTGCAAACTTTCAATTGTCATTTTCTTAGCATACTTTATGATAAAAACCATTCAGCAACAAACCTAACACTTCCTATAAAATAAGTAAAGGCATCTAATTAAACAAGCAGAAACAAACTTAGTTTTCCTCTATTTCACTGTTAAGATCCATATCAGTGATTCACAAGGTGAGTGATCTAACTTCCTATATGAATCACACTTTCCAAAATTCTTATTCTACACAAGTATAGTAGGTCATCATCTCTGTATTTGTTAAACAGAGCATGACATTGGTGAAACGGGGTTTTACTTCAAGAATTTCAAACCGTGGCATACTTGAAGTTCCTGCCCACTAACTTTACCTGCAACATTTTGCACTCTCCAACAACTGCACCTTTTCATATGGATTATCACCGAATAAAGTACTATTTTGAAAAAATATTTCTTTAAACACCGATTAAGAACTTACTCATCCCTACCCTCCTCTCCATCTCTCAGTTCCACTACTGCATCCACATTGTCTTCTCAATGTGATAACATAAAAATTAACAGCAATTCTGTCATCCTTTTAGTCAATTAAATTACAGTTTTTCTGTTTGTGGCAGAAATGCTGAGTCATTAAAAGAAAATAAGCTATAAACAATTAAAATTTAGGCTACAGCTTCCCCCCAGCCGTGTCTCAGAAAGCTGATATTTGTAACTCCCACGGTATAAAAAAAAATACTGCAAACATTTAAATCTTTTTCTCCCCAAGAAAAGGAAGGGGGCTTCTTCTGGCTGGATATCTACAGAAAAAGGAAGCCAGGACTGACTGCAACTGTATAACTCAACAATCTGGGTGTGAATAATGCCCCATATTAGTCAAGCATTAACTCTGACCCACCTAGCTAGCTCCTGTTAGCCCGCGCTTCAGTTCAGGTCAAAGGAGCAAAGAGAAAAAAAAATTCCATAAAAATGCTACACCGTCCATCGGCCTGACGCCGTTCCCGGGAGTGCTTCTCCCGGGACCAAAACCCTGAGTGTGACGTTGGGAACAGAAGGAGCCGCGGACACCCGTGTCAGAGGAGCAGCCGTCCAATTTAATTTCTACCACAACTGGAATAACACCTTCCCTCCCCGCGGAGGGAGGGTGCGCGACAGAAGATGCCCGAGATCTCGGCAGTCAAGCGGCGACCGGGCCCAGGAGCTGGGCAGTCCCGGGGTAGCCCGGCCCCCAACAGGGGTCGGCGGCGGCGCGGATCCTCTGGGCTGCGGAGGCCGGGAAGAGGGGCCTCCCAGCTCCCTGCTCACACTGAGCGGGCGGGAGGAGCGGCCCTTACCTGCCTCTTGGGCGGGCTGTGGCTAAGGAGCCGCCTGGGAAGGGCCGGAGCGCGGCTGGCCGGCCCGGCACCCGCCCGGCACAGCGACGAAGGGCGAGAGGCGCTGCGGCCAGAGTCGGTCCCGGGTTCCCAGCCAGGAGGGCCGAGCTGAAAGCGGTGGCTCCCAGCACCGGCGGCCGACCTATCAAGCTGGTGCGCCCTCAGCGCGGCGGCTGAGACAGCGGGAACCGGCCCCGGGATGAGCCGCAGCCCCGGCGGCAGGCGGAGGCGGCCAAGGAGGGGCGGGGCCACGGGGTCACCGACCCGCTCACCCGGAAGTAGTTGTGGCCAGGACGGCCCGCGAGCGCCGCGCGCTGCGGCCGGACTAAGTCTCGGCGAGCCAAGTACCCGAGGCTGGCGGTAGAGATGTCCCAGGCAGCAGTGTGCCTACTTCCCCACTCCGCCACCGCGAGCCGCTGGGGTGGCGCGGGAGGGAAGAAGGAAGGGCGGGGAGCGCGGCCTCCGGTAAGGCGGGGCCTGAGCCACCGGTGGGGCGGAGGCCCAGGGCTCTTCGAGGCAGGCGTATCCCTGACCCCGGACAGGGACTGACTGATATGCGAATTGATACGTGTGCTGGCTCACGGTTGCACCTGCCGGGGTCGCCTCTAAACCGCCCGACTTTGTGGGCTTGGGTAAGTGGGCGGGAGTGGCGCTCTGGCTGTAGGAAGCCAGAGAGTGAGGATGGGCGTGGTTGAAACGCTGCAAGCCATATTTACAAAATTGAATTGCATTATTTTAAAATGATTTCTAGAGAAGAATGCTTGGCGGAGTGAGGTGAAAGGAAGAGTTTAGAGCCTGTTAAAAATCGGATAACCGGACGCGATGGTGCGCACCTGTGGTCCCGGAGCCTGTGAATTTCAGGCCGGCTTGGGAATCAACAAGACCCAGTATTCAGGTGGAAAAAATAAAATAAAATCTGACAGACGCGGACCTGTCAGTCATTCATTCCAGAAATATCTGTATCTGTCGAGGTCGAAAAGACCAGGTCGAAAGCACTGGGAAAGACCAGGTTCTGCTCTTGGGAATCTTGCTTTCTAGTGAGATAGATACACTGATGCAGATAAACCAGGTAATGACAGCTTGTAAATACGACTCTGCAAGAAACTGTGATGAGAAAGATTTTATGGGCAAGGCCTCTGGCTGGAGAAGATGGCTAGAGAAGATCCTCTGAGAGGAAGTGATAGTTTAGCAGCCTCCTGATGAAAAAGGCAGGAAATGCACATACGCATAACATATATAGGGACTGCAGGTTCCAGAACTCTCCGAATAAGCTCAAAGATTCCATGTGAAGATCCTAATTGTAGCCCGTGCGGTGGCGCACTCCTGTAATCCCAGCAGCTGGGAGACTGAGGCAATAGGATCACAAGTTCAAAGCCAACTTCAGCAATTTAGTGAGGCCCTAAGCGATTCAGTGAGACCCGTTTCTATATATTAAAAAGGGCTGGGGATGTTCAGTGGTTAAGTGCCCCTGAGTTCAATCCCAGTACCCGCCCTCCAAAACAAAACCCTCTGCAATTAGAAAGCTTGCCGCGCCCTTAGAGTTCTTGGGTGCTGCCCCTATGACACTAATATTGGAGGTTCAAGAGACAGAAAAATATATCCATCAGCCTTGGGAGACAAATTCTATAACCTTTGGCTGATTCTGTTCCATGTCATTCTTTTTATTGGACTCCAGTAAACATGAAAACTGATTTTTACCTGCTCTCTGTAACAGGCTGTACTGTTATCTGAATAAAAGGATTAATGACATGTCATCTTTTGTTAAATCAGTTGAAGACAAAATAAAAACCCTACTTGCAAGGAAGAGAATCTAATCAAATATTAATGTGGTTCCAAAATAATACCCATAAATCCAAATATGAACTGCATGATTAATGGAAAGATTGAATAATATTAGAGTTATATTCTCTTACCCTTTTCATTTTACTGCTTAGCCAATTATTTTGACTCATGACAAACTAAATATTTTGCAGTGTCATTTTGGAAAAACTGAGGGAGCTAAACTTATTGAGTATACACTTCTTACACAGAATTGTGTAAGTTGCTTAAATATCTTCTCCAGTACTATGACTAACCTTGAGATATAAGTATTATTATATCCATTTTAGTAACAAAGACATTGAGGTTCAGAGACATTGTGATTTCCCTAAGGTAACAAAACTAATATCTGGAAAAGCCAGAATTTGAGCTCAGGTTTTTCTTGCCCTAATTTCCCCCTTTCTTCATACTGCTTTGCTGCTTTAATTGTTTGTTTGTTTGTTTGTTTCAAAAAAGGATCTTGCTCTGTTGTTTAGATTAGCCCCAAATTCCTGGGATCTATCATTTCTGTCTTCTGAGTACCTGGGACTACAGGCCACCAGACCTGGCTTATTTTAATAGTTAAAAGGGAAAGATAAGTGTCCAGCCAAGCAGAATTCTATATTGGTTTTGGGATTTTTACTATGAAAATGTACTTTAAGGTAGAGTGTTCTGGAGGATCTTCTCTGTGTTTTTACTTCTCCCTCACAATTTACTGTTTGGCAACAAGAAAATGAAAACTGTTCCACTTGTTGTAAGAGTTAATTGTGTCATATATGATTTGAGTGCTGCCAAGAATGCTGTAAAGTGTGACACTAACATTTTGTCATTGCAAGGGGATTCTGACTAAATGTATAACTCTGAATTATATCATGGGCAGTCTCTCCCTGCATGTTAACTATTTCACCAAAAAATATGTGCTCTCAGATCTTTATGGAATAGTCTGAGATGTGTATACCCCCCAGGAGTGTATGGGCTGGCCGCTCTGAGGACTTATTAATAGATAAAGGAAATTTTTGAAAGTGTCTATGTAGTTCTGGGAATGAGGTGGTAGAATCTGTATATTTTTCTTCCTTTATAACCAATCTTTTATATTTTTCTTTGATGGCAATAAATGTTTCCTTTCTTAAGAGCAAATAATCATTGTTGTGGTTTTCACAAAATTGTCTTTCACAAACAAAACTTTTGTCTCTCTAGACATCTTTGGAAACTTTGGTTTAAACATTAAAAATAGGCTGCCAGAGGCTGGGGTTGTGGCTCAGTGGTACAGAGCTTGCCACACATGTGTGAGACACTGGTTTTGATTCTCTGCCCTGCGTATAAATAAATGAATAAAATAAAGGTTCATTAACAACGAAAAAAAATTTTTAAATAGGTTGCTACTTTTGCAAGTATAATTTTATGTGTCTGTGTATACATGTATGTTAATGTGTTGGAAGCACTTATTAATTTTGGATAGCTCCTTAAAAGGCTATCTGAACTTGGCGATATAACTGCCTTGCACTATGTGTAAGTTCTCTTTCTAAAATTTCCTGTCTGTATTTACTATTTTCTCTTGCTGTCATCTCTCTCTCTCTTTTTTTTTTTTCTTCTATGTACCATTCACCCAATTGTCCCTGTTGGTACCATCTTACATAACTATAATGATCTGGGCATTTGGTGGCTGTTGTATTTGTTTTGTCTTCTTGCTGTATTGGAGACTGAACCCAGGAGTCCTCTATCACTGAGTTACATTCCCACCCTTTTTTTTATTTTGAGACAGTCTCTCTAAGTTGCTGAGAATGGTGTTGAATTTTTGTTTCTCCTACCTCAGCCTTCCAAATTAAAACTTAGGAAACTGACATCTTATTATCTTCTTCAGGTGTTTAGTTTCTTTTTATGTTTCATAACATCAAAAGATTGCCATTTTGGAAACAACTCTTTTATTATTTGATTTGGTTCTTCTCCTATTTCTTAATTAGCAAATATTAATAGTTAATAAGTTTGCTAAGGTGCTCAACTCAAATTACAAGTTTATTTGAAAATTCTGTGGGACAACACAATTGAAAGTGATTGATTTGTAAGGCTTACTGTTTCATATCACCCTGACCTAAATCCATTTATACAACTGTGTATGTATGTATTTTAGTACAATCTCTGACCACTGAAATATTTTCAAAGAGATTCTTATTAAAATTTTTTAAAGGAAAAAGAAAACTCCTCACTTGACTTGGAGAAAAATATTTCTAAACACCTAACTATTCAAATGAGAATAATCTGTTGGGTTAGGATTCAGAATCTCACTTGCAGCTAATTCTGGCTCTGCATGGATTATCCTAGCCAGGGCAGCTCACTCTTCACTCAGAGCAGGGGGGAAAAAAAAGGTGTAAATTACTTTCTTTGGTCTTGGCAGTAGGTTGATGAGAGGGGAGAATTTATATTTTAGATATCAATTATGTATGCATGCTTCATCAGAGATAATCAAGTGAGGGCTCCTCTGCATTATATACTTATAAATGAGTAATAAAACATCCTTTATATTATGGCTCATTTATAGCAAACTATTATTCATTTGCTGTATACTGGCACCTCGTTAGGCACTAGAAACATGGGGACAAATAGGATTTCTGCCTTAAGGAGGTAGAATTCCCAAGTTTTGTTTTGTTTTCCTAAACAGAAATTTCTTTCTGACAGAAATCAGAGATCAAGGTGTTGTAGGGTTGGTTTCTCCTGAGGCCTCTCTCCTTGGCTTGCAGTGTAGCCACCTTCTGTGTCCTCTGTCTTCCCTTCATGCCCTGAATCCTTGGTATCTGTGTTTTCAATATATATATATATATTTTTTTTTTAAATAAGCTCTTATTGTGTACCAGACACTTCCTAAATGTTAAGGATACAATGGGAAGGAAAAAGAGTGGGATTCTTTCTCTCAAGAGACTTTCTGATAAGGGAATCAATCTCACAGAAGTAACTTCATAATACACCAGGTATTACTAAGGATGATATGTACTGCCAAAAGGACACAAAAGATGTGGGACTTAACTCAATATGGGGTGTCAGAAATAGTCCTTAGAATAGATGCTTCCCATCAGGATTTAAAAGTGCCTGAGAGTAAATTAGAGGGAGATGTGGGATTATACTGAAAAGAGCATATAGATATCATGATGGAACCAGCAGAATCCCAGGGATCAAAAGAAATAAACAGGGCTGGGATTGTGGCTCAGCAGTGGAGTGCTCACTTAGCATGTACGAGACCCTGGGTTTGATCCTCAGCTCCACATAAAAATAAAAGATATTGTGTCCAACTACAACTAAAAAAAATAAATATTTTTTAAAAAAGAAAGAGACAACGTCATATTTCATGCCTTACAGGCTAAGTTATCCTGTTGAGCATGGTGGGACACACCTTTAATCCCAGCAACTCAGGAGGCTGAGGCAGGAGATTTGCAAGTTTAGGGTAGCAAGCCTGGAGGTGGGGGAAGCAGCTAAGTAAAGGCCTACCAGGCAGGATGTTAGAGGCTGTGGTAAAGATTCTTATCTTCTGAACTCAATGCAAACCAGTTGAAGAATTTTTAGTGAGAGTGGCATGATCTGATCATGTGTATTTTCAAAAGATTACTCTGGCTTCAGAACAATAAAAAAGAATTCAGTCTTTAAATAATGTGTCCTGAAGACCTACTTTGGGCCAGAAACTATTCTGCATACTAAGGACACATGGCAGTGGACAACAAATTTCCTATCTTTGAGCACCTTATGTACAGATAATACACAAAAAGTACATAAGATGATAGTGTTATAAAGAATATTAGAAAAGGGCGAGAATGAAATAATGGGATGGGCTTTCTATTTTATTAGCTTGAGCCATATGAAATTTTTGTGGTTTTTTGTATTGTTTTGTTTTGTTTTTGAAAAGGAATCCCACTACATTGCCAAACTGTTCTCAAACTCCTGGGCTTAAGTGATACTACCATCTCAGCTTCTCAAATGGTATTATAGGTACATGCCATCCTTCCCAGCTTAATTTTTAAGTTATTTTTAACTCAAAATAACATTAGAGTTATATTATCCAACCCAGTGTGTGGCATGAGGATCATATGATTCAACATAATACTTGAAGAGTCAGAGAAGACCTCTAACGAGGTGATGTAAAGAGAGGCAAGCCATGTGAATTATTGGAGGACAGAGCATCCCAAGCAAAGGAACAGTAAATGCAAAGGTCCTAAAGCAAAAATGTGCATGCCATATTTGAGGAGCAACAAGGAGGCCAGTGTGGCTGAAAAGTGATGGACAAGAAAGAAGAATGATGATTAGGACCCAATCGTGCCATCACAGGAACTTGGCTTTCCTCTTTGAATAATGTAAGCCATTTTGAGCAGGAGTAGAATCTTAAGTGATGTTTAGAGGTTATCACTGTACAATTCTTTCAACTTTACTGCACTCTTGAAATTTTTCCCAATAAAATGATGTGAGTATTTTAAACTCTGTGCTGTAAGTAGACTTTTGGGGGAGGAAGAATGAGAGTAGGAAGACCAATCAGGCTATTGCAATGATTCAGGTAGCAATAGAGAAGTGGTTAGACTTTGAATAAATTTTGAGTAGAGAACCAACAAAATTTGGTTATAGAATGGATTTGAGATGTGAGAAAAAGAATATATATCATAGGTTTTAGATTTAAGCAACTGGAAGAATTACTTACCATCAACTGAGGTTTGGATAATAGGGCAGCTCTAGAAGATTTGGAAGAAGACTTGAACAAGGTGAGTTTGAGATGCCTATTAGACATCTAAACAGAGATACAAGTCAGTAATTCAGAGAAACCAGGTAGGAAATACAAATGTCTGAATCAACACCTAAAGATTAGGAGTGCAAGCATCAGTGGCTTAACAGTAAACCCCTGAAAGTGTTTGGTCTAAAGTCTTTTATTCATGTTTTTGTTATAAGTTGGTTTTGTTTGCAAATATCAATTACTTTATATTGCCATTCAGAATTTTTTGTATTCATTATTGTCTGCAGTTCACTTGTGTTCTAAAGGGCTTCTGTTTTTTGAGATTTTTTTCAGTGTTAGTCTTCCCTTCCCAAGCAGATTCGATGTTTTTAAGGAAAAAAAAAATTATTTTATTTCATATACTCCATAATACCATGTCCATAGAAGACATTTATATTGTTCATAGAATAAAATAAACTATTTGAATATAGAGGTTTACATTTGTTTTCATAAAGTATCAATTTTCTTATAAATATTTAGACACTGCTAACTGTCTTATGAAAATAAGGATAGAATTAGAACTTTCATTCTATTGCAGCTCATGCTCATCTCAAGTCAGACAAATAAAAGCTAGCCTTTTGCAACTAATAAATGGCCAGCTCTCCTCTATATTGGCTTTATTCTTAGACTTCATGTGATAGCAAGACAGTTCTTTTTTTTTTAAGTTTTAAAAAGGAATCCCACTACATTTTTATTCATTTGTATGTGTGGGGCTGAGAATCAACCCAGTGCCTCACACATGCTAAGTGAGCGCTCCACCACTGAGCCACAACCCCAGCCCAGCAAGACAGTTCTTAATAATGAATGTTACCTGTACTCTTGAGTTTAGTAATAAGGAGATCCTTCCCAGTGGATTTGCTGAACCAGTATGGGTTAACCCACCCCACTCCCTCCTTTAGCAGGTTATCCTGGCTATAAAATTCTGTGCTGTGACTGGTCAAATCTGACTCATATGCTTCTTCTCCAGGTCACCCAAGAAGCATGAACTATTATAGGACTTGCGTGGCTCCCCAGGGGGGGACAAAAGGGTTACTGTCACTCAAATGAGAAAATAAATACTGAAGGGCAAAAAACAATACCTACCTACTATGCCAAGTAACTCAAAACCTAAGCACTGTTTCTTCCTTAGTCTTTTAGAAGAAACTAGTAATGCCATGGCACTCATGTTGAATTTCTCCCAATTTCATGCCCAATACTGCAGTTTTCTCTGAATCATCAGGCTGTCACAGATTCCATTGTCATTAATGAATGAACATCACAAAAAGTAAATCACAAGTATAAAAGTTACCCAGCTGGAAGGGTCAGAATTTCAGCACATTGCTTTTCTGGACACTCCCACCTGGTATTACAGGTTGTTTCTTGTCCTTATAATTCTTTCCTATTATCAGTTTGCCTGAAACATATTCTTTGCCCTCAGTGCCTTGGGGGAAGGTGGCTGCTAACTAACAGGCCTGGGAAAGACTGCAAAAGCAAAAGACTGTGAATCAGCTCAAATACATCTTCTGTTAGAAGGACATTTACAGTGTAAAATCTTGAAAATGTACAGATGTATCTGTTTTTTCTTCCACTTCTTTTCAGTTTTACTATTTCCTTCCCTTTTTATACTAAGATATTTTTCCACATGACCTTTTACCTACTTAATATAACATTTTTTAACATTTGAATTAAATATTTGCCACAGAATATGGATAACTTTGGTATACAGAGGATGTTTATATTTCTGGAATTTGGGATGGCTCCTCTAGTTTCCTGCTTCCCTGGACACCAAACATTACACTCTCTGTTCTAGTATGTGCTTCAAATCAGTCATAAGATTGGCAGAATATCAAACCAAACTAAATGAGTAGTTGTTGAAATTACTCTCACATCCTGGCGCTGTACAAGCCATGGAGTAGCCAGCTTTTATTAGCAAACACAATTCTGACGAGAATCACTGCACTGTGGTCCTGTTCATCAGAATTCAGTGTTATGGAAATTAGGTTTGGGTATGGTTAGTTTAGACCACTACTGGATTCAATCCCCAATACCTTAAAAAATAAATTTATAATAATGAAATAATCATGAAATATAACAAAATCTCTATTAAAGGAGATGGATTCATTTGTAAATGAAAAATGGTTTGATGTTGGGATTGTAGTTCAGTGGTAGAGCACTTGCCTAGCATGTGGAGGCACTGGCTTCAATTCTCAACACTGCATATAAACAAATACAATAAAGCTCCATCAAAAACTAAAAAAATCTCTTAAATATGGTTTATATCACTGCTATGGTCTATTTGTATCCCTTCAAAACTCATATGTTGAAACCCTAACACCAACCAACAGATGTTATTAAATGGAGCCTTTGGGAAGTGATTAGCAGGAAACCCCTTTGGGGGTGGGAGGGAACCTATAAAAGAGACCTAAAACAGACCTCTTACCATGTAAGATTAGAGTAAGAAAACAGTTGTTTTATTAGGAAGTGAATCCTCACCAGACACCTAATTTTGCTGACACCTTGATCTTGGACATCCCTGCTTCTAGAATTGTGAAAAATAAATTTCTTTTCTTTATAAACTAGTCTATCATATTTTGCAATAACAGCCCAAATGGATAAACACAAGTACCAACACTACCAGAGTCTAACTGCAAATAATATAACTTTAAAAATAGATCTAATTATTGTCCTCACTGCTTAAAGCCATTGTCGATTTTTCTCTTGTCTTACATAGATCATTTATTTTTTCATTTAAAAAAATCATGTACTGGATGCTGGGAGTAAATGAATGGATGTGACTCCTCCCTCCTAGAACTAGCAAGTAAGCTGACAAACAGTACAGTGTATCACAATCAGTAACTGAGTTTAATACATTCTCCTTGAAAACACCTAACTGTCCTTTTACACATCAAATGCTGACTTTGATGCATAAGCTGACAAATATGTTGAACCCATGCTGCATGAATCATACAGCAGCACTGATCTCTAGTCATTGCTTCAGTTTGAGCAGGATCCCCATTGTTGTCCACATACTAGTGCTCAATTATTTGAGCATGTGTTTGTTCTTATGTTATGAAAATGAAAATACCATTAATTGTAAGAAAATGGGTCTTATAATTTGAATTATACCTGGGTTCCGTGGTGCACACCTATAATCCCATCGACTCTGGAGGATGAGTCAGGAGGATAACGAGTTCAAAGCCAGCCTCAACTTAGCGAGGCTCTAAGTAACTCAGCAAGACTCTGTCTCTAAAAATAAAATACAAAAAAGGGCTGGGGATGTGGCTCAGTGATTGAGTTCTCATGGGTTTGATTCCAGGAACAAACAAAACTAAATAAAAAGGGCTGGGGATGTGGCTCAAGCGGTAGCGTGCTCGCCTGGTATGCGTGCGACCCGGGTTCGATCCTCAGCACCACATAACAACAAAGATGTTGTGTCCGCCGAGAACTAAAAAATAAATATTAAAAAAAAAAAACCTAAATAAAAATAATTTGAATATGGAAATCATTATTAGGTGTACCAAAAGAACAGTGTCTTTAGCTTCAATCACACAACCAGATAGATATACATAAGATAAAGCCCAACAGCTGAGTAGTCCAATCCCACCTACTCAAGAGGCTGAGTCAGGAAGATTGCAAGTGCAAGATCAGCCTCAGCAATTTAGCAAGAACTTGTCTCAAAATTAAAAAGTCTGGGATGTAGCTCAGTGTTCAATTCCAGTTTTTTTTTTAAATGAAGTCCGGTAAACTGAAGAGAAGAAGGAAGTCAGAAAACAAGTACAGAATCCATTATTAAAGGTGAGTCTATAAGTTTAGGTATGTTTAAAGACTTAGAATTTAGTTCTTTGGGAAAGGATTCCTCCTTAAGACAAGTAAGTTTTTTTGTTTGTTTGATTTTAAATAGTTTTCAGGTATGCTTTATGTTGAAGAGTCAGAAACTGCCTGTGGTAGTTCACCATTGCCTACAGAATATATTCTAAATCACTTGTCACATAAATTATGTTTAAATCCACGGTTTATAATGACTAAGAAAATATTTACTAGTCACCTATAGAAGTTTCTGTGCCAAGGTGTTTATTATATGGTAAAGGTAGTTGGTAAATAAATAAAGAATCAAAAGTTCATTCTCCCTTTATTGTACAAATTATATTTCATTGTAGTCAATGACTTTCTGAAAAATAAGTTTTTATATAGAATATTTTCTATTAATAAATAATATTAATGTTTTAATAATAATATTTTACATTAGTAAAAAGAATAATACAGTTCCAGTATCATTTCAGAAACCTCTAGTGAAATAATAGATTTAAGTAATAATTATAATTAACTGATAAAGCCATCAAATGAAAGATTGGTGGGCAGAGTTATAATGGATGGATCAGGTTAACAACACCTGGACTCACTGATCAATTTTAACAACACTAAAGTCAAAGAGCCATAAATCATAAGCATCCTGATTAGCATACTCCAAAATTCATGAGCTGCTTATGAAATATTTTTGTCACTCTCCCAAAATGTTGTTTAATTTGAATGCAATCAAACCTCTAAATAGAAGAACAGTAGGAAATGTCAAACAATACCAAGAGAATACAGCCAACTACAGAATGTGGAAAATTCTACAGGACCAATGACAAGATTTCTTTAACAAATAAATTACCTTAATAAATTAAGAGACTTAAGAAACATAATAATCAAATATAATATGTAGATCCTAATTTGATAAATCAGCTATAAAGAATTTTTGAGATGATGGGGAAATCTTTCTGTATACTGTGTATTAGATGATAAAGGCTC
Source organism: Ictidomys tridecemlineatus (assembly GCF_052094955.1). Lineage (NCBI taxonomy): Eukaryota > Metazoa > Chordata > Mammalia > Rodentia > Sciuridae > Ictidomys > Ictidomys tridecemlineatus. The sequence goes on along the minus strand of NC_135478.1, from coordinate 25,021,303 downwards.
AATAATATTGTTGGTATTATTCAAATACTATGGTTATATTTTTGAAAACAGTCTTTGTTGTTAGAAATGTACACTGAAGCCAGGAGTGGTGCTGCATGCCTGTAATCCCAGCAGCTCAGGAGGCCGAGCAAGAGGATCACAAGTTCAAAATCAGCCTCAGCAAAAGTGAGGTGCTAAGCAACTCTGAGAGATAAATAAAATACAAAATAGGGCTGGGGACGTGGCTCAGTGGTCGAGTGTCCCTGAGTTCAATCCCTAGTACATACCCCCCAACAAACTGTACACTGAATTAATTAGGAATGAAATTAGTTGATCTTCAGTATTTCCTTCAAAATACTTCAGAAGGGTGGGGGAAGAGGCAGGGCAGAAACAGCAAGATTAGATGAGAGCTGATAAGAATGAAAGCTCCGTGATAGGTACATGGGGAGAGAAGAGGAAAACAGTATAAAATCATATCTCTACTTTTTTGTATGCTTGAAAAAGCCCGTAACAGTAAGCTAAATTTTAAGTAAGTAAAGGCTTTAGGAAAATGTATTTCCACATTTGACTTGTGCCCTGGGGAAGAATCTGAGTGAAGAGTCTAGAGATCTTTAACATTGAGATCCCTAAGCTAGTTGGCATTGGATGCACGACCTAAATGTATAATCATAGAAGAACTGAGAGGGCAATCACCAGTATCAGCCACAGTGAGGACACAAACTCTGACCAAGTCACTTCCTGCATATTCCTATGGCTCAGCAAGCCATCAAAGTAGTGGTAGCTGAGCTTGGGTCTGACATGGGCTGTATTTGTTTCAGACAGGGCCTTTATTAGCTGAAAGACCCTATGCTCAAACCCCATGGGCAGCAGTGAAGTCTGAGAAGTGCATTGCCTCTCAAGGACATAACCGATGAGGGTGTTGCTTTGGTATATTCTAGACTCAGTAGTGACACCTAGTTCCCAACTTCTACAGCAGCTAAGGTAACACCTTCCAGAGCAATCAGCCATAGATGATGGATGAGATCATTCTGATTCCTAGACATATGGGGAAGGAGGGAAGGAGAAGGTAATGTCTGGATTTCCTATAATTAGGCACGTGGAGCACAAGTTGATAAACCAGAGGCATCTCTGTGGAGGGACACTGTGTATTCCTCAAGTGGTGAGGCAGGATTTACTCATTACCCAGTTCTTGAATTGCATGATTGTATCATTAAGTTTTATGGAAACAACTCTTGACTATGATTCAGAGGTGTGACCAGAGTGTTCCTCCCACTCCCCTGTCCCTTGTGTAATCTTGGGCCAGTTGCTTGTCTTTAAATTAGGATAATAATACCTTGACTGTGTACCTCCAGGGTTGTTGTAAGGATCCTGAGAGAAATATAGGAAACTACAGTTTTTGTGAACTATCCAATGCTATATAATTGTAAGGCATTGTTATTATACATCGTAATTTATACATCATAAAACTCATTATTTTCCTTATTCTATGTTAACAATCAATGGTCAATTAGTATATAATGCAATTAGTCAAGAAAACAAGTACATTGACAGTCGCTTGATAGTAAGCTCATTCTGCATTTCTATTACATTTCATAGGAATTCTTGTGAACAAGGAAATCTTACCTGTTTAATGTTTTATAGGTATATACTTGACTATATGCTCATAACTTTAGGAGACAATAAGTTACTATATACTCTATAACTAATGCTTATTATTTTATAATCTCAATTTTATAAACCAATATTTCTTTTGTTCAATAATATACAATCAATTGGAGGATTAGGGCAGGAGTTGGCACGCTATGGCCCTTAGAACAAATCCGGCCACAACCTGTTTTTGTATGGCCTGCAAACCAAGAATCATTTTGATATTTTTTAAATGTTTTTTTTAAATCAGAATAAGAATATTTTATGACACATGATAATATGAAATTCAAACTTTAGCATCCATTTATTGGAACATGGCCATGTGGCCATTTCTTTGTATACTGTCCATGGCTACAACAGCAGTTGAATAGGTGTGAGAGACACCATATGGCCCAATATTTACTATGTGGTCCTTCAGAGAAAAGTTTGCATATTTAGGTTAGATAATTCAAAGGACAGGGTTTTTTTAAATCCTAAATTGGTAGCCATCTCTTAGTATAAACAAACCTGGAGCATATGTACTCAAACCATGGATATGTAATAAGAGAAATTCACAGTTAAGGTTTTAATATGGCAATGACTTGTTTTAAGCCAATTAAGGAGATTTTATTTATAAAATACAAATAAATAGAATAGTTAAATCCTTCAAAAATGCTCCATTTTGCTCAATGATTGTGGCAGAATAAGAATAGGGAGATAGTAGGCAATACCAAGTATTTACATAAATTTCCTTTTGGGGGGGCATTAAACCCAGGGCCTTGCTCATGCTAGGCAAGTGCTCTTCCCCTGAGCCACATCCCTAGCCCTGTACATTTTACTTGAACTTCATATCATCCCTAAAATAAATAAATTAATATGTATCTTATTGCTGTGCTGGCAAACAACCAAGTCTCCAGAGAGATAAATTTACAAAATTTTTACTGATTTAAAGCATGTTTAGCATACACCTTAGACAAAACGAATATACTTCTCTTGTGAATACCATAATTCCACAGCCAATTGATTCCACATGCTTTCAGTGATTTTTTCTGAATGCTTGATTGAATAGCCAACTTATGTTTGTAATTCAATGTTTGATAACTCCAATTTGCTGAAATTTTTTCAATGTATTTCTTGTCATTGAAGTCTGATATGTAATCTACTATTAACCTATCATTGCTCATCCTCAAACCAAAACCAAAAAAAAAAAAAAAGAATAGGGGAGAATATAAATTTTCTATTAGCACTAGAAACTGGCTCTAAGGATTTTATTGGAAAGACTGTTCTTGGATTGTTCCAGTATAAGGGAAGAGAAAGACCATGGCCTTTTGAAAGACAGAAAGCTGGGGAGCTCCAGGTTCTTACCAGCAGGAGATCCTTGGCCGGTTTTCAGGGCACTTATTTTTTTTTTTTTTAAGAGAGAGAGAGAGAGAGAGAGAGAAAGAATCCTTCAATATTCATTTTCCATTTCTCAGCGGACACAACATCGTTGTCTGCATGTGGTGCTGAGGATCGAACCCCGGCTGCACACATGCCAGGTGAGAGCGCCACCACCTGAGCCACATCCCCAGCCCCAGGGCACTTCTTAAAGACTCCAGAAGCCTTCCCTATGAGCTTCAAATTTGGAGGAGGACGGGATTGATTGACCCCGTTTATACCCAGAAACCAAAAGGATGGAATGATATGATAGGAATCTCACCGTAGAAAAGGAACAAAGAAGTAAGAACAAAGAAGAACACGCATGCCTGGAATCCCAGCAGCTCAGGAGGTTGAGACGGGAGGATCATAAGTTCAAGGCCAGCCTGAGAAACTTAGTGAAGCCCTAAACAACTTAGAGAGACCCTGTCTCAAAAAATAAAAAGATCTGGGGATATAGCTCAGCAGAACAGCATCCTTGGGGTCAATCCTCAGTACCAAAATAAAATAAAAAGGAATGGAAACGTAGCTCAGTGGTAGAGTGTCTTAGGGTTCAATCCTCTATACCAGTAGGGAAAAAAAATCCCTAAGAAGTAAAGAATAAGGGGTGCCAGGCAGATGAAAACCAAGAAAGGGGAGATAACGCTGTAGTGCTATTCACTCTCCAAATCCCACTAGAGAGTAAGGCTGAGACAGACAGGCTTCTTAGCTCTGTCTCCTGCTCATTCCTGTTTTCCTCATTCCCTTACAGGTTTCTCTTGAGAGCACTTTCCCAATAAATCACTTGCCCCAGACTCCCTCTGCTTCTAGGGAACTGAGTTAAGTCATAGGACCCATAAGATCCTTTTATCCCAAAGAGCCAGAGAACTTAGGCCTACAGAAACAGAAGCATAGCACTGGCAAAGCAACCATGAGCTCCTGGTACTAATTTTCTTATGAGTTCTGATTATTCAGCCATCAGCTCTCTTTGGATTTCATAAAAAAAACCCAGAAGCTTTCCAAAAACCCTTATTTTTGTTTAAGCCAGGCAAAATCCATTTCTCTTCCTTGAAACCAATATAACCTCAACTAATGTGATGGGTGATCCCTGACCTAACATGACTTTGGAAATGTGACCCAATGCTTTGTGGGATAACATCAGTTGGAATCCTGAGGGGAAAATTAATTGATTGCCCTTCCTATTCCCTTGGCATCAGTAACTAGAAGCCAGAAGCATTGCTGAGAACACTCCCCAACCTCTAATCCTCCAGGAATGTGCCTTGCTGGGGAGCTAATTTGTTACCCAGGAGTGAGTTTCCCTGAGACCTTCTTGATTCCCAGGAGGTAGAAAGCACTAAATTCCTTCCATTGGCCATCATCCTCTCACATCTTTCTCTTTTTCCAGTCCCGTCCAAGAAGGCTCTAGCAACCCTCTGAGCCTTCCTCTTCCCTTCTGTCCTGTATTGCTCTCTAAATGCGCATGTGTGTGCACGCATATGTAGTCTATTTCCATGTATGCCAGGAAAGCCAGGAGAAAGAGGAGGAGGAAGGGAAGTCAAAGGAGGGTGGTCAAATTTCAAATCAGTGAACTATGGAATATAGAGGAAGGGTGACATGCACAAGCCTGATTAGTTCCAGTCAGAATTATTCACTGATTCATCAGAAAATTGATCCTTCTGACCCAGACTGTCCCCTCTCAGTAGTCAAAGGCAGCTTTTGTTTGAGCCTGTAATTGTGCCTCTATAGCAATTTTGGGTAGTTTAACCCAAGACAAGTCTTCACCCCAGCCAAATGTGGATATAGTAGGGTATTACCGAAGTTATCAACCTACAGTTTTCCATTGGGGATGGCCTCTCTCCCTTCCCTTCATCCAATTGGTCACATAATCTCAGGGGAGGGACTACAGAATAATGAAGTTAGAAGTTCTTAAGTCTTTCTGGCTTATTTTTAGTGATCAATGATGCCATAAACAAGAAGTCCCCCAGCTTAGCGCACCCACAGATGAGGTTTGTTTGGCCCACACAGTACTTTTAGAAGTCTGAGTTTGGACACATAGGACTCAGCTGTCCAGTTCCCCACAGTCCCTAGCACTTCCTTTTGTGTCACCGTGGACTCTTCCTGCCTGGCCTCTTCCTGTCTGCATTGGAATCTCTGACCACAGGCTTAAATTCTTTAAGGAAGATGTGTTGCATGCCTAGGAAGCAAATGTTCTCCTCCATTAAGAATAAACAGGAAAATAAAGAGAGGGAAAGTTTGGGGCTGGGACTGTAGCTCAGTGGCAGAGCACTTGCCTAGCATGTGTGAGGCACTGGGTTGGATCCTTAGCACCACATAGAAATGAAACAAATAAAATAAAGGCATGCTGTCCATCTACAACTACAAAAAATAAAAAAGAGAGAGTGGGGGGGGGGGAGTTTTCCTCAGAAGAGAGGAAACCCTAGGGTTATTTAGTCAATAATGAGCCAGGAATTTGTCTTAGCATCATAGAGAGCGGGAAGAATCAGATTCCACAGTTCACCTCTGGATTCAGGCCTGGACTCTGCTTTGGTTCAAATGCCTGAGGGGATGGGGAGTGTTGCAGAAAGAGCAGTAGTATTCCCAAGATAAGGGAGAGGGGAAAAGGTACATGGAAGGAACTAGAGTCAACATAGGAAATTCTCCCCCTACTTTTCAGACCTACCTGTTAAGTCCCCTTCCCTTTTCCCACACGGTTCATCCACTGAGCAGATGGTATTTAGTAAGGGTTTTTAGTAAGGGTTGAGCTTGGGACACAGCATTGAATCAATTTTGTGAAATTTGAATTACACTCATATTCTCTCTCTCTCTCTCTCTCTCTCTCTCTCTCTCTCTCTCTCTCTCTCTCTCTCTCTCTCTCTCTTCATTCAGATTCCAAACTCCTTCCAAACACTATCACTAAGCCCAGGAGTGGTGGCAAGTATCTCTAATCCCAGTGACTCGGAAGACTGAGGCAGGAGGATTACAGGTTCAAAGCCTTGCTCAGCAATTTAGCGAGGCCCTGAGGAACTTATCGAGACCCTAACTCAAAATAAAAAGTAAAAAGTGCTGGGGATGTGGCTCAGTGATTAAGCACCCCTAAGTTCAATCTCCATTACCAAACAAATTTTTAAAAACCCACTATCAGGGGCTGGGGTTGTGGCTCAGTGGTAGAGTGCTTGTCTAGCATGTGTGAGGCACTGGGTTCGATCTTCAGCAGCACATTCAAATAAATAAAATAAAGGTCTATCAACAACTAAAAAAAATTTTTTTTTAAAACCCACTATTACCATTCTTTATATGTTGGGACACTTTGAATACCCTCTTTGTCTTGAATTAGATATAGAAAATTGTTATATCTTTTTTTTTTTTTTTTGGTAACAGGTATTGAACTCAGGGGCACTTGACAACTGAGGCACATCCCCACCCCTATCCTATTTTGTATTTTATTTAGAGACAGGGTCTCACCGAGTTGCTTAGCACCTTGCTTTTGCTGAGGCTGGCTTTGAATTTGCAATCCTCCTGCCTTAGCCTCCCAAGCCTCTGGAATTACAAGCGTGTGCCACTGCGCTCAGCTAAAAATTGTTATGTCTTCATTCCTATAATTCTAGAATAGTAAGTCTGAAAAAGCACTGAGAGCTGATGAACACCTTCTGCCTCCAAGAAAAGTATTTAGAAATGGAGACTCAACTGGTTGGGCAACTTGTTTCTTTCCTGATCATACAATTATTTGTAGGACCCTTTGCTAGAATTTGATCTAAGCAGGGCAGAGACTTGGTCTCTTTGATTCACTGCTGTATCCTCAGTAGTGCTTTGAATAGTGCCCTGATATATAGTTCTTACTACCTATTTGTTTGTTGAATGAATTAAAAAATTACCAGCTAAGCAGGTAGGGGGTATAGTTGGTTGAGTCCTCCCATCAAAATGTCCCAAATCCCTATCAAAGTTCTTTCTCAAATGGCAGGTTAGTAGATGGAATGTTGGTGTTTTTCATAAGGGCTCTAACAGAAAAATATCATGAAAGGAGAGCCAAGGCTGGGCATGGTGGCACATACCTATAACCCCAGCGGCTAGGGAGGCTGAGGCAGGAAGATTGTAAGTTCAAAGCCAACCTCAGCAAAAGCAACTCTGGTAATTTTTTAATTCAAAATAGGTGTGGGGATGTTGCTCAGTGGTCAAGTGCCCCTGAATTTAATCCCCCATACTCAAAAAAAAAAAAAAAAAGAAGAATCAATGATAGGGGTGGTTTCCAGAAGCACATGTGACCACAATGGAAGTCTAAAGGAGCCTGACCCAGTGCCAACTTTGAACTGCGATTCTTTGTTCAAATTCTCTCAGAACTTGATATCATTATTCTCACCTGGGAATAGGTATATTCTGGTAGTAAAAGGCTTCCCATTTACCTGAAGTCCCTCAACCTCCACATATCCTGTCCCTCCACACAACATGCAGCTCAGTCAGTCACTAAGACTTGGCACACGAAAGGGCTCTTGGCAAACCTATGGAATTAGGAACCTTGGCTCTTGGCCCCAAGGAGCTTACAGAGTGAAGGAAGGTAATTAACTGTGTGCTCTGCAACAAGCGCTTTGAGGGCTATGGCACTGGTTTTTCTGCACACAATTTAAATATCATCCCTAGGCAAGGCAGGTGGTAAGAGGCCATCAGGAGGTGCATCTGAGGCTTGAGAAAAAGAAAGGAAGTTGTGGCCCCACTGTCTGGCCTGCTCCGCCACCCTTCTGTCCTGGTTTAGAACCTTGAGAAACTTATTCTACCCAGTTACTTACAGTCTTTTTTCTTTTTTTTTTCTTTTCTTTCTTTCTTCATAATCTTCTTTTTTTTTAGTTATAAATGGACACAATACCTTTATTTTATTTATTTTATGTAGTGCTGAGGATCAAACCCCATGCCTTATATGTGCTAGGCAAGCGCTGTACCATTGAGCTATTACAGCAGCCATTACATGCAGTCTTGATGGGACTGTCAAAGTGCTGTGGCTAAAGGGTGTATGTGGCCAAGTGACCAAAATGAAATGATTAATATTAAAATGTTAATATTAAATAATTAATATTAAAAATAAGTAAATAAGATAGGGTCTCTCTGTTACCCAGGCTAGTTTTGAACTCCTGGGCTCAAATGTTCCTTTTACCTCAGTCTCCCAAGTAGCTGGACTGGATTCAAATTTTGAGCACAAGGATATAGAGTGGAAATTGTATGCTGGACACAAACCTCATGAAGAGATTTCCCATTCATTCTTGCTGTTTGGATTCCTCAAACACCCTGATTCCTTTCCTTCCTGGGGCCTGCCTGTTCAGATTCTGTAAATTCTGTGAGATTTCCACATCATTCCAATAAGGCCTTTAAAGGGTCAGCTTCTGTTGCTGAGAACCTGCCTTTTTAAAAAAAAAAAAAAAAAGAGTTCTGAAAAATATAGGATGTGAGCTGATATAAATAGCTGGAAAAGACGCAGGGCTTATTCCAGGTGAGGTTAGCAAAATCTCTCCAGAACTCCTCAGCCTGGCTCAAAGGGAGATTTCAAAGGAGGAAGCATGAAAAATCAGACAGAAGATGTGAAGTGGACCAGAGTAGAAAAGTCCTCTCCACCTGCAAGGAAGGCATGGACTTTCTTTAGAGTGGAGGTTCCTACCATTCTGTTGGACACACTCTGGGCCATAGTCAATGAGAGCTGCCGACAGAGTTGGAGCCAGCCAAGAGATTTGAGTAAGGCACATTAAAAATTGGGGTTGAGGTGTGCTGGGGTTGTATGTCAGTGGTAGAGCACTTGCCTAGCATGTGTGAGTCACTGGATTCAATTCTCAGCACTGCATATAAATAAATAAAATAAAGGTCCCTTGACAACTAAAAACATTAAAAAAATTGTGGGTTGGCCAAGGAAGTGGTTTGTGGTGGCTAATTATGAAAATCTGTCTAGTGATTTGAGGGAACAAAGAGTTTGGAACCATAACTGAAGAAAAACAAGAGCTGGGGAGGAGGGAAGAATAAGAGGATGCTGTAATTTTAAATAAAAGAATGAACTCTTGAGCCCAGTTCTATCACTGACTGCATGTGACTGATTTTCTTACACTTAAGTGGTCCCTGCCTAAATTTAATATAGTAGCTGGGAAGTAACAAGCACTCAATAAATGATTCCCACTGTTATTATTTTAATCAATAAAATTTTATTATATTCATCCAAATTGTTTATTATTATTATTATTATTATTATTATTATTATTATTATTACCAGTTAAACTGCAGATTCAAAGATACAGACCATGCCTGCATGCACATCCACCCACACATAAAGCACACAGTTATATTTCAGAAATGCCCCAGTACCTAGACTGAAATTGCACAGTAGTAAACCTGAGATAAAGCCAATAAGGTATAAAAGCAAAGATCCAACAAGATAGAAACTCCTATCATTATATAGAAGGAAAAGGTGGTCTAAGAACTATGGAAGTGGCAAGAACTCAGGTGACTGGCAGAATTGGGACAATAGCCTCGGATTGCCTCCTGTTCTGATAGGATGCTCGAAAAGTGGATGCAGATGCAATACATAGTGCTTAAACAGGAGTGTGATGGTCCATGGAGTATCCAGTGAGCCAAGGAACTGAGCCTGAAAACATAACCATATTATGAAAGTGATTACATTTATCACTCTTGGAGAACATGGAGTGATGAAGAAAGTAGTGTAAGAATCAGAAGTCCTGGAGTCCACAGAGGGTCTAGTAGGGACTTCCTGGGAAGTGGTTGATCTTTTCCAACCCGACAAGTTTCCCATACCAGTAGTCCCTGATCAGGCATGCATGCCCCTCCTCCACCTTTGTTCCCTGTGTCTGAAACACTGTAATCCACATCTCATTTAGTGACTTGCTAGATCTCTGAGTTTTAAACACAAATGTGTCCTTCCCAAAGCTGGTACTTTATCACAAAGACCAGTTGGTAAACCTGAAGATAGACATTTCCTTGGGTCATTGAGGTGTAAGGATTTAAGTTCAAAGGCCATGCTTCCTACCATACTCCTGCAAGGCAGAGGAGACAAATACTACTAATTTCATCACTATAGGCAAGCAAACTGAATCTCAACTAGGGAGGATGACTTGCCCAGGATCACATACTTAGGGAGTGGTCAGTCAACCCTCATCTGCCTCAAATGCAGGGTATTCTTTCTCATATTCAACTGTATCCTCAGCAATCTTATCTTATCAATGTTATATGGGCTCTGAGGGGTCTTCTGGGCTCATATTCTGGAGAACAGTCCCCTCCAGGTAGAGGGGAACACTTGGAGAAAACCTCAAGACTATGTTGAGAATCATCCTAAGAAATATTTGGATTATATCAGTAAACAAAACACAAAGATTCCCTTCTTGTAGGTGGAATAATCATTTTAGTATGAAGAAAGAGACATACAGAGAGAGAATAAAAAGCATAAATAAATAGATTATAGTAGATGATAAAATGTTATAAGGGCTACAAAAAAGAAAGAAAGAAAAAAGGGGAGTGGGAAATGAGTATTGAAATGTCAGGAAGTATTGCAATTTTAAATGGAGTGGTCCAGGCAGGTATCACTGAAAAGGTGACATTTGAACAAAGACTTGAACAGAACCAGAGACTCAACCCTGGGGTATATGAGCAAAGAGGATTCCAGGCAGAAAGAAGAGCCAGAGCAAAGCCCCTGAAGGGAGGACAGCAACCAGAGTGTGGACAGGAATGTGAGAAGAGAACAGATAAGGCCAAGGAAGCTAGTATTGGGGGGTGTTGTTTTAGTTACATACTGCTGCATAACAAATTACCCCAAAACTTAGTAGTTTAACATGATAAGCATGATTGTACAGCTACTGAAGGAAAGGAAATCAGTAACACTGGTGTTTCAGACCGGGGTCTTTCATGAGACTGCAGTTAAAATATTGCATAGAGTTGTTGTTCCAGAGGAACTAGGTTGTTCCAACCCTATGAAGACTGGCCCCAAAGTGCCTGGAGGCCAAAGAAAGAAAAGCAGACAGGAATAGCATTGCAGAGTGCAACTTATCACGAAACTTAGTGACGGAAGGATGGTCCAGAGTGGCACTAAGGCTAGTAGAATCCCTGCAATTTGGGTTGGAAAGAAGGACGTATTTCTGGGTTAAGATGAACGTGAACTGATCCTGGCTGGAACGTATCTGGTTTATCTTAAGATAATATTAAAGCATCAAGTGCATTCCTGGAGCCAGGATTCAATTGTAAACCCCTAATGGATTTATCTCTTTATGGTTTATTGGGAAACTATGTGGAAAAAAACAACAAGGGTTAATTAGGGGCAATCATGGCAGTTATGACTCAAGATTATTGTAATTATGTTGAGCTGTATCCATTCAACTGGGGTCATCTGAAGGCTTGACTAGGGCTAGAAGACCTGTTTCCAAGGTGGCTCAAGTATGTGGCTGGCAAGTTACTGCAAGATGTCAATGGGAAGCCTCAGTTCTTCTCCACATTGACCTCTACATAGGGCTGCTTGAGCATCTTCAAAATATGGCAGCTTGTCTCCTCTAGCATGGGTGACCCAAGAGACAGCAAGGCAAAACCTGCAAGTGTCTTTAATGACCTAGTCTCAGTGGACATATGTTGTTTCTTCTACATATTATATCAGTCACATAGACCAGTATGGACAAGAACATTACAAGAGAATAGATACCAGGAGAAAAGAATTTTCGGGTGGCCATCTTGGCGACTGGCTACCACAGATTGGAGCCAAGCATGGCTGGGTATTGAGACCTGATAGAATTAATTGGCCTCAGAGTTGCGAACAGAGCTCTGATACAAATACTTTTTTTCATGAAATCACAGGTATATTTGGGTTCCTGAATAGAGTTGTTCCTCAGCATCTCAGTGCTGGGACATCTTATGTAGACTTTGAGGTTGGTACAAAAAGAAGTCTACCAGTGGGCTGGGGTTATGCTCAGTGGTAGAGCGCTTGCCTAGCCTCGATGAGGCACTGGGTTCAATTCTCAACACCACGTATAAATAAATAATTAAATAAATAAATATTCACCACCAACTAAAAAATATTTTTAAAAAATATTAAAAAAGAAGAAGTCTACTAGTATGGATCATTTCTTTTTTCCTTTGAGAACCATAAATCAGTCTAGGCTGAGACCTGTCATGCAAACGCGTCATTGAGGCTATTTTAAACACAGACTCCCTCCCTTGGAAGATACAGTACACAATAGTCGGACCTGGAAATCTATGTAACCATATGGAAGAAGCACCATGATCAACATATTAAAAAAAATATGTGTACGCTAATTCAGGGTGAACTTCACACACAGTAAATTCATCTCCTTCTGAGGTTCCTTTTTTATTTTACGAATAGTAAAAACTATGACTTCAGGAAAATTTTTTTACTTTCAAAAATGTGTGGCCATCAATCAATAAAGGCTAATATTGGTAGACACAACACCTATTTTGACAGCTAAAGGTCTGGATAAATCTGTGAAAACAACTAGAATTTTCTAGTTAGTCACTGGTTGGGAATTCTCTGCTGATGCCATCTTGTGGCCACTTAGAATAATGACAACTAGAGTGTTGGTTTTGGTTCAGGGAATCACCACTGTAAAGTGTCCCCTGGATTCTGGGGGAATATTTCCACGGGTAGGCTGTTAATTATTTTGCAAGACTATACCTATGCTGTAAAAGTTTGATTATTAGAAAGTTCTTTCTGATACTAAGCCAAATTCTTCCTAGGTCTAATTTCTACCTCCCCCTCCCTTTTTCTTTTAGTATTTGAAGGAAGCTACTTATCATATTTCCTCAAATCCTTTCTTCCCCCCTTGACTAAATAGTCCAGCTCCTTCTCTCTCCTTGAATGATATATAACTAGAACCCTCCTTATCCAGAGTCATACAGGCATTCTGGTGCAAGTGATTTACTAGGGAGTAGTCACATGGAAACCTGTAGGGAAGCAGGGTGGGACAAAGGACACAGCTAAGCAAGGATGTGATTTCGGCTAGAGACCAGCTTCAGCAGGGGATTCCTTGGGGAGCTCTGGGGAATGAATAGCATCAATAAGTTAGTCCCACCTAGAGGCAAAGGGTTCTGTCTTTTGCATTCTGTCACTCAGTCATTAGCTCTGCTGATGGGAGTTAGGGGTAACTGTCCTGAATGAAGAGGTCCCTGTTTGGACAAGGGCAATTCTCAGGCACATTAGCAGCCAACACAACATTTGAGGAAGGGGGCCCAGGAAAGGGAATCTGCATACCTTCTTCTAATATCCCATCTCAGTCCCTTTACCCAGACCAGGATCCAAATGGCCCAGCTGTAGTCTAATGTATAGCATTCCAGAGGACCACTGAGTCACATTCTTTTTAGCACAGGATTAATAGTCTGGGCTCACATTTATGTTGTGATGATCTAAATCCCAAGATGTTTTTCACATAAAATTGTTCCTATGCCAAGTATCTTCCATTAGTGTGTATGACACAGTGATACCAAATACAAAAGCATTTCTATTCCCTTCAAATTTTATATTGCTATTACCAGCTCATTTCTAGTCACCTTGGTTCTCTTTGAATCTAAGCCAACACTCTCTGGTCTGTCATTTGCAGCCTAGTTGAGTGTATTTATTTATTTATTGGTGGCCTTTAACATCCTTGTGTGTTCTTTACAATGGATGACCAGTCATCTCTTTTTCTTGTGAGAGTGGGTCGGTGGGTGGGGGAGTACCAGGGATTGAACTCAGGGGTGCTCGACCACATCCTCAGCCCTATTTTGTATTTTACTTAGAAACAGGGTCTCACTGAGTTTCTTAGAGCCTCACCATTGCTGAGGCTGGCTTTGAACTCTCCATCCTCCTGTCTCAGCCTCCCGAGCTGCTGGGGTTACAGGTATGTGCCACTGTGTGCAGCGCCAGTCACTTCTTAATATCTGTGCTTACTACCTCTGTCTGATGATTTCTATTTTGTTGCTGTCCTCCTTTCAGCACCATAGACAGAATTTGCTTGAAAATGACCAATGGCAGGCCTGAGATCAGGGCTGGAGAGAGTCAGCCACATTTCAACAGAAACATGAGTCTGAAATAAGTAAATAGCCTAGAACCGAGGTGTTTAAGGAGGCAGTGTGGGTGATCCAGATAGAAAATGCAAGAATATCAGCACAGGAGTCCTGAGCCTTCTGATAGCTTGGTGGGAAGTAGGGAGGTATCTAAAAATAATTTAGGGAATGTATTCAGCCAATGTTCAACTCATTTAAACGGGTGGCAGAGTGGCATATGATTACCTTGAACTTGATAATCATACAGAATTATCTTTGATCGTTGTCTCCACGAATCCTCTCGGATAATGTATCTGTGTATCCAACTGCAGCATCACTTTCAACATTATAGCCAGGGGAAGTAGGAAACGTGGTGTTTTTTTTCCCTCCATCAGCTCCAGTGCTCACACATCTAACAGGCCTTGGAATGCAGAGGTCACCTCTCCTCTCAGACCCTGATGGAGATATTGAGCATGGCCTTCTCTCCTCAGGACCCCATCACCAGAAAGAGCCATTAATGTGAGCAGTCCTGCAAGCATGTTTTTCCCATCCCTGTCCTGAACTAGAAAACCCTTTTCCTCAAAGGGCAGTGGGTGACAAGGGTCACCAAGAAAGGCAGATCATACTTAGGAAAGACTAGGAACCACCTAAAATCACCTCCTGTACCTCCAGAGATGTATGTGTCCTGCCTACCTTTAGGAAACAACCACCCGTAGCCTATATGGTGGGGTAAAGAATCGTCTAGTTTTTCTACTAATTTCAGCCTCCCATCTTCTTGGTCACTCCCCTGAGATCTAAATCCTGAGAGCAGTGGGACTGCAAAGTGGAAACCATGTTGGAAAAATATTGCCTTCATCACCTCTGGACCATGACGTAGACTTCACCTCCACCCCCTGCCTCAGTCCAAGTAGAATCATAGAGCTTTGTGTATGAGTCTGCTCTCTTTTGTTATTCTGCCACAAATTTCTGTAGGTCCTTACATGATTGTGTTTTCCTTACAAAGCAGGAATTCTAGGGATGAGGAACAAATGGTATTGAATTCCTCCCCCAAATGCAGGCATAAGGCAAGTTCCTTACTGGGATGATTCAACCTGAGTACCTAATTTCAAAGTCACCATGCCAGGCACAGTGGCACATGCCTGTAATCCCATTGACTTGGGAGACTGAGGCAGGAGAATAGCAAGTTTAAGGCCAGCGGAGTCACAAGTTTGGGGCCAGCCTCAGTAACTTTGTGAGGGACCCTATTAAAAAAATAAAAAAGACTGGGGATGTAACTCTGTGGTAAAGTGTGTCTTAGCTCAATCCCCAGTACCAAAGAATGAAAAAGCAAAACAAAAACAGGTAATTATTTTTAAAAATTATTATTTTTTTAACTAGGCCAAAACATTCAAATTACAAAAGGTCAAGTTGAAAAGTAACCCTCCCCCCTCATTTCCAGTTCTTTTCCTCAGTGGTAAATTGTGTTGTCAGTTTCTTTGCACCTTTTCTTTCTTTCTTTTTAAATTTTATTTAATTTTCTGTGGAGATTAAATCTAAGGCCTTGTGCATGCAAGGCAAGCATTCTACCAACTGAGCTATCTCCCCAGCCTTTCTTGTGCATCTTTAATAATGGCTAACCTTCAAAGTAGATGTCAACTGTGCTGTATTACACTGTAGTCATAATTTCTTTGCAAGTTTTCTAATGATAGTTTAAGTAATCTTTGTTCCTTTCATACCCCCTGTTTTAGTGGTGCAAGTAATATATTTGGGAGGTGATCCAAGGAGCAGAAATGAAGGAGTGACAAGGAATTGAGAGAAATAAAGACAGGAACACAAGCATCAATACTTACTCCATCAAAAATTTTATTTTGGACATATTAAGTTTGAAATATATTTGATTTATTTATTCAAAAAATGATTAGACATTCAGTAAAGAAGTTAAAATGGCAGTTGGCAAAAAGAGTCAAATTATTCATTATCAATAAAATGTAACTGATTACTATTTGGTTTCTCTAGCAACAAGTTTCCTCACTTGGCATAATGTCTGCAAAACTGCCCAGGCTTTCAGCCCTGGTGACTGATGTTAGTTAACAGGAGAGTGAGCATTCTATCAGGCTCCATTTAGAGTCCAGAACATAAACAACTCATCTTTCCTCTTGGTGTCAGCTGCTTTCCAGATGCTAAAGTCACCCCCAAGATCTTTTATTGCATTAAAAAATGGTCCCAGATGACACTTCCCACAAATTTCATGCTCATGTCTATCTTCTATAGGTTTTTGACATTTTACTCCACCAAGAGAAAGCCATTATCATGCTCATTTATTTTTCATGAAGTGCTGTAACAGGAATGGTGGTTCAGCCAGTGAAGCTGAAAGCCATATTAATAATGCATGTTAAGTAGGACTGATAGGAACTCTTGTCTTCTTAGCATCACCGAGAGTGTTAGAGCGAAGAGGCAGGTGTGTGGCAATATGGTCACACACAGCATCCCTCTGCATTTGAGACTGGTAATGAAGGCATTGACAGGGAATCTTTAAGTTTCAGCTTAAGTTAGTGAGTAATGAGCAGAAAAGCCATCAGAGGGTGCTTCTAACTTAAGAAGTCTTTCCAAAAAATATCTCTAAAAGTTTTGCATGTATCAGACTGTGCCTTAGGTCTTAGAACGTCCATAATAACTAACCCTCTAAAAGGTTTTCTGAGAACATGTGGTAGCAGAAGCTGGCTTAAAGAAACCTGTAATTGATACTGTAGTGAACTTTATCCAGTTCCCTATTCTGTTTGCAGATGCTATGCTGTGTTCGGGTTTCTACCCTTCTTCGCCAGCCACCTGCAGCAAAGGCTGGCCACAGGCCCAGCAGGCAGGTCCCCACTGTTCTCAGGCAGCAGCAGTGGTTCTCCCATTTCCCTTTGCAGAGATTGGTTTGGACATGGCCATGTGATGTCATTCCGACCAATAAAACAGAGATCTGCAGGGGGATTCCAGGAAAGACTGTCTTGCTTCTAATAAAAGACACACAGGAAAAGATGATCTTTTTTTTCTTTTAGACATAACTGCAACCAGATGTGAAAGCTGGCTAGGGGCAGTCAGCCATCTTGTAGCAGAAAGCCAACACCCTAAACTGGATTTGGACCTAAAGCACTCTCCTTCGCCTCCCAGCTCTGCACCACCTCCTCCTCCTTCTTCTTGTAGTTCCAAAGACTTAGCCCAGGGCCCTGCCCATGTTAGGCAAGTCCTCTACCACTGAGCTACATCCCAACCCCTCCCCTTTCTTTTATGAGACTGGGCCTCACTAAATTGCCCATTCTGACCTGGAACTTGCAATCCTCCTGCCTCAGCTTCTGCAGGAGCTGGGATTACAGGCATGCACCTCCATACCCAGCTGGAGCACTTCCTCTAAAAATTAAAAAAAAAAAATATATATATATATGTTTGTTTATTTCAGTGCTAGGAATTGAAGCCAGGGGCACTCTACTGGTGAGTTACATCTTCAGCCCTTAAAAAAAAATTATATTTTTTAAATTTTAAGAAAGGATCTTGCAAAATTGCCCAGGCTGTTCCAGAACATGTGATCCTCCTGCCTCAGCCTCTCAAGTAGCTAAGGTTTACAGGCCTGGGCCACCATGCCTGGCTAAAAAAAATGTTTACCAGAACAGCAGGATAGGAAATAACTTGGTCCTTGAAAATGTCATTGAACCACTGAATTATCCAACCTTGGAGCTGTCCTGTCCTTGGGATTCCAGCTGGAGGATAATGAATTTCCTTGCCTCAGCTAGATGAGCTCAGGATTCTTTCAGAGTTTGTGCTAAAAACATTCTGACTGCTAATAGTCCAGTGCAGTGACACATGCCTGTAATCCCAGCAGCCTCAGGAGGCTGAGGCAGGAGGATGGAGAGTTCAAAGCCAACCTCAGCAAAAGCGAGGTGCTAAGCAACCCAGTGAGACCCTGTCTCTAAATAAAACACAAAATAGGGCTAGAGATGTGGCTTAGTGGTCAAGTGCCCCTGAGTTCAATCCCAAGTAGCCCCCCACCCCCCAAAAAAACCATTCTGACTGATATTGAATTTATATGTGCCCTTTTGATTCAGAGTCTAAGCTCTCTGGCTACTGGGGAGGCTGAGGCAGGAGGATCGCAAATTTGGGGCCAGCTTGGACAGCTTTATGAGACCCGATCTCAGAATAAAACTTTTTTTTTAAAAAAAAGGTGGGGGATGTAGTTCACTGGTAGAGTGCTAGTCTAAGCATGAATGAGGCCTTGGGTTCAATCCCTAGTACCACAAAAAGAATTATAACAGTGCTTCAGGTGGGTTCTTTAGATGCTGAGCCAGAGACAGAGGGTAAGGTACACATGATTTCTTGAGGTTATGCTCTCAGGAGAAATACAGTACAGGAAGGAGTGAAGCAGAAAAGGAAAGGGGGATAGTGATGCAAGGTTGTAGTCTCAGATTAAAGTCTAGCTTTGGCCGGATCCATGGGAAGGAGGCTCTGGAATGTTGTCCAACATGGTATCCACTAGCTACTACATGTAGCCACTTAAGTTTAAATTAACTCAAGGGAAATAAAATGTAAAGTTCAGTTCTTTAGTCATAGGCCAAGTGCCCAAAGGTCACAGGAGAAGTTCACAGGTAAAGTCATCAACCACAACACTCACAGCGACTCCAAACTTACAGCTCTGGAAAGGCATCCAGGTTGAGTACCAACAATGACCACTGACCACGGCATCTAAGCAGGCACAAGCTGGGCATGCAGTGCTTCTGGAAGAGTGATTAGGCAACACACCTTCCCTGTGATCTGCACTGGGAATTCAAATTCTCCAGGGATTGCTTCTAAGGAGCACCTTTAATTCCTGTCAATCTTAAGGGTTCAGACATATGCCAACTATATAAACATATCTGATGAGCAGGTTCCTCCAGTGAGCTCTTATTGAAGGAGGGACAATGGAGGCTCGAAGTATAGTCTCCAAGGTAGAAAGAGATCTGACCCAGTGAGTAAGACCCTGAAAAAATTGCCTGAATATTAGGAGAGGGCTGAGCACTCTAAACAGAACTTGCAGCTTCTGCTGGAACTATCTCAACCAGCCACTGTGTCATACAATAGAAGAGGGCATACTTTTATTTTTTAAATTAAGTACTAATTAAGCTACATAGATTTTCCTATATTTTATGTCTATTTGTCTATTTTTTGGTTGCCTCTTCATTTGACACCAGTTTTGTAATCCCATCTTCTATAAACAGAATAAAGTATTTAGTCTTTTGCATGGTTGATGAAAAGTCATTGCTATTGTCATTATAATTACTACTTTAGAAGCATTTCTTTTTGCTTCATAACTTGTAATGGGAGATGCCACATTTCTACCTTTCTCCTTGGTTCCTCGATCAAGTGTTACTTCTTGTCTGGGGGACAATCCTCAGAAACACAGCCATGTGATCTCACACTCCACGGCCTCCCACAAGCTGCTGCCAGGGCAGTTGGTCTAGCTCAAGTCAGATCCTCACTGCCCATTGGTTGAGTCCCAGTCAGGGAAGGGATAGGAGGTGGGAGTTGGTAGGACAAAATGGTCATGAGTCTGAGTCATAATCACTCCTAAGCAGGAAGTCCTTGGTGTCAAAGATAGAATCCAGAAGCTAAATGACGCTGATGGCGTTATACCCGCCCAACTTCTAACAGCAGTTGGCACCTGCAACTCTGAGTAGGGGCTGTTCTCTGGCCCCCGAGACCCACATTGCTCATCTGTGTGGCGAGCTGCAGATGTCCAGGAATTATTGTGCTCCTTCTCCATCCTTCAATCAACCATTAGTGGAAGTTAGTGTATGAACACCAAAAAGCCTCATCCCTTGGGTGGGATACCTGAGCATTAGTCCACACTGGCTCCCCAGCTTCCCATCGTAATTGAGCTCCAGTTGTACCTCTGCTACCTGGCCAATAGTGCCCAGGTGTCCTTTATTTGGCTACCTTTCCTATCTTGTCTCACTTCCCCTGCTGCTGGGTTTCTCTGTCTCCCTGCCCTTGAGGTATTGTCTCAGCAACTGGTTCTGGGTACACTCAACTAAGGTACTAGATGAAATTCACTAGAGCCAGTTGTCACTGGGGACTATGTGATGTGGACATAGTGCTAGCAGCCAGCATCTGGGGGATGTTGAGGATGGAATCCTATTGACGTGACTAGAGTTCATTTATCAGAACTGGGTCACTGTAACCAGAGTCCAGTAACATCCATGCTGACACATAGCTCTGGGCAAGAGCCAATGGAATGCCTCCTTGATCAGGCTGATTGGGCCTGGGGGCAGGAGGCTGGGTTGCAGCTTAGGGCACAGTAAACTCAGCTGTGGTCAGAATCTGAGGAAACAGCCTAATACTGATGATTAATTCTCCAATCCAGCTTCAGAAAACTGGCTCAATTTTGTCTTTCTGGTTTGCAAAGGGGCAACACTGTGCTTTGTCAAGCCACAGCAAGGAAAAGGTGCTTCTTTAGAACCTCTTTTCAGATTTGGCAGACATTGGTTTAAAAAATCTTTCTGCCTGGATTCTGTCTTTCATCTTCTCTGCTCATGAATCACGAGGGAATACAGGCTGCTCTAAAAGACTTTACATTTGTCCTGACCCAGCTAAATTGCATGCCAGGTATACAGGTCAGGACTCTGTCTCTTACAAGTGACAGAAACCCAACTAAAACCAGACTAGGCAGAAAGAGAATTTATCACTTCAGATAAGTGGGAATAGTCCTGGTTTAGTTTAGAGAGTGGGAAGAATAGGAATAGCCAAAAATTCAGGGACTCCTAGACTGGATACCATTTTTTTTTATTGGTTGTTCAAAACATTACAAAGCTCATGATATATCATCTTTCATACATTTGACTCAAGTGGGTTATGATTCTTGACACAGGTTATCTCTACTCTTCTTTGTGTATTCATCTTATTCTCTCTCACTGCCCAAGGCACCTTGAATCCCCGAAGCAGACCAAGAGTCACTGACCTGCTCTCAGCTTAACAATGCCAGCAGAAAGAGATCTGTGTTATCACTTCCCTGGGAAGATACTGATAAGCACTGCCTGGGTCTTACATCTGTTTCATGGCCCATATAATGGACAATCATATAATAGACAATCAATAAATACTCTTGAATGAATAAGGTTATAATGCCCTATGTATCTGACATAGCACTTATTGCTGCTAATTAATATATTTTAGTTTATGCTTCTATATTGAGATTCTGGTTTATACGCACTTGTTTCTAGGAGATGCCTGCTTCCGGGGTGTTGAGGAGATAGTTTCTGAACCTGCACGACTAAGAGCTTTGCTAGATTCAGCAAGGTAATCAAATGCTCCCCTCGGGGTCCCTGGATGACAGTCTGTTCTACTGCCTCAGATAACCACCTGGACTATAGGGCTGATGGAGCCAGCTTTATCTAATTGAATCTCTACACTGAAAACTTATCTGTGACTTATTGCATATATTTTTGAAACTTGTATTTACAATATCAGTATGAAGTGATTATTGTCTCCATTTAATAACAGAGTCTCCAAGCACATATTGGGTAAGTCAGTGTTGCCCAAGATATGCTTTCCAGAACACAAGCCCCTTGGAGATCCATGAAAAGGGGTTCTGTGGTCAATGATGATTGGGAAGCCTTTGATTGATTCACCATGCATGTTAGTATGTTAAATGTTCTGAAAGAAACTGCAGTTAAGAAATCTATATGATCTGAAATCTGCTTAAAGTTGATCAAAAGGATTTTGCAAAGTTATTGAACATTAAATCTCTTGTTTCTGCATGTGACTTCAGTGTTTCCTGTTGTTTTCACAGAGGATCTATCTCTTTCCACTCTAAGGCTAATCACTGAGTCATCAGTGCCTGTGATTCTGCCTTTACCCATTTTCAGGTATCTTCCCTCTTTTTTATTTCATGGTGGATCAACATCCTCTCCCTCCAGGATCTTCCCCATCAACATTTACATAAACTTAATAGTCTTACCAAGTCCTTGTTTTGAACTTGGCCCATGGATCAGGAACATCTACATCATTTAAAAATGCAGATTCTAGCTGGGCACAGTGTAGCATGCCTGTAATCCCAGAGGCTCAGGAGGCTGAGGCAGGAGGATCTCATGTTCAAAGCCAGTCTCGGCAATTTAGTGAGGCCCTAAGGAACTTAGTAAGTCCCTGTCTCAGAAAAGGAGGGGTGAAGCCGGAGATGTGGCTTAGTGTTTAAGTGCCCCTGGGTTCAATCTCTGGTACCCCCTCCCTCAAAAATTGCAGATTCTGAGGCCTCAATCTAGACCCACTGAATTATCTGTATTTTAACAAAAGCCCCTAGAGATCTGTATGCACATTAAAGTTTGGAAGTCCTCCTCTAAACTACAGCCAGATTTCTCTGGTAAAAATGCGAATCAGATCTTATTTAACCTCTGTTAAAAATACCCTGTTTTCCAAGATTCTTTCCTCCCTCCCTTCTATAACTCCTAACATTTTTCTGAAATGAGGTGAAAGTCATCAATGAGCTGGGTAGTCATTGGTTCTACCTTGGTGATAGTGTCTGACTTCTGTGCTCTGAGACTTTTTTCCCAGTGCTGGCATGTATGCTAGGCAAGTGCTCTACCACTGAGCTACACCCACAACCTCTGCTTTGTGAATTTTGCACTATGTAACACAGTCAGATCACAATGCACAGTCTACTTGTAGAGGACTTTGATTCTTATTTGTTGCATAAATGACATCCTCAGAGTGTCCTGATCAACCCTGCCTGATGTATGAAAGTATTAGAAGATGGGTGATGGAGGTAGGGAAAACACTTGAGAAATAAATTCTACCTCAATGTCAAGTCAACTCAAGAAAAGTAATGGAGACCAGGAGAGGCAATGGCAGTTTATTGATGTTTGTTTATTTGTTTTGGCATTGGGGATTGAACCCAGGGGCACTTTACCACTAAGTTAGATCCCCAACCCTTTATTGTTTATTTTGAGACAGGCCCTCACTAAGTTGCCAAGGCTGGCCTTGAATTTGTGATCCTCCTGCCTCAGCTTCCCAAGTGACTTGGATTACAGGTGCATGCCACCAGGCCCAGCTGACACTGATGTCTATAAGTTTGTACCCAGACAGCACCCTAACAGAAGTTTCCTTTGATAGCTTATATCCTCCACCCTAGAAGTAGGGGTGGGTAGGTTTCATGAATAGAGAAAAGGGCAAGTTACAGAGGACAACATTTCCCAGCAAGCGAGTGATACTCTGGTGGTTGTCAGTAAGCCACAGTCCATCAGGGCTGTCGTCTTCCTGTCTGGGGTGAAGTCCAGAGTAGTTGCCTCACAACAGAAACATCTTTATCTGGAAACAGGTTGGGGACAATTCCTTTGAACTGCATCCATAACCTGTCTGGGTTGGGCTAGCTGCTGAGTTGTCAGAGTTGGTGGCTGGGGCCTATTGTTAAATGTCAGTATTTTCACAGTCATCCCACACTGCTGAGCTGTGACATCTGTCCCATGGCCCTGGGAAAACAGGCAATTCTTCCATACCCAGTAGGAAAAGATACAAGAAAGACTGTCTTTTTCTTTCAAAGATTGTTCAAACCAGTAGCAGGTCAGGGTACTCTGCATCATGCCCTCTCAAATGGAGAAAGAAGAAAATTCTAGAATCCTATACTTTTTGTAACATTAGAGATTGCAGTTTGCTAAGTATGATTTTTGCAAAGATGATTCTGTAATGAAATGTAAACTTCAAAATGTAGAATAAGTAATACATTTATTCAGGATATTGCATGAGTGTTTGTATACGTGGATTAAAATCTACCACCCTGAAAGTGTCTCATGATCAAGACAGGATATGAGAATTATATCATGTTTGAAATATAGAAAATGGGAGGCTGAGAGTGCTGAGCAGATGGGAAATTCTACAAGTAAAGATGCCCATCAATGCTGGTGTCTTGATTTCTCCGGAAGTTGAATCTGGAACTGTTTGTCTTTGGGTGTGACTCCTTGGGAGCTGTTGAACTGGGGTATGTAGAAAGATCTGGGTTGAGAGCACTCTTCAGGGGAAGGAATGCTGAAAAACGGCTTGGACTGGAGGTGGGGCAGTTGGAGCTTTTGGTTGACACCAAAGGCCCCAACTGCCCAGAGTGAGGACAGTGTGACCCGACACTCTTCCCCTGGCTGCCAAGAGAACTGCCAAG
This sequence comes from Ictidomys tridecemlineatus, assembly GCF_052094955.1. NCBI lineage: Eukaryota > Metazoa > Chordata > Mammalia > Rodentia > Sciuridae > Ictidomys > Ictidomys tridecemlineatus. Next base: position 24,997,173 of record NC_135478.1, on the reverse strand, counting down.
GGCAGTGTTACCCTGATAGAAGGAGGGCACACATGCTCCTTCTCTGAAGGTCTGAAAGATCAGCTAAGCTCATCCCAGAATGCCTCCAGATGAAAACCACTTGTTCTTTTCTTCCCGGGTGGAAAAGTCAAGCCTGGCTGTCACAGTGGCACATGCCTGTAATTCCATCAGTTTGGGAGGTAAGGCAAGAGGATTACAAATTCAGGTTCAGCCTGGGTAACTTAGCAAGATCCTGTCTGAAAATGAAAAATAAAAAGGATTGAGGATATGGCTCAGTGGTAGAGTGATCCTCAGCTCAATCTTCAATACTGCAAAACGACAGTAAAAAGGCAAGTTTGATTCTTTGATATTGCCTCAATGACTTGAATTTTCTTCATCTATTCTTAGAGGAGCCTAGCACCCAGAAACCCTGTTTAAGATAAGAAAATCCTTAGCTTAGGTGTTGAAAATAAAAGTCCATGGTTAGGAAAAAGTCAGTGAAAAAGTCTTTGTCCTTTTATTTTTTATTTTCTTGAATTACATGTGTGACCCTTTAAAAATTGGTGGCAGAATAAAAAGATTATTTACAATAACAGGATCTTTCGTTTGCTAAGGGCAAAATCAATCTTCCTTATTACTTTTGAAGATTGCCTCACCTGCACAAGAAGACAGAGGTGATAAAGGTAGGAATGCAAGATTGGAGAGGTGGAACAAAGAAAGTGCTATTTCAGGAAAGGAGAGGCAGAAGTGGCCAAAGTCCCTGGATAGGTTGGAAAAGGCAGAGCCAAACAAGGCTGGAGTGGGCCTGGAGGATTAAGACAACAACCCAGAGGGCAGTGATAGGGCTTCTTGGGAGAGAAACGATACATTTAATGCCAGTATTAGGGCTGGGAATGTAGCTCAGTGGCAGAGCTCTTGCCTCGCATGTGCAAGGAGAGGAATAGTGGGTGCTATGCATGCCCTTTGTTCTCCATAGGAAATCTACCTCTCTAGAAACCTAGATTCCAGAGTAAAATATCAATTTCTCAATATGATGTGAAAGAGTCTGTTTTCTTTGGAAGATTTGTTTCAATTTCAGAAATTCCTGATTTAGTTCCTATTCCGAGATTGAGATAGGAAGGGGACATTGCCTACCCTTGGAGCTCAGCTACGTGTTGGCTGTATAAAAATAGTAATTCCCATTATAAATATTCAAAATTTACAGAAATGCACAAACTAAAAAGTGAAAATTTCACTTCTCCTATTCCGATTAATTATACTGTTTTGAGGTTAACCTATCCTTTAATATTTGGTATAGATCCTTCAATATTTTTCCTAAGCAGTATAGACACATAAAAAAATTGATTATTTGGCTCAAAATGAATTCGAGGTTGAAAGGACTTTGGCATTTCAAGGTAATAAAATAAACTTATCTTTTTTCCCTTAGTATTTTAATACCTTACTTTGGGGAGGAGTTGGGGAATGAATCCTTTAAGATATCAACCTATTATATAAATATTCATTCACACCTCGTAGAAACTTGGTGATGGTCTTTACAGATAAACAGAAAAAGCTAGGCAGTAGTGCATGGGACTGTGGTCCCAAGTACTTGGGAGGCTGGCAGGGAGGATCACTTGAGTGTGTAAGTCTGACATCAGCATGGGCGACATAGCAAGAGCTGTCTCAAAAACAAAACAAACAAAAAACAAAATCAGAGAGAGAGAGAGAGAGAGAGAGAGAGAGAGAGAGAGAGAGAGATACAGAAATTAAACACTTTTCTCCCATCATAGGCAATAAATGGCAAAACTGGGATTTGGATTCAGCTAGTCGATTTTAATGTCAATATGGTTATTCATTTTGCTACTCAGCCTTTCTACATAGAGCCCAATATCAATATGTGGCAAGTAATTCTTTTTCTTCTTCTTTTAAACCATGACATAAATACAATATCCAAATATTTGCAAGAGTGAATTTGTTTACTTAGAAGTCTGATTGACAAGTAGTTATTTAGTAAGGAACAGGGAATTTGACACCTTACTACTTGCACTGCACCAACTCTTCTCTTTGTGACCAAGAGACCTCATTCCTGAAATGAGATTTATTTCTCAGTCTCTTGTTGGGTTTCCCCTTCATATGATTGTACTTGTTTAATTATTGAGTTATTGGCTGTGTAAATATTTTTAGGATGTGACATGTTTACATGTCACAGAACAGCTTTAAAAAGTTTTAGTAGGGTGTGTCTTAGACAAGTGAAGGAAGGATTAAACATACTACAGTTCAAGACCACAAGAAAATTCAAAAAGCTTGTGGTTACTTTCCAATTCTGTAGCTGAGATCATATGACTCTGGGCAAATGTTATTTTCTGTTTGTTTTGCTTTGTTTGCTTATATTTTGTGCCTATTTGCCAAACAGGGGCAGTAACATTAATAATTGTCCCATAGCTTACTTCCTTTTGGTCTCTGATGTGAATTAAATAAAAACAAACATAAAAAAAAACAACCACCACCACCAAAAAACAAACAAACAAACACCCCTAACCCTCTAAAGATAAGTTATTCCAGTCTGAAAAGTTGGTTAAATTCCAAGGAGAGTCACTGTCTAAGTTTAGACTCTGATGGGTAGATATTTCCTCCAGGGAAGATTTTCCAACAGTTTTATAACTGTAATTTATATTGCCTTAAAATAGTCTCATGCAAAAGTAAATATTAAAAACATATTTCAAAGAATCACAACAAAATTCATTAGAACAGTATAGTACAAGTATTTTGATTTCAAGATCTTTGTTACTTGCTTAACAAAAGTTATGCTTTCTCTATTCTCTCTTTCCCTCTCCATATAATATATATAGATATAAGTGTATCTGTATATAAATATGTATATGTATGTGCATGTGTGCATGTGTGTGTGTTTGTGTGTGTGTGTGTGTGTGTGTGTGTGTGTGTGTGTGTGTATGATTTCTTCCCTGAGACAAGTGCTAGGAAATCTGGTATGTAAAGAAAAACACAGCCATTACACTTTCACATTTGAGGATAGAATTCTGAATGTACAAAATAAAGTATTTCCTTTTTTTTTTTGCAACCAAGAAAGTATACACTGAGAAGGGAACTGGAATATCAGTCATTAAATCATTTTGGATCAAAGACTTGGAGAACTCAGAGATCTGTCGGGAGGAGCCCAAGTCACCACAGTAAGTGATTCAGAGGCAGCATGAGTGGTGGCCTGGGCATGGACTTCAGAGCCATGAAAGCTCTGAGTTCAAAGGCTGCCTCTACCATGTCCAAGCTGTGTTACTGTGGGTAAGATTTTTAATCTCTCTGAGAGTTTATATTTTTATTTTAAAATTTTCATATAGTAAAATTTGGTGTATATGGTGTAAAGTTTTCTTTCTTTTCTTTTCTTTTTTTTTTTTTTTGGTTTTGACAAGTGACTAGATGTGCACATCTACTACTACAGTTATGTTATATGCTGTTTCATAACCCCAAATATAGTCTCATTCTGCCCTTGTAGTTAACACTACCTTTCCCCATTCAACTCCTAGTAATTTACCCATGTGTTCTGTCTATAGTTTTCATGCTATAGTTTTCAGAATGTCATAGGAGTCGTCTGACTTTTTTCATTAAGCAAAACCTACTTGAGATCTGTCCAGTTTGTTGCATGTGTCAGTAAGTCATTCTTTCTATTGCAGAATAGTATTCTGTGGTATGGATGCATTATGGTTTGTTTATCCATTCACTGGCTGAAAGAGATCTGTTTTTTTCTTTGGGGGGCTGGGGGGTACCAGGGATTAAACTCAAGGGCACTCGGCCACTGAGCCATATCGCCAGCCCTATTTTGTATTTTATTTAGAGACAGGGTCTCACTGAGATGCTTAGTGCCTCACTCTTGCTGAGGCTGGCTTTGAACTCGAGATCTCCTGCTTCAGCCTCCTGAACTGCTGGGATTACAGATGTGTACCACCGTTCCTAGCATGATTTTGAGAATTAGTGTCTTCCAGGGAATTTGTTGATTTTTCTACATGGTTAAGTTTGTTGACCTCAACTTATTTCCTTATAATACCTTTAAGATCTGTGGTGACATGCCCTCTTCAATTGATACTTAGTGTTTCTCTTTCTCTTAACAAGCCTTACTAGGGGTTTATCAATGTTATTGTTTTTGAAAGCCAGATCTTAGCTTTGTTTTTTTTCTCTATTGTTTGTCCATTTTATATTCCATTGATTTTGCTCTTTATGAATTCACTCCTACTTCAAATTTAATTTGTACTTATTTTTCTAGCTTCTTAAAATAGAAGTTTATCCATTTTCATTTTTTCTTTTCTAATATAAACATGCAATGTTTTAAGTTTCTTCTAAAGATTGCTTTAGCTGTACCTAACACATTTTGATATGATCTATTTTCACTTTCATCCAGTCAAAACATTTCTTTCCTTTGTGCTTTGATCTTTTACTCAAGAATTATTTGGAATGGAGAGGTTTAAGTTCCAGATATTTGGGGATTTGCTTTCTATCTTTTTGTTACTAATTTCTTTTATTTTCTTTCTTTCTTTTTCTTTCTTTCTTTCTTTCTTGCACTGACAGTCTCACTGAATTGCTCAGTGCCTCACTTTTGCTGATGCTGGCTTTGAACTAGAGATCCTCCTGCCTCAGCCTCCAGAGCCACCTGGCTCTGAATATATTTTTTGCAGTACTAGAAATCTAACTCAGGGCCTCACACATGCAAGGCAAGCTCTACCACTGAGCTACAGCTCCAATCCAAGATACAATTTAAATATGAAGAGAAAGGTAAAAGCAGAAAAAAGAATACAACACATTTCACACATCAAGTTCTCTCTTTTTTTTTTTTTTTTTTTTACAGATTTTTTGGAATTTGGGTAGGATGCAAGAACCTTGGGTAATGCAGATTCCTTCAGCTGAGGAGTGAGCCACCAGCATCGATCACTACCAGTCACTGGGGCAATGAAAGCTTCAGTCCTAAAAATACATCAAAGCAACACACTGAGAGTCCACTACATGAGATGAAACATAAATCCTAAGAACATTAGTATGGTTGCATGAATATCAAGTAAAGTCGACTTTAAGATAAGAAGTAAGATAGCACAAATATAAAGAAGGACATTTCAAAATGATAGAAGTCAATTCATCAAGAAATTAGTGATCTCAAGTGCTTATCTACCTAATAACAGAGCTTCAACACACATGAAAGAAAAAACTGATAGAACCAAAAGTAGAAGATTTAAAAGCTCCAAATATAGTCAGAGATTTTAACATCATCTCTTTTTATACTTGATAGAACAAGTAGACAAGAACTTCAGCAAGGGGCTGGGGTTACAGCTCATTGGTTAAGTGTGGGAGACCAACCTTGCACATGAATAAATCAGACTCACTGGCTGGGTGCTGAGGCGCTCAGTCACAGAAATGTGGCAGAGCTTTCCCCACCCTTCTTGGGTTCAAGGGTCTGTGTCTCGTGCATGAGTATGTCTTGCTACAGCTCCATGGATGAAGCTATGTTCACCTGTTTCTTTCTAATATAACACCTTGCCCTGTTTAGGATAGAATCTTCCAAGGAAGTGCCTTGTGTGTGTCCTCTTCTCTTACTATGCCCTTGGGTGTGGCCTACCCAGATGTCAGTCAACTTGTTGACAGTGGACATCATGAAGCTAGACTCAGCCCCTGAAACCTTACCCCTTGCCTCAATAAAAGGGGTCAGCACAGTGCTCTCTCTCTCTCTTCCTGCGGACCCTTAAGGTCAGAGGAGCCGTCACAGCGACCTCAAAGAAAAGGTATTTGTGTCTCTTGAGTGGTTACTTTGCGCAGCCCAGTTAGCCCAGTTTTCCTGGAGTGACCCCTGAGCCTTTTAGTCGTGAACAGAAATCCAGCAGTTAAGCATGTATGTGAAGACTTGGGTTTAATCTCCAGCATCCCCTTAACCCAAAATTGTAGGAATCTGGAGGGTTTGGCATAGCCAATTATATTTATTCACCTTTTTGGAAAACATGCCCAACAACAGAATACACATTTTTTTATGAGTACACATAGAACATACACCATATGTTTGTTCATAATATATTTCAATATATTTCAAAAGATTAATAGTATTCAGTATGTTCTCTGACCACAAAGGAATTGAATTAGAAATTAGTAACAAGCCAGGAGCAGTGGCACACACCTGTAATCTCAGCAGTTAGGGAGACTGAGGAAGGAGGATCATGAGTTCAAAGCCAGCATCAGCAATTTAAGGAGGCACTAAGTAACTCAGTGAGACCCTGTCTCTAAATAAAATACAAAATAGGGTGGGGATATGGCTCAATGGCCAAGTGCTCTTGAGTTCAATCCCTAGTACCCCAGCCAATATGTTGAAGTTGAACTGATTAATCAATTATATTTACATAATGAAGCCTCCTTAGAAACCCAAAAAGACTGGCTTTAGGGAGCTGCTTGATAGCTGAATGAATGTTCCTGGAGGGGGCTGGATGCATGGATGTTCTTGGAGGGGGCTTTCCCAGAGAAGGCACTCTTTCCCATACACCTTGTCCTAATGAATCTCTTCATCTGTATCTTTTATAATATACTGGTAGATATGAGTAAAGTATTTTCCTGAGTACTCTGTGCCACTCTAACAAATTCATTAAATCCTAGGAGGGGGTTATGGGAACACTGATATACAGCTAGCAGATCAGAAGCACAGGTAAGACAGACTGCGGCTTATGATTGGCATTGGAAGTGGAAAACAGTCTCAGGGGAATAAACTCTTAATGTGTGGGATCTGGCATTAACTCCAGATAAAGAATTGAATTGAATTAAAGGACAATCAGCTAGTGTCTGATGCAGACTCTGCAGAACTGACTGATAGCTGTCAGTGGAGAGAAATCAGAGATCACAAAAGCATTTTGTGTTGTGCGAGTACAGGAGAAACTGAGTTTGTTTTTCCTGTGTCTTACAGACAAGGTTACATGAATTATATAATATGACGTGTAAGAGCTATAACAACATATACACTTGTAACTGATTTTGACTTTAATTAGATAAACAGAAATTAAGACTAAAATATCAGTTGGAAAGTAAAATATTGTAAAAGTAAAATATTTATAAAATAAAAATTATAAAAGTAAATATCATTTACATCATATATCATATTATATAACATCAAAGTAAAATGACATCTTGTTATTGGCAAAATATGAAAATCTATACAGAGCTGTGAAAAAGGTCATTTCCCACACTTTTGTTAGAAATAGAAATTGATATACATTTTTGAGCTTAATTTTGTGTTAACCATGCATATCAGATGGCTCCTTTAATTATATTTCTAGAAACTTATTATTTTCTATAGAAACATATACAATACAGCCATATGCTTATGAAATTATCCACTTTAATATTTCTTTTAATAACAAAAAATGGAAAGAAGTTAGATGCACACTGATATATAAATGTTAAGTTGTAGTTCATCTGTGGTATAAAACACTATGTAGCCATTAAAGAAACTAAACTACCTATACTGATTAGAAATAATACCCATTGGGGCTGGGGATGTGGCTCAAGTGGTAGCGCGTTCACCTGGCGTGCGCGTGCGGCCCTGGTTCGATCCTCAGCACCACATACCAACAAAGATGTTGTGTCCGCGGAGAACTAAAAAAAAATAAATATTAAAAAAATTCTCTCTCTCTATCTCTCTCTCTCCTCTCTCACTCTCTCTTAAAAAAAAACAAATAATACTCATAGCATATTAATTGAAAAAAGCAGAATGTGGAATATGTATGATCCATTTTTAAAATAAAACAATTAAAACTAAAATATGTTAATATATAGACAGATAATTAGATTCACATATCTATATTTTTGTAAGTACAGGAAAAAAATAAAATAAACTGAATTATTAATATAGGTTACTTGGGGGATATTATGATTTTGTTTTTATTACAGTGAATATATATTACTTTAATAATAAAAAAGATAAAAATAGCTGAGCAGGGTGGCACATGTCTGTCATCCAGCATACTTTGAAGGCTGAGGCAGGAGGATTCCAAGTTTGATATCAACCTTGGCAATTTAGCAAGACTGTCTTTAAATGAAAAATAAAAAGGGACTGGGATGGGGCTGGGGTTGTAGCTCAGTGGTAGAGTGCTTGCCTTGCATGCATAAGGCCCTGGGTTTGATCCTCAGCACCACATAAAAAAATAAACAAAATAAAAACAAAGATAGTGTGTCCATCTACAACTAAAAATATTTTTATTTTTAAAAAAGGAACTGGGATGTAGCTCAGTGGTAGAGCACTTTGCCTGGCATGCATAAGTCCCTGGGTTTGGTCCCTAGCAACACACACACACACACACATACACACACACACACACACCACACACACAAATAAAATAAATAAAAGTATGTAAGACTGAGGTTGTTTAGGGGAGCAAGATTAATTCCATTATGTGTGTGGGGTATGTTCCAGAATGTTAAACAAGAGAACTGGAAAAAGAAGAAAGGTATGAAGGCATGGAAAATGATAATATACTTCTTTACTCATTAAAATTTTTTTGTATGTTTTTGTGGCACTGCAATTAGAGCCTAGGGCTTTGTGCATGCTAGGCAAGCATTCTACCACAGAGCTACATATCCACCCCTGTAGTCATTTAGATTTTAACATCTATCATGGATGAGGTATGTATGGGAAAAAATTCAAGGAGGTACACAAAAGCAGGATGTGAAAGGCAAGTTAATTTAATATATCTGGATCTTTGATGTATGTAGAGTAGAAAAGGTGCAGTCAGAAGGAAAGAAGACTGGGTTGCGATTCCTGGGATTTGAACACTGTCCTGCAGGACAGTAATGTCAGCTATTTAGAATATGGTTTGGAAAGAAGCAAATCTGCAAACTGTGAGGCCATTTAAGTGGTGGAATATAATGAAGATTGAAGGTGAATACAAAAGAAGATGGATTTGAGAAATATTCAGCATAAAAGAAGACTTGGTGATGTCCAGATATAGGTAATGAATGAGAGAGATGTCTTGGTGGACTTTCACATTTTTTACTTCAATAACTAGGTATATGGAGATGACATTAGCTCATGAAGAAAAGACAGATGGAAAAACAAGCTTAGGAAGATAAGGAAACACAGAAAGAGCCAGTCTGATGGTGATGGTGGGTGCTGTAGTATGGATTATTTCAATTATGGATATGTTGAATTTGACGTGTCTACAGGCCATTAACGTAAGTTGTCAATAGGCATTTAAGACTAACAAATTGTCAAAATTTAATGTTGGGTGAGTTGCATAACAGGCATAGTTCTTACTGTCCCAGACCTAAGAACCTAGTGGAGGTGCTACAATCTGGAGTTCAAGGGAAAGGTCTAGGCTAGCACTTGCAACATACAGAAAAAGTGTAGGTGAGTCAGAGAGAATGAAGTTCTTACGTGTGTTGCCAAAAGTTTGGTCCTTGTCCTTGATACCAATCCGATAACAAGGACCCAGTTTTCAGAAAAAGGAAAAAGAAGGTTTATTGCTTTGCTACCAAAGGAGAAACACAGGGGGATCCTGTCCCAAAGGTGTGAATCTGCTCATCAGCAGGAAAAGATGATTCAAAGGCTACCTTCCATTTTTTTTTCCTTTTGGAGTTGTAATTGGCTTTTTTTTTAAAAAAAATATACCTTTATTTATTTATTTTTATGTAGTACTGAGGATCAAACCCAGCAGCTTGTTCATGCTAGGCACTCTACCCCTGAGAGACAATCCCAGCTGATGTAATTGGTTTCTTAATTTGGGAGGTTGTCATTTCTCAGATCTCTGGTACCATCCCCAAAGTCTAGAATACTTTGTTCTGATGATGGGTATGTACTCAAGGACAGATAATCTTCTTAGGATGGGGAAGAAAGCTAATCCTGTTTCCCCTGAGATTAGGGACGGAGAGAGATTAGGTAGGAGCAGAGAGAGGAAGAGAAAGAAACATGTCCATTTAAAAAATAAATTGCAGGGTTAGGGTGGTGCACACCTGTAATCCCAGTGGCTCAGGAGGTTGAGAAAGGAGAATCGCAAGTTCAAAGCCAGTCTCTGCAATGGCGAGGTGCTAAGCAACTCAGTGAGACCCTGTCTTTAAATAAAAATACAAAATAGGGCTGGTGATGTGGCTCAGTGGTTGGATGCCCCTGAGTTTAATAATGGTAATAATAATAATAATAATGTTGCAGGGGTGGGGATATAGCTCAGTTGGTACAGTGCTTGCCTCATATGCACAGACCTGAGTTCGATCCCCAGTACCACCAAAAAAAAAAAAAAAAAAAAAAAAAGTTGCAGTGGCAGAGCAGCAAGGGCTATATTCAAAGCATAAAGTGGACTGCTATTATATTAGAATTTATATAGGTATCATTATTATGAGCTATATGCTTAAACACATCATTTATTTGAACTTCAGAACAGTTCTACAAAATATAAGATGTTCCAAACAAGGAAAAGGATATGCAGAGAGATTGACATCGCAGTCATGATCTGCTCTTTCGGCTAAATTTTAAGAATTGGTTTGCTGCATGAGTTCACACTATCCAGTGTGCTACTTTCCTTCATTTTGCAACATTGTATACCATATGTATACATGCTTCACTCATAACCTTCTGGCTTTCCTTAAGCAATGCACTTTGTACACTGTATGTTGCCTAAGTGCCAGAGGACCCAGAGCTGGAGAATGGCCAACTCATATTTTCCTCATATCAAAGACTGTGCTCTTAAAGGCTGTTATGCTCTTGTGGTTATAAGGATTCTGATGAGGTGGAATAAAGTGTGTTATGTGGTGATGCAAAATCGTTGATAAAGCATTTGCCGTTAGAAAGGAGAAAATCAGAGTTAAAGTTTTAGATGTGTATTGATTCATTTGGCTAGAAGCATTTTCTGGCATAATAGTTTCTTTCTTTTTTTTAATATTTATTTTTTAGCTGTAGTTGGACAGTTTGTTTGTTTGTTTATGGTGCTGAGGATCAAACCCAGGGCCTCACACATGCTAGGTGAGTGCTCTACCACTGAGCCACAACCCCAGCCCCATGCATAATATTTTCTAAGGCTTGGAAAGAAACTTAATAATATCTACTACTGTTATCTGAAGCATAGTTGCTAGTGATGTTATTCTGAAAATTTACAGAAACATGGAGACAGTACTTGAAACTGGAAGGGATGGAAGGATGACAACACTTAGATGTGATTTATACTTAAGAGGATTATTTCTTTGTGTAGAAAAATACAGGTACCAGTTTCACTGAAGAAATAAATTCCTGAGTCTCTGATTATTATCAGGGTGCGAGTTCATTTCAAATGGTCTACTCTGCAGTGAGGTGTGCTAGTCTTTGAGGAGATGAGTTCAAATTAATGACATGGTAAATAGGGGCAGGCATTGTTCCTGTTGGGTTGGTGAAGGACTCTGAGAAGTGGACCCAAGCCAGACCCTTTATATACATATGACCGAATCACAGCCATCTTGAGGTGTTAACAACCATGACTGCCCCTGGGTTATCATGGTCAGACTTACTAGCACACTATAAGTAAACAAAGCCATTAGAGCAGAAAGTGGAGCTTTACAACCAGAACCTGGAGCCATTGGCTTTATGGAGTCTTAGATATTAGTTTGAGATAAACCAAATACATTCCTGCTTAGATAAAGTTACTTATGTACCAATCTTTCTTTCTGACCCAAATGATGGGTCTTGCTGCCACTTAAGATCATAGGTCCATCACTACATCCCTGATAAACTGTACTCAGTAAATCCTGGATTTGTCTCTTTCTCTCTCTTTATTAATTGCAGGGAACTTTGGGCTGGTTCTCATACACTTGGGACAGGGTTGTTCTTGAATACTCCAGAAGATGATTTGTATCAAAATTTGTGGCACCCAGTATAGCTAAAGAATTAAAAATACCATAAATTTAATTAAGAACAGACAATGAGAGAATGTTACTTTGCTGAGATCTGCAAGGAGGCTTAATGTTTCAACAAAACTGTGTTAAATGTGATAAAGAGTTTCAATCCAGTTGCCTCTTCCTTTTTTTTTTTTTTTTTTTTTGTGTGTGTGTGTGTGTGTGTGTCCTAGCAAGGCTAGCTTTTCTCCCCATAATTAGTCCTCTTCTGATCTTGTTTTTCTCTAAAGGACATCTCATTTTGATATCTAATTTTCTTATTTTTTGTGCTTTATTATCGCCTGGGTTAGTAGAGTCTACACACAACACACATACAAATATATACATACCTACATGTAAATATAAGTTTGTCAACATTTGAACTGAGGTATAGCTCAGTTGGTAGAGTGTCTGCCTTGCATGCACAAGTCCCTGGGTTTAATTCCCAGCACCACACAAACACAAATCGACAACCTTTGATATATATTCTTGGCCTTGGCTAGCCTGTTGCCTACCTGAGGCTCCCACCAATGTAAATGGTAAATATGTTGATTTCAGACTTTCTTTCATTCTATGACTAGAAAAGTTCATGTAATCTTTTCCACAGTGGAGCATTTCACTCAGGGTAACTTGAATCTGTGTTCTTGGGGCAATGGCAACTCAAATTTGGCTCAGAATACTTTATTCCTTTGAAAGCAAAGTTGTTATTTTATGCAGATACATAGTTGGCCAAAGTTCCGGGTTCTGGATGAATCAGGCACATAACATTAATATCTCTGGGGATAATTCCAAGTGTCAGGGGTAAATCTGGACTCTTTGGGAAACTTTTTCAATAAGCTGTGAATTTAGTGTCCCCAGGGCCCTGGAATATAGGAAAAAAATGTTTTTGAATGAAAGTGTTAAATTATGATTTTGGTGAAGGTAAAAATAAAGGTAAGTGATGGAGGTATTACAAAATTGGCCTGAAACATTTGGGTTTGTCAGCGATTTAAAGCACTTCCTAACTGGAGGAAGAGGTCAGGGAAGGGAAGATATCTCCTTTGGACAGCAGTCAGAAATATTAGGCACTAAAAATAGAAATATGGCCAGCGGGGTGGTGTAAGCCTGTAGTCTCAGGTAGTTGGGAGGCTAAGGCAGGCTAAGGAACACAACTAGATCCTGTCGTTCAAAAACAAACAACAAAAAATTACACACACACACAAACAAAAAGACTAGGGATACGAATCAGTGGTAAATTGCAATCTTGCCTGGCATACCATGAGGTCCTGGGTTTGATCCAGGATACTCCATACCCCCACCTCCAGCAAAACAACAACAACCAAAAAAAAAAAAAATTCCAAAATTCTAACGATAGATACTGATACACTAATCCTTCAGGGCCCACGTCAGATTCCCTGGATCCCCCCTCTCCCACCCTGGACGCTCACACTCTTCTTCGCCTTCTTCCCTGGGGTCTATCTCTCCTCTGCACTCAGTTGAAGCAGAGCTCTCCCCACCCAACTCCACAGCGCCGAGGCCCAGCTGAGCATCAGCGTAGCGCTCAGATCAGCCCTCCCCGGGGCTCTGGACAGCCTGGAGCACCTTTACACGCACTGCCCAGGCCACCGCGAACCCTGCGTGTTTCTTCACGATCGCGTAAGGGCGCGACGGCGTGAGCGCGCATGTGCCGGCGCTGCCTCTGTGCTTGTCCTCTGTGGCGCTCCGTAGGGCTCCCTCCGTGAGCTCCACGTAGGCCGCGCAGGCGCCCTTAGAGCACCGTTCACCTGCTGCCGTTGTCGCCGCCGCCGCCGCCCGGGCTGGATGGGGGGCCGAGACCAGCCAGTGGCACCTGGAAGGAAGAGACGCGGCGGCGGCGACGTCGACACCCGCAGGACAAGTGTCTCACTTCGCCCGCGAGCTCAAGGAGGAGGCGGCGAGGCCCGGCTCCCGCGGCCCCTGGTGTAGAGAAGCTGCGTCGCCGCTGCGGCCGGGACTCCCTGGGCTCTCGCCCCTCAGGTCTCATTCACACTCAGGACCCCGCGTTGCGCCATGTTCAAGAAACTGAAGCAAAAGATCAGCGAGGAGCAGCAGCAGCTCCAGCAGGCGCTGGCTCCTGTTCAGGTACGAAGGGCCAGACACCCCTAGATATCAGCCGGGTCTGAAAGGAGGAGGGAGTTCCTCCGTGACCTTTGATCTCTAACCGAGGACTCTTACCAATTCCCTGGACCCAGAATGAGGTCTGTCCTGGAGGGCCGTCTAGCTTCTCCGGGACTCCTGACCCGGATTCCTCCAATTCCAATTCCAAAACTCTGTCCAGGGATGGGGTGGCCGAACCCATGTGACATTTCAAGAGTTTTCGCCTAATACCTGACTCTGACTTGAGGATGAAGGCGAAGGTCTCGGACCTTGCATGATTTCTGATGCCTATTGGGGGCTTCCCCCACATCCGAGACCCCAACCTAGGGTGAGGGCGGAATGAGAAAACCCAGGTCCCCTGTGATCTCTGATCTCTGAGGACCTCTCTCCCATCCCGACCTGAGATTGAGTTTGGGAAGGCCAGGATCCCACAGAACTCCTTTCGGTCATTTTAATCTCCTAAATGCAATCCCTGGTGCAGCGGTGAAGGCAGGGTGTTGAGCCATCCAGGCCAGGCGCACTTGCTGGAGCGGTGGGACCTGAAAGTGGTGGCGGTGTGGCCGCGGTCCAGCGCCCGAAGCTGTCACGAGTTAGTCACTTCACATAACTTGGTTGATCCGGGACTGGCGAAGGGGCAGACACTCTGAGTCCGGGCGGGCCCGGTGCCTGTTCACAATCTTGCTTGCCCTTGTGAATAGTGGCTACGTTTATTTTTCAGGAATTCTGTTGCTTTAGGAAGTAAGTTTCTAGGGAAAAGGGGGCGTGTTAGTGTTAGTGTTAAAGAAACAGTCTCATAACACATTCTCATGGAATGTGTTTTAAGTACTACCAGCGAGGATGAGGACATTTATTAAATTTCTTTCCAGTTTTTTGACTCTCAACAGATTGGCACAAAATTCGTTCTCAATTTTATAGTTTCTGTTTTTGCCTGTGGTTCAGGAAAGGCTGAATTTTGACTAATTTGAAGTCATTTCTAATTTTTAAACATAGCATTTATCTTGTGACTATTACATTGAGATTTTTTGTGAAGCTATAAATTGAAATTTTGTTCTTGTTGGGGATGGTGGCAGATGCCTGTAATCCAGAGGACTTAGACAAGTTCAAGGCCAGCCTCAGCAACTTAGACCATTTCTCAAAAAAAAAAAAGGATTGGGTTTATTCTCTGAGTTTAAACCCAATACCCTTCACTCCACAAATTGTTCTCTTTAAATTTAAAGCTTGTGTAGTGT
Organism: Ictidomys tridecemlineatus; assembly: GCF_052094955.1. Taxonomy (NCBI): domain Eukaryota; kingdom Metazoa; phylum Chordata; class Mammalia; order Rodentia; family Sciuridae; genus Ictidomys; species Ictidomys tridecemlineatus. Next base: position 24,982,009 of record NC_135478.1, on the reverse strand, counting down.
AAAGCAATTTTTAAAAATGTTTAAAAATAATTTTAGTTGTAGATGAACACAATACCTTTATTTATCGGTTTATTTTTGTGTTGTGTTGTGGATGAAACCCAGTGCCTGACGCATGCTAGGCAAGCAAGTGCTCTACCAGTGAGCCTCAACCCCAGCCCTGTAAGCAGTTCTTGAGAGAACATCAGAATATGACATTGAGGACTTATTTTCCCAAGAAAATAGAGATTAAAATTTAAGTATTAAGGATTGTGCTTTTGCATATATTGTAATCTTTTAAAAAATATCTTTATTTTTATTTTTATATGGTGCTGAGGATTGAACTTGGTGCCTCATGATTGGTAGGTGAGCACTCTACCTCTGAGCCACAACCCCAGCCCCTATTGTATTCTTTTTTAATTTTACAAAAATATTATTTAAGAAACAAAGAGAAACCTTAAAAGTAGATAGAGATGAGGAATATGGGTAAGTGGACAGTGAGTATAAGGCACTTATATTTGGATAGAGGGCATATTAGATATTAAATGGATTAAAAACAGATAGTACACTTGACCTTAGTCAAAAGGTCAAGAAACCTAAGGCACTTATATTTGGGAATGAATAAAACATCACTGACCCAGGATTCAATTTCTAGAAATTTCAGAAAATTTAGGATGTATAAAGATTTAACTACATGTATTTTCATTTGAGAGAGAGTGAGAAAGAACGCTCGCACATAGTACTGAAGATTGAATCTAGGACCTTGGGCATGCGAGGCAAGTTCTACTAATGAGCTGTATCTCCAGCCCTTTTTAAAAGTTTTGAGACAAGAGTCTCACTAAGTTGCCCCAGCTTGTCTTGAATTTACCATGTTTCTGCCTCAGTTTTCTGAGCATCTGGGGTTAGGTGCACCTGCCACTGTGCCTAGTTTAAGTTTTTCTTTTTTTGTTTTGTTTTTTTGTGGTGCTGGGGATTGAACCCAGGGCCTTGTGCATTCGAAGCCAGCACTCTACCAATTGAGCTATATCTCCAGCCTGGTTTAAGGTTTTTAAGAGGTTAAAAACTAGCTGAAAATAAAGGGCAGTAGAGAAATGATTAAACAAATAGTTATCATGCAGTTGGTTATTGCACAGCCTTTAAAATGGTGAACATTACTGGGCATGGTGGTGCACCCCTATAATCCCAGTGACTTGTGAGGCTGAGGCAGGAAGATCTCAGGTGTGAGGTCAGCCTTGGCAATTTAGTGAGACCTTCAGCAATTTATGAAGAAAACAAAAAGGGCGGGAGATGTGGCTAAATGGTAAAGCACCCCTGGGTTCAGTCCCCAGTACCCCAAAAATAAAAACAAAAAAATTTATTTGGTCTTCTCCACATAACAGGTATTTTGTTTAATATTTTGCACAGATTATTTAATTTCACATAAACCTTTGTGAGGTTCACAGATGTTTAATGTTACATAGTTCGTGTCAGAACTACAGAGAAATTAAAGACAGAAATTTAAAAGCAGCATGTAAAGTATAATTCCAGTTTTATGGTAAAAAATGTATATAAAAGTGTATTCATAGGGCTGGGGTTGTGGCTCAGTAGTAGGGCACTTGTTTAGCATGTGTGAGGCCCTGGGTTCTATCCTCAGCACCACATAAAAAATAAATAAAATAAAGGTATTGTGTCCAACTACAACTAAAAAATAAATATTAAAAAAAAGTGTATTCATATATACAGGTTGTGGAAGTATGTTTAAGAAGGATACATTCTCAGGTGCTGGTAACATTGAATATTCTTTTTTTTATTTGTAATGTTTAGTTTTTCTTTCTAACAGTGAATTGCTTTTGTGCATGAATAAATACGTTTATATTAATTTTTTAAGATTTTTTTAGTTGTTGATGGACCTTTATTTATTTACTTATTTATATGTGGTGCTGAGAATTGAACCCAGTACCTCACACATGCTAGGCAAAAACTCTACCACTTGAGCTACAGCCCCAGCCCAAGATGTTTATATTATTAATAATAAAAATAAAGCTAGTGGGATGGTGGCTTAGTGGTAGAGTGCTTGCCTAGCATGTGTGAGGCATTGGGTTTGATTCTCAGTATCACATATAAGTAAATAAAATAAAGGTCCATTGACAATTAAAAAATGTTTTTTAAAAAATAAGGTTAGTTATAAGCTAGGATATTAGTGCTCCCAGTTTCTATAGCTTAATGCCTTTGGTGAGACTGTGTATTTGGATCAAGTAAAATCAGTTTGTGTATAAAATATTTAAAATAATTCTTTTGGATAATATATGTATTTATCCAAAACTCAAAAGTGAATTGTTAGTAATCTACTACTGATAGAAACTTGATTCTCTTCTGATTCTAGGCTTTAGCTATTAAAACCCTTCAGAAATGAGAAATTCTGAATTATTATTTTAGGAGTAAAGGACTTTTTTCATGAACAAATTAAAAAAGAAACAAAAATGTTTTTCCATGACACTCTTTTTGCAAGAGTTCATAAGCACTTTTGTTTTCTTTAGCAAAGGATCTTCAATTTGTTTAATATGATCTTAATAACTCATAGTCATTATTTTTAAGTATATTTTTTCTTTTGAAGATACCATGCCCTCAGGGATTTAATGAAGTGTGAAAGGTAGTTCTCTTGCTTATTCCAGAAAATTTGACCAACCAGACAGGTTAGCCCATGCCTGTAATCCTACTTACTTTGGAGGCTGGAGCAGGAGGATCACAAATTCAAAGCCAGCCTGTCTCAAAATAAAAATTTTCAAAAGGGCTGGGGATGTAACTCAATAGTAGAACACCCCTAAGTTCAATACCCAGTAACACAGAAGAGAAAAAGAAAGAAAATTTGTTTGTTCTCCTCCCCTGCCCTCACCCCCAGTTCTGAAAATGGAACCCAGAGTCTTCCCTGATTTGAACACTGATCTGTCACTGAGTTATACCCCCAACCCCTGTTTGTTTGTTCTTTTTTTTTTTTTTAGAGAGAGAGAGAGAGAATTTTAATATTTATTTTTTAGTTTTTGGTGGACACAGCATCTTTGTTTGTATGTGGTGCTGAGGATTGAACTGGGGCCGCATGCATGCCAGGCTAGCGCTCTACAGCTTGAGCCACATCCCCAGCCCCCGCCTATTTGTTCTTGGTCTACTTTTTTTAGTTATTTAATAATACTGCTTGTTATCTGCCACATATTTTTCTTCTCCCTACTTTTTTACTGTTAAAAATAAATAACATATGTAAACTATTTTGAAGTTTTGTGTACAATAAGGACAAGTACCTAAGGAATTCTTTAGTGCATTTTAGTGTGTTAATACAAAATTTGAGACATTCATTTTGGATTTTCAGAGAATTTGTGTGCATTACTTCCCGAGTTTCAGCTTGTTTTCCATAGGTAAGATTGTCTGATAGATTTGTTTCCAGTATAGTGAATCGTCAGGTATAGATAATTTAGGGATAAATGAACCATTTATATCACAACATTTGTAAAACTTTATGATAATAGTGAGATTGATTAGAATTCTTAAAAACAAAACAAAACAAGACAGCCTTCTAATAATCTCCAATCACTTCTGTTTGGTTGGTGCTAAGATTATTTGAACTCCTTCTTTGTTGGTTGTTATTTTAACTAATCATTTGCTCAACTGATGGTTATCTGAAGACTAATAACTAAGTGAAAAAAAATTATATATCAAAGTTCACTAAATATCTTTTAACAGCACATGTATTTTGAATTTTTAAGTTCTTTACAGAATTAACTTGATAAAAAGATTTCTTCAGATTTTTATTCCAGCTGCATCCACTGAATATATTCAAGCAATCATATTTTTAGTTTTTTCAAATAAAAATGACACTAGTCAACACTTATTGGGTGATTATTTTTAGCCAAGTATGTTTCTCAGTGCATTGCATATATCATCTAAATTAATATGCAAAATAATTTAATTCCTATCCTCATTTTATGGATAAATTGGGGCTGAGAGTTTAGGTAACTTGTCTATGGTACACAGCTAAGAAATGGTAAAGCTGAGATTTGAACCCAGGCAGTCTGGCTCCAAGTCCATTCTTTTAATTGCTATGCTACATTTGTTGATTTGTTTTAGTTTTCAGCTGTGGTTGTTTTATAGAAACTAGAGCCTCTAAATTCTGAAAAGATAATCATCTTATTTTAATATATATATATATATATATATTCAGATATATATATATATTCAGATATATATATACACACACACACACTAATATATATGTGTTTGTATGCATGTATATATACACATATATTTATGTTCTGTGTCTTGATTTATCTGATTTTTCTGGGTCTCTTGTTATATTTATTCAAATTGGTCATCTTGCTTTGCCTCTTTTTTTGTTCTGGTTTTGGGGATTGAACCTATCTTGAACATGCAGTGTCCTCCTGCCCCATGTCTTGTGTTTGTTGATTCGTTTATATTTATGAAATCCTGGAGGTTGATTCACTTAGGTAATTCCCACAGGTTTTCTCTGCTATTACCTGCTACTCCTGTGTATAGGTCTAGAAATTGTTTGTTATGTGGGTGGGTGGGTAGGGAAGGGAAACAGTTCACAAGAATTCTTCCTCTGTCAGCCAAAACAAATAGGGCCCTACTTTGAAAGGTGATCATAGATTTATCATCCAAACATTCTTTAATCTCTTTAGGGTCAAACTTGGGTCACATGGTGGAGGTAACTAGTGTCATGAAGCCCTGCTAGTCTAGTTTATTTTCCCCCTTTTTGCCATGCTGGAGATTGAACTCAAGGATGCTCTATCCCTTTTTTAAAAATTTTATTTTGAGGCAAGGTCTCACTAAATTGCCCAAGCTGGCCTCCAACTTAACGATCCTCCTTGCTTCAGTCTCTGAGTAGCTAGGTTTATGGGTGTATTCACTTGTGTCCATCTCATTCTTGCTCTTTTAAAACAAACTACTCCTGGGGAACAAGCTCATTCTGTGTGAAACCAGCCTTAATCCTTTCCAAGGATGGTACCCTTAATGAGCTAATCACCTTCTACTAGGCCCCATCTCTTAAAAATTCCGCTCTCACTTATATCACACTGAGGACCAAGTTCCAAAAGATGAACCCTTGGTTGACAAACCACATCCAAACCATACCACATTTTAAACAGTATCTACTCATTTCCTGCCAAAGTAGATGATTTGGCAAGCTGGCCTCAAACTCCTGGATTGATTTATTTATTTAAGTATTTTTTTTTTTTTTTTTAGTTGTAGATAGACACAGTAACTTTATTTATTTTTTTTCATGTGGCATTGAGGATTAAACCCAGGGCCTCACACATGCTAGGCAACCTATCCCTGTAGAATAGCTTTTTTTTTTCTTTATTTTGTGGTGCTGAGGATTGAACCCAGGGCCTTGTACCTGCAAGGCAAGCACTGTACCAACTGAGCTATCTCCCCAGCCCCAAACTCCTGGATTTAAATGATCCTCCTGCCTGACCCTCTGGAGTAACGGGGGCTATTGGTGCGCACCATTGTGCCAGGTAGAAAATGAATTATAAAGCATTGCTCTGCTGTTCTTCATTTGCAGTAATGATGTTGAGAAGTCTAATGCCATTCTGCTTCTATTTCGTTTTTGAAGTCTTAGCATCTTTCCATTATCACTTGTCTGAAATTTCATGACAAATATGCTTTTGTATGGATTTCTTTATGTATTTTGCTGAATATTCAGTGGGCGCCTTATGGGGACTTATGTGCTTAAATTTTTGGAAACTTTTAGATAGTTTGACATTTCTCTGCCCTTTGTTTTTTCTCCTATTTCCTAGAACTGTATTTAGTTAGCTTTTGTGCCTTCTAGATGATTTTTTTCTCTCTCTTTTCTACCCTTTACATTCTATTTTTACTTTTTGTCCTACTTTTAAGAGATTAATTTATCTAATTCTTAAATTGAATTTTTAATTTTGGCTATCCTATTTTTAAGTCTTTTGGGGCTGTTTCTTATTGTCTTCTGCTTTTCCAGAGTATTGTTCTTATATATGTCTTGTATTTCTGAGATTAATCAGGATTTTTTTCCTTTTGATGTTTTTCTTTTAATTTCTATTGATTTTGTTCTTTCTAGGTTTATTTCATGTTTTTGCCTTTCTCTTTTACATTGGAAACTTTTTCAAATATTGAGTGTTCTGGGCTATCTGGTCATGTGAGTCATGAAAAATCTGATGCTACATGGAAGTAACATGTAATAGCAAGACACTAGTTTACTGCAAGGTAGTACTGCCCTGGCTTTATTATTGGGGGAAATACCCTCACAAGTTGATGACTGGAAGTCTTTTTTTGGGGGGGTGGATTGAACTCAAGAGGCACTCAACCACTGAGCCACATACCCAGCCTCATTTTGTATTTCATTTAGAGACAGGGTCTCACTTAGTTGCTTAGTGCCTCACTTTGCTGATGCTGGCTTTGAACTCTTGATCTTCCTGTCTCAGCCTTCCAAGCCTGCTGGGATTATAGGCAAGCACCACTGTTCCCCAGCTGGAGGTCGTGTGTGTGTGTGTGTGTGTGTGTGTGTGTGTGTGTGTGTGTGTGTGTGTTGTGTGTGTGTGTGTGTGTGTGTGTGTGTGTGTGTGCTGAGAATCCAACCCAAGTCGCTGAGTATGTTAGACAAGCAGTCTACCTCTGAGTCATGCCCTCAGCCTGGCAACTGGAAGCCTTTTAAAAGAGATTACTCAGTTTTTCTTTTTTTTTTTTTTAAAGAAAAATTCTGTTTCTTTTTTTCAAGCAGGGCTGAGGAAGTGGGCTAGGGGTTTCACTGCTCAGTATGCCCTTTTAGTTTAATCACTTTGCCCTTCATCCCTATTTTACTGTGCTTAATGTCACAAGTCTTTTAAGCTTCTTTGCTCCATTTGCTCCACAAGTCTTTTAACCTGTTGTTCTTCAGTGGCTTTGTAGGATTGGACAGAGGACCTGGAAGTATTTCAACCAGTTCTCATGTTGTTGGTCCTGCCTGTTCACGTCTGAGTCTTGCATATACTTTTTGCTTTAAGTTCTAAGTGTTTCCAGTGTTCTGGGATGAAAATAGGCTTGCTGCTTCTCATCAGTATTCTCTTCTTTAGATCCCATCCCTGGGGTGGTAATATCCTCAGTTGTGCTGAATTCTTTACTATTTTTTTGTTCACCTTCAGTCTTCTGAAAATTGGTTGAAATTTCTTATTACCTCTTTGCAGGGAGAGGAGATATATAGAGAGATCTATAGAGAAAGGCAAGAACATAGAGTTATTCTTCCATATCTAAACAGGAAGTTTCCTTAAATTATTTTCAGATGAGTGGATTCCACTACATTGAGGGGCTGTTTTGGGGAGGTAAGCATTAAGAACAGAAGAGCAGTGTATCATTTCTGGCACTACTATCTTAGACATGATGTAAGGAAGATACTATGTTAAGAACATGATGAAAAGCTCCAGTAATTTTGGTAACTAAAAAGGTGATATGAAAAATCAACCCCAAGTTATTGTAACCATTCTTTTAGAGCTGGGATATCAAATTGATCTGACTAATGACTTTTAGCAGTGTTGTGAGGTGGAGTCTATAGTTATATCACTGCCATGACAGATTATCCATAGGTATGGGAGGGAGAAGGAATGAAATGAACCAGGTGTTATGCTTGTACAAAGGTAATATCTCACTTATTTGGGGGATAATTAACTAGGAGATAAATCAAAAGGTCTATAAGCAGCCAAAAATGTTGGCATCACCAGCTTTATATTTTATATATAATGAAAGTTATTCATAAGAAAACATTTAAAAATTTTTCATTTAGAGTTATATCATGATTATTTAATGACATAGTTTACAATTCAATTAGTACATTTTCAATTAGTACATTTACTCAATTTCTAAACTAGTAGCAAGCTAGAATGGATGGAGAAGAAATATTGACAGGAGTGACAACTGACCAAGAAAATGTTAAATTATGTTCAATTTTCTGGAATTAGTTAATTGATTTAGGAGAGTACAGATTCAAAGCAATTAAAAATCTCATTGAAAACTGAAGAAGTTTGGAGATATATCTTTATCTCTAATAATTCTACTCTCTTGAGTAATTTTTTTATTGAAATCCCAGTAATACAGTCCCTTACGAATAAACTTTGGTTAACAAAGTACTGACTTTAATATAGTTTCCTAGTAATATGAATACCCAAAATTTGTGTTTTTATTTAAATTGGGTTGTGTAACCTGGGATTGATACTTCTTAATTTCTATTTTTTGATATAGCTAAAACATTAAATATATTTTAGGGATCAGAGATTTAAGAGTTTGTCAGGCATGGTGGCACTTGCCTGTAGTTTCAGCTACTGACAAGGCTGAGACAGGAGGATCACTTGAGCCCAGGAGTTTGAGTGAGGCCAGTCTGGGAAAGATATTGGAAACCTTGTCTTAAGGAGAAAAAAAAAAAAATTAGTGGCCAACTAATAAGAACTTCGTTCTTATAAAAACAACATGGTATGGTGAGAGCAGCTCAAGGGGTTGTGATTTGGTGGGCTGGGAGGAGCTGCTGCTTTTTCTTCTCTTTTTCTCTCTCTTTTTTTTTGCAGCGCTGGGGATTGAGCCCAGGGCTTTACACATGCTAGCACTCTACTACTGAGTTGCACTCACAGGCTGAGAAGCTATTTATTTTTAATTTAATGAAAAAAATAAGAAATTTGATATGTTTCTGTCTTTTTTGTAAGGGCTGAGGGTGTAGCTTGCTGGTAGAGTGCTTGTTTAGCATGGGCAAGATCCTGGCTTTGATCCCCAGCACTGATCTTTAGTACTGCATGTATGTATACACAGAGAAAAGGTTGTTCTGTAAAACTTCTGTTTAGAGGTGTCTCTATTTGAAGTGGATCGTGGCATTGTTGTTATTGTTTTTACTGTGAAACCCAGAGAAATAAATCTGAGAAACAGTCATCTAAAGATACTGGGAAAGTGGGTAAGAGAATCAGAAGACTTGCATACTAACACAAATCTTGAAGTGTGAACTGGGCAAGCCATTTAAGCATTCTGGGCTTCTGATGTTCTCAGGATGTTGGGTATGATAATATCTGTCTTGTTTACCTTTCATGTTGATTATGTGCATCAAAAGTGATAAAGTATCTGAAAGCCTTTGAAGTTGTAGAGCATGTGTTTATTTAACCGTGCCTGTGAGATGCTTGCTGGCTATTACATTTGCCTGGAAGAGGGTGCATTTTCCCCTGTTCAATGGTTGCTGAGAGACAGGTACTTCTAGTGTGTATAGGGTGTTATGACTGTATATTTCTGGAGAGGGTTAGGGTAACATCTTGTTAGGTAATGAAAGTTATGGTACAGTGACAAGGTATTCAAGCTCATTATTCCTAAACATGACAATATTAGTTTTCTGATGTTGCTAAGAGGTTAACATGACTTTCATGCACAGTAACCCAGTTTCTTCACAGTTCTGCAGGTCAGAAGTCTGGCATGGTGAAACCGGGTCTTTTTTCTTTTTTGGTATTAGGGATTGAACTGAGAGGTGCTTTACCATGGAGCTATATCCCTATTCCTTTTAATTTTTTTTAAAAAAATTTTGAGGCAGGGTCTTGCTGAATTGCTAAGGCTGGTGTCAAACTTGCAATTAAATTGCTAAGGCTGGTGTCAAACTTGCAATCCTCCTGCCTTAGCCTTCTGAGTTGCTGGGATTACAGATGTGTGCCACTGCACTCAATGGGGTTTCTTTTCTATTTTGGTGGTGGTGGGGATATTGAACACAGTGGAGTTTTACCCCTGACTTAGTTACATCCCCAGTTCTTTTTTTTTTTTTTTTAAATTGAAACAGGATCTTGCTAAGTTGCCAGACTAGCTTCAGACTTGCAATCCTCTTGCCACAGCCTCCCAACTCATTATGATAATGGGGGTGCACTATCATGCCAGGCTGAGATCCTCATTTCTTGTTGACTGTTGAAGGGAGGACCATTGGCAGCTCTAAGAGCCATCAATTTCTTGCCATGTCTCCTGACAGGCATTTTGCTTTCTTCCAGGATAGAAAGAATGCATCTCTTTGCCTTCAAGATCTATATTTGAGAGGCTTATGTAATTAGGTTAGATCCATCCAGGTAATCTTTTGATTAACTCAGAGTCAAATGATTAATCTCGAATATCTTTTCAAAACTAGTTTTGTCATGTAATGTAACATAATAATGGGAGAAATATCTCACAGTATTCACAGGGTGAGGGTCACTTGGGATCATCTTAGAATGCTGCTTACCACAGTGACTAAAATGGTTTTCCTCATACTGTAATTGAAACCTATAGATAGTTAATAACCAGTTGGTGGACAATAAAATAGTAATTGTGAGCTTGAATATAATGACCAGGTTTCTTAGCAGAATAGCTTAGAAAACTCTGTGACTCCAGATTTTTTATGGCTATGAGAATTAATCAGCCAAAGTTTGGTTTCAAGGAACCTAAATTCCTTTATATCTTGAAGTGAGGATAGCTTATTAAAGATCCAGAAACCTGGGATAACTGCTCAAGTACATTTAGATTCTTACTCTTACAACTCCAGAGGGTTAAAAAAAGTCATCGGGCTGGGTTGTGGCTCAGTGGTAGAGCACTTGCCTCTCATGCATGAAACCCTGTGTTTGATCCTCAGCACCACATAAAAATAAATAAATAAAAATAAAGATTAAAAAAAAAAAGCCATCCGGCCAAATTTGCCAGGTGGTACTACTTTTCTCAGGACAGTGTTTTTTAAAACTTACTCTTCAATTTTGTAAAACCTCCTTGCTTTATTTTGCCAGTTTATACAGAGCTGATGAGGCCACTACTAGACTCTGTTTCAAATTTTTTAGTGCCAATTTTAAAAAGTCACAGTGAGGTTTACTTTTCAAGTATGTAAAGGTTATTGTTTAGGTATCTGGACATTTGAAAAGTTGAATTAATAGCCCAAACATTTCTTAGACATGGGATTACAGCAGAGAAAGCAGGTTGGTTAGAAGGTATTTGCTCTAGTCTTGTGTACTTTTCTAATTACTTTGCTAATGTTTTACTCCCTCAGGGGCCTTTTTAGAAAAGGAGATCTTACATGTAACCGTTTATATTAGATATGAGTAGAGCTTCTTTGCTCCTGGTGGCAGCCTTTGAAGCTGGCATGGTAGGAGAATTATGGGTCCAGAATTATGGGTCCAGGTGTGGAAAGAGTTTATTAAAGTTTTTTTAAACTTTTAATAACAGCTGTTTCTGGAGTACTCAGAATGGTTGTAATTTAGTTAGAATAAACACTGTACAGGGACTGTGTTTTCCCTTCCCATTTTCTAAGTACAATGTTGACTTTTAGTCATATTTTCTGACATTTAAAGCATTGATAAGGCTTTATATCACATTCAACTATTTTCTTTTTCTTTTTTGGCACCAGAAATTGAACTCAGGGGCATTTGATCACTGAGCCACATTCTCAGCCCTTTTTTGTATTTTATTTAGAGACAGTCTCACTGAGTTGCTTTGTGCCTCGCTGTTGCTGAGGCTGGCTTTGAACTTGCCATCCTCCAATCTCAGCCTTTTGAGCTGCTGGGATTACAGGTGTGCGCCACTATGCCTGCCCGGCTCAACTATTTTCTTGTTTAAATTTTTTCTCTTTTTTTGCTTTGCTAGAGATTGAATCCAGGCCCTTACACATGCTAGGCAAGCACTCTACCACTCAGTCATACCTCCTAATCCTCTTGTTTAAAATTTTATGATATTCTTTTTCTTGTTTTGTCTTGGGTAGTAGAGGATTCCTTAAGGTGACTTATACACACAGCTAATTTCAGTCTGTCAGGTATTGATTCCCTGATTGGTCCTTTAGAATGGGTGTATGTGTTGAAATTCTTAATTAAAAGCAGCAGAATACAATCTATCTGGGTAAGCAGGAAGGAATTTGTTTTTTTGTGGTACCATGGATTGAACCCAGCAGAGTTCTAGACTGAACTGCTTCTTTAGCCCCTTTTCAAATTTACTTTTGAGTTAGGATCCACTGAGTTACTGAGGCTAGCCTTGAACTGTGATTCTCCTGCCTCAGCCTTCTAATAGGGATTACAGGCATGTGTCACTGTATTAGGCTGGTACTTATTAAAGAATATTCAGTAATTGAGAGAATTTCCTTGAGTGCCCTATAGTCTGGGCTGATTACTACATCCAGCCTCACTGGGAGGCTACTCTAATAAAAATGTTGCAATTGCCCCAGTTTGGCAGCAACAGTGCATCTTTCACTTCACAGCTCATGTCTGCACTGATGATAAACTTTAATTTTGCATGTCTATTTTCTCACATCGCTGACTTATGACTCAGTCTCATGTGGGTGTATCTGGTTGGTAAAGCTCAAGTTACTGCCCCAGATAAAAAGAAGACTGAGTTAGTGAGTTTTTTTGCCTTTTTTTTTTTTTGTTTGTTGTTGTTGGTTGGTTGGTTGGTTTTGTGTCTTTTCTCCCTAGTGTTAGGGATTGAATTCAGAACCTTGTGCATGCTGGGTAGGCACTCTCCCACTGAGCTATATCTCTAGCCCAAGTTTTCAGAATTGTAACTTATGAACTTATAAAAGTTGTTTATAGAAAAAAGATTACTAAATTTTTGTCAGATTTGTAGATGCTTTATCCCTCTTTCCAGATGCTGTGTCCCTCTTCCCAATTAAACTGTTCCTTTTGATTTCAAATTTTTTCTTTTCCTTTTTTTTTTTTTTTTTGGTGATGCAGGGGATCTGAGCCCTTGTGCATTTGTTTTCTGTTTTTGACAGAAATAGTATCTCTTTCTCATTGAGGGATTAAATAAATAGACTTATTTTTCTTTTGTATTTCAAATAAAAAATTTAAATCTTGAATAAAGCTTAAGTATAAAGTGTAAGGATTCAGTTTGGTGTTTCTCTCCCCATATGAATAAACATTCATCCCAATACCATTTATTAAGTATCTGTCCTAATGTGAATTGTTGTTTATCATAAACTAAATATATATGTCTATGTATGTATATTATTTGTATATATGTACACTATTTCTCATGATCTCTCAGTTCCAGCCTATCGGAAACAGTATGTGTACATACTGACTTTAGATTTGACATATCAGAGTTCTGTTTGTTCATTCATTTTCTCATTTATTTGACAAATACTTCTAAAATACCTTTTATGTAGAGCTGTGTAGACTGTAGAAGGGTAGGCATCAAGACATTTATTTCTATGTGTAGATGAGTTCACATGTGTTTTGTTACAGGTATATTGAAGCTTTGGTTTTATACTTTAAGGGCTGTTTTTCTCTTATTTTAGAGTAGACCTCAGGCTCCTAGTTTAAATTTTGGGCCCTTTTGAGGATTTTTGTGTTGAGGATTTCAATAGTCAGGATGTCCTTAGTATCTCAATCTCAGTATCCAGCTGTGGAGCACAAATAGATTTAAAGAAAGGCCTTTAACTGGAAAGGTAGGGAAGTGCTATTTTACTATGCATTTATTTCCTTTAAAAAAAATTTACTTTTTGCTGTAGATGGACACAACACAATGCATTTTATTTTTATGTGGTGCTGAGGATTGAACCCGGGTCCCGCCCGTGCTAAGGAGCGCTCTACTGCTGAGCCACAATCCCAGCCTTTAATTGTGCATTTCATTGTGCTGTATTCACTGTTTAAGGGACCTTAAAGATGGAATTAACAATCTTATTTTTTTTTAATGAACTTGGAATCATATTGTTTTGCAGAAAAGTTGTAAAGTTAGAGATTTCATATTCTCCTCATCTGGCTTCATTTCCCCCCAATATTTTCAAATTATGTTACAATCACAACCTTACTTTATATATAAAGAGACAGTAACATTCAAAGAATTCATTTACCTAAGATTATAGTACTAGTTGGCAGCAGAGTCAGGCTAAGGACCCAGTTATTAGTCTGTCGTGGTTAGTTATATTTTAGCTATTTTCTTCTTTTCATGTGGTTGTGCCTTTCCTTTCTTTCACTGAGTTCTTGGACATGTACTGAGAGAAGAACTACCAAGTACAAAGTGTACTAGACAATGTACTGTTTCTAATTTTTATAATTTTTTAAAAAAATCTAGGCTTCCTCTAATTTGTCACCAACAAGAACTAAGAGCAGGACATCTTCATTTACAGAGCAACTTGATGAAGGTACACCCAATAGAGAGGTAAGTTTGAAATATATCTCTTTAAGAAGAAATGTAATCTAAAATGTAATGCTACTGTCAGTAATGATGGGAAACTATTTTCAGAGGTCTATTATTTAATTTCTGCATATTGTTTTTATTAGTAATATAGTCTTTAAAAAATATGATTATGCTTTTGTAAAACATTTTTTAAGAACCTTAATTTGAGAAGATAGATATTCCGAATTTAATATTTAAAAGTTTCATAATAATTTGATGAAAGTTTGTTCAGCATAGAATAATATGGGTAAAACCCCTGCATTTTCAATCTGGTGAGTGGAAACTGAAAAGTAACTTAACTGATTCCATACAATTAGTAGTTGACACCCAAACTCATTTTTTTTCCAACGTTTTTTTTCTTTCTGTGAATCGTAACACAAATATAGAAAAGAGGGTAAGACATAAATGTGAAAATTAGTGAATTGTCACAAAATGAATCTCCCAAGTCAAGAAAAGAAACACTTCCAGCACTTTAGTGTTTCTTCCCTCCTGAAAGATTACTACCATCCTGAATTTTTGGTATTTGCCTTTTTATTTTCTTTATAGTTTTACCATGAAAGTATGCTTTCTAATGTGAAAATTATAATTAAGCATTTGGATTGTCTCCAGTTTTTGGCTGTTATGAATTGTGCTGCTGTGAACATTATTGTACATTTCTTTTGCTACACATTTATCTGCATTTTCATTGGTATTTACTCTGGAATAGAATTATTGCCTTATAGGACATAACTAGTTTTAACACTTTAAAGGATAATACTAGTTGTATTTCAATAGAAATTTACTTTCTTACCAGGAGTTCAAGAACATTACTCTTGGGGCTGGTGCTATAGCTCAGTGGCAGAGCCCTTGTATATGTGAGGCACTGAGTTCAATCCTTAGCACCACATAAAAATAAACAAATAAAGACATGTTGTCCACCTACAACTACAAAATAAATTTAAAAAAAGAGCATTACTCTTGCTCTACATCCCTATTAGTCTTTAATCTCAGCCATTCTGGTGGTATTAGTTGTTTGTTATAGTTTTAATTGGCATTTCTTTGATGATTAACATTATATTATTTGTCTTTATTGGCCATCTGATACTTTCTTTTGTGAAGTGCTTGTTTAAATACTTTGCCCACTTTTCTATTGGCTTGTCTTTTTCTTACTTATGTATAGGACATTTTTTTTTTTTATTTTGTAGTTTTTGGTGGTGCTATGGATTGAATTCAGGACCTAGTGCATGCTAAGCATGCACTCTATTGCTGAGCTACACCCCAACCCCCAGGAGTTCTTTTCTATATAGTATGTTTAAGAGTTCTTTATTAGGTATATATTTTGTAAGTATCTTTTTTCAGAAGTTCTTAGTTTTAATATACTGTCCAATTTATCAAGATTTAAATTTATGGCTAGTGTTCTTTGTTACTTGTTAAAGAATGTTTTTTTTCTTACCCTGAGAGTATTTACCTGTATTATCTTGTTTTCCTTTTCATATTTAGATTTTTTACTCCACTTGGGAGTGATTTTTTTAAGATAATGTGAGATAGGGTTGGTTTTATTCCCCATGATATATCTTTCCAGCTGTCCCATTTTTCTACATTGCTGCACATTTTGCAGAAGCTGTCCATTTTTGAGTGGCTTTGTTTCTGAGTAATCTGTTCTATTTCATTGTTTGCTTTGTCATTGATTTATATCACATATCTTAACTATAGGTTTATATTTTTGTTCTCAGCAGGTCCTCCCATCTTGATCTTGTTGAATGTCTTGGTTATTCTTATTATTTTCCATATAATTCTATATAAATTAAAAATATATTTTTTAATAATTTTACATGGACAGCATGCTTTTATTGATTTTTTTATGCAGTACTAAGGATCGAACCCAGTGCCTCACACATGCTAGGCAAGCACTTTGCCACTGAGCTACCGCCCCAGCCCCTCTATATAAAATTTTGAATCAGATATTTAAGTTCCACAAAAACAAACTCAAAGCAAAGCAAATACAGCATACTGATCACAAAACAAACCTATAAGGATTTTGATTGAAATTACATTGAATCTATAGATTAATCTTGGAGGAAACTTTAATATTACAAATTAAATTTATAATTTTTTAGAATTACGAATAGTGCTATAATGAGTATTGTACATATAAATTTGTAATGCTCTTATTCTGTAGGATAGAGTTCTCGGCATGGGACTACTGGGTCATACAGTATGTGTAAATTTAAAAACTTGAAAGTTACATGTAAACTGTCCCAATAAAGGTTTTTAAAAAACCAGTTAAAAAAAATATCTATTTAGGAGTTGCAGTTGTAGCTTAGTAAAGTGCCTGCCTAGCATGCATGAAACTCTGGTTTTTATTCCCACTACCAAAAAAAAAAAAAGTAAAAAGTCATTTATTTAGTAGATATTGATACAATAATCAAATTTAAAATGTCATACCTATATTAACTTTCTATTACTATAATAAATGCCCCAAATAATCAACTTAGAAACGTTTGTGGGGTACAGTGGCAGCATGTGCTAGATATTTAGGAGGATCATGAATTTGAGGCTAGCCTCAGCAATTAGTGAAACTTATTCCCTGTCCCCCCCGCCCCCCCCCCCCAAAAAAAAGGACTGGGAATGTAGCATAGTGGTAGAGCATCCATTGATTAAATACTCTGGGTTTCCTGGGCTGATGTTTTTTCCTTCCATCTTTATATACTCTTAGTCTTTTTATTTGTGATTAGGGCTTGGGAAAGTTAGATACCTTTTTCCTCTTTTTTGGATACTTTTTTTGTTTAAAGATTCTATGTATAGGGCCTGAGGTTGTGGCTCAGGGTAGAGCGCTTGCCTAACACATGCAAGGCCCTGGGTTCGATTCTCAGCACTACATAAAAATAAATAAATAAAATAAAGGTATTGTGTCCAACTACAAATAAAAAATATTTTTAAAAAAAGATTGTATATATAGTAGAGATGTCCAAATAGACAAAATATAGACTTGAATTGTGGTTTGAATTTGACCAAGGGATTCACTCACAACCTGTGCTTCATATTTCCTCATCTGCTGTGCTATAGACAATTTATTCTTGTATCTTCTGTAGGGTGTATCATCATAGCTACTTGGCTAAGGTTTACAGAATCACAAATAAGAATGTAATGGATTTAATTCACCTAAAATAGTAATTATTGCTACTGATAGTTGTACTTAACAGTGTCCCCTAGGAAGATAGATACAGGATCAGCTATCTTCAAGGCAAAAGAATTTTTACTTTTGATGAGGTACTACATTTCTGAGCATTCCGCTCTGTTATATATGAGAGATGACAATCAAGCTTTTGTTGCCTGTAAATAAAAGGAAATCTAAAAATCACTGAAAATAAATAGTAATAGTTTCTCAAGGAATTTCAAAGCTCTTTCTCTAAAGAAAATACTGCCTGTTATTATAAATAAGCAGTCAAATGCTGTGCTCCTGACATGCTAGATCTTCATCTGGAGAACTTCTGGTCAAATTTTGCTATGAATTTACTCTATTTCAAAGACATATAAATAAGAAATAAAAACTTTTAAAAATGGAGATATATATCTGGATTCACAAATAGGGTAAACTGAAGCCCTAGTCTTAAGTGATTCTAGGTTAGAATAAAGACAGCTGTTTTCAACTTGAGTTATTTATTATTTATTTTTTTAAAGGACTGAGGATTGAACCCAGGGATGCTTTACCACTAAGCTACATCCCCAGCCTTTTTTTTTTTTTTTTTAAGATGGGGTTTTGCTAAGTTGTCTAGATTATCCTCGAGTTTGTAATCCTCCTGCCTTAGCCTCCTGAGTTGCTGACATGTGCCAATGTACCCTGCTTCAACTGGAGTTCTATAGGAGAATTAAGCCCTCCAGAAAATGATTTGACAATGGTTTCTTAATTTTCCCAAGGATGGTATCAAATTAGTTCATGCTAGATGCATAGGTGATAACATAACTCTGTTATGTGCAGTAGATACCTTACTCTAGGTAGAGTCTTTGGACTCTGGTTTAGAGGGACTGGGAATCTTCTAAGCTAGGAAGTTAGATTTTGTGCCATAAGCCAGAGAATAAGGTAGGGCTCCTAGCAGTTGTTAAAAGGATGTTACAAAAGGATATGGCTAACTATATCTAGATCTGTCCTTGGCATATTAAGGGAAATTACTGTCCTTATGGAGGCTTCATGATTATGAACTGAATCAAACTTCACATTGGCTTGGTGAATAAGTTTGACAAATTGCCATAGGATAGGAAACCTAAACTGGGGCTTAGGAATCAGATTGACTGGATAAAGATGCAGAGTTGCCAAAGGAAATAAAAAGATAATACCTTTCTTAAAATGAGCCTGTAAGTGAAAATGTAAAATAAATGCTAAGAAGGCAGCCAATAAATACAGAAATTGGGTGTAAGTTAATTTCAAATGAAATTAAGATAATAGAATAACCTGGAAAAGACTAAAATTTTTTTCTTCAGTAAGAAAAATGAAATAATAATTTTCTTAAGTATAGAAATTTGTGGTTGGGGAGGTGGAACAAAATTAGACTAAGTAGATAAGGAAACTAATTAGAAATACTGAAAATGAAAAAAATGATATAAACATAAAAATCATCATAATAAAACTCAGGGAAAATTAGGGAATTAAAAAAGAAGACTGACAATCCCACCAAAAACAGAGATTAAGGGAAAGTAAATATGTGTCTATACATGAGGTGGCAGGATAGAGTGTAATCCTTCAGTGCACACCCACAAGGAGTTTCAGATAGTCTTCAGTTTAGTCAGTCTTTAGTTTAGTCCTCAGTTTTAGTTTAGCTTATGGCTTCAGTGGGGGCCACAAAGAAGAAGGGAATTAAATTCTTAGTAAATAGTTTTGGGTTAGAATTTGAACAGAGTTTGAAAAGATTGAGTTGAGCTGGCATTTTAGTGAGAAAACTTTAGAACTGGTGTGTGTGTGTATGTGTGTGTGTGTGTGTGTGTGTGTGTGTGTGTGTGTGTTTGTGTGTGTTTATGTATATGCAATAGGGATCTTAACCAAGCTGTGCATACTAAGCACATGCTCTACCACAGAGCTATGCCCACAACCTGGAACTTATGCTTGTGAGACTTTCACAAGCAAATAATAAGGATAAGTAGGGAGAGTTCTCTTATGCTCCAAGGTGGTGGTTAATGGAGACTTAGGTTTTGGTATACTTAGGTTTTCTTGTTTTTTGTTTTGTAGTCATAGATGTACAGCATTCCTTTATTTGCTTATTTTTTTTTATGCAGTGTTGAGGATTGAACCCAATGCCTTACACATGCTAGGCAAGTGCTTTGCCATTGAGCCCCCCAGCCTTTGTATTTAGCTTTTGAAGTGGCTAGGGTCCATAGTTTGTTTGGCAGTATCTTTTGAAATTGTAGTCAACATTTCTCTATGCTAGGCATAAATAAACTTTTGTGTTTTTCTCTTAATATTTCAATATATTCTTTCCCAGAACATTCGGCATTACTTACTAGTATAGGTAAAAATGACTTAATTTCAAAAATTGACTTTGAAAGCTTAAGGAGAATTAATTTGTATTGCTTTAACTTAAAATGAATATCTTTTTAAAGGATGATCTTTCTGAGTTACCCAGAAAGATTTTCAGCAAGAAGAGAAACTTGAGTAGTATGATTTCCTTAGAGCAAGCATTTAGCATAGCTTGGTATACTACTAATACTAACATTTAGAATTTAGTATAAAGTCACTTCTTTAATTGTATCCAAGGAGTACCAGTTATTAACATTACATAAAAGATCTTAAAAATCTTT
Organism: Ictidomys tridecemlineatus; assembly: GCF_052094955.1. Classification (NCBI taxonomy): domain Eukaryota; kingdom Metazoa; phylum Chordata; class Mammalia; order Rodentia; family Sciuridae; genus Ictidomys; species Ictidomys tridecemlineatus. Next base: position 24,962,140 of record NC_135478.1, on the reverse strand, counting down.
GTCTTCCTCTCCTCCCCGCCCCCATCACCGAGCAGTGCATCTCTGTGGGGTTAAAAAACCAACCATTAACCAACCAAAAAACTTCATCCTATCTATAATTAGGGTTAATAAAGGACTGGGTGAAAAATTAGTAAAGGTTCCAGTCAGTATCTAAAACCTTACAGTACTGAGATGACGTTAATCTTTCACAGATACCGAGATGTTCTTAAGCTTTTGCAGATACTTATTTTCAGAATAAGTTCTTTATTATATATTATGTAAGATCAAGTGAGGCAGGCAGTGACCAAAGGAGGCAGATTTTAAAAAGCCGCCAAACGAGGCTTTATTTGAGATATCACTCCCGGGGGAACTCCATCAGACCGACAGAGTGGACAGGAGAAGGGTCTGAGGAGAAACCGCGTGGGAGCTTGACCGGACTGGGATTTTATGGGGCTCACGGCAGGAAGGGAAGGGCTTGGGACAGGAAAGGGGATTTTTAGGATCCCTTGTCCTGCTGGAGTTGGTCAGGGGAGCTGGCTGAACTCCAGGATTGGCCGGGGGGCCTGCTGATTGACAGGTGCTTCTGTCAGCACTTGATTGATGTTTCTTTTCCACGTGGGGTGCTTTGTTCTAAGTCACTGTCACTAACCTAACATCTTATAGTAAATATTTATTATATATTACATAGTATGTTATCTAGTTTATTATATAACATTAACTGTGAAGTTAATATTTTAAAGTTTTTATTTTGGGATAATTATTGATGTTTAGGAGGTCATAAAAAATTGGATTGGGGTAGGCCCTATGTACCCTTCACCCACTTTCCTTAAATAGTAACATCTTGTGTAATTATAGTCTACTACCCAAATAAGGTGACTGACATTGTGACATCCATAGAGTTTATTCAGATTTCACCAGTTTTACATATGCTCATCGCGTGTGTGTTTGTGTATGTAGAGTTTTGTATAGTTTAATCGTGTGTAGATTTATGTGACTACCACTGTTAATTCATTTTAGTTATAATTTCTATATTTAATTTGTGATTGCTATTATTTGGTGTAAAACATAATTTGTGAAAGAAAAGTGAAGTACAGAAGAGACTCTATACCAAAACAACTAGTGTAATAGAATTTGTCTTTAAAACTTAAACATTTCCATTTTAAAAGTTTTTTCTGTGCATATTTTGGAGAAAAGTAAATTTGCATGTAAGTATAAATAAGTGATAATTTAATTTTTTGTTTCTATTTTCCGTATAACTTTTCCATGCTCTTTTTGAATATATAAAAATAAATGATTCAATATTTATGAATGTTATTCTAAGACTTTATGTTCTTTACATGCATTTTTTAAACCTACTTTACAAAGGTATGATGGGCATGTAAAAGGTTGTTATGTATACAACCAGTGAGTTTGGGGATACATATATACCTGTAAAACTCACCACCATCATGGCTCCAGATATATCTGTCACTTCTCAAAGTTTTTTCTGTTTCCCTGATAATGCTGATGAATATTATTATTGATAATAACATATAAAATCTGCCCTTCTAGAAAATTTTACACATACAATACAGTATTGTTAGTGTTGGCATTATGCTATATAGAAGATATCTAGAATTTCTTTATCTTGCAAACTGAAACTTTGTTTCCTTAGGTATTATTTTTATTGGTATGGATTTTTATGTCAAATTGCCAGACATGCTGTGTGCCATGGTGCCTGTTGCATTTATTATTTGTATGCCAATAAGCAAGTTGTTTGTATATTGGGCTTTGAGATCTGAAACTGATCAATTTATCTCTTTTCCTGACCTTTCCCAACAACTTATTTCTCTTGTGGGGGATGATGGTGGTGATGGTGGTGGTGGTGATGATGATGATGATGATGGTGATGATGATCATCATCATGTGTCCATTATAAGTGTTGTGTGTACTGTGTGGTGAGAACACTCTGCAACATGACATTATGATTTGTTTTTCATCATTTGTTTTATTTTTATACCTCTGCTTATTACACTGAATGAGACAGCTACTAGCCGGGATGATAGCAGAGCCTGCTTTTCTCTCTGAGTATACTATCTTTGCTTTGGATTCCTCCAAACAGCCTAAAACACAGAGTGACAGTGTGGTGAGTTCTTCCACCGCTTTCTGCGTTCCCTCTGTGGGGAAGCAACATCATTTGGCAATTGTTGCAGCAAGTCTTACATTGCTTGTAACTTACCTTCTTTCAAAGCACCTTCAGTGTCCTGTTGCTAACACTGCTCTAAAAAAAATCAGAGAGTAAATTGCTGGTGGCTGGTGTGCTTTTTGGTAGCTTCATAACAGCAACAAAATAACACTTTTCACTAATATATTGGAGGCTGCCTTCACTTGGTCTAAACTATTAAGTTTTCTCTTTGGAAATGTTAGGTGATTGATTTTGAAAAAGTTATGCATTGGTAGAAACCTCTGTTCTATTGGTAAGAAGCCAAGAATATTTTGAGATGTGACTTATATTTTCAGGGGGAAAATGTTATTGTATAACAGCAGATAGGTAGGTTCTACTACAACAAATAATCTACATTATTTTGCAGTTATAACAATTATAGTTCTCTGAGCATTGAACATCTGAAAGGAAATAATGATTTTACTTTTTAAATTAAACTCATGTAATTTTTATTTTGGAAAATTGGACATTTTTCTATTTACCTGGTAAATCTATAACTTATCAATTTTCCCAGTAAGGATAGCTTTTGATGTTAGATTGGACACTAACTGAATTGGGATGGCAGATTTTCACAATAAGAACTGATTTAACTTATTAGATAGCTTATGGTAAAAGTAGCACTTTCCTGTACTTAAGTCCTATGTAGCTAATGAAGTCTTGTTTGCATGTAGCCAGTAGCCATTTTTAATTATTATTATTATTTTAAAATATTTATTTATTATTATTATTTTTTTAATATTTGTTAGTTTTCGGCAGACACAACATCTTTGTTTGTATGTGGTGCTGAGGATCGAACCCGGGCCGCACGCATGCCAGGCGAGCACACTACCACTTGAGCCACATCCCCAGCCCTTTAATTATTTTTTAAACTTGGTTTTAGGGAAGAAAACAACTCAGGTTGAAAATGGAATGTCTAGTGATATCTTAGAAACTGGTCTCAAGGAAGATGATTTCTCTTTGGCTTTAGCTACAAGTGACATCTGTTTTCAAAACTGATTTGGGAGTGAGTCAGGAATCCCAGTTGGAAGTTACCAGTTCACTTTAAAACAGAGATTGATCTGCTTTAAACTTTACATAGTAGTAATAGAACCTTTTTTTTTTTTTTAAGGAACTGCATATGGCCCCATTTCCATAAATACGAAATATTAAAATCATTTGTAATGAATATCTATCCTGTTGTCAAAAATGCTATTTAATGTAAAAGTGGGAGCTTTAGAATTATTTAAAAATAAACTTATGTAGACTAAAAAAGTTTTCTTATTAAATTTGTATTTGTTTTGATAAAAACTTATTTTTCTCCATGAAACAAGAGAAACTATATACTAATCTGTTATCACAATAAAAATTTAGTGTCTAATTCCATCATGAGTTTACTAGGTGCTAACTTTTCTTTCAGTTTTTTAAAAAAGATATCTCTTTACATTACATTCTAAAAATTGGTGTAACCTTAGTGCTCAGAAGTTCATAAAATGGTTATAGAGAGATTGAGGGGAAAAAAGGTAATTGTAGACAAATTTGGCAGGGAACTTGTGTTTGCTTTTTAATTAAATACACACTTAAAGAGTTTTCCTGTTAACCTAAGAATTTCTGGAGCTGGGCACAGTGGTTCACACCAGTAATTCCAATGATTTAGGAGTCCCTAAGTAACTTAGTGAGACCATGTCTCAAAAACAAAAACAAAGGACTGGGGATTTAGCTTGGTATTAAAGTACCCCTGGGTTCAATCCCCAATAAAACGCCCTCCCCTCAGAAAAAGAATTTCTTCCAGTGGAAAATATTGATAAACTCAAGTATTGACATGTATTGAGCAAATTCTTCAGGCTTCTGTCTGGGAGAAGGTCTCTCAGAGGTCTTATTCTGAAGGAAGTGACTGCATAAGGGTTTAACAAGCATTCATCAAGAGCTTATTAGGTAGAATGTAGGGCCTGGGTGCCAAGATGAAAACACAGGGTTCGTGTCCTCAGAGAGTTTAGTAAAGAGAGATATTAACATATATATGTAGTAGAAAGGAATTATGGCTTCATAGAAGAACTACAGGCATGGAGTATATGCTGCAGGTAAGCCATATGAAGTTTCACAAAGAAAGGGGCATGTGAAAATTAAAAAACGAAGGGGAATTTACCTGGAAGAAATGGAAAAAGCATTACAGATAGTGACAAAATCACAAATTTTGCTCCTAGAGATTTTCAATTTAAATTTAAGCCAAAATTAGTATTTTAGACTAACACTTTGTTTAGCTGTCCTGCATTTATTTATAATACATAAACTGTCCCATATATAAACTGAAATATTTGAAATATATATGTAGGGAGGAAGAGTTTTTAAGTGTGCTATGTGTGTTAGATAGGTGATATTTCAGGTAGTTGTTCAGCAGCTTTTTTATAGGGACCACAATCATGTGTCAAGTAATTTACTTTGAACAGGGACCTTCTTGTCACTCTTCTTCCTAAGCTATTTTATAAAGCCCTTTCATTTTCTTTCTTCATAGTTTAACCATTGCTTTTCAGTGTAGTATATTTTTAGGGCTAAAAAGAATTCATTGTGATGATGCATAAATATATGCCATATATGCAATTTGTAATTCTTTGAAATGGCAGAGAACAGGAAGATAAAAGTTAATTCCTGTGTCTTCCAGCATCTTTTCTGTGTAACTTTAAGGCAATATCTTGGACTGATAAAATTTACTAACTTTTTATTTAGTGGGAAGAGAATATACTTAAAATTTTTTTATTAAAGAAAAATTTAAGCATATTACAAAAGTACAAATAGTAGTAGTGGTAGAAGAATTCTGTTCTCCTATCTCCTTATCTATTACCTAGTGTCAAGAATTAATAACTCATTATCATCCAGTTTTATCTATTACCATGCTACTCCTATGTTTCCCTAACCACACCACTACCACCCTTCCTCATATGAGCCCCCCCCCACCTTTAGATATTTGAAGCAAATTAAACTTATTTTGTCTGTAAATATTTTGGTATGTATCTCTGAAAGATAAAGACTAAAATTTGAAACCACAGCAGATTTATCACACCTAATAGTTAATTTCTTCCTATTAAATACCTAGTTTGTGTTTAGAAATCTGGGAACACATTACAAAATTGTGTTTTCTCCACTTATGTTTATGACATGTTAGATCAAACATTTGTCATTTTTTTGGTGGGCTGTAGAGGTAGGGAAGCATTCTTCAGCTAACCAGTTACTGAAACACAGTGGCCAGTGCCCTGTGGAATGCTTTTGTTTGAAACATGGAATTATTTTATCATGAGCTACTTCTGTAATACTAACAACTTGTTGGTAAGACTCAATGTAATATAGAATTGTGAATCTCAGGGAATCACATCACCTATGAAATCAATGCTATGATGTAATCAGAATGTTGCTTAACTTGGAGCATTGTCATACCAACAGAACAAAACAAAAGCTTTTACATGGAAAGAAGAGATTAGTAATTTTCTAAAAATGATGGCAGTAATTTCTTTTAAATTGCTAGCTTCAAATGAATGAGGCATTTCCATTTTGTTATCAAGATATTTTTCATAGCTTAAATAATTTGAATATGATTTTATTGTAGGGAACAACTAACATAATTCTTTTTCTGGATAATTTTCTATTTGAATGAGTTGTGCTAATTGAATCCCCATTCCTTTTTGTCATGGGGAAAAACTTGGGGACATAATGGGAAGAGGTATGTGATTAGTTTGAAGTAAATTTTGTTACATACTAATCATTGCTATTTAGGTCCATATGTTATACAAAATGAATTTTCTAAAATACTTACTATACTAGTTTTGCCTTGCATGAAAGCATTCTAATAAATGAATAATTTTTTTTACTAATTTTGTTTAATTGGTAAATGTGTCACTTAGACTTTGTTCTTAACAGTTTTAAAACTTGAGTTTTCTGTTCTTTTTTTTTTTTTTAAATGATGTTTCTTTCTTTTTCTTAGAATGCATCTATCCATGCCACAAAATCTCCCGAAAGTGTTAATGGAAGTGAACCAACCACTCCTCAGGTCTGTTACTAATGATATTTTTTTAAAAAAACTAACTTTGGAGTAATTTGACCAATGTTTATTAATTATAAGTATTTGATTACATTATAAGAGTGATGTCCAAATATTTGATATAGCGTGTATGGTAAATACAGGTTTGTTCAAAATTACTTGGGAAAAGTTTCAAGTGAAAGCAAGATTCTGTTATGCCACATTTAAAAAATTAATGACAGTGAAGTGAAAATGTTGAAAAAATGAAATTTTGCTGTATAATTGTAAAAGATTGTGGGGATAGCCACATTGTGAAACATGGTGAATTATATAATCTGAAGGATGAATATGAAGGAAGTGGGATTTATTTCATTAAAGTTTGCTCTAATGCAAAGTGTTTTACTTCTAGAGAATTAAGGTTATCCTTGATTTGAAAAATTACATGTAGAGTAGGGCTCAGGTGATTTTTTTTGACTCCTTAAAAAAATCATAATGATAGTAGTGTTTGAGGTAAACATGTTTACTTTGGTTTAATGTTGATAGTTATCATTAACGGTTAATCATAATGGACACATGTGAACTAAGTACCAAGTTTATGGGAAGCACCGTGGCAAGGTTGTGTGTGTGCAGCTGCCATAATAATAGGAAAACAATAATAGGGCTTATGTGTATAAGGCACTATTCTGAGTGTTTCAAATGTTTTCACTCACCAAATCCTCACAACAACCCTATTAGGACAGTGCTATAATCATTCCTACTTTACAAATGAAGAGTCATCTCAAGGTGATCCTTGTTTCTTTAACTTCTTGTCTCTCTGGCTATCATTGCTCCTTGTGTTTCACCCTCACAAAGACAAGTTGGCCTTCAAAAATTACATCTCCCATTCTTGGGAGGAAAGAGTAAAGATTAGGACAAAAGGTATATTTTGTTTTAACAGAAAAACAATAACTGCCCCAAAAGATTACATCCTATAGATTTTCTTTTATAATGTCTATTACTGAATTTTGTCAAATGGTCTACTCTTGACTGAAAGAGTGTGAGAAAAATTAAAAAGTAAAAAATTTAGTAATTGAAATGTAACAGTATCATAATTTAATATTTACAGAAAAGGATGATTTATTCATTATACAAGTATACCTTTGTACCTAGCTCCCGGAGCCTACAAACAAATTGTTAGCACCTGCTGGGGAGCCCTTATTCTCCCTTCCATTGCCTTCCCTCATTCCTAAGGATAATTGTCTTGACTTTTAACACTACAGGTTAATTTTTCCATCTTGGGAACTTGATGTAAGTGTGCACTCTTGTATCTGCCTTATTTAGCTCAGTGCTCTATAAGATTTATCTGTATTCTCTGTAAATCATTCATTCCCATTGCTGTTTTAAGTTTCCATTGGTGAACAGGATTGACAGCTAGTGTTTGAACAGACTAATTTTTTATTATCCAGTCTATTGATTGACATCATTAGTATTTATATATTTATACATTTCTGTTGATATATAGTTAACAATGAATTGGTGATTCAGATAGGGTACTTGTGCGTTAGCTTTAGTAAAAATGTTAAATCTTCTTAAATATGGATTAAATATATACTCATTAATGGTGTATGTTTTCTATAGTTTTAATTTTAGCCATCCTGGTGAATGTGGGGTGATACCATGTTGTAATCTTTGATTTGTATTTGAGAAGGTGAATATTTTTACCTGGTTGTATTGTTACTCAGAACAAAACTGGGGTGGAAGAAAGGCAGATTGGATATCAGGTGATAGTATTTATATCACATCAGTTATGGTTTTATGTATTTCATATATATTAATTTATTAATTTATTATTCCTCAAAACTACCATATGAAAGGAGTGTTACTGTTATCCTCATTTTAAGTAGGTAGAAAGAGTCACAGAGAGGTTATGTAACTTGACTAAAGTCCACAACTAGTAAATGGCAGAGCTATGTAACTACACAGACTTATGCCTAACAAGTCTGGCTTCATAGCCTGTGATCTTAGCTCTTATAACTAGGATAGCCTTCCACTTAAACTGTAAAGACATTCTTTTTTTTTGTGTGTGTGGTTGGTCCAAGGGCCCCCATGTATGCTAGGCAAGTGCTCTATCATTGAGCTACATCCCCAGCCTTGATGACATTCTGTTGAACTTGAGATCCTCTTGCCTCAGCCTCTTGAGCCACTGAATTATTTTTAAAGTCTTTTTTTTCCCTCTGTGATGATAATTGTTAATATTTGTATATTTGCCACATTGTAAGCACTTTGTATGTATGAACTCATTCAGTCTCTTGGGTAACTATACAAGGTGGATGGTGTCTTCATCACCATCATTTTTATCCCCATTTTATGGAGAAGGAAGTAAAACTATTGAGATTAAGTAACTTGCTTAAGGTCTGCAGAACATAGTGTAGAAGTTGGTGTACTTAAAACTTGTTTCACCAGTTGATAGTGTGTCATTTTAGGGGAAGATTGTCTGCTATGAATTGGAGCATTTTTCACATGGGTCAGAAGTGACTGGTGATGGAGTTATCTGTAAACAGTTCTTGAGTTTTTGAGCATGAAGGATTCTTCTTTAAGACCTCCCTACTTGCCCTCATTATGAAGATAAGACTTGCACATTGTGAAAAAACACCAGAAAGCACAGAAAAATAAAAATGAAAATAACAACCACCCCAAATCCTACTACCACTCAGACACCATTAACCTGTGGTATTATCTTTCATGACTTAGTTCTAAGGATGTTTATGAAAATGTACATATAAATTGAAAAGTACATGTAATTACTTTAAGTCAAAATCAATTCACACTCTACATGTTATTTTATAATTCAATTTTTCCCATTTAATTGTAATAGCTTGAATTTCTTTCTACATACTATCAAACCTCTAGTGACAAACATTTGGATTATCTTTTGTTTTTGCTCTTATAAACAACCTGTGTGCATACAAAGAGGCCATGATGTGCTCTCCCCTCTTATTTACTCCCATTTTCTCAAATCCTATAATTAAATTTCTAAAATCCATAAGTAAAACATTTCTGTTTTGATTTTTAAAATTGTTATGTCAAAAATAATATTTTTATTTTCCTGTAGTCTTTGCCTACACATCACCATGTTCTCCCCTGAGCATTTATTTCACTCCTACATCCCTTTCTTTTCCTCTGACCCTTCCCCCTCTCTCTTTCTTTCTTTCTTTCATCTTTTTATAATTTTTTGAGATACTGGGATGGAACCCAGGGCCTGGCACATGCTAGGAAAGTGCTGTGTCACTGAACTACACAGCCCCCACCCCTGGCACTGTTATGACCTTCCTGGTGACCCTGTTGTTGCACTGAGTTTCTATGAAACACCTTCTAAATACTAACTGTGGTCACCTGAACAGAATAATCCTGCTTGAATAGTTAGTTGAATTATATTGTATTATTTTTCATTGTTATTCAGATTTATTAAGAGAACAGTCTTCCATATTGCTTTTTCGGACATTGAACTTACTGAATGGTATGGAGGTCTCTATTTCAGACTGTTCAGCTATTCTCCATGATTTCTTGTTTTTATTCCCATTTCAAAGAATAATAAGTAGGGCAGAGTTGTTATGTCACAAGTCAACTCTACCTCACATTCTCTATTTAAACAAAATGGGCTTATTATACATTATTATCCTTCTGCTTCCATTCTCCTCTCTTGTTGAGGATGATCAGGAATCCCCATCTTCATAGATTTTCCTTGTAAAACCCAGTTGAATTCAGTTACATTTTACATAATATTTAAGCACTGGATGTATACTAGTGATTCAGATTTTATATACAATTGGCCACTGCATTAAAGATCTTATAAATTAGTGGATGTCTTTTTGTTTGTTTGTTTGTTTATTTATTTATATAAATTAGTGGATGAATCCTCACAATCAACCTATGTGGGGTTAGCTGGGGAAGCATGGCTTCCTTTATTTATTTGATTTTTAAACAGATGTACAAACTGAAGGAAAGTGACTTAGTAAAAGTCATTGTACTGCTGGACCTGGGTGACAGACCTGGGACTTATACCACATTCCTCTAACTCCAGGTCAAGAGCTTTTTCAGAAATAAATGAATGCTTATTTTTTAGCAATGGTATTTTTATAAAGTCAGGAATATAAACTAAATTCATCAGGGCTTTTAACAGGTTATTGCTGTTGATTGGGGAATGATGGAAGTCCAGATGTACATATTTTAATCCACACACTCTGTTGGGTTTGATTGCAGTCAGGTGACATTCCCACTTTTGCACAGAAGCTTCAGCTCCGGGTGCCTTCCGTGGAGTCTTTGTTTCGAAGTCCGATAAAGGAATCTATATTCCGATCTTCTTCTAAAGAGTCTTTGGTACGAACGTCTTCCAGAGAGTCCCTGAATCGACTTGATCTCGATTATTCTTCTGCTACTTTTGATCCACCCTCTGATATGGAGAGTGAGGCTGAAGACTCACTAGGGAATTCAGACAGTCTCAACAAAGAACAGTTGATTCAGCGGTTGCGAAGAATGGAACGAAGCCTAGGTAGCTACAGAGGAAAATATTCTGAGGTAGGAGCATAATCTTTTTACTATGTAAAAATTTTTTCCTCTTATTCATATTTCTGTATTGCTGTTACTCCTGTGGCTGATTAAACCATTGATCCCCTACATACTCTTATTACTAATGGTAAGTAGTCTATACCAATATCTAGTTAGATTTTCAGTGGTACAGAGGGTTTTTGGCAAGACAATTGGTAAAATCTTGGAGAAGACTGTTGTTTATAGCCTCTGGTTCTCATATTCTGTTTTTCTTTCATTTCCTAGCCTCCATCTCGATGTCACTTAGATACCCAGGGTAGAGAGGACATCCTGTTTCCCTACCATATTCCCTACTTTATTCTCTCCCTTATTTACTCTAGGGATGGTGGCTCCCAAAAGGATAAGGACAGTGGCTCTTCTGCCATCCAAATCCCTATTATTGCTGTATTAAGAAGTCTGATCATGTAGCAGATTTGGTTCTTTTTCATTGTACCTACATTTAAACTTTTGCCTAAATTGAATCTTTTTCTTTTGGTGTCAGGGATTGAATCCAGAGGTGCTTAACCACTGAGCAACATCCCCAGCCCTTATCTATCTATCTATCTATCTATCTATCTATCTAGGGGTACTGGGGATTGAACTCAAGGGTACTCAACCACTGAGCCACATCCCAGCCCTATTTTGTATTTTATTTATTTATTTTAATTAGGTATGTATGACAGCAGAATGCTTTTGATTCATTGTACAGAATTGCAGTATAACTTTTCATTTCTCTGGTTGTACACGATGTAGCATCGCACTATATGTGCAGTCATACATGTACCTAGGGTAATGTTGTTATCTCATTGCACCATCTTTCCTGTTCCCATGCCCCCTCTTCCCTCCCTTTTGCCCAATCAGAGTTCCTCCATTTTTCTCATGCCCCCTCCTCCCTACTATGGATCAGCATCCACGAGAGAACATTCAGCCTTTGTTTTATTTAGAGATTGAGTCTCGCTGAGTTGCTTAGCGCCTCGCCTTTGCTGAGGCAGGCTTTGAATTCATGATCCTCTTGCCTCAGCCTTTACAGGCTTGTGCCACCATGCCTGGCCTTTATTTTTTATTTAGAGAGAGGGTCTGGATAACTTGTTTAGGGCCTCACTAAGTTGCTGAGGCTGGCTTTGAACTTGTGGTCCTCTTAAGTCTCCTGAGTCACTGAAATGACAGGCCACTGCACCTGGCCTAAAATGAATCTTTTAATTGCCAGACCCCTTGAGGATGGCAGACACACTCTGTTTAATTTAAGAGAGGAAAGTAGTGCTGCTGCATTTCTCAGTTCTCTTTCAGGAGCATAGCACCTTCCTTTTAAGCTAAATTGTATTGGTTGCCTTCCATGCTGTGCATGTAAAGCAATTCTTCCTCGGAAAACCTTTGTGGAATAGATTGTTCACAGCTTTTTGTTTGTCTGTCTTAATAGATAATATTTATTTAATAGTTTGTAAGCAACATCACAGTTAATTTTAATTAATGAATGCTAAAGTTCAGAGTTAGTGGATAAAGTTAGCTAAAACTTCTATTTCCAATTATGAGTATAATAATGAGTGGTTTCACCCTGTATTTGACACCAAACCAAACCAAAATAAAAAACCTTGATGAGACATATAAAATATCTTTAAAAGCAAACAAACAAACAAAAATATGCTGACAAGATAGAAAAGATTTATCAGGCTAACATCTAAAGGCTGGCTTGAACCCAGAGGATGTAATGTAAACAGGGCATGAAAGTCATATGTATTATGAAGGGCTTGTAGAATCAGACAGCTTTTTCCTTTATACATTTTTTAACTTTTATTTTTTATTTCCACTACAGTTAATAATGGTTTTGAATCTTTTTGTTATTTATATTTAAGTTACTTTCACTAACTTACCTTAGTCCCACCCCCATCCCTCATTTACCTTCATACTTTATGGCTGAGCCACATTGCTAACATTTTTATTATTATTTTTTTTTATATTGAGCTCGGACTCGCTAAGTTGCTTAGGGCCTTACTAAATTGCTGAGGCTCTTTGAACTTGTGATCCTCCTGCCTCAGCCTCCTGAGTTGCTGGCACCACCATGCCTGGATCAGACACTGTATTTTATAATGTCATTTAATTTTGAATCATCCCTCTGAATTAGATGTTAATTAACTTTATTTTGTAGAAAAGGGATTGGAGACTCAGAGATTAAGTAACTAGCTTAGGTCACACAAGTCTGAATTTGGTTATAAATCTTTCTGGTTATGTGTACTATTTGGTGCTATCTCAGAAAATCAGGCATCCTATTAGGGATAACAAGAGCCCATTGTCCCTCTGCTTCTTTTGCCACTGAAGGTACCTAGGATAAAATAGTGCTGTAAGTGACATGTAGTTCTTGGGTTACTCTTCCTCCTCACCCTACTTCCTTTTTGAACACCATTGTTCTTTTTGGCCTGAAGATAATGAGGAGAGGGTTCCTGGTGTATTTTTTAAAATTTTTGTATTCTTGTGTCTGTTGCTAGACTTGCCTTCTTTTGTTGCGTGTCTTTTGACTCAAAACATCAGTAGTGGCATTGGGGACTCACAACAGCCTTCCAAGGAAAATGACAAGCTTCATAATAGCGGGTTAAAGCTGTGACCTGACTCTTCAGAGACCACTAGCACTTCTACAGTGGAATTCAAATAATTCTTTGGAGTCATATGTTTTGCTTGCAGATGTGTAATGCTATAATTTACAGTTTCAACAAAAGATTTGTTAATCCTTAATTTCATCTAGTTGTGCTTAATGTTTAAATCTCCTATTTAGGTTAAATATCTCTTTTGGATTTGAATTACCAGTTTCTATCTGTTGGTTATGAGTTTCTTTCATCAGTTTTTTATAGAGCCATAGTCAGAGATCCTATCACCAGAAGGAACTTTCAGAGATCATTTGCATCATTTCTTATAGCCCAAAGCAAAAAAAAAAAAAAAAAAAAAAAAAAAATTCACTGGAGAACTGCTTAAAACACAGATTCCTGTTTTTCTCATCCTGCCTTCCTCAATTCTCCTTCAAATAGTTAAGGGGGGGTGGTTGGGGATGTGGCTCAAGTGGAGGCGCGCTCGCCTGGCATGCGTGCCGCCCGGGTTCGATCCTCAGCACCACATACAAACAAAGATGTTGTGTCCACCGAGAACTGAAAAATAAATTAAAAAAAAAATTCTCTCTCTCTCTCTCTCTCTCTCTCTCTCTTTCTCTCTCTCTCTCTCTCTCCCTCTCTCTCCCTCTCTCTCCCTCTCTCCCTCTCTCTCCCCCCCCACTCCCTCCCTCCCTCTCCTCTTAAAAAAAAACAACAACAACAAATAGTTAAGGGGGGGGTCAGATTTTTCATTTCTAGCAGACTCCAAGGTGAAACTATTGCTAATGTAGTCTATGATTTCAGTTTGCCTTTAGGCAAGTTGGTACTAATCCTCACCTATGAATTAGGTACTGAAATCTAAAGAGGTGCTTAAGGTGAAGTCACATATAATCAAGTTACCTTCTGTTTTATTTATTTATTTTTTTTAAAGAAAGCCACTCAGAATGTGTTCTCTCCTTCTTAATCTCTAAGAGAATTAAGAACGATCATCAATGGCAAAAGGCAGTTGCAGTAATGCAACTCTTAGAGCCAGCTTCACACTCAGGGGAGAACATTCAACTCCTCCTCATGGTTGGTTTCTGGTACTCTACACAATCAGAGAAACTTCTTTAGTAACATACTATAGAAATGATCCCTGAAAGTATAGTCTTTAGTTTTTTGTTTTTTTTTTTTAACATTTTTAGTTGTAGTTGACATGATATCTTTATTTATTTATTTAATTTTTTTATGTGGTGCTGAGAATTGAACCCAGTGCCTAACACATGCTAGGCAAGTGCTCTACCAGTGAGCTACAACCCCAGCCCTACCTTCTAATTTTTTAGAAATGTATTTTGTAAAAAGATATACTATGTTATATAATTTTAATTGTTATACATTGAATTAAATTGAGTGATCTATAAAGGAGTCTTCTAATTTGTTTATCTTTTGACTTTTATAAAGAGATGTTTTGGTAGAGTTAAGAATGATTGTGTTAATAATGTCTAATGTTATTTGTGACTTTATTTTAGCTTGTTACAGCTTATCAGACTCTTCAGAGAGAGAAGAAAAAGCTACAAGTAAGTGATTTTTGGGGGGCTGTTATTAAGTCATATATAATTTTAAAATAAGTCTTACAGTAAGATATTTCTAACTCATCCTTAAAAAATTCTTCAAATAATCAGAGTATCTAACCCAGTAAAATAATTTCTGGCTGCTTTGCTAAAGAGATCCAGAGATTTTACCCCTTCTGGGGCACAAGTTTTCCTCAGAGATCCCTGCAATGTTTAAGAGTTTTTAAGGCATGTTTGCCTCTTTCAAGCACATTGCCTAGTGTCTCAGTCTCTGTCTGCTCATTTCCTCTGAAGGGGAGGTATCTATCGTTTTGTTTTTGCAGTGCTGGGAATCAAACCCAGGGTTCTACCTGCTAGGTAAATGCTCAGTTACTACTGAGCTACATCACCATCCCTGACTCCCAGCCTTCTATTTATTTCCTTTCTTAAATTCTGTAGTAACAGAAATTATAGTGCTGTTCTGCCACTGAGCTATGTCCTCAGCTATTTTTATTTTGAGACAGGGTCTTGCTAAGCTATAGAGGCTGGCCTTGAATTTGTGATCCTACTCCCCCAGCCTTCCAAGTAGCTGGGATTACTAGTGTGTGCCATTGCACCCAATGCATTTAAAATTTAGCTTTAAAAATTTACTGTTTTTATAATTAACGTACAGTGAAACTGATATTCTGTTTGGTATATGTCTACATAATTTAACAAATGTCTGGGTAAACACTCCCACATGCAGAGCAGTTTTATAATATCATGATTTACATTTTTACATATTTTCAGCATGGTATCAACACTTTCAGTCCTGTCTTCCTTATTCATCTTATTTGGATTAAGACTTATAATATTTTAATATCACTATTTTAAACTTGCTTTGTATTACTACTATACCATGCAGATGTTTAATCAGCTTTTTTTTTTTTTTTTAATTAAAGGGTATATTAAGTCAGAGTCAGGATAAAGCACTTCGGAGAATTGGAGAATTAAGAGAGGTAAGTTTTAGTAACTATTACTCTAAGAATGGTAATTCAGTCTCTTAAATTTTTTAGAATGATAGTACATGCTGGGGGGTGGGCAGTTTCACATGCATGTAATTAGTTATGGGAGTAACTAACCAGCTCAGCCTGTGAGACCACAGATCAGCTCTTCGTAGGGGCTAGATTGAGCTCCTTTATGTCTTACTGCAGGCCACATGTACCCACCTGCTATGGGAGTGGGCAAGACCACTCCTGGTTTCACCCACTGTCTCAAATCAGCCTGCTGTGCTTTGCAGTGAGTACTTATTGCTTTTTTCCAGTTCTTTGGTTCTTAAGTCCATCTGATAGCTTATTGCTTCCTTCTAATTTATCCTATATAAATCCCAATAGCATGCATATTTCATTGCTGTTGGTTCTTTCTCCCCATCCATTTGTATTGTGGCCATTCATGGGAAATATTTTGTCGCCTATTTTTGTTGTGAATGTTCTTCATGGGTTTGTACTTTTTGTTACTTTATTACCCATCCCAGGGTTTTTGAGAAGTTTGAAACAGATGGCTTCATGGCAAATCAGAGTAATTTTAGAATTTATGTATTGTAGGGCTTGGGATGTAATTCTGTGGTAGTATGCTTGCCTAGCATGTGCAAAACCGTGGGATAGATTCCTAGTACTAGAAAAAAAAATATGTATTTTAAGTGTATAATTTGTGGAATTTATCAGTTCAAGTAGTATAGAGTATGTTGAAAGTATAAATAAGTTTGAAAAGGATCAAGTAGATTAGCACATCTGCAAATAACAATTGAGAAATGTTGGTGTATTTGTGAAAGGAGGCAAAAAAGAAAAACATGGGAGTATTATTTTCTTTAAACGATTGGTATCATCAACACTAGCTACACTGTTCCACAGAATATCTTTTTTGGGTACCAGGGACTGAACTCAGGGGCACTTGACCACTGAGTCACACCCTCAGCCCTATTTTATATTTTATTTATATTTTATTTAGAAACAGGGTTTTACTGAGTTGTTTAGCACCTTGCTTTTGCTGAGGCTGGATTTAAAGTTGTCGTCCTCCAGTCTCAGACTCCTGAGCTGCTAGGATTACAGGCATGTGCCATCGCACCCAGCACAGAATATCTTTTGTTGTTATTAATGATAGTTCATTGTCTGAGTTAACCATCAGTACTAATCATGTAGATATTTCTTATATTACATTATTAATATTTTATCCTTATTCATAGTATGTTTGATTATCAGTAAGATTGATATCTAATCTTGATTTCAACCATTTTTATATATATCCAAGTTCCTGATGCTTTTGTGAATGATACAAAAGAGATTATGTGATTTATCACAGTCCCTCAACAATTCTTTAAAATGTTCTAAAGAGGACTTTGAAAACCAGGATAATTTTTTTGTTTTGTTTTGTTGACAAGAACAAGCATTGACCTTGTGATATAAATAATTACAGTTATCCTTTCTTAATGAAAATCTGTATGGCTTGTTTTGGGTTAATTAATACTTTAGAAAAATTAATACACACTTTTGAAGTGTTAGAGAAGGAGCAAATCTTTAATTTGTAGTCTTCCCAGGGCTTCATATTTCTAGTTCGACTTGGAAGATAGCTAGTGCTCAGAATAGCATGCATGGAGATTGGGGGCATGTGGAAGGATGCTGGGGGAGGTGGGAGAATAACAACTAGAGCATTCTCTCTTTTTTCTCATCCCTCCTGCTTAATATTACTAGAAAGTGCTTTTATAAGCTAAAAACATCTTTGTTTTTACTAGAGAGGCAAATAATATGATTTTTGCCTACAACATTTTTCTATTAAGCTAATGTTTTTTAGTTTAATATATTCTGGGGCTGGGGTTGTGGCTCAGTGGTAGAGCGCTCGCCTAGCGTGCGTGAGGCGCTGGGTTCAATCCTCAGCATCACATAAATGTAAAATAAAGATATTGTATCCACCTTAAAAAAAAACCTAAAAAATAAATATTTAAATATATTTTTCTTCTCATCTTGCATTTTTTAAATAAATAAAGGGTGTTAACAATAGATAGATTTCTATTTTGGTTAGAAAATTTAAATGTTCAGGTTTTATACTGATAGTAATGTGCAGCAGACATGTTTGAAGTTCAGAGAGAGTACATTACAGTACATCAGCTTTTGAGAGTGTTCTGTATGGAGACACAAGAATACTTTTTTTTCTCCTTGTTGCACTCATTCCCCACTAAGGAGTCTCACTAAGAAAGCTGTCCTCAAGAAAGTACAGCTGAATGGAGAATGGACTTTATTAACAGATGGGAAAGCATAGATGTAATATTCTTTATTACTGACTCTTAGGAATTTGGGACCTTACAGTTGCAGGGGAATGTAGAGAACACTTAATGTGCCTCAGTGGTTTGAAAATTAATAAGTTTGAAATAGTACAAGGAGTTGTTTATAAGCCCTTGAAATACTGTTTGAAAATAAATTATTCTAGCAAATCTCTAAGGGATGGATTAAATTGTAGGAAGGCTTGAAATAATGAATCTCTCTAGAAGGCTGTTGGTGGAAATTAATCATTTAAAAATCATTGCTAACTGGGCTGTGGTTATAGTTGTGGAAAAAGACCCTAAAAGTTGTAGAGAAAATGATAAAAATAATTTAATCTTATGCAGGGATCAGTAAAGATAAGTAAAACGTGATTTTTAGTATTTTGCTCAGGAAATTAGTGAAGTGGGAATCCTAGAATAATAAAGGGGTTTGGGCAGACTGTTTATTGTATTCTAGGTGTTTTCCCCTAGCATTCTAAGGCAGTTAAGTGTAAGGGAGAAGCATAGAGCACACAGGACTGAGCCTAGAGGAAAGAATAAAATCAATAGAGGACAAAGAAAAATGTGGCCAGGAACTCAGAGTCAAGGAAAGTGGGTATGTCTGTTGAGATGGTATTTATTGTGGTTGGTATAACAGGGAAATAATTCAGATCATTGGATTCCATTAGAAAGGTTTATTGATGATCCAAAGAAACGAGCGTTTTAAGCAATTTTAGAAACTACAAGTTTATTGTTTTATAGATAAGAAACGTTTTTGAATATTTGATGCTTTCTTGTTTTCGAAGGAGGGAGACAGTTGGCTTTTTGTTTGGTATATTGTAATTTAGTTTTATATTAAGTGAATATAAGATAATATAAAGCAGTATGGTGTTTTGAAGTAAAGTTTTAAGTCCTCCTTCCATTATTAACAATTTAACAATCATTATAGCTCCAGAAAGTATACACTTTCTTCTTGAATCTTTGTGTTATTTAAGAAACAAAATTATTTGTTGCTGTAAATGTTTTAAATAATGTTAATGTCTTAGATTCTGATTATTCTCTAATTATTGTTGCTGCTACCTTATATTAAGAGGTATGCAAATCTTGATTGATCATGTTTTTAAACTTTAAAAAGTGTGTTTTATACTGAAAACTGCTTGTGAAATCTTTTGTGTTTTAGGAGCTCCAAATGGATCAGCAAGCCAAAAAACATCTCCAAGAGGAGTTTGATGCATCTTTAGAGGAGAAAGATCAGTATATCAGTGTTCTCCAAACTCAGGTAAAAGAGTAAGAGAAAAAAACGTGGAATTTTTTTCAATGAAAAAATACAAAGGTTAGATGGGATATCTAAAGAGTTCCAAATTTTACAAAAAGCCTATTTTAAAAACTTTTGGGCTTTCCTTAATTAATTAGAAGGCTGATTTTGGTCTTTATTATGTCTTTTGACTAATGATAATATCACTGCACTAACGATAATATCAATAGCACATGTTAAAATCAATTGCACTGTGAGTGAACTTTTTATTTAATTTTTCCCCTACTATAATAAAAGAATATTGTTTACTATATCCACTGTGTGCTGCCATAGTATTTTCCCCCTAATGAAGTACTTCTTTTAGGTTTCTCTCCTGAAACAACGATTACGAAATGGCCCAATGAATATTGATGTATCGAAACCACTCCCTCAAGTGGAACCACAGGCAGAAGTCCTCACTAAAGAAGAGAACACAGAGGGTGATATAGAACCAGTAGGTAAGCTTCATCTTATCCAAAGCCTAATTTAAGAATTAAAGGAGATTGTTAAAGGCTTTTAGAACATGAACAGATAGACATGGATTGAGATAAATATAAAATGCCCTTGATCATAACATTTCCACCAACAAGCAAGGATTATTATTATTTTTTAGTTCTTTGTTGTCTCACTTTTATAGGAAAATAAGACTTGTTTTAAGACTGGAAATTTGCATAGTCTGAAAGTAACACCATAATTTTGTTGTAATTAAAATTTGTTGTGTTACACTGTTTTATTGATAGCAGTAGCTAGATTTCATATGAACAAGTAAGTTCTCAGTTTTAATAAATATGCTATTTGTAATTATTTGGATATTTTAGTTTGTTTTAGTTTTTTTAAAATTTTTTTTAGTTGTAGATTTTAATTGTAGATGGACACAATACCTTTATTTATTTATTTTTATGTGGTGCTGAAAATTGAACCCAGTGCCTCACCCGTGTGTGACAAACACTGTGTCACTGAGCTCCAGCTCCAGCCATGTTTTAGTTTTAAAAATAATATTGTCTATATAGTTTTATATTTAAAGATGGTGATATTTGCCCTGTTTTTTTTTAACTAGAAAAGAAGAAACAGTTAAATTTTATCTTAAAATTTAGTTATTACCCTCCCTATTTTTTGAGTCTTTAAGGTACATGTTCAGTAAAATCCCCACTTTTTATTTTTTTAACATTTTTCTCTCAAAGAGACATATGGCCCAACATATGGCCAGGCATGGTGGTGCACGCCTCTAATCCCAGTGGCTCAGGAGGCTGAGGTAGCCGGCCTCAGCAAGAGTGAGGCACTAAGCAACTCAATGAGACCTTGTCTCTAAATAAAATGTAAAATAGGGCTGGGGATGTGGCTCAGTGGTTGAGTTCAATCCTTGGTACTCCACCCCACACACCCCCCTGCCAAAAAAAAAAAAAAAAAGAAAGAAAGGAAAAAGAATTCCTCTCAGGAAGAGATTAAAAGGTTATTGGAAAGAATTTTTTTATTAATTCATTTGGGATGGGAGCTAAGACATGGGGTAATTTTGTATGACAACAACAATAAAAAGATTATTAAGCTGTCTTTTAAGGAGGATGGATTTAGTTATTGTTAGTGAACTATTGCGCCAGTCCAGGATGGGATTGAACCACAAAATAGGTGAATGCACTACTTAGTATCTACAGATAAATATCAAACAAATAGTAACTAAGAGTAGAGGTTTGGATGGGTGCCACCTTATTAGCAGACCAGTGTTGTCTCCTCTCTTCTTGATCACACTCAAGAGTATAGCAGAGTTTTGGTATAAGAATATAGTCCTGGGAGTTGGGGGGGTAGCTCAGTGATAGAGTGCATATTTATCATGTGTGAGGCTCTGGGTTCAATTCCCAGCACCAAAAAAAAAAAAAAATATATATATATATATATATATATAAATGAACTCCTGTGTATTAACAGACTAACTCCCAGAGTTCCTTTATATTCCTTACTGAGTGCCTCTGCTTATGCTGCTTTATTGTTAGTGGGAGATGAAGCTTCTGCTAAAACACTGGAAATGCTTCAGCAAAGAGTTAAGAGGCAAGAGAATCTACTTCAGCGTTGTAAAGAAACAATTCAGTCACATAAGGAACAATGTACACTGTTAACCAGTGAAAAAGAAGCACTGCAAGAACAACTAGATGAAAGACTTCAAGAACTAGAAAAGATGAAGGTAAAAGAGCAAATGAGTTTTATTGTATTTAATTCTGTAGAGCTATATCTACATGCTTCAGCATGGCCTGCAGCTTCTCTGGAAAATCTTCTTCCATCCTCCACAAATAGGATGGAGAGGGTGTTTTAGTTTGGGCACCCAAGTGCCCTGGACTTGATTGCATTTAGCATACTTATAATACTTCCTATGTATTTTTCTCCTATGTAAGATGTATTTCTAGATTACATAAGATGTTTAGAGTTCTCATATGAGGAGAAACTTTGTTAGAGATAAAAATGAATTTTTAACATTTTTTAGGAGCTTCACATGGCTGAGAAGACTAAACTTATCACTCAGTTGCGTGACGCAAAGAACTTAATTGAACAGCTTGAACAAGATAAGGTAAAAACAACAAAATTTATGATACTAAAACTTATCAGGAGGGTCCCAGAATTTACTTTGGAAAGCAGCTGGAAGCATTCATATTTCTGCTTTCTAAATTATTACAACTGCTTCCTTGAAAAATCTTCTTAATTTGTAGATTTATATAACTATTAGCATTAGTTTTATATCATGGGAAGCTAATTTTCTCCATGTTTTCTTGATCTTAGTCAGCATTTTAGTTTATAAATTTGAATAATGGTTGCAAAGGAAGCCTGTACTTCTGGTACACATCTACTTTTCAGAGAAAAGTTAAATTAGGTCATTCTAAATGTGAATGGTTTCAGTATGTTCCTTCAAATATTATGAAAGCAGACTAATCTCTCTAAGTTGCCTGAAAAGCAAAGTAATAATTTAAATATTAACATAAAGAATTTCTACACATGGATTTTAGGATGTGAGATTGGAGGACTGAGGGATGAATCTTACCTTGATAGTTTGGAATTGGAGCGTCAGGTGTGTTTCAGCCCTAAGTTTTTGGGTCCTTTTCAAAAGCAGCTCCCATTTCATTCCATATCATCCATCATTTTTTTTTTTAATATGCTAGTTTATAGCTATAGTATTTTAACATGTCTTTAAAACAAAGTCTTTTTTATAAAAACATAACCATATTATCATAATTAATCTAACAATTTAATAATAAAATTCCTAAAATGTGATCTACTATCTATTTAGTTTCAGATTTTCCTTATTATCTCATAATATTCTTTTTCCTTTTATGAATCAGGATCCAGATGAAGTTGTTTTATTGTACTTGGTTGATACAATCTTTCTTTATTCTTTTTCTTTTCTTTTTTTTTTTTTTTGGTACCAGGATTGGACCCAGGAGTGCTTAAATTCTGAGTCAGATCCCCAGCCCATTTTATTTTTTATTTTGAGACAGGGTGTCACTAAGTTGCTAAAGGTTTTGCTGTTGATAAAACTTTAAAGACTTACTTTTAATCTTTATGTTTGATTTTCCTCTCTGTTTTCTTTTTACATTATGATTTGGTTTTTGAAGAAACTGAAGGCTCATAGTTTTGTTTTGAAACTTCTTCTTAACAATGCTCTTCCACTTACCTGGTTTTTATCTGTCCTTTAATAGTAGCTATCTTGAAGAATCATATTCTAACAAAGGGGTCAGCAAACCCTGCAAGTAAGGTAGTAATCCTCTTAAGACCCTAAAATAGCTGCACAAAAGTCTGAACATCTTTTCAAAAGACAAATTGAGCTACCCCATTTTTTGTTAGTCCCGAATGACTGATTTAATATATAATAATTTGGTTATCTCCCCCTTCCCCCCTTCCCCACAGCAAAGTCCATTTCTAGTATAGATTATTCACAGAGAGGGAACAGAAGCAACTAGCAAATTGGAAGAATGAGGGTACCTTACTGATAGCTGTAAGGAGTTGTGGTGGAACCAGAGACAGTCTAAGAAGAGAAAAACCAGATAGATCTAAATTGCCATCTTGCTCCATCCAGTGGGGCAGCAGGCATCTCACACTCTCAACGGTCTCTGGGATAATCTGTGTATAATAGTACAGATCAATAATTGTACTTTTATTATGATTCTGAACCAAGTTCAAAGGCTGTATTTTCTTCCTTATAAGCTGTTTTTTAAGACAGAGAAAATTATAAGACATTTATAGAAAGGTTATAAAATAAATCTTTTAACTAAAAACATATTTTAATGGTTAAAAGATTAAATTTATCATTAAAATAGTAAAATAATTTTTATATAAAAAGTCCTGATATTATGCCAGTAAACTGAGGCATAGAGCAGAACACAGAGTTCAGAGTATGAAATACTGAAATAATTCTGATGCTATATTTAGTAAGAAATATTTTTTTTGCCTTTAAAATTAAGTTTGAACTGTGCTATTGATGATGCAGTTTTGTTTGTGCAAATGCTTTAGAGTTTTCACTTCTGTTTAGGGTATGGTAATAGCAGAGACTAAACGTCAGATGCATGAAACCCTGGAACTGAAAGAAGAAGAAATTGCTCAACTCCGTAGCCGCATCAAACAGATGACTACTCAGGGAGAGGAATTACGGGAACAGAAGGAAAAGTCTGAAAGAGCTGGTAAGAACTCAGAGGTTACCTTTTAGGTTTGCACTCAAAATTCATTTAAAGTGCTTGATGAGTGTTTTTAAAAGTTGAATATTGGTAAAAATACTTACTGTAGAGACTTTTTATAAAATAGCAAACTGCTCATTACCAAAAGCAGAGGTCAGTAAACTGTGGCCTATGAGCCACATCCAGCCCATGATTTATGTCCAGCCCTTAAGCTAAAAGTGACTTTTACTTTACTTTTATTTTTTTTGACACATTATATTTATTTTATTTATTTATTCATTTATATGGTGCTGAGGTTCAAACTCAGTGCCTCATGTGTGCTAGGCAAACACTCTCCCATTGAGCTACAACTCCAGCCCCTGATGTTTACTTTTATAAATGGTTGGGAAAAGAATGAAATGCTATAGAGACTAAATATGGCCTTTAAAACAAGATATTAATATATTACTTTATAGAAAATTTTGCTTCACCACTGCCTTATAGTATCAAAATTCAGGTTAAAAATTTAGATATTTTAAATTTTCAAGTAGACACAGCATAGTACTTATTAAATAACTGCTACTTTATATATGCTTTAGAGTAAACAGAAAGTAAAAGACATAATTTGTTTTTAAAAGGAATAATGAACAATTTAGTGTTATATATAGAATTATGTTTTGATGTAATAAATGATAGTCTGAAAAAAATAAAGATCAGCATAATACTCACTGAGGTCCAGTATCCAGTAATACTAGGAAAGGATACCTGTTAGAAAGAGAAGAGAGCAGGATGAACTGTGTCTTCATGTCAGGAAGAATGTATATTTTGAGTTGGACCTCCAATAAATTATGAATAGAATGGACCTAAACAGAGAGTTGGAGACAGCAGACATTCACTTGCTACAAGATCATAAACAGACACAATGATCATAGTGGGCATGTGAATCCACTCTAAAACATTTTTGCCAAAATGGGAAATGAAGTTGGATTGTGAAGGACTTGACTATTGGAGTCTTAAAGACGAGAAGCTGCATTTAGACTTTGGCATACAAGGCAATAGGAAATCAGTAATAGAAAAGCAAAATGTGATGGAAGCTAGAGTTTTATGTATAAAAGATGAAATGGGAAGTCAAACTTGGAAGTAATAGCAGACATCCAGGTTTGAAGGATAAAACTTTAGCTATCTTGACTGGGATGGTGGTTTTGGAAAGGACAGGAAAAGTAGTAGACTGTAGAATTTGACATCTGGTCAACTTGGAGGAGCCAAAGAAAAGTAGGATTTTATGATGACCTCAGAGTTTTAAGCTTAGGAGACTGGATACTGTGGAGTTAGAATAGGAAATATAAATAGCAAAGTTGAGGATTAGAGTCAGATGATGAGTTTATGTAGGTGATTTGAGTCAATCCTGAGATTTCCAAATGAAATTGATATGTAACATTTTGGAAATAAGAAATCTGAACATCTTTCAGGAGTCATTAGCCTAAGGTTGAAGCCTGTGGTTAAATCTGTAGGAAAGACTTTTTACTCCAGAAGAGTGAGTTTTATAATAATACTAAGAGTAGTGGCAGTAGGAGCTATTTTAGTTCTACTTGCTGCTGCTTATATGGCCATTATTAATACTGTGGACCAGAGGTTATTTTAGCAAGGCTGTGCTATCAGTGCTTTTCCTTGTATTTACTTGTAATAAGTTCTTATAATTCTAGAAAATATTCCTAGTGTTATCCTCATTTACAAATAAGAAAGCACAAGAACCTATAGGTTAAGTAACATGTCTACATTCATACACAATGGTTAAACCAGGCATTGTAGCTCAGAGTCTGTGCTTTTTATAGAGGTTTTGAGTTTGCAGAGAGAGATGAGAAAAAAGTTACCTCAAGAAGTCATAGGAATTGTGAATAGCTGTGTTTTCTGGCTGAATTTAAGAGATGTTTCAGGAAGTAGGGGAGATAGAATAGTAGGGGAGATAGTTTTAAAAGGCTTTTGAATTTGGTGAGGATTTGATTCTCAGGATGTAGTTTTGAGAAATGACTTTTTAAAATTAATTAATCTACTTATTTTAATTAGGTTTATATGGCAGCAGAATGCATTTTGACTCATTGTACACAATTGCAGCACAACTTTTCATTTCTATGTATATGATGTAGTGTCGCACCATATGTGCAATCATACATGGATCTAGGATAATGATGTCTGTGATTTTTGAAACCTTATTGTAAGTAAGGTGTTAGAGGGGAATGGGTCTGGCTAAGAGAAATAGTTGGCTGACTATTCATAAATATCCATCTCCTTGCATTTGTTTTATGGATAAAGTGGTTGGGGAATTTAGTTAATGAATTTGTTCACATTAAATCTATGAATATTTCCTCTTGAAAAGAGGTAATAGACATCTTCTTTCAGAATACAGTCTCTGAAACCTCATGGGACATTGTGAAACATGTTTATTTTCTGCAAACAGAAAACCCAGCGCGTAGTTTCAGCTTTTCTTTAAATAAAGCCTTCCCATTTTTATGACTGCTTTTTGTTGACTATTGTAACCAGTCAAAGGAAATAATGTTGGTCAGGGAATTCAATTTTCTTTTTAAATTGGGGTATACTTTATAAGGAGGTAGGAAATGAAGAATAACTATAATATTTAAAAAGGTACATAAAATATACAGTTTATTCACATGAGGATAAAATTGTTTTAGATAATATTTCAAACAAATCTTTAATTATACAACCTTTGATCCTTCTCTGAAACACAGATGTATTTTGTCTTTAAATGTGATTTTCATAAATATATATGTGTATGTGTACATGTGTATACACACACACACACACACACACACACACACACACACACCAACCACACACACACACTTTTTTTTCCCTCTTAGTGCTAGGTATGAATCTAGGGCCTCATGTGTGCTAAGCATATACTCTACTGCTGAGTTACAACCCCAAGCCTCAAAACTAAAAACTAAAAAATTTTCATTAATATTTGCTAGCCTATAAGTTAAGAAACTTTTCTGTTTTGTCAAAATAGCAAAAATAAGTATTAAAAGATTTTAATTTTCATTATTGTTATTATTTTTTTATGTGTGTGTGGTACTGGGGATCAAACTCAGGGCCTTGCACTTGAGTGCCTTACCACTGAGCTACATCTCCAGCCAAGATTTAAATTATTTAATACATACATTTACTTTGCAAAGTCTCTAAATAACACAGTTATAAATGTTTTGATAGATACTTTTAACACATATACTTGTAATCATAATTATAGAGGGCTATGAAAGTCGTAATGGACTCGTTCCACATTTTAAAATCTATACTGAAAACTAGTTTTGCACATAAGCTGCATTTCATCTAGTGGTCTTAGATAAACAGAACTTTCCAAATAGAAAATGGTTCTCCGTTCAAATACAAAGTGTACATGCTATGAAAGAAAAATTTCAGTTATGTACTTAACATAAGAAAAAAGTCCATGTAAAGGAAGTAGAGTTTCTATACTCTGTGAATATCATCTGGCTTTTGGAGCATGCATTTGCTTTGATTAGATATTTTTCTTTTTCTGAGTAAAATCTCTTGGAATTTAAAGTTTAGAAGCTAAACACTAAGAGTTGGCCATGTAAAGGGAACATTAACATGATTTGCTGTTGTTAGGATTTTATAACTAGCTGTGTCTAAGTTAAATAAATTTTTGTTATCAAAGAAAACAAATCCTTCTCATGCATTTTAAACTGTAAAAAAAAATGTAGTTCTGATATTGTTAATAGTTCTTGATATGTGGATATTAATAGATAACTCTTGAATTGCTTATTCTGGATGTCAAAATTCACTAAAGAACATTCCCTGCTACTTTACTTCAATCTATGTGCTATCACATTTTTTTTCTAGATAAACCATGATGCCTCCTCTGTGTTATAGAATGCAGGAAATCTGAATGTCTCTGATTTTACAAAGAATAATTTTTGCATGAATTATTCACAAATGACACGAATCTGGACTTCCACATGTTCTATCAACCTCTAGTACTTAAGTAGTATACTTTTTAGTAGAAATGTTAGGAATATTTTCAAGAATATGGTAGTATAGTACTTGATAAAATGAAAAACATATCTGTTATAAACACCTTACTACAACTGTTCAAGATGATCATCTCTATTAGTAACGAGATTTTAAACTTGGAGAAATCTGATGATTTAGCTTTAGTGTATAATGCTGTTTTAGGTGCAAGGAAATATTTCTTTTCATCTTGAAAATTATATCTTCATTCAGTGCTAATGTAGAATGTTAATGCTATTAAATGTCACAGTGCATTTTGGCTGTTCTGTGAGAGTGGTGTTTATGTGTTGACCAACATGGAAGGTAGGGATAGTTGACTAATTATTAATACAGTTATCTTTCCAAAAGTTTGGAAAATAGGGAATATGAAAGCCCACCACTGTTTTGGCACACACCTCATGTAGTCCTTTAACCAGTACATATTTTAATGTTATTATAATAATATAATTTGTATGTTCTTTATGCCACCATGTACCATTATGTTAGGAATACTTCTAAATATTGTTAAGGTATTAACACATTTTAATGGCTGTGTCAAAGAGTAGCACATTATTTACTTGGTAACCATGTTTTTATTGATCCATGCCTAAATTGTTTTGTATTTTTGCTTTTATGAATAATACAATAATGCTGTGATATAGCTTATTCTAGGTTTTAAAATTTCTTCTTAGGATAAGTCTTACCCCTAGAATTTTAGTCTGTTTTCTTAGTTACCTTCAAGCACTTTAAGCAGCCATTACAAAAAGGAATCAACGTAACAGTGTTAAATTTAAAAAGCTCTTGTCTACAATTAGGCAAAATGAATAAAATATTCTGCTTAAATTAGGAAAGTCTAAAATATGTTAACTTTCATAAGTTCTTGTTTCCTTTCATGTAAATTGTCTTTGTGAAGTTGTGTTTTATATGCATTGAAAAACTTGGATTAACTCATTCTTTGCTTTTTTTTATTGTCATGTTGTGTTTGTGCAGGAAATAAGCTTTCCATCATTTGTGTAGTCTAGGCTTGACATATCAGAGACATTCAATTGAACATATTTGTTTCAAGTTTGAAGCAGACCCATTAAAAGTTTATATATTTAAATAATGTGTAAGATTTATGCATTTTATATGACAAACTAAAATTATGTGTATTTAAGTACTTTGTTTCTGATAATTTATGTGACATAGTTTTCTTGGAGTCTTAAGTCTCACAAAACATCTTATTTTTGTGCATCCACACATGCCAATAAGTGAATCATGGTGCCTTTCCCAAGCCTTGTATGAACAGGACTGGGGTAAGGGCTGTTTTTTTTCCTCCCCTTTTCTTTTCCTCCTTATCATGGGTATTTAGAATAAGCTTTAAAAAAAATTCCATGTGTCTCAGGCAAAAAAAAAAAAGGTATGAATTAGATTTTAAGTGTGCCATGTTAGATAAGTAATATATACATATTTTGGCACTAAATGATTATTTGATGGAAAAATTTATTATTTTCAATGCATTTTAAAGGCATTTATGTCCTGGGCAACACGACTATTAGTGGAAAGCATCAGCAACTGGAAGAACACAGTTCTCTGGGAGCGTAGGATCTTATCTCCAATTTAATTAAATTTATTTAGCTTTATTTTAGTCCAATTTTTTTTAACATTTGCTTAATGTTTTTAAGGTATTTGATAAATTTCTATCTAAGGAATACATGAAAATTTGGATAGATCTGCAGCTTTTAAAAAATATTTTGAGTTGTAGATGGACACAATAACTTTATTTTTTAAATGTGATGCTAAGGATCGAACCCAATGCCTCATACATACTTGGCAAGTGCTCTACCACTGAGCCATACATCTGCAACTTTTTTGAAGGTCAAAGCATAATGAATAGAATGAATCTTGTTATATATTTTGAAAATTGACCTCAAAAAGTAGATTTTCATTGCAAATGTGGTGCTTATTAAGTTTATAAAGCCCCCAATTATATATAAGTATTGTGTTGTCTGGGTTATGCTACTGGGTGGTAGTATTTATTTTTATTTATATAGACTGTAGCACAGTAGTTTTCAAACTATTTTATTTTAGAGACCATTTTACGTTTTTAAAACTTATTGTAATACCAGAGAGCTATACCAAAGAGCTATATATATGTGGGCTTTATATATTGATATTTTTTGTATTACTAATTAAAGTAAAAATCTAAAAAGTCTAATCCATTTAAAAATAGGAGCTATAGGGGCTGGGGTTGTGGCTCAGCCGTATGGCGCTTGTTTAGCATGTGTGAAGCACTGGATTCGATTCTCAGCATCACATAAATAAATAAAGGTCCATTGACACTAAAAAATATTTAAAGAAGCTGTTATAAACCTATTACATGTTAGCATAAATATTTTTATAAAATATACCTATATTTTCCAAGATAAAATATAGTATGAAGAAGGACCTTGTTTTGCATTTTTATATATTGCTTTGTTTGGTTTAATAGAACACAGCTGGATTTTCATGCATGTTTCTACATTCAACCTACATTACTTTGGTTGAAGCACATGGAGAAAATCTACTCTACACAGATATGTATTTGGAAAAAGGAGGACCTCATAGATCCTCTAAAAGGTTCCCAGGGCCCTAGGATCTTTGGAACATGCACTGAGAACTGCTACTCTAGTTTTTTTTTAAACTCACAAAAGAGGCTTGATGAGTGGGTGGGAATTCTAATAAATTTTTTTTCCTTTTTCTTTTAATTTGCATTTTATTTATTTTATGGTAATGCCTGTGTTTTTTAAAGCCTAATGCCACATGCTTTTAGCAGGGGTTTTTTGTTTGCTTGTTTTTTTTTTTTTTTTTTTTTTTTGCTAGGATAAAGGTACTGGGTTATTTTTTATGTCATTAGACATAAAATTAGCAGTTAATCTAGAGATTGGCAGTCTTTCCACACTACTCATCTTTGTTTATTTCCTGCAATAGAAGTTGAAGTGGGTCCTATTAGCCATATTGTAGGTATACTCTAGGTCAGAGCATCAAAACAATAATGCTATGTGGAACCACAAAATTCTGTCATTTGTTATTATGATTGATTAGGATGCTCATGATGAAAAGTAGAAAAGGTGGTAGAGTGGTAAAAACGATGCTACATTCTTTCTAGCTTGATTTAAGAATTTCTTCTTTTAATTCCCTTCCTCCTTCACTAGTTCAGCTACCTTTTTGGGAAATATTTTCTGTGTGTACATAAACCTAACCTGGTGAATAGTAAATATCCAGTTCATATTCCATGAATGAATTGTTAGATTATTGAGCTGTAAATTGCCAACTTCTTGTTTAAATTTAAAGTGAGCATTCGTCCATTTTTATAATTCCCAAGGATTTGAGTGAACCCCACCTGAAGTGAAAATGGGGAGTTAGCAATAAAAGTCCTCCCCTGCATTTTATTTAACTGATAGAGGACCATAATTAACATTGATTAAGTTTTTGTCTAGAAGTATTTTCCAACTTTTTGTTGTTGTTGTTTAAATAAAAATTGCCTGAGATACATTGAATTTTGCTTTGGAAGAACACAGTGTGTTCTTGCAACATTCCACAGCAGTTTGTGCTTAGCCTTCCTGTCTGTTCAGTATGTGTCTTGCCCATAGTTTTCCCTGCTTACTCTTGCATGTTGGCTGACTCGTCAGCTGCAGTTGATGCATGCCTTCCTTTTTTGTTGGTAATTGAAAGGTGAATTCTGTAGACATTCAGAACATATTTCTTTGGTACTTATATTACAGTCCTAACATATTTTCACTTTGGAAAGAGTAGCAGTTCACTTGTAGAGTGTTACAGGCTGTAGATTCTACTTTGTGTCTGGTGGTTGCAGGATGAGAAGGTGAGATACTTCTGCTGGTTAATAAGTGAACTTTCTCAGTTATCCTCCTCAGACATTGAAATGGGATTCACAGATGGAGGCTGACTTTCTGTGTGGAAGTAGTTTCATTTGTGATGCAGCGTAGAATCCATAATGGGTTTGAAATATGTTTTATATATGAGGATATATGTAGCATGCTTTAATTTGGGGAGGCCTTACTTGCTATTTCCTTAAATCACGGTAAAGCTAGAAACCAGTAAGTTGGTTTTTTTTTTGTCAGAGGAATAACATGTTGCATTTAGCTGAGAATTGGAAGCCTACCATCAAGTCTTATTTTAAATTTATTTATCATCTGAGGGAAAATTTGGAGGTACCAGAAATTCATTTGAATAAGGATATTGAGTTAAAGATTTCAGAGGTTTCTTTCTAGGTGGGAAATTATTTGGTTCTCTGACATAACATACAGAAAGTTAAATTTAGATGATAAAAACTATGAAGTGAAATTTGTTCTCCTTTAACCATTATATAGTAGATAATAAGGTGACTTAGGGAAAGTGTTTTAATGATTAAACACTAAAATTAGAATATGATATCAAAATATTCCAAGATTTACTGCTTGTGTTTAGAAAACTTATTTAGTAGAAAATTCTATATCTAAATAGGAATTTATGGCATGGACTTTTTGTTTGAAAGGTGAGAATATCACATTTAGTTTTTTGGATTGATTGATTGAGTGATTTTTGTGGTGATAAGGATTAACCCAAGCGCCGCTAGGCAAGTGTTCTAACACTGAGCCACATTGCCAGGCTATTTAGTTTTATGCTGTATTTGATTCTGAAATTAAAACAGAAAATTTACTTGTTATTCACTATATAAAGTTTTGTTTTATTTTGCTTAATTGACCAAAGTTTTTTATTTATACTTTGGAAGGTAATCAAAACTATCTTAAAATTCTCCAGAGTCTGATTTAAGGTGTTTCTGTGATGTACTTAGAAAGCAAAGATACAGTTTGACTTATTGAATGAAAATGTACTGATGACATCTAACCATTACAA
Source organism: Ictidomys tridecemlineatus (assembly GCF_052094955.1). NCBI lineage: Eukaryota > Metazoa > Chordata > Mammalia > Rodentia > Sciuridae > Ictidomys > Ictidomys tridecemlineatus. The sequence continues at coordinate 24,929,217 of NC_135478.1, read as the reverse complement.
AATATTTGTCATTACTTTTCCAAGTTTTTTTGTTATTCCAAAAGTCATCAGCACAAACTGAGCAATAAGTACTCTTGTTATAGAATCTTTCTCATAATCAGTCATTTGACTTGTCTGATTTTTTTTTAAATAGAGAGAGAATTTTTAATATTTATTTTTTAGTTTCGGTGGACACAACATCTTTTTTTTTTTTTATTTTTATGTGGTGCTGAGGATCGAACCCAGCACCCCGCGCATGCCAGGCGAGTGTGTTATCACTTGAGCCACATTCCCAGCCCCAACTTGACTAATTTTTAAGTGAGGAAACATTTCATGTTAGTAGCAAGCAGTCAATTATTTTTGTATAATTGATACTAGAAATTATGGGGCAAACTTAACTATAAAGCAAAAATTTTTCTTTAAGTATTTTCCTTTCCAACATTTAATTTATTTCTAAAGATTATGATCATGGTGTTTGCAGGTACATGGCAGTAAATTTAGACTGGGAATCTTGAAAAATGATTTCAGTTAATCTCTTTGAAATTTAGACCTTATTTAGCATTGCTTTATACTTTGGATATGTAAAATGAATGAATTGGATAGATTTGGCTTTTATATCAAAGATTTATGGTTGTCATAAGAGTTATTTTTGTAAACTGGTGAACACTAAGTTGTGTTTCCAGTTATTATCTCCTTTTTCTGTATCTGATGAAATTTACCATTTAAAAAATGCTTTGGGATAGATATTTGTCTTTAGGCATGTAGTGTCTTTGCCCAAGCCACTGTTAAGCCAAGCCCTTTTAGTAAAAGGCCCTTTTTCCCCATGAATGCCCTACATTGAAGTTCCCACATTTCTTACAAAACTGGAAGTGAAAATATTGCATATATCAATGAATTGTGTCCTCTGAACATGTTTCTCCATGAGATTGAAAACCCTTTCTGAATACTTGAGTTTGGTTTATAGTCTATCTCTATGTAGTGGGAGGTCTGGGAACTTCTATTCTGTGATGACTAAAAGAAGTAATCTAGGATGACAGTACAGTAGAATTTTTCACAGAGTGTCATTATGCAAATAAAGTGTGTTTATGTATGCCTGAATATATATTCACAACACACATGTATGCACAGACATGTACATGCATATATATACAAATATAATCATACACATGTATACATTTTGGAGTTCAAGTTACCCAAGTTTTGTACCTATCCCATCTAATTTTGTTAAATGCTATGTAATCTATTTGGCTTCCTTAAAGATCTTTTTACTCTAGCTAAGATGATGATGATGATTTCTGCAGCACCTGGGATTTCTTTCTCTTTTTTTAGGTACCAGGGATTGAACCCAAGGGCGCTTAACCACCAAGCCACATTCCCAGTTCTTTTTTAATATTTTATTTAGAGACAGGGTCTCACTGAGTTGTTTAGGGCCTTGCATGGTTGCTGAGTCTGGCTTTGAACTCTCCATCCTCCTGCTTCAGTGACCCCAATCCCTGGAATTACAGGTGTGCGCCACTATGCCTGTTAGGACCTGAGTTTTTTATCTCACTTAAGAACTACCTATCTGCTGGTAGTGCTTTTTTGGTACTATTGAATCAAATAAATTTTTTTCTAGTCAACCAAAAAGAGCCCTAGTTTTAAACTTGTAAAAGTAGTGAGCTTCTTCTCAAAAGTATATTGTTTAAATATGTTACTCACCCAGTCCTTGTTTTTAAAAAGAAGCATCTCCCCCTACCCTGCTCTTTTGTTATATGGTTAAGACTTTGCACATAAGATTTGCCAAAGAATCATTTATTCATTCATAAAAATGTACTAGAATATAATAGTGTTATGTAATTACTAATGATAAGATAAATTTAAAACTATAACAAGTAAGAAAGTACTTGAAATTATATAATATAGAAGTAGGAACACATTTTGTTTCTTTTAATTTGTTCTCCACAAGGACACTGGTGAGGTGCGTGGGGAATCTTTAAAATATAATTTTTTCAAACTTCTGAGCTTAGTCTACATAAGCAGTTTTAACCTAATCCAGAACTCAGTGAAAATAGGTTTCAATGACTGAATAATTCTTGTGGCTTTGTGAATAGCTCAGAAATATTTCTTGGCTTAGAATAACTATGTGTCTTTTAACCTGTCCTGCTACAGCTGCTCTTAGTTTCCATAAATTGAATGCAAAACACTTTAGCTTAATGATAGTATTTCTTGAGATACTTGTGTTCTGCTCTTTTCATTATAGCTTTTGAGGAACTTGAAAAAGCTTTGAGCACAGCCCAAAAAACAGAGGAGGCACGGAGAAAAATGAAGGCAGAAATGGATGAACAAATAAAAGCTATTGAAAAAACAAGTGAGGAGGAACGCATCAGCCTTCAACAGGAATTAAGCCGGGTGAAACAGGAAGTTGTTGACATAATGAAAGTAAGAATAATTCAGTATTGAAATGAGCTATAACAATTTTTAAATTTAAGTCTGATGTTTGGCCTACGTTTTTGACTATAGGGAAGAATTAATTTGTATTTTCAGACCTTGACCATTTTATGTTCAGAATATAGTAAAAAAGTGCTTTGATAGAGAAATAAATTTAATACTTAAGTACTTATCTGGATCCTTTTAAGCTTTGCTGTCTCTCTAGTGGGCTGTGTTATGAACTGAGTTGTGCCTTCCCTGGCTTTTTTACTTTAAGCTCCTTGAAGGTAGGCTGCTTGACTGATTGAATAGAGTATCTTTTGCAGAACTTGGTTGAGAAGGTGTGTGTGTGTGCTTCAGGGAATGAGAGAGTAAGTTATTGAAAGTAGGTTGTTTAAAATGTTTTGAAGAATCATTATTTATTTGTTCATTTATGCAGTACTGGGGATTCAACCCAGGGTGTCACTCATGCTTAGCACATGTCTTACCATTGAGTTACATCTTTAGCCCCTTGAAGGATAATTATTAATGTCCTGGTTGCTCTTAAAAATATAGATGTCTGTATGGTATGGTGTCTCATGCACGTAATCCCAGCTACTTGGAAAATTGGGACAGGAGGACCAGAAATTTAAGGTCAGCTTGGGAACTTTGTGAGATCTTGTCTCAAAATCTAAAAAAGATGGGGGCTTGGAGATATAGTTCAGCGGTAGGTACTTGCCTAGCTTGTGTGAGGCCCTGGGTTCCATCCCTAGTACTACAATATATATTTATGTATAGGTAGACTGACCTCATTTTCAAAATTGTTAGTGTTTTGAAAATTTCTTTTAGAAACTGATGAATTTTCAGAATCCCAAGATTTCCAGTTTCTCAGAAATGCAAACATGTAAATACCATAACATTGCCTGCCTCCAGTTCCCTTTTCTATACATTTTTTTTCTGGTCTAGTTTTGCCTGTTTTTCCTCCTGTCATGTTTGCCTTTGTTGACTCTTTATCCTGTTCCTTTGCTGACTCCTCATTTTCATTCTTGATATTTGATTATAGCCTCTAAAATGGCTTAAGATAAATTACAGATCTCAATAGGTGAGGCTTGGATTTTAGAGTTGCAGTGTGTGTTTTTACAACTTGGGCAAGGTTTCTTTGGTTTTATTTATTATATATGTAGTTATATTGTGCATAGAGATATGGAGAGTAGCCAGTTATATAATTTTCATGTTTTCTAAACCTTCTGATGAACTACACTTGAATTTCAAGGTAGAAATTAATTGTGACTAATTATTTGAAATACAAGACATTGACTATAACTGTTTGCTTATATCTTAATCTTTTGAATGGTCATATGATATGCTAATTTTAATTTTACCATGGAATATAACAACATAATAATATATAAATTATTTTGAAAGATACTAATATAGCTGTGTTATGAAAACCAAAGGATTAAAAACTATATAGTGAAAAAAGATTTCCCTCCATTTTAACCTCTTAGTTTTTCCAAAGATAAACTGTTTTCTTTTTGAATATACTTCTCAGAGATATTCTCTGCATATAATTTCCTTGTTGTTTAATAATCTACTCTTTATTATTTTTTGATACAAAAATGCTGTGTTGTGTAAACTGTTCTGTTTTGCCTTTTCACTTAATAATCTGTCTAGGAGATTGTACCTTATTTGTTGATAACTGATAATGATGCCCCCCACATCTGTTTTAAAGACTGTTTGAGTTCATTGTATGATTTCCATAATTTAATTGTCTCCTTTTAGATGTTTAGATAGTTCAGATTTTGCTGTTGGAAATTGTGGTTATCCTTATACATATTTGCTTACATGTGTATTTCATTAGGATAAATTATTAGAAGTAGAATATTACTTAGGAAAAGATTATGTGCATTTGTAATTATTGCCTGGTTGCTAGAGTTACGTAGAGTACAGTTTAGACAGTCTTACATACCAAATGTCTTCCCTGGTCACAAAGATGGTATTATCTTATTTTTCTCTTTCCAAGCTTACAAACTTAAAAAAAGGGATATTATTATAAGGGTTTTGTTGTTGTTGTTTTGATACTGGGGATTGAACCCAGGGTTACTCTACTACTGAGCCACATATTTTGAGACAGGATCTCTCTAAGTTGCCAAGACTGGCCTCAAACTTGTGATCCTTCTTGCCTCAGACTCCTGAGTAGCTAGATTATAGGTGTGCACTACCAGGCCTGGCTCTTTGTAGTTCTGATGTGTATAAATCTTACCAGTATGATAAATATATGATCTTTACCAGTATATATTTTTATAAGGAATTTGTAGTTTTTATCTTTGAATTGCTTGACTAAATCCTAGACTTGGTTTTGTTGTTGTTGTTGGCAACATGTTAGTCTTTACTTACAGAGTTGTAGAAACTCTTTACTGTTGGTGGGAATTAGGCCTTTAGATATAAGGTGCTTTTATCCACGTAATCTCAGTTTATTGTTGGCTTTATTGATGATTTGTTTTTGTTTCTTTGGCTTTTTTATTTTTTAATTATTATTTTAAAAATTTTGGGCCAAGAAGTTTTCTTTTCATAGTAGTTGAATTTATTAGTCTTTTCCTTAAATGCTATCTGGATTTTTACTCTGTTTAAAAACACAGGGCTGGGCATATAGCTCAGTTGTAGAGCACTTAGCATATGCAAAGCCCTATATTGGATCCCAGCACTGCCAAACAAAACAAAACAGAACACAAAAAGAGAAACACATGTTCAATTATGAGATCCTATTTTTAAAAATTATTTATTTTTTAGTTGTAGTTGGACACAATATCTTTATTGTGTTTTTATATGGTGCTGAGAATCGAACACAGGGCCTTGCATGTGCTAGGCGAATGCTCTACTGCTGAGCCACAATCCCAGCCTTAAGATCCTATTTTTTAATCCTATTTTTTTCTTGCGGCACTTTGATGCTTTCATTGTTTTAAGAATTACCTGTTTGGTCCAATTGAAATTTATTTGGTGTGAGGAGTGAGGTAGAGATCCAACTTAAACTTTTTCCAGATGTCTACCAAGTAGTTTCCAAATTATTTATTTAATAATTCACCCCTTACCTTCTGATATGCCATGGTATATCTTCATTGCATACTAAGTAGATTAATAAATTGAGTCTTTTTTTCTGGATTCTCTGTGCTATTCTGTTGCTTTGGTCATGTACTGGTATTGCACTACTGTGTTTACTCTAGTTTTATAGTATGTCCTACTACTTGGTAGTCTTCCTTAATTACTCTTATTTTTTTTTGAAGAGTATTGCCTATATTTTGCATATTTATTTTGTCTAATGAATCCTCCAAGCAAGAACAAGGACAGTAACTCTTTTTTTTTTTTTTTTTGTACCAGGGATTGAACTTAAGGGAACTCAACCACTGAGCAACATCCCCAGCCCTAATTTATATTTTATTTAGAGACAGATCTCACTGAGAAGCTTAGCACTTTGCCAATGCCGAGGCTGGCTTTGAACCCAAGATCCTCCGATCTCAGCCTGTTGAGCCACCGAGATTACAGAAATGTGCCACTGTGCCCAGCTAAGCCCAATAACTAGAAAGCGAGCGTAATCAGATTGGTGCAGCCACAAAGCAGTGCCCTCTCTGAGAACATAACTGACCCCTCATCCCCCATATGCTTTCTTGTTCTGGGGAACTTCCTGACAAGTTGTGGAAATGAGGTTTCAACCCCATAGAACTCTATCTCTTGCATCAGCACTCTTAAACTAAGAAAAAAGGATTACTGGGTTTTCTTTCTTTCTTTTCTTTTTTAAAAATCTCCTTTCCCTTTTTCTTTTTGTTCTTTTCGGTGGGGTCTTGCTGTGTTGCCCAAGCTGGTCTCAAGTGATCTGTCTGCCTCAGCTTCCCAAGTGCAGGGACCATAGGCACAGGCCACCATGCCTAGTTTATTTTTTAACTGTCATGGCTTTAGTAACTTTGATCTGTATAGAGAATTTTTCCTTTTAATTAGCTTGATTAAACTATAATTAAGTATTATTCAGTTGTGGAGTTACTTATTTTATTCTGGGTATTTTCACTTTATCTTCTTGGTGGATTTTCAGAAATCCAATGAAGAACAAATTGCTAAACTGCAGAAGCAGCATGAAAATGAGCTGGCCAGCAAACAGCAGGAATTGATGAAAAAGTTTGAGACCCGAGAAAAGGAATTACAGGAGCAAATGAAAGTAGCCCTTGTAAGTTTCTATTTTGTTTTTGCTATCAGTAAACGTCACAGAGTTAAAGAGTTGATATCCCCTGCTCCTGTCTCAGCTTAATTTCAGACTACTGGTACCCTTGACCTTTGGGTATGCAGAGAAGATAGGAGGTAGGCAAAAAAAGCTATCAGAACTCCTTAGCTTAGTATTATAGTAAAACAAATGTATTCATTTACCAAGCTGTCATCAGTCAGTTTGTTTGTTTGGGTATGTTTATCCAGCCCTTCCACTCTAGCAGTAGGCTGTAATTAGGAGGAAGAAAAGGAGATTAATTGAAGTAGTGACTTCAGGAAGAATGTTTGAAAACTTAACTGACCCAGTGTACCAAAGTTTTGTCTGAATTGCTTTTTAAAAAGGAGACAATGTTCAATCCACATGATGTTTAAAAAATAAGTTAAAATTTAAAAACAGACTGAACTGACAAAAGCAATAACTGGAAAAGCCTTGTTGAAATAGTATAGTTAAAATTTTTTTTCTTCAATTGTTAAAGCCTTTTATGTAAGTTACCATAAAAAGTGTTAATGCAAAAAAATGTAGTTTTTATATAAAGTTATTATCCTTAAAATAGTATGTATACTTTTAAAATGAGTTCATTGTGAAAGCATGAAGAAATAGTATTTAAAATTTTAATCTCCTTCCTTTGTACATTGATTTCTTAATTGGGTCAGAGATTTTGAGAATTTCCAACAGTAGTGATTCATGAACTAAGGTGATAAGTTTTCTAATCTGCTCTATGGGGCAAATAAACTTGTAAATTTATAGTACAATTGGCTGAGGTTAGGGAAATTAGTATGTGGTTATACAAAGAATGAAGACATATTTGTGTTATTTGTTAGTTCAGAAAGGAATTCAAGCAGTTTATAAGAATATTGAAAGTATAACAAGACAGCATAAATTAAAAATAGGGGCAGGGAATTGAGGAACAAAGTAGGACATAAATGAAACTGGGAATGACTCTAAAATTATTTCATCAGGCCCCACTATGCTTTTTCAGCCTAAGTAGTTGACCTTTGCAGGCACTAGGCCTTAATAATTGGCCATTGCTAATATTGACTTCTAAGAACTGATATATTCAGATATATTCCAAATAAAGCAAAACATGGACACAAGTCTGCTTGCCCCTTTCTTGATTCAGTAGACTTTAAAAATTTCTTCTTTTATTTTTATAAGCATTTTTATAAGAAATGCATTTAAAATATAGTTTACACTAAACAATATGGTATGTTATTTTCTTATCAATCTACTCATATAATGGTACAAAATCATTGCTTACAACAGTGTCCTTCACCGTACTGCTGTTGGCAGCCTATTCCTAAGCAACAGGTATAGATAAATATACTTATAACTGAAGTTTATTCAAGAAATTAGCTTTTAATGTGCTAACCTATGTTAAAAAGTACTCTCTAGAGCTTTTCTTCTCAAAATAGTAAAAACCTTTCGTATGATTGTTGATATGTAATCAAGAGAAATAGAGAAAATTCTCAGAGTTGAGGGGGCAAAAGAGCCTAGATAATCTGAAATCTTGTTTTAAAGAGATTTCCTTGTTCTTATCCATATATTCACAAGTCATCTGATTTTGATTTGGTTTTCCAAGTGAGGTACCCTATTATAATGAGGTATTTCTCACAGACCACATTAACTTAAAATCTAGTTTTTAGACAGTGTTGAAATACCAATTTCAAGTGCAGAAAAGACAGCAACAATTATGTGGCCCTTCATAGTTAGCAGTTCTTTGTAAAACATTTTAAGTAGTGGAAAAATAGGAGACATAGTGGTGTTCCTGGAAGAAAATTTTTCATATTAATAATAATTGTGGCAAAGATCAGCCAGACCACACTGGAAAAGCCAAAGTGCCATTTCTGCAGAGAAGACGAGAGATGGTATTGCCTACCTCACAGGGCTGGGTGCAGATCAACTGAAATGCATGATTCCTGTGGAACTACTTTGGGAATGTGGGTTTAAGATGGTCTTAATTATTTTTGGCACAGGAAAAGAGTCAATCAGAATATTTGAAGATCACCCAAGAAAAAGAGCAGCAAGAATCTTTGGCCTTGGAAGAATTAGAGTTACAGAAAAAAGCAATCCTCATAGACAGTGAAAATAAACTTCGGGACCTTCAGCAAGAAGCAGAGACTTACAAAACCGTAAGCTTAAATAATATACAGATTCTAGAGCTGTGAAATTATTTGTATAAAATAATTTGTGTTTTTTCAAACAGGCACCACATTTCAAATAGCTGAGAGAAAGTGCTAGACAATAGCAATATAAGATTTCAGAGAAGCTTTTGTTTTACTGGGTTATGTGTATGTATACTTGCACTTCATTTTTAGATGGTGAGAGCTGTTCATGGGATTGCTTCGGGCTCTGTGCTTTATGTTTGCTACCTGGTGCTTCTGTTTTTATCTTTAGCTGGCTGTGTTTCTGTCAGCCGCATACTCTGCCTCTGAGCACTCAGGTTCCACAGCTTCTTTGCTCCAGTGCTTACTTACCCTTGCTCTCTAGGAAGTGGCCTCACTGTGTAGGCAGCACTTGCCCTGCTCTCTTCCTGCTTGTCCAGCTTCACCTCATGCTGTGTCCTAAATACAGTTTATTCTCAGCTTATGTCACAGTTCCCTTGCCTCAATATCTTGTTTTTGCATTTTAAGTTTTTCCAAGTTAACATAATCCTATAATGAATATATTTGTACGATTTATTTATTTATTTGTTTGTTTATTTATTTATTTATTTGCTGTAGCTGGACACAATACCTTTATTAATTTTTTTTATGTGGTGCATAGAATTGAACCCAGGGTCTCGTATGTTCTAACCAAGTGAGTGCTCTACCACTGTTTCATTGTGCATATTTTTAAAGCTTAGTGACCTTTTCTTTCAGCAGTATTTGAAATATGTTTCCTATTTTGAAAACATACTAAGGTTAAACTTTTTTTAGCCATTTTCTCTGAATTAGTAAGATAGTCACATTTCTTACCCATCATTCTAAACTGTTCTTTACTTTTTCATTACCAACCTTTATAAAAGGTGGCATGGTGGAGTGAAATGGGCACTGAAGAGGACTAGATCTTACACTTGCTAGTTTTGTAAATTGATTGTGCCTTAATTTTCTTACCAGTCACCTGAAGAGATTGAATCTGGTAATTCTTCAGGATGTTTTCAGCTTTGACATTCCATGGCTCTGCTTTACTTAGCTCTTTTTCTTTCAGTAAAGATTGATGTTTTCATGAATATTGGTAGTCTTTGGTAAAAAGTACCTCCTTTTTAAAACAGATGAAAACCTCCTAAATAATAATTTTTGTGATAAAAAATAAAATAAATTATTTTTCTTCCAAAATTAAATTTTAGAAATAATAAAATACTATTGTAGGCCTTAAATATGCAGAGGGGAAAAAATTCTGATTTCTTTTGATTTTCTGATCAGAAGTTACTACTATCTGTTTGTGATTATTTCTTTTTTGACCACCCATTAGAATATTCTTGAAAAGAGAGGTAATTTAAATAGTTACCCAAGCAAGTAGGAAAAAAAAATCTGGAATTATGGATTTTGTAAAAAAATAGAATCTTTTCTTCGTTTTATGATTCCTTTAGTAATTGAGCACACATTGTCTTTTTGTGTTTGGTATGATATGTAACATTATTTATCTAAATTTTAGTCTTTTAAATAAGTAGTAGACATCATGTCTGGGTATCATTGCTCATAAGCTAATATGTACTTTAGTAAAAATATGTTCATTTTCATTGACAGAGAATTCTTGAATTGGAAAGTTCTCTGGAGAAAAGCTTACAAGAAAACAAAAATCAGTCAGAAGATTTAGCTGTTCATTGGGAAGCTGAAAAAAATAAGCACAATAAAGAAATTACAGTCTTGGTTGAAAAACACAAGACAGAACTGGAGAGTCTGCAGCATCAGCAGGATAACCTTTGGTCTGAAAGACTCCAAGTCTTAAAGCAACAGCATCAGACTGAAATGGAAAAACTTAGAGAAACATATGAACAAGAAAAAGAAACACTATTGAAAGACAAAGAGATTCTTTTCCAGGCCCACATAGAAGAGATGAATGAAAAGACTTTAGAAAAGCTTGATGTGAAGCAAACAGAGCTAGAATCATTATCTTCTGAATTGTCAGAGGTATTAAAAGCTCGTCACCAGCTAGAAGAGGAACTTTCTGATCTAAGGGATCAAGCTGATAAAATGAAGCAAGACTTAGAAGCCAAGCTGAATGAACAGAAAAATCATCACCAGCAGCAAGTTGATACTATGATTAAAGAACAAGAAATGTCTATCCAGAGAACGGAGAAGGCATTGAAAGATCAAATTAATCAACTGGAGCTTCTCTTGAAAGAAAAGGACAAGCACTTGAAAGAGCATCAAGCTCATGTAGAAAATTTAGAGGCAGATATTAAAAGGTCTGAGGGAGAACTCCAAGAGGCATCTGCTAAGCTGAATCTTTTCCAGTCACACCAGAGTACCACATGTGAACAGGCAAAAGCATATGAGGAGCAGTTGGCTCAGTTGCAGCAGAAGTTGCTGGATTTGGAAACAGAAAAAATTCTTCTTACCAAAAAGGTAGCTGAAGTTGAAACACAAAATAAAGATGTTTGTACCGAGTTAGATACTCAAAAAACCCAGGTGCAGGACTTAATGCAGCAGCTTGAAAAACAACGTAGTGAAATGGAGGAAAAAATAAAATCTTTAACCCAACTCTATGAGTCCCAACTTAAGGATAGTAACATTGAGCAGGAACAGACAAATCAAATTTTGATGGAAAAGGAACATATAATTTTACAAATGAAAGAAGGACAGAGCAAAGAAATTGAGATTCTCAAACAGAAGTTGTCAGCCAAGGAGGACAGTATTAGTATTTTGCACGAGGAATATGAAAACAAATTTAAAAATCAAGAAAAAAAGATGGAAAAAATTAAGCAGAAAGCAAAGGAGATGCAAGAGACATTAAAGAAAAAATTGTCTGATCAGGAAGCCAAACTTAAAAAAGAGCTTGAAAATACTGTTCTAGAACTTAGTCAGAAAGAAAAACAGTTCAATGTGAAAATGTTGGAAATGGCACAGGCTAACTCAGCTGGAATCAATGATGCAGTATCAAGACTGGAAACAAATCAAAAGGAGCAAATAGAGAGTCTCACTGAGGCGCACAGGCGAGAACTCAGTGATGTCATATCAAGCTGGGAAAAGAAACTTAATCAGCAAGCTGAAGAACTTCAGGAAAAACATGAAATCCAGTTACAAGAGAAAGAACAAGAAATAGCAGAACTGAAGCAAAAGGTCCTCATATTTGGGTGTGAAAAAGAAGAGATGAACAAGGAAATAACATGGCTGAAGGAAGAAGGTGTTAAGCAGGATACTACATTAAATGAATTACAGGAACAGTTAAAGCAAAAGTCTGTTCATATGACCTCTCTCTCACAAAATGAAACTAAACTGAAAGCACAACTTGAAAAGCTGGAGGTTGACTTGAATCTTTCTCTGAAGGAAAATACTATTCTTCAAGAGCAGCTAGTTGAACTGAAAATGCTAGCAGAAAAAGAGAACCTTAAGGTTTCTGAGTTAACAGACAAGTTGAAAATTATGGATGAGGAATTTCTGAGTTTGAGATCTTTACATGAAAACTGTAAGAAAAGCCTAGAAGACAAAAGCATGGAATTCAAAACATTATCTGAGGAACTAGCATTTCAGCTAGACGATTACTCTAAGAAAACTGAAGCTCTATTGGAAGCTAAAACAAATGAGCTAATCAACATTAGTAGTAGTAAAATTAATGCCCTTCTTTCTAGGATTTCCCTCTGTCAACACCACACAACTAAAGTTAAGGAGGCCCTGCTAATGAAAACCTGCAGAGTTTCTGAATTGGAAGCACAACTTACACAGCTAACACAAGAACAAAATGCACTGAATAGTTCTTTTCAACAGGCTACCCATCAGCTAGAAGAAAAAGAAAATCAAATTAAGAGCATGAAGGCTGATATTGAAGGACTTGTGACAGAAAAAGAAGCCTTACAGAAGGAAGGAGGCAATCAGCAGCAGGCTGCCTCTGAAAAGGAGTCTTGTATCACACAGTTAAAGAAAGAGTTATCTGAAAACATCAATGCTGTCACACTGATGAAAGAAGAGCTTACAGAAAAAAAATCTGAGATCAGCAGTCTTAGTAAACAACTAACTGATTTAAACACTCAACTTCAGAATAGTATCAGCCTAACTGAAAAAGAAGCAGCCATTTCATCTCTCACTGAGCAGTATAACAAGCAGCAGTGTGAATTACAGGATCAGATACAAGATTTGTCTTTAAAAGTTGATACCCTGAGTAAAGAGAAAATGTCTGCTCTTGAGCAGGTGGATCACTGGTCCAACAAATTCTCAGAATGGAAGAAAAAAGCTCAGTCAAAACTTATGCAGCATCAAGACACTATTAAAGAATTGAAGATGCAGTTTGAGTTAAAAACAAAGGAAACTAATGAAAAGGATGAGCAGATAAATGTATTGAAGGAAGACTTGGATGAACAAAATAAAAGATATGAATGTTTAAGGGGTGAAATGGAAGACAAGATGAGCAAGATGGAGAAAAAGGAGTGTAATTTAGAGACTGAATTAAAGACTCAAACAGCAAGGATTGTGGAATTAGAGGACCATATTACTCAGAAAACAATTGAAATTGAGTCTTTACATGAAGTTCTTACAAATTACAATCAACAAAAAGATGTTGAACAAAAAGAATTGGTTCAGCAACTTCAACACTTTGAAGAGTTAGGAGAAGAAAAGGACAACAGAATTAAAGAAGCTGAGGAAAAGGCTTTAAGACTTGAAAAGCAAATGTCTTCGATGGAAGCTGAGCTTGAAATTAAGAAGCAAGAAATAGAACATGTGAATTCATGTGTGAAAAGCAAAGAAGATGAGTTAAAGGCATTGGAAGATAGACTTGAGTTAGAAAGTGCTGCAAAACTAGCAGAACTGAAGAAGAAAGCTGAGCAAAAAATTGCCGCTATCAAGAAACAGTTGTTGTCTCAAATGGAAGAGAAAGAACAACAATATAAAAAAGGTACAGAAAGCCATCTGAGTGAGCTAAACACAAAATTGCAAGAAAGAGAAAGGGAAGTTCATATTTTGGAAGAGAAACTTAAGTCAATGGAAAGTCCTCCCCAATCAGAAACATCAATTATATCCAGCTCAGCCAAACATGTGGCTGCTTCTGCTGAGCAAGAAGAAACAGATTCCCAAGGCTGTGTGCAAAAGGCATATGAAGAAAAACTTAGTGTTTTACAAGGAAATCTAACAGAAAAAGAAAAGCTGTTGAAGAGACTAGAGCAGGAAAAAGAAGAGGCAATTACATCTTACTCTGAAATGCAGTGTAAGTACCAGGAGCTCTTATTAAAGTTAGAAAGTGCTGAAGCAAAGCAACATGAATATCAAATTGTAATAGATCATCTTCAGGAGGAACTTGAGGAAAAAAAGAAATATCCCTCAATAATGTCCCAGCATGTGGAAGAAGAGGGAGGTAAAAATAATGTAGAGACAAAGCAAAACTGGGAAAACGTGGCTGATGGTGTCCAGAAAACCCAACAGGAGCAGGAAGTAACCTGTCAGACCTTGGAGCAAAAGATAAAAGAGCTGGATTCCTGCTTAGTAAGAGAGAAGGAAGCACATAGAGTTGAAATGGAAGAGTTAACCTTAAAATATGAAAAATTACAGGCTTTACAACAACAGATGGATGGAAAAAATAAACCCACTGAAGTTTTGGAAGACAATACTGAAGAAAAATCCACATCACATGTGGTCCAACCCCAGTTGCTTGGTAACGTGGAAGCCGTACACAATGACCTGGAGTTTAAATTAGCAGGAGCAGAGCGGGAAAAACAGAAACTGGGCAAGGAGATCATTAGATTGCAGAAAGACCTTCGGATGTTGAGAAAGGAACATCAGCAAGAATTGGACATATTAAAGAAAGAATGTGAACAAGAAATGGAAGAGAAAATCAAGTATGTTTTATTTCTGTACTCTTCCTTAATTAAGTATCCTTTTTTTCCTGTGCCTAATATAGTTATTTTTAAGTTATTTGAGTATTTCCCTACCAGAGTGTTAAACAAAAGTCTAATAACTTAAATACCGAGGAGAAATACAAAACAAATTAGGGCAAGTGTTATTCATGTCCATTTGGGGGAAGAGTGTAAGATCATAATTATTAGATATACATACAAATAATTATTTTATTTTTGGTTTATTATTTTTAATTGTAACATTATTATATGTAACGTAGATGTGTTGGTAGAAATTCAAATGGAAAAGAAAAAAATTCTCCAATCAACCACTCCCTAGAGAGGTAATCATAGTTTGTATATCCTTCCAGAAATTTTCTGTATCTGGACACACATACGCACACATGCACACACACCATAAGAATTGTTTTCATGTTAGTAATATCATCCTATTTGTACTGTTTTGAAGACCAGGTAACTTTGCAACTTGTTCATTTTGTTGGCAGCAGGTAAACCTTTCAATTTTTATTTTTTTATTCAGGCAGGAACAGGAAGATCTTGAGTTGAAGCACAATTCCACATTAAAACAGCTGATGAGAGAGTTTAATACTCAGCTGGCACAAAAGGAGCAGGAGCTGGAAATGACCATAAAAGAAACGATCAGTAAGTATAATTTTAAATTCAGTGAGGAACAAATCAAAATCAGCAGATGCTATAATTTAAGATTATTCTTTTTTGCAGTTATGGTAAGTGCTGTAAGTCATTAAACTGGGGGAAAAATGGTCTTTACCCCCCAAAATTCTCTATTAGTTTCTCTAGAAAGTTCTTTTACCTGTACCTGGCAGTGACTTGCCTTGACAGGGAGGAGTGGGTGAAAGAATCCTAAAGTTTTAGCTAATAATGACCTTGTACTTATGCTCAGTTCTTACAGGGTTCTTTTGATCATTTGATAATTTTTGATCATTTTGATCATTTGTTGGGCTGGTTGTCTCATTTAACATCTTGTAATGTTCACACTAAATTGAATTTTAGCAAAAATAATTGGAAGCGAGAATTTTTACTGAAATTTGGATATAGGTAGTTACTCTTGACTAATGTGTTTTCTTGTATATATCTCTCTTTATCTATTAGATAAGGCCCAGGAGGTAGAAGCTGAACTTTTGGAAAGCCATCGAGAAGAGACAAATCAGTTACATAAAAAAATTGCAGAGAAAGATGATGATCTAAAAAGAACAGCCAAAAGATATGAAGAAATCCTTGATGTACCTTATTTTCTTTCTCATTTGAAATTTAGTATAATAGATTTCATGGTAAAATTGAAGGTTTTTTATAATATTACCCAAATTAATATGTAGATTTAAAGTCTAATTGATTTCTGCCAGTACTGTAGTTTCCTAATCAGATTCTGCTCTAGTCGGTACAGCCCACTTGCTAGTATTGAAGCAACCGTGAGTTTCTAAGGGGAAAAAGGAATCTTCTTTTCCTTCTTCCTCATAGATTCAGACAGAACTGTAAGAGAACTATACTAAGATTGCAGAGCCTGTATTTGAGTAAAGTCTTTAGTAATGGGACAGTTAGTGTGTTTTGAATGGGGCTGCTTACATGGGATCTTCTGGGCAAGCCAGTTAACTTTACTCAATTCTTATTCATTTGAAGAGTTTTTCTTGGTATCAAAGGGAAAAAAAAAAAAAAGATGGGGGGAGAAACAGAGTATCAGCTAAATGTTTCATATTTAGTGGAAGTTTAGTTCAAAATACTTATTTCATTAATGGTACTGTAGCCATGAAGATAAGCCATGAGCTTGGCATCGTGGTGTACTCCTATAACCCCAGCTACTCAGGAGGCTGAGGCAAGAGGATCCCAAGTTTAAGGCTAGCCTAGGCAACTTAGTAAGGACCTGTCTCAAATAAAAAATTAAGGGCTGGGAATTTAGCTCGGTGGTAGAGGGCCCCTGGGTTTAATCCCTGAATGCTAGTGAATACTTTGGATCCCAAGAAAGTTTTTAAACTAAATATAAATATTAAACTGTAAATTCGTTTCAATTGAGTTACATATCTTTTAGTTACTCTGTTGCTCCAAACTTTATTTTTCTATACTCCAAGAGCCATTTTATGATTAAAATGCAAAATCAGAAAATCATGTCTCAACTGTGTTAGCAGTAGATGTCTGATCTTAGAACAGAGGATATAATTATTGCTAATATAATTGAAATGACTGAAATTCCAATATATGACACATGTCTATAAATGCTCTTTCTATAATTTTTAGTTTTAAATTTTAATATGAAAGATTTAGATTTAAATAATGTTGAAAAAAAGAAAGGGAGAACATGAGTGTACATAAATTTATATAAATACACACATATACCTTGGTATATTTGGGAAATGGTTTCAGAATAAAGATTTAAATAATTTTACATTTTTAATATTTCCAGAGTATGTATGTACTAAGTTAAAAAAAATAATATGCTTGAATGCTTAGAGAATGTTGAAATTGGAAGATAAAATACAGCTAGTTTAGTTCTGTCTTCTGGTTTTTTTTAATTTTAATTTGTTATATCTGTTTTTGTTTTTGCAGAAGGAAAAGCAAATTTAGTGTAGTTAAATGATTTCCTTAAAAATGACAGAGTGAGTGCTAGAGCATATTCTTCATTAGCTTCACATATTTCATAAATAAAGACTTCTCCTTAAGAAAGGAACTTTGATGAGCAGTTAAGCCAGGGGACTTCAACTGCAGGGGAGAAGCTTTGCCACACCTCTGTAGTTCCTTTTGGTGAACTACTTCTGACTGGATGCGTGGGGTAGCAGATGGTAAACTTTGCAAGGGTCATGACGTACCTCTTTAGGTAAAGGAATAACAGAGCAAGGAGACACGTGATGTACACCTTTTGTCTTGGTCCCTCCTTGAAGATGAAGTGTATATTAGGGAGACTAGGAAAATAGTCTTCATGAATCAGGTTTAAAATAATAGAGCAAGTGGGCAGAAAATGAAGAATGGGTAAGGGAATGGGGTGGACTCTGTTTAATTTCCTTCCTGTATCCTAGACCAACGCTGTCCATTAAAAATATACTGTGAACCATACTATAAAGTTTTCTAGTAGCTATATTTTTAAAAAGCAACTTTATTTTAATAGTGTATGTTAACTAACAGTATAACTGAAATATTTTCATTTCAACTTGTACTTGATATAAAATTTACATGCAGTAGGCCTTCATATTATCCATGGGTTCTGTTAAACCTGGATTTAGCTAACTACTGATCAAAAATATTTCAGAAAATTTATGTCTGAACTGAACATGTATGGATTTTTTTCTTGTTATTAGTCCCTAACCAATACAATATAACTTCTATTTACTTGGAATTTGTATTAGGATTATAAGCAACTTAGAAGTGATTTAAGGTATATGGAAAGAGGTATGGGAGAGGGTTGTCCTGAAACCACTCCCCAAATGTACCAAGGTATGTGTATGTATTTATATAAATTTATGTATACTCACTCTTTTCCTCCCTCCCTCCCTCCCTTCCTTCCTCCCTTCCTTTTTTTTTTTTTTTAAACATTACTTGGAATTGAATCCAGGGGTGTTCTTCCTCTAAGCTTTATCTCCAACCCATTTCTAGTTTTTATTTTTGAGATAGGTTCTTATTAACTTTCCCAGGCTGGCCTTGAACTACTTATCTTCCTGTTTCAGCTTTCTGAGTCTCTAGGAATACAGGTGTATATTAACAACGCATCCAGCTATATACGTGCATTTTTTAATTCTTCATATTTTATCTCAGTTTGAACTAGTGTATTTCGAGTGTTTATAACCACAATTCTGTGGTTTCTGGTAGCTAGTTGTAATATACACTTAGATATGCATCCAAAATATATATTCATCTTAAATTTTTAAAAAATGTAAGTAATAAGGAGGAGATATTAGCAATTCTCAGTAAACACCATATTGCTTTTATTCTGAGGTCTATTCTCTACCATTCTTCCATTTAAAAAATTTTCAGGTTGAAAATTTGTATGGGATTTGTATGTATTATCTAATACTATATTTTTCCCCTTCTGAAAGATTGATGATTTATCTCAGTGATGACTTTATAGAAGGCTACATTTTGTTATTGATTAAAATAATTCTTATCTGTTAAATTGTTATTTATTAAAATTTGAGCACAGAGAGATTTTATTTTTCCTGCCATCTTAGGTAACATACTTATCATTGCCTATTTGAATAAACTAGGAACTGTTTTTCATCCTTGGTTCCACCTTCCTAAGTCTCTCACACATAAGCATCCGTGTATTTATTAGGGTAGGCATCTGCTTTCATTGCCAGCCCAATATCCCAAATACAACAGGCTCTTAGGATATGATTTTTTCCTTTAATTATATTCCATGTTGTTGTTCTCTCAGCTCTACTGCTGCTACCAGTCTGGGCTGCCATCTTTCAACTAGTCTAGTCTATTGTTTTAATTTCTTATCTGATCTCCTTTCTACTTATCTTTTTATTTTCCCCTCTGATATATTCATACATTCTTACAATTTTATTTTCTATCTTGCAGCAAAAGAATAATCATATTCCTTCACCTCCTAAATAAGTCTAATGGCTCCCCATTGTCCCAGTGATCAGTGTATGCCAGCTAAACTCAACTTTAGCTTGTTCTTCATTTTCTCATGTTCCCAATTCTTTAAGATTTTTAAAAAAATGTTTTTAATTTAACTTTTATTTGGGAAAATATTGAACAACATTCACATTGCTAAAAGATAAAAATAATACAAAAAGTATATTTAAAAATGGTATCTAATGAAAATTGCATACATTCATCTTTTTTTATTGTAAAGAAGACTAACAAGCATTTATAAAAAAAAATTTACAGAACTGGTGTGTGTATGTGTGTGTGTGTGTGTGTGTGTGTGTGTGTGTACGCATGCGGGTGTGATTCTATGATTCCAAGGCTTCACACATGCCAGAGACACACTCTATCACTGAGCTATAATCCCAGCACCAGAACTATTTACTAAATTAGAAATAATTCATAAAGGATTCTTTCCTAATTCTTAGAGGGCTTGCCTTAGGTTGATGTCCTACAGTTATCAAAGGAAGTGCCAATTGTCATATTAAAATCTGGGCTTAGCTGAATAAGTAGCTATGGAGGTATTCTTTTCAAATAAGTCTGAACCACATTGACACAGACAGCCATGAGCGATATGTCAGAGTAAAATAAAAAAAGTAAACCAGAACTGAGGACACTAATATTTTTACAATAACTCTGGTTGATGGTGTTTTAGATGTGGAGGCCTGGTTAAGGTTTGCCTTGGTGGGGCAATATATAAGCAGGCTAGCGACCAGAGATTTCAATTTTGCTGATGTTGAGAGAAGGTATTTGTTTTTTTCAACTACTAGAGAAAATTTCATGACAAGTAGTATTGGAAATTAGATTGTCCAAGTGTCTTATGGATCACATTGCCTTATTTTGTGCCATGGGACCTAACCGTCTGTTTTTTTGTCTTAGAGAATGTTTCTGGAAAGTCAGCATCTGTTAAATCAGATACCTGTCTGTGGTTGTTTTTCCTGTTTAGTTCCTTAGTCAGCAAACAATTGTCTTTATTATTCAAGTCAGATCAATATTCTAATTCCAAATGTTCTTTTAGCATAAAGGTTATTGCAAGATTTATAAGATTGAGGAAAGATCTGGATTACTTTGGATAGTAAATCACAGCAATTGCCAAGACAGATGAAGGAATGTAAGGACTGGCAACATCCTATTACCAAGGCTGTCAAAACTGAAGAGAAAATGATTTCTGTGCCAAATTTTCTAAGTAGATTCTTTGAGTCAAAAAGTCACATATTACTTTTTCTAATTTAACCATGTCTAGTTTTTGCAAAGTTTAGGCAAATGGAGACCTTACATTGATTATCATCAAAATAGTAGCTTTTTTTTTTTTTTCAAGGACAGATTTTAATTGTACATTGTACCCTCAGGAACCCCTAATGTGGTTTGGGGGCAGATGTGTAGAAGATGTGCTTGTAAATTTGCCAGTCTAGGACAGAAGACCAACTGTTGAGTTATACAGCCTATCCAAAGGAAGTAGGAAAAAAAACAAAACAAAATTCCATAACGTCTTTCTTTATTTTATTTTTTTCCCCCACAATTTCTTTAGATCAGTTAAGTTGCCAGCTGGATGGACAGTGCTATGTATAAAAATAGCTACTTTATTTTAGTTTTTAATTAAAAAAAACTTTAAAATTTGTTCTAATTAGTTATACAAGTTACTTTATTTCTTTGAATGTTTTCTGAAAGTCAGATCCCAATATGGAAAAGGCATTATAGTTGTTACAACACACTGTTATAATCTCATGCTTCAAACCTTCAAAGATTGTATTTTCAGGGCAAAGAAACAGTTTGATGAGCTTTATTTGGTGAGGATAATGGAGTGAGGGTGTAAAAAATGTTATCCTGGGAAT
Source organism: Ictidomys tridecemlineatus (assembly GCF_052094955.1). Taxonomy (NCBI): domain Eukaryota; kingdom Metazoa; phylum Chordata; class Mammalia; order Rodentia; family Sciuridae; genus Ictidomys; species Ictidomys tridecemlineatus. The sequence continues at coordinate 24,908,192 of NC_135478.1, read as the reverse complement.
AGTGAGCAGCATTGGAAAGGGCTTGGAGCTCAAAGTAGGGCATGGAGGAAACTGTTTAGATCATACTAATTAATTACAAATAGTACTGTATGTCTCAAAAACTTGTTTATTTCTCCTGCAGAGCTAAGTTTTCTCTACACCATGCTGCCTCTCTACCACATTATTACTATTTTTTATTCTAAAGGCTCGTGAAGAAGAAATGACTGCCAAAGTAATGGACTTGCAAACTCAGCTTGAGGAACTACAGAAGAAATATCAGCAAAAGCTTCAACAGGAGGAAAATTCTGGCAATGATAATGTGAGAGGAATTCAAGTGTGTTTTTTTAAAACATTGTCATTTCTATGACTTGACCTACATACGTAGCATCTCGTTTAATTCTAACAAACCTTTCAAGAGATTCTTGTCTCCTTTTACAGACAGTAAAAGAATCAAAGAGGTTGAATAAAATGTCCAGGCTCACACTGTGGTGGGAATTTAAAAATCTACTAGGCATCATTATTTTTCGAGATGGAGTCCTGCTGTGTTGCCCAGGCTGGTCTGGAACAAGCAGGAGCTCAAGTGATCCTCCCCTCAGCCTCCAAAGTAGCTGGGTCTACAGGTACACACTACCATACCGAGCTTCTAGATATTTTGATTTATACACACATGTTGAGTTCCAGGAAAAATACTTTATGATCATAGTAAAGAGTGGGTTCCTGCCATGTGTAGTAACTCATGCCTATAATCCCAGCAATTTGGGAGGCTGAGACAGGAGTATCACGAGTTCACAGCCAGCCTCAGCAAAAAGTAAGAGGCTAAGCAATTCAATGAGAACCTGCCTCTAAATAAAATACAAAAGAGGGCTGATGATATGGCTCAGTGGTTGAGTGCTCCTGAGATCAATCCCTGGTACCAAAAAAAGGAAAAAAAGAGTGAGTTCCAAGACACAGTAATTCAGCAATTTCCCTGTGTGTTTCAAATAGATGTTAATAAAGAAATTTTACAAATAATAAGCAAACATTTGTTTTTAATATTTTTTAAGTTGTAGATGGACACAATATTTATATTTAATCATTTATTTATTTATTTTTATGTGGTGCTGAGGATTGAATCCAGTGCCTCACACGTGCGAAGCAAGCACTCTGTCACTGAGCCACAACCCCAGCCCAACAAACATATTCTTATTGTGGAAAGAGTCACGTAATGCAAAAGTATACAACATGAAGCCTGTATGGGCGGGGGCACCTTCCTTATGTAGTAATCATTGTTAGAAGTTTGGTGATTGGCTTTGTAGTCTTTTTCTTTGTATTCACCTATGTTTGTGGGTAGATATTTTAAATAGCAAAATAAACCATGTTTGAAAGCAAATATTTAAAATGCCTTATCTCAAATCTGACCACTCCCTTAATACTGTAGTACTGACTTATTTCCCTGTAATTTCATATTGCTCTGTTTTATTACTTGCAGATTTTATTGCATTCACTCATTATTTTTGCTTTGCCTTTTTCAGGTAACAATTATGGCACTACAGGTAAGATTAATTGTTCAGTGAATTTAAAGAATGCATTTTAGGAATGCTTTTTTTTTAAAATAAACTAAAACAAAAAAAATGTTTTAATGAGGAAGATTTTCTCGAGTAGTAAAGAAATGTGTCCAGACAGTGATGAAACCCATATACAGTTCAGATCTGTTTTTTGTTCTTTCAGACTCAGCTAGCACAGAAGACTTCTTTAATCAGTGATTCCAAGTTGAAAGAGCAAGAGTTCAGAGAACAGGTACAGGCTAATCAGTGCTATTTATTTTTAACTAACTTAATGTATGTTAATATGGACTTGGATCTCTTTTAACTGATTTTACAAAAACAACTGATCTAATAATTGACTTTGATATTCTTTTTACATGGGAAATTTATTTCCAAGTCCAGAGGTGCTAGAGGTTATCGCTATAAATTCATGATCACATATATTTAAACAAAAACATTTATATCCTATTATTTCTAGTGTTTAACATTTTGGGTAACAATTTGTGTTTGTATAACACAACTTAATAACTTAAGTTCTAAAAAGAACTTTTTTTTTTTTTTTTGGTTTATCAGGGGAAAATATATTGACATCATCTTTGGTGCTTTCTCATAGTGGTTAAATAAATTGTTCTAATTTAATAAGACTTGTCCATCTATTATCCAAAGACAATATATGTACTGCAGTTTAAATATGTGTGGGTATAATCCCAGACATGCAACACAAGCACATATACACATTTGTGTGTGTAACTTGATCCTTGGTGAAGTCTTTTTCCAAACTTTGGATCAATAGTGGCTCAAGTCAGTAGGCTAAGTTTGAAGGCTAAATTTCCAGGTATTTACCAGTTCTCTGAAAATATACACAAACAAAATTCTTTTTTTTTATTTTTTATTTTAGCAGTGTTGGAGATCAAACCCAGGGCTTCATGCATACTAGGCAAGCACTCATCCTTAGCCCCAGACAAATCTTGATAATTGTTGAAATTGGGTGATAAATGGGTTTATGGTCTTTAATTGTTCTATACTTTCTTTATTTGAATATGTTTCAAATTTTTCATATTTTTAAACTCATAACAACAGGTACATTGTTCAACTATTACATTTCCCCCCATACTTCTTCAGGACTTTAACTTTTCCCTTAATTTTATTATTTTTTATTTTTTTAGTTGTAGATGGACATAATACCTTTATTTTATTTATTTATTTTAATGTGGTACAGAGGATAGAACCCAGTGTTTCTATCCTTGTGGTAGTCAAATGCTATCTAGTGGTAGTCAAATGATCTACCACTGAGCTATATAACCCCAGTCCTTTCCTTAATTCTTAAGATTAGTGCTTTAAAATTCTCTTCTTTTAGTATCCTTAAATCTTCAAAACTGTTATGGCACAAAGTTTTTATACTTGTGATTTTATTGTGGTAAAATACATATAGAATTTTCCAATTTAATAATATGATTAATAAGTATATGATTAATTGACATTTAGTTTATTCATAAATATCAGTCACTATTCACATTCACTATATCTAGTTCTATAACATTTCATCACCCTGAAAGGAAATCTCACATCCATTAAACAGTCACTCACTGTTACCTCCTTCCTCAACCCCTTGGCAACCACTAATCTGCTTTTCATCTCTATGAGTTTCCCTGTGCTGGGTATTTATATAATGGAATCATACAATACATGACCTTTTATGTTTGGCTTTCACTTAGCGTAATATTTTCAAGATTCATCTCTGTGTTTAACATATTTTAGTACTTTATTCCTCCTTCTGTCTAAATAATATCCCAATGTATGGATATACCATATTTTGTTTATCCATTCTTCAGTTGTTGGACATTTGGGTAGTTCTACCTTTTTGCTATAGCAAATAGTGCTGTTACTAACATTTGTGTACACAGTTTTTGTTTGAAATCTGTTTCTAATTCTTTTGGGTATATGTATACCCAGGAATGGAATTTCTGTGTTATACGATAATTCTTTTATTTTTTGAGAAACTGCCAAAATATTTCCATAGCAGCAGCACCATTTTTCATTATATCAACAATGTGTAAGGACTTTCAATTTTGCTACATCCTTACTAAGTTTTTTTGATTATAGCCATCTGAGTCTTTATGAAGTAGAATATAATTGTGGTTTTAATTTGTATTTCTCTAATGACTAAATGATGTTAAGCATCTTTTCCTCTGCTTGTTGGCCGTTTTTATTAACGTTCTTTGCCCATGTTTTTTAGTTGGGTTGTTTCTTTTTATTGTTGAATTATAAAGTGCTCTTTATATATTCTGGATACAAATTCTTTATCAGATATATTATTTCTAAGTATTTTCTCCTATTCTGTAGGTAGTCTTTTTTACTTTTTTTAAAAGAATTTTTAGTGTAGATGGACACAATCTTTATTTTATTTCTTTTTTTTATGTGGTGCTGAGGGTTGAACTCAGTGTCTCATATATGCTAGGCAAGCGCTCTACCACTGAGCCACAGCTCCAACCCCTAATACTGTCCTTTGATGCACAGCTTTCTATTTTTTTTTCTTTTGTTGTCTTTTGGTTTAAATCTAAGAAATTAATTTTACTTACCTATACTTTGTCTTCAGCATTAAAAAAAAACCTAGTGGCTACAGTAATCATATTTTTCTTACATTTGGTTTCTGTGCAAATCTTATGATATGATTTGAATATTTGTTATTTTTAGATTAATAATTTAGAAGACCGTTTAAAGAAATATGAAAATAACCTATATGCAGCAACTGTGGGAACACCTTGCAAAGGTAAGAATGATGTTTCAGGTCATATAATCCATGATTATCTCTTATTGGTAGATTTATAGATGGTTTTAAAAGTTTTTGTCTTTACTAATCTATATTATTTTTTCTCATTTTTATTTTTAATTGACAAATAAAAATTGTATGTATTTTTTGTTTGCAGCATGACATTTCAAAATACTTATTCAGTTTAGAATGGCTAAATTGAGCTCATTAATGTACATTACCTCACCTAGCTTTTTTTTTTTTTCTTTATGGTGAGAGCATTTAAAAAGTGGAGTTTCTCTCTCTCTGCTTTTTTTTTGGGGGGGGGCGGGGTTGTTGGGTTTGGAGGGCTACTGGGGATTGAACTCAGGGGCACTCGACCACTGAGCCACATTCCTAGCCCTATTTCGTATTTTATTTAGAGACAGGGTCTCACTGAGTTGCTTAGCACCTTTCGTTTGCTCAGGCTGGCTTTGTACTCAAGATCCTACTACCTCAGTCTCCCAAGCTGCTGGGATTATAGGTGTGTGCCACCATGCTGGTCAGTTTCTCTTTTCTGAAAGTTAATTTTGTTAGGCATAGAATTCTAGGTTGAGAATGATTTTTTTCTTAACAATTTGAAATTATTATTTTATGGTCTTTTGGATTTTAATGTTGAAATGCTGGTTGTACATTTTTCTGATCATTTGACTCCAGTTGCTAATCTTTATTCTCTGATTGCTTTTAAGATGTTCTCTTCATTAATGTTTTCAATTTTAATATAGTTTGTGTAGGTATAGATTAACTTTTTCTGCTTGGTATACATTGTACTTTCTAAATTTGTGGATTCTAATGTTTATTAGTTCTGGAAAATTCACAGTGATTATCTCTTCAGAGATTTCCTTTCATTCTATTTTTTTTCCTTTCATTCTATATTTTAATTCTCATGCTATTAGATTTCATTTTATATTATTTATATTCAGATTTGGAACTTTTATATTTGCACTCCAAAAAGATATTTCATAACTTTTATTAATCTTCCTTCATTCTGTCCATTCCCTCCAACCAGAGAAAAACTAATCTACATTGTAGTGTCTAGATTTTGCATGTCCTAGACATTTCATATAAATGGAATCATATGATTTGTGATTATCTATGACTGCCTTCTTTCACTTAGTAAAATGTTTTTGAGGTTCATCCATGTTATAGCATGAGTCAGTACTTTTTTGTTTTGTTGATGATTGATATTCCATTGTATGGATACCACATTTTATTCATCCATTCATCAGTTGAGTTAATGAACATTTTGATTGTTTCCACTTTGGGACTATTATAAATAATGCTGCTTTTGAACACTGGTGTACATGTTTTTGGGTAAATGTATGTTTTCATATTTCTTTAATGTATACCTTGGAGTGAGATTGCTAGATCTTATGGTCTATGTTTAACTTTATCACCAACTTCAGACTGATTTCCACAGTGACTATACCATATTCCAAAAATCTCATCAGGAAAATATGGGGGTTTCAATTTATCTGCATTCTTGCTAGCACTTATTGTTGTCTTTTTCTAATCCCAATCGGTATTAAGTAGTGTCCTGTAATGTTGGTTTGTAGTTCCCTGATGGCTGTTGATAGTAAGCATTTTTTTGTACCGACTAGCCATTTGTATATCTCCTTTGGTTATTTTTAAATTGGGTTATCTTTTTTTATTGAGTTGCATGAGCTCTTTAGATATAAGTCTCTCATTAGATAAATGATTTACAAATATTTTCTCATATTCTGTGAGTTTTCTTTTCACATTCTTGATGGTTTTTGATATTGATAAAGTTCATTTTATCTGTTTTTGTTGCTGACTGCTTGAAGTGTTAATATCTAAGTAACCATTGCCTAATCCAAGGTCATGAAGATTTACTCCTATATTTTCTTCAGAGTTTTATAGTTTCAACTTCTCCATTTTTATCTTTGATCCATTTTGAATTGATTTTTGCATATGGTGTGAAGAAGGGATTTAACTTTATTTTCTGTGGGTATATGGATATTCAGTTGTCCAGTGCTGTTTAAAATCCTGTTCTTGCTGGGCGTGGTGGTACACACCTATAATCCCAGTGGCTAGGGAGACTGAGGCAGGAGGATCATGTGTCCAAAGCCAGCCTCATCAATGGCAAGGTGCTAAGCAACTCAGGTCTGTCTCTAATTAAAATACAAAATAGGGATGAGGATGTGGCTCCATGGTTGAATGCCCCTGAGTTCAATCCCCGGTACCCCACCCCCACCCCCGCCGCCAAAAAAAAAAAAAAAAGAAAAGAAAAAAATCCTATTCTTTTCCTTTTTAAATTATCTTGGCAATGTTGTTAAAGTCAGTTGTATGTATATATGTTTATTTCTGGACTCTGGATTCTACCACTTGGATTCTACCACTTGGAGAATAAAAGGGGGTGAGGGGAGAGAGAGTACATAGATATACTAGGTATTAATAATATATCTCTTTGTTAGTATCACACTGTCTTGATACTGTTGCTTTGTATTGAGTTTCAAGATTGCCAACAATGAGTCCTCCAATTTGGTTCTTTTTCAATATTGTTTTGACTGTTCTGGGTCTCTTGAATATCCATATCAGTCTTGAGATCAACTTGTCAATTTATGCAAAGAAGCCAGGTGGTATTTTGATGGGGATTGTGTTCAGTCATGTATGGAACTTGCCATTTTAGAGGTATTTTCTTCTAATCTGTGAATGTGAGATGTCTTTCCACTTATTTAGATCTTTTATATTTCTTTAAGCATTTGTAGTTTCAGAGTGTAAGTTTTATATTTGTCTAAAATTATGGCTAAGAATTTTATTTTCCTGATTCTATTGTAATTAAAAATGTTTTAAAACTTTCAGATTGTTCTTTGCAGATATATAGAAATGCAGTTGAATTTTATTTATTAATCTTGTATCTTGCAGTAGTATTGAACTTACCTGTTAGTCTCATAGTTTTTTAGTGGATTCCTAAGAATTCTCTATATATAAAATCATGTCATTTACAATTAGTTTTACTTCTTCAGTACTGTGTTAGCTTTCCACCTCTATGAGAAAATACCTGAGAAAAACAAAAGAGGAAAGATGTATTTTGGCTAATTGTTTTAGAGGTTTCAGTGGCTGGCTCCATTGTTTCTGGGCTGTGGTAAAGCAGTACATCATAGTGGGAGGGCTTGGTGGAGCAAAAGCTACTCACTTCATTGCAATGGAGAAGCAGAGTGAGAAAGGAAGAGTGTGTGGGGACAAGGTACACCCTTCAAAGATCCCCTTTTGACTTACTTCCTTCAACTAGGCCCACCTCCTAAAGTTTCCATCACCTCTCAATAATGCGATCAAATTATGAATCTCTATCCGTAAATAAGGTCAGAGCCCTTATGATCCAATCACTCCCCCAAATCTCCATCTCTTAATTGGGGGACATCAAGCCTTCAAAACCATGAGCCTTTGGGGGACATTCCAGATCCAAACCATAACAAAAACTGTCTTTTATTCTTTAAACATTTCAAGCAGTGAATTTATAATTTGTATGTGACAGTTTCATTATCAGGATCTTTCTGGGTTATATATCTGTTGTTTATTTTTTCTGCAAACTTTTGCTCATGGGGGCTTACCTCCTGTGATGTGATGATTTTTTTTTTCTTTCTATATTGAGAACTCATTTGAGTGTGAACTGTTTGATGAAGGATTCTGTCAGAAAGAATTTCCATTTGCTTCTGTTAGATATTGGGCATAACCAGTCTTAAACAAATGTAATTTTTTAGTTTTAGAATTCCTTGCCTGAAAAAAAATTTTAACTTTGAGTCCTGTATTCTAAGAGTAAGTTCCTGGTTACACAATCTCAGAGGAGCTACTTTTTCCCCTCTACTTCAAGCAGAGGCAAGGATAGGTTTCCTAATAAGTTGCCTTTCAGGCAGAGTTCCCTGTTTTATATCAGAGTCTGTATTTTGGCACTCCCACATTGCAAGGACCCTAAGCTGGTCTTCTATTTCTTACAAAACTGTTCAATGTGGACTTTTTTTTTTTTTTTTTACCCCTAGGCATCCCCAGATTCCTGTCTGCCTTGCTATTACTTCTGTAGTTTTCATTTTCCTCTGGTCCCTTACCCCTTTAGGGATTTTTTTTTTATTCTTTTAAAATGTTTTTATGTAATATCTAGATGTTTCTTGGTAACAGAGGGATTATCTGTTGTACCATATTGCTAGAAATAGGCACAAGTATATGCCTGATGCATAGATTAATTTATTCAGATTAAAATTTGTCAGTGTGTGGGCTGGGGTTGTGGCTCAGTGGTAGAGTGCTTACCTAGCATGTGTGAGGCACTGAGTTCAATTCTCAGCACTGCATATAAATAAATGAATAAAATAAAGGTTTGTCAACATCTAAAAAAGAAATTTTTTAAAAAAAATTGTCAGTGTGTGACTTATGTGCTTTATTTTTAGATTGAAGGAGAGCTTGACTAACAGATTTTTTAAGTCTTTTTAAGATGTCAAATCAATATATTTCAAACTGTAATGGCATTAATATTCTATGCACTTTCAGATTATCTATCCCATGTTTCAAAATAGTTTTGAAAACTTAAACTAAGTGCTTTCAGATTGGAATAGTAAAAAAAAGAAAAAACTAGAGAAATGTTCTGAAATACTAAATCCTTTATAAAATAAAAATGTTAATTTCAGTCATTGTAGAACATCTGAAGCCAACCACATAATATTTAGAAGAGAAGTACCAATGTTATGAAACTTTTGTACTAGCTTTATTGTCTTTTTAAATAGTAGCAGGAGGAGGAGAAAAAGATAGGAGAATTAGAATTGTTATAATTCTTGTTTTCTCTTTCAACATACCAGTTAGAATGTTTAGTGTGTTCACGTGTATACAGTACAATTAATTTAAACTCAGTGTCTCTCTTTGTACAATTGATTGTTTTTTTATGTGTCTATTTTCTATGTAGCAAGTAGTTTATCCTGTTTTGATTTTACAATTTGAACTGTCTTTTATTTGACAGGTAGCAATTTGTACCATACGGATGTCTCACTCTTGGGAGAACCTACTGAGTTTGAGTATCTGCGAAAAGTGCTTTTTGAATATATGATGGGTCGGGAGACTAAGGTATAAATCATGTCTGGTGATTTGATATATAAGCCTCAACCTAAAAGACAATGCGTTTCACTTTTAGCACACATAACCATGTATTTACTATTAGACTATGCATGCTAATTATGAGCAATAGCTAATTATGTTACTGCTCTTCGTAAACAAAAGTGAATTGATAGATCTTGCTTATATTATTGCTGCTCTTCGTAAACAAAAGTGAATTGATAGATCTTGCTTATATTTGTTATATTTATAAAAATTAATTTTTAAAGTGCTATGGAATGATGCTAAATACTAAAAATTAAAATTTCACTTAATAATTTGTGAAGCTTCTGGCTGTTTTTTTCTTCAGATCTTAAAATTAGGAGAAAAATTTTTATTTTCAAGGAGACTTTAGGATGGTGTTGGTAAAATTTGGAAATGGTCATAATTAGCAATGACTTCTTAGGAAGATTGTTTACTTTAGTTACTATCCGAAAATCATTTCTGAACATGTGGAATATTAATCATTTAAAAATTGCTACATCATGTAAGTAATAATACTTGGCTAATTTGTTTTCTAAATGTTAAATTTATTGTAAAATCCTCAAGTATAGAGTCTTGCCTTATGCTTACTTTTATCTTCACTATTTTAAAAACAGCCTTGTATTGGACATTTGGTAACTATATCATAAATAGAATAGAATGCTTTTAGGGAAATTCATGAGCCTTTCCTCAAATACTATTTTTCATTTTAAGCAGATTCTGCTTTGGACATTGTTGGAACTCTTCATTTACCTTTATGGAACTTTACATTATCTATGTATCTTGGCTGAGAATGGAATAATGAGTTTCCTATCCTTGGAAGCACTCAGTGTTAATGTCTGGCTTTGTGGGAGTTGCTGAGTCATAGGATACTAAGCCAGTTCAGGCATTGATTTGGCAAATATATTTAAAATTTAAAAAGAAAAGTCATAGAGAATAATCTTTAAAAATAGTCTGAATTTATGGATTGGAGATTCAACACGAGGAGTTACAGGGCTGCTGGAAGTCATTTTAATCCTTCCTATCTATATAATTGCATTTCATTATATCAAATAGTTTTCAAATTAAAGTAATGCCTAATATGATTTTGAACATGTGTCATAGGAAAGAGATATATTAATATATCTTTTTTTGTGTCATTTTTTTTCTTAAGGACTTTTATTATTTTTCAAGGACAGCTAAAACTGATTTTCTGCTTGTCTTTTTAAAATGAAACTAATGAGATATCACTTTCTCTTATTGTGTCCATAAAACAGCAGTCTGTATTTGAGATTGGTGACGTTACTTCATGTTGCCTAATAGGGAAGAGAGGCATATCTTTAAAAAAATAGTAATAATAAAATGGCTCTCAGAACTTTAGCTACCCTGATTTACTAGTGAATCTAATGCTCCAATGCAAATGTTGTTGCTAAGTAAATAATTTAATCTTTCCTTGATCTATGATAGAGAGAGACTGGCTGCATCAACCTAGTTTTTCTGGAGATCTCTATAGAGTTTGAGCCTCTGAAGAAAGACCCAGCACAAGCAAAACAATTTTTAAACAAGTCTAGGCCTGTTTTCTTGGCCTTGCAGTTCAGTTTAGGGTGTGACTTGGGAGATAGTTGAAAGGGATGTCCCCCTGGCACAAGCAGTCTCATCTTAAGCCTGTCTAGGAGTGCATGCTGAGAAATAGTGCTTGCTTTGTCTTTATCTTCATTAATGGTACTTTTTTGGCTACTAAAAATGGAGAAGTAGTCTATCATTGTACCATCACATTTCATAGCTAAATATGGAGAATTGGTAACTGGTTTAATTTTACTACACATTCCTTGGGCCCTTAACTACATGTAGCCCTTTATTTAGCACTGTGATGGATAATAAAATGAATTTAACAATATCCCTAACTTTTAAGGAGTTCGCTATATAGTAAGAAATGGAGCTATTCTCAATTAACCATATTGTGATGTAGAATGTAGTAAGGGCTACAAGAGAGGTACAGAGTCCTCGTATTTTCTAGTAGAAGGGTTGCTGAGGATATCATGGAGCAGGTGGTATAGAGTTAAATTTTGATAGATGAGCCCAGTCAGTAGAGGCAGCCCAGGCAGGTCTAAGGCAAGATTTGGTATATGACTTTCTGGAATGACAAAGTCTAGTGCAACCAAAACTCTTGAGAAGTGAAAGTGCTTCCACAAGGCTACAGAATGTGGAGGGACTTGAGTATTTTTGGAGTTTTACCTGAAAGCATGGTAGAGAGGTTATCCCTGAAATGTATAAGCAGAGGGTGACAAGATCAGAGTTGTTTAGACACATCTTTTGCCGTTTGCTTAATTTCTGTGCATTAACAAAGAATTTGAAATGGAGACCAGGATGTGATTTAGAATGGGGTGACAAGATCAGAGTTGTTTAGACACATCTTTTGCTTTTTGCTTAATTTCTGTGCATTAACAAAGAATTTGAAATGGAGACCAGGATGTGATTTAGAATGAGCCAGAGAATGTTGAAATCTTTGTATTTGATGACTATCTGCAGTTTTTTCTTTTCTAGCAGGCTCTGTGTGTCATCTCACTTATTTCTTCATCTACTTTTACATACAAAGTTCTTTATCAGGCAGTTGATGTTTTAAAGAAGACTATATAGTACACACATTCTTATCGTATGAGGTTAAGTAAGCCCACCTTTCTTCTCTCCTTCTACTTTCTTTTTCTTAGATTTTGATCCTCCACACTATTGTTGATACTGAAATTTAGCTTAAAAGGTATTTCTCATCCTAACTTTTATTGAAGAAGCCTCTTCCTATGGAAAGACTGGCAGGAGAGGCCATTCCTAAATCAGGTGGTGCATATGAACTTTCCCTTCCCAGGGCCTGAGGATATGAAGAGACAGTCTGATTTCTTTCCCAAGGTGTGGCAAAGAGCCTGGGCTTCTTGGGTAAAGTGTGTTCTGGCAAGCTCTAGGGCTTTACTGGGTGTGGTGCATATCAGCAGCAGATTCTGAATTGCTGATGAATTTAGAGGTAGGTTTACCACTTAATGTTGTCTATAAATGTGAAAAGACAACTACCACAATTCTTTTATGTTTTTTTTTCCCCCAAACATGCTCATGCACAAATGTGTATGGTTCTCATAATGAACATAAGTGGACTTTTTGGTATTTTGAGCTTAATATGGTATTGAAATTGGAGAAATGGCCTCTATAACTGTGAATGCTTACATTTTGGGGTTTTTTTTTTTTTTTTGGTACTTCCTAAAAATGATCCTCACAGATAGTATACAGTAAGTTGCTTCAGAGTGTTAATAAAAAAAAAGATACTGAAATGGTTACTTCTTCCTATTTTTCTTGCCATTTCATGCCACATGTGTAGTTGTTATTCAGACTTTAGGTTAACATACAAGATTATGTTCTGTGTAGTTAATACAGTTTTTTAAAATATTTTTTTTGGTTGTAGATGGACACAATGCCTTTATTTTATTTTTATGTAGAGCTGAGGATCGAACCCAGTGCCTCACAGATGCTAGGCAAGTGCTCTACCACTTAGCCACAAGCCCAGCCCCTGTTTAATACTTTTTTTTTTTTTAGATGTAGAAGGACCTTTATTTATATGCGGTGCTGAGACTCAAACCCAGTGCGTCACACATGCTAGGCAAGCGCTCTACCGCTGAGCTGCAACCCCAGCTCTAGTTAATACAATTTAAATGAGGGGTTTTATAAAATGTCTTTGAATTCTCCAGGAACTAAGTTGTTTTAAATAATATTTTAAATGGCATTTTCTTTCATTTGTTCTTTCTGTCAATCAGAATGGTAAAGGCAAAGATACAAGGAGGAAGAAAACAAACTAAAATCTTGTTATATGTGAATTTTTGTGGTGGAGGAATAGTATTAGTAATCTGTTAGTTTAAATGAATATTAGAAATATGTAAAGTGTCTTGATTAGGCTTAGTACATAATAGGAATTTTTTAAACAATGTTTTAGTTTCTTTCCTTTCTGGAAATAATTATACTATTTTTCTAATGATGTGATTTCCCAAAACTTTTGGTTAACTGTATTGTGCCATCTTTTTCTTAATGACCTTTCCAATAACCAAGGCCCCACCCCACACACCCAGTCTCTGTAACTATGAATAAAGAATAGAGTCAGTTTTCTGGGCTCTCTTCCCATCTACAGTAGGAATCCTCAGGAGAGCACTGCCACTTGACTTTGTATGTAAGCACTGAACTTGTTATCCTACTTATTTCATAAGTGGTATCTTCTTTCCTCTCTGTCTCCCTCAAAACATCTCATCTTGATACAAAATAGGGAGTTTCAACCTTTGAGGCGAATTTTCCAGGAGCTTATGGGTGACAGTCTGATTTACGGTATATTTATTTAGATCTGCACAATTTATGATCTTGTTTTTGCAAGCCACCATGTGTAATGTTTTGAATTCATCATGTTTTCTACCAGACAAAACATCTCGTGTTTATTTAAAATGTAATCTGTAATTCTATTAGGCTGATGTGCTGCATGTCTTGAAAAGTACCTACTAAGCATGTTCATGTTCATGCAGTAGCCCGTGTTTATGAGATATATGATGTGATTTAGTGAAAGCTGAACTTGGGGCCATCTAATTCTGATTATTTAGAGCATATGCTTTGGTAACACATCATTTTATAGATTCCTGCAAATAAAAAGCCTTTTTAAATAAATGAGTAATAAAGTTTCATCTTAATAAGACAAAGGGCCAAGAGCATTAGATCTTTATACAGCTTCATGCTATTGGATATACATCTTAAAATAAACTCAGACATTGTAAACAGTCCTTTTAAATAAAAATTTTAGTATTGGTTCCTTGACTAATACCTTCACATCATACTTCTTTGTTCGTGGCTTCCATTGAGAGCACTAAGAATCCCACTAGCAGAACATGTCAGAATGGGTTGAGACTCCTTCCACTTCACTGTCCATTAGTAATGACCTCTCATTTTTCTTGTAGACCATGGCAAAAGTTATAACCACTGTATTGAAGTTCCCCGATGATCAGACTCAGAAAATTTTGGAAAGAGAAGATGCTCGACTAATGGTAAGCTTTAAAAATAGACTATAGATAGGCAGTGACTTTATCTCATTTGCTTATATTGTTTCATTTATAAAGACTTTGAGTTGATAAAAGAAATTTAAAAATTCTAAAGCTTGATTTTGCCATAGTCTGAAAAGTGAGAATGAATTTACATTAAGAAAGTTTAACCAAGGGAAATGTGAATGTGTGACTTCAAGTGAAAGAGAAGTCTTCTATATTTGAGGTTGGTGCCCATTTGTGCTATGTAGGATTTCCAGAACTTGAGCTATTTATGTAAAGGATGGAAAAGGCATTTGTTTTGGTATATCGTGTAATAACTTTTTTCAAATCAAATTATATTGTGATGAGAGATGTTTTATAGATTACACTTCTTTATTTCAATGATTTCCATATACACTAATTCTAGATAAAAGAATTTAAGCATTTTAAGATTTTGGTGTCTTACAAGGGAAAGGTAGACAGACATCTTTAAAAGCTGTGAAATCATCTGTGATTGAAGAATGAAACAAACACATACTTCATAAATTATGTAAAATTCCCCATGCTTAATTTCTTTCTGCCTTGGGCTAGTAATTCGGTAAGAACGTTACCACTTTCCCGTAGAACCTGAAGCTTGTGAAGTTTGTGTCTGGCTCCTAGGTCTCTTTCTGCATCCTTTTTTTTTTTTTTTTTTGCAGAGCTCTCTATAGCCTCCCCGCAATCTCTTAATCTATTTCATGACCCCAGTGCTGCTTTTCTCTTCTTTCCCCTCACTAAAGCAAGCAATCATCTTCTCCTTAGTGGTGGATTAGTTTATATGCAGTCCTGAGACTCGAACCCAGTGCGTCACACATTCTTTCTTATAAAGAAACCTCTCTTTAAAAGTTTCTCTAGGAATACATTTTTCTCCTTAGAGTGCTAGTAAAACTTGATGACACAGAAATCTATATATCTATTTTCTTGATGACTCCATTAAAATGTTTTTGTTCTTAAATGAACAAAGATTTATTTTCATTACCCATCCCGTCTATTCATTTTTTACAGTTGATCTGTTGATTATTTCTGCTTTGCTTTTACACTGATCCTTCATGTTTTATCTAGTTTTTGTTTTGTTTTGCAGTGCTGGGGGTCAAAGCCAGGGTCTTGAGCGCGCAGGGCAAGCAGTCTACAACTGAACCACATCCCCATCCCTTGTATCTAGTTCTTGATTAGTTCCTGTTCTAGACCCATCTTATATTGTGTCATACTTTTCCTCTCTTTATTTGAAATTTTTAAAGTCTCCCCTAAATTAATAAAATCATCAAGATTTTTCAGCATTTTTTAGGTACAAAGGTTTTTCATGCCAGCATGAGGTTTACCTTTCCCTTTGTGTATAAGAAGATGCATCAAAGTGGATTTGGAAAGAAAAAAAAAGGCTTATAGTGAAAATACTACATGTAGAATCCATATTTATAAATACAGATTTATCATTGTGAATGTGCTTTTGACTCTGATGTTGGATACGGTACAATGGGGTCATTACAAAAAAAGAAATTGTGAAGAATTCAGAAACATAGAGTCCTTCATGATGTTCAACCTACACCTACATACTTTCCACCATGCCAAGATCATCTCTGCTAATGATGTGAATAGCTCCATTTTTTTCCTAAACCTTACAATTATTCCTTTATCACTTATCTTATAAAAATGAGTGCGCAACAACTTGATTTTTTTCACTTAATACGTCATTTTATGATCTCAGCTCATTACAAATTGATCTACCTCATTCTTTTTTAATGGCTGATTCTATGATTATATAGATTCTGTATAACATATAGCCATCCTACAGTTTAGTTCACTGGTTTCTTAATTCACTTAGGTTATTTTTAGACACAGGGAATATCCTACATATATTCTGCATACTTCTGCAAGTTTTCCTATAGGATATTAATCTTATTTGTTGTCTGTGTTGCAAAACATTATTTTCGAGTTTGTGTTTTGATTTTGCTGCTTTCTACTAACTTCACATTAAATGTAAAATATAATTAAAATGATACTTCCCAAGTTGGTAATACTCAGCTTTTATAAACAGTCTCTGTTTTTGGTGTTGCCATTTTTAAAGCAAACCACTAATTAATGATTTTTGGATTATGGCCATTCAAAAATAGGACATAGAATCTTTTAGATTGCTGTGGTAAAAAACTATATTTGAGATTGAGTTCCTTTAAATTGAAATTTTAGCATGGGTCATCATTCTTGAAACTGTTCTTGTTCTTTTCTGTTGAATTATAAGAGTAATTTAGTGATGAAATTGACAATTTTAGGAATGAATATATATATATATATATATATATATATATACACACACACACACACACACACACTGTGCTATAAACTCATCAGCATGTTGCCAGGTTCTTTTGAGAATAAACTAAGATTATGTAAATCAAATTTTAATATATACTTTAATGATTGGAGTTATTGTTAAAACCCTTTTATAATGAAATAATCACTCCCTAATTTATATAGTGGATAAATATGTACTTAAAGTATCAAGTGCACCTTTCATTATGTTGTTTAAATTTTTAAATGAAAGTTGCAAATAAAATCTGAACTACATAATATTATTTTTAGTATGGGGAGTATTACACATTCCTTGTATGTTGCCTGAATATCTTGATTTGGGGAGATTTGAGAAAAATTTAAGTACAGTCTATTTAAACCTGTAAACTTCATATTCACATATAATCTATGTGTTCTACTAAGTCTTAAAACTAACCCAATAAGCTTTTTTTTCTTCCTGGCTTTGTAGTTTACTTCACCTCGCAGTGGTATCTTCTGAGTAAACCGTCAGTCTGTGCTTAGTTAGCATGTGGTGAGTGGAGAATAAAATGTCTTGTGTCTTTTGTGTAAATCAAATGTATTGCATGGTACTAACCATTTTGCTGAAATTCTTTTACTTTCATTTAATGAACATATGATTATGCTTTGGGTTAATATAAATATTTTCTGCTAATTCTGTTACATAGATTAATAATACATAGATTAATAGTCACCAGCAGTGTTTTTTAAAATTAATAAAGATTGTGAAGAAGAAATTTTTAAAAATAATCTTTTAGATAAAAGTGACATATTTCACAAATCCAGAATTAAAAATACTATAAAGCTTAACTACAGTCAAGTCCAGATTTGAAATAATGAAAACTACTAAGGTTAATTAAAAATAAAATTAGATTTATTCCTTTTGGGGATCATTCAGTTCAACATAAGATGATACATTTGTTCTGAAGATACTCTTAAGGCTGCTCACATTAACTGAATGTGGCTGTTTCTGATTATTGTTGCAGGGAAATCTGAGCATCTAAAATGTTCCACAAAGTTAACTGTTTTTTTTTCCCTTTAAAACCCTTCTCCTCCCTTCCACACGTTATTCTTTTGTTTAATTTGTTCTTTTTAGTATACATGATAGTAGAGTGTATTTTAACATACATACATGGAGTCTAACTTTTTCTAATTAGGATCCCATTCTTGTGGTTGTTCTTGATGTGGAGTTACACTGGTTGTGTATTTTCACATATTATTCTTGCTTTTAACTTGATTTAACACCCCCTTAAACAGGGTACATCGTTAACTCTGACTTTGCCATAATTTTCACAGATCACAAGTAAGTTGGATCCCAGTTAATAGCACTTAATTAATTTAAAGCTGTGATTGTTGATTCAGCCAGTACTTATTGAACAGTATCAAAGTTTAAAATGCTGAGATATGGCCTTTCTTTTTTTAAAACTTTAAACCTTAAAAATCCTTTGTGCCTATATTTGGATCTCCTTTTTGATTTTATTGTATATCATTTAATTTGCCTTAGTGATATCTAGAACTATCTGTCTACATTATGGTGAAATGCATGGTTCCATTAGGTTACTTTTAAAATATATGAATATTGAATTAAAAAGTAAATTCTATATCTAATCCATGAAGTCTTATATTTTCTTTTTTTGTATAATAAGTACCACACTTATTATATTATTGAAGTTAAATACTATCACTTATCACTGGAAATGTATACTGCATAATATTTTATTGATTACCTGATTGCTCAACTTTTAGTTTGAAACATTTTAAATTTTTCAAAAATAGTGTAATGAACACCCATATACCCTTTACCTAGATTAGCCAGCTATTATCATTTTGTCACATTTTTTTACTCTGACTCTTGAATCCTATATATGTTTTTCCCTCTTTGTAACATTTTATAGTTACTTTTTGACACTTGCAAACATAAACAAATATTTTAAAATGTATCTTTAAGAAGAAAGATGTTTCCCTAGTACTACAATGTAATTATCACAATCAGGAAACATAATATTATCTAATATATAGTATTCATATAGTGTCTATATGAATTACCATTATATATGGTATTACCAGTTTCTCAAATAATGTCTTTCATAATTTTTAAAAATCCTGGATCCACAAAGATTGTACATTGCATCTAGTTGTCATATTTTTCTCATATATTTTATTTTATTTATTTTGTATACACACCCCCCACACACAAACACACACATATATTGTGGTACTGGGAATTGAACCCAGAGCACTTGCCACTGAGGCACAACACCATCCCCTTTTATTTTTTATTTTGACACAGGGTTTCACTAAGTTGCCTAAGCCAGTCTGGAACTTTGGATCCTCCTGCCTAAGCCTCCTGAGTAGCTGGATTATAGGCGTGCATCACTGTGCCCAGCTTCTGGTTTTCTTTTAAACTAGAAAATATCTCTTGGCCCTTTTGTATTTTATGACATTGATATTATACTACATTGTTGAATCATCCAAGAATTTAGTTTCCTACAATAGCTCTATTTAAGGGTTCAAAATAATAACTGACAAAGGAATTATTAAATAACAGCAAAAGATATTTTTCATGTCTTCTTTAGGTTCCTAGAACCAACAAGATTATTGAATTAAATAATACACTATTCGGAGTATGTCTTGAATAGTGGATCATAGTGTTCATTTCCAAATTGAGAAGACTTTAAAACTTCCCCTTTCTGTTCAATATATATGAAAAGTTTATATCCATTAGTTAATCTTACTTGGTCATTTATTGTATTTTATTTTATTTTAAATGTTTTGTTATCAATGGATCTTTATTTTTTTTTTGAGAGAGAGAGAGAGAGAGAGAACTTTAATATTTATTTTTTTAGTTTTTGGTGGACACAACATCTTTATTTGTATGTGGTGCTGAGGATCGAACCCAGGCCGCACACATGCCAGGCGAGTGCGCTACCGCTTGAGCCACATCCCCAGCCCTGGACCTTTATTTTATATATTTGTATGTGGTGCTGAGAGTCAAACCCAGTGCCTCACACATGCTAGTCAAGCGCTCTACCACTGAGCCACAACCTTTATTTTTTATCTTTTTAATATTTTTTAATTGTAGATGGACACAGTATCTTTATTTATTTTTATGTGGTGCTGAGGATTGAACCCAGTGTCTCACACATGCAAGGCAAGTGCTTTGCTACTGAGCTACAGCCCCAGCCCCACAATCTTTATTTTTATGACATTTTAAACCTTATACTTGATTTGACACTGGCTTTTTGTATTTGAATCTGAAAAACTTTCCTAGGAAGATTTTGGCTTCATTTCTCATAGCATTTTAAATTTTATACATTATGTTTATTAATTCCAGATGAAGTTTAGCTTTTCACACTTTTTTTTTTTTTGCTGCCATGTACATCATGCTAAAAGAATTGCAGTATGTACAAAAATCAACATATTGAGAGAGAGGGATAAGCTCTTTGTCCCTTGTAAATTCTGTTTGAAGAGCTGCATCTTTGTGGTAGGTAGTCTTCCACATCAGTCTGGTACTCTGGGATTCTTTTCAGCTTGTTACGTGGTGGAAGGTTGCAGCTCCAAATTTCATCTGAAAACACTGTTTTCTAGGATTGCTGACTATATCAGTTAGTTAGAATCATTCCAGTGACATTAATTTCTAGAAGATTCCATTGGGATTTAATTTTCAGAATATTTCTACCTCTTTATTGCAATCCCCAGATTCTAGATGTTGTTTTATTTTAACTTAAAAAAACAAGTCTCCCAAAAATTAGACCTTAAAAGGCTGTGTTTTTCTTTCTTTCTTTCTTTGTTATCCACCATCATTTCCTTTTTCTTTTCCAGTCATGGCTCCGATCTTCATCTTGAAGAAATGGGGAGAGTGATTTTGGGCAACTGCTGCTCTGAAACTTTTCACATTTGCTCCTCTTTGATAATGAAGCTGTCATTCAGCGTCCCTCATGCAGCTGGAAGACTAAGAAAAATCTGACATTGACCCACAGATATATTGCAGACTGCTTTTTAAATAGATTTTTATCAGTGGAGAAATGGTGATAGTTTTTTTTTTTTTTTCAGTTTCTGTTGGGAAGAGTTTTATGTTGTTTAAAAGATATTTTGAATAACTTAACCTGATTTATGGACTCAATAATGTTTCTTCCATTTTTTTTCTCCTCCCTTTAAAGAATTGCTTGTCTTTCTTATTTATTTTTAGAGTGATTTTTTTTCTTTTTTAAAGACTTGTGCAATACATTTTGAGATGAAACAGCAGATTTTTAAAAATAATTAAAGCATTTAATTGACTATTACCTAGATTGATTTGTTGACTATTTGTTAAAGACTAGTTCTTTAAGCTATGTACACATGATAAATCCCAAATGGCAGTACCTCATTGTTTACTTAGCTTTTGTACTTATATTTTTCAGAGGAAAAAATACTACTGTAAATTGTAAATAGTCAATACATAATGGTATTGTACACGAATCTGTGACTGGCAATGTCATCTTGGAGGAACAGACAAATAAAGTTTATTTACTATATAACATTTCATATTGTATTGCTTTCTAAGTTGAAATCTCTTTCAAAATGGTTAAGAATCCTTGTTCTATTTGGATGGAGGTATATAATGAGGAACTATTAGAATAGCTATAAGCTGAGCATTTAGAATGATTTCTTATGTTCAAAATTAGTCCAAACAAAATAGAAGGTGTATGAAATCAAGAACCTACTCCCTGGTGTTTGTTTAAGATTCTGCCAACTTGGGAATGCCACCTCTCTCTGGAGATCATAGCTACTTTTTAATCTTGCTGACAAATTCCTGGACAGAAAAGTTGGGAACAACTCAAAGGGTTTCATATACCCTTCATACTCTAGGAAACATTGTTCCATGATAGAATCTCAGTACCCAGCCAGCCTGGACCCTAGTTTTCCTGGTGTGTATTATTTTGTGATAAAGAATGGGAAGCTCTGGGTGAAAAGATGCTGAGCAGTGGGGTCCACCATGCCCTGCAGCCAGCTCCTTTAGTGTTCTTGTAAGGGAACAGGGTCATCTTACATTTTTTCAAAAAAATTATAGTTATATTGGCAAAATTCCGTTCCATTAAACAATTTCTGAAAACAGACATGACTTCTTATCCTTTTTACACCTTTTTCTAGGCTAGAAATGGCAATTTCTCAGTGAAATCCATTTACAACTTTCTATAATTTTTCCTTAACTCATTTATGGAAACAACAATGCACAAATCAGTGAATCAGCAAGTTTTTCCATAAAGGACCAGAGAGTAAATATTTTTGGTCTCTTAGGCCACATAGTTTCTGTTGCAGCATCTCAACTCTTTCATTGCATTGCAAAAGCGCCATGGATAACGTGTAAATGAATGAGCATAGTTGTGTTCCAATAAACCGTTTTACATAGCAAGCTGCTGACTGGATTTGGCTTGTAGACTATAGTTTGCTAACCCCTGAGAAAGCAAACAACCTAGATTATAAACATGGAGTGAAAGGAGGAGTGACAATCCGTTAATATGTAAAGAGTTGCCTATTTTTCCTCAGTGCAGGTATGCAGCTCCTCCTTCAGGTAAGGGTATAGCAAGCTCACATCACCTTAATGAAGATTTGTGGTCACATTCTTTCAGTGTTACTTGTTCCGATGAGAAAGATGAAGCTTTACATTGTACTCGGTGTCACCACATTAAGCCCACCTGGGTTCTTTTCTTAAATACCCTATAACTGTTGCTGATTGATACTGGGGGAAATGACACAGTTTTTCCAAGAGTAGTTACAGGACATGCTTGCGTAATGGATTATGGTTTGCTGAGTATTTTGTCTTTTACTGTCTCATCCCTGCAGAATAGGAAAAAAGTCTGTGATGGCAGGCTTGGCCCCATGCCATAGAGGAAAAGCTGTGATCCTGGCACTAAAATCCAGATACTGGGACTTGGAACCGAAGGCTATGAAAATGTCTTGCAAGAAGCAAGCATTTCACTTTGAAAAGTATTAGTGCTATTAAGATGTTACCTCTTTAAAGAAAAAAGTGTAAGCTTTTCAAAAATCCTGTAGCCACAAAACAAAAAACAAATAAACCAATTCCTACCTTGTAGAGTGAGCAGCACACACAGGCCATGGTGGTCTTCTCTCTTCCCTGCAACACAGCCCAGAAGAGTTGCCTTAGCTAGTATGGCTTCCTCATCCTCTACAAACCAGGGCCAGAAGCAGTCAACTACTATGTTTAGATTGAATTTTTTTCTTTAAAAAAGCAAACAGAAGGTGAGAAAACTTTTTTTTTCCTGATTCTGAAATTCAGGCTCATTCTCGATGAAATTTTTACATTTAAAATTTTAGAACATATGGGCTGGGGGTAGTGTACATGCCTGGAATCCCTGCAACTCAGAAAGCTAAGGCAGGAGATTACAAGTTTGAAAAAAGACTTAGCAACTTAGCAAGGCCCTGTCTTAAAAAAAAGGGGGGGGGGACCAGGGATGTAGTTCACTGGTGAAGCACCCCTAGGTTCAATCCCCAGTGCCCTCCCCAATTTTAGAATATTTGAGTAGTACATTTTTTTTTAAAGAATCCTCCAGAATGTTGTACCAGGAAGTCACTGTTACTACTTGAGTGCATTAAATCATGGGAGTCTTTTTCTAATACATGAAGAGATGGATGGAAGTATATGCTGGGTGTGTGTGTGTGTGTGTGTATACGTACACATGCATGCTTATATTGATGGTCATTAAAATTTCTTTGAAGCTGTCTTTAATTGCATAGTGTTTTATTCTATGGATATGCCATTGTTTAACCTGTTTATCAATTCTCGAACACTTAGGTTACAGGTAGTCACCTTCATTGAATAATAATAATTCATGATAATCTTAATGTTCATAGTCTGAAAATACTTGAATAAATGAACTAGGACAGCCTGTTTTTCCCTCAGCAGCTTTTGCTACCCAACCAGTGGACACATTTCAACTTACTGTGTGCCAGGTTTGTCTGGCACCATTTTCCCTGACATTCCAAGCTATGAAGCACAGAAAAATACTCTCAAGTTCGTAAACTCTTAGAACATTACCTATCAGACCTGGGCTTCACCCAGATTTGAAGGGTCAAAGATGACTTGAAATAGCAACTTCTGAAGCATGCTGTCCATGGCAGGGAGAGAAGGGGAAGTGTGGGGTGCCAGCTAGTATATTCATGACAGTCAGATGGTTTGTATATATATACATGGAGAGTAACTTCACATTTTCATGGTTGAACGTGATGTGGAGTTAAACTGGTTGTATGTTCATATAGGAACACAGGAAACATGTCTGATTCATTCTACTTTCTGCTCTTAAACAGGGAATGCATAGTGTGTTCCCTGTCTGTTCCTACCCCTCTTGCACCACTGTATGTTGGAAGTAGGTAAGATAAGAAAAAAAAAAAAAGTTGCAAGACAAAATGATTGTCTTTAGTTTCTGGAAGTTTGACTATTATGTGTTTTTGTATTCTGTATATGGTTTGCTTGGTTTCTTAAATCTGTGGGTCTTTTGTCAAGTTTGAGAAGTTTTCAGCTATTATTTCTTTTTATTTAAATTTAAATTTTATTTATTTTAATTAGGTATATATGGCATCAGAATGCATTTTGATTCATTGTACAAAATTATAGCACAACTTTTCATTTCTCTAATTGTATACAATGTAGCATCACAGCATATGTGCAGTCATAGGGGTACCTAGTGTAATACTGTCCATCAATTTCCACCATCTTTTATCAGAGAGAACATTTGGACTTTGGACTTTGGTTTTTGGAATTAGTTTACTTCACTTAGCATGATATTCTCTAACTCCATCCATTTACCTGCAAATGACATAATTTTATTTTCTCTTAATGCTGAGTAATATTGTGTATATACACCATAGTTTCTTTATCCATTTGTCTTTTGAAAGGCTTCTAGGTTGCTTCCACAGTTTAGTTATTGTGAGCTATGATTTCTTTGAGTACTTTTCCACCCTTACTCTCTCCTTCTCGATTTCAATGGTGCAATATTAGATCTTTCATGTGGTCCCATAACATGATCTCTCCAAATGATCCCCTTTCTCTGCCCTTCTACTTTACCTTCAGGACATCCTTTTTTTTTTTTTTCCCCTAGATTTCACAAGGGAGAAAACATGATATTTTCCTACAAAAAAAAAAAATGACATGTTTTTTTTTTAGTTTTTTTCTTTTTAGTTATAAATGAGTAGAATATATTTTGACATACTGTACACATATGGAGTATAACTTCACATTCTTATGGTTGTACATGATGTGGAGTTACACTGGTCATTTTTCATATGTGAATACATGGAAAGTCATGTCTGATTCATTCTACTGTCTTTCCTATTCCCATCTTCCTCCCTTCCCTTTATCTAACCCAATGAACTTCTATTCTCCACCCTCCTCCCTTATTGTGTGTTATTGTGCATTCTCAGATCAGAGAGAACATTCAGCCTTTGGGTTTTTGGGGGGATTGGCTTATTTCACTTAGCATGATTAATTTCCACTTCCATCCATTTACTGGCAAATGCCACAATTTCATTTTTCTTTATGGCTGAGTAATATTCCATTGTGAATATATCACAATTTCTTTATCCATTCATTTGTTGAGGGGCAGCTAGGTTGGTTCCATAGCTCAGTTATTGTGAATTGAGCTGCTATAAACATTGATGTGGCCATGAAAAAATGACATAATTTTGTGAAGATATGGCTGAGTAAGACTCCATTGTTTGTACATGTATGTGTGTGTATACAGATAATATATCTGTCACATTATATATGTGAAATATATCAACATATATATAACATTTTCTTTGTCCATTCATATGTTGACAGATACCTAGTCTGATTCTATAACTTGGCTATTGTGAATTGTGCTATGAAAAATATGGGAATTCATGTTTCCCTAAAGTATGCTGACTTTAATTCTTTTGGATAAATACCAAGGAGTGGTAGAGCTGGGTCATATAGTGGCTGTATTTTTAGCTTTCTAAGGAAACTTCATATTGATTTCCACAGTGGTTGTACTAATTTACATTTCCACTAACTGCATAAAACTTCTTTTCCCCTTCGGATCCTTGCTTTCCTTTATTGTTATTTGTTTTCTTGATCAGTGCTCTTCTAACTGGAGTGAGATCATTTCCCGGATGGCTAAAGGGGTTGATCATTTTTGCATATAATTCTTGGCCATTTGTACTTCTTTTGAGAGGATCATTTCAGTTGATTTGCCCATTTATTGATTGGCTTTTTTTTTTAATGTTGAGTTTTTTTAGTTCCTCAGTTGGAAGAGTGGCTGGCAAAGATTTTCTCCCATTCTGAAGGTTTTTAATTGTTTCCTTTGCTTTCATTTGATGCCACCCTATGCAGGTCTTTCTCGTATTTCCTGAGCTATTCGAGTCCTATTCAGGAAGTTTTTTCCTGTGCCTCTCTGTTGAAGTATTTCCTTTACTTTTTCTTCTAACAGTTGCCAAGTTTCTGGTCTTATACTTAGATCTTTGATCCATTTTGAGTTGACTTTTGTACAGGATGAGAGTTAGGAACTGATTTCATGCTTCCACATATGGGTATGCAGTTTTCCCAGAATCAATGGTTAAAGAAGCTGTCTTTTCTCCAATGTCTCCTTTAAAACATCAGATGACTGTAGCTGTGTGAGTTTGTCTCTGTGTCTTCTATTCTATTCCATTGGTTACATGTCTGGTTTTATGCCAGTGCCATGCTGTTTTTGTTACTGTGACTCTGCAGTGTAATTTGAAGTCTGGTACGTGTAGTGTAATTTGAAGTCTGGTACGTGATGCCTCCATTTTGCTCTTTTTGCTCAGGATTAGTTTTACTACTCTGGGTCTTTTGTTATTCATTTGACTTTTAGGATTTGTTTTTCTAGTTCTCAGAATATCATTGGTATTCTGATGGGGATTGAATTGAATTTGTAGATCCTCTTTGGTAATAAAACCATTTTAAAAATATTAATTTTGCCTATCCATAAACATAGGATGTCTTTTCATCTTCTGGTGTCGTCTTCAATTTCTTTTTTCAGTGTCCTGTAATTTTCCTTGTAGAGTTCTTTCACCTCTTTGGTTAGGTTTACTTCCAAGTTCTTTTTTAAGCCACTGTGAATAGATAATCAGTAGTACAACCTGTATTAATCTCTGCTATTACATGACCTAATTCATTTGTTTGTTTCCTGATTTCTTTCTCTGAGGATTCATTGTTGGTATGTAGAAAAGCGATTGATTTTTGGCAAATACTGCTATTTAAAAAAACATTTTTTAGTTGTAGATGGACACAATTCCTTTATTTTATTTCTATGTGGTGCTGAGGATTGAACCCAGTGCTTCACATGTGCTAGGCAAGTGTTCTACCATTGAATTACAACCTTTGCCCTAAATACTGGTTTTTGTTTTTTTTAATTTTGTTTTGTTTTGTTTTTGGTACCAGCAATTGAACTCAGGGATTCTCAACCACTGAGCCACATCCCCAGCCACATTTTGTATTTTATTTAGAGAGAGAGTCTCGCCGAGTTGCTTAGTGCCTTGCGAAGTTGCTGAGGCAGACTTTGAACTTGTGATCCTCCTCTAAGCCTCTCCAGCTGCTGAGATTACAGGCGTGTAGCCATTGCGCCCAGCCCAAATAAATACTGGTATTTTAAGGAATAAATTACTCATTGATCTTCTCACAATTGATCAGGACACATCAGTGAAAACGAGAAGAGCTAGAGAGAAGCCCTCCTCTATGGTTTTCATTTCTACTTTTCTAGATATGTTTTTCTTTTGGCATTGAGCCCTTGGCTTCTAAGATTAGCTTGGGCCCAGAGAAAGACAGTCCAAAGAGAATGGTTTTTCCTAATCTCTTTAGGAGGCAGTCTTGTATGCTGGCTAGAAGTACAGGCCCTGTGGCCAGTGCTTTGGTCTGAATGGGTCCTCCCAAATTCATGTGTTGGAAACTTAAACCTCAATGCAATGGTGTTGGGAGGTGGGAGCTAACAGGAGGTGTTCAGGTTATGAGGGTTCTGTCCTCATTACTGGGTTAATATTGGGTTAATATTGGTATAAAAAGATCTTGCAGACCTGGGTTGGCTCTCTCTTGCTCTTCTGCCTTTTGCTATGTGAAGATGCAATCAGAAGTCCCCCTACCAAATTATAACACATTGATCTTGAATTTTCCAGTCTCCAGAACTGTGAGAAATTTCTATTCTTTAAAACTTACCTAGTGTGTGGTGTTCTGTTATTGTAGCACAAAAAGAACTAAGACAATCATTCTTCCAGGGAGGACTTGACCATTTCCTCACTAGGCAGGGGATTTTACCTGTAAGGCTCCATTTCTTCATCTATAAAATGAGAATAACAGTGGCAGTTACCTCGGAGAGTTGTCAAAAGATTGAATTAATACTTACAGAATGCCTAGACTCGGTCTGAAATATGGTAAGAGCTCAATAAAAATTGCCTATTGCCAACCTCTTGATAACAGCACATGAGACTGGACTATTATGAACTATTAGGATGCAACAGTGCCAGGTGGAATATACGTCAAACAAAACTAAAGCCAGACCCTGATTGTGGTTAGCCATGATAATGAAGCAACCTCAGCCAATATCAAGAAGACCTCACAGAGAATAGCCTAAGCCAAAGAAGGTAGCCAAACACTGCCCAGAAGTAACAAGACATTAAAAAAGCAGAAAAGCATCATGAGCAGGAGCTTCACTGATCTGGGTGTCCACTCCAGCCCTCACCCTCCCACCAGCTGCCCTGCTTTAAACAGTTTCTTTCCTTTCCCTCTCTTTCCCTTAAGCACCCACCTCTGAGTGGGTCTGTTCCCAACTCCCTGTGCCCCATGCTGAAGGGCTCCTTGAGGAATTGTGTCAGGCTGGGGTTCACCAGCCAGAGCCCATGGTCATCCGAGTAGCTGGGACATCTCTGGGCGCAGGCCTGGAGGGCAGCTTTGCATCTGTTGAGAAGACTCAGGATTTCTGGGCTTGCAAGCCAGTGTTGTCATGAGGAGCTCTATTTGTCCCTGCTTTATTTGCTTTATTACCCTGGGACAACCAGGGTTTGTACAGCTCTGCCCTAGGTCTGCAAAGTGACCAGCCACCCAGGAGTCCTACTTGCCAATATTCTGTGAGAATGGACACACCTTCCTTTTTCCTGCCATAACTACCAGGACTGGCCTTCTTGGCCCTTTCCTTTTACCTTCACTTTGCTCAGTCTCAAGATTGTATTGATCATGTTCTCAGGGTTAACCTAATTCCAACCTTCAGGATCCCCTGTTCACGGCTGCCCCAGGAAAACATCCTGCATGGGCTGGACCTGTACCCTGCATCCTGGCCCATCCCAAGTCCTTGAGGCTCAGAGGGGAGGAAATGGAACTGGCCTGTGTGTATGAAATGAACTTACTTGCATATGAAACTGTCCACTCAAGCTGTGGCTGAATCAGATGAGGCCAAGAGGATGTGACTGGAGCCCAGGTGGGTCTGCTCTGAGCTCCTGACCGGCTTCTGTGAGGTGAGAAGGTAGATGTGAACTTCCTGCATAAACCCAGGGAAACACAGAACAAAGTCCATTTATTTAATACCAGAAACAGAAAAACTGTTCTCCAGGGCTGGGGTTGTGGCTCAGTGATAGAGTGTTCACCTAGTACATGTAAGGTACTGGGTTTGATCCTCAGCACCACAAAAAAAAAAAAAAAAAAAAAAAAGGAATACATAAAAATAAAGTCATTGTGTCCATCTACAACTAAAGAAAAAATATTACAAACAAAAAAACTCTTCCCCAGCCTGGGAAAGCAGAAGCTGGCCTTTGCCCACGTCAGTAGAGAGTTGCTCACAAGAGATCCACAGCTGAGCCTGCACCGTGTGTGTGACAGTTAGATTCTCTCCACCTAAGTGACGCAAGAACCCCACACAAGGAACCATGTAGACACTTCTCTGGAGCCCTGGGAACCCCAGCATGAGCCAGCCAGCAAGAAGCTTCCCTATGGGGAAGCCCACACTTCCCAGAGGCTAGAACTCACTTGGAGAATCACCTTTCTACAGATGAGCTGGCAGGAAAGATTCCAAGCAGCAAGAGGAAACAAATCCATGAGAGGGAGGAGCAGCAGACACAAATACAATTGCATCTCAAGCAAGAGGGAAGAAAAAAAACCATCTGGGAGAGACTGGAATATACTCACACAGAGGAAAGCAAAGAAGAAGAGCACCCAGCTGAGCCTGAGAGGACAGCAGCTGATCTGTGTCCTGGAAGAGGAGCAGGAGAGAACAGGGAAGTCAGGGAAGGCATCCAAGGTGGAAGGGACTGTAAAGCTCAGAGGTAAGAAACAGCTGGGTTTGTGTGTGAACGTGAACCCACAGCAAGTGAGAGCAGCTGATGCAGAAGGTGAGAGGCGGGGGTGGGAAATGTAGCCAGAGGCAGAGGGGGCCAGATGCTCAGGGCCACATCTTCCTTGCTTATTTCTTAGATTTCATCCTAAACATAGCAAGAGACAACTTGAACTAGTCTTGGATGTTTTCAGCTCAATGCCATTTAACTCCTTCCTTGAAAGTTTGTGACTAGACTCTTCCAAGAGCACCTTTTGCCAGTGTGGACTCTGAAAAATGAAATGCACGTGGGGAGTTCCACTGCTCCAGCTGTGCACAGAGTAATCTGGGCCTCTTGGAGGGAGGGATAGGAAGGAGCTGCCTGAGGTCGGGTTTGTCTGTTGGAGTTGTGTGTACCCCGTGGCTTGCTGTCTGGGCCCCAGGAAAATGAGGTTACAGCCAGCTGGCCTTTGCCACCAAGACCCACAGTCTAAACAGCTTCACAGGCAAGGATTTGGATCAGACCCCAGACTACTTGGCCTACGGTTCCGTTTTTATAGAACCGATCCACAAGTGGATCCCATTCATGAGTTGGGACATCTGTGCCATGTCCATCTGTGGGTGTGAAAGACTGCAGTCAATCCAGCTGAATGATAGGAGGATGACTAAAGAAGGGGAAGGGATGGTCTCTGCCTTTCAAGAACTTAAGAACTCATTCCTCCCTCTGCCCAGTTGTGAGTTATGAAAGGATTGCTGGTAAGCAGGTGCCGGATCACCTCCCTTCCATTTGCTGATTCACTAGCACCTCAAGGGGGCTCAAGAGTGGACCTGCCTCAGGCTCCACTGTCAGGAGGGTGATCATGGGTGAGCCTCTGATGTGGGACTTTTGCCGGTGGTGTGTAGTACACAGGCAGGCCAGGAGTGGCAGGAGATGGGGAATGACTTGAAGTCTGTGCCATCCATTTGCTTCTCCCGGAGTTCCTGGCACGGACACAGCTGCCCCCCGAGGTTCCTGAGGCAGACAACTCTCAGCATTTGTCTCAGTTTTCTGTCACCACAATAAACACTGCATAACAAGCCACTCAGAATTCATCAGCTTCAAACAAGCATCAATGTAGCTGCACACATTCTTTGGGGCGGTGACTAGGCTGAACTACTCTGGTCTTTGTGAGGCCCCGCCCCGTGGTCTAGGAGGCAGCGAGCTGTTGGCTAGTGAGCAACTCACCTGTCTGGGGGCTCAGCTGATGTTGCACACTCTCTGCAGGGAGCGTTGGCTCTGCAGGGGAAAACTCTCTGGAAAATTCTGTCATTCTTCCGGAGTTGCCAGTCATGTTCTCATAGGGAAGGCAGAAGTGCAGGGGCAGAAATGGTGACCTGAGAGCACTTTTTGTCACAACCTTAACCAAACTCAGAATGTTGGGACGGGGAGGAGCAGACCATCTCCTGAGGGGAGGAGCCTGGAAGTCACAGCCTGGGGAGTGTCACACAGTGAGGGCCGAAGACTCGAAGACTCGGGGCACTTAAAGCAATCCATTCACCAAAACTCAACTGAGCTTCTCAATTGAGTCTGCCCCGAGTGGCAGACATGGCCTAGACCTGTTTTTCATTAACTAGAATACGGGATTTGCAAACTAGGTTTCATGTAGCTCCCAGGGATTCCTTGCAGAGGCAGAGATGGTGCAGGGAGAGAAAAGACAGAAAAGAGGAGCCCTGGACCCTTCTTCTCACCTAGACTTGCTCCACTTTTGTTTGAAAAGAAGAGTTTGCCATCAAACACACACACACACACACACACACACACACACACACACAACTTGTACAAGCTCTGGCTCCTTAGATGCACTCAGATCAACTGGCAGAGAGGCCTGCTTAGCATAGATTTCCTTGGTCCCTACAGAAGGACTCCTGCTTACTGTGTTTCAGGCTCTCCTCGAGGGCCATGATAGGAAAGAACTTCAGGAAACCAGTCATTATATGTTTTTTGTTTGTTTGTTTGTTTGTTTGTTTTTTGGTATTGGGGATTGAACTCCAGGGTGCTTAACCACTGAGCCACATCCTCAGCCCTTCTTTGTATTTTATTTAAAGACGAGGTCTCACTGAGTTGCTTAGTTGCTTAGTGCTTCACTAAGTTGCTGAGGCTGGCCTTGAACTCACCATCCTCCTAGCCTCAGCCTCCCTAGTGCTGGGATTACAGGCGTGCCCCACAGCGCCTGGCTCATTATATGTTCTTTACAATCGTTTTATGAGTGTCAGTCATCGGTGAGAAATTTATTATACAGCCAAGTGACAGGGAAATGTTTATGTTTTCTCTTCATGGACAATGAGAACTCCTTCATGCAACATATTCTGTTTCTCTTTTCACCATGGCCACATGGAAAGCCAATGCCAAATTCAGGTTACGGGTTTAATAATTCTTAGAACCAGAATGGCCTAGGGAACTTCTAATATCCAGATTCCAAAGCTTCAACTGCAGAGATTCTGATTCAGTCCCAACTACTTGGGTCATCCCTGATGGTTTATTTCTGTTTTCTTTCCCTATTCCTGCACTTGCCCTCTCTAATGTGTTTCCCTGATTGTTATTGGCTCTAATTGTTTTTTCATTCAATGAAGTTGGTTACTCCTGGATCCAAATCAGCGGTGAGGAGGGGGCTGCTTGTGGAGCCACAGAAGGCAGTGGAAGGGCTTTTGGCCAGCCTAGGGAGCCCACCCTAGCAACTGGCAAAAAAGAGGAGTCAGAGGTACCAGGGCTTTCTCAGTCTGTGGGTTTGAGAATCCAGGTATCTTTCCAGGAGAGTAGCCCACATGGGCTTGGGAGCTAAGTCTGATAATCAGGAGCCAGAACATCCCAGGGTTCTTGGGGAAGCCGACTCATACTGAGAAAGGTCCATAGCTGGCCAGTGGCTCTGAAGCATGCTGAGCACTTGTTCACACCGGGCTCAGCTCCGCTCAGGCATCCATGCCCAGGTGAGAAAACAAAGCCTTCCAGAAGCTAATTCAATATCCAGGCCCAGCCAAAAACTCTCTAGAAGGACATGATCACCTTCTAGGATGATTCTGAATTTAGAATCCAAGAAAAACATCAAAGAGCCTGGTGCGGTGGCACACACCTGTAATCCCAGCTACTCTGAAGGCTGAGGCAGGAAGATCCTAAGTTTAAGGCCAGCCTTAACAAGTTAGCAAAACCCTGTCTCAAAAATAAAAAATAGGTTTGGGGATGAGGCTCAGTGGTAAAGTGCCCCTGAGTTTAATGCCAAGTACCAATAAATAAACATTAATTAAATACAATGAAAACACCAAAGAGAACAAATCTGTAGCTCTAATCTTTGGGGATCATTTGTGAATAATTTGGCACAGTTCTGTAATAAACATGCTTTGTAATTCATTTTACAATTTTTGAGTAAGAGATTGATTTAGATTTGTGATCTTACATTGAATTTTATTTATAAACAGCATTGAAATATTTAAGGTGACTGTTATTTTAAAATATAAACAGATTTATCAACTTTGGTAATTAAGGAATTATTTAAGTACTTGGGAAGATTTTTCCAGTGAGATAAATAAGTGAAATTCTCATAAAGGAACTCCAGTATTTTAATTTATAAATGAGCAATTTCAAATATTAAGAGAACATAATGAAGTTATTTATATGAAGTTTGATTCCCAGCACTGAAAAAACTAAAGGAAGAAAAAATAATACCTACTTTAAGTTCACTTCTTGCATTAAGTAGATTTATAACTAGAAAAATGAGATATATTAGTTGGACATAAATTTAAACAAATTCTAAATACATGATTTTAGTAAGTTGAATAATTTTTATACTAAAATAATCTAATACAACTTTCTCCTAAATCTCTCAGAGGGTACCATTTAGAATTTAAAAACAAACAAACAAACACATTTTAAACCTTTATTCTAAATTAGCTGTTTTCTTTGGGCTAGTTGTTCTATTTGTTCATCTAAAAAAGAAAAAAAGAAAAGAAAAGCTCATTGGTATTCCCTGGTACCTGGCATCTGGCAGTCCTTGGTGGACAGTGAAGTACAGCTAGATTGGTCTCAGTGTCTGGAATGAGTCTCTCTTTGTCTAGATCAGTTAAGCTACAGAATCCTGTCCTTGGAGCCCAAGGACCAGCTTTGCTTGGAACGTCAGTGGAAGGGGGCCTGCCGGTGACTTATTTTTCCATCTTTCCCTTTGATCCTCCAGGTCTTTGCTGACATTGTGGTCCCCTGAGGCTCTGCTTTGCCTTCTCCCTCCCTCCATGGGCCCTTCCCCCAATAATACTCTATTAAGATGGAGGTCAAGGCTAAAGACCAGGTGGGAGGGAAGGGACTCAGCCTTTTCAGTCTGCCTTCACTACCACCCTCTCTGTTTAAATTCCCTGGCATGGTGGCCCACATCTACCCAGTGAGACTAGGGCCCTAGTTTCCTGCTCTGCTCAGCCATTGGCTGGGGCTGCTTGGGAAGAGCACAGCCTGGGCTCTGGTGCTCAGGCAGATTCTGAAGGTGCCACAGCTGGGAGACTGTCACTCACTGCTCTCCTTGGCTCTGAGTGACCGGCTCTGTCCAAAAGAGAGCTCTGAAAGGCACATTGTCAAGGTCACCTCTGCTGCACCTCAGATGGGCATTCCTAATGTACATTCTCTTTCACTCTCCAAAATAACTATTTCACACTGTTTCTCGCAGAAATACTCTTATCTTTTCACCCGCAAGTCTACCAGGCTACCTCAACCCAGGCAGATGCCTTCCTTTCTCTTCCTAGGTGTGCAGTGACCTTGCTGTAGCCTATCCTGAGGCCTAGTAACAGTGACCACAGGTTCTCCAACACTCCTCCCATTAAGAAGTGAATCTGTTGTTCCCCACCATTTTAATTTAAGTGAGTTGTATGGTTGCTTTGATCAATAGAATGTGGCTTAGTGACAACGAACTGGTTTCAGATTTCAGGACTTTCAAAAGATTAGTAATTCCCACTTTCATCTTGGAATGCTCAATTTGAGGGAAACTAGCCATCACCTAGGTCGTCTGACTACCCTCAACTGGCCATATTCATAAGGAAGCCCAAGCCAGCCACTTGGAGAGAGAGACCTGATGAGTCTCTAGATGTTCTGGCCATCTCAAGGGAGGGAGTGAAGACTCCAGTCCAGGCCACCCTCTGACCCCAAGTGAACCACCTGGCTGAGCCCATCAGCAGAGTCATGAGAGATATTAATAAAGTCTTCTTTATAAATTGCTGTATTGAGCTATTATTCAGGTACCACATGTTTTACCCATTTCAAGTATACAATTCAATGGTTTTATATTCAAAGTTTTATGACCATCAACACAATCTAATTTTAGAACATTTTTGCCACCAAAAAAAAAAAAAAAAAACCACAAAACAAAAAACCCTGCAACCTCTAGCAGTCAATTCTTATTCTCTCCACCCCCTTCCTCAGCTCAGGATGACCATTAATCTACTTTCTATCTCTATAGATCTGCCTCGTGGAGGCATTTCATTTAAATGAAATCATATGTGGTCTTTTGTGAATGACTTCTTTTATCAGTCATCATGTTTCAAGGTTCACCCATGCATGCAGAGGGCAAAACAGCAATGTCTCTTCTTGCTCATGATGTAACAAGTGTATCAACTTCATTCCTCTTCACTGACAATAATATTCCCTTGTATGGATACACCACATTTTGCCCGTCCATTGATGAATTCAGTGTTGCTTCCACTTTGGGGCTGTGGTAAGCAATGATGCCATGAACATCTGTGTACAAGTTTTTATATGAACACAGTTTTTAAATTCTCTTCTCTCTCTACCTCGGCTGGCAACTCCTTATAACTCATATTTCAGTCATATAGGCCTTTCCAAAGCACCAGGTCCAAGTTGCCACCCAGCTCCCACCAAGTCATCTCCTTTAGTTCTCTGTGTATCCCTGGCTGGCAGTTAACACTCTGTGGACATTTAACTTTTCCAGATGTCTTGTCCTATATTTTCTGACACATAGTGGGTGCTTAAGAAACATTTGTCAAATGAATGAAATTGCTTGGGACTCACCCCTCAGGGGAGCCTCATCTGCCTGAGAATCACAGCACACCGGGTAAGAATAGCCCATTGGAAGCTCTCCTGTCTTGTAACAGATTTCCAGATGTGGGTGGGTCCCAATTATTAATTTATTATCTTCATGGTTTTAATTTTGGCACTACCTTAATTAATAAAACTCTATTTATTGGGAAAAAAAGTGCATATCGATGGGGTAAACTCCAGATTGGAATTTAGGCAAAGATAAGATTAGGGGAGAAAGTTTGAGGAATTAACCTGCAACCCAGTATAGAAAAGCAAACAAAACAAAACAAAACCAAAACAAACAAAAAAACAAAACAAAACAAAACCCCAGAAGAAGAGTTCAGAGACACAGAGGATGCAAACATGTCCAAACAGGTCATGGGAATTCCAGAAGGGAACCAAGGGAATGGTTTACAGAGATGTGAGTAGAGAATGTTCCAGACCCTCAAAGTACAAGAAGCAGGCTGGGCAAATAACTCTGAAAAAGAACTAGGAAGTTGGACCCAACTGGAAGTTGGACCCCAGGGGTGATGCCAAGGTCAAGGTGTAGAAGGTGAGATCATCAACAAGGGTGGGAGGAGCACCCTGGGGAGCCAGTGGTGAGGGAGCTGGGAGCAGAGAGGGGCAAGAGGAGAGTGATACATGCAGAGGACAAAGCAGTAATGTCTTCCTGCCCATCTTCTGGGGCCACCTGAAGAAGTCAGGTTCATAGCCTCCTTGGGTACAGCGACCCTGGTCTCAGTGCTGGTATGGCCCAGTGCCCAGTCTTTATGCTGAGGAGTGGGGAGAAGAAACCTCTATGTTTAAGCAGAAATCAGGGAATTTTGACCCGGATATGCTTCTTCCCTCCCACTCCCCTCTCCTCCTCTTCCCAGCTCCTTCCTCACTTCTTTTACACCAAGAGTAGTTATCTTTCTCTCATTTCTAGGCACTAATGCTAGATTTGCCTCAGGACACCCACAGAGGGCACTGCTGTCTTTTAAGAGGGACAGAGAAGGAAAGGAGCAATGGTGGAGCATCTCCTGCAGGCTCAGCACCAGGGACTCCCAGGTGGTGCAGGTGATATTGTTCCCATTTTTCTCTAAGGATTCACCTTTGGCCATAGGTAATGACTTTTAAAAAGTTGAAATTGAGTTTTATTGAGCCATAACAAGGATAGAAACCTCAACAAGAAAATGCTCAAGGGTCAGAAAATGTCAGGTGCCACTAGGCACAGTGCTGCATGCCTGTAATTCCGTGATTTGGGAGGAAGATTTCAAGTTCAAGACCAGTCTCAGCAACTTAGAGAGACCTTGTCTCAAAAAAAAAAAAAAAAAAGATCAGGTGCCCTGTGGTGCAGGTCTAGTGATAACATACAGTTGGATTCTTTCCTTAGGAGTAATGGGATATATTAGAATTGCTCAACCACAGGCTGATGGGGACAGGAGAGAGAGAGAGAACAAATCTAAGAGCAGTCAGGAGACAGAGCTCTTGCTTTGAAAACAGCTGATAACGTGGTCATTGAAACATCTTTGATCCTCAGAAGTGTGGCCCTGGCTGAATGTCAGTTTATGCCAGGCACTTTGCGTGCCTTATTTTCTTTAACTTCCACCAGGGCCTTAGGTAAGGAGTCTGAGAGCTCAAGTGGGCCCAAAATTACATGGCTAATAACTGGGAAGGCAGGAATCCGATCCTGGATTTGTTATGGTGAGATTGCAATCCATCACTGAGTTGATGTTAAAGCAGGAGACGAACCATCTTTATTCACCAGCTTGTGGTCTGGATTCACCAGCTGGAGGGCCAAGGGGCAGGCTGCAAGTCTACGCCCTTCCACTCCCTCCCAGGGTTAGAGTACACCTTTATAGTCCAAAACCACATTAATCATAAGTGTCTGTTGCTATGATTCAAAACCATAAACCAATATCATGAGATCTAAAATCATAAGCAAAAAGGGAAGTGGGTCAAAATGACCCCAGTAATAAAACGTCCAGACAATCATTCTATGATAGGGTACACTGTTCAAGAAAAATGGGAACAATTTTACATTATAAAAGAAGAATAGAAGCATTTGCACTTCTAAGCAGGGTGTGCTGAGCAGGATCAGGATGGCAGAGGCAGAGTTTTTCTATGGGAGAAGCATTTCTTACAGGACATGGAGTCTCAGGGTAAATTGGAGTCTGGTCATTGCCCATATAGCCTGGTCCATAATAGATTTAGTGATTCCCAAACCACTGGACTCTCTCAAATATGCATTCAACCATTAGCAAAATCTCCAATGTCTTCCCTCTCTGCTCTGAACTTTTCTTTTAACTTCTTTACTTAAGGGAAACTCTTCTTCCTTTCTGGGTCTCTTGATTCTTCTGCAGCTCTCTCAAGGTTGTACAAGGGGGTGGGAGAGTCACAGCTTTCCCCACCCAGATCCTCTTGGATTACTAGGCTTGAAGGTAGAGTCATATCTACCATGCAGTTCCAGGCTGCTGCTCCTTCTCTCTTTCTAGAATCTTCTAGCTCTGTTGCTCTTACCATCTGCACCCTCCATAAGGTAATGCTCATCCCTCCCATTCTCCAGCCAGTTGCTTCCCTCTTTTTAAATTTTTCTTTTGTGTACTGGGGATGGTACTCGGGACCTGAAGCACACTAGGCACGTTCTCTACCACCAACCTACATTCCCAGCCCTTTTTGGTTTGGGGACTGCATTTTGCTAAGTTGCCCAGTTTGGTCTCAAATTTGTGATTCTCCTGCCTCAGCCTCCTGAGTCACTGGGATTTCAGGTGTGTACCACCCTGCCCAGCTAAAATATTTTTCCAGTATGGCAGTAAGAGTAATCCCCCTGAAAAGTAAGTCAGACCAGGTTTCTCTCTGTTTAGCCCTCTGGCTCACAGTAGATCCCATTTTTATTAGTGGCTACTAATGCCCTACATGATCACCTCTCTGATTTCTTGATTTCTGCTGTTTTCTCCTTCTTCCTCAGATGCTGGCAGCTCCTTGAGTTATGTTCCTATCCCAGGGTCTTGGCACATGCTGTTCCCTCCCACTGAAATGCTCTTACACTAGATACTACATTGTTATGTTTCCCCCATCTTGATCTGCTCAAATAGGACATTTTCAGAGAGGCCAGTTTTGACTATCTTACAAGAATTAGTGCTTCCACCCCTACTAGGCAAACTCTCTCTCTTACCCTAATTTTTGGGTTTCTAAAGTAATCATCTCCATATAATATGCTCTTTTTTTTTTTTTTTTTTTGCTAATTGCCATCTTCTCTCCTCACTAGCATGTGGCTCCATGAGGGCAAGGACGTCATCTATTTTGTTCACTGGGGCACCTCTAGATCCCAGAACTTGCCTGAATCCCAGTAGGTGTTCAATAAATCCTGGAGGAATATATGTGTGGCCACCCTTACTGCAGGGGAGGTGGGTTGTGCAGTCTTTACCTGCCCCATTGCTACCTGTCCTATTTGTAGGGGAGAAAGGGAAAAGGTTGTTGGGTAAATGACTTGGCCTGTCCTCAGTGTAAGGGAGTCACGTCCCCAGAATGCACTCTGCATGGGTGCAGGAAGTGCCTGTGTTCCAGTGACATGGCTGGAGGAAGGGTATGCAGCCAGACCCTGGTGGACAGGCTAAGGAGAAGTAAGCACGAGAGAAGGTGGGCACCGCCTGTGTGCACTCCAGGGAGGTCCTGCCTCAAGGAAAGGGGTACAGGAGGCCCTAGGAAGCCTGGTCTGTGTGTGCTGGAGTAGATGGGCAGAGGCATGGAGTCATAGGCCTGTGTCCTGGCATGTGGCATGAAGGGTTGCCTGTGTGTCTTAGCTCATTTTGTGCTGCTGTAACAGAATAGCCAGGTCCTTTATTCTTGAGTTATTTACTTATTGTGGTGCTGGGGATTGAACTCAGGGCCTCTCACACGCTGGGCAAGTTCTCTACTACTGAGCCCTAGCCCACTTGGCTAATTTATAATAAATAGAAATTTATTTCTCATGGTTTTGGAGGCTGGGAAGTCCACACTGAGGGGCGGTCACGGCTTATCCCTGTTTTGCACGTCCCCCATACTCCACAGATCAGCACGGGCTTGTTCCCATGGTCATCTGACAGGGCTCTCAGGCTGCCCTTGAGGCCCGGGCTCAGACCCCGCACTCTATCACTCGTACTATATTCTGGAGGTCAAAGCAGGTCACAGACTGGCCGAGATTCAAGGGTTGGGGAGCAGATTGCTACCGGGCATGAGTATAGGAAGGGGGAAACCTATGGTCATTTTTTATGAATCTTGACCACACTGGGTCAGTGTACAGACCTCCCAACTGTGAGCGAGGAAGGGGAGAGAGATTCTGCATCCTTGAATCTTAAATTTTCCTGTTCTTTCTCTTTTGTTTTGTGTACTGGGGATTGCACTCGGGAGCCTTTAATCAATGAGCCACATCCCCAGCTCTTTTTTATATTGGTACAGGGGCTCACTAAGTTGGTTAGGGCCTCACTAAGTTGCTGAAGCTGGCTTTGAGCTCGTGATCCTCCTGCCTCAGCCTCCTGAGCTGCTGGGATTACAGGCGTGCACCACTGCGCCTGGCTGTTTTCTGGTTCTCATAGGTCCTTAGTCTGCTGCTCTGTTTGTAGCAGTGGCAGGTTCGGTGGAGGTCCTGGCCCACTGCCCTTGGGCCAGACAGTGGTTTCTGAGCTAGGTGACCTTCTCCCAGATGGGCTTCACGGAGGCGCTCAGCAGCATGTTCTTGCAGAAGGGCCTCCTGAGTCCCCCCAGGATAGCTCTTGTGGTTGCAGCTTGTTGGCAGGGCTTCAGCCATTCCTATCTAATCCCACAAGCTGATTAATGCGGGCGGTTTCACTTTTATTGTCCCTCTGTGGCAGCCTGTCTCCTGTGGGCCGCCTGGGGCAGAAGCCACTTATAGGTCTGTGGCCATGTATGGGCAGAGCCAGAGCCCTGTTGTGATCATTCCGGGATGCAGGAGGGCTGGAGGTGGGGGCCATGTCCTGTTCTGTGACCTTGGCCAACACTATTCTAACCTGTCTTTGCCGTCTGCCCCTTGTCCTTACAAATGACAGGATAAGGCTTTCTCCCGGTCCTCATCAGTTTCCCCTCTGTACTGGATCATTATCATGTATACAAACACCTATCATCATTCCTCTGTTAAAAACACGGATCATCTCATCTCTTAATCCTTGTCCCCCTCTATGTATTATTTCTCTCCTACTTTTTAGTAGAGATGATGCTTAAAAAAAAAAAAAAAAGAGAGAGAGATGCTGTGCTCACAATCCCTCGTCTGTGGGCTTCTTTTAAAACCTCTCTGGTCAAGACCCCTCTTTCCTCCCTCTGAAACCATTCTTGGCCAGGTCAGCTGCTAAGCCAGTGGTCATTCTCTATCCTGATCCTCTGTGGGTGGGAACTTTCTCCTCTGGAAACCCTCCCGGCACTTGGCCTCTGGGGCACCTGGCTCCTACCTTCTCCTCTGTCCTTGCCAAATGGTCCGACCTCATTTCCCTGATCACTGGGTGTTGGGGGACCCTAAGGTTCAGGCTCTAGGCCTTTCCTCTTTCTTACATAACCTCATCCCCTTGTATGGCCTTGAGTATCCGCTGTATGTCAGTGACTCTCACATTTATGTCTTCAGCCCAGACAGCTTCCGTGGTTCCCAGATTCACAAATCCAGCTGCGTATTTCTCATCTGCACTTGGATGGATGTCTAACTGGCATCTTGAACTTCATGACCCACACCCAGGTCTGATTATCCTGTCAAGTCTGCTCCTCCACGGTTTCCCTGGATCAGCTCAAGGCAAGATTATCTTCCAGTTTCTCGCCTGCACCCCTGTGTCTTCTACATGACATCCAGTGACCACC
Organism: Ictidomys tridecemlineatus; assembly: GCF_052094955.1. Taxonomy (NCBI): domain Eukaryota; kingdom Metazoa; phylum Chordata; class Mammalia; order Rodentia; family Sciuridae; genus Ictidomys; species Ictidomys tridecemlineatus. Next base: position 24,866,340 of record NC_135478.1, on the reverse strand, counting down.
AAATCCTCACAGTGTTACTTTCAGTTTTAGGGTCTGCATTTTTTCTAATTTTTTTTTTTTTTTGTGCTAGGGATTGAACTCAGGGGCATTTGACCACTGAGCCACATCCCCAGCTCTATTTATTTTTATTTTTTTTGAGAAAGGGTCTCCCTGAGTTGCTTAAGGCCTTGCTAAGCTGCTGAGGCTGTCTTTGAACTTGTAATCCTCCGACCTCTGCCTCCTGAGCCAACGGGATTACAGGCGTGCGCTGGTGCACCAGGCTTTATTTTATTTTTGAATATGTATAACATTTACATGGTTCCAAGTCGAAGCAATAGTAAAAGGGATTATCAGAAAAGTTTCACTTTCTTTCCTATACATCACCCAACACTCTCCTATTTTTCAGTGTTTCTTGGGCAAACAAATAAAACAACTGTACACAGTTTTTTTTTTCTTGCACTGAAGTTTGCATATTATACACATTGCTCTGCATCTTGCTTTTCTCATTTAGCAATATTAGAGATCAGTCCAGTTCACAGAGGTTTTCATTCTTTTTAGAGCTGCGTCAGTATTTCATTGCATGATGGACCATAATTTATTCAATCAATCAGAATAACATTTGGTGAACATTTCTTGAAATGTTCCTAGTCTTTTGCAATCAGGCAGTAATGAATGTCCTTGTATATATGTTATTTTGGACTTTGAAAGAATGTCATCAGCATAGATTCCATGGTCATATTTTTTCCCTTAGAGAGTTAGTGTATAGATTTTGTCTGAATATTTGATGAGCAGGATGGTTGTCTGTAATATAGCTAGATCTAACTTTAGACTATCTTCAATTCTCTACCACTCAGATATTTGGTAACTGTGCTTCTCCATCCCTGTGATTGGTGGTGCCACCCGACCAGTTCTTGGCAATGGGCAATGAGTAGAACTGATGATGTGAATAAGTATAGGGCTGAACTTCTACTCAAGAGTATAGGTCCTTCAGAATTCTCTTTTCTGTCTTCCACGACAGGCAACTATTTCCTTCATTGGTTACTAAATGAGGACACATAGAACAATGTTTCCAGTCCACAGTTTCAGCAAAAAATAATCTCTGTTGTATAAGCCGCTATGATCTGGGGCTGCTTGTTAGCTCAGCACAACTCAGGTCAACCTGACTAATATCCCTTCTTCATGTCACCCTTTGTGCAAAGCCTTCTACTCCCTATTTAAAATTGTGCCATGTTCACACCATCACTCTACCCTGTTCTCTTTATATTCCCCCATAGCACCATCTCCATGTAACATTATATAGTTTGCTCTTATTTATTTTATTTGTTATATTTCTCCTCCTGCCACCGGAATGTAAGCTCACAAAGACAGTGATGGTCTGAGTTTCCATTCTGCCTGAGGCAGGGGATTTGGTACACATTGTTCATTTGGGAGGTGATCCTGAGAAGTCCAAGAGAGGGATCTGGGGAAGAAGGAGCAGGGGAGAGAGATCAATCAATGATAGACACATTAATAAGCTCACTGGTGCTCTGGGAAATCTTTTGGAGATCCTCTGAAAATCTTCATTGAACAGGTCTCAGAAATTTCCTATCTGGGGAGAGGAAAACTGGAGTATTGTCCCTAATTCCTGAAACTTCCTGGCTGTGGGTGTCCCCAAGGGTTATTAAACCTCTGGTACAACCCAGGCTGCCTTGTACAGGACCTGAGCAAGCTTCCCAGTGCTAGAGAAGGCCTTCAGGTAGAGGAACAGAGATGCACACAGTCCTTGTGCATCCGAAGGGCACATGCAATGGGGGCATCAGGAGAATCTGCTATTAGGGTTTTGTTTTTTCATGCTCTAATGTCTCCTAGCCCCTACATAGTATTGGGCACACTTTTATAATCAATGAATGAATTCTATTGTGTGCATTTTCTGGATGTGTGTGTCCAGCATCCATTTTTTCTTTTCTGATCAACCTCAACCCTGTTTCCATTTCTCTCTGTTTTGTTTTGTTCTTGGTGTTTTCATTGGAATTAGTTCTACTCTTAGTTCCTGGGTGTGGGCTCCCCTGTGACATCTACCCCATGGGCTTAATGCATCAACTTCTCTTACCTTCCCCACCATCACCACTGTGATCTGTTCAGACTGTTTCAACCACAAGTGACAGGAAATCCACCTCCAAGTGACTGGCTACATGAAGGCATTTTATGGTTATGTCAGTTAAAAGTCCAGATTTAGTTCTGGTTTCAAGTGAGGCTTAATCAAGTAGCTCCAAAAGATGTTTGCAAATACCCAGATTCTCTGTTCAGAGATGGACACATGATCCATTTTGGATCCCTGAAAGAAGGGAATTCTAATTGATGTAGTGTAAGGTACAGAACACAGGCATTTGACAATAACCACAGAGCCTAGAACTTACCGGCTGATTGCAAGACACCCAAAGAAAAAGCCAGAAAGAAGGCAGAGGGGAGAGGGAGAGAATCTGGATCTTTGCAAACATCTTTTGGAGCTACTTGATCAAGCCTCACTTGAAATCAGAACTAAATCTGGACTTTTAACTGACATAACCATAAAATGCCTTCATGTAGTACGTCACTTGGAGGTGGATTTCCTGTCACTTGTGGTTGAAACAGTTTCCACTGATTCTATACCTACCTTATAGGCTTGTCGTGAAGTTTAAATAAAATAGTACTTAGTGAGTCTGACACACAAACTCTGTTCATTATATTTTTGATACTGGAGATTGAACCCCAGGCTTCTGACATGGTAGGCAATATAGTTATCACAAGGCATTGATTTGCAGAATCATGTGCCTTTTTCTTTTTTTTTTCTTTTTGTGGTGCTGAGGATTGAACCCAAGGCCTTGTGCAAGCGAGGCAAGCACTCTACCAACTGAGCTATATCCCTAGCCCTATGCGCCCTTTTTTATTGTATACCTCTACCTGGCATATTTCTGTTTTTCTCTTTGATACTCAATTTCTACCTCCAATGGAAACAGGCTGAGGGTACTGTCCAGGCCCAGGCTCCCAACCACCAGCCTGGGTTTCAGGTTCCCCTTGCATAGGAATAGCTGAGATCATCACAGACCCACTCCATGCTTGTCCAACTCCTCTGATGTCTCATTTTTGGTTTTTGGTGATGCTCATCTGCATCCAACTTACACATAAGCATTTTCAGCAAAATGTTCCCAATGCCTTTTTCAGAAACCCAAGTCCCCACGAAAACAATGGCAGCAAGAAAAAGGTGTCAACTTTCCAGAACAGGCTCAGATTTTGAAAATGTGATAAAGAGGTTATTGTGTGCCCGAACTTTTCACACAAGAATTGGAGGCGATTTAACACGAGGAATAATAAACAGAGGAAGGCCGGCTAATGCGGAGCAGATGGGGCTGCCGGGCAGCGCTAAGCATTTCAACATCTTTCCCTTTGGACCTTTGGACTCAAGATGACTGAGAGTGCTGCTGGTTTTCTTAGCTAAAAATAAAGGGAATGCCTTTGGGGAAAACCGTAAATATGGCTGGCTTGATTTCTAGGGTGGTTGGTAGACTAAAGAAAGTTTTCAAGAGGCTGGGTATGTAGCTCAGAGGTAGAGAGCTTGCCTACCATGTCAGAAGCCTGGGGTGCAATCTCCAGTATCAAAAATATAAAAATAAATAAACAAGTTTTCAAGAAACTTCTACATTATGGAGCAGGTATTGGCCATTCACTGATTTCATCCTGACTACACTCCTTTTTAAGGACAAGAAAACCGGAGCTCTGAGAGCTAAATGACTTACTAAAGGGGGACACACAGCCAGGTGAGAGTAGAGCCAGGATTAGCCCAGATCAGCCTCACTGTGTAGGCCACGGCTCTGAGAAAGGGCTAGCAGGTGAGTGGGGAAAATGTGTCATGGCCAAAGAAATCTGAGAAATGCCAATACAGATAGACATATCAATACACACACACACACACACACACACACACACACAGACACACACACGTGCACACACGCACATGTGTACACCATAGTAGCCTTGTTGAAGTATAATTTATGTTCAATGAACTACAAATATTTAAAACATACAACTTGATACATTTTGACAGAGATCTATTCCTGGGAAACCCTCCCTACAATCAAGATGCTGAGCATACCCAGTACTCTCCAAAATTTCCTCCTGCCCTTCTGTGATTCCTTCCTTTCATCCCTCCTGTCGTCCCGATGTCAGACAACCACTGATCTGCTCTCTGTCTCTGTGGGTTAGCAGCATTTTCTAGAATTTTGTATAAATGGAGTCCTGAGGTAGGCACTATTTTTTCCTGTGTCACTTCACTCAGTATTATTTTTCTGAGGTTCCTTCGTGTTATTGTATATTTACTCCTTTACGTTGCTAAGTGGCATTCCACTGTAAGAACAAGCAGTAATTTGTTTATCTGTTCATCTAACACTTGGGTTGTTTCCAGCTTTTGAACTATGACAAAGGAAGTTCCCATCAATGTTGGTGGTCAAGTCTTTGTATGATCTATCTTAGCTTTTGGATAAAGTAAGATGGGAATGACTAGATCATATGCTAAGTATGTGTTTAACTTTCAGAGAAACTGTAAAGCTGCTTTCCAAAGTGGTTGTACCTCTTTACATTCCCACCTGCAGTGCAGAAGAGTCCCAGTCCCCTACACCTTCTGCCTCTGGCTTAGCCTTCTTAATGTTTGCCATAATAAGAGTTTTTTGGTATGGTGATATTAACTTATTATTATTTTAATAATTTAAAATTATTAATTTATGTTTCCTTCACAGATAATAATATTGAGTATTTTTCATGTGCTTGTTTTCTATCTATATATCTTCTTTAGCTAAGTGTTCAAATCTTTGGCATATTTTTTAACTCTTCTCTATTTAAGGGACAGGTCTCAATGCCTTGCTAAGGCTGGCTCCAAACTCCTGGGCCTGTGGGATCCTCCTGCCTCAGCCTCCCAAGTATCTGGGACTACCAGATAATGGCAGTCTGGACTCCCCAGCTAATTTTTCATCAGGTGCTCAGAGCCACTCAGAGCCTTCACACCCAGTGATTTTTTTTCCTTATCATTGAGTTTTGGGGGTTCTTTACATATTCTGGATATGTCTTTTAATAGATATATGTATTGTAAAGATTTTTCTCCAAGCCTGGGTTTGTGTTTTCATTCTCCCTGTAGTGTCTTTTCAAGAGCAGAAGTTTTCAATTTTGGTGAAGTATGATTTATATTCTACATTTCTTAAGCATTTAAAAGTATGATTTATATTCTACATTTCTTTTGCATTAAAAAAAATCTTAGTTATATTCTGGAAGTTTTTCGTGACTTGATATTACTACTTACAAATTTGCTCTTTGGCAGTCTATTCTCCTACTCTGCCTATATTTTGAGTTCTTCTTAATTATCAATTTTTTTTTAATTTTAAAAAATAAAAATCATTCATAATGCCACAACATGGTAATCGTGCATCTTCTTGAGAACAGTAGTATTTCAGCTCAGCTCAGTCTATCAGCTCTATTTCCTCAGGTGTAAGTTCTGTACTTGGTAGGAAGATGTTTTTTCAGGCACAGAGTGGATTTCACAGTTGCCTGGTGATTCTTAGCTCAGAGACCATCTTTGGGCATGAGGCTCCTTGTTAGCTCTTCTGTAGCTGTTTGCTGAAGTCCACCTCCGTGATGGAGGATGAGAGTCAGACACAGACACTAGGGGAGGGTTTCTTGGGGCAAGAGCAGCTCCTCATTCCTCCTTAGTCACTTAGCCCCCTGGACGCTATTCTGGCTTTCTATTCTAAAGGCTCATCTTGCTCTTACATGATCGACCTCTTTGTCGATCACCTAGTCCAAGGGGCAACAAGAACAGGGATTATCAACCTGGCAGCTCCTACTCTGGCTTCCCAGCTGATTTTCCATCAGGCGCTGAGAGGCGCTCCTGTTCCCACTGTTGTTCCTCCAGGCTGAGTGCCCTTGGAGTCATTTCCCGTGGACTTCAGTACAGGGACCGGATTCCACTACCTTCCATATTCAGGAGATTTTCAAGATTTCACACTTATAGGGAATCCCCTTCTAGTTTTGTAATGTACTTGTGTATCACCACCATGTTTTGTCTCACTTATAGAGACCTGGGCTGTGGGGGGATGTTGTAACAGATGCTCAGTCCTCTAGCCTGAACTGAACCTACAGGCAAAATTAGCACCTGTCGAAGGCCTGTGTGTGCAGAACACTTACGTTATGATGATGTCACAGAAGCTTTGTTGGAGACTTTGAAGCATCCATTTCCTTTGGAAAGGTCCAGTGGGGCTCACCTGCTGAGGAAAAAGCACAACCATTTTTTAGAAATGGAAATCTGAACATTTTCCTTCCCTTCCTTCTCTGTGGTTCTCATTGACCTTCCAATGGAGCCTCCACTGGTTTTCTAGGTCCTTCAGGCTCCGTTTTTCTCTCTCTCCATCTTGGTTGCTGTCTGCTCTCATTCATATACTTGGAGAGCACAGGCCTTTTTGAGAATGGGAAGTTTGGTGGGAGACTAGAAGGAGAGGAGGGAGGGGGCTGTTAGAACAGGGCTGGGGCCCAGTGGGCCAGCCTCCGAGGAGGCTACCTCCAGCAGCCAGCACCAAGGAGAGCCTTCCTCAGCTTCACAAGTGTTGAGGGTGGAGCCTCTGCTCACCCTCCTCTCTCCATCGGTTTAAGGAGAAGACTATGTTGAAGTGCTGGAGCCTGAGGATTTGCCAGGATGGTAGGGAGGGGTTGATGCTCAAAGGCACAGACAGAAAACAACGTCCACTGTGCTGTCTAGGTACTTCCCACAAAGTGTTTTCAATTCTAAATTAACTCCAAGCTTATCTCTCAAGTGTGTTTGAAATATGAAAATAATCTCGGCGGGTCACAATCTAGAATGTAGTTTAGATAAGCTAAGAGCCAAAGGGAAGAGAGCCTGGACCTTTTCTCTCAGGCCTGTGTGGGTCTGTGTTCATAGGACTCCTGGTAACATGAGGCCAAACAGGGCAGCTGACTGGACAAATAGCTGTCATGTTAGTTGTTCATGCTTTAAATGTCTTTAAAAATGTAATCTTCAGGCTGGGCTTGGTGGCACATGCTATGTTCTCAGTGACTTGGGAGGCTGAGGCAAGAGGATCACCAGTTTGAGGCCAACCTTGGCAACTATATATTTAGTCTATCTTCCTTTGGGTTCAATTGCTTCTCTGTCTGGTTGTTACTTTCCTGTATTCACTTCCATTTAACTTTTCCTCCTAACTGTGAGGTGAATACTATTGTTTCCATCTCTGCAAATGAGGAGATGGGTCCCTTATAAAGTAGCAACTAGCATTGTGACTGGCAGCTGGTAAGTGGTAGATCTAGAGTTGGAGTCAAATCTCAAGTCTCAGGCTATAGCTAGGTCAGTTCCTGTACCATAAAGCTGTCCCACAATCAGGAATAGGGGGACAATCCCCTTGACTTTGTAATGGCCTCAGAAAGGCAGGAATGGCTGTGCAAGTCTATCATGTGGCTCTACCCACCAGCCCCCACCCCCACCCCCATCAGCAAGGCAAAGAGGTGTGTTTAAGTTGTTTATTGCTGGGTAACCCCCAAAACTAGAATTAGTCTTTTATTGCTATGTAATAAAGTATCTCAAAACACAGTGGGTTAACACAATAAGTATAATTCTGTAATAAGTATAATTATTCAATAAGTATAATTCCTTTTGTTAGGAATTCAGGAGTGGCTTATCTGAAGAGCTTATGGCTCTGAAGGGGAAGGGGCGGAGAGGCAGTCCCTTCTCTATACCAGTGTGTGCTGCTTCTCTGTCTTAAAGCATGTAAGAAGATCCCATCTTCTTTTAACATCTCGGTGAAACAGCTTGAGCTCTCATCTTCTCGTCTTGAGAAATGCCTTGGGTTTTCCTCTGAGGAAAGGAGACTCTAAAGCTTAGTTGTATCCAAAATTACCAGACTCTGTTCTTTCCTCCTTGCTTTTGAACCTCTAACTGAGGCCAGAAGATGCCACAATGCCCATGTGCAGCTTAGCCTTATGGCATCCCAGCCCGAGACCAGGGCCGGGTGTCTTGCTCCTGTCACATGCGTTGTTGAGAGCCGTAGCTGAAGGGGCCCCAGCAAACTTCCTGCTGCCAGCTGATGATTGGCTCACAGCGGCCCCAGCAAACTTCTAGCTGCCAACTGATTGGCTCCTCTGCCGTGATGCTCATTGGGCTGTTTACCCGCCCTTTCAGACAACAGAGCTGCTCATTGGGGGACTCTTTTTGGCTCCGCCCACGCGACCCAGCCAATCGGCCTCAAGAGCAGGAGGAGTGGGGGAGGTTGAGAGGCTTGTGGGAAGCCGGTGGTGGCAGTTGGGGTCTGAGGGTTTTTCCTGAGGAGCTGTGTGGTGTGGTGTGTGTAGTTCTAAAATTAAGTTCATTTCTTTTGACAAGTGGCTCCTGAATTGTGCCCATCCAGACTGCAGCAATGTGTGACTGCCAGCATGCACCGTGGGGCATGAAGGCCTGTCTTCTCTTCCCACTGCAACTCAACAAGCATGGGCCTGGCCCTGGGTGCTACTGACTCCGCCATTTACCAGCCCTAGACCATGAGTGAGCCTGCTACTAGGAACGATGGCTGCCACCAGGACTGGCTCTCTCCTCTCCCAGACTCACTCTGGCTCTTTCGGCCTCAACCCCAATCCTGTGTGGAAGCTGGATCTCTGGTTTCCATGGCAGGGACTCTGGGGCCTTTCCTGTCACTGAACTTGATTCTGGGCCATCCTAGTCTTACTACAAGTTCTTTCTTCCTCTTTTGCAACTTGGAATAAACTGGATTTGCCCAGAGGGTGTAGCATCTCTATCTATATCTTAAACATCAATACCTCCTGCCATTCAAGGAATCTTCCAGTGTAGATATTCAACAGAAGGAAGAACCCAGAACCTGCATGTGAAAACTGGACTCGAATCCTTGTTCAGTGACTTGTCCTTCCCTGAAGATGTCTGCATCTGCTTAGAGTCTGGCTAATGGAAGACACAGAAGCTAGAACTGTCCTTCCATTTCTCTTGAAGGTTCATCTCCTGCCCCCTTCTGTACCTCAAACTCTCCATTCCTAGTTTTTAGATGCATTTCATTATGATAGCCAATTTCTGATATGTTCAATTCCCTCCGGTTATTTTTGTTAATGTTGCACTGCATCTACATGACAGAAGTGAATCTCTCTTACCTGTGTGTGTCCAGACGTGAGTGTGCACACCTGTGATCCCAGCTACTCTGGAGGCTGAAGCAGGAGGATTGCAAGTTTGAGGCCTGGACAACTTAGTGGGACGCTGTCTCAAGATAAAATTTAAATAGGGCTGGGGATATAGTTTAGTGGTAGAGCACTCCTGGGTTTAATCCCCAGTACCATGAAACAAACAAAAGACAAAAGAAAATTAAAAAAGAAACCTTAGAACAGTGACTTGGATTTTTCTTCTCTATGCCAAATAAAAATAGCTCTTTTTAAGAGTGCAATAAATAGCATGATGTAGCATTAAGTTGCTAGTATCTATCATGTTTCCCATGAGCCCCACACTCTGCAATGTGCTTTATATTTTTTTTTAATTTTACCTATTTTTAAAATTTGTTCTAATTAGTTATACATGACAGTATAATATATTTTGACATATTATACATTTATGGAGTATAACTTCTCATTCTTCTGGTTGTACATCATGTAGGATTACATTGGTCATGTAATCACATATGCTCCTAGGATAGTAATGCCTATTAATTCTACTATCTTTCCTAGTCCCATTTCCCCTCTCTTCCCTTCAATCCCCTTTGTCTAATCCAAAGTACTTCTATTCTTCCTTAGCCTCCCGCCCCCATTATGAATTAGCATTTGCATATCAGAGAAAACATTTGGCCTTTGGTTTTTTGGGATTGGCTTATTTCAAAAAATATGGAACACTTCACAAATTTAGCCGTTATCCTTGCACAGGGGCCATGATAATCTTTTCTGTATCATTCTAATTTTAGTATATGTGCTGCTGAAGTGAGCACTGTATGGTTGATCTCAGGTTTATCCTCACAGCAGTCCTCTTTGTGTGATCTCTGGTTTACAAATAGGGCTGAGGCCTAGAGAGGCTAAATAACTTCTCAAGGTCACATACCTATTGCTATAAATTGAAAATTTTATCGTCCCAAGATTTATATGTTGAAGCCATAACCTTTAGTGTGGCTATATTTGAAGTAAGAAAGGGACTAAGTTCATAAGGGTGGGGTCCTGATCCGATAGGATTTGTGTCCTCACATGAGCTCACTTGTGTGCTTGCAAGCCCAAAGAAGAGGTCACCTGACATCCAGTAAGAGGTGACCATCTGCAAAACAAAATAGAGTTCATATCAGACAATCCTGCTGACACCTTGTCCTCACACTGCCAGCCTCCAGAGCTCTGAAGAAATTTATTTTTGTTGTTTATGCCACCCAGTCTGAAGTAGTGTGCTACGGCAGACTAAGTGGGCCAATATACCTGACAAGCCACCACACTGGGATACAAGCACCAGAGTCCTCATGCATGATGCTAAACTGCCTCCTAGAAATATAGGTGCTCCTCCTCTGACAAACTGCAAGCTGAAAATGTCTTAAGTGGAAAATGCATGTATCTAACCTACCAAATATTGCAACTTAGCCTAACCTACATTTAACACTCTTGAAATACTTAAGTGAGTCTGGGCTTGGGCAAAATCATCTACCAGAAAGCCTATTTTGTAATAAACTGTTGAATTTCTCATGTAATTTATTGAATATGGAAAGTGGAAAACAGAATGGTGGTCTGTGTTTGCTTGCACACCATCATAGAGTTGAAAAATCCTAAGTAGAATCATCATAAAGTGGGTACTGCCTGAATCATCATTTTATATTTTTATGTTTTGACAAGGCTAGTTTTAATATTTACATTGAGTTGGAAAATGTTTTTAAAACTTGGCATTATGGTGTGCGGGTCTATTCTAACTTAAAGCAGTTTCACTAAATTTAGATTTCTGGAAAAAAAAAGTTTTTGCACATGCAAACAGGTTGGAAAATTTGCACCCAATAATAACAGTTGGACCTTTGGCTTATGGAAGACTTCAGTGGGAAAGTATTTGCTTAAATCTCTGCCTGCTATTATAGTTGAAGGTTTGGCAATAGTATTTACCCTTCCCCTGAACTTTTTGTATTTCAAAACCATGTGAGTATCGTCTGTCTTACATATCAAAAGTAAGATCAAGCCACTTTTAAAGAAGTGACAATCAAGTATTTCATTTAGCTAAGTGTTCATCACTGAGAAAATGAGTATCTGGTATGCCAATGACCTGGATCCTTTTTATGTTTCTCTCCCTCCCTTAAAAATACTGTGAGGAGCCAGTGGCAACTGACTACTTTTCTTCTACATGTTGGCTGGCCTCCTCCTTGGCTCTTTTGGCAAAGTCCCTTCCCAGGAAGTGGGTGTTAGCCCTTCCACAGTGGCCAGGATTTCAGGGCTGGGGCTCATCAGTAGATGGATAATGGTGGCTGCCCTTTGGCTCTGCTTCTTTTCCTTGTCCTGTGAAGGTCAAGTTTCCTTCTCATTTGGAGAGCAGATGGTTTTGTGTGTACTGTTTCTGATCTGTTTCCCTATTTCTAACAGGCTTTCATTTTTTAAAATATTGTTTTATTTTTTATCAATTTTTAAATTTGTTTTAATTAGTTATACATGACAGTAGAATGCATTTATGCATTTGATATATCATACATAGATGGGATATAATTTCTCATTTCTCTGAGTATGCATGTTACAGAATCATATTGTCATGTAGTCATAAAATAATAGTCTATTTCATTCTACTATCTTCCTATCCCACATCCCTTCCCCTCTCCTCCATCACTTCCCTCTACCCAATCTAAGGTAATACTATTCTTCTCTAGTGCCACCCTCCTCACCCCCCACTCCCCACCTCGACTTATTATGAATTAGCATCCGCATATTAGAGAAAACATTCGGCCTTTGATTTTGTGGGATTGGCTTATTTCACTTAGCATGCTATTCTCCAACTCCATCCATTTACTGGCAAATGCCATAGTTTCACTATTCTTTAAAGCTGAGTAATATTCCATTGAGTATATATAACCACATTTTCTTTATCCATTCATCTCTTGAAGGACACTTAACTTGGTTCCACAATAGTTTAGTTATTGTGAATTGATCTGCTATAAACACTGATATGGCTGCGTCACTGTAGTATACTGATTTTAAGTCCTTTGGATATATACCAAGGAGTCAGATAGCTGGGTCAAATGGTGGTTCCATTCCTAGTTTTCTGAGGAATCTCCATACTGCTTTCCATAGTGGTTGCACCAATTTGCAGTCCCACCAGCAATGTATGAATGTATCTTTTCTTCCACATCCTTGCCAACAATTATTATTTCTTGTGTTTTTAAAAAATTTCTTTAATTATAGGTGGACACAACGTCTTTATTTTACTTTATGTGGTACTGAGGATCGAATCTAGTGCCTCACATGTGCTAGATAAGCACTCTGCCACTGAGCCCCAGACCCAGCTCCCTGTTTCTTGTATTCTTGATGATTGCCATTCTGATAGTAGTGAGATGAAATCTTAGATTAGTTTTGATTTGCATTTCTCTAATTGCTAGAGATGTTAAACACTTTTTCATATATTTGTTGATCAACTGTATTTCTTCTTCTGTGAAGTGTCTGTTCAGTTCCTTAGCCTATTTATTGATTGGGTTTTTGTTTGATTAGAGACTTGGGCTTTATGAAAGTAGCGTCTTCTATATCTACTGCAGGCTAACTGTTGACAATCAAAAGATATGGAAGGATAGGTGATAGACTGAGAATAGACAGACAGGCAAAAATAGCCTATAATCTCAACTCTAATCATTACTAACATTTGAGGTAAACTTCCAGATTTCCTTTTATGTGCACATATGCATATAGATGTATGAAAATTCACATGCATCAGATCATCCTGGACGTGTTAAGGAACGTTGAGTCTACCTTGCATATGCTGTAGGTATCATTCCTCATAAGCATATGAAAATTATTGTTATCCTTTTGCAACAAAATCATGTGAAGTGCTGATTCAACTAAATAATCTTAGGAATCCAGTTGAAAGATTCTTTAGGATTAGCACCAGGGAATACCTGCCTTTGCATGAGATGCTATGTGCCCCAAGAGCAAGAGAACTGATTTTTTGGGTCTTACTTTTTGGAGGGGCAGGAACTACAAAGAGGTTAGTTTTGTGAAGTGTGCAGTGTTCATGAAGATAGTCTGACCTGAACTTCAAATTCCAGAGCTCCACATTTACTCTGGCCTCTCTATGGATTTGAAATAACACAGAAAAAGCAGGTTAAAAATTTGGCATTATGGCAGAATAAATGCTCAGATATCTGGAACTCTTTCTTGGTACAAAACACCTAAAGTTACTGAGTTAAATATGAAAGTAAAAAAAAATGTGTGGCTTGGATGGTATGAAGCAAATGTTCAGAGGCCATATGTAATGAAAAAAATTCTAACTTAGAAGAAATAGTGAATGCCAAAATCAGCATTAGCCTCAGGTATATCTGGATTTAAGTGGATCTTATATATGCTTGGAATAGCAGACAAAGCAGAGTACCCAAGTCTGGGGGTAGTCAGTTTGGGGACCTCAACTCAAGCTGATCCCCAATAGCAGGTAAACAAGGATAACCTGCCCTACCAAGAAAGACGGTCAGAAGTCTTTTCCTGTTTTGGCCTTCAATTTTGGTGGAATAAAATATATACACAAGCTCTTGAGAATACTAAACCATGGTCTGTGTCATGACATGCATTTAGGGGGAAAAAAAAAGTCAAAACCTGATCGTTATGTTAGAGTGGTGGCAAATCAGTAATACCCAGGGCAACTGGCAGAGAAAACACAGATCATCTGTGGCTGAACATATTCTAAGCAAAGATAAAATTCCAAGGAACATGACCTCACAGTCAAAGATTACAAAATATACAAGGAAATAAGCCACCATGAGAGAGAATAAGCAGAAACTGCAAGCTGGAGAAGGATGTGTACAGACTGCAGATATTTAAAAGGCCAGAAACAGAGTGTGAGTTTATTTAAAGGCATTCAGGAACATGTTGAAAGTATGATGAAGGAGCAGGGGACTATCAAAGTTGACAAGGACAAGGCAGTTTTCAAAAGAAGGACCACAGGGCAGGGGATGTAGCAGCTCAGTGATAGAGCAAATGCATAGCACACACAAAGCCTTGGGTTAAATCCCCAGCACTGCACCACAAAAGGGAAGAGAGAGAGAGAGAGAGAGAGAGAGAGAGAGAGAGAGAGAGAGAGAGAGAGAGAGAGAGAGAGATACATAAAGAGAGAGAGACAGAGAGAGACAGAGAGAGAGACAGAGAGACAGAGAGAGAGAGAGAGGGGGGGGAGAGAGGGAGAGACATAAAGAGAGACAGAAAACCCATTTAGAATTTTTGGATTAAAACGTATAATAATGAGGGCTGGGTATATAGCTCAGTAGTAGATTGCTTGCCTAGCAGGTGCAAGTTCTTGGGCTCAATCCCCAGTACCCTCCCCCTCCAAAAGTGTGTGTATGTGTATATTTGTGTGTGTGTGTGTGTGTGTGTGTGTGTGTGTATATATGTATATAAATAAAATACATATATAATATAGGTATGTAATGAAAATTATAAATTCCAAGAACTGACTAAACAGGTTACACATAGCTGAAGACAGAATTAGTGAAACTGAAAATAAAACTGAAGAAATTACTAAAAATGGAAACAAAAGAGGCAAAACCTGGAGAACATTGAAGGTTTAAAGATGTGGATGATAGAGCAAGAAGGCCTAAAAAAATGACCAAATTAGTGTTCCAGAAGGAGAGAATAGAAATGGGAGAAGCAGTGTTCAAACAGGTAATAGCTGAAAACTTCCCTGGATCGAGGAAAGATGCCAATCCTTAAAGTCAGGAAGCTCATCAAATTCTGAATAGAATAAAAGCATTAGTAAGAAATGTACATCATCCTTCTTTACATTATGTATATCTCGTAATGTAACTAAAATATCCCTGTAGCTACCCCCTTCTCGGTGGCCTCTTCCATTCTATTTCCTGTTTTCTTTATTCCATGACATTCAGTACCATGACATCTTTTCTCTGATCACTTATATATCTTATTTGTTGCTTACCACCTTCCAATAGAAAGTAAGCCTGGTGAGATAAAATGTAATTTGTGTGTGTGTGTGTGTTGCTCATTTCTTAATTCCCAGAGCTTCAAACAGTGTCTAACACATAGTAAGCACTCAAAAAATATTTGAAAAAAATGAAAAAAGAACAGCTAACATTCACAAAGGCTTTCTTATGTGCTACATACACATTGTGCTGAGGTCAATCTGCATTCTTTGATTTAGTCATTATAGAAAACTTAGCAGTTGTTACTATTCATATCTGCATGACACCTTGGTTTTTCTGTGTCTTTGTTTTTCCCATGGATAAAGTGGGGATAGGAGTTGGATGAGGAAATTTACAATTGTCAAAGATAAAAAAACTGGGAACTGAATATTTTTCCAAAATAACTTGGTGGCCAAACCTTACCCAAGCTGATCTTATACAATAATGTTGTATGTTTCCAGTTGATTCTTCTATAACAAGTTTTCAGAAACTTGGAGCTTAACACAACACAAACTTGTTATCTTACAGTTTGGGAAGTCAGGGGTCTTCTGGAAGTTGCCCTCCTTTTGGAATCCATTTCCTCACCTTTCCTGGTCCCAAGAGGCACTACAGTTTTTGGCTGATGACATCATTCTGCTTCTGCCATTTTCTTGGACCCTGACTCTCCTTGATCTTATAAGGACCTTTATGATTACATTGGGCCCACCTGGATAATCCAGGACAATTTCTCCTCCTGAAGATCCTGAGGTGGAGAATTCAATCTACAGTTTTCTGCCATGTAAGTTCAGGTATACTTGGTTTTGGAGACAGGAAATAAACATCTTTGCAAGAGAGGGGGCATTCTGCCTATCACAAGTGTGAACACTCACATGCTTCTGTTTTGTGGGCTAAGTATGTAATAAATGGTGGGTATGCTGTCTTATTTTCTAAACTATGAAAAAAATATGAATTCAGAAACCTCCCTATCACGAGAGTTTGGGACTAGGATACTGTGTTTATGACTGCCTTGATACAGGAAGGCTTCAGGGTAAGTGAAATCAAATGCAGGTTCCATGGTAACTGAGATCAAATCAGCTTGTGCCTTCCTAACTGAACCATTGTGAAGTTTAGCTGAGATCAAACAATGTATAAAGTGTCCTGTGCACACAGCAAAGGTGCCTGCTTTGTAGTTGGCAGCCTGGCCAGCTTTACGTAGCATCTGCCCTGCTTCTGTGGTTGCACATGCGGTCTGTGCAAACCAGCCTCCCCTCACCACTGATAAGTGTCTAGACCTCCACTTAGGGCTCTGCTGGGCAGCACTGACCAGGAGCCAAGGCCGATGCTGGAGAGTCACGTTTGGAGCTCTGTCAAGCAGGAATGAGTTTCCACTTGGAGGGCAAGGGAAGGACACTCCAGGAGAACAGGATCCAAGTGACAGGGCCTGGTAACACTCTATGGGCCTTCTCAATGGGAAGAACTGTTATTTTCTGTTGTAATAAAAAGGCTTTTATAATGAAAAATTATATTCTGAACCTGATGGTTGCTGAGTCAATCAGCTTATATTAAGAGCCTCAGATTTCCTGGCTTTTGACCTAGTAATTAAGCGTTTAGAAAATAAGAATTGATCCATGTGTGGCTAATAAAAAAAATTAAATTTAAAAAAAAGAAAATAAGAATTGATTAATTTATAAGCAATGGGGGGGGGAAAGAGAAAAAAAAGAAGAAAAAGAAATAAATGATTAAAAAATAGGCCAATTAACCTTAAGGTTTTTTTTCAAGGCTTATGACAAACCAACATTGTTTCCGTCCCTAGTCATTTCGATATTCCTTTCTGCTCTGGGGTGGGGAGGGAGCTCCTGTTTCAAAACCATTATTTTTGCCCTGTTGTGGTAACGATGCTCTCAACAGCCTTCATCAGCACGGAAGTCAAGTGTACCTAGGGAAACTGAAGGCTAGTGCTAGGTGAGTCAATAGTGCATGCTGTTTAGTGTATGCCCACTGAGGTTAACAGAAAAACTTCAGATTAGTTTTTTTTCCTTTTCTTGAGGAGGTTGTATTGGGATTGAACCCAGGGGTGCTTAAACCACTGAGTTACATCCCCAGTCCTTTTTATTTAATTTTTTAAAAAATTTTGAAACATGGTCTTGCTAAGCAGCTGCAGCTGGCTTTGAACTTGTGATCCTCCTTCCTAAGCCTCCTTTGCCGCTGGGATTACAGGCATGCACTACCATGCCAGTTTCCAGATTAGTTCTTTATTTTCATAAAGGAAAGGAGAGCATTGAGGGGTCAGTTCAGTGAGAAAATTGGATAAGAATGGAATAAGAGGTACAAGTTTTCAGGAGGCACAGTCCCAGGAAGCAAATCTTCATTTATCTGACCAGGTTTGAAATAGAATGGCTCTCTTGCCAGTCACCCTGGAGACAGAAAAGCTTATTCTGGCAACTAGAATATTGAGCTTACTGCTGATGTCAGATTATATGAATAACTAATAAATGTTCAGAATTTTACAGTTAAAAATTGCTGCCCCAAGCAGCCCACTGATAGGTTTATGTTTATTAGTCTCTTGGTTTCATTGACTCACACAGCTGGTCAGATGTGGGATTTAAATCCTCTTCATTGGATGCCTGTGATTTTCCTACAGCATCACGGTGCCATATGTTTAGGACCACAATGCAGAATTCAGAATCTCTTTCTTGTAGAACAGTGTTTCTTAAACTTGATTACTTCGCATATTTCCAGAGAGGAGTATGAAATACAGATTCCCTGGTCTCATCCCTAGAAATCAACGCAGAGTGGTATTTATGAATCTGTATTTTTAACTGGTTACTTGAGAGTCTGATACACAGTCAGGTTTGGAAGCTGCAGTTTTGTGAAATCAAAGACCAATGAGATTAGTTTATTAAATAGAAATCAGGGTGTTTTAGGTCAGTGGTTCCTAAACTTTTAAAAACTGCCTTATCATTGAATAAGCTATTGAAATCTATGAATTCTTTTCCTTAAGAAATATACATATACACTTTTACATAGAAGGTTGGTGTATGAGTTTTCCATTGCTGCTCTAATAAATTATCACAAAACAGGGAGGTGATGTACACCTGTAATACCAGATACACCGAAGTGGAGGCAGTAAGATTGCAAGTTTGAGGCCAGCCACAGCAACTTAGCAAGACCCTGTCTCAAAATAAGAAATAAAAAGGATGGGATATAGCTAAGTAGTAGAACATCCCTGGGTTCAATCCCCAGTATAATAACAACAAAAATCACAAACATACTGGCTTAAAACAACAAAATACACCTTATATTTCTGGAGGTCAAAAACAGAACCTGGGTCTTACTGGACTAAACTCAAGGTGTCTCGAGGGTGTGTTTCTTCATGAAGCTATATGGCAACTTCAGAAGGCCATTATATTGCCTTTCCTGGCTTCTAGAGCTGTCTGCATTCTTGCTTGTGGATGTCTTCCTCTCTCTTCAAACACCACAATATATCATCTCTTTGACCCTCACATCTCTGACTCCAGCTAGGACAGGTTTTCTGCTTTTAAGATTAGATTGGGGGCTGGGTTTGTGGCTCAGCTGCTGAGCGAGGGTTCGCCTAGCACGTGTGAGGTGCTGGGTTCGATCCTCAGCACCACATTGAAATAAATAAATAAAATGAAGGTATTGTGTCCAACTACAACTACAAAAAATTCAAAAAAAAAAAAAAAAGAAGAAGAAGAAGAGTAGATTGGGCCCACCCTGAAAATGCAGGGACGTCTCTCCATCTCAAGGTCCTTGTACTAATATGCTTTTAGACACTATGAGGAAATGCCTTGTATAGGCTATTTATAAAGAAAAAGTTCAGAGTGTGTGCTTAGCATAAGTGAGTCCCTGGGTTCAGTTACCCCGATGATCCGACCCTCCCCAAAGCAGAGCACAGGTAGGGAAAGCACGGAAGGGTGGCAAAACTTCACAGTGAGGAATGTCAATTCAGTAGGAATCCCAAATTTTAGTAGTTATATTTATAGGGACAAAAGATAGAATGAAGATTGCCAGGGGCTGGGAGGAGGGAGGAGTGGGGAGGGATTTCTGTTTTTTTTTTTTTTTTTTTCTTTGTATGTTGCCTGCCAGGGATCAAGCTTAGGAGCTCTTGCACGCTGAGGAAGCACTCTATCTCTGAGCTACAACGCCCCCGCCCAAGAGGTTATTGTTGTTGTTTTTTTAAATTTTTTTATTGGTTGTTCGAAACATTACAAAGCTCATGACATATCATTTTTCATACATTTAAAAAAAAACAAGGGAGGTTATTGTTTAATGGGTGGTTTGCTTTGCAAAATGAAAAGCGTTCTGGAGCTGGGTGGTGGTATTGGTTGTACAACAGCTGGTTAAAATGTTAAACTTTATGTGTTCTGTCTCAATCACACACGCACATGCTCTTGTACACACAACGCAAGACCCCCAACCCCCTGGGCTTGGCTTCTGATTCGACAGATCTGGATTGGGACCTGTGGATTTGCATTTCTGACAAATTATCTCCCAGGTGATGTCGGTGCTGCGGGTCCCGAGACCACGTTTAGGGAATCACTGGCTTAGGAGACCAAGTGTGTAGAACACGCAGCGGCGCTCTGCTGGTGTCCACGTGGCTAATTGTGGTTATTAACACCTGACATTCCTTGAGCGCTAGTTGCCTACACGTTACTAGGATCAGCTGATGGGCAGGGTTATAACAGGCCCCTGTCCTGCATCCGCGTTGCTCTGGTCCTGAATGTGAGTGTGAGACTGAGAGGGATGGAAGGACCCGTAGAGCTCGCAGCGGCTGGGGATGGGTCGCCTAGGAAATCCGGAACACACCGGACGCCCAGGGGTGTCCCAGGACTAACTCCTTGACAGGGCGTGTGCGCAGGGGACTTGCGGCCCGCAGGGGGCACTGGCGCGCCGTCCTGCCGCGGGCTGTCCGGGCCGCCCACCCCGCGGGCGCGCCTCTCTGCAGACCAGCGCCGCCCGGCCCGGGACCCGCTCTCTCCCAGCGCGCAGGCTTCTCAGCCAGACTGCGGACGCCGCCCGCTCGCGGCCTCCCCGGTGCTTGCTTTCATCGCTCGATCAAACCACCGTTCCGGTGCCGGCCCGCTGCCCGCATCCCGCCAGTGTCCGAGCTCAGCGCTCCAGTCCGGGGGAGCCTCCTGGCCGTCGGCGGCCCGTGCGCTCGGCGCCCTGCTCTCGGGCAGAGGAGAGGGCGGCGGCCGGCTGGGGATGGGCAGCCCGGCGGCACGGAGGGGCGCCGGGGGGCTCCGCGCACTGCTCCTGACGCTGGTTGCGGCGGGAGTCCCCGCGGGCGCCTACAACCTCGATCCGCAGCGTCCCGTGCGCTTCCAGGGCCCCGCCGGCTCCTTCTTTGGCTACGCGGTGCTGGAGCATTTCCACGACAACACGCGCTGGTGAGTGCTTCCCCGACCCCGGCCCGGCCAGCCCCAGAGCCAGCCGCCGTCGCCGCCTTTCCGGCCTCTTCCACGCTGCGGTCCCGAGGGGGCGATTTAAATGTCTCCGCTGCGCGCGGCTCTGCGGCCGGGAGAAGGCGGCAGGAGGCAGGACGCCCGGTCCGGGCCCCGCTGACGTCCCGGCCGGCGCCCAAGGCGGAGGGGGCCGGGCCGGGCGCTTCCCTGGGGGGTCCCAGTGTGCAGCGTGCAGGGGGAACCTTTCTGGTTGTCAGGTTCGACTTTACCCTCTGGATCGCAAAGTAACTCAACCTATTTGCCTCCAAGGGGCCGAGCATCCCGAACTCCGCAGGAACCCCAGGAGACCTCAGTGCAACTCTTGGGGATAGTTTTGTCTGTCCAGCGCCACTGCATGCAGGAAACAGTAACCCGGAGTTGTGTGAGGGGAAAGGGCTCTGTGTGTGGTGGGTGGGGGACGGGGGCGCAGCGGGGTCCTCCAGGATAGGCGCAGTGGACAGAAGCCTCCTCTGTGGAAGCGGATCTGAGAGGCGCCGGGGTGTAGGGAAGAATAAGGGGGGAACCCTAAGTGACAAAATTTGTGTGACTGGGTCATCCTGTCATGTACCATCTGAGGCAAATGACACAATGTGTCTTGGGAGAGGAGCTTAGGTTTTGTAGAGGCCAGAGTGTCCAGTTGCACCCTGGCTCCCCACTCCAGAGGGGTGGGTGGGAAGAAATGGTGGGGCCTCTCATTAGGCACCATCAGCTGTGTTCAGAGTTTCAGTGCCCAGCCTAACTGGAGAACTAAGGAGACTGGTGCTTTTTGGCCACCTCTTCTGAACGCAGAGAATAAAATAACCACTTCATAGTTACTTTTTCATCAGAGTGAGAGGCTGTGAGTAGCTCCTCCCTCTTCCTCATCTCTTCAGTATCATGCCTCCATGTGGGTCCAGGTGACAGCTATTGAGGGGGGAGGGGGTTGATTGTATTGTTTAATCAGCAGTGTGAGCATCTTCAGGGGTGGCAGGTGGGAGGTGGAGATCAGTGTCACTTGTGCATTCACAGATGCTAGAGAGCCACTGCTAATGGAGCAGAGGCTAATGGAAAAGGGTGGTGTGTAGATGGGGGTCCTTAGGCATTCCTGCAGGAAAGAACTCTGACCAGCTGGCTCCTTAACAATCATGCTGTTTGGTTTTCTTGGAGGCAGCTCTCCTAGCTTTCAAAGTCCTTGTGCAGCTGTTATCTAGTTCTACACCACCAACCCCAACATTTACTCCAGTTGCTGAGTTTTTGACTGGACTTTTTCTTCCTACACTTGCTAAATCCATCTTTTCAAACAAAGACAATGCCTCTGCTATGCTCTCCAGACTTCAGGTCTACTGTGGGCTTTGGATTTGGTACAGACACAACTTGGGCAGAAGCAGTTGGAGAACACATCCCAGGAGCCCATGCTGGGCTCCCAGACTGTGTGACCTTGGTACTAGGCATGTAGGAAGAGCTGTCAAAAACAGCAGGGCTGCTCTGGGTAGGGGTTGCTGAAGAAAGGGCAGGCAACTGAGTGAGCCAGGGCATTGGGTGCAATCTGCAGATGCTGCTGCCTGATGTGCTCTCCAATTTTTTAATGGCTAGAGGGAGAGGTGCCAAGCTCCCCTCACCTGGATTTGCATGGGTCCACTGGTCAAGATTTTTCCAGATGGGAACAGGTGGGTAGAGTTAAGAACACACCTGACAGAGAAGTTGCTCAGCTTGCTTTGCTTTTACAAAAGGGATGAGGAAAAGCTTTGTTTTGTGAATACATTTGGCAAGTGCAGGAAAAGATGGTCTAGTTTTAAACTTGGCACTCTGGGTAGATAGTAGGGAGGAACTGGGCATAAAGTTGGGGCCTTGTAGCCAGCAGAAGGACTGCTCTTTCTGGGGTCCATGGGAACCCAATGTCCTCTCCTGGTCTGATGCTGAGCCAGCTGCTCTTTATGTTGGAGTGCTTGTTCCTGTAGCTTCTCAGGTGCACTCTAATAAAATCTTTTTGAAGCACGTTGTCCCCCCGCACGTTGTCCCCCCACATTGCCTTAATTATTTTCTTAGTTTTTGCCGTTCTTCATTTCCATTCTCTTGATTCAGGTCCTACAAAATCTGCATCTATCCTAAGTCTCTAATTTTTAATCTTGGTTGATGAAGTGATTGATTATTGGTCTCTTACTGTAGGGCAGTCCTTGAATCCTGGCTCTTCTAATTCCACTTCAGGGCCACGTAGGTTGTTTCTAATTATTCACAATTATTAACAAGAGCAGGGGTAAACATCCTTATTAAACATCCTTAATGACTAAATCCTTGCGGACATCCTTAATTATTTCCTTCAAATCAATCCCTGGGCTTAGAATTGCTGTGTCAGAGAGGATGGAGGTTTTGAGGCCATCTCTATTGAATTACCAAAGTGCCAGTGAAGCTCAAATGTGTACTTTAGGAACGTGCATCAGTTTATTCCAGCACTGGGGTTTTGGAGTAGTTTAGCAAAGGGCTGCTGTTGTGTCATGGAAGAGTAGACACCTATGTGGTGCTGGCAAATATGTGATCACAGGTAGATGAGGAAGGTAAGCAATTTAGACATAAAAAAGAAAATAGCGTGTTGAAACTTTGAAAGGAAACCATGACAAATGTCAATTAACCCCTGTATCTTCAGGCTAGCTTCAAATTCTAGTCTTCCTGCCTCAGCCTCCTGAGTTGTTGGGATTACAGGTGTGTGCCATACTACCCAGCTGGAAGAAAGTACTCTTTAGCTTAACTGGGTCTCTGGTGATTTGCCATGTTTTCATGCTAATTATTCATTTTACAGGGAGAGGTTGTATTGGGTTTAGGGAATGTGCTGGAAGGGACACTGGGTAGCAGAGCTGAGGGTTTCCCCTGTTGGCTTTCCGTTACTATAACAAACACCTGATATAGTTTTAAAGAGAAAAGGTGTATCTTAGTTCACAATTCTGGAGGTTTCAGGTTTCTGTTCACAGCTAGTTGACCCTATTGCTTTGGGGCCTGTGGTGGGTTCGTACATCATAATGGGAGTACATGGAGGAGCAAAGCTGTTCACCTCATAGCCATGGAGCAAAAAGAGAGGATGGGGCTGAGATCCCACTATCCCTTTTCAGGGGACATCCCCTGTGACCTTGGACAAGGCCCCACCTTTTCAGGATTCCACCACCTCCCAATAATGCCAAGCTGGGAACTAAACCTTTAACAAATGGGTCTGTGGGGGACATTCTAGATTCAATCTATACCGCATTTTCAGAGATGCCCCCTGTCCCAGTGCATTATCACAGAGCATGTGGATGTGCTGTCAGAACTATCACTGCTTCAATCTTGTAACAGCATTTCTACCAATTTTTTGCAAACTGAAATTGTCACTGATCCGCAGGTCCTAGGTGCCTATGTAAAGCATGGGGGTGATCTTGCTTTTCTGAGCTTTGGTGCTGAATCTGATTCCTATGGCCATATTCTACTGAGGACAGAGCCACACACTCAGCTTTTCTCAAAGTGCTTATTTAATGGTCCTTCTGTCACTATGCCCAGAGCACTGAGAATTGGAGCAGAATAACCTAATAACACTCTTATCAGTTTGAATGCAAACATGCGATTGACTCAATTTACTTTTTTTTTCTAATGACACCTAGAGCATGTCTGCCTATCCAGAGGTCTCCTCTATTGCCCCCTGCACATCTTCTGGCATCCTTTAAACAACAGCAGTAGGTGCCAGGGAACACAGACAAAGCTGACTTCTGTCCAGTTCCCTGGCGGCTCCTCAGCTGCAGAGCCGACAGCTGTAACACTTTGTGATATAAATAAATGTGGCCCTGCTGGTGTACACCCCCCCCCACCCCAGACGCCCTGGAGTGGTTGGGTGCACTGGCTTCCTTTCTGGAGACATGCTTCCTGCCCCCCTCTCCTGGGACACGTCGAGACGGCTGCTCTCAGGCACAGTGTCAGCGCTCGGAAATGGAAGATGCACTTGACTTCTTGCTTTGAGAAGATCTTCAGAGCATTGTTCAGTGAGAAATGGGCTGTTCAGAGCCAAGGAGAACGTGTCCTCAATTTGCATTCAGGTTGAGGGTAAAAAGGAGCAAACTGGACAGTTCTGGGGAGCTGCCCAGGGTGGTCGCCACTAGCCAGATGTCTTGCTATTTAAATTGAAATGAACTGAAACTCTTATTAAAGAATTCAGTTTCTCAGTTGTGTTAGCTTACATTAATAGCCACGTGTCGCTACTAGCTACTGTCTTGGACAGCCAACAGAGAGGGTATTTTCACTACAGAAGGGTCTGTTGGACAGTGTGGGTTTAGAGCAATGCTTTTAGTCAGAGCTAGACAAGGATCAAAAGATTTTAAATGAAAAAATCGACCATTGGCATATTTTGAGTGCTAAAACCCAAACAGAGGTGCTTAAATCTGAAAATTGTGAGCAGATGAATAGATTCTTTTTATTCATTAGACACTGGAGTGCCTGTTCTGGGCTTAGGAGTGGGGATTCAGGAATTTAAAGTCCACCTGCAAATCGGGTAGATGAGAAAATTGTGGGGTTCTAGTCTGTCTCGGACAAAATCTAAGATATGGTATAGGCTCCAGTTGTGGGGAGCTGGTTCTCAGACAGCCTGGGTACCTCTAAGGGTAGAGGAGAGACTCATGTGAAGGAGAAATATGTGGACCTGGAGTTATGGGCTCCACGGCTCCTGCCTTGCAATTGTTCAGAAACACCCGGATGTGCTGGTGGCAGCCTGCCTTCTCATAACCTCCCTGTGGGCGTGCTCCCTGACTTCCTCTGTCCCAGGTTGGCTCCTAGGGGAAGGTGCAGTTGTACTTCCTCAGCTGCGTATTCTGGAAATGACATTTTCTGACCTCGCTTGCCCTGCAGAACCTGCTTTCTTAAGCTCTTGGGAAGGGACCACACACATGTGTGGGCTGCTTTCTAAGAGGACCCAGAAGGCATCTTCTCCTGGCTTCTGGGGTGTTTCCCTGGAGATGCTGAGAAGTAGCCAGGGTGCTGTTTCTTGAGCTGGTGCTGAAGGTGGCGGGCAGAGGCGGCTGTCTTGCCTAGGGCAGAGCCTTGTGGAGTGAGCAGACAGCAGCTGCCTCCAGCCAGTGTCTAACAGCCTGGTGTGAGGGTGTGAAGGGCAGGCCCCAGCCATTCCCTGCGGACATGCTGCTGTTCAGGAAATGGTCTCCTTCTGATAACTTCTGTTATGACTTGTCCAGGGAAAATGTTTTTGCGTTTATTAAAAGCAGCCACAGTGTTCTCTGAAATAATCCACTTAGGAGGGAATTGCTGGTAACTTTAAAAATCAAAACTTATTTCCATCAGATAATATTTTCTGGGCATCTAGGAAGGGTCAGATGCTTCCATAGGCATCATGTTCTTCAGCCGAATGGTTGCGAAGTTGACGTGTGGTTTCTAGTTTGCCAGTTGGGGAGCTGTGGCTTAGAGTTCCACCTCATCCTATGAGATCATTTTTATTGGGGACTTTGTCAGCATCTGCTTCTTGAAGATGCAAACTGACGGGGGTGTAAGAGAATTGTTGGAGGGATGGTATACCAAAGAGAGAGGGAGGTGAAGCAGAGAGCCTCAGGTTGTGATGCAGATCTGATTAGAATCTCAGTTAACCCCGTGGGGACCATTGGGCAGAAATGGTGATGCTCTGTCATGACCAGCCATGGGCTGGAGCTGTCTTGGCTCAACCACTGCAGAGGATGTGAAAGGGGCAGCATCTGGAGGCTTCAGCTGACTGTCCCGTACTGCCCCTGGCCGCTGGTAAGCAGGAGGTGAAGCACACCTCCAGGCTGCCCTGGAGCCCTTAATGCAGGAGCTGCCTTAGGATGCTGGGAGATATGCTTCTGGCCTGTCCTGTGGCAGGGCTCATCTGTCTATGCTCATATCACTCTGGTTGGGGTATGGAAAGTTAGGCTTGATGTCAGGGCCTTGGAACTGACCCAGATACAGAATCTAGTGCATCTTTGTTTCAGCTGACGGGTCATAGCTTTCTAACATCAGAAGTCATAGGTGAGGGATTTCTGAGGCCAGGATTGTACCTCATGGTGAGCCATCAAGCTCTCTGAACTGCAAATCCTTTTAGCCAAGTGGATTTGGCTACCAATCAAAGCAGAATAAATTCTTTTATCCCTACCTTTCTTTTTTGCCAGAGGCAGTCTTAGGAAGCTAAAGTGAGTCTAAGACGGTTAAAAAAAAAAAATAGTCTTTGGAACTTTTTTTTTTTTTTTTTTTTTTTTTTTTAGGTGAGCAAAAGGGACTTCTGGGCATTTGAATTGGCAAAAGCAACAGGTAGGAGAGGCGGCCTCCCAGGTGAAGGTGTGAACCGAGATGGAGGAAATTTCCTGCTTTTTTTTTTTTTTTTTGGTGGTCAGATATTTGAGGTTACAAATATTCCTCCCTCACATACTGTCGGCCATTGTAGCAGCCCATTTGTTCTCCAGGTTGAGCTTCCTAAGTAAACAGTGGGAGCCAGGAGACTTGGAGTGGGTGAGGCGTGGTGACAAAGCAGCCCAAGAAGGTTAGGTAAATCCATGGAATATTCTGGAATGCCTCATCTTTCTGAGAACACTTGTTTTAATGCCAGACATAGAGTGATAGCAGGGCCTTCAATCAGACTTGTGGAATTGTAAGTCCTAGAGTTGTATGTGCCTCTTTGTGGTCTTGCAGAGCCTGGGATCTGGTGGGAGGCCACCCCAGCCCTGTTCTGGGTACTCTGGTTCCATCCCCAGCTCCACATAAGTCTGGGAAATAGGTGTACGTTTCCGAGGTGGGGTAGAGGTGGTGGAGAGGGGGGAAAACCCACATACATACCATAAACTAAATGTAAAAGCATTGCCAGTGCCGCCGCGGGGACTCTTCCTGGGCCTCTCTACTCTTCCTAAGCTGGGCGTGGAACTCCACTGGCTTCATTCATTTTCTAACTCTGCATTTTCCTGTATAATCGTGCTCCTCTTCCTCCTCTTATTTACTGCAACCTATAATTCCCATAGTAAGATTTTTTTTCTTCCCGCCTTGTAGGAATGCTTCCAGTGTG
Source organism: Ictidomys tridecemlineatus (assembly GCF_052094955.1). Classification (NCBI taxonomy): domain Eukaryota; kingdom Metazoa; phylum Chordata; class Mammalia; order Rodentia; family Sciuridae; genus Ictidomys; species Ictidomys tridecemlineatus. The sequence continues at coordinate 24,838,810 of NC_135478.1, read as the reverse complement.
CAGGGTGCTGGGGACGTTGTGCTCAGTTACCCTGGTGCAGGGGGGTTTACTGCCGAGGCACACAGGCCAAGTCACTTGTGGAAGATATTTGGGAAGGACATTTCAGGGCTATGATAGGAACTCGGATCTATTGTATTGTTGGTCTGACTGTTCTCGGGGTCAGATGTGTATCAAGATCCTGTTCAAGGAATTAGGAAGAAAGAGTGCCCCATGCCGCTTCTGGGAGCATTTTTGTTTGCCCTTGGCCTTGCAGAGGAAAGACCCTAATCCACTCACCAGGGATGCACAGTCCCCCCAATGCTTTGCTGTCTGCCATATTTCCTTTTGTGCCTCATTGCTGCCCTGGGAGGGGAACCATGCATTTGTTGTCTTTGTCCAGAGATAAGGGTGGGAGCCAGAGGACCTTCTGTGCTCACCTGACTGGAGAGGAGCTGGCCTACTCCTGGGTGTGACTCCAGACACTCTCCTCAGGGCTATTTCCACCATCCTACCCTGCCTGTTACATCAGGGCCATTAAGAAAGCTTATGGTCCTGGCTGGTGACGAAGATCCCCTTGGGGGAGGGAAAGGAGATCAGGTGGCCAGGGGAGGGATGGTGGTAGTTTTCAGCCTCTGCTGTGGGTAATTGGTTTGGCCCTGAGAGCAGCTGGTGGGCGATGGAGTTCCCATGGCCCAGTTTCCTTCAGAAGTGGCATTCCCTTGCTGGATGATATATCCGTTTTTCTGTTATCACAATTTTGCTGTGTAATAAACCACCCTATCACCAGCCACCATCTGTCAGCTCATGATTCTGAGGCTGGGCTCAGCTGGGTGTTTCTTCTGCTCTGAGCTGGGCTCCCTCTCACATCTGGTCCACTTCTGAGTCGACTGGTTGGCTGGGGTAGGACAGCTTTAGTTGGGGTGTCTCATCTGTTTAGATATCATCTTCCCTTCTCCAGGCTCACCTGGACTGGTGCACATGTGTCTGGGCAGGGTGCTAAAGGGACCATCAGAAGAATACATGGTCTCTTGAGGCCCAAGTCCAAAGGCCAGACCATATCTCTGCTCCTGTGTGCTGTTGGCCTCTGAGTTGCAGGGCTGGCCCACATTGAGGAGGGGGAACAGACTGCACCTCTTTTTTTTTCTTTTTTTCTTTTTTTAGTAGTTGTACACGGTATCTTTATTTCTATGGTGTTGAGGATCGAACCCAGTGCTTCCCATGTGCTAGGCAAGTGCTCTGCAGCTGAGCTAAAACCTCAGACTACACTTCTTGATGGAAGAAGCTGCAAAGTTACATTGAAAAGGGCAGGTGGAGAACTGTGGCTGTTTTTCTATTGTGGCTGGTGGGGAAATCATCCTGGACACTCCCAGATTTTTGTTATGTGAACTGAGAGTCTGAATCAATTCCTGCCTAGCACATCAGAGAAGAAACCACAGTTCTAAAGATCTGAGCTCCTGAGTTACTGCCAAGAGGTGGAGCTGGGACAGTGGGTTGTCAAGGCATTTGGCCTGTGGCTGCCCAACATTCCAACACTTTGCCTGTGTTTGTAACAGGTACCATGCAGGGCGCTTTGTAAATATCCTCTTGCCTAAACATCACAAGAATCCATCTTGGATTTGTTCCTCCTATTTTACAAAAGAGGAAAACTGAGAGTGGGTAAGAAACTTGCTGGAGGTCACACAGCTTGTAGAGGCAGAGTTTGACCCTCATGTTACTCCCTGTGTATCTTACACATCATCACCCTGAGGCACTGGCCCACAGAGCTTAGGATTCAGGTGCAACCATTAGTTGAAAGCCCTTAAAACTCCTGGAAAGCCCTGTCTCTGCTTAAACACCTGGACCCTCAGTTTCCTCAAATAGAGGAGCTACTGAGACTTTCTGGTCTCGGCTCCAGTTGGTGAACACTGCAGTGTCATCTCTCTCTGGGAATGAAGGGCCCACTGTGGTCCGAGGTGGCTCTCTGGCACCAGCCTCCTTCTGCTGAAGCCTTGGCTGTTTTGTGCCCAGTGAGGGATGTGGAGGGATTCCTGGGGTTTCCCTGTGGTGGACACACAGTGATTGAATTCACTGAAATGTGGGTCCCTCGGGGGGAACTTTGGCTTTGGGATCAAATACATGAAAGCAAACCTAATGGGCTTAAAGTTTGTAATCCCCAGTTGCTGTCCTGGATCTAGCTATAATTTTGCTCTGTGGAGTGGCTGCTGTGGCATTTGCCGGGAGGGAGGAAACCTTTAGATACTGTTGCTTCCTGGCCTCCCCAGGGAGGCAGCTGTGGCTCAGCCCTTCTCTGCCACTGCTCTCCAGGAAACTTACCTCCAGGTAACTTACGGGAGTGAGGGAGGAGTTCGGAGCAAGGTGGGTGCTGGGATGGAACCTTTGCAGCCACTCAACCACACATGGGGAAACTGAGGAAGAACCTCCATTGCAAAAACAAGGCATTGAAGCTGCCATGCTAGGAGGGAGTTTGGGGGAGACTAAAAGAAGCGTGCCCCTGGACACAGTCACCCTGGGCTCGGGTCCCAGCTGTTGTGTAGCAGAGGAGTGGCCGAGTGCGTCCAAGTGGAATGCTTGCAAGAAGGTGCCTGATAGGATTGAATTGAGCAGCAAATCAGACTCAGGAGTGCATCTGGTGCTGGCAGATGTGCAGATGGGCTCCTGTGTCCAACATGGATGTGAACTACTTCTGAAGAGGGGCTAAACCTCCAGTTAACACCATGCCACAGTGCCAGTGTTTTAGAAAAGCAAGGTGACTGGGATTCATCTCTTGGGTCACTTGAGCCGGTGGTGGTGGTGGTAGAGAAAGGTTTCTTTTCTGCACCAAACCCTGGTCTATCCTCTGATTTGATGGAGCTTACAGATTCAAGCTCTATCCTTAGAGCTGCCCACAGAGCCTTCCTTGGACTTTCTCAGGCATGGCCATGTGTGTGAATGACCAGAAGAAGAGTCGCTGTATCCACAATGGTTCCCTTTTCCCTTCTTCTTGCTGATGTGAGCTGGGTAGGACCAGGAGTGGGCAGTATTGCCCAGGGGCATGCGTCTTTTAGTCTCCCCCTCTGCTGCTGGGGCATATGCTGCAGCTAGGCAGCTGTGGGATGGGTCAGATCCAGGGACTACCTCTGGTCCTCTGCATCCCTGTCTGTGAAACAGGGATAATAATAGTATGTCCCAGTGGGTTGCTGTAGAGATTAAATTCAACACAGCCTTGCCCCAAACCTGCACGCATGCTCTAAATGCCTGCTACCTACAGTTGCCCTAATTAGAAACCCAGATTCCTAGGCTAATGAGAGGACACCAAAGATCTTTGAAGTTTGTGGTGTCTTTAACTGGGGCTGAGATAGGAGGAGAACCTCACTTCTCAAGGGCAGTCTATTGGCTCCAACTGAACTTGGTCATTTGTAATCACGGTAGGTTGTTATATAGCACTTCCTAGACTACAGATTGCTTTAAGTGCACATTCTGGTTTAGCCATTTGGGATGGCCTGGAATTCTGCACGTTTATTAAGGGCCCCGTGTTCTCCACACTGCTGGTCTGGGGACTGCACTTGAAGGAGCTGGTAGAAGCGAGGATCAGCAAGATGGTTTATTGACGTGGAGCCTGTTGGAAATGCACAAGTCCTTTGGTATGGTGACCATAGAGAGGAAAGATATGTTGTCTTAGGTGAATCAGGGAAGATTTTGGGGGGGATGGTTGAAATGGTTGGAGTGTCAATATAACCAAGAACAATGAGGAAAAAATAGTTGACATCTTTTCAGTAGCTTGTCCTCACGTCTGAGCTATTGTCCTATCTCCTAGGATCAGCCTGGCAAATAGCCAGTTGAATGAACTTCAGAAAAGCCACGCTCATCTGGAAGCAAGGGCACATGCCTGTAATCCCAGAGGCTGAGGTGGGAGGTTCACAAGTTCAAGGCCAGCCTCAGTGACTGAGGCTCTAAGTAACTTAGTGAGACCTTGTCTCAAAAGAGCCCGAGAATGTGGCCTCAGTGGTTAAGTGCCCCTGGGTTCAATCCCTGGACCAAAAAATAAGTGACTCAGGTGGAGCCAGCCACAGGGTTCTGTAAGTGTTGATACAAATGCCTGCTCCAGTGTGCCAGCCATTGAGTGTCCTGCAGTGTGCACACCTGTCTCTCTATCTGGCTTTATTTTCCATTGCACAAGATTTTGGGGAAAAAAAAAACCTCATCTCGCCAGCTGATCAGAAGTTTAACTAGGGGGCTATTATCAGTGTTTCCATCAGCCATTGTTAGAACCATCAAGTACCTTGGGCTTAGAAATAAATTATTCATTAGGTCCCTTCTGTTATATTAAAAGTTAAAAAAAATTATTTTAATGCATTGTAGTTACACATAACAGTGTGGTTCATTTTGACATAGTTAAACAGTTTTCTGTTTCATTTTCCCAGTTATGATCACCTTCACTTCCTTCCCTTCTCCTTCCTACTCCCCCTGATCTTCTACCTCTTCTCTATCAGTCTTCCTTCTATGTATTTATTTTTAACTGGTGCATTATACTTATATATAAAACTGGAATGCATTGAGGTAATCATTCGTGCACATAGCATAATTTGGTCAACTTTATTCCCCAGTTCTTCCCCTTTGCTACCCCTCTTCCCTGTCCTCCGTCTCTGGCTTCAACTCTACTGTTCTCACTTCTAGTTTCTGGACATCCTCCTCTTAGTATTTTTTCCCCTCTAGCTTCCACACATGAGAGAGAACATTAGACATTGGACTTGGATTCTAGTGCATTTTTTTCAGTGTGGGTATACACACACACACAATGGGGATCTACTCAGTCATAAAGAATAATTGAAATTGCATCCATTCGCTGGTAAATGATTGGAACTGGAGAACGCTGGAAAGGGTCTATTTTAGATTTTGATGTAGATTTGGCCCCACTGGACTGTGGCTCTAGGGTCCAGAAACAGTGGTTGAAGATTCAGCTCTCCAACTCCCTGCCTGCTGGGTCGGACATGCCTAGGAATCTGAATTGAGGGCGGTGTGCTATCTGAAGTTTCCAGAGTCGCAATGACAGTTGCAGCACATCATAGATTGATTCTCGCAGCCGTTAGCCATTACCCAACCATCATAGGTGATGGATTTTTCTCTTGTTTGTTGTTTTGGAGACGGGGTGATGTTGGGGATTGAATCCAGTGCACTCCAAGCACTCTTCCACTGAGCTCCAGTCCCAAGCCCTGCGTGTGTGTGTGTGTGTGTGTGTGTGTGTGTGTGTGTGTGTGTGTGTGTGTGGTGACTTTTCAAAAGTGAATTACAAATGGCAGTTGTTCGCCCTGCTGATGTGAATTTGGATTTGGGAATATTTGGTCCCAGCACTGTGGCCCTGGGGTTTTCAAGGGAGCTGTGTCCCCAGCTCCTAGGACTCGACATGGGGGCCTGCTGACGATGCTTCAGCAGTTTTGATATGTCCAACTACTAATTCTTCTCACCTGTGAAAACAACTGGTGTTAGAGCGCACAATCCTTAATTTACCCCAGTGGCTCTAGGCTCAGGCTCAGAAGCAAAGGGGGGAAATGAATCTCTTCATGTGGTTTTTTTTTTTTTTTTTTTTTTTTTTCTCACTGGAGTTTCGTTCTGTGTGTCATTATGCATTTGTGTTAGAGCAGCCAAGGGCCGACAAACTGCCCTTGTGCGGGAGAGCGAGGCAGTGTGTGGTCTGTTTGGGCAAGTGCTCGGTTAGGTTTCCAAAGGGCTGTGGGTTCCAGCCCTGCTTCTGTTTGGGAATTCTATAGCCGTGGCCCACCATGGTGAGACCAGAGGAGCGTGAGCTGCTCAGCAAGAACCACCCTGAGCATTACTGAAGTGGGTAGGGCTGCAGGGGTGGGTACCCTGACTGTGGAGGGCCTCCCTTATGTCACACTTCAGCCAGGCATCTTCACAGAAGCAAATACATACCCTCCAAGACTTACCTGGAGAGATCCCTTTGGGGAAAGGGGGAAATCATTTTTTTTTTTTTTTGGTACTGGGGTTTGAACCAGGGGTGCTTAACCTCTGAGCCATATCCCCAGCCCTTTTTAAATATTTTATTAGAGACGGGGGTCTTACTGAGTTGCTAAGTGCCTTGCTAAGTTACTGAAGCTGGCTTTGAACTCACGATCCTCCTGCCTCAGCCTCCCGAGCCACTGGGATTACAGGTGTGCTCCACCTTGCTGGCACCTCCCTGTCTTTGTGTGTGCTCTGGATCCTTCAGGTTCAGGGTGTGGAAGCTCAGCTCAGGGGCATTGGAAACTCAGACGGCATCCCCACGCCTTCCCATGAACCCTGGCATCGGGGTTCTTTGTGATGTCTGCCAGTCCTGCTTGAGGGTCTCAGATGGCTGCTGTGGGAGGGAGGCCTTGTGTGCCTAGCCAGAGTGTTGATGGGGAAGCAGTGTCATTCTGAGGCCAGAGTGGGGGTGACTGGGTGAATGAGACCTTCAGAAGGTGACTCTTGGGACGGAGTGAGGGGAGCCCTGGCGTGCTTGCTTCGTCCTCAGGGAGGCTGTCTAGGATCTTTCCAGTCTCTGGCGGACACCTCCCCACAGATGCTTAGCAGAAGGTGTGTCGTCCTCCAAGGCATGGAGGAGAGGATGAGTTTCCTGAGTGGAATGAGCGTCTTGGCCAGGTTGGCCTCCTCTGCTCTCCAGCCTGCGGGAGATATGGAACCACTCACGTTCTCCTTAAACAGTGGCTTGGAATTTTCTACTCTCTGAACATCGGTGTGGATTTAGATTAAAGTCTCATTCTACAAGACTTTTCCAAATGGCTCACATCTCAGTACAACTGTGTCTAATTAGTGTTTTTTAAGTAATCTCTGCTGTAGATGTTTGGTTGACAACTTTCTAAAAGCAAGCCACTAAACTATAGGGCAAGAGGATGTTTGTACCATTGGGAGGGGACTTACAGCCATTTCCCCGTGTTCTGCACCCACCCAGGCTCAGATCTGACTCTTCCTCCTCATGGTGTGCTTCTTTCCCTGTAGCGGGGCCCACTGGGGATGGCCCGGCTTTGCAGCTTTGTGGTTCAAAGTGAAGCACACAGAGCTGCTTTCCTGCCTTCATCTGAGGGCAAACCATCTTCTCTGTTGGGATAGGGGATGTGGTTCATGATTTCCCACTGATGCTGGACATGTTTGTGAGGTTGGGAGGGGGCGGCAAGAGGAGGAGGGCAGAGAAGAGAAATGGCATCTTTAAATCTCTCCCCTTTTATTTTAATTGAAAGCGCCCATGTCACAACTAAATGAATTATGAATTTGAGCACTGCACAGGTGAAATCATGATAACCATCTCCAGAAACCAGTTACAATCTCCCTTTCTACTCCCTGGAGAGAGAACCGTCCTCTTGACCTTATAATGCCATAGTTAAGCTTCACCAGCTTTTCAACTTCAGATACGTGGATTTGGAGCAGGAAGCTCTTAAGTCCGGTGTCTCTTGCTCAGGGTTCTGTTGTGTGCTGCTGCTTTGCAGCTACAGCAGGAGGATGTCCGTGGATTTTTGCTGCCTAGAACTTCAAGGCATGACTGCACCAAGATTTGCTACTCTGGGGGCTGGGGATGTGGCTCAAGCGGTAGAGCGCTCGCCTGGCATGCGTGCGGCCCGGGTTCGATCCTCAACACCACATACAAAGATGTTGTGTCTGCCAAAAACTAAAAAATAAATATCAAAATTAAAAAAAAAAAAGATTTGCTACTCTGGCACTGATGGGTCTTTCAGCTGGGACATCTTGTGCACGCCCCCTGGAGAGCCCACATGTGCACTTGTGTTGGGTGTAGTCTTAGAAATGGAATGATTGGGTTATAGAGGAGGCACGGGCTCAGCCTTATGAGAAACCATGACTAGTTTCCCAAATGGTTTTAGCAGTCCACACTTTTGCTAGCAGTGTGTGGGGATGCCAGTTGCCCTGCATCCTTGACAGCACAGCGCTTGGCATTTTCAGTCTTTTTGGTTTGGGCCTTCTAGGGAGTCTGGAGGGTTGTCTCTTTTGGATTTATCTGGTAACTAATACAGGGGAGCACCTGCTCATGTTTTTATTGCCCGTTTGGTTATCTCATTTCGTGAGGTGTCTCGTCATTTTATTGGTTTGTCAGCGTTTTTCTTATGGGTTTGTTATGAGTTTATGTTCTGAAGAGGAACCTTCTGGTTTTACATGTTTCCATCCAGCTATCCTCGGATTCTGCGCCCCCCCCCCCCCGGCCCAACCCCCAGTGCTGGGTATGAACCCAGGGCCTTGTGCATGTGGGGCAAGGGCTCTACCATTGAGCTGCTCCTCAGCACCATCCTTTACGCTTTCTCCCTACCTCCCCACTATTGAGGATGAACCCAGGGCCTCATGCATGCTTGGCAAGTGCTCTACCACTGAGCCAATTCCTGTCCCTCCCTTAAACTTTTAATGCACCCGGAGAAGATCTAACAGGTTAACTGCAGGACTCCCGAGCATGTGTGTAATGATTTCCCAGTAAGCATTCAGATGAATTGCCAAGGCTGGGTGAGGATTTAACCACCTGCCTGTTCTCTCCAGTACTGGGTTATGACAGAATGCCTTTTCCTCTCGATATGCAGGGTCCTGGTGGGTGCACCAAAAGCAGATTCCAAATACAGCACTTCAGTGAAGTCCCCCGGGGCTGTGTTTAAGTGCCGCGTCCACACCAACCCTGACCGCAGATGCACCGAACTGGACATGGCTCGAGGTGGGTGGATGTCACTGCCAAGGTTTCCATGGGCAACTTCACACTGTGCTCTTTTTCTCCCCAGGGTGGCCTGATCCGTATCCACTTGTCTGTCATCCCTCCCTCCGACAAACGTCTGTTAAGTACTTTTTAGTTATTAAGCACTGGGATGTACTGGTAAACAAAACAAGGATCCTGTCATCCTTGGCTTTGAACATGAATGGTCAGAAGAGAAAACAAATGAGAAGACTGGAGGGAAGGTGGGTACTTCATCTCATCTTGGAAAGATGGGGAACGGCTCCCTGAGGACCTTTCCACATGACTAGAAGATGCATAGTTGTTCGCCGGGCAGGTCTGGGAGAGAGAACCTCTAAACAGAGGGGTTAGCAGAGCAAGGACAGTGTAGCTGGGGTGGTGGGCAGGGAGGACAGAAGCAGAGGAGGTTGGAAAGGAGGGCTGGGGCTAGGTCACACAGGGCCTAGCAGGCCAGGGTGAGGTGTTAGGAGTCTTTTCTGTGTATGAGGGCGGGGATGTTAAAATCAATGTTAGGCCTTAGATTTTAAGTGGGGAGCAATATGATTGATGGATGTTTTTAAAAGCTCACTTTGATCCAGCGGAAAATACATCTTTGGAATAGGATGGATCTGGCTGGGTTCAAAGCCCAGCTGGACTTTACTGGGAATGCCCTGTAGCTTCTTGGGCCTCAGTTTGCATCCTGTCAAACCAAGATGAAAATACATACCTCACAAGGATTGGCTTGAGGAGATTAGCCAGATAAGGGAGCACACACGTAAAACTGTGCTCAATGAATAAGAGTCATTTTTATGATCACTTCAAGTTTCTACTTTCTCCAGAGCCCTTTTTCACCAAGATCTTTGAAGAATTATTATAATTATAATATTTTGGTACTGGGAATTGAACTCAGTGTTGCTTAACCACTGAGCCACATCCCTAAATCCCCTCCCCTTTTTTTTTGTTTTGAGACGGGGTCTAAGTCCTTAGGGCCTTGTTAAGTTTCTGAGGCTGGTCTAGAACTTGCAATCCTGCTTTGGCCTCCTGAGATGCTGAGATTACAGGTATATGCCAGCCATGGCCAGCATTATTATTTAAAAATTATGTTTAAATAAAAAATTTCTTGTGATTTTCTTTAGCAGCAGAGGACACCTGTCTGCTGGTGCTACTGAGAGTGACTAGTTTGCCAACTGTTTCTTACTGGTATAATACAAATGAAGGAGCTTGCTTCAGAGCATTAATCTTTGCACTGCTTCTATCATTGAGAGTCTCCCTATGAAAACAAAATTGAATTAAGCTTGGTGCATAGTGATGGAGGTGATTGACATTTTGTTATAAGGCCCCTATTTCTTTACATGTAACAGACATCTGTTCACCAACCTTTCAGTAGTGACCAGTAGAGATCATGCCTCCACCCAAGTCTGACATTCCTCTTTCTCTCCAGGGAAGAATCGGGGCATGCCCTGTGGAAAGACCTGCCGAGAAGACCGGGATGATGAGTGGATGGGGGTGAGCCTGGCACGGCAGCCCAAGGCCGATGGCCGTGTGTTGGTAAGGACTTCTGGGGCAGGGGATGGTTCCCTGACTGATAGACTTTGACCTGTTAGGAAAGCTGGATGGCACAGAGAAAAAGGAATGGCTTTGAGGTTGCAGATTCTGCCCTAGTCCATAGACAAATGACTTGCCTTATTTTTATTTACTTGCCAAATGTCAATGTTCATCCCAAGATGCTGAGACATGGATGTAGAGAACTGACAAGACGTGTGAAAAGAACTTTGTAAATCTCATTCATTACATAATTTTTTTGTTTGTCTTTGAGGTATAATTTACATAAATTACACAATTCTTAGTTGTGTTTGGGGTTTTGACAATTGCACACACCCGTGTCACTCCCACACCATGCTATAGAGTATTTCCATTGTCCCCTAAAGTTCTGTCTTCCTATCCAGTTAACTCCTCCCACCCTGAGGCAACCACTGCTGTGATTGGTAGTACCACATATTAGTCCTACAGTATGTGCTCTTATTTAAGTATTCTGAAGATCTGAGTTTCACCCATGTTGTGTGTATCAGTAATTCTTTTTTATTTATTTTTTTATTGGGATGCTCTACCACTGAGCCATATCCCCAGCCTTTTAAAATTTTGAGACAGGATCTTGCAGAGTTGCTGAAGCTGGCTTCGAACTTATGATCTTCCTGCTTCAGCCTCATGAGTGTCTGGGATTACAGCATGCACCACTGCACCTGGCTTCAGTGGTTGATTCCAATTCATTCCTAGATGATATTACATTATGAAATACATGTTTTACAAAAATTTTTGAGACTGGTTCTTAAGTTGCATAGGCTGACCTTGAACTCCTGGGTTGGAGTGATTCTCCCACCTTAGCCTCCCTAGTAGCTGAGACTACAGGTGCCCATCACTGTGCCTACCTTAAACTGCATACTATTTTTTTTTTTTTTTTGGTGCTGGGGATTGAACCCAGAACCTTGTGCATGCAAGGCAAGCATTCTAACAACTGAGCTATATCCCCAGCCCAAATTGCATGAGCTATTTCAATTAGTCATTTATTTGGCTTCCAAAATGCATTTGAAGTCTTCTGATCCATTATGTGCTTTGGAGGAGACACAAAGTCTTTGCCTTTGAGGCTCCTAATGGCCTCGGGTCGCAGTGCCCAGTGAGGCAACCGCATTTGAATTCATTTAAATGTATCAAAATTAAATTAAGAACTCAGTTCTTTTGGCCACGTTAGCCACACTTCAAGTGTGCCATAACCACGTATGGTCACTGCTTAGTGTATTGGACAGCCAGGAGAACACTTCCATCATCCCAGAAAGTTTTGTTGGACTCGAGAAAAAAGGAAATTTAACTACCATGGGGGTTTTATTTTTGCCCATTTCCCCTCTTTTTCTTGTAAACTTTTCTGTTGAGATGTAACACTAAGGCACTGAACATGCACAACTCCAGCACAGCTTGGTGACTTTTTCATGGCATGTGCTTAGGTGTCCTGCTGCTGACACACCACCCAGTGTCCTTGTGCCCTTTCCCAGTCAGTCCCCTGCCCTTCCAGAGCATCACTGTTTGACTTCACAGGTCTCTTCAGCCCCTGGCTCTTCTCGAATGCTGTCGGAGGGTTTTTATTATAATAGCACATGATCGAGAAGGGAAAATGAGACTGGCTGTCACTCACCAAGGCTTCCTTTGGGCCCCCAGCCATAAAGGGGAGGGTTATATGTGTATTTGAGCCCGGGGAAGCAGATCTTCCTTGAGGATCTAAACAAAATGTCTGTGTCTTCTCTGAGGAGCCTGATTTTGTGCTCCTCGGGCCTGATGTGAGCCTTGGATTCCAGTCCTTAATCACGGTCACTGCTGGCCCTGGACCCTTGCCAAGCTGTCGCATTCCTCCAGGCCTGGTGGCCTGACCTCAATAGGAGGACTCGGCCCCAGAAGGGCCAGAACTCATGTCTGCCGTTTTGAGAAAACGAAGGGAAGAAGCCAGCCATCTATAAATCAAAGCACCGTCTGAAGTTGTGATTCAGAACGAAAGAGGAGGCAGTGGCCTAGCAACAGCATGTCACAAAATGCTTTTAAGAACATTGAGCCCAGAGCTGAGTCTTCTCCTGTGAAAATATTTCCTCTCCTCATGGAAGGATAATTTTTTTTTTTCTGATACTGGGATTGAACTCAGGGGTGCTCTGTCACTGAGCTACATCCCTAGCCTTTTTTTTAAAAATTTTGAGATGGGCTCTCGCTCAATTGAGGCTGGCCTTGAATTGATGATCCTCCCATCTCAGCCTCCAGGGTTGCCACCGTGCCTGGTGGAAGGATGATCTTGCTATGGCTGAGACTTGTTTCCAAGGGACAAGACAAAGATTCTGCCAGAAAGGGCTGTCTCTGGGGACACAAGAAGCAGGGGGGACCATAGGGGAAGATTTGGCAAAGGATGTCAAGGCAGAGCAGAGTATTTGTAGACAGTGGTGCTTTGGATAATCCCATTTAATTAACTGCATGCAGAGCTGTTTTTCTAATGTCTTGCACATTGATTACATCATATATTCAGTAAGCCACTCTGTATGGGTGCTGGAGAAGGAGAGGGGCATCTGCCATCTCGTCTCATTACCAATTGTGGTAAAAAATGTAATATATGATGTATCGTCTTTGGTTTTTTTTTGTTTTTTGTTTTTTTTTGGTACCAGGGATTGAACCCAGGAGTGCTTAACCACTAATCCACATTCCCAGCCCTTTTTTAATATTTTATTTAGAGATGGGGTCTCACTGAGTTGCTTAGTACCCTCACTAAGTTGCTGAGGCTGGCTGGGAACTCAAGATAAGATCCTCCTGCCTCAGCCTCCAGAGCCACACGCAAGGATTATAGTCATGTGCTACCTTGACTGGCACAATGTATCTTAATCTTTTTTAAAAAAATATTTAAGTATCTTTTTTAGTTGTAGGTGGACACAATATCTTTATATTTTTTTGTTTATGTAGTGCTAAGGATTGAGCCAAGGACCTCACACATGCTAGGTGAGCACTGTATTGCTGAGCCACAACCCCAGCCCTCTTAATCTTTTTTATGTTGTATTTAATATTAACTAAATGCACATTATACAGTAAGTAGATCTCTAGAATTTTTTTATCTTGCAAATTCAAAACACTATACATTGAACAAAAACTCCCTTTACTCCCTCCTCTTGGTACCTGGCAACTGCTCCTAATTTCTATTCTGAGAGTCTTAGATTTCATATGAGTGGAATCGGTATTTATCTCATGATGGGCTCCTTTCACTTAGCCTGATGTCCTCAAGCTTCAGCCTTGTTGCAGCATATGACCGATTTTTTTTTTTTTTTTAAGGCTGAATAGTATTTTATGACACATGTAAGTCAAATTGTCTTTTCATCTGCTGGTGACTGATTGTTGACTAATTGCTGTCGTAAACATCTACAAATATTTATGCATCTACAAATATTTCTCCAAGATCCTGTTTTCAATCCTTTTGGGTATTTGCCCAGAAGTGGGATTTCTGGATCACTTGGTAATTTAATTTTTAACCTTTTGAGAAACCTTGATACTATTTTCCAAAGTGGCGCCATTTTGTATTCTCATGAGTAGCGCACAAGGGTCCTGGTTTTGCCACGTTCTTGAGGGTTTCATTCTTTGGCTGTTTGGTGATACTGGGTATGGAACCCAGGGTCCTTGTGCATCCTGATACACTCTGCCACTGAGTTACATCTCTGAGTCACCAGAACTCCCCATTAAAAAAAAATTATATATATTGGTTTTCCCAGTGGGCATTGAAATAATATTTCATTATAGATCTGGTTTGCTTTTCCCCATGGCTGGTGATGTTGAGCATCTTTTCCTTTGCTTTTCGGCCATTTGTACTTTTATAGAAGTGGCTAAGTCTTTGCTCATTTTAAAATGGAATTGTACCTTTTATTGTTGACTGACTTTCAGGGATTTTATACAGTTTTTCTAGGAAAGGCTTTTCCTAAGTCCCCTGTGTCCTTGATACCCAACCTTGCTTCCCCAGTTGGGCTCTGCTTCCTCCTTGGAGCCTGTATGGAACAAGCTGAATATCTTTTGTGTCCTTGGAACTCAATGTGACATTATTGCCTCATAAATTGCACATATGATTTATTTTGTGTTTGTGTCCTTTTTTTGGAACCTACTTGGGAACAGACCACTCTTGCTTTCCATGCTTGGCGGACATCTCTTAGGAATGGTATCTTAAAGTGTATTTGCATAACCTGAGGCCTGAGCATCCTTGTTAGAACATCTAGAAACCAAGTTGACATCTTTTCTTGGTGGCTGATTCTAAGTCATTGATAGAAGTACCAGGCAAACTGCTCTAAAGTGACAGGTGACAGCAAGGTACAATGAGGGGCCATCTTGTCCACATTCGTGTTTCAGAGGCCTTTGATCCATTTGCTTTTTCTTTAATGTCTCCATTCTCCCTGTTGAAGCTTTCTGGGAGGCAAGTATTTTAAAATTAAAACCAGAAAGGATGTTGTGTCATTTGAATGCATTTTGAAAATCCAGTAAGGAGGTTCTGTAGGGATGAGAACTAGGTCCCTAGGGAGCACAGCATCAGATTCCAAGGTTGGGTTTGAAGAGGGAGAGGTGGCAGGGTGCTTTGAAAAGGGCATCTGGTCTTGATTTCAAAGTTAAGGAACAGATGGAGAACTGGAAAGCTGTGACAGGGAGCGAAGTCTCTGATTGACAAATGGCATCACTTGGATGAGCTCAGGCAAGACCCAGACTGTCAGGGCTTCAGACCTGTCCATATGGGCTCTGTGAGCAGTGTGGTACCTTCCAGTTTTGCCCCAGGGAACAGATGATCCCCAGTGTAAACACAGCATCAGGAATGGGGGGCGAGCCCTTTCCCTTCTTGTACTTATACCTTGCCCTCCCAGTGTGCAGTTGATATTTTAAGAAACAGGCAAGATATAAAGTCATCACTTCTTACAGTCACCACTGCTGAACTCAATACAGGCACCGGTGCTTCTCACACACAGTGGAGGGCGGCTCGGGAAGTTCAAGCCCATTATCTATCCTTTTGATCAGAGTTGTCAAGGCTCAGACAACAACAAATGATTTGAGCTTGTCGATGATTTCTGGGTGAAGCAGTGTTCTCCGGCTCTATCTCTGCCATTTCCTTTCTAGCCATCAGGGCTGTCCTGACCGCTTCCCATGTGTGTACTTCTTTCAAAGCCACAGGGTACATTTTTGCATTTACTTTCTGTTGCTGTTTCCTGGTGTGTGTGTGTGTGTGTGTGTGTGTGTGTGTGTGTGTGTGTGTGTGAATTCTTTATTGAGCTGGGGCACATGCAGAAAAGGGTGTGGGCCATTGGCGTGCATCTTGATGAATGTTCATTAGGGGGACATCCACTGTACAACATTCCCAGTGCCACACAAGTCTCTTTCTTGTGGTGCCTCCCCAGTCATTGCATCCTCCCCCATCCAGAAACTCCTTCAGGGGAGCCTTGTGGCATCCCAGCCTCACTTTGATCTTGTGCACACTGCACACGATGTTCTCGGTGGCCCTGGCCTGGCTGGCTGTGAGCGGTGAACCTGGAAGCATGGGAGAGGCTTTGGCCATCTGTACGTGGCGGATGAGCGTGTAGGAGGGTAGGGTGGATCTCTGTGGCCGAGCCACCTGGAGAGGCTCAGTACCCACCCCCCAGGAAGTACATGCTGTTTCCAAATACAAGAAAAAAGGCCTTTGAAAGAAATTGTTGGTTTTCTTCCTCTTTTTATTCCTTGGGAGGAAAAGCAACCCTTCTAGCTTGAAATACATCTGGTTCTAAGATTTGGAATGGTGGCAGGCCCTCCTCCCTCTTCGTAGAATGATTTTAAGTGAGTCTTCCTTTTCTATCCCCTGCCCCACCTGGGAATTGAACCCAGGATGGCCTCGTATATGCTAAGCCCTCATCCCTGAGTAAGTCCTGCTGTTTCCAGAGAATGTTCTCCTTTTCCCTCATAATGACTCCTGGGAGAGATTGAGTTATTAATATTTGCAGCTAGCCCCTCAGAATTTTTATTTTAGTTTAGGGGTCAAATGGGTGTGTGTACATAGTGATAATCGGGCTCCAGGCAGTGTTTTCTTTCTATAATTTACATTCACTTTGTGCTGTCTCCCTGCATGGAGCCTGCTTTTGACATTTTGATCTGACTTCCCAGAATGCCTTAATTTTAGTTTTGTTTAGTGTGAAATACAGTAGTGGGAACTTCTAGGAATTCTCCAAGGTCCTTCTCTAAATAGTTTATGGTACTTAAAAGAGTAGACAATATACTAGACATTAAATACTGCAAGTCCTTCCTGATATGTGTCAGTGTGCAGCTGGCTGTCGGCAGTGATAAACATCCTCCTCTCCAACCCAGAAATGCAGTAGGACATGGTAAGCCCTCTAAGCCCTGGCCTTTGCTGAATCCATCAACTTCAGTACAACTAATTTACCCAAGAATTAGGTGATAAGTGATTCCAGTGTGCAAACCATCAGAATGGAGTCAGAATTGACAATTTAAAAAAATCACTTACAGCTGATATCCCAGATATCCATGGATTTTTGCATCTGTGGATTCAAATAACTGGCTCAAAAATATCTTAAAAATATTGTACCTGCATTGAACATGTATGGACTTTTTTCCTTCTCATTTACTGAAAATATAATAACTTGCATAGCATTTACACTGTATTGGATGTTATGAGTGAGGCAGAGATGACTGAAGGTATACATGAAGTGTGCATAGGTTATATGTAAATACTATGCCATTTTAGAAGGGACTTGAGCACCTGAGAATTTGGGTTTCTGAATAGCATTCTAGAGCCACTCTGCCTTGGGTACCAAGGGACAACTCTATGGGTGGTATGAAGTGGTTCTTTGTTTATTGATGTTTTAGTTCTGTACTGCATATTATTTCTATGTTTTGAGAGAAGTGTGATTTTTTTTTTTTTTTTTTTAAGCACAGAAACAATATCGGGTGATGAGGCAGGAAGGTGGTTTGCAGTAGAAGTAGTGATAATAGATTGATTTCTGTATTTAATGTCTTCAGACAAGAGACCAAGTGTGGCTGCCCAGCTTTGAGAATCATTCTGAGCGTGTCCTCTTTTGTCTTTGGGCAGAGTGGCTTGTCAAGGGTCCTGATGGCAGTTGGCCTGGAGGGATCCAAAGCAGATTGCTTAGGAGGCCGTGATCTTGTCTTAGAATGGCCTTGGGAAATCTGTGCACTTTGGGTGCTCCCGAGTATGTGGGGGACTCCCTATCTGCCTGAGGGTGGTTATTTCAGGGTCCTAGGACCTTGGGGGGTGCTGAGGGGATGTGTGTTGATGACTCCTCAGGTAGGAATTGGGAGCGTGGATGCAGAATGCTTTGCAGTGAGACAAGATTTAGAAACTGTGGATTCCAGCCTGGTTTGCAAAACTTGCTAGCTCGGTGGCTTAGACCCAGCACTAATTCTCAGTGTTACTGTAAAGAAAATGAGATTCCATAGGACATCTCTTCTGCTCATCTTCTGGAATCCCAGAAGAAGTCAAAGGTGGACCATTATAACCCATGGAATCAGTGTATTTGAAGGAAACAGACATTAAATAATTGTTTTAAAATTCAATATTTTAAGACCATGCAGCCATTGGCCAGAATGAGATAAGCTGATAACAGAAATGAGCGGTGCATGCCCAGGAGAGGCGGGCTAGGCCAGGCAGATGTGCATTCTGGGGGGTCCTTGTCATTGTTGTGCAGAGACACGTACACAGAACTGAGACCCACTCTCCTGTTGGAATGGGAGGCAGGGGCACATTCTGTGGGACAGAAGGATGGCCAGGTGTGAGTTCTAGTTGCTGGCACTTGGTCCCTGTCTGTTGGTGGGAACTGCCCTGACTCACAGCCTCTTACTGCAGGCTTGTCCCCAGCACTGAGGCTGGCGAGCCATGTACCCTGAGGCTGCTCTCCAAGATGGCCAAGGAGCCCTGTCTGTCCCTGATGACCTCCCGCTCTCCAAACTCTCTCCTGCCCCTCTGCCCTGAATATTCCCCCTGGTTCATGTCTCATGTCCCCCCTCAGAGGGCCTCCCTGAGCAGCCTGTGAAAACCAGCTCTGGCACCAGGGAGCCTTTGGGTTAAATGGAAAGAGATGTCTTGCTAGGGCTTGGGTGACATGAGTGTGTGCACTTTTGACAAAGCTTGTTAAGTGGTACATTTGACATTCGCATTTTGCTGTATGTCAATCTACTCCAATAAACGGGCCATCAACAAACATTCATTACTAGAAAGTTGAGGAGCTGCCTAAAGTGTCTCCGCAGGTAAAAGCTCTGTTATATGTGGGCAGGTCCTCCCTTTCCTGCTCTCTCCATGCCTGGGCATTCCTCAGGCTCATTAGTTTTACCTTCAGCCCGTGTCCTTATGACATTCCCCCTGCCCATCCTCGTCTAGGTCAGCAGCATCTCTCGCCTGGTGGTTCACTTCCTCTCCTGCCCACCCACAGCCTCCACGCAGCAACAAAATGATCTTTAGAAACTGTATAAAGTGGATCAGCCACTGTGTGAGGCTTTCCCCTGGCTTTCCATTGTCTGTCTGCTGAAATCACAGGTGTCCTTGTAGTTTCTGAAACCTGCCCCCATATCCTGGCTCCCTCTCTACTTCCTCTCCAGACCAGCCCTGCCCACTTCCATTCTTTCTCTGGACCTCCCCAAGTCTCTCACCTCCTGTCCTTTGCACTGTTGGTCCCCCTTCCTCAGAACCCTCTTCCCCAAGTGCTCCATGTGGTTAGGTCTTTCTCTTCCTTCAGGCCTTCCCTGACCACCAGATGGAAACGGTCCCTCCTTCTCGGATCTGCTGTTCCATAACCCTCATTCTTCTTAAGCTTACGCTTGCCCTTGCTATGATTATCCTTTGCCAATCTTTGACCATCTGCCTCGCCGCAGGGGCTTGTTCATGCAGGCAGGGCCTGGTGTGTCTGGGCAGGAGAGGAGGTAGCTAGCTTCTCCCTCTGCTCCTCTCTCCTTTCACAGAATCCCTTGGCACTGTGGTTCTCCCCTCTCTCACCCGTCTCTGTCCCTTTAGGCCTGTGCCCACCGGTGGAAGAACATCTACTATGAAACGGACCACATCCTGCCTCACGGCTTCTGCTACATCATCCCATCCAACCTCCAGGCCCAAGGCAGGACGCTGATCCCTTGCTACGAAGGTGAGTATGTGTGGGAGTGATTCTCCCTCATGCCCCTGCCCATGTCCTGCCTTAAATCCTGCTCCCTTCTTCCCAACCCCCTCCCCCAAGCATCTCTCCCAGCCTCCCACAGGCTATTGAGAGGGCACACTCTTTGTCCACAGATGGCCTCTAGCACAGAGGCTCTGTCCAGGGGTACAAAAGGGTAGCAGTCCTAGGCTCTTCCCTGTTCTGCCCATCTCTGCCAGAGCCCACAGTACTTACTTTATGAACCTCAGGCACCCAAATTCACCAACCCTCAGGCAAGTGTTCAAATAGTCCCTCTGGTGTCCTGGCACTGCCAGAGCTTGTGGCACCTTGGGAAACTGTCTCTAGGCTTCATTTTCCTCATCTGAAAGGTGAAAGTAGGCCCAGATGACTTCTACTGCCTCAGGTAGTGCCAGAAGCTCCTAGCTGCCCCGGGGACAAGTGTCCTGAGACAGGGTGCAGAACAGACCCAGGACTCACAAAGCTACACGGTGGCAAGAGTGTAACACCTCCACCCATCAGGTCATCTCCTGACAGCTGAGGTCTGGCTTTCCTTCTGTGATCCTGGAACTCGGGTAGACTCCTGAGAGTCGAGTTTACCTTCCACAAGTTTTAAGAGTTCCTCATCAAGGGACACTTGGGGTCTTGTAAAGAAAGTATGTCTAGGGACTTGGGAAGCTGAGGCAGGAGGATAACAAAGTTGAGGCCAGTCTTAGCAACTTTGTGAGATGCTGTCTCAAAATAAGTTCTGAGAGTGTGTCTCAGCGGTACCCCTGGGTTTAATTTCTAGTACTGAAAAATACCACCTGTTCTTTCAAGTGTCTGCATAGAAGAACCTCAAATGCCTGGGCACTGGGGACAATCAAGTCAATCACTATGTAGTCTAGTGGAATTTTGGTTTGGGGGGATTCAGAGACGGCTGTCCTTTCCTTCGGTGTGTTCGCCTGTCCTCTAAGGTTCTTATCCTAGTTCAGTGAACTGGAATCTGCTCCCTCTCTAAGTGCTGGGCTGTTTATTTTTTAATTCATTCCCTCCTAATCGATTTGTTTGGACACACACACAATTTTTCATCCACGCTGCCTTGGGCTTCCCTGGGATTTCCCAGGTTTCACGTTTGTGGAATCAAAAGTGGTCTCTGAGAAACAATGTCGGGACACTGCAGTTTCCTGTCTCATGGAGGACCCTCTGGGGACTTGGGTGGCTGGCCCGAGCAAGGTTCTTTGTGATGTGGCCCCCAGAGAAGAACCAGCAGTGTCCTTGTAGGGGACAAACCCCTCCTCTGTGCAGATGAACCATTTTTATGTACTTTTCCTCAGTGTGAGCATTTGTTGGACTCTGGCTGGGCCATCTTGAGCTCTAGCCCTCTGCACTTCTGTAACACTCTAGTCGAAGGAAAACTTTCATCTTAAAAATAGATGAAATTAACAACAACCATGTCAAGAGGGTGCATAGTTTGAGATAATGTGTCAGGATTGTTGTGACCACCCAGCTTGTTCCTCCTCCTCCTTCCAGGAAGAAAACGGAAAGGCCTCTGGAACAACTAGTTGGGTAGCTCATCGGGCTGGGGAAAAGAATCCACAGAGGCAATGGAGGTGGTGATTACTGAGCCCAATCTACTCATGCAGTAGGACTAAAAATGACGTGTCGTGAAAGGGGACCCATTGCTGTCCCCAGTGGTTCCTCTACATGCCACATAAGCACCGGAAAGCAAAAGGACATCAGCCCCTTGCAGGGGGTGCTGGGATCGAATGTCCATGTAAACCTGCGTCCACCGTGGCTCATGCTTCTTATTTACTTAGCAGCCATGGGACCAGCCAGAGGCAGGTTTAGTTGGGGGACTGTTCACATTCTCTTTTGTCGTAACCCCCCTGAAAAAAAAATTTTTCACTTGGGTTTGATTACAAGTTGTTGATTTTTAGAAGTTATTTTAGAGGTAATTCTAGAGGATACCATGTGGGGGTGAGATAGTGAGAAAGAGAAGGGAAGGCAACTTGTGAAGAAGGTTCCAACCAGCAAGTCGCCACCACTGGTAACTGGGGTGCAGTCTCTAGGTGGGGGATGCTGGGGCTAGTGCGGAACAGACACTTCAAGTCACCCTCTCTGGGGTCTTCATCCGCCCGCACCCTGTCCTGCCATGAGTACAGGTTAGGAAAGTACCCAGGCATGGAGATGGGGGTAGTGGCAGTTGGCTATTAGGCTGTATCACGCGCACATGGTAAGGAGAGGGCACAGGGTGGGCCACTCAGAGGCTGGCTTCTCTGTCCCTATTTTCCTGTTAGAGGTGAGGGAGCCGAGACTCAAAGTCCAAGTCAATTGCCTGTGGTCCTCGGGCAATTAGGAAATGGTAGGGTTGGCTTTTGAATTCTGCATCTGTCTGACTCGGCAAACCATTTTGTGCCCCAGTAGTTAGAGACAATTTGTTAGTTTGGGAGTTTTTTAGTTAAACTGAAAACTAAAAGCCAATATAGTCAACAAACATATGAAAAAATGTTCATCTCTAGCTATTAGAGAAATGCAACATCAAAACTAAGATTTCATTGCATTCTAGTCAGAATGGCAATCATCAAGAATACAGGCAATAATAAATGTTGGCAAGGATGTGTTGAAAAAGGCACACTATATATTGCTGGTGGGACTGCAAATTGGTGCAACCACTGTGGAAAGCAGTTTGGAGATTTCCTCAAAAAACTCTGAATGGAACCACCTTTTGACCCAGCTATCCTACTCCTTGGTATATACCCAAAGGACTTAAAATTGGCATTCTACAGTGATGCAGCCATTTCAATGTTTAGCTATTGTGAATTGAGCTGCTATAAACTATGGAACCAATTTAGGTGTCCTTTGATAGATAAATGGATAAAGAAAATGGGATATATATATATATATATATAAATAAAACCACATATATATACACCATATAATATTTTTTTTTCAATGGAATATTACTTGGCTTTA
The DNA here is from genome assembly GCF_052094955.1 of Ictidomys tridecemlineatus. Classification (NCBI taxonomy): domain Eukaryota; kingdom Metazoa; phylum Chordata; class Mammalia; order Rodentia; family Sciuridae; genus Ictidomys; species Ictidomys tridecemlineatus. Next base: position 24,816,523 of record NC_135478.1, on the reverse strand, counting down.
AAGAAGAATGAAATTATGGCATTTGCTGGCAAATGAATAGAGTTGGAGAATATCATGCTTAGCGAAATAAGCCAATCCCAAAAACCCAAAGGCTAGATGTTTTCTCCGATATGTTGGTGCTAATTCACAATGGGGGGGCACTAGGGAAGAATAGTTACCTTATATTAGGTAAAGGGGAGTAAAGGGAAGGGAGGGGCTATGGGGATAGAAAGGATAGTAGAATGAAAGACATTATTACCTATGTACGTACATGACTGCATGACCAATGTGATTCTACCACATGTACAATCAGAAAAATGAGCTATGTATATCAAAGTGCATAAATGCATTGTACTATAACAAATATCTAAAACAAAAATTTCCAGATGGAAAAAGAAAGCCAGTCCACAACCCTCACAAAACAAAAGATGATTGAATTTTCTCAAATCATGAGGTTAGAGGAGTGTGACCATTTTGCATGTCACTACTCCCCATTGAGGCTTTGCCAGTTTTCCCCTTCCTCTGCTGGGGGCTATGATGGGATGCTTGGCAGGAATGTGGGTGCCCATGTAAGCTGAGGCAGGTAGCTGCAAGTCTAGGGGGCAGGTTCAGTTTGGGGTGGCTGCATGTGCCCCTTGTGCACATCAGTGCATGGGCTCCAGACAGTGTGTTTCCACCCACCCATCTCAGCACTTCCGACCATGTGCTGTGTCCCACGTAGCTTGCTGGTCTTAGTAGAATCATGTGGAGCAGACCTGAACTGAACCTGCAGCCAGAGCCCATGTATAGTGAGAAATCGATGTTTGTTATGGTCATGGAGCCTTCATGCTTGTTATGCAGTGGTAGCTGACTGATACAGGACTCAGGAGTCTAGATCACTCATGCTATGCAGCTGTGGAATGAGCCCAAGTCTATTTGCTTTGATGGTTCTTTGACTTCATGGCAGCCAACTGGAGCCAGTGAACAAATGAGCAATATTTTGCCCCCATCCATTCCTGTTTGTTCATGGCACACGCATTTCCATATCCTATGGCCTAGGCAACAGTGAGGGGTAGGGAATGTTGGGGTATACGAGCAACCCCTTAGAAACAGGACTGAAAAGAAAACTCCTGTGTTCTTGGCCTTATAAAAGGAGGGGATGGCAGATGCTCAGATTTCTCTAGAGGACCGTGCTGGCAGGGTGGGGTGGGTGGCAGGCTCCCCTTAGAGAGCTCTCGCCTGGGCTCTGTTGGCTTTGGAGATTTCCACTTCCCTGTTTTGTGGTCTAAACTAAACCTCCTTTGGCTCTTAAAGCAACCATTATCTTCTCTGAATGTGGAAAATCTCAGTGACGCCAGCTCTCTGTTCTAGGTGGGGATCACATTGTGGTTAAGTACAACGGAAGTATTAGTTTGACATTCCCTCTCAGATGTCACCTAGGCCAACCTCCTGTCTGCCCTGAGGTTCAGAAACTTGCCCAAGCCCGGGTTTTTTCTCTTGTATTATTCACATGCCATACTCACGTGTGGATAGGCAAAGTGGCATGGTGTTCGGAAGACGGACTCGGGACCCAGAACACCAGAGTTCAAGTCCAGCTCTGCCACTTGCTCTCATTAATGGTGTGTCCTCAGATGAGTTATTAAGTTTCTCTGCTACCTCAAGGTCATGGAGAAGACCGAGTCAATTCCCGTGAGTTCTTAGAATAGCGCCTGGCTATATCTAAGTATACTAAATGCTCAGCGTGTATGCACTAATTCTACTGCTGTGTGCCTCTGAGATATGCGGAGCAAGAGATTGTTGAAGGGTGATTGACTTGTGTCCCAGGAACAGAGTCCACTTAATTTTAAGTTCCTGGAAAGCACTAGTCAAAACCCAAGTGACATAGTTCTGGCTCTTCAGAAGTCCCTTATCTACTTTAAAGACAAGTATCTGTTTGAAAGGGGGACAATTCCCTGCCCATGTGTGACTACTGGGTACCTCTTCCCAAAGGCTTCAGCTGCCTCCAAGTACAAGGTAGCAGAAAAGGTTATTTTCATTTACAATAGGAAAAAGGCGAATCTCTCTTAGAACCTGTGGCCTGTTGCAGGTGTGGAAGAGAGGGTGGTGGAAATCCACTGGTGGTCATGTCCATGGGCATGGGGCAGAGGGGACCGCTGCCTCCAGATGTACTTCCTATGCAGTGGTAGACAGACATGGGAGGGAGGGAGTGGCGGGGAGCTTGGTTGAAGTTAGCTTGTCCACATGGCCGCCTCTGTGGCTTGGACGAGTTCCTGGGTCCTGCAGTGCAGTGTACACTCTCAGGTCTCCATTGCTTTTTATCTCTCTTGGTTATGGTGAGGAGCTCATGAGAAAATGCTGGCCAAAGTGCTTAGGAAGTCCACTGATGTGTTCTGTAAATGTGGACTAACTGGGTTCTCTTTAGAAGGCTGGAGGGTAGGTTTGGTTGGGCAAACCCTCCCAAGTGTGGGAGCACCTTTCCAAAAACGACTCAAGCTTTTAAATTATTTTTGGGCCGTGCTAGAGATCGAACCAGGGCCTGACACACGCCAGGAAAGCCCTCTGCCACTGAGCCATGTGCCCAGCCCCAAGCTTTTGCACCGGTCTTTGGTTTGGTACAAGGATCTTTCTCTCGTGGCTTCTCAGGTGCTTCCTGTTTCTGGTTGGATGGGAGAGGCTACCAGAATATCCTGTCAGAACCAGGAAACGTGGAGGGAATGGGAAATAGAAATGAGTTGAGGACATAAAATAAACTCACGGTGCATGCCCTTCAGTAGAAGCTTAGTCTGCATTTACTGTGTGACACAAAAACTGCATGTCTACTCCCATATGTCATTTGGTTTCATGTGCGAGAAGATACTTTCAGTGGATGATGTGGGAAAAACTATCTGGAGCACTGTAAATGTCTAGGTACTGTTCCCCGGGCCAGGATATTTTAAGAATCCCCAAAGTTGGTGCATGTGATAAAATTAAGTACAGACATTTCTTTCATCCCTTCTCCTTTGAGCCCACTGGGGGCAGAGCTTGGCAGGAGTGAGACTGTAAACAGCTCATCTTTTTATTGTGACAGAAAAATCTCATGAGCATGGAATAGTTTGGGAGTAGCTTAGCTAAATTAACAAAAAGCGTTCAAGAGAAAACACTGATAAAGAAATGCAATTAGAGGCAATTATGGTACCATTGTATACTAGACCTAACTTGCAGCCTCTGACTTTACCATTCTGAGAATTTGAACCTCTATGTCCCTGTTTTCAGACTTGGTAAATTTGGGCAGGCTCCTTAAGCCTCAGTGTCTTCATCTATAAAATAGGGAGATTAATACCTACTGAAGACAGGAGGCTGAGGCAGGAGGGTACAAATCTGAGGCCAGCCTCAGCAACTTAGTAAGACCCTATTTTAAAATTTAAAAAAGGGCTGGGGATGGTAGCTCAGTGGTGGAGCACCCCTGGCTTCAATCTTCTGGGTTGTACATGTACATATACATAGGTATTTGAGGTATTTAAAATGTTTAGTAGTTTCGGGCTCCAGGTGTGTGCTCAATAAATGTGAATTTTGTAACTTCTAGGTGACAGAACATTCTTAAATACCTTTGATCATATTTGCAAGATTTATTTCTTTGGTAAACTCTCTTCCCCTCTTTTTATGCATGATCTAAGGTTTAGCTTATGCCTTGTTTAAATGTTCTCAAATCTGAAATTGCTGGGGTCTGAATTTATCAAATTTTGTTGTGTCTTTTGCCCCATTGACTCCAAAGATTTTTATATCGTGTTCTTTATTGTCGGAACAGCTGGATTTTTATTTCTAAGGCATATTTGCATTTCTCAAGACAGTGATCATTTCTAAGGAAGGAAATATATCACTTATTCAAAGTGGAATTTTTTTTCCCCTTTTAATGTTAAAGGCTGTGGCTCCACAGGGGGTAAAAATCAATCACGATCCATTTACAAATGAAAAGCAGTTCAGGTTCTGTTGTGTTTTTTATTTTGTTTTGGAGAAAACCATCAAAGGCTGAGTTGATCCATTTAAAAATCCAGAAATGAGCCCCATAAATTTTTATTAAATAAAGACCTCTGCATTTACATGGGATTTCATGATTTCCCAAGAGCTTTCATAAACATTATCTCATTTAAGCAAATATAGCATATTAAAAAAGGATACTGTTTTGCATTATGACCAGTTAAAGAGAAGGATCTGAGAGGGAAAGGGAGTGGCCCAAGGATAGCCAGGGCTGGAAAGAGGTCCCAGCATCTCTGGTAGTGGCTCAGAAACCCCATTAAGCTTTCCCTTTGGTACCAAGGACTTTTGTCTTGGGCAAAAATATGTTCTGTATTTCAAACGTGTCTCCATGCATTGTGTGAAATTAATTGCTTGACCTGCATCTTCTAGTATTGCCCCTGTGGATGGCCACATTTGGAGTCTCTTCCAAAACTCCCCGTGTAGTGCTGGGTGTCTTGGGGTTTGTGCTTTGAGAAACTAGCAGGTTCAGATTCACTTGACATCTATGGAGCAATGGCCAGGTCGCGTTCTTGGTGCTCAGCATCTTACTAGGTCATCACAACATTTTGGGGTATTCTTATTATTGTATTGTACAGGTGAGAAAATTGAGGGTCAGAGAGATTGGTGACGGTCATAGGATTATTAAACAGAGGTGGAGTTGGGGACTTAAGTCCAGAGTAGGAATCTGTGTTACCTGTTCTGTTGAGATATTGTTTTTTAATTTTTTCCATTTTTTTTCAGCCTTGGGGATTGAACCCAGGGGTGTTCTACCTCCTGAGCTACATCTTCAGTCCTTTTTATTTTTCAAGACAGGGTCTTATTATGTTGCCCAGTTGACCTTGAACTTGCAATCCTGCTGCCTCAGCTTTGAGCTCCTGGGATTATAGTCATCTGCCATCATACCTGGCGGGATGTTGGGATTCTTTGTGATGACTAGGTGCTGTGACCCATCACAGAGAAAAATCTATTTTTGTCAATCTTTTAAGTATTTAGTACATTATGCTGTGGACTATTTAAGCCATGTTTTAGTTCTTCTGTTTTAAACAATCCATGGGTAAGTCCTCCAGGTACAGGGTGGGAGGGGCAGGTGTTCCCCTTAGCCTGGTAAAATGTAGCTAGAGCTGATCTGCTCTATGTCCTGGGTCTCTCCTTACTCCAGTCATTTGTCCGTGTTTTAGTGCCAGTGAGTCTTTTAGCTTCTATTACACAATTGAATTCTACTTGGTTCTGAGCTGGGGTTCTCACTGAAATGTGACTGATCCCTGTCCAGGTCAGTTTCTATGACGGATAAAATGTGACATAGCGTATGCTAAGTTGAAAATACATTATTATGTGCCTGTAAGGTAGCTTGCTGATTATTCTGAATTAGGGAATTGACAAAATGGGGGTTGCTAGATTCTGGATGCAAGGAACTATTTAATAATTGTTAAAAAAAAAATTCTTTTGTCTTATTATTGTTTAAAAAAGCATATAAAAATTACCACTGTAACTATTTTAAAGCATGCAGTACTATGGCATTAAGTACATCCACGTTGTTCAACTTTCCCCACCATTCATTTCCACAACTTTCCTCTTTCCAAAGGAAGTACCCATGCAACACTCTCATCCTCCTCCCCACCAACCCCTGGCAACCACCATTCTTTCTGTCTGACCGTTCTAGGGACTGCATGTAAGTGGAGTCTCACCAATTTAGTCAGATTTTTTGCTGCTTTAACTAAAAGATCCAACCAGCACAATTGTATGTGAGGAAACGTTGATTTAGGGGTTCCTGGTTTCAGAGGCTGCAGTCTACATGTAGAAGGCCGGCTCTATTATTCAGAGATTGAGGTGAGGCAGAACATCATGGTAGAAGAGTGTGGCAGAGGGAAGCGGCTCACTTGATGATCAGAAAGCAGAGAGATTCTACTTACCAGATTAAAAAAAAAAAAAAATATATATATATATACACACACACCCCAAAGGCACACCCCCAATGAGCCCCCTCCTCCAGCCACACCCTACCTGCCTTCATTGACCACTCAGTTAATCCCCATGGGGAACAATTCACTGATGGGGTTCAGGCTTTCATGTTCTGATCATTTCTCCTGTCAACCCTCTTGGATTGTCTTGCCTATGAGCTTTTGGGGGACACTTCACATCCAAAGCATAACGCGCACAGCCTGTGCCCTTTTGTGACGGGCTTATTTCACTTAACGTGGTGTCCTCAGGAAATAGCCATGTTGTAGCAGGTGTCAGAATTTCCTTCCTTTTAAAGGTAGAATAGCATCGGTGTATACCATACTTCATTTATTTGTCTGGTGATGGACAATGCTTTTTTTTAAAAAAATCTTTTAAACAAAAATAACGAGACTGGGCCTGTTCTTATGCAGCGTGCCTGTGTGGCTGAGGTAGAGGGGAGGCCAGCAGCCCCTGCTCTTCAGTGCCGACTCTGAGACTAATGAGCTATGTAGCTTTAAATAAACCACTTGTTCTGAGCAATCACATACTGACGTAAAATGAATGGGTAAGGTTGGGATTATTAGATATTCTCTGAAGATTATTTCCCCTTTAAAAACCTCTTACTTAATTGTAAGTCTCTGGTTTGGTACAATTTGCATTTTAGTGCTCACTTTGTTTAATCATGAGCTATTTTGATAAATTCTTCTCCCTTCCTCTCTAACCTAGTTATTGAGATCATTTACTCCACCCCCCGCATTTGGACAGAGATGCCTCCTAATGGGTAGTTTTATCTACTCTTCATTTTTGGGGGGTGTATTTAAATGCCCTTTTTATTAGAGATCTGTCTAAATTGCTGTTTAATGATCAGTTGTTTAGATTTGCCTCTCCTTGGTGAAATTCAGAAATAATTTAATACAGAAGAGCTATTTTCTCCCTGGTATTTTCCTAGCTCGGCTAAGGAACCATGGAGAAATTATTTTAAAAATCAGTGTATTAAAAAGACTGGCTTTGAAAGATAAAACTTTCTCAAATATGTAATAGAAAGATAGTTTTGGAAAGCGTTATACTGTGCATATGTCGATCTTTCTGGGAGATTGACACATCCCAGAGTTTTAGGAAGGGTGCAGAAGTGACCACGCCCAATCACTGGCCGCCTTGAGTGAATTAAAATTCATGAGTGTTGACTCCATGCATTGAAGTTGCGGATTCTGAACATTTGGGAATCGGTAATTTTTTTTTCTTCTTTCTGAATTGCCTTCTGTTTAGGCAGGGTTTAATAAAACCAGCAGCTAACCCAAGGAAAATACCACCATTTTTGGAATGGAGGAGCCATCCGACTTAACAAATTGAAGCATGTGACACAGGCCAAGTAATTCAAACCCACGTGTGGCAGAGAGTTCTCCCATCGAATCCCAGGTCCTCCAAGATATTTCTCAGACCCCTGTTGGACTTCATCTTTTGCTTTACCAGGTTCAGTTTCTCCCAATTTAATAGGTTTGTGACAGCATCAGTTGCTGCTGTCACCATGCGGAGCCTGGTTTCTGCTCTGCTTTGAACTGGATAAATGCTTTGTTCATAGAGGGAGATAGCATTTTGCAGCCCTCTCTGCTGGGCCATCATGTTGGGGGGCGTGTGAAGGCTGAGTGGACATGCCCAGGAGCAGCCAGCTTCTGGCCCCATGGCCTTTGTGTTTGTGAAGGCAAAGTTCTTCCTGGGAACAGGAGATGGGAGGTCACTTGCCCTCTCTTGAATCCCTCCACCCTGCCGTTTCTGAACTTCTCAGTGGAGACGGGATGTCTGACTTGGCTTCTCCGGGTTGGTGTTGGGGGAAGCCCTTTGTTTCTCTACCCATCTTTATTCCCACACTCTCTAGTGTGTCTTGCTATCTCGGGTCTAGAGAAGAAGAATCAAATTGTTTTTGCTCTAATCAAGATTTTTAGGGCTAGGAAAAAGTTAGCATAACCTTATGTGACATTGTCCCTCGGTGTCTGAGGGAGACTGGTTTCAGGACCCCCTCGGATCCCAAACTCCTTGGATACTGGAGCCCCACATATAAAATGGAAGGGTGCTGGTAAGGGCTTCCCCTTGCAGTCTTCTAGCCTGGGCCAGGAGTGGGACACTCCCAGCTTCCAAGAAGACCGCGACCACCTCAGAAATGCCAGGTCCTGTTCCAGGACAGAAAACTCCAAGCACCGTGTGGGGAGGAGGCTGAGAAAGGTGTTGAGTGGTTTTTTTGCAGTTCTGTCACAAAGAGACCTCAAGACTATTGACTTAGAAAGATGCGAGATTTCCATGCGTTTGTCCGCTTTTTCTTTGTGGCAAAAATACCCAAGAACAACTTGGAGGAGGAAAATTTGACTTGAGCTCGTGGTTTCTGAGGTCTAGTCCATGGTCACCCGAGTGAGTCTGTTGCTCTGAGGAGGAACGTGACTGCAGGACAAGGAAGCTGCCCTGCTCCTGGTGGCCAGGAAGCAGGGGCGGGGCGGTGGGAAGGGGGTGCAGAGAACATGACCACTCCTCCAGCCACGCCCCCTCCTACAGTCACCACTCCATTCAAAGGAGGATGGACGGCTTAGGTCATGGCACTCCGAATCTCATCCTTGCCCCTCTGCGCATTCCTGCATTACCACAGGGGTTTTGGGGAACACCTCGTATCCAAACCACAACACCACACAGTTCCTATTCGTGCCACAGAAGGCTGAACTGGTGTGTCGGGCATGGTCGTTTTATTCAGCCCCTGGGGTCTGGATCTTTGTTTCATTTTGTAGGAGTTATAATGGGAGGTTGACCCCTGGAGTTAGGGGCACCGATGAGCTTTTTGCCAGACCTTCCAGGTTCATTTGTCTCGTTTGGGACATTTTGCTCTTTCTAGTCCTTGTGTAATTTGATGCAGGGTTTGTTTAATTCTTTGCACCCCTATCCGCAATCTTGGTGCAAGATTTTGCTGGGGGTAAGTGGGTTCCGTTGCTGGTTCGCTGCTCCCTGGCAGGGCTGGAAGTTTCCCTTAGCGTCGCAGGACAAGGTGGGAGGAGCTGACGGCACCCCCTTCTCATGGAAGAGGAGTCCCTCATTGACCTTCTGTTGTAATTCAGCAGTCGGTTAATGGCCACTTACTGGAAAATGTTACTAGGCTCTGCGGTGAGTGTTGTTAGAAACTGAATTACTCTGCCTCTTTCCCCAGGGCCCCTTCCCCGCTGCGCCTGGAGTAGACGCTTTGAGCTGCAGGAAGTGGCACTGTGTTGCAATCACGGCTTCATTGTTCTTTTGGATTATTTATTTTTGGGTTTCAAACATAATCATATTTTCATGGTACTAGATTTTAATGGCACTAGAGACTTGCCAAGACCCCCAGAAGGTCACTGGGTTATTTGCCGGGTGGCCCCAGCCTGAGGCTATCCAGCCATGTGGCACACGTGATTCATTTGAGTCGCTCTAAACCGCCCTCCTTGTCTTCACCCCTGAGATGACTTCCAACAGCCAGTCGCTGCTTATGATTTTGTGAAACTACTTTACAACATCTTTCCTAGGCCACAGATCTGAGAGAGAGGAGTTCACTAGCTAGGTGACCCTGACCATTCACCTAACCTTTCTGAGCCTTAGTATTTACCTGTTGACAAATAGGGAGATAGATTCCCAGGGATTGGGGGGGGGGGAAATCAATGAAATGATGCTAGTGGAGGCAATACCACAAAGCCTGGCATTACTAAACTCTCATTCAAAGTTTCTTTCTTGCCAATGTGAAAATAAAACGGGCAACGGAGTGTCCCCATTTGTTGGGTAGGGTGTTGGGACAAAAGAGATCATCCATGGGCTTTCTTTTGGTCTGGAGAGATCTGTCCCTCTTGCTTCCACACAAGAATACACGCGCCGTGCCTGCTACCTCTGACCTTGGGGGACAGCAAGGCCCCATTCTGGGACCTGTCCTGGTAGACCCCCTCTTTCTTAGCCCAGGGGTGGATGGCTTGCTTCTGGCTGGATGCTTGGGAGCATTCTGCCTCTAGCTGGACCAAGTGTTTTTGGGGAAAAGTTGGTCTCCTTCCAGGGGACTCCACACTAGGATGGCCACATGATTCCCATTTCTGGGTCACGTTTTCAGCTCCTCAGGACTCACTAGGGATCTTGAGCCTTTCTGAAGTCATTGAAATAATTGTCACCAGCCTCCCACTTAATGACTGTGGCTGCTGTTGCTGCGGCTGCTCTCTCCCCGACGTGAGCGAGCGGAGGAAGTCCTCTGAGGCCCTTGGCAGCCTTGCTACCTGATGGCACCGGAGCCTGGATTTTTGAGGTCTCGTGAGACTTTCCTTCTGCGCCCGAGTCTGGTCGGCATCCCTGGCCCAGCTCCCAGAGGCACTGGGGGAAGGGGCTGGGTCCACGCTCGATGGGCGCACACTGACACGTCCGGTCTGCTTCTCTTTCCTTCTCCCCCTCCAGAGTATAAGAAGAAGTATGGAGAGGAACATGGCTCCTGCCAGGCTGGGATAGCAGGCTTCTTCACTGAGGTGGGTGATTCTGCCTGGGGATGCCTCTCTTGGGTGTCCATTTCCTGGCTTTTTGTGATATTTTGTGACCTCCGGAGGGGAGTGCTGTAAGTGTCCCAGACACTCGAGCTGTGGCCGAGTCGATTCTGGTCCTTACGTCGGGGAGGGTTATTTAAGCCTGGTCAGGGGCCCTGGCTGGGCAGAGGCTGCTGTGGCCTGACTCACTCAAATTTCCAGACATGTCAGTTGGGTCCAGTTTTGGCCTCTGGAGGGACCTGATTAGAGGGATACAATGGCCAGGCATGGTGGTGTACGCCTGTAATCCCAGTGGCTTGGGTGGCTGAGGCAGGAGGATTAGGAGTTCAAGGCCAGCTTCAGCAACCTAGTGAAATCCTGTCTGTAAATAAAATGTAAAAAAGGCTGGGGATGTGGCTCAGAGGTGAAGCGTCCCTGAGACAGCATGCAGGCAGCTGGTGCCTAAGTGTACACTCGTCACCTCACAGTGTTCCTCTTGATGGAGGGACTCGACATACAACCCTAGACCTTTTCTCAACCTCTCAAGGACTCTACACTTGAATGTGCCCTTGACATCTGGCCTGTAGTTCATTCTTACTGTTTTCTTACTTGTTCTCATCTCCTGCAAGTTTGTTCTTTGCTGCTTCTCCTCGTTCCTTGGACATCTTTAGGACCGCTTGCCTTCTGCAAAGTTCCTTGCTAAGCTCTGGAAGTGGCACCGTTGTCTGTGTGGTCCCTTGCCTCACATAAAAAGTACTTCTGAAATCTTACTGTTTGAAGTTTCCAAATGTATCCCGGATGACAGCTTTTCTGTATCGCCACCGTGGTCAATACAGAAAAAGGTAGAAAGTCGATCAGCCCACGTGTCTGGAAGGGCCACTGCCCTCACCTGGCGATACACTGGCCCTGAGTTGGTTTCCTCTGTCCATTTTATTATAGTCATCGAATCAATGCACTTTAACCATTTTAAATGTGGGATCGGTGACATTTAGTGCATTTGCAGTGTCACACAACTGTCACCATCATCTATTTTTTAAACATTTTCTCCGTCCCAGGCCGTGCCTGGGCTTGGCTCTTGCAGTGTGTCTTCTGCACTCCAGCCTAAGGATTCTTTCAAAGTCAGACCTTTCATGTATACTTTCTGGCTTCTCATGACAGGGAAGATTAAACCCCCAACTTCACATCTTGGCCTAAGGGCTTGACTCTTTTGCCACCTGTCTCTCCCTTTGCTCTAGGACTACAGAGAGCTGAAAGAGGGCATGTGACATTGGGGGAGGAGTAAGGACCGACCCCACTGTCAGGTTTTCAAAGTTTTCTGCAGAGCGTTCCTTCTAAGTCAGGAGTGAAACTGGCCGTCTTGATCTTAGAAATGTCTGTTTTAATTCAGAGAAAATAGATGGAACCACCATTTGACCCAGCTATCCCTCTCCTTGGTCTATACCCAAAGGACTTAAAAACAGAATACTACAGGAACACGGCCACATCAATGTTTATAGCAGCACAATTCACAATATCTAAACTGTGGAGCCAAACTAGATGCCCTTCAGTGGATGAATGGATAAATAAAATGTGGCATATATACACAATGGAATTTTTACTCGGCAATAAAAGAATAAAATCATGGCATTTGAGGTAAATGGATTGTGTTAGAGAAGATAATGCTAAGTGAAGTTAGCCAATCCCAAAAAAACAAATGCTGAATGTTTTCTCTGACATAAGGAGGCTTGCTCATGGTGGGGTAGGGAGGGGGAGCATGGGAGGAATAGATGAACTCTGGATAGGGCAGAGGGGTGGAGGGGGAAAGGAAGGGGACAGGGGGTTAGCAAGGATGGTGGAATGTGATGGACATCATTATCCAAAGTACATGTATGAAGACACGAATTGGTGTCAACATACTTTATATACAACCAAAGATATGGAAAATTTGTGCTATATATATATATATATGTAATAAGAATTGTAGTGCATTCCACTGTCATTGATATTTTTAAATAAAAAGACAGTTGGCAATAGTGTGCAAACAGCAAAAATGAAAGGTAGAAAGTGGAATTTTTTAATCATCTTTTATTCAAACCAATAAATGGGAGGCACTTCCCTCTCAACCCCCAGTAATTCCTACTGTGTCCCTTCACGCAGGCGTTGGTTTTGTGACTGCTCCAGAGAATTCCGCGCTGGGCCTTGTGAATGGTACCACCAGTGTCCTAGCTGGTGAGGCCAAAAGCTTTGAAAATTCCCCTCTCACTGGGGTATCGGCAACCAGCACGTCCCACCCTTTTTGCCCTCAAAACTTATCGTGCAAACACACGTTTCTCTCCACATCCTCTGGCACCCCCCAAATCAGCTGTGATTGTTCTGCTCCTAGCCCACTGCAGAGCCTTCCTGTTGTCCTGCTTCCACCCTTCCCTCCTGACAGGCGAGTTTTAGGACCTTCTACGCACAAAAGTGTCACTGCTTCTTGCTCCGAACTGTCCAGTATCTTCCCATTCACTTATAATAAAATCCAGATGCCTCCCCTCATCCCGCATCCCAGGTCCGCCTGCTTTTCCAGCCTCCTCTATTCCTAGCCTCAGCTTACTGCCTTCAGCTGCAGTGAGAGAGATGCTGTACGAACAGGCCACAGTCTCACTGTGGCAGCTTGCTGGAGATTGGCGACCGGCTTTTTGTGCACAAGTGCATGCATAGAGGAGATGGGTAGGAGGGTCCAGCAGTACCCAGAATTTGATACATTCAGGAAAATTGCATTACAAAAGTGTTTACTAATTGACACTTTTCCCACTTCCATCACACCTGTCCCATCGTTCTCTTACCAATGTTAACAATTTTTGCCATTGGAAAAGGAAATCTCATTTTAATGTCCCATGAGCTGATTATTAGTATAATTTGTTATCTTTCTTAAACATTGGCCATTTGTATTTTTCTGTAAATTACTTGTAATTCTTAGTCCAGTGTTCTGATTTTGTTGTTCTTTGCTGATTTGTAGAAACTTGTTACATAGTTTCAACATTCTTGTTTATTGGGAAAAAAAATTTCTGAGCAGTCGTACTTTTTTCCCCCCTCTCTTTTTGGGGTACTGGGGATTGAAATCAGGGGCGCTTTACCACTGAGTCACATCCCAGCCCTATTTTGTATTTAGAGACAGGGTCTCACTGAGTTGCTTAGCACCTTGCTGTTGCTGAGGCTGGCTTTGAACTACTGATCCTCCTGCCTCAGCCTCCCAATCCACTGGGATTACAGGCATGCGCCACCGTGCCCAGCTCGGCTTCTTTTAACACTGCTTTGTGTGTCTCTGTTGTACTAGTGTTACACATTCATGTTTGGTCAAATATACTTTTTCTGGATTCTAGAGTTGTGTTAATTAGTAAAGGATATCTCTAAGAATATGAAATTATTCACCTATATTCTAGTCCTTTTACAGATTTTTAAAAAAGAGATGAGTATCTTTACTCCTTCTGAAATTATATCTTTTTATGTAGTAGAAACTGTATTGTTTTCCTAAATGCATAGTTGTTGGTTTTGACGCTGGTTTGTGGAACCATTTTTCCTATCCCCATTGATCTGAAACACCGTCCTGCCACGTGCTGACTTGACTCACTTCCCTCTCGGCATGTAGGCTGTGTAACTGCCCTGGCCATTGGTCCTGCAGCAGGTCTAGTACAGTATGACTCCTTCCAATAGACGGTGGGGTCCACTGTACTATCAGAGGTGGGTGACCAACATGGAGGATGGCAGTGTTGAAAGGCCATTTGGGGTGGGTGTGCCCAGGACTTTGGATTAGGATGCTCCTGAGGGAGGCCAGACAGGGAGGCCATGATGTGTTCTAGCCATGAGGCAACAGGGCAGGGTAGAGTGTCACTTTTGGAATAAAGTGATTGGGGTCATCAGAGAATAATAAGGACATGTCCATGGGCTGGGTGGCCAGAGCCCTGTGGGGCAGAGGAAAGAGGTGTTGAGCTGGGTTTGTGGAGAAGAGGAGGACCTCTGGTTCAGACACAAGTGTGAGGTGCTGGGACATGCTCGTAGCTGCTCCTATAAGAGGCCTTGGACACAAGTACTGGACCCTAGCCTGAGCCAGGAAGTTAGGCTTGGCCCTTGCTGGTCTTGGAGGGGAAGAGTGTGCTGAGCCTGGGGCTGCGGGGAGATGCTTCACCTTGGATGGTGGGAGGAGGACTGATTTGTCACAGAAGTCGGCACTCACCATGACACGGGAGGGAGGGAGGCGGCAGTGTGGCCCCACCGGCTGGCAAATCGGGAAAGGCAGGGCATGGGGCCGCTGGAAGGAGGGCTTGGAAGGAGGAGTTGGGAGGCCATTGGGTATGGAAGAGAAGCCCAAGTGGCTGGGCAAGCCTGGGATGACCGTGGACCTGAGAGGACCTGTTGAAACCCCAGCCTCTGGGATTCAGAGCCCAAGGGAGCCACAGTGTCTTGGCATGTGCTGGCTGGGCTCAGAACCAACAGAAGTGGGGACACAGTGTCTAGAGGGGCAGGAGAGGCGTGGGCGGTCCCCCTGCTGCTGCTGCTCAGTCCTCTGACCCCGGCCTGCTGTCTCTTGGCCCATCTGGGATTTCAGCCTTCACTCTGGTTCCCAGGCCTTTGGCCTCCTTAAACAGGAGGTCTTTGAACTCGCTGCCTCCCTTGTGTCTGGAACCTCAGCTGTTTGTGGCTGAGCAGGAAATGTGGTTGAAGGGGTGGCGCAGGCGCTGTTCCCTCCTCTGCCCTTCTGCTGACCTCATCACTTGCCTGTGCTGGGAGCTGATCTGTCTGTCCCTCTCTTGGGGCACACAGCTGCGTCCCAAGGCGGATGGCTTCCCTACCATCCTGGACGTAGCCGCTTTGGCCCCAAATATTCTGGCCCAAGGGTCCTGCTTGACCTGTGGGTCAGTGACCCTGAGGTTATCAAAGCTCTGAGTTACGGATACCACATGAGTTTTAGCCCATCATTGAGGGTGAGAGCTTCCCGGGGACTTTATTTATTTTCGTAGACTAGAGCAATGGAGGTGACAGACACTTCTAAGTACCAACCGAAGACTTGGGGGTGACCCCGCCATTGGAAACCACTGGGTGGAACTTTCCTAAGCGTGGACTTCTGTCGTAGATCCCTGCGTTCTTTTGCCTTCCTGAGGGTCCCCTCTGGGGAGTGGGTAGAGAAGAGCCTGTGGCTTCTTTCAGGCACACCCAGGGGTCCCAGTGCCTCTGGAGATTCTGCTAGTAAAACGCACCTCGGGAGAAGGCCCAGACCGTTTTATGGGATTCTCCTGATGTGATTAGGCAGTGGTGGCCTGCGCCTGAGGGGAAGCTTGGGTTCTGGGGTGTGACGTTTGTACTGGCTGTTCCTTGGGAGGTGGGAAGCAAAGCTTTGATCCCATTTTCCTGACACTTGTGAATGCCACTGAAACAACATCCACAATGAACACAAGTAGCTAAATTCAAGGGATTTCCCGGAAGACGCTCTGCCTCCCAGCCCAGCCCTGAGGGTCACAGGCTTGGTCCCAGTTGATCTAATTTGGATTGAAGGGAAAGACGGTGTTAACCCTAAGAGGACAGAGGAAGAAAACAGCTATGTGTTTCAAAAGTTCCTAAGGAATGCGATTATTTTGCCTTCTCCTCTCTGTAGATTGAGAGAACCCAGAGGTACAGTAGACACTTGTTTCTCCACTTTGATCCTGGATTAATTTCTAAATGAGAAAGCAGTCTGTCCATGCCTCGTGTCCTGCAGAGCCTTGACAGCCCTGTGCCTATGCTCTCGGGGCTCTGTCTTGTAAAAGCTGCAGAAGGAGAACGCTCCACGCTGTGTATACAGCTGGTGTCGAGGCCATCACTCATGACATTCCTCGGCGCCCTTTGTTTTTGGGCACTTGACTGCAAATTCCTTTCCAAACTGGAGGCCAGGAAAAAAGTCTCTGTCCTCTGATGAACCGATGGTTTGTCTTTCTCCTAGCTTTCTAGAAGGAGCACAGGCCCTTACACCAAACGGGCAAGGGTCAGGAGGAGGAGAGAACTCGTGCCCCACCGTGTGTGTTCCCAGTGACGGGTCCTGAGTGCAGAAAGGGCAGAGATACCTCTGAGGTTATCTTGGCAGTGCCTTTGAGGGGGTGTCAATCTCAGAACCTCCAATGAAGTGTTCACTGACAGCCTCGTCCACACCTTCCTGAGGGGTGAAAAGCAAGCCATTCAGACCAGAATCTAGGCAGGGACTTTCCTTCCACCTGCACGCACTCCCTAGTCATTGTCCCGATTCTTCCCAGATTGATAGACTCCCTTGTTCAAAGCCTCACCCTCTTGCCCATGGGCTCTATCTTTTCCTCCCCAATTTTCTGGCTTTTGCAGACTCTTGCACTCCAAGAATCCTTTGGTGACTTTATAAATGATCAGAAACTCATGTCTCTCTGACAGGGACCAGCCTCCAGGGACTTGTCAGAAACCAGCTTTCGTCAGCCTACACAGTTATCTTGTGGTTTTCCATGGTGCCTTATCCTAAGTGTGTCATGCCAGGGAACCTTATCTTTGTATGTAGCACAAGCTCTACATACATGATAGTAGGTACTTAGTAAATATTGTCGAATAAAAAAAATCAGTGATTTTGCATGGTGGCGTATGCCTGGAATCCCAGCAATTTGGAAGGCTGAGACCTCACGAGTTCAAAGCCAGCCTCTGCAATTTAGCAAGACCCTGTCTCAAACATAACAAAACAGAAACAAAAAAACTGAGGATGTGGCTCAGTGGTTAAGCACCCCTGGATTCAATCCCCAGTACAGAAAAAATGATTTATTTCTTGGACAAATAAGTTTTATTTCTTCTGGCAGTGCAGATACTTTAGAAAATATAAATAATCAAAAGGAGATTCCCTGTTGAGACTTCTAATGTGTGCAAGACCTTGCTGCTGCTTATCCCAGTGCAGGCTCAGTCCTCTGGGGGCTTCACTGGAAGACTTGTAAGATGTCATTTCACTGGCAATTTTGCATTTTTTTGTGAGGTGACTTCCTGGTCAGTGTTTAATTAACTGTTCTAGAACTTTTGACTATCAAGTCTTTTGTGTTCAATACATCCAATAACACACTCATCTAAATATAGTTTGATGAATTTTGATAAATGTGCACACTCATGTCATCTCTATCTTGAACATTTCCACCACTGTAGAAAATTCCTCACGTCCCTTTGCAGATAATACCGCCCCTCTTTTGTACTGTTCTGAATTTTATCACCATAGTCTTTTTTTTTTGGCTGATTCTAGAACTTTCTATGAGTTGACTCCTAACCTGTGCTCTTCTTTCTTACCAACATTGTCTCCCACACTTGAGCTGGGCTTTGTAGATTGCAGAAGGGTTACTCGGGCAGAGGACGCACGAGGGCCTTGCAGGAATGGAGAGTCAAAGAGCAGAGCGTCCCAAGTGTACAGTCTGGGGGGGAATTGGCAGGAGGGGAGCCGATATGTTTGGAACAGTTGACAGGCTGACTTTTACCTGAGACTTGTGCTCTTGGAAAACAGTCTGTTCTCAAATTTTTAAAAACACAGAAAAAATAAACTAAGAGTGAAAGAAAGGATGTCCATAGTTCCAGCACTCTGGGGAAAATGTTTTATGACCTGTCCCCTGGTCTTTGTGAATTTGTGCACATGTTCATTCATTGTTTTTATAAAACATGATTGACAGCATATATATTGCTTTATGTATTCTTTTAAACAGCACTTTGTAAATATCTGTGTCATTAGGTCTTCTGTGGTGTGGTTAATACTGCATTAAGTTCTGTTGAATGCATGTGTTATAGTTTAGAAGCCTTATTGACATTCAGGTTGTTTCTAACTTGGCACAGTTAAATGCTGCATCTTGTGGGCAAGATCATGCAGATATCTGTTGACTTCCCAAGGTAACTGAACTGTTTTGGAGCATTTAGGATTATCATCAGTATCGGTCATCAGATGGTTTTGTAGCACAGGATTGTGCCTGCAGGACCATTTTCCCATCATTTAAATGCCGAGAGCTGTGTCTTCTGTATTCTGGAGTCTATTTTTAGTTAGGGCTACTGTCTCTTACTGCCTGTGGGTCTGTTCTCTCTCTAGTTTATGAACTTCCCTTAGTTGGCTTTTTGGTTTCTTGTTTTTGTCCTTCCGAATTTGCAGTGGGCCATTGTGGCCAGAAAACCCACCTTTGCAACCCTTCCTGAGAAGAGGAGCTGAGATGAGCTCTGGAGGGGATTTTCCCGGGGCATTAGTGCACACTTTTTGTAAAGCTCAGCTGTGCCCTGGATGGAGCCATTGAATAGTGGGCCTGGGTCCAGGCTAGGTGATGCATTGCTGTCTTTGCCCGAGTGCTCTCCCCGGAATTCTGCAGGACGCCACCCTTGTTTGCCATTTTCATGATTAATCCTGGTATAAGGTTGAGTAAATGCATATAGCTCCATCTGTGGTTGGTGGGTCACTCATTCTGTCCCCTTGTTCAGTTAACTTCGCCTCTTCATTCCTGACATACCAACTGGACAATAGATTCTATAATGCCAGGAAATGTGGTAAATTTTTTTTTAAAATGGATATGCTGGGAAAAAAAAAAACCCATGGTGAGGTATTTTTAATTTCATTCCAAGTTCTTGTGGTCTTACTACATCTCTTCATCCCTTTCTTGGCTTCCCCGTTTACATTTGGATCTTTCTGGTAGGAGCTGGTGGTGATGGGCGCCCCCGGATCATTTTATTGGGCTGGAACGATCAAAGTGCTGAACCTCACGGACAACACCTATTTGAAGCTGAATGATGAAGCGATCATGAGCAGGCGGTACACCTACCTGGGTGAGTAGCTGGGGGGGAGAGGCAAGATAAGGAGAGACAAATGGGGGAGCCATTACCGGTTATTGTTCTATTGGTGGAAGGGAGAGTTGGTTGGCTTTTACTTTTCAATCTCTAGTTCTTTAATTAGAACACCTGAACCTCTAGCAACTCGCATAGAAGACAGAAGAGGGAGCTGAATTAAAACTGATTTAATTAAAAAGCCGCCTCTGGAGGCTCAATTGTCTTATCTCCTTGTTTTAGCAATCACTCAAGTTCAGATGATCAGATGCAAAATGAGCTCAATAGAATCCTAGTATTATTCTTTGGACATCCCTTGGGGATGGAGTCTCTGCTTCCTAGTCACAGATAGAAAGAATTACCAGAAATTATCATGACAAGTGGCACCCCAGGTTGAAGTTTAATTGAAGGCTCGGAAATTTTCTTACTTTGCTGAACCCTCTTCGTCTTCTAGAACAGAAGAGAGGTACAATTTAATTTAGCAGCCATCAGGCAAAGAAGATGCTGGGGCAAAATAGTGCCCATTTAAAGACAGAGATAAACTATGTTTGCTTAGGGAGAGGATGGTCACAGGACTCAACCCAGGGCCTGAGGGCTGCCATTCCCGACTGGAATTAGAACTATATTTAGGAAGGTCTCATAATAACAAAACAATCTTCTTTCACATTCAGTACCTATAACTCTAATCAGCGGAGGCCCTGCCACTCTTTGGGCATAGAGTCATTGAAATCTCTTTGTTAGATGGGGACAGGGAGTTGGTGAATCACCTTTTCCCTTCTGACCATTAGTGTGCCCCCAGGCAGCACAGACCCAACAGTACTTTAATAAGTCTTTGGGGCATTTGCTACTGTGCTCACATAGCTCCTCGGTCTGTCGTTTGTTAAGCATTTAATCTATGCTGGGCTTTGTATATTATTTCTTTTAATTCTGAAATTGAGTTTGCCATTATTATCCGTACTTTGTAGGTGAAACAGCTGACCATTACATTACGTAACTTTCCAAGGTCATAAGCCCCAGAGTTGGGTATACATCTATTGTTTCTGAGGCAGGGTCTAAACACTGAGCTGCCTCTCTGTGTATACTGCCAGAACAGCATCTGCCACTGGTACCAAACCCCTCACTGGGCTGTGCACACGTCCAAGGTGGGAGTTTTTCTCTCATTCCCAGGAGTTGGTATGTACAATACCTGTTGTACAGCAGGAGCTGAATACATGCTTCCTGACTCGGAATGAAGAGGGCAGAAGAGAGCCCACTTTGGATGGGGGTTTTGGGGCCTCAGACATGTGTTATGAACCTTGGTCTGTGGTTTCTCCCTGTGTACAAAACGGAGCCCTTTATCTGCTACAAGTGTTAACAGGAGACAGTTGAGAGTATGTCACTCGGGATACTCTCAGGCAATGTAAATCATCAGTTTGAGAGAAATTGGCCACATGGAGATCCTGGCTGATATGAATCATCACAAAACTCAAATAACTTAGGATCACAGCATTAGAGTTCAAGGATGATGGTGAGACCAGGGAACATGATGCAGGCAACCTGTCTAGCATTTCTGCCTGCCAGAGGAGTGCCTTCAGCCTGTAAAGCAAGGCCCTCAGAAGGCAGGAGACACTTGGACTGTGAATTTGGACACGTTTTATCTATCTGCAAATCTGTAAACAGAAGAAATGATCACGCATTCTTCATAGAGTTTTATATTGAAATAAATGTCACCCAAAGATATATAAAAATGGCCCACAACAGCTTTCCTTGCCCCAAGTTGGAAACAATTCACATGCTCAGCAGGAGGAGAAAGAGATGGTATGTTCATCCAGTGGGACAGGACTCAAAAATGGAAAGAACAAAGCACTAATACAGGCAACAGCATCGATGAGTATCAAGTATCATAAATAATAAAAATCAGAATAATGGCCACCTACGGGGCTGAGGAACCTTCCAGAGGGGTTGTGGTTCTTGGTTTATGTTCACTTTCTGGGTCCTGGTGGCGATAGCATGGTCATGTAAGTGTGTACAAACTCCTTAAGGTCTACACTTCAGATGCATGTACTTTATGAAAATTACATCTCAAAAAGAAAAAGAAAAAACAGACCGTTTAGCACAGTACCAGTCCTGGAGAGGATACTCGGCACTCTTTCCTGCCCCAGGGTCCTTGTGAATGTGGCTTTTTGTGATACGTGCCATTTAAACATGAGGAGACCGACAGCTGCCAGTTTGTTCCCTGGTTCCATTTGTGTTCTAAGAATAACTGGACCATAGCTGCCCAGATAATGAAACTTGGTTAAAAAATGTTTTTTTTTTCTTTTGAATCCAATGAATATTTTTTCTTGCTGCCTTCTTCAACCTTGTCCTTGGTTTCCATCATCCTGTTTAGGCTATGCAGTGACCGCTGGCCGCTTCTCTCACCCATCTACCACCGATGTGGTAGGAGGTGCCCCTCAGGATGAAGGCATTGGAAAGGTGAGGGGAAACACCTGTGATGTACCTGGGATCAGACAGAGGAGGGGAGCATGCTGCCCTGTCGTAGGGGTTTGCCAACTGACTTGGACCTGAATATTCTCTTGGGTGACTGGTGGGTAAGAAGCAAAATCATGAGGAACCCTTGGACAGTCTCATTCCAACAACTTTGGAGAGATGACCTTGAAAGCATCATCAGAGTGTGAATACTGTTCACACCGTCTATTCTCTCATGGGTTTTTTCTTTTTTTCTTAAGTGTGTGTGTATGTATGAGAGAGAGAGAGAAGAGGGAGAGAGAATGATTTGTAAGACTCCCCTTGGCATCAGGGTGCCCTTCAAAGAAGTATTCAGTGCTGTCCAACTTTAAATCCCCCACCTTCCTGACTTTACCAGATTTGGCTTTGACTAAATAGAATCAGGAGAGTTCCAGCTACCTTTAGGCCCTTTTTTTTTTTTTAAAAAAAATGTTTAGATTCCCATTTATTTCCTCAGTGTTTCAGAAGGAACATTGGGTTCCCAAGACTGGTGGAACCCAAGGATGTTCTAGCAATATGTGGTTCTGACTTTCTCTAAAGTCTGTCCACAGTGTAGAACAGACCTGAGGGTCTTGGTCTATCCGACTCACTTTGGGAATCATGGCCTCCAAGGGGGCTGTGTTCGTTGTTTAGCTTCAGGGTATAGGAATCATAGAATGGGGATGTCCACATGGGCAAGGAATCTGCATTTTCGTCTGATGGGGAAGACTGAGCAGTGGCATGAACTTTGGATCCACAGCCCCAAGGCTGGACCTGTGGTAGAGTCTGGCTGCTGCGTCTGTGGCTTGGAGAAATGGGCTCTGAGTTCTAGAGAGGCCAAATGGGCTGAGACCACTGTTGCTGGGACCCTGCAGCTAGGCTGGTAGGCAGATCAGAGAGACACTGCAGTTGATGGGCATGACAGAGGTGTGTTCACGAGGGCCATTTCTGTGGACCCTCCTGGGCAGGGCTTAGGAGCCACTGCTCATATTTCTGCAGAGTCTGCCTCCCTCCCCCTAGGCTGATACTGTGGAGAGAGGTCGAATCGGATAAACCAGGGCCCTGATGCAGTGGACAAGGAATCGTGCACATGAACTTTGATAACTTCAAGTCTGAGTCGCAAGAATTCCTCTTCACGGTGGAGGGAAGAGCACTTAGAGCTGTCTCCGCCTCAATGGCGTCTTCCGGGGAGGAACTGTCTGTCACTAGGCTTCTCTGTCAGGCGGTGAAATTGCTTACCTCCTGGTTCACAGATACCTTTGTGCTGATGACAGCGACTTTCTCTTCTCGGTAATTGCAGAAAACTTGCTTTGTATTGTTTCTCCTTCAGATGACAGGGATGTTGCATGGTCCCTGTCAGGTCTGAAGGCAAGAATGGTTATTTACAACTGAGAGCGCCAGAAAGGAGTCCTGGATCTACTTAACAAAAAAAAAGAATAGAAAATGCTGCTTTCAATTTCATGACCTGAGAGTCACTGGGGAAATTGGTTGTAGTGGACAGAGTTGCTCATTATCTCACATGCCCAGGGACCAGGGCTCATGTAGAATTGCTCTCCAAGGACCCCAAAACAGACCTCAGGCCTTCAGGATTTTGGTATCCATTTCCCATGTTGGGGTGCAAAAGCCTTCACGCTAATATGGCAGTTCCTTACCCAGGGGAGAGACCCCTACCCTGAGTCTCATGAGATAGTCCATAAGATGTAACTTGAAAAAGAAGTTCATATTTGGGTACACTTAGAAAGTTAAATGTCAGCGAGATTCATTGTTATTTAAATCCCCATGGTAAAGGCTTACCCAATGCAGGAATTAATTTAATGCTTTACTTTGCATTTTCTAGCCTCAACTCATATTTACCCACATAAACTCTATGGCACTTACAGTATGTGGAATCACTTTGGAGAAGAATTTTGGCTAAAATGCTCTTTCATCCCTTTGTCTTATACCTGTTAAAGGTGTAACTAAAGGGATTGAAGGACCATTTTCAGGAAGAAAAGACATTTTTCCTCTGAGTGTTGAGTTGTTTACTAGTAATTTGGGTATTCCTTGGTCTAATCAGACGTGGCTGCTCCAGATCAGTGCTGGTGACACTTTTGCCTCAGGTCTGAAGGATACTTTTTGGGCAGGATGGTTTAGGCAAGAACTTGTGGTGGTGTCTTCATTGTCATCAGCTGATTTAAACAGAGCTAAGGTGACAGGAAGATGCTGGTCCATATCATTGGTCATTGCTTCATCCTAACTCCATTTTTTTTTTTTTATTTCTTAGGTTTATATTTTTAGAGTGGACCGAAGATCAGGCACCTTGATGAAAATTTTTCAGGCATCGGGTAAAAAGGTGAGGTTCTTGGTGTAAGTGACTATTTTGTTTGTTTGAGAGATTAGATCATGTGGGAGCAGGTTCCTTTTAGACAATCCGGTAACGGCCCTGCCTCAGCCCTATGCTTACACAACAGCTCTACTTGTGTGTTGGTGCCTTTACTTTCTCAGTCATGTGTGTGTGACCTGTAGGCTTTAGGGGATTCATGATCATTTTAGGAACTGTCATGCAGCAAGATGAGTTTATACACGCATAGCATTTTAAAAGGTGGCTGCAGTCTAGACACTTTGTCCAAGTGCTACCTGCTCCATCTCTGCCTTTCTCCACCTCTCACCTTAGCCCTCCTCCATCTGCCTCTCATCTACGCCTCCAGAGAGGTCAGGTACAGCTGAGTCGTTGCTTGCATCCTAACTAGATTGTTTTCCTCACTCCTTAGGTTTAGGTAGCAAACCCATTAGACACCAGTGATTCTGTTTAAAGGGTGCAGGAGGACAAATGCTCCTCAGTCTCTCTCACCAGCCTGAGGCTGCCCCCTCTTCCTGCACCCTCTGCCCTCCTCTGTCTGCACCCTCTGCCCTCCTCTGTCAATGCTGGGAGAACCATTGTCATACAAAGAAAACCCAGACATCATCCAGTTCCTCTTGGAACCTTGATATAGAAGTAGCTCAGGAAGCTGCCTGACCAGAGTCCTGGAGAAGGTTCATCTGCCTATGTTGTTCCCACCCTGTCCCTGGTCCTCTGTTTCCTACAGGATTCCCTTGTTTCCTACAGTTTTCCTTGTATTTCAGCATAGTAGATGAAGCTGGTTAGAGAGGCTTCTGATTCATAAGCTCTGCTCCTCTGCAGGCTTCTCAGCTCTGCACAGTTGTGCCTGGCTTTAGGCGAGTAGGAAGGTTTGGCTGAGACTGGCTGCTCTAGGGGGCGCAGTTAAGGCTGGGAGGGGTGTGGTGTAATTTGGAGGCCTCACTGGGCTTTTGGGAAGACGTACAGCAGGCCTGAGATGTAGGGAGGGAGACTCTAGGAGACGGAAGAATGCCAAAAGGTGATTTTACTTAACATCATCCTGAAATGAGGGGGAAAATGATCATTTCCTTCTTGGGCCACATGTCTCTGGCCCCAGTTCTGTTCCCTGTTGTTAAGTGAAACTTGCTGAATGACAGCCTGGGATCATTTCATGCTATTCTGGTGTAAACCATATTCTGAGATCTAAAAAAAAAAATCTCACAAGTAGGCCTTCTTATTTTTCTTTTCATTTAGAGTTAATTATTCTAATTTGTTATACATAATGGAAGAATGTATTTTGATTCATAGTACACAAATGGAGCATGATTTTTCATTTTTATGGCTGTACACAGAGTTGCACCATTCCTGCCTTTAGACATGTACCTAGGGTAATGATGTCTATCTCGTTCCACCAGTAGACCTTTTTCCTTTTTTTGAGATGAGCGTCTCACTACCTTCCCCAGGCTGACCTCCAACTCCTGGGCTCAGGTGATCTTCCTGCCTCAGCCTTCTGAGTGGTTGAGACTGAAATTGCACACCACTGCAATTCTAACAACCTTAATAAGCACACTTAGTATGTAGTTGTCATAACCTTTAAAATAAAAAAAAAATGCAGTATCTAACTTGGTTTTGCATTTTTTTCCTCAGAATGGTTCTTTATTCCTTGGAGAACCACGCTGACTTGTGTTGTTTTTAACATTTCCAAAACCCCAGAGGCAGCAGCATTGAAAAGGGACTAGTGTGCTATTCTGCAGAAAAGACTTTCCAACTGCCCCTAAAGTTAGAAAAGAAATAGCCCCATACCGCTGTGGATCAAAACGGCCCCAACAAGCATAGTGGGTGTGAAGACTACTAAGATTAACGTTTTTAGATCTTTCTCCAAAAAACCTCCCCATGAATGGGGGTTTGTGTGTGTGTCTACTGTACAAACTGTCCCCTCCCCTTAAAGGTACTGGGTTTGAAAGCATAAAATTCTTTCTGAGCATCTTTCTGTTCGATTGTGGCAGTGCCTCCTGGTATCTTCCTCTTCCACTCTCTGCCCAGCACAGGGACCCCTATTCGTGCCTGGGGTCCTGGTGTATGTCATGGCCTAATTAGCAATTGATTGCACCCCCTCTCCTTGAAAAACCTCCCAGTTTGGATGATAACTTCCATGGCCACCCACCTGTTCCCAGATGTTGGTCAGTTATGAGGGGTAGATGTGAGAAGGCTCAGGGACATCTTTCAGAACTTTTCCTTGTCCAAACTTAGAACTTAATGCCATCTGGTTCCAAAAGAGACATGCCTGATGGTGACAAGATAAATGATAGGTTCCCTGATTGTGACAAGATACGTTAGGTTCCCTGATTCGGGGACAGAAGCGTCCAGATGTTGACCCTCCAGGCCCCCAGCTGCATAGCCATCTGCCTCATCTTTCCAGAACCTTTGCCCCACTCTGTATTTTCTCCTTATCCGGCCTCACCCTTCTGGCTCTGTGGCTTTCCCTTTCTTCTGCCAATTTCTCCAGCTTGCTTTACACGCCTCATCAGCCTTCTGATTTTGAAATAGGTCCTTACCTCTCTTTCTGCATCTTATTCTGCTTTTTTTTTTTTTTGCCTGAAGAAATGCGATATTCCTGTTTCTCTGACTTCTCCATTATCTCCTAGGGAGAGGACATGATCCCCAGGCTTTCCAAGGGTGCTTTGGTTTTACCCCGTGCCACACCCAGAGAGGAGAGTTCCCCCTCAGCCAGCCCCTAGTTCACTCCAGTTTTTATTTGCCTAGAATTTGGTCAGGTTGTTTTGTATCCTGTTAGGAAGGAAGAAAAAAATGAAAAACCGATTCTGGTCTTTATGGGTTAATATCCCCAAAATAGTGCACATAAGAAATGATCAATATGTGTGCCATTCAGATGTTAACACAAATGCCCGCCCCTGTAATTCCAGATTGATGGAGAGGTGGGGTCAGGGATCGCTCACCCCAAAGCCTGTCGTAGCTGTGTTGATGCCCTGTTGAGTTAACTGGAGACGTGTTTGCGTTTCAAAACTGAGATGGGAAACTTCCCCTACAGGGGTTTCTGATCTAACATCCATGAAGATGCCAAGTTAAATAGCCCACTGGAACGAAGGAAGCAGTTCCCCTGGGGCTCAGCCAGAGAGAGCAGCCCTTGGCTCTGCTCTTCCTGGCCTTGCCTGTGTCTTACCAGTTTTTTCTACTAGAGCTCAGCTGGGGAGATTGGAGAGGCTGTTGGATCAGTGACTGGCAACTTGGTTTCTATCCTCCCCGTCCTCCTCAAATCTTTCCGACGTCCTCCTTCCTGGAGAGTGGGGCGATCGGCTTTGTCCCTGGAATGGGAAAGGTTTGAGTGACTTCCTCAAAGCTCTCCAGGAAGTCGACTGGAGTGCTCCCACCTCTCTGCACCTCCCCTGAGTCCATTGCCAACAAACAACTCTGACAGCCAGAGAATGTGCTCCTCGGGTCAGCAGAGCCAGAGTCCTGTCCTGTATTTTAAAAGGACTTACTTTTAAAAAAAAAAAAAAGTTACAAGTTGGCTGTCTCTAGAAGGGTTACAACCTGCACACGTTTTTATTTGGCCTGTACAGTATTCATTTATCATTTTTAATACAAATAAATTGTCAGCATTTATAAAACAGGTCCCTCAAATAAAGTTTTAAATTTGGGGAAAATGGGATGCAGCCCTGTGGGCCCCAGCCTGCCGCAGTCTCCTCTACTTCCTGTTATCAGACACGGAGGACAATTGACCCTTGCCACCTGTAAGCACACGTACCCTGTTAGGTTTCTCACACCTGTCCTGTTACCTGCCTGGACCCCAGTAGTGGTTGGGTTTGAGACTCTGGATGTAAAACCACAGGTACTGGATGAATTGTGCCTGAGGGAGGCCCTACAGAAGCTGGCACCTGTGCCCTCATCCAACAGGCTTTGAGTTGTACCTTTTTCTGTCTCCTCAGATCGTTCCTTCCTGACCAGTCTCTAGTAGGCACAACAGTGGGGTGGAATGCAGGGAGGATAATCCATTTTCCCCTGAAACGATCATTTTTTTTAGGTAGGGGTACTCAACCACTGTGCCACACCCCCAGCCCTATTTTGTATTTTTATTTAGAGACAGGGTCTCACCGAGTTGCTTCGCATCTGGCTTTTGCTGAGGCTGGCTTTGAACTCGCGATCCTCCTGCCTCAGCCTCCTGAGCTACTGGGATCATAGGCGTGTGCCACGGCACCCGGCCTGTAACCATCATTTCATGTCCACCTCATGTTGTGAAATTCCATACTCCTGCTGCCTTGGCCTTGTCAAATGTCTGATAGTGGGCACTTGTTCCTGGTTGTCACCTGTATTTGCAACCTCGGCTTGATTTAAAGAAATAGTGCTACGTCCTCCAGGGACTGGCCTCTTAGCCTTCCCTGAATGGGGCTCCAGGACAGGGGCCTGCTGAGCCTGTGAGCCTTGGTGTCCTGAGGCTCAGAAGACCCCAGGGAGCCAGCCTTCCCCGTTGGCCTAGGCATCCTGCCTCTGAGGGGCTGGGAGCAGACGTGCCTAAGGCAACGGGCCAGAGGAGAGCGAGGGCCTCGTGTGTGAGGGCGGACACTGAATGCTCTGTTGCGATCGACTTGGTTGCAGATGGGCTCTTACTTCGGCTCCTCCTTATGCGCAGTTGACCTGAACGGGGACGGCCTCTCCGACCTGCTGGTGGGGGCCCCCATGTTTTCTGAGATCAGAGACGAGGGGCAGGTCACCGTCTACATCAACAAAGGAAACGTGAGTAATGTGCTGGGCAAGGTGGGGGGTGGGGAAGTGGCTGAGCACCCTCTGGGCACGCACTGGGCCATTACCCAGGAGCTGTAAAGACCTAATTCCTGCCTTGAAGAAGCTTAACGGTCCATTAATGGAGAATCTTGTACAGTGTTATAACTGCAAACAGGCAGAGGCCAGGAAGACTATTAAGTGCTGACTCTCTACCAGGGACTATTTTTCCTTATTTCCCATGAGTGATTTCAATGCAACATACACATGATGTCCAGGGTTCTCATTTTTCAGATGAAACATTGAGGCCCAGAGAGGTTAAGTCACATGCCCTAAATCACACAGCTAAGTCGTGGTGAGGCTGGGATTCAAACCTTGGTCAGCTGGCTTCAGAGCTCTCTAGGTTATGCTGCCTTTCTGAGAGTGTGTAGACATGCGCTCTGGGGAGGCAGTGGCCCTGATAGCTGGGAGGAATCTAGAGGAAAGAGGCAGATAGGCTGGGCTCGGGCAGAACTCCTGGCAGAGGACTGGGCAAGTGGGTTGAGGTGTGAGGCGGAAGGGCCCCTAATTCATGGTGGAGGCTGATGACGTGGCCTCTGGCTGTAATCATGATGTCCCATATTGTGCAAAACCATGAAAGGGATGGGACAGATTCAGAAAGATGCTTCTGTCCCTCTGTAGCCAAGGGAAGGTGGGTGGGTGGAGGGCCCATGAGAGAGCGGCATCTCGGGGATCTAGAATTAGAGTGTTCAACGAGAAGAAAAGGGTTCAATAACTGCATTTTGGTCCCACGCCTTAGGTAGCATGACAAAATACTTAGTGTTTTAAAAAGCCAGGATGAAGGCTGGGGCTCAGTGGCAGAGTGCTTTCCTAGCACATTTGAGGTACTGGGTTCGATCCTTAGGACCATATAAAAATCTGAGGGGAAAAAAAAAGGCATTTGGTTTATCTACAACTACAAAAATATTTTTTAAAACAGTGAAAATTATTATATGTTACAAATAACCTTAACACATGTGGTACACAGAGAATGTTCATAACAAGTCTCTGGGTGGTGATGCTTGTGTAGATTTTTTTTATCCAAATGGCGACATTGCAATCTTTCCTAATAGAAAATCTGCTGGGCATGATGGTACACGCCTGTAATCCCAGTGTGAGGCTGAGGTAGAATCATGAGTTCAAAGCCTCAGCAATTGGTGAGGCCCTGTCTCTAAATAAAATACAAAAAGGGGGTTGGTGGTTAAGTGCCCCTGAGTGCCATCCATGGTACACGCCCCCTGCAAAAAAAAAAAAAAAGGGGTACTGGTAAGCAGTGACCAAGACGGTAGTACTGGGAGAGGGTGGTGTTTAATTTTTATCAGGTGGGCAGATGCCAGGAGGAAGGGCCAGCAGGGGGAGGAGAGCCAGGGAATGTTAAGCCTTGTGCTGCCTGGGATGTTTGCAGACTTTGGGGGAAGGTGGATCTAAAACCTGGGTGGGAAGATGCTCTGGGCACCTGCAAGCCCCACTGACATCCTGGGAGGGAGAGCAGAGAGGACTGACATGATTCTGTAGATGAGAGCAATGGGCACTTTGTGGCTGTTGCTATGTTTGCAGGAGGCAAGCATTTGCATGGATTTTAAATCCAACAGCTTGACTGTGTCCAGAGGAGCCAGGTGCATTTTGTTTTGTTTCTGTTTTGTTTTGGTACCAGAGATGGGACCCAGGGGTGCTTAACCACGGAGTCATATCCCCAGCCCTTTCTTATATTTTATTTAGAGACAAGGTCTTGCTAAGTTGCTGAGGCTGATTTTGAACTCCAGGTCCTCCTGTCTCGGCCCCCTGAGCCACTGGAATTACAGGCATGTGCCACCATGCCTGGCAAGGAGGTGGGATCTTGGAGCATGATAATCTCCCCTAGACTTCCTCTGGGCATGTTGCAACCACGTGTGTCCTTGCCCCTCAACTTTCCTCACCCAATATGCCTGAATGCTGTAGGTCACCCTATTACTTCTGTTCAAGCTTATTCCATTTGATTTGTGATTGTAAGGCAGCATGAAAAAGTGGAAAAAATGGTAGGCCTGAGTTTGAATCTTGGTTTTGTCAGTTCCTAGCCAGTGACATGAACAGATGGCTTATAATTGGCGCCTCAGTTTTCTTCATCTGTGAAGGGGGAAAGGACCTCGGGTCTGAATGAGGAGATGGACAGACAATGCGTGGTACATAGAAGGAATCACGTGCTGGTGTCTTTCCTCTTCCCCATCACATGACTAGGAAGAAGTCACATGCAGTTGGTCCTCTGTATCTGTGGGTTTTGCAGACTCAAATTGTATCTGCAGATTGAAAATATGTGCACAAAAAATTGTATCTGTATTGACCATGTACAGACTTTCTTCTTGTCATTATTCCCTGAATGATACAGTACAGCAACTCTTTGCATAGCATTAACATTGCATTAGATCTTATAAATACTCTAGAAATAATTTAAAGTACACAGGACAGTGTGCATAGGTCATATGCAAATACCATGCCAGTTTGCATAAAGAACTTGAACATCTGCAGATTTTAGAATTAAAGGGATCCTGTCATCAACACCCCACAGATACCGAGTGACAACTCTTTTGTGTTTTGGGGTGGGGATTTCACCGACTCAAGAAATCATCACATCTTTATTATTTCCACATTGCAGGGTGTGTTTATAGGGAAAGATCTTTGTCGAGACAAAAACCAGACCCTCGCGGGATGGTTTGTGGGTATATGGTGTGTCCAAAATGCCTCTACAATGGGGAAGGTTTATATATTCTTACGCCTTTAAACCTAAGACTGCATTTTAACCCTCTAGTATTCACATGTCAATGATTTGGGGGGGAGAGTGGGTATTTTTAGATGGCTTTTATTGCCACCATACACCCCTGACCCCTTTTTCTCTGTTAATAGTTGCTCAGAATTTCTTTCCTGAGGCATGAAAGACAGCATGGTTAGGTATCTTACAGCCCCCTGACCAGGAACTACTGGGTTCCTGGATTTTCTGAACTATGATCCCCTCCATTGAGATTGCTAATAACGTGCATCTTGCAAAATGGCGATATGAACTGGTACCAAAAGGCACAGGAGAAAACAAACAGAAGAATGTTTACCCCTCGAAAACAACTTTGAGGAAATTGTTATGTCATAGGAAAGGCTGAGGGGTTACTGTGGGGGCAGGCAGGCAGGTGGCTTGCTGGTTGGTCTGTGGAGTGATAGGATGGGAGGATGTAGTCATTGTCGAGGTGATAGTCCCCTGGCCTCTAGAGTGCATCTTGGGCTCCGGGAGACCCTCTTGCTGCACAGGTGAGGGACTCATTTTGCCCCCAGAAGACAGGAGTTTGTGTTCCTGTGATTCTGCCCAGGTGTTTCCTGCTGATGGGTGTTCTGTAGGAGGGTGGGCCTCTGAGCCCTGGGTTTTTATTGTTTTCTTTTCTTCATCCCACTTTTTCCTCCATCCTGTTTCCCAGGGAGCCCTGGAGGAGCAGCTGACCCTGAATGGGGACGGTGCTTACAATGCACACTTTGGGGAGAGCATTGCCAGCCTGGACGATCTTGATGATGACGGGTTCCCAGGTGAGTGAGGTCACACTCGGAGCCAAGTGCTGAGCCCACTGCGGGTTTGCTTCTGGATAATCCTTTCTCCAGCTAAGGGCTCTGCTCTGTGTTTGCAGGGGAAGCGAACCTTGGGGTGGGTCCACTGGGGGCTTCTCATGGTAGATAAGTGTGACTTAGCTTCCTCTGCTGCAAACTCGTCTTGTTTTTGAGTCTCAGATGCTTCAGGCTGCTCTGCCATGTTGTTAGGGAAGTCGGCAAGGAAATTTCCCCTGATAATGGTGGTGAGTGTGCGAGTGTGTGTATGTTGCAGGGATGGAGATATGCAGACCGGATGTCCTGCTTGGACAGCAATATCCTCCACAGCCTCTGGTCTGTTTTAATACCTCTTTTCTGCACCGTGGGCACAGTATGTCCCAGGGCTGGGGTACAGCTCTATGTGGGCCAGATGACCTTTGATGCCCCATGCCACTGACTACTGAGGGTCTCATTCAGAGAGACCCAGCAACTCTCACTCAAGGTCATGGGGTTGCATGTCCCTCACCCTTGACCTCACTTCTGTAGACACATGACTTCTGTTAAGAAGCCACGAGAAAAAGGTAAGTAAGAAAGATTGGGATTTGTTTCAGGAGTTATCAGTTTGTGAGAGTAATGTTGAGTGTGTGTGTATGTAGTGAATGCCATTCCACGTATTTATCTAGGAATTGAGTTGCCTTTTCCCATTGGCAGTGGAATTCCCCTCGGTTAGAGATCAGGATAGGAAGTTTATGTTTAATTTTTTTTAAATACTTCAGCCCTTTTTCTTGTGAGGATGAGGTAGAAACTGAACTAAGACTTAGATGCCTGATTGAATGCTTGAATAATCAATAGCCCCAAATTCCTGGCTGAGGTCTCAGACGTGATAAGGAGAATTAGGGAAGCCACACTGAATGTTATTCCATGTGGCTTTTCTAACCGTGTCTTTTTTATCTCCCCAGATGTGGCAATTGGCGCACCCAAAGAAGATGACTTCGCAGGGGCCGTCTATATCTATCATGGAGATGCTGGTGGGATAGTCCCCCAGTACTCAATGGTAATTGGTGTGAGAGTGATATGGTAACTGTTGATACGTTCATTCCACAAACGTGTATGAAACCCTCATTATGCCCCAGGTCCTGGGGGTACAAATGAAAACACATCTGTCTTGTCTTCAGACTGCCCACCCTCTAGTGGAAGAGAAAAACATGTGAGATTGCTATATTAAGTGCAAAGAAGAATTCATAGATCCATCCGAAGTTTGCTCACATTCAAGGATACATTTTGCCTATAAAAAGTCATATCCAAATTCTTATCCAGAGTGAGACCTACTTAAGAGAGAATCTTAGTTTTTTGGCGACTCTTTTGTCAACTATCTCTGTGCTGCTAAGCCTTAGAAATATGTTTTAAAATACAATCTGGAGAGAGTGAGTGATTCGGAGGAGGTCCTGGAAGTTTTTATGGGCTGTTGTCACAGTTGGCATGAGAACTAGGAGCTAGTTAGAGCTCTGGCCTCACACCCCAGACGCGGGAACGTGGAAGTGGCGAGTTCTGTTTTTCGCCGTATCAGCTTGGTGTTTAATCTTGCTGATGGCATCAAGCCCAGCCTATGGGAAAAAAGGAAGTCACGCTCTTGACAGCACGGTCAGGATATTTGTGGATGTGTGTAGAGGGGCATTGGTTTGTGTCTTTGTCCCAGTAGAGCAGCGACGGAGATGGAGCACACATTGAGAAACTTCCTATCTGTGAATACTTATTACTGAATATTTACATGCTATGTTCTTTCTTTTCATGTTTATATGTGTAGATTAAGAGGCAGTATGTAAATATAAGTACAGTTGATACATTCGTAATTGTTCTAAAACAGGTGTAAGTTTGGGGTGGTGGGTTTGTGGCCAGCTGAACCCTGTGTTCCTTCTCTGCTGGCCTCCTGCCTAGTTAGGTGACCTGCCTGTGACAGACAGGTGCTGAGGGAGGTGCTGGGACAGGAGGGACTGTTTCCTGGGGGGACGTCTCTGCCCTTTCCATACTATGGTTCCTCCCAGCAACTATGTGAAGTGGGTGTCTTGATTATCCTTTGTTCTTCCATGAGGCAAATGTGACTCGGAGAAGGTCTTTTTGCCTGCCCAAGGTTGTAGGCGACAATGTGACCATTCACAGTTCACCATTTCTGACTCCCAAGTGTTGATCATGACCACCGTTCTCCACACTGGGAAAAATCCCCCTCAAGGCAGCTTACGAGGACGGCTTAGGAATATGGAAACTTATTTTGCCACGAGGCACGTTTTTGCCAAGGAGCATCTAGCTGCACAGATCATGCATGCTTTTTTTCATTAGAAATAAGTAATAGTGGGAGCAAGAGAATCTCAGGTGATTTGGCTGACATGCTACAGGGAGAGGCTTTGGGAGCTGTGTGGAGTTCCCATCTGTGCCCCAAGAGCTGCACTGATGTGGTTCAGGGATGCTGTTCCCAATGTGACAAAGTGAAAGTCATCTAAGGAACCCTGTCCTCAGCGGGGGGTCAGGGTCATTCCCCAGGCATCCTCCTGGACCTGGGAGTCTAATCACACAGGGAGGCGACCTGTGGAGACTCCTGCTTCCCCTCCGCCCAGCGCCCTGCAGTGTTTTGTTTGGTTGCTGGGTGGAATCCCTGCAGAAAGCTGCAGCATACATTTTGTGGTTAGCATGGAGCGTCTGTAGTAGGAAGCAGGGATGGGCAGCTGGACCGCCCAGCCTTTGTCAGCACATGCTGGCTCCTTAGCTTTGACAGAAGTGGTTTGGAGCTTTTTTTTTAATAAAAAAAAAAAAAAAAAGACACATCCCTCTGATTATACTTTCCTATTTTGCTAATGTGTATATGATAAGGTCAGTGATTTAAAAGGGTTAAAAAAATTCTTTAATGATGGATTCTTCCGGGCCCAGTTCCTGGACAGAGCCGGCATTGTGTGAAGGAGCTAGAGGGAGAAATCAGAAACGAATCTGGGCCACGGGATCGCTTTTCTTTGGCCCAGATTGGTATTATTTCTGCTGGCTAAATTGTGAGATCGGGGCCTCCTCAACTTCTTCCACATTACTCTTGAGCGCATTCCTCTTTCTTGAGTTTACCCTGAAAAGTGTTGATTTTAAGATCCTTGTGTGCCTTTCTCGATTTGAGAGCCCTCGGGGCATGTCATGGCGGGGGGTGGGGGGGCCCCCTCTGATCTTTTCTCTCGCCATAACGGACACTGCATATAAACCTGGTCAAGTGGAGGTTTTCCAAGGTTCCTGGTTTCCATTTAGGGTTATTAGCCCTGAGCAGACTTATCTTCCTGGCTTTATAGCATAATGGCCTGCAGATGTCTGCGGATAACTTAAGCCTACGTCGCCACCCCCAAATGGACCACCCCTTCACTCTCCCCCTGGTCCCAGCCACAGCATACCTTTAGAAATGCAAACCCAGGGTGAGCTACTACTAGCGTTCTTGGCCTTTGGAGCCAAGATGGTCTGCTTCAAAGCATGGCTTTTAAGAGGTATGCAGACTCGCATGCTTGTTTGTTCAGACACCCCCGTTCTGCGAGAATGTTGCATATAGTGCTGCCGTACTGTTCCTGCAATGCTCTCGTGTTTCCTTTGGGATGGCTTAACCGAAGGTGGCAAGCGGCCCTCCCGGATCATTTCTGGGAGGGTTATTGGCAGTTATCAGCTGCTGGAGAGCGGGGATATCCTCATCTCCTTCTGTAGTTCCTGTGGAAACTCCCCCTGCATGCACACATGATTTCTCTGCAGGATGACTTGGCGAGAAGGGAAAGGAAGGAAAGGCGGTGTGAGCCCCTGGTATCCACAAACCTGGTCCCATTGTGGATTTTGCTATGACACATGAAAACTAAGCGTGTCTCTTGTCACCCACCATGTGGGTATCGGGAGGTGAGCCTCCCCAGGGAGACTGGATCCAGGGAAGGGGAGAGGCTGGTTAGGTCCCAGAAGATGGGACTTTTCTGATTGAGGAAGTTTGATGTCCTGTGAGGAACCCTGCCACACGATCGATCGTCAGTACACAGCTCTGGTGGGAGACGGGCTGGCTGTACCACAAGTATTCTTGATTCACGTGATGATAAGCACAGGTGCTAACGTGTCCTGTGGTGGTGGAGTTGTGAACCTAGTTGTTTACTAGACACAGCTGTTTAATCCTGTCTGTGAAGCTTGGGAGACTGTAGACTCCCGGGGTGGTTTCCACGTGGCCATCTTTCCAGCGAGATGGGTTCATTATCTGGCCTTTTAGGGAAGAGCCCATTATTGGGTGCATCTTGGGGGGAAGTGTTATCTGGCAACTGTTTGGGTAGAAAGGAGGGAAATATGCTATTCCTATTTCAGCCAGGTATACCCAAGTCAAAAGGCAACAGAACCTGTTAGAAATGGAAGATTCATCCATCATGTCAACTTGACATGTCAAACTATCTCGCGCTGGTGTAGGCGGATTTTTTTTTTTTTTTAAGCAAAATTTCAGAATGATGACTTTTGGCCAAGGCAAATAATAAAGCAGTGTGTGGTCTTCAACAGCCTACCAGAGACCCCCTACCTGATCAAATGAGGGCTGTGGTTTTTTTTTTCCTTTTTCTTTTCAACCTAATACCAGGTTCCCTGGGGAAGCTGGGTTCAAGGAATCCCAGGTTCTTGTGTGTGACTGCTTCTTTCCGGTGACTCCATTTCCCTGTTATCTGTTTTAGAAACTGTCTGGGAGGAAGATTAACCCTGTTCTGCGGATGTTTGGGCAGTCCATATCTGGAGGCATTGATATGGATGGAAATGGCTATCCGGGTAAGCTGTTTTTCTTTTTTTTCTTTAAAAACACATGAGATGAAGATTCACGAAATTAGAATAATTTTCACTTTGGACAGCCATTGTTGCATCCATTTGGGATTAGGACAATTCACACAGTAGAAAGGGGTCTTTTGCCTAGTATTTGATTTTAAGGTTAAAAATAGTGTTGAAGGTTTTTTTTTTTTTTTTTCCCGAGTTTTAAAATGATAGGGTTAAGTAGCAGGCAGGTGGATTTTTTAGTGATTTCTGTGGTAGCAGTTCTAATGAAGAAAAAAGAAAGCATTGTCCACATTTATAATGGTATATAGTGAAACCTCATTTTCCAAAAATATTTGACCATATTCAGAGATGTCTCATTTTTGAGAGAGACAAGGAGCATGCACCTCCCCATGCACACAAAAGAAAATTACTGAAAGATTTGGATAAGAAGAAAACCATGTTCTTCTGTTGATGGAGAGCAGACCTTCACTGTTCAAGGCTGGCTGGCTGGTGTTCTGGGTTAATTGGTGTGTTGTAGTGGTTGAGGCTAATTGAATAAAAATTACAGTTTCAAAACCCACCCCAAGTGATACCTGGTTTAGGTCAAGTGGTTCTTTGCATGTTTGAAGATGAGGACGTGCAGACAAGAATTTTGAAAATATCCAAAGTCGTCATGAAGTTCTGAAAACACTTCCCCAAATATACACTCATCTTGCTTTTGAGAAAGATATTTTTCTTTTCAAATCTGGGCAAACTAATGCCGTCCTGAACGAGGATGCCTATTTTTTGTACAAATGGGAGTTTTGAATGTCTTTGAGACTACAGAGCCGAGAGGAGTGGTAAGAGAAAGGAGATAGTGTGGAAACTTTGGCCCCAAGATAGACCCTCCTGGATCGTCTTTTTTTCGTTTGTTTTTAGGTTTAGGAAAGTGGTGGTTCTTGTTAAGGGTGATCTAAGGTCATCCCCAAACATCTCATATGGGTTGAACATTTCAAGATAGGCAGAATGCTGCCATATCCAATGGCCATCTCAGTGACGTCATAGGGATAGGGAGGAAGGGAGGGGGTATTTCCC
Source organism: Ictidomys tridecemlineatus (assembly GCF_052094955.1). Lineage (NCBI taxonomy): Eukaryota > Metazoa > Chordata > Mammalia > Rodentia > Sciuridae > Ictidomys > Ictidomys tridecemlineatus. The sequence continues at coordinate 24,778,426 of NC_135478.1, read as the reverse complement.
CACTTTATGGTTAGCATCTGTCTCAGGGGGTTGGGGACTGACCAGGAGCCTGCAGCAATGGGCGGGACTCAGGTCTCCGGGTGGCTTTGCTGCTTTTCTATAAATGCATGATGGTAAACAGATGTGTTCACATTTCACAATGGATCTGAATGACTTTTTCCGAGTTTTTCTTAAGAGAAATGACAAATTTGTCAGGTTCTTTAATTTTCAAATACCAGTTTGCTAAAAAAAAAAAAAGTTGAAGAACAACAAAATTAATAAATACACTCAAGTGCAGAAACATTAGGAACAATTTAATTCATGGATTTGCTGTATTTTTCCTTAATGAGGGCGTGTAGAGATGTTCTCTGTTTATGATGGGCAGATTTAGATTCCAATTTAGACTCTTGGACTCAGAGGCTTGTTTCTATGAACTATGATGGAGCCCTAGGGCTAAGGAGATGGGGATGGGGGTGAGAAGGAAAGGCAGACAGCTATTGGATGAGCGAATACTTCCTAAATTAAAGTTATTTAGAAATAAATAAAAATTACTAACAGCAGGGGTGCTACTCAGTGGTAGAGTGCTTGCCTGGCATATGTGATGACCTGCATTTGATCCCCAGCATGGCAAAGGAAAGAGAGAACTCTTCCTGCACCACAAACCATGAATAGTTAAACCAGTGTTTTGGTTTATAGTTTACCAAGTATTTTTATGAATTTTTTAATTTAGCATGTGTAATAGTAATATTTGACATGTTTGATAATTTTTCTCAAGTATTATAAAGTGTTGACAGCTTTTGAAGATGGTCCTGCAAATAATGATTCTACACTTCACAGAAAAGGACACAGGGACACACTGAGGTCACATAGAGTGAGGGTGAAAGGGGATTATTCCATGGTTCGGAGACCCTAGAGCATTTTCTAAGAGTTATTTAATTCAGGGTATCCCTCTCTTCAACTCGCCAATTTAAAAAGTAAAAAATCTGAGCTATATATGTAAATTGAAATATGTTAGTAACAACATTAGAGTTATAGACAAAATAAGTGAAGTTAATTTTTATAATGTTTAATCCAAAGTGGCCAACATATTATCATTTTAATACATAATCAACAAAAAAGCCACTAATGAGTTAATCTTTTTTTAAAAAAATAGGATTTCAAAATCTGGTGTGCATTTTACGCTTGGAGCCCATCTCAATGCAGACACAATTTAGGGTCTTAATAGCCATATGTGGGTTGGCTGCCACTTGGGACAATGTGACTCTGATTCTTACAATCATTACATGGTGCAGACAATGGCAATCAGAGGTGTCTGTTGCTGTCATGTGTCATGCCAGGGCCAGTGGGTGGCCTTCCATAAGTTTCTGACTACTGTGACTTCTTGTTTTCAGATGTCACTATTGGAGCCTTCATGTCCGACAGTGTGGTTCTTCTAAGGTGAGGTGCCTCACCCCTGCTCCTTGGGTGTGTTCTTCATGGGGAGGGGTGGGACTGGTGGTGGTGGGGCCCAGTGTGTATTCACTGTTGGGCAGCTTTTCCCTCTGCTGAATTTTTTTGGGCTGGGAGTGCTTAGTGGATGCAAATGTCTCATTCTTATCCTCCAGCTGTTGGGCCTTGAGTGGCTTATAGGTGGGGGACGATAGCAGGATTTTTAGAGACCTAAACCCGTCGGGCTGTTTCCTTGTGGTCATGAACAGCAACATAAATATTAATGATAAATATTATCATTTTTGATGGATGCTATGATATTCAAAGGGCTGGGAAGTACTGTCCTTCCTACGTTTTTATCTCTGTACCCAGCTTCTTTATATCAGGCAGCTCTCAACTCCCAGAGATCAGGGGCACTTCACTGGTGGCAGCAGAAGTGTGAGGGCTGTGAGCTCAAGTCTAGTGCTCACTGAAGCCCATTGAGTCAGGATCTTTCCTTCAAAGACTGGTGTGTGTTGGGGGGTGGTCGCCATCACCACCCATGAACCCTCTCTAAGTATTTCTGTCTGTGTGAGTCAGAGGAGGCAGAATTACACTTTGGAGTGGGAGCCAACTCTTTGGTTTTGTTAGTAACCTCATGGCAGAACGTTCTAAAATAGACTGATAGGATCTTAGAACTGGAAGGGATCCCAGAGGCCATGTAGTTCCACGCCCCAGATTCTTCTCATTCAGTCCTGCCTTCTCTGAGTCTCCCCCAGAGATGCACACAGCCTCCTGAATGAGGTGCCCATGGCTTAGGAACTTCTAAGGAACCAGTTGATCCCCAGGTAACTCTTAAATATTGCATTGTTAAAGAGGCAGAATGACCTTGAGGTTGAGTGTGACCTTGAGGACCAGGTGGCCTGGATTCAAACCTTGCCTGCGTCTTTAGAAAGGCAAGGTCCTGACCTTCTGCCTCAGGATGCTCGTCTGCAGAACAGGATGTTCTTGGCCAGAACTCCGTTAAATAGTGTAAAGTGCTCCTAGCAGAGCCTGGCCTCCTTCTCCCCAGGTTAGCAAGTCTTAGGATGTAAATTGGGTTAAACTCACCTCACTGAGGTTCCGCTTCCTGGTCGTATTTTCTGCACAGCAGCCCTTCAGTGTGTGAAGGTAACATGTATGTCCCCCAGGCAGGGATTCACTGAGATCAAACCTCTATGGTTCTTAATTCTCCATCTTGACTGGGTTTTTACTTTCTTATCACCCTTTTCTCTGGGGTGATGATTTTCCTCTTGTGTAAGACAACTTTTGAGGCTCCAGATGATGGAGGAGATTCAACTTATGACTTGGTTCTCACTCGCCTTCTTGATATGTTCGTATTCTCTTCACCTCCCGAGCAGCCTGATCCCATTGGTTGAGGTTGCTCTCAGATACACCATGACACGTTCCTTGGCTTCTCAGTTGAAAATAGGCCTTCTTGACCCCGGGAGCATCTGGCTTTAAGTTCCCTTCTGTAGGTTATTTTATCATCCTCCTTCCGTCTGTTGAATTTCTTTTGGGCTGGAGGTGCATGCGAGCTCCAAAGGTCTTTTCTTTCCTTCATGAGTGTTTTTTGTCTTCTACGCGGATGTGAATGTTGAAGTGATTGCTTAGTGGACCCGAGATCTCAGAATCCAGCCCAGGGTGAGGGGTTGAGTCTGATGAGGTGAAACTTATTAGGGACAAATGTGAAATCCAGGGAGGAGAATGCCAGAGAGAGCACAGATCCAAGGAAGGAGCCTGAGAAAGGAACTTGAGAGCCCCAGCCTGGATAAGGAGCCAGAGGCCAGGCCAGCTGTGGAGGAGCACATGGGGATGTTGAGATCCCAGGAATTCTTTCCCTTCTTACTCAGCCCGTCATGTTCACCTGATGAGTTGCAACTACGCACATGTCAGATCCTGGGGATGCGGTAGAGAACTTGACAGACCTGGTCTAGCTCCTATACAAAGAGGTAATAACTGCCACTAATGTTGGATGAATACCTACCATACGCCAGACGCTGTCTAAGCATTTTACATACGGTCCTGCATCAAGTAACCACTATTCATATTCAGAGACATGAATGCTTGGCTAGGTGACTTTGTCACTGCAAGTGTCAGAGCATATGCTTACAGAACCTATGATTCCCTAGGTGATGCCATCTCCAGACTTCTACCGTACATGCGGTCTGCCATTCCCTGAAATGTTGCATGTGTCACGTGACTAGTATTTTCATTCTTTGTGGTCATTTTCTTCCGGTGTGGATGTATAATTTGCAAACAGTAAAATGTGCCAATTTGCGTGTATGGCTCGATGAGTTTTGACCAGCAGACACACCTGTATAACTGCTATCTCCCATCAAGATAAAGAGCATTTCATCACTACTTAAAGTTTCCTTGTGCTCTTTCTGATTATCCCATTCTCTCGATAGACAGCCAGGCAGTCTTGTGACTTCTGTCCCCCTCGATCACTTTGGCCTGTTCTGGGATTTCACATCAATGGAGTTGGAATGGGCTCTCGATTCGGGTTTCTTGAATGCACTGCGATGTTCTCAAGATTGTTCCGCGTTGGGCTGTGTTGAGTGTGCTGGGGTCTGTTCACTTTTCTCTTGACAGAATATGCATTGACTCCCTGCTGCTCACCAGTTGCATGATATAGGTATGGTTATCACTCCCATTTTATGGGTAAAGAGATCAAGGGCATGCAGGTTTTATTAACTTTAAAAAAAAGGTAATTACAGATGGCATGAAGAGAGTAAAGCAGGGTCATGAGGTCAAGGGTTTTGGTTTCAGGAAGGGCTGAGTCCCCGTTGGAGGTGACAGTGAGAAGCCAGTGGTCCTGTGGCTTTGGCAGCTTTGCAGGAGTGATGGGGCCTGAGCCAGATGGCTGTGGGTGGGTGAGGGAAGGAGAAGCTGAGGGCACAGAGCGACTCTTGACTGCCTCTCCAGAAGCTGGGTGGCTCAGGAGCAAATGGGATTGGCAGGTGGTTCAGAGAGGGTATTTTAAGGATGGCAGGGGTGAGGCCAAGGATATCTGTGAGACCTTTTCTCATCTCCCAAGTCCCTAACCCTCCTAGAAGGGATCAGAGGTGCTCAAGCTCAGTTGTACCCCCATTCATCTGAGCCCTGCTACCCTGACCCCGTTCCTCCCTTGGGGCCTGGAGAGGTTGAGGGACATGAGGGAGAAGGGGAGGTTGCCATGGGTGGTGGTGGGGGGTAAGGAAGGACAGGGCTGCTGGAGAGGGAATTTGGCACGCAGGCCGGAGGGTGTGGGGTGTCTCAGGATAGGAATAGAGTCCAGGGGAGGTTCAGCTTGGGATGAGGCTGAAGCTGAGGATGCTAACCCCCGAGTCTATTCCAGGAGGTCAGGGGACTTGGGGAACAGTGGAGGTTTCAGAGATGAACTGTGGAGGGAGCAAGGAGGGACAGGCCAAGGAACCATCAAGCTTGTCTGAGGGGCCATGTAGGCTGGACATCTAAGGTGGCATCATTAGGATCAGGTTCCTGGGATATGCCTGAATGACAAGGAACAAGAAGGCCTGGAGGCTTCAGCTGATCTAAGTAGGGTGCTCAGACATGACTTGGGTGCTGGGCAAGTTCATGGATTTTTTGAGTGACCTCAGATTTTGAGTGGGACCAGAAAAGGGGGGAGGCCCAGGACCATGTCCACACTGTACTTGATCTCTTCAAGGAGAGACTGCAGAGGGGCATAGGTTAGGAATGCTTGGGCTGCAGCTCAGAGAAGACCTGACTGAGGGTAGCTTCCACTGTGTAAACAGACCTAAGTCTACTGGAGGTAGAGAGCCCCAGGGCTTGCTGGTGGCTGAGTGTCACCAAGAGGGTAGGCTCTTTATATGTCCACCTGTTTCTACTCTGCAGAAGATAAGAAAAAGTTTGAGCAACACCGTGCCACAGGGTGCCCCAGCTGCTTTTATTACCCACCTAGAAATGGAATGTTAAGATCTGAGCTGTCAGTTGTAAGAAATAAGCATTCCAACTACCAGCCTCTGGGAAGTCTGGAAAGTACTGCAGTGCTGTCCTTGGGTGCCCTTTGCTTTTATCTTAGAGGCTGGTGCATTTGCAGGCAGGACTGTGAAAAGCCATCTCCTGCCCCAGGAGGGCGGGCTAGTGGGCCCTGCTCTGCCCTCAGGAAGTCTGCTCAGGAGGGCAGGCTCTGTGTTAGGGTGATAGGTACCTGGGGCTTTGCCATCAAGGGGTAAAGGAAGTGATCAGAGACGCTATGAAAGATTTCTGGGCTTTTCCTCATCCAAAAACAATACTTGAAGCTGAAACAAAAAGGTTTGAGGGAACCGATCTGACAGATGTTGGAAGGAGATGTACCCGTGAGGGTCCCTGCCGACTGTTGGATTTTGTTTTGTAACCTTCAAGGTCATGGTGTGGGGACTGCTCACGTCTGCCTCCTGCTTGCCTTGCGCTGTGCAGCAGAGCTCTCTAATGACAGGAGAACTCAGCCCGCTCCCTGACCAGGTGGCCTCTGGCCCAGGGGAGCAGGAGGAGATGGACATTTCTTGGGTTCCAGGATCAGGCAGCTCAGGGACTGCAGGGTGGGGCTGTCTGTCCCAGGCAGAAACCAGCTCTCTCCAGTACCTGATGCCTCTTGGTCTCTTTTGTGTGTCTGGAAGCTTTGGGCACTGCTGTGATTTTCAGTTTCCTGGGCTGCAGTAAAGTTTACACCTACTTTACACATCTCCTGTCCTGCAGTAGTGTCCAGCGTAAGGATGAATTCACTGGGATCTCGGTTCTTGGTGTGGGGGACTGATTTAGAAAAACCTAGCACTGTTCTCCTTAGCAAGGGTGGTGGAGCTGGGGCCACCGAGGAAGCCAGGGGTTCTTGGGAGCTTCCTGGGAGAAGGGACCTTGCTATTGAAGGGTCAGTGGGGGCTTTCTGCGGTGTTGGTTGGCATCTGTACAATCGTGCTGACCAGGAGTAGCCTATCCATTTTCTAAGGTAATTCTAGCATTTTCTCAGAATGAACCCAGAAGAAAATTGAGAGGCCAGGATGTTGATCTCCTTCAGGTACCATTGTTGTCCCACTTCCTTTTGCCCCTACAGCCGGATTTGCTCAGGGAGTCCCACTGCCCTGGTCACAGCTGCCCCTCTGTTGACCCTCCTGTCCCAGGAGTGGTGGCAGCCGCTGGATCACCCTCACGCCATCTGCCGCAGGCCTCGCTTCCTTTTCCCACCAAGGTTTTCTTTGCTGCTTCCTTCTCTTGGAGTTGGTGGATTGTCATTCCCATCTGCCCATCACCCTGGGCTCTCTTTGAAGGGAGCATGGTATATAAGTGAGGTCATTGTTCCCAAGCCGCTAATGTCCCTTAATCTCATTATGTCACCCCTGTGACTGACACTGGGGCTCCTTAGAGGTAAAAGGGTCTCTTTGAGAGGCCTGCAGGGGAGAAGGTTAAGCGGAGGCTTAGGTGAAACTTCCCTGAGCAGATGTTTGCCATGAGAGCAGAATTTTGTCCATCTGTTGGCTTGGATGGACACTGACCATCCATCAAGAGCTGGGGGATGGGCCGTGTCAAGGGAGAGGACTGTGAGGGTTTATTGGGTTCCGTTTGATTCTGAGGCCAGGCGGGTTGATTTCTTCTGCCCTCGAAGTGCTTTGCTGTCACCAGCAGGGACTTCATTAATCAAGGTCATTGAGAAAAATGGTCCCTGAATGGGTAGAGATAAATGAAGGAGGCGGTTCAGCCAGTTGGAAGGACTGCAGTTTGTGCTTACGATGGCAGTGAATGCTTTGGGGGACACCTGAGCTTGCCCCTAGTTCTTGAGCCCTGCCTTCTGGTGTAGGAACTCCTCTTAAATACACCCCTAGCTCCCTAGTAAGTGGAAATCGGAACTTATTTGGTAAAAAATTTTTAAGTAATCACCCGGCAGCATCTGGTGGTTCACTTATGGCTTCAACCAGATGTGTTTGATTAACAACTAACTTGCCTTTATTATTAGAAGGCTAACCATTAATATATTAGGAAATGTGCTACTTTTAAGACCAGAAAAAGTATTTACAGAGCACACTGGACATTCTCTCTTGGGTTTTTTTTTTTTTTTCCATACTTAATCAAATGCTGGCTGAAGGCCCGGGATTTATCCTGTCTATGTAGGTCTTGTTTGATTCCTGAGAGCTTTACCATGACTGAGTCATCTTCCCCTCTTGCCCTGCAGGGCCAGGCCGGTCATTACGGTGGACGTCTCTATCTTCCTCCCAGGCTCCATCAACATCACGGCGCCTCAATGTCATGATGGACAGCAGCCTGTGAACTGCCTGAACGTCACGGCCTGCTTCAGATTCCATGGCAGACACGTTCCGGGAGAAATTGGTAATGAGTCACCGAGTCAGGGCTCGGGTTACACGTCTTAGCTGGAGTAGGATTGCAGGATGGTGGGCAGCTGAGGGACGTTTCGCAGTTTCCTCCTGCCCTGCATCGGCCGGCTTTGCAGGCAGCAGATTGGTGGGCTGGACACCCCTTTCCTCAGAGCTCCCTCCCCTCTCTCTCCTGCTCATCCACAGCTCTAGGACACATGATGTTGGACCTCCAGCAACCTTTGCCCAATGTACGTGGACCAGACTCAACTTCACTGGACCATGGGTGGGCCAGGCTATGGGAATGTAGTGCCAAGGAGCCGGGGTCTTATGGAACATTCCATGCAGTTAGGGGAAAAAAAGAAGTGATGGGACTTTGGAGGTTCCCTGTGGAGTTTGCAGCATCAGCCAGATGTCGGGGGGATTATTCCATTTACTGTGGGATCAGAACGTGGAGTTTTCAAAGGCTTAGGTTTTCAAAAGAGGGGGCCCTGCTTTGGCAGCGCAGAGAAAGCAGGTGGTAGCTGTCCCTGCTATTTCTTAGACTGGGGGGGAAGGCTGACTTGCTGTCCTGCCTCCAGAGACTGGATGAAGCCCCAGAATAAGACAGGGTCAGTGTTGATTAGAACGCAGAGCACGGGATCATTTGGAGGAAATGATTCCAGGATATTATGTAGATTAATAGGTGCTTTGTTTGTACTTGGCAAGGCTGATTGAGTAGAAAGAAAAATTCCACGCGAACAAACAAAAACACGATAAAAGCCTGTGTCTCTCTTCCAGAGAGCATTTGAAGGCCAGGGCCATTCTCTTGATTTCCTTTGTGGTCTCTTGAAAAGCGTGGAGATGGGATGGTGAGGCAAATCCATGATCGACCAATAGTTATGAGGCCCTTACAAAGTGCCAGACACTGTTCAGCCCTGGGCACAGAGTAATAGACGGATGGGATGGGCATAATCCTTGCCCTCATGGGGCTTCTATTTTGGGGGGAGGAGTCTTTCTTGCTCATTCTTCTAGACACACGCAGGCTCCTTGGTTGGCAGATTTATGCTGGTGCATGAACACAGATTTCTTACTCCAACAGTGGACTCCCCAAGGGCAAGTTCATAATGTGTTTAAGTAGTTAAAAAACAAGAGTTCTGCCTGTCACTTCATCCTTTCCCTGGGGAGCTGCCTACGGCCTCATGGAGCCTCCTGGTTGGCCAAACGTAAGGGTAGATAGTGCCTTGCTCCTCTCTGGACAGGCTGAAGCCTGACCTGTTCATTTCTCTCCCTGAAGGCTGGGAATCCAGGCTGGCACCTCTGGACTCTCACCAGTGTTGAAAGAAAACCAGGGTGGGTGGGGGGTGAGCCCTCCATGGTTCTGTTTTGCACACTGACCCAGTGCTCCTCCGTTTCCATTGGCTGTCAGATAGCCTGATGAAGTCGTGAGTGAGCAGAGGTGTCTGTCCTGCCTCTGGACAAGCTTTCGAGCCCAGGACCCAAGAGCTAGCCATTCACACTAATAGGGGAAATAGGGTGGAAACGAGCAACTTGACCATAGGCCCTTTTTCTGCTTTAGGGATGCATTTCTGCTCTGGAGAGTGTTGACATGCAGAGGACATCCTCTGAGTCCTGGTCTTTTGAGAAGCAGGTGATGGGATAACAAGGGATAGTGAAGATGTGTGAGGAATGGGGGAACCTTCAGTCTGCTAATGACTGTGTCATTCCTTGAGGAAAAGAGGGAGAAAACGTAGGAAAGCTGTTAAAGTAGAAATAACCCTTTCGCCTTTTCTCTTGGGAAACTCTAAGGGAAACCCTGGAAGGAGAATTTATGAGTAGATTGTTCCCAGCAGAAATCTTCTTCTGATGGAGAATGGGAATGACTCGAAACTGGCTGGGAGTGAGCAGAGGCAGAGTTGATGGGAGGCAGCTGGCTCCCTCCTGGCCCAGGCTGGTGTGGGGGGTCCTAAAGAACCAGCTGGGGGCAGGGGAAGGAGGGAGGGAGGGAAAGCATCCCTTGGGGCTCATCAGCTTTTCCATCAACATGACATCATTTGACATGGCAGGAACACGAGCTGCCAGAATGGAAAACCTGTAGCCATGAGATGTGCTATTGGAGTAGGGCCCAGATCAGAACCAGCGCCCTCTCGGGGCTGGTCATCTGCCTCACGTGAGGGGCAGCTACAGCACTCCCCAAACCAAGTGACTTGATTGGCTGCTGCTCTCCACTTCCCAGGGAGCCCCTTCCCAACCCCCCAGGGGACTTGGGTGAGTGCTATTTAAAACTACCAGTGGAGCCCAGAGCTGCAGAATGATCTTTGTTTCTTCTTACTGCCTGCGGCTACAAGACCCTCCTCACTCGGGCAGGGTTTCTCATGGTGCGTTTCGCTTCTAGAAGAGTCCGACAGAGAATTGACTACTTTTTTTGGGTCATTTCAAATGTCGAAATAAATTTTGAACCAAGGAGAAGCAATAAGTAGGCGGTTCCCGAGATGAAATGCTTCCAAAATGATTGCACTTGGCGAATAGGCTAATTCAGTCTGTCCGCGATTGTTAACATTTCAGAAAAATCTGAGGGGTGAGAGTTTTGGCGTGCACACTCCCGCCTGGGGCAGAGCAGTGTGCCTCATTTTCAGCTCAGTCTCTGAGCTGCCGCTCTTCCTCCCCTTCCTTGAGTTGCAGGAGATGCCACATGTCTGCAGTTCTGCAGTGAGTAGGGCTTTGAGGATGGAGGTCGGTGTTTTTTCAAGTACCCAACCCAGTGCTGGGCACATGTTGAAGGTCAAATACATTCCCTTTTCTTGACTTCCCTGTGTTAATCTGGGTCATCCCCAAAATAGATCTAGAGTCAAGGATCCAAGTGTATGCACATCATTGATTCAGGAGTAAACCCTGAGCCGGGCTCCGTGGCCCATGTCTGTCATCTCAGCAATTCAGGAGGTTGAGGCAGGAGGATCACAAGTTCAAGGCCATCCTGGGCAACTTAGAAAGACCTTGTCTCAAAATGGTAAAAAGAAAAAAAATTAAAAAATTAAAAAAATGATTGGGAAATGTAGCTCAGTGGTAGAATACCCCCTGGGCTAATTCCCCAGCATCACAAAAACAAAACTAGCAAAATCGGGGGTGATCCCTGGCAGTACCAGTAGGGGAACTAGGGTACTGAGACAGCAAGAGTAGGCAGCTGTAGTCAGAACTCTCCAGAGAAACACAACAGGGAGGGAAGGAGGGAGACGGAAAACAGATATGAATATGAGGTTGGTTGGTCTATTATTATTATTATTAGTGCTGGGGATTGAACTCGGGGCCTCTCACATGCTAGGGAAGAGCTCTACAGATCTACACCCCTGACCTTGATTGACTGATTTTTTAAAGAATTAGTTAATGAGATTGTAGGGGCTGATACATCTGAATTTTGCAGGGCAGGCAATAGGCTAGAGACCCAGGGCATAGTTGAAGTGAAATCTCAATTCCAAAGCGGGCTAGAAGCAGAATTCCTTCTTTCTGTGGGGGGACCTTAGTGTGTTTTTTATTTTTATTTTTTAGACTAATGATTGGATGAAGCCCATCCACAGTATAGAGATCAATCTGTTTTATTTAAAGTCTGATTTAAATGTTGATCTCACTTGAAAAATATCTTCATAGTAACACTGAATTGATGCTCGGCAAAATATCTGGGTATTCTATACAACTCAGCCAAATTGACACATAAAATTAACTCTCCTAGCAGCCATATAGGTGTATTACTCAGCAGGTTACCCATGTGGGCAGTTGGAATTGTGGGGGAACCCTGAAAGTCAGCTCTGAGGCACCTTCTCCACTATCCCATCCAAAGGCTGAGGGAACAGGGATCCTGCCTCGCAGAGGGCTGCTCAGGCCCTCTGGCCTGCCGTGCATGTTGGCAGAGCCACTAGAGAAAGCCCTGGGTAAAGGGACACAGGTGCTGGCAGCTGCAGGTTGGGCTGGACTGCAGAGAAAGGGTTCAGGCCAAGAGGATGTGGGTGGGGGATCGATACCATCCGCTCTGTCTTCCTGTGTTCATTTCCACCCGGGGTTTTCTCTGAGCTCAGCCAACTTGTCTATGGCACAATGGCTCTATTCTACTGTTCTCTCCATTACTCCCTTTCCTGAGGCTGGCACCATAGTTCTCTCACCTGGGAGGAAGGCTAGGTTGGGGCCACCCTAAGTAGGTTCCCGGCCAGGATCCTTCAGCTTGTCTTCTAGCAAGCAGTGTACTCTCCAGCTAACTGGGGCTTGGAGTCTCACTTCATTTCAACTTACACCCCTCCACACTTTTTTTTTTTTTTTAAGCTATTGGTCAGGGGAGTTGTGATCACTAGAAAGCAGATTGGTTGGAGTTCAGTGGTTCTGGATCTCTTTCTGTGTTTGGTTCTGTTTCTGCATCCAAAAAATAAGTTTTTAGGTGAGGTCAGGTAATTAAAAAACAAAACAAAACAAAAAAACGAGAGCCAACTTGATAGGACTAGTCCAAAACCAGAGATTAGAGTTCTAGATTGCTCTCTCTGGCAGATGGCTCTGGCTTGGAACAAGCCTTTCCCCTTTTGGACCTCAGTCCCCTCATCTTAAAGATGGAGGGTTTAAACTAGTTGGTCTCCACATTGTTGCAAAGCTTCAGTGGCCTGTGAATCCACAGTCCTTGACGTGTAACCCTTGAACTGATGCCTATGTTTCCTGTGTTCAAATGGTTTCCCATATACATCTTCTCCTTCCCTCTTCCTCCTCGGGGCTTCATACATGCTATGTAAGTACTACACCACTGAGCTACTCTCCCCGCCCTTTTTATTTTGAGACAGTCTCATGAAGCTGCCCAGGCTGGCCTCCAACTTGTGATCCTCCTCCCTCAGCTTCCCAAGTAGCTGGGGTAACTGCTTTGTACCATTGCACCCAATTCATACCATTCTTCTTAACGGTAATGCTATCCTGGGATGATCCATGACCTCGGTCCCTCCTGCTGACCCAGCCTTGCTTCTTAAATCAGCTGTTTCTGGAACCAACAAGTTGGGGCAGGCTTGCCCTTGCTAACCGGGAATCCGCCTGCTTGGTGTGGCAAGAGCCCTACGTGGCAGTAGCCCAGAGAAGTAATTAGATGCAGCAGAAAGCCTGCCCGGGTCACCTTCCTCTTGCCCTGTTTAGACCTCCCCTGGTGGCTGGCCCCTTTGATGTTAAAAACCAGAGCTGCCCACTGCCTGGCTTCATGGACCTAATGGCTGGCAGACACAGAACTGCATTTTATTGGTACCATGACCCTGGGTTCTAAGAGGCAGATGTGTGGAGATGGGCCTGGGTCATCTGCTTTCCCACTGCTCGGCCATCTCCTCCAGTTGCTTTAGGAATGGAGCTTCCTGTTACCTTATTTAAAACCATCACTATCTTCTGAATCCACGAAACAGTTAAAAAGAGTTAACACTTTTCTGTGCCCCAAAAAAACGGTGAGAGGGGTCTGTTGATACTAAAGCCATATTGACCTAAGGAGCGTACTGTTATAATTTACTTGGACTCTGAAATGATGGGGGTAAAACATTTTGGGTTTCTCCAGCGTGCCTTTGACCTTGTAACCGTCCTGTTTTCACGTCCCAGTCATTCTGCCATCTGCCGTTAGACCTTCAGGTACAGGGGAGGAGGTTTTTTTCCCCAGGGGTGGACCTCTATCTAGACCCACTATGGCCCTGGTTTTGCTGAAGGAATGGGCACCTGGAAGTGCATCACCATTTTTGGCTCCCTGGGAAGGAGAGCTGCTGCAGCCTTCCTCTGGGTTTTCAAGCATGTGGGCACCGTGAAGGCATGTCCTTGCCTGTGTTGTCCCTCCTTTACCCACAACAGCATCTGGCATGTAGTCAGTGCTCAGCAAGTTGGGAGTGCTGCAGTCCAGTGGGCACAGGAGCGGGACTCAGCATTCTTGATGTGGGTGCGTATCACCCAGGACAGTCACTGCATGGTGCCACCATAATTTCGGTGGCTTCTAGTGACCGGCTGCAGATGTGCCACAATGCTTGCTTCTCTGAACACTGCCCTGGGTCGGGTACAGCTAGTGGTTGACGAGTGTGTCAGCAGCTCCCCTGGGACCTCGTGGCAGCATGAAGTTTAAATTGGGGGTTGTCATGAGGTACATACATGAGTGTCACCAGAAAGACGGAGTGCATCCTGGTTCCGTCTAGATTCTGTGAGCACCTGGCTGCACGCGTCTGTCCCAGCAGGTCCTGACGTGGGCCACGGTCCTCCATGCTCTGGAGGGCAAGGTGTCCCGTGAAACATGCGTGGATCCTGTGAGGGGTAGGGGAGGTGGCCTGGCCCCTCTGTCTTTTCTGACATCTTGACCTCTTGTTTATTGGCAGGCCTCAATTACGTTCTGACAGCAGATGTGTCCAAGAAGGAGAAGGGCCAGCTGCCCAGGGTCTACTTTGTGTTGCTGGGAGAGACTGCCGGCCAGGTCTCAGAGAAACTGCAGCTGACCCACATGGAGGAGATGTGTCGTCACTACGTGGCCCACGTGAAGGTCAGTACCTTCTTCTTCCTCCTCCTGGAATTCTGATGGCGTTAGATGTTCTTTTGGAACTAGTAGAAGCTACTTTGTGTTTATGTGTTCTCCAACGTCCAAAATTCTATTTCACAAGGAGAAGGATGTTTATTTCTTCTTACTGTTTTAAGTTTCTGACAGCCCTTTTATGTGTTGGATAGTCCTGGTCTCAGACTCTGAGAGGGATTATGCGGGCCAGGAGGGCAGTGATGATCCTGACTTTTGAGAGTGTTCTCATCCTCCTTCCTCTGTGAAGTTCAGTGGTCTTCCTGGAGGGCAGCCTCAGAAGCACGTGCCTCCAGGCTTGCAGTTGTGCTGGATCTCGCCATCCCTGATGGCTTTCTCAGTAGCCCACTATATATTTGTTCATAGGCAGAATGAAGGCATTTTAAAACTGGTTGACCAAATTTTTTTTGCTTGATTACTTTTGTTTCTTTTAGGAGTGCATGTTTGATCTTTCCCTTCCTATCTCTAAATCAACTTCCAAATGCTTTGTTCCTCTTGAAATTATTGTGAAATACACTTTGCTGCTAACACAGGATACTAGATTTGATCGAGTATAGTGGTCCCTTTGCCAGGTGGGACTCCTGGAAGTGCTTAATACTGCAGGAATGGTCAGCCACTGATCCACGGCAGGGCTCATGGTAGGTAGGTGGAATGCATGTGGGTTTTAGAGTCATACAGGCCTCGTGTGTATCCGACTGGATGAGCATTGTGCCCTCTCTGTGACTCAGTCTCTGACTGTATGAAATGGCCTCGAAAGTGGCCACGTGAATTGATTGAACACTGTGTGATTAACATACACGTGATGATCAATTTATATTCTGTGCAGCCTACACTTGCAGAGTCTGACAAATAGTAGGTACTCAGTGTTATTTGATTGGACTACACTGAACTGCCAATTTTCTAACACTTTTGACTTACAAAAATGGTAATGTCTTATAGCTTAACTTGATATTATGAGCCAGTGGATTTCTGACTGATAGTAAAAATAGCATATAGATCAGAGATGAAGTCTCTTTCTATTATTACGTTGATGGTGCCAGATCAGGAGAATAACAGCTGCTTCTGGGGAGTGTATAGGGAAATGTCCCCACATCTAGGGCACTTGGTCTGGCCCAGAGCCTATGAGTCTGTGCCCCTGAAATGCTTCTCACTGGGGCTGGGCTCTGTCCTCTGCCAGGACTCGTGCTGGGACCTGCCTAGACCAGCTGCCCCAGCACTTGAGGTGCCGGCCATTTATAAAGCTGCCCACGTTCCTGTTAAGTCCCCAGCCCCTGCCCCTCTTGCTTTTGGATTCCATTGGCTTGTGATAGCCCTTGGGGGTATGGGAGAGACTGCTCAGGACAGGCTTGTGTGCCAAGGCACCGAGTGTCCATGCTTGGTGTTTTCACACTTGCTGGGGACAGGGCATCTTCTCTTGCACTTCCTTGTGCCAGGTCTATGCCATCGTGCTTTCCTTTGGGTTCTTTGTAACTTCTTGCTTTGACTGAGAAGTTATCCTTTGTGCATAGCTACCAGGGGTCACCTCTGCAATTCAGGACCACAGAGAACCTGCATGCCTTTGTGACATGAACTCGGGGATGTCAACAGGGAAGTACAGATCTCAGCAGGGCTCTGTGTGGCCTGTGAGGGCTACTGGGTGAGAGCAGGGCTGCCCCAGGGTTAGTCCTGCCACTTCCTGATAATCTAGGCTTGCCACATTTGGCAAGTAAAAAATATGGGATTCCCAGTTAAATTGGAATTTCACCTGAGCAAAGAGTAATTTCTTTTAGCATACACACAGAAGTTCCCCCTCAGCCATGGTTTTGTTTTCTGAGGATTCAGTTATCTGAAGTCAATATAGATCTGAAAGTATTAAATAGAAAATTCTGGATAAACCAATTCATAAGTTTTAAATAATTCATTTTGTAGACCATTATAATGGTTGTATTTTACCATTAATTATTGGTTTTTTTTTGGGGGGGGCACTCAGCCACTGAGCCACATCCCCAGCCCTATTTATTTAGTGACAGGGTCTCACTGAGTTGCTTAGTGCCTCACTTTTGCTTTGAACTCATTATCTTCCTGCCTCACCCCCCAGCTGCTGGGATTACAGGCATGTGCCACTGCGCCTGGCCATTAATTATTGTTTATTTCTTACTATGCCTAATTTGTGAATTGAGATTTAGCATTGGTTCATATACAACATACATATACATATGTATATGTATACATATACATAAAACAGTATGTGGGGCTGGGGATGTGGCTCAAGCAGTAGCGCGCTTGCTGGCATGCATGCGGCCCGGGTTCGATCCTCAGCACCACATACAAACATGTTGTGTCCGCCAAAAACTAAAAAATAAATATTAAAAAATTCTCTCTCTCCTCTCTCTCCTCTCTCTCCTCTCTCTCCTCTCTCTCCTCTCTCTCCTCTCTCTCCTCTCTCTCCTCTCTCTCCTCTCTCTCCTCTCTCTCCTCTCTCTCTCCTCTCTCTCTCCTCCCTCTCTCCTCCCTCTCTCCTCCCTCTCTCCTCCCTCTCTCCTCCCTCTCTCCTCCCTCTCTCCTCCCTCTCTCCTCCCTCTCTCCTCCCTCTCTCCTCCCTCTCTCCTCCCTCTCTCCTCCCTCTCCTCTCTCTCCCTCCTCTCTCTCTCCTCTCTCCTCTCTCTCCTCTCTCTCCTCTCTCTCCTCTCTCTCCTCTCTCCTCTCTCTCTCCTCTCTCTCTCCTCTCTCTTCCTCTCCTCTCTCCTCTCCTCTCTCCTCTCCTCTCTCCTCTCCTCTCTCCTCTCCTCTCTCCTCTCCTCTCTCTCTCTCTCCTCTCTCTCTCTTCTCTCCTCTCTCTCTCCTCTCTCTTCTCTCTGCTCTCTCTGCTCTCTCCTCTCTCTGCTCTCTCCTCTCTCTGCTCTCTCCTCTCTCTCTCTCTCTCTCTCTCTCTCTCTCTCTCCTCTCTCTCTCCTCTCTCTCTCCTCTCTCTCTCCTCTCTCTGCTCTCTCCTCTCTCTGCTCTCTCCTCTCTCTGCTCTCTCCTCTCTGCTCTCTCCTCTCTCTCCTCTCTCTCTCCTCTCTCTCTCCTCTCCTCTCTCTCCTCTCTCTCCCCTCTCTCCCCTCTCTCCCCTCTCTCCCCTCTCTCCCCTCTCTCCCCTCTCTCCCCTCTCTCCCCTCTCTCCCCTCTCTCCCCTCTCTCCCCTCTCTCCCCTCTCTCCCCTCTCTCCCCTCTCTCCCCTCTCTCCCCTCTCTCCCCTCTCTCCCCTCTCTCCCCTCTCTCCCCTCTCTCCCCTCTCTCCCCTCTCTCCCCTCTCTCCCTCTCTCCCTCTCTCCCCTCTCTCCCCTCTCTCCCCTCTCTCCCCTCTCTCCCCTCTCTCCCCTCTCTCCTCTCTCTCCTCTCTCTCCTCTTTTTTTTAAAAAAAAAAGGTATGTATAAGGTTCGGTCCTATCTGTGGTTTCATGTATACATGGAATGTTTTGGTTATTATATATCCCAAATATTGCATGGGACATACTAAAAACAATGTGTCATTGATCTGAAATTCACTTGTAACTTGGCCTCCTGGTAGCAGATTGCATTCTAGTGATCTTCCTCCATCCTGTAAGCAGGACTTCTCGGTCAAACCCTGGCTGACCAAAGGAAAGACTTAGGTAGCCCTGAGAAGGGGCTGAGAACAGAACTCCTGGGCGCAGGACCATAATGGACCTTTATGTGGTTATTTGGTCATGATATGGAGAGCCAGGGAGCAGGCCTGAGTCAGTGGACTGGGATGATGATGATGTTGCTTGCCCATTTTCCAAAGCAAGAAGAAGGGCTGGTGGGTTACACCAGGAAGATACAACCCCTGTGTGTTCCACATGTCAACATTGCTCTTAAGGAGTGTTCAAGGTGCTAATCCTCGACAGCCACAAAGAAAGTGTTTTTCTACCAGTCACAGTCGGGGCCACAGTGGAGGACCTGCGGGATGGCAGAGGGCACAATCTCGGGCGAATGCTAAGGAGCGAGCTAGCTGCCCACAGGGCGGCCTGGCTGGCTGAGGAGGAAACGGGCAAGGCCTGTGGTTTATCGGGTTGTGGGAAAACAGCTGTGGAGGCTGTGGCTCGTGGGGGTGCTGAGGCTAGCAGCAAGGATGGGGGAAGGGAGGTGACAACCATCACCTCCAGAGCAAGGACCCAGGACTGGGAGCTGTGAGTGGGGGCTGAAGAGCAAAACGGGGTCTCTACTGCAGGGGGCTGGTGCTCCGCTTTACAGACCAGCCACGGAAGATAAATACACGCATTCTGGCTTATCACACGCCATATGGCCAGCAGACAGAGAGGCCGGCACTGGGGCCGAGTGTTTTGTTTAGGCTATCTTTAGGTCTTTTTTTTTCTTCCCCTTTAAGCCTATTCCAATTTTTTTCTTTTTTTTTATTCCTTAGAAATTTTCATCCCAAATATGGTGAGGAGTTATCTCTTGCAGGAGCCTGCCTGGGCTAACACCTGCCTCCCAAGCTGCCCATGTCCTCTCATGCTCCGTTCCATTCACCACCCTGGTGGGGCCTCCCGAGTTGGTGATAAGCCACATCCTCCTTTTCAAGGCCTGACTGTGGTCAGTGCTGACGTAGTTCTAGCTGCTTCCTTGACCTTTCCCTCAGACACCATGCACCCCAGCTTATCTCCCCTCTTCCTCCAAATTGGTCCAGCTTTGGGGATGGGACCCCTTCTATTTGTCAAGAGGGCCGGAGAGCTCTGCTGGCCCCCACAGTCACAGTTGAAAGCCAGACAGCTACCTCCAGTCTCAGGGCTATCCATGATTTGGCCTCGGTTTACCTTTCTAGCCGCCTCATCTGCCCCCACATCACTTGTGCCTGGGCTCTTGCCATGAGCTCTTCCCGTTCCTCCTCAAAGCTGCCTCTCGTGCTTCCCTCTCTTGGTTCTTGTCCTGTCATACTTTTTTATTTCATATTTTCTTTTAACCAGCTGACATTCAGCCTTTTAGTCTTACGAAACAAGAACTTTGACCCTTCCATGACCAGAAAATTCATTATTGCATGCCCCAAACAAAAAGTGACTGTAAAAG